>NC_068913.1:17500000-20000000 GCF_023091745.1 Budorcas taxicolor
ACTCGAATCAGCTATGATTATACATACATCCCCTCCCTCTTCCTCCCCTCCCCTCACCCCACCCCTCTAGGTCATCACAGAGTGCCAGGCTGGGCTCCCTGTCTTATATAGCAACTTCCCACTAGCCATCTATTTTGCACATGATAGTGTATATTTCAATGCTCTGTTGATCCCATCCTCTCCTTCCCCTGCTGTGTCCACAATTAAAGAAATATGTATTTGTTTTTATTTGGCTGCATCAGGTCTTAGTTGCCTGTTGCAGCGCAGGGCTTCTTTCTAGTTGTGGTGCGTGGGCCCAGGTGCCCCGAGGCATGTGGGGTCTTAGTTCCCCGGCCAGGGATGGAACACATATCACCCTCACTGGAAGGTGACTCCTTAACTCTGGACCACTAGGGAAGTCCCCACAACTTTTCTTGTATTATTTACTCTCTATCTATCTATCATCTTGCCATTTGCCACCTGATCCTCAGCTTGAGTCTCATATACAACAAGAGGGTCCTAGAACCCAGCGGCAGCATAAATCCTCATCGACCAATCTTATGACTGTGAAAATCTTTGTCGAAAAATTTCCTTCAACATTCATAGTTTCTCTTTCTGTACTATTCTTTACTAAGAGCAGATTTCTTATGAAAAAACAATCAGGGTGCTATCTGGAGATTTTTTACAATTTTCCTTTCTAAGAAATATCTGGAAGTGTACAGGTCTTCCTCTATCATAGGTTTGAATGTCCAAGTTTTAAAAAAATTATTCCCTTCAGTGAATAAAGAAGTCTTAACTTTTTCATGCAGAATCCACCCAAAAAGAGAAATATAGGATCTACTTACTAAGCTTTGACCAAAGTCTGCTTTTTTAATGGGGAAAGTATTTTCTGTTTTTCATTTGGCTGGTTTTATTTTCAGGTGTTAGCAAATGTGTTGTATCTTGGTAAATTCTTCCATTTCTCCACTAGATGGTAGTTAGACTTTTCTTATATTGGGGACAGATAGTAGCATCAAATCTCAGAACCTGAGGGAAACTTTGAGACCACTTTCATTTGATTCTTCCATTTCACAGGTGATAAGGTAGAGGGTGGGTGTTGAGACTTATCCAAAGATCATCCCGTGAGATAGTGAGGGAATAAAGTTTAGATCTTTGTACGGTAGCCAGCCATCTTTCACTGTCCCTAAATACCCCAGCAGGTCTCTATAGGCCTTTGTACAGAGCAGGAGAAAAAGGAGGCTGTTATTTGGCCAACAATTTATGTTTCATAAATGTGGATATTTCCTTTAGCAGGAACTGGCTCAGGGTAAATTATCATGGACTAAATTCCAGCACAATAACAGGTCTCATCACTCACTGTAAATCTTCATGCCTGGGTCATCAAAGGTAATGAACACCATTTCTGAGGGCTCAGAGTTGAAGAACTTTCTCCTCCTGGTTTGGGCAAGGTTGCCAGAGTAGCCTTGGATTGTTACAGTGATTTAAGTAAAATGATTTGGTGCATATTATTGATACCCGATCGAAATAAAGCCAGTAATAGAGATAGATATCTTCACTTGTATGAGTAATAAGTTATAGAAACTCAGCACCCTTATGAGTTTTCTAGTCGGTCCATTTTGGTGTTCCATAAGAATATTCAACGAAGTTTTTTAAATAAATCAACCAAACTCGTGGAACTAAAGTATCTTAAGAACATTAAGTAACTTATTTCTCATAGTATGTCAATCCATTACAGCTCTGGTTCACACAGCAATGTCCCCAATTGAGGTAGCAGTCATCTTTTTTTTTTTTCCCTGAGTTACACCTAAATTATATAGCTCCTTCTATACAATAGTTTGTTTCCTCCTCTGTCCTTTTAAGTTTGTACAAGGGTACATTATTCAAAGTTTACAGGGAAAGGGACTTGAATTTATATTTTACTATTTTGGGTATGAAAAACCTTTCAATACTATGCTCAGTTGCTCAGTCATGCCCAATGCCGTGTGACCGCATGGACCTAGGCCATCAGGCCCCTCTGTCCATGGAATTTTCCAGGCAAGATTACTAGAGTGGATTGCCATTCCCACTCATACTCCATTCCACTTATACTTCACTCAATACAAACCAAACCAAATGTAAAGTACCTAATATAATCATTATTCATTGTTTATTTCCAGAACTGCAGATTCTTAAATACATATGTATAGTTTTATTCAACGTAAGTACTTCTTTATTAATTATATATATGAATATAAAATATTCTGTTATGCTAATTAACCAAATTAAAAATGCCAAATACTAACAGAAATGAGTGAGGACTGACCATGGGTCTTGAAGGACTATTGTTTGAAAAAAGATATTTGGGCACCACCTTGTGGGGCTTTGTAGAAAGACACTTTGAGAGTGTCTACAATCATTAACAGATTAAAATTCTTAGCTTCCTGGGATGCTAAACAGGTAAAATGCAGGTGGCCACCTACAGATTTTCTGGGTAGGGTAACAAGAAGATGAATCAAAGGAGTGACAAAATTACTCTATGTATGAATCAGGAAACTAGCATCTGGTGAAAACTGAAATGCATTCATTTAACAAATGTTCACCTAGTTCCTTCTATGTGTGAGGCATTGGGTAGAAAACAAAAAAGACCCAGTCACTTCAGCCTAGTGGAAGCGATAGAGTAAAAGGCAATGGCACGTTTTACCGAAAGTATTTTTAAGTAGTCAAATATCCAGCTCTAGCTAACAGTACCGTGCTGAAGTGTTTGAGAGTAAAGAGCACTGGTGTCTGCAACTTTGAATGCATTTAAAAGAAAAGCAGATGGATAGAGGGATGGATGAATATTATGACCAAGCAAATATGTCAGATATTATAGATCAGGTGTTGAGTGCAGAATCTAGATGGTGGGTAGTGGGTTTGTTATATAATTCTGTCAACTTCTGAGTATATTTGAAACGTGTATAATAAAATATTAGATAAAAAGGCAACGACAGTACAGAGTGATAATATCCATAATAGAGACCTGCTGAGAGGGCACCTGGCCCAGATTGTGACACGGAAGTCGGAAGTGCAGGGAGCAGAGGATAAGTAGGGTCTGAATAGGTGTTAAGTGTTAGCGTCTCATTTTTGAAATGTGGGAATATTCATCACCTCTTGTTTTGTTCCACTCTAGTGGGGCTTTAGCCAAAACTAGAGATGACAAATCCTATTTTTAACATTCTGTTACATAAACAAATATGTTGTATGAGCATGGCTAAATCCTTAAACTGAAATAGGGAAATGACAAAAGTCGTGCATGGTAGAAATATCTGAATTTTAAAACTTGTCCTTCAATATTGTCTTCATAATAACATTTTTTAAATTTTGAGTTGAAATGGAAGCATTCATTATGTTTGTTTAATTTTTCATCTTGTATTTGTTTTGATTCAACAAATAATAAGGGGAATAGTGATGATTGTAATGTGTATCCTACCCTCAAGGAATTCACAATCGAATCATATGAGTATACTGTAACATAATCTGTAATAGCATTATTATAATACATAATTATATATAAGCATGTGTGCATGCATGCACACACACACACACACACACGTGTGTGTATGTAAAGAGACTGAGGATGTGAAACAAGGCCCAGCTACAAGTGCCAAGGAGTTTGGAACAGTAGACATTACTTCAGTTGTGGGAGACTTTGAGAAGCTGAGGGATGTATTTTGAGGAATGGAGAGAATTTAATTTTTCTATGTCTCAGGGAAGGATATTTCAGGGGAAAGTGGAAAAAAGGCATGTTTAGGGAAATGGCTGTGTAAAAGTAATTGGGAACAATTCAGTAGGGCTGGAGCTAGAACGTATTAAAGGGTTAAGCTGAAAAGATATTTTGGGCCAGAATGGGGACAACCTCATGTTGATAATTTTTTTTAATATCCCAGAAGCTTTTGTATATGTTACATAGAGAGGAATATTCACCATTTATTAGGAGATCAAACCAGTAGATCCTAAAGTATTGAATATTCATTGGAAGGACTGATACTGAAGTTGAAGCTCCAATACTTTGGCCACCTGATGCAAAGAACCTACTCATTAGAAAAGACCCTGATGCTGGGAAAGATTGAGAACAGGAGGAGAAGGGGGCAACAGAGGATGAGTTGATTGGATGGCATCATCGACCCAATGAACAGAAGTTTGAGCAAACTCTGAGAGATGCTGAAGGTCAGGGAAGCCTGGATATTATAGTCATGAACAGTCAGACACGACTGAGTGACTGAACAAAACAATTAATTTTAAAATAATATATGCAGATGACACCACCCTTATGGCAGAAAGTGAAGAGGAACTAAAAAGCCTCTTGATGAAAGTAAAAGAGGAGAGTGAAAAGGTTGGCTTAAAGCTCAACATTCAGAAAACAAAGATCATGGCATCCGGTCCCATCACTTCATGGGAAATAGATGGGAAAATAGTGGAAACAGTGTCAGACTTTGTTTTGGGGGGCTCCAAAATCACTGCAGATGGTGACTGCAGCCATGAAATTAAAAGACGCTTATTCCTTGGAAGAAAAGTTATGACCAACCTAGATAGCATATTGAAAAGCAGAGACATTACTTTGCCGACTAAGGTCAGTCTAGTCAAGGCTATGGTTTTTCCAGTAGTCATGTATGGATGTGAGAGTTGGACTGTGAAGAAGGCTGAGTGCCGAAGAATTGATGCTTTTGAACTGTGGTGTTGGAGAAGACTCTTGAGAGTTCCTTGGCCTGCAAGGAGATCCAACCAGTCCATTCTGAAGGAGATCAACCCTGGGATTTCTTTGGAGGGAATGATGCTAAAGCTGAAACTCCAGTACTTTGGCCACCTCATGCGAAGAGTTGACTCATTGGAGAAGACTTTGATGCTGGGAAGGATTGAGGGCAGGAGGAGAAGGGGACGACCGAGGATGAGATGGCTGGATGGCATCACTGACTCGATGGAAGCGAGTCTGAGTGAACTCTGGGAGTTGGTGATAGACAGGGAGGCCTGGCGTGCTGCGATTCATGGGGTCACAAAGAGTCGGACACAACTGAGCAACAGAACTGAACTGAACTGATACCTTATTTTTACAGATAATTCATGAAATATATTAACTTAATAAATTAGATTTCTCCAAATTCATAAACATTATTGTAAACTGAATTTCTTTTTTGCAAATTTACATCAGCAGATTCTTTTAAATGATTTTTAAGAGAAGACAAAATATACTCAACATTGCAGCAATTACAAAACTGATAAAAAATTTACAAAAGGGCTAAAACTTAGGACGTAAATTTGCTTCCTCATCCTTTCTGTTCTGATTCTGATTCTCTTTATGCTTCTGATTTCTTTCCTCTTCCATTTCTCCCTGGGGTAACAATTATACTCAACTAAGAAAGCCAGGCTTAGCTTTGCAAATATGCTACTGATAGTCCAAATTTTGAACATGAAAATTAAGTCCATTATCCATTTGAAGATTTTTATAGTCATACATTGTACATTACATCAGAAACAGTCCAAATTATTGACTCAGACCAATCAGATATGCTTTGACTTTTCAGTGACCTGGTCTTTTCCTCAGAATGACACTGGTTCTGAACTCATTATCTTCAGAATTAGATATGTGTCTGACTTTCAGTGTTGGTTCTGGACATCTTTTTCTCATTTTACCAAGAGAAACCTACATTTACAACTGCTTTGGACTTCATTGTATTTAGGTAATTCTAAAATTAATTTGATCCGTTGAAAATACAAATTTTCTTCTTCATCCACCATGAAGACTTACAATATTCACATCTTAACTCCAGGCTGAGGAGTTTGGATCTTGGTCTGTAGGAATCATGAGTCAATGAAGTGTTCTAATAAGAGAGACACTTGAGATGTCCTTCAGAAAGATCAGTGGTTCAGAGTAAAAGGGTAGGAACAGAGGAGCCAGAAACCAGTTTGGAGACTATTGTTTGGGTAAGCAGTAATTAAGACCTAAATAAACTAGGGCAGTAGCCATGGGAGCATAAAAATTAACAGAATTTGAACACCTTATCTGTTCCAAAAGCACTAATGTGATTTACTCAAATCCTGCCCAATGAGCAGAAGAGATCAGGCAGAGAGATGGCCTGGGATTTGATTGTAATGTTGATGGCTGCCACATTAGCGCTTCAGTGCTCCTCAGAAGCGGAGAAGGCAGTGGCATCCCACTCCAGCACTCTTGCCTGGAAAATCCCATGGACGGAGGATCCTGGAGGGCTGCAGTCCATGGGGTCGCTAAGAGTCGAGGATGACTGCGACTTCACTTTCGCTTTTCACTTTTATGCATTGGAGAAGGAAATGGCAACCCACTCCAGTGTTCTTGCCTGGAGAATCCCAGAGACAGTGGGCCCCCGTCTATGGGGTCGCACAGAGTAGGACACGACTGAAGCGACTTAGCAGCAGCAGCAGCAGCTCATCAGAAGGGGCGAGCCCAGTTTCTTAGTCAATTGGGGCTGCTGTAACAAATTACCATTGATTAGGTGGCTTCTAAACAACAGAAATTTATTTCTCACAGTTTTGAAGCCTGAAAGTCTGAGA
This sequence comes from Budorcas taxicolor, assembly GCF_023091745.1. NCBI lineage: Eukaryota > Metazoa > Chordata > Mammalia > Artiodactyla > Bovidae > Budorcas > Budorcas taxicolor. The sequence continues at coordinate 17,506,520 of NC_068913.1, forward strand.
TGAGGTGTCAGCACAGTCGGGTTCTGGTAAGGGTCCTCCTCTGGGTTTCAATACCAACTTCTCATCATGTCCTCACATGGCAGAAAAAGGGGGAGAGAGCTCTCTGGGGTCCCTTTTATAAGGGCACTACTCCCACTCTTGAGGGCTCCACCCTCATGACCCAATTACCTCAGGAAGGCCCCACCTGCTAATATCATTACACTGGGGGTTAGAATTTCAATATATCAATTTGTTGTTATTTAGCCACTAAGTCGTGCCCAACTCTTTGCGACCCCATGAACTGTAGCTCCTCTGTCTATGGGATTTCCCAGGTAAGAATACTGGAGTGGATTGCCATTTCCTTCTTTAGGGACCTTCCCTACCAAGGGATCGAACCCACATCTCCTGCATGCAGGCAGAGCCTTTCCCATTGAGCCACCAGGGAAGCCCCATGTCAGTTTGGAAGGGAGTACAAAATTCAATCCATAAAACCAGGTTACCCACAAATGGAACAGAGACCCTGTGAAGAGACAACCTGCAAAGCAGGAAATGTTAGGATCACCAGTGTTGCAGTTATCATCCTAAAACTACCCCAGTTGATAAAGTGCTCTGCATGCTGCTTGAACTTTATCATTTCTGACTTAACTCTGTGAGTATCGGATGGCTTATGAAGTACCCCTCTGTCATTACTGAATTTAGCATCCTAATCCCTCCAACAATGCTCTTTAAAATAATATTGAGTTTTTTCTCATTAAAAATGTTTTACATTTTTTATTTCAGAAAACACAAAAATATAGTAAAGAGAATATTGATCACCTTTAAATCTATGACCCAGGGAAATCTACTGTTAAAATGTTAGCACAGTTCCCTCTAGCCTTTAAAATATAAGGTGAGGGTCATTATGTTTATTCCATCTGGTACTGTTTTATTCCTATAACAGTAAACCATGAGTGTATCCTCTATCTTTGCATATTTTTTTCCCCCTAAGACAGAGGTTAGTAAACTAACCCAGTCTGGAAGATCCCCTGGAGAAGGAAATGGCAACCTACTCCAGTATTCTCATGTGAGAATCGCAGGGACGGAGGAGCTTGGCGGGCTGTGGTCCATCAGGTCGTAAACAGTCAGACATAACTGAAGCAACTGAGCACACACACGGGCCAGAGGTTAGAAGCACAGTGGTTGAGCCAGATTGTCTGGGTTCATATCCTAGTCCCACGACTTAAGAGATCTTGGGCAATTTATTGAACTTCTCTGTGCCTCAGTTTTCTCATTTGTAACTTGGGTTAATTTTCAGTCTCATCCTCATGAGACTCTGGTGAATTCTCTGATGTACCACCCAGAAGTCCGCCTTCAGTAATGAGTGACTTGCTCCTTCAGCTGCTGGGTGTGTTGCCAGAAGCTGGCCCACCGCTCTCAGACTTCTTTAAGGACTGCCTTGCCAAGAAAACTGCCTCAAAGTCATGCTGAAAGGTCTGGATCCCTCCTTCCAACTGGAAACAAGTCTGAAGGGCCAATCTAATTCCAAAGTTTCCCACAGATTGGCTGAGGCCTTCATTGGTATTAAATCACAGCTCAGCTTCTCCCTCTGCCCAAGTCTGCATTTTCTTCCTCTCTTTCACAAGAGTTTATCTCAAGAATACTCCCTAGTAAGCTCCTACATCCTAATCTCCATCTTGGAATATGGTTGCCACAGCACCCAACCTGAGACAGTGTTAAATAAGCCTGTGTTGTGAAGCTTCTGGAACATGAGTGCACTCAGTCGCTCAGTCATATCTGACTCTTTGCAACCCATTGGACTGCAGCCTGCCAGGCTCCTCTGTTCATGGGGTTTTCCAGACAAGACTATTTTAGTGGGTTGTCATTTCCTACTACAGGGAATCTTCTCGACCCAGGGATTGGAACCTGCATCTCTTGTGTCTCCTGCACTGGCAAGTGGATTCTTTACCTCTCTGCCTCCTGGGAAGCCCTTCTGACACATAATATATGCCATATAATTGTTATCAAACACATAAATCATCTACTGGGAGACAATCAAATGGAAATACAAGCTCAAGAAGAAAAAGTAGAATAGTATAAAATTTCCTGCAATTAATAGTTTATTCACTAAATTTTTACATGAAAGATAGAAACTTTCATTAAGGTATTTAAATTGCACTGGATACATTTAAAGTTTGATATAACCATTTTATTTACAACATAAACTTTAGAAATATGTTAAAAATCATACCCTTGACAACTTTGTAAATATATTATGACAATATTAGATGTAATCCAAAAAAATGATAAGTGCATTGTTTTACAAAATTGATTTAAGAGTGTTCTAGAATACTTCTTGGAGAAGGCAATGGCACCCCACTCCAATACTCTTGCCTGGAAAATCCCATGGACGGAGGAGCCTGGTATGCTGCAGTCCATGGGGTCACGAAGAGTCGGACACGACTGAGTGACTTCACTTTCACCTTTCACTTTCATGCGTTGGAGAAGGACATGGCAACCCACTCCAGTGTTCTTGCCTGGAGAATCCAAGGGACGGGGGAGCCTGGTGGGCTGCCGTCTATGGGGTGGCACAGAGTCAGACACGACTGAAGTGACTTAGCAGCAGCAGCGGAATACTTCTTAAAGACCACTATTTTAAGATGTCTCAGATCTTCACATCCTCAACCTTTGTAAAAAGATTACCTAAACTATATTCCATGTTCACAGGGCCTTAATTTTCACTTGGTGCCTAATGAGTAAAAGCTGCTCCCAGGTATAGACTGATTTTGTGCATGCGGAAATAAGGAGAGTTGGGATTATCCAGTCACAGGCTCCACAGAATATTCCAATAGTTGCTGAATTGCTGCCTAGGGCAGCAGTAAATTAGAAGGAAATTAGCAGTCTTCAACTGCTCTCCTTTATTGGTTTAAAACCACAACCAAAAATTCTGCGCTGGATCACCACAACATAAATAAAAGAGCTTAAAAAGAAGAACATCCTGTTAGGGCTACACAAGTTTAAATGAACAAAACAAACACTAAGATCAGCAACTCTGGCATTGTAAAAATAAATGTTTGATGAAGGCAGGTAGTGTAACCTCAGACCAGTCTGTTAAATTCCCTGATACAGTTTCCACTTCCAACAAATACAGTGCATTCTCACAATCTGTAAATATTTTTGAATACATATTATGTAGTCAGGTACTCTAGGAAATTCAAAGTTCTATACTAAAAGTTCACTTGAGTGCATGCTAAGACACTTCACTTGTGTCTGATTCTTTGTGACCCTATGGACTGTAGCCCACCAGGCTCCTCTGTCTGTGGGATTCACCAGGCAAGAATACTGGAGTGGGTTGCCATGCCCTCCTCCAAAAAATGTTCCTGACCCAGGGATGGAACCAACATCCCTTATGTCTCCTGCATTGGCAGGTAGATGGCCTCTAGCACCATCTACCTAGGAGAAAAATACCATCTGCCGTTTTCCAGACAGCAGGAAGGGAGAAGAGGAAATGGATGGCGGGCAGCTTCTAAGAGACATTCTTCAGTTTTGCTCACAAGAAACACAGTTTAGTGGAGGAAAATCAATTTTAAGCATAATGAGAAAAGGGTCACATTCGCATAGGGACTTTAGGGAACAAGGAGCTGGCAGCAATATGAGAAGAACGCACTTTCACAAAAGTTTGGATGGAAAAAAGAAGGAGAGAAAAAGGTATTAGCAGGAGGGGAACATGGATCAGAGAAAGATACTACTTTAGGAGTTATTCAACAGATTTTTACTGAGCACATGCTCTGTGCTGTGCACTGTTTCAGGTCGTGGAGATCAAGCAGAGAATAAAGCATATAGAACCCCTGTGTGTTACCTAGGGAATAGGATAAGCCGCCGTAACAAACAGTTCTGAGCAAACAGTACTTTTTAATGGAAGAGAGTTCATTTTCTCTTGTGTAATGGTCCAGAACTCTGTGGCTGACCCAAGGGAGGAGGGAACCTCAGCTCCCCGAACTGGCCTAGGACGTAGACTAGTGGAGCAGTTTTGCCTTCCTTCTTACATGGCTTCCCTCCCTAGTCCACGTTTCTTTTTGCCATTTTCCAGGGACCAAGAAAGAAGAGGAAGTAGACAGTGAGAAGCTTCTCTTTTGTGGGACATGATCCAGTTCTACTCACATCTTACTGGTCAGTTCTTTTTTTTCTTTTTAACTTTTTTTTTTTTATATTGGAGTACAACAATGGAGTACATCAACAATGTTTTGTTGATTTCAGGTATATGGCAAAGTGATTCAGTTATACGTATGCATGTAATTGGGCTTCCATTGTGGCTTAGCTGGTAAAGAATCCACCTGCAATGTGGGAGACCTGGGTTTGATCCCTGGGTTGGGAAGATCACCTGGAGAAGGAAAAGGATACCAACTCCAGTATTCTGGCCTGGAGAATTCCATGCACTATATAGTCCATGGGAACACAAAGAGTTGGACACAGTTGAATGACTTTCACTCATGTGCATGTAATCTGATTTAGGTCATACCTGCTGGGAGAAATACCAATAACCTCAGATATGCAGATGACACCACCCTTATGGCAGAAAGTGAAGAGGAACTAAAAAGCCTCCTGATGAAAGTGAAAGAGGAGAGTGAAAAGGTTGGCTTACAGCTCAACATTCAAAAAACGAAGATCAAGGCATCTGGTCCCATCACTTCATGGGAAATAGATGGGGAAACAGTAGAAACAGTGTCAGACTTTATTTTTCTTGGGCTCCAAAATCACTGCAGATGGTGACTGCAGCCATGAAATTAAAAGACGCTTACTCCTTGGAAGAAAAGTTATGAACAACCTAGATAGCATATTCAAAAGCAGAGACATTACTTTGCCGACTAAGATCCGTCTAGTCAAGGCTATGGTTTTTCCAGTGGTCATGTATGGATGTGAGAGTTGGACTGTGAAGAAGGCTGAGCGCCAAAGAATTGATGCTTTTGAACTGTGGTGTTGGAGAAGACTCTTGAGAGTCCCTTGGACTGCAAGGAGATCCAACCAGTCCATTCTGAAGGAGATCAGCCCTGGGATTTCTTTGGAAGGAATGATGCTAAAGCTGAAACTCCAATACTTTGGCCACCTCATGAGAAGAGTTGACTCATTGGAAAAGACTCTGATGCTGGGAGGGATTGGGGGCAGGAAAAGAAGGGGATGACAGAGGATGAGATGGCTGGATGGCATCACTGACTCGATGGATGTGAGTCTGAGTGAACTCCAGGAGTTGGTGATGGACAGGGAGGCCTGGCGTGCTGTGATTCATGGGGTCGCAAAGAGTCGTACACAACTGAGCGACGGAACTGAACTGAACTGAACTGAATGGTCTAGTGGTTTTCCCTATTTTCTTTAAGTCTGAATTTGGCAATAAGGAGTTCATGATCTGAGCCACAGTCAGCTCCCAGTCTTGTTTTTGCTGACTGTATAGAGCTTTTCCATTTTTGGCTGAAAAGAATATAATCAGTCTGATTTCGGTGTTGACCATCTGGTGATGTCCATGTGCAGAGTCTTCTCTTGTGTTGTTGGAAGAGGGTGTTTGCCATGACCAGTCTGTTCTCTTGGCAAAACTCTATTAGTCTTTGCCCTGCTTCATTCTGTACTCCAAGGCCAAATTTGCCTGTTACTCCAGGTGTTTCTTGATTTCCTACTTTTGCATTCTAGTCCCCTGTAATGAAAAGGACATTTTTTGGGGGTGTTAGTTCTAGAAGGTCTTGTAGGTCTTCATAGGAACTATACAAAGAAGATCTTCATGAACCAGATAACCACAATGGTGTGATCACTCACCTAGAGCCAGACATCCTAGAATACAAAGTCAAGAGGGCCTTAGGAAGCATCACTATGAACAAAGCTAGTGGAGATGATGGAATCCCAGTTGAGCTATTTCAAATCCTAAAGGATGATGCTGTGAAAGTGTTGCACTCAATATGTCAGCAAATTAGGAAAACTCAGCAGTGGCCACAGGACTGGAAAAGGTCAGTTTTCATTCCAATCCCAAAGAAAGGCAATGCCAAAGAATGTTCAAACTACCACACAATTGCACTCATCTCACATGCTAGTAAAGTAATGCTCAAAATCTCTAAGCCAGGGTTCAACAGTATGTGAGCTGTGGACTTCCAGATGTTCAAGCTGGATTTAGAAAAGGCAGAGGAACCAGAGATCAAATTGCCAACATCTGTTGGATCATCAAAAAAGTAAGAGAGTTCCAAAAAAACATCTACTTTTGCTTTATGGACTATGCCGAAGCCTTTGACTGTGTGGATCACAACAAACTGTGGAAAATTCTTCCAGAGATGGGAATACCAGACCACCTGTCCTGCCACTTGAGAAACCTATATGCAGGTCAGGAAGCAACAGTTAGAACTGGACATGGAACAACAGATTGGTTCCAAATTGGGAAAGGAGTGCGTCAAGGCTGTCACCCTGCTTATTTTACTTGTATGCAGAGTACATCATGAGAAATGCTGGGCTAGAGGAAGCACAAGTTGGAATCAAGATTGCCGGGAGAAATATCAATAACCTCAAATACACAGATGATACCACCCTTATGGCAGAAAGTGAAGAACTAAAGAGCCTCTTGATGAAAGTGAAAGCAGAGAGTGAAAAAGTTGGCTTAAAACTCAACGTTTAGAAAACTAAGATCATGGCATCTGATCCCATCACTTCATGGCAAATAGATGGGGAAACAGTGGAAACAGTGAGAGACTTTATTTTTTTGGGTCTCCAAAAATCACTACAGATGGTGACTGCAGCCATGAAATTAAAAGACACTTATTCCTTGGGAAAAAAGTTATGACCAACCTAGACAGCATATTCACCCCACTCCGGTACTCTTGCCTGGAAAATCGACAGAGGAGCTTGGTGGGCTGCAGTCCATGGGATCTCGAAGAGTCAGACACAACTGAAAGACTTCACTTTCACTTTTCACTTTCATGCATTGGAGAAGGAAATGGTAACCCACTCCAGTGTTCTTGCCTGGAGAATCCCAGGGACGGGGGAGCCTGGTGGGCTGCCGTCTATGGCGTTTCACAGAGTCGGACAGGACTGAAGCGACTTAGCAGCAGTAGCAGCAGACCGCATATTAAAAAGCAGAGACATTACTTTGCCAACAAAGGTGTGTCTAGTCAAAGCTTTGGTTTTTCAGTAATCATGTATGGATGTGAGAGTTGGACTATAAGGAACGCTGAGCGCCAGTGAATTGATGCTTTTGAACTGTGATGTTGGAGAAGACTCTTGAGAGTCCCTTGGACTGCAAGGAGATCCAACCAGTCCATCCTAAAGATCAGTCCTGGGTGTTGGAAGGACTGATGTGGAAGCTGAAACTCCAATACTTTGGCCGCCTGATGTGAAGAACTGACTCATTTGAAAAGACCCTGATGCTGGGAAAGATTGAGGGTGGGAGGACAAGGGGACAACAGAGGATGAGATGGTTGGATGGCATCACTGACTCAATGGACATTAGTTTTAGTAAACTCCAGGAGTTGGTGATGGACAGGGAGGCCTGGCGTGCTGCAGTTCATGGGGTTGCAAAGAGTCAGACACAACTGAGTGACTGAGCTGAACTAACGCATGTAATCTGTTCTTTTTCAAATTCTTTGTTCATTTAGGTTGTTTCACAATATTGAGCAGCGTTCTTGCTGCTATACAGTAGGTCCTAGTTGATGGTAATGGTGGTTGTTCAGTTCATAAGACATGTCTGACTCTTCTCTATTTTAAATATAGCAGTGTGTACATGTCAATCCTAACCTCCCTCCCTAACTCTCTCTCTCCCCCTTCTCCTCTGGTAACCCTAAGTTCATTCTCTAACTCTGTGAGTCTTTTTTGATAAAGCCGTACCTAGCCGAAATCCTGACTGGATCACCAAGTGCCTTGCTGATACGTGTGGGTGGTGATTTAACAGAAGAAAACCTAACGGTGTGGAACATATATTCCAGAAGAGGATGACAGCAATGGGCAGGTAAAGAGCCATTTTTACAGAATTGTTGGTATTGTCGTTCAGTCGCTAAGTCATGTCCGACTCTTTGAGACGCCGTGGACTGCAACACGCAAGGCTCCTCTGTCCTCCACTATCTCCCAGAGTTTGCTCATATTCACGTCCATTGAGTTAGTGCTGGGATGGTGAGTTATGGGATGGTGGGCATGAAAGTCTGAGTGGGCTGAATTCAGGGGAAACAGGAGGATGTGGGATTAGAGAGTGAGTATGGTCCTCTCCTTGGAGGAGAAAAGTGGGAGTGACTCTACTGTATGCTGATGGTAAAGAAGCAGTAGAAATGAGGATGTTGAAGACACATGGGGAAGGAGAAAATTGATGGTGTAAGGTCCCAGGAGTAACAGCATATAGGGCCCCTCGTTTTCCTATATGTCAGCTGCTGCTGCTAAGTCACTTCAGTCGTGTCCGACTCTGTGCGACCCCGTAGACGGCAGCCCACCAGGCTCCCCCATCTCTGAGATTCTCCAGGCAAGAACACTGGAGTGGGTTGCCATTTCCTTCTCCAATGCATGAAAGTGAGAAGTGAAAGTGAAGTCACTCAGTCATGTCCGACTCTTAGCAACCTCATGGACTGCAGCCCACCAGGCTCCTCCGTCCATGGGATTTTCCAGGCAATAGTACTGGAGCGGGGTGCCACTGCCTTCTATAAGGAGGTAAAAATGGGAGTGAATGAAAGCTGTGGGAATTCTTAACAGTTTTAATTTCCTTTCTGAAGTAGGAAACAAGGTCTCCTCCTGAGTGTGTGGGGAGATGTTCCCCACAGCTTTGTGTGGTAGGAGTGAAGAAGGAGGAAACTTGTATTGATCTGAGGGTGGGGATTTGGAGCCAGGACCAACACCATTGACAAGAATGGCAAGATAGTGTTCGAAGTGATGAATCCGGTGGTGTCTCACCTCAGTGCTCAGCATTTTCTTTAGCCTCCACTTCTGCAATAGCAGGAGTGAAAGGGAGCCTCAGACCTCCACAGGCAATACTTACCGCAGACTCTTCCTCTTACCCAGATTATCTGCCTTGAAGATTATTAGGACTAACCTCAGTATGCTGTTTATATCAATCACCACAAGCCCCAAATCACATCCTTTTAACTAGGAACAGACAAGCAAAGATGGCGGGACATCTGAAGAAAGTCTCCGTGTCAGCTTTGTAACACCTGTGGCAGTATCATTCATTCAACTATGGGAGCCAGAAACCTAGAACCGTCTTTCTCCCTCACTCCCATAATCATCCCAACCTCTATATGTTCCCCAGGCCATACACTTCTCTCCATCAGCACCCTCCCTACCGCTTGGATACTTACCTTATTCCTTCCCCTTCTCTCCCATAAAAGTTGACTACACCACTCTCCTCATTAAAAACGTTCCATGACTGTACCAGTGCCTTTAGGGAAAAGTCCAGCCGGACTCACTTAGCTGGTTTCCCAACGCTAATACATCATTTTAATCTGTCCCCACTTCCCACAGTTTCCCCACTGACATGTGCCCTCCTGACCCTGCACTTTCTCTTCCTCTGCTCTAGAAGGCTCTTCTCTTCCAACCCCTCTGCCCTGTTCCCTTTCCTAGCATCTCCTCGTCCTTCTTGTCTCAGCCCAGCAGTCCTCCAGGAAACATTTCTGACACACACAAACACACGTCTTTATTGCTCCGTCCAGTGTCCCCAGCATTACAGCAAGTACACAGTAGGCACTCGGGACGTCTTTGTGGAGTAAATGACTGAATAAATTGTGAACCAAGTACCCTGGATTTTCTGCTACATCGATGGCCCGCAAATAAATTTTTAATGGAAATTTAGACTGATTAAATAGGCTAAGGAGATGGAAACGGCAACCCACTCCAGTGCTCTTGCCTGGAAAATCCCATGGACGGAGGAGCCTGGTGGGCTGCAGTCCATGAGGTTGCTAAGAGTCGGACATGACTGAGTGACTTCACTTTCACTTCTTACTTTCATGCATTGGAGAAGGAAATGGCAACCCACTCCAGTGTTCTTGCCTGGAGAATCCCAGGGACGGGGGAGCCTGGTGGGCTGCCGTCTATGGGGTCGCACAGAATTGGACACGACTGATTTGCAGCAGCAGCAAATAAGCTAAAACGTCTAAAGCGGTTGAAACCTGAAACAACTCAGTGAAGCAGTCTGGATCCAAGTGCGCGGGATCCAGCCCGCGCGTTCAGGGGGCGGGGCCTGCGGAGGTGGACAGCAGCGCTCAGACAGCAGGCGGGGCCTGCAGGTCACCGGGAGCTCGCTCTGGCGCAGTGACCACGCCCCGGGGCGGGGCGACTGCCGGGATCGCCGGGGGCGGGGCTCGCAGTTGGGAACGCCCCTTCCGAGGCCGAGGCGCGTCGGCGCGTCCACGAGGCTGGGTGGTCGGGAAGTGGACTCCGGCCGGGTGGCCAGGTTACTGGCCGCGCCGCCGCGGCCGCCATCTTGCCCGTGTGTGGACTCCCCCGGCGGGAGGGGCGGTGACTAGGCCGGAAGCGGCAGTACGACGGGCGCGCTGCCTCCCAGGTCGGTGAGTGCGGCCCGGGCTCCGCTCTCGGCTCCGGGAGGCTCGAGTCGAGGGCTCGGGGTCGCTGGGACGGTCTCGAGTCGCTCGGGAAAGCCCAGTTGAAAAGCCCGGGCGAGGGCGGACTCGGAGGGGCCCTCCTCCGAGCCGAGACGCGGGGAGTCGCGTTCCGCGCTGCAGGATAACCGCGGCGGGCCCGGCCTCGGAGCTGCGAGCGGCCCGCGGCGCGCGGCTTCCTCCTCCCGGAGCTGGGTGCGCGCTGCAGCCTCCGCGGCGCCGGGTTTGTGCGGAACCGCGTCCTCGCCGTGGACGAGAGACGCAGCCAGTGTCTGGAGCGTGGGAGCCGCCCGCAGAGTCCTGCCTCCCCCGGCTCTGCTACCAGCCCTGCTCTCCTTGTACTGACGAATACTTTAAGGGCCTGTCACCCGGGTGGCGCTGTTCGCTGCCTGTACGGAGTTGTGAAAATTCCGTGAGAGGATAAAGCTTCTCACAGGTGCCACGAGCCTTCCTAAATCACTTAGAAAGTGACTGCCTTTGCAGTCTTTTTTATAGCTATATTTTAATGGAAATTTGGGGTTATGCAGAACATCTCCTTGAAAATGGTGATAGTAGAAATTTCTTGAAACTGCTGCTGTTATTACTTGTCGTGCTGAGACAAGTAGAAAAGGGAACAACAAGATGTAAAGGGTGGTTGGATTCCCTGTACACTTAATATTATATAGGTCTTCACTGTCCACTAGCCATACAGGGTTGAGATGTGCTGAAAGTGTAAAATACACATTGGATTCCTGAGACTTGGTACCAGAAGAAAAGTAGATGTCTCATTCATGGTGAAAGGATAATATTTTTGATATGTCGGGTTAAATATATTGTTAAATTCGATTTGATTGATTTCTTTTTATTTTTCAATGTGACTGTTGGAAAAGTTTAAGTTACATGGCTAACACTGTGCTTCTGTTGGACCATGCTGTTACAGATGAGAATCTGGTGAGGAACACAGAATCATCAACATGGCTTTCCTTTGCTCAGAAACCATTACTGGGAAGTGAGCCCTTGTTATACTTGAAGGTGAGGATCTAAATGTAAGCTGTAATTACGGCAAGCTCCACCCCTCTGCCCCCAGTGTCTTGGTGTCTCCAGCATTCGAAAGCATTAATTTCCAGGGCTGTTTAAGGGAATCGTAGTGATCCTGACATATTTTCGATGCAAAGAACTCGTTTAATTTGATTGTCACTACTCTGTGCGATGGAGATAGGAGATGTTCTATCTCTATTTTATAGTCTTGGCGTTTTAAGGTACTTAGGGTCAAGCTAGTAAGGGGCTGGAGATAGTCTGCTCTTCACCATATTCCTGGTGGTCTTTGTTCAGGAGCCAGAATCTGTCTATATTGTATGTTGGACTGAAAAGAAAAACAGTTGGCTCTTCGACAGCAGGGGTTTGAGCTGCATAGGTCCACTTATATGTGGGTTTCTTTCAGTGGTAAATACCACAGTGCTACAGGGTCGACAGTTGGTTGAATTCGAGGTTGTGGAACCACAGACACAGAGAAACGACATGTACACAGGACCAGCTACATGTGGACTGTGCTGGAGGGTTAGTGACCTAACTGCCTGGTTGTTCAAGGGTCAGCTATGTTTTTTGAGGGTATAGATGTACCTATGTATTCAGGGCCAGTTTCACGGTCTGTGACCTATGCAGACATTGTCAGGGCCCATCTTTAGAAGGCCTGGCACTTGGTATGGTGCTCTTCTGCCATGGTCTTGAAATTCTTAATATGTTCTGAATAAGCGGGGCGGGGGGCGGGGGGCCCTGCACATGAGTTGATCCTTTCTCTGTGCAGTAATCTAGGATGGGAGTAGGGAGGTGCTGGGAAAGAGTGAAAACATCAGGTCCTCTCTACGCCTGTGTGAATTAAGCAGGGTTTGCTAGACTCAGCTCTCAAATTCTGTATGAATTCTGATTCTGTATGAATTACTGTAGTCAGATTTGTGGATGGTAATATAAGTATATACATCATACGAGAAGAATTACAGATGATTCTTAATTGTGAGTCATGTAAATTAAAGTTTTTTAATTTATAGTAACACATTCTGGTTTTTTTTTTTAAAGTTGGATTTTGCCATGTGGCACCACGTTTTCTTACCATAGATCATTTATGTAAAGAGTACAGCTATGGGATGGAAGCCTATATGATAAATGTGCTTATTTTAGTATTTGTCTTTCAGTGAGATAGGAAGATGGGCCAGATCTTAGGATACCTACAGTTGAGAGGTTTCCTCTCTTTACAAGGGCATGAGTATGAATGAAGCCTTATTTGGCAGTATCTGTTCCTTCTTTGTGTTTTTCTTAGCTACTTCCTGTTACACAAGGTGTCGTTTCTTCTTTTTAAATTTTTAAATGGTCTGTAAGATTGGACATAACTTCAGCACAAGGATACAGGCTTTATTATACTAGTGTGTTAGTTAGCTTGTGCGTATGTGTGTGTGCGTACACACTAAGTCCCTTCAATTGTGTCTGACTCTGCGACCCTATGGGGAAGGCAATGGCACCCCACTCCAGTACTCTTGCCTGGAAAATCCCATAGATGGCAGAGCCTGGTGGGCTACAGTCCATGGGGTCGCTAAGAGTCGGACACGACTGGGCGACTTCACTTTTACTTTTCACTCTCATGAATAGGAGAAGGAAATGGCAACCCACTCCAGTGTTCTTGCCTGGAGAATCCCAGGGACGGGGGAGCCTGGTGGACTGCCGTCTGTGGGGTTGCACAGAGTCGGACATGACTGAAGTGACTTAGCAGCAGCAGCAGCTGCGACCCTATGAACAGTAACCTGCCAGACTCCTCTGTCCATGGGGATTCTCCAGGCAAGACTACTGGAGTGGGTTGCCATGCCCTCCTCCAGGGGATCTTCCCCACCCAGAGATCAAACCCGTGTCTCTTATGTCTCCTGCCTTGGCAGTCAGATTCTTTACCACTAGTGCCACCCACAACTGGTTAAAAAAAATGCCATATAGACTGGTTGACTTAAACTATGTAAATTTGTTTTCTTACAGTTATGGATGCTGTAAGTCTCAAATTTGGGTGCCAGGATGGTTTGATTCTGGTGAAACCTATACTTCCAGACAGCTGCCTTCTCCCCATGTACTCATATTGGGGAGAGAGCTTTGGTATCTCTTCGTCTTCTTTTAAGGACACCAATTCTGTCAGATCAGGGCTTCACTTTATCACTTTGTTTAGCCTTAAGCTTAATTACCTCCTTAAAGACTCTTGTCTCCAAGACAGTCATGTGGAGTTGGGGCTTCCAACATACAAATTTTGGGAGGACACAGTTCAGTCCATAGCAGCCAAGATGGATACTGCTGCTGCTAAGTCATTTCAGTCGTGTCCGACTCTGTGCGACCCCATAGATGGCAGCCCACCAGGCTCCCCCATTCCTGGGATTCTCCAGGCAAGAACACTGGGGTGGGTTGCCATTTCCTTCTCCAATGGATGAAAGTGAAAAGTGAAAGTGAAGTCACTCAGTTGTGTCCGACCCTCAGTGACCCCATGGACTGTAGCCCACCAGGCTCCTCCATCCATGGGATTTTCCAGGCAGGGGTACTGGAGTGGGGTGCCATTGCCTTCTCTGCCAAGATGGATATCTGGTTGCTAAAATATCCGTCCCTGTTAACTGCTGTGTTCCCAGCATTTAGAACAGTGTCTTGAACGTAGGAGAGGCCCAGTAAATATCTATAGAATAAATGAAAGCCAGTGTATTAGAGCAATCTTCTCAGGGCTGCTTGCTGTGGGCCCTTACCCAACAGGTGAACCAATTATGACAGTGACCACTTAGTTTTTGGCTGGAGCCAACGCCTACTAGAAAGGGCAGGGGTGCAAGCGTGGGGAGATTGGTACAACTTGGAGAAAGCAGTGTGAGAAGTGTCAGAGGGAGCATTTAACAAATGCATTTATTTAACAAGTAGTTACTAAGTCTCTACTACGTGCCTCATACTGTGCTGGGTACTGGAGGTTCATATGGAGAGCAGAAGATACTTTCCGTACTCTCAGGGAGTTTATAATCTAGTAGGAGAGATAAAAAGTGAAGTTGCTCAGTCGTGTCCAACTCTTTGCGACCCCATGGACTGTAGTCCACCAAGCTTCTCCATCCGTGGGATTTTCCAGGCAGGAGTACTGGAGTGGGTTGCCATTTCCTTCTCTAGAAGATCTTCCCAACCCAGGGATCAAACCCAGGTCTCCCGCATCATAAGCAAGACGCTTTACCGTCTGAGCCACCAGGGAAGTAACACTAGTGGGAGAGATGGAGAGGGTGATTTAGAAGGGAGGAGTATGATTCGATGAGGGTGTATATCTAAGTAACCTGCTTTAGATTCGGGAGGGGATAGAGGGTGGTTGATTTCAGGCTGAGCAGGTTTTAACTTGGCCGAGAAGGGAGGGGAGACTGCTCGAGGTAGAAGAAGAAACAACGTTTGCACAGGTGTGGCAGTGGGGGTGGAGGGGGTCACGTCCTAGGAAGCTAGAGCTCAGTTAGCAGGTAGACAAGTGGGGTACATGGAGGCTGCAGTAGATAGGCCAAAGCTTTTAGGGTGTTATAGGTTATATTGAAGAGGTGGAAGTCTGTATGAAGAAGCAGTTGGAAACCATGAGAGGGTTTTAAGCAGGAGTTGGATAACCTGGATAAGTTTGTGTTTTATTAAGATCACTTTGATATAATGATGAATTTCATAAAGGCCAGAGTAGGAAGATGAATGAAAGAATTGCTGAGACAGCACCACAGGCCAGACATGTTGTCTGTTATTTTTTTATGGAGTCAGTATGCAGAGCCCTGACACTCGGCAGCCTGGGTGGAGGAAAGAAGACAGTGAATAATTCAGTTGAGTTAGCGTCGGGGGAGGCAAACCCGGAGGGGCAGGGAAATGAAGTTGAGGCTGCTAGTAAGAATATAACTGAAGTGACCGATCTTGGGCTTCAGACCTATTAAGGAAGGAAATAAGGCAGTGTTAGAATTCTTAAAGGCTTTTCCCAGTCATCTAAATTTTGTGAGTCTGTTGAAATTCTAGACTGGTAATTGCTGACTGAAACTTTTGCAAGATCAAAAAGTTAAGTATGTTTGAGCTGAATTTATTTAGAATATCTTTATTAGGAGTCTGTGCCAGGCTCTGCATCTGGTACAGGACATAAATGAATGAACCCTGACTTCGCGCCTTAAGAACTGACAGCATGGGTGTGCAGATACCAGTCGCCATGAAGATTATGAGTATCTTTGTTCATTTTTTAATCCGTACTTACCTCTAGCCTTACCTCTTACCTCTTTGGAAGGAATGATGCTGAAGCTGAAACTCCAGTACTTTGGCCACCTCATGTTAAGAGTTGACTCATTGGAAAAGACTCTGATGCTGGGAGGGATTGGGGGCAGGAGGAAAAGGGGACAACAGAGGATGAGATGGCTGGATGGCATCACCGACTCGATGGATGTGAGTTTGAGTGAACTCTGGGAGTTGGTGAGGGACAGGGAGGCCTGGCGTGCTGTGATTCATGGGGTCGCAAAGAGTCGGACACGACTGAGTGACTGAACTGAACTGAACTACGTCTAGCCAGACTCAGTGAAAAACAAAAGTTTACATTTTTGTAAGCATCTTGTATTTTTAAACTTACCATTTTTAGCATAACTATTTCTAGTGCTTAAGTGTGCTTAAACTTCTACTAGAATAGTTAACCTTTTCAAAAGTCCTGTTTCAATACCTATTCAAAGGTTATAGAATTGAAAATTGAAAAATCCTCTATTGCTCATTCAGTTTTGCAGTGTGCATTATATCCTGCTGGTCATAAGCAGGATGATTTCAGGTAACCCAATTGCATTTTTAATAGTTATATATTTATTCAATGTATGTTAGGAAAATATATTTGGCATGTCATACTCATGATTCATGGACCTTATGATGAAAGCAGAATTGATTTTCAGATTTTAAGAATGAGTCAGTTTAAGGAAAAACATTAAAAAGGGCACAGGTGGTACATGAATAACAGAAGTTTGGAAAACACTAGTCTCAATGGCACCCCACTCCGGTACTCTTGCCTGGAAAATCCCATGGATGGAGGAGCCTGGTAGGCTGCAGTCCATGGGTCGCTAAGAGTTAGACACGACTGAGAGACTTCACTTCCGCTTTTCACTTTCATGCATTGGAGAAGGAAATGGCAACCCACTCCAGTGTTCTTGCCTGGAGAATCCCAGGGATGAGGGAGCCTGGTGGGCTGCCGTCTATGGGGTCGCAAAGAGTCGGACACGACTGAAGCGACTTAGCAGCAGCAGCAGTCTTAAACCAAGCCTTAAGCTGTATAGATGAGAAAACAAAAGGACCCCCAAACACAAGAGACCTTTTTTGAGCCTATACTGTACTAGCTGTATAGTATATGTCAGAGCTAGGACTAAAACTGAGTACATTCCTGCTGCTTACCGTTGAAATTTGAGGAGACTCGTGGCTTTTACTTCAAATCTGCTTTGTCCGTTACGGTGGCCTCATGTGGCTATTTATATTAAAATTAATTTAAATAAAATTTTAAATTTGCACTGCCATATTTTCTAGTGCTCAGTAGTCAATGTGGCTGATAGTTACCATATTGGACAGTTCAGAGACAGAACATTTCTGTCATTGCAGAAGGTTCTTTGGATAGGGCAACTTTATTACCTAGATACGTGATTACTTAGGTACAGTAACCCTTTAATGTTTTATCCCCTTCAAAGGGATGATATTTACTAATTTACTCACCACCTGAAATTATTTCAACCCTGATTGAAGGTACTAAATTGAAGGTACTGTTAATAGTGCAATTAAGATAATTGATCATGGGAAATAAAGCCAGAATGAAGATCTCAGATTCCTACCAGCTCAACTTAACTGAAAAAAGTCCTTCTTTTCCTCTTTTTATTAATAAATACTGTCTTGAATTCAATAGAAATTTCTAATAGAAAATTTCCTGACTTTCTAAATCCAGCTTAGAATTATATTTCATTAACATTTTAAAACTTTTTATTTTTCAGCAGAGTTTCACTGAATGGACCTAACTGGACTCTCTGAGATCATCAATAAACATGAGCGGTACCAAACCTGATATATTGTGGGCACCACACCAGGTTGATAGATTTGTTGTATGTGACTCCGAACTTAGTCTTTACCATGTGGAATCTACTGTGAATTCAGAACTCAAAGCTGGATCTCTACGTTTATCTGAAGACTCTGCAGCTACTTTACTATCAATAAATTCAGAAACCCCATACATGAAATGTGTTGCCTGGTATCTCAGTTATGATCCTGAATGTCTCCTAGCAGTTGGACAAGCAAATGGTCGAGTCGTACTGACAAGTCTTGGTCAAGATCATAACTCAAAGTTCAGAGATTTGATAGGAAAAGAGTTCGTTCCAAAACATGCACGACAATGCAATACCCTTGCATGGAATCCACTGGACAGTAACTGGCTTGCTGCTGGTCTAGATAAACATAGAGCTGACTTTTCAGTGCTGATTTGGGATATCTGCAGCAAATATACCCCTGATATAGTTCCCATGGAGAAAGTAAGACTCTCAGTAGGTGAAACTGAAACGTCATTATTAGTAACAAAACCACTATACGAATTAGGACAGAATGATGCTTGTCTCTCTCTCTGTTGGCTTCCACGAGACCAGAAACTTCTGCTTGCTGGTATGCATCGTAACCTGGCCATTTTTGATCTACGGAATACAAGTCAGAAGATGTTTGTGAATACGAAAGCTGTTCAGGGCGTGACAGTAGACCCATACTTCCATGATCGTGTTGCTTCCTTCTATGAAGGTCAGGTGGCAATATGGGATCTTAGGAAATTTGAGAAGCCAGTTTTGACTTTGACTGAGCAACCAAAGCCCTTAACAAAAGTAGCCTGGTGTCCAACTAGAACTGGTCTGCTTGCCACTTTAACGAGGGATAGTAATATTATTAGATTATATGATATGCAGCACACACCCACTCCCATTGGTGATGAAACTGAACCCACAATAATTGAAAGAAGTGTGCAACCTTGTGACAATTACATTGCTTCCTTTGCTTGGCATCCAACGAGTCAAAATCGAATGATAGTTGTAACTCCTAACCGGACAATGTCTGACTTCACTGTTTTTGAAAGGATCTCTCTTGCCTGGAGCCCAATTACATCTTTGATGTGGGCTTGTGGTCGTCATTTGTATGAATGTGCAGAAGAAGAAAATGATAATTCTTTAGAAAAAGATATAGCAACAAAGATGCGCCTTCGGGCTTTATCAAGGTATGGGCTTGATACAGAGCAGGTGTGGAGAAATCATATTTTAGCTGGAAATGAGGATCCTCAGCTCAAGTCACTCTGGTACACTCTGCACTATATCCTTTGTGTGGTGAGTTCTGTGAGATGAATCAGATAGAAATATTCTTGAAGTTTGTTGAAAGGTCAGTCTAAATATCATGCTGAATATTTTGTGAGCAAATAAAAGTCACATAATACTAAAATCACAAAGTAAAATTGTTTAAAACTTGAACTTGAGATACTGCCTTGCAGATTGAGTAGGAGGAAGAAAAGTAGCTCTCTAACAGAGTAGAACTGACGCCTTTTATAAATTGGCTCCAAATGAAAATAAACTTAGTTTTGAAATACTTTATTATGCTTCATCACTAGTATTTCCTATGCATTTAAATACTTATGAAGCAGTATACGGAAGATATGGACCAGAAATCTCCAGGCAACAAAGGATCATTGGTTTATGCAGGAATTAAATCAATTGTAAAATCATCTTTGGGTAAGAAAATTGTGTTTTTTATTTTTTGCAATATGTTTTTAATTTTTGTTCTCTTTATTTTTTCCCCGTATTTAGTTCAGGATACTGTAATATCTGGCCATATTTTTTTTATTGCATTGTTTCTGACTGGATATTTTAGGGAATTGAGTTAAATGCATAATTGTTTATATATGTAAAATTCTTTTTGGAGGGAGTCTTGGTTCTTTGAAGGGATAGTTGACTTTTCTAAATCTATTCATTAATTTATTCACTATTTTTTTTTTGAAGACTCACTTTGAAAGATATTACATTAGAGGATTTATAGGCTCTTCCTGGTGGTTAGTTCAGATTTTATCACAGTATTTGCTTTTTTAAAAAATAAATTTAAAAATTTCTAATTGAAAGAGACCCCTTTTTATTTTGCTGCCTAAACCCTCCCACTTAGCTGTCTGATGGCAAGGCCTGTATAACTATGACGTGAAGTATGGACTTACCTGAAGTGCCTTACTATTTCAGTCCTTGATGATTGAAAAGTGTATGAATTAATGTAGGATTGAAATTAATAGACTATTTAACAGTTAAAGGAAATATGACAAGAAAGCCAGGCTTACTGTTTGTTCCCTGACTTCTTTAAACAGTTGTTCCTATTGTCTTTATTGGAATTGAATTGTGAATTACAGTTGTTTTCTCAGCCTAGCATTTGATATCTAGCTTTAGATAGCTGTCAAATTTGGTCTTGAGTCAAGCTGCTAGAAAAGTAGTTCTTATGATTTAGTCAGAAAATAGGAGTAGAAGTAATGAATCCAACTTGTTTTTTTGTATGGGACTTTCATGAATACTATACCAAAAAATACAAAATAAAATGCTTTTTTTTAATGAGTAGTTTGAGCATTTCAACTAAATGGTTGTATTATTTTTTTTTAAAGGACTTTTAAATTACTTTGATTCACATTATTGAAGATTGAGTAGACTATTTCATCTATTTCATTTTGGTGTTCTCTTAGTAGGTCCGACCCAAAAAAGTAACTTTTATTATAAACAATAAAGTGAAAGAGTTTAATTAGAGACTTCCATTTTTATTAATATAAATAAAAGGTCAGTAATACTGTGTTACCTTGATGAAAAGTATAGCTATATAGTAGGTCAGACCACATGCATTCTCAGTATTGTGAGGTTTATTGTTTTTTGCTGTATTTTGATATATTTCAGGGAAAAGCCAGCCAAGTACGTGTAAAGTGCAGGGGAATAATGGAGTATCTTTATATGTTTTTGGTGCAGTAGAAACAAACCTGAGTATCATGAGTTAAGAGTAGTCTTTACCCAAACTGTTTGATTAAGACTACTGTTGGAAAGATTACCTCGTTGCTGGACTTTTGGCTTTTTGCTTGGTTTGGATTGGTTTAGGTATTTTTGTTTCTGCAACCCCAAAATAAAAAGTAGAGAAATGACTGTCAAAGATGGCAGTCCTTAGGTTTCAGTCTTTTGTTTTTTCCTAATTGTACCTCTAATAATTCAGCACATAGTAAGTCAACGTGGGAGCCATCTTGCCCACAGTAACCTAATGCACAAGTTTATAGAGTGCACAGCTAAATTTTAACTTTGGTGACAAATAATATATAGTGAGTGCCTATTATGAATTAGATATCATGCTAGTTGCTTTCTCATTGTTACTTGATTTAATTCTTTCAACTGTAATATAAGGTAAGTTTATTCATTTGGCAGATATTTATTACTTGCTCACTATATGCCAAGAATTCTAAAATTGAAGACATAGCTATCAACAGGATAGCTAAATCTGTTTCGTCATGGAGACTGAATGAGATAGGATTCCTGCTCTTGAGAAGATTACAGTCTATAGTTGACCCTTGAACGAGGAGGTGGGGGGAGTGGTTAGGGTCGCTGATCCCTCTCCCCCAGTCAGAAATTTGCATACTTATATTTCTTTCTCAAAAACAAAGAAATTGCTAAGTAACTCACTCAAGGACAGGAAGCCAGAACAGTTTAGATAGAATTAGGACTGAAAGCCTAGTTCTTTTGATTCCACATATTGTGATCTTTAATCAAACACTAACTTTTCCCCACATTTAGAGAGCTGTAAAATGAAAATACAGGTATTATATTTATTGAAAACTCTGTGTGTAAGTGGACCCATGCAGTTCAAACTCATATTGTCCATATAGTTCAGAATTTGGACAAGTAAAGTTAGTTATAATACAAGGAAGAACAGACAGTTGTGGATAGAAGAATTCATAATCTGGTTGTAGGGACTAGTGGTGGTTTCTTGCAGGAGGTAAAAGCAAAGACAGGGTTCAAACAGGGAGCAGCAGATTCTGTGAGCCCAGAGGAGAGGGGATAGCGCGGGAGAGGACCCGAAGAGAGCGGAGGCAGTGGGGCAGCTGAGGACGTGGGGTTAGGGAAATTAACATCCCTAATAAAGGGATGATAAATAATATATAAATATATGAATTATTTGTTATCATCTCTAACAAAGGGAACCCGAGAAAAGATTTTAGAGAGCAGTAGCAAGATGAGATTTGTGTTTTAGAGCTGTCAGTCTGTGTGTGGAATGGATTGGAGAGGATTACGATTGATAGCAGGGACCCCTGAAGCCATAATAATCAGGCAAGATATGATGGAATTCTTACCAAAGTTAGTGGCAGAAGAGCTAGAGAAACGTGGGTAGGTGAGAGAGTGGGACAGATTTAATTAATTGGATGAAGAAGGTGGAGGGGAAGGAAAAATGGAAGCATGCTAAGGCAACTGGGATAATACTAATAGCAGTTAATTAGATAGGACTAGCACAGGAAGAATGCGTTTGAGAGCAAGAAAAGAGTTTATTGGGGATAAATTTGAGATAGCTAGATAGTGATGTCCAGTGGGTAAAGGTAGATTGGAAAAAGGAGATCATCCATTTAATTCTTCAAAGAAATTTGACTATATGAAGGAGGATAAGAAGATACACAGTGATAGCAGCAGGCGAATTTGGGGTCATGGGGAGCTTTTGTGTTTTGTTTTTAGCATGGAATTGATTTAGGCATGTTTAAATCCTGATGAGAAGCAATGCATACAAAGCAGTTGGAAGATGCAGAATAAAGAGCATGAAGAGCAAAATTCCTAGGAATGGGAACCAACACATAGGTGAAAGCTTGGCTTTAGACAGGAGAGTGCACACCTACCCCATAGCAGGCAAAGGGAAGGGGAAAGGGATGTGCGTGCTCAGTTGCACCCTATTCCTTGTGACCCCTTGGCCTGTAACTCACCAGGCTCCTTTGCCCGTGGAATTTTCCATGTGACAATATTGAAGTGGCTTGCCATTTCCTGCTCCAGGGGATCTTCCCAGCCCAAGGATCAAGCCCACGTCGCTTTTGTCTGCTGCATTGGCAGGCGGGTTCTTTGCCACTATGCCACCTCGGAAGCCCAGGTGTTTATGCAGGTTGTTTAATGTTCAGTGATCAGAAGCTGATGTGTTTTCCACCCGATGGCTCCTATTTTCTCAACATAGTAGGCTTGCTTGTTGAGAAGAGCAGGGACGTTGTGGAAATAGAGAAGAGGAGAGAGTTGTCTTGAGAAATGGGAAGACTGTGGGGCAGTGTTGTCTTACCAGAAGAAAGAATAAAGGACGGTGGAGCGAGGGAATTAAGGGTCCTGGCAAGAGGTTGATTCATTTGTTGGTCCTTGGAATCTAAGTTGGAGAGGGAGGAAGATGACAGAACACTGACAAGTAAATACGAGTGGCCAAAGGATGATCGTGAGGTTGGGATTATGAGCTGGAAGGCTGTGAGGTTGTGGTTAGAAAGTGGCTCTTTTGGAGGAAGAATCATGTGGAGTTATGTCCATGATAGGAGTGGGTGAAATCTTGGAGGTGTGGACCACTGGAGATAAGGAAGCAAAGAAACAGAGGCAAGTTTACAGGATGGATCAAGTGTAGAATTCAGGCAGGAAGAGAATGCATGCCCTGAGGGAAGGCCTTGTACAACTTCTGGAGCAGGGTACTAGTGTTGTCAGTAGGCATGATTCCTTCCTTTTAAGATGGCAGAAAATTACATAATGCTGGTCAGCTTTCCATCCAACATGATGAAAATATTTTTCATACTTGAAAGGCAAACTAATCTAGAAAGCATGCCTGTTAAGAGGAATTGCTTTAAGGGGCAGAATATCTGGGATTTAGATTTTAGAGAACAAAATGCTCTTATAAAACATTGGATTATTTTACTGCTCTTTTATTATATAGATGTAAAAATGCAAAATTTTATGTCTACAAATAGTATTTGATTGCCTGATGTAGTATTTGAAACAAAAATTTTAATGTTTTTTAATGTTTAAGTGAACCCAATTCACTTATTTCCCTCACAGCCATCATAAACTGATGATTTTATTATTTATATATGGGCAATCTGCAGCCATGAAATTAAAAGACGCCTACTCCTTGGAAGAAAAGTTATGACCAACCTAGATAGCATATTCAAAAGCAGAGAGATTACTTTGCCGACTAAGGTCCGTCTAGTCAAGGCTATGGTTTTTCCTGTGGTCATGTATGGATGTGAGAGTTGGACTGTGAAGAAGGCTGAGTGCCGAAGAATTGATGCTTTTGAACTGTGGCGTCAGAGAAGACTCTTGAGAGTCCCTTGAACTGCAAGGAGATCCAACCTGTCCATTCTGAAGGAGATCAGTCCTGGGTGTTCTTTGGAAGGAATGATGCTAAAGCTGAAACTCCAGTACTTTGGCCACCTCATGAGAAGAGTTGACTCATTGGAAAAGACTCTGATGCTGGGAGGGATTGAGGGCAGGAGGAGAAGGGGACGACCGAGGATGAGATGGCTGGATGGCATCACTGACTCGATGGACGTGAGTCTGAGTGAACTCCAGGAGTTGGTGATGGACAGGGAGGCCTGGCATGCTGCGATTCATGGGATCGCAAAGAGTTGGACACATCTGAGTGACTGAACTGAACTGAATCTCAAATTTTGGGGATACAATCTTGTCACTTTACCAGGTGATGCTAGTGGTAAAGAACCCGTCTGCCAGAACAGGAGACATAAGAGATGCAGGTTCAGTCCCTGGATTGGGAAGATCCCCTAGAAGGGAGGGCATGGCAGCCCTCTCCAGTATTCTTACCTGGAGAATCCCCAAGGACTAAGGAACCTGACGAGCTACAGTCCATAGGGTTGCAAAGAGTCAGATACCACTGAAGCAACTTAATACACATGCAGTGTGTATAAATTGATTTTAATTAATCATAGATTTTAAAATTCATGCATGTTAAAATCATATGACTATGTACTTAAAAGCCACAATATCGCGTTACTTATTTGATAACCTTAATTACTTGTAGCATACTTGTTAAGCAGAGGGAATGTCTCTCAGCAGCCAAAACAATGTGGCACAGTATCCATGCATTTACACCTACTAGCAGTGAATTCTTTGGATTCACACATGTTGGTCTCTATTCCATGACATGGTTCCTGGAAAATAAAAAACTCTTAAGAAGCTAGAATATTATTAAACCGAGAGGAATTGTCTGAAAAGTAAATTGGCTTTTGTTCACCTGTTTAAAGTTGTATTTTTTAATCAGTAGATAATATCATTAGCACTGAATCCAACATTTGCACAGGAGATATGAAAGTAAATACCTTATAGGACATCTGCAGCTTGTTCTACCTGAAATTTAGAGACTACATACTGTCTATAAACAGATTTGTTCTGAAAAAAGTCTTCTTTAGTTTTTAACATGTTTTATTAACCTTATTTAATTATTCAGAGTTTTCTCAGAATTCTTAAAATCTCACTTTTGCAAACTATAAGTGACTTTGTCTTCACCAGCTTCCCTCGTGGCTGCAAGTAGAGCAGCATATTCCTTTTTGATGGGCAGGTGTTCTCTCAAAGAAAACCTTTTCTCAGAAGTCTCTTTCTAACTCCTTGATCTAAATTGGCAAACTTCCAGCAGTGAGATTAAAAATAAAGAATTTCAAGTGTAATTATTTAACTATTTTTAAAGTTTCCACAATTTTACAAATGACTCATCTTCAGACTTTTCCATAAAACAATTCCTTACAAAAAGAGAATGAGAATATAAAGTCTCCTGGCTTAGTAAGGCAGGGAAAACCTTTAGACCATACCTATTGTATTTTAGCTTTGCACTTAACCTTTCAAAGTACTTTGATGTTTTTATCTCACTCTTTCATATGGATGTATATATTCATAGAGCGACAGAAGGAGGGGGAGAGTGTGAGTGTTGGTTCTCAGGCACTGGGATACCTTTTAAATAAAAGACAAGATGCCTACCCTTTTGGAACTTATGTTCTAGTAAGAGAAGTGCTAAGGCTGAGAAATAAATAAAATATGAGAGCGTATGTCAGTGTAAAGGAAGTGGAGGGACCAGTGGTCAATTAGATAATAACAAGTGGCACCCTATTTTAGATTAGATGATCAGGGAGGCTTCTCTGAAACAGTGACTCAGCGTGGCCCTCAGCATTGACTGTTACTCCCGTAGCTCTTCCTGGTAACTCAGGAAGCTGTTGCACTTAGCAACATGTAAAGTGTGTTTTGTTTGTGGCATGTTTTATCTTTATGCTGTCTGTCATAATATTGTGGCTGAGAAGTTGAATATTTAAAATCTAATGTTGAAATACTTCTGTATAAAACTGACTTCTTTGCCAAATATGTTTAAAAAATAAACATTATAAAGGTGTTTCTTTTTTTAGGAATGGTGGAAAGCAGCAGACATAATTGGAGTGGGCTGGATAAGCAAAGTGATATTCAGAATTTAAATGAGGAGAGAATCCTAGCTTTACAGCTTTGTGGGTGGATAAAGAAAGGGACGGATGTGGATGTGGGCCCATTTTTGAACTCCCTTGTACAAGAAGGCGAATGGGAGAGAGCAGCTGCTGTGGCATTGTTCAACCTGGACATTCGGCGCGCCATCCAGATCCTGAATGAAGGGGCGTCTTCAGGAAAAGGTATGGGGTTATATACTAAGATACATGCCATTCACTGAATCTGTGAAAGAAAAAATGCTGATGATTTTTAAAACTCTAATCAATATTTTTGGTAAATTTTTTTGAAAGAAAAATTAGCACAGAACTGTATCTATAAAAGTAAATGTTAGCCCATCACTTTTGGTTACATTTATGAAAAAGAAAATGTCTTAATTGTCTTTGTAATATTACAGAGAATACACAAATGTTATTTCAGTGTTTTTTCTTTCAAGATAATAAGTTGGCCAGAAAGTTCATACATAGAAACATAACATAACCATACAATGTTCACATATATTTTGACCAACCCAGTAGTTCACATACGTTTAGAGATATTTTTTCTTGGAGACTAGAACTACTTTAGTTCACAAGCATTTTTATGGCAAACATTTAAGTGTATTTTAGTTTATACTTTACTTTTTGTTATGGTTTTTGGTTGACTTTTTGGAAACTGAATGACACTTTTAGTTAGACTAATATAGATTCTTATAAAAAATCATACTTTGATCTGCAGAAGTATTTCTGCTTGAGTCTGCTTATTTGAACATCATATCTATTTAATATTTTTTTAAAAGAAGAAACAAAGGTAAGTGTGATAAAATTTTCACTCTGACATTTTGCAAGAGAAAACTCAGAGAAATGAATCTTAATCCAAGAATTCAGTTTTTTTTCTTATTGGGACTATTTCATTTCAATACACCAGTTTTTAATACACCTTGCTAAATTATGTATGAGTATTCAGGATTTGGTGGTCCATTTAAAAACTATTACAGTTCTGTTTTACCGTAGGAAAAACACTCGAAATTTGCTATGTTAATTTTGCATATAGTCTAAAAGTTGAAAAAGCGAATGTTTTGCCCAGATTGGCCTCTTTTCCTTCACTTTTACTCTAACATAAATCTGCCCCGTTTGAGAGTGCAGTAGAAGATATGTGGTGATGGAAGAAAGAATTGATATTTAAAGCAATTTCTAATTATAATTCTACCATGACCTGAGAGCGTGATAATTTTTGTCATCTGTACCTGGAAAATTTGGTGTTAAACACCTGTCTTAACAATAGAGGAAAAGTATCTTCAGTGATTTGAATAACCTTGTTGAGGACTGGAGAAAAAATTTCACTGAATCAAATAGTCCTTTCCGTTTGGAGAGGGATTGTTCTAACCAGAATTCAAAGACGATACTCCTTGGTTGTGGTGGTCGTAGCACAGGAAGCAGGCACAAAATAGCTTGGAGAAAATGTTTCTAGAAATGAGGAGCAGGCTTAATAGCCTGTTCTTAATAGAACATGCAGTGGAAAATGCTGTTTTATTTGGAAAAGAAGTAAATGATTAGAATTAAGAAACATAATAAAGTTGCTATAATAAACGTAGAAGACGCTTAAGAGTAAAAGTTAATAGTGAATTTAATGTTCTCTTTTGAAACTAAACTTAGGTTAGATGGCTAGGCAGCCATAGTACTGACTGCCAGCCTAGCCACTCATCAGCAGCCCATATGAACTACTGAGAACAAATGTTTAAATAACTACTGGTAACAAATACTTTGTTGCAAGTATGTCTAAATACAATTCTGTGGTCATTCTGGTCATTAATTTCACCAGAGAAAAATTAAAAGTATAATACTGTAATAAGAATGCTGAAATACTGACTTTTAGTACTTTGCTTATAAAACACATACATAAGCATGGGTATTATAAATGTAGAAATAGGAAAACAAGATGATTTTGAAATTTTCAGTGCTGAGATACAATAATATTTACTATCAACACTTTGAAACATCTCTACGTGAAAGACCTTGTTGATGAAGTTGGCAGTGTGCTTTGCTACTCTGCCTTTAGGTCCTTAAGCAGTAACATCCTGTGTAGGAATCTGCCTGGAATAAGAATTCAAGAATTAAAAGATGTGCTTGTCCTGCCCAAGGTTTGCAATATGGGTAGAAATTTTATAAGAGTGGAAGTTTTTGCTTATGGTTCTTGCCAGATTATCTAGCATGTGTCAGAACCCTTATTCTGGTGGGTTTATTTTTCCGAGGGCCAAAAGTCACCCTCTGATCTTTATTTGTTTATGATTGAAGAACTCGAAGAAGGAAACATTAAGCTTGTGATTACTTTGATCAGCTAGTTCTTTTTAATACGCAGGCGATCTGAATCTTAATGTGGTAGCAATGGCTTTATCGGGTTATACGGATGAGAAGAACTCCCTTTGGAGGGAAATGTGCAGCACTTTACGATTACAGTTAAACAACCCGTATCTGTGCGTCATGTTCGCGTTTCTGACAAGTGAAGCAGGATCTTACGATGGAGTATTGGTAAGCTAAGCTGATTTCTGTTTCCTGAGACTCTTTTAAGATAGGAGTTTTTAATATAACTTTGTTAAAATTTGCAAATGTCACTTGCGTAAAGTAACATTCCATTTTGATGCATTTATATTATTTAAAACAAGGTATCTTAAAAATTTGGAGTTCGTTGATAGCAAACTGAACTTGATAATTTTTAGTGGTTTTAATAATAAAATTTAGAGACATAGAAGGATTAAGATTTTATACTTTAGCTGAGGAACTGAGCTCTGGAACTCTACAACTCCAGATACATATATTTTATATTGAAATATAATCTTTTAAACGTGCGTACACTGTTTTGTCTTTTTTTTCTTTTTTTAGTTAAGTAAATCAGTGCATAATCACTGGTGGTCAGGAGGTCCAAGTATCTTGTCTGAGTGTTTGTCCTTTGCAGACATGCAGACATGTTCCAGTTTGGAAGATAAATGATCACACTACTTATAGTGGACTATTTTATTTTCATTTTTTCACTATTTGGTCTTTTCATTGCTATTTTTTCTTCCTCTCTCTCCTGCTTTAACCACTTATGACCACATCACTAAATAGGTTCTTTATCACACAATGGGAAAAGAAAGAAAGAAGTGAGTGTTGTTCATCAGTTTTATTATTGGGTTTTAAGCTTCACCTTATTACCACAACTTTATTGGCATTTGTTGGGCTTCTTTCTAGCACTGAGAAGAGCTGTCAAATATGAAACATATTTCTGGTTTTTTTGGCCATTGTAGCACTTTTAAAAATACACATTGATAATTGATTTAAATGTCAGGTCATAAGAATTTCTAAAAACATGTATTTTATTGAGGTACCTTAATGAATATGTTAATAAATGTTGGTGGTGGTGTTCCTTTTGACAATTATTTAGTTTATGTATTTTGTTTACTTTTAGCAAATTACTATTGAACTTTTTTAACTACTTCATATTAATATCCAAGAGCAAGTTGGGGGTTTTTTGCCTTGTTTTTACAATTACTACTCTTTTTGTTAAATAGAAGACTTAAAACGTTGCATCTTGAGAAAATAAAATATTTTCAGGAAGTAGTAGAGGATAATGAAGACTAGAAAAAGAAGTGGATTGTTTAGAGTTTAAATTGATAGAGAAGTATATTGTCTAATTATTAAACTTCTATGTTTCCAATTAAGTGATTTATTAAAAATACCCTCTTTTCTTACACCTAAATAAGGGACATCATTTCTTGAGTAGGAAGTTAATATTTCCAAACTGTCAAAAGTGTACCTAAGTAAACTTTATATGTAAGTAATTATCATTTTTCTTTTTTAAAAATTGTAAGTTACAGTAATCTCATGAAAGGTTTTGAATTGGGAAATCAGAAGATATAGGCCTGAGTCCTTGCTCTCAGTTACCTAAGCTAGTCAGGTAACTTTTCAGGGTTTTAGTTTTTTCATCTGTAAGATGGGACACATAATATTTATAACTCTCTCCAGATTAAAATAGTAACACATGCAACATAGTTCAAGAGTTCAATCTAGTTTGTACCAAATATTTGTCTGTCTAGTTTGTCTCCTCTTTAGGGCAGAACCATATTTTATAATTGAGAAAACGCAACTAAGGTATCAACTGAAATGAACCTATGTTTAAAGAGGAAAACCATACTTCATGGACTGACTTCAGTAGAAATAGGATCTTTTATACACCCTTAAACTGTATTTTTACTTGTCACAAAATTAATTGTACTTTCTGCATTTATGGTAAATACTTTTCAAAATAGTATTTTACAATATTGATAAGTATACAAAAACTTAAGAATGTATTATAATGCCTCTTGTTTTGCTACAAGCCACCTACCTATATGACAGTATTTTACTATAGGCACAAAAGTGTGTCTGTTTACTTATTAGAGTATGTTTTAAAACTTTGAGTTGAGAAACATGTATTGATGTTTCTAAATGTGCTAGTATATTTACTGATAAGTCACAGATTGCCTAAACTTGCTGATTAACGTAGAAGCCAAGGAAAGGTTTCCTCAGTTTCACCAGAATAAATTTCAGTGATGAAAGGATTATTGGCATCTTAAATTTGATAAACTGTACACTACTGCTTTTGTTTTATGTTAAAGTTATATAAGACTGAACTAGTTTCAGTTTTTTTAAAGTAAATTGGTCATCTTTACTTTGTACGAATAACCTTAGCACTGAGTTTTCTGAGCATTACATTAAGAAAGGCATCTTAGTCATGGCTCTGCCAGTATATACACAATAACTTATTAATACATTTGAAAATCAAGTTGTATATTAGGTATAAAATATCTAGTCTGCCAAAATTTAAAACTCACAACACCTGAAAGTAACTCCTTGCTTCTCTTCTTTTCAGTATGAAAACAAGGTTGCCGTACGTGACAGAGTGGCATTTGCTTGTAAATTCCTTAGTGATAGTCAGGTAACAACTAATTTAATTTGATATTTAAATTGATTACCATTTACTGTCAGTGGATTAAAAACTAACATTTATGTTTAAATATGTGTCTGTGAGGTTTATATAAAAATTCTTCTAAAAAATGAGGTAATTTCTTTTAGATTGAGACATAAACATATATCATACCTAAATGTATTTATTTAGGAATGCTGACTTAACAAGAGCCTACTGTATAGCACAGGAAACTATACTTAATGTCTTGTAATATCTGTATGGGAAAATAATCTGAAAAAGAATGTTGTCTATATGTATATATATTTTATGTACAGCAAAGTGATTCGTATATGTTTATATAAAAGAGCAAAGTGATTCATGACTGAAACTAAAATCAGTATAAACCAACTATACTTCAGTTAAAAAAAAGGGAGTCTGAGTTAATAGTTTGTTTCTGCCATGATGAGTGAGATTAGTCAGTAGGTAAAGATGTTGAACTTTTTAGTTTAACATCTCTTAGTGATGCTACATTAAAGAATTTCTTCATTTTCTAATACAGTAAACAGGTAGTACATGAGGGTTTGGCAACCCACTCCAGTATTCTTGCCTGAAAAACCCATGGACAGAGCAGCCTGGCAAGCCAAAGTCCATGTGGTTGCAAAGAGTCAGATAGGACTTAGCAACTAATACTTTCACATGAATATGCTGTGTAGATAGTGAGAGAGAAATGTACATAACTAGTAATCGGAGAAGGCAATGGCACCCCACTCCAGTACTCTTGCCTGGAAAATCCCATGGACGGAGGAGCCTGGTGGGCTGCAGTCCATGGGGTTGCTAGGAGTTGGATATGACTGAGTGACTTCCTTCGTTTTTCACTTTCATGCATTGGAGAAGGAAATGGCAACCCACTCCAGTGTTCTTGCCTGGAGAATCCCAGGGACGGGGGAGCCCGGTGGGCTGCCGTCTATGGGGTCGCACAGAGTCGGACACGCCTGAAGCAACTGAGCAGCAGCAGCAGCTAATAATACAGTGTGAGACAGTACTAGGGGAACATAAAGCAATCTTGGCTAGAGTCTGGGGTGGGATGAAGTCATGGGGTTGCAAAGAGTTCGACGCAACTAAGAGACCAAGTATGCATGCAGCGCAAAATCAGAGAGACTTTATAAAAAATCGTTTGGTGTTTTGTTTGTTTAGGATAAGATTATAAAGGACTCGTGAGCTTTACTGGATCAAAATCCCAAAAGAGATTTTCAAGTTTTGTTTTGTTTTTTTGCTCTAAGTTTATTGCAGTATAGTTGTTTCACAGTGCTGTGTTAATTTCTGCTGTGCAGCAAGGTGACTCAGTCATGCTTATATACATTCTTTTTCATATTCTTTCCCATTACAGTTTATCACAGGATATGGAATATAGTTTTCTGTGGTATGCAGTAGGACCTTCTTGTTTATCCATCCTACGTATAAGAAATGTTTATTGTTGGTAATCTTGAACTTCTCTTCCAACTCAGATTCCATGACTCTATTACATCCTAATAGCCATCAAGAACTTTGCATAATAATGACTGTTGTTGCTCAGACGCTCAGTCATTTCCAACTCTTAGCAACCCCATGGGCTCCAGCCCACCAGGCTCCTCTGTCCATGGGGTTCTCCCGGCAAGAATACTGGAGTGAGGTGCCATTTCCTCCTCCAGGGGATCTTCTTGACCCAGTCGTCTGTGTGTCCTGCATTGGCAGGCAGATTCTTTACCACTAGTGCCACCTCAATAATAAGGACAGTTTTCTTTAAATTTAAAATAGTAAATTGTCTGTGGATTTTTATAGAACAATCAACAAAACATAGTAAATACCTTTCCTTTTTAAAGAAATATTTTAAATGATCATGGATGCTGTATTGTAATTTATAATAGATACACACTTAGAGATCACATATCTAGGTTTTCACAAGGGCTTTTGGTTTAAAATGTTTTCTATTAAGGGTAAAATTGTTCCAAATATAGAATTTATGAAACAGAAAATACCAGTAGTGAAATGGATTGCTTTAGAAAAATAGCTTTGAATTTTCCAGTTAAATAGGTACATCGAAAAGTTGACCAATGAAATGAAAGACGCTGGAAATTTGGAAGGAATACTGCTTACAGGCCTCACTAAAGATGGAGTGGACTTAATGGAGAGTTATGTCGACAGAACTGGAGATGTCCAAACAGCAAGTTACTGCATGTTACAGGTTAGTGCAGTGTGGCAGCAGCAGTTTATTAAGGAGAAAAAAAAATGCTTAGGCTTCTATTTTCTTCCCTTATGGAGTGGATATGCTCGTTTGCTTACTTAGGATCTTTAGGAGACATTTAACTTTAATTTTAATTTAATCACTTGATCTACAAAAGACTTCTGCCTTATTTTAGTGTCCCTAAGCCTCCTGCATTGGATTACCCAGTTTTTCCTTTCCCTTTGAGAAGTGTCAGTCTTGAGTTTATGTAGAGTTCAAACGAAGCAGAAAAACCTCTCTTTGATTTCTCTGATTGTTGACAGAACAACACTGTCTACAAAGAGATTGCCTTTCCCTGATCTGAATTACAGTACCTCTTTCTTGAAGTACAGAAGGCAAGTTATACTCAGCTCTCCATTCTCATTATTCCCTTTTATTCTCTCATTTCCTCATTTACTAAATGAGCATGACTTGGAGTAACCAGTCATCTATTTTTCTCTCAGTTTTTACTGCCCACTGATTAAAAATGGATTCCTGGCAAAGATTCCCTACAACTTTGCTTTTGGTGGAAAAATGATGACATTTTAGAGCATTTTCCAGAGATTTCCTTAGCTCTCCAGCAGAACTTACCCTTTCCTGGTGTTCTCTTTCCTGTTCTTATCCTTTTATGCAGTATAGTAGCATGCTGCATACTGGGTAAACAAAGTAAAATGCTTCCTCCCCCCACCCTACCTTCTTAGGAACAAATGTAAATATTGGCCCACAAACCACAAAGTACACTTACCTTAAGGTATCAGGCTACTGTCCTTCTGTAGCGTAAGGTATCGTTGTTTTGTTACCAGAATGAGCTTACATCTATTAAACCACGGTATAGATATATGGCTATGAAATACAAGTGGTTGGTAACCTCTTGACAAAGTCTGTAAAATCTATTTAAAATGCAGTGTATAATTGGATCTTGCTTTAAAACACCTAGTCTGATAGTCAGCTGCCTTTTAATTGAGGCGTTTGCTCCCTTTATAGGTATATGCTCAAGATCTAGTTCACCCTCGTGCTGTTTGTTTTCTGTGTTGTTTTTCTGTTCCTTTCCTGCCTTCTTTTGGGCTAATTGAGTATTTTAGTATTTTACTTTATTTCATAGGTTGGCTTTTTAGTTATACTTCATTTTCTTCTTCTTTTAAGTAGTTGCTCCAGGTCTAACAATATGCATCCTTAACTCATGAGTCAGCCATTTAACTCCTCATAGTTTACATTTTAGAGAAGGCATTGGCACCCCACTCCAGTACTCTTGCCTGGAAAATCCCATGGACGGAGGAGCCTGGTGCGCTGCAGTCCATGGGGTCGCGGAGAGTCGGACACAACTGAGCGACTTCACTTTCACTTTTCACTTTCATGCATTGGAGAAGGAAATGGCAACCCACTCCAGTGTTCTAGCCTGGAGAATCCCATGGACGGAGGAGCCTGGTGCGCTGCAGTCCATGGGGTCGCACAGAGTCGGACACGACTGAAGCGACTTAGCAGCAGCACCAGTTTACATTTCACACCTGGTGCATCATGCTTCCTACTTCACCCTTCTCCTCCTGACATTTTCTGCTTTTTGCTTCATGTTTCATGTTTCAAAACGGTGATCACGGTGTAGCTCCATGTATAGACCCCCTCCTCTGCCCTGCTGTCGTGTGCTGTGTCTCTGCACACATCGTAAAGCCCAGCTTACAGTTGAGTACTTTTGCTCTTAACAGTCGCTTGTCTTTATGTAAATTATGTGAAGAATGAAGATCTGGGCTTTTATATTTGTTTATTAGCCATGCTGTTTTTTTACTGTCTGTTCCTTACAGTAAACTCAGGTTTCATCTCTTGTCATTTCCCTTTGGCCTTTTTCTTTAGCGTTTCTTATAGTTCAGAGTTGCTGGTGACAGATTCTCATAGCTTAATTTTAATTGAAAATATCTGTTTTGTTCATTTTCTTTCAGCACTTTAAAGATGTGGTTTCACAGTCTTCTGGCCTCCATTTTTTCTGATGAGAAATCAGATATTATTGTCTTTGTTTCCCCTGGGCTGCTTTCAAGATTTTCTTTTTGATTCTTAGCAGTTTAAACCTTGAACCTAGTTGTGGTTCTTTTTATCCTGCTTGTGATTCACTCAGGTTTTTGGATCTGCAAGTCAATGTTTTTCATCAGATTTAGGAAGTTTTCAGGCATTATTTCTTTTAAGTATTTCTTTTTTTGCCTCAGTCTCATTCTCTTCCCTTTCTTGGACTATTATTGCACAAGTATTAAACCTTTTGATTTTGTCCCACGGGTATCTGAAGCTGTGTTCATTTTCCTTTCATTTGTCCCACTTCTTCAAACTGGATAAATTCTGTTGATGTGTTAATTGGCTACTCTTTCACCTTCTATCTGATGTTAGTTTTTCCAGGGAATACTTAATTTCAGTTATTGTACTTTTTAGTTCTAGAGTCTCAATTTTTCTTTATTGTTTACATTTTTCAGTTCAGTTCTCTATCCGTTTATAATTAAAACACTTTCTTCTAAGTCTGAATACATGTCTAATAGTTGCATTGAGGTCTTTGCTTACTCTAACATAAGGGCTGTTTAAGGTTTAGTTCTATTAACTTTCTTTTTCCTTTACTTTGAACCACAATTTACCTGTTTCTAATATGTCTAGTTTTTTTCATTGTTCAGTACTGGACATTGTTTGCAGTCCATTATAGAAATCTGGTTTCTTTCCTGCTGAAGTACATTGGTTAATGCTTTTGGAAGTTTGGTTACTTGCTGATCACTTTGGTCTTAAATTTTACTATTGTGGGAAGCCCATAATATTTCCCAAGTCCTTCTAATTTGATCAGACCTAACCTCTGAACTGTTTTCCTGCACACATTTTCAGAATTTGATTTTAACTTTTAATGAAATGGTTCTAGAGAAGACTTACTAAATATGAATTGACCAGATTCTTTCTTAGTTTATCCTTAGTGCCACAGAATGGGAAAGAGTGGGATAGGAAAATTTCTGATTTTTCTGTGAGTCTTCTTTTTGAATCAGGGATTTAGTTCTGACTGCTGCTGCTGCTGCTAACTCGCTTCAGTCGTGTCCGACTCTGTGTGACCCCATAGATGGCAGCCCACCAGGCTCCCCCGTCCCTGGGATTCTCTAGGCAAGAATGCTGAAGTGGGTTGCCATTTCCTTCTCCAGTGCATGAAAGTGAAAAGTGAAAGTGAAGTCGCTCAGTCGTGTCCGACTCTCAGCGACCTCGTGGATTGCAGCCCACCAGGCTCCTCCGTCCATGGGATTTTCCAGGCAAGAGTACTGGAGTGGGGTGCTGTTGCCTTCTCTGTTAGTTCTGGCTAGTTGGTCATAATTAGGAGTACAGTAGATGTTTACTTTTTTAAAAAGTGAAATTGTCAGCTATTAGTTTTTCGTGTGTTCTTTTAGCTAAATTTCACTCTGGTAATTGAAACATACTTAATCACTAGGTGAAAGATGTGCTTCTCTGTCTTGATGAGTTGTCTAAAGGTAGATTGTCTTTATTAGCTATTACAGGTTTCTTTTTTCCATAAGATGAATGTGAACTGCTCTCACATTTCACTTTTCTCTGTGGCCCCAAAACTGGAAAACCTTGGCTTCAGATTAATGCCCATTGGATCATTGAGGATAGAGGCTTTTTCTGCTTTGTTCATGTGAAGATAAGGATGGTATCCTGAACAGAGCTAAAAGCAATATGTGAAAACTCAGAGCAAGCATAGGTGAAATGTGGAATGTCACAGCTGCCAGAGAAAGTACAGCTTTTGGAAGAGTCTTACTGGCAGGAAATTGAAGTTGTTAGTGAGAAGGAATCGAAGGTAAATTTAAGGAAAGAAAGTATTACTTTTCACCATGGCTTAGGGGTCAAAGAACTAAGCATTTTTTGTTCAGTTGTGGGTTCTTTCTTGCTTTTTTTTTTTTTATACTTTCAAGGAGATAAATACATGTTTTAGTTGAAGGCCAGGCAGAGAATAAGCAGTTTTAATTTTCAAATAGATAGGTATACTAAAATGGCATCTGAATTCCCAGTGCAGTGCTAGATTGAAAGGACCAAGCCCAGTATTATTTTAAATGTGATTGAGCAGTTTTGGTGTGTATTTGGAATGAGTAAATATATTTTGTCAACCTAGAAGTTTAATTGTTGGGAGAAAAAAATAATTGCATTGTTTTTTGGCTTTACTGCATTCAACCAGGGAGGTGAATTGATTGCTCTTAGGTCTTTAAACTTAAGTAAGAGAGAATTACACTTCCCTGGCCAGACATAATAGTATACACAGTGCATATGTATGTCACTGGTAGAAGCCAGTTTAAATTAATGGAGCTTCCATCAACTACTTATCTGTATCCTCATTAGGAGCCAGCTTTTGGCAAAAAGGTGGCCTGTTTCTTCCCTTGTGACTCACACTCACATGTTGCCTAGAATCTTCAGGCTTAGCCAAGAAAATTTTAGAAACTGAAATAATTCATGTTTTCTTTTTAGGGTTCTCCTTTAGATGTTCTTAAAGATGAAAGAGTTCAGTACTGGATTGAGAATTATAGAAATTTGTTAGATGCCTGGAGGTTTTGGCACAAACGAGCTGAATTTGATATTCACAGGAGTAAGTTGGATCCCAGTTCTAAGCCTTTAGCACAGGTAAGTGCACTGTTTTGGAGAGAATCAAACTAACATGCACCTAATAGCCCAGCCAAAAAAAAGAAGTGTTTACAGCATGTTATATAGGGTCAATTGAGGGTTCAGTTTAATAAATCGCTATTAATAAACTCGTTCTTTTGCTCATGTTGAGTTCCCATTGATGTCTTTGTCTAACCAGACTATACTTTGTGTTTAGTTTTCATGTTTTTTTGATCCTACACTTTCTAACAGTCCTCTCAGTGTCTTGTACTTTAATCTAACACAGAACAAACCACAGCAGGCCTAGAGGATCTTAGGCAAACCTAACTCAGTCCTAAGACTGTCTGAGTGAGGCTTTCTGGTCTATTCCAAGACCTTTCAAATGTTAACTACTGTATGTTCTTACACTTTGCACTTGGGTATTGTGTTTTTCTGCACTATTATATGTAATAAGGCAGGATTTGTTTAATAGTACATAAATATATATCTATATGTCTAATTACACATAGAAATTTATTTTTTCAAAGCAGTAGTTTAAAAAACATGAAGTAAGCACTATTTAAAATAAACAAGAATTTACTGTAACACTGTCTTGTTATAACCTAAAAGACTCTTGAAAAGACTCTAAAACTGAATTAACTTTGCTGTGCACTTAAAATTATATACTATTGTAGATCGACTGTACTTTGACTTAAAAAAGGCAGCATGAGATCAGTTATTACATAAGCACTTGACATGAGATCACTGTATCTGATTCCAAGTATTAAATCTCATTAGCAGTCAGGTATATCCTCGATGTGAGCACTGGATGGTGCTATTTTCCTGTTTTAGAAAGTTGAGAAATTACTGTTTGTATTAAAACAACCTGAGTATTAATAAAGTACTGTTACATGATATTTGCTACTACTCTGTATCATACGTGTTTGAGAGTCTAGGAGTTTAATATAAAGGTAAAATGAACAGTTTATATTTCAATTATTCTTGAGTTTTAGCTATTTACTATTATAGGCTCCCTGACTCCTTTTTAATCTTAGAAAATGAGTATTTTCTTTAAAAGAAAATTTTGTTCAGAATATTATATCGTTGAAATTTGTATCAAAAGTCATTTAGGTATTTTGTAATGTCCCAGTGTGAACTCTTATTTAGTCTTTGTTATTCCTAAAATTTGGAATCTAATGCTTCTGAGTTTTTCTGTACCTATCAGTGATGTTAGGAAGAATATAACTGAACAGAGTAACAAGAAGTATTCAAATTATGTAACCGCTAAGCAGAAGTCTTAGAACTAACCAGCTTAGCAGATAACTTACAGTATACAATAAAATTTTAAAAATTATTGAAAAATAATTTGTTAGGATCAAACTTTAGTTATTTTAAATTTTATTCATGAAATTTGCATTTTATTTATTTCTCCTTTCATCTGTTTCATAGGTGTTTGTGAGCTGCAATTTTTGTGGAAAGTCTATCTCCTACAGCTGCTCCACTGTTCCCCACCAGGGCCGAGGTTTCAGCCAGTATGGTGTCAGTGGCTCACCAACGAAATCTAAAGTGACCAGTTGCCCCGGCTGTCGAAAGCCCCTCCCTCGCTGCGCACTTTGCCTCATTAATATGGGAACGCCTGTCTCCAGTTGTCCTGGTATGACATAATTCCATGGAATAATTCAGTATACTTTTTTGAGCTGAAATTGTTTCTACATAATTGATTAATGATGTTGTAAATAAAAGACATACCACCTTGGGTTTATATTATTTCTAAGAGCAAGCCGCTTTGCTGGCTTGGCAGTTTTTGTGTTCTATAATTTATAAAATCTGTACATTGAAAGTAAACTCTCTATCCACAGTATCTCTAATCACACATGCTTACCAGTTTAAAGTTTGTAAGAAGCGCTTAAATATTAAATAATTATATACTGTTTTCTTACCACTTTTTCTAAGAGGAGCTCCCTCAAATTTTATGTTTAAAAGTCACTGTGGCCTCATTGAGTAACAGATATCTTGTGTGCATAAGGAACTTTTGATCGTCTCAAAGCCCTTTGACACTTTCTCTTATTTCATCTTCAAAATCTGCCTGTGAAAATATATGGGGAAAGTATTAACCTAGCATTCAGAGTCCTGTCCTTCTAAGTTTTGGTGGTGTTTCTGCTATGTCCATCAGCTATTTTGTAAATATATGTACTTTTTTAATGGTTAAAAATACTAGAATTATTGTATACTGCTTAACGTAAACATATGGAGAACATTTTTGAGAACAGTAGATAATCGAATATAAATGTACCTAGTGGCTGGAAATATTTCAGCTATTTATATAAGTTAAAAATCATACTAAAGCAGAAATTTTAGTTAGACACACTTGAATATCTGGCATAGTGGTAAATGAATAAGGAATGAAGAACTGCATCTGATATCAGAATGCCTGTTTCAGTTCTGGCTCTGTGACGTTTAGTCTGCGAGATTGAGAGTCACTTTAACTGACTTATAAATGGAGTGTTGGACTGGGAGATCCTCCTAGTTATGAAATTTTATAATTCTGTTCTGTAGGTTATTCTTGTAAGTAGTCTGTTTTATTGTTGCTTTAACATCTGAAAGAGATTTGCTAGTAGTATTGTTACTATTTTTCAGAATAGATTCTTTTTTTAAAACATGGATTTCTTTTGTCTGTCTTACGTATCTTTAGCAGGGTTGCTGCTCACGGGGTTTCTCTAGTTGCAGGGAGCAGGTGCTGCTCTCTAGTTGCGGCGCACAGGCTTCTCCCTGTGGGGACTTCTCTTGCTGCAGAGCATGGGCCCCAGGATGTGCGGCTTAGTATTGGTGGCGCATGGCCTTAGTTGCCCTGTGGCCCGTGGAATCTTAGTTCCTGGGGCCAGGGACCGAACTCAGGTCGCTTGCATTGGCAGGTCGATTCCTAACCACTGGGCCCCAGGGAAGTCCCCCCGCCCCTGCCCCATCCTTTATTTTTAACAAATGTAGTATGTAACGTTTTAGATGCGCGTTAGTCTTGGCTTGTTTGAATCAAGGACTTTCACTTTTTACGTTGCATGTTGATCACTGTTTTTATGGCCTTGAAAGAAAGCATTAGTCCCTTAGTTGTGTTCAGCTCTTGATTCCATGGACTGTAGCCCGCCAGGTTCCTCTGTCCATAGAATTCTTCAGGCAAGAGGACTGGAGTGAGTTGCCGTATCCTTTTCCATCTTTCCAACCCAGGGATTGAACCCAAGTATCCCCCATTACAGACCAATTCTTTACCATCTGAGCCACCAGGGAAGGCGTTGCTACTAATAAATAGAAAATAACAATTTGAGATAAAACTCTACTACAATGCGAGAACAAGGAAGCAAAATGTGATGTCTAGTAAGTTCTATGTGAACTTAAATACTGAGAAATAATTGAACTTAATATGTCTTTTGGACCATAAGTCTCAGCAAATTGTAATGGCTAGAGTGCTATTGCTTTTTGCTAGGTACTAGCTTTTCAGGTTTTTCTATTTTTGAAATAGGTAAAAAAAGATAAAAACAGTTTTCTAGAATTTGAAGAAAATTAAACCATAAAGCATTTTAAGCTCTGTTATAGAGGCTATTAATTTAATGAAAAGTCAACACCCAGGTTTATCAAGTCTTAAAACTTTCTCATATTTGCTTCAAATTTTTTTAAAAAAATTTGCTGCAGAAATAATGTCTCTATATAAATTTGAATACTTGTTTAATGCACTAAGTTAAGGCTGATTGCTAGGATGACTCAAAGATCCTCGTGGAGCTTATGATCTATAAATGTATAAATGAGCATGGATAGCTAACATAAAATAAATTATATGTTCTAGAAAATAAATACTAGTTCAGAATCTTTGGGGCTTCCCAGCTGGTGCCAGTGATAAAGAATCCACCTGCCAGCGCAGGAGATGCAAGAGATGCAGATTCAAACCCTGAGTCAGGAAGATCCCCTGGCATAGGAAATGGGAACCCTCACCAGTATTCTTGCCTGGAGAATTCCATGGACAAGAGGAACCTGGCAGGCTACAGTCCATGGGCTTGTAAAAAGTTGGACACGACTGAGCAACTGGGCATGCCTGTCCACAGGT
Organism: Budorcas taxicolor; assembly: GCF_023091745.1. Lineage (NCBI taxonomy): Eukaryota > Metazoa > Chordata > Mammalia > Artiodactyla > Bovidae > Budorcas > Budorcas taxicolor. The sequence continues at coordinate 17,548,319 of NC_068913.1, forward strand.
CCTTTTATCTGTTATTCCCAAATCTGTATAATATTTGAAAAGCCAAAGTTTAGGGTTTTTTGTTTTGTTTTTTTTTTTTTGAATTTTCAAAATCTCATTTGGCAAAAGAAAAAAAATCTGTTCAGGATTGATATGAGGTTATTAAAGTTTTTATTTCTCTTGTTTGTGAACATTCATATATTTCATCACAGAAATACTGTTGTGTTTAATTACAGGATGCTGCCTCAGAGTTTTCCAGGGGGTGTAATTTAATATTTCCTCATTATTTTTCTAACATCCCTAAATATTTCAAATTCTGAAATACACTTGGCTCTCTAAGGTGAATGCTGCTAAGTCGCTTCAGTTGTGTCCAACGCTGTGCGACCCCATAGACGGCAGCCCACCAGGCTCCCCCGTCCCTGGGATTCTCCAGGCAAGAACACCAGAGTGGGTTGCCATTTCCTTCTCCAATGCATGAAAGTGAAAAGTGAACGTGAAGTCGCTCAGTCGTGTCCGACTCTCAGCGACCCCATGGACTGCAGCCCACCAGGCTCCCGCGTCCATGGGAATTTCCAGGCAAGAGTACTGGAGTGGGGTGCCATTGCCTTCTCCGGAAATAGGACCTAATAGAAATCAAATATTGGCTCATGGCAGTGTAAAGATTCAGGTGTACAAACCTCCTTGTAGCTCTGTGTGCAGTTAGAGATGCATCCATCCATCATGCTTTGTAATGCAAATGCCCAGAGTTTCACTAAGTTTATTTAACTGAGGGTTTCAAATTTTTATACAGAGTTGTGCTTTCAAAGTTGGACCTCTTTTGAAGTGTCTCATTGAATTTATAAGTACACATATTTAGTTATGTTTACAAATTATAAACTAATATTTCACATTAAAAATTATAAACATTATCTATTTAACAGTGCCTGTTTTGCTAAGTACTAGAAATGTTACAGTAAACAAAACAGACAAAAATCCCTGCCCTTATAGAGCTTAACTTTTCGCTGTGATAGATTTGCAAGAGTTAGATTATGTATTAGTTTATTATTATTCTTACTATCATCATTATTGTTTTGTTATTCTAGTTAGTGCCTAAGTGAAACTCTCGTTTCCCCTTACCTATTCTGTGGCACTTACCTTCATGATTTACTATAAATCTTTTAAATTTAAAAGCTGTTTGAGGGACTTTCCTGGCAATTGAGTGGTTAAGACTCTGTGCTTCCACTGCAAGGGGTGCAGGCTCCACCCCTGGTGGGGACTTAAGATCGTGCATGCTGTTTGGCATGACCAAATATATAAAATTTAAAAACAAAAATTATTTTAAAAAATTGAAAAATAAAATAAAAGCTGTTTGATCTTTAAAAGCCTTCTCACATGGCAATGAGGTAGTGTTGTTATTTTAAGCTTTATCAGAAGCCTAAGACTTAATCTGTCCTGGATTCAGTCTGTTTTCTTTATGGATTAGAAGTTACAAAAACAAAGAGGAAATCACCAGTGAGAACTATACACAAAAGTATAAAATGCTTTATCCTTAAAAGGTCTATATTTTCTTTCTCCCCTCTTTTCCTTCCTTTCATTATTAATTGTTTTTAGTAAGCTTTTAGGAAGAATTTCAGTGTGCATATATCTTAAATCCTTGAACCGCCTTTACATCCTTTCATCTTCATACCATTACGAAAAGATACAAGTATGTTAAAAAACTGTTTGCAAGACTGTCCCAGCAGTAGTGTGATCAGCAATGACCCAGGTGAACTTTTGAATATAGCGTTATGTCTTAATAGGTACACAGTTGCTTATTTAAGCTTAATGTTTTTACTTATCTTTCTATCCTTTTCTCTATATATGGTCATAAAATATTTTGATTTGCTGTTTTAGAACGAAATGAAACATATTCAGGTGGCCAAAATTAATAGAATGAGGATTTTTCAAGCCTTGCAAGTTACATAAATGTGTGTGTGTGAATGTAAATGTATAAATGTATAAATAACATTTTTCTTCAATTTTTTGTGGACTCTAATACAAATGTCTAGAAATGTACACATCACGTACTGTGATAAATCAGTCATCAGTGAGTCTCCCACCCTGCTTAAGATAATACTGTCTATACCAGTGCCTTGGGTCATTTCTCCCTGCCTCTTCACAACTCTTTGGGCTCCTCCTCAAAGGTCACTACTGTCCTCAACCATCTATTAATTTCGTCTCTTGCTTGTCTGTGTAGTTTCATCACACAGACTTTTGCCTTGTGTTTTAAACTCTATAAATGAATCAAATGGCATATGTCCTTCGACTTGCCGTTTTTACTCAGCCTTGGAGTTTTTTTGTATTTTAGTTTCAGTTGTGCTGATGAGTGTAGTTGTGATTTACTCATTTTTATTACTACTTACCATTTATGACTATAACACAAATTCTTCCATTGGACATTTGTTTCTTTACAGATTTTTACTATTACGAACATTCCTGCACAGAAGTTTCTTTAGTTCATTTTCATGGAAGCCAAGGGATTCCCTCATGACTCAGTGTAAGGAATCTGCCTGCAGATCAGGAGACCTGGGTTCAGTTCCTGCTTTGGGAAGATCCCCTGGAGAAGGAAATGGCAACTCATCCCGGTATTCTTGCCTGGAGAATATATGGGTAGAGGAGCCTGGCAGACTATAGTCCATGGGGTCTTAAGAGTTGGACACGACACAGTGACTAAATCGCCAGAGAGCTGCTGAGTCATACTGTTTGCTAATGTTGTAGTTAGGATTTTATGTCTGTTCAGGAGGGAGATTGGCCTGTAATCTTTTTTATGTTACCTTTGTCTGGTTTTGTTAGCAAAGTTATACCTGCCTTATGAAAGGCATTGGGGAATTTCCCCTCTTTTCCTATACTTTGGAAAAGTGTGTGTGCGTGCTAAGCCGCTCAGTTGTGTCTGACTCTGTGCGGCCCTGTGGACTGTACCCTGCCAGTTTCCTCCGTCCATGGGATTCTCCAGGCATTGGAGTGGGTTACCATTTCGTCCTCCAGGGGATCTTCCCAACCCAGGGATCAAACCCACGTCTCTTATGTCTCCTGTGTTGGCAGGTGGGTTCTTTACCTCTGGTGCCAATTGGGAAGCCCTGAAGTTTGTGTAGAACTCACCTGTAAACCAAACTTGGTATTTTCTTTATGAGAAGATTTTTAAACTACTGATGATTTCTCTAAAATTGTTAATTTGGATTACTTCTTAGGTTTGATAATGTGTTTTTCCACTTATTATTGACTGTTAAAAATACAAGAAATTCTGGTTATTATTTTTCAATCTAAACTATATTCTAACATTAAAACTGCTGTTTCAGTATGATGTGTGATTTGTATTTTGACATAATTTCAGATCTACCTTTTAAGAAATTTTGAATCAAGTATTTTGCTATAGTTAATGAAGATCATTGTTTTTAACCCGTAGGAGGATCCAAATCAGATGAAAAAGTAGACTTGAGCAAGGACAAAAAATTAGCTCAGTTTAATAACTGGTTTACATGGTGTCACAATTGCAGGCACGGTGGACATGCCGGACACATGCTCAGTTGGTTCAGGTAATCAGTACATTCCTTCCTTGGGGTTACAGGAGATAAAGCGGAGGGCCTTTTAAACACTTCAGGTTTATATAGCCGGAGGATGGATGGATTTGTTTTTTACTGTCACTTAACACAGATGATGCAGACATTTGTATCACTAGTTTGTATAATCTTAAAGTATAAAATTAATACTTACAGTTTAAGAAACTTTAATAAATGTATGGGTTAAATGTTTGAAAAGCATTATTTAACTTTATTTAGAGAGGATTTATTTACAGTTTTTTACAACTGACTGAATATCCCATCATATATAAGGTCTAGTATGTAACTGAGTTGAACGATAGAATACATGTCAAACTCCTGTAATAGTTATCTTTTATATAAGCTTGTTACGTAGAAAATAAACATTTCATACAAAGGAGACTCAAGATCATATTTAACTCTTACTTTGAGGGCTTCCCTTATAGTTTGGTTGGTAAAGAATCCGCCTGCAATGCAGGAGATCCAGGTTTGATCTGTGGGTCAGCAAGACCCCCTGGAGAAGGGATAGGCTACCCACTCCAGTATTCTTGGGCTTCCGTTGTGGCTCAGCTGGTAAAGAATCCGACTGCAGTGTGGGAGACCTGGGTTTAGATCCCTGGGTTTAGATCCCTGGGTTGGGACGATCCCCTGAAGAAGGGAAAGGCTACCCACTCCAGTATTCTGTCCTGGAGAATTCCACGGACTGTACGGGGGTCCAAAGTCCGTGGGGGTCGCAAAGAGTCGGACACAACTGAGCGACTTTCATCTCACTTTGGGTGGTGCCAGTGGCCCTGCACTCTTCATTGCTATAACTTTTGCACCCAGTTTGTCACACTGGCATAAACTTAAACTCTGAGCACAGACTGTTACGGTCATGACTGTAAATGAGATATATTTAGAAAGGAAAGCTGTTCATTTTTCAGCAACTTTTGCCCCATGTTCAGCTTGGTGCTTATTTCTAGTTTAATGCTTTTGGTCTTCAGGTTTTTAATTCCTGTATCTTTCCAAACGCCATTTTGAAAACTTGCATTATAAATATGAATAGGCTATATGATAAATGTGTGTAGGTATGTGTAGTTTAGATTTTTAACTGTGACTTGACTTGTGTTTCAGGGATCACGCCGAGTGTCCCGTGTCTGCATGCACGTGTAAATGTATGCAGTTGGACACAACAGGGAATCTGGTACCCGCGGAGACTGTCCAGCCATAAAATGCTGTCACCTAAAGAGGCACCTTCAAGTGCAGAGCTCCCTAACAGAGGTCCTTCGTAGCTCAGAAGCATACCTCAGAACAAGCCACTCGTGACTTTCCTGTAATGGGAAAATAAATCATTCTATCAAATCAGCAATTTGATGTTTGAGTGATTTTGACATACTTCACAGAGACAAATGCTGCTGAAATGAACATCAGAGTGTGAGCATCAATTCTGTTCAGTAGTTTGAAGACGTTCATTTTGGAAAGAACTTCCTCGGGTTTTGTTGAAATTATGAGTGCTCTGCAGGCAGCTTCTGGAATCACTAAGAACAGACCTTGAACCCATACCTGTTACGTTGAAATTGGATATCTTTCAGTAAAATCTGCACACTTTTAAAATAGAATAATTTGAATAATTTAGTGGTTGAGATAGTAGTTTAAGCTCAACCATGGTTAGTTTCCTTTCAGATAATATTGTGGGTTTTTACTTTTAGAATTAGACGACTCCTACCCTACACTGGAGAATTATTTCTCAATGTATGATTGATACATATTTTTTAAGGAGTCTTTTCTCTCATACACTTTGATTTTAAAATAAATCTTTTGGCACTGACATTTACTGTCTTCCTAAGAAAGGTCAAAATTGAGAATGTGTCTTATGACTTTTTCTCATATGAAGAGAAAAATATGCACCATTTTAAGGAAAAGTGTATAAAATTTTCCATTTCCACGTTTTGCTTTCCCAGTGTCCTGATTTGTCTTCCAGGGTTTCTTTCCCTGTCAATTCATCAACTTATGCTCATCATCTGGAAGCATTGTGCAGAATGCAGAGTCTGTACAAGGTTTTATGTGACCAACCATTCAGCATAATCTGTATGTCCCTACTGTGAGAGCCCCTCTTGTAGAATATTCTGTTTTTTCAAAGGTAGATGGAGATGTTGAGGGGAACAGAGTCACTGGAGACAATTTCATCTTTTTACATTTCTAAAAATAAGTATATCTGGGCCAATACAGGGACTTCATTTTAAAATTTTATTTTTTCCCTTTTCACAGCTAAATAGTTAAAAGAGAAATATGAAGATTTATAACATCATCTGACATATGCAGAGGACTGAATTTCATAGTTGAAGTTGTAATTTTAGAAAAATAGTAAGCCTGAAACTTAGATTTTGAAGAAGAAATATCTTATAGAATTTCAGAAGCTTTTATGTTAGCCATTTTACCTGGTAAAACTAAGATCTATTAGATTAATTTGAGATAAGACCTAAGTCCTGAACAAAGGCAGATTAAATTTATTTTTTGCTTTGAGGTCTTTTTACAAAAGGTCCTTTTCTAGGAAAAAATTGCATATCTATAGTAAACATCTCATCAAGACGATCTTTTGTTTAAATCAAAGAACTGGAAATAGTTGTCATATATATATATGTGTGTGTGTGTGTGTGTGTGTGTATATATTTGGTTTTTTTAAACAAAGATTGTTACTAAGGGGACTTTTTCTAGTCTTCTAAGTAAGTCTTCCTGATTTCACTTTATTAAAATATAACCTTTTCCCTTAAAGTTGCTTCAGGTGAAGTGTTTCTTTCAAATTTACTCTGTCCATAGTATGAAAAATTGGCTTTAATGTCAAACTGTCATATACATTTTTATTTCTCCTTAGCTAAAGTAAGGTAAATTTTTTGAGTTGACGTTTAGGTTAGGGTTATATCTAAAATATGTGTAATTTTTGGAAATACAATAGAGGACATAAAGTCTGTTATATAATATGCTTGTTTATAACCAAAGGGTGACATTTTTACAAATAATTGTTTAAACCTATGTGTCAGTCTCCTAATATTTTCTGTGATCTCAAATATTCCTGTAAGATGTTTATTATGCTTATTTTGCATCTCATTGTATATGGACCATGAAAATAGGTTTATTTTTCATTTTTATTACTAGTTCACTAATATTTGGGTTTAGAAAATGAGAGATTTTACCTAAACATGTTAAATAGAAGTGTTTAATAAAGATGTTTTTATTATTAAAAAAATTGACATCAACACACCTAATCTAGAAATTGTATATGACCACTCTGCAAATAATACAGTAAGATAATATCTGTTACTTTGGTGGCAAATTTGATACTTAATATTAGAAGTAACTTTTTTTGTCGACTCTGTTTTTCAGCTTTCCAGAATGATGATTCTTTAAAATGGTTTATTTTAAAAGTATCTTTCCATTGTCAGTGCTACACACAGTAAGTATTAGAGTTAGGAACAATGTAGTTCTGTGTTTAATTGCATGGCTGAATGTAATTTCAGTCACTCATTTACAGATACTCAAAGTATGGGCTTTGAAATTTAAGTTAGAATCCTAGCCCCAATGTCTTGGCTAAGTGACCTAACCTTTTTGAGCTTCAATTTCCTAATACATTTCTCCTCCATAGGGTAATTGGGAGTGTTAGGTTATGAAATAAACATGGGGTGTTATATCTTTGTCACAGAATGCTCTGTAAAAGTGGTGCTTAACAGTCATTGTTACCTAATCTTTATTGGTTACCCATGTGTCAGTACATTTTAATTAAATGTGGTATATACTTTAAACAAAGTATAAATTCCTCTCAGTAGTAAACATTTCCCAAGGGCTTGTTTTCCCAAATCTGAATCAATACAAATCTTTCTTTTGAGATAGAACTTCACTGCTTTTGTTTATCCTGTATTTTGACTATTACTTCTTCCCTATATGAAGAAGTCCTCTGAACAACCACCTAGGATTTTAGTGTGACAGAAGAGGGAACCCAGGGATGAAAATTAAAATTTGGGTCAATCTACACAGCTGACTGGCAACTCTTGAAAACTTGAGGTTGTTTTCATATCTATGTGCAACTCATATATCCTGTCCTTCATAGGAGAAAATATCTAGGATTTTCTCGGTATAATCCTTCCTTTCCTGCCATTCTTTTATACTTGATGTTCATTTAAGTTAAAATTTTGGGGTAGTGGTGGTAGTAAAAAAGGAAGTACACTGTGAAGTCTATTTTCCCTTGGAATAGCTATATAAATTCATAAATAAAGTGAATATCTGCTTGGCTGGTGGCTCAGTCGTAAAGAACCTGCTTACTAATCCAGGAGATGCGGGTTTGATCCCTGGAGAAAGAAATGGCAACCCACTCCAGTGTTCTTGCTTGGGAAATCTCCTGCACAGAGGAGCCTGGCGGGCTGCCGTCCATGGAGTCACTAAAGAGTTGGACAGAACTCAGTGACAAAGCAGCAACCACAAAGTGAATATCTAATCCCACAGTATGTTACTGAGAATAGTAGTTACTATTGGTGCTTCTTACATGCCAGGTACCATGCACATTACTGTGTTTCAGGCCTCACGGTAGCCCTGTGAGGCAGATTCGCTATTACTGTGCCCATTCTACACGTGAGGTGGTTAAGGGGTAGGGACGCTGGGTCACTTGTGCTAGGTTATACAGCTAATTATAGCAGAGCCAAGACTTAGACTCCAGTAGTCTGACTTCCCAGTCTGCACTTCTCGTGTTTCATACTTCTCTGTCCTACTTTGTGGGCTGTGTATCAGAGGATAATCCACCACGACAAAGGAGGGTTTACTATATTTACTATTTATACACCAAAAGAGAAAAGCAAGCAAACAAACATGTCAGTGGCTTTTGGGATACAAAAGGCAGTTGATAAAATCTAAACATTGGTTCCTGATCTGTACTTTCATTTTGTTTTTAATCATGAAAAGGAAATATTTTTCCTCCATTTTCCCCTGTCCCAATTTTATTGTCTGTCTCAAATAGCCAATATCAACATAGTGAGGAAATCCTAGAATCCTTCCCGTTACAGCCTAGCATAAAACAAGTATTATGTGGTTCCCACAGGTTCTGCACACAGCAGTGCAGAAGGGGAGAGTGGGTGAAGGCACAGCTTTGCTCTTTTCCTAGTCCTTAAGGATTGGTGTAGCAAATACCATTAACTGAGAAGGCGAGCAAACTGGTAAGCTGCAACATGCATATGAATAAGACCCTTAATTGACAAAGAATGTTTTCAGGTCCATAAGGAAAAGACACAAGTGGATAATATTTTCAAGGATTTGTACAGTCAAAATGGCCAATAAACATTAAGATGGTGATAAAGTAATGTTAATTAAAATGACAAAAGGATACTGTTCACTTGCCAGTATAGATTAGAATAATATGCGTTTTCATGGCTATGGGAAAGGAACATTCTCAGATAACTTGTAAGAGTATATTGTTAGTACACGTTTTCCTGAGGACAAAAGTCTTAAAAAGCTTCATACCCTTTGACAGATGGATTTGGGAATAGTTTCTGGGAGATTAATTGGATAAGTGCACAAAAGTTTATGTTTTTATGAAATCACATTGTTTATAATAAATTGGAAATTTGTGTTCAATAATAAGAGTAAAGAAATTGTCACATACGTATAAGCTATTTGTGAGGGATACTCGCAAACTATTCAAATAGTATGGGTGTTTTTATTGACAAAGGATGACATGATATATTTATAAATGGAGGGAAAGGCAAGTTACAGGATAGTCTATATAGAATATATTCGCATGGGACACTATAGGAGAGTATTTACAAAATTTTAACAGTGGTCATCTTTCAAGAGTAGGATTTTAAGTGGTGTTTTTCTTATCTGCACCTTCTAGTTTTTCTGCAGTAAGGATGAATAAAATATGTATATCACAGCACCGTTTGTGTGAGCAGTTGCTCAGTCGTGTCTGACTCATTGCCATCCCATGGACTGTACCTGCCAGGCTCCTCTGTCCATAGAGTTTTCCAAGCAAGAATACTGGAGTGGGTTACCCTTCCCTGCATCAGGGCACCTTTGGGAAGACCGAGGCAGGGATCAAGCCCGCATCTCTTGGGTCTCCTGTGTTGGCAGGCCAGTTCTTTACCACTAGTGCCACCTGGGAAACCCCATCACACACACCTTAATGGCTTTTACAGAAATTACCCATGACCTGGTATCTTGTTTTTACCATAGTTAACAATCAAATTATTCTCTGACCTAAAGATACTTGCTATAAGCTATTATGAAAAATCAAAACATTTAATTGTTTAGAAAGCATTTTTCTAGATTTCATATTCTACAGTAATATATAGGAATAATAAACAGATGCAGTTCTTTCTCTTAATCGTCTCTTTCATCACATTTGGAAAAAGTGCATTTAGTTCTCCATTTAACACATTGGAAAATGGATCCATAAGGTAATTCTGACTTTCCTGAGGTAGTTTGGTTCAGTCGCTCGGTCGTGTCCGACTCTTTGTGACCCTATGAATAGCAGCACGCCAGGCCTCCCTGTCCATCACCAACTCCCGCAGTCCACCCAAACTTGTCCATTGAGTCCATTGAGTCCATTGGCCATCCAACCATCTCATCCTCCGTCACTCCCTTCTCCTGCCTTCAATCTTTCCCAGCATCAGGGTCTTTTCAAATGAGTCAGCTCTTCACATCAGGTGGCCAAAGTATTGGGAGTTTTAGCTTCAACATCAGTCCTTCCAATGAACACCCAGGACTGATTTCCTTCAGGATGGACTAGTTGGATCTCCTTGCAGTGCAAGGGACTCGCAGGAGTCTTCTCCAACACCACAGTTCAAAAGCATCAATTCTTCGGTGCTCAGCTTTCTTTACAGTCCAATTCTCACATTTATACATGACCACTGGAAAAACCATAGCCTTGACTAGACTTTTGTTGACAAATTAATGTCTCTGCTTTTTAATATGCTGTCTAGGTTGGTCATAACTTTCCTTCCAAGGAGTAAGCGTCTTTTAATGTCATGGCTGCAATCACTATCTGCAGTGATTTTGGAGCCCCCCAAAATAAAGTCAGACACTGTTTCCACTGTTTCCCCATCTATTTCCCCTGAAGTGATGGGACCGAATGCCATAATCTTCGTTTTCTGAATGTTGAGCTTTAAGCCAACTTTTTCACTCTCCTCTTTCACTTTCATCAAGAGGCTCTTTAGTTCTTCCCTTTCTGCCATAAGGGTGGTGTCATCTGCATATCCGAGGTTATTGATATTTCTCCTGGCAATCTTGATTCCAGCTTGTGCTTCATCCAGTCCAGCGTTTCTCATGATGTACTCTGCATATAAATAAAATAAGCAGGGTGACAATATACAGCCTGCACATACTCCTTTTCCTGTTTGGAACCAGTCTGTTGTAACTGTTGCTGAGGTAGTGCTGTATCATTAATGACTTTATTTCAGTCTTCTCTCTCCTCATTGTTCCTCATGATGTTTTCTGACTCCTGTGTTTTGGCTCTGGGCCTGTGGCTATACATCTGTCCTTTGTATTTAGAAATCAGATGATTATTGTCCAATCCAGGCTAGACTGCATTTTACTCAACTCATTTCCAGTAATTTAAGAAGATGCTGATATTTAAGTGTTGAATTCTGAACATTCCTGCATGTCTGTGCTTCCAGCAAACAACCAGGCATTAGCATGCTTGAATGTGCTGGACACTCAAAGGTTATGATTTCAAAGGGTTGATGGCACCACCGTTGCCTTGGAAGAGATGTCTAATGGAAGAGGTAGACATGAGCATTGTTTTCAGCAGACTCAAATTCACTCAGATTAATATTTGTGATTGCTAGAAAGAGTATCATAATAGCATCTTGTCTCTCTCAGTAGGCCAAAATAAATGTCAGTTTATTTTATTTAATTTTCTAATTTTAGACTTTCAAACTTATTTTCTAATTAGAAATAATTTGAGGAAGTAGAGGTCCATTACATTTTTCAAAAATGCAATTTTCTTGCTGATCTATTAATAGTATAGTATTTTTAAATGTTTTGCTAAGAAGGTAACTTTAGGATTAAAGGATAATTTATGTAATGTCAGAAATAGCAGCAATAATAGTAATTCAGTGAATACTGTTCTTTCGTCATTCAATTTGTGAAAAGCATGTTGCCATAACTTAATTTCATGACTGGAAATTGATATAGGAATCTAGTTAGGCTCTTAAAATATAAAGTCATAAAGACAAGAGTAGTCTAAAGAGCATTTGAAAGGAGTAATGTATCATAACGGAGAAGGCAATGGCACCCCACTCCAGCACTCTTGCCTGGAAAATCCCATGGACAGAGGAGCCTGGCAGGCTGCAGTCCATGGGATCGCAAAGAGTCGAACACCACTGAGCGACTTCACTTTCACTTTTCATTTTCCTGCATTGGAGAAGGAAATGGCAACCCACTCCAGTGTTCTTGCCTGGAGAATCCCAGGGACAGGGGAGCCTTGTGGGCTGCCGTCTCTGGGATCACACAGAGTTGGACACGACTGAAGCGACTTAGCAGTAGCAGCAATGTATCATAAATTTGAAAGAGGCATTTTCATAGGAAACCATGCAAATTGTTAGTCTAACATCTTTTTACATGAGTAATATTAGCTCCACTTATATATACACATACATGGGAGAGAGGGTAAGTGGGAGTGTGTGGGGATGTGTTTGCAAGAAAGTCTGGAGCTTGAGAAGGCAAATGTCAAAATTCATGTTTGTTCACATTTTATTACATTGCAGCCAGATACTTGGTTGATGACAGTTTAAGAAGTTGCCACTACCAAACGTGGTAGGTGAAACTAAGTATCCTTCTTAGTATCAAGTAATTTGATAGCTGATTATTTTATAGTAAAAATTTGCTGCAGAGTTCCTCTGCTACACGTGTTAGTTATATCAAAGGAAAAGTACTTTCCTTATCAATTTTGGAATTTGTATTATTCATTAAGCAGGTATACTTGATATTTGTATAATATGAGCGTGTAGCTTTATGGCACATAAATGTCCCCCAAGTACGATGAAGATGTTTAATTTATGGAGCAAAATATTCAGCAACTTGATAAGTGTGGGGAAGTTAGTATGTTTTCTCATCTTAAATATTCTGATCTTCTCCTTCCATTCTTCAAAAATGGAATGCAAGGTCAGTTGTGACTCTTAGGACAAACACACCATTTTTAAAAGATAGTTTCTGAAATACGTGGAATTCTTTTTGAAAAAGTGTATATAATTCTCCCAGTGAATTATAAGATACTGCTAGCTTCCAGAAGAGAATTTCTTCAGGCTGGGAACATTATTTTCCACTGGAAACATAATACATAAACTATAGATAAGCTGGGGCAGATTCTGAAGGTCATTTCTTTTGGTAACATTGTTCACCTAATTTGGTGAACATACAATATTTTTAAGTCTATTTCATTGAATTCTGTTTACCTGTCTTCAGAAAATAGTTGCATGAATTATAGAATACATCTGTTCCTTCTAGAGATCTGAGGAGCTTAAAATGTGTTTTTTCCTTACTGCTGATAAAACATATACTGTGCAGATAAATGAACCAAAAAGTTATTAATACCTTTTCTGCTTTGCCTCTTTTATTTCGCAGTTCTTTTAGAGTTCACTCTCAATATGCAGGATTCTACAGATTTCTAAATAACCTTTCCGATATCTTAACGTTAGTTTGAGGAGTGTATATTTTCTCAAACAGGGATATCTGAGCAGAGTGAGAATGAATTCTCATAGAACAAAACTTGCCAAGCATATGTGATGGAACTGTAGGGAAAAAGAGCCCAACTCTAATTTTCAATAAAGCTTTAAAATAGCTACCCTGTTATTATGTATGAGGCCTGACAATTGACATTTCTCATTTTGGCAGCATTCACCTACAGCCCCCTGTCAGGAACTGAATGTGTTCATCTCCGGGGTAAATGATTAATGAGCTGTCTATCATATCCACTCCTTTGTACCAAGTGGTAGAGGCTTCCGTTGATCATATTGCAGCCATCAGCATCATTACTGAAATTGACTGTGCCTTGAGAGGGTTATACTAGACTAATAGATTAGCATTGAAATAAAGAATTAACTTATGGCATTAAAAATAAAGTGTCCCTTCAGAGTCACTCTGTCACACCTGGTAAGGTGGTTCTGTTTTGTTTTTGCTGATCAGCCACCATCGTAAAACCTTAGATTGAGCAAAGAAGGATGGAAAAAGGCATAGAGGTTGAGTTGTTCTTGTTTTGAGTACATCGCAGTAAGATTTCCACCCTTTTCACTCTCTGTTAATCATTGTCATGTTGTATGAAATAACATTTATGAAATTATGCAACTTGCATGCAGTGATGAACAATAAACTTGCCAAAGTATTGTGTTTAGAGAAGAAGCGAAGGGGTAAAGACATTTTTGAAAGGCCAGAATTAGTCCAAAGAAAAAAGTTGGAGGATCGAGATAGACAAATGATACTCAGACACAGTGAAGTGAGACTTTTCTAATTTTTCAGCAAGGAGATGTGAGAATGAGCAGATAAGAGCATCGTAATTCAGGTGTCTTGATGATGTCTTCATTTCTAAAACAGATGGCAGAGCATGAAGGTCTGTAGAGGCCTAGAAAAAAAGTGACAGATTATAGTTTTGGTAAAGTGATACCCAAAGAAAACAGCTGGACCTCAGAACTTCTAGTTTAGCGTCTCCATCCACTCCTGGAATAACCGCCTGAGAGTTCTCTGTATTACTGAACTTAAACTTCCCCCTCAGCTACTTTTGTCTTCCAGCACGTGACTCTCTTCATTCCCCTATATTTTCCCACTGTTTCCTGTCTCTGCTCTCTCCTGATTTTCATGAGACCAGCTGTTTAATCTACTGGATTAAGACAACTTCTTGAAATTATATTGGTCACCCAATCAAAGTGTCCATTTTCTTTACAGCTGAAACTGGCTATACAATGAAATGTAGCCATCACTGGTTTTTCTCAGTCTGTCTGCCTTCAGCCTGCATTGATTAAGATTCTAGTAGTTCGGCTGTTGGTGATGGTATTCTGGGTTGTCATCTTTTTTCTGGTTTGTGTGTATTTTAAGAAGCTAGAAAAGGCAGCTTTGAGTACTGCTAAGTAGAGGACAGTTTTACCTAACAAGAGATTGACATAAATGTGACTTGTATTTTGGAAAGTGGGCAGAATATGGTTACAGTAAGAGGAAGCAATTTTGTGATATGAAAAAACATGGGAACATGAATTATGCAAGTGGACCAATAACAAAACTTCCTTTATACGTTAAAATTCACAATTGACAAGTGACTTCTCAGTTACCATGAGATGAACAGATTAGGCTCAGGTGAGCTGGAGCTGGGTGAGTGACCACACCCTTCTTCACCCTGACACAAGTTGCTCATCAATTACCCTCTTTTTTTCAGAAACTTTCTGCTTTGTTTTGGAGGCAGCAACTACCGACTGGTCATTCACTGGTTTGCCATTTTTAGCTCCAGAATTTGGTATGCTCTGACCAATTTTTATTCAAATGTGTGGGTTAAAACTAACAATTCATGATTTTAAATATTTCATGAGTCATTTTTGTCTGTGTACTGAGTCCAGCTAAGTAGAAATTACCTATTTCCAGGTTGTAGTATTATACATAGTATATATAATTGTAGCATGTTGTTACAGTTAAATGTACAATACACAAATGTAATACATTGTAAATAAATAATATTGTGTAAATGTACAGTGTTTGTTATAAAATATTATTTTACAATGTGTATTTTAATATCGTTGTAATATATTCAAACCCTATATGAATAAAACTCTTATTTGCATGCCTGCATTCTTATGAATGGAAATGAATAAATTTGTTTCCTAGGAACAAGTTTCCATAGCTCATAAACACTTAAGTATTTCTCATCAGTGCTCTAGAAGTTTTCCCTAAACAAAGCAGTCTTTGTCTTTTTCGTGACGTAGTTTTTCTATTTTAGCATACGTCAGTTTTGAAGTCTGTAATCTGCATTACATATAACCTGCAGGTTGTGAGTGAGGTAGCCACTTTCTCCTTTACTGGAAAGGGGAATGTATTCCTGTGCCACCGTGTAATTTGCTTTGCTGTTTGTAACCAGATCTTGTGATCACAAGACACATGCAGCTGAATTTAGAATCTGTTGAGAACACAGAAGGCAGCATGACTGCTTCTAAATGTCATTGATTTAATGATTTTAACTCAAAAAATTTTAAAGTTCAAATGCATGAATCCAAATTATTCATTTCTGAAATGTACTTTAAATAAATTCGGCCGTGTTCTGTTGTTGCAAATGGTTGCCTATGCATTAGTTTATTTTTCCAAGTCTCTGCAGTTTCCTAACGCTTCCAGTGAGACAGCTTATCAGACTACTTATCTCTAGATTCTGTTTTTAAAATTATAGAAGCCAAATGTCACGGGTTCCAGACTTTGTAAGGAGTCCACACCTAGAACCGTATCGTGCTTTATAATCCTTTCTAGCCCCGTGATTAAGGAGTCATAGATGTAAATATAACTGGTTCTTTTACCAGTTATTGCAGATGAAGTTTACAAATGTTAAGCACTGAGAGAAGCAAACAGGGAAACATTATTTTTGTTTAAGCTATCTTAGGTATAGTTTTTGAGTTCAAATGTCCTGGCAGTTGTATTTTCCCTGCTTTTTTTTTTTTTTTTTGGCTTAAAATATGTTCTTAAATTTGTACGTCAAATAGGTTTATATTATAAAACAGAAGGAAGAAAGCAACACAGAACGTATTTTATTCATCTTGAAATGACATTTTAACGTTTTCTCTACAAAGGATAAAGTAGGATATTAATGCCATTTTTAGCAGGTTAATATTCCTGTGACAAATAATGGTAATCAATTGACTGTCCCATTCTACCTCCACTGAAGTTTGCATTTAGGAAAGTCACATTGTATAAGTTCATGATGAGAAAACAGGAAAGAATAGAAGGCTTTGCAGTTGTCTTAAATTCTTTTTTTTGGAAACAAGTGGGGTAAAAATATATACGTACCACATCTCATCTTGAGTTGTTTTTGTGACTTAATCATACCACTGAGAGTGAAGGAAATTGCCCAGTGGGTCAATTCCACTAGGTCACTGAGTTCTAAAAGAAAGAGAAGTCAACAAATTCCCCTGGTTTGGAGGCCGTGATTCTAATTCCTAGGTCCTCCCTTGATCCATAATATGTTCATCTGGAAAACATTTAATAATTTCTGAGATTTCAAGATGCGGCAGCTCCTAGCCCACTGTCTGCCTTTCATAAATGGTCAAATACATGACTGACTAAGGCAACATCTCTGAGCCAAATGAAAAAAACAGTTGGCTCACCAGAACCCTGGTCACTTAAAAGATGAATCTCTTGAAAGAAATATATTTTCTCATCAGGTCTAATGTTTTCATAACACTTAAGCTTCCTCAAAAGCTAAAGAAAAATATTAAAATATTTAAGAGAAATGCAATAGTATTTTTGATTTTCTATGGAGATATGCTAAATTCATTTAATGCAGTTTGGCTTTAAATAATCATTGTATATTAAGTGAATTAATGAAAATAAATGTTAAGTTCTAAATATTAATTTCCAAAATGAATATCTAAGGTAAAAATAATGTTAAATTATCTAGCTTTTTAACTAGCATTTATTCAGTAGAAGAATTTCTCCTTACTGATTATACCTCAAGATTCAGGGTGACAAGATACTAAGATCTTTCATTGAAACCATTTTTTAAAACCTACAATTACTAAATTTTATTGCCTCAATATAACATTTTCTGGTGTGAGATTCTTCTTACCAGCCAAGATAATTGCCTTATTTTCCTGGGGAATATTTTAACGTTGTGTGAAAAGTGAATAGTCTTTTTAAAAAGGGGGCTACTTAAGTCACAGTGTCATCAGTGGCATTGCCCAAAACTTTTTACACTGCTTACTTATTTTCCTTCCAGCTTATGAAACTTGGCCTTCCCTGGTGGCTCAGACAGTAAAGAATCTGCCCACAATGCAGGAGACCTGGGTTTGATCCCTGAATTAGGAAGATTTCCTGGAGGAGGAAATGGCAACCCACTCCAGTATTCTTGCCTGGAGAATCCCCATAGACAGAAGAGCCTGGTGGGCCACAGTCCATGGGGTCACAAGGAGCTGGGTACGACTGAGCAACTAAGCACAGCACAGCGCTCAAGAGTTTGAGAACTGGCTCAAAGCCTTCTCAATTTTGCATCTTAACTAATGTATTACATAGAGTCCACAGGGATTGTTGTTCTTTACTCACCCACCTACAGAAGTAATCTGGTTTAAAAATAATTTTCCATATGTGAAAGCACAGCGTACGTGTGTGCTGTTGCTTCAGTCATGTCTGACTTTTTGCAACCTGACCCCGTGGGCTATAACCCACCAGGCTCCTCTCTTCATAGGAATCTCCAGGCAAGAACACTGGAGTGGGTTGCGATGCCCTCCTCCAGGAGATCTTCCAGGCTCAGGGATCGAACCCATGTCGCTTACGTCTCCTGCATTGGCAGGCGGGTTCTTCAGCCCAAATCTTAACCATGAGGAAATACTAGAATTCAAGACCTGCTTCTGACACTTGGTAATAGGTAAAGAAGAAACAATGGCATGCTAATAACAAATTTAATCCTTTCCTCCAAGATGAATATATTACACCATAAATTTTTCATAGCTTATACTTCTGGTCTTAATTAGCCATCTCAAAACCCTAAACTGTAGGTCAACTGAGGTCATAAATAACGTAAGAGGCTTAACTTAAACCAACATCACAATTAGAAAGTAACTCAAAACATATGCCTTATTAAATATTCTAGATTTAGCATCTTTTTATGAATGAGAACCTGTGGTACTGGGATTCTTAATTTTCTTTCTTTCATGGAATTGATCAGAATCAAATTCCATGTGAATTAATTGAGAGGAAACCAAATTGGAGTTTCACTAAATAGAAACTACAGAATTTGATTGTTCTTAATCATAAGTAGATTTCTTTAAAACCTTAGGCCAGTTAAATATTAAATAGTTCTGAGTTGAGACATCTTTGGAAATTATGCTAAACTGCCATGGATTGAAATTTCAGAAGGCAAGGACTTTGTATCTCTAGCAATTAGCCCAAGACTAAAATACTTATTGAGTGACTTAATGCTTATTAAGTGTAATTGTTGAGTGACTTAACGCTTATTAAGTTAATACCTTAAAAGACAACTCAAAATTCTTTAAAGTCAGTATAATAGTTTATCACTGAAAGTGCTTAACTCATCCAGTGAAGAGAAGTTGTCAGAGTTGTTTTAATTTTGTCTTTGTTGGATGAAAATAAAAAAATCATCTGAAAAACATCTGTAAGATTATGACTGATGACAACCTTTTTATAGCTCATTATTCCTCACGGCAGATTCTGGGTGATATTCCTTTTAGAGAAAAGTTTGGTTGCCGTGATGAATTTAAGGTTATCAAAATTCTGTGGCCTATCTCTTACTCTTCCTGGCTTCTCAGGAACACTTGGAGCTAAGTTTAAAGTCTAATTTTATTTCCTGTTGAGTGTTTTTATAGTTATTACCTCCTTTTTTTGATATGTTTTCCCTTTTTATTTTTGTAGCCTCGTCCTTTTTTGAAATGTGTGATATATGTTAGTAATATCAGTCTTTTATCCTCAGTCCTCATCTTCAGTTCTTTGAGTTTTCAGCATCATTGACTTCTCTTTGAAACTCTCTTTCCCTGCAGTCCATGATATTCCTTCAGGGAATAACTATTTCGCGAGTGCTTACTAGGTGTCAGGCACTATTGGGGTCCTTCTCCTGACTCACACTGCTGTTCCGTAAGTGCACGTTCCCGCCAGGTTTTGTCACGGGTTCTGTGATTTTCTTCCTCAGGATGCTGTCCCTGATTTAGGAACACATTCCCCTACTTGAAACTGTTGGGGCCAGATGTGCTTCAGGATTCAGAGCTTTTTTATTTTAGAAAAGTCAAAGAGGGTATATTTACTATATGTTATGAAACATCCTTCCCACAGCGGCAGTACTCTCTAATCAAACATGGTAATATTTCTGCAGTGAAGCACAGGAACATTTCCAGGAAGTGGGATAAAGACTATGAAGTAGCCTCACTACTGTTCTTACCAGGTTTTGTTGCCAAATGCATTTACCCCCCAATTTAGGAAAAGGGGGTTTCAAACTGTTAGAGATTTTGAAATTGCAGATAAGGGGTTGGTTGCTGCTGCTAAGTCGCTTCAGTCGTGTCCGACTCTGTGCGACCCCATAGACGGCAGCCCACCAGGCTCCTCCATCCCTGGGATTCTCCAGGCAAGAACACTGGCGTGGGTTGCCATTTCCTTCTCCAATGCAGGAAAATGAAAAGTGAAAGTGAAGTCGCTCAGTCATGTCCGACTCGTAGTCACCCCATGGACTGCAGCCTACCAGGCTCCTCTGCCCATGGGGTTTTCCAGGCAAGAGTTACTGGAATGGGTTGCCATTTCTTTCTCCAAGCGATTGGTAGATCTCTTAAACTCTAAATATTAGGGAGGTTGCAACTCAAATCTCTGTCTGGTCCTACTTTTCCAAATATCTTGTGGACATCTTCACACAAGGGCCTATTAAATACTTAAATTTGTATTGAAGTGAAAATATTGCCTCCTCACCTTTTGATCTCATCCTTGGTTCTTACCTTGTTTAAGTCCTAGCATCATCACTCACTGAGTCCTATGGAATCCATTATAATATATCCTCAACTCTTGGCCTGCTGTCCCTTGTCACTTCACTGAATTATGGCTCAGGCCTTCATTACCTCTCTTCTCAACTTTGTGGCTTCTCAAACCAGGGTTCATGGACTAATTTTTTATTTATATACTAGATAGCATCACCAACTCAATGGACATGAATTTGAGCAAAGTCCAGGCGATGGTGGAGGACAGAGGATCCTGGTGTCCTGTAGTCCATGTGGTCACAAGAGTCAGACACGACTTAGTGACTGAATAACAACAAATGTTAGTCATTGGGAAATACGAGAAGACAGGGTTTTAAACTACCAGTTCTTCATCTGTGAGCGCCTCTTGGTGGGGAAGGCTAGTAGAATGTGTGTGTTAGTTGCTCAGTTGTATCTGACTCTGTGGCTAGTAAAGGACTGACTTAATAAATTAAGAAACACTTGGCACATGGATATTTTTCATCCATTAAAAAGGATGAGATAGCTCAATATCTCAATTTCCAAGACTTATTTAAAAAAATGCATGTTGTAGGGCAGTAGACAGTTTATGTAGAGGAAGTTCTGGAAAGCAGCATACCAATCTACAGTAGCATCTTTGGGGAGACAGTGGGAAATTTACTTTCTGATTTTTATAGTGTTAAAAATATAATAAAACTACATATATATATATATATATAACTTTTTAATCAAAAAAATGGATTATGAGCAAGTGAAGTGTGATGAGAGGAATATAATATAATGTAACTAACTCTGCTTGCTCATGTTTGGGAAAGCTTAGAGAATGTTTTCCTTTGGGCATAGGAACAGACATTCCAATCAGAGCCAAGAGCAAACTCAACAACATCTGGATCTTAAAGGGTCTAGTGTGTTCTGGCAACAGCAGAGCAGTGCTGGGGGTTTGCTTCAGGGGAGAGTAGGATTTGAGTCTGAGGTGAGATGTGGGAAGGTCTGGACTACTAATTAGAGCTGTGGACTTGACTAGTCACTGGGGAGCCTCTGGAGGTTGTTGATTTTGTATTGAGTGCATTTTTTATTTTGGAGTAATTTTAAATTTATAGACAAGTTACAAAGAAAGAATTCCTCCCCTCACCCTGGGTGTCTCCTTTTATGTTACCTTATAGTTTCCTGGTACATTCGTCAAAACTAAGAAACCAATACTGGCCCATCACTTTAGCTCCAGGTTTTATTCAGATTTTACCTGTTTGCCCGTCAACATCCTGCTTGTGTTCCAGGAGTCAGTCTGTGATCCCACATCACACTTAGTTGTCATGCCTCCTTCATGCTCTGTGATATTCCTTCCTCCTGACTTTGACAGTTTTGAGGGGAACCGATCAGTTTGTAGAATGTCCTTCAATCTGAGTATGTTTGATAGTCACTCATGGTCAGACTGGCATAACCGTTTTTGAAAAAATAGCACAAAGGTGAAGTGCCTTTGTTTTCCCATTATTCGTGGGCACATGATTATCCACATGTCTCACTGGTGATGTTAACCTTGTTCACTTCATTAAGGTCATATTGGCCAGGTTTCTCCTCTGTTAAGCTTCCCAGGACGTTTTCCTGTTTTCACACTTTTCTGGTTGTTAAACTTTGTAGTATGTTGATTATAATTGATGTCTAATGCAACTCTGTTGGCTGGGTGATAGGAAGAGGCTGGAAGCAGTAAAGCCAGTCATATATTTAGGGCTGTTGGAGTAGCTCAAAGTGAGAAATGACAGCGATCTGAACTTACAGTGGCAGTGACAGTGAAAAGGAGGAGAGGCGTTCAAGCTTTTCTGGCCAACAGAGTGGCTTATGGTGACTTTGAAAGAAGACAAGTCAAGATCACTTCACACCCATTAGGATAACTCTGAACAAAAAGTTAGATATTAAGTGTTGAGGATGTGGAGAAATTGAAATCCTCAAATACTGCTGCTGGGAATGTAAAACGTTATAGCCACTTTGAAATAGTCTGGCAGTTCCTCAGAAAGTTAAACATACTTACCATTTGATACAGCAATTCCTCTCCTAAGTATATAAAGAGAAATAAAAACACTTATATGCAGAGTACATCATGAGAAACGCTGGGCTGGAAGAAGCACAAGCTGGAATCAAGATTGTTGGGAGAAATATCAATCACCTCAGATATGCAGATGACACCACCCTTATGGCAGAAAGTGAAGAGGAACTAAAAAGCCTCCTGATGAAAGTGAAAGTGGAGAGTGAAAAAGTTGGCTTAAAGCTCAACATTCAGAAAACAAAGATCATGGCATCTGGTCCCATCACTTCATGGGAAATAGATGGGGAAACAGTGTCAGACTTTATTTTTGGGCTCCAAAATCACTGCAGATGGTGATTGCAGCCATGACATTAAAAGACGCTTATTCCTTGGAAGGAAAGTTATGACCAACCTAGATGGCATATTGAAAAGCAGAGACATTACTTTGCCAACTAAGGTCCGTCTAGTGAAGGCTATGGTTTTTCCAGTGGTCACGTATGGATGTGAGAGTTGGACTGTGAAGAAAGCTGAGCACCGAAGAATTGATGCTTTTGAACTGTGGTGTTGGAGAAGACTCTTGAGAGTCCCTTGGACTGCAAGGAGATCCAACCAGTCCATTCTAAAGGAGATCAGTCCTGGGTGTTCTTTGGAAGGAATGATGCTAAAACTGAAATGCCAGTACTTTGGCCACCTTGTGTGAAGCATTGACTCATTGGAAAAGACTCTGATGCTGGGAGGGACTGGGGGCAGGAGGAGAAGGGGACGACCGAGGATGAGATGGCTGGATGGCATCACTGACTCAATGGACGTGAGTTTGAGTGAACTCTGGGAGATGGTGATGGACAGGGAGGCCTGGCGTGCTGTGATTCATGGGGTTGCAAAGAGTCGGACATGACTGAGCGACTGAACTGACACAGAAATGAATGTTCATAGTTCATGAACGAGGTTATTAATGTTCATACATGAATATTCATAGTTCGTTATAGCTAAATGGTGGGAAACATCCAAATGTAGAGCAGCTGATGAATGGATGAAAAAAGTGGTATATCCATACAGTGGAGTATTTTTTGGCCATAAAAAGGGATGAAGCACTGATAGCACAGATGAACCTTGAAAACATTATGGTAAATAAGTCAGT
Source organism: Budorcas taxicolor (assembly GCF_023091745.1). NCBI lineage: Eukaryota > Metazoa > Chordata > Mammalia > Artiodactyla > Bovidae > Budorcas > Budorcas taxicolor. The sequence goes on from NC_068913.1 coordinate 17,571,632, forward strand.
GACAAAAGGCCATATATGATTCCATTTAGATGAAATATCCCAGACAGGTAAATCTACAGAGACAGAAAAGTCGACTAGTTTCTTCTTAAGGGCAAGGTGGTGGTGTAGGGATTGGGCCATGACAGGTAAGTCATGATGAAAATGTTCTAAAATTGACTGTAGTTATGGATGTACAAGTCTTTCAGTGTACTAAAAGTCACTGAACTGTACATTTGAAATAGGTGAATCATATTTAAAAATTATTACTAAATGTCGGGCAACACATGGCAGGGGAGCTGCATCTGTTCAAACTACACTCTTTCAAGCCAAAGTTCATAGGTAACACTGGGGCTAGAGAAATGGCACCATAAATCATTACTATAAAGGGCTCACTTGTCAGAGGTACCCTAGTCATTTAGTCCAGTTTACTAAACGTAGTTGTTCAGGGGTTTCAAACAGGACACCTTTAACATTTAGTGTTTTCCAAGGTTAACACAATTGCAGGCTGACCCCTTCTCTGGCATTGAAGACAACACTGTGTTACTGGGATTGGCTGATGTCCCTCCTACACCTGAATTTCAGTTACAGTTGTCTTTATGTATGTATGTGTGTGTTCAGTTGTGTCTGATTCTTTGCAACCCCATGGGCTGTAGCCTGCCAGGCTCCATCCATGGGATTTTCCTGGTAAGAATACTGGAGTGCATTGCTATTTCCTGCTCCAAGGGATCTCAAAGGATCTTTCTGACCCAGGGATCAAACCTGCCTCTCCTGCATTGGCAGGCAGATTCTTTACCAGTGGCACCACCTGGGAAGACCAAAATTGTCTTTCCTTACTGTAATAAAATGTTTTACCATGAGTAGCTCCGTTGCTTAAGTAATTTGTAGAATATTTGAGGATGAAATTGAAGATGTTACCAATTTAAATATTCTTGGCATGATCTGCAACCTGAATAGATTTAGAATTTATTTCCTCACTGAAGAAAATGGGTCAAGCCATAAATCTTGTGGCCGTACAGGTCACCAATTACTGTTACTGTTGTACACTTGCAACATGTCACCCGGGTTGGTGGTATGAAGTGCAAAAATAGAGAAATTTCAAATTTGGACAGTTGTTATTAATAAAATCCTGAGAAAGAGATGCTATGATGGTTACTTTTTATGTGTCAGTTATGACTGGGCTAAAGGATACCCAGATAGCTGGTAAAACATTATTTCTGAGTATATCTGTGAGGGTGCTTCTGGAACAGATTAGCATCTAAATCAGTAGATTGAGTAAAGATGGACCTTGCCAAAATAGGTGGGCATCATTCAATCCGTTTATAGAGTTAAAATACAACAAAAAGGCAGAGGTAGGGCACATTTGCTCTCTCCTTAAGCTGGAATGTTTATTTTCAACTGCCCTCTCACACTGGAGCTCCTGGTTTTTGGGCCTTTAGACTCTTGGACTTACAACAGCATCTCCCCTGTTCTCAGGTCTTCAAACGTGGGCTGCATGTGACACCACCAACTTCCCTTATCCTCAGGCTTTTAGACTCGCACTGTACACCACCGACTTTCTTGGCTCTCCAGTTTTGCAGATCTTGGTTCTCTAGACTGCAGATCGGGTGACTTCTCCACCTCCATAACCATGTAAACCAACTTGTGTAACAGTTCATTTACATATACATATCCACATATATCCTGTTGGTTCTGATTCTGTAGACTGCCCTAATACAAGTATTCAAAAATTACAGATGTTGGATTCTGTTTGCTTTTTAATATCATCGTTTTTTCAGTGTCCAGGAAGTGATGAACATGGTGTAGTTCAGGAGGTGGCAGTACATTCTTAACACGGTTGGCCCAGGGTTCCATTGGGAAATCTTACGTCCTGACCTGACAGCTATTAAATTCCAAGCTTGTGCTTGAACAGGTGACTGAAAGAAGAACGATATGACCAACAGTACATAAGCTTTTATTAATAAAGCAGAAAACTGAGTTCAACCAAATTTTTTTTTTTCGTGCATTTAATCTGACCATATGCCAGAGAAATTATTCTTCATGAGAACTTAGGTGAGAACTGTCAATAAGCCAGCTCTGTCAAAAATGGCACACTGGAATATCTAATAAAGTTAGGTAAATGAAATTAAGAGAACAAATTAAATATTTAAAAAATCACAGGAATTGCTCCTTCAAATATCAGGGGCCTCCTTTAATAGTCTTCAGTGTAGCTCACGGGCAATCATCAAAATAGTTCAACCATACTGCACAACTCCCAAAGGAAAAAACTGAGGGAACTCATGGGTAATCTTCACAGCCTCATTGTAAAGTCCAAGATCTGAAAGAAATAGGTTGGCAAACATTTAATCTACAGTGGAAAGCTGTAACATCAATTATTATTTAAGGAGTTCTGCCTGTTTCTCTTTTTTCTCCCTTTTAGAGGAGAGAACTTATTTTCACAATCCATTTGGTAAAACTGTGATATGGGTCATATTTATTTAAGTACAGTTCCAAAAAATAAAAGTCATGCAGTAGAACTGCCATGATTTCCAAAACTCATGGAGTGTAACTTCCATTTTGACTTCCATCGTACAGGCACCATTCTTGCCTGGTTGTGATTTAGGTGTTGTACATTATTTGATGCCTTTCTATATTAAAATCAAATAAAAAAACTATTAACAGTATTTTTGTTTTGTTTACTTTGTTTTAAATTCTCTTTCCACAAATATTCATCTTCATTGTGTTTCTTACATACAGAAGTATTATTTAGAAGTAGGCTAAAATGTCCTAGCATTTTCCTTTGGGATCAGAAAGTAATACAGAAATTCAAACTGTAGCAGGACTGAAACTCAAGACCAAGACATAGCAAGTTAAAAATAAAGTTGTTTTCCTCCTAATTACATGAATTACAGAATGTTTTATTTACCAAAAGGATGATTATCTTCTTTAAACTGGACATAAGATGCACACATAATGGTTGCCTTGGCCGTTACTCTTCCAACTACTTCCACGATTCCAGAGATTTCTTCATCAAGCTAACACAAAGAACAAAATGCCAACTTGGTGTTATCACATTTTCAGCTGATAAATTAACTTGGAAAATTGTTCTAGATTTTACTCATCTTTCATTTCATGTAGCAAAATAATTTTAAGATTTATCAATGCAAAAATGGAATTGTAACTTGTTAAAAATGTTCGAGTACTTATCACTGTCAGCATGTCACCAGTCCAGTCACCTTTAGTGGCTTCAGGTCTAAAGCTACAGTTAAATGTTTAAGTTGAAGACAAAAATCAAAGATACTGAGACTGTCCAGTATTTCCACAAGATGTAATTTGTTTAAAAGGACTCATTGAAAGGAACTTTCTATTATGTATATCTGTACAGTGAGTTCTGTATGCATTAACCAAACAGCACACACATCTGTCTTCATAAAAGACGAAGAAAGTGTACCACAAACATAAACCATAAAAGCAAGTGACAATTGAAAATAAATGTAAACAAAAATAGAGAATTGAATCAAAAAAATGTGAAACTACTGAGGAAGGGAAAAGTGATTTAAAAATAATTTTTTTCGTAAGTGATTTTCTGGTCTTTCATAAGGAATAAGAGTTGTCAGCATTTATTTAAAAATGACAGAGCCCCAAAAATCATTGGTTAGAAAAGTAAAGGCAAATGTAAATGCAGGACACAAATTTTATTTGAGAGAAGTTTGATGAGCTGGTCCTTTATATGTCCACTCCAAGAATAAGAAACATCAGCAATAAACCAAATAAGATGGAAGAATTAATTATAATATAAACAGAATTAATACTTAAACATACAGGCTCCATCAACTCAATAGTTCCATTTTTTCCTTCACCATCTGAAAGAATAAACATTTTCCCAGTGGGATGAATCTGAAAAAGAAACATAATTTTTTAAAAGTCCATATAAACCTCTTTAAAAGACTAGAAGTTTGACAAAAGATGAGCAGATTGACCCACAGTCAGTGCACACAAAGCAATTCTTCTGAGCAGTTTAACTAGTTTACATTGTCTGGTGTTACTATACCTGATCAAAAGATGCCTAAATTCGAACTTTAGATAAACAACAATTACCTTTTTAGTGCAAATGTGTCCCGTTATTTTTATTTGCTAAATTTGGCAACCCAGATTTAGATCTAAGAACAAATTAAGATCTAAGAACAAATTAGAAATAAGAACAAATTAAGGAGGGTTCATATTATCTAAAAGTGAGACCTACTGGCATCCATGATTTAAACAGTGTATATCCCACTGAGGGTATGTTTTAAAAAATTAGACATGAGGAAGTAAAGAGAAACTGGTTATTAGAACATCTGGGTTCTACTCCCGAGAGACAGCTGCAAAGAGTGCAGTCAGATCTGGTTTGAATGCCAGCTTTGCTACTTGCTGTAGCCTTAAGCACTTTTTAACCAGATGCCACTCCTACCCAATTTCCATAACTGTTAAGTCCAAATACACCTATTGCAAGAAGATAATGTGACTGAAATAAACTAGTAAAAAACTTTCATATAAAAGTTTTATCGGTTTCCTGATCCTGAGCCTTTGGGCCTGTTTCTCACAAGTAGGATGAGGGGCTGCGCTCTTAACACTTGGGTAAGATAACAAACTGGCACTGGATCAGTAAAATACAATCAAGCAATGTTTCACAGAAAAGCGACTTCAACGATAAAACGAGGTTTGAGAAAAGAGGGAACAGCAGAAAAGGAAACAAGGAAACTGGACTAGCTGTCAAGGCCGGCTAACAGAAAACAGATGGAATTTTGTTTATAATTTCAAGTAAAAAACGAGGGCGGGACACTAGAACGGAGCGCGTTCGAAAACTTCGCGATTCCGCGCGCTAAGAGCCAAAAAGTGTGCAAAAAGTTCCGTTGCGAGAAAATAAAGCAATTCGGGGCGCAGTGATGCTTTCTCTCTTCCACCCTCCGCCAGCCCGACGGCCAAGGGGCCCCTCCACCCAAAAAGCCCAGGGCGGTGAGCGCGCGCACCTTCTCCAGCCTCCCTACGAAGCAAACCGGCTGGTCGATGAACTGAGCTAGCATGCTGGCGTTGATTCGCACCTTGGGCAACTCCATCACGTCCACCATGATTGCAACTCAAGACAGGCAGCCGGCGGGAAACAAGCCGACCACTGAGACTGTGCTCCCAGCTGACGTCTACGGGGCGGATTCCCCCAGATCCAATCGGCGGAGACCAGCATTCTCGCTCCGCCAATCACACGTGCCGATATCTCGACAGCACTCGAGCAGTCTGGGACAGCGAGGAAGGCAAGGATGCGTCCGGAAGTGGGGACCGGCTGCTTAGTGACGCGCGGCGTCCCGGAAGTTACCCGGGTCCTCAGCGAGGCGCGCTTAGGGGCGGGGCTTGAGTGGGGCGGGGCTGAGGCTCCCTCCTTCTGAGACCTCGGTCCTTGCTGCGGCCGAACCCCGGAAACGAGGTGGCGGGCTCCGGTGCCGGTACAACGGGGGACTGCGGCGCGAGCATAAGGTATCTCTTCTCGCGGGAGTCGCCGCATCCTCACGGTTGCCATTTCTCCACGGACATGTATGCGGGAGAGGCGGGAATCGGTTTCGGCCCTGCGCCACTAGCTGTCTGTTTCCCCAGTTCTCCTGCAAGGGAAACTCGGGGTTCATGCTGAAATATAGGGAGCCGGTCTCATTGTGACCCTCTCTCTCCTAGAGCTAGGAAGTGGGGTCCCCAGTGATTTTCATCGCCTTCGGGAAGCTCCTGCAGCTCGGTGGCCGAGGGTCGTTGATTTTCTGCCCTAGCTGCGTCACTTTCCAACGTCAGTTTCACCACCTGTGAGAGGAGGGGCCCCGACCCTTTCTGGTCCCGACATTCTGGCTACACTGAAGGTGCGGGTTTTCTCACCTCACCTCCGTGTCAGGAGCGAATTGAAGCGTTTGGGAGTGGGTGAGGGAACGATCACTGGACTGAGAGAGGAGATGGATTCAAATGACTCTTAGATCCTTAGCAGGTGCGCTTCTTCCCGAGAGACGATTTCCCTCTCCGCAGAATGAGGTTGCTGCTGCTGCTGCTGCTAAGTCGCTTCAGTCGTGTCCGACTCTGTGCGACCCCGTAGCCGGCAGCTCACCAGGCTCCCCCATCCATGGGATTCTCCAGGCAGGAACACTGGAGTGGGTTGCCATTTCCCTCTCCAATGCATGAAAGTGAAAAGTGAAACTGAAGTCGCTCAGTCGTGTCCGACTCCTAGCGACCCCATGGACTGCAGCCCATCAGGCTCTTCTGTCCATGGGATTTGGCAGGCAAGAGCACTGGAGTGGGTTGCTATTGCCTTCTCCGCAGAATGAGGTTCAGTTCAGTCGCTCAGTGGTGTCCGACTCTTTGCGACCCCATGAATTGCAGCTCGCCAGGCCTCCCTGTCCATCACCAACTCCTGGAGTTCACTCATACTCATGGTCCATCGAGTCAGTGATGCCATCCAGCCATCTTATCCTCGGTCGTCCCCTTCTCTTGCCCCAATCCCTCCCACCATCAGAGTCTTTTCCAATGAGTCAACTCTTCGCATGAGGTGACCAAAGTACTGGAGTTTCAGTTTTAGCATCATTCCTTCCAAAGAACATCTAGGAATGAGGTTGCTGCTGCTGCTGCTAAGTCGCTTCAGTCGTGTCCGACTCTGTGCGACCCCATAGACGGCAGCCCACCAGGCTCCCCCGTCCCTGGGATTCTCCAGGCAAGAACACTGGAGTGGGTTGCCATTTCCTTCTCCAATGCAGGAAAGTGAAAAGTGAAAGTGAAGTCAAGTAACTTTAATTGCAAGGTCCCAGCTGATTTAAGTTTTGTCTATATGATTCAGGGACCCTTCTCATTTCCCAGTAATTTTCCCTATTGCTTTTCACACCTCAGGATTCTGGAGGGGAGATCACATGTGAAAGACAACCTGTTTCCAGGAGATGTGGGGGGCGGTGACCGGGCGGGATAATTCTTGAATCTGTTGTTGGGTTATGTCGCTGTTGATTTTCGGGCCTTTATTCTACGGGATTTGGTACCTGCCTTGCCAGGGATATTCCAGAGTGAGTGCTCATAAAAATACCTGCGAAGGATGCTCCAGAAGTTGGAGAAGTTTTTTTAATTGGGATATTATTATTTTCTAGGAAACGAAATCCATAAATTAGCCTAAAACCATTTGGGTACCTATCTAGCCTCTGGGGTTTAGTCCTACATTTGCCTTAAGCTAAGAAGATCCTGTTTGAGATACCAACACAGCTCTTTAAGATATAAATCGGATATCTTAATTAAAGCTTAGTTCGCGTCTCTGTTTATTTAGCAACTTAGTATCTATGTACAAATTCTTACCCTTTAATGTTGCTGTTACTAAGACAAGTTTAAAGGATTTCATTAGCAGAAATAGGGTGAATGTCAGTTGGTATATAAGAAAGTGGTTGCAAGTCAGTAGAGTCTGTGCAAAGCCTTCACATCTTTTGCACTTCAGAGATGTTTGGAAACCAAGTTGATTGCGTTATACAGGGAGGAGTACACATGAATGTCTTTAATAGCAATTTTTTTTTTAAGAGCAGCCCCTAAAGTGCCAGATCTCAATAGCAATTTTATAGCAATGAAAAAAACCACTTTTACCTACCAAGAGCTTTTTTTTTTTTTAAATAGGGAGATGAGCAAGAAGATATTTTCAAATAGCTTCTTGGATATTTTTTCATTCACTTAAAATTTATTGTGTAATATCTCATGCACAGAGAAGAGTATATCCAACTGATATGTATAGTTTCCAGAGAAATGAAATGAACCCAGTTGGACCTCTCATTTAGCTAAAGAAATGGAACTTTACCAGTTAGGGGTTGTCACTTCCTCAGTTGAAGTCCTTCTCTCACCAAGCTAGAAATAAACACTATCTTGAAATTTGTATTAAGCACCCTTTTTTTTCTATATAATTTTAACATATGTGTAGCTGTTTCTAAATGGTGTGGTACCAATTTATCCTCCTGTCAGGAGAGTAGGAGAATTCCAGTTGATCCACACCACCTCATAGGCCAGAGTAGATGTTGGGAAATCAGCCATGTAGTCCCCATTCCAAATCCAAAGAAGTGGACACACAAAGGGTCTGTCTTCATGGACTCAGCTCCCTTTTAAAGAGCCTTCCTGGAAGTCCTTCACAACTTGACTTTCTACTTACTAGGTTAGGGACTTTTCCTTTTATTCCTAGTTTGATAAAAGTTTTAATTGAGTGGTTATGAAATTTGATCAAATGAATTTTTTTGCATTGAGATGATTGAATATATTTTCAGTGTTGAATAACATTCGCATTCCTGGAAAAAATACAACTTGGTTATGATACATTATCTTTTATTCTGTATTCTTGGGTTTGATTTGCTATTGTTTTGTTTGAAACAATTTTTGCATTCATGTTCATGAATGAGATTGGCCTGTAGTTTTTCTTTCTCATGTAGTCTTGTGAGATTTTGGTATTATTTAATGTTAGCATTGCAGTAGTCTCATGAAATAAGTTGTGGAATGTTTTCTGTATTCTAGGGTTTTATGTAAAACTGCAGACACCTGTTTTTTGGTGTTAGGCAGAACTCACCTGTAAAACATCCTGGGTTTGGTATCAGTTTAGTTCAGTCGCTCAGTCGTGTCCGACTCTTTGCGACCCCATGAATCGCAGCACGCCAGGCCTCCCTGTCCATCACCATCTCCCGGAGTTCACTCAGACTCACGTCCATGGAGTCCGTGATGCCATCCAGCCATCTCATCCTCTGTCGTCCCCTTCTCCTCCTGCCCCCAATTCCTCCCAGCATCAGAGTCTTTTCCATATAGTTATCTTCTATTGCTTAGTTTTTATGTCTGACTCTTTTGTGACCCCATGGGCTGTAGCCCACCAGGCTTTTCTGTCTATGGGGTTTTCCAGGCAAGAATCCTGGAGTGGGTTGCCATTTCCCCTCCAGGGAATCTCCTGACCGAGGGATCTAACCCATGTTATCTTAACACTGACAGGTGGATTCTTTATCATTGAGTCACCAGGGAGCCCATAATTAACTGTACCTGCTGCCTTGGGCATAGCCCACAAATGTTCCTAAGTAGATTTAAATAAGTTCTAAGTATTTTCTAGTGTCTTACATACTCTCTGATTCAAGGATTGTTTTTGTTTCCAAATATATAGATTTTGGGCTTCCTTGGTGGCTCAGTGGTCAAGAATGTGCTTCCAATGAGGGAGACTTGGATTCCATCCCTAGGTGGGGAAGGTTCCCTGAAGGAGGAAATGGCAACCCACTCCAGTATTCTTGCCTGAAGAATTCCATGGACAGAGGAGCCTGCTGGGCTGCAGGCCATAGGGTCTCAAAGAGTTTGACACAACTGAACAGCTGAACACGCACATAAAGGTTTTACTTATTAAAGTCACTTTGTTGGTAATTTAGAGTGTAAATTGCATTATCCTCAAATGGTATGGTCTGATACTGTGAAAGTATGAGGCTTGCTTTAAGACTTATGAAGTATATGGACAGCTTTTTGTAAATGATTCATGTATTCTTGGGAAAAATTTGTGTTTTCCAGTTACTGGATCAAGCTTGTTAATTGCAGTGTTCAGCTGTTTCTACTTTTGTTTGATTAATGTCTCAATTTTAGAGATAATTGCAGATGGTAGCATTGGCAATTTCCGCTTGAACTTCTGACAACTTGTGTTATATGTTTTTGAAGATGTGTTTTTCAGTACACACAGATGAAGATTATGAAGGAAAATGGTGCAGCGAAGTAGTGACCATTTCTAATCATGCTTTTTGCCTTGAAGTTAATTTTGTTGCTAATACTGTTGATACACTGGCTTTCTTTTGGTTAAATTTTCTTTGTTGTCTCTTTTTCTGTCCTATACTTCACCTAAGGGAGGCAAGACTTTTGAACTTTAGTGTTCATTTCCTCACCTCTTTGGTGGCTTATTGGAGTGCTGACTTGGTAAGTCTTAGCTCAAAGAGGGAGCAGGTTGATAGCACGTAACTGACAAGGGGATTTTTGTAGAAACTAATGTCTGTGGCTGGCAATTTATGTCAGTAAATATTGAAACATCTCCAGTCAATAATATTCAGGTAACAAAAGGCATATTAATGTCTCTGGTCAATAATTTGATGCCAGCCTGTGAGCTCCAGCAGTTCCTCCCTAACAGTGTGCTTTGTTAACCAGTAGGCTTCCTTTGGACAGAATTTCCCAAATGTGTGGAGGTTGGATTCTTTTTATTTTTTTTCAAATTGTAGTTGTATACTTGATTTACAGTATAGTTCGTTTCAGATGTACAAAGTGACTCGGTTTTATATTCTTTTCAGAATCTTTTCCGTTGTAAGTTATTGCAAGATATTAAATGTAGTTCCCTCTGTGTATGTGTGCTTAGTCACTCAGTTGTGTCCGACTCTGCAACCCTATGGATAGTAGCCCGCCAGGCTCCTCCGTCCATGGGAGTCTCCAGGCAAGAATATGGGGTGGGTTGCCATTCCTCCTCCAGGGGATCTTCCCAGCCCAGGGATCAAACCCTCTCCTGCATTGCAGGCGAATTCTTTACTGTCTGAACCACCAGAGAAGCCCATAGTTCCCTATGCTATACAGTAAATCTCTGTTGCACCTGTTAATCCCATATTTCTAATTTATCCCGACTCACTCCCTTCACCCCTTTGTTAACTATAAGATCATTTTCTATGCCTGTGAGTCTGTTTCTGTTCTGTATATATAACTTTGGATTATTTTTTAGTTGGCACGTAAGTGATGTCGCATAGTATTTGTCTTTCTCCGTCTGACTTCGCTGAGTGTGACATTCTTTAGGTCCGTCTCTGTTGCTTCTAGTGGCAATATTTCATTCTTTTTCCGTGCTCGAGTGATAGTCAACTGTGTGTACATGTGCACACGCACACCACCTCTTTTTAAGCCGGTCATCTGTTGATGGGCCTCTGGGTTGTTTCCATGCCTTTCCTATTGTAAATAGTGGTGCTGTGAACATTGCTGTGCATGTATCTTTTCCAATTAAAGTTTTCGTGTTTTCTGGATATCTGCTCAGGAGTGGGATTGCTGGAACATACGATAATTTTAATTTGGACCCTCTGTACTGTTTTTCATAGTGGCTGCACCAGTTTACATTCCCACCACCTGCGTTCTCCACACCCTCCCCAGCATTTTTTTTTTTTTTTTGGTAGATTTTTTGATGATGGCCGTTCCGACTGGTGTAAGGTGATAACCTCCTTGTGGTTTTGAATTGCATTTCTCTAAGCATTAGCTATGTTGAGCATCTTTTCATGTGTCTTTTGGCCATCTGTATGTCTTCTTTAGAAAAATATATATTTAGGTCTTCTGTCCATTTATTGGTTGGGAGATTTGTCTTTGCAGTATGAGTTGTATGACCTGTTTGTATATTTTGGATTCTGACTCCCTGTTTGTCAGATTGTTTGCGAATACCTTCCCCCATTCCATATGTTGTATTTTTGTTTATGGTTTCCTTTGCTGTGCAAAAGTTCTTAAGTTTGATTAGGCCCCATTTGTTTATTTTTGCTTTTATTTCTTATGCCTTAGAAAACTGATCTAAGAAAATATTGGTACAATTTATATAAGAGAATGTTTCACGTATGTTCTGTTCTAGGGATTTTATGGTATCATGTCATATTAAGGTCTTTAAACCTTTTAGAGTTTATTTTTGTATATGGTGTGAGGGAGTTTTCTGATTTCATTGACTTGTATGTAACTTTCCCAGCACCATTTGTTGAAGATAATTTCTTTTCTTCATGGTATATTCTTGCCTCCTTTATTGAAGATGAGTTGATTGTAGATGTGGGTTTATTTCTGGGCGCTCTGTTCTGTTCCAGTGATCTACATGTCTGTTTTTGTGCCAATACCATGCTGTTTTGATTACTGTAGCTTTGTCGTATAATACAGTCTAGAAAGGTTATGTTGGAGAAGGCAATGGCACCCCGCTCCAGCACTCTTGCCTGGAAAATCCCATGGATGGAGGAGCCTGGTGGGCTGCAGCCCATGGGGTCACTAAGAGTCGGACACGACTGAGCGACTTCACTTTCACTCTTCACTTTCATGCATTGGAGAAGGAAATGGCAACCCACTCCAGTGTTCTTGCCTGGAGAATCCCAGGGACTGGGGAGGCTGGTGGGCTGCAGTCCATGGGGTCGCACGGGGTCGCACAGAGTTGGACACGACTGAGCGACTTCACGTTCACTTCTCACTTTCATGCATTGGAGAAGGAAATGGCAACCCACTCCAGTGTTCTTGCCTGGAGAATCCCAAGGACGGGGGGACCTGGTGGGCTGCCGTCTATGGGGTTGCACAGAGTCAGACACGACTGAAGCGACTTAGCAGCAGCAGCAGCAGAGAGGTTATGTGGAAGCTGGATTCTTTTTTTCTGAGAACACTAGTGTTTGGTGGATCACAAGTTCTTTGCCACTTTGCTTGTTATGGTTTTTCCAATATACTTTGTTTGATAAATTTATGCTCTGTGACCTTGTGGTATTTGTGACGGTATTGGCCTGATAACTTTCAGCTTTTCCATGTCCTTATGTTTTACGTGTATCTTCTGTAAATAGTGCATATGCCTCGAGGTTTAGTTTTTATATCTTTTGTCCACTTACACTGATTGTCGTCACTGATGTTTTTGGATGCATTTTGGCAGTCATTTTGCACTTCTTGTGTGTTCTGCTTTTTGTTGTTGTTATTTTCTCCTCTCTTCTTTAGATTTGACTTTTAAAATTTTTTCTGTAATTATGTTTTATTCCTCTATATTATATATTGTTATATATTCTTTAAAAAAAGCTTTGTTCATGGTCACCCTTTAACAAGCACATTAAAGCCCAAACTTTTCTCTGTGTCAAGATGAGAACCTGTAACTCCACGGCCCTTTTTTCAATTGCATGCTGTTGTCTACAGTTTTAATTCTACTTTGATTTCTTTTTAGCTCCACAAATTAGGCATTATTATAGTGGCAAAGAATCTGCCTGCAATGCAGGAGATGCAGGTTCAGTCCCTGGTTTGGAAAGATCCCCTGGAGAAGGAAATGGCAACCCACTCCAGTATTCTCGCCTGGGAAATCCCGTGGACAGAGGGGCCTGGTGGGCTACAGTCCATGGGGTCACAAAGAGACATGACTGAGCGACTGAGCATGAACACATTATCTTATGCAGTTAATATTTGTTTGGAATTGTTCATATGTATCATTTTCTTTTTATCTTTCAGACAAAGAATCCGTCTTTGCTTTTTATTTTTACATCTCGCCTCTCTTTCTGTTGTTTCCCCCCCCACCTTTTTTTGAGGTACCTGCTTTGGAAATTCCTTCAGTGAGAATCATTGGTAGTGTGGACGTCAGTTTGTGTTTCTCTGAATATGCTGATTTCATCTTTGTTTTCAATAGGCAGGTTTATTATCTATATAAAATTCTAAGTGGACAATTAATTTCTCTTAAGGCTACTCTGGTACTATTTTGCTGTTAATTTGCTTTTCATTTAAATTGTGATTTTGTTATAAGCTTTCATGTCTGTATCTGCTTTATCTTTAGTTTGTAATGTGTACTGATGAAGAGTCCTTTTAGTTTTGTGGTGAATATGTTGTGCTTTGTGAGTCTGATAATCTTGATCAGCACTGGGACATTTTCAACCATTATATTTTTGAATATTGTTTCTCTCTTATTCTCTAACTCCTTTTGTAATTCCAGTTAGAAGTAAGAAGTAAGGGTGTGCTCTTGACCTTTGTTTTATGATTCAGTGGTTTTGATTCTTTGAATTCTGGATAACTTTCTCAGATCTTCCAGTTTACTAAATTCTTTATGCAGTTGTGACTCATCTGCTATAATTTCAATACTAATTTTTTCTCTAGAAGTTCTGTTTGGTTCTTTATACACATCTTAGTTGTTATTTGATACTCTTTTGTCATAGTTTCAGGTCTCCCTTTATGTCTTCATATTTCACAGAGTGTAAGGCGAGTCTGTTCAGAGTCTAGTTTTGATACCCACAGTCTTTATAGGTCTGATTCTGTAGAGGTTTTTGATTCTGTTTGACTCTTCCTTACTGTGGCTTGTATCTTTATTTGTACAGTTTTTTTTTAAAATTATGAATTCATGTTTCTTGGAACTGTTTTGTTGACTTTTTTGAGGTTTAGTTTGAAGGTGTTGTCCTCCAGAGAAGCTCTGTGTTTCCTCCTTCCAAGGTTGTTGGCTCCCAGACTTTGTCCTTGTTCCCTGTGGTGGCAGTGGTGGTTTAGTTGCTAAGTCGTGTCCAGCTTTTGTGACTCCATGCACTGTAGCCCACCAGGCTCCTCTGTCCACGGGATTCTCCCTGTGGGACCTGGATAATTGAAACCCAGGCTTTTAGCCATTAGCAATCAGTAATGCCTGCAAGGAAAATGTTACTTATAGTCCTTGTATATAACCTTGTGGATTTATAGATTCTTGTGTTTTCTGGGTTCTATAGATTTTCTTTATTCTTTTTTTGGGTTAGCCATACATTAAAAATGGATATTTATCTTTGAAACATTACCACAAGTGCTCTTTTAGAGAGCCACTGTGGGGATTCTGTTAGTTGTTAAGGATGACAAAGTGTTAGTGAAAGTAGAGCAGTGCGCCAAGGGGCAGCAAGAATTCAGGATGAAGGTCTGGGGTTGGTTTTTCTCCCTCGGTCTTGGTCTTGTCTCGTCGTTGCAGAGAATTGAAACGACAGACTACTTACAGCTCAAACAGGCATGGTTTATTAAGCAGGCAGCAGTGTTGTTTTCTTGAGGTTTTTTTCTTGTAGCACAGACTTGGAAGGGCAGACTACCTACAGCTCAGTTAGAGCTCTCACGTCTCTAGATGTGAGAGGGGCCAACTCCCATAGGAGTGTTCTCGAATCCTTTTGGCTTCCTTTTTTATGTCTTTTGTCTTTGACCCTTTATAGTCCATGTAGCCTGATTGGTTTTGCCAGTGCAAAGTAGGGCTTTTATCTGCAAATAGGGCGAGTGTTGAAGGCCAGACAGGCAAGGGGCCATGTTTGGGTGTTTTCTCACCAGAGTTTTCTCGCTCCAGTCTGAGGCTTCCCCTTTCTGTGGGCCTTTCCCTTTCTCTCACCCTTTCGGGGGCTTTTTCTAGTCACTATTTTTCTTTAACCACCATTTTGGACTCCTCCTTCCCTACTCTTAACTACCTAACAAAGGTAAGTAGAACCAAGAACTTGGAATGTCTTCCTCATATGCCATGCGGAGGAGTTTAGCTTAGTAGTGAGGCTGGCGGATCAAGGGGTGAAGTTTGACATTTTAGGTAGAGTATTCTGGGTTCATGATGATGAATGGGTTGACATATAGTAATCAAGGTTCTTTTGGTACAAGTAATATGACCTCTTTAAGTATAAAGCTTGATAAATTTTTGCAAAATGATCATATATATGTATCAGTCAGGGTCCAGTCAGGAAATAGAAACCACACCAGATGTTTGAGCAGGGAAAATGTAATACAATGAATTGTTAACTGGTAGGAAGTAAATACTTAAACTCTTTTTTTTGATTAATTGTGGTAAAATGTACGTAACAAGATTTTACATTTTAACCATTTTTAATTGGATGGCTCAGTGGCATTCGGTGTATTCACGTCGTGTGCAACCATTGCTGTCATCCAGCTTCTGAACTTTGTCATCATCGCAGACTGCAGTTCTGTGCCCATTTAACCACTGGTGAATTTGATTACTCCAGGTACCTCCTGTAAGTAGAATGACACAGTACTTTTCTATCTGGCTTATTTCATTTGATGTCTTCAGGGTTCTTCTATATTGTAGTAGGTATCAGAGTTTCATTCCTTTTAATGCTGAATTATAGTCCATTGTATGTAGTGAATACTACATTTTGTTTCTCCTTTCTTCTTTCGGGGTACATTTATCAAAAGGAAACTGATTAGAACTTTTTCGGGTTAGCTTGACTGGCCTAAAATTATTAGCCTCACAAAGGACCGGAACCATGAGTAGGAAAGCTTTCAGAATCCAGGCTGTCTTCTTTCTCTTTTTAAAAAAAATTTAATCAATTTACCGACTTGTGGCTGTGCTAGGTCTTCGTTGCTGCACAGTCCTTCTCATGCTGCGCCGAGCTGGGGCTGCCGCTGCTCACTGGGATGGCGTGGGCAGCGGCTCCAGGGCGCACAGGCCTCAGGAGTTGTGGCCTGAGGCTCAGTCGCCCTGTGCTGCGTGGGGTCCCCCTGGATCAGGGGTTGAACCCACGTGGCCTGCACTGGCAGGTTGATTCTTAACCACTGGAGCACCAGCGAAGTCCAGCGCCAACTGATCATCTCTCAGTTCCACACTGAGTCTTGCTTGCCCAGCTATGTGACATGAAGCTGGACTCTGTAAACCATTTTCCTTTGGAATATTAGGCATTCCCAGCAGAGGGCCCTGAAGGAACACTGCAAGGCTGGTGTGTCGGGAAGACCCCTCCCTCCCAGGCTCCAGCCCCCTTTATGACCTTTCTTTCAGCGGGAGCCCCGCTGCCTATTCAGAGGTCAGGCTGTGACCCTAAGGCCTCACCCTGCCCACAGCCCAGCTCCAGCCTGCTCTCTGGCGAGTTCCTCCGCTGCTCCTGATACAGTTTCTGTCCCTCCAAGGAGGTCTGAATCTTCATCTTGTTGAGGTGGGGTGCTTAACTACCTCACGTCCACTCTTCTTCAGCCTAGAGATAGTGGCTAATTTTGGGGGGGCTGGGGGAGCAGAGTTTGCACTGCTATTTTTCTTTGAAATCTTCTTTTATTTCTTTGAGTATTTACTTCCTACCAGTTAACAATTCATTGTATTACATTTTCCCTGCTCAAACATCTGGTGTGGTTTCTATTTCCTGACTGGACCCTGACTGATACATATATATGATCATTTTGCAAAAATTTATCAAGCTTTATACTTAAAGATTGTGCCCTTCACATGTCTTATTTTTGGTGTACAATTATCTGAAATGGTAAATGCACTGATACATAAGAATAAATGTTTAATGTGAATTATTAAAAGGCCATGAACATATTACCTCTCAGTTGCTGTTATAGATTGTTTCTTGCTAATTTTAAACTAGAGACTATATTTAAGGAGTGCACATCTTATAAACTTTTAAAATAGTCAACAGTGGTCCAAGAATGCTGTTAATTTGTGGAATAAACAAAAATAAGCAACCCCCCACCCCCTTACAAATCTTACATGCTTGTGGAGGTAGTATCATAGTAAGGCTAAGTAACATCTGTTTTATAGTTTTAAGATTCTAAACATTTCAAAGCAGGTTTATTTCCCATTACCCCAAGATGGCACTTGACCCATACAGGTGCTCAGCAAACATCTAATGAAGTAGGATTCTTCACTGACACACAGTGACTTTGGCAGGCTGTTGTTTAGTGGCCAAGTCGTGGCTGACTGTTATGCTAC
Source organism: Budorcas taxicolor (assembly GCF_023091745.1). Lineage (NCBI taxonomy): Eukaryota > Metazoa > Chordata > Mammalia > Artiodactyla > Bovidae > Budorcas > Budorcas taxicolor. The sequence continues at coordinate 17,588,964 of NC_068913.1, forward strand.
CGGGGTCTCCTGCCTTGCAGGTGAATTCTTTACCAGCTGAGCTGTGTGTGCCGGGAAGATGACTCAGGCTTGAACACTGAAGCAATACAGCACAGAGTGAAGGATACAGACCTGGATTAAATCTTGATACTTGATACCTAAGTGACTTTTGGAAAAATTATTCATCTGTTCCAGAGCTGCAATTTCTGTAAACATGGGAGATAAAAACGTGGACATAAACATGGGAGATAAAAAAGCTTCATGTGGTTATTTTAAGCATTAAGTAAGATTTGCATAGGTAAAGCCCTGAGCACAGTGTCTTGTTACACTAAGTATTTAAATAACAAATTGTGACTTAAGTGTTAATAGCGTGACCAAATTGTCCTAAAGTATCTGTTGGACATCTTAATGATGATGAAAAGTAAGATAATGAAGGGGGATGAAAACCCCAGGGGGCTTCCCCAAAGGAGGGAAGTATGTAGGCTTGTCTGAGAGCTGAGATCATGAACCATCTGGGTGATGGTATGTTTTGCCCAACTCCGCTCGGCAGCCTGGATGGAGCTAGAACATTTTGAAGGTTGCCAGGATACTATCTGTACTGTTCAAGGGCTTCAAGAGAATTTTCATCAGAAAGATACTCTTCCTCTTGATCCTTGGGTCTGTTTTTTCCCTTCCTTCTTTTGATTTCACTGAAGTGGGTGAGGGCGGCTTCTTCCGTCTTCCTCACTGAACTTTCTATTGCAGGCAGCTTCTTGTTTCTGTCTAGTCCTGGAAGATATATGGTTGCATGTGTTCCTTGGCTTGTTCTGTTCCCAGGGACTAACAGGCACTCATCATCGTGTGGCTCTGCCAGGCTGAGATGGAAATTTCCATGGCACAGACTGTCCAGGTCTCTGAATGAATTAGAGAATTAGGAGCAGTTTGCCTGGAGAATCTCATGGACAGAGGAGCCCTGCGGGCTACAGCTCATAAGGTCCCAGAGAGTCATATGTGACTGAAGCGACTTAGCATGCACACACATAATTCTTCAGCCATGAAAGTAATATCTGTTATTCTCCTGTGTTCTGCTCATGGAGCTTTTTCTCTCTGGGACCCTGTTTTACAGAGTCGTCCTTGGGCAGTTATGAACCACTGCCCTCCTTAATTTTCCCTGTTGCTTGCCCAGGCCAATAATAACCATCTTGGAATGAGGTAGATCTCCCAGGAGAGGGGGAGGGTTAAGAAAGGGAATCCAACTTTGCCAAACTTTGGAAGGAGTTCCCATGCAGTGACCTGTCCGGCAGCCTGTCTTTTTCTGGTAGGTAGAGCTCCTGTGTTTCAGAACTAAGTTCAGGCGATGGGGATGGTTGACGTGTTCTCCCCGTCTTTGTGATTCACTCTCCTCTTGTTGTTTGCTTGTCTCTTCACTTATTCATTCATCCGTGGATAACATTTCGGAAGATGTAGCACAAGACGGTAAGTATGGTGATGAACTCTTGGGTCAGTTGAGCTTCTTGGTTGTGCAGTTCATGGACCTTTGACTCAGACTGTGGCATATGGTGAATAGACTTTGGCATATGGTTGATAGAGTTATTGCCAGATTTTGTCTTGTGTTTCTTTCTGTGCATTTTGATGAAACATTGGGAGGAGGTAAAACAGTCAGCTTTCTTACGTACTCAGGAGTGTGAAGCAAGACTTCAGACAGATAGCAGTGTTTGACTAGACTGTTAGCCACCTGTCAGCCACTTGCTTGGCTGGTGCTGGTTTTAACAGGGCTCGGCAGCATGCTTTGTGCCCGCTGGTCCTGTGAGAGGTGGTAGAGAGGCAGCCCAGAGGCGCATATATATGGGTAGTTCCTTGAATTTGGAGAAAGTGCCTTGTTTGGTTTGATTTTCTAGAGCCTACCAGTGGGCTTGCCTGGTGGCTCAGACGGTAAGGAATTCGCCTGCAGTGTAGGAGGAGACCTGGGTTTGATCCCTGGGTTGGGAAGATCCCCTGGAGAAGGAAACGGCAACCCACTCCAGTATTCTTGCTGAGATGATCTCATGGGCAGAGGAGCCTGGAGGGCTACAGTCCATGGGGTTGCGCAGAGTCGGACATGATTGAGCGACTATGCTTTCATAGCAGTGTGCCTGGCCAGTATCTGGCCTTCAGCACTTGGTGGTTGAATGAAAAGTGAGCAAATGAACAAACGACTGAATTTTAGAAGTTTGTTTTTGTTTAGGGAGAAAATACTTATGATAATGCAGTTAGATTGTATTGGAAGTCAAATAATGTAGATATTGTAATGGGCAGTTGAGTTTTTGGAAGTTGTATATAATGATTCCTGCTGTGTGGTAGATGTAAGCAAATTAGAAACATTTAAAGACCCACACTGAATAATGTTTTATTTATTTCATTCATTCTCAGTTTTCTATGCTATAGAGTTGTAAAGAGGGGTGACCTCGCATTGGTCGACTTCATTCTCCCTTAGGACACTATTAAATAAATCACCTATTTAAATCAATCACCAAAATACTTGTTTCATGTGAAGAGATGCTTTTGTTAGAGTTGTTGTGGGGTCTTTTCCAGGTTGTGCTTTCATTTCAGAGTTGTACCATCAAATGCAGTGGTTAGAAATTCGTGTTTTCTTAGTAGGTATCAGTGTTATTTAATCTAAAATCAGAAATTTTTGTGTTAGTTATTTAGAATTATGCTTGTAACTTTTATAAAACATAAAAGTACATCATTGTATAATTAACTTACAAGAGTCAGGATAACACCAAAGCTTCAGTTACATTCTTGGTCAATGACTGAGACCAAAATGATACAAATTTTGAGTGCAACTTGTTATAAGCCTCTCAAAGGCAGCAACTTTATCTTCTAAATTTTTGTGTCTCTTCACACTATTTAGCATCCTTCCTTAGGAAAAGAAAGATACGGCTTTTACATGTCCTGCATTAAAAAGAGGAAAGTTTTTGTTTGTTTTAATCACACCTCTTTAAATTAAGATATCTTATGGCTAAAATGCATCACATGCTAAGTGATCACACCCGTCCACAGAGGAATATATTACAATAAAGAATTGTCTGGTCTAAAATACTAACAGTGAAAAGATTGAGAAATTGTGGTCTAATGTAATCTAATGTAATGGGCGATTCCCTCCCCCCTAAATTAGTAGAATCAGTGATGGCTTTTTTTTTTTTAATGCTATCCTGTTTTTCATTTTATCAGTAAGAGACAGTAGAGGAAAAAAGCAGTCAGTCTTTATCATCGTCAGGTTGCTGACTTAAAAAAAATGCACAATGTGATTTGCAAGTTAAGGTTTATTTGCGACAAAATGAGGACTAGAACCCAGGAGATGGCATTTCAGATGCTCTGAGAAACTGCTCCAAAGAGGTAGGGGGAGGATCCGTGTATATGTGATCTTGGTGAAAGGGGAGTACATGCAATCAAGCGTGTGTTTTTGCAGGTTTCTGTAAGTCATGAGGGGTAGTGGTCACCATGAAGGAATTTAGTGCTTTTCTAGATGTGAGGAGATGCAAGAATTGGGCTTGTAAAATCAGCTCCTGAGAATATTTAACTCTCAGAAGACTTGTTCTGCCAGTGTTTCCAGAGCACAGAGTGCCTCATTTCTGCTCTCTACCCTGAACTGCTTTCAGGGAATGTTAAAGGTCAGCAAGTGCAGCAGCACATGGGTTAACCCTTGTGGAGGTCGATGGCAAGTGCCCCTTGGTAGCTGACAAGGCTACCATTGTTGATTCTGAAAATCAAGTGTGAATTCTGAAAATCAAGTAAGAGTAATGGATTGAAAGGAAAACAAAACCCCTCACGCCCCCACGTTCAACAGCAGCAGCAAAACTAGACACAAGTCTCCAATTCTGATAGAGACGTTGGTGGGCGATGTTTACAGACCAGTGCTGTGCTTAGTCCCTCAGTCGTGTCTGACTCTTGGCGACCCCGTGGACTGTAGCCCACCAGGGCCCTCCGTCCATGGGAGTCTCCAGGCAAGAACACTGGAGTGGGTTATCATGACCTCCTCCAGGGGATCTTCCCGACCCAGGAATCGAACCGGGGTCTCCTGCACTGCAGGCGGTTTCCAGCGTTCATAGGAGCACTATTTGTAGTAGTTAAGACATGGAAGCACCCTAAATGAATGGATAAAGAAAATGTGGTGTATGTGTACAATGGAGTATTCAGCCATAAAAAAAAAAGTAAAATGATGCCATTTGCAGCATCATGCTGCTCAGTCGCTTCAGTCGTGTCCGACTCTGTGCGACCCCATAGACGGCAGCCCACCAGGCTCCCCCGTCCCTGGGATTCTCCAGGCAAGAACACTGGAGTGGGTTGCCATTTCCTCCTCCAATGCATGAAAGTGAAAAGTGAAAGTGAAGTCACTCAGTCGTGTCTGACTCTTAGCGACCCCATGGACTGCAGCCCACCAGGCTCCTCCGTCCATGGGATTTTCCAGGCAAGAGTACTGGAGTGGGGTGCCATTGCCTTCTCCATTGCAGCATCATGGATGGACCTAAATAATGTCATACCTTTACATGAAATAAATTAGAGAAAGACAAATATCATATGATATCACTTACTTATGAAATCTAAGAAAATGATACAAGTGAACTTATTTACAAAACAGAAAGACTCACAGACATAGGAAAGAATCATGGGTACCACAGGGGAAGGGAGGGACTTCCCTGGTGGTACAGCGGATAAGAATCCACCTGTCAGTGGAGGGGACATGGGTTCAGTCCCTGGGTTTGAAGATTTCACATGCCATGGAAAACAAAGCCTGTATGCCACAGCTACTGAGTTGGTGCACCTCGGGCCCACGTGCCTAGAGCCGTTTGTCTAGAGCCCGAGCTCTCATTGCAGAGAAGCCACTGCAGTGAGAAGTATTTGTTAAAAGGACTTCTAAATTAAAAGTATTAAGTTTTAATTAAACACGTATTATTTAATATGATTAATTTAATATCAAATAATATCAAATATTAAATTAATATTATTTAATTAATAATATTAAGTAATAGGTATTAAGTATTTATTAAAAGTTAAAAGAGGGATGATGAGGGATAAATTAGGAGTATGAAATTAATATACACACTACTGTATGTAAAATAAATAACAAGGACCAATATATAGCACAGTGTGTTAGTTGCTCAGTAGTGCCCGACTCTTTGCAATCCATGGCCAGAGGAGCCTGGTGGGCTCCAGTCCATGGGATTTTGCAGGCAAGGATACTGGAGTGGTTTACCATTTCCTTCTCCAGGGGATCTTCCCGACCCAGGGATTGAACCCGGGTCTTTTGCACTTTAGGCAGATTCTTTATGGACTGAGCTACTAGGGAAGCCCTGGTATATATAGCACAGAGAGCTATATTCACTATCTTGTAGTGGAAAAGATTCTGAAGAATTCTACTGTAAATCAGATATACTTCAATTAAAAATTAAAAAGGTTTTTATTTGATTTCATATGATATTTGGCTTAGGAAAAAAGCAAATACTATAAAAGAATCATAACATAAATATAAACTGGTCGTGCTTCCTGGTAACAACAGCTATGAGGTTTGGTGTATATTTTTCCGTATTTCTTTCCTGCTGCTGCTGCTGCTGCTAAGTCGCTTCAGTCGTGTCCGACTCTGTGCAACCCCATAGATGACAGCTCACCGGGCTCCCCCATCGCTGGGATTCTCCAGGCAAGAGTACTGGAGTGGGTTGCCATTTCCTTCTCCAGTGCATGAAAGTAAAAAGTGAAAGTGAAGTCACTCAGTCATGTCCGACTCTTAGCGACCCTATGGACTGCAGCCCACCAGGCTCCTCCGTCCATGCGGTTTTCCAGGCAAGAGTACCGGAGTGGGGTGCCATTGCCTTCTCTGATTTCTCTCCTAAGAATGTACAAAACTTAACTGCACATATAAAACAGAAAATAATTTTATAGTAAAAGCCTGCTAGTTTCAATTTGAAAAGCCAAATTAGAAAAAGTACCAGAAAGGATGAAATAGTATAAAACAGATACTTCAGCTAAAAGGTTGTCTCTCCAAGAGGCCTGGGTGACAGAGCAGCAGTTTTGAGTCCAAGGCCTATGGTCCCAAAGGGTGGGATCTTCAGACAGAGGCAACCATCAGTTCAGCTCAGTCGCTCAGTCGCGTCTGACTCTTTGCGACCCCATGGATCGCAGCACACCAGGCCTCCCTGTCCATCACCAACTCCCGGGGTTTACCCAAACCCATGTCCATCGAGTCGGTGATGCCATCCAACCATCTCATCCTCTTTCAGCCCCTTCTCCTCCTGCCTTCAATCTTTCCCGGCATCAGGGACTTTTCCAGTGAGTCAGCTCTTCGCATCAGGTGGACAAAGTATTGGAGTTTCAGCTTCAACATCAGTCCTTCCAATGAACACCCAGAACCGATCTCCTTTAGGATGGACGGGTTGGATCTCCTTGCAGTCCAAGGGACTCTCAAGAGTCTTCTCCAACACCACAGTTCAAAAGCATCAATTCTTTGGTGCTCAGCTTTCTTCATAGTCCAACTCTCCCATCCATACATGACCACAGGAAAAACCATAGCCTTGACTAGACGGACCTTTGTTGGCAAAGTAATGTCTCTGCTTTTCAAAATGCTATCTAGGTTGGTCATAACTTTCCTTCCAAGGAGAAAGCGTCTTTTAATTTCATGGCTGCAGTCACCATCTGTAGTGATTTTGGAGCCCAGAAAAATAAAGTCAGCCATTGTTTCCACTGTTTCCCCAGCTATTGCTCAGCTTTCTTAATAGTCCAACTCTCACATCCATGCAACCATAAACCTTCAGTTTATATTTCCTAGAGGTTCCTAGATGCATTGGGATCATCTTGTGGGGTGAGCACAAAGAGTCAGTGGGGAGATGGCGTAACTGTAACTTCAGCCTGTTCCTAATTTTTTTGGTGGTGGTTATTTTACTTTTTGCCTTCGCTGTAACTACAGATGCAGATCTGATTCCAGGCTTTCCCAGCTCAAAGCCTTCCAGAGCTCTTCCCTGAGTAGAGATCCTTCAAGCCTTGTTTTGGTGACGGGCTCCTCCTTGTGGCTCCCCAGGCATCTCCCCACTCGCTGGAGGTGCTATCTTTAGACCAGGCCAGCACTTTCCTTCCCTCCTGTCTCACACTGGGCTGGTTTCACCCTTGGTTATCTGCCTGGCATTTGAATTCCCCCCCTGGATTGTACTGAAGAGGCCAGCTGTTTCTGCAGTTTTGAAATGTGTAACAATAAAGTCAAGTTAATGTTTTAGTCCTGGTATGGCAGCCAGTATTATGTGTTGGAAAATGATGAAGCAGTGGTAGTATCCACATCCATTTGCTGATAATTAAAGGGATGCATTTTATAGTATAGTTTGAGATCTTAGAAATCGTGATCTCAATCCCTGAACTTGTATTTTCTGTTTGAAGTTCCACTGATGTTTGTGATTTCAGCTACCACTTACATGCCAACAGCTCCCTAATTCCAACTTACCCCTTTCATTGGAGCACTGGGTCCTATTTTTCCAGCTGCATTTTACACGTTTCCGTGTGGACCAGTCCTTGTTTCCCTATGTCTAAACTTGTCTGAAATGGAGTTCATCATGTTTTTCTTAACCGTCCTTTTCCTACTTTCTTTTTCTTATTCTTAATGTCACTTTCTTTGCTCCCTCAGGCTTGAAACTTCCATCATCTTTTATTGATTCCTTTCCATCAGTATTTGTAGAGTTGAGTGACTAAATCCTATTTCGCAATGCTGTGCATCCCTTCTTTTTTATTTAAACTTCTCCAACCTCAGTCTAGCCCCTTTCACTACAGCATTCTAACTTCTTGGCTCCACTTTCTCAATCAGCCTCTCCAGCCTATTGTATTGCATTGTATTTTTATTAAAGTATAGCTCTTTACAATGTCATGTTAGTTTTAAGGTGTACAGCACAGTGATTCAGTTTTATATATTAATACACACACACACACACACACACACACACGTATGCTTTTCCAGATTCTTTTCGATTATAGGTTATTACAAGCTATTGAGTTCCCTGTGTTACAACTCGGTCCTTGTTACTTATCTATTTTATTTAATGTATGTATGTTAATCTCAGCCTCCTAATTTATCCTTCTGCTTTCCCATTTGGTAACCTTAAGTTTGTTTTCTATGTCTGTGGGTTTATTTCTGTTTTGTATATAAGTTAATTTTTATCATTTTTTTAGATTCTGCATGTTCAGTTCAGTGCAGTTCAGTTCAGTCGCTCAGTGGTGTCCGACTCTTTGCGACCCCATGAATCGCAGCACGCCAGGCCTCCCTGTCCATCACCAACTCCCGGAGTTCATTCAGACTCACGTCCATCGAGTCAGTGATGCCATCCAGCCATCTCATCCTCTGTGGTCCCCTTCTCCTCCTGCCCCCAATCCCTCCCAGCATCAGAGTCTTTTCCAATGAGTCAACTCTTCGCATGAGGTGGCCCAAGTATTGGAGTTTCAGCTTTAGCATCATTCCTTCCAAAGAAATCCCAGGGCTGATCTCCTTCAGAAGGGACTGGTTGGATCTCCTTGCAGTCCAAGGGACTCTCAAGAGTCTTCTCCAACACCACAGTTCAAAAGCATCAATTCTTCCGTGCTCAGCCTTCTTCAAGTCCAACTCTCATATCCATACATGACTACTGGAAAAACCAAAGCCTTGACTAGACGGATCTTAGTTGGCAAAATAATGTCTCTGCTTTTGAATATGCTGTCTAGGTTGCTCATAACTTTCCTTCCAAGGAGTAAGCGTCCTTTAATTTCATGGCTGCAGTCACCATCTGCAGTGATTTTGGAGCCCCCAAAATAAAGTCTGACACTGTTTCCACTGTTTCTCCATTTATTTCCCATGGAGTGATGGGACCGGATGCCATGATCTTCGTTTTCTGAATGTTGAGCTTTAAGCCAACTTTTTCACTCTCCACTTTCACTTTCATCAAGAGGCTTTTTAGCTCCTCTTCACTTTCTGCCATAAGAGTGGTGTCATCTGCATATCTGAGGTTATTGATATTTCTCCCGGCAATCTTGATTCCAGCTTGTGCTTCTTCCAGCCCAGCGTTTCTCATGATGTACTCTGCATATAAGTTAAATAAGCAGGGTGACAATATACATGTAAGTGATATGATATTAATATTTGTGTTTCTCTGGCTTCACTTAGTATGTAATCTCTCTAGGTCCAGACTATTATTTTAAATTTTTCTGAAACACTGCTTTCTGCAAGAGCCTAGACTACAGAAATCAGTTCAGTTCAGTCGCTCAGTCGTGTCCAGCTCTTTGCGACCCCATGGACTGCAGCACACCAATAGGATTCAACAAACCTTGGTAAGCCGCTCTGGATATTCTAACATTTTATTGATTTTGTAGCCCTTTCAATACTTTGTTTTTAAGAATTTTTTTTTTTTAATGTGGACCATTTTTAAAGACTTTATTGAATGCCTTACAGTGTTGCTTCTGTTTCATGTTCTGGTATTTTGGCTACATGGCATGTGGGGGTCTCAGCTCCCTGAACAGGGATTGAAGCCACACTGCCAGTGTTGGAAGTTGAATTCCTAACCACCTGAGCACCAGGGAAGCCCCTCTGCTTTGCTTCTGTAGTCTTCTGTTGTTTACCTCTGTGCTTCCAGTGAGCTGAGATCCCTCTGCTGTCCCTTCAGCAGGCTGTGCTCTTTGTTCCTGCTGACCCTTCTTACAGGAGAGTCCTCCCTTTTCTTCCTGGTTTACATCTCTGCCCGTCAAATGAAGTTAAACTCAAGGCTGCCTGTTGGTCAAGTGTAACAGGGCTCTTTATTCTCATTGAGCCTTCTGGAATGTTTTGTACTGTTTAATGCTATTAGGGGTAATATAATCTTTTATGATTAAACTGTCCAAAGCATGGACTTTTGTCTTTTTTGGCCTCTCTTGGAATAAGTTAGGAAACTTGTTATTTAGATTTTATTACTTTTGTGTAACCATGCAATTCACAACTCATCATACAGAAGAGGAAGATTAAACGTGGTTCAGGATTTTAGTTTTTCAGCAGTATAAAATTTCCTGGATTGATTTATATCAGTCCTACATAGACATCTTAGTATATTTACATTATCTTAATGTATTTACGTTATCAAGAAGTCTATTGAAACAAGATGATCAGATTGTGAAAATCAGGTTACCTTTAGTCCTTTTGTCATGGGTAATATTATTTAAAAGGTAAGTCTTAGCATAATAGGAAAAATAAATACATTACTTGTCCTACCCACTTTCCCTTCAGAGCAGTAAAATCCGCCCTGCGTAGCGATCAGAGTAGCCTTCTATATGCAGTCTGTGTATCATTAAGAGTGAAGACACTGTCCTTTCATTTTCCAGTTTTAGTGAATGCATAGAGAAAGGAGCATCTTGCTTTGCATATGAAGGCTGCACCTGTAACCACACAAAGTGGTTTAAGAGATTTGAGACAATGAGTAACTGTGAACCACAGTGTTCATGGGCTTCCCTGGTGGCTCAGACGGTGAAGAATCTGCCTGCAATGCGGGAGACCCGGGTTCGATCCCTGGGTTGGGAAGATCCCCTGGAGGAGGGCATGGCAGCCCACTCGAGTATTCTGGCCTGGAGAATCCCATGGACAGAGGGGCTTGGTGGACTATAGTCCACGGGGTCTCAAGGAGTCGGACACGACTGAGTGACTAAGCACAGCACGCTGCATTTATATAACGCCTAGAGTATCATGCTGATGACTTAAAAATCGCTTTCTTGGGGTATTATCAACATAGGATGAAGTGCACATGTTGTAAGTGTGCAGTTTGATGAGTTTTGGCATGTGTATGTCTCCTGAGACCGTCACTCCAATTGAGGTTATGAATCTATCTGTCACCCTCAGAAGTTTCCTTGTGATCGTGGTAATTCCTCCCTCCCACTCTCCCTCCCAGTACCTCCCATTCCCTAGGCAGGCCCTCATCTGCTTTCTGTCACTTTATGTTAGTTTGCATTTTCTAGCAGTTTTTTGTGGTCTGGCTTCTTTCACTCAGCCTGTTGTTTTTTTTTTTTCCCCTCCCAAGATTCATGCATGTTGTAGCGTATGTTAGGCCTTCATGCCTTTCTGTTGCTGAATAGTATTATGGGTATGCTCCTGCTGCTGCTGCTGCTAAGTCGCTTCAGTCGTGCCCGACTCTGCGACCCCATAGACGGCAGCCCACCAGGCTCCTCCCCGTCCATGGGATTCTCCAGGCAAGAGTACTGGAGCGGGGTGCCACTGCCTTCTCTGATGGGTATGCTACAATTTGTTTCTTCTTTGATTTATTGTTGAACATGTGGGTTGTTTCCAGTTTGGAGCTGTTACCTAAAAAGCTGTATAAAGTTTGCATATAGATATGGACATACACTGTTGTTTTTCTTAGGTAAATACTTAAAGGAGAAGGTCTGGGTCATATGGTAGGTGTATATGTTAACTTTTTAAGAAACTGCCACACCGTTATCCAGAGAGGCTGTACCACAGCGTGCAAGAGTTCCAGTTGGTCCATGGTTTTGTCAAGAGTTGGCATGGCATGCCTCTTACAGTGTTAATAAGGATATATAGTGTTAACTCACTGAGATTTTAATTTGCATTTGCCTGTTGACTAATGATGTTGAGTATCATTTAATGTGGTTCTTGGCCATCACGTATCATCTTTGGGAAAATGCCTGCTTGCAGCTTTTGCCCAGTCTTTATTGAATTTTTTTTCTCATGATTGAATTTTAAGAGTTCTTTATATGTTCTAAACATGCATCCTATTTCAGATCTGTGATTTGCAAGGATTTTCTCCCAACCTGTGTCTTGGACAGTGAACAAACACTTCATCCCCCCCTGTGTGGAGGCAGCTCCAGGATCCCAGCGTCTGGGGATTAGGAGGCCTTCCGGGCTGGGTCCCAGCTCAGCCAGGCCATAGTGTTGCTGCCGGGGATAATGGCTTTTTAAGAATAAATTTTGATATTTCTCCCATCTGTAAGTGTAAAATTTGCTCACTGTTGACAGTTTTTATAATGCTGACATTGTATCTAAGGAAATGAGGCTGGAACATGCTGGAACAAGCAGAAGAAGGCCACCGTCAAAGCCATGTATGTCAGAAGCATGCATGCTTGGGGCTTCCCATCTGCTTAGCTGGGGGCACCAGGGCTGCTATAGGCCTTCTGCGCTTTGGGGGTGGGGCTCCTAAATCCCTCTTAGTTTTGCTCAGGATTGCCTTCGAAATCAGGTAGGTTCAGGTTACTGTTTGTTCCCTTACATATAAGTTGAGTGCTGGATTTTTCGGGGAAGGCAATGGCACCCCACTCCAGTACTCTTGCCTGGAAAACCCCATGGATGGAGGAGCCTGGTAGGCTGCAGTCCATGGGGTCGCTAAGGGTTGGATATGACTGATCAACTTCACTTTCACTTTTCACTTTCATGCATTGGAGAAGGAAATGGCAACCCACTCCAGTGTTCTTGCCTGGAGAATCCCAGGGACAGGGGAGCCTGGTGGGCTGCCGTCTATGGGGTCGCACAGAGTCGGACACGACTGAAGTGACTTAGCAGCAGAAGCAGCAGCTGCATTTCTAGTGCCCGGTTAGTATCTGGCCTAAGCACTTACTTTATATTTTATGATTGTTTCTCAAGCGAAAGTCTTGAACATGGATGTTGTGAAACTAGCAAATGTCTTCAGAACACAGAGCTGAGCATGGTTTGGAAAAGTAGGGATTTAGAAAGATGAGCGTGAAACTGATCAAATGTATTTTGACTAATACTAGGAAATATTCTATTGAAGTCCAACACAAATGCTTTGTTATGGGCTCTTGTCTTCGGTGCTTTGTTGATGAATAACGTTCAGTTGTGGTGCCCAAGAGACTTGATTTAAAATTCTAGCTCTGCTGTTGACTAGCCATATACATTTGCATCCATATGTAACTAACTTCAGTTCTTTCATTTACATGATGTGCCTAATTATGTGTGCCTGGTGGGTGATGGTAAGATTACAGGAGATAGAGTCTTTAAGGCATTTTGGTACTGTGCTTGACACATTGTAGAAGCCTGGCAGGTGTTGCTGGGGTGTTAGTTACTCCCTTTCTCTTGCCCAGTTTCTAGTCTTAGGTGGGGTCAGAAAATCTGGCTGCTGGAGTGGTGACCTAGCCGTGTAACTTTCCTGCTGTGGGACTAGCCCGTAGAGGGAAGATGGCAGAATGGTACTGCCAGCTCTGCTAGGATAAATTTTTATACCACTTTGTGTTTTTAATGACACGAAAAATACCATGGGATAAAGATAATTTGTTGTAGATTTTAGTGTCTCAGGACATAGCCTTTACATGCACAGACTGATTGCTGTAAAGCTATATAGTTAGACTGAATTAGGTACCTAGTGGAATGAATGAATCACTAATGTCAGCAGCGTTGATGGTACAAGGGAATCCCAAGAGTTAGATTGTGAAATTGGCACCATGTTCCCATGGGAAAACATCTTGAAGGAGTTAAGACCGTGGTCATGTGTGAAACTCCCTCCCATCTTGAAGGAGTTAAGACAGGGGTGAGGGTGATGGAAACTTTTGTAGCAATTTTAGAGCAATTTCGGGTGGATGTTTGTAGCAAACTTTGCTGCCATTCTGAGTTCTTTTATACTGTCTCTACTACCCTTTTCCTGTTCCTGACCTATTTCTTCCATGCCTGGATGGTTCTTGACTTCTTGGAAGCTAAGTGCTCTCTCCTTCTCTGAAATGTTTGGGATTTTCTAATGCTCTAGAGTGACAAACTGTAATACTATCCATTGCCACCGAAGTCGTACTGTTGACAACCGGCTGCAGCCTGTTTAAGCCTGTGTATTGTTTTAACTTTTCTTTATAGGTTATGGAGAGCTTAAATGCTTCAGTTAATTATTTGAATTATAAGATCTGTACAAAATACTTGAATTTAAAAAGATTCTTATACTACTGCTGAATTTGCTCTGAGTTTTATAACAATGTATCTAAACTTTGGGGGCTTGAGTATGACTCATGAGAACTGGTTTTCTGATTTTTATGTTTGTTCCATTTCGGTCTTATGGCCAGACATGAAAATGTATTGAAGTTTGAGTCCTTCCCTTAAAGGCTTTTCCTTTGTTTGTTAGAACAGGAACCACTTTCCTTTTTTTTTTTTTTCTTTTCTAGTTCTAAAGTTTACTTATTTTGTTCCCTACCTTCTTTTTTTTAAAAATTAATTTATTTTTCTATTGAAGGATAATTGCTTTACAGAATTTTGCTGTTTTCTGTCAAACCTCAACATGAACCAGCCATAGGTATACATATAACCCCTCCCTTTTGAAACTCCCTCCCATATTCCTCCCCATGCCATCCCTCTAGGTGGATACAGAGCCCCTGTTTGAGTTTCCTGAGCCATAAAGCAAATTCCCGTTGGCTATCTATTTTACATATGGTAATATAAGTTTCCATGTTACTCTTTCCATATATCTCACCCTCTCCTCCTCTCTCCCCATGTCCATAAGTCTTTTCTCTATGTCTGTTTCTTCATTCAGTTCAGTTCAGTTGCTCAGTCGTGTCCGACTCCTTGCGACCCCATGAACCGCAGCACGCCAGGCCTCCCTGTCCATCACCAACTCCTGGAATTTACACAAACTCATGTCCATTGAGTTGTTGATGCCATCTAACCATCTCATCCTCTGTCGTCCCCTTCTCCTCCCGCCTTCAATCTTTCACAGCATCAGAGTCTTTTCCAATGAGTCACCTCTTTGCATGAGGTGGCCAAAGTACTGGAGTTTCAGCTTTAGCATCAGTCCTTCCAATGAACACCCAGGACTGATCTCCTTTAGGATGGACTGGTTGGATCTCCTTGCAGTCCAAGGAACTCTCAAGAGTCTTTTCCAACACCACAGTTCAAAAGCATCAATTCTTCGGTGTTCAGCTTTCTTTATAGTCCAACTCTCACATTCATACATGACCACAGGAAAAACCATAGCCTTGACTAGACGAACCTTAGTCGGAAAAGTAATGTCTCTACTTTTCAATATGCCGTCTAGGTTGGTCATGACTTTCCTTCCAAGGAGTAAGCATCTTTTAATTTCATGGCTGCAATTACCATCTACAGTGATTTTGGAGCCCAGAAAATTAAAGCCACTGTTTCCCCATCTATTTCCCATGAAGTGATGGGACCAGATGCCATGATCTTAGTTTTCTGAATGTTGAGCTTCAGAAAAAGCCAACTTTTTCACTCTCCTCTTTCACTTTCATCAAGAGGCTCTTTAGTTCTTCTTCACTTTCTGCCATAAGAGTGGTGTCATCTGCATATCTGAGGTTATTGATATTTCTCCCGGCAATCTTGATTCCAGCTTGTACTTCCTCCAGCCCAGCATTTCTCATGATGTACTCTGCATAGAAGTTAAATAAGCAGGGTGACAATATACAGCCTTGATGTACTCCTTTTCCTATTTGGAACCAGTCTGTTGTTCCATGTCCAGTTCTAACTGTTGCTTCCTGACCTGCATATAGGTTTCTCAAGAGGCAGATCAGGTGGTCTGGTATGCCCATCTCTTCCAGAATTTTCCACAGTTTATTGTGATCCATGCAATCAAAGGCTTTGGCCTAGTCCATAAAGCAGAAATAGATGTTTTGCTGGAACTCTCTTGCTTTTTCCATGATCCAGCAGATGTTGGCAATTTGATCTCTGGTTCCTCTGCCTTTTCTAAAACCAGCTTGGGCACCTGGAAGTTCATGGTTCACGTATTGGTGAAGCCTGGCTTGGAGAATTTTAAACATTACTAGCGTGTGAGATGAGTGAATTGTGTGGTAGTTTGAGCATTCTTTGGCATTGCCTTTCTTTGGGATTGGAATGTCCAAAGATGGAAGGACAAAGAGGAGAGAGGGCGTGTGTGTCTGTGTGTAGGGGGCAGTGTACAATAATCTCACTAGTACAGATATTTGCCTGATAGGGATTTAAATCTGGCTGCAGTTTTTCCATGAATAGAGCCTTGAGTGTCTGAATCAGATAACCAGCTCTGGAGGCTGTGTGTAGTGCCTTCTTTTCTCAGCTGCCCTCAGTGTCACGTGGCATGATAAGAAATCTGGAGAGGTGTTTGTTTTTTTTTTCCTTTCCTCCATCCAGTGTCCAGTTAATGGTTACTGGGATCCTTTTAGACTTGGTGTTATCTGTTGATTTTAGTTTTACTTGTAGTGATTTCTTGGATTTTTTCCTACACCTTCAGAAGTCGAGAGAGGTTGCAGGATTCAAGGCACACAGAATGTCAAACTGGAAGTCCATGCTCCTGATATTCTGGTTTTGTCTCCTGATACTTCTGTTACCTAAAGAGGGCTCATGTTCTTAAGTCTGGGGATAGAATTCCTAAAGTACTTATTGTGATCTCTTACATTTGGCTTTTTAGTAAGAAGGGTGAAATTTTCATCTGAGTTTCACATAATACGATGTTTGCTTCTCTTTCAGGTAACGGCAGAAGCAGCAATGTTTCACTTCTTCAGAAAGCCTCTGGAATCTAAGAAGCCGTCAGTACCCGAGACAGAGGCAGACGGCTTTGTCCTTTTAGGTGAGTGTTTTCCAACTTTGTTGTTTAGTGGCTCAGTTGTGTCTGACTCCCTGCGACCCCGTGGACTGTAGCCCACCAGGCTCCTCTGTCCATGGGATTCTTCAGGTGAGAATACTGGGGTGGGTGGCCTTCTCCAGGGGATCTTCCCCACCCAGGGATTGAAGCCACATTATTAAATGAATGACTTTTGCTTTAAAAGATTACTTGATAAGTTATATGATTGATTTTAAAATATTTTTCTACTAATTCCAGAATTAGTTGATGTATAGGAAATCTATAAAAATGTGGATCATTAATCACTTGAAATATTGTCATCAAGTCAGACTTTTCTTGTATATCAGTTTAGATGTGTCCTTCAGGTTCAGTTGATAAAATCATCCCATTTTTTTCTATCCAGAAGCGAGTCAACCTTTTTAATTATGAAAAGCCAGAAGTCTTGAAGAATTCTTGATAAATTCAAATTCTGTTTGAAGAAGCAGGGCTTAGTGCTACTTATAAATCAGCTTCTGAAATTAAATTAGGCATCCAGTAAATAGTTGCTAAATGAGGTACATTTATTTTTTTTATTTAAGTAGAGTTGATTTACAATATTAACTTGCAGGGGTACAACATAGTGGTTGAATATTTTCATAGATTAAGTACCAATAGAAATTATCATGAAATAAGCGCTGTTATAACATAATGGCTCTGATTGTGCTGCACAGTACATCCTTGTTGCTTATCTCTTTTTATATATTGTAGCCTGCATCTCTTAACCCCATACCCCTAACTTGCCCTTCCCTCTCCCTTTTGGTAACCGCTAGTTTGTTTTCTGTATCTGTGAGTTTGTTCCTATTTTGCACCTGCTTCACTTGTATTATTTTTGTGATTCCACATGTAAGTGATGTCGTACAGTATTTGTCTTTCTGTGGTTTATTTCACTAAACATAATGCTCTCTGGGTCCATCCACGTTGTTGCAGAATTTCATTCTTTTTATTCGTGTGTGTGTGTATGTGTGTGTGTGCGCCACGCGCGTGCATTGCATCTTCTTAATCCAGTCGTGTGTTGATAAGTACTTGGGTTTTTTCTTGTCTCGGCTATTATAGATGGTGCCCCTGTGAGCTTTAGGGTACATGTATCTTTCTGAATTAGTGTTTTCATTTTTTTCCAGCTGTATACCCAGGATTGGGATTGCTGGGTCATATGGCAGCTCATTTTCAGTGTTTTAAGGAACTTCCTTACTGTTTTGCATAGTGGCTATACCAGTTTACATTCCTATCAGGAGTTTTGAAGTACATTTTAAAATCTAAATATGTTAAATAGTGACTCCTGAATCTTAAGACTAGTTTATTTTCTATTATAAAATTAATACCTGCTAGTTATTAACGTTTTAGTGGCTTCAAAAAATATTCCTTTCAACCAGATATTATGCTCTTCCCAAGGGGAGTTCTGAAACATGACATTTCCTTCATGTCATTTGCCAATCCCAAAGAAGAGATTGGCAGTCTTTGGCTAATTCTTCCCAGCAGTTGTCTTCTCATAGGGCGTTGAGGAGGAGCTAAAACCCAGTGTCCCCTTGGGACACCCATCCTCTTCTACCTGGATTTCCTTCTGCCAGAGTCAGCTCCATATCTGAGGATTTGCGTGAACTCAAAGAGTGTTTGCTCTTGACAGTATTTCTCAGGGTCTCCCTCTGGAGATCCTGGTTCCCTATCAGCCCTACCTCTTCTCTCTATATCTTGGCCTAGTCAGCCCGAGGTCCCCTGGCATTGGGAGAGGCTCTGTGTGTCTTGACAAGTGGAAGATGGCTTTTTGGGCTTGCAGGTTATGTTGAACTTCTAGGTTAGGCCTTCTAAGAGCCAGGCTCACCCCACGCCTCTGACCCACACATCCAGAATGGGTGGGTGGATCTCTACCTCTTCAGCACTTCTCTTCAGGACCTGGTCTTTTGCAGTAAGGACACGGGGGTTTTACCCCTCTGGCCCTCTTCTGCTTCTTGGCCTTAATCTGTGGGAAACCAGAGGAGAGTTTTCCTTGTAGTTAAATGCTACCATAAAATATCCTATCTTTTCCACAGTCATGTTCTGGTAGGCCTGTGGGTTTCCTGGACCTGCTTCCTGGGGCCTGGAACAGGGGCCATAGGTGAGAGTGGTGAGAGCTGGTTTCTCTCTGACCAGATCCGCTGCGTCTGAGGCAGAGCAGTGGGGCATAGTCTGACCAGGGTTGGTGGTTTTTCCGGGGAGCCTCCTGACAGGGATGAAGTGGGGTGCCACCAACCCAGCTGCTTCTCTGGCCCTTCTTACAGTGTCAGGAAATTGTGCTTTGGCTTCCAAGATAGAACTGGCTCTGTCATCCCCCACTTCTGTTTCCAATGCTTCCAGCATTGCTTCTCTCTAACCTGCCGAATTAGCCCAAGTAATGGAAGATTCAGGGGTGCCTCTGGTCTCCTGTGATGTTTCTGCCTCTTCAGGAGTTTCACAATCAGTTCTTTCCGAAATTTGCTCTAGCAATGCCTGGTTCTCCAAACTCTGCTCTGTATTTCTTGTTTTAGAATACCTCTGTAGCCTGGAGAAAGGCATGCAACCCGCTCCAGTATTCTTGCCTGGAGAACCCCCATGGACAGAGGTGCCTGGTGGGCTACAGTCCGTGAGGTCCCATAGAGTGACACAACCGAAGTCACTTAGCACACGGCTGTAATGCACATGCAGAGAGCTGTGTTTTCCTGTTGTCTCATGATTAGAAATAGTGCGCTGACGTGTCTGCGAGCACACACAGCCTCTGCAGCTGTGCTTGGAGAACTCTTGATCCGTCTTGCCTTCTTCTGTGGCCTGCCACTTGGAGCATCGGAGAGACAAGATTTAACCACAGCTGAAAAAGCTGCTGGGGCTGCTGTTTCTAAAATCTCCTCCAGTGTCTGGTAGCTGGTAGCTTGAAGATATTTCACTGCCTGTCATAACTAGCCCAGCAGGGGTTTCTTTTCCCAGCTGGTGAAGCTTCTGGTGTGGACCCTGCCTTTCTAAGAAAGAGTAGTTTAAGTAGTGGTCTTTAACTGAGGCTCAGAAGACAGAAATGCCAAGATTTGCTGCTTCTTGAGGGAATCTCCAGCCATTACTTCCCTAGTATGGTTTCACAGACCAGCTGCCCCATCTGATGCCTCTCAGCTCTCACGGTGCCTTTTCCCATAAGCTGACACGCTGTATGTTGAGGGAGTTTTTGCAGGGCCATCTTGGACTGAGTGGGATTTAGGTCCTGCACCACTTGTCCTGTGGTTGAGCAGTCACAGGGAGGCACCACCCTGCCCCAGGCTCAGGACTGCAATTTAGTTTCAGGTGCAGCTGGACCGCACACCCTTGTCCAAATGATCCAAGCAAGAGCAGACCCCCACATGTTGACTGAGGCCTCCTGGTCCTTCAGCTGCCATGTCTACTGATGCTTATCTTGGTTTAGTGCCATTTTTTCCCCCAGGTGTAAAGCTCCAACCCCTCCACCATTTTCCATGAAAAATCCTTGGGTTACTACTGTTCTGTGATTTTTTTTCCTCCTAGAATCTTCCAGAAAGTTGTTTGTTTGTTTGTTTGTTTGTTTTCTTTTTATCTCCTGCTTTCAGGAAGAAAAGGAGAGGACAGAGTGGCCTTCTTGCACCTGGTGTTTGTTCAAGTTTAGCTCAGAATAATCTTTGTGCTAAAGTGGCATATTTTGGGCTGGTATATCTGCCACCCTTCACCATTTGGGGAAGTTACAAAACCTCCCAGGTATTCTTTAGCTTGTTTAGAAAACGAGCATGATAACAGTAGGGTTGTTGAGGGGATTAAATGAGTTCATGTGTGTAATATGCTTAGGAGAGCACTTTGAGTGAGGTGGTCATGTTATCTCCATATACAGTGCATGCTAAGTCGCTTCAGTCATGTCCAGCTCTCTGCGATGCTATGGACTGTGGCCTGCCAGGCTCTCTGTCCATGAGATTTCCCAGGCAAGAATATTGGAGTGGGTTGCTATGCCTTCTCTGGTGGATCAAACCCAGGGATCAAACCCGTATCTCTTATGTCTCCTGCATTGGCAGGCTGGTTCTTTACCACTAGCGCCACCTGGGAAGCCCCCATATACAGAAGAGGACTTGAAAAAGTTCGCCAGCTTACATGGGCCAGATCTGGAATTAGCCCAGGCCTTCTAACTTCAGAGCCTGTCCTCTTAACCACAAGCTATCCATCTTTTTTTTTTTTTAAGTTATATTATCATTTTAAATTTTCAGACAGTAGTGACATTTTAAGCTCTTTTTAAAAATTTAAATTATGTTCAATAATTTTAAAATATTCCTTAAGTAACTTTATTATTGAATGGGATTAAAATATAGTGCAAAGGAGAACAGGATTAAATGCCAGAGAAGTATAAATATGTCTGTCAGTTTAACTTTCCCTGAGTTCCCTAGACAATTAATTTTTAAAAGACGAAGTGCTATGCTTTTTTGTTTTCTTTTTTTTTTTTTTAAGTAAAAGAGGGTTGATTGTATTATACATAAATTTGGCTTTAATTTTGGCTGCCTCAGACTCTTCACTATTTAATATTTTAAATACTTAAAAATATTACAGTAAACTATACTCTCCTTAATGAAGTTGAGATTGGAAGATATAGTCAGCCCTCTGTGTCCATAAAGTTCTGCATCAATGAATTCAACCAACTGCAGATTGAAAATATTGAAAGAAAAAAATCCAGAGTGATCCAGCAAAAGCAAAACTTAAATTTGCCACATGTCTAGCAACTGTTTACATGGCATTTATATTGTATCAGGTGTGATAAGTAATTTAAAGTATACGGGAGGGTATGCGTAGGTTATATGCAAATACTGCACTGTTTTATTTAAGGAACTTGGTGAGCCGCTGCAGATTTTAGTAAGGGTCCTGCAGAAACTGAGGGACAACTATACACTGTTGAGTTAGTGAAATATCCTTCCGTGGTTAAAGCCTTAACTGAGAATTGACCAGTAAAAGTCAGGATAGATGATTTGGAATATAGTTAATTATCTTAAAAAATAGGATGGAAAACTGTTTTTAGAAACTGGTCTAAGTTCTTTTTATCATATGGTTCTACATTAACTTATGTAGTATCTACTTTTACTCTCAGAGCCTGCTCTATGTATGTGTAAAAAGTTTGAAAAATATCACATAGGTCAAATGATAGCTATGAACTGCTTTTATCAACATGACTCCAGCCTTTGGCATTTGTGTTTTGGTTATCATGTGTCCACACGTCTTGCTTGGTCCTTTTGTGTAGTAGATACATTGCAGGAAAATAATTGTATGTACGTGTTCTTGTGTGTTTATTAACTTATAAATGATACAACTAAGTGAAGACTTAGATTATATCTATACCAACTTCTTCAGTTCATTTCAGTCGCTCAGTCGTGTCCGACTCTATGCAACCCCATGAACCGCAGCACGCCAGGCCTCCCTGTCCATCACCAACTCCCAGACCCATGTCCATTGAGTCGGTGATGCCATCCAACCATCTCATCCTCTGTCGTTCCCTTCTCCTGCCCTCAATCTTTCTCAGCATTAGAGTTTTTTCAGATGAGTCAGTTCTTCACATCAGGTGGCCAGAGTATTGGAGTTTCAGCGTCAACATCAGTCCTTCCAATGAACACCCAGGACTGATCTCCTTTAGGATGGACTGGTTGGATCTGCTTGCAGTCCAAGGGACTCTCAAGAGTCTTCTCCAACACCACAGTTCAAAAGCATTGATTCTTCGCTGCTCAACTTTCTTTCTAGTCCAACTCACATCTATACATGACTACTGGAAAAACCATGGCTTTGACTAGACAGACCTTTGTTGGCAAGCTAACATCTCTGCTTTTTAATATGCTGTCTAGGTTGGTCACAGTTTTTCTTCGAATAAGCAAGCAACTTTGAATTCCATGGCTGCAGCACTGTCTGCAGTGATTTTGGAGCCCAAGAAAATAAAGTCTGACCCTGTCCACATCTATTTGCCGTGAAGTGATGGGACCAGATGCTATGATCTTAGTTTTTTGAATGTTGAGCTTTAAGCCAACTTTTTCACTCTCCTTTTTCACTTTCATCAAGAGGCTTTTTCTTCTTCACTTTCTGCCATAAGGGTGGTGTCATCTGCATATCTGAGGTTATTGATATTTCTCCCGGCAATCTTGATCCCAGCTTGTGCTTCATCCAGCCCAGCATTTCTCATGATGTACTCTGCATATATGTTAAATAAGCAGGGTGACAATATACAACCTTGACGTGCTCCTTTCTCAGTTTGGAATCAGTCTGTTGTTCCATGTCTGGTTCTAACTCTTGCTTCTTGATCTGAATACAGATTTCTCAACAACTTCTTATCAGTATGGATTCTGTAGAATTTGTTAGACTGTTATCTTACTTGGCCTTTATAACGTATTTCTAAAAAGGTTAGAGGTTAGACTAAATTATGTTGTTAAGGATATAAGTTATCTGTATTTCCCCCCTTGACAATACCTTTCCCTCTAGACATGCCTTCCAACTTAATACAAATAGGTTTGAGGTCACAATTATTAGATGGTGTTGCTGAAGTCAACACCCCATGACTTGAAACTCAGGGTCCAAGCAGAGCTGACGTTCTTTTATTGATAATAGGGATATTTGGGCTGCTTGTACAGAATTAGCTGACTTTTGGACAGAAAGCTTTTTCCCTGTTAGGGTTTCCAAAGCTTTTAGCCTTTGTAAAATATCGAGTGTGCTAAATAATACTAAGGAAATTAAAAACAAAAAGGCCCGGTGGAAAAACATCCTTTCGCTGTAACTAGTTCCTTTTCTCATAAGGAGGTAATAACTATTCGTTCATTCAGTAATGAAATCGAAGTAATCCTCTAGGGTACTCATTTTACACAAAAACAAACTGCAGTTTTCTTTTGTACCACTGGGTGGCGGTTTTTCTTAGTCTTACACTACTGTTTGAAACCCCAGCAAGCCTGGTACTATTTGTAATTACCAGGGTTTTCTTCTGTTATGACATGTTTAATTGTGCTTTTAAGACATTATCTTTAGGTTGATTACAAATTTACTACTGTAGTATGCAACCACTTATTTTAAATTAAGAAAAAGAGTATCTCTTGCCTAGATGTTGGCATAAAATCCTTCCAAAACGAAGACAAAGGCATGAATTAGCTTATCATATTCTAGAAAAAAAGAAAAATAACAGCAACCAAGAAAAGTCACAGAAAATAAAGTGGAAAGGATTATTGTATGTTCACCAACATTGGTGACCAAATAATGAATGTAACTTTGGAGCAGTCAAAATGAAATTGGGCAAACACCATTAAAGAGATTAAAGGGCTTGGGTTACAGTAAAACTAAAGTTCATCATGTTTTTCCGAATATGCAGGTGATCCTTAAAACTATAGCCTAAGAACTTATAGCTCCCATTAAGCTAATTATTTTGTAAAACTGATTGAATTTAGAATCAGTTTAGTAATTCACCCCAGCTTGGATTTCTTCTTTTAAGTACTGACACTGAAGTGTGTACTTGAGTCTCACCTCTGTTTGCCAGTTTAAATGGTAAATCAGGTTTTGGGAAATAGTGCGTTAGTTCTAAGGTTGTCTCCTACTGAGTTCCCCATGGTGGGAATCATTGAAACCATGTATACACACTAAAGTTAAACTGTCACATTTTTATGTGGAACTTTTTAGGTAGTGTCTTCCTCTCTGTACCCTTGGCTTTATTCAAAAGTGGAAATCTAGTGGTGTATACTAAAAATTGACATTCCAGAGAATAAGGGACAGTAAGTCACTTTGATTCTGTGTAGGACTGAAGGCTTTAATGAAAACAACAGTGACAGAAACTACACAGATTTTCACCCTGTGTTTCCCCATCCTTACAAGAGAAGTATAACATCTTCAAAAAAAGTGTTTATGGGTAAAAAAAACAGCCGACCCTATTAATATCTGCTTACCCATGTATTGTGCTATTCAGAAAAAGTCAAATTGCTGTGAATTTACTTGGCAGTCTTTCTGGTTTTTTCTCTTGACCTTTCAATTCTAAAGGAAGTATGCCAGGATTTTCAACTGAACTCATAACGCAATTGTTTATTTTCCCATTGAGAAATGGTGAGTTGTGTGTATAATGGATAAGGATGAACAGAATTTGCACATTCGTTGGTTCCTGATTCTGGCTCATCTCGTGGCATTCAGAGGTGAAACTGTCGAGGCCAGGCTGACCCCTGTGGGATGTACCACCCTGCCATGTCTCCTGAAGGGTGCAGGATGAGAGAGGGCTTCATGGTGGGGCAGAGATGTCCACCCAGCTGAGAGGTAGCACAGGCCCCTCTGTGGCACACGGTCGGCTGTGAGTTGTGAGAAAGGGCTCAGAAGACTCAGCTGACTCAGATACGAGTTAGGGATCTGTCTCCCTAACTCAGTGAGTCTAACCTTCTTTGGAATTAGGGGGCCGTTTGCAAAAGTCCTGGTGCTGGGGCTTCATCCCTCCATTCTGATTAGACGCACGTGGGGTTTGGTCCAGACACTGACTTTTTTCCCCAGAGTTTCCCCAGATAGTTCTTGTGTGCGTGCAAGGCTGAGAACTGCTGCAGTTCACTCTTCATAATTTAGTTATGGACACTATCAAATCGTGTGTTAGAACACTTTGAAAAAGACCTCATAAAAATGCAAAAGTTACAGTTTCTCTTCCACTGTGGTTGAGCCATAAACAAACAAAACGACAAAAATTCTAGGTAGAACATCTTTTCAAACGTTAAATAAAGAACAGAAAGATTCAGATTTCTAAGGAATGAAATTGGTTTCTTAAATATGTTTAGAAACTTAAAACCTTTTTTTATCAGTAAAGCAGTTGAGAAGCATTTTGTCAACTTAATTATACAAATATGAATTCCAAGTGGCTTGTAACTGTCTTTGGCCATAGGGTATCTAATCTAGAGTAACTTTAGGTAAATTTATTTGACAAATTAACATCTGTGAACTCTTCAGAGCCACTCTGATATAGTGTTTCTTTGAACTGAAGCCATCAGGCAGTCAGATTTTTAGTCCACTCTTTGGGGTAGTTGACTGGTTTACTGTGGTACTGTTTCCTGGAGGACACTTTTTCAGCACAGCTTTAGTAGGCAGAAAAATTCATGTGTGCTCACCATAGTCCATGAATGGGTTTCCTCTAGCATTTACTCAGAGGCTTTCATAATGTTATATCTTCCACATCTGAGACCGCTTTAACTGAAAAATTGTGATGAATAGCTTTGATAGTTTCACTTCAAGTTTATTCTTATTTCATTCTGTTAAGGAAATAATGGGGATGAGAATCTAAGTAGAATGTACACTTATGAGCATTGTAATTTGTACTAGTAATTTAGATAGGGTTGGAAGACCTAAATATTGTCTTGCTAGTAATTTTAATAATGCTGCAATATTGTTTTATATTTAAGTGGTTGTCTTATTCAGTATCTGTTTTTTTCCCATTGTATACAGACAAAGCATACTATGAAAGGAAGAGTTCTTATTGAGGTCACACATTAATCTTTCCGAATGGGAATTTCTGAGAATGTGTCTTCTTTCATTATATCATGATAGAATTATGGTGGGACCTCAAAATAGCATTCTCTAGTAAACTAAGCCAGAAGAAAAGCTTTTTTTAAACAGTTGTTTTTGTTTTTCATATTTAGTACATAAATTTAGAGCTTATCCGTTGGTTAATAACACTATATTACATTATATATTGTTGTTCAGTCACTGAATTGAGTTCTTTCAAGAATATACTTCACTTTGATTCTCCCAGGAGCCTGGGAGATCTGATAAAGTTACTAAAACTCATACTACAAGAAAAACATCTTAAATTAGTGTAAGATGGTCTTTTCTTGTTGTGGTAGTCATTAGGTGAACATTCTGGAGCACTTTTCTGTCCTGGACACTCTGCTCCTTGTTTAAGAAAGAAGGCAGATTTATGGGCTTGACCCATAGCTAGTAAAATAGAATCTTTGTAACTATAACCTAAGAATCAGCGGTTTTTTTTAAAAAAGCATTGCAGGTGATTTTTATGCAGGCTAATATTGAGAATCACTGTAATAATTCTTTATAAAGTGTGGCAGGAGAGCAGAACATTTTCAGGTGGTGGGAAAGGCTGTAAAGCATGTGCATTCAGAAGAATCTGGAACATATTCAGGGCCAGTAAGCAGTTCTTCAGGAGAGAGGGTATGTCAAGGCCACTGGTGAGGAACGAGTCTAGAACTGGGATTTGCAATGGGCCTGTGTGCCATTCTGGGACATTAGAATTCTCTCCTGTCGTGAGTAATGAGCTATCAGATATCTGACCATTTTAACACAGTGAAGTATTATTTGGGTTTTTATTTGATTGGAAATGTGTTAATTTTAAAAAATGGAGCTAATTTAATAATTTCATCCAATTGAGAATTGTTTTTGAATGGAAAGAATGATCACCTCTTGAATGCATCGCTGAGGCAGTGTGCACACACACTCATGCCGGGTGGACGGGATATGACAACGAGCGAATAAGCCAGTGAACTGCGTGGGGCCGCCACGCTGCAGTCACTCTCTCAGACACTTCCAGTTGCGCCTTCTCCACATCTGTTAGTTTCAACATACAGTAGGAATAGATAGGAATAGAAGCTGCTAGTCCTCCTTCTGTATCTGCTGCTCTCCACTTCTTTGCTAGTGGCGTTTTATCTGGCCACGTGGCCATTTTGTGGTTGGATGTGGAATTTTGATGAAATTTCTGGGCCACGTGATATAAGAAGGAACGTTGTACTGCAGGTTTTATGGAACCTTTTCAAAGCACAGCTGGTGTGTACCTTCCATCTCTCCCCTGCCCCTAACTTCTCTCACCCTGGAGTACGGATATGATGGTTTGATGGTGGACAAGCCACCATCTTGGATCATGAAGACTAGAGTGCATTGTGAGGATAAATGAAGAATAAGTGGGGAAGAGCCTGGGTCCTTAAAAAGACCATGGAGTAGCCGCAACAGCCCCATTATGCTTGCCTTTGAACTGCTTTTATGCGAGACAGGGATAAACTTCTGTGTGAGCCAGTATTTCATCTTGTCATCTGCAGATGACCAAACCCAGGTACTGAACTGGAAACCATAATATTCAGATTCCAAGTTCCATCATTTTCTTGCTGTGGATCAAGCAGGCTCCTTAGCCTTTCAGCCTCATTTTCCTTCCGTATAAAAAGTTAATAGCATTATGGCTTCCTCACGACGTTGTTAGAGAAGAGGAATGAGAGGAAACTTCACACCGATTTCTTCACTTACAGAAGTGAGAATAGGAAGTTCGCTTGCTAATCCTGATGAGCTCAGCGACATGCTAGGGAGAATGATTCCGAGCCAGCCTCTCTGGGCTCAGCTGGAGAGAATGCAGTGATCATTACTACCGTAGATTGTAGGCAAGGGAATGGTAAGCACCCTGTGACCCACAGGTCTTTCTTCCACTCAGCCTGGAAGGCCACTGCGTGCTTGTGCAAGGAGTCCGGCAGGTAGTCCATTCATATCCACTGAGCGCCGAAATGTTTAGCGTGCGTTAACTAGTGGGACGTTATTATAGAATTGAGAAATGTTGCTACGCTCTGGTTATCAGTAAGTTAGAAACTGATTCACTCCCTGCTATCAGTATTTTCATCAAAAATGGCATATACTTTTATGGCCATGCATATATGTGTGTGTGATATTTTTAATGAGAAGTATTAAGTATACTGTACTAAAGCTTTACATGGTAGTATTAATGACTTAAAAGCATCATTGTTCTGAGATTTTTTTAGTATTCAAAGTCAAATAGCTCAGCCCTAAACTTATGAAATGACTTATTTTTATTTCTGGCGTCTTTTATTTCCTGATGCACAAGCTGAAAATATGCTTGGCAGTGCCGGAGGAAAACTGTAACCCTTAAAATAGTTAGATGGATTGCTTAAAGGAATTGATAACTGTGACAATCAGTGATTGTCCTTGTTGCTATCACTGTGTTAGGGGGTCTTAGCCATGATGAGTTTGAAGGCCTGAGTGGAGTGCTCTGGAAGCCTCCTGAAATTACAAGCAGAATACTGTGTTTGCATTTTTGGGTGAGAAGGGTCTCTGAATTTTATCAGTTTCTCAAAGATCTGTGACCCTAAAAAGGTTAAATAGTGACTTTTCTATCTATGGCTAGGTATACCAGTGTTTACTAGCCACTTGGGCTGTGGTATGTTAGGGATTTTTTTTATGTCAGAGACAGGTTACATCCTATTGGCCGCTTTTACTAATTTGGGTTCAGAAAATAGAATGATTTTTGAGCAGCTAAATAAAAATTAGGGAATAATTACTACTCGTAAGATATATAGCAGATAAGAGATGTCTGTAAGGAGGTTACAATCTATATCACAAGGGGTGCAAAAATGAAAGTCAAGTAACATTACAAAGCAGTAACATCAAACACTTAAAAAACTGTTTGATAGAATGGCTTATACCATGGTGGTCTCAGACAGTGCGTTAGTTTGACATTGTTTCTCTGTCTTATGCTGTCAGTTATACTCAGTGTGAGTATATTTACTTTTCCAGGGATGCTATCAGGACATGGTGCTGTAATTAGGTTTTTCTCATTCAGAGAACTAAAAAAATAGGCAAATGATAATGGATATGTATAGATCCCAAACTGTGGTTGGGGAATGTTTTTACTTGTTATCTTAAACATATAATTAGTAACTAGTAATGACAGGTTGCTCTTGGTTTACCTCTACGTGGACCTCTCATTATTTGAACCAGGATGTTTTTCTGCTGCCAGGCTCAGGGCCCAGTGTCCCGTTTGTGCAGAGCGCCCGGCCTGGTCCACTTTGTCCATATCCTGTTACAGTCAGATCCCACATGAAATCTTGCCTTTTGGTCTCTAGAGAGCTCTGTCTTTGATCTCATGGTATACATTTTCTCCCATCATTTATTTGCTTCTTAATCACATAGCAGCTCCTATATCGTTGTTTTATAATGTTATTTAAACTTTTTAATGTTTTGCCACTTAGATGGTAGCCATACAGATCCCTTGTCTGCTGTGTATCTTACATGGTAGTCAGCATGAGGATTTCCATAAAATAAATCCTCCATCCATAAATTGTTAACAGGTTTTGAAAGTATTAGTCGCTCAGTCATGTCTTACTCTTTGGGACCCCATGGACTGTAGTCCACCAGGCTCCTCTGTCCATGGGATTCTCCAGGGAAGAGTACTGGAGTGGGTTGCCGTTACCTTCTCCAGGGGATCTTCCCAACCCAGGAATCACACGCGGGTCTCCTGCATTGCAGGCGGATTCCTTACTGTCTGAGCCACCGAGGAAACCCCAAAACAGGTTTTGGAATAACTTCTAAATCACTTAGTATTTGGTTAGAAAACTTGGTAATGACTTCTATTAAGGTATTTTCCACTGAAAATATACCTTTGTTTGGCTTCTGTCACCCATCTCCTGGACTTAAATTTTACAAATTTTAGTTATTAATGCAAAATAAAGTAAGTATTCAGAGCAGTTTCGCCTGCCTCAAATCCATGCCCCCTTCTTCCACACCTCAAAGGATGCTCCTTCCTCTGTGTGGCCATGTGTTTCAAGAGAGACTGGCTTTCCTTCCAGCCATGGGAGGGCAGTTCCGATTTGTCTCTGCCAGTCAGGGTGGTCCTGTCCACCTTGCCAGCCTGGGCACCTGTGACCATTCTCACTAGTTGGACCTGAAGGGCTCATAGGCAGACCCTGCAGAGACAGCCACCCCTCCCCTGGCAGCTGTTTTATCTCGATGAAATGCCTGATGCGTTTATGTCCATTGTTGCTATCTTTGCTGAGGAGGGGTAGCCTGACACAGAGGGAACATGTTGGCAGAATAAAATGTGGAAGCCACCTGGTCCACAGTGACACTGCTGAACTAATCTATTCACTGATGAGCTTCCCTGTGGCTCAGATGGTGAAGAATCTGCCGGCAAGGCAGGAGACCCAGGTTCAATCCCTGGGTTGGGAAGATCTGGAGAAGGGAATGGCAACCCACTCCAGTGTTCTTGCCACGGGCAGAATCTCACGGGCAGAGGAGCCTGGTGGGCTATAGTTCATGGAGTCGCAAAGAGTCGGACCTGACTGAGCGACTAACACTTTCACACTTTGACCTGGTCCATGATGACACTGCTGTTTACTAGCTTGGCAGTTGTCCACCTCTGGGTTTTTTCTTGTTAGATGAGATAATAAGTTCCTTGGTTAAAGTTTAAGCCACTTTGGGATTGACTTCTGTTACTTGCAGCTGAAAATGTCTGGACTGATGTTTGACAGGTGTGCTTGCAACGATGCATCCTCCTGGGTCAGTCTTTGTTGGCAGAGCCCCTCTTAGTGTTTGTTGTCCAGACGTTGTGGAATACATGGATGTTTCAGTCAAGTGATTCAGTTGATTTACATATAGGCAAGGTTTGTATCTGTGTCCTGCAGGACTCAGTTGTTAACAGACCAGTGTGTGAAAATAATCTTGAGCTATATTTCAAGTGAAAGGACTAGACTGCCAGTTCAGTTCAGTCACTCAGTCGTGTCCGACTCTTTGCGACCCTGTGAACCGCAGCACGCCAGGCCTCCCTGTCCATCACCATCTCCTGGAGTTCACCAAAACGCATGTCCATTGAGTCGGTGATGCCATCCAAACATCTCATCCTCTGTCGTCCCCTTCTCCTCCTGCCCTCAATCTTTCCCAGCATCAGGATCTTTTTAAATGAGTCAGCTCTTTGCATGAGGCAGCCGAAGTATTGGAGTTTCAGCTTCAACATCAATCCTTCCAATGAGCACCCAGGACTGATCTCCTTTAGAATGGACTGGTTGGATCTCCTTGCAGTCCAAAGGACTCTCAAGAGTCTTCTCCAACACCACAGTTCAAAAGCATCAATTCTTCGGTGCTCAGCTTTCTTTATAGTCCAACTCTCATATCCATACATGACCACAGGAAAAACCATAGCCTTGACTAGACGGACCTTTGTTGACACAGTAATGTCTCTGCTTTTAAATATGCTGTCTAGGTTGGTCATAACTTTCCTTCCAAGGAGTAAGCATCTTTTAATTTTATGGCTGCAATCACCATCTGCAGTGATTTTGGAGCCCCCCAAAATAAAGTCAGCCACTGTTCCCACTGTTTCCCCATCTATTTGCCATGAAGTGATGGGTCCGGATGCCAGAGTCACATGTAAATATTTCAAAAGGTCTGCATCAGAAGGATCTGTATCTTGATTTTGCTGGTGACAAGGGAGGGCAGGCCTCTGCTACACAGCAACTGGTGAACAATCATGTTAATTGTTGGGAGATCAGGAAGTGAGTTCAACATACTAACATCATCACTAGCTAATATACATATGCAATCTACTGTGTCTTAGTTATATTTTAAGAAATTGGTTGGGAGGTCTAGATTGGTGTGCAACACATTGTAATTTGTCCCATCTAAAGTAATGAGGAATAGGCTCCCTGGTGCACCTTCCTACGTGTCCAGTTTTCAGGAATGGATTATTGACATTACTTAGGCAATTCCTTTCTAATATGAACCATCTATTTTATTAAGTCAACAGTCCTGCTACTGATAATATGGTCTTAAACTTAATATAAACTTAAAGCAACTCACCTCTAGAACTCATATAGCTTTGTGTGTTACAGATTTAGAATGTACTATTTTCAAAAATGCTGAAGATGTTAAGTGAAGTCATAATTCTTTTTTTAAACTTGTAAAATTGGGAGAAAAATTGAAATGTATATGTTTCCTTTGATCATCTTCAATAATTCTAAAGTCATTTTTTAAAGCTTAAAAACCAATATCTATTATATTTTTACTTCAATTGCACATTAATTATGTTCAGTACATCAGATTTTAAAGAAGAGTTTTTAAAGGCAGTGGTAGAACTTTCATTAATGTTATTTTTAAATGTTTACATTTTGAAATTATAAATTGAACTCTGGTTTACAATTTATAACATTCTGCTATTAAAGAGTGGGAGTGAGGCAGCATATAATTTTTAGTGCTGGAAGGAGATCTTAAAGATAGTTTTATATAGCCGCATATGTAAGTATTTTTGAGTAAAAGTTGTATATTCAGAATACTTTGAGATATGTACATTCTTTTTTTTTGGGTGGGGGGGAGAGATAGAATGGTAAATAGTATATAGAAGCTCCCTTATAGAAAATACCAAATTATCATAGGAACCAATTATTGTAAAAGCATTCCCTTCACGGTGAGATATAAATGCCTTTCTAGCCTCTGGGCATCTTTTTATTGCTAAAGTTGGGTTAAATTTACCACCACAAAAATTCAGTTATGATTTCTACCTCTTAGAAAAATAAATGAATGCATCCAAATATATTTTAATGTTCTGGGTTCAGGTAAACGTTTCAGTTCCCTAAGGGGGAGCAGTTTCTTTCAGCTCCTTTTATGTCTCCAAAATTACAGGACCTTGAAGCATGTGGCACAAGTGTGTTGTTACTTCTCAAGTTACGTTCCCTGTGCACCTTCCTGGGCAGAGGTGCTGTACCCACCCACCCCCCCCAGCACTGGATAAGAGTGTTCTCTTCACAGTTAGTGGGAAAAAAGAAGCTGGTGGAATTTCAGTTTTTTCATTCTGAAATTTTTCTTAAATTCAAGAGAGAGCCAACATTAAGGTGGGCAGGTAACACGTATGAAGAAGGCGCAAAGGGTTATTAAAGGAAGAACTTGCCAACAAAAAATCGTATTTACTTGTGCTGCTGCTACTGCTAAGTCGCTTCAGTCGTGTCCGACTCTGTGCGACCCCAGAGACGGCAGCCCACCAGGCTCCCCCGTCCCTGGGATTCTCTAGGGAAGAACCTGGAGTGGGTTGCCATTTCCTTCTCCAGTGCATGAAAGTAAAAAGTGAAAGTGAAGTCGCTCAGTTGTGTCTGACTCTTAGCAACCCCATGGACTGCAGCCCACCAGGCACCTGCGTCCATGGGAATTTCCAGGCAAGAGTACTGGAGTGGGGTGCCATTGCCTTCTCTGATTTACTTCTGTAGCTGTTTTATTCTTTGAACATTTGTAGTCATAGTCATGGTTTTATATTTTATTTTATAGCCTAAAATAAATTGAACACTGTGTGTGTGCTAAGTCGCTTCAGTCATGTCCAACTCTGTGCAACCCCATGGACTGTAGCTCTCCAGGCTGCTTTGTCCATGGAATTCTCCAGGCAAGAGTACTGGAGGGGGTTGCCGTGCCCTCTTCCAGGGGATCTTCCCAACCCAGGGATCCGACTCGTGTCTCTTATGTCTCCTGCATTGGCAGGCGGGTACTTTACCACTAGCATCACCTAATGGCAATTTAAACTTAGACTAATTAAGTATAAAATTTTGTCTAAAATTATAGTTTATGTGGTAGAATTTGAAATATCAATATTTCATCGTGTCCAAAGAGTATTTAGACTTCTAGACATTTCATGGCCTTCGCTATGGAAAAGATTTCCAAGGAGAAGGCAACTCTGCTGCTGATTTTCTTCCTCATCACATGCAATTCAGATCACTTTACTGGGGCACGGATTCTTCGTGTGGTGAATGAGCAAGGCAACTAGATTTTTATCTCTGAAGTTGTGTTTTGTTTTTAATAGCTTGTTAGTTTAGTGATACCTTCTGGGTTCTCTGTATTGAAAGTGACTGACAGATCCCTCAAGGTCTTCTCATCTCTGTTGGAGTAAATTGTTGGTACTCAAGTGTTTTCTGACACTTTGAGTTCTCTCTTGGGAGGGCAAGAAATCAGTCCACCAGCTGCCAATCAAAAGTCAGTGTGAAGTTTTTTTAGCTGAAATTTTGTGTAGCTAATAGCCCCAATTTAGCCTGACTCATCTTTTATTAAAATAGTCCTGAAAACAGAAGGAACGTCTTATAACCATACCAAGATGCAAAGGTGACAGCTTAATGCCAGAATCTGGGGTGCAGTTAGACTGAGAAAAAACTAGCTAATCTCCTATACATGGCACAGTATGTTGAGTCCTACATCTTAAGTACATAGAGCTTGGCGGTCATCCTACTCAATCCCTGGGATTCTGTTCTGTGAAGGAAGCAAGGACTTTGTTCCTTTTCTGCACGTCCCTCCCACACGTCACTGTCTTTCTTCGTTCCAGAAAACAGCTGGTCAGCAAGCATAAGAGGTGCTGTGATGATGGAGACCTACCAGGGGGTAGAGTTTGCACCAGTAAAACAACGGAGGCAAGAATAGAGATGAAATTTTTATTTTTATTCTTTTAATGTCCTTATAAGGACCAAGAGGTAGCAATAGGAGGAACAGGACATTCCAAGAGAGAAGAGTTACACTGAGAGAAAGCCTAGGAAAAAGATGCAGATAGATGTGTGTACTGGCCTGCCTCCAGCTGGTGAGAATTTATCTTTGAACAATCTTTATGGAAGACAGATTGGCAATGTATATCAGACACTTCCCACTGAATCCCCATGCCAGTGCAGGAGACCTAGGTTCAATCCCTGGGTTAGGAAGATCCCCTGGAGAAGGGAAAGGTTACCCAGTCCAGTATTCTCACGTCGAAAATCCCATGGACAGAGGAACCTGGCAGGCTACAGTCCATGAAGTTGCAAAGAGTCGAACGTGACTTATTAATTGAACAGCAGCAGCGGCAGTATCAGAAGCTTTAAACAAGTAGATTCTCTTTGCTTTATGCTGTGTTATACTAAGTCAGGAAGCAACAGTTAGAACTGGACATGGAACCACAGACTGGTTCCAAATAGGAAAAGGAGTACGTCAAGGCTGTATATTGTCACCCTGCTTATTTAACTTCTATGCAGAGTACATCATGAGAAACACTGGGCTGGAGGAAGCACAAGCTGGAATCAAGATTGCCAGGAGAAATATCAGGAACCTCAAATATGCAGATGACACCACCCTTATGGCAGAAAGTGAAGAGGAACTCAAAAGCCTCTTGATGAAAGTGAAAGTGGAGAGTGAAAAAGTTGGCTTACAGCTCAACATTCAGAAAACAAAGATCATGGCATCTGGTCCAATCACTTCATGGGAAATAGATGGGGAAACAGTGGAAACAGTGTCAGACTTTATTTTGGGGGGGGGCTCCAAAATCACTGCAGATGGTGACTGCAGCCATGAAATTAAAAGACGCTTACTCCTTGGAAGAAAAGTTATGACCAACCTAGATAGCATATTGAAAAGCAGAGACATTACTTTGCCGACTAAGCTCCATCTAGTCAAGGCTATGGTTTTTCCAGCAGTCATGTATGGATGGGAGAGTTGGACTGTGAAGAAAGCTGAGTGCCAAAGAATTGATGCTTTTGAACTGTGGTGTTGGAGAAGACTCTTGAGAGTCCCTTGGATTGCAAGGAGATCCAACCAGTCCCTTCTGAAGGAGATCAGCCCTGGGATTTCTTTGAAAGGAATGATGCTGAAGCTGAAACTCCAGAACTTTGGCCACCTCATGCGGAGTTGACTCATCAGAGTTGACTCTGATGCTGGGAGGGATTAGGGGCAGGAGGAGAAGGGGACGACAGAGGATGAGATGGCTGGATGGCATCACTGACTCCATGGACATGAGTTTGAGTGAACTCTGGGAGATGGTGATGGACAGGAAGGCCTTGGCATGCTGTGACTCATGGGGTTGCAGAGTCGGACACGACTGAGTGACTGAACTGAACTGAACTGATACTAAGTCACTTCAGTAGTGTCCGACTCCCCGTGACTCCATGGACTGCAGCCCGCCAGGATTCTCCATCCATGGGGATTCTCCAGGCAAGAATACTGGAGTGAGTCGCCATTTTCTTTTCCAATTTGTCATCAAAATGTAAACAAATGCAGTTTACACAATGGTATGTATATAACCTTTTTGTTATATAATTACATGTTTTGTGTGATTAAAAATTCTTTGGAAAGAAAAATGTTTATCTGTGGACCTTATGATTACAGGTTATTTTTTTCTTCCTTTTGACTGTTTATCTTTGCATATTTTGGTTACTTACATTTATTGCAACAAACATATTACTTGTCAACCCCCAAAGTGAAAGAAAGCCCCAAAGATGTATGTCCCTGAATCCTGGATTCTTTAATGAAAACTGACGTTCTCCGAAAAGCAGAGGTGCTTTTTCCTGTTACTACTGTAATTTCATTGTGCCTCTTGTTTCCAGTTCACCAAATATCAGTTGAGTAAATACAAATACTGTTAGTTTCTGTTAACATATTTAAATAAATAATTATCAATATTATTTTAACAGACTTTAGGCCAGAGTATATTATTATCTTAGTGTTTATTTTTCAGTAACTTAATAATTTATTGCATTTCTTAGAGGAAACAACATATAGGGAAAAGATAGTCACCCACTTGTTATTTGAATTTCTCTCACCTCTGTTCCTGAATGTAGATAATCCTTTTATTCCCTAAATACCTTTATGCAGCCAGAACTTGCAGTGTATCAAGAGACATCCTTTAAACTTTGAAGTCAATTTTAAGGTGAAATTTCAGTGTATTTTATAAATAACTTACGTAAACTATGTAATTTTTAGTGGATTTCACAAACTTGGACCCTGTTTAATTTTGTATAGTCTGCTTCTTGGCAGTTTTTAAAAAAATTGAAGTATAGTTGATTTACAGTGCTGTGTTAATTTCTGCTCTACCACATACTGGTTCAGTTAGACACATATGTATTCTTTTTAAAAAATATTCTTTTCCATTATGGTATATCATAGGATATTGAATGTAGTTCTCTGTGTTATATAGTAGGACCTTGCTGTTTACCCATTCCGTATATAAAAGCTTACATCTGCTAACCCCAGCCTCCCACGCCATCCTTCTCCCATCCTCTTCCGCCTTGGCAACCACAAGTCTGTTCTGTGAGTCTGTTTTCTGTTTTGTAGACGGATTCATTTGCGCCATATTTTAGATTCCACATATAAGCAATGTCATATGGTGTTTGTCTTTCTCTTTCTGACTTATCCATGTTGCTGCAGATGCCATTATTTCATTCTGGTTTTTTTTTTTTTGGCTGAGTAATATTCCATTGTATATATGTACCACATTTTCTTTATCCATTCATCTATTGATGGACTTTCCGACTGTTTCCATGTCTTGACTATTGCGAACAGTGTTGCTGTGACTGCAGAAGTGCACGTGTCTTTTTGAATTAGGATTTGGTCTGGTTATATGCCCAGGAGTGGGTTGCCAGATCATAATTCTAATTCATAATTGTAATTCTGTTTTTATTTTTCTGTACTTGGAAATCTTCATAATATTAATGCGAAGTTTTATATTCATCTTCATATGTTATTTTGCATAATATATCTCTGAAATTTGAAGTTTAAACTTTTAAACTCTAATCATACCATGAATATATATATATATAATAATTTTTCTTTACAGTGGGTTGTTGTATTGATTGTTTAGTTAATAATTGCATGACTGATGTTAAAAAGGTTTTTCTCTCTGAAGAATACGATCTTTTTTTTTAAGTTGTCATTATTTTCAGGTGCTTTGGAATGTCTTGTTAATGACTCACTGACTGAAAGCAACTGGATTTTTTAAAATTTCAATTGAGTCTTTAGGCACTTGGAACAAATATATAAGAACCTTTCATTTTAAAAAAATCTTATCTTTTTTCCATACCTATAGAGGAGCATTATTAAGTAGTTGGAGGTTTACCTCTGAGTCATATTTCAACATCCTGAAGAAGGATTTAAGCATATTTTCCAAGTAGAGAAATCCCCCTTGCCTCTCACCTGGTAATCATACAATAGTTTATTTACTAGTCTTCAACATTTGCTTCACCACAGTTTGTCTCAGGCAGGATTTTCAGACCTCACCAATTTAGGGTTTTATTTGTAAGAAAGAAT
The DNA here is from genome assembly GCF_023091745.1 of Budorcas taxicolor. Taxonomy (NCBI): domain Eukaryota; kingdom Metazoa; phylum Chordata; class Mammalia; order Artiodactyla; family Bovidae; genus Budorcas; species Budorcas taxicolor. The sequence continues at coordinate 17,627,192 of NC_068913.1, forward strand.
GGTTATGTTCTATTAGGTGAGAAAGGATGTGAAAAGAGAAAAAAATCTGCTAACTTTTGTCCCTTCGTCTTTTTCTAGACATAGAAAATGGATTTTTACTCTGATTTTGCCCACTTAATTTTGGTTACGTGTTTCTCAACCATGTCCCTTCCTTGTTACTTTTAGGCACAGAACTTCCTGAATGTTTAGTCTCAGAGCAAGAACACTCCTGCTTTTCATGTTCTCTGGCATCAGCGGCTGTCCCATTGAATTTCTGGCAGTGGAATTTTCACAGACAGAATCTGACCCCTTGCTCCATGGCCCTGAATAAAGAAGGCTTGCTTCTGGGCCTGTGTCCCTAAGCAAGGCCCTTCCCCTCTTCTTCTGAGCAGACCTCGCGTCTTTTATCTGTGTATATTGCGATTATCATTCAGGTATCCTCTAGGTTCTTTATTTTTTCCACATCTGTCTTCTCACATGATCATAAATGATATCTACAAATTAAGCGGCATTATTCACATTTCATTTTACGCACTCACTGTTGGATTTAGTAAGGCAAGAGTGTGAAGGAGTGAGGTAGATTGTCCATCTTATCAATACTAGGCTCTTTTAAACACAGTTTATCTCCATGGGTTTCTGACAACACTGTTACCACCATGATCTGTTTTCTGCTTGAGCTCTTATGAGACTCACTCTGTTCAAGTCAGCATTGATTAGAAGAGTTGGGTACGTTGGGTACAGTTGGGTACGTTAAACAAACATGGTTTGATTTGTGAGGCACATAAAATAAAGATAACTTGGAAAAACAATGTGGAATCTTAGATATGTCTTAGTATAAAATTTTAATTTTCCAGGAAAGAAAAACTTATTAGAAGACATGAGTTTAGCTACTAGAAATGGCCACGAGGTCTGATTTGGAAATAGAATAACTTGTGGTATGAATTTGGAAGTTAAATTATGGAAAATCAGATCTCAGTTGATCGTGGGGAAGCATATTTTCCCCAGCCATTAACCAGTGTCAACTGCTTGAAATTTATCAATCTCAAGGCTCTTCCTCATTTGTTGCCAGTGACTCTCCCTCATACAGAACAAGTGACTCACAAGCTCAAGCTAAATGAAACACTGTAAAGATTTTCTCCCTCTCAAACTGCTCAAAGTTGCCTTTGAATAGTGGGCAGTGATCCTTGCCAACTGGCTTACCTTTAATAACTCCATGGCTAGAGCCCTGTCAGCCCAGACTCAGATGTAGACACTCCCTTTTTTCCTTTTTTTTTTCTTTTTTAAAGACTGCCCTTTTCAGACATTCCTTCTGAAATCTGTTAAGAACAACATAAGACCCGTCACAGATTTATTGATTTTTCCTGGGCATTGGACTATGGGAAGCAGAATCATCTATGACCTAAGCTTTGCAAGCTCAGTAAACACCCTCCGTCTATTCCAAGTTCTGCAGATAGATCTTCAGTCTTGGTATGTGTTCCAGGCGGAGTCAGGAGGAATGGTCGGGGGTAGATCAGATAATGTTCAGCAAGGGTGAATTAGATTGTTTTGCTCTTCTTCTTATTTTTAAAAATTATTTTTTTCACCCATTGAAATCTTGATGAACACATTCCTCTTCTCCATGAAGTATGTACTTGACCCTTTGCTGGGCTATAGAGAGAGTAACATCTTCTACAACAATGCTGATGGTATAGGGTTTTAAATATATATATACACAGATATATATATATATATATTTTTTTTTTTTTGGACAGGTCTCTCACTGTATAGTACTTTTGCTGTCTAATTTTTTGTCCAACAGAACTGCTTAATATTTATTGCTTTAACATCAGAGTCATCAAGTTTTCCAGGCAGTTTACAATATTTAACTTGCTTATCTCTGAAAGACTTAAGAAGAAAATAACTTACCCATTTCATCTTGAGGAGTTTAAAGTTATCTGCTTAAAACAGATATTTTATGGGTAACTTTTAGAGATTTAAAAAAATTTAAAAAAATAATGGAAAATTCAGTTTGAAAATTTATTGTGGCCTCTCTCTGTGGCAGTTCTGCTCATACTTTTTTTTCCAGAAGTACCCCAGTGACAGGGGGGCATGAATGTGTGCCCCCTCCAAGCTAGTGTTATCTCAAACTCATGTGAATATTGCCCTCAGTGCAAAACATAGCGATGGTTATTTTAACATAAAATGCTTTAAAACTGTGTAGCATTTTAAAACAAAACTCTTGCCTGGAAAATCCCATGGATGGAGGAGCCTGGTGGGCTGCAGTCCATGGGGTCGCTAAGAGTCGGACATGACTGAGCGACTTCCGTTTCACTTTTCACTTTCATGCATTGGAGAAGGAAATGGCCACCCACTCCAGTGTTCTTGCCTGGAGAATCCCAGGGATGGGGGAGCCTGGTGGGCTGCAGTCCATGGGGTCGCTAAGAGCCTTAGCGACTGGAGCGACGTAGCAGCAGCAGCATCGAGCAGTGACTCAGATGCTAGGGACTTGCTGTGTTTCTCCTCTGTCATCGTGTGTCTTCCTGGGGACTCATCTCCCACTTTGAGAAGTATAAATCAGAGTTCCTCACTTGCTTGAATGACTCAGTTTAAAGAGACCAGAAGTGTTTGGAAGGAAAATTTTGATATTTCTCCAGGCCATGTCATAAGGGGTTGTAAAATGGCCTTTGCTTTGGGGAGTCGCTTGGAGTGGATTCCTTATCAGTCTGACCCTCTGTTCATTTGACTGTCAGAGCATATAACTCTTCTTTTAATTAGAAGTAGAGAATTTCTGCACTATAGATTCTAGCCAGGAAGTGTGTTATCTGGATCTTCTTTGTTGTCAAGTTCTTATCAAACTTCAATAACAAGCAGTCTTAATAGTGGATTGCCTGAAAGAGAAATAATTCTTCCATTACTCAAAATAAGTCCTACCCTTTTTTGGGTATGAACTGTGTGAGAATTGGATGAAAAACGCCCATGTACCCATGGGCCCAATATTTCATGTACAGTTTCAGGAGAGTCATAAACCGTTCATGGATTTCTAGTAAGTTACTCATTTGGTCAATAAATTCAGTAAACACTGAGTGCCTACTCAAATACTTAGGCCCAAGGGCTAGACCCCATGCCGGTAGGCATGAAGAAAAACAGTTATCTCTGTTTCTGAAGAGATTTTATTTATTATGAGTTATGTATACTTTATCAGGTCTTTTGATGAAATTAATGAATTAAAGATAGGTCAGATCTGTTTCTGTGAAAAGGTAAAAAAATACAACAATTTTCATTTTTTAAGCAACTACAAAGACTTACTTCTTCAGTGTATTTTTAGAAGTATTATGTGAGTGCATTTCCCGCTCCATCTCTGCTATCAATTTCAACCCAATTTGTAGAAATTTTAGTGAGAAATGGCTGTAAGTCTATTTGCAATGTGTTTAGAACTTAGCCTTTTCCTTTGAAATCACTTCTTGAACCAGACCCACCTGACTTACAAAGTCTTTGAGATGGAACCATTGCAGGTTTCATTCTGCCCGAATATTTTTCCTGTTTTGTGGTGTATCATATAACCAGAGATCCTGTCTGGGCAGTTCAGTCCACTCTTTTGCCTATCAAATAGCCTAGTTTTCTGGGTGAGCGCTGCGGCGTTAGCATTTCACGTTCTTTTTTGCAGTGACCCCTTTCACTCTCCTTCTCCAGCCCTCTGTTTTGTTAGCTCCCCTCTTCCTCTGTGGTTATTCAGTGGTAAAGGGAGTGGCAATTTTGTCTTAAAATCAGCTCATCTCAAGGTGATTTGGAGCTGAAAAGTAGCCCTTGGTTTTTCCTGTAGCAAAGTAATGCTGGCTTCTGTGCATACAGGTTCCCCAAACCCTGAGGGGCACTGGCTCCATCGATTTACAAGAGCATCAGCCTTTCTTAGAACGGTTTTGTGTTTTTCCATCTTATCAGACTAATTTTTTTTAAAGGTAATAGAATGAGTTTTTAGGTCTCTTTAGATTCTTTCTCCAAGTGATGACTTAAAAGTTAAAGCTGTTTATGCTTTACGCATTTGTAAAGTTGGGCCTCAAGTCAAAATGTTGGTTTCCTTAGAATTTTACAGGAATTTATGAATTGGACAGATCTGTTTTATTTTTACTTCCATAAAAATAGGGAAATCATTAAACTGTTTAAAAATAGTGGCACCAGGCTGAACTAAACAGGAGCACTGGAAAGTTTCACTTTAGAAACTCTCTGAATCCCTAGGGTGGTCAGTGGATATGATGTTCCCATCTGTAAGGTCATCTTGGAAATAGATTCAATTCTAAGTTTAGGACCAGAAAGACTACTTCCTTCCTCTAGGCTCTTCACATTTAGCCCAGAAGATGTATTGAATGAGGGCAGATCTATTTTTCAATTCCACCACTTCTTGAGAACCATAACTTGTGAGTCACTATGACCTTCGTGTTCATATGCGTGCGAGCTCAGTTGTGTCTGACGCTTTGCAAAGCCATGGACTGTAGCCCCCAAGGCTCCTCTCTCCATAGGGCTGATTCATGTTGATGTAATGGCAGAAGGTAACACAGTATTGTAAAGCAATTATCCTTCAGTTAAAAAGAAACAAAGAAGGGGGAAAGAAGAACACTGGAGTGGGTTGCCATTTCCTCCTCCTGGGGATCTTCCCTTCCCAGGCTTCAAACCAGTGTCTCCTGCATCTCCTACACTGGCAGGTTGATTCTTTAGCACTGAGCCACTTGGGAAGCCAGAGCTCATGCAATACCTTACAAGTATTATTAGGTGTTCAATAAATATTTTGAGTTGAGTGAAGGAGTTGGTGAATTTGCATGGCAAAACCTCTAAACTGAGCTTTGTGTTATAAATAAAATGATTTACATAAGTGGAAATCAGTCTTTTGTTTGCTTATTGTTTGCTTTCTACATCTAGAAAACTATATTTAAAGATAGGAAAAGTTCTAAATATCAGTAAAGTATTTTTTCTCAAAGTGATATTTTACCCACTTAATAAGCCATTTAAATATTTGGAAGGTGCTCACTCAGTTAACTAACTCATTCTTTGGTGGGGGGCAAACCCCCAAGTTTGAAAGTTTATACTAAGAAAAAAAATCATATAATTCACACTTGGATCTCTGCAGAGATTTGGTTAAAATTTGTGTTGTTGGTGTTCAGTCGCTGAGTCGTGTCCGACTCAACCCCATGAACTGCAGCAAGCCAGGCTTCCCTGTCCATCACTATCTCTTGGAGTTTGCTCAAACTCATGTCCATCGAATCAGTAATGCCATTCAACCATCTCATCCTCTGTCATTCCCTTCTTCTGCCCTCAGTCTTTCCCAGCATCAAGGTCTTTTCCATTGAGTTGGCTCTTCACATCAGATGGCCAAAGTATTGGAGCTTCAGCATCAGTCCTTCCAATGGATATTCAGAGTTGATTTCCTTTGGGATTGACTGATTTGATCTCCTTGCAGTCCATGGGACTCTCAAGAGTCTTCTTCAGCACCACAGTTCAAAAGCATCACCTGTGTATCAGGCATTTAATAAACATGTTCTGTATTCTTATAGAGAAAAATGTGTGAGGTCGAATGGAACCTATTGTACCTTTTTAAAACACACATACAGCTTTAAAGGAACTATAGAGTTTCCTCCCTGTAGGACTCAGGGACCCCCAAACTTGTGAAAATGAAGTTGTGGCCAGCAACTTAAAACCTTCAAAGGAAATTTAGGTTGGGGAACTTAAGTTGGAGGTGTATCTGTGTCAGTTTTTACATTTTCTGAATGAAGAGAGTAAAGCATGCTAGCAGCAATCTACATGATGTTTTTTATACCTTGGATTAGGGCCACTGCTTGATTTTTCAGACACTTTACTGCTCGATTCCATGTACCATCCCTCGTTTGCCAAGGACTTCCCTCGCTATGTCCCATGATTGTGGATTTGTGTTGCTTTGCTGAACATAAAATATTTATAAAAGAAGCATTTTTCTGAGCCTCCCCTCCATTGAAATGTTCTTATCTTCCTGCTTTTCTGGTTCACAGTTGGCCTTTGTGTCCTGCCTTCCAGTTCCTGCCTTAGAGAAGTGTGATTCAGAGGCTGATTAGGGTGATGATGGGCCATGTCTGTGTTTACCTGTACTTACCCCCTGTCTGCCTATCAGCCCCCCTTGGTTGTATCTAGGGTAGAGCTGTTGATGTCCCCAGGATCGATATCCCCAGGATTACTTCACCACAGACCCTTTTACCCACGTGTCTGCTCCCTCACTCTCCTGCCTGCCACCTCCCTTTATCTTCTCTCAGATTACCACTGTAACCGTGTCTGCTATTTCTTGGCCCTCCACTCTGCTTCCCTTTTCTATTTCTGATCTCTCTTCTTTTATGAATTTCTCCAACAAGAGATGGTCATGATTTGTAAAACAGAGAAGTGAGATTCACACTGAAGTTCAGGCAGAAAAGGTGTGCAAGAAGTAGATTTACACCCAGTTGGGCTCTATGGAAGGGATCTCAAACGAAAGAAGTAATTAATATAGAGATGTCTGGTCGTCTCCTTCCATTATTTTTGTGATTGAAAGCTAGATTTAATGTGAGTACTAAGTCGCTTCAGTCATGTCCAACTCTTTGTAACACCGTGGCCTATAGCCCTCCAGGCTCCTCTGTCCATGGGATTCTCTGGGTCAGAATACTGGAGTGGGTTGCCATTTCTTCCTCCAGGGGATCTTCCTCACCAGGGATTAATTTTACAGGATAAGTTATTTCATACTTTGGCTTTAAAAATATGGCATTTGATAATGTATAGTAATAGAGTGTTTCACATTTTACAAGTCTAAATTTCTATTAACTAGCTCTTTCACAACTCTGTAATATAATTCAGATTCTTCTTCAGGGCCTGGTGTTCCTGTGCTTCCCAAACTGACTTTTAAAGGAAGATAGAAAATAGTTCAGACAGCTTTAATGTTATATATATTTTATTAGAGCTTATTTTTAAAATGTGATTTTATTTATGAAGTAAGATAGAATTCTGGTCTGAGTTTCAGCCACACTCAAATGCTCTTATCTATAACTCGAGTATTCTTCTCTAATATTTTACTTGAAACAGCTATTCCCATTTTAATTCCTAGTCCCTATATTTTTCCTGATGCTTTTTAATATATATATATGTGAGTATGTATAAATATATAAAACAACCCTCAAGGATGAAGATGCAAATGTTTCTTAATGTATTAAACAAATGCTTTCCAGTTCCTAGGTAAAGAATCCTCCTGCCACTGCAGGAGATGGAAGAGGTGGGTTCAGCCCCTGGGTAGGGAAGATCCCCTAGGGGAGGGAATGACACCTCACTCCAGTGTTCTTGCCTGGAAAATTTCATAGGCAGAGGAGCCTGGCGGTCTGCAGTCCGCGGGGCTGCAAAGAGTCAGACACGACTGGGCACATAAATTATTTTCAGTGACTTTTAAGCCACTGAATCTTATTTTTCCACTCATATCTATTGTAATCTCTGAAATGCGCTCCCATGAGTAAAATTTCATCCATAGTACAGCTACTAGACTATTCCTCTGACCTGAGTGTGAGTACCTGGTTGGCTCTTTTCTAAAAAATGCTGAGATACAAGCCAACTAGTTTGTGTGTTGATAAACAGTTGCTATGTCCACCTGTTCAACTGCACAGTCCTAGCTGCAGGGGAAGAGCACTTGATTTTTACTTACATCATTCTTCAGCCCTGTTGCAATATAAATTTATTATGCGTTCTTTGAAGCCATGAGACCGGCCACGGCAGAATTTCAGGAGAATGCCATCGGCCAGTCCTCTAGTAGCACCGCACTGAATTTACTGCCTGCTTTTAAAATTCTTGCTTGCCAGACTTTCACTGAATGAGTCTTCATATAATTGAGTACCGGTGTAATTCATTTTATTTGCCAAAAATAATTCCTTTTACCTAGTAAAATGGCGATGAAACTCTCCTCGATGTTTGTAACCCTTTTTGCTAAGATTTTGAAAATATGCTTAAATTGAGGCTTCTGAAATAAGACTTCCATCAGTGCCTCAAATTAATTGAATTTGTCTGTTTTCAGGGTGCTGTTTAAATGATCCTTTATCAAAATTTAGACTAGTAAGTCAGCACTCCAATTTATTTTACCTTTAGAATTTTTAACTTTTTAATGTGAAATACCATTGTATTAGTAGTCTAATTTTTCTTTTAATAAATAAAAAGAAAAATAAACTTTGTCCATTATATGGATATAAAACACACATGGCAGAAACATTAATTTAAAAAACGTCTTTCCTAACCTGTGTTGAATCCCAGAGGTCCTGATTCAGGTTTAAACTACCTCAGGGGACATGTGCATACCACCCTCAGGGCTGCCATCAATTTGTCAACTGTCCAACCAGTTCAGAGGCTGAGCTTGAAGCCCTAGGAAATGTTTTCACTTCTAGTTGTTTCTTTGGCCAATAAGGTGTTTTAATTATGAAACAGACATACTTTAGAGTGGCAGGCCTCAAAGAGATACTTTCACGGGATCCATGAAGTGTTCCCTTTTCCAACTATATATGTGTGATCTTGCTTTTTTTTTTTTTCCTTCAGTGAAGCAATATATCACAGCAGCCTAAAGGCAGCAGCGGATAGGTGAACCCAGATGCCCATTCTTAAGCCAAAAACTGAAGGATATTTGTAAAAATACAAGACAGGGCCTCTCTTTTTACTACATTTTTGTGTGTTTCATATAGCTATTTTTCATTAAAGCATGTTATGTAGGTTAACATGTAAAATGTAATTTTCCATGAATTAATAAATGAAAAATTTCTCAATTTATGCTAAAACCTCAAGAGATATGTGCCGCCATGCTGTTTGTTATTCAGTTGTGTCCGACTCTTGGTGACCCCATGGACTGTAGCCTGCCAGGCTCCTCTGTCCATGGGATTTCCCAGGCAAGAACACTGGAGCGGTTGCAATTTTCCCTGCCAGGGGATCTTCCCATCCCAGGGTTCTAACTCACATTTTCTGCGTCTCCTGCATTGGCAGGCAGATTCTATACCAGTAGCCTTTCAGGAAGCTCCTCAAGAGATATAAGTGACATAAATAAAATCCTTTGAGGTCTTCAATTTTTAAGAGTGTAAAGAGGTCTTGGGGTCACCGAGTTTAAGACTTGCTGCCTTAGAGACTTGCTTCTGTACCAAAATATTGTTTAACTTAGAGTTCTTAATCATAAAAGAGTCATGAATTAAAAAAAGAAATTTGGGGGTAGAAGTGAAAAAGGCAGGGAAGATGGGAAGATCCTAAAAGTACTCTTTACTGAATGGAAAGAGCTTCTGAATGAACTCAGCACATGGGTGCATGTCCCAGAGAGAAATGACACCCCAGGAACCAGGGCGCTGCTTGACATCCATTAAATAGAAGATGGCGGATATTCCTTCATACGTGCCTATTCTTCTAAATTGAACAGAGCTCCTATTCTCACATGTTGTAAACCAGTTTTTGTTTTTTAAAACCTTTTATGCAATGGTGGTAGAAGAGATCTCAGCTTAAATCAACTCTTACCTAACTGCGTAGAATTGGAAATGAGCTTATAAACTTCTGAGATGATTGTAATGAAGTTTGGATAACTGATGCACAGCAGTTTAGTTTTTGTCATTATTGAGATTGTGTTTGGGGTTATAACTGGCTTATACAAACTAGAATTTTCACAGTTTTTAATCATAATAACCACTTACATTATTAGAGTGTTTTGAAGTACATATATCCCAAAGAATGAAATGAGCCAGAAGTAATTTTAAATGGTCTTGGAAAGTACTCACTCAGGTCATGATGTACATATACTAAAATTACGTAGGATTAAGTAAATATAATAGAATTGGGTCACATGCTCTGTGTAACCTACACCCAGCCTTCCTATTCATTGTGTTATCACAAAGTACATATCTTATTTAATCATCTGGCTCTAAGTGTTAATTTACTTAATCCTTTATTTTGATAGTTGAATATTTCTATTATAAGGTAATGAATTATAATTCAGGCTGAAATTTTGCAATTATTTAAAAACAGAAAAGTGTATGTGATCTACAGCCTTGTATTAGAAATCTTTATTAGAAATCATGGTTTGTATTTTTGCATGGAGGAAAATGTGGATGAAATCACTGTTTTCTAGAAGAAGCTGTGAAAGTCCTCAAAGTTATCATGGAGTCTGGTTGTTGACAAGATACGAGGTGACGCTCAGTGGTATTTGTGTATGTTGGGTTATTTGGTGAAGAAAAAGAGTAGAGGTTAGTGAAAATATGTGAAATCTGTGTTCAAGCAGAACAAACTGGATAATCACCTTCTGAGAAGAAAAGAATTTAGAAAGCCTAAAAAAGTTAATTCTTGGTGTAGGGTTGAGAAAAGTCTAGAAGAGGAGTGGACAGCGAGTGTTACCACATGAGTCTGTGTTTGCTGGTCTGATGCTGTGTGATTGGAGGAGGAGGACAGGCAAGGTCAGGAAATAGCCACAATGATTCCAATAGGGAAAAGGGGAACTAATATCACAGTGCTCAGTTCAATTCAGTCACTCAGTCGTGTCCGACTCTTTGCAGAACGCCAGGCCTCCCTGTCCATCACCATCTCCCGGAGTTCACTCAACTCATGTCCATCAAGACGGTGATGCCATCCAGCCATCTCATCCTCTGTCGTCCCCTTCTCCTCCTGCCCCCAGTCCCTCCCAGCATCAGGGTCTTTTCCATTGAGTCAGCTCTTCGCATGAGGTGGTCAAAGTATTGGAGTTTCAGCTTAAGTATCAGTCCTTCCAGTGAACACCCAGGACTGATCTCCTTTAGGATGGACTGGTTGGATCTCCTTGCAGTCCAAGGGACTCGCAAGAGTCTTCTCCAACACCACAGTTCAAAAGCATCAATTCTTTGGCGTTCAGCTTTCTTTACAGTCCAACCCTCACATCCATACATGACCACTGGAAAAACCGTAGCCTTGACTAGATGGACCATGGTTGGCAGAGTAATATCTCTGCTTTTTAATATGCTATCTAGGTTGGCCATAACTTTCCTTCCAAGGAGAAAGCGTTTTTTAATTTCATGGCTGCAATCACCATCAGCAGTGATTTTGGAGCTCCAAAAAATAAAGTCAGCCACTGTTTCTCTATTTCCCATGAAGTGATGGGACCAGATGCCATGATCTTCGTTTTCTGAATGTTGAGCTTTAAGCCAACTTTTTCACTCTCCTCTTTCACTTTCATCAAGAGGCTTTTGAGTTCCTCTTCACTTTCTGCCATAAGGGTGGTGTCATCTGCATATCTGAGGTTATTGATATGTCTCCCAGCAATCTTGATTCCAGCCTGTGCTTCTTCCAGCCCAGCGTTTCTCATGATGTACTCTGCATATAAGTTAAACAAACAGGGTGACAATATGCGGCCTTGACGTACTCCTTTTCCTGTTTGGAACCAGTCTGTTGTTCCATGTCCCGTTCTAACTGTTGCTTCCTGACCTGCATATAGGTTTCTCAAGAGGCAGGTCAGGTGGTCTGGTATTCCCATCTCTTTCAGAATTTTCCAGTTTATTGTGAACACTATACTAACAGCATATGAACAAAATGCTAACAGCATATTTAATATTTTCGGTCTTTTTTTTAGCTCTTTCCAAAGCTTCATTTGAATTATCCCCGATGGCTCAGCAGGTAAAGAATTCACCTGCAGTGCAGGAGACACAGGAGACACAGGTCTGATCCCTGGGTCAGGAAGATCCCCTGGAGGAGGAAATGGCAACCCACTCCAGGATTCTTGCCTGGAGAAACCCAAAGGCAGAGGAACCTGGTGGGCAACGGTCCAAAGAGCCTCAAGGAGTCAGGCATGACTGAGCATGATGCTCCATTTATATTATGACTAAAAGCTACAGATACTATTATCTTTTTAGAGCTGGGGGAAATGAAGTACACTATTACTTAAGTAATCCATTCAAAGATGCACCCCAGTAAGTAGGAAAAATATTAGTGTTGAAAGTTAATATTAACTTATTTAATCCTCACAGCAGCTCCAAGAACTTAGCACTGTTATCCCCAGCTCACAGATGGGGAGGCTCATTGTGAGAGAAGTTGGATACCTTGTCCAAGATTGCACAGTTAATAAGTGCCAGAGCTGGGATTTTAAACTCGAATGGAGTCTGTGCTCTTAACCAGTATGTTATACTTTTATCGGTTGTTTCTGTTATTTTTGGATAGACCATCTTCACATAGATTTTAAAAATAATCCAATATAGGAAAACATTTGCAGTGATGCCTAAGATCCTAATAGTGACCTGGAAGGGTAATGGCAAAATTTTTTTTTAACTTTTTATTTTATATCAGAGTATAACTGATTAACAATGTTGTGATAATTTCAGATGAACAGTGAAGGGACTCAGCCATACATAAACATGTGTCCATTCTCCCCCAAGAGTCCCCTCCCATCCAGGCTGCCACATGACATTGAGCAGAGTTTCATGTGCCACACAGTAGGTCCTTGTTGGTTATCCATTTTAAATATAGCAGTGTGTGCATGTCAATCTCAAACTCCCAAACTATTCCTTACCACCACCCATGAATCTTTCTTAACATCAGGTTTATAGTCTTGTCCCATTCTTATCAAAAAACAGCTGAAGTCAGTCCCTAGAAGCAGTACATGAGTGTGTCAGGGCCCTCACTAATTAATGTTGAGGAGTTATTTTCTCATTATAAACACATAACAATTATACTAGCATTATTTGGATAATAGAATTACTTAAATGTTGAGATAAATAGGCAAGAATCAGTTTCTATGGTTGTGAGTACTGCCTGGTGTGTGCAGCGAAAAGTGTATCCATCATGGCAGTAAGCTTGTTGACATGTCTAAAATATTAAGGAATGAGTTTTACCATTACTTTATTATAACTGAGAAGACTTAAGATAATGTCCTTATGGGCATCAAATTAAACTTGTAACTATGGCACTTTTCCTTGCCTTGAATGGCTTCCTAGGAAGCTGGGAGCCTTGTGTCCCATTTCTAGCACCGTTGTCAATGTTACCTCCAGTAAATCGTTTGAGCATGTTAAACGTATGTTCCATTTGGCAGTGAGAATGCCATATGTTCTCATATTGCCTCAGTGCAACTCTGCAAAAGTGAAATTGATTTTAAAATATGAATATGTAAAGTGATTTCATTTATTAAGTAGTATGCATTATATGCTTCATAAATAACAATTTAAAAATGGATGATATTTTAGAATTTTTTTCTAAAAAAAGACCCCTTTAGTTTTGTTTGATCCATAATCTAGCTTAATTTTACCTTCTAACTATTCTTAGTGTTAATATCTAGTGCTTTATAAAAGCCCATTAATGTATCTTTGGACATTTAAATTCTTTTTCTGTTCCGAAATGTCATTAACTTGAAATATAAAGATGCTTTCTAAGGAAACTAGGTTGCCCCGCCAGATCTTATAATGTAGTTATTTTGTGATGTGAACTGTAAAACCCAAACATTGAGGCTGCCTTCCACAATGCCTTGTTGCCCAGACAGTGATGTCATGTTGTAAGCATGTTTAGTTTGCAAAGGTCCTGCTTTTCATCTTTAATTGTCACTTTTTTAAAAAAATGCAGCTCCTCCTGAATTACAAAGGTGCTGAAAGTAATTTGCTTCATTAAGGTCTGTTGCTGACACTGTTGTATTTCATTCCTCATTCTTCTCTTTAGCCCCCTTCATTAAGACCTTATTCAAATTTGGATCATGGTTCTACTGCGACATCCATGCCATTATCATCTAAATAGCAATTACATATTCCAAAACAACAGCGTCTCCTTAGCTGTCTGTAACTTAACATTTTACATAGATTCAAGTGGGAATGAAGAATAAAATGAATCTTTTCTTTGTGGTTTAAAACCCTCCCTTTCATTCTTAATTTACTAGTTAATGTTGGATAAGCTACTTGTAGACGAAGGAAGACAAAATGATTGATTGCTCAGTTCTAGTTTTGTAGAGATATATATATTATGAGTTGTTTATGTATTAAATAGTTAGCCAGGTGACAGTGACCCTGATTTCATCACCCGTATACTTGTTAGACAGCATTTACCATTTTGGATAGAATGGGACCAGGTTTAACACTTTATTAAGAAATTAATAGCATCTTTTACAAAAGCAGCAGTGCTTTATAACTTGAAACATTTAAAGGAGACCTTTTAAAAATGAGTCAGTATATTTGTCCTTTGTTAGAATAGAATTCAAAATTGAAGCAAATTCTGTTAATTAAACACTAATGTACTTTTCTAACTAACCTGTTTTGGCCACCTTAAAATTACATTTTATAATCAGTATTAACTAAGCTGGTTTGACTGAAATGAGCCACTGTGGTTTCTAGAGACAAAGTGAACAGATAGAGTGGACGTAAATATTAGAACTTTTTTTTGCCAATAATTTATAAGTCAAAGGAAAAACAGTACAAAATAGCAAATACACATGTGTGTATTGTGTCTGTATAAATACAAGCAGCTATGTTGTATGCATTTATTTTAAGAATTGCCTATCAACAAAAACTGTGAGTGTGTGTGGAGGAAATGAAAAGGGAGAGGAGGGATAGGGAAGGGAGGAGAAGGGCTCCTAACCATCAGAAATGCTAATTATTCAATACCTAGTCTTTTGGTGCCTTGCATATTAATAGTTTCTTACATATTTTCAAATTTCTTGTCACCATTAAGGAATTTTATTTCCTCTTCGTCTGAAATGAACTTTCATCTCTTCTTCCATCTTTATTCTCAAATTATCTGAATTACATACATATATATATATATATACGCATACATACACACAGACACGTGTGTGTATGTGTGTGTGAATAGTTATATAATGTGTGCGGTTATGTCCAATGTAGATTTAAGTGAGATGCTAGGTCAGTTTTGGCACATGTGAACATTAGAAACTTGCTCAGTTGTGGATCTTCACCAGTAAGAGTCACGAAGTCTCACGCTCTCTTAGCTCACCATTTTTTGTGAGGATGAGTCCGGAGGATAAACCGCACAGGTTAGATGTTGGTGATCATGTGATGGAGTGCCAGCTCGGAGGACAGAATACTGTAAAACAAAGCAGAAGAAACTAGAGAAAGTGAACCGCTGGGAGGCTTGCAATTGAAAGGAAAGTCAGGGTTTAAGCGAGGCTTGTGGGATGAGTAGGATTTGCTCAGAAGCCATCTGTTCCTAACAAGGGTCTGTTTGATACGTCCTGCTTAGGTCATAAAAGTGACGTGTCTTACCGAATGTTGTTTTTGCCCTTCCTGTGCTGCTGTCTTAGCCCCTTTGGGGTGCTGTAACAAAAATACCATAAATTAGGCGGTCCGTTGTGAGTAATTTTTAAAAAATTACTGATCTGTATCTCTGCTGGGTCTTCACTGCTGCACGGGCTTTTGTCCAGTAGCGGCAAGCAGGGGCAGCTCTCTAGATGTGCGAGGGCTTCGCATTGCTGTGGCTTCTCTTGTTACTGAGCACAGTCTCTAGGCTCACAGGCTTCGGTGGTTGCAGCATGTGGGTTCAGTAGTTGCAGCTCCTAGGTTTAAGAGCCCACGTTCAGTAGTTGTGGCATACAGGCTTAGCTGCTCCAAGGCATGTGGGATATTTCTGGACCGTATCTCCTGCATTGGCAGGTGGATTCTTTACCACTGAGCCACCAGGGAAGCCCCATTTTGAGTAAGTTTTGTGCAAAGTGTTAGGTCAACGTTATTGTTTTTTCTTTTTCTGCCTTTAAGCGTCCAATAACAGTATTGCTTCTAATGATAAAACATAAAAACAGCTCCAGATATTCATCATCATGTAAACTGTGGTATATTTACAAAATGGAATGCCGAATAAAAACAAAGAGCTAAAGGTACGTGCAGCAATATCCCAGATACACGTTGTTGAATGAAAAAGTCAAATTGTAGAATATTTGTTTGTATGTTGTGATTGTCATTCCATATATATATATATGATTCTAAAATGTATTAAGCTAAAATGATTATAATAATACATTAAAAAGAGATGGGAAACATGGAATTTAGGGAGTGGAATTCACCTTTGGGGAGGGAGTAAGGAAGTGTGAGATCAAGGGACTTCAAGGTTAACTATAAATTCTGTCTTTTAGATTGAGTGGTGGGAACAGAGGTGTTCACTGCACAGTCATCCTGAAAATGTTTTCAAAGACTGCATTTCCTATTTTGTTGCTACTATAAAAACATGTAGTTGATTTTTGTAGCAGCCATCTTTACAGAGTTTTTATTGCTAATCATTCACCTTTAGATTTTTAAGTTGGTTGTTGACTTTGGCTCATCAATTTTTAAACTTCTTAATATTCTAATATATTTATTAAAATTTCTCTATTTCACATTTGCTGCTAATTATCAGTTTCCAGTTTTTAGTTTGTGTTATTTCCATTAGCTCTTGGTTTAAAATTTTTCAATTTGTAATCGTTTGTTGAGTTATTTAAAAATACCTTAAGATTTCTGAAATGTTTTGATTTGGTTATCTTTTTGGTGAAAATTTTTAATTTAATACCTTGTGGTCAGAGAGTATGGCCCAAATGATAATCTTTACATTTGTTGAGATATCATTCACAGCCTCAGTTCAGTTCAGTCACTCAGTCGTGTCCAACTCTTTGCGACCCCATGAACCGCAGCACACCAGGCCTCCCTGTCCATCAACAACTCCCAGAGTGCACCCAAACCCATGTTCATTGAGTCGGTGATGCCATCCAACTACCTCATCCTCTGTCGTCCCCTTCTCCTCCTGCCTGCATTCTTTCCCAGCATCAGGGTCTTTTCTAATGAGTCGGTTCTTTGCATGAAGTGGCCAAAGTATTGGAGTTTCAGCTTCAGCATCAGTCCTTCTAATGGATATTCAGGACTGATATCCTTTAGAATGGACTGGTTGGATCTCCTTGCAGTCCAAGGGACTCTCAAGAGTCTTCTCCAACACTGCAGTTCAAAAGCATCAATTCTTCGGCGCTCAGCTTTCTTTATAGTCCAACTCTCACATCCATACGTGACTACTGGAAAACCCATAGCTTTGACTAGATGGACCTAGTACATAACATTATTGGAATATTTGTAGGTGAGAGATAATTTTTAAGTTTTTTGAAAATAATTCTGTTTTGGTAGATTTCTACACTCTGTTACATTCATCGTACTTTAGAAAATAGGCAGTTGTTAAGGAAATCTGCTGTTTTCAGATTCACTATTGTATTCACTATTCAATTCACAACAGATTCACTATTGTATTCACTATTCAATTCACAACAGAGTCACTATTGTATTCACTATTCAATTCACAACAGAGTCACTATTGTATTCACTATTCAATTCACAACAGAGTCACTATTGTATTCACTATTCAATTCACAACAGATTCACTATTGTATTCACTATTACAAAAGTGAATATTTTGCTGAACCCACATTTATGTTACAAAAGCTATGTTTTCAGCATCTCAAGCTTTGTAAGTCCTGGCCACATTTGTTGCCTTGCATACTTCCATTTCAAGATCAAAATTATTAATTTTTAACACAAGGACACAGTAATTGCTTTGTGTTGTTTTTGTTTCATAATCCTGTGTTAACATTTTTGTGACCTTTCTCAAATATTTTGTATGAAAACTTTTATTGTTATGAATACTGTTAATTTTGATGTGTTTGGTTTTCATTTCTTTCAGACACTTGAGCATTACCTTCTTGTGTTTATTTAATTGGTTTTTAGATGACTCCATTGCTGGTTGTTTACCATGTAGCTTAATATAGGTTTACCCAGAATTAGCAGTGAGAGCATGTTACGTATAATATGGAAGACAAAGGGTCACAAAATGTAAAATTGTTGTAAAATTTTCATGTTAGGACAGAATAAGAGACAACTTAGTATTTAAGTTAAATTGGAAACATTAGCATTTACTGATTTTTTAGATGTTAGTAGTTGGTAATAAAGGAGAATCATGTTTAAATTAAGTATGGGAAATGCTTGGCTTAAATGATTGAGAACATTTCATAAGTGTTTTAGTCTTTAATATATTACTGCGTCTAGAAAATATCTAATTTAGATTCCTACTTTTTAACGTTTTCTAGGTTGGCTTAACGGAGAAGGCAGTGGCACCCCATTCCAGTATTCTTGCCTGGCAAATCCCATGGACGGAGGAACCTGATGGGCTGCCGTCCATGGGGGTCGGGAAGAGTCGAACACGACTGAGCGACTTCACTTTCACTTTTCACTTTCATGCATTGGAGAAGGAAATGGCAACCCACTCCAGTGTTCTTGCCTGGAGAATCCCGGGGGCGGCGGAGCCTGATGAGCTGCCGTCTGTGGGGTCGCACAGTCAGACACAACTGAAGCGATTTAGCAGCAGTAGCAGCAGCAGATTGGCTTAAAACTCCTTTTTTCATGAAGGAGTTTACAAAAGTGAATATTTTATTGAACCCACATTTATTGAAATACTACTTAGAATACTTTTCAGAAAGTTATCATTGGTCATTAAGAATTTGTGAAAAATCCTGGGAATAGAAATTATGAGATCTTTAATGAAGAAGATTTACATTAGAATTAATATGTATTAGTAAGAATGCCTAATACGTTTGGTGCTTTAAGGATTTCAGAGCACAGTGACCTATTTGGTATTGTTCTGTCCTCAGAACAGCCTTGTACAGTTTTGGGTTGGCTACTTGAGTGAGTCCTTGTGGTTCAGTGAAGCCTGGAGTTAAATATGCCTGTTATATAAATGCTGCTAGAAATTCCATTGGGGATTCTTTATTGTTTAAATTCTTTCCATCTTCATTGTTGATTAATTGAAGTAACACATTAGATGAAACCTATTGTTGTCGTCAAAGAAAAAGCAGTAATCCAGTTAAACTGGAAATTTTTTTTTTTACCTGTTTATGTTAGCATTTCCAGGTTCTCCTACTCTGCTTATAGTTTTGTGGGTGGTCAGCATTAGTTATTTTAGTTTAAACTGATAGAGCTCAGATTGTCAGTTTTAATTATTAATGAAACAATATTATCTGTATCTGGATGGAAAAAATTGCATTCGTAACTTATTTGAAAAATGAGTTTTGTTTCACTATGTAAAAATTATATTTAAAAATTCCATTGTTGACTTTTCTTATCGTACACAGATTCAGTCCCTAACAGGGTTTTTAGACTTTACAATGGTGTGGAAGTGATAGGCAATCAGTAGAAACAGAACTTCAGATTTTGAATTTTTGCCTTTTCTTGAACTAAGAACTGCAACATGATACTCTTCCTTGATCCTGGGCAGCTGTGAGCAGTTCAGCTTCCAGTCAGCAGTGTGATCATGAGGGCGAACAACCACGTACAGCCATCCTGTGTTCATACAGCCAGTCTGCTTTTTACTTTAGTATAGTAGTCAATAAATTATATGAGAAATTCAGTACTTTATTGTAAAGCAGGCTTTGTGTCAGGTGATTTTGCCCAACTATAGGCTAAATGTGTGCTGAGCACATTTAAGGTAGGCTGGGCTAAGCTGTGATGTTCAGTAGGTTAGATGTATTATAAATGTGTTTCTGACTTAATGATGTTCTCAATTTGCAAGGAGTTTGTTGGGCCATAACCCCATCATAAGTCAAAAAAGATCAGTACTTGCCAGATTTCTTTGGAAACCTTTATTTCAAAAAATTGTGATAGAAGTATATCTTTGAAATAAGAATTGGAAATATAGGATTGGTCCTTGACAAAGATTTGTAAACTCAGAAATGATTTTTCCTTTCTCCTTCATCACTCCTTCAGAGTGGTGTCCTGTCCAGATGTCACCCTCTTTGCTCCTAAATATGAGTGTTTGTGCACAATTGAATTAAAAATATGTGAGTATAAAAAAGGAGTAATTGTTTCTACAAAAACACTGCTAAATATTTTGAAAATAATCATTATAGTTTAGTTGCTAAAATAAAAAAGAAAAAAATACTGTCAACTTAGGTGTGGCTGAGTTAAAAGAGTCTAGGAATCTACATCAGACTGATTTGCAAATGTCTCTTAAGTTCTCAGCTGCTTAAAAACAGTTGGATACTGTGTGTAATGAATTGTATGATGGGCTTACTAAGGAAGTCTCAGAACTCGAAAGTGTGGCTCCCGTGCAATGAAGGCCTTAGCTTCCAATCTTCTCCCTGTGGGAAGGTTAAGTCAACTACCAGATGCGTGAAAGTTGGGGAAAAGTCAGTTGTTGGGGTGTTGGGCACTTGCATGGAGAAATTTTCTTCTAATCAATCTGTTGTTTAAAACCTTTCAAATGATTTTCCTTCTTATTGATAGGGACAGTTTTATTGAAGGCTCATTGTACCATATAGTTGAAACCGTTCTCCAAAATGGCACAAAAAAGCGCAGCATGCGGCAATAGAGTAAAAACATTGCAAGGGAATTACAGTTCTGTAGGCAGCGGAGCAACTAGAATTAACAAGCTAAAGCTTCTTTTTATAGGCAGATTCACAAGTGCTAAAACTTGAGAAAAATATGCATTATACTTTTGTTTTAGTTTTTCAGCCGGATGGATTCTAAATTAGTTATAGAATTTTCCCCATTAATATGTACCATTGGCATAGAAACACTTGTAAATAAACTTACCTGAAATGACACATTAAGTTACTTCTCATCCCTGTCCTGGGGAGGACCTTACAGAAAGTGACCTAAAAACCATAGTTTTGCCATTCAATGTAATGTTCTTCCTCTGACCTTTGAATCAGATTTTTGGATTGTTTAAAGAGTATATATGGTAAAAAGAATTTTGAAAAAAGTATAAGACAGAGTAAGCAGTCATATAAAATAGGTGACATCAAACATTTGAGAAATAGTATAGTGATAGAGGGTGAAATTTCCATGTAAGCATTTCCAGAACCTTGGTGAAAACTGTAACCTAATAACATCCTGAATTAAAGGAGATTCCGAAGGACATAGTTAGTCGCACTGTGTATGTTTTTAATCATCTCAAACTGAAGACTCTTGTCAATTGGTAAGAGACAGATTGTCCAGTAGTCACAGAGATTTTTTAGATGAAATTGTGGATGCTGCAGAAACCACAAAGGTTGTGACGGAGAAGGATGTATTCAGTATGATGATGAGGAGGACGTGTGAGCAATCCATAGCCAAAGACTGCTCATATCATAGAGAGACCCTAGACATAGCTCTATGTTGTATTGAACAACAGCATCCAGTATTAATATATAGGAAGGACCAGTGCCAGGAAAATTGTATTTCTTCTAAAGAAATTCAGATTATCCACTTTGTTAAATTAATTAAATAAATAAATTATTTATAAACTTATTTATTTTAAAGAAAAATGTAGTATCTAAAGTGTGCTTTTTAAAAAAATGATTTCCTATTTATCTAGATTTGCATTAAATGAAATAGTTCCAATCACTGGATAAGACGGCCTCTGCTGTATTAAAGTCATTTATTTTTCCCACTATAGGATATAGACAGTACGACATGTTTGTAAAATAATTTGTATTTTGAACAAATAAAATGTTAAGTAACATTTGTATATTAATTTGTAATTGTATGGATCAGGAACTGTGATCTAGATGAGAGGGTGAATTAAAATTTTGACCTCAGGATTTTTTAAAAATTCTACCACTTCTGTGTATGCATAAATTTATAACTGGTCATAAATAATTATCAGATTAACATTTTGTCATTCATATGAAAGTCTGTTTAGGAAAACTGTATTAATTAAACTTGTTTAATCATTTAATTTTAGAAAATTAAGCAGAGGAACTAAAAGTACTGTAGTTTCTGTTTAGCATAGCTGTATAGCTTTAAGGTTCTTCAGGGAAATCCAGTTTTTAGAATTAACACTGTTTCATTACTTAAGCAGTGTGTTAACTAACCTGTTGTAGCAGAACATTTATTAATAACTTCATATTTTTGCATAATTATAAATTGGCATCATTCATTTGGGGAAGAGAAATATATGGAACTTGAGTGATTTTTCCAAATAATGTGTCCATTCTAACTTGAGTGTATTATCTTATCCCTAATAGTATTTTGTTGTTTTAGTTACTAGGTCTTGTCTGACTCTTTTGCCATCCCATGGACTGTAGCCTGCCAGGCTCCTCTGTCCATGGATTCTCCAGGCAAGAATATTAGAGTGAGGTGCCATTTCCTTCTCCAGGGGAATCTTCCTGACCCAGGGATGGAACCAGGGTCTCCTGCATTGGCAGGCAGGTTCATTATTACTGAGCCAGTGGGAAAGCCCCCTAATGGATTTTCAAATACATTGATATGAATTTCTTACACTTTGTTTTAATTATAAAACTATTTTAATTTTTTTATAATGTCATATGTGGTATGGTACACATGGTGTGCACATAATTTGTTTATTCTTGTTTAGCACTTGACAGTGCTAGTGTGAAATGAATGAATTACTAAGAAACAGGAGAGTAGAAATGAATAGTCTAAAATTAAAAATGTATATCTTCAAAGTCATACTTTTAAGTTACCTTGATAAAAAACTATATGCATCCAGCAAAGTGAAACAGATGTCTAGGAAATTAAGACTATTTGGAAATAGGTATCTTATTCTTCATCATTATTGTTCACTTTCCAGAAATATCCTCTTGGTGCCTCTTGTCTGATTATCTTCTGTGGATCTAATGATTCTAGTATTTTATTAATATTTTGTTTTGAAGGTTCCAGTTGACCTCATTTCTTGTATAGATATTCTTTATTCTTTTAATTTTTTAAATTGAAGTATAGTTGATTTACAACCTGTCAGTTTCAGGTGTACAGCAAAGTGATTTGGTAATACATGCATTTATACGTATGTTTGTATGTATACTTTTTCAGATTCTTTTTCCATTTAGATTATTATATTCAGTAGAAAACACTGAGCACAGTTCTCTGCTCCATAGAGTAGGTCCTTGTTTATGTTTTATATATGTAGTAGTGTGTAAATGTTACTCCCAAATTTCTAATTTGTTTATATTGTGTCTAGATATTATTCTTGACACAAGGCATTTACTAGTTATAGATAATAACAAGCAGCAAAAAGATCTGCCTGAAATAGGCAGAAGCTTGTTCATCTTTCTTTCAGTGTGATTCTCAGAAGCAGTACCAGCATAAGCTTTATTTAGCTTATAGATAATTTTAACTCTCTTTAAGTCATGACTCAGTAGGTTGATGAAGCCGAGAAATCTGTTTTTCCCCTAAATCTTGTAGGGTGTCTTTGATTATCAGTCAAGTTTATAAACCACTGATTAAGGTGAACTACCTTAGGATTTGCTAGTCTGTTAGTTCCAAGCAGAGAGACAGTGGAAAGAACTTTTTAACATCAAAGAGTGTCTTTGGAGATAACATAACTTTTATTAAAACAAATGTTTTTTAAGAAGAGTTTTTCCTGCCTTTTTGCTAGCAAGATTCAGTAATGGCTTAGCTAAAAACACCTTTGGGATGGATTCAGAGGATCCAAAAGATACGGTGATGCAATGTGATTAACAAGCTGGAGGGGGAGGGTCACGAATGTGTGATTCTGAAGTCTCTTCTGTTTGAAACCAATTTTCAGAGTCTTGAATTTGATCCAGCAGATAGTATGTATACTGCAAATGGAAAGATTAAACTGGAGCAACATAATTAGGGTGAGCCATTGCATCTGCACTTGTATCGCAGCAACTGAGTTTGAAACCAGCTGCGAAATGGTGACTAATCTCTCTGGCAAGCCCACATGAGAGTGCAGTACAATGAACCAGCTTTAGCCTCCCAAGCACATGTGCCTTCAGCGCGCCTCCAGCAGGTGATGCTGGTGACGCAATCTGATTATACTTTTGAATGTATTCTAACCACAGTCAACAGTTGAGTCTCACAAGGGATTTCACAAAAGGCTTCAAACCAACTCTAGGGTTTTTTCAGATAGTTTCAATTATAGAATGCTGTAGGAACTAATATATATATATATATATATAAATTTTTTTTCCTTTAGTGACTGTAGTACCTTATAATGCCTTATTATCTTCAAATTGAGAGGTTTCAGTTAATTTTTACATATGCAATGAAGATGAGAAAAATAATGTGGAAAGAAGAAAGTACTTGAACTTGGACCTCCTTTTCAGAATTGTTCATGACAACTTATACTGATCAATTAAAATAATTAAGCTGTCTAGACTGTTTAATTCTGTGCAGACAGGAGATGGTGCATCAGTGGGCTGGGAAGTGCTCTAGTGCTGCCCTCACCTCTCTGGATTCAGGGATCCACCTCCCAGGCATCCTAGTGTGTCCTGATGAGGTGACATCTAACAGTATCTTGCATACTAAAGGTGTTTAATAAATACTCACTTTGACTTGGACCTGAGCCTTTATTTTTCATCTTTGAATGCAGAAACGGTTTCTTCCTCCAGTGTACCACAGAGGGACATGGAGAGGATGAAATAGACAGAGCCATCTGTTCGAGAATATATGTCATCTTTGGGGAAAAAGTGCTGCAGGACCTAAAATACAGTCATACGTACCATTTCAAAATGAGTAGTTCAAAAGTAGAATGCTTAGAAATTGCTTGTTAATCTTAAATTTAAATGCAAACATAGGATCTATAATAGCTTGCAATAAAGGACAAGAACTCACCCCTGAGAATAAAGGGGGAAAGGGAGTGTGAAAGCCCTACCTGGTAGTACCCAAGATTAGTGTTCATCAGATTCGCTGTGGACGCTTGTCACCAGCACATATGCCTGAGTCTCATCCCCACGAGTTCTGATTTTGTTGGTTTGGAGTGGGGTCCAGGCACCTGGGGTTTTATTCATCTCCCTCCCTAGCCCTCTCACCCAGTGGTTTTTGACACACAGCAACATTTGAGAAATACTGCCCCAGACTATAGTAGTATTCTGACATGACTGAGCAACTAAGCACACACACACCGATTATAAGCAGACCGCTAGAAGGCAGACTGCTAAGCTTCCTAACTTGCGGACAAAAGAAAACTCTTCATTGTCATCAGGAGAAATAGACTGTTCTCATGGTAATTGTTAAAAGGTTTTTTGAAAAAATATAATGTTTGTTGTGTTCAGTTTTGATTTTGTAGAAGCTGCTATTATTTTTCATATATTTATTTAAACTTTTGATATAAATAAAGGAAATTTTACCGAAAGACTAAAAGCCTTCACTAAAGTAAATTGAGTGGTTTGGGTGCAGGTATGCTGCCTTCTAGTAATCTCTGCGAAAATTGCTGCTGCTGCTAAATCGCTTCAGTCAAGCCCTACTCTGTGCGACCCCACAGACGGGAGCCCACCAGGCTCCCCCGTCCCTGGGATTCTCCAGGCAAGAACACTGAAGTGGGTTGCCATTCCCTTCTCCAATGCATGAAAGTGAAAAATGGAAGTGAAGTCGCTCAGTCGTGTCTGACCCTCAGCGACCCCATGGACTGCAGCCTTCCAGGCTTCTCCATCCATGGGATTTTCCAGGCAAGAGTACTGGAGTGGGGTGCCATTGCCTTCTTCGGTTTCTGGAAAAATACCATTTAAACTCTGAAAGAACTAATGGTTAGCATATGTTGTGGCTTGACTCAGTTCAGTTCAGTTCAGTTGCTCAGTCGTGTCCGACTCTTTGCGACCCCATGAATCACAGCACACCAGGCCTCCCTGTCCATCACCATCTCCCGGAGTTCACTCAACTCATGTCCATCGAGACGGTGATGCCATCCAGCCATCTCATCCTCTGTCGTCCCCTTCTCCTCCTGCCCCCAATCCCTCCCAGCATCAAAGTCTTTTCCAGTGAGTCAACTCTTCGCATGAGGTGGCCAAAGTACTGGAGTTTCAGCTTTAGCATCATTCCTTCCAAAGAAATCCCAAGACTGGTCTCCTTTAGAATGGACTGGTTGGATCTCTGTGCAGTCCAAGGGACTCTCAAGAGTCTTCTCCAACACCACAGTTCAAAAGCATTAATTCTTCGGTGCTCAGCTTTCTTCACAGTACAACTCTCCCATCCATACATGACCACAGGAAAAACCATAGCCTTGACTAGATGGACCTTTGTTGGCAAAGTAATGTCTCTGTTTTTGAATATGCTATCTAGGTTGGTCATAACTTTTCTTCCAAGGAGTAAGCGTCTTTTAATTTCATGGCTGCAATCACCATCTGCAGTGATTTTGGAGCCCCCAAAAATAAAGTCTCACTCTAGTGTCCCCCCAAAAGATACGACCTAACGTCTGGTATCTCTGAATGTGATCTGATTTGAAAATCGAGTCTTTGCAGATGTAATCAAGCTATCAAGTTAAGATGAGCTCATACTCATTAGAGTGAGTCTTCCTCCAGTGACTGGTGTCCTTAAAAAAAAAAGGAGGGAAATCTGAACATAGAGACACAGAGAGAAAAACGTCATGTGATGATGAAGACAGAGATTGGAGCAATGCAGGAACCCCAAGGGATTACCAGCAACTACTCTAAGCTGGGAAGAAGAAAGACAGGGTCATTCCCTAGAGACTCCAGAGAGAGCAGGGCCCTGCTGACACTTGATTTCAGACTTCAGACTTCCAGAACTGTTTGAGAAGTGTGTGTGTGTGTGTGTGCTCAGTCATGACGGCCAACTCTTTGCAGCCCAATGGACGATAGCCCACTAGGCTCCTCTGTCCATGGAATTCTCCAGCCAAGAATACTGGAGTGGGTTGCCACCTCCTTCTGCACGGGATCTTCCTGACCCAGGGATCACACCCATATCTCCTGTACTGGCAGGTGGATTCTTGTTAGAGAATAAATTTCCATTATTTTGATCCACTAAGTTTGTGGCACTTTTTTAATGGCAGCTCTAGGAAACTAAGATAGCACATGGATAGCTCTTCTCTTATTTAGATTTTTGATCAAAAGTAGATAGAAGAAAAATGTGAAAGTTCTTTTCTCACGTATTCTGCGTGTATATAGAGGCTCATGTGCTTTGAACCTGCCGTTGTGGCAAGCTGGGACTCTGTTTGCAAGGTCAAGGAGACAGTCAAGTCGTGTTACCAGATAACAACCACTCTGCTCATGCAGGACTGTGAGCCGTAGGGCTTCCTGTCGTTAGAACCCAGCTTCTCCTTAAAAAGATGCTCATGTATTTGAACGTGTGTGTGTGCTAAGTCGCTTCAGTTGTGTTGGACTCTGCGACTGTAGCCCTCCAGGCTCCTCTGTCCATGGGATTCTCCAGACAAAAATACTGGAGTGGGTTGCCATGACCTCTTCCAGGGGATCTTCCTGACCCGGGGGTCGAAGTTGCGTATCTTACACCTCCTGCATTGGTAGATGGGTTCTTTATCATTAGCGCCACCTGGGAAGCCCCGTGTATTTAAGTACTAAATGTCAATGTAGGAATTTTTTCCCAGAGGATAAGGAAGACTTTTATCATTAGCAAGAACTGGTCTCCCCTGGAATGAAAATCCCCTTCCACTTCAGGGAAGATCTCTGCAGAGTGAGTGAATCAGCCTTTGGTGCCGCTGCTTCCTCCTCTCTCTGACCTTCTGTGACTGCCCACCGGCATTTTGGCTACTGTCCTCACTGTGATCTTTATCGAGCTCTCCACTGAAATCTGTTCTCTTCTGTCAACCCAGTGTCCAGCTCTCAGGGCCTTTATTCTATTGTAAAATGTCAGGGTGAAGAGCACCAGCTCAAAGCCAGTCAAACTGATACATAGTCAGATATGTGTGCACATCTGAAGTTGCTTTTTTTGAAGAATAATTTGGCCTGAACTGAAGGTATCCACCCCTAAGGTCAGCTCTATATGCAGATAGAGTACCTCTGCCTAAGAATATTTTGGCTCTGGTACTTCTCTGGTGGGGCCAGGAGGTAAGTCATTTAATCTCTTTGAGGGTTGATCTCCTTATTTATAAAACTGAGGTGATAAAACCTATCTTTGAGGTTAACGCATGGATGAAATGAGTAGCCATATACGGCATATAGGAATCCCTTGAAAAATGATATTTCAGGCTATATAAGAATAATAGCAAAATCCCATCGACTTCTTCACTATGTTCATTTATGTATTCATTCATATATTTATTCACTTACTAATTTGATAGACAGCATCCACAGTGCTAGACATTAGGAATAAATGGTGATTATGATAGAAAACAGGCTGTGCCCTCACAGAAGGGACAGTGCAGTTGGAGAGATAAATGTTAATTGTATGATCAGCTGATTAAGTGTAAAACTATAGCATCAATAAGTACTGTAACAGATGACCAAGTGAGGAAGTTTGAGGAAGTCTTCCCTCAAAGAAGGTGAAAGCATGTGTACAGGTCAACTGGTTGGGGAGGGTTCTAGACTGTGTTGCTGTTGCGTCACTCAGTCATGTCTGACTCTTTGCAACCCCATGGATGCAGCACGCCAGGCTTCCCTGTCCTCCACCAAGTCCCAGAGTTTGCTCAAAGTCATGTCCATCAAGTCGCTGATGCCATTCAACCATCTTGTCCTCTTTTGTCCCCTTCTCCTCCTGCCTTCAACCTTTCCCAGCATCAGGGTCTTTTTCAGTGAGTTGGCTCATCACATCAGGTTTGGTCAGAGTATTAGAGCTTCAGCATCAGTCCTTCCAATGAATATAAATGATTGATTTCCTTTAGGATTGACTGGTTGGATCTCCTTGCATTCCAAAGGACTCTCAAGAGTCTTCTCCAACACCACAGTTCAAAAACATCAATTCTTTGACACTCAGCCTTTGTTATGGTACAACTCTTACATCCATACATGACAACTGGAAAAACCGTAGCCTTGACTATATGGACCTTTGTTGCAAAGTAACATCTCTGCTTTTTAATATGCTGTCTAGGTTGGTCATAGCTTCTCTTCCAAGGAGCAAGCGTCTTTTAATTTCATGGCTGCAATCACCATCCACAGTGATTTTTGGAGCCCAAGAAAATAAAGTCTTTTTACTCTTTCTATTGTTTCCCCATCTATATGCCATTAAGTGATGGGACTGGATGCCATGATCTTTGTTTTTTGAATGCTGAGTTTTAAGTCAGCTTTTTCACTCTCCTCTTTCACCTTCATCAAGAGGCTTTTTAGTTCTTGGCTTTCTGCCGTAAGAGTGGTATCAAATGCACTGCTGCTGCTGCTGCTGCTGCTAAGTCGCTTCAGTCGTGTCCGACTCTGTGCGACCCCATAGATGGCAGCCCACCAGGCTCCCCCGTCCGTGGGATTCTCCAGGCAAGAACACTGGAGTGGGTTGCCATGTCCTTCTCCAATGCATGAAAGTGAAAAATGAAAGTGAAGTCGCCCAGTTGTGTCTGACTCTCAGCGACCCCATGGGCTGAAGCCCACCAGGCTCCTCCGCCCATGGGATCCTTCAGGCAAGAGTACTGGAGTGGGGCGCCATTGCCTCTCTTAGGCAAGTCTAATGGTCATGGTGATGCCCCAGCTAACACCCTCACCTCAGTCCCTTGTCCTCCAAAGACTTTTTATGCTGATGACCTTCCTTTTCTACAGAGTAGTTCTCTGTTGTGGCCTTGCTCTTGATTATATGATCAGTCAGAGTGATGCATCCTCAGAAATCTTAAATCTTAAACCCAGGAATTCTCTTCTTTGATGTCGTGTTGCCCCTGTTTCACGCCACTGTTCCTGCTTGCTCATCTGACTGGTTGAAAGCTTTGCTTCAGTGACTTCCTGACTTATCTAGCTTGAACCCTGTGGTCAATCACTGCAGTCTTGTGAGATTAAGTCTCCCAGTTATTTTGATCTCTGTCTGTTTTTAGCTCTGGATAA
This sequence comes from Budorcas taxicolor, assembly GCF_023091745.1. Lineage (NCBI taxonomy): Eukaryota > Metazoa > Chordata > Mammalia > Artiodactyla > Bovidae > Budorcas > Budorcas taxicolor. The sequence continues at coordinate 17,656,761 of NC_068913.1, forward strand.
AGTCAACCTTTCCCTTAATCTGCCCCCACTCTCAGGCTACTAAGAGTATTGGAAGAAAATTCTAGCTATGTGTATGGGAACTATAATGCATTGTTGCTTTCTAATTGTCTGAAATTTCATCTCTATTTTTTGGTCCTTTCTCATCAGCTTTGTGTTAACAGAGTGTATGTCAGCCTTGACTATATGCTGGAGTTACCTGAAGGTGTTCTTAAACGTACCACTGCCTTGGTTCCACCCATAAAGAGTGGATTTTTTTTTTTGAAGATAAATGTTCTTTTTTATTAGAATATGGTTGATTTACAGTGTTCATTTCAGATGTGCAGCAACGTGAATCAGTTGTACGTACACATATGTGTACTCTTTTTTAGATTCTTTTCCCACGTAGGTCGTTACAGAGTCTTGAGTAGAGCTCCCTGTGTTGTAGGCCCTTCCTAGCCGTCTGTTTCATGTATAGTAGTGTGTATATGTCACACTCTCAGTCTCCCAGTTTATCTCTTCTCCGTTTTCCTCTGATAACTGTAAGTTTATTTTCTACATTTGTGGCTCTGTTTCTGTTTTGTAGATGTTTTTTGTATCATTTTTAATTAGATTCTACATATACGTGATATCGTATAGCATTCGTCTTTGTCTGACCTCCTCCTCTTAGTTTGATCATCTCTGGGTCCATCCATGTTGCTGCAAATGGCATTCTTTTATATGGCTGAGTAATATTCCATTGTATATATATGTACCACAGCGTCTTTATCCATTCACCTGTCAGTGGACATTTGGGTTGCCTCCCTGTCTTGGCTGTTGTAAAGAAATCTGCAGTGAACGTTGGCATGCATGTTAGTTTTCTCTGGATATATGCCCAGGATTGGGATTACTCGGCCATATGGTCTCCAGCGACCAAAGTCCAGGACCAGATGATTTCACAGTGAGTTGAATCAAATATTTAGAGAAGAGTTAACACCTCTCCTTCTGGAACTCTTCTAAAAAACTGCAGAGGAAGGAACGCTCCCACCGGCATTCCACCTCTAAAGGTCCTGATGTGATTGTCCTAGAGTACATTTCACTTGGTGAGACACTTCCCAGGTGATTCCAGTGTTCAGCCAAGGTTAGAACCACTGAGCTAATGTGCCCTCAGAGACTGACGGACTGATTCACCTCTTCTTGAGCTTTCTCCTAGCTCTCTTGCTAAGCAGACGATCTTGTCTCATCCCAACTTCTTTTCCCTTCTCTACCTTTAGACCTACTTATTTTTCATGGCATCCATACTCAGCTAGTTCATTCCTGTTATAGAGAAAAAAATTGCCTACGTTGTCATATTTGACCTCTTCAGAGGTGCACTGGACGTCAGTCTCTCTCCTGCTCCTCCTCCAGTCCTGATCAGAGCTGAGTGACCTGTTCTGATTGGGCTTGAAAAGTAGACACGTGCTATCATCATCAGTTCAGTTCAGTCTCTCAGTTGTGTCCGAGTCTTTGTGACCTGTGGACTGCAGGACACCAGGCTTCCCTGTCCATCACTAACTCCCGGAGCTTGCTCAAGCTCATGTCCTTCGAGTCAGTGACGCCACCCAACCATCTCATCCTCTGTTGTCCCCTTCTCCTGCCTTCAGTCTTTCCCAGCATCAGGGTCTTTTCCCATGAGTCAGTTCTTCGCATCAGGTGGCCAAAGTATTGGAGCTTCAGCATCAGTCCTTCCAGTGAATCTTCAGGACTGATTTCCTTTATAATTGAATGGTTTGATCTCCTTGCATTTCAAGGGACTCTCAAGCGTTTTCTCCAGCACCACAATGCAAAAGCATCAATTCTTCAGCTGTCAGCTTTCCTTATGGTCCAACTCTCATATCCATACATGACTGCTAAAAAAACCATAGCTTTAGGCAGACCTTTGTTGGCAGTGTAATGTCTCTGCTTTTTAATGTGCTGTCTAGATTGGCCATAGCTTTTCTTCCAAGGGGCAAGCATGTCTTAATTTCATGGCTGTAGTCACCATCTGCACTGATTTTGGAGCCCAGGAAAATAAAGTCTGTCACTGTTTCCCCACCTATTTGCCATGAAGTGATGGGACCATTGTCACCCTGTCAAGCATGAATTTTCTCTTGAAAACAAAACTGGGTGAGAAAGCAATCAGTTCCAAGCTTAAGAAATATTAAGCAGATAAGTGAAAGGTGATGCTTTTCAGAGCAAATGATGAAATGTACTGAGAAGTGCTACCTGAAAGGTGGTTGGGACCAGACAAAGGGCAGCAGTGGGAGAGGGCGTTCGGTCTCTGAATATTTTACTAACGTTGTTGAACTTTGATTTTCAAATACTTAGTCTTTTCTTCCTGTGTGCACAGAGTGAAATGATCAGATACATGTTTTTGTTTGTTTTCAGCTTATTTGGATGCCCCAGGTCTTAGTTGTAGCATGTGGGATCTAGTTCTGTGACCAGGGATCAAACCCTGGCCCCCTGCATTGGAAGTGTGGAGTCTTAGCCCCTGGACTACCAGGGAAGTCCCAAGTATGTTTTAAGGATAGCATTATGGTCACCATATAGGACATGGTCTGTAGAGGAAATAGGTTCAAGACACGAAGGATGTTAGCCATTTGCAGTGATCTAATCAGGCAGTGATGAATCAGGCTGAGCCTAGGAACAACAAAGGTGAAAGGAGAAGAAACTGCTTCTAGAGATACTGATAGAGGTGGAACCAAGAGGATCATGTCATTTTACATTTTAGAGTATTATGTCAAGACCCATAGGTACTGTGTTTAATTTGGTCATAGTAATTGAACCCAGAATTCTGCTCAATTGCCTGTTTATAAGCTACTTGTTTTAGTCTATGCTAGCACTACAACAAAATTACCATCATCCTGCATGGCTTATAGCAACTGGCCCAATATAAAAAAGACTTCTCAGGAAAAAAATTTTTAAAGACTTTATCTTCTATGGAGTGGCATGTTAGACCAAGTTTGAAGTATACTATTTGATTAGTGATTCAGAATATTTCTTAATGGTCTGTTAGAATGTATGAAAGAAGCCTTAGGGATAAAAATATCATAATCAGGAGAAGTGTGGTAGAAGGATTTGAACTGTGGATACAAATTGGATTTGTCTGACTCTTCAACCCCATGGACTGTAGCCCACCAGGCTCCTCTGTCCTTGGCATTCTTCAGGCAAGAATACTAGAGTGGGTTGCCATTTCCTTCTCCAGTGGATCTTCCCAACCCAGGGATTGAACCCAGGTCTCCTGCACTGCAGGAAGTCTCCTTACTGACTGACCCACCAGGGAAGCCCCAAATTAACATTGGTATAAAACTAGTAACTAAACCACAGACTTTATCTGGATTTTACCAGTTTGTCCCCTAATGTCCTTTTTTTGTTCCAGGATCAAATCCAGTTTCCTTAGTTGCATCCAGCCATATTTTAACATGTTAACCAATCTCTCTCTTGCATTGATTTTTCTCCTTTCACAACCCATTAGGAAATGGTTTGCTTATAAAATTGCATCTTTATAAATAGTACACTTTTGCAGATATGGTCTAGGTCAATTGGAGAACCAATGATCTCTAAAATATACTTTAGCTCTTTAGGATGCTGTAAAGCATTTTCTAATGAGTTGCTGTTAGTCTTCTGACATGGGAAAAATAATAAAATTTCTAATAGAAATATATAACATCATAGCCATATTGGGTATTTTAAAAAAATTTCCACGTTAACATTAAACCTTTATCTCTGTTGTATTTGTGTCAGAAAAAAAAGTAAAAATTACTTAAATCAGTGTGAATAAGACTTTAACTCTGCCGTTTAAATTTATAGACTTCAACATAGCCACCATTTTTTGGTGATCAACCTTCAGTCTGATTTTCCACCTCATTGAAAACATTCTCCAGCTGCTGCTGAGTGATTTCATAAATTGCACTCATGATCCTGGCTTGAAGTTCCTTTAAAGAATGTGGTCCGGATGAATACACAGCAGTTTTAACACAGTCCCATAAAATATAGTTCAGTGGGATAGGTCATGCCGAAAGTTGCACAAGGATTTCATAAACACTCTGAGTAGACGATCACTAAAACTCTGAATGTGTTATATGGAAAAAACCTCATAAAGGGTGGCAGTGTTCCAGAGGTAGATTAAGTGGGTCATCTATGAAACAGCTCCTACTACTGATGGCTCTTATAGTACCACCTGCCAGTTCTTTCATAGTAAATTGTGTGAAATAACACATTCTGTAAACTGATGAACTGCTTATTTATTTAATAAATCCATCAGTGAAAGAAACCTCTGTCGTTAGAAATGGAGTTATTTATTAGACCCAAAAGGTCTTAAGCCAGAAATGTCAGGCATTTGGCGGGGGGGAGACAAAGAATGTTGCAATTCGGCATTGTTTTTTAACAAACAGCAGCAAGTAGCACACCACACCCAGTTGGTATGTTTGTCCTTCATCTGGCAGGAAACTCCAGTCCCTGGGTAATCAGCCCAATGCCAAGTTAAACCTCAAAAAGAACGTCATTGGTCTTGCTGTTGAGTTTTGAAGACATTTCTAAGCTATATGTGGGCTGACATTTTGGTTGCTTCACTGATGCATTTTCTTTGCTGATTTTATTTATTGGTTTAGTGAGGACATCTTTCCCCTAGTCATGACAGTTGCTATTATAGAAAACAGAGCACACCAGTATAAACTTCATATTCCTCAATTAGAGTTGTGGTTCATAATAGACATTGCTCATGTTTTGAGATTAAGGTGGTCACACGAAATAGATGCTACATAGAAAACAGAGCAATGTGTGGTAATTGTGCATACATAGGCTGGATTGTCACCACCCACTGTGCAGAATTAATCCCAGCGCAGTTTTTGCTACTAGCCATTCATGCCAGTTGAAGTTAGATATTCTGCTGTAACACCGTCATAATTTTCAACTCTGTCTCTGAACCTTTCTTAAAAATCTTTATAAAAGTATATGAATTGTTTATACTTATGTATTTTATGTGCTTAATATATTTCATTTGTGTGAGTAGCTTGAAACTATCTTGAATTCAGATATAACAGACCAAGGCAGATTTCCCACTTTTTGATAAAAATAGAAATTCCCATCATCCATAATATGAATATCTCTCTTTAGAGAAGAAAATGTGAGTGTAATTTCTGGTTCTTTTAGATAATTCTGAGCTTTTCATTTCCTTGCATTTTCTAAGAGTTATAATTGCCTTTTTCTTTCTTCCTTTTTTGCTATATTACTAGTTAAGATCTTGCAGTTTCTGCTTTAATTTCGAAGGATAGGGTTGTTCTTCTCTACCTTTAAAAAAATCTTTTGATCCATGTTGTTATTATCAACATTATTATAAAGTAACTGTAGAACTGTTGGCTTAACCTACAGCATTCTTTTTGAGGGGCTTCCCAGGTGGCACAGTGGTAAAGAATCCGCCTGCCGTGCAGGAGACATGAGTTCAGTCCCCGGTCGGGATGATCCCCTGGAGGAGGGCATAGCAACCTACTCCAGTATTGCCTGAAAAATCCCATGGACACAGTAGCCTGGTGGGCTATAGTCCATGGGGTCTCAAAGAGTCAGACACTACTGAGCAGAGCACAGCGTTCCTTTTGAGATACTGTCCCCTGCCCTGTAATCCTAGGGAACCTCTGTTGTTAGCTTGTGGAGTCTCTGAGCCGAGTCTGCGTTTGTGAGATCTGGGGAAGGTGGAGTAAAAATGAACCATTAGATTTACCCGAGTGTGGATGTGAGTCTCCTCTCAGTTCCAAGAAATTCTTTGGTTCCTGTAGATTGGAGTTGTAGGTAGCCTTAATTATCATTAAGAATTTTTTTTTTTAATTTTAACTTAAGGCCTTTAGAGGTAAACCTTTAAGAAGTTCATGAAAGTAGGAAGATTATGCTTTGAAAATTACCTTCCCTGTTCAGCTAAGCTACATTTTTGTGCTTTTACTTTCCAGAGTTAAATCTCTCTCCTAATTTGCTTTCATCTAAGTAAAGTCAAAAGATTTGTTATTCTTCATTATATGTAAACATATATAAACATTACCATATATTTGAAGTTTCAGCATAGGTACTCAAAAGCATGAGGAATATGGTTAAATTGAAGCTCTTCACCAGAGCATTGGGGCTTCCAGGTGTCACTCTTGGTAAAAAAAAAAACCTGCCTCCCAGTACAGGATATGTAAGAGACACAGGTTCAATCCTTCGGTCAGGAAGATCCTCTGGAGAAGGAAATGGCAGCCTATTCCAGTGTTCTTGCCTGGAGAATCCCAGGGACAGAGGAGCCTGCTGGGCTACATTCATGGGGTCACACAGAGTTGGATGAGACTGAGGCAACTTAGCAGGCACCACAGCATGCTGAAACCAAATGCCTAGCCTTAAAGGATTTAATGATCGTTATTTTTCCATTCTCCCTCATTAAAAACACAAGAGTTACCTATTACTTCCATCAATTTCAGGCTTTTTAGTTTTTCCATTAATCCTCATGATATGGGGCTTCCCAGTCAGAGAAGGAAGTGGCAACACACTCCAGTGTTCTTGCCTGGAGAATCCCGTGGGCAGAGGAGCCTAGAGGGCTGCTGTCCATAGGGTCACACAGAGTCTGACACGACTGAAGCGACTTAGCATGCATGCATGCGTTGGAGAAGGAAATGGCAACCCACTCCAGTATTCTTGCCTCCTGTGGACAGAGGAGCCTGGAGGGCTGCCGTCTGTGGGGTCACACAGAGTTGGACATGACTGAAGCGACTTAGTAGCAGCAGCAGCAGGTAGCTCAGTGGTAAAAGAATCTACCTGCCTGTGTAGGAGACACGATTTCAATCCCTGGGTCCCCTGGAGAAGAAAATGCAACCCATTCCAATATTGTTGCCTGGAGAATTCCATGGACAGAGGAGTCTAGTGGGCTACAGTCCATGAGGTCACAAAGAGTCAGACATGACGTGAGCAACTGAGCATGCACACACACACCTTATGATAAATCTTTTGGTTATTAAAGCAGAATAGGCCAGTTTATTTTTTCATCCAAAAAACAATAGTTTGAATCCCAAATGCATGAATTAAAAATGCTTTGCAGTCTCCCACAGTGTTTAGGAGATAGCTAAGACCTAAGAATCTACTGTCAAATGCTCTACCCCATGCTGTCCCCCCAGACCTAAGACTCTGATATCAAAAAGTGTTTGAATTTAGTTTGAATTGTGTTACATAGTAAATATAAGATTATGAAATGTTGTACTTATATTCATAAAAAGTATGCTTAATGAGTATGTTGTGAATAGGGTGGTGTTATTTTTGTAGTTTCTTTCATAGAACACTTGGGTTTCATAAGACCAATAATGTAAAAAAAAATTTCCAGGAATACATCAAATAAATTACAGTTTGATAGACAGTGATTTGTCCGTGAAGAGAGATTGTACCTTAAATGAATCTTGTTGCAAGGTCCGTCACAGAGGAGAGTTGATTTTGGGTGGTTGGTAGCATACCACTCTTGGGCACAGATGTTATAGCTGGAAATAACCTATCAAGGCATCAGATTGGAAGGAAAGAATAGTATAAGGTAAAGGTAGTTTTTCAAGGGACAATATATCTGTACCTATTGTACCTTAAAATATATAATAAAAATATATAATCTGTACTGAAGACTAAAGATTTCAACACATTTTTAGTCCAAGTCCACTTTGTTGAGCAAGTAGGGGAGATCTTGCAGATATGAATCTCTGGAATTGAATCCGATATGAATCGTATATGAATGTCTTCGGAATTAATTCCTACAAAGTCAGTTTTGGTTTTGATGACCCCAGAAGTCTTGCTCCTAGTCTCCCTAAAGCCTCGTCTCACTCGGTTTAGGACGACGTGGTAATGCCCATGAATTAGCTCCCGTGGAATTTTTGCCCTAGGAGTCATGTTCCTGCGAGTTTGCGCTGGTCTTTAGGAGTAACTCTCTCATTATCTTTGCATCATTGGAGAATTGCTGCCTCAGATAAAACCTTTGTGTCTCCTGGGAAAGGCGAAGCTGTGACCCTTATTACCAAGTGCTCTGTCCCTGAGCGAGAGAGGATTGTCTTCTGAGCATTGCGTCCCAGTGACTTCAGTGCCTTCTCTTGGGCTGAAGGTTCTCCTGAATGCAGTTGGAGTTTTCAGTGTTGTTAGTAGTTCAGGCTGCACTAAAGTCCTGATACCAGTTGGTCATCTCTCCCAGGTGAACCCAGCTCACTCTGAGGTGAAAAATTTGCTCTTTGAAGCCATGTCTTCTGGTTCCATCTTCTTTCTGAGACCGATCGCTTAGGAATTTTGTAGTTCAGTTGTAGCATTGCTACGGTTCTTCCTCATAAGTTCCAACTGTTGTGTTAAACCATGGGTCTCTGGCTTATGGCTCCAGTTTTCCCACCTCCCAGTTTGATGGAGGTGGATTTAAATGGTTCTTGATTTGCTGAGTTTCTAAATATCCGTGGATGGAGGAGTTCTGCTTATTTACATGGCATACGTTCGCTCAGTACTTCCAAACATCTGGTTGTCTTTATTTTATTCCATTTTGCTTTTCAAATTATCTTATCAATGTGCGTGATAGCTCTCATTTACTTGTTTTCATTTCACAGAACATGCTTTTCTTCATCGAATCTGGTTCCTGTCGATGTCTCTTCCAAATATTATTATTTTTTTTTGAAGAGTTCTTCCTCAGAATCGAAAATTCTTAACATCTTCATGTAGAGTGACAGGGCGAAATGGGAAGCACTAGACTCATCCCTCGTTGTGTTAAGGTGGGAGTCACGGCGTCTCTGAGCTTTCCCACAATTCAGAAGGCAAAGGTCATCCACCAGAGCGCCCAGGACTGTTGGACCCTGGCTTCAGTGGCCGCCCACAGCCCTGGTAACTTTCCATTCCCTGGAGGTAGGAAACTAACTGAGATCAGCTAGGGTGGCTGGAGATGGTCAGGTCGCTAGTTTCCCGGCAGACCCCACTGCTTATCCAGCCGTGGCAGCTGCCTCGTTCCTGAGGGTGTTCCTTTCCATGAGCTGGGTCCTGCCCCTGCCCTCTAGCTTCTGTAAAGCAGAATCTTCTCATTTTTGGAGAAAAAGGAGTTAAGTTTACAAAATGTATATATATACTGTTGTTGTTTAGTCACTAAGTTGTGTCTGACTCTTTGCAGCCCCATGGACTACAGCACTCCAGGCTTCCCTGTCCTTCATGGTCACCCTGAGTTTGCTCACACTCATGTCCATTGAGTCATTGATGCCATCCAACCATCTCATCTTCTGTTGCCCTCTTCTCTTGCTTTCAATCTTTCCTAGCATCAGGGTCTTTTCTAATAAGTCGGCTCTTTGCATCAGGTGGCAAAGTATTAGAGCTTCAGCATCAGCCCTTCCAATGAATATTCAGGGTTGATGTCCTTTAGGATTGGCTAGTTTGATCTCTTTGCTGTCCAAGGGACTCTATTGAAATATATATATAATTTTTATATGTTCACCTGGGGGGAACCCCATTCTTTAGTGAGTCAAACATCTGAAGTCGCATCTCAGCTGTTTGCCCACTGGGACAGTGGTGAGATAATGAACCTCTCTGGGCTTCAGTTTCCTTGGCTGTGAAAGGAGGAGGATGACGTGGTCTCAGAAGGGCTGCTGAGATATTTAGATCCAATAACTTAATGTAAAGTACTAAGCCCAGCACTGGGCACAGAATGGGTGCTCACTCAGTCACAATTTCTGCTTCCCTCCAGCCAGCTGCCAAGGTTTCTGCCCAAGCCCACCGCCAGTTCTTGAACCTGGCCTTTGTTTTGTCCATGACTTAATCTCCAGAGCAAATAATGTTCAAGTCATGCTGTGGGCTCAAAAGCCTGGAGCCAACAACCACCACCCCAGTATAGATGAAAAATAAAATCAGTAGGAAATACTCAGTATTATTTGATTTCTCCTGTGACGGTTTTACTTATTTTTTTTTGATGACACACCAATGGTTGTACCTTTATTTGAATGTATACACTCAGATCTATTAAGTTTTCATTAGCCTAAATTTTCCTCTGTCAGAAAAAAATTGCTTTCACTTTGTTGACTTGTAAGTTTTTGCTGAGTTGGTCTCTTTAAAGCTGGTCATTGTCTCTTTGTATATAGTAACTTTAGAATGAGGAATGTGGACAGGGAGCATCATTTGATAGTAGCCAGATTTTAAGATAAAATGTAGAAACATGCTAATAAGATTAGTACATTTGCTGTTTTTAAACTAATCCTGAATATTTTCTTTGTCTTGAAATGAGATCTGTTTCTTTGGTTCTGCCTTTTTTGCACATGCTCAGTAAACATCTATGAGTTTGACTTACAGAACTCATCTTGCGGTTCAGTCCAGGCTTTCCTTAGTGAATGGTCCTTCCTGCTGGGTAGAGACCTAACCTGAGTAATCCTTTTGGCTAATTGAAATCTCCTGCAGTTCTCTGTGGTGAATTGTGGTTGGGAGAGCTGAGTGAAAACAGTCTACCCTAATGACCAGGATCTCGACCTCTGGAGCTCATTAGACCTGAGTCCAGATCTAGTTCACATAACATTAATTAGTTCTTAGTCTAAGCAAGTCACTTACTATCATTATACCTCAGTTTTCCTATCTGTCAAGTGAAATAGCAATGCGTAGTTCATCAGATTGTCATAAAGACTGAATGAGATAATATACGTTAAAAACAGACTAGCACTTGCATATACTGAGTCTTTAAGGAACTTAAGTGATGGAAAATCCAGTGTTAATAAAAGTTTGTCTTAATTTGTCACTTTAAGACACAGCAACAGTGTTACCCAGTTTTTCTTGTTATCAATTGAGATAATGGATTCTAAAGCCAAACTAATAGAAAAAGTGTATTTGCAACATACAAGATTACAGTTATCTGAATTGATAAAAGGGTCTATAGAATGTTAAATAGTAGTTAGCTATTGAAATGATCAATCTGGTTTCTTGAAGATGTTTAACATCTGACCAAGGCCAAGTATAAGCATTGGAAGAATTTAATACACTTTTTGAAACTTTTCCAGTAGGGGATCTGACTTGCTGAATTTGAAACAAACAAAACAGAAGCTTGTTCTCCTTGTGCCCTTAGTGCCAAAAAATAAACCATTGCTGTATTCATCAAGCCATAAAGTTTAAATCATCTCTGTTTGAGTTGGACACCCCAGGGTAGTATTTGACGCTAACCACTGGTTCAAGCAGGACCTGGTGATATTTAATGGATTGTTGTTCAAGGTCAATCAACACTGGGCTGTTGCATCAATATTAAAGTATTACACAATGATATGGATATATAAAAACTTCCATTAAGCATTGAATATAAATGAACTCTGTCCTTGTAACCAAATATGCTTTGGTTTATGGTTATGTAACCAAATGCTCTGCATCAAGAAAATTTCCTTGCTTTAGCTTTAGCAATCAATTGCCCTTTTTCTGAGTGACTCTTAGAGCTGTAGCTACTTAGCAACAAAGCACATAGGCATTTCTTTATGTGTTTCTCCTGCTTTCCTATTTTTCTGCAGGTCAGAACCACTGGCTCTTAATCTACTCTGGGATGGCGCTAATGCTTAACAATGATTCTGTCTTTACCCTTGATGTACAGTGCTGGTGTTTCTCGTACACCTGCTGTGGGCAGTTGCCCTGATATGACGCATTTGGAATTAGGTGGTAGCTGCCAAAGGTCAAGCTGTTGGCTTCAGGGTCGACATTCCCAGGTGAGATAGAGGACAGAAAGCAACTAAAAAGGAGGAGACAGGGTACAGAAAATAAAATCTTATTGTTTGGATTCCTAAAATAACTGGCAGAACTTTTAGGGGAAAGGCTAAGAAATTATTTTTACTTCTAAGCACCATTATTCAGGCACAATATCTGAGCAAATCATAAACTTTTAAAATGAATTAGATATTGTTTATTACATAGGTATTAAGGCATACCTAAAGTTATTACATAGTTAATAGGAATACCTAGGTAATAACTTATAGTAATAGCTTAGATTAATGTGTTTTTAAAATATAAAGTTAGTGTGGTTTGTTAAAATATCAAACTTCTAATTTTATAGACCACAGGTGAGACCCTGTAAATACTTAGTAATGAATTGCTGTCTCAGCAGGCATTTAGGGTTTAAATCATATAGTGAGTTTGTATCTCATGATCATTGCTTTGCCTGGTCCCTGTGACATTCACCATATTGTCAGTCAGCTGCTGTAACCCCAAGTGAGATTTGGCATTTGTCCTCATTCTTAATACCTGCCCTTTCATATTGTGCTCAAAAAAATGAGACAGTTCTTTGTAGCAAGCATCAGTAGCTCTACAAATACTTCTTTGAAGTAACTGATTATTGACTCCTAGGCTGTGTGGTTTGACCTTGGCACCTTTGCTGTCTAAAAACAGTCAGAAATATTGTCAAAACTTAGACTCTTCAAGATCAGTTTTGTCAAAGAAGCAGATTGGTATTCCTAGTGACATAGTGAGTCAAGCAGTACCTTTAGGAAACCTAGATATTTACGGTAGGATTAAAAAACACTTAGTTTTTCTTAAAAATTATACTAAACAAAGGAAAACTATCATTCTGTATGAATCAAGATATGTCTATATATTCAGAGAAATTATAGAACTTTTAAAATTGCCACTCTGGATTGATGATGAATTCATGAAGAGTAGAAGAAATGATCCAGCTTGCCACGATTGATTGGCGAACCTTAGTTAAGATGTTCATATTCTATATATTTCTGTCTACAAAGGGAAGTAGAGAAGGTTAGCCAGGACTTGCCCCAAGAGAAATCTGAGTAAACTTCATAGTTCCTGTGTCAATGGGAAAAATAGGCCGGCAGCTTAAATAAGTCGAGACTGTTTAGCATCTCATTATTATACAGTGAACCCCCTTTTTTGCTTAAAAAAAAAGCCCTTGATTGCCAAAAATTCTTGAAACCTAGAATTGCTCCTACTTTCAAGGCAGAAGGCAGATTTGAAGTTCTGAGCAGGAGGCTAAAACTTTCATTTGAGAACTGGTCATCAGCCCCTTGGAGAAGGCAATGGCACCCCACTCCAGTACTCTTGCCTGGGAAATCCCATGGGCGGAGGAGCCTGGTAGGCTACAGTCCATGGGGTCGCTAAGAGTCGGACACAACTGAGCGACTTCACTTTCACCTTTCACTTTCATGCATTGGAGGAGGAAATGGCAAGCCACTCCAGTGTTCTTGCCTGGAGAATCCCAGGGACGGGGGAGCCTGGTCCAAACCTATATATTTTTGCATTCACCTCAAAGGATGTTTTGTGTGAATTTATGACTATTGTTTGTAATAACAACCTTTAACAGTTCAAGATTACTTTTAAGTCCACAAAATGTATAAAAATCACCCAACTCTTCCTTCAAACTATTATAAATATAGTTTTATACCAGTTCTTACAAGATTGATGATTTCTCCCCACAGCTTAAAATAATACTGTGTCTTAAATTATTTCAAAATGTAAGTTGGTATTTTCCTTGTTGTAAAGATCTTAAATTCTAGAATTTTGAAATTTGGTGACCAAGTTCAAGTAGGACATACCTTTCATGACAGCTCATGACATCATATACTCTTATAGCCTGCCTTTTACATTTCCCTTCCATCCTCAAGTGTCATAACAGCTTTTACGGTTGACGGTATATAGCATCCAACAGATTTCTTAATCATTTTAGTATCTTTGGATGTTATCCAGTGTCCACTTGTGTTTTGACATGTAGCTGTCAGAATTAAAGACAGTTTGAGAGTAGAAATCAAAAGTCTTCCTGAGGTAATATCGAATCAAGTATTCATTGTTTCTCCTCGTTTAAACACGGACTTTCGGGCAGGATTCTTTTTTTTTTTTTGCACTCCATTCATTTGATGGAAACATTAATTAACCTAATAGCACAGCAGCGTTTCCCAGTGCACTGTGAGTCCCTGAGCAGCGGTGCACATTACATTAACTTCTTCAGGTTATAAAGCCTCTATTTTACACCATGAAGTGGTAATTTCAGGGAAAAGCGCTTAATGAAGTTTCCCCAGGTGTTGAACTTGGTAGGAGAACTTTGAATTCCTTTTAAGTGCAAGGACAAATAAAGTGGGAGGTTTTCCTTTTTTTTTTTTGAAAAGATTCTTTAATGCAGCAAATTAAAACACAATTAGAATATACTTCAATTAAATAAAACACGTAAGAATGACAGTTCAGATTCTCTATGCCTGTGGGACAGTGCTAACTTGAATAAATGTGAAACTGTTGGCTTGCTAAAAAACAATTTTGGATTTTTCAGTTAATTATCTTTGATATAAGGACTGAGTAAAACATGCATGTCTTCTTCTGAAAGTGGGACTACTACGTATAAGGCTGTAAAATCAACTTGTTAGAAATTCAACACCTTTGTGAAATGGCAAAATTATTTTTTTCTACTCCTAAATAAAATAGTTTCTTTTTATTGTAATACAGTTTACCACTTAATAATACAGTTTTATTGAAGAAGTCTTTCTTATCTCCTTCCTTTTAAAACTTTTAGTGATATCTGTAAAGCAGTTATCCTTCAATTAAAGAAGTGAATAAATTTAAAATTAAAGAAACAACACTTAGTGATAAAATGCTGCTGGTAAACCATTATGGACATGAACCACATGACCTGGTACATAATAATAGATGCTCAGCAAAATTTTATTGCTGTGTGGAACGTCTACATGGTAATGGCTTCTTTCTATGTAACATGTACTTTTTGTACTCAAATCTCAACTTTTTTCTTTTTTTTGTTTTACACTATCTTTTAATTATTATATAGGCCCTGCTGCTGCTGCTGCTGCTAAGTCGCTTCAGTTGTGTCCGACTCTGTGCGACTCCATAGACGGCAGCCCACCAGGCTCCCCCATCCCTGGGATTCTCCAGGCAAGAACACTGGAGTGGGTTGCCATTGCCTTCTCTGACTTCTCTTTAATTATCTTTCTAGAACTATTTTTATTAAATTTAATTCAAGTGTTTTCTGGGCTCCAAAATCACTGCAGATGTTGATTGCAGCCATGAAATTAAAAGACGCTTACTCCTTGGAAGGAAAGTTATGACCAACCTAGATAGCATATTCAAAAGCAGAGACATTACTTTGCCAACAAAGGTCCATCTAGTCAAGGCTATGGTTTTTCCAGTGGTCATGTATGGATGTGAGAGTTGGACTATAAAGAAAGCTGAGCACTGAAGAATTGATGCTTTTGAACTGTGGTGTTGGAGAATACTCCGGAGAGTCCCTTGGACTGCAAGGAGATCCGACCAGTCCATCCTAAAGGAGATCAGTCCTGGGTGTTCATTGAAAGGACTGATGTTGAAGCTGAAACTCCAATACTTTGACCACCTTATGCAAAGAGCTGACTCATTTGAAAAGACCCTGATGCTGGGAAAGATTGAGGGCAGGAGAAGGGGATGACAGAGGATGAGATGGTTGGATGGCATCACCAACTCAGTGGACATGGGTTTGGGTAAACTCCAGGAGTTGGTGATGGACAGGGAGGCCTGGTGTGCTGCGGTTCACGGGGTCACAGAGTCGGACGCGGCTTAGTGACTGAACTGAACTGAATTCAAGTGTAAAAATTCGTACTAGGAAAACATACTAAAATGCGTTCATGTTTGAACTCTTTGCCCTTTAATCATGTGTTTTCATATCTGGGGGCTTCCCTGGTGGCTCAGCTAGTAAAGAGTCTGCCTGTAAGGCAGGAGATCTGGTTTCAATACCTGAGGTGGGAAGATTTCCTGGTGAAGGGAATGGCTACCCACTGCAGTATTCTGGTCTGGAGAATTCCATGGACTGTACAGTCCATGGGGTCACAAAGAGTTGGGGATGACTGAGTAACTTTCAATTTTTCATATCTGGAAAGATAAAAAAGAAACTCTTACAATGGTTGCTTTCAGGAACAGAGTATTGGCAGAGAAGGAGACTTAGTAATTAATTCGGCAAATATTTATAAAGCACCCATTATGTGCCGGTACCATGCAAAGTGTTGGCTATGCAGAGGTGACCAAGATAGACATGGTCCCTGCCTTCATGAATTTTGAAACCTAGTGGAAGAGGCAGGCATTTAATATGCACATACACACACACACATGTGTTCAGACACATATGTTCATACACATACTTTCCTGGCGGCTCAGACAGTAAAGCGTCTGCCTACAATGCCAGAGACCCGGGTTCAGTTCCTGGGTTGGAAAGATCTTCCGTAGAAGGAAATGGCAACCCACTCCGGTACTCTTGCCTGGAAAATCCCATGGACGGAGGAACGTGGTAGGCTACAGTCCATGGGGTCACAAAGAGTCGGGCATGACTGAGCATCTTCACTTTCACTTTCATACACATACAGATTTATTACTTAAAAATTGTAATGAATGATATACAAAAGAAAAGGATGCTATGGGAGAGAATTCACTAGGGAGAACTAATTTAATTTGGATGGAAGGCAGTTCAGGGAGAGTGATATTTTTGCTGAAATTTGAAAGATAAGTCAGTTAGCTGGGCAAAAAGTGGAGGAAAGGGTTCCAAGGTAGAGGAACCAGTGCGTACAAAAGCCCTGAGGCAAGAAGGATTTTGGCTTACTGGAAGAACGGAAAGAAGACTAGTATATCCTGGAGGACAGATAGGAACAAAGAACTGGGATGAAGATGGAGAGGAATAGGCAGGTCAGAATATACACGACTTGGCCTTTTGAATTTGATTCTAAAGTGCAAGGGGAAATTACTGAAGGAGTTTTAATCAGAGGAATGATAGTATCTGACTTTTTGTTTGCTTTAACTTAAAGACCTCATAGTTGTTGGAGAGGAGAATCCGTTGGATCTGTGTGTGCGTGTGCATGCTCAGTCACTACGTCATGTCTGACTCTTTGTGACCCCGTGGACTGTAGCCCTTGAAGCTCCCCTGTCCTTGGGATTCCCGGACTAGAATACTGGAGTGAGTTGCTATTTCCTCTTCTGGGGTTTCTTCCCGACCCAGGGATTGAACCCGTGTCTCTTGCATCTCTCAATGGCAGGCGGATTCTTTACTGCCACCTGAACCTAGAGGAGTAATAAAAAGCCCAAGTGAGAGACAGTGGTGACTTGGACAGTGACAGTAGATACAGAGAGAAGCGGACACATTTAGAATGTATTTGGGAAAATGCAAAATTTCCGCGAGTTGGTGGACAGGGAGGCCTAGCAAGCTGCAGTCCATGGGGTCGCATAGAGTCAGACACGACTGAGCGACTGAACTGCCCTGGGAAATGGGTGATGAATTATATATGGGGACCAGGAGGTTCCTAGAATTAAACCAGTGTCTGATGACATGAGCCTCAGGGTAGAGCATACAGAAGTCTAGAGAAAGGAGCAGGTTTGGGGTAAAGATCAAGAAATCAGCTTTTGGACAAAGTAACTTTTATATAGTGGTGGAGGTTTGGGTTTATAGTATAAATCTGGGGATTATCGGGGTTTGGATGGTGTTTACATCTTTGTGAGTGAATGTGATCACCTACAGAGGAACTGTTGAGAAACAGAACCCAGCACCTGACTCGAGCAAGCTCTAATAATTCCCACTTTACTATAATAGAAGACACTCACAGAAGGGACCAAGAAAGAACAGCCAGTGTCAAGAGAAGATACTGAGGAGAATAGGTGTTGTGAGAGCAAAAAATGTTTCAGTAAGAATTAGGCCCATGCTTGTATAGTTGGGGTATACACTTGTGCATGTGTTCCTGCTAATTTGCTTCAGTCATGTCCAACCCTTTGTGACCCCATGGACTGTAGCCCACCAGGCTCCTCCATCCATGGGATTCTCCAGGCAGGAATACTGAAGTGGATTGCCATTTCCTTCTCCAGGGGATCTTCCTGACCCAGGGATTGAATCCATGTCTCTTGCATCGACAGGTGGGTTCTTTACCACTAGAGCCACCTGGGAAGCCCCATTATATATGAATGTACATATATTTTTTTTCCTCTAGAAAATGCCTTCTTAATATATTGTATCCAAAAAGTTAATCTCACTATAACTTAAAAATGAAATTAACCAATGAGATGACCTTTTGGAGTCAGTTTTTTAAACAAACACCTAATAAAAGACCTGTTCAAAAATGTGTACAAAGTACACACAGAATGGGAAATGTACAACATGCAAAATCCAAGTAGAAATTATTTTTATAAAATTGGCATCCTGTTTTCCATGTGTTATTATTAAGTTGCCTCTGCTGGTTGGATTAGTAGGACATAAAGAAATATGCAAAGAGTTGACTCATTGGAAAAGACTCTGATGCTGGGAGCGATTGGGGGCAGGAGGAGAAGGGGACAACAGAGGATGAGATGGCTGGATGGCATCACTGACTCCATGGACGTGAGTTTGAGTGAACTCCTGGAGATGGTGGTGGACAGGGAGGCCTGGCGTACTGCGATTCATGGGGTCGCAAAGAGTCAGACACGACTGAGCGACTGAACTGAACTGAAGAAATATG
Organism: Budorcas taxicolor; assembly: GCF_023091745.1. Classification (NCBI taxonomy): domain Eukaryota; kingdom Metazoa; phylum Chordata; class Mammalia; order Artiodactyla; family Bovidae; genus Budorcas; species Budorcas taxicolor. The sequence goes on from NC_068913.1 coordinate 17,675,144, forward strand.
AATATTAAGGTTGAGTTTATGTATACCTGTGGCTGATTCATGTTGGCTGAATGGCAAAACCATGATGGCAAAAACCATCACAATATTGTAAAGTAATTATCCTCCAATTATGACCCAGAGGGATGGTATGGGGAGGGAGGTGGGAGGGGGATACAGGACTGGGAACACATGTACACCCGCGGCGGATTCATGTTGATGTATGGCAAAACCAATACAATATTGTAAAGTAAAAAAATAAAATAATTTTAAAAAGGTTGAGTTTGATTTAGTTTTGTTTACTTCTTTGTTCTGATGCATCAAACTTGAAACAGTAGGCTTGCTGTGCCAAAGGGTGATTTCCCCTTCCTAGCTGGGTAAATATAGATGAGCCCATTAGACTTCAGGAAAATGTGTGGTATTCCCTGAGCCTGTTTGCAGTTGTAATAGCTGATGCTACTGAATTATCTTGGTAAATGATAGAGTGTTTACCAGTGGAAGAAAGAATGGTGTAATGGAAAGAGCATGGACTTGGATTCAGTCCCAGTTCTATTTCTTACTCCTGCACAATTGTTCAAGCTCCTTAATCTCTTCTTCCTTAGATTTCCCATGTTTGAAATGGCTGTACATAATGAATACTACTGCACAAATTTTTTGTTAGGATTAAATGAAATGATGTAAATGGTATGTAAAATGATTAAGAAAATATCTTTTATAGAGTGTGCACTTAATACATACATTTCTTAAAAATTTACTACAAATGTTATTTATAGAGTCTCCTGGCCCTTACATCCAGTGTTTATCAGTCTTTTTTTTTCTCATCTGAAAAAGACTAGCATTTCTTTCTCATCACAGAAATTGAGATTTTTAAAAATCATATATAATATTGTTTAAATGTTCATAAATATGAAATTTTTTAAATCAAGGCATAATTTATATCAGTATTTTTACTCTGTTTCTCAAGGTGCTTTTTGTAAGTTGCAACTTCTTAGAAGGATTAATTGATTAATTCTTTTAATAAATGAGCCAAACATTAGGGACCCAAATTTTTAGGTAAAGTGGTTTTCAAGATTGTCAGGTGAAAAGAATATAGATATGAATGATCACAAATTTGAAATTCTGTATTCATTTATCCAAAATAAGCTTGATTGGTGACAAAGTTACTGTTGTTACTGTTAATTTTTCCAGCTCTGATATTGATGCTTTATTTTGTTTAAAACGATATGGTGGTAGAATATTTACTCTTCTTTCTGTCATCATAGGCTTGTTTTGAAACTAAACCCATCAAAGTACTCTACATTCAAAATCAGTCATGTTAAAACAATAATTCTCAGTGTATTGGAAAAGACTTGCAGAGAAATATTTATTGTAAAGGGCTTCCCTGATAGCTCAGTTGGTAAAGAATCTGGTTGCAATGCAGGTGACCCCAGTTCGATTCCTGGGTCAGGAAGATCCCCTGGAGAAGGGGTAGGCTACCCACTCCATTATTCTTGGGCTTCCCTGGTGGCTCAACTGGTAAAGAATCCACCTGCAGTGCAGGAGACCTGGGTTCGATCCCTGAGAAGAGAAAGGCTACCCACTCCAGTATCCTGTCCTGGAGAACTCCGTGAACTGTACAGTCCATGGGGCCGCAGAGTCGGACGTGACTCTCGCTTCCCTTTCGCGTGACTTTTGCAGTGGATGCACTAGGCTGTTTTTCCTTGCTCTGTCTGCATGTATGTGTATGTGTTGATACATACCTGTTGAGATCTGAAAGAGGTGCTTAAGTATTATCTTTAGTTTACTCACATCAGTGTGCATTTCTGTTTATCTATCTATAATAGAATTGATTAGGAGCAACTTAATCAGATTTCACTGGTGAGTCAAAATGAAATATATACAAGTTCACTTATTTACAAATAAGTTGCTCTAAAATCCAAGTAGGAGGATAAATGTAGTGTGAAATGATATGCAAAATCCAGCACAACATAATTAGCAAAGGATAGTTAGTAGAAATGCCTGTCTTTTAAAACCTGAAGTGTAATAGTCAGTTATTTCCCCATAACAGAAAATAGTAAGGCAGTTATAGCAAGCATCATCTGTCAAAAAGTGTTAAAGGTTTAAGAACCACAAATAAAAAGTTCATAAATTATAAAATTGAAAAGAATGCATTTGATTTTGATATCTTTTACAATTTTTTAATGTTACGCTGATTGATTTATTTCAATAAAATCACCAAAATCATGTTAGTAGTTTCCCTCTCTCTATATATGGGCTGATAAAATATTTTAGATGTGTGGGATTTTCCTACTTTGGACAAAGTGATTATACTGAAGAAAGAAGCTACTCATAATTAAAACTGGAGAAAGAAAGTTATTTTTTTCCATTCTGCAGTGTTTTCTTAAAATTATTGTGGTAAAATACATATGACAGAAAAATTTCCATTTTAGCCATTTAAAATGTACAATTTAGTGTTATTAATTAATCGGTTTATAATGTGAAACCAATACCACTATTTCCAGAACTCTTTCATCACCTGAAACAGAAACTGTATTTTTTGAATAAAATCTTTATTGAGATATAATTCACATACTATAACATTAACTGACTGATATGGTCGCAGAGTTGAGCAGTTGTTGTGTAGTTACACAATCAATTCTAGAAACTTTTCATCACTCTAAAAAGAAACTCTCTACCCAGTAGCAGCTGCTTTTCACTTCCCCCATGCTTTCTGCCCCTGTAGGTCTCTGTCTTGTGGGAAGTCGTGCAGTCTATCTGATCTCTTCTGACTGGCTTCTTTCACCATGGTTGGTTCCTTTGCTTCTACTTTTCAAGGTTCATCCAAGTTGGGACGTGTATCGTGATTCCATTCTTTTTTATTACTGAATAATATTCTATCTTATGACTGTACCACATTTTGTTTATTCATTCATCAGTTGATAGACATTTGAGTTATTTCTACTTTTTGGCTAATATTAATACTGCTGCTTTGAATGTCTGTGTACAGGTTTTTGAGTAGATATGTCTTCATTTCTCTTGGGTATACACCCAGCAGTGGATTTGCTGGGTCATATGGTAACTCTGTGTTTAACCATTTGAAAAAACTCCAGACTGTTTTTTTTGTTGTTGTTTTTTTTGTGCGTGTTTTATTTTTTACTGTTTCCAGACTTCCCTGATGGCTCAGGCGTCTGCCTACAATCCCTAGGTTGGGAAGATCCCCTGGAGAAGGAAATGGAAACCCACTCCAGTACTCTTGCCTGGAAAATCCCATGGATGGAGGAGCCTGGTCGGCTACAGTCCATGGGGTTGCAAAGAGTCAGACACGACTGAGCGATTAAATTTCACTCACTCACTGAGACTGTTTTGCAAAGGGACTGGCTCATTTTACAATTCTAGCTGCAGTGTGCAAGTTCCAATTTCTCAATTATCCTGGTCAGTATTAATTGTTAATATCCATCCTTTTCATTGTACTCATCCTAGTGGATAGGAAGTCGTAGCTCATTATGGCTTGATTTGCACTTAACTGATGGCTAATGATGTTGAGCATTTTTTCATGTGCTTATTGCCCATTTGTTTATTCTTTTTATTGGACCAATGATTATTCAGATATTTTCCTTGTTTTTAACGTAGGTATTTATCTTTTTATTATTGAGTTCTTTATATATTCTAGATACAAGTCTATCAGATATATGATTTGCAGTCATTTCTTCCCATTCTGTAGCTTGCCTTTCATCGGAGAAGGCAACGGCACCCCACTCCAGTACTCTTGCCTGGAAAATCCCATGGATGGAGGAGCTTGGTGGGCTGCAGTCCATGGGGTCTCGAAGAGTCAGACACAACTGAGCAACTTCACTTTCACTTTTCACTTTCATGCATTGGAGAAGGAAATGGCAACCCACTCCAGTGTTCCTGCCTGGAGAATCCCAGGGACGGGGGAGCCTGGGGGTCTGCCATCTAGGGGTCGCACAGAGTCGGACACGACTGAAGTGACTTAGCAGCAGCAGCAGCTTGCCTTTCATAAGTCTTTTTTTTGAGAGTGTGTTGCTTCTTCAGTTCAGTTCAGTTCCTCAGTTGTGTCTGACTCTTTGCGACCCCATGGACTGCAGCACACCAGGCTTCCCTGTCCATCACCAACTCCCGCAGCTTACTCAGACTCATGTCTGTTGCTTCTTTCTGATTTCTCATTACATTGTGATGTTATTTTGAGAAGTTCTGGTCTCCTTATGGGATGTCCCTGTCAGTGACAAGCCGACAGAGGTTATACATTCATCACTCTGTGCCAACAAAGTCCATTTCCTAGTCCTCCACTCTGTGCCATAGCATTCAGAAAGCGTTTATTTTGGATCCTGCTGTTGTCCTGGACACCGGAACCAGCCTCTGGGGGGCATAACGTGGAACTCAGTCTCAGTAAGCGTAGAGTCTGGTGGACAGGTCGGGAAAAGTTACATTGTCAGGAAAAAAACTGTATCTTCACAAAACAAGCAGAGTTTATTTTTTTAGATTTATGATATAAACTTGCAAGTAAAGGAAGCAGACTTGAACATCTCTGAGTTTATTTGGCTTCATGACGTGTGAAAGCTAGTCTGGTGCAGTGATTTCTAATAAATACTCTGTGTCCCTGCACTCGCCATCGCCCCTTGTCAGAGAGCTCTTTTTCAGTCTCTTTGAGCCCTGGAAGCTGGTCATGTTGGATCAGTATTGTCATTTCCCAGACCGTTTCTTTTCTCCTCTTATTCAAGTCTTATCTGGAATCCAGGGCCTACCTCAAAACCTTCATGACTGGGTACCTTCATGACTGGTACCTTTATAATAACTCTTTTCCTTCTTAGATTAGGGCATCACTCATAGCTCAGTTGGTAAAGAATCTGCCTGCAATGCAGGAGACCCCAGTTCAATTCCTGGGTCGGGAAAATCTGCTGGAGAAGGGATAGGCTATAGTACTTTGGAACTTTAGTTGTATCTTAACTAATGGTCTCATATTTGAATGCTTAGTTGCCCTTATAGTTTGAGTGTACCATCGAGTTCAGACCATTTATTTCTTTGGGACACTACTTGTGGAACCAAATGGAAGAAACATGATAAAAGCAAGGGTTTCTGTTCTAGCTTTGTAAAACTCATTTGGAAAAGTGATATGGGAGAGGCAGTGGAACATACTCTGGGCAAAATCAGATGGCAGTGGGTGAGCAGATGCAGGAGTTGACATGGTTAATTAAACAAGCTCTTATGTTGAGTTGAAGGCAAGGAAAATACACAGTCAGTTTATATTTGAGGCTATTGTTTCTTTTTTCTACCCCAGATTTTTCATGGGATATGCAGTTTTAGTAGGTTAACATGGAACTCTCATATGTTTAAAGTTTTCCATTTCACACATGTTGTCTAAATATGTGCACATAGCTTTTGCTTTTGCTACTGGTCTAATAAAAGCCTCTTGTGAATGCTTATCACCTTGTAAAGTAGTTAGCAGAAGTACAGTGAAATTTGCCTGCAAGTGAAAAGGCCTTGACTTCCCTAGAGGGAGAATAAAAAACATATGAGACAAACAGCAGCGACTGAAATTATCTGGTGTAGAAAGTGGCAGAATGCCAACCAAATGCTCTGTCCCTAAAAGTGTTTTAAGCCTTTATCTCTCGACTCCCTAAAAAGACCACCTTTTTTAAAGGACTTCAAACACAAACTTGGAAATCTCTCATTATTTTGGTACAATTTACACAAACAATCCCCCTTTTTATTGCTATCTTCAGGGATTAAGGTCCTGTAGATTTAAAAGAATGCTTTAAGATGTTTATATTCCTTTTAAAAACTGGAGTCTGTTTATGTGTGTTGTGTGTGTATAAATTGTTACTGGAAGTTATTACCATGTTTTTGATACTTCATATATCGAATTAGAAATGGCTTTGTTGATTGTTCAATAGGCAAAGTGGCCTTCAATTGCACAGTGAGAATTAGTAATGAGATACCTTCATTAGCCTCTAGGCCATGAGGACTTTTTTCCTAAATAATAGAGATGCAAGAGGTTGATAAATTCTACTATTGTTTTGGCACTGCCATGGTAGGATATTACATAGAGATGTTTTGATGTCTGTCCCTGGGTAGAGGACAACTCTAGGCTTGTTTTGCTCAGAATTGTTGGTGTTTTTTGTTTTTGAAGTTACCTTTTAGAAAAGTCACTCACCCTTTTTCCTTTATAATTTTTAAAATTCTTTAAAAACATCCTAGTCCTAGAAAGCCCAATTACAGTTAAATGTCTCATTTCATTAATAATCACTTTTATTTTTGCTACTATTATTAATACTGCTGCATTTGTTGAACACTTTGTCTTAGAGAGCATTCATGCCTGCTACTTTATTCAGTCCTTTCAGAAACCTCTAGAACAAGGCAGAGCAGATGCTTTTACCCTGGTTTGTAGATGAGGAAAGCTGAGGCTCAAAAATATCCAGTGAGTTGGGAAGGTCACCAGGTAACACAGAATGTTTTCTTTTGTTTCTCCACTGCTTTGCTGTGCTACTCAGAGATCTTCAGATCTTGGGTTATTGTGATAGTTAACAATTATGAAATACATTTTTGCCCAGAAATTAAAAAAAAAAATCTTTTAACCAATTGAAACTGCCAGAAAGTCTGCAAGAGTAGTAACTCAAAACAGAGCAGAGATGGAAGGGTTTGGTCCTTTCATCTGAAACACAGAGTCCCACTCGGTCAAGGTTTTGAGAAATGGGAAAATCTTCATTGCTGTTTGCTGAGTTTCTCTTTGTTTCTATTTTTCTCTATAACTGAAAATTTGGCTGTCATTATTTTCAGTTTAACCAGTAACTTCCCTTGAAGGAAAAGGATAGTTTGCTTGAATTCTTGGTAGAAAGTACAGAAATTAAATCTGCACCATTAAATTATTAGAAAATGTGCTGTTTCTGGGTCAAAAAATAGGGGAACAAGGTATAATCTTCTGGGGTATTATATGTTTTCTTGTATGCATTGTTTTATTTTATATATAAAATTAATATTTTATTTATTGTTAATGTTTATCTTTTAATATGAAATTGTCTGTCATGAGGTGAAACCAAACTCTGTTCCATGGATTAGGGAATAATATAAATTCAGTACCTATTCATAAAATAAAGATTTATAGAAATATTATGGAGCTAATGATGGGATTTTGAAATTGCTGATTCTACAGAACTAGATGACCAATCCCAGAATTAGAATATGAATTAATCACTCAATCCTCTTGTTAGAGAGGCTATAATTTTTTTAAGAAGCACGTGAGATAGGACTTATCTTTGCCTTGGATTTACATTTACAGCAAAGTAATCAGCATTGATTATAGCTTCCCAGGTGGCCCTAGAACCCACCTGCCAGTGCAGGAGACATAAGAGCCTCTGGTTCCATCCCTGGGTAGGGAAGACCCCCTGGAGGAGGGCATGGCAACCCGCTCCAGTATTGTCTGGAAAATCCCATCGACAGCAGAGCCAGGTGGGCTGCAGTCCATAGGGTCTCAAAGAGTCAGACACGACTGAAGCAATTTAGCACGCACACACAATCAGCATTGTGCGGTGGTGTGTATTAATAACAGTCATCATGCTGATGCACCTGTTTACCAAGGTTTGTGAAATATGTTTTACTTTTTCAAAACTGTTTAAATGCTGTATATCATGTTGCTCTTCTGAAAAGAGTAGTACATTTTAATATATAAGTTTTAAGTTTTTCTCCTGTTATTTTCAAGATGAAAAATGTAGGGGAAAGAATATAACACTTAGTACAATAATACTTTGGAATTAAACTCTGTCAGCCTCGAACCAGGCGTGGTCATCAATGAGTCTAACCCCCACCTTCATACACTCCAGATAGCCCTTTGCATCCCATTTTTTAAAACCTCTTTAAAATGTAGTTCATTATTTTTGGTGATGCTGGGCCTTCGTTGCTGCACACGGGTGTTCTCTAGGTGCAGCGAGCAGGGGCTACTCTTGCTTGTGGTGCACAGACTTTTCGCTGCTGTGGCTTATCTTGTTCTAGAGCTTGGACTCTAGGACTCATTGGTTCAGTAGTTGTGGCACAGAGCTTAGTGGCCCCACGGCACGTGGGATGTCCCAGGACCAGGGATGGAACCCACACCCTCTGCCTTGGCAGGCAGGTCCTTAGCCACTGGAGCACCAGGGAAGGCCCTGCACCCCGTTCTGTTGCTGTGCTGAAAAAGCCCCATCATGCAGGATTTTCCTCTGCCCTCGTCTCCTCTTCCCTTAATTCATCGTGATTGCATTCATTTTACACTTACCTTTTTCTTTTTTTTTTTTCAAAAATTGCCCTTGCCAGTGCTTCTAAAAGTTCTAGCCTATAGCTTTTCCACTCTTGGTGTTGGTGTTTTATAACAGACTTGAAGCAAAATTTTGTGGGAGTCCAAGGAAAATATTTATCGGTTACTTTTTCTGAAGTTAACATGCATGCTCTAACAATTCCACAATAAATGCAGTGAGATTTAATGTGTTAAATTAATTTAAATTATTCTGACATTCTTTTTTTCCTTGAAGGACTCTTTTCTGATTTTTTATAATCTCACTTAAATGAGCATGCAAGGCAATTTAATTAGTTTCCAGCGGTGCACACACTAACAGCCAACATTCCAAGTCAAAGCTATGTGTCTTCTTTGGGTTTGAACTGTTTCCATCTAATGCAAGGGAAAATATTTGAGGGACATTAGTTAATTCATTTTCCAGAAATGGGAGTGGGTTAAGTATTTTTTTCATAGCTTACAGAATATTTAGCAATCTGAGCCTTTTATATTTAATTTTATAACATTCTCAGTACTGGCGGCAAAGACTTCCTCCAGAAATAGTGAGGAATTATGTGAACTCCCTTCTTGGTATGTTTAGGAGGGCAAGTCATAAATCTTTAGCCTCGTATTTTTCTAAAATAAAACCAGGCATTGATATTTGCTCTGATCTAATATGCAGATATAATGAAAAGATTCAGAGTGGCATATATTAAGATTCTGAAAGTTCTCACAAAAGGTGGCATAAACTGAAACTGCTATTATGAAGAAATCTAAGATACAATTATTCTTTTCTGTGATAGTTTATCTAAGTTCTGTAAAAACTTTAATAATGTTAAGTACTAATGAAAGGACCTTGTGTGTCCCATTTGCATTCATAAATACCCATGAAGGATCTCTTTCACCCATGTTATTCAATCTTAGTCCAGGACAAGGTCAGACATTGATTATGTTTGACAGTTTTAACAAAAGTGAATAGGGAAGATAGATTTTCTTAATTATATTGCTAGAATGGTGAGGGGCAATGATCTTTAATACATAGTATAATATAGAAAGAGGTATGTTAATGAACAGCATAATGGTTGATTGCAATAGTAATAATAACCTATTTATTGAGCATCTGCTAGATGGCTGGACTACATAATAGCTCTTTATGTATGTTTTATTTAATGTGATTTTAGCATATATCTTAAGTTCAGACAGCATTATACCCATTGCCCAAATACAGAAAACGAAGTTCTAAGAAATTAAATAATGTACCTACAGCTTCCCTGGTGATTCAGATGGTAAAAAATCTGCCTGTAATGCAGGAGACCCGGGTTTGATCCCTGGACTGGGAAGATCCCCTGGAGAAGGGAATGGCTACTCACTCCAGTATTCTTGCCTGGAGAATCTCCATGGACAGAGAAACCTAGCGGGCTACAGTCCATGGGGTTCAGACATGACTGAGTGACTAACAAACACTTTACTTTCCACCTTCCCAGCTAGCGGCCATTTCATATACCTCAGACTCTGTTACCCCAAGCTGCTTATCCATGTTTGATTACCTTGTGATCAGGGATAGATAAAGGACTGATAGTGTATAAGTTGTTTATTTGGCTCAGAATTGTGTTTGTTTTCTTTTGAATTAACTGTCTTTGGCAGTTTGAAATTTACAACATGATGGAAGATAGTAAAACTCCACTCACACTAGTATGAATATCTTGATTTTAGCATCTCTGATCACTCCCATTTCATATTACACATGGGTTCATATTTTTCTTATATTTAACAAACATGTATACAGCCCTAGTGTGTATCACATGCTGTTCTCAGTATTTATAAACACAAATTTTCATTTAATGTTCACAACATCTCTCATTTTATCCCTGTTTTAGAGATAATATAATTGAGGCACAAGGAAGTTAAATGACTTGCTCAAAACTACAGGTAGAAAGTGGCTAAGCTGGGTTTTGAACACATTCAGTTTGGCTATGAGTTTGTGCTCTTAAGTATTTATATTTTTCAGATTTGACAGAATTTGATGAAAGCAGTAGCTGAAACCTATTGCTGGATTTCCAAGAGTGAGAGAGTAAATTTAGATAATAAATCATGTCAATAAAGTATTTAAGAAATAATGACCCCCAATAAGATCTTGGGCTTCCCTGGTGGCTCAGATAGTAAAGAATCTGCCTAAAGTGTGGGAGACCCGGGTTCCATCCTTGAGTTGGGAAGATCCCCTGGAGAAGGAAATGGCAACCCACCCAGTATTCTCGCCTGGAGAATCCCATGAACAGAGGAGCCTGTCGGGCTACAATCCACAGGGTCACAAAGAGTCAGACGTGACTGAGTGACTCACATAACATAATGAGACCTTGGGACTCTTTATTAAAAATAAAAGGTGAGTCATAAAGAGAAACTGGAAACAGTTTCTTTTGTGTTAAAAGCCAGCTGCGATTCCTACTTTATAGATATGTTCAAGGGACCTCCTGGGAGGTGCAGTGGTAAAGGATCCGCCTGCCAGTGCAGGAGACATAAGAGACAGGGGTTCGATCCCTAGGTTGGAAAGATCCCCTGGAGAAAGGGAAAGGCTACCCATTCCAGTGTTCTTGCCTGGAGAATCACATGGACAGGGGAGCCTGGCAAGCTACAGCCTGCGGGGTCACAGACACGACTGAACACGCACGTCCACGCACGACGTTGTGCAGGCTTCGCCCTGTGCGTGTAGCTGAGCAGTATGACTATGGCGCCATCATTACTCTGGCCTGTGTTCTGCCACTAGTTTCGTTACTTCCAGTAATGAAGTATTGATCTCTGTGATGACTCTTGCCCACCCTAACTGTACTGTGTCCTGGCTTTAGCCCTTATGATGGAGTTTGTTTTTGTTTTTATTTCTTTGACCTATGGGGCAAATGAGACTTTCAGAGCTGTTATGTTAAAATAGGGCTTTAGAGAGCCTTTTAGAGAGCTTTTCCAGAGCTTTTCAGAAAGAGAGGCTGAATGCATCTGTCCAAACAATGGATAGGGGAAACTGAAACTGAGGAAGGTTCTGAAAAATAGAAATTTTTGGTCATTTAAGATTTCAGCTTGTGTGAACCTCAACTTAGGCAAGAACTCAGATGAAGTGATTGTAGCTGTGTCAATGGGGAAGAAGGTTAGAATTTGCTCTCTGACCTCCTAGAAGTGTACTTCAGCCTAAAATAGAATATTCGCTCTGAAGGTGGAGGAACAGGTGGGGAGAAATGCCTAACTCCTTAAGCTAAGGACCTTTGGCTTAAGCTGGGTCTTCTGACTCCTCTGTTTACCTGTAATCAGAGGCAAGTTTACCAGGAGCTAAATTGATGGGGGTTTAGGTTTCAGGGCCCGTTCCTTGCACAGACCCCCCTCCAAGGCCCTGAGAAGACCCCCAGCTTTGTGTTCACAGGGCCGCATGGTTTTACAAGATGTGAAGAATTTTAAGATATTTAAACCACAGTTAGTTAAGACTGCTGTCTCTTTTCTGCCCTGACCCTCCTTCCGTCACATTTCCTCACATGTTAGATTGCTTTGGACTAATGACAGGCAGTTTTTTGAGGACCTGGCTTAGAGGAAAGTTGAGCTGGGCATATAGAGCTTTAAGTACAGTTTGAAAGATGTTTCAAGAGTGTTTCAGTAAGACAACTGGGAAATTAGATTCCCAGAGTAAACATATATGGAGAGTTACTTCTTTTTTCACCACTACTACCTTTATTTATTAAAGAACTGAGTAAATTCAGATAATGGAGTGTAAAACTAAAGAAATAAAAATAAGCGATGAAAAACAATTCTGATGACACAAAGTATATTGTAAAAGAAATTTCAGATTATCCTCAAAGCTGTAATTCATTTGAGAAAAGCAAAATTTCAAATAGAATAAATAGGCATGAGATTATTTGAAAATCCAGTTAATGAAAAGCAATGAATGATAGAGATACGTTGGGAAAAGAGTTATGTTTCTTGCTGGTTTGACCACAGTATAGTAACATGGAGAAAGAACAAAAAAACTTCTTAATATGATGCTGCAATAAGCTTTATAGTTAAAAAATGCCTGCAGTTTGAAAGGTATTTGGGGTTAGTCATCACATGAGAAACTGGAAAGCCCTGATATTTTGCAGCTTACGTATGAAAGAAAGTCTGTAGAAGTTTTTCCAAACTCAGCAATGATCCTAAAAGTTGACTCAACATGAGTTGTGAAGTTAAATGAACCTTTCCTAGACATATATTTCTAAACAACTATGTTGCTATACCATAATTAGAAGGAAGATTAGTTCATTCTTTAATTTTATATATACACGGAAATTATAAAATTGTCATTTGTCACAATGTGGTAGTCAAAAATTTTAGGGAAAGAATTATAGAATTTTGCTAAGTGATTAATTAATAAAGATAGGATGATATTCTGGATTCTGTCATGTTTGTGGTATTTTCAGGTGTTTGTAAAATTTGTGAATTTGGTCAATTCTAAATGACCAGTACTCTTGCCTGGAAAATCCCATGGATGGAGGAGCCTGGTAGGCTGCAGTCCATGGGGTCGCTGAGGGTTGGACACGACTGAGTGATTTGACTTTCACTTTTTACTTTTGTACATTGGAGAACACTCCAGTGTTCTTGCCTGGAGAATCCCAAGGATGGCGGAGCCTGGTGGGCTGCCGTCTATGGGGTTGCACAGAGTTGGACACGACTGAAGCGACTTAGCAGCAGCAGCAGCAAATGCATTTTCACTTTTGTATATGATTTTGTATTTCATAATGTTGTATTTGACTTCTTTAAAAGGACTTTAAAAGTTATATAAGCTTCAGATAGATCCCTTACACATTGGATCTGCCCCTGTCCGTAGTTAATACTTCTTAATTTGAAAAAAAAATAGTTTATATTTGGCATATATATTCCAGAAGCATCACATGAGAGATAGAAAGCCCTTCCCTTGCCCTCAGTTCTAAGTTCCAGAACTTCCCTGTGTGTTTTCTATACTTGTTTTGATCAGTTTTGTCTGATAAGGTAGTTGCTAGCCACATGGGGCTATGGAGTCCTTGAAATGTGACAAGTATTGAATTTTTACTTCCGCTTTATTGACTACACGAAAGCTTTTGACTATGTGGATCACAACAAACTGTGGAAAAATTCCTCAAGAGATGGGACTACCAGAGCACCTTACCTGCCTCTTGAGAAATCTATATGCAGGTCAAGGAGCAACAGTTAGAATCAAATATGGAACAACAGGCTGGTTCCAAATTGGGAAAGGAGTACGTCAAGGCTGTATATTGTCACCCTGCTTATTTAACTTATATGCAGAGTACGTCATGCAAAATGCCAGGCTGGATGAAGCACAAGCTGGAATCAAGATTGCAGGGAGAAATATCAATAACCTTGGATATACAGATGACACCACACTTACGGCAGAAAGTGAAGAAGAACTAAAGAGCCTCTTCATGAAAGTGAAAGAGGAGAGTGAAAAAATTGGCTTCAAACTCAGCATTCAAAAAACGAAGATCATGGCGTCTGGTCCCATCACTTCATGGCAAATAGATGGGGAAACCATGGAAATAGTGTCAGACTTTATTTTCCTGGGCTCCAAGATCACTGCAGATGGTGACTGCAGCCATGAAATTAAAAGACGCTTGCTTCTTGGAAGAAAAGCTATGACAAGCCTAGACAACATATTAAAAAGAAGAGACATTACTTTGCTGACAAAGGTCTGTCTAATCAAGGCTATGGTTTTTCCAGTGGTCATGTATGGATGTGAGAGTTGGACTATAAAGAAAGCTGTGCACTGAAGAATTGATGCTTTTGAAGTGTGGTGGTGGAGAAGACTCTTGAGAGGCCCTTGGACTGCAAGGAGATCCAACCAGTCCATCCTAAAGGAACTTAGTCCTGAGTATTCATTTGGAAGGACTGATGCTTGAATTTGAAACTCCAATACTTTGGCCACCTGATGTGAAAAACTGACTCATTGGAAAAGACCCTGATGCTGGGAAAGATTGAAGGCAGGAGGAGAAGGGGATGACAAAGGATGAAATGGTTGGATGGCATCACAAAGTCAATGGACATGAGTTTGAGCAAGTTCCAGGAGTTGGTGATGGACAGGGAAGCCTGACGTGCTGCAGTTCATTGGGTCACAAAGAGTCGGACATGACTGAGTGACTGAATTGAACTGAATTTTTTAACTACATTTAAATTTTGTTTAATTCCTTTAAAACGTGATTTCAGTGAACCTAAATTTAAAACAGATATTCATTAGAAAATTTTTTAATATGTTCAGAACAACTTGAGTATGAAAATTTACTTCTGCTTAAATCTGGGGGAATCTGGTACATGTGTACATGCTTCTCTATGTGTGTGTGTGTGTGTATACATACACACGTTTCCGTAAAGAGGGTCATGCTATGCATATACTGTTCTGCATCTTAACTTTTAAATGAACTATATGTTTTGCACATCTTTCCCTAGCAACTTATAGACTTATCTCATTCATTTATTAGCAGCTTAATGTTTTATTTGTAAATCTTTTTTCACCCAGTTGCTGAAGTGATTTTTTTTTTTTAAGTATAAGTGAGATCATATCACTCTTGTGTTCAGAACCCCCAGTGGCTTGAAGTCCATCTCAAAATAAAATCCTAAATCTTTAGTCTGTATTGAAGGCGGCCTGATTTGACCTGTTCCCTCACTGCTCTTCCCTTCATCCCCAGGTAGGGTCTGCATCTATGCATCTGTAATGTGAGCATTAAGCACAGGTACTTCTTTCTTTTAAAAATTTCCGTCAGGAAAAGTGAAGACAGTGGAGGAATAGGTTGAAGTGGAGTACATCTCTCTCCACGCTACATCAGGAATACACCTTCAGACACAGAAGTGCATGCGGAACACCAGCCGAGAACTGACACGAGTACCTGACCAGCAGAAAAGAATATACAGAAGCACGCAAAACTCGGTGGGAGGAAGGAACTGGGGGAAAAACAGGAGTGTTAGTAGGATTGGACCTGCCCTCAGGGGTGAGGCAACTGAAGCAGGAACTGAAGCAATCCCCACATCAGGGCAACTTGCTGAGTCAGAGGAGAAACATGTAAGGCTGAGAGTGAAACAGCTGATCTGTGGCAGCTAAATGGAATGAGAAGCAGACAGTCCTTGCTGCGGCCATACATACCTCAGACAGGGACGCAGGTCCCCTGGAAGGCACAGCGCCTGGGAGCTGGAGTTGAGGGATTGTGGAGCAATCCCAGGGTGAGGGCTGCTGTTGACTGCGGAGAGATGGATTGAGGGAATGTGAGGGAGGAGATTGTGGTGGGAGACGCCTGTGGAGGAAAGCTGGGCAGCCACGGAAGCAAGGCGATAGTGCTGAGTCACGTGTAGGGGGTGGAGCCATCACCATAGCCTCTCTCTCCGCACACACCAGCATCGGCAGCTGAACAGTAGAGAGGCCGGGCCATCAAAGGCCTGACGCACTGAACTACAGAGTAGAACCCCATCCAGGGTGTCTCTTTAAGTACTTGTCGCGCTGACCTACAGAGTAGGGCCCCAGCCAGGGGGGCCCCCTCTATGTGCTTGATGCGCGGAACAACAGAGAAGGACCCCAGGCAAGGGAGCCTTTAAGTGCCTGAAGGGGAAGCTAAGGAGAAAGTCTGGCCAAAGAGGCCTTCTGATCGCCAGCTACAAGAGGCTCAAAAAAAGACTCTGATGGGGTCATAACTCCTGTGGCGGAGGCAGTTCGTGTCCCTGCACACTTGGTGCCGCCAAGGTCTCCGCAAGCCAAGCAGCTGCGCCACCTTCACACTCAACTCTCATGGGGCCAGAGCTGCCACAGGCAAAAAGAATCTTACATCTATGCGTGCAGGGTCACTTCGGTCACATCCAGCTCTTTGCGGCCCTGTAGACTGTGGCCTGCCAGGCTTCTCTGTCAGGGGGACTCTCCATGCAAGAATACTGGAACGCACTAGCCAATACTGGTTGCCATGCCCTTCTAGAGCACTATAATTCCTGCTGCCCTAGCTACCAACTCCCCTGTGCCAGAACCCCTGTGACCCAAGCAGCCGCACCACCTCCACACCTGGCCCTCACAGGGGCAGACCCAAGTCCTCCAGGGCAGCCACAGGAGCAAACCCCAGTGGACGACCCACATGCAGAGGTGGGAATAAAACGACAATTGAAACCCAGGGGCAGTGTGGCTAAGGAAGAAGACCCAAAGCCTTCCCACCAGCTGTACAAGCTGCAGATTAACTCCACATGATCACTAGGCAGCCTCTCTGTCTGTGCAACATATAAAAGGACACTGAGAGCTCCCGCAAAAAAAAAAAAACACTACTAGTTCTGATAGTTGTGGACATTGGAGGCGAGAACACACAAGAGTAGGACCAGATTAGAATCTGAGCTGCCCCAACAGCATGTCCAGAGATCAGCCCAGGGCTGAAGGGCATCTGAGGGAGGTGAGATGGACTGTGATTCCCAACAAGGGAAAGGACTTGAACAGCAGTGACTCAAGAAAAACATGTATTATTATTATGTTTTGACTTATTCTATTGATTCTTTTAGACTTTTTTTTCCTTTTTTTACCCCCTCTGTTGTAGTTGTCATTTTTATTGGCACTATGGAATCTAATTAAGCTTTTTAGCTTTTCTTTTTTATTCAGTCACATTTTTTATTGTGAGAAACCGCTGCTTCTATGTTGGGCTTTTGCAGTTCTGTGGAGTTTTCTTTTCTCTCTCTCTTTTTATTTTTATTTTTTTTACATCTATTATTATTTTTGCTACATTTTCCCTTAGTTTGCTTTTCCCACTGTTCTTTTCCCCTTGCAGTTAACCTTTAATGTATATAAACCTTCTTTATCTGCCTCTATTTGACTTTGTGTATCTATTCTTTCTTTCTTTCCTTTCCTCTCAACAGATTTCTTAGTTTTATTTTCATTGCTTTATTCCCCAGTTAGCACCGTGCTTTAGTTTTGTTTTTCAGTTTGTGCTTTAGTTAGTTTTGTTTTTAACTGCTGCTGCTGCTAAGTCGCTTCAGTCGAGTCCGACTCTGTGCGACCCCATAGACAGCAGCCCACCAGGCTCCCCTGTCTCTGGGATTCTCCAGGCAAGAACACTGGAGTGGGTTGCCATTTCCTTCTCCAGTGCATGAAAGTGAAAAGTGAAAGTGAAGTCACTCAGTTGTGTCTGACCCTTAGCGACCCCATGGACCGGGACCCCTATAGTTTGAATGTTGGTGCATCTGATATTGTCCCAGAGGTCTCTGAGACTATCCTCAGTTCCTTTCATTCTTTTTATTTTATTCTGCTCTTCAGAAGTTATCTCCACCATTTTATCTTCCAGCTCACTGATTCGTTCTTCTGCTTCAGATATTCTGCTATTGATTCCTTCCAGAGCATTTTTAATTTCAGTAACTGTGTTGTTTGCATGTTTATTCTTTAATTCTTCTGGGTCCTTGTTAACTGATTCTTGCATGTTCTCCATGATGTTTTCAAGGTTCGCATCATCTTTACTATCACTATTCTGACTTCTTTTTCAGGTAGTTTGCCTATTTCCTCTTCATTTATTTGGACTTGTGTGTTTCTGATTTGTTCCTTCATTTGTGTAGTATTTCTGTGCCTTCTCATTATATATATGGGTTTTGTTTTATTTTTTAACGTATTATGTTTGAGGCCTCCTTTTCCCAGGCTTCAAAATTGAATTCTTTCTTCCTTTTGTTCTCTCCCCTACGAAGACTGGTCCAGTGGTGTGTGTATGTTTTGTAAAAGGCAAGATCTGTGCTGAGGTTTTTTTTTTTTCGCTTGTTTCTCCTCTGAGGGGCAAGGCTGAGTGAGGTGGTAATCCTGTCTGCTGATGATTGGGTTTGTATTTTTGTTTCCTTTGTTGTTTAGATGAGGCATCCTGCACAGGGTGCTACTGGTGGTCGGGTGATGCCGGGTCTTGTATTCAAGTGATTTCCTTTCTGTGAGTTCTCACTATCTGATACTCCCTAGGGTTAGTTCTCTGGTGGTCTAGGGTCTTGGAGCCAGTGCTCCCACTCCAAAGGCTCAGGGCTTGATCTCTGGTCAGGAACGAAGATTCCACAAGTGGTTTGTTATGGCATTAAGTGAGAGTAAAACAAATACCCAAAAATGAAAAACCAACGATGAACCGTAGACAATTGGTGTTACTAAATCAGGCAAATAATAATTAAAATAATGGAATATACACATATACATATATACCCATAAGCAAAGTCAAAACAGTCCAACTAAAATAAAGTACAGTAGATTGACCTGGCAAACAAAGGAAGTAAAAAAATAATATTTACCAGTTAAGAACAAAACTAACTAAAGCACAAACTAGAAAACACACTAAAGCAAGGTGCCAAGTGGGGAATAAAGCAATGA
This sequence comes from Budorcas taxicolor, assembly GCF_023091745.1. Classification (NCBI taxonomy): domain Eukaryota; kingdom Metazoa; phylum Chordata; class Mammalia; order Artiodactyla; family Bovidae; genus Budorcas; species Budorcas taxicolor. Next base: position 17,693,695 of record NC_068913.1, read on the forward strand.
AAACAAAACTAACAAATATGTTGAGAGGAAAGGAAAGAAAGAAAGAATAGATATGCAAATTAAATAGAGGTAGATGAAGATTTATATATATTAAAGGTTAACTGCAAGGGGAAAACAGTAGGGAAGGCAAACAAAGGAATAAATGTAGGAAAAAACATAAGTTTTAAAAAATTTTAAAAAAATTATAGAAAAGAAGCAATAGTAAAAAGATTAATAAAACTAAAAGCTGGTTCTTTGAGACGATCAACAAAATTGACAAACCTTTGGCCAGACTCATCAAGGAAAAATGAGAGAAGAATCAAGTGAAATTAGAAATGAAAGAGGTTACAACAGACAATGCAGAAATACGAAGGATTATAAGAGACTATTATAAACAACTATATGGCAATAAAGTGGATACCCTGGAAGAAATGGTCAGATTCTTAGAAAAGTTCACTCTTCCAAGACTGAACCAGGAAGACACAGAAATTATGAATAACCCAGTTACAAGCACTGACATTGAAGCTGTGATCAAAAATCTCCCAAAAACAAAAGCCCAGGACCAGATGGCTTCACCAGAGAATTCTATCAAACATTTAGAGAAGAGCTAATGAAACTCCAGTACTTTGGACACCTCATACGAAGAGTTGACTCATTGGAAAAGACTCTGATGCTGGGAGGGATTGGGGGCAGGAGGAGAAGGGGACGACAGAGGATGAGATGGCTGGATGGCGTCACGGACTCGATGGACGTGAGTCAGTGAACTCCGGGAGTTGGTGATGGACAGGGAGGCCTGGTGTGCTGCGATTCATGGGGTCACAAAGAGTCAGACATGACTAAGTGACTAAACTGAACTGAACGCCTGTCCTCCTAAAACTCTTTCAAAAAACTGTGGAGGAAGGAACACTTCCAAACTCATTATTTGAGGCCACCATCACCCTGATACCAAAACCAAAGACAACACACAAAAAGAAAACTACAAGCCAATATCACTGACAAACATAGAAGAAAAAATCCTGAACAAAATTTTAGCGAACAGTTTAGCAACACATCAAAAATCTCATACACCGTGATCAAGTTGGGTTTATTCCAGGGATGCAAGGATTTTTCAATATATGCAAATCAATCAATGTGAACCATATGATCATCTCAACAGATGCAGAAAAAGCCTTTGACAAAATTCAGCACCGATGTATGATTAAAACTCTTTCAAAATGGGCATAGAAGGAACCTACCTCAACATAGTAAAGGCCATATAAGATAAGCCTACAGCAAACATTATTCTTGATAGTGAAAACCTGACTACATTCCCTCTAAGATCAGGAGCAAGACAAGGGTGCCCACTTTCCCCACTGTTATTCAACATAGTTCTGGAAGTTCTAGCTATAGCAGTCAGAGAAGAAGAAAAAAATAAAAGGAATCCAGATTGGAAAATAAGTAGAGTTCTCACTGTTTTCAGATGACATGATTCTGTACATAGAAAACCCTAAAGATAGTATCAGAAAGTTACCAGAGCTAGTCAGTGAATTTAGCAAAGTTGCAGGATACAAATCAATACACAGAAATCACTTGCATTTCTATATACTAACAATGAAAAAATCAGAGAAATTAAGGAATCAATCCCATTCACCATTGCAACAAAGAGAATTAAATATCTAGGAATATACTTACCTAAGGAGACAAAAGAACTGTGCACAGAAAATTATAAGACACTAATGAAAGAAATCAAAGATGACATAAACAGATGGAGACGTAGTCCATGTTTCTGGGTTCAGTTCAGTTCAGCTCAGTCGCTTAGTCATGTCCGACTCTTTGCAACCCCATGAATCGCAGCATGCCAGGCCTCCCTGTCCATCACCAACTCCCGGAGTTCACTCAGACTCGTCCATCGAGTCAGTGATGCCATCCAGCCATCTCATCCTCTGTTGTCCCCTTTTCCTCCTGCCCTAATCCCTCCCAGCATCAGGGTCTTTTCCAATGAGTCAACTCTTTGCATGAGGTGGCCAAAGTACTGGAGTTTCAGCTTTAGCATTATTCCTTCCAAAGAGCAACCAAGGCTGATCTCCTTCAGAATGGACTGGTTGGATCTCCTTGTCTTCTCCAACACCACAGTTCAAAAGCATCAATTCTTTGGTGCTCAGGTGTCTTCACAGTCCAACTCTCACATCCATACATGACCACTGGAAAAACCATAGCCTTGACTAGACAGACCTTTGTTGGCAAAGTCATGTCTCTGCTTTTGAATATGCTATCTAGGTTGGTCATAACTTTCCTTCCAAGGAGTAAGTGTCTTTTAATTTCATGGCTGCAGTCACCATCTGCAGTGATTTTGAAGCCCCCCAAAATAAAGTCTGACACTGTTTCCACTGTTTCCCCATCTATTTCCCATGAAGTGATGACTATACTATCAAATGCCATCTTTAGATTCAGTGTGATCCCCATCAAATTACCAATGACATTTTTCACAGAGCTAGAACAAAAAAATTTCACAATTCATATGGAAACACAAAAGATCCCGAATACCAAAGCAGTCTTGAGAAAGAAGAATGGAGCTGGAGGAATCAACCTTCCTGACTTCAGATTATAGTACAAAGCTACAGTCATCAAGACAGTATGGTGCTGGCACAAAAACAGAAATACAGACCAATGGAACAAGATAGAAAGTCTTGTTAGAAATAAAATAGAAAGATAGAAATAAACCCATGCACCTATGGCTACCTTATATTTGACAAATGAGGCAAAAATATACAATGGGGCAAAGATAGCCTTTTCAATAAATGGTGCTGGGAAAACTGGATACCTACATGTAAAAGAATGAAATTAGAACACTTCCTGACACCATACACAACGATAAACTCAAAATGGATTAAAGACCTAAATGTAAATCTAGAAACTATAGAACTCTTAGAGGAAAACATAGGCAGAACACTCGATGACGTAAAGCAAGATCGTCTCTAACCCGCCTCCTAGATTAATGGAAATAAAACCAACAGTAAACAAGTAGGACCTGATTAAACTTAAAAGCTTTTGTACAGCAAAGGAAACTATAAGCAAGGTGAAAAGGCAGCCCTCAGAATGGGAGAAAATAATAGCAAATGAAACAACTGACAAAAGATTAATTTCCAAAATATACAAGCAGCTCAAACAACTCAAGGCCAGAAAAACAGCCGTATCAAAAAGTGGGAAAGAGACCTAAACAGACATTTTTCCAAAGAAGACATACAGATGGCTAACAAACACATGAAAAGATGCTCAACGTCACTCATTATTAAAGAAATGCAAATCAAAACTACAATGAGATATCACCTCACACCAGTCAGAACGGCCATCATCAAAAAGCCTGCAAACAATAAATGCTGGAGAGGGTGTGGAGAAAAGGGAACACTCTTGCACTGTTGTTGGGAATGTAAATTGATACAGCCACTGTGGGAGATGTTATGAGATTCCTTAAAAAGCAAGAAATAAAACCACCATGTGACTCAGCAATCCCACTCCTGGGCATATACCCTGAGGAAACCAAAATTGAAAGAGACACATGCATCCCATTGTTCACTGCTGTACTATTTACAATAGCTGGAACATGGAAGCAACCTAGACGTCCATCAGCAGATGAATGGATAAAGAAGCTGTGGCCCATATACACATGGAATATTACTCAGCCGTAAAAAGGAACGCGTTTGAGTCAGTTCTAATGAGGTGGATGAACCTAGAACCTATTATAGAGTGACATAAGTCAGAAAGAGAAAGCTAAATACCATATGCTAACACATATACACGGATTCTAGAAAAATGGTCCTAAAGAATTTACTTACAGGACAGCAGTGGAGAAGCAGACATAGAGGACAGACTTATGGACATGGGGAGAGGGGAGGAGAGGGTGTGATGTATGGAGAGAGTAACATGGAAACTTAACATTACCACATGTAAAATAGATAGGCAATGGGAGTTTCCTGTATGGCTAAGAAACTCAAACAGGGGCTCAATATCAACTGCGAGGGGTGGGGTGGGGAGGGAGATGGGAGAGAAGTTCAAAAAGGAGGGGATATGTGTGGCTAATTCAGGTTGAGGTTTGACAGAAAACAACAAAATTCTGTAAAGCAATTATCCTTCAATAGAAAAATAAATAATTCCGTCAGAAATATCACTAGTAAAGTAAAAAGCTGTTTGCAAATCGGAGTTTCTCACTTATCTGAGCACCACCATCTCCTTTTAAAGCAAAGAAATCCCGTGTTGCTGCACCAGTAGTACTCGCTAAAGTAAAAGAAACCTTGTTAGACCAAGTAAAAATTATTGCAGGCTCGCTGTAATCAAGAGCACACTTTATGGAGTTTGAAAGAGGAAGTGGTGCAATGGAAGATAGCTGACATACACTGTGTCTTCAGACATGGGTGCTTCTTTATTGCTAGGTTAAATTTCAGAATTTAGAGTCTAGATTTTCCCTTTCACTTTTTTAAAATCAGTGTGCAAAAAGAGAAAAATCTGTCTGCCTTGTCTCTATGCTTGTCACTACAGTCCAGCCTGTGCCAGGCTTTAAGGAAAAGCCTTTTGCCTTGGCAAGGATACACCAAAATGGTTTCTAAGCTTATGGAAAGTAAAGGAAGAGTTTTGCAGTAAAATGTAAGATTTTTTTTTTTTTTTAAGGTGGAGTGGTACAATGTGAAAGTTTTTTTTGTTTGAATTAAAGAATGAAATGTGAAAACTTGTTGGTTCTGTGTGTATATAATGTTTGTCTTCTAGTGCCATTAGTATAAGGCAGGCTCCTGTGATTGGTTTAAACTTTACATTTAAGAGTGCAAAATTTTGGAGGACTTGTGATCATTGACAGCTGAGGAGATTAGAAAGCATGGTATGGTGATGGCTGTAAATCCATGGACTGGCGCACATTTATCACTGATAAATGTGTTGGATGGGCATAGTGAGTGAACAGGAGGACCATGTTGCTCTCAATAAGTGGTGTTTGTTAGAGCACTGTGTCCAGGCCATGGGACTGAAGAAATCAGGGGCAAAATAAGCAAAAAGAAAAAAATCTGAAGAGCTGGCTGAGAAGCTTTAATAAATTCTAAAACCAAGGATGCCCTGAAGTAAGTCGCTAAAGGGTGAAGATGATTACTGAGAAATGGAACAGTGGCCTTTTGTGCCCGAGACTAGGGAAGTGACCACCCCGATTTGGTGTTGTTGGACTTCTCTGTGGTGGATGGCCCAAAAATGAGCTGCTCAGAGGAGTTGAGAATCACAGTGAAAATGGATCTGAAGTGAGTATTATTGGAGACTGTTGATGAAGGAAGTGACAGAAGATCTGACTTTTCCTGGCTTACAGGAAAAGGGACGTTTATCGGCTCTTCTGTGCAGATGGTGATGAGTTAGGCTGACCTTAGGCGTGCCCTGATTCAGGTTCTAAAGAGGGCCCAGGATCTTTGTCTTTGCATGTCCCCCTTGTGTGTGAAAGTGTGAGTCGCTCAGTCATGTGTGACTCTGCAACCCCATGGACTATAGCCTGCCAGGCTCCTCCGTCCATGGAATTCTCAGGCAAGAATACTGCAGTGGATAGCCATTTCCTTCTCCAGGGGATCTTCCTGACCCAGAGCCTGGCCTTCTGGCTGGCTGTCCCTCCTCCAGTGGCAGGATGTCCCCAGCAGTCTGACGCCTGTTCTCTGACATGTGTTTTGGTCACCATTATCTCCATCCTAAGGGTTGCCTTCCCACTCCTCAGGGTGTCTTTTAGTGAACTAATTGCTCATGTTAATGTTGAATTGACCAATCTTTTCCCCTTTTGCTTAACGCTTTCTGGATCTGTGCAAGTAATCTTTGCCTCCTTTAAGATCAAAGTAGCATTCTCTTTATGTTCTCTTTTAGTCACTGTTGTTTTACCAATCATGATAATACAGAGCAATAGTCTGCTCAGAATGTTTTTAAAGTTTCTGGATGATTCTACAGTGTGGCCAGGGTTTAGGATCACTGGCTTGAATGATGCTGAGTCTTCCCAAAACTCCTGGATGCAGCCACAGAGTGGGGTCCCTGCTCACCCAGAAGAGATGACCAGTTTGATGGAACACCCATGTTGATCTATTTTGTGGCAATCTAAATATGCATAAAATCTTTTTGTTTTAAACAAACAGGATTTTGCCTTTCTCTGAGAGGTGAGTTGCTGCTTTTGCTAAGAGGTGGGCAATGGGGATGTGTCCGTGGTTAGCAAGTGGAGGACAGTCAGTGGTCTCTTCAGTGTGCCATCTTGGATTCTGAGACCTTGAGACACTGCAGGACTCCTTGAGCCTTTGATTTGGACATCGTTGCACATATAAGGAGGTATCCAAGATGCGTGAGAACAGTTATTTCAGATGGTGCTCTGTATTCACTTTTTAGAATGTTTCCATCTAATCCTTTCCCCCAAAGAAAAATTCCCCTTGGAGTTGCTTCTGTTATTATTTGTATTCGTTTCTGAACCTTGGCAACCATGTGGACATAGTACAGGTGCTTTTGTGAGAGTGAGCTCTAAAGTTCTTTGCACTGTGCGAGAAGGGGAAATACCCACTACCAAAGCAAACTGCTTTAAAAGGAATGAAACATGGTTTGGAGCCAGATGTCACTTAGGTAACATTTTTTGGAAGGTGCTTTGATTACAGAGGCTTGTGTGCTCAGTTGCTCAGTCGTGTCTGACTCTTTGCGACCCCATGGGTTGTAGCCTTCCCGGCTCTCCTGTCCACGGAACTTTGCAGGCAGGAATACTGGAGTGGGTTGCCATTTCCTACTCCAGTCTATTTTACAGGTATTTGCTAATTATAATTTTGGATTGACAGGAAGGGAGCAACACAGTGATTATGTGTCTGGCTCTGGCTAGAATCCTCCCTCCACCGCTTGCTAAAGTCCTTTAACCTTTTTGAAATGAAGATGACGGTCATCTTTACCTCATAGGCATTGTGTGGGTTAAACAGAAAATGTAGAAAATGCAGATGAAGCTCAAAGCTCTCAATGCCTGGGGTGTAGTACGTGCTCACTAAATCGTCATTATTCCCTTGGTTCTGCCTCCGTCACCCTTGCAAAGACTGCAGCAGTCTGTTATGTTTTATCCTCTTTGCTCATGGCCCCTCACAGTGGGAGGATTGGGGAGGGGCACTCTAAAATCAACACGCAAAAGTTGAGGGGAGGATCTGGAGTGTGAATTATGTACAAAAAAATTTTTTAAGTATGTTTGAGTAGTTGGATTTTTGTTGTGGTGGTTTTTGTTATCTTATTTTGAGAACCAGAGATGACTTCTCTTCCTTGGTCTCACATAGCTTATGTCAGTGGTCTTGAGCTCCTCAACATCTGCCTAGTTTTTATATCTCTGTGCTGCATTTTAATAGTGAATATCTCAAATGATGAACGTGTAAGAGATATCCTAATGCATCTTTTCCTATCTTGAAATTTTATTATGTTAAATTAAGCAAAGGTCCTTCTGGTCAAAGCTATGGTTCTACCAGTAGTCGTGTATGGATGTGAGAGTTAGATGATAAAGAAAACTGAGCACCAAAGAATTGATGCTTTTGAACTGTGTTGTTGGAGAAGACTCTTGAGTGTCGCTTGGACTGCAAGGAGATCCAACCAGTCCATTATAAAGGAGATAGATCAGTCCTGGGTGTTCATTGGAAGGACTGATGTTGAAGCCGAAACTCCAATACTTTGGCCACCTCATGCAAAGAGCTGACTCATTTGAAAAGACCCTGATGCTTGGAAGGATTGAAGGCTGAGAAGGGGACGGCAGAAGATGAGATGGTTGGATGGCATCACCGACTTAAAGGACGTGTGTTTGAATAAGCTCCAAGAGTTGATGATGGACAGGGGAGCCTGGCGTGCTGCAGTCCATGGGGTCACAAAGAGTTGGACATGACTCAGCGATTGAACTGAACTGAACTGAAGCTTGATGAAAATTATGAAGCATAATATGAGCATCCATGGGTCTGCCACCAGCTTTTAGAAGCAAAACATAATGGATGGCTACCATGAAAGCTGCCTGTGTACCTGGCAACCCCCATAGAAGTCACCACTCAGTCCCCTGTCTTATACTTCTACCCATATGCTATGTAATTCCAAATTATATGTTGTATTGCTTTGCTTGTTTTGAAAGTTTATAGAAGTACTGTCATTTTATTTGTATTCTGCTGCAATTTGCTTTTACTAGTCAGTGTTGTATTTGTCAGATTCGTCCTTGTTGATATTTATTTGACCCATTCCTTTTAACCACTGTATAGTATTTCTTTGCTTGAAGATACCATAATTCATTTACCCCTTCTCTTCACAGCAGGCATTTACAGCCTCTCTCACAGACAGTGCTGCCATCAACGTTTCTGTACAGGTTTTGCTTCACAGAACTTTGCACCTTTAGTTTCGTTTTGTTGATTTTTATACAAGAGATGAATTCTTTTTAGCCACATTTTTGGGTCTCAGTGTTTTCATCATAAAGATAGTAAGATTGAACTACAGACACTAACTACTAACTTATGATGGTTCAACTTAAGATTTTTCAACTTTACAATGGTGAGATATGTATTCAAAGGAACAATACTTTGAATATTGAATTTTGATCTTTTCCTGGGCTAGCAATATACAGTATGATCATTAGGGTAAACAGCTGATGCACTGAGAACCATTCTGTTTTTAACTTTCAGTACAGTCTTCAGTAAATGACAGAAGATATTCAATACTTTATTGTCAAATAGAATTTGTGTTAGAGAATTTTGCCCAACTGTAGGCAAAATAAGTGTTCTGAGCACATTTAAGTTGGGCTATGCTGAGCTATGAGGTTCCGTAGGTTAAGTGTATTAAATGCATTTATGACTTAGGATAGTTTTTAATTAACCCCATTGTAAGTTGAGGAAGACTTATCTTTTATATCATTTCTAGCTCAAAATTTCATTTGTATGTAGGTTGTGTGACCTGGGTAGTATGAATTGTTGGGTTTTGTTCTTAGGATAATGTCACAGTTCTGGTAGTGTATCTCTTCAAGTCATTCTGCAAGATGTGGATTTCACTTTCCCGTTTGGTACATTTTTGAGGACAAAAATACATGCAGTATTAGAACTGTTCATTAAGTATGATGACAGAAAACACTAAACTTGTTCCCCCTGATTTTGCTTGTCTTTCTTAGAATTTATCGTAACTGCGTGTGCTTGCTCAGTCTCTCAGGCCTGTCTGACGGTCACCCCACAGACTGTAGCCCGCCAGGCTCCTCTGTCCATGAGATTCTCCAGGCAAGACTACTGGAGTGGGTTGCCATTTCCTCCTCCAGGGGATCTTCCCAACCCAGGGACTGAACCCATGTCTCCTGCATTGCAGGCAGATTCTTTACCACTGCACCACCCGAGAAGTCCATAATTAGAATAAGCATACGTATATACCTGTGTGAAGTAGGCTGTCTGCTTCTGCTCGATCAGTCTCTTCTGGCCTCAGTCTAGATTAAAACTCTGTTTCTCTGCTTATTCTACAAAGGGTTCCAGTCACATTGAGCATTTTGTGTCTATTGTTTAAGTTTGGTTGAAATTTATAGGGTCACAGCATTTTCTTGCTCCCTTTGGCTTTCTCTCTCTTTTTCGTCTTATTTAAATGAAAGCCTAATGTAAGATAATTAGTAGGTAAAGTACTGTAATGAGGAAAAAAGTACCAGAAAATCTGAAACAGTGAGAGATTAAGCATGACTGAAAGACCTGGAATGGATTCTTAGAAGGAAGGGGAATTCAAGCTGGGCCTTAAAGAGTGAAGACCTTAAAGGTCTGTGACAAGGAGGAGGAATGAGAACCCTCTGGATTAGCCCAGTTAGTGATCACCGATTACCAACACCAAAGCCTCTAACGTGACTACACAGAACAAAAGAACCACTCAGCTCTGCCCAGATTTCTGGCCCTCAAGTATGTGAGGTGTGAAAAGTGAAAGTCGCTCAATCATGTCCAACTCTTGTGACCCCATGGACTATACAGTTCATGGAATTCCCCAGGCCGGAGCACTGGAGTGGGTAGCCTTTCCCTTTGCAGGATCTTCCTAACCCAGTGATCAAACCCAGGTCTGAGATCCGCATTGCAGTCAGATTCTTTATCTGCTGAGCCAGAGGTGTGAAAACAAACAGTCATTTTTCAACTCATAAGTTTCGGATAGCTTGTTATACACCAATAAATAAGAGAAAAGCGACCAAAGCCAAGAAGGGGGAATCCTTTTTTTTGGATGCTTGCTGAAGACAATACTTAGTCATGCAAAACCTCTCCCCCAAATATAATGCTTAGTGTAATTTAGAACTTCTAGCAGGAGGACTGAGTTTGGAGAGAATTCCAAGCAGAAGAAATGAGCTGAGATAGCAGGGAAGGGAAGGAAGGACGGGATGTGTGTAAAGCGCAGCCCTGGATGTAGAGGACCTCTTGTGGATTAGCGGAGGGTAGGAAGGAAGGTTAGGGTGTGGTCACAAAGGGCTTTGATGTGAGGTTGAAAAGACTGTATGACATAGAGCCCCTGAAGAATTTTTGGAAAGAGAAGTCATATTAGTAGGACTCTACTTCTGGACTCAAATGTGGAGAAATTAGGTATCCGTTTGGAAGCTATTGTAGCAAGATGTTACGTGAGTCTGATTTGTGAAACCTGGAAAGTAGATGAAAGACGTTTTGGGCTTCCATTAACCCACTCAGTGCATTCTGGGAATTTAAAAGTTGCTCCTTCTTTAAGACCTTTTATTTCCATCTCGTAGAAAATTGTTGTGATATGTTTATTTAGTTGGAATAAGACCCTTGACTGCCACCTACTGGGAACTGAAGTCTGTACATCCCCAGTGTGAATGCTCCTCCCCCTAGCTGTGACACTCTTGTGCAGTACACGACCTGTACAACCATGCCTATGACAATCATGAGCAGTTGGACTTGGTAAATTATTATATTATTTTTCAGAAGGAAAAAGAAAAAAAATCAACTCTGGATTTTAGGGGAGTTGGTAATACAATTAATAGAACCGAAACTTACTCTTAGCAAATATGTTGACAAAGCAAAATTATTCTAAACATAAATAATTCAAGATGTTAATAATTTTGTTCATTGATCACTTAACTTTGCATTTATTCAGTAAGAATTTTATTATCTTCTAGAGTCTCAGCTTGCCAACCTTTTGTGACATCTGAGAATGTTGACAAATTCGTCTTTCTTTCTGGGTTCCTATCTGTCTTACCTTTCGGGTTCTGTAAGTCCCTCTCCTGTTATCTTTCCTTTCTTCCCTGATCAATGATTTTTCTCAGATTTCCTTTGTTCTTTGTGCCAAGTCGCTTCAGTCGTGTCTGACTCTTTGCAATTCTATGGACTGTAGTCTGCCAAGCTCCTCTGTCCATGGGACTCTCCAGGCAAGAATACTGGAGTGGGTTGCCATGCCCTCCTCTAGGGGACCTTCCCGCCCCAGGAATCGAGCCCAAGTCTCTTGCTTCTTCTGCACTGGCAGGAAGGTTCTTTACCGCTAGCACTGCCTTGGAAGCCCTCAATCTCCTTTGCACGCCCTCTTTTCTCAGGTTTCCATTCTTGTACCTTTGTGTACAGTGGGTGCACGCTATTCCTTGAATTACATGGTCTTTGGAATTTCAGTTTCAGGTTGACCAGGGGACTGAGTCATAGGCACCAGGGACTAAGGGTGTGCCAGAATTTGGAATGTAGAAACCTACCCTAAATATACTTCCTTGTTTTAGGATCCATTTTCTACACAATGGGTCACTCTTTATTGGGGAATTCCTGTACTGTTGATCTGTTCATCATTGTTTAGCAGTGGCATACCAGGAGAACAAATTATTTATACTGGCTGTCTCATAAGGGTGTGTCTAACTCAGACTGTACTTTCAAATAAAATAAGCTTGCCCAGCTTTTAGCTTGGGAAGGATAAAAAGTTACTTAAACATGAATTGAGATTTTTTTTTTTGTAAGTACAAAAGTGAAGCACTAAGTAAGATCACATTTAAATATTTTCATTTGCAGTTACTTGCCAACATTCTTACCACCACCGCCATCACCTCTTCCCACCCATTCACCTGGGTTTCTTTTGCTTTCATTTTTCACGGGGTGTGTGTATCAAGGAAAACCCAAGAACTTTGCTTTTTTCTGGTACAGCCTCGCACACATTTATTGTGGAGCTGCTTTGTGCAAAGTGCTATGGGCGACTTCACAGAAGATACAGAGGTTTCAGATTGCTTCTGCCCTTTAGGAGAGCCTGGCTTAATGGGCGAAGGAGACTCATGTGTAACTGCTCCAGGGCAGATGATGACAAGGGTCTTAATGTAGTGCAGACAGAGCCAGGATTCCCTGTGTAAACATCGCTCTAAGTCCGAGCCACATACACGGACTTGCCATATTTCTTTTCTAAACTGCACATTTAACTCTTAGCTCTCTGGGTTGGATTGGAATGTGTTTCTTGGAAGATTCTGGAGTCAAAACTGCACTATGATAATTAGGCTAACTGAAAATACATTTGAGTAACATTAATTTTAGAAGACTTTTTAAATGCATTTGTCGGCACTGTCAAAAGAAGCTAGACAGAACTAGACAGATCCTAAGTAAACAAGGATATAAAACAGGAGTTCTGTGTTTATGTAAGCCTAGCATTTAGGAAATAAATATCCTGAAATTCACTAGTCAAGTTATATTTTAAAATATGTTTTGAACCCAAGGAAGAAGTTATAAAACAGCATAAATAAATAAAATAAAGAGAATAAATACAACTCTCATAAATATAATGAGGTAGTATTTCAAATATTGACTGGATCATTACTATTTAAGGTGTCTTTTATTAAAAGTGAGGACATTTTTATAATTATTAGGGAACCAAAGACATTTGGATTTTTTAAATGTAAATACATTTAAGATTTGAAATTTAAACAAATGTTCCTTTTACCTCTTAAATAATTGTTGCTTCACTCTCAAAAAAAATGTTTGGATGAAATTGAACCACATATACATAATGTACAAAAATAAATGCTACTAAAAATCATTTTAACTTTTGTTTAATTGGTCGTAAAATTAAGTATATGAGTTGTGTAAAAGTAAACAGTTTAGGTTTACTGATTTAATAACATGATGCTGCTGCTGCTGCTGCTAAGTCGCTTCAGTTGTGTCCGACTCTGTGCAACCCCATAGACGGCAGCCCACCAGGCTCCCCCATCCCTGGGATTCTCCAGGCAAGAACACTGGAGTGGGTTGCCATTTCCTTCTGCAGTGCATGAAAATGAAAAGTGAAAGTGAAGTCACTTAGTTGTGTCCAACTGTTTGTGACCCCATGGACTGCAGCCCACCAGGCTCCTCTGTCCATGGGATTTTCCAGGCAAGAGTACTGGAGTGGGGTGCCATTGCCTTCTCCTTAATAACATGATGACTGACAACTTTCACCTAAATTCACTCTTCTTAAAAGATGAAATACAGCTTTCTCATGGAGGCATATTGCCTAATTTTCCTGTGCATTTTCATTAAAAATATAAAATCATAAATGAATACTATGTCAACCAAATTTACATAAGATAGTAAATTGGGAAGCATCTCAAATAGCAAAATAAGAGAAGTGGCACCAAGATACCTGAAAAGGTTTGGAAATATCCCAGGAAATAGTGAAATGCAGGCTAATACATCTAAGAGCAGATCATCTGAAATAGACACTCAATGGGAGAAAATGCTTAGTAATGCTGAGAAGCAGCCTAGGTGATAGACAACAAAATGGGTGTGAGGTTGCAGTGGGCTGTGACAGGCACAAAGAACCATTGCCATTTGGAATCATTTTGCAGACTCATTACAGGGAAGCAGAAAGCTCCCACCAACCTACAGTACAACCCACTAACAGCCAAGCCAGTAGCTCCCAGTATTTCAAATAATTTGGAAAATAAAAACTATAGTGCTTAGGATAGGGAAGAATGTGCTCAGTAAATATGACTTTTTAAAATAAAATGCCTTCTCTTTGGTCAAGTAATAAAGCAATATGAAGTGAGAGAATGGATATAAGCACCTTGCTGGAAGACAGATGTGTTTGGATTAGACTGAGCCCACGGACATCTGGAAATAACGTGAACACTTTTATAGGCACTTCTCAGTATCTTAAAAGATGCACCTTAAGACAGTGTTGGGAGCTGGATCACTTGAGGTGAGTTTGGAGTTCACGAAGAACTCCATTAAGGAACAGTGCCAGGACCGACTGGAAGCAGTGTGCTTTAACAGGGAGATCATATTTCTACAGTTGTCTCTACCGGTCAGATAACTCTGCCTCACTGTTTACAATCTGTGGTTCAGTGTTTATGCTGTAGGACCATTCAGATGTTCTTGCCGGGGTACCCTGTCCTTTCTCTTAGCACCCGTTTTGATCCTGGTTTTGAATTTCTTTGATTGGGTACCTTTATCTCTGCCATTTTGAAAGCACTTCCTTCCCTAAATATACCTGCTATCCTGTCTTAGCACTGATCATATGTGTGTTTTAGCCACCACTGTCTACCACCGGTGGCACCTCTTTGCTCTCATTCTTACTATCATTAATAAGCACATCAAATCAGATGTTGTCTTGGCTTGTCACACTTCAATTATTGAAGCCCTGTTCCTTGTCTTCCCTTCCCAAATCCTGCAGCTACACTGCTTTCCACGTTGGCTGGTGAGGACAGCATCTCAGTGCTCAAAACGCTCGAACTCTTTCTAACCCTCGCTCATATCCTGTCTCTCCCCACTTTACTCTCTATGTATCTGTTCCTTTTCCTCCAATAACCAAATTCTTACTCTGGCTTTGAGATCTTCCTCTAAAAAGATTCCTTCTGTTTGTAGCATAACATATCAATGCTTAATAATAATGATAATATATATATGATACTTAATAAATGATATTTAATAAAATTACGCCACTGCCTCAAAAAACTATTGGTGACATATAAAAAACCTTTTAAGTTTCTATATTTTCTTACTTTAGATCTTATGAAAAGGGAATTAATTTTTAGTCAACTTAAAAATTTTTGTAGCTTAGTACTAAAGCCCTAAAAGTTGCCTTTCAAAATGGCAGGTTGTTCGGTCGTTGAATCTGTTAACTTTCATCAAACCATCAGTCATGTCTTGAGTTCCATCTCTGTGTCACGATTGAGCTGGGCGTGCACAGAAGATGATGGCTGATCTGCGCTCTTTGGTCTTAAAAGGCTCACACTCTTGTTATGGGCAGTAGTTTTGGTTGGTGGACTGAGGAACCAACCTCGGTTGATTGGTTTAATTCACATGTTTAATACATATTTATGGAGCTCTGACCCTCCGCTAGGGTCTGAGGATGCAATATGGGAAGCAGGACACATAAGATCCCTGCCTGCATGGGTTTCAGTCAGCTGGGGAGGCAGACCATCAGAAAGTTAAATACAGTGGGAGGTTGAGAGGCACTGTCTACACAGGCATGCTTAACATAACAGGTGTTTGAGGAGGACTAGAAGGATGGTCGGGGGTGACTCTGGGGAAGAATATTGCAGAGCATAGGGGCTTGTAGAATTGGAAGAGGGGTGCTGTCAATTTACCGTAGATGGAGCTGGGAACCGGTGAGCCTGACTGCTAGAGGAGAGAAGAGGGCCAGTAGCTAGAGGAACACCTGAGACTCTTACAGGCTTATCTAATAAGCACACAAGTCTAGCTGAAGGTGTAGAAATAAGATGGCCTATACAAGATTTTAGAAATAATTATCTTCCTTCTATGTTAAATGCCTAGCCAGGGTAGCATGTGTTGTGTGTGGGTGTGTGTAAGTGGTAGAACAGTTCTCCTCAGTTGCAAGTTACTTTAATAATGGAATAATAATTTTAATCAGAATTAGCCCTCTGATCATTTGTTCAGCGTAGAATCTTATGTTACAACCCCGATGTGCAAGAACCCAAATGTAGTAATTTTCTCATTGTAATAAAACTTTGACTACACCAGCTCATCAGGTTATAATAGTGCCTCCTTGCCCGTAAGCAGCAAACTTTACTTCTCTATTTATTCTTCCAGAATACATATGTAGTTTAATACAATTTAATTTTTTTTTTGCTACAAGTTATAGCTTATCACAGGCAAACCCAATGACATACTACTTGTTACTTATATCTGCAGGCCAACAATTTATGCTAAGAAGTAAAACTTTTACTGTTTAACATTAATCTGATTAATAAACTGATATTGCCTCTGGTCTCAAAGTCTGTCCTGAATAAAATAGGTCCTCATGCCATTTAAAAATAGTGTACCAGCTGCAAGTCCAGAAAACACTTGCTGTTGATCGCATAGTAAAAGAACCACCAAAACATTATAATTTATAGATTCATAACCACTTCTTGTTGAATTTATTCTTCTAAATGGTGCAGGTGCTGCTTTGGTGTAAAACATACAAACCTCTTTAGGCAAACTACGGGTACTCTGATGTGCTTAATTTCTTCCCGTATCTTGTGAACTGGTTAGTGGTGAGGATAAGCTCAGTGCTTCACTTAAAGCTCAAAGGTGTGATTGTTTTAAGGCTTACCTAATACTCCCTTTTTTCATGATTTAAATATGGATGTAATTTCCTACAGATGTATAATTGATCATTTACTTAAGCTTTGGACAGTTCATTTTTATTTTTATTCTTTTAATTGTGGTTGATTTACAGTGTTGTTAATTTCTGCTATATAGCAGAGTGATTCAGTTATATATATATGTATCTATATATACATTTTTTATATTCTTTTCTATTATGGTTTATCATAGGATATTGAATTTAGTTCTCTGTGCTGTACAGTAGGACCTTGCTGTTCATCCATTCTGTAAATAGTAGCTTACATCTGCTAGCCCCAGCCTCCCGCTCCATCCCTCGCCTCCCTCCCTCCCTGCTCTCAAGGCCCGTGTGTCTGTTTCGGATTCATAGGTAGGCTCGTTGGTGTCATGTTTTAGATTCCACGTGTAAGTGATATCATGTGCTGTTTGTCTCTCTCTGATTTATTTCACTTAGGATGGTATTCTCTAGGGGAGTCCATGTTGCTGTAAATGGTATTGTTTCATTCTTTTTTTGGTTTAGCAGTATTCCACTGCCTTTTCATACCCATCATGGGTTCTCAAGGCAACATTCTGTGTACATACACCACATTTTCTTTATCCTTCCAGCTTTCGAGGGGCCTTTAGATTGTTCCCACGTCTTGGCTGTTGTGATCGTGCTGCCACGAACATGGAGGTGCATGTCTCTTCTTGAATTAGTTTTATCTGCATACACGCCCAGGACTAGAATTGCTGGGTCATTTGGTAATTCTGTTTTTGGTTTTCTGAGGAATCTCCTTACTGTTTTCCATCGTGACTGTACCAACTTACATTCCCACCAACAATGTAGGAGGGTTCTGTTTTCTCCACATCCTCTCCAGCTTTTATTCATAGAGTTTGTAATGATAGCCATTCTTGAACAGTTCATGTTTAACCATATCCATTTATTCACACCCCTGGTCCAATGGAAACTAGGCAACTGTTTCAAGTTCTGTCTTTTAAAACCCTTTCACTTTAAAAAGATGGCATGAACACGTTGCTTTAGATAGCCGTTAACTATTCATGGTGAATAGTGAACATTTCAAGAAATTAAGCTCTCAACCAAAATTAAGACTATAAACAGTTTCCATTGCTAAGCATGTTTATTCAAGTTTCAACTCCAGAGTATTAGTGACTGGAGTTATTTCATTAATGAAGCAGTAATTTCACACAGTTTAGTAAGACGATAAACATTTTTCCAAGAGTTCATCAGTGTTAGGCTAATATGAATCCTACAGTAAAGTGCACAGCTCCAGGTCATCATAATAAAAATACCCTCCCCCCGCCTACCCTCACACACACACACACACACACACACACACACACACACACTCCAGGTCGTCATAATAAAAATACCCTCCCCCCGCCTACCCTCACACACACACACACACACACACACACACACACACACACTGATGATAATGGTTGATATTTAGGTACCAAGTGACATTTTAAGAATTTTACATAAATTTACTAGTCTAACCCTCAAAATAGTTATTTGAGGTAGATACCATTACTGTAATCTCTGTGTGGCATCTGCAGAAGCTCAGAGAGGAGTAACTTGGCCAAGGTTACAAAGCTAGCTAGAAGCGAGGCCAAGAAGGAATCCCAGGCAGTCTGGCGCCCAGCCTCTATGCTCTGCTGCAGCTTGTACTCTATGCTTTCTTATGACCCTTCTTGCCTGTTTTTTGTGTTCTAGTGATCTGCTTTCTCTGAAATATGTAAATATGAATTTGTGTAGCGCACACAGTGTACTCTGAATATGAAAGTGAGCATTCTGTATTATTTTTTCCTCATACTCATCACCATCCTATCTTGAAATCATTTTGTTTATCATTTATTGTGAGTTCAGCAGATGGTAACCTGGAAATTCATTTGTTTTTGTTCTTAATTGCGTTTGCTTGCTGATCTGTTGATTAATTCATATATTTATTTTCCTGATGCCTCGTACCCTGACTGTGCTGTGTGCTAGGTCACTTCAGTTGTGTCCGACTCTTTGCGACCCCACGGACTGTAGCCCACCAGGCTTTTCTTCCATGGGATTTTCCAGGCAAGGATACTGGAGTGGGTTGCCATGCCCCATTCCAGAGGATCTTCCCTACCCAGGGGTCGAACGCCCACCTCTTAGGTCTCCTGCATTGGCAGGCAAGTTCATTTCCTCTAGCACCACCTGGGAAGCCCGGTTCCCTGACAGATTTATCAAATTTAAAATGAAAAATTTAGTCACATTCATTGCATACAAAATTTTTTGCACCTCTGGAAAACAATGGAAACAGAAAAGCAGGTTGGGTTTTCCCTTGAAGAGAAAGAGCCCAGGTTTGGAGAGAAACTTCCTCTTCTCTTGCCGCAGTATTTTGAGTTGCTTTGCCCCCGGTGGGTTTTGGCTGGAGCGGGCATTCCTGCCATTCTAACTGCACACCCTGTTCTCTTCCACACCTGCGATGTTTGCTTCCTCCACCAGCCTCTCCTGCTCATCCTCGTATGTCCGCTGGCGGCAGCCTCTCTGACAAGGCTGTGCTCCCCTCTCGATCTGGAGGAGTTGTCTTCTTCAGTGTGTTGCCTTCATTTTCTTTGCTCATTTGTTTATTAACTAATCTCCTTGAGGACAGCAGGTGCTTTTGGTTTGTTCTTTCTCTCTTTCATGCTGGCTTCTCAGCGCCATCGTGCCAGTTGTATATTAGGTATTTGATATGCATTGAATGCGCTTCCCTGGTGGCTCAGCTGGTAAAGAATCCACCTGCAGTTGCGGGAGACCTGGGTTTGATCCCTGGGTTGGGAAGATCCCCTGGAGAAGGGAAAGACTACCCACTCCAGTATTGTGGCCTGGAGAAATACGTGGACGGGGTCTCAAAGAGTCGGACACAACTGAGTGACTTTTGTTTCACTTCACTTCATGCATTGAATGGATGCATACCTCTGTTATAGCACTCATTATATTGTATTTGATTGTTTTATACATTTTTCTCCTTCAACTGACTGTAAGCTTCACATTTTGTATTTGTATTTTCCTCCATGTTTATATGGCAAAATAGGCAGTCAGTAAGCGTTTATTGAATGAATGAATGACTAATATCTGTACACCTCTGTGCTACTGGGTGGAGATGATTAAAGAGGGGCAAGGATGGGTACTGACCGAAAGGACTGGTGCATTAGGAATTTTTTGACCCTGAATTAAGAAAGGAGGCACAGAAACACCAAGAACAGATGTCCCCTTTTATTCTTCTGTCCAGAGGTTCAGTTTCTCCGTGTCTGTCATTTGCATATTTGGACATATCAGTCAGAATGAATTCCCAGATACTCATTTGTCTTTCAGGGTAAAATGGTAAGGAAAACAGTTCTAGAGATAGGCATGAAAACTCTATAAATCTACTCTGTCAGTTAGGGGGACGTAAGTGGCATTACCTTCCACAGAAATCTCAAAACAAAAAAAAAAGTGCCCTTCATTGTCAACTTTTTTTTTTAAGACATAGAGAACTTTAATTATTATTTATTTGTTGTATTTAAACAATACTAAAATTGTTTATTGTATTTATTATGTATTTTATTTAAGCCTTAAGTTTAAAAGTCAATGAGTTATAGAAACATGGGCCTGAGGAGTAATATCTAAGTTTATTATACCTTTGGGGTGGGGTACCTAATGATGAGGAACCCATTTTCCCCTTCTTTTTACATGCCTTAGAAACGCTGCCTCACTCCACATCGTATGATGCCTTCAACCGACCCAGTGCTTGTAGAGTGCTCCGTGAGTGCCGAGCTGACTCGCTTGATGGCCTGCTACCCTTGGCCATTCAGATTTATTCTGGAGTGTTCCTTTCTTGTTCCATAAAGAGTAGAGGGAGGTGAAGAAGGGTAGCGGGAAGCACATCTACATAGAGGGAGCACAGGTTCTAAAACAGAGTTCTGACAACAGGGCATGTTCTAGAAATGGTGGCATTTGTTCATTATGATCGGAACATAGGCTCCAGGAGAGAAAGATGAATGAGATGGCATCAGCCCGGGGGGAGCTGAGCTAAACGGATGAGAGTAGATGCTGAGAGCTGATGGTGATTTAAAACCTGTCAGTGCCATAACCCCGCTCTTCCCCCTCTCCTGCCCATCACCTTTGCACCAGGCATTCTTCTTATTGGTTTCCTTTCAGATTTACGATCGCCAGTCTTAGATTAGCACACTCTTTTCTAATTTTTTCCAACCTATTCCTAATCAACTGCATTTTGCATTATCCATAGTGACTGTTCTAAACGAGAACAGCTTTTCTCAGGAACTGACCTCTCACGACTGTCTCATTTTGAAGTAAAGGTCTTCCTCCCTTGTCATTTTCCCAAAGAAGTAAATACCTGACATCTACCCACTCAGCTTGCCTCCCCTCCACACCAAGACTTACCTCCATCCCCAGCTATCCTTATAATCTTTCTTCCTATGTATCTCCTCCAGGGTTCTCAAGCTTACCTTGCACTCTGGGACCTTGCTCTGTTTATCATCTACTTTTTCATTTCTTCCTTAATAGAGGCTCTTGCTGCTGCTGCTAAGTCACTTCAGTCGTGTCCGACTCTGTGCCACCCCATAGACAGCAGCCCACCAGGCTCCCCGTCCCTGGGATTCTCCAGGCAAGAACACTGGAGTGGGTTGCCATTTCCTTCTCCAATGCCTGAAAGTGA
This sequence comes from Budorcas taxicolor, assembly GCF_023091745.1. Classification (NCBI taxonomy): domain Eukaryota; kingdom Metazoa; phylum Chordata; class Mammalia; order Artiodactyla; family Bovidae; genus Budorcas; species Budorcas taxicolor. The sequence goes on from NC_068913.1 coordinate 17,714,819, forward strand.
AAAGTGAAAGTGAAGTCACTCAGTCATGTCTGACCCTTAGCGACCCCATGGACTGCAGCCTGCCAGGCTCCTCTGTCCATGGGATTTTCCAGGCAAGAGTACTGGAGTGGGGCTTACTTTTCAGCTAATATGCATCCTCAGATCTCTTGTGTGCTAAAAACTTCATTCTTTGCTTTCTTTTTTTTTTTTTTTCCTTAAGATGTCCCTCATTTCTCCTTGTATAAGAAAGGAAGATGGTCAGAGTATTTTTAGAAAGACTACACTGGCTGTGGTGTGGAGGCAGAAGAAGAAGTCAAGGAGGACAGGCGTTTGAAGGGAGGATCAGTTAGGAGTGTGTTGAGCTGAAGTCGTGGCCGTGGAGAGGAGCAGACAAGTTTGGGAGACGTAGAGGGGTAGAACTGACCAGACTTGAAACTGAATGGATATGAGATTTGAGGGAGAGGGGGAGATCCATAGTGATTCCTGTGAATTGAGGGAGTAAATGCAGGAGGAGGAGCAAGTGTCAGGGAGAAAGTGATGAGCTCCCTATTGGAAGTATTGAAGTGAACTGCTCTTGGGGCATTCAGTTGGGAGAAGTCAAGTCAGTAGTTGGAAGTATGGGCTGTAGCTCAAGAAAAACATTCTTTAGAAATAATGTTGTTAGTCAAAGACACTTTGGTGTGCTTCACGTTATATTATTGGTGTATCCTGGGAATAAGATCCCCAAGAATGGAATGGGAAGAGAAGTACCTTGGGGAATAACAGAAGAGATAGAATAGAGAACCTGTGAAGGAAACTGAGAGCAAATGGCCAGAGAGGAAACAGGCATGCATGAGGAGGGTGTGTGTGTATGTGTATGCGTGTGTGTGCATGCAATTTTTGTTACTTTTTTTTTTAACCTCCAAGAAGACAAGGATATTTGTATTACCAGCTTCCAGAAAAACCTGGCGAAAGCATGTAGACCGTCGAGTCTAAGACATGCTCTTATTGACAGGGCTCATCTCTTGGTGGAACTTCCTTTGCCTGAAACCACATATTGCTAGGGATTCGGAAGGACCAGGTTTGTAAAGCAGACAGTTTGGAAAGGTGAAGCGTTGATAGGAGGCACGTGGAAAGGTTGGGTGACTAGCATGGTTAGGCGATCCAGTCCTTGCAGCAGCCCAGGGTGTTACTTTCAGTAGAAACCATTTGTCAGTGTAGGTGGTATTGATTGCTCTCCTGTGTTAGGAATCACTGATAACATGCCAGCAGCTTTGTCACCAGAGTGGAAGGTCGGGAATCTAAGCATTTTCCTGTTTTCTCTCTGGTCACATTAATGCTCCATTGCAGCCCTCTGGTCGTGAGTTGGAATTTCAAGCTGTCTGAACTAGTTCATACGCTTCCCCAGAGGCTCAGCAGTGAAGAATTTGCTTGTAATGCAGGTGATGTGGGTTCAGTCCCCGGGGCGGGAAGATGCCTTGGAAGAGGTCATGACAACCCATTCCAGTATTCTTGCCTGGGGAATCTCATGCACAGAGGAGCCTGCATGCACAGAGATAGCTACAGTCCATGGGGTCCCAAAGAGGTGGATACAACTGAGCTACTGAGCCTGCACATGGAAACTATAGAGTATATACTTTTGTTTCCATGGAGAATCTTCATGGGAACAGGAGTCGAAATTTACGCAATTAATTTGTCCAAAGTTACTAACAAGTTAGCCTGGCCTCACACTAGCCCTGGCCCCCTTAGGGTCTCCATGGAGTTGGGGGAGGAGGTGGACATTCCCCTGAGAGCTGTCCAGCAGGGGCCTTTGGAGATGTGCAAAGACAGTTTTAAAACTTACATTAATGAATTATGTCCATTCCCCTCCTTAACAAACAGCTGTCTGTCTTTGTGTATGGTTTCGAATGTGCACTAGGTATTAGTACAGTGCTCCGTGTTTGTAAGTAAATTCTGTTTTTATATGCAGGGGAGGCATGTGCAAACATTTTTAAATTGATTAAGTGCTTGTTTGAGAATATACTTTGGAGACCTCAAGTTGAAAGCATAGATAACTGTTTGGGCGTCATGAGTAAACTAGGAATATTTAGAGGTTTCTTATCACGATTTGTTAAGGACTCTAGCTGTGATATAGAGTCCCAGCGTTTGAGGCACAAATGCAGATGTGTGACTAAGCCTCCCTTCCACTGTTTGGATTTTAACTGGGTATATGAAAACGCAAGCTCAAAACCGTTGGTTGCACGTTGTGTGAACACATTGCTGCTTTCTCAGGAGCTGCCCAGTGCCCTTCCACATACAGTGTGTTCTTTACAGTCCCCCTTTAGTCACAGGCAGTTGAAGCTGTTAAATAGTATCTCGCTTTAAAAGGTAGGTTGATGGCGTTTCTATCTTCTGGTACATCTGGTAAGTTAATCTATACAGTCTCCGTGAGTATCCTGCCGGGACCTGTTTTTACATGCATACAGGGACGTTTCTGTAGAAATCAAAGGCCATGAATCAGAAGAACACAACTCTTGTTTCCAGCGTAGTAGAGGCTTACAAAAATTGGCTTTGAAAAATTGAAAGTAGGGTGGTTTGTTTTTATTGTGGAACCGATCGGGAAGAACAATTTACAGTCATCGCCATTCTTCACAGCTGAATGGAGGAGAGGTGCCTGCCTCGTGAAACGCAGCAGCTGCACCCGTTTTCTGCGGGCTCACAAAAACATTTGCTTTTTAATCACGAACTTTGGATGGTGGGGTACAGTTTGTTTTCATGATGGAAGTGGTCAGTTGTGCCGTACCAGACAGCTGTAGTGTAATTAAGAAAAACTGTGTGAAAATGGATTAAATATAACAGAAGAAGCCTTTTTTTTTTTTAAAGGGGGGTTCACCTTAAATTTATTCTTTTTTTTTCTTCAATGCTTAAAAGCTGAAATGTCCCTGTACTGCTCTGTAAGATTTTGCTGTTTCACAATATCATTTAGCTCTTGGAAATATAAGGCATTCTACTATAAGCTAGTTGTTTTTATAACAGATACAAGCTAAAAGGTATGGGTTTTAGGGATGATTTAGCTCATCAAAGATTTGCTTTTCCAATAATGTTTAATAAGAGATTGTACAGTTTTATTTATGTCAACCCTAATGCATTAAAAGAGTTAATAACTTTTGTAGGAAAAAGTTAAGGCCATTTTCAAAACTCATTTTATATACAAGTTGCAACGTAAGGAGGATAATCTCTTTTTTAAGACCCGAAACTACGAGAGGTGAAAACTACATTTTTCTTGATAAATTTTTTAATGAATTAGTCATTATAGTGATGAAATAATCTGGCAACATATTGACTTGTTATCGTTAAATGTGGAACATTAGACTGTCCGTTAGCTTTGAAAAGCAAACACTTATTTTATACAGCAGACTCTGAAATAAGAATGGAAGTGCCTTAATTTGCGTCACAGTCTGCAGTAGGAAAATAACTGTTGCAAGGTCAGAGGGAGATTAGTTTAAAAAAAAAACAGAAGCAATTGTGTTCACAAATAACTGAGATTGTACTAGACACTCATCCGTTTCTAAGTTTTTATGCTAATTGCCCAACATCCTGAAACAAAATTTTCACCCTAAATGAAACAAGAGTGCCAGGATCAGGTTTTGCGCTAAGAGTTTATCCTGTATTGATGATTTTCTAGTGGAGACTCTTGGGCTTGATTTCCAGTTGAAGATTGGCAAGGAGTTACTACCCTAAAGCCTGTTTCCGGTTTTACAGCTGTCATCTTGGGGATTAATTTGGGAGGAGGAGTCTACACTAGGTGTTTTCAAGAAGAGACCCCACTGTCATTCCCCCCACTCCCTGGTGACTGCTCTCTCCTGATTCCTTGTGTCTTCCCTCCCCAGAGGCCCTAAGAAAACACTGAGAACCAGGCGTGAGTTCATTCTAAATATTGGCAAACCATGACTGCAGCTGGGAGTTGGTGGTTCTGTTTGCACCCTGCACCCTTGTGTGCACCAAACTCTTCTGGCGGCTCCTGCCTCTGATGAACCTGAGAGAAGCTGAGTTGGGGAAAGTGAATGCAAAGGGGCGAAGAGTAGGCTGGAAAGGTAGAATAGCTATCAAGGAATGTCTGGGGCCAAGTTTTAAGACAAGAATGATGATGAAGAGCATCGGAGAAAAGAGAGCAGCATGGTGCAGAGAGGGAATTACTGGAAATTCTGATCTTTTCTAATCTCTTAATTACTGGAATTAAAAGATCTAAATTCAAGTCCCAACTAGCCAAGTATTTTGGGAAAGTTGCTCTCCCAGCTTCTATTTCTTCATGTGTAACGTGGAACTGGGACACCTGTTCTATGTACCCAACAGGTTGTGAATCTTAGAGGAAAAAAAAAGACAGAGTGAGAATTGTGTTTCCCGTGTGTAGTTGTGGAACCACTTGACCCAGACCCATTTTTGTCTTTTTTTTTTTTTTTTTTTGAGATCTTGGCAGCCAAGAAATGGGAATGCAGCAAGGATTAAATCTTATTACAAACATGGGTCCTTTATCTGTGAGTGTTCTCAGAGCTCCTGGATGATCCTATTACTTCTCTCTCTTTGATTCTTGACCAATCAGTACCCCCTGCAACACCAGTTCCAAACCCTTTCACCTTCTCAAGACCCAGCCTCTGCCCCTCCTTTCTCAGTCTCAGTAGATAAACTCCTCCCCTGCTTTGCCAGAAGGCCTTCCCTGGTGGCTCAGACTGGTGAAGAATCTGTCTGCAATGCAGGAGACCCAGGTTCAATCCCTGGGCGGGGAAGATCCCCTAGAGAAGGGAATGGTACCCACTGCAGTAATTCTTGCCTGGAGAATTCCATGGACAGAGGAGCCTGGTGGGCAAAGTCCATGGGATTGCAAAGAGTTGGAGACTGAGTAACTAACACTATCTGGTCTTTCTCCATGGCTAGGAAACTTTGAGTTCAGTGTCCTGTGGTTTCTTTTTTTTTTTTTTTCTTTTTTTCATTTTCATTCCTAAAATCTTTAAGAGTGATTTGAGCCCTTTCCCTCTTCACCATCCATACCTTCTTTTGATCCATTTCAATATGACTTCTATTTCATTGTATTGAAACTTCTGTCTTGAAGGCCACCACTGATGTCATTGTCAAGTCCAGTGACCATTGCTCTGTTTGTATTTGTTGGTTTCTGTACAAAGTTCCATGTAGATGTTGACGGCCTTAACTCTCCTTTAATTGCAGCCCTCTTCCTCTTTGGCCTTGTGCGTCAGTACCTTGCTCATTCTCTGTCACTGACCGCTTTCCTTTTTGCTTCCACCCTTAAGAATAGATATTCCCTAGGATTCCATACCAGCCTTACAATATACAAAAATTAATTCAAGTTGGGTGATAGGCCTAAATATAAAATCAAAATCTATAAAACTGATTAATTAAAAGATAGGGGAAAAGTCTTTGTGACCTTGGATGAAGATTTCTTAGATATAAAAAGCATGCTCCATGAAAGAAAAAATTGATAAATTATATTTCATCAAAATTATATATTCTGTTTTTAGAAAGGTATTGTTAAGATTAGAAAAGCCTCAGATTAGGAGGAAATATTTACACAACTTATCTGATAAAGAACTTGTATCTGAAATATAAAGAACTCCAAGTTTAATAGTAAGATACAGCCTCGTTTTAAGCAGTGAGCAAAAGATTTGAATGGACATTCATTAAAGGGGATATATGGATGACAAGCACATGAAAGATGCTCAATATCATTAGTTAATAGGGAAATGGAAAATAAAACCACAATGAGCTACCACTATACCCATTAGAATGGCTAAAATTATGATGCCAGAGGTGGCAAGGGTGTGGAAGAATTGGAATTGCTTGTATTGGTAGTGAGGATGGGAAATGGTACAGCCGTTCTGTCAGTTTCTTAAAAAGTTAATCATGCATCTACTACATGACCCAGTCATTGGACTAGGTTTTCTACCCAAGAGAAATGAAAGAAGGTGCTGTTTGTTTCCATTTATATAAAAATCTAAAAACTGAAACCTGTGGTGATGTCTGGGGATGGGAGTGTAGTGGGGAAGCAATGGATTACAGAGGGGCACGAGGAACCGTGAGGTGGAGGATGTGTTCATGGTGCTGAACGTGATGCTGCTTTAACAAATGCATACATATGTCAGAACTCATCAGACCTGGTGCTTGAAAATGTGAGTTTGTAATACATTACTTATATCACAATAAAACAATAACACATTTAATAGAACCTCATACGAAAAAGGATGACTATTACAGCATGTAAATTATCCCTCAGTATCCCTGACTTAAAAAAGAAAAAAAAAATATGGGAAAATGAAATATGGGGTTTTAAAGCTGCAAAATACTTTTAAAAGCTAATCTTGAAAGGTTGCATACTGTGTGATTCCATGTAGATAATATCCTTAAGTGACAAAGTTACAGAGATGGAAGACAGATTAGTGCTTGACAGGGTTTAGGGTTGGAAACCATGGAGGAAGATAGGTGCAAGTTACACAGGAATTTTCAGTGCTATTTCTGCTACTGTATAATATACAATTAATGAATCTATAATTATCAGAAAATTAAAGTTTCTTTGAAAAAATCTTTTGGATATTATTGTGTTCCCTAACATGAAACAAAAATAACATGCCAAAAGTGATCAGTTTTTTAGATCTTAATAATGTTTACCATGCAAACACTAGAAACTATGCTTTTATGGAAATGATGGCAGCTTAACATTGCATCATTGCAGATAGAAGACATAGCAAGATTCACTTTCAATTTCTGGTTCCCTATCTGAATATTCAATGCCTTAATTTTATTTCTCAGAGATTCTTATTTATATTTCTCTGACTAGATAATAGATACAGATGGTTCAAATATACAGAAAAAGGGATACACTGAGAAGTCTTCTCCAACATCTGTCTCCCATCCACACAGCTCATGCTCCCCCCAAATTAAACAACTGTATACTATTAATTTCTTGCATATTCTTTCAGAATTTCCTTTTGTCCATGTAAGTAAATGTAAATATATCTTTTTTTAACCTTTCTCCCTGCTTTTACATAGAAGGAAGTTTACTCAGTGTTTTGCACCATACATTTTTTTTGCTTAACAGTCATGTCTTTGGAAAGTTTCCATTTGGCACGTATCTTCTTACTTCTTCTTCTTTTGATAGTTGCATAATATTCCATTACGTGGCCATGCTATACTTCATGTACTGATCCTCTACCTGTTGACATGTTGACCTTTAGATTATTCCCAGACTTCCACTTTTGTAAACAATACTATAGTGAATATCCTTATATATATGTCATTTTCCTCTTGAACAAATATATACGAATATATGAAATTTCCAGTATTGACTTCTTAGCCTGGGGGGAAAAAAAAAAAGAAAACAGCTTATGTGGTTTAACCTAAAATCTGCCGAATACACTTTTAGGTGTGTAATTATTTGAGATGAAGTGTCTAGAGTCCTTTTGGTTTTTGGATCCACTGCCAGATATGCATGATTATTGGATGCTTAAAAAAGGGAGTGGAGAACCTTCACTTAAATGTCATTCAGTATACCGAAGGGGAAGACTTCTCTAAGCCCTGTGCAGTAACTTCATTAAGTAACATGTCTAACCCTGATCCAGCTGGTGTCAGGCTTCTTTGCCTCTAACTGAAAGCCTTTGCTCTCTCCTTACTAATGGCCTAAGAACAGAGCTCTGAAACCCTTTTTCTTGCCCTAAGGGGCATTGCAAAAAATACCTTTTCATCTGCGATCAGTGTTAGTTAGCCTCCATTGTTCTTTGTAATTATTGCAGCTTAAGTATCATGACATTAGGTTTTGACATCATGTTGTCTGAAAAAAGGTGGTTTTCTTTGTACGCATGGCAAGTATGTCCTTCTACACAGTGAGTCAGCCAGTTGGAGTCTTGGATTCTCTAACCCTGATGGTGAGTTTTTGTGAGTGAGCAGATGGTGGTAGTGGTGGTTTAGTCGCTGAGTCGTGTCCGACTCTTTGGGACCCCGTGGACTGTCGCCCTCCAGGCTCCTCTGTCCGTGGAATTCCCCAGGCAAGAATACTGGAGTGGTTGCCATTTCCTTCTCCAGGGGACCTTCCTGACCCACATCTCCTGCGTTGGCAGGCTGATTCTTTACCGACTGGGCAACCAGGGTAGCCCGGGGACAGGAGATAGTAAACATGGCAAAATTTAGCAACTGGTAAAAACAGATGAAGGTGGATAACCAAAGATGTTCATGGTGCTGTTCTTTCAGAATTTCTGAAGATTTAATATTTTCGAAAATAGAAAAGTTGGGAGCAAGCATATTCTTTGCTGAGATTGTTTACTGTGAATCAGGAGAGACTGCTTCATTACCTATTATATCCTGTTTCTGTTTTGCTGTTTCTGGATCTGAAAACGTCTTAGAAACTCCACCCCTAGACTTAAAACGTAGTGACGATAGCAGTTTATAGTTATTGAGGGTTTCCTCTGTGTCTCGTGTTGGACCCAGCATTTTATGTGGCCCAGCTCATGTAAGCCTCTTATCAATCTGTTATTATCCTCTTCATTTTTCATCTCAGGCCACTCAGGGCCTGTACGATTAAATCACTTGCCTCCGGTCACACAGCTAGCCTGTGATAGAAACGCTCCTTGCAACCAGACCAGCTATCACTATACTTGACCTGGACCTCGCTTGACCCAGTCGCTCTTTATTTTGGCCTGAAGTGTTTTGAAGTGAGAGATAGGTTGTCCTCTGGCTGAAACTCTTACAGTTGACTGATCCAGATAGCATGATAATCTGAAGGCCTCATGACAGACTACAAATGGGGAAACATGGAGAGGGAAATTGAGCTCCTTCTTGACACAGTAATTTGCAGAGCTCTATGAAAAAGAAGAGCTTTGTGTACATATTAGCAGTCAAAACCTTCCCACTCCTTTTCTGCGTTTGCCTCTTCTGTGTACACTTAGCAGTCTTCTGAGGGACATTACTGCTTGTTTTCCGTATGTTTTCTGTACCTTTCCCCCTACTGACTCTTTTTCCATCGGAGATTAAACAGGTCTAGGCTTTTCCTGTCTTGAGACCGTTCATTCCCCTTTACTCCACATACACCCTACCCCCCACCATATCTTCACCCCAAGCTTTCCTAACACATGACTCTTGTAAGACACTATAAGTGAAAGTGAAGTGAAGTTGCTCAGTCATGTCCGACTCTTTGCGACCCCATGGACTGTAGCCTACCAGGCTCCTCTGTCCATGGGATTTTCCAGGCAATAGTACTGGAGTGGATTGCCATTTCCTTCTCCAGGGGATCTTCCCAACTCAGGGATCGAACCTGGGTCTCCTGCATTGTAGACAGACGCTTTACCATCTGAGCCACCAGGACACCACAGGGAGATGTCTTTTCCTGTCTCTTACTAGCTCCTCAAATCCTCCCAAGCCCCCCAACTTACCCCAACCTGTTTTCCTTCTAGCAGTTGTTCTTTGCTATTCTTTTATTCCCAAAACTGAGACACTATTTTATATACAGTATTGTACCCTGATTTTTCCTCTTTAATAGACTTTTTCTCATGTCATTAATTTTGAAGAGTTTCTTATTGATGAATAACTTAAAGAAACATATACAAATGATGAGTTCAGTGACTTCATAAAATGCTGTTAGCATCCACATCAAGAAATAGAAATGATGAAGTCCTAGAATCTCCCCTCTCCCAACTAACTCCTTTCAGTCACTTCACCCTGCTCCCCCAAATTATCCTGACATGTAATAGCACAGATCGTTTCGTGTGTATGAAATGTGTGTCAGTGAATCATATGGTGTGTACATTTTGTGTCTTGCTCCTTCAGTAAAAATTACTATGTTTGTGAATTCATCCATATTACATGCAGTTGTAGTTCATTATTCTTGTTATGAAATTTTCTATTGTGGGAATATACATTAATAAGTTTTAAAACAATGTTTGGAGTTATATATTATTCCATTGTATGAATATTATTTATAAATTCTATTATTTTGGCTAGTTTTTCACTATTAGAAATGTCTATAATGAATATTTTTGTATAAATAACTTATAAATAACTGTTTATACAAAATATTTTTGTATAAATAACCATTCTTTGGAATAAATTCTATGAGTGCATTTGCTGCCTAAAAGAATGTAAACTCTTTAAATGTTCTTGATACATATTGCCAGATAGCTTTCAAGAAAATTTTTACTGGTTTCCTTTCGCACTAACACAGTATTGACACATAGGTATTCAATAAAATTTTGTTGACCTGAACTAAATTCACTGAATTCTTTTATATCCCAGGATCTATTTCTGAGTTTTCTTTGTCATTGGTTGGTCTTTACATTTCAATGTTGTTTTAATTAATTTAGATTTTAACAATTTAACAGTGTATAGGGCACAAATCCTCCTCCCCTTCTTGTTTTTTTTTCCAGAAGTTATCTGATTTTTCTTCTTTAATGTTTACTGGTAGAACTTTAAAATACATTGCCGAACTCAGTAGATATTTCATGGAATTACCTCATTGGTATTTCTATACACTTATCTGGGAAGAACCAACGCATTTATGTGTATATAGTCTACCTAGGAATGATTCTTTATGTATTCAAGTATTTTTATTAAATGTCACTCAGTAAAATTCATAGGTTTATTCTTACAGGGTCTCTTTTCTTAAGTTACTTTCAAATACTTTATATCTTGTGACTTTCTGGGATTAAATAATTTCTTTACATTTTATTTTATAACTAGTTATTTGAAAGTTATTCAGTTTATATATTCATTTTGTCTTTTTCCTCTTTACTGAGCTCTTATTAATACTAACAGTTTTTGTTTGAGTTTAGGACCATAAATGCTTTGGGGATGGGGGCCATTTGATTTCTAAATTCAGAAAAGGAGAAGTTGATACCTGGAATAAAGAAATAGAAACAGTAATCTGGAAAACTGTTTTTAAAATAGAATCGTAGAACTCTGGTCATTTGGAAAACTCCCATTTTTTTTCGTGCATTGAGGTATTGTCTTTGTCAAATTCAAACCATTATCTCAAGCTTACATTTTTGAATGAAGAAGCAGATTACAAAGTTAAACAGAAAACTAATGAAAAAAATTTAAACATGAAAATCTCTCATTTAGGCACATTACTTGTATGATGAAAACCACATCATTTACCATTTGTGTTACTCTGAATTTATTTCCATTCTTTCATTTTTAGAATTTCCCCTTATCTGTTCTTTGTTTTGCTTCTCTGTTTCTTTTTAGATATATAGTAGTTTGGGAAGAAGGGAAGAAATCTTTTTTAACACTAATGGAAAATAAACAAGGGAAAAAGGAAAAATTTCAGTTTTGCTTTCAGATTTTTCCGGTGTACCTTTCTCATGTATTTTTCCTGTGTGTTTTTCTCAATACCTTTCTGTTCTTCTGGGTGATTCTCATGATCCTCTGTCTTCTTATACCATTTATCTATCTGACACCTTTCACATGTGTCCATGTGTGACACACATATTTATGTCCCAGGCTGTCTTTTATATCACTTCCTTCTCAGAGGTAAGACAGTACGTCTGGGCTTCCAGTGTAGCTCAGGTAGTCAAGAGTCTGCTTGCAATGCAAGAGACCTGGGTTTGATCCCTGGGTCAGGAAGATCCCCTGAATACTGGATCTTATGTATCACTTCCTCCTCAGAGGTGAGACAGTATGTCTAGGTCATGCGTATAGAAGCTGTTGCATATACAATGAAAATAGGAATTTCTCAGTTGAATAGTTTACTTTGAATTTTTTAAACCTTTTCATGTTTTATTTTCTTTTTTATTAGTTTAAACTGTAGGGTTTTTGTTTACTCTTAAGAATAGTTGAAACTTGAGCTACAGTGTAATCAGAAAATAACACATTAATCCTAGTTAATTCACATTATTGTCCTCCTGTGCCTGTATCAGCAACAATAGCAGAATATCTGGCGTATAATCTCTTGTGTGGACGCAGACTCACGGGCAAAGCCTAATCTAGAAATGAACTGTCCTCTTTTGAGATGGTAGTTTTGCTGATATGTATGAAGAGACTATGTTAGAGTCTCATTTCACCCTTGTAAGAGAGAAGCTGGTTGTGGTATCTTGTCTTATTTATAAGATGAAACTAGGTCAGGTCGGTTACAGATAGTTATAACGTGCTGTAAGTGGCCTGTAAGCCAAGGCTGGTGTTATTGGAAGACATACTTCCTTTGTCAAAAAAAATTCACCCTCTCTGTAGGACAGTAGAATTGGAACATGAAGAAGTAAGAATCCCAGCCTTTTGTAAAAATAAATGACCTTTTTAAAAAGGCAAAATTCTGTTGGGGTGTTTCTGTGGGTGTTTTTTTAAGCGTTGGGGCTGGGAGGTGAGAATAGAGTGGACGATAAAGACATCATGCTCCTGGTCCCACTTATAAAATGGAATTGAAGGCAGAGATGGAGGGCAGTAGCCGAGACAGTCCCAAAGGTTGCTCTCACATGTTAACTACCAGATCTTAGTTTGAAAGATGAACGCTCGTAAATTGTAGAAGTAAAGTGATGTGCTTCCATTAGAAAGATGTAAAACTGGTTCTCAGTCCTGAAGGAGAAAATAGAAATGAAACATCGGAACCAGAAACAGTCACACCAAACATCTGCTTAAAAACCGGTAACAAAACTGCTCGAACAGGCAGGCGCCCTGCGGTAATCACTTTGTTTTGCACAGTGTTATAACACGGTCAGGACTTCTGGTTGAGCAGAATGAAGCCAGAAATAGACATTGTACTCTGTCCTCATTCAATACATTCACACAAAGGGGGCTAAATAAAGAAGAAATTTAAGATGATAAATGGATCTTATCTGCCTGTGAGAGTACGCCATTCTAAAGGTGGATATTGTTCATGGAGAGAATTCAGAATTAACTCTTTCTTTTTATAATTCTGTGTGAAGGGGCGTGGGTCTTGAGTAGGAATACGGGTCTGGAGTAGGGGTGGGTCTTGAACCCAGAGTTTAGTTTGAATACTGGTCCTACCACTTAGGCATTTTGTGATGTTCAGAACTTTGAAATATCTTTTTCATTATTTTTGTCTCCTGTTAAATAAAATAAGCAAAATTATCCCTTCTTCTTAAAGCTGTTGCGAAGAAGTTTGCCTCTCCATTCATGAAACTGTCACAGCTTTATTGAAAAGTAGGAAAATCACATTTGCTTAAAATTTTTTGAAGAAAAGTTCTATATAAGAAAATAAACGAGATTAGCCTGGTGACACATTATTGTATTCTCTGAGTGTATTTTTAAGTTTGTTCCTGCTCCTCCTCCTTAGAGAGATTCCTCATTCATCTAAACTGTGTTAAGAGTTTTTGTTGCTACATAAAAACATCCCTGGGTGACTGCACATACTGCATTCACTCACTTGTGAGTAAAAATGGTGAAAAGGATAAAGGATTAGTTAGTTCTCTTCTGGTTGATGAGTTAAAGGGACCATTGAAATCTCTACCACTGTCTCTGTCTTTATCTTTAAACCATATCTCTGTACTCTAACCTTCCTAACTATTCCTCTCTCTTTTATTTTGTGTTTATTTTGAAATAATTTTGAATTTGCAGAAAGTTTGCAAAAATATACGAAGATCTCTTTGTTTTACCACTTGATAGTAAATTAGCAATATTATGTATCATTACTTCCAAATACTTGAGTGTGCAAGGATATATCCTACATCAGTGATCAAAATCAGGGCACTAACCATCAAAGCCACAGATGCTTCATTTCTGTTTTGTCCAAACGATGCGCTTTATAACAAAAGGATCCAGTTCAGTATCGCATGTTACATTTAGTTGTCTTGTCTCTTTAATTCCCTTTAGTCTGGAATAGCTCCTTGGTCTTTCCTTGACTTTCAATAGCTAGACACTTCTGAAGATTACAGGCCAATTATTTTGTAAAATATCCCTCAGTTTGAGTTTGTGTGATGGGGCTTCTCTGGTGGCTCAGGCAGTAAGAATTCGCCTGCCATGCGGAAGACCTGAGTCTGATCCCCAGGTCAGGAAGATTCCCTTGGAGGAGGGCATATCAACCTACTCCAGTATTCTTGCCCGAGGAATTCCACGGACAGAGGAGCCTGGTGGGCTACAGTCCATGGGGTCTGAAAGTGTCAGACATGAGTGGGTGACTAACACTTGGGTTTGGCTGACATGTCCTCAAAATTAGATTTGGATTGTGCATTTTTCTCAGGAATATCACAGAAATGATGTACCATGTTGGGTAGGACACAGTTCTCCTTTGTTACATTTTTGTTGTTGTTCCGTCACTCAGTCGTGTCTGACTCTTTGTGACCACGTGGACTGCAGCCCGCCAGGCTCCTCTGTCCATGGGATTTCCCAGGCAAGAGCACTGGAGTGGGCTGCCATTTCCTTCTCCAGGGAACCCACATTTCCTGCATTGGCAGGTGGATTTTTTACCACTGAGCCACCAGGGCAATTAATCATCATTTCTTAAGGCTGTATCTACCAGATTTCTCTGCCATGAACTGCTCATTCTCCCTTTAAAATCAGTATTTGGGAATAGAATCCACCTGCGATGCGGGAGACTGGACTCGATCCCCAGGCTGGGAAGATGCCCTGGAGGAGGTCATGGCACCCTACTCCAGTAGTCTTGCCTGGAGAATCTCCATGGACAGAGGAGCCTGGCGGGCTACAGTCCATGGGGTTGCAAAGAGTCAGGCATGACTAAGCACCGCACAGCATTTTGAGATTATGTAATATACTTTTCCTTATCAACCACCCAAACTTAGATAGCTTTAGCATCTATCTGTGTCTTTTGGCTGAATTATTATGATAGTAGTTGCCAAATGGTGATTTTTCTGATTCCTTCACTCCTCCTCCACTCATTAGTTGGCATTCCAGTGCAAAGCAAAGCATCCTCCTCTCTATGTATTAATTCTTCTTTTGTATATTAATGTGAGTTCATGGGTTTTTTAAATGATTTTATTATTTACGGATATTTTAATGGATTATAATCTGTTAGTGTCACTTATTTTGCTGCTTGAAATGTCCTAGTTTTGGCCCGTGGGAGCCCCTGCAAATGTCCTCCTCGTTCTTGGAGTGCTTTATGTCACAGTGAGATGATCTAGGCCTATCTTCAACAGCCTGAACGAGGCCATGCTGCCTCGGCCTCCCCTGTATCCTCCTTTCCTCACTTGCTCTGTATCTTCTTGCCACTGCTTACCTTTCTGGGACTCAGTTACTTCAGAAGAGAGAGAAAAAGGAAGAAAGACCCAGACAGCTAGTTAGCTAGATGACTGACTTAAAAATCTGCCCGTAGAAATTTGGGAATAAAAAGACAAGTTCACCCATCTTGTAAGGAAACATTTGGATAACCAGAATTGATGGCTAAGCCCCAAATAAAGTATTTATTTTTATTTTAGAATGTGTCTTAGTCCGTTGCACCTGCTATGACAAATTATCAGAGACTCAGTAGCTAATGAATGTGCGTGCATGCATGCTAAGACACTTCAGTCGTGTCTGACTCTTTGTGACCCCATGGACTGTAGCCTGTCAGGCTCCTCTGTCCATGGGATTCTCCAGGCAAGAATAATGGAGTGAGTTGCCATCTTTCCCACCCGGGAATCAACTGGGGTGTCCTGCATTGCAGGCAGATTCTTTACCAACTGAGCCACAGTGTTTTTCTCTTCTACTGATATTTGAATATGAGTGAGTCTGTTTATGGTTTTGAGAACTCATGGCCTAAATCTAAGTGCTCCAGCTCTTTATCCCACTCCTACATACTGTCTCCCAGTCTGAGAAACAACATCTTAAGCACACTATTTGCTGTCATCTTAGACTCAGTCTTAACAACAACAACAAAATATTCTCTAGGCTCTTCTTCCCAGCTTCTTTGGCAAAGAGATGAGTTGGTAGATGCGTGGTCTACAGATCAGTCAACACTGTACAGAGAAGTCAGCATTTAGCATTTTTCCCTTAGGAAGCTGCATGGGGAGAGCCACCTGTTCTTTCCTTAGATGGAGGTGCTCTGCCCGTTGCCGCAAGCTGGGCTCGGTTGCAGGGGCCTTGCCCTCAGTAGGTTAATGTGCTTTCTTTCAGGGTGAAGAGGGGGAATCTGGTAGCTGCAGGTTTGCTTCATGAGGTCTGAAGGTGGTTAAAGTGATAAGTGGAGAAGAGGGCACATTTGATTGAGACGGGTTGATTTGAATGAAGCAACTATTCTTAGAAAACTTACTGTAACAGAACTGGTGGCTTAATATGTGCATCTTTTCTGTCCTCATCCTTTAAGCCTTAGGAAAAATCTTACTGAAGATTGGATTTAAGCCTTAGGAAAAATGTTACTGAAGATTGGAATTCTTTTTTTTTTTTTTTTTAACATGTTCTAATGTTCTAGCACATGTCTAGATGAATTCTAATTTCACTGAGCCAGCCCCTAGGAGACTACTGAATTTATTTGAAATTGCTGTGTCATGAAGTATATAATAGGGATTTAAGCAACAAATTCTAATTTCAAAAATATCTAATTCATGAGGTGGAGCAATACTGTGGAATTCAGTGGTAATAAATTAGGAATTTTAAGTACATAAGCATTATATACTTTTCATAACTTTAAGTGACAAGAGAAATTTTTGAAAAAATTACAAATGTTAGTACATATTTCTAATGTTTCTATGTTTTTTAAATAAGGCATTTAAAATTTGCCAAATAGATGTTAGTAGTAAACTTAAAAATGCAGCCTTAAATTCAATAAAATAAATAAAAATACTTTGTCAGAATTCCTTCGGAATCTTAGCCATGTCTTCTGTTTCATGCAGTTACCTCAAACTCACTGTAACGACAGAGAACCCAGTGAGATCTCTTCTCTGATTTCAGAGTCACTGTTGCCTCTTTGGCGTTTTTCATCTACCCTTAACAACTTTCTGGGAAGTGTTTCTAAGTATCTTACAGCTGGTCTACGCTGACCTTCCTTATTGCTGAAATCCTGTCCAAACTTGACAGAGCTGTGATTATTGATCTCTCCCAAAGCCTTTTTGTCCAGACTCCGCCCTCCACTCGCTTCTGAGTGCCCTTAATAAACGTATTTCCTTTTACCAATCAGAGTGCCTCCTCTTTAGCTTTCTTTGTTTATCCCATCATTTCATCAGAAACTTGGGTTTCTGAGACTGTGTGTGACCCTCCTCATGACAAGGCCACTTTTGCTGTAATGTAACAAACAGAGTTATTCCATCAGGGTCTACCCGGTGTATACTGGTTGCCGTCTACTGTAGTAGGTGCTGGAAATACTGTGGTGAAGAAACACACCCTTGTCCCGGTGGAGCTGACAGACTAGTGGGAACAAAAGCTACTAAACGAGTGAGTGCAAGTCACTGAGTGATTGTGGACGTGGAGAGCACTTTGGAGGATGGGCATGAATGGGAGCGTGTGGTGGGGGCGTGGGCTCTCCTGGGTCTGGAGGCTGAGATGGGAGGAGGGCGTACATTTCAGCTGGTGGGGTCTAGGCTGAGGAGCACTGCAGGCCAAGAGTGGCCCTCCGCCTGTCATCACTTTTCACCTTGTCATCAAGTAAATTCTCATACTTCAGCCGTGTGACTTTCCCCTTCTAACCGGGGACTTCTTCCTTAATGAGTTTCTGCCCTTTCACCTTTCGGATTTGTGTGCTCTCAGTCCATCTTGGAGCTCCGGAGGTCAGTGTCCCCTCGTTGTTACCTGAGGACCTACCAGTAGTGGGCTCCCCAAGTCTGATTTGTCCACTGACGCCTACCCTCTTAGTTTCTTCTTTTTCTTCCCTTAATCTCTCATATTGGGAGGGATTTCTGTGGGAAATTCAAGCCACTAGTTGGGGACTTTACAATTAATTTATTGATAGTGATCTCTTCCAACAAACCTGGATTTCATTGTCCGCCACCTCCTCTCCCCATCCTAGTGACATTAAGGCTTAGGGGCTTGAAAATTATCTCTTCCTAAGAAGACGTTTAGGTGTTTTGCATTAGATAATGAAAAGATAGGAATATTAGCTCTGAAATTTTACATGATCTACTCTTGTGCTTTATTTATCTAGTACTTTATATTGTAGATTTCTTGGTTCAAGTTATTAGAAAATTCCAGTTTTTATGACCAGCAATTGAGATGTTTTTAAAGTATAGCATGTTGATGCTCAGTATTATTAGCACTGTGTTGTTACCTTGTTACCTGGTAATGTTTATACAAACATGTATGTAGATGTACACCTACAGAAACATTATAACAACATGACTATACTAGTACCAAGTGGCCAAAATGTGTTCTGATGTTATTATTAATTAATGCAATGCATTGTAACTGTGCAGTTGGGCAAGCTATTTCTTTTTTCTATTAAACTTTTTATATTGTATTATAGTATGGCTAGTTGACAATTGTGTGACAGTTTCAGGTGGAAAGTAAAGGGTCTTGATCATACATATACATATGTCCGTCTCCTCCAAACTCCTCACCCAGCCAGGCTGCCATGTACCCCTGAGCAAGAGCACTGAGCAGCTGTGCTGCACAGTAGCTCCCTGTTGGTTATCTGTTTTATTTTTTAATTAAACTTATTTATTTATTTTACTTTATAATACTGTATTGGTTTTGCCATACATCAACATGTATCTGCCACGGGTGTACATGAGTGGAAGGATAATTACTTCACAGTATTGTGTGGGTTTCCGCCAGACATCAACATGAATCAGTCGTATTCTTATGTCCCCTCCCTCGTGGACCTCCCTCCCCATCCCACCCCTCTGCGTTGTTACTGAGCCCCGTTTGAGTTCCCTGAGTTATACAGCAGATTCCCATTGGCTGTCAGTTTCACATATGATAATGTATGTCTCCATGTTATTCTCCATGTATCCCACCCTCTCCTTCCTCCCGCCACGTCCATAAGGCTGTTCTCTGTCTTCCTTGCTGCCCTGCAAATAAGTTCACCAGTACTATCTTTCTGCATTCCATATGTATACCTTAGTACATGACTCTTACTCACTTCACTCTGTGTGATAGTTCTCGGTTCATCCACCTCATTAGTACTGACTCAGACGCATTCCTTTTTATGGCTGAGTATTATTCCATTGTGTGCGTGTACTACAACTTCTTTATCCATTCATCTGTTGGTGTACATCTGCGTTGCTTCATGTCCTAGCTATTGTAAATAGTTCTGCAAAGAACATTGGGGTACATGTCTTTTTCAAGTACAGTGTCTTTTTCAATTTTGGTTTCCTCAACATATGTGCCTAGGAGTGGGATTGCTGAGTCGTATGGTGTTTTTATTCCTAGTTTTTTAGGGAATCTCCATACTGTCTTCCATAGTGGCTGTATCAATTTACATTCCCATCAACAGTGCAAGAGGATTCCCTTGTCTCCAGGATTTATTGTGTGTAGATTTTTTGATGATGGCCATTCTGACTGGTGTGAGATGATATCTCATTGTACTTTTGATTTGCATTTCTCTAATAATGAGTGATGTTGAATATCTTTTCACATGTTTATTACACCGTATGTCTTCTTTGGAGAAATGTCTGTTTAGGTCTTTTGCCCACCTTTTGATTGGATTGCTTGTTTTTCTGGTCTTGATTTGTATGAGTTGCTTATATATGTTTGAAATTAATTCTTTGCCAGTTGTTTCATTTGCTGTTATTTTCTTCCATTCTGAGGCTTGTCTTGTCACCTTGCTTATAGTTTCCTTTGCTGTGCAAAAGCTTTTTAAGTTTAATTAGGTCCCACTTGTTTATTTTTTGTTTTTATTTCCATTACTGTAGGAGGTGGGTTATAGAGGATCTTGCTTGATTTATGTCATAGAGTGTTCTGCCTATGTTTTCCTCACAGAGTTTTGTAGTTTCAGGTCTTACATTTAGCTCTTTAATCCATTTTGAGTTTATCTCTGTGTGGGGAGTTGGGAGTTGTTCTAATTTCTTTCTTTTACACATAGCTGTCCAGTTTTCTCAGCAGCACTTATTAAAGAGATTACGCTATACCATTGTATATTCTTGCCTCCTTTGTCAAATGGAAGGTACTGACAGGGCATGGGTATATCTCTGGGCTCTCTGCTTCCTTCCATTGGTCTGTATTTCTGGTTTTGTGTCAGTGCTGTCTTGATGACTGTAGCTTTGCAGTGTAGTCTGAAGTCAGAAAGACTGATTCCTCCAGTTTCATCCTTCTTCCTCAAGATTGCTTTGGCTGTTTGGGATCTTTTGTGTTTCCATATGAATTGTGAGATTTTTTTGTTCTAATTCTGTGAAAAATGCCGTTGGTAATTTGGTAGGGGTCACATTGAATCTGTAGATTGCATTTGGTGGTATTGTCATTTTCACAATATTGATTCTCCCTACCCAGGAACATGGGATATCTCTCCATCTGTTTGTGTTGTCTTTGATTTCTTTCATCAGTGTCTTACAGTATTCTGTGTACAGCTCTTTTGTCTCCTTAGGTAGGTTTATTCCTACGTATTTTATTCTTTTGTTGCAATGATGAACAGGATTGATTCCTTAATTTCTCTTTCTGATATTTCATTGTTAGTGTATAGAAGTGCAAGTGATTTCTGTGTATTGATTTTGTATCCTGCAATTTTGCTAAATTCACTGATTAGCTCTAGCAACTTTCTGATAGTGTCTTTAAGGTTTTCTATGTACAGTATCATGTTGGCTGTAAACAGTAAGAGTTTTACTTCTTCTTTTCTCATCTGTATTCCTTTTATTTCTTTTTCTTCTCTGATTGGGCAAACTGTTTCTTATAGCTTGGCCCTTTAATTGAGTCATAAACAATCCTGTAACAGAAAGAAAACACACATTTTGCTTCACTTGATTTTTTCCTTTTTTTTTCTTGATTGCTATTGCTAAGTCACTTCAGTCATGTCTGACTCTGTGTGACCCCATGGACAGCAGCCCACTAGGCTCCCCCATCCCTGGGATCCTCCAGGTAAGAACACTGGAGTGGGTTGCCATTTCCTTCTCCAATGCATGAAAGTGAAAAGTGAAAGTGAAGTCACTGAGTTGTGTCCAACTCTCAGCGACCCCATGGACTGCAGCCTTCCAGGCTCCTCCATCCGTGGGATTTTCCAGGCAAGAGTACTGGAGTGGGTTGCCATTGCCTCCTCCATTTTTTTTCTTTATATATATATCTCTCTCTCTCAACATGAACATAGAATAAATACCAATTATAACATTTGTATGTAAACACTTATTGTGCTATGCTTAGTTGCTCAGTCGTGTCTGATTCTTTGCAACCCCATGGACTGTAGCCTGCCAAGCTCCTTTGTCCATGGGGATTCTGCAGGCAAGAGTACTGGAGTGGGTTGCCATGCCCTCCTCCAGGGGATCTTCCCAACCCAGGGATCAAATCTGGGTCTCCTGTATTGCAGGCAGATTCTTTACCATCTGAGCCACTAGGGAAACACTTATTAGGACAAAGCTAAAATAAGTTGTAAAGTACAGTATTGATCAGCAGTAGACTTACCTTTAACTTCTACCATGTTATTCTAAATAGACAATAACACATCTTAAATTTTTATATTTAATTGTAGTAAAGTACCTGTAAGTTTTACCATCCTAACCAGTTTTACATGTACAGTTCCCTTAAGTACATTCACAAAGTTGTAAATCAGTCTCTAGAACTCATATTGCAAAACTCAAACTCTCTACCTACCAATCAAACAGCAGCTTTCTGCCCTCCTTCCTCCAGCCCCTGGCAACCACCATTCTACTTTCTGTCTCTATGAATTTGACTCTTCTAGGCATCGCATATAAGAGTAATCACACAGCATGTATCTTTTCATGACTGACGTTTTACTTGGCACGATGTCGTCAGGATTTATCCGTGTCATAACATATGTCAGAATTTTCTTCCCTGAGAGGCTGAATAATACTTCCTTCTATGTATATACCATACTTTGTCTATCCATTCATCTGTTGATGGATAGTTGGGTTTCTTCAGCTTTTTGACTCTTGTGAATCATGCTGCTGTGAACATGGATATGCAAATATTTCTTCAAGACCCTCCCTGCTTTCAGTTCTTTTGGGAATTTTTTCGGCTGTGACTTACAGCTATGCACAGAGCTACATACGTACTCTCTAAACATTTAAACAATATGGGCAGGAAGGAGAAATGAAGGAGGGGACAGTCACTCCCAAAATCAGGCAGATGAATCTCTGTCAGCCCTGGAAGGTTATCTCAGCTTCAATGTGTCTGTGAAGTATTGTTTGTGAGTCAGCTCTATTAGAGTCTCCTAGAATGCTAGCTCGGAGGAGGCAATGGCACCCCACTCCAGCACTCTTGCCTGGAAAATCCCATGGACAGAGGAGCCTGGTAGGCTGCAGTCCATGGGGTCGCGAAGAGTCGGACACGACTGAGCGACTTCACTTTCACTTTTCACTTTCATGCATTGGAGAAGGAAATGGCAGCCCACTCCAGTGTTCTTGCCTGGAGAATCCCAGGGAAAGGGGAGCCTGGTGGGCTGCCGTCTGTGGGGTCACACAGAGTCGGACACGACTGAAGTGACTTAGCAGCAGCAGCAGAATGCTAGCTAAAAATTTAGATTCTTTGGCTGTTCACTGAACTGAGCAAGTCTGCATCTCCCATGAGACTCGGGAATTTGTACCCCTGGTGATTGTCACACACTCTGATGTGAGATGCAGTGCCCCACCGGGCCATGTAGGAGATGTCGATGCATTTGAAGGTCCTGCTCTCTGCTGCTCTTAGCCCCTGCTTTCCCTTAGTGCACGTTTGTCCCAGGCTCGCCCATGATACACTTTCTTTTCCATCCTGTCTGTATATTATAGTCCAACTAGAAGTTCCATAAATATAAGAGGATGGCCAGGCCCGAGTTTTCAGTCCTAAACTTTGATCGCCTCCCAGTCGGGCTCCTCCTTCCTCAGGAGGCTAATTGGCGATTCACTGTGGCTCTTTACCTGCTTCTAGTTAGTAGACGGGTGTACAGGTTAGGACTTTGTCCCTCAGACCTTGTGGTGTTGAGTTTTACCTGAGTTACTAAAGGGGCCAAACCACTTGTCTTATATGAGCATTTTTAAAAAAGTGTTTATTTTTAATGGAAGGATAATTGCTTTACAATACGTTGTTGGTTTCTGGCATACATTAGGATGAATCAGCCATGGGTATACATATGTCCCCTCCCTGTTTCTATGAGCATTAAAACTATTTTTAATTTCTTGGCTGTGCTGAGTCTTCATTGCTGTGCAAGCCTCTCTCTAGCTTTGGTGAGCGGGCGCTGCTCTCTAGTTGTGGGTTTCTCCCTGCAGGGGCTTTTCCTATTGGAGAGCTTGGGCTCGAGGCACATAGGCTTTCATACTTGCAGCTCTCGGACTCTGGAGCACAGGCTAAGTAGTGGGGGCACACGGGCTTAGTTGCTCCATGTTACGTGGGATCTTCCCTGACCAGGGATCAAACCCATATCTCCTGCAGTGTCAGGCCGCTACTTTACCACTAAGCCACCAGGGGAGCCCCCACATGAACATTTTAAATGTGACATGCAGTGATCCTCAGGACAGCAGTGTCACATGCTCATATCGTATAATCAAATGAGAAGTGTGACGTCTTCAGTAAAGCAGGCCAGCTTCTTTGCATTTTGAAATCAAACTCCCGTTCTTCATCTAGGATAACGTCACACCACCTCATCACATTTGTCACACGTGGCTTTGCTTCTAAGTTGTGATCTGTGGTTTGCAAGTGATTCATTTTTAATATCAACTTTTCTTCAAATAATATGGTATATTTTCAGAAATACTCTCTTCCTTTTAAAGTAATGATGCTGACAAAATATATACTTTATTTTTAGTGAAAGGAGCTGAGGTGGAAAGAAAGCCCTAATACGAAGCTTGCTCTTGTTATGACTGGCCACTTTTCCCACGGTGTGCTTTGAATGAAATTTCTATTCCTTAATTGATTTGATACTCCCATAATTTTCAGTTTGGGGCTAATTTCTACAACCAGCTTTTGTGATTACATTTTGTTGGCTGAAAAATCTCCTCTAGGATGCAAACTGATTGAAGGTGGGAGGAGAAGGGGACAACAGAGGATGAGATGGCTGGATGGCATCACTGAATCAATGGACATGAGTTTGAGTAAGCTCCGGGAGTTGGTGATGGACAGGGAAGCCTGGCGTGCTGCGATTCATGGGGTCACAAAGAGTCGGACACGACTGAGCGACTGAACTGAGGATGTAAATGCTCTGAGGGCAGGGCTGGTATCGCCATAGTTCACATGGTACCCAGTGTGATACGTGGCACGGAATAGATTGTTGTTGCTTTCAGTCACTGAGTCATGTCCGACTCTTTGCCATGGACTACAGCCCGCCAGACTCCTCTGTCCTCCACTCTCTGCTGGAATTTGCCCAGATTCATGTCCACTGAGTCAGTGATGCTATCTAACATAATAGGTATTCAGCAAATATTTGTTGAATGAATGAAACAACATGAAGCTGATTGTAGTATGTTTCATGTTCTGCTTTTATTGTTTCTGCTGGAAATTTTCTTTGCACTGTTCTCGTACACTACTTACAGGGAGAGCTGGGTTAGATCCCTGGATCGGGAAGATCTCCTGGAGAAGGAAATGGCAACCCACCCCAGTAATCTTGCCTGGAAAATTCCATGGACGGAGGACTCTGGTAGGCTACAGTCCATCGGATTGCAAAGTTGCACACGACTGAGCAGCTTTACTTCTTACACTACAACTCTTTGGTCCTTATCAGAACTCAGTTTCAAGACACTGACAGCTTATCTACCTACTATCTCTGATTGGACCAATGGATGCTGTAGGTGGAGCACACATTTGATCTCATGGTATCCCTTATTTCTATGTGGAAAACTGACTGAGCAGAACTTCTGACCCCAGCCAGTAACTCTGCAAGTTTATTCTGTTGGTTGGAAAGGAGGCAAGACACTCCCGCGTGTGAGTGACTTGGTGCCAGTGAGCTCTGCCTCAGTTGCATTGTTGGTGATGGATCAGTGCCATCATTTTTCCCCAACAACAGGCAGCACATTTGAGTCTTTGTTTCAGGATACCAGATAAACTGGTAGAGTGAGCCTGTTTTTTTTTTTTTTTTCCCTGTTTATAGATTTAGGTTTCAAGCCCTACACATTGAAAATCCTTCTTTTATCAGTCCTGTTTGTTTGCAGCGGGGTCTGGAGATGTGTAGTCAGCGGCCTGCTCAGAGCTAACCTTTGTATAGTGGGTTCTTTCAGCAGCATCTTGGGATCCAGGGTCAGGAATGATGAGCCGCCCAACATACTCTTGCAGGGTATAAATTTACTCTGATTTCGGAAAGCTATCAAAAAAAAACCAAACCACTTTTGAAGGCATATTTGTATAGCGTGATACAATAGTCTACAAATGTAGAAGCACAAAATTACTTTGGCCTTTTGAGTGTCTAGTCTTCCAATCTAAAGAAATGCCTGGGCTTATGTGTTTAACGTAGTGTTAAATTCTTAATTGATGTTTTGGATTGCTTGAAATCTTTCAGAAAATTTTTTACCCATAGCTACATAGTAACAAGACTCAGAACTAAAGAAATCTGGAATCGTGGGATGAATTAATTAAGAGCAGGCCGGGAGGACTGATCATTGAGTCTGACTTCTGTTGGATTTTCGGGTATTCTTACTTCCTTGAATAGATGTCCTTAAGTGTCCATTGTGACCTTCAGCTTGCCGTGCAGTAAGCAAAATTTTAGCTGTATGATTTTAATAGCAGTCATAAATTAAAATCCATTATGTTGCCTAAAAGTTGTATATAAATATGTGTTAAAATTAAGATTCACACTGTGTGTGTGCACGCATGCTCCGTTGTTCAGTCGTGTCTGACTCTTTGTGACCCCATGGACTGTAGCCTGCCTAGTTCCTCTGTCCATGGCATTTGCCAGACAATAATACTGGAGTGGGTTGCCATTTCCTTCTCTGGGGGATCTTCCTAACCCAGGGATCATACCCGAGTCTCCTGCATTAGCAGGTGGATTCTTTACCACTGAGAGTCACACTAATATCTTATAAAATGCATTGCGTGTTCTACTGAACCCTTAATTTTAATTTTTCTCCATATTTTAACAGTCATTTATAATTCTTTTCAGGAGCTCTTCGTGTGTGTGTAGAATTATCTTTAAACTATCCCCCTCTCACATACAGTTGAATCAACAGTGTTAACTACATTTATCAGAATGATGCCAGTGTGTTAGTTGTCAGCATCCTTAGCTAATTTGGGTGTCATAATCTTGGTATGCGCATTTAATATATTCTTGGTGCCATTTTCATTTGCTTTTCTTTAATTCCTCACTGGCTTGAACCTTTCCCTCTGCGTGTTTGCTGACTGCGGTCCCCTCTCCATGGCTTAGGTGCTTTTATTCTGGGCTTCTTGTGGGGTCACTGTCGTCGTCAAGCGTCCTGGCCTGACAGCGGCAGGCTCCTGGGCATGGCACAGCTTTGGCAGTTAGTCCTTCTGCTTTCTCTCTGTCCCTCCTTTCTTCATTATAGTGGAAAACAGGGAGCGTGTGGACAATATTCTCAAAACAGAACGGAACTGGAGGAGACTTAAATATAATGTGTATGAAACCGAGTTGGATAACCTGTCTTGAGTACTGAGAAGCTGCGTGGTGGTACATGATGACTTGGTGCTGTCAGCAGACTTGGATTCCAACACCAGGTCTGCCATCCTTAAATGGCTATTACAAAGCGGACCTCGCCACACTGCATGGGGCACTAAATGAGTTTATAGGAGAGCACTTCCCTCACCTCTCCTTGCTGAAGATCATGGCAACAGCTATTCACAACGTCTCCCGTCTTCCTCTCTGCCGTTAGTGTTTAGCATGTTTTCTCATTTAATCTGTGTGTGCACATGCAGTCACTCAGTTGTGTCTGACTCTTTGCAGCCCCATGGACTGTAGCCCGCCAGGCTGTCTTGTCTGTGAAATTCTCCGGGCGGTAATACCAGAGTGGGTTACCATGCCCTCCTCCAGGAGACCTTCCCCACCCAGGGATCGAAACCTGTGTGTCTTGCATCTCCTGAATTGGCAGACGGATTCTTTACCACTAATGCCACCATAATGCCTTATTATATGTCACGATTCCCATTTTTCAGATGAGGAAATTGAGGCTCTGAGAAATTCAGTAATGTGCCCAAGGTCATGGATTTGGTAAAGGCGTTGGGTTGAGTTCTGTCAGTTCCAAAGCCATTCTGTTGCCACTGTGCCAGGCCTCCTTGGGTAATGAGTATGTGACTGAGGAATGAAAAGGAGTTAATGGAGAGGCCATTCCACTGTTCTTTCCACTACTTCACTCTGTGAATGACTAATAAGCAAACACTCCCACAGGGTATTTGCATTTTAAAAGAGGAGCTCATTAACCCTAATGAATCTCTAATTGGTAGAATTGTGGGGGGGATGTTTCTGAGCACTGGGGCTTTCTCCTGTGTCTTCAAGGTGTCTGGCTATCCTTTTCTCCTCCGTAGACGATCAGCTATTCTGGAATCAGAATCATGCGGTAGAATGCAGTCACAATCTGCTAGTCTGCCCCAAATGCAACTGAATGAATTAACAGGGAGTTGTAAAAAGAGTCATCTAAAGGAAAAGAAGTGTGAGTTAACATTGCATAAAATGAACGCTCAGGAACTAAATAACAAATTTGACAATGTGGAGGATCTTAAAAGTCAGTAAAAATATTTCATATTCAATTTTAACTTCAGAAATGTTACAGTAGCATTTCCTGTAGTGTTGACACGCTGCAGGATTTTAATAGAGTGAATAAAGTGGTTTTCTAGTCAAAAACATGGTGAAAATTTCTTTTTAGTTTCTTTACTGAATTTTTCAGAGCCTTTACTATGTCAGAGTACATTGAAAATCAATCAGAAGGGAATGCATTTGGTAGGTTTCTCCTCATACTTTTGATCAGAGAGCCATGTTTTCCATGGGAACCCCTTGAAACTAGTGTTTTGAAGACTGCGTTCTCAGATATGAAGCTCTAGATAATCCCTCTATAATGAAAGAGAGAAAACAGGTTTCTGTGTTCAGAGTTTTTCATCTGTAGGCAGGCTCCAGTGCTGGCCACACCAGGCCATTTCCTGTCCTGGATTCTAGGGTGTTCCAGTAATACCACCCTCCTTACCCAGATAAGATCTGGACAGTTTAGTTAAAAAAAATAAAGACAGATGAAGAACAGAGTCTCATCTTTATTGCCTATAAAGCTGGTGTTGAAGAATGTGGCTTCTGTCAAGAAGCAAATGGGTTTCCTGTTCTGAACCCCATTAGGTTGACCTCCACCCTGTCACAGAGTGTGCTGGGCTGGGGCAGCCCTGCTCCAGTGGGAGGGCCCCTGGGCAGGGTCAGAGCAGAGGGGAGTGGGGAGGGGAGTGAGACAAGAAGAACCCCCTTAGCTTTGCCCTCCCACATCACCAGCCCAGTGACAAGAATGCAGGGAGAGACTGGGGGGATGTTAGTAACTAGGGTTTCCTCCACACGAAGGAGGCCTGAAGAGTGAGTGTACTCCCTGACTCACCCACCACCCCCTCCCCGAGAGAGAGCTCCTCTGGGTGATCCAGAGAGGCATTCAGGTTCCCCTGGCATCGCTGGCAGCGGCTCCTCTTTCCTTTTCCCTTGTGCCTGGTGCTCATTCTTCATCACATCTCTCCTCTCCCTCCACCCGGGTCACCCAGTAGAATGAGATCATGAAGACATGCTCATCACCAGCCCTTTCTCACCTCCTTATATAGCATAATTCAGCTTTTTATCCTGGAAGAGGTAGGCTCTAAAATAGAGATCTGGAAACTACAGCCTGACTCAACCCACTTTTGTAAGTAAAATTTCATCGAAACACAGCTCCACTCAGCAGTTTATACATCTGTGGCTGTTCCCAGCTACAGTGGTAGACTGGAGAAGTTTTGACAGAGAAACCTAAAATGTTTCCTGTCTAGCCTCACTAGGCTGAAATACACATGAAATTTCACTTCAGTCCTTTAAGTTCTGAAAGAGCTTAGTTAGTATGCATAAAGCCTTTCTTCTTTAAATTGCCAGGCTCCTCTGTCGATGGAATTATCCAGACAAGAATACTGGAGTGGGTAGCCATTCCCTTCTCCAGGGGAATCTTCCTGACTCAGGGATCGAACCTGGGTGGATTCTTAAACGTCTGAACTGTCAAGAAAGCCCACAGTGTAAAGTCAGGGAGGAGGGAAGTGGGGATAAGAATCAACTGTGGTGTTATAAATCTATGAAATGTTAATACTATGAATTTTTTTCTTTTTTTTAATTGAAGTATAGTTGCTTTACAGTATTGTGCCTGTCTCTGCTGTACAGAAAAGTGACCCAGTTATATACACATACAGATTCTGCTTCAATAATCTTTTCCATTATGGTTTATCCCAGGAGATTGGATATGGTTCCCTGTGCTATACAGTAGGACCTTGGCGTATATCCATTCTACATGTAATAGTTTGGGTCTGTTTTTGTTGTCTTTTTCCTTTTAAATAGCTGAGTTGCAAATGAAAGTTTTGAATCTATGGGTGCATGCTCGGTCAGTCATGTCTGATTCTCTGCGATCCTATCAGCCCGCTAGGCTCCTTTCTCTGTCCATGGTGTTTCCAGGCAAGAATCCTGGAGTGGGATGCTGTTTCCTTTTCCACGGGAGCTTCCAGATCCAGGGATCAAACCTGTGTCTCCTACATTAGCACACAGATTCTTTACCACTGAGCTGCCTGGGAAGCCCTGCTGAGTCTACACAGCACAGAAATTAGAACTAACTCATGGCTGAAAGCTGAAGCATCATTTCACATTCATCTCATGCATCTTTATTTTTATTGTTGAAGTGTCTTACTTTCATATGGGTTATAACAAGTTAGAGGAACTAATTGAATTTTTATCGGATAAAATACTTCTTCAGTGAGAAGAAAATGGTCCTATTTCACTGTGACCTGTTCTTTTCTATTTGCTGTTTGTATAGTTTTCATTTTGTGCCTTTGTTTATAGAGAATAACCTTGCAGGTCGCATTTTCCCTAGTAATCAGTTATTGTCTTGAGGTATCGCCAAATGTGGCATTTCAGTAACCGGTGATTGTACAGGTGCTCCCAGGGAGATGTGTTGTGTGGTGTCAAGAACGCTGACTGACAGCCTTCCTGGTTATTCAAGCTGTAGGGAGGTGTTGGGAAAGGTCTGGGACTTCCCTGCCGGCCCAGTGGTTACAAATCCACCTGACAGTGCAGGGAACGTGGGTGCAGTCCCGGACCTCGGGAACTGAGATTCCACATAGCCCAGGGCAGCTAGGCCCATGCACCACAACTGCTGAGCCTGCACTCTGCAAAAGAGAGGCCGCTGCAAAGGAGCCCACGCGCCACAGACGGAGAGTCGCCCCCGCCCGCCGCAGCCAGAGAAGAGCCCCACAGCGGTGAAGACCCAGAGCCGCCACAACTGAATACATACATAAATTAAAAGTTTGGTGCAGATCAGTTCACTTCAGTTCAGTCGCTCAGTCGTGTCCGACTCTTTGTGACCCCATGAATCGCAGCACACCAGGCCTCCCTGTCCATCACCAACTCCCGGAGTTCACTCAGACTCACGTCCATCGAGTCCATGATGCCATCCAGCCATCTCATCCTCTGTCGTCCCCTTCTCCTCCTGCCCTCAATCCCTCCCAGCATCAGAGTCTTTTCCAATGAGTCAACTCTTCGCATGAGGTGGCCAAAGTACTGGAGTTTCAGCTTCAGCATCATTCCTTCCAAAGAAATCCCAGGGCTGATCTCCTTCAGAATAGGCTGGTTGGATCTCCTTGCAGTCCAAGGGGCTCTCAAGAGTCTTCTCCAACACCACAGTTCTAAAGCATCAATTCTTCGGCACTCAGCCTTCTTCACAGTCCAACTCTCACATCCATACATGACCACTGGAAAAACCATAGCCTTGACTAGACGGACCTTAGTCGGCAAAGTAATGTCTCTGCTTTTGAATATGCTACCTAGGTTGGTCATAACTTTTCTTCCAAGGAGTAAGCATCTTTTAATTTCATGGCTGCAGTCACCATCTGCAGTGATTTTGGAGCCCCCAAAAACATAAAGTCTGACACTGTTTCCACTGTTTCCCCATCTATTTCCCATGAAGCGATGGGACCGGATGCCATGATCTTCATTTTCTGAATGTTGAGCTTTAAGCCAACATTTTCACTCTCCACTTTCACTTTCATCAAGAGGCTTTTGAGTTCCTCTTCACTTTCTGCCATAAGGGTGGTGTCATCTGCATATCTGAGGTTATTGATATTTCTCCCGGCAATCTTGATTCCAGCTTGTGTTTCCTCTAGCCCAGCGTTTCTCATGATGTACTCTGCATATAAGTTAAATAAGCAGGGTGACAATATACAGCCGTGACGTACTCCTTTTCTTATCTGGAACTAGTCTGTTGTTCCATATCCAGTTCTAACTGTTGCTTCCTGACCTGCATACAGATTTCTCAAGAGGCAGGTCAGGTGGTCTGGTATTCCCATCTCTTTCAGAATTTTCCACAGTTTATTGTGATTCACACAGTCAAAGGCTTTGGCATAGTCCATAAAGCAGAAATAGATGTTTTTCTGGAACTCTCTTGCTTTTTCCATCATCCAGTGGATGTTGGCAATTTGATCTCTGGTTCCTCTGCCTTTTCTAAAACTAGCTTGAACATCAGGAAGTTCACAGTTCACGTATTGCTGAAGACTGGCTTGGAGAATTTTGAGCATTACTTTACTAGCATGTGAGATGAGTGCATCTCACAGATACTTGCCTTGAAATCAGAGATTGTACTTGGTACAGATACTTGCCTTGAAATCAGAAATTGGCAAAGGAAGCATAGACTTGAATGATTTCACCCAAATACAGTCTTTATATGGCTAGGAGATGGCCCTATAATCATTTTAAAAGGTTAAAAAAAAATTTAAGAGTAAATGACCTTTCATATTGGATGATATATACTTTCTTCTAAACCTCAGGCATGTGAGTTATTAAACACCTGACTCAGTGTACAGGGACTTGGCATTACCTTGGCTGCTTATGCTGCTGGGGTCTCCGTGGTCTCATTCCCTTTACCCAAGCAAACTAAACAACTTGTGGTTGGTTTTGCCATCCATGAACTGGGGGTTGATTTGCTTATCCCTAACTTTCAGAGAGAAGGTGGATTTCTGAGAATAAGACTCTTCCCGATGTGCAAATAAATGGTCAGTTTAGATAATAACTTTTAAAAAATCAGTCAAAATTAGTAATAAAAGTAAGTTGACGTAATTTTTCACTTAATGACTATTAACTTTATTATCCTATAGATGTAATTTGAGTTCCTAATCCTTTTGTTTCAGCATGATTTTTAAAAAATCATTAACTTTTTAAAATCTATCAAGTTATGCCCCAATTACCAACCACTGGTAACAATATATCAGAATGGTATTTAATAAATTTGCTTCTTAAGTTTCACAAATATGTTTTAGAGGAAAAAGACTAATTATATGCTAAAATAAAGCTTTTATTACATACTAGTTAGTATTGTCATGGGCTTCCCAGGTGGCTTAGTGGTAAAAAATCTGCCTGTCAGTGAAGGAGATGTGGGTTTGATCCCTGAGTCAGGAGAATTCCCTGGAGGAGGAAATGGAAACCCACTGTAGTATTCATGAACGGAGGAGCCTGGTGGGCTATATAGTCCATGGGGTTGCAGAGTTGGACCCGACTGTGTGACTAAGCACGCATGCACAGTATTATCACAGTTTTATAGACTAGAGACTATAGATAGAAGTTCAATAATTTACTCAGCTAGTATTTATGAAACACCTGCCATATGCTGGGTTCTGACCAACAGTATGACTGCCATACTTGGCTTTGAGAACACAGCTTGTAGGCTGGAATTGCATGATGTGCTTGGATTTTAAACATTTAGTGGTTTGCTTTCTCTTATGTCAGTAAACTACCAACTTAATTCTTGCTTAATAGTTTTAGAATTTAACAGAATTTTAATTAATTCTTTAAAATTGTATAGGGCTCTTTCTTGATTATAGCCATTGGTAAACTTCTGTGTTTCACTATGGAAAAATTAAACCCAGCCCAGACTTCCATACTTTGTTACCTCCAGTGAAGACTGTGACCTTCCCTATGTTAACAAATTCCTAAGTGTCAGCCAAGTCATCGTGTGTGGCTTTTGTAATCTTCCCTCTTGTGGACATTCCTGGGCTGGCCTAACTTTATGGGAAGGGCAGATTACTAGATTAACTTCTCATTATGCTTTTAACAAGTAGACTAATTGTTTCTTTACCTACCATGTGTTAATCACAGATGATTAGTATTAGTCAATAAATTAACATAGACTATTAATACATTAAATTATGCTTGTACTGACCTGACTATATTTCTGTCTGTCCTGTGTCCTTAGAGGCAACCTAGTGACCAGCTTGGTTTAGTAATATAACCCACCCAGGCACCACCTTTAGGAATTAGGCTATTAACTAAATGCTAATTTATGAATTTGTTCATTGTTCTTTCCTGTTGTAAAAATGGTTTGACATATGGTTAATTATTACATACAAACATACATACTCTGAGGCCGATCTACAGAGACACAAATAAACCCTTATAAAGAGTAAAACTTCTTAAAAGACACATTTAGAGGACATTCATGTTAGATGTCTAATGTTTGAAAGTAATTTGCTTTATCTCTTTAAGTTATAAGCTTTCCTAGTTTATTTGAAATATGACTTGATTTACAAAATATAAATTCACTTGATTTTTCCAGAGCAAACCTGTATAAAGCAGGATACATTTCTGGTTCAGATTGTATGTCTCTGTATTTATGATTTTTGTGACCTCTATAAAATTACTATTCTTAAATATTAATTTGTTTACTCCACAGTGTGAACATACAATAGCAGAAGATACTTCATTTTTTTGGGTACATCAAAATTTTATTTAAATCTCATTTTCTGAGTTATTTGAAAATTTTTCAAATTCTGTATTTAGCAACAGAAGATATTTCAGATAAGTCGTAGACAGTTTGGCCTCAATGGCGTGGTCAAGTTTTGTGTTTTTTTCTTTGTCTAACAGGAGATACAGCACATGAGCAAAGAGTGGCAGCAAGAGGCGAAACTTCAGATGCAGAAGACAACCAGCCTTTGGAGGTAAGTGGAGCTCAGTGAGCCCTTTTGAGTAAATCCAGACCAGTCCCTGTGATAATACAGTCCTCTGAGGATAAACAGTCACTTCCATTCTGGCCATGCAGACAGGCGCCGACGTACCAGGGGAACAGGTGAGCTGCCAAAAGTCAAGGTATGGTGGGCAGCAGTGATTTCCCAAGTACTAAGCTTTTCCTAGTGCCGGAAGTGGAAACTTCCTGTTGGAAACAGAGGCATAGAACACCGAAGTTAAAACATTTAAATTATTTTTGTTGAGTGATTATTTTCTAATACATTTGAATAAATAGGTAATATATGAACCTAGAGAGAAAGACTTGAGAGTAACTTCTTCAGAACTGTCTTACATTAGCATTTCCACCACCATAGTACACTCCTTGACATTGTTCAGACTAGAGTTTTTAAAAAGACTAGAGTTTTTATTCTTTTTCCACGTGAGAAAATTATTTGCTCCTTGTGAGTACTGAGAGTGTAGTTTATTTCCTTTCATAGTCTGTGTGGAAACATGCTGACCGTATTGAATCACTGAAATAGTCATTTTTAAGACTGAGAGAATGGTAACAATTGGAGTGAAAGAGATATCCTTGGGTTTTGAAACGGTCTGCATGGTGACACACCTCTACTTTTTGTAGGAAGTGAGGGCATTGCATACAACTGGAGTGAGGTCAGGGCACTTGGCCTGTTTAATTCATCACTGTATCCACAAAGCCTAGCACAGAAAGGGAAGTCTAAAGTATTTGTTAAATGAATGAATACAATCATGAGTTACAAGTAGAGAGTAATATTCGTCTTAAGAAGAAAGGTTTTGGGGTTTAGATTTTCCACAGTGAGTAAATATTTTATAATCAAGAGAGAAACTTAAAAGCAGTTACTTGGGAAGTAAAATTGATGTAGAAAAAGAAAAAGAGCCATATTTCCAATACAACAGTGCGTGTGTTTTTTTCTATTAATGCATGCAAGTGGTATTCATTAAGCAATGACTGGTTCAATGCACTGTGCAAGGGGGTGAGTATATAGTGGTGGAAAAAAGATAGAAGGACAAAGAGAAATCTGCAGTATATCTGTTGAAGCATCTTGATCTCTTTTATTTACTCAGATATTTAGTGAATACTGAACATAAATAGCATCTTTTTGTTTTTTTCATTGGGGGTTAATCGAGTTCGTTTCTGTTGTGCAGTGAAGTGAATCAGTTATATGTATACGTACATCCCCTCCCTGTCAGATCTCCCTTCCACCTTAGGTAGTAGCATCTTTGATAGGAAATAAAGGTTGATGTATTTGAGCTTTAGGAAAGAACCACCAGAATGGTTTAGAAATCATCCATGATTACTTCAGTTTTACTGCCTAGGTATATATGTGACTCAGTGGAAATGTCTGCCGAACTCAGTTATTTTTAAAAGTCGATTTATTGATAGGAAGAATTCTAAGATTAATTTTGAAGGAAAGAAGCTTTTGAGAATAGATCCTCTGAGATTTGAAACTAGCTCATTATTGAAGCTACTTCACTTACAAGTTTCTAAACAGTTCAGCCTTTACTTAAGCAAAGAAGAACTATTGATCCCTGGTCCTGCCACCCTGAGGCTTCTCTCTGCTCAAGTTTTCACCATCAGTGTTCAATAGCGTCACCCTCTGAAGAGTGGTTTAGAATCACACCCCTGGGGTACCCCTGGCTCCTTTGTTTCCCTCACACTCTACATGCATTTCCACCAGTTAAGGCCTGTTTCCTCTCCTTCCCGGTACATCCAGACTCTAACCACTTCTCAATGTGGGCACTGCTAGAATCCTAAGCTACCAATTTCACCTGGACTCTCTGCCTCCATTCTTCCCCCTTAAGTCTGTTCTCTTCACAGCAGACAGAAATTGAATCAGATCACATCACTCCTTGACTTCAAGCCCACTGACTACCCACTGTGTGGACTCATTTGCTCAGTTGTATCCAATTCTTTGCTACCCCATGGACTGTAGCCCACAGGTACCTCTGTCCATGGGATTCTCCTGGCAAGAATACTGGAGTGGGTTGCCCTTTCCTACTCCAGAGGATTTTCCCAACCCAGGGATCAAACCCACATCTCTTACGTCTCCTGAATTGGCAGGTGGATTCTTTACCACTGGCGCCACCTGGGAAGCCGTAGGAGTTATCATAAATCTATTAATTTAGATTATTTTTGACATTCAATACATTAGCAGGATGAAGTATTATGATTTCAGTTGGGTTTTTGAAAGATATACATCTGATTAAAATGTAACTATTGTACCTAGCAAGAAAGACTCTCATTATTTTCCTTTTTAATGGCTATACAACAAATGTTGAAATATTGTTTATAATGAAAACATATTTGATCAGTTAGTATAGGTTCCCTAGAGCTTAAAAATAACACTCTTAGTTACCAAAATATATGATGTTTTTCTAAGAACCCTTTGGAGAAGGTATATTTTAGTGTCCCCAAATGAATTTTTCAGTGAATTCAAATAAATATGTAGATTGACTACTATTCTCAAGGAATTTGGTTGGACATGGGGCAAAGAGGATATAAAACTGTGTAAGACTTCATGATTCTTACTTAATTCTCAGTCTATTCATGAACGTAAGACAACTCCACAAGTCATTATAATATAAGGTGGAATAAACACATGTCTTAAACTCCGTAACTACAAAGATAACTGAGATTTCAGTAAAGGAAGAAACATCATTAGTGAGAATCAAGAAAGGCTTCATGTATTAGGTGAGCTTTGAACTATGAAAAAAAAATTTCTTTACAGTTTATGCAATTTTATATATTAATACAAATTCCTGTGAAATGAAATTCCTCATTAACATTTTAGACATACAGAAGCAAATCATGGGTTGAAACTACTTTCCACACATGGATCTCAATGACAGATAATAAAGTATTTTAAAAAAAACAACGAATGGAACTTGGCCTGTGCTATACTGTATGTAGTTTTAATGGCAGTTACAATATTTTGTTAAGTAGTCTGTGTTATTTTCCCTTACACTTTATAGCTCAAGTAAACTTCAAAACCTGTGTTGCCTCTCCAAGTACAGCTTTCCCACAGACATCATGGAAATTCTAGATGAAATATATTTGAAAAAAGGAGATCTGGTTTGGGCATCAAATAAGCTACATTTTACAAAGTTGGAGTAGGACTTATTTTAATGCACAGAAGATCCTATGAAAAGCAGCATGTTTATTTGTATTAAATCATTAGTGGGATTTTTTACTTCATGAAACTGAAAATAATGTAGCATTCGTTCCAGGAAATCATACTTTCTCCAGTATGTCTGTCTCTTCTTTACTCCCCCTCTGTAAATATTTTAGGTTTCTCTTAATTATGACTTTATTTACTACTGTTTGTACTTTAGCTTTCCCTGAATATAATCCTAAAGCATTGTTCCCTAAAATAGGATAACTTAAGGAGACAGTGAACTTAGTTATCAAATGTGGTTTCTCCCAGGTTGTGCTTTAGTCTGTGTCTTAATTCCCGTTAGTAACTCTTTACAGAATTCACATGTTTTCGGTGTGTAGCATATAAGCTCCTGTAAACCCGTATTTGAGCTTATTAAAATCAAGTCACTAGACTGTAGTGCTTGAGGAGAAAGTGATAATTTGGAACTAATTATCCAGTTGGAAGTTTATCTGCCTCCTTCTGCTCCTTTTTTTGTAGCTGCCTCTCTGGGTAAATTTTGGTGGTGAGTTGTAATGACATTACAGCTTCCTGTTTGCTGCTGCCGTAGGAGCCAGGGTATTTACAGCTCAGGGGGATAAACCCACAGATCAGTGGGGAACCGGTTTTGAATTTTTGTCATGATTCATCTCTGCAAGGAATTAACAATATAAGTAAGTAGTTAGTCACTTTTCTAATCTTCAGTTGTGGAAAGTGTTTCATATTGTGAAAACTAGAACAATATTAGTAACTGATTTACTACTGATTGTTTTTTGGTCTGTAGGTATATTCTGAGAGCTGTGAATAGAGAAATATCAGTTTTTTAAATAGAATTGCATCAGTTTTGGTGACTATTTTAATCAGCTTTAGCAGATACTTTTAGATTGTGTTTGTTGAACTTAAATTTATTTGTACTACAAATATTATTTTTTAATTTGCCTTTTTTATCCTCTTTATTATATTGAAGTACATTTGACATACACTGTTATATTAGTTTCATGTGTACAACATAGTGCTCCAACATTTGTATGCATTGCAAAATGATCAGCTCAGTAAGTCTAGTTACCATCTGCCACTATACAAAGCTAATACAGTATTATTGACTGTACTCCCCATGCTATACATTACATTCTCATGACTTATAACTGAGAGTCTGTATTTCTATAACTGCAATTTGCATTTCGTTTTGGTCTCCAAGACTGAAGAATATGTTTATTTATTTAGTTCACTAACCTAAAGATAACAAAATACAAAAACAAGCCAATAAAAAAGTCCCCACAAAACCACAGTTCCGTTTGTGTGTTTGTCTTGAGTGACAACTAATTCACATATGCATATGGAGACACATATAAAATAATAACTAACAGATGGTATAGCTGCAAAGTAGGATTTATAAAGATTATTATCAGCTGGTGGTACTGAGATACTACTGTGGTTATACTGACAGAAGACACAAAAATTGCTTATAATAATAAACTGTGACACTAATATCCCCCCAACTTCTGTTAACCAAAGTAGCTTACCGCATATTTAATATAAATTTTTTAATGAAGACCTAAAATAATCATACAGCCAGTTTGTACTAGGGAATTTAATAGACAGCAGTTGTAAAACCAGTAAGATTAGCAACAACAGCAAAACATTTGCTAAGATGGTTAAGTGCGTAATAGTGGGCTCCCTGGAGAGTAAGGTGAGGATTTGGGGGACTCTGTTGATTCACGTCACTTGAGGTGACATCTCAGTCTAGTGCAGTGTGTACAGTTTTTGTATTTTCTTACTTGCATTTTTATAGATTGTTGAGTTACCTGTGAAATTCATAGTTCAGTGATTTAGAGAACAAAAATTGATCTTTTGAAAAAGGCACAGAATGAACATGTATTAATGAAATGTTCGCTCTTTTTTTTAATGTGTTTTTATATTTTGCTTTATGTCTTTTGACAAAGCTATAGGCCTTCAGATTCTGTAGGGATGAGTTTTCTTGTTCTTTTTTTTTTTTTTAATAGTCATTAAAATGAATGAAAATATCCTTGAAGTTTGTAAATTCCATATGATGTAGACTTTGGTTACCACTCTTTAAAAAGGGGTATAAGATTATCTTATTAAAGACTGAATTCTGTGTAGAAAAAAATTAAGACTGGGTACTACAGAAAAAAGGAAACTTGAGTGATTCTCAGGAATAGCAAATATTCATCCCGTAGTTATCACAATTTTGGTTTTAAGATTTTTTTAAGTATAACATGATACATGTTAATAAGTTCATAAATTTACATTATGGGGGTTATAATGATGATTATGAAACTATTCTCACAAGATATTCATAATCCAAATACAGGTACAATGGGAATTGGTATTGAAGGCAGTTTAAGTTGGTACAACCATTTTTGAAAACATTTTGGCAATAAGTGTCAAGAGCCATAAAGACATTAACATACTTTGACAGTAATTCCACTTTTAGGATTCTAAGAAAATACTCTTAAATCCACAAGAGGTTGTATGTGCACAAAGATGGCAGTCCACTTAATGGAATACTTTTTAGTTTTCAATAAAATATAAAGACTCTTGGTTTCATAATCAATTAGAAAATTTGAGGTACAAAATTATATTCAAAATGGTGCAGAAAAAGATGATGTAATACATAAAAACATTAAGAGTAATTGCCTTGGGAATGTTAGATAAATGGATTAAAGCACACTCTCCAGGGCTCACATTCTCCTGTTTGTCTGTGAATGTATCTTAATTTTAAATGATAGTAAGTTTGATGGTGAGGATTTTGCCTAACAGAAGAACCTTTTTGGATGGCAGCTGAGGCTATGGAGCAGTCTACTGATGATGATCTTTGGGAGATATGTAGGCACTTTGCTACCTTGGCCTATTTACGATGTCTTAGTTAGTTGATCACATCTGATCACGGTTTGTCAAAACACCTGTCCTCTCACCTAGGGGTCTTTCCAGCAGGGAGAAGAGTGAGTGACTGAAAGGTTATTTTTCACCTATTGGTAATCACAGGGCCCAGACTTTTCTCGCTGATCTACTTGACTGTCTAATTTGCTGTATCGGTTATAAAGTCATATTCCCCCTCTTAGAGATTGTGGGTTACTCGTCTGAACATGTATTTACCTACACATCTTGTTTTTTCCTCTTATCTATGACTCTGAGACTCTTAGTTTGAAGATATTAATTTCTCCCTTTATAACAGTTTCTGGGAATACAACTTTATCCAGGATGAGTGAGAGGATCTTTGTGTTTTGTTTTCCTCATATAGACCTATTTCACATTTTTTATTTACTGGGAAATGAAGCACAGTTGGATTACTGCAGTGCTTATGTCATTTAAATGGTAAATTTAATTCTTTGATGTGTTTATCCTCCTATGCAAGTTACCTTTTGGGAAAAGATTTTCTAGCGCGCATCTCTCCAATCTTTGTTTTCACTTGAATTAGTGGGCCATATAATACAGTAGAAAGTACATTTTTTACTGGATTCCTCTGCTCACCAAGTGTTTGATCTTGGACAAGTTGCTAAGCTTCTCTTCAACTTCAATTCTTAGTCAATGAAGTTGAGGGATTAGATGCAGTGTCTGAGATCTTTTCCTCCCCAGAAGTCCTGGCTCTTTACCTCTTTGGAAAGTGAACTGGAATTTTGCCACCAAATGCCAACCTTTATACTGCTTCTTTGATTGGAGGGTGGAGGAAAGGGGGGTGGGGGGAAACCTGCTGCATAATGAAGATTTTAGGTATTGATTAATCAGGCTTTTGTGCTGGTTAGGAAGGAATTATCCAAAAGTCCTTGCAGGTAAATTGTCAGACTGCTAAAACCATTTCCAAGATCCTTGCTCTTGCTTGCAGAGTATGTTTGGGAAAATGATAAATTTGGCCACTGGTAAAGAACAATTAAAATACCTCATGATTATGTCTTTAAAACTATAAACTTTGTACTTTCATATTTGCCAGATTAGCATGGGTTGTTGATTGCTCGAAACACTGGCAAGATGAATTAGCTTGAGGCGTGCTCCTCGGAGTTTGTGAAGATCTTTTCCATCACTTCAGGCTTGTTTTTGTTACCACTACGTCTCAGTCCTAGTTTCAGTTTTGCTGGAAAAAATTAGAATGGAGAGGTCATAATTCTGGTACTTTCTGGCTTCCGTTGGGTTAACAAGCACTGAAACATTATGTTCATTCATCCTGGCCAGAAAAGGCCAAACTATGTGAGGTGCATGAGAGGTGCCCCGCTTCCGTCCAAAATGCACATATGGTGTGGGTAAGCCGGCAATGGGAGTTTTACGCAGCGTCTCAGCTCATGTACACAGTCTGTTGCTCAGCACCAGTTACTCCTTGCCAGAAACCTGCTAACCTGCTGCTTTTGTAGCTCCACTTGATGAAGCTAAGGTAAGCTTAAAGTGACCACAGTGCTATTTGTTCAACTTGAGCAGTCTTAGTTTGTTAAACGTTATGTAACTGTAACCACCTGCCTCCTCTGTTGATTCTTCACAATTGATTGCAATTAGAATCAAAGAACCGGAACCTGTAATTGCATGGCACAGAGCTACATCAGATCCAATATGTGTCTGTATTGAGTATGTTTCGAAGGAGGAACTGAAATGTGGAAATGCTGGCTTTTTGCTGAGAAAACCAGATTTGCTATCTCCAGTTTAGGAATTATGTTCACAACCACAGAGGCTATTCTGTGTATCTGTCTGTCAGTAGTCATTTGGTTGTCGTTTTTCCAGTTTTCACTTTTGTAGTTTTAAAAACCACAGAATCAGCAGGGTGGGAGGTCCATGTTGGGAGAACAACTGTTCCCTATTTCCCAGAGCCATCTTTTTTTCTAATCCCCTGTTTTTTTAATTAGTAACAAATGGTCCTTATTTTTCCCTCCTCTGGCTCCGGTTACAATTGTACCTGGTCACTCTATAGGGAGTTCAGATTAAAGCACAGCCCTATTTAGGTTGTCTGCACACACAACTAGAGATTCTTTTTCAGAAGGATTAATTTCACCTGACTCTTTATGCAGTGGAAAAACTGGCCTGCAGGTATGTACTTGGCCTAATTGGCATTTTCTGAAT
Source organism: Budorcas taxicolor (assembly GCF_023091745.1). Lineage (NCBI taxonomy): Eukaryota > Metazoa > Chordata > Mammalia > Artiodactyla > Bovidae > Budorcas > Budorcas taxicolor. The sequence goes on from NC_068913.1 coordinate 17,757,044, forward strand.
ATTCCACTTTGTACCTTACTGAGGATTCTTGTGAATATGCTTATGAGAGTGCACCAACATGAATACATAGGGGGAAAAAAAATCACACCTTAACTAAGCTCAGCTAAGTTTACATAGATTTTACATTTTTTCCCCAGACCTAACAGGCCCCATTTCTTACTGTATATCAGATTTTTAAAAAAATGAACTCCTGTGTTCATCTTGTCTTGTTAAATAATTGGTATTAATTTCTACCCATTCAAGGACTGTTAAATATCCACTTTTGGAATGCCATATTGTTAGGTATATGCCTTTCACACGTTACCTTTTAAATTAGTTAAGAAATCATTATGGGTTTGAATTCCTAAATTTTCTCTAATACTAGTTATATAATAGAAAGTGTGTGGACTAGAGCCTCCTAATGTAAAAGCAAAAGGCCATAATTTTTTTTAGGGAAATGCAACCCAACTTTTCTCTGCCTTTTTATGCCTTTTTGTCCTTGGAGAAGGAGAAAAGATTGGCATATAAGTACTATACCTAAGAGCTCAATGCCAGTGGACTGAGTACAATTTACATAATAATAAAATGCCCCTGAAAACTTTCTCAGAACTTCTGAACTGAAAAGAATCAGTAAACTGTTGCATAATCCTACTTCTTAAGTTGGTTTCGGTTGGAGAATAATTTGAAGAACATGCTGTCTCTTTGTTCACGTAGATATTCCGGGATTTATTACTAGATCAAGCTGGCCCATTGGAGAGCTGTATATTCCTATCTCATTGCCTCGGTGCAGCACAGATTGCCTTCCCTGAGCTGTTTTTCAGCTTGATTGAATAACTCTGTGAGAAACTGTTGTGCGGAATACACTGTGACATTTATTATGGAGGAATTACTGAGACATTGTCTGCCCTCTTCTGTAGTTGCCCCTGTGTGAAGTCCCACTTAGGTCTTCTGGCTTCTTGCTGCTTTTATGCTAACAGAAAATATTTTGTTTCTCCTGAGGTGGTAATACTCTTTCTCATGGCCACTGTGAATTTGGTACCTAGTCACTTTTTTTCCATCGTGCTTTGGCAGGAGGTAGGTAGCTCAGACCTAAATTTGTAGCTCAGTTTTAGTAAATATTTAGAACTGTGTAGAATATACATTGGCTTTCTTTACTTTCTTCTTATCTGATGCCCCTATATTTTTCCTGGTTATGATTTTTAAATTTATTGTGAATCTTCTATTGGCTGCTTCAAATTCATTGTAAAGAGGAAAGAGTTAACATATACATTTATCTGTATATTTATGTATTACTTATATAAACAAGTATATATTTAAATTGTTTTTTAATAGGTTATAAGAGATACAAGTTACAAGATATCTATGTGTGTGTATATATATACACACACAGATATATGTGACCCCATGGACTGTAGCCCACCAGCCTCCTCTCTCCATGCAATTCTCCAGCCAGGAATACTGGAGAGGGTTGCCATTCCCTTCTCCAGGGAATCTTCCAGACCCAGGGATCGAACCTGGGTCTCCCATATTGCAGGCAGATTCTTTACCGTCTGCGACACCAGGGAAGCGCAAGATACATACACAATTCCCAATGTTAATTCTCTCACTCTTCTTTTAAAAAATTACATGTGCCGAAAGCGTGAGCTCTTTTACCTGCGAGAATGTGTGTGACGCTGGGCACCTTGCTTTCCCTCTGCCATGCCTCAGGCTCATATGCCGGTTTCCAGTTTAACATGGTTTCTTCAGGTCCTTGTTCACTGGAGACGCTCAGCTCTGTTCAGCTGCAGTCAGGCCATGTGCCTTGGGCACACGCTGCCCTCAGCGTTGCACGTTTCCCGCTCCAAGGTCCCCTGCTTCACACACTGCTTTTCCATTCTCTAGATACGCTTTAGGTGGTTTCCCTGTTGAATTTGAGGTGTCAGTAGGAGGACCCAGAGAGACACTGTCTTGGGAGTCACGGTTCACAGAAGCCCTGCAGTGGCGTCAGTAGCTGCCAGGGTGTGAGCTTCATCCTCAGACAGACGTGGAGCTCCAGTCTTGGCTCTCCGTGCATCACTGTGGTACCTCTGATGAAGTACTTAGGCTTTCAGAACTTCAAGCGCCTTTGCTGTAACATGATGATACTATCTACTTAGCAGTGTGTCTGTATACACAGTCTGACATACCAGATACTCAATAAGAGTTTCTTTTTAAATTGGAAGGAAATCATGGTGGATGATTCCCACTCATACCCAAGTAGGATTGAAGGGATTGAATCAGTTAGGAATTAGGCTCAGAAAAGAGTCACAGAGACATGGAAGGTAGTGGCTTAAATTTAGGACTTTATTTTTCCCATGTGACAAGAAGACTGGTGGAAGGTGGTGGGAGCATTGTTTCAGGAGCTCAAGTATGGCCAGGCTGATGTTTTATGAGTCTTGATCTTTTCCTCATAGTTGCAACATAGCTACTGCAACTCCAGCCATCATACCTCACTTCCAGAAAGTTGGGAAAAGGAAGATAGCTGAGAGAGAATAAAAATACCTATGTCCAGAAACTTTCCAAATAATCTCTAACAGAGTTTTACTGGCTCTGTTGTGTCACACACTAGGCTATCCCTGGTGGCAGGGGATCCTGGGAGATGTTTTTTTGTGTAGTACCCTCAGCAAAATCAGGGTCCAGTAATAAGGAAGAAAGGGAAGATGAATACTGGATAGGCTGCAAGCAGTCTTTGATACAGATACCATCCTGCTTCGATTTTAGAAGCTTCATTTTTCCAACGACAGACATGGAGAAGTAGAGGGAAATACCCATTGGTGATAACAGGATCTGTTTGGAGGCAGAAAGCCTTTGAGTAGTCAAAGAGGGGTGGAAAAATAAGGATTTACTTATTATTTTTTGAACCTATAGTAAGTTAGGCATGGTACTGGTAGGAAATTTACATATATCACCTCATTAACTTTAACCAGTGAGATAGACTGTACTATCTAGATTTTATAGATCAAGCGACCAAGGGTCAAGAACATCAATTTCCCCAAGTCATATCACCAGGAACAGTAATGGAGCTGGAATTCAGACTTGCACCCGAGTGACCACAAAACCTTTGCTTTGCACTGTATTGCTTTCCTGCATAACTCGGGAGAAACCTGTTATTGCACATTGCTCTTATTTTCTGTAGTGTGTTATACTCCTGGGGCCCATAGTAACTATATTTTGACCTAATCATTTGTGAACAGAATTAAAGTGAGCACCATAAAAAGGATCTCTGCTGTGGCTGCTGAAGGTTGCCCAGACCAGGCGGGGAGGAACAGGCGGTGGTGCTTCCCTCTCAGAGGGGCTGGCGGCCATCTCTGGATTTCTGCCTCTGGCGTCAGGAGCACATTCTTCAGGAGGTAGAGCAGCAGTGACCAATATCAGGAGATCAGAATCCAAAATTAAAAGCTGACAGAAGACTTGGCTTGAAGATGGGTATCTTCTCAAGTCAGAAGCCAGGGCATCATCTTTGCTTTCTTCCCTCTTACCCATGCTCAACCCAGCTGATCACCAAGTCACTGTGTTTTTGCCTCACTTATCTGTCCTGTCCTCTCTCTCCCCACTCCACCTCCAGCGGTCCCGTGAGCGGTCCACTCACGTGGACTATTGCAGTTTCTGAAAGAGCCTTCTGCGCCCTAGTCTTACTTTCATTCAGCCCATTCGCCACAGATCTGAGCATGTACTTGCCTTATTTGATCACATCTGGGCCTCTTCGCTTCTTGCAGGATAAAATCGAGTAACTTTTGTCTGGTGTGTGTGTCTCTTCATGATCTGGCCCTGCCATGTGTATAAACCTCCAGGTCTGTCCTATGTCACTACACAGAGTTTCTGACCATGCTGTGAACATCTTCCTTTCTCATATGTGCAATTCTCTTTTTTCCTGGAGTGCTTTTTTTCTATTTAAAAAAAAATCATTTCAACTTTTTATTTTGAGTATAGCTGATTAACAATGCTGTGATAGTTTTGGGTGGACAGCAGCGGGACTCTGGAATGCTTTCTTTATCCCTTCCCGCTTTTGAACAGTTAGTGTTGCCATTCACCCTTCAAACTCCTGCTCAAATATTTGGCCTCTTGGGTGCCGTCTTTGTCTCTCTTGCTTGTTGTTGCTGTTGTTCAGTCACCAACTGGTGTCTGATTCTTCACAGCCCCATAGACTGCAGCATGCCAGAGTTTGCCCAAGTTCATGTCCATTGCAATGGTGGCGCATCCAGCCATCTCTTCCTCTGTCACCCTCTTCTTCTTAGGCAGCATAATGACCCCTCTTCTGCTCGCTCAGCGCCGTTCCATGCCAGTGTCTGGCTCCCTGTGTCATGACGGGAAGCATCTTGACTGGGGGCTCCTGGCTGCTTCTGCATTGTGCTCTCTCTGCCTGGCATCGTGCATGGCAGGTGTCAGGCACTCAGTAAATGTATAGTGTTAGTTGCTTGCAGGAATGAGTGCTTGGATTAGACCAAAGGCAGAATGACTTGTTCACCTTATTACCTAAGGACTGGAACAGCCTAACTTTGGACAAAATCCTTATTTTTTTAATGCTGGATTAACGGGAGTATATGTGTAAAAGTATTCCATCTCTCCAAATTGTATTATTTACATCAGGTTCTGCCATAGTTTCTGTTAGTTTTTCAGGTTGTCTTAATCCCAGTAGGCCAGCTCAGCAGTGCTTCTGATTCCCAGATCCTGAAGAGGATATCAGTTCTGTTGTTTTATGTCTTTCTTTCCCCAAAACTCAATTGTGTTTCGGATGTTTCTCCTTTGTATTGGCTGTTTCAGCATCCATTCCTGACTGAAGATACATTTTAAATGGTAATTTAAAAATGATTTAAAAAAATTTTTTTAATACTGACTCCTAAGTGGTTTTTGGTATGTTTGTTGCCTTCTTTAGCCATTTAAAATAGTACAGGACCTTGTTGCACAGGAATTAAGAAGTTAGCAAAATGAGTAAGTGATAAGCATCTGAAATTTTTCTTCAAACCATAGGTATTATTGCTACTCCTTAAAATTGTAATTCCCAGTTTGTAATATTATATATCAAATACTGTTAACATTCAAAAATTCCTTACATTGTGCTGTATCTGACAAGTTGCAAATAGTAACTGAAAGAATCTGAGATTGTTAAAAGCTGCATCTTCTCTTATTTATTATTGTTGTTGTTGTTGTTCAGTCCACTCAGTCGTGTCCAACTCTTTGCAACTCCATGGACTGCAGCGCACCAGACTTCCCTGTCCTTCACTGTATCCCAGGGTTTGCTCACACTCACGTCCATTGAGTCGGTGATGCCATCCAACCATCTCATCTTCTGTCGTCCCCTTCTCCTCCTGCCCTCAATCTTCCCCAGCATCAGGGTCTTTTCCAGTGAGTCAGCTTTTTGCATCAGGTGGCCAAAGTATTGGAGTTTCAGCTTCAGCATCAGTCCTTCCAATGAATATTCAGGGTTGATTTCCTTTAGGATTGACTGGTTTGATTTCCTTGCAGTCCAAGGGACTCTCAGGAGTCTTTTCCAGCACCACAGTTTGAAAGCATTAATTCTGTGGCACTCAGTCTTCTTTATGGTCCAGCTTTCATATCCATATGTGGGACTACTGGAAAAACCATAGCTTTGACTAGACAGACCTTTGTCAGCAAAGTAATGTCTGCTTTTTAATATGCTGTCTATTTTTGTCATAGCTTTTCTTCCTAGGAGCAAGTGTCTATTAATTACATGGCTGCAGTCACCATTCTCAGTGATTTTGGAGCCCAAAAGAAGAAAACCTGTCACTGTTTGCACTTCTTCCCCATCTATTTGCCATGAAGTGATGGGATCAGATGCCATGATCTTAGTTTTTTGAATGATGAATTTTAAACCAGCTTTTCACTCTTCTCTTTAACCCTCATCAAGAAGCTCTAGTTCCTCTTCGCCTTAGAGTAGTAGCATCTGCATATCTGCGGTTGTTATTTCTTCAGGCAGTCTTGATTCCAGCTTGTGAGTCATCCAGCCCAGCATTTCACGTGATGTATATGAGTTAAATAAGCAGGCTGACAATATACAGCCTTGACATACTCCTTTCCCAGTTTTGAACCCAGTCCGTTGTTCTCTAATGCCTAAAAATAATACTTACAAATAATAAGTGTCAAATATTTGTGGAAGGAAGGAAAGAAGCCGTGGCAGTAGCATCTCAGTTAACCAGTGCCTGGGAAGCCTGCACTAGGGTGAATGTCCAAGTCCAAAGTCAGTGAAAGAGAATTTCCACATTTGTACACCAGACCAATGAAGACCTTCTGAAATCACACTTGTGAAAAGGGCCATTGAATCAAACAGAAGCAGGTGCACCGTTGGTAACTGGATAAATCTCCAAGAGTGTTACTTATTGTTTTCAACTTCTGCCTCATGCCTGTTGACACTGAGAACCAAAATCAGATTCTGTGCCTTCAACTTCAATAGTGGTAGTTTTGCTCTGAAAGAAAAATGGACTCAGTTTCTGGTATAACACTCTTTAGTCCTCAAAAGATCCTGTGAGTAACTTTTCATTTTTATCATTGTCTAACTTAAACCTGGTTATCCTGCTAATAGATAATTCCCTAGTTTCTTATCCAAATTCATTTTAAACTATTTATTTGTTTAAATATTTCTTAAACATTTCTTTGGAGCAAGACACTGTTAAACATTGTTCTCCATGCCTAAAAATGTTGTAGATATTATTTTGTGGAAGATTTGTGGTTAAAAAAACTTGTGTTACACACCTAAAAGCTCATCATTGCAAGATCATGCAAGATGGTTGGCCATAGTTGAACTCCAGGATTAGAAGCTATAATTCTGTCTCTCAGAGACAGTCTTCCCTCAAGCAAATTTCAGGGCATCACAAAGCTAACTATCAAGTAACCAAATGAATCAGTTAGCCATACCACTTATGGCTTTCCTTAATCAAGTAAGTATTAAGGAGTTTTATTAATAAAGAAAGAGCTACAGGAAAATGTGAAATCTGAAGAAGATATGAGAAATATAGGCTAAATTATGGATGAACTATGGATAATAGCAACATATGAGAATGCTTAGTTTTTCTGACATATCTTACCTAATCTCATTATAAGTGACTAAGAGGAATATTTTATTTCTGTTTCCAGAACATTTGGATTTGGTTATAAAATGTATAATTCCAGTAACTTTCTGGTTTCTAATACATTGCCTATAACTATTAGTCAAGTCAAAACCCAATCTTAAAATTTCCTAACAGTAAATGTGAAAGAAGACAGAATTCAGCAACACATCAAAAAGCTCAGACACCATGATCAAGTTGGGTTTATTACAGGGATACAAGGATTCTTCAGTATATGGAAATCAATCAATGTGATACACATTAACAAATTGAAAGATGAAAACCATATGATCATCTCAATAGATGCAGAAAAAGCCTTTGACAAAATTCACCACCTATTTATGATTAAAACTCCTCAAAAAATGGGCATAGAAGGAAACCTGCCTCAACATAGCAAAGGCCATATATAATAAGCCTATGGCAAACATTTTTCTCAATGGTGAAAAACTGAAAGCATTCCCCCTAAGATCAGGAAAAAGACAAAGGTGTCCACTTTTGCTACTATTATTAAACATAGTCCTGGAAGTCCTAGCTACAGCAGTCAGAGAAGAAAAAGAAAGAAAGGAATCCAGATTGGAAATGAAGTAAAGCTCTCACTGTTTGCAGATGACATGATACTGTACATAGAAAACCCTTTTATTAAACATAGTTCTGGACGTCCTAGCTACAGCAGTCAGAGAAGAAAAGAAAGAAAAGGAATCCAGTTTGGAAATGAAGTAAAGCTCTCACTGTTTGCAGATGACATGATACTGTACATAGAAAACCCTAAAGATAGTATTAGAAAGTTACTAGAGCTAATCAGGCCTTCCCTTGTGGCTCAACTAGTAAAGAATCTGCCTGCAATGCTGGAGACCTGTGTTTGGTCCCTGGGTTGAAAAGATCCTCTGGAGAAGGAAATGGCAACCCATTCCAGTATTCTGGCCTAGAGAATTCCATGGACTGTCCATGGGGTCACAAAGAGTTGGACACAACTGAGTGACTTTCAGTTCAGTTCAGAGCTAATCAGCGAATTTAACAAAGTTGTAGGATACAAAATCAATACAGAGAAATCACTTGCTTTTCTATATACTAACAATGAAAAATGAGGAGAAATTAAAGAATCGATCCCATTCACCATTGCAACAAAAAGAATTAAATATATAGGAATATACTTGCCTAAGGAGACAAAAGAACTGTACACAGAAAATTATAAGACACTAATGAAAGAAATCAAAGATGACATAAACAGATGGAGACATATTCCACATTCCTGGGTAGGAGGAATCAATATTGTGAAAATGACTATACTATCAAACGCCATCTACAGATTCAGTGTGATCCCTATCAAATTATCAATGACATTTTTCACAGAACTAGAACAAAAAAATGTCACAATTCATATGGAAACACAAAAGACCCCAAATAGCCAAAGCAGTCTTAAGAAAGAAGAATGGAGCTGGAGGAATCTAGCTTCCTGACTTCAGGTTGTATTACAAAGCTACAGTCATCAAGACAGTATGGTACTGGCACAAAAACAGAAATATAGACCAATGGAACAAGATAGAAAGCCCAGAAATAAACCCATGCACCTATGGGTACCTTATTTTTGACAAAGAAGGCAAGAATATACCATGGGGCATAGACAGCCTCTTCAATAAATGGTGCTGGGAAAACTGGACAGATTTATGTAAAGGAATGAAATTAGAATACTTCCTACCACCATACACAAAGATAAACTCAAAATGGATTAAAGACCTACATGTAAGACCAGAAACTATAAAATTCTTAGAGGAAAACATAGGCAGAACACTTGATGACATCAATCCAAGTAAGATCCCCTATGACCCACCTCCTAGAGTAACAGAAATAAAAACAAAAGTAAAGAAGGGAATGCAAACTAGTACAGCCACTATGGAGAACAGTGTGGAGATTCCTTAAAAAATTGCAAATAGAACTCCCTTATGACCCAGCAATCCCACTGCTGGGCATATACACCGAGGAAACCAGAATTGAAAGAGACACATGTACCCCAATGTTCATCGCAGCACTGATTATAATAGCCAGGACATGGAAACAACCTAGATGTCCATCAACAGATGAATGGATAAGAAAGCTGTGGTACATATACACAATGGAGTATTACTCAGCCGTTAAAAAGAATTCATTTGAATCAGTTCTGATGAGATGGACGAAACTGGAGCCGATTATACAGAGTGAAGTAAGCCAGAAAGAAAAACACCAATACAGTATACTAACACATATATATGGAATTTAGAAAGATGGCAATGACGACCCTGTATGCAAGACAGGAAAAAAGACGCAGCTGTCTATAACGGACTTTTGGACTCAGAGGGAGAGGGAGAGGGTGGGATGATATGGGAGAATGGCATTCTATCATGTATACTATCATGTAAGAATTGAATCGCTAGTCTATGTCTGACGCAGGATACAGCATGCTTGGGGCTGGTGCATGGGGATGACCCACAGAGATGTTATGGGGAGGGAGGTGGGAGGGGGGTTCATGTTTGGGAACACATGTAAGAATTAAAGATTTTAAAATTAAAAAATAAATAAATAAATAAATAAATAAAAAAAGAAGTGTACCTGATTAAACTTAAAAGCTTTTGCACAGCAAAGGAAACTATAAGTATGGTGATAAGACAACCCTCAGAATGGGAGAAAATAATAGCAAGTGAAACAACTGACAAAGGATTAATTTCCAAAATATACAAGCAGCTCATAAAATTCAATACCAGAAAAACAACCCGATCAAAAAGTGGAAAAAGACCTAAACAGACATTTCTCCAAAGAAGACATACAGATGGCTAACAAACACATGAAAAGATGCTCAACATAGCTCATTAGTAGAGAAATGCAAATCAAAAACACAATGAGATATCACCTCACACCAGTCAGAATGGCCCTCATCGAAAAGTCTACAAACAGTAAATGCTGGAGAGGGTATGGAAAAAAGGGAACACTTTTGCACTGTTAGTGGGAATGTAAATTGATGCAGCCACTATGGAGAACGGTATGCAGAGTCCTTAAAAACCTAGGAATAAAAGCACCATATGACCCAGCAATCCCACTCCTAAGCATATACCCCGAGGAAACCAAAATTGAAAAAGACACATGTACCCCATTGTTCATTGTAGCACTATTTACAATAGTTAGAACATGGAAGCAACCTCAATGTCTATCAACAGATGAATGGATAAAGAAGTTATGGTATAAATACACAATGAAATATTACTCAGCCATAATAAGGAACACATTTGAGTCAGTTCTAATGAGGTGGATGAACCCTGAACCTATTGTACAGAGTGAAGTGAATCAGAAAGAGAAAGATAAACACCATATTCTAACACATATATATGGAATCTGGTAAAATAGTATTGAAGAATTTACTTACAGGGCAGCAGTGGAGAAAGAGAGAATAGACTTATGGACATGGGGAGAGGGGAGGGGAGGTAAGAGGTATGGAAAGAGTAACGTGTAAAATAGATAGCCAACGGGCATTTGCTGTATGGCTCAGGAAACTCGGGGGCTCTGTATCAACCTAGAGGGTTGTATGGCTCAGGAAACTCAAACAGGAGCTATGTATCAAGCTAGAGGGAGATGGGAGGGAGTTTCAAAAGGGAGGGGATATATGTATACCTATGGCTGATTCATGTTGAGGTTTGACAGAAAACAGCAAAATTCTGTAATTATCCTTCAATAAAACATAAATCAGTTTAAAAAAAGTGAAAGAAGAAAAGTATAAATTGACATTCATTGTTTAAAAAAGATATTAATTATTTTACATCTTGAATATTCATTTTTGAGGACTAAATACTGGTACCTCTCCGTCGCTTATTTTTCTACTAACGTCATCCCTGCCTCAGCTCTTGAAAATGGCTTGTTGAGTTTCAGTTTTGCGTGCAAGCCCTTAAGCGGTCCTTTGTAGTTTCACAAGAGCTGAAATGCTTGTTAGTCTGGAATTTAGTGTGTTTTAGTACTTATTTGTTTCCAGTTTTTCTTTTCTTGATTTTTTGGAACTCTTTTCATGAGGAAGCTCCATGGTTCTTAAAAATTAGTCATAAACCAGTTAGGAATTATATAATTTACCTTTTGGGAACACTATTCAAGTGGCAAATGTAAAGATGGCAAAATTTCGCTTCGTCTTTGGTGATGTGGCTGATCCTCAGAGAAAAACCAGACTCGTGAAATTTGTGGCAGGAATAGAAATGTGGCCAGAGAAAGCGAGTAGTTTAAGAAATACTTGTTTTTAATGAAAATTAAGCATAGCCTCTTAGACTACAATCCCTTTTTCTAATGGTATAGCTTTTTTGTGTTTTTGCTGTGTTCATTAACACAAAGGGTAAGTAAGCTCACTAGTGGCCAGAGATTTGCCTCACAGGAAAACATTAGGTAGTAATTAAGAACACGGCCTTTTTCCCCCCAAAGCAGTGAAACTTTAACTGCACTGCCATACGTGGTCTCTACTTGCCACACGTAGCTGTTGAGCACTTGAAATGTGACTAGTAGTCTGAGATGTGCTGTAAGTGTAAAATACATACTGAGTTTCAGAAACATGGTATGAAAGAAAGATTGTTAAATATTTCAATGATATTTTCTGTGGATTTCATGTTGCCATGATAACATTCTGGATATATTGCATTGGGGGGAAAAAAAGTATTAAAAGGAATTTCGCCTGTTTCTTTAAACTTTCTTACTGTGGCTACTAGAAACCTTTAGAATACAAATGTGGTTTGCCTTTTATAGTTTTACTGGACAGTGCCAGTCTAATAGACTAAAAAAGGCTTAGTCTGTATAGTAAATATTAATTATTAGTATGGTTAGTTCAGTTTTTAACCTCTTGAATAGTCAATGCTTTGGGAAGTCTGGGAAGCCCGATCATTTCTTTTGCTTTTTTCAAGGGCTGCACATTGAAGCTGCTGTTCTTTGCAGTTGCCAACCCTGATTCAGTTGACTGATAGCAATTGGTAGATAGTTCTAGAAGGAATAAGTGCTGCTTTGTGTCCAAATCAATGAACTGCACCTACTGTTTCTCTGCTTTACACCTTTTCCCCTGATGGCTTTTACATGGTTTTTCATAACAGACTGATATTTATAGTAACATGGATCTAAATTCATGCAGGTTTTCAAAGACCCAGCTAATATATCACCTTATACCATAATTTATGATATGCCATAAATCATCACACCCCATCATCTTATTTACAGCCTTTGAATAATATTGTCACTTATTATCATGTTATTATTGATCAGAAATATCGATAACAACAAATGAGTTTTTGTGATCACTCTTTTGTAAGAAACCAGTTGAAGCAGAACCTACATGTTGCAGGATCTGGGAAGCAAACATTTATGAATAATCAGCCTTTTTCCTTTGTGCAAAAAAAAATCATAAAAAATCTGTATGCATTTTATTTTAAATTCTCTAATTTATGAACTGTTTGATACTAACCTGAAAGGTTTGGGAGCACTGAGATTAGTAGAGTGAAGTCACATTATGTTAGGCAGGAAGCGGCCGTTGGATAGATGTTGATAATAATAAAACCTGTAAAGGTCATTCTGTGAAAATAAATGTAATACTTAAATTACTCAGTCATTTACTTTCTCTCAAAAAGTAATAAGTTAATCTTGTTCCCCCAAAAAACCTCTGAGACTGGTAGTTTTCTTTTCAATTCCTTTCATCTGAGGCAATCTTTTGTATATCATGCAAAAGGCCATACAATTAGCATGAAATGAGAGAGTGCTTTTTAAATTTGATGAATAAGGGCTCTTTTTTCCTCCAGCTGTTCTGCATGCAAGGTGGCGGTCTGTATCTCACCAGCAGACAGACTATTTGGTATCTACTCTATAAGTAGCTCCCAGTTTTTATATCTGTGCCTTAATGAGGAAGGAGGTCTGGAAGTAATAAAAGTGAGCTTAGAGCGCATTGAAAAAAAAAAAAAGCCACAATGCCTTAGTGCAGTGCTCCAAGATTCCCAGTTTGGACATTTAGGGCTTCTCCACCTTGCCCTGGATTCCAAAGATGGCCCTGTCACTCTTTTCCTGGCAGTCAATTGAGGACATATTAGTAAGACCTCCCTGAACATGAAAAACTTTTTCGGGGGTGGATCTCTTTTCTGTCATTTATCATGAAAGTATGCTTTGTTAGCATACTTTTTTTTTCCCTCAATGTTACCTCTTTTGAAAAGTTTTTATGCCTCTGTATTCTTGTGGGTTTGCTTTTTAGAAATACTTGTCTTTGAAGTTGTAATATTTATGTCAGTGACTATTACTTATTCTCTCTTTAAAAATGGTAATGTACTGTTTCATTAGTTAGAAGTCCTCCGCCTTTGCTGTTTTAAACAACCAAGATGAGATTTCCAATATTGTTGGTAAGGTGTTTGTAAGTTGTTGGCCATTCATGCTCACGTTTTTATATTGTTGTGTTTCAGAATTCCCTTACATGTAGCTATTCCTGTTACATAAAAGGAACCAGAATGCCACAAATCAGATGCATAAACCATAACTGAGCCATCTTTCTCCCCTTAAAGTACTACCATAACTAGAACTGCCAGATTTAGCAAATAACAATACTTAGTGCTGAAATAAATTTGAATTTCAGATAACAGAATTTTCAGTATGTTTGTCCTTTGTATCTCCCTGGGGGCTCAGACGGTATAAAGACTCCACCTGCAGTGCAGGAGACCCAGGTTTAGTCTCTGGGTTGGGAAGATCCTCTGGAAAAGGGAATGTGCTATGTAATATTTGTATCATACTTAGACTTTTAAAGAAACCACCTATATTTATTCTGGCAACCATAACCATAACTCAACTCTCTTATTAACTCAGAGACCTTCTGATCTGGGTGAGGTCTGTCTGTGCTTGGTCCTTTTGCTGTTTGCTGGTCATCCTGCTCCCCCCGGACCTTAGCAATATCAGGATAAGCTGTGGCTCCTTGAGACGCAAAGTATTTCAAGTTTGTTTTCTCATTCATCCATATATTTGGGGGAAGACAGGAAGGGGTGTGCTCTGTTCTCAGCTCTCCTCCTTTTAATTTTTAAAAAGAAGAAAATGGTCTCTTAAAAAGTGGTAATACAATTCTGAAAGCTAAGAGGACACCTAAAGCAGAATTTGATTCTCCTAACCTGCCTCTATTTTTGGTTCATTTAGTGTGAAATCTCTAGCAGTATAATTGCAGCTAAAGAAAAAAAACTTCAAAAGAGTGAATTCGGAGAGAACATAATTTCCTTTGTGCTTTGTAAAGAGAGTGGGCAGGTGGATGAAAAGTGACTCTTCCAGAATGGACACTGCGGTCCGGGTGAAAGGTGTTCCCTTCCTTCTCTTCCCCCACCCTCACCTTCCACACTGGAGAACCAGAGACGAACCCTTACCAGGCACAACCTCATCTCTTGTCATCTGCATAATTATGAAAGTTTCCTAGGTGATATTCCTCCCTCCAGCCTTGCTCTTTTCTAAGCTGACAACTAGCAGTGATTTTTGTGAGATATGAATCTTGCCGTACTGCTGGCTTAACTCCAGTGCCTAACATCATATAAAGTCCACACTGATGAGCGTGGGCTCTACCTTCTTCCACTTCTTCTACCTCTGTCTCAGCACTTGATGCTAGCAGTAACAAAGATTTGTGGTCCTCGAACGTACCATGCTAATTCATTCCAGCCTTGCATGCACTCTTCCTTCTGACTAGAATGCACAGCCCCTCTTATCTCCCTAGCAAAGCCCCATCCGTACTTGAAAGCCCAGAACAGACATCATTTGCTTTGTGAGACTTTCCCTCACCAGCATCACTATCCTTAAAGTAAATTCTCTCCTCCTACTTCGTCTCTTATATACACTGATGTGTGTCAGTGTGTTGCAATGGTTTATTTACTTGTCTGTCTCCTGGAGAAGTTTGCAAGTTTTTTTGAAGATAACTCATCATCATCAGCATCTCCAAATCTCCAGTTTCTCGCACAGTGCCTACAAAATAGCAGGTACCTGACGGGTGTTTGCGTGCCTGACTGGATCTACTGCCTGCGTGGTAAAAGCTATGGGTAGAGCCGGTCCCATTGACTGGTCTGTGCTTTAGCTACTCACTACCAGTTTTGTCCTTTCTTTCACATCAGTTGGAGAAAAGAAGAGCGATTCTTAATTTTCAAATGAGTAGCTAATCTACCAATGCTATTTACTAGCTATGGAATTTTCTTATAAATAAAGTACTCCCATAGAAAGGGGAGGTTATCAGCAGCCTTGTGTAGTAAACATGAGTTTGCTTTTGGGACCCTTTCCCATTAGGTCCTGTATCTCTCATTTCTTGTACCCCCCACCCCCAGTGCCTGTCCATGGCTTTGGGGTGCGACTGCAATCAGAGGATGAGGACGGCTCCAGGGGCCAGGAGAGGGAAGAAGAGTAAAGGTAGTAGCCAGATGTTGCTCCTTTCTTGACTGGTCTCCCTGTAGGAAAATTCACCTATCTTGTGTTCTGTCCCCTCAGGGCCTAACAAATCATGAAAAGTTAATTCATAAATTAATTCACAATGAGATAGTCAGTTATATTGATAACCTAAAGAGTAACTCTTGTCCGACAATATTTTCATTTTAACAGATGCTTTCAACTCCTAACACCAAAGAGTGAATAACACTGACATGATATACTTTATTGGAAGTCTGTACTTTATAGTACCAAGGAAAAGGCGTTTTTGAGAAAGCAGGAGACCTTTTAATCACCCCTCAGATAGTACAGGGACTTCCCTGGTGACTCAGGGGTAAAAGAGTCCACCTGCAATGCAGGAGACACGGGTTCGATCCCTGGATTGGGAAGATCCCCTGGAGAAGGACATGCCATCCCACTCCAGTATTCTTGCCTGGAAAATCTCATGGATAGAGGAGAGGAGCCTGGCAGGCTACAAACTGTGGGGTCACAAGAGTTGGACACAGCTTAGCTACTAAACCACCCACCCACCACCAGATAGTATTACCTAGGGCTGTCTGTAATGATTCTACATATGCATGAATCAGGAATTGCATTTGATTGCCAGCAATGGAGACTCTGTGGCTTAAACAAATTAGGTGTATATTTCTCTTCGTCTGAGAATGTCCTAAATTAGGCCATTGAGAGCCAGTACAGTGACTGCATGACACTGTCAGTATCCTAGACTCTCTCTCTTTCTACTCCACCACCTTTAGTATGTGGCTTCCATAACCCAGGTTGCCTCCTGATTATAGTGTGGCCATGCATCTCCAACCACAGAAGGAGGGGATTGAGGCAAACGCGAGCTCCTTTTAAATGGCTTTTCCAAAAGCCTCATCCAACAGCATCTCCTTGACCATCTCTACCAGCAGGAATGGTGGGGAAATGTTGGAAGCTAGGCACATTGCCATGATGTATTGTCTGTAACTAAGGAAGAAAGGTATGTAACTAGTAATCTTACACTGGTCCAGATTAGGGCAAATAATCTGTTAGTTCTTGCCTTTATGGGATCATTCAGATAGGTACATAGAACTAAAAATTGGTTTATTTTAGTTAATATTATAATAGAATTGCCTTTGAAGTACAGGTACTTAAATATAAACATAAGGAATTATAAGACTATTCAGGAAATACTTATCAGCATGCCCCCTGTTTGCTCAGTGCCCCAGAGATGAATGAATTCTTTTTGCCCACAAGTCGTTTATCAGTCTAATAGTCCAGGACACAGACATATGCAATTAAATAATGGTGTATTAGAGCTTATGATTACCCACTCCAGTGTTGTTGCCTAGAGAATCCCAGGGACGGCGGAGCCTGGTGGGCTGCCATCTGTGGGGTCGCACAGAGTCGGACACGACTGAAGTGACTTAGCAGCAGCAGAGCTTATGATTATGTGCTAATCATACGGTAAAGATGAAATCATATAATATAGACTAAATTCTAGAGACGTTCACATTTCAGAGAGTCCTGACCATGGCTGCAGGGGCCAAGGAGGACCTTCTGCAAAAAGTGGGAGATGGATAGAATGGGACAGGCGAACAAGAATGGTGGAGACAGCACCTGCCCACCCCCAACCCGTACCACCTGCTGTTCTTAGGGCACTTACATTAATCTATTTTATATGCGTATTAAAATATTTTTAGTATTTTAAATTGATGCAAGTTTTAACTCGATATATATATGTATTTAAAGAGAAAATTTCATGCTAGTATCATAAATGTCAAACCAGCTTTCCTTGCCAACTAAAAGGTAGCTTAAGGAAAGGGTGATACTAAAATTTTAAAATCCGTAATGAAGTAGAAAAGTCCAAATCAGATTAAGTTTTTCAGAGGGAAAATGCAGTGTTCTGTGATCAGAACTTGATACACATGTGGACTGAAGTTTTTCCTGCTTGCTCACAATAACACTAAAAACCAGACTTTGTAACTAAAAGCCAATTATCTTACTGGATGTAGAACCTCCAGTCTGTCTGAAACACCAAATCCATTGAGCCAAATATCCCTTCACTGCTCACTGATCACAAAACATTAATATCACCGTTTTCTTAAGTTATCTTTTAGCTGGCAAGGAAAGTTGGTTTTACATTTATGATACTGGTGTGAAATTTTCTCTTCAAGTATATGTATCGAGTTAAAAACAAAGGTCAATTTTAAAACTATAAATAAATATTTAAATTAAAAATATTTAAATAAGTATATAAAATACATAGAACTAGTTTTTAAGCAAAATGGTATAGATGACTCTTCTGACAAGCATTTGTTTCAGGAAGCTGTGTGGCCATTTCTGCTGTTGTCCTCTTCTTTTGAATGTGTCAGATTATTGAATAATGTTCTGAAAGTGGTGGAATAAAAAAAGTGTTTCTTTGGCATCCACCACTCCAAAATCACTGCAGATGGTGACTGCAGCCATGAAATTAAAAGACGCTTACTCCTTGGAAGACTAGTTATGACCAACCTAGATAGCATGTTGAAAAGCAGAGACATTACTTTGCCGACTAAGGTCCATCTAGTCAAGGCTATGGTTTTTCCTGTGGTCATGTATGGATGTGAGAGTTGGACTGTGAAGAAGGCTGAGCACCGAAGAATTGATGCTTTTGAACTGTGGTGTTGGAGAAGACTCTTGAGAGTCCCTTGGACTGCGAGGAGATCCAACCCGTCCATTCTGAAGGAGATCAGCCCTGGGATTTCTCTAGAAGGAATGATGCTGAAGCTGAAACTCCAGTACTTTGGCCACCTCATGCGAAGAGTTGACTCATTGGAAAAGACTCTGATGCTGGGAGGGATTGGGGGCAGGAGGAGAAGGGGACGACAGAGGATGAGATGGCTGGATGGCATCACTGACACAATGGACGTGAGTCTGAGTGAACTCTGGGAGTTGGTGATGGACAGGGAGGCCTGGAGCGCTGCGATTCATGGGGTCGCAAAGAGTCAGACACGACTGAGCGACTGAACTGAACTGAACTGCCATTTTTTGGGGAAAGTACTTTTGAAAACCCTTTACCAAATTCAAAATATTTTCACTGAATTCTACATTAGAATTTTCAACCTAGTGTTTTAAGAAGCATAGGGGTTTTTGATAGTTGCTGTTTGATTAAATGGATGGGTGAGATTGGAAGACTGCTGCCTAGACCTCTGGTGGTGTAGATTCGCATTCAGTCCTAATGGTAAAAGCTTTTATTTACTGCTCTTCTCCTATGCTTAGGTGCTGTGCTGAGCAGTATGTATCATTTAATTCTCCCTGTTTTTACAGTTGAGAAAACTGACACTTAAGAAAGTGAAATGTCTTATGCAGGTCACTTAGCTGGTATGTGGCTCCAATTTGAATTCAGATTGACTCAGATCAAACACTTAGGTGCCGAGTCACTGTCACTAAGTCACCGCTGGGGCTGCAGCTCTGCCTGAGCCGTCCCAGAGCCCCTGGCTCTGAGCTCACGGCAGCCAGGTCACTCCCCGGGGACTCCGCTCATGCTGACCTGTGTGTACACACGTGCTCGAACAGGTGGGAGCTGAGGGGCTGCCACTAAAGGCTTAGATCCAGAAAAGAAAGGAGATAGCCCTTGACTTGCCCTGCCCTCTACTCTGCCTGTCTTCTTGCCCATGAAGCCCCCCTGAACTCGAACCCCAGCTCTAGGCGCCCTCCTCCTAGCACTTGTGCAGCCAGTTGTACAAATCCTCATTCCTCAGGAATCACTGACCATATCAGAGGGAATTATGAGTAGAAGTCCATTGGTCCATATCATCCAGGCCTTTGGATGTCAAATCTGAAACCTTGACCTCAATTTTGTATGTGACTAGGATGTCACTAACAATAATGTTATCTTTAAATTAGGGTAGATAAAAATCAGTGGTTTCTCTTCAGAACACAAAGATGGAACATTGTTACAAGGGGCGGAATTTCTAATTATATAACATTGACTATATAGTCATGTCATTTCCTAAGGAAACATTTTAAGTGCATTGTAATGTCTCCCAAACATTTTCTGTTTTGTTTTTTTTTTTTCTATCAATAGCAGTTCTCAGTGCTAGTGCTAATGAGGATTTGTCTTTGGATATAGTGGCTAGCAATTTTTTATAATAAGTGTGGTGAGCAGTGTAAATTATTTGGGAAATGGATTTTTCCTGGTGAAATGTTTAAGCTGTCATTTAATAAACAATAGCCATCACTAACATACCATTTAACAGGCAGTCTAATACTAACAGCAATAACTCTCTCCATGTTTGGGGGATTTATATTTGACTTAAATTTTTGTTTAATTTTTAAATTTATTCATTTAATCAGTAATTTTTAAGCATCTATTTTTGTCAGAGTTTTACATTATCTTTGGCAGTGTGGAAGGGAGATATAAAGACCTTAGTGGGTACAGATCCTTTGAATATCTGGGAAAGAAAAAACTAAAGCTTGTTTTCCTTTTTATAAATGTGAATGAACAGAGCAAAAAGAATGCAGAAACCTGAGCTAGAGACTATCTTACTCTCATATCTGGAGTCTGGCTAAAAAATAATACGTTTCATTTTTATTTTAAAAAAGATACATTTCATGTTATGATATTACTTTAAAAAACAATGTTTTATGCTTTTCATTGATGAAAAATATTTGTGATACAGTATTTACTGATGAAAAATATTTAGGCTCCCCAACCCACCTGCCAATGCAGGACATGCAAGAGATGAGGGTTCGATCCCTGGTTTGGGAAGATCCCCTGGAGGAGGCAATGGCACCCCACTCCAGTACTCTTGCCTGGCAAATCCCATGGACGGAGGAGTCTGGTGGGCTGCGGTCCATGGGGTCGCTAAGAGTCAGACACAACTGAGCGACTTCACTTTCCCTTTTCACTTTCATGCATTGGAGAAGGAAATGGCAACCCACTCCAGTGTTCTTGCCTGGAGAATCCCAGGGACGGGGGAGCCTGGTGGGCTGCCGTCTGTGGGGTCGCACAGAGTCGGACACGACTGAAGCGACTTAGCAGCAGCAGCAGCCATGGGGTCGCAAAGAGTTGGACACAGTTGAGCAACTGAGTGCACACATGCAACATACGATTGACATTTATGAACAGTATTTATGGTATGTTAACCCTGTTGATACTTGTGCTAATATGACATTAGAGCAAATACGCAGTATGAGCCTTCTGGTTGCCCTTGGTCGGTAGCATTTAGGGGTTTGAGTCATGTGCAGTGCATCCTTTTCCTCACGTTTGATTCTTCGCTAGGTGCTGTCAGAGATGTCTTGTTGGTCCTCTCTTTACCTCTCCTATGCCAAGATCGGAGATCAGACCCTCATCATCCCTCAGCCGATGTATTACAAAGCCTCCTGACAGATCTTTCTGCCTCCTGATTTTCACCTTCCTGGTCTGTTTCTTACACGGTGTCAGAGCTTTATATTAAAAAAAAAAAAAAAGGAAAGAAAGAAAAACTTGTATTTTCATCCCCCCTGCTATATTATTTATAAAAATAATTATAAATTATAAATCAGTCCTTAAAATATATGTTTTCTGGCTGTTAAAAATGAATCTCCATATCTCTCAATTCTTAAAGAAGATATTATTAATGATACACAAATACTAATGATACACATTTTTAAGGAAATTTATTTGTACTCAGGCTGGTATAAATTGAATGCTCCTAACGAGTAATTTGATGTAAATTCACAACAGTTAGAATTAAGGTAATGTTAATTTTACTCTGTTTTAGTCCCTTACCCCATGTATTTATTAGGTCCAGCATGTCCTCATCTCACAGCTACTACAACCAGAACATTCTAAGTACCCATCCCTTGTGGGAACTTTTTCCTCTTACATAGCTTTGAATGTATCATTCATTAGGGACGCATCATATGATTATCTGGCCTCTGTTTTGATTATCTGAAATATATGATTAAAAAACCAAAAAGTTCTCCTTGTTGGCTCCATTCTAGATGCTTTCTATTTCCCTTTGGATAAAAAAGAGGTCAAAGTGGAGCCTAAATCAAAGACCTGTTTCACTATTCTGAAATGTGGTTACCTAGTTTTGCCTTTGGTTTCAGGCTCAGTTTTGCTGATTTATGTGACCCTTGGAACCTCCCTGGTGACCAGGGTCAGTGTTCAGAGCCAGAGACTGAGAATTCCAGTTCCCTTTGTGTCTGTCTGACAATTACCTAACTTTCCTGTATTTCCTCCTTGACACCGTTGGGATAATTGCCTTTCGTACCTCATAAGAGTATTGTGACATTAATTAATGTTTGTAAAGTGTTTTCAGGATCAGGATGAAAGGTATCAATTTGTAAGCATGTGATATTATTATAATTATTAGTAGTAATGGGGATGGTTGTTTAATGCAAATTTTCATCTGAGTGTAGGGTCATATTTTCAAAGGACGATCTCTTTCTTTGTGGCCAGAGGTGGATACAATTAACCCTTCACCCTTTATTTTTGAAGATACAATTAGCAAATTGTGTGTGCAATTAGACTTGTATGCCGTTTTTGCCAGAACAACTAATTACAGCCTTGGTAAAAGTCCTTTTGGAAACGCAGGCCCTTTGAATCTCGACTGTCCCTATCTGTGTAATAAGCAATTTGTGCTAAGCATATTTTGGGGCCATGAAGGCTCCTGAATATTGAAGAATTGCTTTTGCGGTTGCTAGAGAAAGATTTTGTGTTCTTGAAGCCATACCTTTGTCTTTTGCCATCAAGCCTAAAAAGCCTTTCACATAGTTCAGGTTTCAAAGGTTTTATTGATTTTTCTTAATCTTGTCATTCAGCTGAAAGATTCTCCACAGACTACATTTTATGACACAGCTTTTTTTTGGGGTCGGGGCGGGGGGGAGGGTTAATTTTTTTTTTTTTCTGCCTTGAAAACTCCATTTCCTTTCTGTCTTTAATCCAGACAGATCATCTCATATTGTCCCTACTCACTAAAGAGTGAGTTAGGAACAGATTAGCACTCATCCTCTCTTCCCAGATATGGCCTTGTGACAGCATTTTACAGGGGACTTTTAATCACTGTAATGTAAATTCTATTTATACAGGAGAGTAGAAAGACTACTCAAGAGACCAAGGAGATACTCTTATATCTGTTTGTCTCCACTGATCCCCTGTTATTAAGTGAGAGGGGAGTGTTCACAGCTTTTAACGGTAAGTTTAAGAACAGCCTTTAAAAAGATAACTACTCTTTAACACTTCTTGTCACTGATAATCCTTGAACTCAATATTATGTAAGGATCCTACCACCATGGGAGATTCAGAGATAAGCAAGACACTTGCTATCTTCTAGGAGCTTAGAATTAAGTGTTGAAGATATGAAAGGTGCTCAGGTCTGCAGACTGCAGTCAGCACTGTACAGGGTTTGGGGATGGAGTTGCCAGGGAGGTGGCGATCACACTGATCAGGCCCAGGGCATCGGCGCATGCTTCTTAGGAGCCATATTTGGGCTGGGACTTGAAAGACAGGTCAACTTTTGTTAGACAAGAGGGGAAGTTTTTGTATAAACAGAGATTTGTTGTTGTTTAGTGGCTCTTTTGCGACCCCATGGACTGTAGCCTGCCTGCCTCCTCTCTCCATAGGATTTTCCAGGCAAGAATACTAGAGTGGGTTGCCATTTCCTCCACCAGGAGATCTTCCCGACCCAGGGATCAAACCCACATCTCCTGCGTCAGCAGGCAGGTTTTTTTGTTTGTTTTGTTTTTTTTTACTGCTGAGCCATCTGGGAAGCCCAGCACCAAGCTAGTAAAATGGAGCCAGGTTCAGGGAAGAAGGGTTGATTTTGCTAGAGCTATAGTGATCTTGTAAGGGAAATAGTAACAATATGAAACTGGAAAGACAGCTGGAGCCATATTGTGGGGGGCCCTGAAAGGTAGGTACAAAAAGTTACATAGAATTCAGCTGTCAACATGAAGCCATTGCATGGTCTTGATAGTGAAATTACTAGAGCCATGGTTTAAAATTAAGCCAGTCCCAGCATGCTAGACAAAGTACAGCTGGGACAGACTAAAGGAGAGGAGATGCATTCAGAGGTGTCGCCAAAATAAGAACAGAGTCGTCTCTGGAGGTTTAGCACTGGGACTGAAAGAGACAGTTATTATATACATGAGGCATGGGTCAGTATTTCTTGATCTTGGCAGCTGTCCTGACACAGAGTTGAAACACAGGAAGGAGCTAGGTCAGGATGACTGGGAAGAAAGAAGGAAGTAGCTTTCATTGAAACAGTGATGTCAGGAGTGGGGGAGATTGAAGAGAACTCACTCTTGGGAATTATCACAGGATGGCATGTTTATACAAATAGACAAAGATAGCGGGACAGAAGAAGATTAATTCTAGATATCCAGTGTAATGTTTCCACTAAGACTAGTGGAAAATAATTATATTTTATCTCAACAACAGAATCAGCTTGTATTGCTGAGGCAACCTATGAACATGGCCAATGAGAGAATATAAACAGAAAGCTTGAAGAAGTTAAACAAGTACATTTCTTGGAGCCTATTAACCTTTATCCTACGAAAAACGAATTGGAAAGCTATACATACATGATAAATGTCCAAAACATAGCTCTGTGTGTATGCTCAAAGAATATCTTGAGTCGCTGAAAAGCAGCTAGGACATTGGTGGTTAGTTTCCCAGGTTTCTGTTTGAAACACTTGGCATGAAGAAGCCAGAGCAAAATAGTATTCTCATATCTAATCTTCGGAAAGTCTGTGCTCCATCTTATTCTGTCAAACACTGTTTTTAAGGAGGTCCTGTGGATCATTTATCTTACTATCAGCCTCAAGAATATGGAGATTTACCCAAACACCCCTAACGTCCCTGGATAACCTGATACGATTCTGTCATCCATAAATTTCCTATCCTTTTTCAGTCTTTTAACATTTTCAAGTTTCACCATGTCATTGAACAAGAAATCTCATAATTCAGGAAACTAATTATTATGAGAAATACCAATTATTTTGAGAGAAAGTCTTCTCAACCTTCATTTGTAAAATGAAAAAGTTTATAATCCATATGGTAGATGCTCTATGCACATAATTTTGGTTGCCTTTTTTCTCTAGTACTGAGGCATTATGGAAAGACTGTGAGCTTTGGAGTAATGCTAGTCACCTTTTCCATAACTAATGCAAATGATGAAACTTTATCCTTCTGTCTGTTCAGACTAAATCTTTGGAGTTATGTTGACTCCTCTTATCGCTCGTGCGTCCGTCTAACCCACCGGCAAATTCCTGTGAGTTTACCTTCAGTTACATCCAGAATCTATACTTCTTGTCCCTTCACTGCCACGTCTGGCCAAGCAACCACCATCTGCTATCTAGATTACTGCGGTAGCTTCTTCTTTCTCTCTTCCATCCGCGGTGCTCTGTTCTCAGCTATCCAAAGGACATCGTGATTCTTTTCAAGCGTAAGGCAGATCACTTTCAAGTACAAGCCAAAGTCTTTGACCATAAACTTAACGGCCCGCACAGTTTGGTCTCCCAGTAGCTGCTCTCCCACTCTCAGAGTCCTTTTCCAGGCTGCTCCAGCCTCATTGCCTTGTGTCTCCAGGCTTTGGCTGTTCTGGCCTGGAACACACTTCCCTCATCTCCTGTAAGTGTCCGTTCAGTTAACATCTTCTCAGGAAAGCCTTTCCTGACTGTTTAAAATTATAACTCCCCAAGTCTCTCCATCCCTCCTTTCTGCTTTATTTTTCTCATGTTAGCTATCACCATCTACTATTGGGTGATCTGTTTCACATGATTGTATCCTGTGTTCCTGCCAGTGCTTGTTAATGCCTGGCATAGTGGAGGGACGGACTCAGGAGGCACTTACTATTTTTTTTTCAGGATTTCTGAAAGTTAATTTTTATTCTTGGCTATGAGATGGCTGGATGGCATCACTGACTGGATAGACACGAGTCTGAGTGAACTCTGGGAGTTGGTGATGGACAGGGAGGCCTGGCGTGCTGCGATTCATGGGGTCGCAAAGAGTCGGACACGACTGAGTGACTGAACTGAACTGAACTGATGCTAGGTCTTTGTTGCTGCATGTGGGTCTTCTCTAGTTGCAGTGAGCATGGGCTACTCTTCCTCGTGGTGTGCAGGCTTCTCATCACACTGGTGGCGGTTTAGTCACTAAATCCTGTCCACCTCCTGCGACCCCATGGACTGTAGCCAGCCAGGCTCCTCTGTCCATGGGATTCTCCAGGCAAGAATACTGGAATGGGTCACCATTTCCTTATCCATGGAGGTACTTGTTGAATGGATGAAAACAGCCGTACTTTTAGGCACTGATTATTATATGCAGTTATACCTCAGAACAACACATACTTGCTCAATAAAATGTTACCTTCACTCTTTCCTTTTCATTTCTCAAGGCATAGTATATGGAATTGCACACAGCATTCTGAAACCAAATTTAACATAGTTTTCATGCAGAAAAGTCATTACTTGTGACTATAGAACTGTACTGCACTCGTGTCTTTAGAAAGCCTTCTTCAGTTTTTCTCTCCACCCATTCAGGCTTATGAGATCTTCCTGCACCTATGTGTTTGAGATCGTATTACTTAGAAAGTATTAGTTAATACGACATTTACAAAAATGATAGACCAGTTGCAGTAATGGTTTCCATACACTTAGACTTAAATTTTTTTCCATCTAGAAAAATTTACATTTATTATAAATTTTTATTTAAATCCCATGAATTATTTTTCTAATAGCTTTTGGGTAAGAAAAGCTTGTCAAAAACTTTCCGGATGGAATCTAGCAAGTACTTTAGTAATGATTATTTGCTAATTTAAATAGTATATGTATCCTTGTTGTTGTTTAGTCACTAAGGTGTTTGCGACCCCACATACTATATAACCCACTAGGTTCCTCTGTCTATGAGATTTCCCAGGCAAGGGTCCTGGAGTGGGTTGCCAGGTCCTCCTCTAGGGGATCTTCCCGACCCGGGGATTGAATCTGTGTCTCCTGCATTGGCAAGCAGATTCTTTACTACTGCATTATCAGGGAAGTTCTTATGTACACTTACAAAACTATTTATGTGCATATAAAGTACACACACACGTATACATTCATGGGGTAAATTATTCAGATAGACTATATTTTTATGTTTCATCTACCTAATCTATTTGAACTGTGGTGTTGGAGAAGACTTGAGAGTCCCTTGGACTGCAAGGAAATCCAACCAGTCCATTCTGAAGGAGATCAGCCCTGGGATTTCTTGGGAAGGAATGATGCTAAAGCTGAAACTCCAGTACTTTGGCCAACTCATGCAAAGAGTTGACTCATTGGAAAAGACCCTGATGCTGGGAGGGATTGGGGGCAGGAGGAGAAGGGGACGACAGAGGATGAGATGGCTGGATGGCATCACGACTCAATGGACGTGAGTCTGAGTGAACTCCGGGAGTTAATGATGGACAGAGAGGGCTGGCGTGCTGCAATTCATGGGGTCGCAAAGAGTCGGACACGACTGAGCGACTGAACTGAACTGAATCTATCAAAGACTATTAGACTATTAGAAGTGTATTGGTGACTGTTAGTCACTCATAATCATTATAATTCTATCATTTTCTGTCTGAATCTCTATGTTTTTATTTTGTTTTGTATGTATGTAAATCCTAGAATTTGATATATTAAGATTTTGGGACTTTTAAATTCCATTATTGATTTTGTTTTTCATAAACGACAAAAATATATTCTATATATATATATATGTGTGTGTGTGTGAGAATCTTTCTTATTTTTCATTCAACAATACATTTACCGTTGAATGAAAGATTCTTTGAATTCTACAGTGCTTTACAATTTTTAGAAGTTTTACACACATATTGTATAATCCCATAATAACCCTTTTCTCCCTACAGTATGTTTCTTCTACTTATTTTAAAAGTATTTTGCTATTACTTCTTACATGACATTTTAATTGTAACCTCTATTTTCTTTTTCTTTGACTTTTCATATTTAACTTTCTTTGTGATGTCTAGTCATTCACTCATTCACTGATTGGTTCAGCGCATATTTATGGAGCCCCCTAACAATATAGGCATGAACACGACAGCCGTGGTCCTTCCTTATGCAGCTTATATTCTAGTGCAGAGAACTGGGCAATTAACAAGTAAAATAATTCTAACAGTATTAAGTGCTGTGAAGAAAATAAAATCGAATTTTGTGCTAGCATGATAGGCAGCATGACAAAGTACAAGTCTTATATTTTGGTTAATGGAGGGGAATATTTGTCCTTCAATAAAGGGATGTAAAACTCATTTATCAAAATAGCTGATATGTCTGATCTTAAATTCATTAGATTTTACTTTAGGCTTCCTGGAGTTTCTTGCCTCCTTGTAGTTTATATCTTTTTCATTCCTGTGGATAATATCTTGGCTTTGTTTTTTTCTCTAATGATATAGAAGATGTTATTGTTCCTACTTACGTAAGTGGTTATTTTCATTGACCCTCAAAACATTCTCTAGATTTTGCCTGTCAAATCTAAGAATTGTCCCTTTTCCCCTTTGCAACATGTAAAATGTAATCTTTCACACTCTTACTTAATAGTCTTTATTAATATAATCGTAAGGGTTCAGTTCAGTCACCCAGTTGATTTCGCCTCCTTGAGACTCCATGGACTGCAGCACTCCAGGCTTCTCTGTCCATCACCAGCTCCTGGAGCCTGCTCAAACTCATGTCCATTGAGTCAGTGATACCATCCAACCTCATCCTCTGTCATCCCCTTAATCTTAAGGGTTAAATTTTATTAATTGTATTAAAGAACTATTCTCTATTTGGTTTCATATCTATAGCAAATACAGTGACATGTCCATATTTAATGGTTTTTCATGCTTACTGTCAATCTTTATACAAAATTTTATCTTCCTAAATTTCTTAACTATGATGGTAAACATCTTTAGAAAATTGCTTTAAGAATGGTTTGAATATAGGTTTAAGCTATTGCATATTTAATACTGTTTTTCTGTTTTTATACATGAACAGTACTTTTACTGACTATAAAATTCCTGTGTCACAATCTTGGATTTGCTCAAGATTATGTATATCACTCCACTGTCTTCTGCTTAGGTAAATTTTTTCTGTTTCATCCTTCAGTTTATTTTCCTTATCTTTGAAATTTAAACGTTTATCATATATAGTATAATATATGGAGAAGGAAATGGCAGCTCACTCCAGTGTTCTTGCCTGGAGAATCCTATGGACAGAGGAGCCTGGTGGGCTGCTGTCCATAGGGTCGCACAGAGTCAGACACGACTGAAGCGACTTAGCATGCATGCATGCATTGGAGAAGGAAATGGCAACCCACCCCAGTGTTCTTGCCTGGAGAATCCTGTGGACAGAGGAGCCTGGTGGGCTGCCATCTGTGGGGTCGCACAGAGTCGGACACAACTGAAGCAGCTTAGCAGCAGCAGCATAATATCTGGGTCTCAAGCATTTCTTTTTCAAAAATATCCTTTAGTATAGTAGTTTAGATCTCAGTTCTCTTCCCTTTTTACTCTTTGTCATTTGGTCTCTTTTTAAATGTTGTCATTACATTTTTCAGTTACTTGGTAATAAAAGGTTCAGAGAAACCCAAGTCTAGAACTTCAGGCAATTTAAGCTGAGTTATTAGTGTCCTCAGGCTCAGGCGGAAGCAAACATAAATCCCTTCTGGAGGAATCCCCTTTCATCAAGCCAAAAGATTCTCACAGATAGAGTTCCAAGGAATATTAATTCTTTCAGTCAGAAATCATAAAATACATAAGGAAACAAGGCTGAAAGAGTGAGAGTTAACAAAAAATAGAAGAATCAGATATCTAGAGATTTCAGATACTGGTATATCTCATAATGTAAAATAATTATGTTTATGTATTTAAAGAGTAAGGGACAGGCTTGAAAATATAAGGATCAAGAGACTTTTTAAAAAGATCAAGCATATTTGGAAAAGAATACAATGAGTCATTAGAAATTAAAAATAGTCGTGCAATGCACAGGTTGACATTTAGCATACTATACGTAAATGAAGAGAGATCTCATGGGTTAAAAGACATCCAGAGGAGTTACTCATAATGCACCACAGAGAGATACAGAAATATAAAACTGTTGTATGGGAGGTGCTAGTATTATGTAGAAAGTGAAAGTGTTGGTCACTCAGTTGCGTCCGATTCTTTGTGGCCCCGTGGGTGGTAGCCTGCCAGGCTCCTCTGTCCATGGGGTTACCCAGGCAAGAACACTGGAGTGGGCTGCCATACCCTTCTCCAGGGGATCTTCCCAACCCAGGGATTGAACCTGGGTCTCCTGCATTGCAGGGGGATTCTTAACTATCTGAGTCACCTGGAAAGCCCATAGAGAGGGCTGTAATTAAATACTAAAGCATAATATATACTAATATATAGTGTGTATATATATATATATAACAGTAATATAAATATTATAAGTAATTATTATAACATATACTATGTTAGTATATAATACATAATGTTATAATATAATGAAGTGAGGAGGTCTAACATGCATCTTAACTGGAATTCCAGAAGTAGGAGTCCGAATCAGAGAATGGGAGAATGAAAAGATAGGAGCTAATAACTCTCCAAAACTGGTGAAAGACATCAATCTTCAGATTTAGCAATCCTCTCAAAGTTCCAAAAAGAATGAATAAAAATAAATGCACATTAGACATATCATAGTGAACCTACACAACACCAAAGACAAATAAGATATCTTAAAAGATCGCTTCAAAGGAAAGCAGACTCAAAACTGACTGCTGGTAACAACCATGGAACCAGAAGGCTGTGAAACAATATCTTCAAAGTGGGGAGACCATATAATTGCCAGCCTAGAGTCAGCAAAATTTTAAGAATAAGTGTAGATAAAGTTCCTTCCAGATAGACAGAACCTGGGAGAATATGTGCCAAGAGACCATCTCTAAAAGAAATTCTAATTGATGTATGTTAAGCAAAAGGAAAATGATCCCAGATGGAAGACCTTAGCTGCAGAAAGGAATGATAAACTCAGAAAGTTCACATGAGAATAAATCTAAGCTAAAATTGATTTATAACACCAAAATAGTAATGGCTTATAGCAAATAACTTAGGAAGGAAGTAGCTGAAATTAAAGTATCCTAAGGTCCTTGATTTATGTAGGAGGATGGTAAAATTACTGACATTCTCTGCTCAGGGCATGTTAACATTTCTAGGGTAATCACTAAAAAGATATGGTGTAACTTCTAAATATAGTGGAGATTTTAAAAGGAATAAAAACATTCAGTCAACCCATGAGAAAGTAAAAGAGGAGAAAGAACATACATATGACAGTAGAATAAATGCAGATAAGTCATTAAATATGTGTAAGTTAACAAAATCTTGCTGTTATATTATCCTTCAATGAAATTAATGCAGTGGTCTGAAACCAAGGCATTCTATACAGAGACACCTTTAATGATTAGTCCAGTTATTCAAATGATGAATCTTTCAGAGAGGAATAATTTAGTCATACTGGCTATTTGTCTAGATAAGGGTTTTTCAAACTTGGCATTATTGACATTTTGGGGTGCATAGTTTTTTGTTATGTGGCAGTGTCCTGTGCCTTATAGAGGGGTTCAGTAGCATCCCTGACCTCTACCCACTAAACATCAGTAGCTCCTGCCTTCCTCACCAGTTCTGACAATAAAACATGTCTCTAGACATTGCAACAAGTGTCCCAGTGAGCAAAATAATCCCCAAGTAAAGAACATTGGGATAGATCATAACAAATAGTTGCTTCTCTGTATTACATTTTATAATAATCTATGGAATATATTTTAAAATGAGATCGTGGAGTCTTTCAGAGGCAATTTAAAAATAAAGAATGTTAATTCTCCAAAAAATAAAAAATAAAAATTGGTATGGCTATTATAGGAAACTTTATGGAGTTTTTATTTTTTAATTAAAAATAGAACTACCATATGATCCAGCAATCCCACTTCTGGGTATATACTTGAAGGAAATGAAATCAATATCTTGAAGACAAGTTTGCACCCCTGTGTTTATTGTGGCATTGTTTACAACAGCCAAGGCATGGAAACAACCCAACTGTCTACTGA
Organism: Budorcas taxicolor; assembly: GCF_023091745.1. Lineage (NCBI taxonomy): Eukaryota > Metazoa > Chordata > Mammalia > Artiodactyla > Bovidae > Budorcas > Budorcas taxicolor. The sequence continues at coordinate 17,788,541 of NC_068913.1, forward strand.
TGGAGGAATGGATAAAGAAAATACGACTTTTGTAAATAGAAATACACACATGCAGTTGAGCCTTGAACAACTGACCCACTGCAAAGTCAAAAATCTGCTTGTAACCTATAGTGGGCCCTCAGTGTGCGTGATGCAGCCACCCTTGGATCTTGTAGCACTATCGTATTTACTGATGAAAAAAATCTAGTAGTGGACCCATGCAGTTCAAACCCATCTTGTTCAAGGGTCAACACTATGGATGATGTATGATTACTCCACCATAAAAAAGAAGGCAAACCTGCCACTGGCAACAACGTGGCTGAAACTTGAGGACATTTATAGTAAGTAAAGTAGGTCAGAGAAGAACATACTGTGATCTCTCGTATATGTGGAATCTAAAAAACTCTTCTTAAAAAATGAACTGAAATAGAGTAGATTGGTGGTTGCCAGTGGAGTAGGGGAAGGAGGAGATGTTATCCGGAGGTACAGTCTTCTAGTTAGAAGATGAATAAGTTTGGGGGCTCTCAACTATAGTGTGGTGACTAAAGGTAACAGTACTATATTGCATACCTGAACATAACCAGGAGAGTAGATCTTAAATATTCTCAGCACACACACCCACATCCCCCACCCTATACACAGACATAGTAATAATGTGAGGTGATGTAACCTCACTCATGGCAAATAGATGGGGAAATAGTGGCTGACTTTATTTTGGGGGGGGGGGGCTCCAAAATCACTGCAGATGGTGACTGCAGCCATGAAATTAAAAGATGCTTACTCCTTGGGAGGAAAGTTATGACCAACCTAGATAGCATATTAAAAAGCAGAGACATTCCTTTGCCAACAAAGGTCTGTCTAGTAAAGGCTATGGTTTTTCCAGTAGTCATGTATGGATGTGAGAGTTGGACTGTGAAGAAAGCTGAGTGTTGAAGAATTGACGCTTTTGAACTGTGGTGTTGGAGAAGACCCTGGAGAGTCCCTTGGACTGCAAGGAGATCCAGCCAGTCCATCCTAAAGGAGATCAGCCCTGGGTGTTCACTGGAAAGACTGATGCTGAAGATGAAACTCCAGTACTTTGGGCACCTGTTGGGAAGAGCTGACTCGTTGGAGAAGACTCTGATGCTGGGAGGGATTGGGGGCAGGAGGAGAAGGGGACGACAGAGGATGAGATGGCTGGATGGCATCACAGACTCAGTGGACATGGGTTTGGGTAAACTCCAGGAGTTGGTGATGGACAGGGAGGCCTGGCGTGCTGCTGTTCATGGGGTCGCAAAGAGTCAGGCACGACTGAGCAATTTATCATTCTGATAATCATTTCACAATATATATCAAATTATCACATTGTATATCTTAAACTTACATAATGGTATATGTCAGTTATGTTTTAATACAGCTGGAAAAATAGGAATAGCCTTTACTTCATGGTGAGGGAGGGGAAAGAATGCGGGTGGGCAGGAGAGACAGTAGGTTTCAGAGTTTCTAGTAATGTTCTGTTCCTTAAACTAAGTGATAAAATACAAATCCTCTGTGCCTGACAGATACTTTTAACGTATTATCTCCTCATTGTTTAAGAAATGAAATACAATACACAGAGGAATATGGGGGAAGGAAGTGTGCAAACAACGAGGATGGAGACTTCTTCCAGGCATTCTACCACACAGAACAGAGCAATGGAACGATAGGAGGAGAGAAATGAATAAAAATTTAAAAAAAAGAAACAAGCAGATGCTATACCATGTTGGAAGCTAATAGGAGTGACCTGGAAAAGAGATGAAATATCAAAATGAGGAAGACGGGGTAATTTCCAGAACCAAGTCCTTGAGAAATGATGTGGTATACAGATGGTTTGGTCTTTGGGACAGTTTATCCAGTTTAATGGGGAGTGAGGGAAATTATATGGTGCACTTAAAAGTAGGTTGGTAAACTTGTTGGTGGGAAACAAAGATGACCTCTAGAGATGTTTGGTCACAAACGTAAAATAAAACTAGTCAGCGTGATTCTGTGCTTTGCTTCAACCCACACCCAGGTAACAACTCAAGTGCGTGCAGGTTTGCGGTTGGCATAGAATTGGGTTTTCCTGGGCTTGAGGATTTACTGAATGAAAACACCACATAGACCAAACAAGGCGCTGGAGCTGAAGGTGTGTGCAGTGAAATAATTACAGTGATGAAACACAGAATCCAGGCTGGAGAGAGAAGGAAAAGATACAGTGATACCGTGGACAATGAGAAAGTGGCTTGGCCATCTTCGTGGGTCACTGAATTGCCAGAGTACAGCTTCCAGAGTGTGTGAAGCAGATTGTCAGGAGGTGGACGTGAATATGTGTGATTCATGAAATAAAGTTCTGGCTCATTATTAACCTCAAGGTCTAAGATGACTGTGGACGTGTACCTGGCTGTTGTGGTTGAACAGAAAGGATTTTGGAGGTCATAGAACGGAAACAGTGGAGTATTGGATGGGTTGTGGACTCATGGTTTTCGGTCCTGGCTCCACATAATCTGAGGAGCTTTCAAAGAAAATCAATGCCCAGACCCTTCCCCAGATGAATTAAATCAGCATCTCTATGTGTAGTTTCTTGGGAACTGAACTGCCATTTCCTAAGAGCTCCTCATATGATTATAATGGGCATTCAGGGTTGAGAACCACGAGTATGAATGTTGGCCAAGAATGATCATAAGAGAAGTGGTAGGGGAAAGTATTGTGAGCTGGGGAAGGAATGAAGGATGATTCCAAGGGTAAGAGTCTCCTTGAAAGGCACTGAGCTCAAGTCATCTCTCGTAGTGTGTGCACTCAGTAAACGGGATCTGCTGGTATTTTTGTTGTTATCACTACCACAATCCTCATCATTACTGACAGTGGCAACCGCAATGGTATTATCCAGGGAAAAGAGTCCAGATCTTAAAAGTCTCAAAGGGTCCTTCCCAAGGGTAAAGCCCACTTATTTTTAGATGATCATCTAGGAGAGTTCCTAACAGAGTTTGGAAGAAGAACCTTGGAGGCTGGCAGTATTTTTAATTGATCTTCCAGAGTAATACTAAAGCAAGCAGGCGCTCCGTCCCATCATTGCTGACTTGGCAGTCTGCAGGCATCCAAAGCCAGCTGGTCAGGAGCTGGATGCAGCTTCCTGCCCTGGGAGCCAAACAGTTGCCTAGCAGACCTTCTTTTCTCTTGTCAAACCTAAAGGCTGAGACAGCCGATTACTGACAGGGACCTATAAGCCTTAGCTGTGTTTCAGTGCTCCTGTCGCAGAGTACGGAGTGGGGAGAGGAGACAGACATTAAACACCTAACGCTAATATTTTATATTTTCAGATTGCTTTCTGGGCATCTTTTGCAATCTTGTCCTTTCCCCCATAAAGAGTGTTTCCAGCCAGCGTGAGCAGTACTGTTAAAGCTCGTGTGTACTTGCAGGCATTTTAGTGGCTCTTCAAGATGTAGTCTCGGTAAAGAATGCAAAGAATTCTACTAGGTACAAACGAACAATGTAACAGAAATAATCTTATTTTTGTGGGTTTGCACATGAAAGCATGTTTTCATGTAGATTCACTGGCTCATCGGGAAAGCTGGCGTGCAAACACGTTAGAAAAGATAATGTCAGAGAAAGGATTGGGAAATACTCCCAACTGGAACATTCCAGATTCGTTCTATTCTAGTTTGAGGAAGAATAAGATACATCTGTCCCTTTATACCCAACCAGATTTTAGTTTGCTGTAAAGAGGCATACATAACCTCTTATGTTTTATCCCCCATGCTCTGTCCTCCATGACAGCTCTGATCAGCTTGTGTTATAACTGAATAAAAGAGCTAATTTAAAAGCCCATCACTTGATACAGGAAGACATCCGCTTTCCTCTGTGGCCCTGTATAAAGCAAAAATAATGATGGCATGGCTGGATTATGATCCTTTTCAGTAAAGAATGTCATTTCTGTGCAGTGTCTCTGTTGGGTGTGTTAGGTAGGCAAAAATAGTTAAACCAGGTACTTCCTTGGCAGGCCAGTGGCTAAGACTTCACCTCCCAGTGCAGGGACGTGGGTTCAATCCCTGGTTGGGGGCCAAGATCCCACATGCCTCACCGCCGAAAAACCAAAGAAGCGATGTTGTAGCAAATTCAATAAAAACTTTAAAAATGGTCCACATTTTTAAAAAAAAGACAGTAAAGTTTGTTTTATAAATCAGTCATCTTTTAAATATAGTCATCTTTTAAATATTTCACCTGTGTTTCTGTCCGACTCTCGCACCTGAAATTCCCAGCTATTCATTTACTGACTGTGTGACGCTGCCTTAGCTCTGTGAGCGCCATTTCTTCCTCTGTAAAAACAAGGGTAACTCTCTTTCTGGCTTCTGCACAGGGGTGCTGTTAAAAGCAAATGAGGGTATGAGTGTGGACTACTTTGTACGTTAGAAATTGCTACATACAATGGTTTTTGTCATTATTGTCATTCAGTTCTTGTTGTTGTCATTGCTGTATTTCTGATCTAAAAAATGGACCTTAAGTTACTTTGATAAGCATGACCAGGACCTAAAGAGGTTTAAAACCTGACTCGGCATCACCATTATGAGCATAAGAACTTAGAGCGTTTATTGTAAGCCATCAGAAATTTAGAATGCTTTCTTACAGTCTAAAAGAAAAATAGTTTTATGTTTTCTGATGACCTGTGGACATTTTCCTGACAGTGCTGAGTAAATTATAGCAAAGCAAATCTAACTGCCTTTTGATATTTTGGACTACTATTCCATTAATATTTTATTGAGATCAAAGTTCACTCTCTGAAGAAAATAATATTACCCTAGGGGAAAAAATAAAGAGTACATCTCTAACTTGATACATATTCTTCAGAAATCTTGGTCACTGGAGTTTCATTGTCATTTCTTTTAGCCTTCTTGAGAAAATTTTTGTTTTCCCCACTCAACAGATATTTCCTAGCCCCTGTCCCACACCAGGCATGCCTCTCAGGGTTGGAGATAGAGTACAGTTATGAACAGATATGCATGGTCCATGTCCTCCCAGGGCCTAGGGTATGAAGGCAGTTACAAAAAACCTTGTACAGTCTGTTCTGTGATAGTGCAGGCAGGCAGGGGATGGGGTGGGTGGGCGCCATGAGCCATCCCTGCCAAGTGGGGAATCTCACCATTTCTTAAATACGATTCTGTTTAAGATGGCCCATCCCATACTGCCAGCCCTCCAAACAGCAGTCCAGATGCACAGATTTAAAAATCTATTTAGTGCACTTACTTTGCAGAAATTAAAGTCTCCTTTTCCACTTTAAGAAAGAAAAACACAAGATGCTGTATTAAGCCCCTGCTTTTAAAGCTCTGAGCACTTGACTGTGAAGTCTGTCAAAGGTCAATGGCTTTGGCATGGAGGTGTCCCTGTCACAGCTCACAGTTGGTCCGTTCTTGAGATGACTGCCAAGATGAGCCTCTTTCTGGGCCCAGTCAATTGTTCCTTGGGTGCTTCTAGAACTAACTAAAGTGATTGCTTAAAAACTGGCAGAGTCTTCTGTGAGGAACGGTAAACCTTATTTTAAAATGAAAGTTTCTCAAAATGTAGCGGACTTTTCTTCTGATTGCTTCTAGAGCTTTGTGTACACCCCAGTTTCATTTAGCCAGTCTCTGCATGGATTGGCAATGAAGAGTCCTTCTCTTATTCTTAGAGAATAAATGAAAAGAGAATCAAGCAAACTGCCGATAGTTGTGGTGTTTAATATTACCCAGCTTTGTACTGTGCCATATATTTGAGTTGAGTTTAAACCTGTTCATAAGCATGACACGCGTAGGCTGGAGATAACCTTAAGAGCCTATGGAAGGAAGATTTAATACATCTTGTTTGCTATATTTTCTGCAGTGGGGATTTCTTACCACCTGTGATTCTCAGATAAAAATCTTTTCTATCTAGGAAAGAAGTTCTAGGTTTGGAGCCAGTCTTAGCTAGGTTACCATCCCACTTATGTAATCCCCCCCAAAGTCTTCATGTCTCCAGTCTCAAGAATTAACAGGGAGTCTCTTCCTCCCTCACACATAATGTCACACATGATGAACATAAGTTCAGCATTGAGGTTTGCTTACAAGAATAAACTGAGATACTAATTCTTGGTTTATGATCAAGCCATACTTTCCTCCTTGCTAGTGAGAGGGAGTAAACATTTCCTGTAATGCATGAATCCTTGTCCTAAATTCAGAGCCTCCATGCACTTGACTGAATAAAAATGTATGGCTGAAGTTGCGTTGGTAACCACCCTGGTTCCTTCTCCTCCTCCCTCTTCACAGGAGGCTGGCACGACCTTCTCACGTATTTATTGTGTGGTCATCTGCAGGTGTGATTTTTGTAGCATCTCCATGTGAATCTCAAAGTGGGAACTGGTTGATGAGAGGACATGGGTTATACATAGTCTAGATTTTTGCCTTCAACAAGCTCTGTGCCACAGTCTTCCCATTTCTCCTCTCAAGGTGCAACTCGAGGTTTAAATTTCATCTGTCATTTAGCACCCATTTGTTTTAAAGTGGCTTGCCTAACTATGCTTCTATCAATAACTTTTCATGTGTCTTGTTAATACATCTTCTTAGAGGAGCCTGGGGACATTTTCCGACACTGCTGGTGTTAATTCTTCACCGATGTCACTCTGTCAGTCACAGCTGTCATTAACTGATGTGCAGGCTTAAACAGCAGCCTTCCTTTGGGCATGATTCTGTCTAGCACATGACGATCTAGATTTTCTTTTGGTCTTTATCAAAACTATTTTGGTTCAAACTGTAAGTTCCCATTAAAGTTAGACTACAAGAGTGCAATGCTAAGTTGTAAGTAGGTAAAATTTTTCTTAGGTATCTACCCTCTGCAGGTTTCTGATTCTTACTCCCCCAAAATCCTGTTAGATGCTGATGATCCAGCTGATAGGAAAAACTCGCATCCACATCAGGTAGTAAGGACCCTTTAGTGTGCTGTTTACAGCCCATCTGCTTCTGAAAAGATTTTTCGATTGTACTACATAAAAACTTAATTTGTCAATTTGTTGTCCTTCTGTGATTTATATTTTAAAAACACTGAAAAGCACAGATGATTTCTGTTTACCCCAAAGCAATGCCCACTTGAAGTAGCTTTTCTTTTCTTTTTTTTTTTTTAGGTAGCTTTTCGAGCCTCTGTAGTTGAGGACCTTCACGGTGCTGCTGTTCAACCACACGGTGTGGACAGCTAGTTTCATTAAGCCTAATTTCTGCTAGTGTGCCTTACTTTTAATAATAGAATACTCCTGAAACATTTTACATTAATTATTGGAGAATGAACTTGTGTAACTGCCTCTACGCACATGTGGCTTTTGGGCACGTTAAATGTGCATTGTACTGAATCTGAGTTGTGTACTCTAAGAGTAAAATACATACCAGATTTAGTAAAATACATACTAGGCTTAGTCTGGAAAGAAGAATCATAATTTATTATATTGTTTTTTTGAACTGATGTTTTAGATATAACGGGTTAAACAAAACTATGTTGTTAAAACTACTTATTTGGATGAGGTGGTTGGATAGAATCACCGATTCAATGGACATGACCTTGGATAAACTCTGGGAGATAGCGAGGGACAGGGAGGCCTGGCTTGCTTGCAATCCATGGGGTTGCCAAAGAGTTGGACACAATTTAGCAACTGAACAGCAACAACAATAAAATTATTTATACCTTTTCCTTTTTTTTTTCTTTTACTGTGGCAAGTGGAAAATTTTAAATTACATAGCTGTTCTTATTAATTTCTGTTTAATAGGACTGATCTATAAAGATCCTGTAGTCCCACCCCTTCATTTTAGAGATAAGAAAGCCAAGTAGAATTCAGAGAAGTTAAATAACTCACTTTATTTAAGTCACAAAGCATCTTAGTATAGTAGTAAAGCTTGTGACTAGAAATTCCTCTCAAATCTTAAGGCCAGTGTCCTTTTCAGTGATAGCAGCGCTTTGAGACTCTGATACTTTTTATATAGGAGGAAGCGTCTACCTTTCAGAATTTTCCACTGAACCCTGTAGTTAGAGCAAAGATTTTTTTCATTTTTGCCTATAGCGCAAATAAAAAAGTCTTTTAGTTTTTTTTTTTTTTTTTATGAATTTGTTCAGTTATTAGCTTTTCTTAAGATGGAGGTAGTTTTCCCTATGAAAATCTTACAAACAGAACACTTTAGGCATTGGAAATGTTATTTTAAAAGAGCCGGTAAATACCATATTAGAATTTTCAGTCTCTAGAATTTTCATTGCACTTTTGTAATATAGACACGTCATAAATTTCACATTTTTATTGGGTATGCTCTAGTCACACTGTCATGTAAGCATATTACTGGGAAATGATGCTAGTAAGAGTGAGGCCTCCACGCTATATATTTCGTTGGTACATTGCTAGGCAACTAGTTACTTTCTCTTGCTAAGCTTTAGGACTCTCTGTGTTAGTATTGTGAGAACGGCCTTTATTTGAGCTAAAGAATTGCTCATGTGTAGGAAAGTCATCCAGAGTTCAGTTTTGAAGAGCAGCGTAGAGTGGTGTTCTGTAGCGTGGGCACTGTGGCCTCGGACCCATTATTTACTGTCTCTGCCTCACTTTCCTTGTCTCTACACTAGGGACGCTACTGCTCACCCATGGGCTGGCCGCGCAGGTCCGGATGACGCATGCGCCCGGCAAGGTGTCCCGTGATGCCTCACACTGTCCGTGTCACTTGAGTACACAGGGAAGATGAAAGAGCACGTGTTCGCTCTTATCTGTAAAATCTTTGTAGCTTCTTCCTCCTCTTTCCCATTGAAGTAAGCGTTCTTGGTCAAACCTGCTTATCAGGGACATCTTCTTTTTCACAGAAAGATTGTTAATTGTTATTTCTGATAGATATCACACTCCATATGACACTTACAGCTGGAGACACTCCCGTTGAAAATATAATAGGCATAGAATATCACAGTTAGAATACAAAATATAACCAGATGAGCCTTATTAAAAAGTTTATCTAAATAGTAACACACACACACACATATATATTATTATTTGACTGTGCTTGGGTCTTAGTCGGTGGGCTGCAGGATCTAGTTCCCTGACGAGGGATAGAACCCAGGTGCCCTGCATTGGCAGTGCAGAGTCTAGCCCCTAGGCCACCAGGGAAATTTAAAAAAAAATAGTGATATTTTTCCAACTTTACCAAAATAATAAAATACCTAGGAATAAATTTAACCAAGGAGGTAAAAGACTTGTACCCTGAAAAGTATAGGATGTTGAAGACACAAATAAATGGAAAGGTATTCTGTGTTCGTGGACTGGAAGAATTAACTTTTTCCAAAGCAGTCTATAAATTCAGTACAGCGCCTGCCAAAATTCCAGTGGCATTTTCCACAGACACAGAAAAAAAAAAATCCTAAAAATTGTATGAAATCACGAGACTGTGAATAATTACGGCAGCCTTGAGAAAGAAGAACAAAGCTGGAGGCATCATGCCCCCTGATTTCAAACTAATTTACAAATCTGTAGTAATCAAAAGAGTATGACATTGGCACAACAACAGACATGTAGACCAATGGAACGGAATAGAGAGCTCAGAAGTGAACCCATACGCTTAGGTCAGTTAACTTTCGACAAGGAGGCAAGACCATACTATAGGGTAAGGACAGTCTTTTCAATAAATGGTATTGGGGAAACTAGACAGCCACATGCAAAAGAATGAAACTGGACCACCATCTGACACAATATGTAAGAATTAACCCAAAGTGTATTAAAGACTTGAACCTCAAACCAGAAACCATAAAACTCTAGAAGAAGACATAGATGATAAGCTCATGGACATGGGTCATGGTGATGATTTTAGGATTTGATACCAAAAAGCAAAGGCAACAGAAGCGAAAATAAATATGTGGGACCAAGCTAAAATGCTCCTGAACAGCAAACAAAATCTTCAACAAAATTAAAAAGTAACCTACAGGGTAGGAGAAAATGTTTGCAAACCTTTTATCTGATAAAGGGCTAATATCCAAAGTATATGAAGAACTTACGCAACTAAATGGCACAAAAACAATGTGATTAAAAAATGGGCAGAAACCTGAATAGATATTCTTCCAGAGAAGACATACAGATGGCCAACAGATACATTAAAATCTGCTTAACATGACTTATCATCAGCAAAATGCAAGTCAAAATCACAATGAGATATCACCTAAAACCCGAAGAATGGCTACTATCAAAAAGACAAGAGATAAGTGTCAGTAAGAATATGGAGAAAAGGAAACGCTTGTGCCCTTTTGGTGGGAATGTAAGTAGGTGCACCCACTATGGAAAACGGTCTAGAGGTTCCTCAAAAAACTAAAACTACCATGTGACTCAGCAATTCTACTTTGGGTTGTTTATCTAAAGGAAATGAAAACACTAGCTCAGAAGGTTTTATGTGCCCCCGTGTTTATTGTGGGATTATTTTTAACAGCCAAAAATGGAAGCAACTAAGTGTCCATCAGTGAATGAATGGGTAGAGCCAAAGTGAGACATATGTGTATCTATATAGAGAGGTGTGCGTGTGTGCAATATGTGTGTATTCATGTATATATCAAATGTTATTTGCAACAACATGGATGGACCGTGAGGGTGTTATGCTGAGGGGAATAAGTCAGGCAGAGAAAGACAAATACCATATGATTTCACATACATGTGGCGTCTAAAACAAAAACAGATTGGTGGTTGCCAGAGGTGTGGGGGTTGCCACAAACAGGAGAAATGAGTGGAGGTGGTCAAAAGATACAAACTTTATGTTATAAAACAAGTAAGTCCTGGGGAGGTGATGTACAGGATGGAGAATATAGTTAATAAGGCTCTATTTGTATATATGAAAGTTGCTAAGAGAATAGATCTTATCATAAGAAAAAAGTTATTTTTGCAACTCTGTGGTAATGGATGTTAACTAGACTTATTGTGGTGACCATTTTGCAATACGTACAAATACTTCTTATATACTTGAAACTAATACAATATTATATGTCAGTTATATCTCCGTTTTTAAAAAGGCACCAGACATGCCAATATCCTTCTCTTACTGGTCACTACTTATTTGTCTACTGATCTACTCCCCCAAAAAACACTCATCCAAATAGTGGAGGTTTTTAAAACTGGCTTTTCAAAATCATGGTGGAATGTTTATAATCTTTGTTTATGTTTTAGTAACCACACCAGACACTGTCATAACATTGAAATAGATTTTAAAATTTGATATGTATTGAGTTAGAATATTGGAACAAATAATATTCAATAATAATTGTTCCCAAATTTCAAATATTTTAACATTGAAGTTTGGCAAAGTTTGGCAAATATAAGTTTAAAGGTTTTTCACTTAAAATTATTTCTTTGTATGTATAGTCAGCACTCGTTATCTTGCCCTTCTTCGTGCCCACTACCCATGCTATTTTTTTTCATTCCCAGCTGTTCCTTCCTTGCAACCAGTACCTCCCACAGTTGCTTTTCTTGCATTTTGCCCAATTTCCCCTCTGCACTATAATCCTCACCAAAGTAGCACCACAGCTGTTTATCCCCCACTTTATCTGTTGCCCAGTCTTGTGCCAGACACACTATAGGATAGTTTTTATACTTTTTTAAATAGATGAGTGCAATTGATTTTCTGATTCCTAATTCATTTCTTTCTTCTGTATTATATTACCTTTGTCATTTTTATAATTAGGATGTGCATTTTTAATGGAAAAAGTACAGGTCATTATTTAGTACAGGTCATTATTTAGATTCTTTTGGCCAAGTTCCTTAAAGCCGTTTGGTTTCTTTACATGTAGTTACAAAATTCTTAAACTGTTTTTAATTGGTAATCATCTTTTGATGCTTTGACTAGTCGAGCCAATATGAGTTAAGCCAATTAGAAATTTTTTTAACATATTACTAAATGAGGAAAAGAATTCTGAAACATTTCAGGCACCATTCAAAGCTGTTTGAAATCAATGATATGCAATCTGGCATATAATTTTTAATGATTGTTTTTAACATTTTAAAAATATTATTATAAATTGATGCCTCTTGCAACTTGACAAGTCTTGGTGTCATTTTTCTCCACAGTGACTTTAACTGAATTTAACAGAATCTGTTTTGCTACTAAATGTATCACAATACACCTCATGGCCAGTCTGTGTTTCAGTTTGCCATCTCAAGATAGAGTGACAAGTAATTAATGTTTTCAAAAAGAGAATGCGTTTTGGCAATTTTTAATGCATCCCAGTGAATTTGGTAATAGGGTTGAACGTGTGCTTTCACTCCGGGAAGTCTCTGATCCTAACATCAGCAGTTGGTCTGGTGTCTACAATGTTCACAGTTTTGTTAAAATTATACTCAGTACCAAATGCAGTACTTTCACCAAGAAAGGCAGAGTCAAGTGACACTTCTGGTGGTCTCAACAATGACAATAGATAATATGCTGAATAAAAGTTACTATTAGTGAAATGCTTGCTAGAAGTTATTTCTCTGAGCATTGTTACAGGAAAGGAAGGGGAGAAACTGGTGAAATCTTGACAGGAATGCTGCCTTGATCCATACCACTTGCGTCTAGAAGCAAGGGAATAATTATAAAAAATTGTTACTGGCTCTTTTATTATCCAGTCATCAAACCTAACAAAAGAAAAAAGAAAACTAGAAAATGAAGACTACTTGATTACTCAGCTCAGCAGCGTTTGTTCATTCAGTGTTGTGTTGTGTCCACTGGGTGTCTGCTACATACTGCATGTGCAGTTTACGACGCAGGGACCCTGCCTCACAGACTTTGGATTTTAGTAGGAGATAAAGACTGAAAACTAAGTCTAAAATAAAACAGACAAACATAAAATTATATCAAGTTGTGGTAAGTTTGCTGCTGAGTCGCTTCAGTCGTGTCTGACTCTGTGCGACCCCATAGACGGCAGCCCACCAGGCTCCCCCGTCCCTGGGACTCTCCAGGCAAGAACACTGGAGTGGGTTGCCATGTCCTTCTCCAGTGCATGAAAGTGAAAAGTGAAAGTGAAGTTGCTCACTCATGTCTGACTCTTTGCGACCCCATGGACTGCAGCCCACCAGGCTCCTCTGCCCATGGGATTTCCCAGGCAGGAGTACTGGAGTGGGGTGCCACTGCCTTCTCCGTGTGGTCAGTTTAGTGAAGGAAATAACACGTGGAATGAGATAGAGAGCAAGTAAATTTACTTGGGAGGATATACTTTAAGATGGGGTGAACAGAGCAAGTCTCCCTGAGGAAATGGTATTTAAGATGAGACATTGAATTGAAGCAGAGTGTTAGAACTGAGAAGCAAAGGAAGTTAAACTATGATACCTTTTCACATTCGGATTGGGAAAGATTAAAAAACCTGAAAGTCACCAAGTTTTGGTGGTGATGTGAGAAAAAGAAAGCCCTCAGAGCCAGTATAAGTAGAAACAAGTACTCTAGCGAGCAATTTGGCATTATCTCTCAAATGTGTAGACAATTTTGTATATATACTCCAGTAATGTATCCTCTTATACTAAGATGTCATAGGAAATTTTCTGTCACAACTTGAACAGTTTAAAAGGATGGAGTTTCCCACATATTGTAAATATTGACATTTAAACATAAAACTATGACATCATTCTTTCATATTTATCCAATGAAATTGAAATCCCATAGCAGTTTGACACATGACATCATCTGTCTAAAAAAATACATGAACAAGCTCTTTGCTGCTGCTGCTGCTGCTAAGTCGCTTCAGTCGTGTCCGACTCTGTGCTACCCCAGAGACGGCAGCCCACCAGGCTCCTCTGCCGTCCCTGGGATTCTCCAGGCAAGAATATTGGAGTGGGTTGCCATTTCCTTCTCCAGTGCATGAAAGTGAAAAGTGAAAGGGAAGTCGCTCCCAGCGACCCCATGGCCTGCAGCCTACCAGGCTCCTCTGTCCATGGGATTTTCCAGGCAAGAGTACTGGAGTGGGGTGCCATCTTACCAGTCAGAAATTTTGCATCATTCCTTTTTCTACTTGAACTCAGATTTCTATCCATGAAGATCTTTTATTGATCACTGTACCATATTTCTTGGCAACAAAAAAATATTAGTATGAATAAAAAAATATATATATATATATATAATCCCATGGCTGGAGGAGCCTGGTAGGCTGCAGTCCTGGGGGCTGCTAAGAGTCGGACACGAGTGAGCAACTTCACTTTCACTTTTCACTTTCATGCATTGGAGCAGGAAATGGCAACCCACTCCAGTGTTCTTGCCTGGAGAATCCCAGGGACAGGGGAGCCTGGTGGGCTTCCATCTATGGGGTCGCACAGAGTCGGACACAACTGAAGCAACTTAGCAGCATATATGCATGTATATGTGTGTGTATGAAGTCGCTCAGTCATGTCCAACTCTTTGCGACCGCATGGACTATAGCCTAGCAGGCTCCATCCATCAGATTTTCCAGGCAAGAATACTGGAGTGGATTGCCATTTCCTTCTCCAGAGGATCTTCCTGACCCAGGGATCGAACCCCATTCTCCTGCATTGCAGGCAGACGCTTTTACCGTCTGAGCCACCAGGGAAGCCCTCTCTCTATATATATACACACACACTGTGACCACGGGCCAAGTGTTAGAAATTTCTTCTGAATTATTTATTTGTAGTAGATAATTAACCAAAGCAATATAAATATATTACACATTTTTATAATTACTTAAAAATTTTTGTAGAAGGGTATCTCTTAATAGAAGAGCTTAATTTTTCCTACAATAAATTCATGTGTCTGAGGATGATTATTACTGCAATAAAGCTAACAGTAAAATGAAGAGAAGGATTGGGCCATGGTAATTACAGTGGAGGGGAAGAGCTTATAAAGGTATGTGTTTTTTAAGCACATTAGTATAGTAGAATCTACAGTGTTCCTCTGAAGTTTATCTAAATATTATATACTGTGTAGATGAAATTTAAAAATCATCATAGATTTATGGTTTAAAAATCATCATAGATTTATGATTTTCAAAAATATGTTGGAAAAAGAATGAAAATGTTTCTTCTATGAGTCTGGTTGAGTGTTTAAGAAAATAAAAAACACTATGATCAATACATTGTCCTTTTACTTGAAGATGTAGCTTTGACCTATTGGAAGTAAAGGTGAACTTTTCACTATTAATCTACTTTCTGTCTCAATGGATTTGCCTCTCCTGAATATTTCATATAAGTAGAATTACATGCAGGCTTCCCTGATAGCTCCAGTTGGTAAAGAATCTGCCTGCAATGCAGGAGACCCAGGTTTGGTTCCTGGGTCGGGAAGATCTGCTAGGGAAGAGATAGGCTACCCACTCCGGTATTCTTGGGCTTCCCTTGTGGTTCAGCTGGTAAAGAATCCACCTACAGTGCGGAAGACCTGAGTTCAATTCCTGGGTTGGGAAGATCCCCTGAAGAAGGGAAAGGCTACCCACTCCAGTATTCTGGCCTGGAGAATTCCATGGACTGTATAGTCCATGGGGTCACAAAGAGTCGGGCACGACTGAGTGACTTTCACTTCACTTCACTTTGTGATTTACTTTTTTCACTTAGCATAATGTTTTCAAGCATCATCCATTTGAAACATGTATCAGTACTTCATTTCTTTTTATAGTTTTAATTGTTAAATAATATTCCATTATGTGGATATACCACATTTTGTTTATCCATTCATCAGTTGGGTTGTTTCTACCTTTTGGCTATTGTGAATAACCCTACTATATAAATACAGAAGTATTTTTTTGAAAACCTGTTTTTAATTTTCTTAAAATATATATCTAGGCATGAAATTGCTGGCACTATGATAATTCTCTGTTTAAATGTCTGAGAAACTGCCAAGCTGTTTTCCCAGAGTATTTGCACCATTTGATATTCCCACCAGCCATGTGTGATGGTTCCAATTTCTCCACATCTTAGCCAGCAGTTGTTGTCTGACTTTTTGATTATAGCCATCCTAATGGATGTGTAGTATCTCATTGTAGGTATCTTAAGGTTTTTTTTTTCCTTTTTGCATTTCCTTCACAGCTAATGATGTCAAGCATCTTTTCAGTGTGCATTGGCCATTTATCTTCTTTGAAGAAATGTCTGTTCAAATCCTTCTCCTGTTTTTCATATAGGTTATCTTTTTTATTACTGAGTTACAAGAGTGTATATATTCTAGATTCATAGCCCTTATCAGATATGATTTACAAATATTTTCTCCCATTCTGCAGGTTGCCCTTTTACTTTCATGATAGTATGCTTTGAAGCTTAGTGTCCTTTTAATCAATTTTTGTTTAGGTTTTGGTTCAAGGCCATTAAATAAATAGGAAGTAAAAATGCACTTGTGAGCCTTTTTAAAATCAGCTATACACTTTGAGCATGGAAGCACCACTTTTATTTGTGCTACTATGGGCATAAACAGTGATGATGTACTTCCCTTTTTTTCCTACATGTGAGAGTCCACCCAGAAGCTTGCAACTATATTGAGTCCCGGAAATGTTCTCATTCTCTTGTCTTGCCAGTGATATAATCCTCTTATATCGTCTTATAGCTGGTTCAGGAATAATGTTAAGTAGACCCAGATCATGTGGTTTGGGCCTGTTAAAGGCGTGGTTTGGGCCTGTTAAAGGCAACGTATCTTCTTGGTTTCCTAAAAATAAACTGCAACCCAGGTTCCAGCCGCTTGGCACCTTTTTGCCATTGCTCCCCAAGTGCCATGAGCTGGGAAATGTGAGCAGCTGAATGCAGTCAGTTGTCTGTGTCCCTGGAAAATTGACCACAGAGGGTGTGTTTCAGGAAGAGTCCTCTTCTTTGAACAAAAGACAATATGTGGTTACTTTAAGTTCTTAAATTTAACTGGAATATATTTGGTTAAGGTAAAAAGGTTATTTTCAAAATATATCACTGAGGCTTCACAATGGTGCTTTTACAGATTAAAATAGTCTAAAGAGTCTGTAATTTTAGAGTTTCTAATTCACATAGAATTAGCAATATCCAGCAGGATATAAAAATGAGTCATAATACAACATCCAATGTTTTTTCCTTTTTTTTTTTTTTATGTTGGTATCTTACCATTCCTTGTGCTTTGGTTTTGAGAAAAAAAGAAAGTATGATTATTAGAAAAGTATCCTACAGCCCCTTCTCAAGGAGAAGATGCTCCTTTGGTCATTAGAAGCAATCGGCATGTTTTAAAAGGCATGAAGTGAAGTTTCCTTAGACTGGGTTGTATTTGCTAGGCAGAGTAGTCTAGCAGCTAAAAGTGTGCTTCCAGAGTTAGATCAGTCTCTGTGTTTCAGTGTATTCCACCTTTTAAATGGAAACATTGAGATGATACAGGTAAAAAAATTCTTAGAATAGAGACTCGCAAGTAAACACTCATGAAATGTGAACAATCTCTGGGAGTGGACTTACGTACACTATCAGAACATTAGGACCGAACCAAAATGAAGTTAATACAATTAGAATCACTAGTAACTAGTATAATTTACTTTTCAGTATTTATCAGAACTCATAATCTAAACCCTTATTTCCATCCTCATAGGCAGGCCATAAATTTTCTAGTTTCTTCAGAGACTTCCCATCATCCCACCTGCAAAGAAAGCACAGGAGGGAAACAGAGAGCTCTGGTGAACTCTGAGTGTAGAATCTGTACATTTAAGAACACTTTTGGAAATTACAGGTGTTCATTTCCAGGCCAGTTTGGCACTGAAGCCATAGCACTTATTTTTAGACGGCTAAAGGAAAGTTTGTATTGTGTTCTGAAAATGGACTCTCGCTTTCACCTCTGATGACCAGTCATTCTCACTTCCAATGAATTACCTTCTTTCATGCACATACAACGTTCTTATCCCTCTTCTATCAGATTTTGCCACTTAACTTCAGGAAAAACTACCTCATCACCTTACTATTTAGGAGAGTAAAACAAAAAAATCTTAATGTCCATAGTGCTCCAAATTTCCTAGAGACATTTCTAATTAAAATACTCCACTACAAATCTAGGTTAGCAATCTTGAGAGTGCTCTGAAGTACCTTCCAGATTCCTACCAAAGTTCAGTTCATACAACTTAATTTGCCTTTTTCAAGTACTAACATTTAAGATAACTTTAATATATTTTATCTAATTTGTTTAGTCACTCAGTCATGTCTGACTCTTTGTGATCCCATGGACTATAGCTTGCCAGGCTCGTCTGTCCATGGGATTTCCCAAGCAAGAACATTTGAGTGGGTTGCCATTTCTCTCTCCAGGGGATCTTCCCAACCCAGGGATCAAACCCATGTCTCCTGCATTAGTAGGTATGTTCTTTACCACTGAGCCACCTGGGAAGCCTATTGTCTATTAATAATTTATTATTATTCTAATGATAATACTAATATATAATAATTTTCCTACATCTATTTATTTCATATATATAAGACTTCCTCTCTATTATGGACTCACTGGCCTGAGAAAATACAGTCTGCTTTCTTAATATAATGGTGAATTATGAGAAGATTAGTACTTGCCTGTATTTTTCGTACTTGACTCGTAAATGTTTCTCATTATCAAGAGCAGGATGAAATTAAGTATTCTTCCATGGTAGGAATCCTTTTCATAACCACTGGAGTTCTGAGTGTCTTCTCAAGATACTGTCAATACTTTCTACAGTTATCATTTATATTGATTTCAGTGGTGTTTCCCTAAGAACGTTTACTAATACAGAAGAGTTAGGGCCTAAGTCTACTTAGAATCATGGCACTCCAGAGCTGGCTCATCTGATCCAATTACCCCTCATTTCAGAGGAGGTGGCTGAAACACAGAGAGGCTAGATGCTTTACACAAGGTCTCATGGTTTAGGTAGAAGCAGGAGTCACTGGGACTTGACCTAGTGCTATTGCTACCAAGTCTTGCAGATTAATTTTCAACTTGATGTACCAGAAACAGTGTATATTCTGACAGGTACCTTCATTTTCCTTAAAAACTTAGGAATCCTAAAAAAGGATGGCTCAAAGAATTGATTATACATTAATCAACTTTTATGTCAATCTTGAAAGCATCTTTCAACCACACAGTGTACTGTTCTTTGAGAAATTCCAAGATGACTTGGATAAAGTTTGTTATTCTGCTGAGGCATTTAAACTGTATTTAAATTTATTAAGCTATATGAATTTCAGATTTTCCTCTGATGATTTTTTTGGATACAACTGTGGCTTTTCATTTTTAATCATTTCTTAGCATTACTCACTCTCAAGTCTGTTGAGCAAACTTTTCCCAAGAGCAGGTAATGACATCTTGCACCCTTACAAAAATACACAAAAGAATTGCAGTATAGAGTTCCAGTGTGGGTGAAAGGTCTTTGAGAAATTATGGGGCTGTTTCAAACAGAATTGAAATAACATCGGTTATCCTCAGATGTTAATTCATAAAGTATTAAATTGACAAGGCTCCTTTTGATTATGATTTTTAAAGCCAAGCAAAGTGTATAATAGTAAAGCATACAAATTTATTATACCTAAATAGATTTATAATTCAAAATAAGTGGGAACCATAGTTTGTTTCCCTTACTTCAAGTTCTAACTCTAAATACCTAAATAGTATTCGTATATTCATTGACTCCTGACGATCCTTTTAGCTTTAATTTGTAGATTTCCACTAGTTGATTTTACTGTAGCTTAAAATATTGTGCTGCGGTACACTGCAATAGGTAGAAACAACCCAGATGTGTATCAGTGGATGAAAGGATAAACAAAATATGGTATATACATACAATAGAGTATTAGTCAGCCGTAAAAAATTCTGATACATGACGCAACAGATATGCATATGGCCTCTGAAAACATTACATTGAGTGAAATAAGCCAAACGCTGAAGGACAAACACTATATGATTGCATTTATATGAGGTAATTGGAACAGGCAAGTTGATGGAATATGATATGATAGATAGAAGTTACCAGGGGCTGGAGAAGGGAGGAATGGAGAGTTCCTTAATGGGTACAGAGTTTCTATTTGTGATGACAAAAGTTCCAGAGATGGATAATGGTGTTAATTGCATGACGTGACTATATTTAATGCCACTGAATTGTACACTTATAAATGATGAGGGTCATAAACATTGTGTTGTGTATATTTTACCACAATAAAAAATATTATCCTGAGTTTGCCATGAAGTGAAACAACAGCACTGTATTTGGGGCTCTGAGTGTGCACCGAGAAGGGACCCTGCCTCCTGCCACTCCTAAGAGCCTCTTCATTCTCACACTGGGGCAGAGAAAACGCAGCTGTGTTTACTTTTCCAACCCCATCTTCTGTTTTGAAATACAACCTTTTCGCAAACGAGAGCCAAAGTCAAGTGACACAGCTTTCTGCTCCCCTCTTCAGTTTTCCAAACGCTGTTTACTGTTGTTCTAGTGGAGTTCTGGTTAGGTGCCGTGCACCCAGGTAACACTATCACTCAGATGCCCTCTGATGGAATTTACCTAGCATGCCTTCATGACTTCTGTGCTCAACTGGGTACGATGTGTTTCTGTCTCACTTGCATCTTTATGTGGAAGCATACAATTGTGTATTCACCAACTAGAGTATTTTCAAGTGTGTGGACCATTCCACACATCAATTTACAAGGAAACTAAGGCTTTTCTTAACTAGTATTTTCCTATTTCTCAAAAAATTGTTTGTTTCCTGAGATTAGAAAGATGTTTATATGCAGTATGAACATGAGCTCCTACTGATAATTGTTTTTGAATTCTGACTATGGAGATAACAATTTGAAGTGCATCCTAAAAATTGTGTATTTATGTTTTTACATAATAATGGTAAAACAATGACAGAATACAAATTTTGCAATTAAAAGAGCTGCAAAACACATTAGCTGTCTTCAAACAACAACTTTAACATGAATTGATTAAAATCCTAATGTCAGTTCTTAAAAATGTATATTATCTTAGGTTTATGAATTTACTAAATGTTCATTTCATCAAAGCACATTCCAAAAAAGCCAGCATATAGCTATCATTTAATATTTTTAGATTTACTTTTTTGGGGGCATTTTCTACTAGTATATTATAGTAGTATTTCCATTCAATCAGTATCACATAAAACATTTGTTATATCTAATTATAAACATCTAATGATATACATTTAAACATCTAATCCTATAAAAACATATATTTATATTCTCTTATCAGCTTTAAAAATAAAAGAGTATTTCATTTGCTTTCTGATTATATATGCAGACGGTTGAAGTACTCTATTGTTTTACAAAATGAAAAAAATCATTAGGATGAAATTAATATTCAGTGTGCTGAGGAAATGTGCAAGATCAGTTTTCATTGTGTTCCTTTGAAATTGACTAGAAAAAATATGATCTTGTTGCACTGCATTCTGAAGAAGTTGAATAGATATTTAAAATAAATAAAGCTATGTAAATGGGAAGTGGACTCCAGTGTGACTAACAAGGGATATCGGATTCTTCAGAACTGTGGTATACATAACAAGCTTGAAGAATCCATACACAAAAGCCTAAGCTACTGTGTAACCTTGGTTGTGATCAGACGCTATAGTTTTCTAAGCTACATATTTCATCCAGCTTGGTAGGTTTAACCTGGTAATAAGACGCTTAGTTGAACTGTTAGTTTAAACTCTGTTTTCTTTAGTCACTCAGTCTGTATTTTAGGAACTTCGTCCTCTACCCCAGATAACACTTGTCTGTAGAGAAACTGTTAAATTTAAGTTCTTTTAAGAAATAAAACACCCAGACAGGTAAGCCTTAAAATTGTTTCTCTTGACGACGGCCTTTATGTTAGAGAGGGAGCCTGGGGTTCTAAGTCAGGAGACCCCGGGTACAAGTCTTTGCCAGAACGTAATGTGTGACCTTAGATAATCACTACCCTTTGAGCCTCAGAAGATGAGAATAAGAACAACAGCTTCCCTATCAGATTTAGTGGGTTGTGAGGTTCAAATGCAGTAACGTATGTGAGACAACTTCAAAAGCCTTGTAAAGCACGAAACAAACAGTAGTTGCCATTTTTCCAAGATTCTGAACAGAACTTTTCAGATCTCCTAGATTTAACTGAATTGTGAAACTGATAAAACCAATCCAATAAGTTGTTTCAGAGAGCACTGTAGGACACATATGTTTTAAAAACCATTACTTTGTTACGTTTAAGATTTCCCGATCATGTGGTGTCTGCATGATTTTGCTATATTTGCTTTGATTTTTTGGTGTGTTTAAGATGCTTCTCTGTTGTTGTTGTTTTTACTGTAAATGGAGTTGCTTTGGAAAGTAGAAATTGGTGGGGTTCTAATCTCCTAACAAAGGGCACCCCTTTCCCTCACCTGCATCCTGAGCCCATGGAGAAGTAAGGCTGAAGAGCCCAGAGACAGAGGAACGAGACTGGTGCTCCCCCTTTAGACTGACAGCCTCGGTTGGAGGGGGCTCAGAGTAGCAGCGAAGATGGACTTCCTCGTTCCAATAAGCTTTCCCCACTGGTCTGGACGTGGGTTAAGTCAGCACAGCACACACTCCTACCCTGGTTCCTTGTCTCCTCTAGTCCAGGTAGAGTCAGGAGAAAGACTCCCCAGGCCTCAGGATCTTGGGCAGTTCAGGTGCCCCATCTAGAAACATGGACCCTTGGCTATCATTCACCAACTAGGTAACTCATTCTCCCTCCTGTGGGGAGTAGGGGGTGGGCAGAAGGCCAGGGTGCTTAAAGAAAAATCCCTTTTTATGGAAGTCAAAGAAGAAAGGGGCTTTTCTCTTGAACAGAGGTGAACAGAAACTAAATAAATATATTTATACTTATCCATCCCCTCTCCTACCCACTTCCTCAGCTCTTATCTCTGAGGCTCTCCTCCTCTTACAGTGAGTCCCTAGTCCTGCCACCCTGTTGCTCGTCCTATACCCTGTAACCCTACCCCCAAGCACAGGGTCCCCTGCAGCCCTGTCAGACTAGACCGCATAGCTGTGGACAAATCCTGACTCCCAGGCAAGGCAGGCTGCTGCTGCAGACCGACTGTGTCCCTATCTCATGTTGAAACTGATCTCCAGTGTGAGAGTATTTGGAGGTAGGGCCTTTGGGAGGTGATTGGGTCATGAGGGTAAAAACTTCATGGACGAGATTCGGGCCCTTACCAAAGAGGCCCCAGGGAGCTCCCTGCCCCTTCTGCCACGTGATGTTACAGTGAAAAGAGGGCAGTCTGTGAGCCAGAAAGCAGGCTTTACCACACACTGATTCTGCCAGCACCTTGATCTTGGACTTCGCAGCTTCCAGAACCATGTGAAGTAAACTTCTGTTGTTTATAGGCTACCTCGTCTAGGAGCCTGAACAGATTAAGACAGTTGATTCAGGGGAGTTTGGAGTAGCTGAGGTTAGCTTCTGTAGCTCTCTCAGTGAAAGAAAGGTAGGTAGGTAGGTCTCTGGTGAAAATATTTCCCGAAAGGTTTCCTCTCTAAAGTTTGCGGCAGCACCTCATTGAACACCCTTTGGGAGACGTATCTGTGAAGTTGTTTACTTGGCAAGTCAAGAACAACCCATCTCTTTCTTCAGGAAATAGATGTAGCTGGGGTCTCAAGTGAATTTAACATTCTACCTGATATGTGATACATGTCAGTGATAATGTGGAAAAGAGTGGGTCAAGTCTTGTTAGGAAAAAAACAAACAAATGCAGAAATCCACAATCAACATAATATGAAGAAATTTAAATTACTTAGTCACTCACTTGGACTTCTTGGTGGACATGTGGGTTTGATCCCTGGGTCGGGAAGATCTCCTGGAGAAGGAAATGGCAACCCACTCTAGTATTCTTGCCTGGAGAATCCCATGGACAGAGGACCCTGGCAGGCTACAGTCTATGGAGCCACAAAACGTCAGACACAACCGAGCCACTGCAGAGCAACAAACATGATCATCTCTCATGAGCCAGACATTGCTCTCATTTAAGGAAATGGAGAGGACTCTATTGGCCGTGGCTGTGAGCTTTCCACAGTTTTACAAGGGTATGCACAGACTGTTAGGGGAGCGCATGGACAGGGGCGGGGCTGAGGTCTGAGGTGTTAGGTGGGGCAGTCTTCCTGAAAGAGTCCTGATGTGCAGCACGAGGGCAAGGTGAAGGGAGTGGAAAAAGAGAGCAAGATGTCTTGATGTAGGCAAAAGTCATTGAAAAGAAGAGGGCGAGGCTCGGCGCTAAAAAGAGCCCGGCGTGTTCGGATAATAACAGTGGTTTAGACGGAGTAAAGAGTTTAGAGGGTGGTAATGAAAGCAAGCTAGGGATGATCAAGGCCAGCTCATGCCGAATGTGCTACGATAAGGCGTTTGTGCTTTTCTCTGAAGACGTGGAGGCACTGTAAGCGAGGACGAGCACGAGTCTTAGACATCACCAGCGATGGGGAGATGTGTAATAGTATGGGGGTGTAACGCCAGCCCAGGAGGCCCTGGTGACATTCACGCCAGGAGACCTTGGTGGCCTGCACTGAGAGGACAGTGGAGCTGAGGAGCCAGGGATGGACACGGGGAGGCATCTAAGACATCAGAGTCAGTAGGAGTCAGTCATTTACTGGATGGAGGGAGTGAGAGGGAGAGAGAAGTCAAAGATAATTCAGGTTTCTGAGTCAGGCAACCGTGTTGGCACCCATCACCGATAAAGAACATATCCTGAGAGCATTAGGTTTGGGGTAGACTTGGGAGAAAGCTGAAAGCCAGGTTTAGAACACACGGAGTTAAGATCCCTATTGAGTGTCCGAAAGAATGATGTATAATAGGGTTTGCACATACTGGTTAGGGAGTCTCGATAGAAATCTGGGTTTGAGATTGGGGTGTGTGTGTACACGTGCATGTGTCTACATATTTACTTTGGGTGGAGGAGTAGGGCGGTAGGCACCTTAGGTATGGATAAATTCCTCCAGGGAAGTGTGTTGAGGCTAAGAACAAAGGAACAGAAATGAGGCCCTGGAAAATACCACTTCAGAAACAGGCAAGAAAACCAGACAGAAGGCAAACCTAACGAGTGTTATAGAAGCCAAGAAATAAAAACTCAGAGTCACCAGCCTTAAGTGCAGCAAAGAGGTTCTGGAAGTTTTAGCACGTCAAGTCATCTTCTGAACGTAGTGACAGAATGATTATATGAGTAACCTTGAAATCAGTGGCAGTAGAGGGGCAGAGAGAGAGGCAGATGGCAGTGGGTGAGGAATGAGGCAGATAGCGAGCGTCAACGGTGGTGTCAGCCGGGCTGGGAGGCAAAGTAGAAAGATAGCGGTGGTCGGGAGGGGAGCGGAGGAGGTCAGTGGGTGAGGTGCCAAGGGGCCGTAGAGACGCGGGGAGAATTTTCTGTAAATGGAGAACTGCCTGTATGAAAGATGAGCAATTAGGGGCCACCTTCTGATGGAGGAAGAGAGGAGACAGAATGGCTGGGCAGCACCAGGAAAGGGTCCTCTTTGGGTGGGAGGAGGGCAGCTTGCCCACGATGGCAGGAGGGGGGCACAGGTGGGTGCGAAGGCGGGTGAGGCTTGTGAACATAGCGGGTAGGGGGGATCCTCAGCGGATGGCTCCTGTTTTCTCTATGATAAGAAGGAGGCTGGCCACGTGCTGACAGCAGGGAGGAAGGTGATGATGTTGGGCCAGAGAAGAGAAAGGGCGAAATCCACACTGTCAAGGGGTGGGGAGGACGTCCTGGGAAAATTGGAGATCTCTGGACAGCTTAAGATTAAAGATCACGATTTTTTAAAATATATGAAGTGTTTAAATGTCTTTTTTAAAAGAATCACTGAAACAGCCTTTTATATTTTCAAAACCAGTATAAAACAGGATCCCCCGCTGCACACAGTGTTTCTTGCTGGTTCATTTCCTAAAATGCTCCTCTTCCCTCTTTCCACTTCTCCCCCACTCCAGTTGGCTGGTACTAAAGATTTTCCGGCTTTAGTCAAGCCACTTTTCCAAGAATACATGGAACAGATTACAGAGGCAAGTGCCAGCCAGCTTGCTTCCCCTTCTTCACTTGTATACGTTCAGCTGGAGTTCTGAAAAGAGGAAGTCAAGAAAACTTTATTCTTTTTTAAAGATGGGAGAAGCAGGAAGCACAGGCAGGTGGAAACACTGAGGGGGAAAAAAGAAAAAGGGAGCAAACACTGAAACGAGTATCAAACCAAAATGTAAACTGAAATGATGTCCTAGATCAGAGAGAAGAGGGAGCAAAGAAAATACCTGCTTTCTAACCCAGCATCTTAGTTTGCTCCTAAAATATGTAGCATCCTTGATCTGGGAGCCCAAGTCGCATGGAACACAGCCACTTTCCGTGCCTTCAGCTCTCTTCTGCCTCATTTATTTGCATCAGCAATGAAGTATTCTGGGCTTTTCTTTGTTTCTTTGGACCAACCCCTTAATTTAAAAATCAGGTCGAAGGAATCAGAGAAACAAGGGGGCCAGATTCCGCGCCATTAACAATATTTAATGGGTGCTTGTTACGTTCAGGTACAGTTGTTCTGGGTAGTGGGGATTTGCAGAAAAGTAGGAAGTAGTCTCTACATTTGCAGTATAATTTCTCCCAGCTGAAGGGAGACCACTGCTTAGGACTCAGGTAGGTACAAGAGCCCAATCCTCTGGCTTTTATCAGCTAGCCAGACAGTTACTGGCAAGTAGCTTCTTAGAAGAAATAAGAAGTTTGGGTCCTGTCTGCAGTGCGCCCTGCTTGTATCACCTTTTTCTAACCTCTTGTCCCCTGATACTTCTGACTCAGAGTTGCCCCCCTTCCTGCCCTCAAATCCAGACACCGATGTGATGCAAGCAGATACCAGCTGAAGCCAAAATAGAATATGGATCGTTATCTGGGGAGATAAAGCGACAGGAATACGGTGTTCCCTGTTCAAGCTCTTGTTCAAAGGAATATGTCTTTTATTTATAGACATAAAATTTAAAGGCATAGACAGCCAAAGCTTGGTATTACCTCTTCTTCCTCTAACTCGTTTCCTAGAAATACACTTGATATAGCTACCTTCTTTGTATGTAAATTGAATGTGTTAGATGAGTGTTTTATACCTGGTTTCATGTTCTTTTAATAGGTTCTATTACTGTTGGGGTTAAGGCTGCTTTCTAAATTTTAATGCTTCAGTATTTTGCTTTTATAGGACACTATTTTATCTGTACTTATCTGAGGCACAGGTTACTGAAAAAGGCAGGAGGTTTTAAAAGATGCCAAATATAGGTGCCATTCATATTAGTAAACTTATTTATGCTTAAGTCAGGTATGGCTAAGCAGATGAAGTCTCCAAAGTGTCAATGGGTTTGCAAAGTCGGCAACCCTTTATAGATTTCCTGGTGGTTAGTGGGGCCTTTGTGCCAGGAAAAATGTGGTGGTAGTCTGCTCTTAAACCTGCATTTTCTTGCTTCCACACACCCAAGAATGAAGTTCAGAAGGACGCCACTAACTTTCTGATGCTCTGGAGAGGTGACTTCATTTTTCTGAGCCTTGACTAGAAAGTGTTACGTGCCTCGTATTCTCAGAGTGTGTTTTTCCTTAAGCTCTGAGAAGATTTTACAGATTGAGCCTCATGAATTTTTACAGCCCTTCTGCAAGAAAGGGAGGAATAGAGCCTATAAACCACTCTGAATCATTCAAAGCAAAGATAAGAGAATGTAAGGAACCCAAGATACACTTGGCTAGCCCATTTTTAACAGGTTAACTGATGAACAAGAAGTAATTTTTATACAGACATGAAAACACCTGGTTATTTGTAAATGATGTAGATAAGGAAATTTATTTTCTCCCTGAGATTAAAAAATGAT
This sequence comes from Budorcas taxicolor, assembly GCF_023091745.1. NCBI lineage: Eukaryota > Metazoa > Chordata > Mammalia > Artiodactyla > Bovidae > Budorcas > Budorcas taxicolor. Next base: position 17,816,210 of record NC_068913.1, read on the forward strand.
TCTGACATGGTATACTGTCACTTACCCTTGTAAGGGCAAACTTAATTTGAAAAAGCATTATGAAAGCTACATTATAGGAAGGACCTTATATTCAAGAGTATCATCATATCAGTAATTCTGTGAGCAAGATTAGTCACAAAAATAATGACTATGCTTTATGAGCATAATATTTGAAGTAATTTTTTAAAAATTTGGCTATAAACCGCAAGGTTAATTGATTGTTTTCTTCCCACTCTATTGTGCTTGACATACTCATTCTTCCCTTTAAAGACCCATTTTATTATGCAAATGGAAAAAAACTGAAAGACTTTGTGTCGGAGCAAGAAGGCTGCTTTTTGCTGGGGGACTCATGCACCTGTTTCAGCCCTCAGCCCCCACTGCTGCCGCCATTGGCTGCCAAGTCCGGGACTTGGTGATCAGGGTTAGTAGGTGTGGGGTCCTTGAATTTTGACTCCCATTCCCTTTGTGACTTACTCTTATTTCGCTGTCTAATTTCTCCCCTTCCAACTCTCAGCATGCCAGCAGCAGCTGCATCGTGGCACTTGCCCTGCTGCCAAGAGGGCAGGCAGCCTCCTTGGAGACTGTGCTGTGCATTCTAGCCAACTGTTAAGAGCGAGATGCTGGAGTCAAGACATACAGACCGCTGATACTCAGATCCTTCTAGGGGGCATTTAATGGAATAGTGTGTGCATGGTATTTTTTTAATTTAAATTTTGGAAACTTTTTACTATGCAAAGCCTTCCAACATATACAGAGGAAGAAAGAATACTGTAATACATGCCCACATTCCTTTCTGTCTGTCCTCTTCACCCATCATCTACACACAGACCATCTTGTTTCACTGAGCATGCTGTTTTCCCCATGGTTTATCCAGGCTACCGGGAGATTTGTTTCCAGGGAGAAATCTTTCTTATATTATGCTTTCTTCTCCATCCTTCTTCAATCTAAAATCTGTCCCCTCAATGATTTTCTCAATCCTTTCTTCCTAAAGGTAAGAGATATTAGGGTCTCTTTTTTTTTTTTTCCTTCTAAATTAAGCTGAGATGCTACTAAGCCAAGTAACTATCATGTTTTCCCCTAAATATTTGAGGCTTTGTTCATTCAGTTAGCCAGTCTACCAAAGCATGGCTGAAGTGTGCTTAGAATATAGAGTTTTTTCATGGTAACTGAATTTGAAACTCATCTCCCATCCAAGTATTAACCAGGCCTGACCCTGCATAGCTTCCAAGATCAGATGAGATTGGGTGCATACAGGGTAATATGGGTAGTAATAGGACACGCCCTACAGAGCTGTTGTAAGACTTATATACTTAAGTGTTTAATACGTGCTAGTTGCTATCATCGTCACCACCACCATCATTTTGCCCTCACTATTCATTTGGCAGACAGAGAACTGAGGCCCAGGTGGATGAAGCAGCCTCCGTCAGGTCAGATGGCAGTTTTATCAGAAGAATTTGAACAAGAAGCCACATGTCTCAGTTCCTTTATTATACTAGATACGCTCTCGTCCTCAAGGAATTATGCTTTGACAGCAAGAATGATTTGTAAAGGAAAGGGAAGAGGATTAATAATAGCATGAACAAAGGAAAAAATATCGCTGCCAGAGGTAAACCTTAGAAGCTTGTATGTTTAGAAAACACAGTGCTCTGGGTAACATGCCTCCTTTTTTAGTGGGAAGGTGAGATTTTAGGAATGCTTTTGTTAAGAAAGGAGATGATCCGGCTAATGAAACTGAAGAACACGTTCAGTACTCAAGGGAGAAAGAGAAGCAAGCTCAAGTATGGGATGTGATCAGCAGACCTAAGGAACATTTGCCTGTGAGCTTGAGAGAGAAGACAAGCTCTAAGAGGAGAGAGGGCGGCAAGATTGTTTGAACCATCCGTGAATGTCAAACACAAAAGGACTGGACGGATCCTGGACTTGACGTAAAGCCGAAAGGGGGCTAACGTTTCTAAAGTTTGTATTTATCACTCACTTTAGCATGTGCTCAGGATTGTTCTACTTACTCACGATTATTCATACAATTTTCATAACAACTCTATAAAATAGGCACTAATATTGATTTCTTAGCAGCTAAGGAGAAAGACACAGAGAAGTTAAATAACTTGTCCCGGGCCATTTGTTTATTTTTAAGCAGGATTTGTACCCAACCCAAATAGTCTGACTCTAGAATCTGTGTTCTTAAACACTCTGCCATGCTGCTCCATGGTAACCAAAGCCCTGGTGCTTGCATAATATTGAGGAAACCAGTGTATAGTGATGCCCTTTAAAGAGGCTAGAGTCCTGGCATTGTTACTCACCAATGCCTGTACTCTTGGCTGACGCAAGGACACGTAATATTTAAGTCCCAGTTAGGTTTCAGGAGGCAGACTCTGCTCGGTCAGTGCATACATGGACCTGTCTAATAAGATTCATCACTGGGTGACATTACATTTGTTCTAGTTGCCATCCTACGAAAGTACTCTGGTGATTTATTTTCACATGAAGCTGTAAAACAACCCTGATAGGGATGCGTCTGGTACCTTCATTCATTCATTCATTCACTGCCCAAGTACTTCTTAAGAGCCTCTGTTCTAGATGTTGGGGGGATGCCAGTGAAGAGAGCAGTTCCTTCTCTGCAGAGTCTCCATGGAGTTTTCCTTTCTTAGGGGCCTCTTCTCTTCAGCATATAAACTACCATTATTGCTCCCAACTTCCAGAACAAAAAGGAAAATCAAGAGAAAGTTGTCTTGGCCCTCCTTTCCTTTCCAGCTACTGGCCATGTCTCTTTCCCATTTGCAGCATCCTATTTAGAAAGTAGCCTATTCTCGTATTGGTCTTCACTTTCTCTCCTCCTTCTGTCTTCTAAACATACACCAAGCTGACTTCCTCCACCAGATCGCACGAGCTCCAGGCTTGACTCACACCCCCTGTCTTCTAACTGCTCCCCTTAGATGTCTGCCCACCCTGGCTTCACCCCGGACTCCACTTTTGCTTTCACAGGCCACCGTCCATTCCATCAGCACACCCTACTGACTTTAGCCTTTGCTGCTGCTGCTGCTGCTAAGTCGCTTCAGTCGTGTCCGACTCTGTGCGACCCCATAGACGGCAGCCCACCAGGCTCCCCCGTCCCTGGGATTCTCCAGGCAAGAACACTGGAGTGGGTTGCCATTTCCTTCTCCAATGCATGAAAGTGAAAAGTGAAAGTGAAGCCACTCAGTCGTATCTGACTCACAGCGACCCCATGGACCGCAGCCCACCAGGCTCCTCCATCCATGGGATTTTCCAGGCAAGAGTACTGGAGTGGGTTGCCATTGCCTTCTCCTTTAGGTCTCTCCAAAGCCCAACCGCTTTCTCTCGCTTTTACTATCACAGCCCTAATCTACATCACATCATCTCTCTTTCCCAGCTTGTCTTTCTACTTCCTTCCCCAACCCTTATACCCCTCACTGCCTGCTATCAACACGGAAACAAAACAGTTCTTTTAAGATGCCTGACAGAGTATCTCCTCTACAGAATACGCTCTTAAAAAAATACAATCCCACATATAGTGTATAGTGGAGTCGCTGAGTTGTGTCCGACTCTTTGTGACCCCGTGGACTGTAGCCTACCAGGCTTCTCCATCCGTGGGATTCTCCAGGCAAGAATACTGGAGTGGGTTACCATTTCCTTCTCCAGGGGATCTTTCCGACCCAGGGATCGAACCCGGGTCTCCCACATTGGAGGCAGACACTTTAACCTCTGAGGCACCAGGGAAGCCCATACAACAATATAAATGAATCTCATAATACCACACTGGATGAAAAAAGCCACAAACGTAGAGAGTTTATACTGTATGGATACCCTCATTTAAAACATAAGAAATAGGTGAACAGTCTATACAGTAAAAGTCGGGATGGTGACTGAGGGGGTAGGCAGTTGACTGTGAATGAAAGAGAGCACCACGAGGGCCATTTCTATTTATCTGGGTTCTAGTATTTCGCTGGTTAAAATGCACCAGCTATGCACTTAACGATGTACTCCTTTCTGTAGTTTGCACTTCCATAAAAAGTTCTATAAAATTGTTATTTCTTACACAGAAAATCATTTGTTTCTAGACTTAAGAGAGAGGAATCTATCAGCATTTATAGCCATTACAGTATAAGGCCTCCTCAGGCAAAAGTCTTGCCCACTGTCTTTTATTCACCAAATATTTACTGAGCACTAGACACTGGATCTGGCATGTGGGATACAGCAGTGAATATTAAAGAAAAAAGCTGCTTAAGCTTCTGAGGGATGATAATCAGAATAAAGTAGAGAACAGATCACCAGGTGACCAGAGAGGGCAGAGGCAGGAGAGGCGGGTGGAGAATGCTGGAGGGGATGCAGTGAGGGCTCGGGGCGCAGTCTAATGGGACAGCCAGGAAAGGCCGCATTGAGAAGGTGGCGTTTGGGCCAACACTGGGAAGGATTGGATGGAAGGAGCCCCATGCGTATCTGGGAGAAGGGTCTGGAGGGTCCAGCCGGAGGCAGAAATGGGCTGACTCTGCAAGAGCCGTGGCGGGACTAGAGGAGTCTGGACAAGGACAGACCAGCCAGGCTGGTGTCAGGGAGATGCCTGTGGCCCACGGTGGTGGGCCTTGTAAAGGCTCAGGAGTTTGATTCTACATGAGACCTTGCGAAATGGGGAGTAAATTTTTGCCTGACCTGGTTTGGGTTAGGTGTGGGCTGCTCGCAGTGGGAGGCTGTTCATTCTCATCGCTGTAGTCCACTTCTGTTCACTGGCCATGCTGCTACTGGAGACCGGACGCCAGCTCGCTGTGCCAGCTCAGGGCTTGCGCGGAGTGACTGTGAACTTGTGCTGCATGTCTTTTGGTAAACTTGTAAGAGACACCAATTTTAAATAAATCAAACAAAATATATCAGTTCTTCTTATTTGAATAACTTACATAATAACATAGCATTTTAGTTTCATCAAAGGCAGCTTATCAGTCACTAGATCAGTGCATGTTAGAAGTCAGTTCCCAAGTACACATGAGGGTAAAGCAGGAACGTATGAAAGGCAGAGAATACAGAGATGGGTACAATGGATTGTGTTCCCCCAAGGACCCTAGATTCTCTTTGGGGTTAAGACATAAACACATGAAACTACAGCTAGCGAAGACGCATAAAGGAAACGCCAAATACTATCCCGGGCAAGCTGCCCTGTAACCGTGCTGAAGCGGGCAAGGTCACTTTGGCTGTGTTGATAGAAGATTTCAGAAAGAAGCTGGGGATTCTGTGGAGCCTGAAAGCTGACGTCAGACTTGGAAAAGCAGCGAGAGAGACTTTGTGGACATGATCTGGGCTAGGGAAATGGCAAGAGTGCCCATCTGTATCAGAGGGGCCTGTGGGTGGTTCATCTGAGTAAGGGTAGGGCTTCGGATTCATTTTAACACCTAGGAGATATATAGATGGATGTGTTTCTCAAGTAAGTAAATAGCGGCGCTCCAATCTGAGAATGGGCTTCCCTGGTGGTTCAGTGGTAAAGAACCTGCCTGCCAATGTAGGAGAGCTCCAGGAGACGGGGCTTCAATCCCTGGGTTGGGAAGATCCTAGCGAGAAAGAAATGACAACCCACTGCAGTATTCTTGCCTGGAGAATCTCATGGACAGAGGAGCCTGACAGGCTGTAGTCCATAGGGTCACAAAGAGGTAGACAGGACTGAGCAACTAAGCAATGACAACCTGGGACTATTTATATACTCCACATTTCTCAATCACCTTGATACGTTAATGCCGCGCTTTGATATATTAATGCCATATAACCTCAAAGTCCATAAGATCAAAATGACTTACATATATATGTGTTTTTAGACTGGCAAAGAAAACTCATCCAGTGTGACTGTAGCAGGGCCTGAGACGGAAAACAAGGCAGGCCAGACCCTGGAGAACAGCTCACTAATGGCCGAGCTCCTGAACGACGTACCCTTCACCTTGGCCCCACACGTGCTGGCCGTGCAGGGCACCATCAGTGATCTTCCTGACCACTTACTCTCCTATGATGTCAGCGAAAACTTGTCAAGGTTTTGGTATGATTTCACTCTTGAAAACTCAGTACTCTATGGTTCATAATCTTTATGTCTGTGTGCACCTTAACAAACTTTGAAACAAAAGTTTGCCAATTTTATTTAACTTGTCTGATGTTTTTTGTAAAGGCCCTTAAAGGTCCTCAGAAAGCAAGGATCATGAAGCAGATAATAATATGTTCATTGCTCTATTTTTTTAGAATAAAGCATATTTGTATAAAAATTAAACCTAAGATCTACTTCCTTTTCCCCTAGTAATAAATACAAAGATTAATTTATCAAGGTTTTTTGAAAGATATTGTCAACTAGTCTCTCAAAATATAGCACCTCACATGTATCTTAGAAAAACTAAAAAAGAACTGAGGCATTTTTTTTTTTTTGGCACAACTCTGAAATCTCTGCTTAGAGTGTGACTTCTCTGCTTTGGAGGAAAACTTAATATTATCCCCTTTCTCCTTCCACTGTGTTTATGAATGAATTCAGACCAAAAAAAAAAAAAAAAGTTGCTAGTTAGCTTAATTTCTTCAATCTTAATTTAGACACTGATGTGGAAATTTACAACTTTTCCTAGAAAGCAGTAGTAGTTAGCTGAGACAAGAACACTGTATGAAGAATGCTCCGGGTATTTGTTTCTTTTGAATGACAGCTTTTCCTTAAGCCCATGGCAGTCTTCTCCACCTTGATGGAGACCCAGGTTCCTGTCTTTATTTTTTGCTATTTCATGGTTTGCTCTCTCTCCAGCTTTACAAGAACATCCCCTGCTTCTGTCTCAGTTGGCATTTTCTCTCCTTACCTCCTGTATTTCTGGTTTATGAAGAGACCCGCATTCCTCTCCAACCTCTCTGCCTCCCAGAGAAAAGAAGCTTGTGATGATATGTATTATTGCTGATAAATCCCTTATTTAGTCATCTGTTGGCCACAACACAGATTGAAATGTTTTACTGCCAGAAAAACTACAGCTGATTCGTTTCCAGCTAGAGTGCAGGCAGAACACCTAGACAGGGCTTTTAGTTTGTGAATATCCATTGTCTCTTCTGACTAAAATAGAAAACTGCCATTGACCCATAAACTAGAAAGGGAAGAGATGCGATAGAGTATTATTTTCTATGCCTTGGAAAATTTAAATTACATCTGTTCCGATTAGTGGCAATACAGTTTTTTGACTCTGTGCCAAATCTTATATCTTTCATGAAGATAGAGTGCCATAGCAAAACTAAACACTGTGCATAATAATACATGAATTAAGTTTTAATGTGGCATGCATGTTTGTTTAATAAATGTGGCATGGTCTTGATAAACTGTTACATGATTTAAGAGGTAAATGTACATTTATATTGATAAAAGTTTGCTTTATGTACAAATAATGGTACCATATGAGGTGAATGATTAAATCAGATCTTTACATAGTTTTCATAAAACATCAGTCTAGGAAATCTAATTTATTACTAAGACAAATGTGAACATTTTATAGCAGTTTTTGTGAAAACATTTTTTTCAATATTCATGTGAATATACCTTAACACCAAATGTAAGCATGTCATCAGTTTGTCTGATATGTGTTAAATTTTGTCTGAAGTACTTATACATTTCATTTATATGTATGTCTACCATGTTTAATTATTCTTTAAGTATTTTAATTTGTCTATAAAAGATAAATAAACATTAATTTTAAAAAACTGATTTTTTTAAAGTATTTTCAGATCCAGAAATAATAGTTTTCTTTGTGTTATTCATATCTGAGTGCAAGTTACTGATTCTTTGAGAGGCCAAGATTTAGGTACATAGTTATTGTAGTGCAGAGAAAAACGAAATTTCCTCTGATATGTAGGTAAAATGACTGGTCCTCGATCCTGAAGACTACAGGGATTTGGGAGAAACCACATTAACAGCTGAAGGTAGAGCTCCATCATCACAAAATTCAGTAAAGGCCAGTGTTACTGTCCTGTTTTTAACAAAACATTGTAAACATGGCCATTTTAATTTTCTTACTCTATATATAAATCAATTGTTACTCTTCTAAAACTGAAAAAACATTAGAAATCAACTATCCAACTTCGTTTTACCCAAGAGAAACTTGAAGCCTAGAAAGGTGAAGTGATTTAAGTCACCTCATTAGTGATAAATATTTACTTGAATAGTGTTAATAATTTTGATATAAATTATAACAAAGTTTGTATGCTCTGGTTTATTTGAGGCAGCCAGAGGTTGTAATGATTTACACTTAAACAGCTGTGAGATTTGGAGTTAGTGCCCCAATTTCTAGAGTCCATAATAATGGTATGCACTTTACAGGGTTGTGTTAGGGTTTTAGATGCTGTATGTTAAATGCCTAACAACAGAAAGCTTGAAAACAACATAGGTGTTCCGGAAACAGAGCTCTTATAATTCTTATTACTAACCACAAACACACAGCAGTCTGATTAAATGCAAAATACATACTAACTGACCTGCTTAAAGTATATTATAAAAATAGCTACCTACATTTATTGGAGAGCCTTCCCACCCCATTATTTTTTTCTATTAAATACCTCACTAACATTGCTGAAATAGGTTGGTTGACTCCTCTGTAATAATTCCTTAGTTAAGACTTCCACAGGGAACATTTTCTTTATTCCTCTCTTTATCATGCATCATGGTCCCTTTCCTCAATATAAGTAATCGTTATAAAATACTGTTGATACAGAATGTACAAGAAACTTTATTGAATTTTTAACCCTAAAATATATTCAGGAAGTTGCATATTTCTTTTTCAGCTTCTTTACTGACATTTGTATTCTTTAGAGAGGTGATTCTGACCAATTTATTAATGTGGTTAATTAAATTGTGCTTGAACTTTTAAAATTGTACCATTAAATGTTAACAAGAGAGCATTTTTTGTTAACATTTCTAGAAACACAAGTAGTTTTTTAAGTAAACATTCATTGATACTACTTTTTTTTCTCTCTATCAAAGTAAAATGATAAGTTGGGAACAGTATAAATGGAAAACTAATTCAGAAAGATCCATGTACCCCAGTGTTCATAGCAGCAGTGTTTACAACAGCCAAAACATGGGAGCAAACTAAACTACTGTGTATACAACAGATAGTAAGGGCCTACTGTATAGCACACGGAACGCTACTCAGTATTGTCATCTACCTGGGAAAAGAATCTGAAAATGAATAGATACATCTGTAACTGAATCACTTTGCTATATACCTGAAACTAACACAACATTGTTAATCAACTGTTCTCCAATATAAAATGAAAATTCAGTTCAGTCGCTCAGTCATGTCCAACTCTTTGCAACCCCATGAATCGCAGCACGCCAGGCCTCCCTGTCCATCACCAACTCCCGAGTTCACCCAAACTCATGTCCATTGAGTCGGTGATGCCATCCAGCCATCTCATCCTCTGTCGTCCCCTTCTCCTCCTGCCCCCAATCCCTCCCAGCATCAGAGTCTTTTCCGATGAGTCAACTCTTCACATGAGGTGGCCAAAGTATTGGAGTTTCAGCTTTAGCATCAGTCCTTCCAAATAATTAAAAATACTACCTTGCTTAAAAAAATGCTAACCATCCAAAAAAACAAAAACAAAAAAACACTCCCTTATAACATCTTATAATAGTAACTATTTGGCTGATGCAATTTCAGTCTTGCAAAGTCAGGTGAAAAGAATAGAAAGAAAACAGAATGAAAGCAATGCCTTCTAAAACTCCTAGAGACCTGACTTATTTTCATTCTAAAGTACAGAATGGAGTAGCAAAGAAATAATCTCATCCACGTTCTAAAACCGGCATAAGGAGCCTACCCTCTTACCTCTCATGGTAACAACTGACAAATGAACTCCGCAGTCTAACAATATGTTACCTTCAGAGGTTAACACCTTGTCTTAGTCATGTCATTAATAACATTCCCATGCAGTGTATTGGATACATGGTTGAAGGATGTTACACCTTTAAAGCTGCTGAGAAATATGGGTTTGTGGATATTATCTTTTGAGTATTTGTGTCATGTTACTAAGGGTATGACCTAACTATTATTGGAAAACCTAAAATTCTCAGAATAGGTTTGATGCCATTTATACATTGGTCTGAAGCACAGAAAATCCTTGTGTGTCAGGAAAATGACTCTTTATGCCATATAGTTCAGTGGATAGGTGGGGTGAAAAAGAGAAAAAGAAAGATGTAATGATTGATGCATTGGAACTCTGCTACTAGTCATGCTAGTCAGTGTAGTTATGTGTTAATCATCATTTTCAAAGAAATGTTTCATTTACAGATTCATTAAAAAGCTACACAAATAATGCAGAATTCTTATATTCCTCTTACCCAGGTTTCACTGTTTTGAATATCTTACATCACTATGATACATTTGCTGTAACTAAATTATTGAGATATTACTATTAGCTAAAGTCCCCACTCTACTCAGACTTGTTTTCTTCTAATGTTTTTTTGCCCTTCCAGCTTTCCATCCAGCGTAACCCATTACATTTAGTTATCATGTCTCCTGAGCCTCCTTTAGGCTGTGACAGCTTCTCAGACATTTCTTGTTTACAGTGGCCGTGACAGTTTTGTGGAGTACTGGTCAGGTGTTTTGTGGAATGTGCCTCAGTTGGGATTTAATCTAATATGTTCAAATGGTGAGGCTATGGTTATGGGCTTTGGGAGGAAGACTGCAAAGGTGAAGTGCCCTTTGATGAGATCGTGTCATAGCAAGGATGCCTGCTATCCACATGACAGCCTGATGTTAACCACTATCTTCTGGCCCAGGTTGTGTTTGCCAGTTTTCTCCACAGTAAAGGAACTCTCTCCCTATACTTTTCACACTCTACTCTTTGGAGTTAAATCACAAAGCACAGCCCACACTCATGGGACAAGGAGGTAAGCTTCATCTCCTTGTGGGGTGAGGACCCACATAACTTATTTGGAGTTCTTGCTTATGAGAGAAATGTCTCTTCTCTCCTATTTATTTCTCCATCACTTTGTTTTTTACGTTGGAACTCATGAGTATTCAATCCCTTTTCCCCCCAAATACAAATCAGTGGTGACCAAGAGACATGTTTACATTTTTATAAAAGTTAATAAAGATAAGTTGGAACATTTTTCATGGTGCTGATGAATACTGTTTGACATTGGGTATGATAATATATTCTATAATTTCTCCACTTCATCTTCCTATAAATATCAGATGTATTTCTCCTTAACTTGCCATGACTCCATGTTCACCCTAGACATTCCCTGAAGGCTATAAGTGTTGCCTTCTGAGTGGAGCCCTCTAAGATACTTGGCTTTTCCCCACCTCATTCCCATGACGATTGCTTCTCACACATAAGGACCTTCTTCCGCAAGTGATGTGGAGGCAAGGTTATAGTGTAACCATTTTCCTCTTTATAGAACCAAGAGAATTCATGATCTCTTCTCTTTAGTATATACTATTTTTTGTCTGTTTGTTTGTATTAGTCACAGCAAAGACAAGTTATAGCTCCTTAAGTTTCTAAAGAAAGAAATGGTTCATTTTCAACCTTTGGGAAATAATTTTAAGAAACAGTATAAGGAAACTCAGTCTTTTATCAGAGGGAGGAGGTGCCCAAGAAACTCTTATTTTTGCTTCTGCTTAATCAAAACACTGTGTGCGAAAACAAGGTTAATCTCATCCAATTTCTGCGAGGAAAAATATCAATCAAAGCAAAAAAGCATCTTATTTGTCCTTGGGAGAAAGCTGAATATAGTTCCTTGTCAAGAATTTGCTCAGTCCCAATTTTCACCCCCACAAAGGAAATAAATTCCTTATAATCAAAGGTAAGGCCAAGGATAATTGCATCCAGAACAACCCATCAGTAAGTTAACTCTGACCCAGGCCCACAGACAGCTTGTTAGTTACCACCCAGGCCAGAGAGGGGGACAAACAATAGACCATTTCAGAGGTCAGTTAAGGAGACGGCCTCCCACTTAGGACTGCTGCCAGGGACCTACAATCCAGTGTCTGACATCTGGGTTCTGCAGCTGCCAAGCCTGCCCTTGTGTGGCCACAGGTGTTGGCTATAACTCTCAGACCCATGGAAGAAGTAAGGGAGTAATGTCAGCTTCACTACGCAGACGTATGTTTGTAAGTGTGTGTGTGTTCATTTTGCTTTCCCAAAGGCACATGATTTTCTGTTTGTTTCAAAATTAATGTAGTTCTGCATTATGGCAAGGAAGAGTTGGGAAACTAAGAAGAAGCTTTTGTTCAAGAACAAGGGCAAAACAAAGCCAAGTTCTTAAACCTACAGGTTAGGCCGTACACGGACAGGCTGTGTGTGGCGTTGCTGGCTTAGTCTTTTGAATAGGTCTTCTCAGGAGCAAAAAAAAAGAAAAAAAAAAACAGAAATGGATGCAGAAACGCCAACAGGCAAACACAGAACCTAAATATTTATTTTCTTCCTATATCCCCCTGCCATCCTTGTTCTGGATCTTCATGAGAATTTGTACTCATCAATGTGTTTTTGAGTCTGGGACAGACTGCATCCAGGTTTAATTTCATACTGCATGAGCTATACCCATCACTTAACACACTTAAAGCTGTAAAACTAAGCTCTCCTCTTCCCCTTGCTCCTGTTTCTGAGGCAAATCTAGAAGTTTCTGTCTTAGGTATTGGAGGTCCTAACCCTAAAGATGATATAGGCAGTGGCAGCAATGGATGATTAAGAGAAGGGACCTAAACTGGTAAGAACTATGAAGAGCTGATAGTGAAGAGCATTTATATCTGTATTTCCATAATTAGACGTACACTTTCCCCTTGGTTTGCCTGCTTTGGAGCTTGTATTTAGACACTGAATTTAATGGAGGAGGAATGAACCTTCAGATTTCATCTTACTGAGTCTTTTCTAAAGAGAAATGCTTGTATCCTAAGGGGTTCTCCATCTTTTAAAACCAATGTGCCCTACAGTGTTTTCCATACTGTCTTCTAAGTATTTAACCAGCCACGAAAATTTTTAACAGGTTTTATTGTGTATTTTCTATTCCAAAAACAGCAGGTCAGTTGAATATGCTTTTTCCAAGCACAGCCACCATTCCCATTTTCCTTAAGAACCTATGTGCTCTTGTTGATTTTCTATCAGTCTATGCTTAGCACATAAATACATCCTCGATCAGGATTTGTTGAATGGTTGAGTCAACCAGTATAATAAATCACCACATTATCTATACGGGAGACTTCCCAAAAGCAAAGGAATAGAATTTCAAAACTTTTGTCATTTTTCAGGCCCCAGTAAGTTCCCCAAATTATCATGCTGTGTTTACACAGCTGAAAGTAATGCTGAGTTTACCAAGCATCTACAAATTGTGCCTTTTGTCTGTTTCGGGGGCTCTCCTTGTTTTCCAGGTTGTGTTTTCCTCTGCCCATAATAACTGTGTACATCCTCTCGATGAGTGAGGCCTGATTCTAGACAACACAGTGTATTTTGGTGCTGTGGATTCGCATTGGAGGTTTTGTCTGGCAGCCTACTTTCCCTTGTGTGTTTTTGGTTTTGTTTGTGTGTGTTCATGTCACAGAGTTTATTAATCCTGTCTGACCTGTTCTTCAGAATAGTTTCCTTTTTCATATATTTTCCTTTGAGCACACTTGGATATTTTAAACGACCAAGTTTTAGAAGAAAACAGTTTTCTAGAAGCAGTACTGCACGTTCTTTTGGGATTCGTCAGTGTCTGTCTGACATTTCCTACTCAGCCAGCTCTTCCCTCTTCATATAAACGTGTTCAGATCTCTCCACCCCACCTCCAGCTATAAACTCCTTTTCCTTTTCTTTAGTGTCCAGCTTCTTGAGAGAGTAGTTTGTGCCTCCACTTCCTTTCTGGTCTTTCATTGACCCTCTGATTAATCTGATTTCCCATCCCTGTTTAGAACTTCCAGAGAGCTGATTCATACGAGAGCCACCTCCAACCTGCCAAAGGCCTTATCTCAATTCCCTAGCGGCGATTTATCACTGTTGATTAATTCCAGGTTCCTGAAGCCAACCCTGCCTTTCCAGCCTCACCTAATGCTATTCTCACTCAGCTCCTCTGCGTTCTTGCCCTGGTAAGCGATGCCCTGTCCCCAAGCATGCCCTACCTTCTCTCACCATCCTTGCATTTCCTTCTTTTTTGCTGGTACCACCCTGACCTTCCTTCTTCTATTTTGTTGGTTGTTTTCCAGTCAAAAACATTTCTTAGGTGATGCTTTATGGAATATTCTCCAGGCAAGAACACTGGAGTGGGTTGCCATTTCCTTCTCCAGTGCATGAAAGTGAAAAGTGAAAGTAGTCTCTCAGTCGTGCCCGACTCTTAGCGACCCCATGGGCTGCAGCCCACCAGGCTCCTCCGTCCATGGGATTTTCCAGGCAAGAGTACTGGAGTGGGCTGCCATTGCCTTCTCCTTTATGGAATATAGAGAATACAAAATTTAGGATCACAAGATGAAGCAATTTCAATCCTCTCAAAACTCAGCCCAGCCCCTGAATGCTCTGCAGATGTAAAGCCACTGGTGAGACTCACTAAAAGCACTTTGTCACAGAGGAGGCTGCTTGTGAACGTTCACAAGAGTATCTGTTAAGTGCCAACCACATCACATTACACTTACGCAGCAACAGTGCATTCATGCTTTCATTAGTCACTAGTAGTCAGCTTCAGAAAACACCAGAAGAAAGCACAAGAGGGCTCACAAAATGGGTTAAAAAAAGAACCTGTCCTTGAAAAGCACACTGTAATGGAGGACAAGAAGACATTTTTTTAAAGTATTATGCACCCTGCAGAAAGTATTCATTCCATGATCTCAATTGACCCAGCATGTGATAAATGTTTTTACAAGGTTTCAACCAGGTAGCACCTCCTCTGGAAGCCTTTCCTTATTCTTCCTAAGCAGGACTGGATTTCCTGACACGGTCCTGCCATGGGTCGTATACACAGTATCCTCTCCTGTGTACTCTTCTCTCAAGGTTCTCGAGCCACAGTATTATAATTGTTTCTTCACTGTCTGCTGCATAGCTCTGTGAGTGGACCCTAACATTCATGTACTACCATGGTTAACATGATGCTGACATAGTGTGTGCAGTCAGTACAAGTTGGTTGAATGGACACATGATGGAATCACCATTGATCCAAGGAAATGTATGATGTTATTTTTCATCTACAGTAGAATTTGCCTTTGAGTGTCTTTTGGAAGCCTTTAAGCATCCTTCTAGATGTTTGTTCTAGAATATGCTAAATTTCTTAATGGCCTTAAACTTATCTTGTATCCTACGTAATTTAGCTCTTAAATTTTTTGAAAGTAGAAATCTACCTTTGGTTTGGTTAGCTGTATCAGGAGTACTAATACTTCTTAGTATTGGATACAAAATGTAATAAATACCAAAAGAATTTTTTGTGTTTATTATCACCTGTTTCAGACATTGTTGATTAAGTCTTTAGATTAAATTTGGGGAGTTTAAGTGACTGTGAGTCCATCTGTCATAACTCGGGTTTTATATTTCAGTTTCCCTTAATGTACACAGAGCTGGAACTTTCTTCTGTCTTCCATTAAATCAACATTGATTACTGCTAATTAAATTACACGGCTCTTCTTAAATCATAGATCTGTGTAGATTGAAACATATACCATAAAAATTGAATGCCTGCTTTTTTAATGGGTTGTGGCATTTTGTTTTTATGTAACCTAACCTCACTGAAGACTTTGGAAATATTAACCCTTACACATTCTTGAAGGACAAGCTCATTTTACTTTTGAAGAGAAACAATTATCTGAGGTAAGACCATTATGTTGATTTTTCATGTAATCAAAGCAGATTCCAAAAATATTCTTTAACTGGTCCATTCACTTGGTAGCCAGTTTACTGCATAAATTGACCTTCTTAATTTCTATAATGGATTATAATGACTGTATGTTATTAATCAATTACATTTCTAACCAGTTTGGTCACCACATTAATTATTACAGTCTCTAAAGTTCCTCATTTTTATGGATACTCCCTTCTCCCTAGATGCAGAGATGAAGACATACATCATTTCCAACAGATGGAGAAAATAATAGTAGCCAATCTCTTAAAAGTTACATTTAGTTTATAAAAAGCAAAAGGCAAAAATCCCTGTTATGTTGGTTAACACAATTCTATGTTTCTGTTGTCTAAATAACAACTTGCAAAACTTTATAACATCAGGAAGTAATAAAATCTTCCATTAGACAAGCTTTTGGGCAAAAATAGTCTCCCAAATTCAATTTGAAACAAAGTCCTTAATCTTTATTACCTTCCTATTCGTGACTAAAACTTGTGTTAAATGAGTACCAAGGGTCAACAGTTTCTTTTTTCCCTCTAATTGAAAGACTATCTCCCGAAATGCTCTCTGCTCATCTTAGGTTTACCACCCTAGTAATTTTACGTGACTTTAAGTTTCTGTGCTTAGCAATGTACACCTATTGGAGAGAGCTTGTAGGAATAAGATCCTGATTAAGCAAAGCACTAGTCTCCTGGGTGTAGGTTATTTCCATTTGGGTTTTCAAGTGTTCATGGAGGTACGCTGGAGGCACAATTTCTTTTTTCACGTAGATTGTGATAAGAGCCTCATTTCCCAGGGCAGCCTCTCCACCCCGCAGGTGGAGACCGCTGGGCTCGCTGCCTTTGTTGTGGATCTGACGCCAGATCCCTCAGGCCAGGCCTGCTTTGTCACACTTGTTAGGTACCAAGTGCAAGAAATGTACCCAGCACTCGACAGAACAAAAGACAGAAGAGGTTGGAAGGCCACCACTTTTCATTCCAGAATGTAACATAGCTGACAGCAACCGCAGTATCTCCTCAAGAGCCGGTGACAGGTTAGGCATCAGCAAATGACGGGTAAGTAAGCCAATTTAAATGAAACTCCTGGAAAGAGTGACTGGGAGGGTGTGTGGGAGTTATTCAGAGGAACCCAGGAAAACTTGGTGGGAGCTATTTTTGTTTCCCCCTTGCCTGGAGTGTGTAAGATGAAACACAGCAAGGCATGAGGGAAGTAGGCAGGGGAGGGGTAGTGGAACGGAATGAGAATGTCCGGCATGCAGGAATGAAGCTGTGTTCTCTTGTGCTGTGTTTAGTCGCTCAGTTGTGACTCTTTGCCACCCTATAGATTGTAGCCCACCAGGCTCCTCTGTCCTTGGGGGTTCTCCAGGAAAGAGTACCGGAGTGGGTTGCCATGCCCTCCTCCAGGGGATCTTCCCAACTCAGGGATCAATCCAACCCACATCTTCTGTGTCTTCGGCATTGCAGGCAGATTCTTTACTGTCTGAGCCACCGGGGAGGCCCCTGGATCTCTCGTGAGGGACCTAACAATAACCAATTTCACTGCCTCTCTCTTCCTGGGCACCACTCTATTTCCTGTGGGGGTCCAGCAAGGCCAACCTCCCTCTTCACTGCCTGTTCAGCCTCCCACCTCCTCTCCAGTGCCCTGTCGGTCCTCTATCAATGCTCTTCCCTTTCCATCTTCTCTTCTGCCTGTAAGCATGCCACCCACTGATAATGCCATTTGAGCAACATGGGTGGCCTATGGGCCTAGAGAGCATCAAAGTGAGTGAGGTAAGGCGAGAGGGAGGAGCAATATCATATGACACCCCTTACATTCAGAATCTAAAAAGAAATGATACAAGTGAACTTATTTACAAACCAGAAACAGACTCACACACTTAGAGAACAAACTCATGGCTCCCAGTTGGGGAAGATGAGAGGAAGGGATAGTCAGGGAGTTTGGGATGTCCTGCTATCTTTAAAACGGATAACCAATAAGGACCTATTGTACCGCACAGGGAACTCTGCTCAGTATTTTGTGGCCGCCTGAATGGGAGGGGAGAATGCATCCACGTATATGTATGGCCGATTCCCTTTGCTGTTGACCTGAAACTATCACAACACTGTTCATCAGCTATATGCCAATATAAAATAAATAATGAAAAAAAAAAAAAACAGCTACTCAGTGCAGCTCAGTTTCTAGCCCCCTCCTGAAAATTCTCTATGCATGGAGTTCACGTACATCTCAGAACCTCAGTGGCATTCTGATTTTCTATTTCTTCCACTTGCTTTCTGATGATATTGTGGAGGTGAATCTTGACTCTTAAATACACTGTAAATTGTACCAGCGCTGATAATCACTTTATGGGACATATTACACACGGTAGGAGCTCCTTGAATGCCTCACTTCCAAACATTCCAGTAGGTCATCTTAAATGTCAACCATCCACACTCATCCAAAAGGCCTGCTATGCCCAAGTAAGATCTGCTATCATCACTGTCATCCGATTTATTGTCATTTCTTCCTCCGCACTTTTTCCTCCTTCTCGTTTTCATGTGCTCTTCAGTATAAGCCCCCTCCCGACCCCAGATCCTCTTCCCAAACTATATCTCCCACCAGCTAAAACATTGGCCTGCCCTACACACATCTCTACTCCCTACCTATCCATGTTACTTGGAGACAGAAATTTGTTTTTCTCACTTAAGAAATAACACTCTCCCTGGTACCACCCATGACAGTAACTGTATGGAGTTTTTGTTTTGTACCTTCTCAAATGAGACATTAGGTGCAAAGGATGAAAGTCAACAATAGTTATAAGATCCATTAAAAAAATGTTATTTAGCAGGATGAGGACTTCCTAAGGCAGGTGTCTATTTCATTGATAACTCCAGAGAAATAACACATTCCAGTCCTAGAGATGTTTTTGAAGCTCATGATTGAGTGTAGAACTATTCTATCATTACCAGAAATGTTTATTAAGCACCTCTTTTTCTTCTTTGTATTTTTAAGTAAATCAATTATGCGTCACTTCAGCTTAGGTTTGAAGCATAGAATTTCTCCCGTAAGAGATGCTCAGTAAATTCTGAATGGACAGATGCATGACTGCAGCCATGAAATTAAAAGAGGCTGGCTCCTTGGAGGAAAAGCTATGACAAACCTACCCAGCATATTAAAAAGCAGAGACACTGCTTTGCCAAAAAGGTCTGTATAGTCAAAAGCTGTGTTTTTTCCAGTTACCACTGGATGGATGTGAGAGTTGGACTATAAGTAAAGCTGAACAGCAAAGAACTGGTGCTTTTGAACTGTAGTGTTGGAGAAGACTCTTGAGAGTCCCTTGGACTGCAAGGAGATCAAACCAGTCAATCCTAAAGGAAATCAATCCTCAATATTCATTGGAGGGATTAATGCTGAAACTCCAATACTTTGGCCACCTGATGCAAAGAGATGACTCATTTAAAAAGACCCTGATGCTGGGAAAGATTGAAGACAGGAGGAAAAAGGGACGACAGAGGATGAGATGGTTGAATGGCATCACTGACTCAATGCACATGAGTTTGAGCAAGCTCCAGGAGATGGGGAAGGTCAGCGAAGCCTGGTGTGCTGCAGTCTATTGGGTTGTAAAGAGTTGGACACGACTGATCGACTGAATAACAACAAGGGAAGGATGACTGGATCAATGAAAGTGGGTTGTTGTCCATCACACCTGCACATGGTCACAGATCCATGAGAGTATCATTTGCTTCGAATTGTACAGTAGGTTCTGATCATTGTTTCATGCCAGTGCGCATATATACTTGTCCATTCCCCCTTGGAGAAAAGACAGTTGACAGAGTGGATGTAACCTGATGGCATATGATAACAGCAGATATAGCTTTAGCTTACATTTGCTAAGTTCTTCTTAGGTATCAAGCACTGTTCTAAGTGCTTTAGGTATATTATTTTATTGAATCTTTTAAAACCTTATCATTGCCAAAAGATGGAAACAACTCAGGCTCCTATCAACAGATGAATGGCTGAACAAAATGATGAAAACATTGGAATATCATCCAGCCGTGAAAGGAACGAAGTGCTGGTATCTGCTACAACATGAATGAACGGTGTAAACCTTATCTGAGGTGAAATGAGCCTTGTGGAACAATATTGCACTATTACACATATATGAACTGTCCAGAATAGATTCTTTCATAAAAACAGCAAGTGGCTGAGAGGTTAGCAGGCATTTGAGGCTCAGGAGAAGGTGGCTGGCAGTTCTTGCTTAGTGAGCAGAGTTTTTGTCTGGGGTGTTGATACAGACTGTAACTAGACGTGACAGTTCCATAACGTGGTGAATGTAGCTGATGCCACTCCCCTGTACACTTAAAATAGTCAAAACAACATATTTTATTATATATTTTACCTCATTAAAAGTTAGTGGGGAAAAACCCTGTTATTCAAGTTTGTTGCTCAGTCATATCTGACTCTTTGTGACCCCACGGACTGTAGCCCGCCAGGCTCCTCTTTCCATGGAATTCTCCAGGCAAGAATACTGGAGTGGGGTGCCATTCCCTTCCCCAGGGGGTCTTTCCAACCCAGGGATCATACCCAGGTCTCCTGCATTGCAGGCAAATTCTTTACTGTCTGAGCCACAAGGAAAGCCCCTCAATAAAAATTAGTATAAAAAATCCTATTATTAGCCTAATTTTAAGTTTGAATATAACAGGAATGTTTAAACAAATATGAGTTATATATTCTGACAAAAACAAGAAGTACAAGAGGTGATACAGCATTGGTTCACGGCCTCAATGATATTGAGGTCATCCCCACTTTGAGTCTCTTGCCTTTTCCTGATAATAGCAAGAAAATGGCTACAACTCTATATATTGCTTCTGTGTTTGAGGTAGGAAGTGGATAAGAAGGGGATGACACTTGTCTAATCTTTTTCTTGTATCAGGAAAAAACAGAAGCTTTTCCTTTGCCTCTAACACATTTCCACTTGAACCTGACTAGGCAGAACTGTGCCCCCAGGCTGTCCTTAGATGCAAGGCAAGGAAGCCTAGCTAAATAAGTGATTAGTGTTTCCAGCCTCTTCTGCTGGGCTTCCCAGATGGCTCAGTGGTAAAGAATTGGCCTGCCAATGCAGGAGATGTGGGTTTGATCCCTGGGTCAGAAAGATCCCCTGGAGGAGGAAATGGCAACCCAGCCCAGTATTCCTGCCTGGGCAGTCCCATGAACAGAGGAGCCCCGAGGGCTGTGTAGTACTTGGGGGTCACAAAGACTCAGACACAACAGAGCACGCAAGCCTCTTCCAGGAGGCAACAAGGAGATGGAACGGAAATGTCTGTTAGGGAATGAACACCACCTGGCACAGTGACAAAAATGAGCAACAGAGAGGTTAAAGCAGAGTTTCCTCTGCTGGAAACAAACCTGACAGGTGACATTTTGGACTGGATAATTCTCCGTTGTGAGGGGTTGGTATGTACTTTATGGGATGCTTAGCCCCATCCCTTGCCTCTACCCATCAGATAACAGTAGTCTTCCACCCTGCACCCCGCCCCCAGTTGTGATCATCAAAAATGTCTCCAGACATTGTCCCTAATTGAGGACCACTGGGTTAGATGATTGGCCAGAATCTCATTGCTGGGACTTCCCGGGTGGTCCCGTGGCTAAGACTCTGCCCTTCTAATGTAGGAGGCCTGAGTTTGTTCCTTGATCAGGGAGCTAGATCCCACATGCCACAACTAAGGCCCAGCACAGCCAAATAAATAAATAACTGATTTCTTTAAAAAAATATGAAGTCTCACTGCTGAGAAGTGGTGGAGCTGAGATTTCAATCCAGACACCGGAATTTATATTCCTCATGGCCACCATCTGAGCAGCCTGTGCCACTGAACAAACGGCCTTATAGTTAGCAGGAGCTATAGATCAAGTGGGCTAACTTGCTGTACACTGAGTTAATGAGACACCCATGAAATGCTTTGCCAACCATCCACATGCATTTCCTGAGTGCTTGTTATTTAGACATAATCCCTTGCAGTTTAGAAGTCATAGCACGTATTTATGATGAAGAAAGGTTCAAGTAGCTTTATAACCCAAACATTTTCAACAGCGCAAAAATGTCTTAGATATTAAAACTCAGCCCTACCCAACAGATCTTATCCCAGTATTTCATTTCTCTATAAAGGAATATTTAAATTATTTTCTTCTTTTTGAGGGAGCAATAATGAAAAAAAAAAAAAATAAGGTTGAGAAACATTGCTGTAGCCTAAGGAACTAGGTGGAGCAAGCAGTTTTTTTTCTGAAAAGGTGAGAAATATCACTACCTAAAATGAGATAACACAGGATGTCTAGAATGTGAACGGTGAGTGAATTTTAGGAGTCCTGCTGGGTGTTTTCATTAGATCATCCTTTTATTGGTTCAGTCAGTAGTCATCCCAGTTAATTCAGTTTCATGGCTCTCTATTCATGAATGTGATACATTTTTATCTTTCTCCCTTTTTTATCACATTAGTTTGGATGGAACATGCCTCCCAACAAGTGGATTTCCTCCCTTTTCTTCAGTCTCCATTATTCAAAGAGGCATCTGTTTCCTTTAAGAAATAAAAGTGTCTAGAAATACACTCACAGTATTAAAAAGTGTCTGCACCTCAGCTGATTACTCACATCATAGAATAGTAAATATAGCGAGGAAGACACATTTACGAACCATGAAGTTTGGTAGCTCTAGCTTTAATTCCTTGATGGTAGACAAGTTGCATGACCTCATGAACCTCCATTGTCTTATCTTTGAAATGGGCATGATGTTTGAGATAGTGTTGAGATAAGAATTAAAGGAGCTATTTTATGTCAACCGCTTAGCAGAGAGCCTAGCCAGTAGTGAATAGCAAATATGTGGCAACTACTGGCAATAGTGTCTGTAAATAATAGAGTAAAGCAATTTTTTCTGGTAGAAAAAATAGATGGTAGTATGAGAATGGACTGATTCAGATCAAAGTGACCTAAGAGATTCCTCATCACTCAGTAGTTGGCTCAGGAGAGTCGGCCAGGATTGAGTCTACCTGTTCTGAACTTAATCATGGTTCCTGCTAAGCATAAAGACAAGCTGCCAAGTGTTCACTCAGGAGAAGGGCCACACTGGACCCTGTCTCCCTGGTACACCTCCCAGAGCTGATGCTGTCCACCACTCTCAGCAAGTCACTTAACATCTGTTTATCGGCATCCTCCTTTAACGATTAGGAGGAAGGTACCTACCCTTCTTTCCTCATAAGATGGTGGAGAGTAAATGAACTCATTCATGCATATCTATTCCCTGTAAGATAGCATAAGGCACAGTCCCTGTTTAGAGTTTACATTTGTTGTCTTATTTCTTTAAAACCCCTTTGCTTATATTTACAATAAGCAGGACATGAAAGCAACCCAGATGTCCATCAACAGATAAATGGATAAAGAAGTTGTGATATGTATTTACAATGGAATATTAGCCATAAAAAGGAACACATTTGAATCAGTTCTAGTGAGGTGGATGAGCCTAGAGCCTGTTATACAGAGTGAAGTAAGTTGAAAGAGAAAAACAAATATCATATATTAAAGCATATATATGCAATCTAGAAAAGTGGACTGATGAATCTATTTTCAGGGAATGAATGGAAACAGATGTAGAGAATGGACTTGTAGATACAGCGGGAGAAGAGGAGAGTGGGGCAAACTGAGCATTGACATGTATTTACTACCATGTGCAAAACAGCTAGCAAGTAGGAGGCTGCTATATAACGCAAGGAACCCAGCCTGGTGCTCTGTGACAACCTAGAGGGGCAGGATGGGGGGAGCCCAAGAGGGAGGGGATATATACATACATACATACATACATACATGCATATATATATACATGGTTATGACTCATCCAGGGTATTGTATGGCAGAGACCAATGTAACAGTGTAAAGCCTTCAAATAAAATTATCCTTCAAATAAAAATAAACCCTTTACTTAATGTTTAACACATAGGAAAACATTTTAAAAAATTTATTTGTTGTTTTGTTTTTCTCTAAAACATTATCAATTTAAAATGCACCTTAGCAGTGTTATGCTGACTGATGACCTGAAGGAAATGGGTGCTCACTGTTACCTGGGTGTCTGAAGTAGGTGGTTTGTATGAAGAACTGGCTAATGCTCCTGGGTTCATAATTCAGTTGTCTATTGACTTTGGATAATAAAGTGTTCAGAGGATAGATGCTTTTTATAATGGGGCAGGTAGATGTGGAAACAGGATGACTTGGGAAAGTAGCTATTGCTTCTATCTTTTAAATTTCTTCTCTGAAAATAAGTTCACTATTTAGTCAGGATGTCTTCTTAGGGTTACTAAAGCTGTAGACGGGCTTGGGAGAGAGATTCTGTGCAATTCTTTCTAAACCCTATATTTCTGACACTTTTTTCAAGTTGTTAAAATATATGTGAGATATTAATGTGAAGAAGATACAAGTGATAATCCAGAGCTTTCTTTTATGTTTGTGACTTCATCTGGCTATAAAGCAAATGGCTCACAGATTGTAGCAGTCACTTTTTATACTGACCACACTAGTTTAGAGTTAGAATCACTATAACAACTACTAACCACCCTATTTGCTAGAGAGGCACATATTCTAGACTAAATCTTGGCTTAGGGAACGGCTATTAATTCCATCACATGAATCATAGGGTAATAGCTAAGCACTGGATTCATCTTCTTTGACACTGCACTAGATTCCTTCAAGAAACTCTCTTGCCTAGAGATTACTGTTATAAATCATCCCAGCATCTGACTTGAAATCATTGCTGGTCCCAACCATTGGGCTTGGAACTCTTACTGCCTTTTAGCCGTCATCTCAAAAACATAATTGAATGTATTTATTCCTTTCTTCCGAAACATTTTCCTTCAAATCAGCCTAACTCACCTCTTCTCTCATTTCCTCATGCCAGACATCCTAGAGTGTGAAGTTAATTGGGCCTTAGAAAGCATTACTATGAAGAAAGCTAGTGGAGGTGATGGAACCAGCTGAGCTATTTCAGATCCTAAAAGATGATGCTGTGAAAGTGCTGCACTCAATATGCCAGCAAATTTGGAAAACTCAGCAGTGGCCACAGGACTGGAAAAGGTCAGTTTTCATTCCAATCCCAAAGAAAGGCAATGCCAAAGAATGTTCAAACTACCACACAATTGCACTCATTTCACATGCTAGTTGGGGAAGGAAGTGGCAACCCACGCCAGTATTCTTGTCTGGAAAATCTCATGTATGGAGGAACTTGGCAGGCTACAGTCCATGGGGTCGCAAAGAGTCAGACATGACTGAGCGACTTCACTTTCATGCTAGTGAGGCTATGCTCAAAAACCTTCAAGCTAGGCTTCAAGAGTACATGAACCGAGAACTTCCAGATGTACAGGCGAGATTTAGAAAAGGCAAAGGAAACAGAGATCAAACTGCCAACATCTACTGGATCATAAAAAAAACCAAGAGAGTTCCAAAAAACATCTATTTCTGCATTATTAACTATGCTAAGTCTTTGACTACGTGGATCACAACAAACTGGAAAATTCTTAAAGAGATGGGAATACCAGACAACCTTACCTGTCTTCTGAGAAACCTGTAAGCAGGACAAGAAGCAACTGTTAGACCTGGACGTGGAACAACAGACTGGTTCCAAATCAGGAAAGGAGTACATCAAGGCTGTATATTGTCACTGTGCTTATTTAACTTACATGCAGAGTATATCATGTGAAATATTGGGCTGGAAGACTCACAAGCTTGAATCAAGATTGCTGGGAGAAATATCAACAACCTCAGATATGTGGATGACACTACCCTTATGGCAGAAAGCAAAGAGGAACTAAAGAGCCTCTTGATGAAAGTTAAAGAGGAGAGTGAAAAAGCTGGCTTAAAACTCATTATTTCAAAAACAAAGATCATGGCATCTGGTCCCATCACTTCATGGCAAATAAATGGGGGGAAAAGTGGAAACAGTGACCTTTTATTTTCTTGGGCTCCAAAATAAATGTAGATGGTGATTGCAGCCACAAAATTAAAATAGACACTTGCTCCATGGAATAATCGCCATGACAAACCTAGACAGTATATTAAAAAGCAGAGACATCACTTTGCTGAGAAAGGTCCACATAGTCAAAGCTACAGTTTTTCCAGTAGTCATGTGCAGATGTGAGAGTTGGACCATTAAAAAGGCCGAGTGCTGAAGAATTGATGCTTTCGAACTGTGGTGTTGGAGAAGACTCTTGAGAGTCCTTGGGCAGCAAGGAGATCAAACAAGTCAATCCTAAAGGAAATCAACCCTGACTATTCATTAGAAGATCTGATGGTGAAGCTGAAACTCCAATATTTTGGCCACCTGATGCGAAGAGCCAACTCACTGGAAAAGATCCTGATGCTGGTAGAGCTTGAGGACAAGAGGAGAAGGGGATGACAGAGGATGAGATGGTTGGATGGCATCACCAACTCAATGGACATGAGTTGGAGCAAACTCTGGGAGACAGAGAAGGACAGGGAAGCCTAGTGTGCTGCAGTTCATGGGACTTCAAAGAGTTATACATGACTTAGTGCCTGAACAACTCATTTCTTCATAGTATTAATTTTATCACATAACTTTTTATCACATAAGCTTTTTTTTAACTGCCGGAGTGGAATATCTGACTATAAAGTTGAAAGCACAAAAGTCAGGAAATGCTAGGTGAAAACTCTCCCAACAACAATAAATCCTTCTTATGGCCCTTTCTGCATCCTCCTGTATCCGTTTAATAGCCCAACAAGTCATCCTACATCCTTTATAGGAAAACATTACTTTTTGGCTCCCTGGTTTTTGCCTGATTGTCTTCAAGCAATTCGTTTACTTTGGAATTTCTGATTCTTTTTTTTCTTTCTACCTTATCTCCTTTATTCTAAGTCTCAGTGGGGTTGAGAATGATTTATATTGAAGAAGAAAAATACAGGGCCCCACACAAAAACTTCATAACATTTGAGGTGGATTTCTTTAGACTTAGATGAAATGTTTTGTCTAGATTTATTCATCCCCTTTGGTTTCTGGGATGTGGTAAGGAATCTTGGCCTTTGAGATGGAGCAGAATGAATAGAGATGCTCAGAAAATATCTCCTAAGTAAATGTAATAATAAATGCTCCTTAAACTGTTCACTTTATTCCCATGTCTTGTATCATTTGACACACCATGAAGTTTGAGTTCTGCCTGGTGGATGCCCATGCTGGGTGGTATGATTCTGGTTAGGACTTCTTATGGCATGTTTGAACCTCCCCAAAGAACAATTATTATTTTCTCCTATAAAATAAAACCTCATTGTATCATGTAAATACAAACATAAAGGAGCACTCTTTAATTAAAAGCCATATAATAAAACATACACTACTTTTAAGTATACTTTTTATAAAGCTAGGACTCAAGAAATACATGTGTCCAGGTACAGACAAGTACCTCACTAACATTTAGCTCTTCTCAGTCACTGAGTCTCTCTCTGGGGCTTTCCCAGTAGCTCAGCAGTAAAGAATCCACCTGCCAGTGCAGGAGATGTAAAAGACATGAGTTCTATCCCCGGTCCGGGAAGATCCCCCAGAGGAGGGCATGGCAACCCACTCTAGAATTCTTGCCTGGAGAATACCATGGACAGAGGAGCCTGGAGGGCTACTGTCCATAGGGTCACAAAGAGTAGGACACAACTGAAGTAACTTAGCACACACACACACTGGGCATATGTAGGTCCCGGTTTAAATATGGAGCTTTCCAGGACTTGTCCATCAAAGCTCTCTGCGGAAGTTTCTATAAAACCTTATGTTTTTCTCTAGTAACAGTGATCTTTCTGCCATAAGGGTGGTGTCATCTGCATATCTGAGGTTATTGATATTTCTCCCAACAATCTTGTTTCCAGCTTGTGCTTCTTCCAGCCCAGCGTTTCTCATGATGTACTCTGCATATGAGTTAAATAAGCAGGGTGACAATATACAGCCCTGACGTACTCCTTTTCCTATTTGGAACCAGTCCATTGTTCCACATCCAGTTCTAACTCTTGCTTCCTGGCCTGCATATAGGTTCATCAAGAGGCAGATCAGGTGGTCTGGTATTCCCATCTCTTTCAGAATTTTCCACAGCTTATTGTGATCCACACAGTCAGAGGCTTTGGCATAGTCCATAAAGCAGAAATAGATGTTTTTCTGGAACTCTCTTGCTTTTTCTATGATTCAGCAGATGTTGGCAATTTGATCTCTGGTTCCTCTGCCTTTTCTAAAACCAGCTTGGACATCTGGAAGTTCACGATTCACGTATTGCTGAAGGCTGGCTTGGAGAATTTTGAGCCTTACTTTACTAGCGTGTGAGATGCGTGCAATTGTGTAGTAGTTTGAGCATTCTTTGGCATTTCCTTTCTTTGGGATTAGAATGAAAACTGACCTTTTCCAGTCCTGTGGCCACTGCTGAGTTTTCCAAATTTGCTGGCATATTGTGTGTAGCATTTAAGAGGAACTAAAAAGCCTCTTGATGAAAGTGAAAGAGGAGAGTGAAAAAGTTGGCTTAAAGCTCAACATTCAAAAACTAAGATCATGGTATCTGGTCCCATCACTTCATGGGAAGTAGATGGGGAAACAGTGGAAACAATGTCAGACTTTATTCTGGGGGGCTCCAAAATCACTTCAAATGGTGACTGCAGCCATGAAATTAAAAGACGCTTCCTCCTTGGAAGGAAAGTTATGACCAACCTAGATACCATATTAAAAAGCAGAGACATTACTTTACCAACAAAGGTCCGTCTAGTCAAGGCTATGGTTTTTCCAGTGGTCATATATGAATGTGAGAGTTGGACTGTGAAGAAAGCTGAGCGCCGAAGAATTGATGCTTCTGAAGTGTGGTGCTGGAGAAGACTCTTAAGAGTCCCTTGGACTGCAAGGAGATCCAACCAGTCCATCCTAAAGGAGATCAGTCCTGGGTGTTCATTGGAAGGACTGATGCTAAAGCTGAAACTCCAATACTTTGGCCACCTTATGCAAAGAGTTGACTCATTGGAAAAGACTCTGATGCTGGGAGGGATTGGGGGCAGGAGGAGAAGGGGACGACAGAGAATGACATGGCTGGATGGTATCAGTGACTCCATGGACATGAGTCTGAATGAACTCCAGGAGTTGGTGATGGACAGGGAGGCCTGGCGTGCTGCGATTCACGGGGTCGCAAAGAGTCAGACACGACTGAGCGACTGAACTGAACTGAACTGAACAATGATCTTTGCCTGCTGGTTCTCAGTTTAAAAGAGGGGAGAAGCTTATTTGCCATTCCAAGAGCAAAGCTTATTTGCCATTCTAAGAGCTCTCGGAGTTGGTGATGGACAGGGAAGCCTGGCGTGCCACAGTCCATGGGGTCGCAAAGAGTTGGATATGACTGGGTGAATGAACTGAACTGAAGAGCAAAGATCCATTTGCTTTCCTAAGTTGCTACTTTCTCATCTAACCTAAAAACATATAGACAGTTCAAAAGAAGCTCATACCACTAAACCTCATCAAAAGGAATTTCACTGCTCCTTCTCAAATCCATACAAGTTCCCTGTATGTACTTTGCCCTTAGTGTGCCTTATTTTTAAGATTAATCTGTTTCATCAGAACCTTTCTCTTGAATTCACTCGTACACAACCTTACATAGTATTGAAATATTAGTATGGAGGCTCCTTCAGAAACTAAAAATACAGCAATATGATCCAGCAATCCCACTCCTGGGCATATATCCAGAGAAAAACATGGTTAAAAAGGATACATTCTTGTTCATAGCAGTGCTATTTACAATAGCTAAGACATAAAAGCAACCGAAATGTCCATCAGCAGCTGAATGGATAAAGAAGATGCGGTACCTATATACAATGGACTATTACTCAGCTATTAAAAAGAATGAGATAATGCCATTCGCCGCAACATACCTGGAGATTATCATACTGCGTGAAGTCAGACACAGAATGACATATCATATAATATCACTTATGTGTGGAATATTTAAAAAATTAGACAATTGAACTTATTTACAAAACAGAAACAGACTCACAGACTTTGAGAATGGACTTATAGTTACCAGGTGGGAAAGGTTGGGGTCAGGGATAGATTGGGAGGTTGGGATTGACATGAACACTCTGCTATGTTTAAAATAGATAACCAACAAGGACCGCCTGTATAGCACAGGGAACTCTGCTCAATACTCTATAATAGCGTAAATGGGAAAATAACGTGGAAAAGAATAGATACATGCATATGTATGAATAAATCACTTTGCTGTACACCTGAAACACAACATTGTTACGTAGACTCCAATATAAAATTAAAAAAATAAAGTTGAAATATTAGATTATTTTCCACCCTTTACTGTCATGGTACATCTTATCTAGAGTTACTGAATAATTTATTTAATGACTTAATAATTATGTATTAATAATAACTTATTAAGCTCATCTTAAACACAGCTGCTTGTAAGGATATTAAAAGCCCATTTCTAGTAAGCCCTTCCTAAGGAAGTGACAGCAAAATTCTCCCCAAACATGCCTAAAGCTTGGCAAATCATCTAAAAGTTTAGTGCAAAGGAAGTGACACTAACTGTCTGGAAGCTCGGAATGTGTTCTTCTCGAGAGGCTGCCCATGTGCAGTTGGCCGAGGGGACCTAGACAGGTATGAAGCTCCTCCAGCCACTGGGAATTGGAGGTCTTGATGGGATGGGTGGGGGGTGGTAAGAAGAGGGAGCGGAAACCGGGGCTGATTTCATGCTCCTCTGACCTGCCTCTTGTCCCCTAGGCACAGCCCAGAGATGCTCTGGCAGGAGTGGGAGCGGCTGGATAGATGAAGAAAGGCCTTTTGTCCCTCCATTCCCTCACAGACCAGAGATGGGGTGACAGACGTGAAATAGACAGGACTTCAGGCAGGTCCAGAGTGACCTTGATATTCTGAGCTTATTCTTGATTAGCAAGATTTAGGTTTTAGTGGTTTGGGATTTTTTTTTAGACCAGTGGTTCCCAACCTTTTGGGCACCATGAACTGATTTCTCGGGAGATATTTTTCCCATGGACCGGGAGTCGGGGCGGGGAATGGTTTTGGAATGATTCAAGTACGTTCCATTTATTGCACGCTTTCTTTCTGATCTAATGTCACTGCTGATTTGACAGGACTTATGGGTCTGCCACTCGGAGGCTGGAGAGCTCGGCTATAGACAGAAGTAGGTGGAATTTCATTTTTGGAGATTTTGAGCAGAGCTTCACCACCTCATTCCAATAAAACAAATTTCATTTTAGTACATAACACTAAATGTTTTTGTTTCATTTTTTGTCCTCCCTGGAGAACATGCATCACAGAATATCTACACAAAATCACAGGAAATAATAAATAAAATGTCTCAAAATCTTACTTTTTATGTGCTGCTAGAAACAATCATGTGACTTTTTTCTTTACTTAATCATTCTGAGGGGAAAAAAGGTGCTCAGGATGATGTGGAAAACTTCAGCATTAAAAATAATATCCTAAGTAATCCAAAAGGGAAATTAATTTCGCTTTGAAGGTGTTCACACATACAAACACTGAAATAATGAGTAAACTGGCTCTCCTGAGAAAATGCCAACTGTCACCTGCTTCCCACTGGGCTCCAGGGGTAACCAGCTTCTCTCACTGCCCTAACTTCTGACTCCAGGGGTTTAACATCTCCTCAGGCAATCAGAAATGATTGTGTTATGCTGCTGCTGCTAAGTTGCTTCAGCCTGACTATGCGACCCCATAGATGGCAGCCCACCAGGCTCCGCTGTCCCTGGGATTCTCCAGGCAAGAATACTGGAGTGGATTGCCATTTCCTTCTCCAACTCGTGTTACGAGATACCAACTACTCCCATTGTTAAGTCAGAATTGGCTGATTTCCTTAACAAGTGAAACTATCATTGCTATTAAAAATAATAGTAATACAAGGCAATTTATAACACACAGGATGTTTAAGTTGATGGTATCTCATTTTAAAACCCTCCAGGCACAGCGAATTGGTTGGAGTACTCTTTCACACCCACATACAAGGACCACTCCCCTAGGAGGGGGGGGGGGGGCTTGTTAGATTTTTCAGGTAAAAATAAATCAGTAATTTCACACTTAAGTTTTAGAGCAGATTTGAAAGATATTGTTGTTATTTAGTCGCTAAGTCCTGTTACACTGTTTTGTGACCCCTGGGACAGCAGCCCGCTAGGCTCCTCTGTCCACGGGATTTCCCAGGCAAGAATACTGGAGTGGGTTGCCATTTCCTTCTCCAGGGGATCTTTCTGACCCAGAGTCTCCTGCATTGTAGGCATTCTTTACCACTGAGCCACCCTGGAAGCCTGTATTTGAAAGTATGTGTAATATAAATGGACTTCCCAGGTGGCGCTAGTGGTAAAGAACACACCTGCCAATCCAAGAGGCAAAGAGACACAGGTTTGAGCCCTGAGTGGGGAAGATCCCCTGGTGTAGGGAAAAAGCGTATCTCCTATGAAGTTCCATGCTACTATATAAGGTAGAAGTTGAAAAGAAGAAACAAAAGCCCTGAAAAAGTCACTAAATTAATAACCATTTACAGATTATTAATCAATTAATAATCATTAGAAGTAGAGTTGTTAGAGTAAACCCTGTGAGTTACCATCACAAGGAAAATATTTTTTAATATTTTGTATATTTATTTATACCTACAAAATTATGTATGTATATGAGATGATGACTGTTCTCTACACTTATTGTGGTCATCATTTCATGACATACATGTAAGTTGATTCATTATGCTCTACACCTTATACAGTGCTGTAGGTCAATTAAATCTCAAACTGGAAGAAAGAAAAACTAGAAGGTGACTCTGGAGATGCCAGTTACAGACTTGGATTGTTGAGACCACCTTCTTCTGTGTCCCCTTCCCTCCAAATTGATTTCTCTTAGTGCCTCCCACCATTCAAGGGGTGATACAGGCCCAAGCTCCACCCCTCAATTCTCACCCATTAAATTAATAAACATCTTCATCTGTTAGTGTTTTTCAAGAGTAATAGCAGATGTGCACTGTGCTGTGAACAATCTTAGCAACACAGATTTTAAAAGGTTTTCAGTCCCACCCCCAAAGAAAATGCCTCAGCCTAACTATATTCAAACTAGTATCACATTTGACTAAAACAATACCTGGTTTTGACAAGTGGAGCTACATGCCAGAGGGTGGTGTTGGTTTGTTGTGTTTTTTTTTTGGTAGGGGGCAGGGGATGGAGAATTAAAACTTGAATGGGAAAGTCCAAAGGCTGGCGGGGCGGCGGGGCGGGGGTGGGGGGGGACTTGTAGGTATATTATCAACAAGGACATAAAAAATGATTCACTTAAATACCTCTGGGGCAGGGGGGTGGGGAGAATCTCTGAAAACTTTTGAAAAGGGATAAGTAATATGGCCAAGTCACCAGAAAAGTACTTAAAAAAATATTATCTCTCCACCCTTAATCCTCGAAGTATCTAAAATGAAGCTTAGGATATTAACTCATTATTATTTTAACTTTAAAAATACTTCTAAACAAAATTAGTAAAATAGAAACTATCGGATGGAATTTAAAAAATCCCAAGGTCACTTGTGGCAGCTATTCATAACTTTGTTGGAATGCTGGTAGATCACAGGGTGTATTTCTAATCCTTTCCTCCCAGGTTCTCTGATAGCAGACTGCCCTAAATTGAAAGGACTGCTTCACTGATTGCCTCCGGGTTTCACCCTTGCTCTCCCTGGGCTGGGAGAGGGATTATTAATCATTATTAATTGTGTGCTATGCTAGCAACTGTTTATGTTGACAGATTTCCTGAGGACAGACGATGTGTCCACAAGGAATCCCACATTTTTTTCTTCATTGGTGTATTCATATAATTTATAATTTCACCCTATGAATTAGTGGAAAGATTATTTCAAAAAACTACTTGAGACATAGCATAATGTGGATTAACATAGTTAATCCAAGTCATTCTCATCTTCACCAGCAATTGTTTGCTTTTGTGCATAAGTAAAAGCAAATGTTATGTGTGTGCAATTATTTTGATCTTAAAGGCCATGCTTATTACAGATAGACAAGATTGGGATTCTGTAGTTTCCTTTTGGGTCTCCAAGGTGTTTCCCTTATAGTCATGCCTCTATACAGATTAAATCGTATTTATAATAGTTTCTATTTAGGCTTGATTTATATATGTATCAGATTAAACACGGACATGTGTATCTACATAAAAAATAAAATTATAGACCAGGTTATAATATAAGCACTTACAGGTGGAATTTAATTAAACATGTCTTCTAAAATCAGGTCTAAAGAGTAGTAGGAGTTATTGAAAAGTCTACTGGATTGGGCATAAAATAGTTTCTAGTCCCCCTTTATCATGAATTGGGTCACTTACCCAATTCCCTTATTTGTAAATTGAAAATTTAAAAATAATTATACCATCCTTTAAGTCATAATAGGGAAGCTTGTGCTGGGAAAATGAAGACAGAATGATCAGGACACGAGTTTTATTTATTGAACTTAGATTCAGAATAGAATTGCCACATCCAGCAGCAATGACAGACAAGCTACTGTGTGGTGGAAACCAACTAGATCCTAAATAGGACATTTTGGTTCACTGCTGTACTCCATAGAAGTAGGTAAAATAATCTCCAAGGCCAGTCCTCCTCTCTCCCACATCCCAAATGAACAAAGCTGAGTGAAAAGTGGAGCTTGGAGCAATGAACAGATAAATATGCTGAACAAAAAGCAAAGGAGAGAAACTGGGTTATGCTGAGAGAAAATGCCAGTTATTTATACTGCAGTTTGGACACTAAATCTAGAGTTAACAGCAAAGAAAGGGCACTAAGCCTGAGATTCTGCATTAGTCTAGGACTCTCCAGGAGAGCTTAAATGGCCCCAGATTGCTTCCCAGTCCCAGCAGAAACAAACCAGATTTCCTTAGGAATACATCCTACAGAATAACCCATCAGATTCCCACAGTTTATAAGTGGGCAAATATTGGTTCACAGCTAAGGCCGCCAAGCACACAAGGAAGTAAGCCATCTATGTTACAGCTGTCAGATACAGAATAGCTGCTTATGAAGTACTTCAAGAAATAAAGCATAGAATCAGAAGCCTGAACAAGCAGCAGAAAACTATCAGGAATGATCAGGCAGTTCTGAAAAATAACTAAATGGAATATTTAAACAAAAATATGTAAATGGTGAAAGAACAAACGAAGTATTTTAAAGAGCAGATTAGTCACATTTGAAATAATTAATCAACTTGAAGGAAGACGTTAATAATTTAATCAAAATAAAATTCAGAAAGAAAAAGTCCTGGAATATAAGAATAATTTAAAATACTGAGGATAAAATGAGTAAAACATATGTCAGTAAGAGTCACAACAAGAGAGAATAAAGCTAATCAAGGAGTTCCGGAAATGCTGAAAGCTATTAATCTACATTTTTGGAAAGCACAGTTTCCCAAGCAGGAGAAATGACAAGAAAATCAATGCCTAGATGTTACCTCTTAGTGACTCTGTAGAGCAACAAAGACAAACTTTTTTAAAGTGGCCAAAGCCAAAAGATATCACAAAGAAATGATTATTTCATAGACAGCAGACTGTTCCACTATAACAACAGGAAATAGAAGGCAATAGAATCATATATATATATATATGTATATATTTTCAGTGTTGAGAGGAAATAGGTATTATCAAATCTTAGAGTGAAACAAAGACATTTTTTAGATAGCCAAAAAGCACATGAAAAGGTGCTCAATATCATTAATTATTAGAGAAATGCAAATTACAACTACAATGAGGTATCACCTCACACTAGTCAGAATGGCCATCGTCAAAAATTCTACAAACAATAAATGCTGGAGAGGGTGTGAAGAAAAGGGAACCCTCTTACACTGTTGGTGGGAATGTAAATTGGTACAGCAACTATGGAGAACAGTGAAAATTTCCTTAAGAAAGAAAAAAAGAGTTACCATGTGATCCAGCAATCTCACTCTTGGGCATATATCCAGTTTAGTTCAGTTCAGGCACTCAGTCATGTCCGACTCTTTGTGACCCCATGAACCACAGCACGCCAGAGAGAACTATAATTCAAAAAGATACATGCACCAGGCATGCATTGCAGCATTGTTTACAACAGCCAGGAAATAGAAGCAACCTAAATATCCACTGACAAAGAATGAATAGAGATGTAGTACATATATACAATGGAATATTACTCAGCCATTAAAAAAGAATGAAATAATGCCATTTGCACCAACATGCATGGATCTAGAGATTGCCACACTGAGTGAAGTCAGACAGAGAAAGACAA
The DNA here is from genome assembly GCF_023091745.1 of Budorcas taxicolor. Taxonomy (NCBI): domain Eukaryota; kingdom Metazoa; phylum Chordata; class Mammalia; order Artiodactyla; family Bovidae; genus Budorcas; species Budorcas taxicolor. The sequence continues at coordinate 17,852,285 of NC_068913.1, forward strand.
ATACGTGATTATCGCTTATATGTAGAATCTTGTAAAATGGTACAAATGAACTCATTTAGGGTCAGAGATGTAGAAAACGATCTTACGTTTACCAGTAGAGAAAGACGAAGGTGGAGGAGGGATAATTTGGAAAACTGGGATTGACATATACATACTACTATATAAAATAGATAACTAATAAAGACCTGTTATAAAGCACAGGAAACTCTACTCAGTACTCAATAATGACCCATATGGGAAAAGAATCTAAAAAAGAGTGGATATATGTACATGGATAACTGATTCACTTTGCTGTACAGCAGAAACTAGCACAAATTTGTTAATCAACTGTACTCCGATAAAATTTTTAAAAAAGAAATCACAATGAAGTTTTTAAGTATAGCTAAATTATAATGAAAATTAACATGTCAAGACTACTATTTTTGAGTGATATCTGTCAGCCATAATGCTTACAATAGGAAAATCTGAAAATGAACCAAGCATCCATCTGAAGTATTTAGAAAGGAACAAGATCATCGCAGCACTGTTTATAATAGCCAGGACATGGAAACAACCTAGATGTCCATCAGCAGATGAATGGATAAGAAAGCTGTGGTACATATACACAATGGAGTATTGCTCGGCCGTTAAAAAGAATACATTTGAATCAGTTCTGATGAGATGGATGAAACTGGAGCCGATTATACAGAGTGAAGTAAGCCAGAAATAAAAACACCAATACAGTATACTAACACATATATATGGAATTTAGAAAGATGGCAATGATGACCCTGTATGCAAGACAGCAAAAAAGACACAGATGTGTATAGCGGACTTTTGGACTCAGAGGGAGAGGGAGAGGGTGGGATGATTTGGGAGAATGGCATTGAAACATGTATACTATCATGTAAGAATCGAATCGCCAGTCTATGTCCGATGCAGGATACAGCATGCTTGGGGCTGGTGCACGGGGATGACCCAGAGGGATGTTATGGGGAGGGAGGTGGGAGGGGGGTTCATGTTTGGGAACGCATGTACACTCGTGGTGGATTCATGTCAATGTATGGCAAAACCAATACAGTATTGTAAAGCAAAATAAAGTAAAAATAAAAATTTAAAAAAAAATAGCAAGGAACAAGAAATAAACAAAGAGAACAAAAGAAACAATGAAAATAAGAGAATTCCATGAAATTGAAAACAAAAGTATAATAGAAACATCATTAAAGTTATAATTTAACTTTTTGAAAAGACTAATGAAAGAGACAATCCTTTTGCAAGACCAATTAAGAAAAAAGAGAGTACAAAAGGACTAAAAGGGGAAAGTAAATATAGATAGAGTGCAGAAAGAAAATACCATGAGCGATTTTATGCCAATAATTTAAAACCCTAGATAAAACAATTCTTAGAAAAACATAACTTAAAGACTGACTTAAGAATTACAAAACTTGAATAGTCCTAAAACCATTAAAGCAATTGAATCAATAATTTAAAATATTCCTACAAGGAAAGACCAGCTCCAGGAAATTTTATAGGATTTAGGAAATCACTAGACATTCAACAGTAATTTCTATCTTTTATGGATTTACTCAGCAAGTAGAAAAATAAGAACTACTCTATAAATCATTCTACGAAATCTGAGTACCCAAAATAGACAAGTACAATCTGAGAATAGAAATTATAGACCAATCTCACTCAACAAGCTAAACAAAATATCAAATCTACTGTTTTGTTTTAGTTTATTTATCATGACTTAGTTGGGTTTATCCCAGAAATGCTAGAGTAGTTTAACATTAGAAAATCTAGAATTGTGACCCACCATAATAGATTAAAAAGGAAAACTAATATATAATCTCAATAGAAACCCCCCCTCAAAAAATTGGATAAAGTTAAGCTTTGATTCAGCATGAAAAGTCTTTGCAGACTTTGAGTGGAAGAGGATTTTTACTTTACTTGAATGAAGATATCTACTAAAGCTTCAGTAAACATCATTCTTAATGATGATAAGTTAGAAGCATCCCATTTAAAATCAGAAAAAGGACATTTGCTTGCTATCATATTTTGATCATCACTAAAACTGAAGACTCTAGCCAGACAATAAGAAAAGCAAATAAAGACTTCAAAGACTAGAAAGGAACAAACCCAACACTAGTTGCAGTTACTATGATTACATACACAGAAAACCACAGACAATCTAAAAACAACGTATTAGCAATAACAGAAGAGTTTAGCAACATTACTCCTATTGTATACAGCTCTGAGACCAACATGCAAAAGTTCATTGCCTTTCCAAACAGTAGCCATCAACATTTTAAAATGTAATAATTAAAAGGTACAATTTATAATTCCAGCAAAAATATAAGGTCTCTAGGAATAAATCTAACAAAAGGCATACAAGGTTTACCTAGAGAAAAGAATAAAACTTGAAAGTCATTAGGGACCTAAATAAATGAAAAGATGTACCACATTATGGATAGCAATAATTAATATTTTAAAGATGGATACTCCCTCAAATTGGCCTATAGTTTTAAAATCTTAGCAGAATTTTTCATGCAATGGGCAAGCTAATTCTAAAATGTATAAGGAAAGACAGAAACCTAAGACAAACTGAATCTCCTAAAGAATTTGAGAGTAACAATTTGTACCAGGTATGAAGATCTTCTATAAAGCTGTAATAATGAAAACAGTGTGATTTTGGCAGAGAGTTAGAAAGGTCGACAAATGGAGAGTGACAGGATGAAGCAGAGAGTAACCCAAAAATACATGGACACTTTATATGTAATACAGATGGTATAACAGATCAGTGGTGGTGAGACAGGGTATGGAAGAAAAAGGAAGGAAGAGATTAGGGATGATTGCTAATGGGCATAAAGTGTTTTGGGGAAGTGATGACTCTAAAATTAGAAAATGATGATGGTTGTACAAGTCTGTATATATACTGCCAGTTGTTGAACTATAAACTTTAAATGGGTGAACTTTATAGTGTGTACATTAATTGTCAATAATGCTATCAAAGAGTGCTCTATAGTAACACAAAGTGACAGAGCTGAATCTTTAGAAATATTACGTGAAATTTTAAAAGGCATAGTGAAATAATATATCATTTATGCATGCATGCTAAGTCGCTTCCAACTCTTTGTGACCCTATGGTCTGTAGCCTGCCAGACTCCTCTGTCCATGGGATTCTCCAGGCAAGAATACTGGAGTGGGTTGCCATTTCCTCCTCCAGGGGATCTCCCAACTCAGGGATCAAACTCGAGCCTCTTACATTTCCTGCATTGGCAGGCATGTTCTTTACCACTAGGGCCACCTGGGAAGCCCTAATTATTTATGTATATGCCCATACATGATAAAACTATTTGGAATATTGCAAAGGCAGGATAAACATACAGGAAAGTTGCTCCCTCAGGGAGAAGAGAAGGAGATGGAACAGAGAAGGAATCCATAGGCAGATGCATATTGGTGATTCTTTTGGCTCTTGACTGACTATTTAAAAGTGTCTAATTTTGGTTATTTATAATTTACATATTTTATATTTAATATTTGAATCTAATGTTCTATTTATAATAAAATTTAAAAATCTTTAAAATGATAATACAGGTATTGGAGAAGGAAATGGCAACCAACTCCAGTGTTCTTGGCTGGTGAATTCCATGAACAGGGGAGCCTGAAGGGCTACAGTGCACGGGGTTGCAAAGAGTCAGATGTGACTGAGTGACTAAATTTCAAATTTTACTTTTCCACCCGACTCTGAAAACCAAAGACAGTGCAGCAGTGTCTATAAAACTCTGAGGAAATGAATGCATGACTTGAAAGTTTTAAACCCAATCAAGTTACCTCCTAAAATAAATGCAAATAGATAATAAGATGAAAGAACATAAAGAAATAAAAATCCATGAGCTTTTCTTGGAATAAAAATTTAAAACTATTGTATGATATGTAACCTGAAACACAACATTAAAAATCAATGATACTCCAATTAAAGAAAATATATATTGTATGACAAACTCAAGGCAACCTAGTAGATGAATCAAAGTATAGAGTGCAGAAATAGAAAAGCCAGGGCATGGAAAGATCTGGTGTTAAGCACCAAATTATTTAGAAGAAGATCAAGAGTAAACAACTGTTCGAATGATGGCTTCAGAACAGGAGATGAGTGTTATAAACCCAAGCACTGTACAGAATAGTAAAACTAATCAAAAGTAAGGTTAGAAGGAGCGAGGTGAGAGAAAGTAAACGAGTGTCTCTTTCTTCAAATTTCATAAGAAAGTCAACAGATTTGATGCAAAACTGAAGCATAATTTTAAAACTACATTGACTGTACCTCAGTACTGATCGCTGAGTAACTAGGGACTTCTGGGAGGGGGCGTGTCTTTGATATTATGAAGGTTCTGTGCGCTGTAAGATGTTTGGCATCTCTGCAGCCCAGTCACTAAACGCCAGTTACTGTGACTGCCAAAAACATGTCCTTGCATTTCTAAAAGTATCCTAAGAACTTGGCACTGCATTAGATTGAGAAACACTACTCTCACCTCTTATAGGTTTTTTTAATAGCACTTTTTTCTTCAAATTTTGAGCAATGTTGGAGATTTAATGTCTCCTTACTGAAAAATCACAGAAGGGATCCTTTACATCAAATCATTCAATTTCATATTGTTATCCTTTTCTTCTACTGAATTAAAATAAAAGTCAACTTAATACAGAATAAGCCTTCTTATCAAATATAATCATTTATAAGTTTAAAAAAACTTGTTGAAACACAGAATACGAAAAAATAAACCTAATTTTCATATTTAATATTTCAGAGTGTGATAAAATATGGATAACATAAAGTTTAATGTATTATGCATTTTTAAGTGTACAATTCTATGACACAAACATTCACATCATTGTACAACTATCACACTCTTCATCTTTGGAACTATTTTATCTTCCCTAAATGCATATTTTAACGTATTTATATAACATATATATATAGCCATTTGCCAATCTTTTGATTTGGGGCCAAGATCTTTGAGTGCAGTTGCCTGATTGGAATTCCCCCTGGCCATCTTTTTTGCATGAACTACACTAATAACAAACTCTCCAGGATTTTCAGTTTCGATTTCTTTAAAATGAAACAAGAACCGAAAAACATTGGGAGAGAATCTGAGCGCTGCATCCTCCCCTCTGAGGTCCTCTGCTACCTCCCAATAGGTTACCAGCTAAACGTAAAGCAAATTTTGAATAACCTTACATTTACCTAGTCTTCTTAATGCTCAGTCTAGTCTTTATGAAACAATGATTCATTCTTTTTTGCATTGGTATTTTTATCATTTTTTTCCTAAAATTCAATGAAGTTATATGATTTTAAAGGTTTGGGTTCAAATACAGTTGACTCTAGGAAAGTATCCAGTTGAACTAATGAGTAGGGGAAGCTAGAGAGCTGTCTGTTTACCATAAGCATTTTAAGAATGATCTAACAGTAAGTTAAAATAATTTTAATAATAAAAATTAATATATTACCAATAGTATATGTACCTGTGATGGTTAATGTGTGTCAACTTGACTGGGTCACAGGATGCCCAGACTTTTGGTCAAATGTTATTCTGGGTATGTTTGTGAAGGTATTACTGAATGTGATTAACATTTCAATGGTAAGACTGAGCAAAGCAGCCTGCCCTTCCTAATGTGGAAGGGCCTCATCCAATAAATTGAAAACACGAACAGAACGAGAAAGTTGAGTAAGGAGGAACTCCTTTTGCCTAACTGATTTGAGCTCTGGAACATCGTTTTTGCTTTTGTGTTCTCTAGTCTTTGGACTTGAACTGAAACATCAGGTTGTCCTGGGGCTTCAGCTTATTGGTTTCAGAGTGAGACTACACATTGGTTACCCTAAGTCTCTAGCTGGCTAAATGCAAATCTTAGGACTTCTTAGCCTCCAAAATCAAGTGAGCCATAGACAAACTAAACTTTAAAGTAAAGACTATTATGAGAGACAGAGAAGGACACTACATAATGATCAAAGATTCAATCCAAGAATATATAAAAATTGTAAATATTTATGCACCCAACATAAGAGGACCTCAATACATAACATAAATGCTAATAGCCATAAAAGGGGAAATTGACAGTAACACATTAACAGTGAGGTACTTGAACACTACTTACACACTTACGGGTGATCCAATGCATACTTCATCCAGACGGAAAATTAATAAACACAAACTTTAAATTACACATTATACCAGATAGACTTAGTGGGTATTTATAGGACATTCCAAAAAAAAAAAAAAGCAAAAAATAGAATACACTTTCTTCAAGCGTACACAGAACATTCTCCAGGATAGATAACATCTAAATTTAAGGAAATTGAAATCATATCAAGCCTATTTTCTGACCAAAATGCTATGAGATTTGAAATCAATTACAGGAAAAAAAACTTTAAAAAAGCAAACACATGGAGGCTAAACAGTATTGCTACTAAATATCAAAGAGTCACTAAAGAAATCAAAAAGGAAATTAAAAAAAATAACTTGGAAACAAATGATAATGAAAACAAAACCTATGGGACGCAGCAAAAGCAGTTCTCAGAGGAAAGTTCAGAGCAGTAAAATCCTACTTCAAGAAACAAGAAAATTCTCAAATGAACAAGCTAACCTTACATAGAAAGTAACCCAACAAAGAAGAGTAAACAAACCCAAAGTTACTAGAAGGAAAGAAAGAAAGATCAGGGCAGAAATAAATGAAACAGAAAGAAGCGAAAAATATCAAAGATCAATGAAACTAAAAGCTGGTTCTTTGAGAAGATAAACAAAGTGATGAAACATTTACCTAGTCTCATCAAGAAAAAAAGGAGAGAACTCAGATCAATAAAATTAGAAATGAAAAAGAAGTTATAACTGACACCACAGTAATACAAAAGATCCTAAGATACTACTACAAGCCACTGCATGCCAATAACATCGACAAATTGTAAGAAATGGATAAACTCTTAGAAAAATAAAACTTTTCCAATACTGAACCAGGAAGAAATAGAAAATCACAAGCAATAAAATTGAAACTGTGATTAAAAATCTTCGAACAAACAAAAGTCCAGAACCAGATGACTTCTGACCATTCTATCAAATGACCAGGCAAATTCTATCAAACATTTAGAGAAGATATAACATCTATCCTTCTCAAATTTTTTCAAGAAATTGCAAAGGGAGTAACAGTCTCATACTCATTCTACAAGGCCACCATCACCCTGATACCAAAATTAGACAAAGATATCACAAAAAAAGAAAATTGTAGACTAGTATCACTGATGAACATAGATGCAGAAATCCTCAACAAAATACTATCAAACTGAATCCAACAACATGTTAAATACATCACAATCAAGTGGGATTTATCTCAGTGATGCAGGATTCTTCAATATATGCAAATCAATGTGATACACCATATTAACAAATTGAAGAATAAAAACCATACAACCTTCTCAATAGATGCAAAAATGCTTTTGAAAAACTCAGCACCCATTCAAGATAAAAATTCTCCATAAAGTAAGCATGAGGGAAACTACTGCCACATGACAAACCCATAGCAAACATCATTCTCAATGGTGAAAAACTGAAAGCATTTCCTCTAAGATCAGGAACAAGACAAGGGTGTATCTACTCTCACCTGAATTTTCAACATAGTTTTGGAAGTACTGGCCAGGGCAATTAGAGAAGAAAAAGAAATAAAAGGAATCCAAGTTGGAAAAGAAGTAAAACTGTCACTGTTTTCAGATGACATGATATTACACATAGAAAATCCTAAAGAGGCCACTGGAAAACTCCTAGAGCTAACAAATGAATTTAATAAAGTTGCAGGATACAAAATTAATACTCTGAAATCTCTTGCATTCCTATACACTAACAACAGAAGATCAGAAAGAGATATTAAGGAAACAATCCCATTTACCATTGGGATTGTTTCTAACAAAAGTAATAAAATACCTAGGAATAAACCCACCTAAGGAGGACTATGACAAAGCCTTTGACTGTGTAGATCACAACAAACTCTGGAAAATTCTGAAAGAGATGGGAATACCAGACCACCAGCCCTGCTTCCTGAGAAACCTATATGCAGATCAAGAAGCAACAGTTAGAACTGGACATGGAACAACAGACTGGTTCCAAATTGGAAAAGGAGTACATGAAGGCTGCATATTTTCACCCTCTTATTTAACTTATATGCAGAGTACATCATGCGAAATGCTGGGCTGGATGAAGCACAAGCTGGAATCAAGATGACCGGGAGAAATATCAATAACCTTGGATACACAGATGACACTACCCTTATGGCAGAAAGCGAAGAACTAAAGAGCCTCTCCATGAAAGTGAAAGAGGAGGATGAAAAGTTGGCTTAAAGCTCAACATTCAGAAAACTAAGATCATGGCATCCGGTCCCATCACTTCGTGGCAAATAGATGGGGGAACAATGGAACAGTGAGAGACTTTATTTTTTGTGGCTTCAAAATCACTGCAGATGGTGATTGCAGCCATGAAATTAAAAGACACTTGCTCCTTGGAAGAAAAGTTAGACAGCATATTAAAAAGCAGAGACATTACTTTGCCAACAAAGGTCTGTCTAGTCAAGGCTATGGCTTATCCAGTCGCTATGTATGGTTGTGAGAGTTGGGTCATAAAGAAGGCTGAGTGCCAAAGAACTGATGCTTTTGAACTGTGGTGTTGGAGAAGACTCTTGAGAGTCCCTTGGACTGCAAGGAGATCCAACCAGTCCATCCTAAAGGAGATCAGTCCTGAATATTCATTGGAAGGACTGATGCTGAAGCTGAAACTCCAATACTTTGGCCAGTTGATGTGAAGAACTGACTCTTTTAAAAAGATCCTGATGCTGGGAAAGATTGAAGGCAGGAGGAGAGGGTGATGACAGAGGGTAAGATGGTTGGATGGCATCACTGACTCAACGGACATGAGTTTGAGCAAGCTCCGAGAATTGGTGATGGACAGGGAAGCCTGGCATGCTGCAGCCCACTGGGTGCGAAGAATCGGACACAACTGAGTGACTGAACTGCACTGAACTGAACTGAAGGAGCAAAAAAATCTGTATTCAGAAAACTATAGAAATCAAGGATGACACAAATAGATAAAGAGATATATCAGTACCATGTTCATATCAGTACCACATTCTTGTATTGGAAGAATCAATATTGTAAAAATGACTATACTAACCCAATGCAATCTACAGATTCAATGCAATCCCTATCAAATTACCAATGGCATTTTTCACAGAATTAGAATAAAAAATTCAAGAGATTCAATAAGTGGTACTGGGAAAACTGGACATCTAAAAGAAAGAAATTAGGACACTGCCTAACATTATACAGAAAAATAAACTCAAAACGGATTAAAGACCTAACTGTAAGGTCAGACATTATAAAATTCAAAGAGGAAAATTTACAGGCAGAAAACTCTTTGATATAAATAATGGCAAGATATTTTTTAACCCAATTCCTGAAGAAATGAAAATAAAACAAAAGTAAACAAATTGAACTACTTATGTTTAAAAGCTTTTTCACAATAAAGGAAACCATAAACAAGATGAAAGGACAGCCCTCAGAATGGGAGATAATATTTGCAAAGAAAAGCAATTGACAAGGGATTAATCTCCAAAATATATAAATAGTTCATGGAGCTCAATATCCAGGAAAAAAAACAACCCAATCAAAAAATGGGCAGAAGACCTAAATAGACATTTATTCAAAGAAGACACACAGATGGCCAACAAATGCATGAAAAGATGCTCGATATCACTAATTGTTAGGGAAATGCAAACCAAAACTACATGAGATATTACGTCACACCAGTCAGAATGACCATTATCAAAAAATGAACAAACAGTAAATGCTGGAGACAGTGTGGAGAAAAAAAGAACCCTCTGACCCTGTTGGTGGGAATTTAAATTGATAAAGTCTCCATGGAGAATAGTAAGGAAGTTCCGTAAAAAACTAAAAATAGAACTACCATATGACCTAACAATCCACTCCTGGGCATATATCCAGAGAAAACCATAATTCAAAAAGATTCATGCACCCCAGTGTTCACTGGGGCATTATTTACAGTAACCATGATATGGAAATAATCTAAGTATCCATCGACAGATGAATGGATAAAGAAGGTGTGGTACATACACACTGGAATGGAATATTCAGTTCAGTTCAGTTCAGTCGCTCAGTCGTGTCTGACTCTTTGCGACCCCATGAATCGCAGCACGCCAGGCCTCCCCGTCCATCACCAACTCCCGGAGTTCACTCAGACTCACGTCCATCGAGTCCGTGATGCCATCCAGCCATCTCATCCTCGGTTGTCCCCTTCTCCTCCTGCCCCCAATCCCTCCCAGCATCAAAGTCTTTTCCAATGAGTCAACTCTTCGCATGAGGTGGCCAAAGTACTGGAGTTTCAGCTTTAGCATCATTCCTTCCAAAGAACACCCAGGGCTGATCTCCTTCCGAATGGACTGGTTAGATCTCCTTGCAGTCCCTATTACTCAGCCATAAAAAGGAATGAAATTGTGCCATTTGCAGAGATGTGGATGGACCTTGAGACTGTCATACAGGGTGAAGTAAGTCAAAGGGAAACACAAATATTGTATATTAATACATATTTGTGGAATCTAGAAAAATGGTATAGATGATCTTATTTATAAAGCAGAAATGAAGACACAGATGTAGCGAACAAAGGAGGAAGGGGGCTATGGGATGAATTGGGAGATTGGGATTGACCCTACTGATATTGTTAATATGTATAAAATAGCTAACTAACGAGAACTTCCTGTATAGCACAGGGAACTCTCCTCAGTGCTCAGTGGTGACCTAAATGGGAAGGAAATCCACAAAAGGGGGGATATATGTAAACATCTAACTGATTCACTTTGTTGTACAGCAAAAACTAACACAACATTGTAAAGCAGCTGTACTCCAATAAAAATTAATAAAAAATCAAGCGAGCCAATTCCTTAAAAAAAATTAATTATTATTTATTTCTTATACAATATATGCACACATCCTGTTGGTTCTGCTTCTCTGGAGAGTCTCGACTAATAGAATACCTGACAAGTAACTGCAATGTGAAACTTGGAACAGGAAGGAGAGATTAGTGGGAAAACTGCAAAATTCAAACCAAGTCTTGAATTTAGGTAGTCATAAGGTATCAGTGTTGATTTTTAAATGTGTTAAATGTACCACGGTAACGTAATATGCTAAAAGGAGAGGAAGCTGGTAATTCTCTGTAGTATTCTTGTAATGTTTCTGTAAATCTAAAATTATACCAAAATAAAAACTTGGTTTCAAATGATAACAGGTATTGTGTGATTCCCTCTTTCTCAAACCATATCTAAAATTACCTGTCATTCTATTTGTATTTATATTTGTTCACCAAATTTAGTAATCTTTACTTTGGGAAATTATTTACTTCTTCCTTTGTACCTTTCTGTATTTCTTGAATTTTTTTTAAACAATAATAGACATTATTCTTTAAAACAATAAAGTCATTCTCTAGAACATCTGAGTCTATTTGACGAAGGGATGTTTAGAAATTATCCAAATCTAAAAGCACTATGATGTTTGATTTGGTGTTAGTTTCTAATAACATGCTTTCATCTGTAACACTCTCCTTGTGAACCTAAAGGTGACATTAAGATGAGGCTCTAGGTTTATCAACACTATGCCACAGAACTAGAAGAATGACCAGGTAATGTTGCAATAAGATCATATTGTTTTTGACATATGAACTTAATGTTCTACATGTCTGTGTTACTTTTGCTTTTTGCCAGCTGTAAGCACCATAAAGGAAGAGAAGGGAAGGCTCTTGGTTGCAGTTTTGCAGTTCTGATCAGTGGACCAGTGAGGCATCAAGCGTTGTTAGAGATCCGTATCTGCAAGTCACAGCAGAACTTGCCATTGAGTCACGGGAGGGATTGGAAGGACAGCTTCCTCAGTGCCCTAACACAAGGAAAACTATTTGATGCTCATTCTTTTCATCCTCTTATTTATCCTCTTTCATCTTTGTTCTCTTCACCTTGTCTCTACTCTCCTGCCATCCTGCTTCTCCTTTGACTTTGACTATTAGGTACTTGTAAATTCTCGGGGGAGCTGCTGCTTTTCATTTTCACTCTAAGACCATGACCTCTTTGCAGACAGGAATAGTTATCTTCTTCATCCCCATGTCCCCATCACCTAGCATAGTCCTCACCCATCAATCATGGGCTGGGTTGTTGAATGGGTGACTTTGAGACTGGAAGGGATGGTGATGTCTATGAGCTCAGCCTCAGCTGCAAATGGAACCTCTGAGATTTTTCTAGTTCTTACTCATCCAAGTTCTATGTCTCTTCTTACCTATTGTTTTTCTTTCCCAGCCTCTTTCTTCCTGTAATTTATTTGTATATGTGCTTATTCACTCAGTCATGTCCAACTCGTTGTGACCTCATGGACTGTAGCCCGCCAGGCTCCTCTGTCCATGGGATTCTCCAGGCAAGAATACTGGAGTGGGTTGCCATTTCCTTCTCCAGGGGATCTTCCTGACCCGGGATCAAACCTGCGTCTCTTGTGTCTCCTGCATTGCAGGCAAATTCTTTACCCACTGAGCCATGGGGGAAAGCCTGTAATATAGGCTAGCCTTATTGTCCTTATTCTGCACTTTTTGAGTGTGCCTACTCTAGGGTCATTCTGCTGTTTGCATGAGGTCAAGTCTTCCCTTTAATTTTTGTTTCTAGAAAGTGATCATCTATGCCGGTGGTTCTTAAACTTGATTCGGCATCAGAATCACTTAGAGGGTCTGTTAAAATACAGACTCCTGGGCTCCAACCTCAGAGTTTCTCACTCAGTAGGTCTGGGGGAGGGCTGGAGGATTTGCATTCCTAAGTCCCTAGTGAGGCTGCTGTTGGTCCAGAGACCATGCTTAGGGAATCACTGATCTATGTGCTTCAGAAGTACTAGCCAGTAAGTTGTCTAATCTCCTCTGCCAGGGAGAAAAAGGAAACAGAGTTTTCATTGTCTAGAACTTAACTATGAAATAAAAGTAATGGGAAGAATATGCATGTTTTGTTTTAAGCTCAAAGTATATAAAGGTTTTTTTTTTCCTTATAATCATCATTCTTTAATTCAAACCATTCCGTAGACCATAAGTAAAGTTAAAACTGCTACCAGAGAAAAGACTATTGATATTTCTATCAGAGTATATAAAAAGGTTAATTATGGTGTGCACATCTTTAAAGATCTCCTTGCTGTGTGAGCCATCTCCAGAAATACTTGCCATAGAACTGAAATAGAAATGATTATATGAGTAAATTATCACCCACACTCCTTGCATGCATCATTTCATACCACAAGCCTTTTCTTTTCAAGGAATAATGGTTTTACATTTTACTTTGTGATGGCACTCTAATTGCTAAATATAATAGGGGCATTATGCTACAAAGTTAAAAGATTTCAAGTGAAAAGATAAGTCAAATATAGTCATCTCATCCAGCCAATGATTTCTTAAAGTGTGCTTCTCTTTTTTTCTCAGCTGTCCCTGAATTCTGATCTCTCCCAGGATGACTGAAACTAAAACACCATGGCAGAAAAAAAGCTTAAAAGGGATGCTAGAATTCAACTAGTCCAGGCATCTGTGACTCTGACCCACTGGCCAACTTTGGCCCACCATTTTTGTAAATAAAATTTTATTGGCGAGTAGGCATGCTTGCTTGTTTACATATTTGGATGACTGCTTCCACTCTACAGTGATGGAGTTAAGTGGTTGCAACACAGACCATGTGATTCAAGGGCAAAAATATATACTATTTCACCCTTTACCAAAAAGGTTTGCTGACCCCTGCTCTAGTCCAGCCTACTGATTTGGCAGGTGAGATAACTCGTCCTGAGAGAGAAAGTGGTAGCTCAATGTAATACATTCAAAGAGACACAGGACTGCAGAATGCCAGGCATCATCCTCAACAGTTCCTATAAGAGCTTTGTCCCCAGAGAGTCATAGCAGTCCTTCATCTATTAAGTAGAGAAGGGGACACTGGGGTAAGTTTGCATCTCATTACAATTTTTAAAGAGCCCTGTATATGACAAACCCAAAAAGAACAGTGTGACATATGTGTGCTTTGATGTTAGTCCAGGGTGTATAATGGCATCATTTTTTTTTTCACACGTGCACAAAACACATTAACTTCCTAACATTTAAGGCCCATTTCAATAATGAGAAAGTCCTGTCCTTCTCGCTCATGGGAGAATCGTGAGGATCATCTTGCCTTCCATAAAATGTACTAACATTCTGTCATGTAATATTCTCGAGTATCCAGAGTTTTCAGGAGAATGTGCCTGACGGTGTGAATTCTCTCCTCAAGGTATTAGACTCACAAATTTGACAAAACCCTATGGCTCTGTGTATATGTGAATTTACAGAAGTGTTTTTATGGAGTTCACATATCTGTGTCTAAAATGATACCATGTTGCTAGGTGTCAATGGTCCCCAAACCCCTTTTATTTGTTTGTTAAGAAAATATCTATTCTATTGTTGCTGTTGTTCCGTTGCTCAGTCAGGTTGTTCAGTTGCTTTGCCACCCCGTGGACTGCAACATGCCAGGCTTCCCTGTCCTTCACTATCTCCCAGAGCTTGCTCAAACTCATGCCCATTGAGTCAAGGGTGCCTTCTAACCATTTCATCCTCTGTTGCCCCCTTATCCTCTTGTCCTCAGTCTTTCCCAGCATCAAGGTCTTTTCCAGTGAGTCAGCTCTTCGCATCAGGTGGCCAAAGTACTGGAGCTTCAGTTTCAGCATCAGTCCTTCCAATGAATATTCAGGGTTAATTTCCTTTAGGATTGATTGGTTTGATCTCCTTGTTGTCCAAGGGACCCTCAACAGTCTTCTCCAACCCCACAGTTCAAAAGCATCAGTTCTTTGGCGCTCAGCCTTCTTTATGGAACAACTCTCATATCCATACATGACTACTGGAAAAATCATAGCTTTGTATGAACCCAAATTCTATGGTTTCAGGTAAATGCACAGAGTTGTACAATGAATTTCAGAGGAATCTTGTCACTAAAAGAACCATGATGTTACTTGCTCACTCATCAGTGCTTTATTGGGGGGTCTCGTCTGTGTCAGGAACTCATGTGTTGAGATGATACACAAAGAGAGTAAAGGGCCTCATGACAGGAGAAGCAGTCCTCTAAAGACATGCGGTATAATATCCCTGAATGCTGCAGAGTCCTGACAGGTGAACAGGGGCTTGCCGAGCAGCTCTGCCATGCAGCCTTTGACACAATCAATGTTAGCTCTCTTGGGAGCCTTTCTTGACTCCCCAGTCTTATTTAGACATCCTTTTTAGTGTTCCATAGCCTATCACAGGACTTTTCTCACTGCCTAGGGCTTCCCAGGTGGTGCTAGTGATAAAGAACCCACTTGCCAGTGCAGGAGACATAAGAGACTCAGGTTTGATCCCTGGGTCAGGAAGATCCCCTGGAGGAGGGCATGGCAACCCACTCCAGTATTCTTGCCTGGAGAATCGCCATGGAGAGAGGAGCCTTGTGGGATACAGTCCATAGGGTTGCAAAGAGTCTGACAGGACTGAAGTGACTGAATACACACACGTGCAAACACACACACACAGAGCCTTCAGTAGGTATTCAGTAAACATGCATGGTGAGTGAGTGAATGAATGGATGAGCAAACGAGGGAAATGACATAATGAACAGACAAAAAGCAGAAGTGTGAACGACTATGGCCTGTACAGGGAACTGCTTATATGGCTAGGAGATGGGGCATGGGGAAAAGGGGACAGGTCCCCTGGGAG
Organism: Budorcas taxicolor; assembly: GCF_023091745.1. Taxonomy (NCBI): domain Eukaryota; kingdom Metazoa; phylum Chordata; class Mammalia; order Artiodactyla; family Bovidae; genus Budorcas; species Budorcas taxicolor. The sequence continues at coordinate 17,868,070 of NC_068913.1, forward strand.
AAAAGCCTAGCGAGGTAGATGAGGGGAAGAATGTGGTGGACCATAGACCACTCTAGGAGCTGGCACTGCAATAAGTATATCAGCAAGTCCTTGCTGGCCCCTACTATATGCCAATCCTGTGTTAGGCTCTGGGGGTATAAGATCTGGCCTCTGCCCTTATGGAGTTTATTGCTTCACTGAAGCATATTAATCGTGGTCACACATGGGCTCTGGATACAGACTGCTTAGGTTCCAGTTTTAATTTATCCTTCACTAGCTATGTGGCCTTCAGCTTCTTAGAACTTCAGTTTCTTTACTTACAAAGCTAGAGTAATAATAGAACCTGCCTCACAGTTGTTGTAAAGATTAAAATGAAATAGTATATATAAAGAGGCCTCACACATAGGAAGTACTTAATAAATATTAGGCACTCTTATTGGGAAAACAGACATTGAACAAAGAATTTAAAGTGTGTTGAAACCATAATTCAAATAGATACATGTACCCCCCAATGCTCATTTCAGCACTGTTCGCAATAGCCAGGACATGGAAGCACCCGAAATGCCCATGAATGGGTAAGGACAATGTGGTACATATATACCAGGGAATAGGCTCCGATGGTAAAGAATTGCCTGCAATGCAGGAGACCCAGGTTCGATCCCTGGGTCGGGAAGATCCCCTGGAGAACGGAATGGCTACACACTCCAGTATTCTTGCCTGCAGAATTCCACGGACAGACCACGGGGTTGCAAAGAATCAAGACACAGCGAAGCGACTAGCGCTTTCACATAGTTGTTGTCATGATTAAAGTGAGATAGTGTATATAAAAATGCCTCACACATAGGAAGTACTTAACAAATACTAGGCACTTGTATTGGGGGAAAAAAAAGAAAACACTGAACACACTGAACAAAGAATTTAAAGTCTATTGGAACCGTAATTCAAACAGATACACACACCCACACCCCAGTGTTCACTGAAGCACTATTTACAATAGCCAGGGCGTGAAAGCCACCTAAATGTCCATCAATAGAGGCATGGACGAAGACGACATAGTACATATATATGAGGGAATATATAGCCATAAAGAAAGAACGAAATAATGTCATTTGCAGCAACATGGATGAACTGAGAGATTATCATAAGTGAAGTAAGTCAGACAAAGACACATGTCATATGATAGCACTCATATGTGGAAACTACTTTTTAAAAAATGATATAAGTGATCTTATTTACAAAACCTGAAACAGACTCACAGATTCAAAAACAAACTTATGGTTACCAAAAGGGAAACATGGGCAGGGGATAACTTTCAGAGCTTGGGATTAATATACACACACACCATATATATAAAATAGATAACCAACAAGGACCTACTGTATAGCACAGGGAACTCAATATTCTGTAGTAGCCTATATGGGAAAAGAATCTGAAAAAGAATGAATATCTGTATAACTGAATTACTAAGCTGTACACCTGAAACTAACACAATATTATAAATCAACTATATACCAATAAAATTTTAAAAAATTTAAGTGTGTTGGAGAGCTACAGAAAGTGAGGCCCAGACTGCAATGAGAATGTGATTGTAGTGGATGGTGACAGGCACAGGAGCAGCTGACACAATCGGGAGGTTCAAGGGACTGGGTAGAAAGATGTTCTAAAATAAGAAACACCTTGTAAAAGGGGGAGGATTCTTGCCAGAGTGATTTAAGATGCACACCGTTCTGGCTACAGCTAATGTACTGAGAGGGAAGAGGGGCGTGACTGGAATTGAGCTGGAGAAGCAGGCAGAGGCCAGTATGGTGGGCTTTAGGAGTCGTGGTGGCATTGGGGGCTTCATCCCAAGTTAATGGGAATCACTAAAAGGTTGAAGCATGAGGGTAGCAAAACCAGAACTGTGTTTTTAAAAGATGTAGAGAAGTGGACATATGCAAGAAAGTAAAGGAACTGAATGAATTGATGACTGACTGGATGTAAGATGTGAGGGAAAAAAGGTATAACACATCTCCCAGATTTCTGGATTGAGCTGTTGAAGGGATATGTACTCTTTACTTAGCTAGGGACATGAAAGAAAAAGCAGACGCATCATTTACAATTCTCCTAGATCCTAAACACACTCATTTCTGGCGTGAAAGTGAAAGTGTGTTACTCAGTTGTATCTGACTCTTTGCGACCCCATGAACTCCTCTGTCCAAGGAATTCTCCAGGCAAGAATACTGGAGTGGGTTGCCATTTCCTTCTCCAGGAAATCTTCACGGCCCAGGGACCAAGGCCAGCTCTCCCGCATTGCGGGCAGATTCTTTACCATTTGAGCCACCATCAAATGCCAAATTCCACATTAAATTCTTCTCATAAAAATTTTCCCTTTGAAGTTAGTACTAGTTAATTTTTTTTTTTGTATTCAAGCCAATCAACTTTTTTGTAGATCACAAACATTTTACAGGTTCTTGAAAACCCAGAGGACCTAGACCATTATCAGTGATGACCACATTCACAGGCTATGGTGGGTTCTGGAGTGAGTGAGTGAGTGATGAAGTGAGGGCACTGTGAATGGATTTCCTTTTCACAGGCATAACTAGGAATGAAACGAAAGAGCAGGCGAGAGGCAAACAAGGGTATAAAGTCCAGGGAGAGTGTGATTTATTGAAGATTAGAGCTTTCCTGCTCAACATCACTTATTATCAGAGAAATGCAAATCAAGACTACAACAAGGTATCACATCACCCCAATCAGACAAAGCATCATCAAAAAGTCTACCAATAGTAAATGCTGGAAATTGATGTGGAGGAAAAGGAACCATCCTATACTGTTGGTGGAAATGTAAATTGGTACAACCACTATGGAGAACAGTATGGAGGGTCCTTAAAAAACTAAAAGTAGAACTACCATTTGCTCTGGTAATACCACTCCTGAGTATATTTCCAGAGAAACCATAGTTTGAAAAGATACATGCACCACAATGTTCATGTAGCATTGTTTACAATAGTCAAATTATAGAAGCAAGCTCAATGTCCATTGGCAGAAGAATGCATAAAGAAGATATGATACATATATACAATCAAGCATTACTCAGCCATAAAGAAGAACAAAGTAGTGCCATCTGCAGCAACACGGATGGACCTGGAGATTACCATGCTAAGTGAAGTAAGTCTGAAAGAGAAAGACGAATTTATCATATCATATCACTTAGATGTGGGATCTGATTTTGAAAATGATATAAATGATCTTATTTACAAAACACGAAGAGACTCACAGGTTTTGAAAACACAAATTTATGGCTACCAGAGGAGAAACATTGAGGGGAGGGATAAATCAGGAGTTTGGGATTAATATACACACACTGCTGTATATAAAATGGATAACCAACAATGACCTACTGTGTAGCACAAGGAACTTTATTTTATATTCTGTAGTAACCTATGTGAGTAAAGAATCTGAAAAAGAGTGAGTATATGTATAACTGAGCTACTTTGTTGTACATCTGAAACTAACACAATATTATAAACCAACCATACTCCAATAAAAAAATTTTATTTTATTTTTTTTACTTTACAATACTGTATTGGTTTTGCCATACATCAACGTGAATCCGCCACGGGTGTACATAAGTTAAATTAGAGATTTTTTTACAGAGTTTGAAAGAAAAGAGTAGCCAAAGAAAAATTAATGACTCAGGAGAAACTATGAATATTTGATCAAAATGCTACTTGAGGAGAGAGCAGATAGGAAGGGATCTGGAAATTAAGTAGATTTACCTTCTTCAAAGTCCCTGTTTCTCTGAATCCAGATGGAAAGAGAAGAGGACATGTGAGTGGAGAGACATTCATACCCTAGAACATTAATAATGTTAAAATCAAAAAAGTACCTCCAACACTTCCACTCGGTGTAGTTCTTCTTAACACCAGAGAATACAGTAGTGCCACAGGGAGGTTACAGCAGTTAGCAACTCCGTTTCATAAATAGCCCCGAAGTTCTCTGTAGGAGTGTTGTGTAGATGCCTGTTTGGGTTTGCCTCTGATTCCTTTAAGAGCAGGGGAGAGGCAAGTACTGTTTGGGAGTAAAGTGCCCACCCACTTGTGTCTAGCAAATTGATCTATCAAAGGGACCATCTGATAGATTAGTTGATACACACAAAGAAAGCAAGAGGTATATGGACAGTGCATTATGCCTTCGGGACCACTGGGGCAACATCAGTAAGTCACTGCTACAGTACTAAATGGTTCCCTTCATGGCCTCAAAGAGTAAATGCACCCTCCAAAGAGTGTCAGATGGTGCCCATGATCATTTGCCCTCTGGGACTCAAGAGTGATTACAAGTACTTTTCAAGAGTTGGGTCACTGGCTCAGTTCCCACTTTGCAGATAAGGAAACTGAAGTTTATTCTAGGCCACTTAGCCCGTTAATGACAGAGCGTAGATTAGATATTAGCCAGCTAAGGTGGTTAACCAATAATTAGCATTGCTTTTCCAGTGATCATCACAGTAAAGGTTTGTCACTCAAAGTATAATTGTTCACAGTGAAATACTCCATACAGTTTTCCCCATCGAGTAGACAAATGAATCCAGTAAGTTGAAATTGAATGGTCTTTTGAAAACAACAACAACATTATTTTGGTTGTGGGGTTTTGTTGTTGATGGATGGTCTCAGTTGTAGAAGTTTGAATGAAAACTCAAACTTAATATAGGAGATAAGAATTGTCTTCATGAGAGATGTTGAGGGTAGGTCCCAAATATTAAGAGTGCGTTTTTCAGGCTTATGCACTGAATAAACTGGGTCATCTTTGAAGGTATAGCTCAGAGCTGAAAGGGGCTTTGAGATCCTCAACTCAAGAATGCTTTTTACAAATGAAAAAAATGGTCCCAGAGTTGCCCTTGAGCCTTAAGGTTACAAAGTAAGAGAGCCGAGCTACCTGAAGGCAACAAGGAAACCAGTCCATCCTAAAGGATGTCAACCCTGAAGATTCATTGGAAGGACTGATGCTGAAGCTCCCAATACTTTGGCCACCTGATAAGGAGAGCTGATTCATTGGAAAAGACCCTGATGCTGGGAATGATTGAGGACAGGAAGAAAAGGGGGACAGAGGATGAAATGGCTGGATGGCTTCATTGACTCAGCGGACAGGAATTTGAGCAAACTCCGATAGATAGTGAAGGACAGGGAAGCCTGATGTGCTGCAGTCCACGGGGTCGCAAAGTCAGACACAACTTAGTGACTGAACAACAGCAAAGAAGAGGGCCCTCCCAGAACTGCAAGTCTAGAGGCACTTCCAGAGAGGCAGAGAAAGAGTATTATACATTATCGCTATTATAACTCAGGCTTATTATTAAAAAGGCTATCAACCCTTTGCACAATATACATTCAGTTACAAGGCCTTCTCCTCTCTCAAAGGAAACAACAACAACAAAAAAAAGCAAGAAAAATTAGTTACCAAACGATAAGCATGTAAAATTTAGGTCCAGAAAGTTCTATCCCAGGGCTTATCCACATCTGCACTTAAAGCTTACTGGCATGGCCAAGGGCTTCTAAAATTTTGTGACCAGATGCCAAGTTGTGAATTTTCTAGAAAGAGAAAAATAAAGGGCTGCTCTGTGAGCACAATTGAACCTTGATTATTTCTGATGATGCTTCTTAATATAGTATTATGAATGTGCTGTTCTAAAACTTACATAGAAGAGCAGTGGTGTGTGTAAATTTTGCTAAAATGGTAGCTTTTTTTGGTCAGTGGACCAAGAATGAGGGAAGCCCAGGGTTCTGGAATCACATGGGGTTTTTGCTGGTCTTGTCTTAGTGATTAGCGTTAGGACATACATGCCAAAATAACCCATCTGAATCAAAAAGAGGACTTCCCTGTTGACATCTTGGCTGAGTTCACTGAGTTATGCAAACACAAAGAAAGCAGACTGGAATATAGGCAGAAGGGTGGCTCACACAGGAAATTCAGCTTTCTTCCCTAAATAAGAGATGCGTGTGATTATTAACTAAATAAATACAAGGGTCAAATAATTATTGATATAATTGCATCAATCTCTTTGGAGATTTAGGACTTCTCTAATCCCTATAAAATAGCTATTAGTGAATTCATTCATTAAGAATAATCCCTTGCATTATGTACATTACATATTATACATTACAGAGTATGTTCACCTCTTAAGACTTTGTTTGATGTTCACAACAAATATGACCTGGGCAGGGCAAGTGTTATTATCCCCACTTAACAGATGAGCAAGTTGAAGCTTCAGATGGTCCAGAACTCTTTCCATAGACCACACCATCTCTCAAGTCCTGTTAGCAGTCTGTTTCTGATGAATAATAACTTCTTTGCTAAAGTAACAGCTGAGCCTTCAAGCACAACTGTCATTTAATCTACGTGTTGACCCAAGAGGTGCCCACTCTGCCCTGGAAACATAAGTAGTGTGCTGATATATCTTTATTATATTCATCAATATGTCTTTATGAAATTCACCAATGTGTCTTTATGAAATTCAGGCAGGTTATCTTTTTCTAGCAATAAATATTGAAATATAGCAGCAATATTAACAAGAGCCAGGACATGGAAACAACCTAAATGTCCATTTGCACATGAATGGATAATGAAGGTGTGATATACACATACACAGCAGAATACTTCTCAACCACAAAAAAGAATGAAATAACGCTATTTGCAGCAACATGGACAGACCTAAAAATTATTATACTAAGTGAAGTAAGTCAGAAAGAGAAAGACAAAAACCATATAAGATCACTTATATGTGGAATTTAAATATGACAAAAATGAACTTACCTACAAAACAGAAACAGACTCACATAGAAAACAGACTTCTGGTTGCCATGGGGGAGAGGGATGGGAAGTTTGAGACTAGCAGATAAAGCTATTATATACAGAATGGATAAAAACAAGGTCTGTATAGCACAGGGAATTGTATTCAGTATCCAGTAATAAACCCTAATGGAAAAGAATGTATATATGCATATAACTGAATCACTTTGCTATACAGCAGCAATTAACACAACACTGTAAATCAACTAAAATAAATTTTTAAAAATAGGAAAGAAAAGACTAAAAGGAAAATTAAGGAAAGTGCATATTAAACATGTTTTCAGTTGATGGAAGGAATGTAAAAACATTCTAATTAATGACTTTGTTAATAGCTCTTCTCACTTTTCTGGATGCTGTTATCAATGCTAGTGAGTTTGGGACTTTGGCCGTAACGTTTCTCCCTTTCTCCAAAAGCCGTTTTCATTCAGACTCCAGTTAAGGTTACCTAAGCTACACTTTTGCCAGCTTGGTGGAAGGTCTGAGTGCCTCCAGACTAGTGCTCCCTAAGAATCTGTAAAATATTCTTTGCATGCCAGCTGTTGTGATCCTTTGATCCCTCAATTTGCATATGGTACATTACTCAGTGAGAGAGTTTTCTTTCTGTTTGACCAAATGCAGGTGCACAATCATTCCATGAGAGTTCTCATAATCGGCCATGTAAATTACCTCTCAGATCCAAGGTCTAAAAACATTAGTTTCTCACCATGACAATGAAAACCCACAATATTTGTACTCTATCTTTTTCAGTCTTCTTTCTGCACATAGCAACCTTGCCAATGGCATCAGTCATTGTGGGAAGGGTGTTTTAGCTGGTCCAAGTTTGTAGATTTTTTTTTCCAAAACAATAAATAAGTGGTGAAATATATTGGTTCACTTTGTTTTCTGAAAGAGCCCATCATTTTCTTTTCTTTTTTATTTACTTAAAAAAATCTTCCCAGTACTTAAGAATTCTTGGACTCTATCTTCTCAAATATTTTTTTTTTCTTCTGCAGTCATTTTCTATAAAAATGTACTCATCTCATACCAAGAATACCAAACTGAAATACTCAGGTGGAAAAGGATATTTTTTCTTCTTTCTCAGTTACACTTATGTGCACAGATGCTAACTGGAGTATATTAAAAGTGCAGCAGCAGTATGAACATTTAGACATTATAGAAAACCTGGGCCTATTAAAATACGGAGTATCTTTAGCCTTAATTTTATAACCAGAAGTCAAAAGGATATATGAAAGATCAAATAGAAATAATAGTTTATCCCATAACTTTTTATAAAATGTTAAAAATTATATCACATCTCTTATAAAGAAAAATGTATGATTTTTCACACAAACTGAAAATTTCATTAATAATTCAGATTTACTCATCAAATATAAGATGGCTTTAAATGTACTGATTCTCAATAAAAATAAAGTGAATTTTTATTGATATGAATTATTATTTTACTAGGGGCTTCCCTGGTGGCTTAGATGGTAAAGAATCTGCCTGAAATGCAGGAACCCTGGGTGCGATGCCTGGGTTGGGAAGATCTCCTGGAGAAGGGAATGGCCATCCACTCCATATTCTTGCCTGGGAAATCCCAAGGATCAAGGAGCTTGGTGGGCTACAATTCATGGGGGGCCCAGGGGTCAGACTCGACTGAGCAACTAACAGTTTCACTCTCAAAGTTCATAAAAGTATTAAATAAATGTATAAAAGAGGAACACAAACATTCTCTCTAAATGATTTCTTTCACTCTTAAGCATTGTTCAAAGCTTGGGCTGATACCAGGAAAGACAAGAAAAAATTCTTTCTGTGCTTTTTCTTTAACTTAGTTTCCAAGCCAAACTTTATAATCACATTTAGGGTCACCAAACTCTGAATGTTTATATTTTATAGAAAGGAAAAGGAGTATTAGACTTGTCCTTTATGTGCCAAATAAGGCATAGTAGAACCTTAAGTTGATTGCAATAATAATTAGATCAGAAGGAAATGCCTCCTTTTGTATTATATGGTATTCTGTGGGTTAAACTCAGACTCAACTTCTCACACCCCACCTCAACTAACTGAGCGGATTTCTTCTCTGGACATCACACAGGTAGCCTGTGTTGATAGAGGAGGGAGCCTGAGACACATAAATTCGGACACCAACTTCAGCTCAGAAAGACTCAAGAGAGTTCTAGTTCCAATAGGCTTTGCAAAAAAAAAAATAATAATGTGCCATAAACATGACCAGTTTGCCCAAATTCATCTTAAATATGCCTTCTGGTCAGCTGTCTTTACTTTCCATAGATTATCAGGCCACTGGGAGAAAGAAAAGGATTTTTGCCAAGTATTTGCCCTTCCAGGAGGCTGCATTCTGGGTATGAAAATGTGACACCCCAATAGCCTTTTTCCTGAGAGTCTGCTAGTCATCCGCCCTCCCTCACCCTTGCCCAGAGCTCAAGGCCCAGGCTCCTTTTACACTCGGGATTGTTTCTTATCCACTTTAGATTGTGCCAACTTGCTTTCTTCAGCACATTGTTGGTGCTAAACAAATGGCGTGATTTGTAGTAATAACGGTGATGCTAATGAACCTTAAAACATCTAATTCCAGTGAACTATCTGTGATGTGAAGGCTGTAGAACACACAGTTGACTAACAGTGATAATGACTGAAAACGAGGTGATAGATTACTATGCAGACTGCTGATGACCTATGATTGTCTCAAAAGGATAGGGCATCAGCCCTATCCCATTTAAACAAATATACATGTAATGTTATAGACACAGAGGGTTGTACCTGTGCAGTTTTGTTTTTTTTTTTTTTTTTTTTTTTTTTTTACTGTAACCTGCTCCATAAAACACAGGGACACCAAACAACCTGGACAAACACTCTTGAGGTCGAGGACCATGAGAGGTAAGAATTAGGTCTGTGTTTGTCTTTTCTTAAATATTACATTGTTCCTGGAACTGTAAGCATAACTTTAGAGACTCCACCAACATAAACACAAAACTACCTAGCTATGAGCCTGTGTTTACACAGTCCGGATCAAAAGCATACACATTCATTCAAGTTCATTTGCTGTCAGAAATGTTCTGATTCCTCTTCTGAAAAATAGTGATAGTTCATAATTTGATGTCATTCACTCTCAAGGTTAATTTAAATTTATAAATTTTATAAATGGCCTTATATATATATAAATATATATATATTTACCACCTATATATATATATGTTTTTTTTTTCCATGTTGCCAGTACTTTTTTTCTTCTGAGTAGCATCATTCTTTTCTAAGGAACTGATTGTGTGGCAGATCTCGGATCATTGCAGGGAGCACAGATGAAAAGCCTGTTATTCCAAAGGATTAAATTACAATTCTTAGTCAACCATTGCCAGGCTATTTTTTTTAAACCCAGAGAGGATTGGAAATAGGAAATGTTATGCCTTGAAAAGGGGTGGATACCACTGAGTGTCTGAGAAAGAATACCCATCCTGGTAGGTGTTATTGAATTCTCTTCAAGTAAAATCATGAAGCAAATAAAAGATGATTAAAAAAAAAAACCTATAAAATATCCAAATGACCAGGAATAACAACTGAGTTTGTAAGCAGTAACGACATCATGGGATGGATTTTTCTTGAATTGTAAAGACAGACAAGGAAAAGAATCTAACAGGTGCATATTCACATGAATATACAAAACTGATTCAGATTGCAACCTCATTTCAGCATCTTCAAGGCCTAAGAAATATGGGGGCAGGGGACCTAATATTTGCAAATCAGCAATAGCTTGCATGTGAGCTCTCTTGGGAAGGATTATAAAATGTAGTGGGGAAACAAAATGAAAGAGTCTGTACACCAAAGTTACCTGGAGCAGGATAAATAATCCTTCCCCAAAAGTCTGACCTGCTAAGACCAGGAAAACCAGTTCTTTTTTGAAATTCCAAACACCAGGGAAGTATCACATCAGGTGGGACAGAGTAGAATAAATAAATTTGGGAAAGCAAACACCATCGAGAAAAGATGTTTTGAAATTTAGTTCAATTGAACTGAAATTCAAGTTGGAAATATGCTAATACATTTGGAGGAAGATAAAGATTTAGGTGTCCAAAGGCATGGAGAGCTTGAAGGAGAAAAGAAACTGACAATTTCGACCAGAGGGAGTCTACAGGATGCGCTGTGGTTTCTGCTACTTTATCACTGTACAGATCAGGAACAAACTCCACGTGAAGCGCTGCAATGAAAAATTTGAAAATACACACTGAGAGTTTCCCGTATCTCAGGCACATGTCAAGTGTGATGGTAGGTGTTTGGGATAAAATCATGGATGAGAGACAGGCTGCTCATTAAGAGTTCACCATATATCAGAGAAATGAGAGACATAAACAGATAATCCCAGTAAAAGAAAATGGAGCAAATGCTACAAGCGTGAGTAGTGTAAAGAAAGCTGAAGAGGGACAGTTTGCTTTGCCTGAAGAAATCAAGAAATGTTCTGTGTGCACTCAGTCGCTAGTCACGTCTGACTCTTTATGACCGCTTGCACTGTGGCCTACCAGGATCCTCTGCCATTGGAATTTTCCAGGCAAGAATACTGGAGTGGGTTGCCATTCCTACTCCAGGGGATCTTCCCGACCCAGGGATCAAACCCACATCTCCTGAAACTCCTGCATTTGCAGGCACATTCTTTACCACTGAGCCACTTGGGAAGCCTCAAGAAATGCTTTGGAAAGGGGTAACGTTTGGATTGGAACTTGAAGGATGACCAAGAGTTCTCTGGACACAAAGAAAACAGATGCAAAGAATAAGGTGCATCTAGTGTGATGCGTTCAGGGCCTGTGAGATTGGAGAATGGTGGGGTCAGACAGTGAAGGGCCTCCTGTACTATGCTGAGGGGTTTGGTCTCAACCAGATAAGAGAAAGACAGCATTACAAGCTTTGAACCAGGGGGATGACCAGATCTAATTGTGTCTCAGAACAGAAGCTCTGGCTGTGAGGGGTAGGGTAAAGCTCAAGTCTTAGGTCATTGCCGTAGAAGAGTGAGGAGATGAGAGGATGGATTTCATAGACACTTTGGAGATGGTATGAATAGACTTTCATGAGGTATTAAATGTTAGGGATGAGGAAGAGGGAAAGTTGAAGGGGCCTCAGCTCCTAAAATGGTGATGCCATTGACTGAGATAGAAAACAGTGGAAAAAGAATACAGCATTTATGCCTGTAGCAGGTGAGGCCAGCAAATCTGTTGTTAAAATCCTCCTTGTACAGTGGAGACGTCTCCAATTCAGAGAGGGTCAGCCAGAAGGGTCCTCACACGCCCCACCCCTCTACGTCCTTGAGGAGACTCTCAGTCATGTCCAGCTCTTTGCGACCCCACGGACTACAGCCCGTCAGGCTCCTCTGTCCATGGGATTCTCCAGGCAAGAATAGTGGAGTGGGTTGCCATGCCCTCCTCCAGGGGATCTTCCCAACTCAGGGATCAAACCCAGGTCTCCTGTGTTGCAGGCGGATTCTTTACTGTCTGAGCAACCAGGGAAGCCCTGAGGAGACTCAAGGGGTCAGCGAACATTCCATTGGAATTTTACTTAATTTTTAACCTCCATAAAACAATATTTTGAAAAATAGGCACATTCAAGTGTCACATACAAAATGGTAACCCAATAGAGGCCAGCAACACGCTTCATGGCCTCCTGAGGTTAAATCTCTTGGTGTAGCCCTCAGAACAAATGAAGCTCCTCTTGTTACAGAAATGGAATGACGACCTGAGATCACCAGGTAACTTGTTTAAGAACTCTATTTCCCACAGTTTAGCACTGTGATCAAGAAGAATCTTCATAATACACCAGAAGAAATCACAGAAATAAGTTTGTTGCTGAAGCTCATGTAAGATGATAATTCTTACTAATCCCCTAATTTTAATTTTAGGTATTATCAAAACAGTCTTGTTTTTTCAGTGAATTCAAAAAAATGTGATAAATATGAACTAACACATTTACTAAAAATATTCTTCCTATTTTATATATTTGTGTGATTCTTCGTAAGATTTCTTCTGACAAGAGGGTTCTACTTCTAAAATAGTCTTTTAAAAAACTGAAAGTAAAGTGCTTCTTTTCTATTTTTCTAAACTACTTCTTTTTCTAGTGACTTTTATTTCTGAGAGCATTAAGCAAGTCTTCAATGTGTTGGACTCATTTAAAATTCTAACCCCACCCTTTCTCTCTCCTCACACACATCCATATTTTTCTCCCTGTTCCCCACTTTGCTCTCTGAGCTTTGTATTTGTGTTAAAACAATAACAGAAACAATCTGATTTGGCAGGATAATAATCAACCAAAATGTGTCCCTTCTGTTTTTCATTTTGCTTGATTGCGACATCAAAATGCAAGAATGGGTGAATTATTTTGAAGTCTGGGCTTTGCAAACACCTGTTTACAGATGTGAATGTGTGAATTTTCCTACTAAACAATAGCAGTAGCTTACTCTGTCATTTTCACACTTTGATTGGAAAAAAAAAAAAAAAAGGTGGCCTGGACATATCTTGGCAAAATATATTCAAAGGTTATGGCAGCAGCTGATATTTTCACGGAAGAATAAAAATGTACATTAGAACTTATAGCTACCAAAGGGCAAAGGTGGGGGGATAAATTAGTTTCAGATTAACAGATACACACTACTATATATAAAACAGATAAGCAACAAGGGCCCAGTGTATAGAACAAGGAACTAAATTCAATATCTTGTAATAAACTAGAGTGGAAAATTCTGAAAAAGAATGTGTGTGTATCTGAAGCACTTTGCTGTATACCTGAACATTGAAAATCATGATACTGGATGCTTGGGGCTGGTGCACTGGGATGACCCAGAGGGATGGTACAGGGAGGGAGGAGGGAGGGGGGTTCAGGATGGGGAACACGTGTATACCTGAGGCGGATTCATGCTGATGTATGGCAAAACCAATACAATATTGTAAAGTAATTAACCTCTAATGAAAAGAAATAAATTTATATTAAAAAATAAATAAATAAATTTAAAAAAAGAAAATCAAATATACTTCATAAAATTTTTTTAAATTAAAAAATGTATGTTAGGACAATTTACACTTATTTTATTCCTCTATACAATCTTATATAAGCAATTATCAAATTCTCTGTCTTAAGTAACTTTTTAATGTGTTATGTGAATCCATCATCAGCTTCTTGATTGGGTCTCAAGCACACTAATCAGGTCCCTCACAAGTACATTGGATTCTTAGACATCATTCATCCATCACGAAGAGTAAGTAGGATCATAATGACTAATCACATTAGCATAATTTAAAAATGCAAAGCATGAGTAGCTTTTCCCCCCCAAGATTTGTAGTAAAAACATACACACAATAAGACTGCAATGATTCATTACACCATTGGTTGTTTATATTATAACATATTTATGTGCCCAGCAAAATGAAACCATAAAACCACCACTAACAAGCAGAGGAAAGGGATTCTTTCTTCAACTGAATTACATGAATTCCGGATGAACACCCAAAAAAATTATTTCAAAGAAGGGTAACTCCTGTCTTCTGGTGTTCTCTAAGACATTACAAAATCCAGTCTCACTAAACATCTTTTTAGTAACCTATATTTTGTACTTCCCACTAAGAACCACTTTCTTCCCATAAAGCCAAACAGTGAGTTCCAGGTGAAGTCACTGCCTATCACAGAAGCACTAAGGAAAATTTTCCTGAAGGGAAAATTCATTCTTAGGAAAAACAAACAAAACCCTTTACTACTGGGGGAAGATATCCCACTTACAAATAGTATACCGACACCCAAATGGATATAAGTTCCCTGACTCCCTCTCAGGACTTTGAGTGTCTGCTTTAGGGCTGAATTGGCCTGCTAAATGTTTGCCAGGCACTCAGCCAGTTGTCTTAGATGCAGCTATGAAAAATGACAGACGGTTCTTGCCTTCTACAAGCTTACCATCTAGTGAGGAAAGCAGAAAGGGAAACAGGCATTTAAATGATAGTATTGAGGGTTCTGATCTGGAGGGGATTAACAGGCAAAATGTCCTGAAGGGGAGGGTATAATGACAGTGTTGATTCCTGGAAGTCAAGCGGGAGTTCAGAGGAAGGGACACCAGGGTGCAAAGTCTTCCAAGCAAAGGGTAGCCTGGAATATTTAAGGAACTGAGAATAGCTTGTGATCAAATGATCCTTGAATATCCTAAACCGCAGATTACAAGGGAGAAAGGGGCAAGAGACAAAGCTAGAAGAGATACAGGGGACCAGATTTGTCAGCTTCACAAATATACAAGGGCAAGGGGTCTACCAGAGCATAAGCCACACATGGCATCTGCCCTCAGGAGCCGATCCTTTAGTAGGGGGAATGGACTTTTAAAAATCAACAGAATGTCAAATTGTGATCGACACAGTGAAGAAAACAAACGGGTGCAACCGTAAGAGAAAGAGCGGACGCCTCTGAGGAGGTGAGGTTTGAAGGCTGAAAAGGGGTCAGATCATGAAGGGCCTGGTGAACTTTATTAGGGAGTTGGGGTTTTATCTTGATGGTTATCCATGAGTTTGAGTAACCTCCAGGAGACGGGGAAGCCTGGCGTGCTACAGTCCATGGAGTTGCAAAGGGTCGGATATGAGCTAGTAACAGAGCAAAGGCAATCCATGTTTAAAGGTTTTAAGTAGAGGAGAGATGCAATCAACTTCTATTTTAGACAAATCATTCTGGCTGCTGTGCAGAGTCTTGAGGAGGCAGGAGGAGAAGGTAGGGAGCTCAGTTAGATGGCTTTTCCAATCAACTGTTTGAGAGATGATTTCCTGGTGCTAGAATATTTCAGTGACAGTGTATTAGGTAAGGGTAATATTAAAATCTTTAACAATCAGTTTTGCATGAGGATTAATTCATTAGGATGGATGGATGATAGCTTTAGCCTTGAGCAGTGTCTACAGAATTGATGTTTTCACACTGCGGTGCTGGAGAAGACTCTTGAGAGTCCTTTGGTCAGCAAGGAAATCAAACCAGTAAATCCTAAAGAAATCAATCCTGAATATTCATCGGAAGGAATGATGCCAAAGCTCCAATACTTTGCCCACCTGATGGGAAGAGCTGACTCCTTGGAAAAGACCCTGATGCTGGGAAAGATTGAAGGCAGGAGGAGAAGGGGATGACAGCAGATGAGATGGTTGGATGGCATCACCAACTCAATGGACATGAGTCTGAGAAAACCATGGGAGATAATGAAGAACAGGGAAGACTGGCATGCTGCAGTTCATGGAATCACAAAGAGTGGGACACAACTGAACGACTAATCAAACACAAGGGTCTGCAGATATCTCTCTGCCAGGCCAGGCTGGATAGACAGCTGGCACCCAGAGGTGAGGCCAACACAATTGGAGCTTAAACTAGCAGCTCTCTGCAACCAGTATGGAAGAATTGATATTTCAATATCTCAGCAACAGATACAGCTGTACTTGCCTGGGAATTAGGTATACAGAGCCAGGAAAGATTCAGGAGATGGTTAGGAAAGAGAAGGCTTACGTTTGGGTAATGCATGAAGTGAGCAAAAGGGAGGGGTTATTGACGAGGCTCTGGTTTCTGTTGGGCAACCAGGTAAATTCATTTATTTATTCAGTCATATTTATTCAGTACTTTATGTTTTAGACACCTGAGAGATCTGAAATGTCAAGTGGGCAACTAGATATGTGAGGCAGGAGAAGAGTAGGTGGGGGGAAGGTCTGGGCCGAAGGCATAAAGGTGGGAGTTTTCAGCAAGTCATTTAAAGCTAAAGAGTGGATGAGGCCCCCAAAGGAGAGAACAGAACCCAAGACGGAGCCCTGAGTAACTTCACCATGTAGAGACTGTCAAGAGAAGACTGATGGCAGAAAGAGTGGCTATTGGCGTACAAGGAAAACCCATCCTGTGAGGTTTCAGAAGCTAAGAGCGGGGAGTGTTTCCAGGAGCAAGGAGTGGCTGGCTATGTTGTAAGCTGTGGCGAGAGTAAGAGAGGACTGGAGTCTCTGAGGTATTTGGCAACACGGAGATTGCTGGTGACTCTGATAAGAGCAATTTCAGAGGGCGGTGAGCACAGAGGTCAGATTGTCTGGCACTGGGGGTAAATGAGAGGGAGGGATGTAGAGATGGTAAGTATAAGACAATTTCTTGCAGTGATATGGGATTTTGGTTTTTTTTTGGGAAGAGGCTTGAAGAAGTTTAATTGCTACTAGGAGAAGCAGTAAGGTATTTTGATAGATTCTAGGGGTCAGCAAACTAGAGCTCCTGCCCGTTTTTTGTAAATAAAATTGTATTGGAACCCAGCCACTGCCATCCACTTATGTATTATCTATAACTGTTTTTACACTACAAGAGCTTACTTAGCTTAGTAGTTGTAAAAGAGACCCTATGACACAAAGCCAAAAATATCTACTCTCTGACCCCATTAGAGAAAAATTTGTAAGCCCTTGGATTAAAGTATTACATGCCCATTTAATTTCCACAGAAATACATATAAATATG
The DNA here is from genome assembly GCF_023091745.1 of Budorcas taxicolor. Taxonomy (NCBI): domain Eukaryota; kingdom Metazoa; phylum Chordata; class Mammalia; order Artiodactyla; family Bovidae; genus Budorcas; species Budorcas taxicolor. Next base: position 17,885,326 of record NC_068913.1, read on the forward strand.
TACCATATATAAATACATGCATAATGACAAACTAATAATTTCCCAAGTCAAAAGTACTATGGAAACTCTCCCTCATTCATTTACCAATTAAAAAAAAAAAAGACTTAGCTACTGCTCTTCTGCTCATGCTGCTGCTGCTGCTGCTGCTGCTAAGTCGCTTCAGTCGTGTCCGACTCTGTGCGACCCAATAGATGGCAGCCCACCAGGCTCCCCCATCCCTGAAATTCTCTAGGCAAGAATACTGGAGTGGGTTGCCATTTCCTTCTCCAATGCATGAAAGTGAAAAGTCAAAGTGAAGTCTATATGTCTATTGTTCATGATATAAACACAGTTTATTCACTATGGCAAAACTAGTAGCTGGTGCTAAGCCTGACACGTGATAGGTGCCCAGTAAATTCTGATGCCCAATAAACACCTATGTGTTTCTACTGAAACACAGAAGAGAAGGTGTTGTACTAGGGTGCTGCACTAGGGAGCTGCCTGGAGCAAGAGGTCTTTTTAGATTTGGGTCAATAGCAGAGGATGGCCAGGGTAGATGAACTTACTGCAAACCATCCCCGTGAGGTTTGTGGAGGCTAGGATAGAGCACATTCTTATAGAATGAGTCCGGGGAGTGAGGGAAAAATGGCTTGTGGGCATCTGGCTAAAGCTGAAGAGGATCCTTGATGTGAAAACAAGGTCACAGAGTGGCAGTTTGTAGTTTGGCAGCAGGAAAGGGCAGTCTGCACAGCTCTTTGTTTGTTGTGATGAAACAGAGAGCAGAGATGAGCTGGATTTATGTACAGCTCAAGCCAACTTATTCCTTAGGAGCTTGTGTTGCTCTGTTCAAAAGTAGGTTAAAGCAACAAGTCAAAAAATGAAAATTTCCACAAATATTTTGTTTAACTGAAAACAAGTGTGTATCAGGTGACCAATCTTTTGACATAAGGGCAAGGTCTTTGAGCGCAGAGCCTTACACCTGAATAAAGCACACCCGTCTCATATTAAGGCTTCCCTGGTAGCTCAGTTGGTAAAGAATATACGTGCATTGCAGGAGACCCCAGTTCGATTCCTGGGTCAAGAAGATCCCCTGGAGAAGGGATAGGCAACCCACTCCAGTTTTCTTGGGCTTCCCTGGTGACTCTGCCGGTAAAGAATCTGCCTGCAATGAGGGACACCTGGGTTTGATCCCCGGGTTGGGAAGATCCCGTGGAGGAGGAGGGCACAGTAACGCACTCCAGTATTCTCTCCTGGAGAATCGCCATGCACAGAGGAGCCTGGTGGGCTATAGTCCATGGGGTAGCAAAGAGTTGGACACGACTGAGCAACTAAGCACAGTACATAGCATATTACCTGAGATTTAAAATATGGGTGTCTTTCAAAGAGAGTGGAGACTTACAGAGAAAGGGGAATGGACCTGAGTGCAGAACTCTTCTAGAGTTTTTCCCACAATCTATTGCAGCTATATCACTCACACTTTATGAAGCTTTTGACTTGTGCATAGAAACAACTCTTTTTGTCTTTGTATTCCATCTATTTATGTAATACTTAATGAGACCACATCATTAAAATAACAAAATGCAACTGTCATAAACAGATGTGGGAAACAACTGCTTCTCAGGGAGCATACAATTCATATGGGAGGCTAACCTACTTTGTTCTGTGTGTGGGAATACTGGGGGATAGAGGGCAGTGATTCTGATGAATCCAGGAAAGGGAGTTAAGTGAGACTGTTTCTCTGTGAGGGAAGTAGGAGCCTGTCACGGGGCCCCAGCTGGTGCTTCCTGAGTCACTGACAAGCTGCCAGCCTGGCTGGGTCCCCTGAATATTGGCTTGGGGCAGTTGCTCCAAGTCATCACACCCTAGGGACTGTGCAGTATTGTGCATTGGAAAGCATGCCATGCACACTTGCTTTAGCTTCTTCTAAAACGTAGTATGTGGAATAACAGCTGACTCTTCTTCACAATGAAACTACTAGAGAATTACAACTGCCAAGAAATCAGCCTTATATATCACCTAGTCGATTTAGCTTTGCAAGGGATAGTTAGCATTTTCAAACTGCTGAATCTAGATAGAGACAGTACCATCTCAGTAAGCATATTCTGGCAGCAAGTCACCTGGTAACTAATAAAGAATACCCAAAAGAGCAGGCAAAGATCACTGGACAATATAAAATTTGGTAATCAAAGCAGTGGTTACTATGTTTCCACAAACTGAGACTGGGGAGCCCACCTTTTGCAGCAAATGCCTAGTCAACCTTCTAATTTGTTTTATGGTAAGATTAAGTTAATAAAAAATGATTTTATTCTCTGCTGTCAATACTCTGGAAAATTATTTCCAATAGTTTGGAAACAAGGGAAATAAGATTTCCCTGTAAGAGCTAACTGCAAAATCAAGAATGTCATTGATTAAATATAGATATGCCATCTCTCAAGAGTCAGAATACTTCTGATATGAAACCTTTTATAATACACAATGTTCTATATCAAGACATTAATCAATAATAGAACTTGGAGGGGCTGAAAAGGGTCAAATACTAAGACTCACAAAGGCTATATGCTATGTTCAAGGTCCCAAAGTCAATGATGAGTTAATCCAGTCTATGACCTAGGTCTCCCAGGTCCTCATGTTTTTGTTATTATAGCACCCTACTTCTTACTGGAATTTTCTGATTAGCTGGGATCACTTCATCCTTAGAGATCTGGTTACTACAGTGAGGAACAAACTATCCTACAACTCGGTGATAAAATACTGTTCATAAACCACCAATGGTAAAATAACCATTTATAGGACTTACTCGGAGAAGGCAATGGCAACCCGGGACTCTTGCCTGGGAAATCCCATGGATGGAGGAGCCTGGAAGGCTGCGGTCCATGGGGTTGCTGAGAGTTGGACACGACTGAGCGACTTCCCTTTCACTTTTCACTTTCATGCATTGGAGAAGGAAATGGCAACCCACTCCAGTGTTATTGCCTGGAGACACCCAGGGACGGGGGAGCCTGGTGGGCTGCCATCTATGGGGTCACACAGAGTCGGACATGACTGAAGCGACTTAGCAGCAGCAGCATAGGGCTTACTGGGTCTGTGGGTCACAATTCAGGCAGGGACCCTGGGGATGACTAGGGGCTGGGATCTCCTGTAGTCATTCCCTCACATGGCTGCTGACTGATGTTGGCTATTGCTGGGACCTCAATCCTAAGAGCAGCCCCTCCTGTGCTACAGAAGTAGCCTGAGCTTCTTCACAACATGATGACTGGCTTTCAAGGGTGAGCATCACAAGAGAGGCAGAGGCTGAACTGCCATTTATGACTCAGCTGGGAAAGTCCACAACATAACACCCAACATGACATCCACCTCTTTTCATTGAGGCAGGCATCAAATTCTACCCTGCTTCAAGGGGAAGGAGATGGATCTTCAGCCCTTGATGGGAGGTGGCAAGGTCCTAGAACAGCAATGTGGGGCCAAAAATATTGCTGTGGCCACTTTTGGAAATTACCATCTTCTGCAACTAGAATTAAAGACCTTCCTTACAAGGAAAAAAAAAAAAAAAGAGGGAGAAAAGAAGCAGCCGAAACAACTAACAAATCACACCTGAAGGCTGAGTATGCCTGCTCCCATTTCTCTCCCTCTGGGGAATCTGCAATCTGTGCTTACTGCAAATTGAACAGGAATAAAGCATTTTAACTCAACATGATTGAAGCTTCTTTGAATATTTCATTTAACTGTCTAGTTTGGTGTATTGGAAAGTATGTTTAGAGGATATATCCCTAGCATAAAAGCCTTCACAATGAGGAAAAAGGGAAAAACAATTTTAATTGAAGAAATTATTTTTTAAAAATAGATCATGGACTAGACTGAAAAGAAACCATCAATAAATCTCCTAAAGCACAAAGTGCACAGGCATGCTCTGGCCACAGAACAATAAAGCCATAAATCAGGAAGATTTAAGCAGAAATTTCCCTCCCACTTGGAAATTCAAACACACCCTTCTGTCTATCTCTTGGGCATAAAGGAGGAAATGTTTGCAATCACAGAATATTTAGAAAATAAAAAATGAAACCATGCAAATCAAAACTCATGACTAAAGCTATTTTTAAGAGGCACGTAAATCAGTGAGGAATGAATAGCGACGAGGCAAGCAGCACCAGCAATGGCTGCCACTTTCTATTCTAGGAGCTTTACATGTGAGGATTAAATGAGTCAACATAATGTGTGGGTTAGTCGCTTAGTCGTGTCCCACTGTTTGAGACCCCATGAACTGTAGCCCATCAGGCTCCTCTATCCGTGGGATTCTCCAGGTAAGAATACTGGAGTGGACTGCCAGTCCCTTCTCCAGAAGATCTTCCTGACCCAAGGATCGAACCCAGGTCTCCTGCATTGCAGGCAGATTCTTTACCATCCGAGCTATGGGGAAGGTCTCGCAGCAACCTACAGGCGGGTACTATTATTTTCATTCTCATTTTACAGAGGAACAAATTGAGACACAGGAAGGATGAGTGATTTGAGCAAGATCACCCAACTAGGCCCTATTTTTCCAGGCACTGGGGTTACACAGTGACCTAGAAGGTAAAGGCCACAGTGTCTTTAAGTTGTGAGCTCCTCATGAGGACTGCACCAGTGCCTTCCTGGCTGAGAGGAGCAAAAGTGCCTCTTTGCTGCTGCTGCTGCTGCTACTGCTGCTAAGTCGCGTCAGTCGTGTCCAACTCTGTGCAACCCCTTAGACGGCAGCCCACCAGGCTCCCCCGTCCCTGGGATTCTCCAGGCAAAAACACTGGAGTGGATTGCCATTTCCTTCTCCAATGCATGAAAGTGAAAAGTGAAAGTGAAGTCACTCAGTCGTGTCCGACTCTTAGCGACCCAATGGACTGCAGTCTACCAGGCTCCTCCATCCATGGGATTTTCCAGGCTAGGCCTTCTCTAACAGCACCCCATCTGGGATAGGGAGGGAGGCCTTGTTTCTGCCAGGAGAGGCTGGGAAGTCCAGGCTCCCCGTGTGGTCTCTACTGGTACTGTGGGGAGGGAAGGGAGGACAGCAAGTGTCATCCCTGCCTGGTGGGGAGGAAAACCCCAGCTCCCTATGTATCCCTCTCTGTCACCACTTTGGCGGGTATGTTGGGGGTGACTTGGTACAGCCTAGTGGAGGCTGAAGTCTAGGCTTCCCCCTAAGACTTTTCTGGCATCGGTGGGAATGGGTCAGTGGTTTTCTGTGGTTTTGGCTAGAGGAGAGCTGTTTGTGCATGCATACTCAGCCATGTCCAACTCTTTGCCATCCCATGGACTGTAGCCCACCAGGCTCCTCTGTCCATGGGCTTCTCCAAGGGAGAATACTGGAGTGGGTTGCCATGCCCTCCTCCAGGGGATCTTTCCTGACCCAGGAATCGAACCCACATCTCCTGTATCTCTGGCATTGGCAGGCGGATTCTTTACCACTGAGCCACTTGGGAAGCCCAGAACTGTTTAGATAATTCTAAAAGTTTTCCGTTTCACTAGGATGACCCATTCCTGGTTCTCTGTCTAGGCAAAGCAGGCTTTGGTTAAGGGTTTGTTTTGTTTTGTTTTTGTCTGTTCCTGTTGGTATTTGTGGGTTGCCAGCTTCTTCAGCTCCAAGTCTGGGATTTTTTGAGGCAAACAACCAACCAACATAGGAACTAACCATATGTTATTCTTCAGGTCTCAAAGCCCCTAGCTGATCTGCCTTCTTCTCTCTGCCTCTCAGCCTTCTTATGTTTCTTTTATATGTAATGTCCAAGGGTTTTTAGTTTTACTCAGCTGGAAGAATATGGAAAAGTACATCAAATTCATCTTCCCAGAGGAAGTTGTCTCTTATTTCAAGAAAAAAATAATCTGACAGGATGTGTTCATTCTCAGGGCAGGAACAGAATGACGAGAGAATCACTCACTGGTAGCGATGGGAGGAGGGAGAAGAAAGGGCGGGATCCTGTGCACAGGTTGGCTTTAGATATGAAAATGGATAGTTCATCTGAAGTCACAAGAGGGAAAGCTGAGAATCTATTACAAATGCAGGGAGGTTGGTGGTGGCTGGATGAGGATGCGCTTCAGTGTTAGACTCCACTGTCTCAGTGGAATAAGTGAGAAAGGGAAGCCTTGGGGTTTGCAGAGAGAAGCTGCTTTCAAAGACGGTAGAGAGAACTGATTAGAGAAATACAGAAGGATTGCTAAGCATCCTGAAACTACATGAACTTTGAAGGAAATTAGTCGGCATGGTTGCTTGCTTTCCTCCAGAACCAGGTACAAAGTGGGCAGATAAGTAGGGGTTTAATCAGCAACTGTGCAATGTCAGATGATAGGAGGGGAAAAAACAAAAGGACATGAGAGTGTGTCTAAGGGAGCGATCATGATGGTGGAACACAAACTCCATACCACAGCGTGGCACAGCTCCAGAAGGTACTGTTTACATTGTATTCTGCAATACAGGGACCCTGCATAGACTCTAACATGGATGACGGAGAACCTAGGTAAACGGACAGTAAATATTTGGGAGGGTGAATGAATTGGGAGCTAATAGAGTTAAAGAATTGTTCAGGTGCGACTGGTAAATGAGAGACAGGAGATGATGGCCACAGAGAAGATATCAGAAATTGAGATTTAGGAGGTGAAACAGGTATCGGAAATGAAAAGATCTAGAATATGAGAGGTTATAGCTGAAATGAGGTGGAGGATGCTTACCTTAACAAACTTCCCACTGAGAATAACTAAACACAATGAATAAAATATATAATTATATTTTTAAATGCATCAATGACCTGGTAATATAGTAAGGCCAAAATGAACTCAAAGTGAGGTCCTAGTGGGATGACCCAGGCACTGATACTGGCCTTTGCACTGAGGGCTTTTGACAAATCAGAGGATCTTGAGTGTTCACAGTGTTCACAGCCTTTAGAGATATGGATGATATTTGACAAAGCAAAAGAGGGCAGTCTCAAAGACAATCCTACATAAAGCTAAAAAGGGTATACTAGAAATAAAACTGTTCCCATAGCAGACAACAAGGACATCTACTTATCTTAAAATTTTGCACTGGTAAAGGAAAAAAAAAAAAATCTTTCCTGAAAGTTTCTAAGTACAAGCTAGCCCTCATGTGTGAGTTTTCTTACTGGACTAGCTCTCTCAGTTCAGTTCAGTTCAGTCGCTCAGTCGTGTCCGACTCTTTGTGACCCCATGAATTGCAGCTCGCCAGCCCTCCCTATCCATCACCAGTTCCCGGAGTTCACTCAGACTCACATCCATCGAGTCAGTGATGCCATCCAGCCATCTCATCCTCTGTCGTCCCCTTCTCCTCTTGCCCCCAATCCCTCCCAGCATCAGAGTCTTTTCCAATGAGTCAACTCTTTGCATGAGGTGGCCAAAGTACTGTAAGCGTCTTTTAATTTCATGGCTGCAGTCACCATCTGCAGTGATTTTGGAGCCCCCCAAAATAAAGTCTGACACTGTTTCCCCATCTATTTCCCATGAAGTGATGGGACCAGATGCCATGATCTTCGTTTTCTGAATGTTGAGCTTTAAGCCAACTTTTTCACTCTCCACTTTCACTTTCATCAAGAGGCTTTTTAGTCCTCTTCACTCTCTGCCATAAGGGTGCTGTCATCTGCATATCTGACGTTATTGATATTTCTCCCGGCAATCTTGATTCCAGCTTGTGCTTCTTCCAGCCCAGCGTTTCTCATGATGTACTCTGCATATAAGTTAAATAAGCAGGGTGACAATATACAACCTTGACGTACTCCATTTCCTATTTGAAACCAGTCTGTTGTTCCATGTCCGGTTCTAACTGTTGCTTCCTGACCTGCATACAGATTTCTCAAGAGGCAGGTCAGGTGCTCTGATATTCCCATCTCTTTCAGAATTTTCCACAGTTTATTGTGATCCACACAGTCAAAGGCTTGGGCATAGTCAATAAAGCAGAAGTAGATGTTTTTCTGGAACTCTCTTGGTTTTTGCTCTACCTCAGTAGTCTGCAAAACTTCAAGCTGAGAATTCAGTTTAAAGTGGCCCTCTTTCAGTAGTAGCCATGGGCATCTGCCAGAAACACACACAAATCCTTTTTAAATGAACTCTCTTTAATCTCGACTTCAAATAATTCCCATATAAATATGTGTCCACAATTAAAAAAAGAAAGGCATGATGAGTGAACCCCAACAAAACAGCAAGAAACTCTCATCACCCATGTAAATGTTAGGCATTGGAAATATCAGATAGTATAAAATTTATGTACAATTTATAAAGATTGGAGAGGCAGACAATAGGGAGTCATCATTTGCAGGAGATAAGATTTTTACATAGAAAGTATAACAGAATCTATATATCAAATAGAATTAAGATTTTTAAAGTAAAATTGATGCTTATAAGGTCAATATTTTAAAAATGCATTTCTGTATACCAGCAACACATAATTAGAACATGTAATTAAAAGATGCCACTTACAGTAGTATCAAAAATATTAATTACCTAGGAAGAGACTTCACAAAATCCAAGTAAGGCCTGTATACATAAAATCATAAAAAGATTGAGCAAAATTAAAGGAAACTTAAATAAATGGAAAGAGATACCTTGTTCATGGATAGGAAGATTCAATATTATAAAGCCATCATTGCTTTTCAGATTGATGCACAGATTTATTTTATTATATTTAAAATCCCAACAAAGTATTTATTTTGACTGGTGGGCATTGAGGGATGGATAGTGGATTTTGGTAGGTTGATTCTCAAGTATGTCACAGCTGACACTGAAAATCAGTCGAGAAAGTATAAGCTTTAAAGTGATGCTGAGAAAACTGGTTATTCATATAGGAAAAAATTAATCTGAACTCCTACTAACACCACACGCCAAAAATCATTTCTATGTGTATAAAATACTCAAAATTTGGTATAGCTTTAAACATTTTTGAAAGTAATAGAAGAAAATGATCATTTCAAGTAAAGGAACATAAGATTCTCTCTGTCTTCCCTGGTGGCCCAGTTGGTGAAGAGTCTGCCTACAATGCAGGAAACCCAGGTTCAATTTCTGGGTCAGGAAGATCCCCGGGAGAAGGAAATGGCAACCCACTCCAGCATTCTTGCCTGGGAAATCCCATGGACAGAGGAGCATGGCAGGCTACAGTCCATGGGGTCACAAAGAGTCAGACACCACTAAGCAACTAAACCTACCTACCAGACAGAAAACACAGACAGTAGAGGAAATTACTATTCAAGTCAACTACATTAAAGCTTCTTTAGCTTCTGCATTATGAACTTTTTTCTGTTCATCCAGAGAAACCATAACAGGAGTGAAAAGATGAGCTACGCACTGAGAGAGGGCATTGCATGTGACAAAGGGTTAGCATCCAGACCATACAAAAACTATAACCATTATGGAAAAAAATACAACCTAATTTATTTTAAATGGGAAAACAACTTGAATGGGCACATCATTGAAGGGAGAACATAAATGGTAAATTAAACATATGAAAATATGTTTAACTTCCTTTGTAATCAGAGAAATGGGAATTAAAACCACAGTGGCATATTATTTCAATCTGATCAGATTGACAAAAATTTATAATTGTGAAATACCAAGAGTTACGAATGTGGAGTCACTGAATTCTTACACCGCTTGGTGGGAGAGTAAATTTATTTCAACCGTTTTGGAAAACAATTTGCATTGTCTATTAGGTTGAAGGCACTGCATGCCTTTGACCTAGCAATTCTATTCTCTGATGTTTGGTCTTGTACACACAGCATGGGAGATAAGTACAAGATGTTCATAGTACCATAGTTGTAAGAGCAAAAACCAGAAATAACCAAAGTATCCACCAAAAATAGAATGGATTAAAAATTATGGTACATTCATATGATTGAATACTATAGAGCAATAAACATGAATAAACTGTAGTTATTTGCAACGACATGGATGAATTTCAGGAATATGTTTATTATGTGAAAAAAGCATGTCCCAGAAAGACCCATATGGTAATATTCCAATTATATGAAGTTGAAAGCATGCAAATTCATACACACACAGATACACACACATACACACATATGTATATGGAATGATTAGGAAGGAAGGATGAGATTGGAGTGGGACACATAGGGGCTTAAATGTTCTATGTCTTAAACAGGACAGTGGATACATAAGTGATCATTGTAGTGTTACTTTTTTTAATCATTAAACATTTTATAAATATTCTTTTGTACATATTCAATACTTAATAAAATGTCAAGGCTTTTTGGAATTGAGGAGGAAAAAAGAGGTTTATCACAGAATGATTTCATGCTGGAAAGTTAGAAACAACTAAGATCCCCAATAAAGGTCTGGTTAAATAAATTAAGGTACATATGTAATACAGAACAGAATCTAGTCATGAAGGATTATGAGTCAGATGTGCATATAGTGACATGAAAAGCTGTATAGTAGGTAAAAGAAGTTACAGAATAATATGGTATCTCATTTGCATAAGAAGCATAAAAATACACATACATAAGACTATTAAGTGTTTAGTTAGTGCACCAAAAAGTTAACTGTGCTGGGATCTGGATGTTGACTATTAGAATTATGTTTAGTGCTTTTCCTTTTGATTTCCTCTCATTTTTCTCTACCAGAAACATTATTACTCTTATACCAAAAGAAGTCAGAGAAAGAGTAACAAAAAATATCTGAGAAAGATCAGAAAGAAGAATGTAAACATAAAATATTTGGAAATGACTTTCACAAAATATTCATGTTATTTGAAGAAAATTACAACACTATTCTTAGAGGTAAAAAAAAAATGATATTTGAAGATAAATGGATCCATCTGTCTATCATCCATCAAGTTTCTGGCTAAAAGGCAATATCATGAAGATTTAACTTTTCAATTTAATTTACAGGATTAAAATAACCCCAAACAAAATCCCAGTGAAGTGATTTCTCTAACTGATAAAATAGTTTTAAAGTTATCTGGGAGAATAAATGAGACAATAGAATAATAAAAGAAAGAAAGAAATATTGACAACAGAATTCTGAAAATTAAAAATTAAGAGGTTAGATTTATTCCAATGGATACATTTTAAAATGAATACTATCATGTAAGAATTGAATCGCCAGTCTATGTCTGACGCAGGATACAGCATGCTTGGGGCTGGTGCATGGGGATGACCCACAGAGATGTTATGGGGAGGGCGGTGGGAGGGGGGTTCATGTTTGGGAACACATGTAAGAATTAAAGATTTTAAAATTAAAGAAAAAAAAAATAAAATGAATGATAGGAACTTGCCTGGTGGTCCAGAGGCTAAGACTCTGTGTTCCCAGCACAGGGGTCCCTGGTCCAGTCCTTGTTCAGGGAACTAGACCCCCCCCCATGCCACAACTAAGAGTTCTCATGCCATGACTAAAAGGTCTAGCATGCTGCAGCTGAGACTCAGCGCAGCCAAATAAATCAGTGAATACTTTAAAAACTATTAAAGAAATAAGTAAAATTAACAATACAGCAACAACTACTGAACCGCTATGATACAAATAGAAAGCTCTTTAATAGCTAGTACAAAGTGCTCAAACATCATTTTGTATTTTTAGAAACAGTGAATGTTGGAGGAAATAATGGTAATAGAGAAAACACAAGATAAATAATGTTGGAATAATGGCTCCAAAATCACTGCAGATGGTGACTGCACCGTGAAATTAAAAGACGTTTGCTCCTTGGAAGAAAAGCTATGACCAACCTAGACAGCATATTAAAAAGCAGAGACTACTTTGCCAACAAAGGTCCATTCAGTCAAAGCTATGGTTTTTATAGTCATCATGTATGGATGTGAGAGTTGGACTATAAAGAAAGCTGAATGGTTAAAAATTGATGCTTTTGAACTGTGGTGTTGCAGAAGACTCTTGAGAGTCCCTTGGATAGCAAGGAGACCCAACAAGTTCATCCTAAAGGAAATCAATCCTGAATATTCATTGGAAAGACTGATGCTGAAGCTGAAACTCCAATACTTGGGCCATCTGATGCAAAGAACTGGTTCATTGGAAACTACCCTGATGCTGGGAAAGATTGAAGGCAGGAGGAGAAGGGGACGACAGAGGATGAGATGGTTGGATGGCATCACCAACTTGATGGACATGAGTCTGAGCAAGCTCTAGCAGTTGGTGATGGACAGGGGAGCCTGGCGTGCTGCAGTCCACGGGGTTGCAAAGGGTCAGACACAACTGAGTGACTGAACTGAACTGAATGGTTAAGGAAGGATAGTTAATTTTTTACATTAAAGTATATTCTAAATTTATCTAAATTACAGATGAATTAATGTGAAAAATTTAAATCATTATACAGAGGAAACAGAAAATCTGCAACATATTCACGATGGTATTAATATGTCACTAAATCCAATAACTTTGCAGGACCAACTGATAGTCTTGACTACCAACCTTCTATTTCTTCCCTTTGCTTTCTTTGACTTCTACAACATACAATGCCCTGATTTTTCACCCCACTTTGGTTGCTACTTCTCCAATTCCTTTGTAAGATTATACTCCTCCAAAAGCCATTATACATTTGAGTTCCTCAGAGCCCATTCTTTCTCTACACTGTCTCCCAAGGTATTCACATCTATACCCACAGCTCCAATTACCACCTCTACTCAAGCAACTCAAATTTAACTCTAGCCCAGCCATTTCTTTCCTATTAGTATAGGTCAAGATTATTGAAAGAGACAGGTGGCACAACAAAATGTACCATAATTAAGGAGACTGTAGTCACAAGATCATTTGCAGAGGGCTTAGGGAAAACAATAGAGAATCTATGCTCCAGCATCTCAGGGAACTTTTCCTGTCTAGACTTTAAGTAGGAGATGGAAGTGATTAATGGATTACAAAGAGAAAAAAAAAAAAAAACAGGAAGGGATGGGAGGAAGAAGAAGCAGGAGAAGCAGGAGGCAAAGGAGGAGGGTTTGAAGGAGTCAAGATGGAAAGAGGAGATGGGAAAGGGGAAGAGATGGTGCAGGATGCAGATGATACAAACACTCAGCCTTCACTCTCCTTCCTAATCTGCCTATACCCCGCCTTGACTGAATGGAACTGGAAGCCAGAGCACATGGGAGCCATGTGCCGGGGATACATGGAATCTTGGCTCCTCCCACCTGGGTCAGAGTCTCTGGACATGCATCAGAGTAGAGATGGGTGCAGACTGGCTCTAGATGGAGAGGCAGAAGAGATCTATTCACCTCCTACTGGGCTTCTTCTCTAGGACATGCAGGGGTATTTAAAATTCAACACGTCCAAGATTAAACTCATGAACTGCCCACTCCACAAACTCTCAAGAACAAAACTAATAAAAAACAAACTGACCCTCTTTCAGTGCTTTCTGTGTCGTCAAAGGGTATCAAGGTCAGGTCTGTATCTCATAACAGTGTAGGAATGGATTGGACTGGGACAAGAGTAGGTACAGATAGATTATTGAGGAGGCTATTCCATTAGTCCAGGCAGAAGTGAGGCTAGAACAAACCAGGGAACTTATGGAAATGATGAACACAAGTAGATAGGTTGGGAGAAGGCAATGGCACCCCACTCCTGGAAAATCCCATGGATGGAGGAGCCTGGAAGGCTGCAGTCCATGGGGTCGCTGAGGGTCAGACACGACTGAGTGACTTCACTTTCACTTTTCACTTTCATGCATTGGAGAAGGGAATGGCAATCCACTCCAGTGTTCTTGCCTGGAGAATCCCAGGGACAGGGGAGCCTGGTGGGCTGCCATCTATGGGGTCACACAGAGTCGGACACGACTGAAGCGACTTAGCAGCAGCAGCAGCAGCAGGTAGGTTGAAGTAGATACGTTGAGATGTTTAGAAGCAAAATTGTTAGGACTTGTTATTAGAATGGATGTTGGAGGTAAAATTAATGTGGTTCTCAAAGGTGACACCTTCAGGGACATCCCGTGGATCTTATGAAGGAGACACAACTCCTTGACGTGGACTGTTGGCCCTCCGTGGTCAGCATCCGCCACCCCCCACCCTCAACCTTCCACCTTCATCTTGCACCAGGCCCTTCTCAGGATGTGGACTCTGTTTACATTCTTTCAGTCCTTCCGGTTTCCTGTGCTTGCCCCTGAGCTGGACCTTTGCACCTGCTCTTTCCACTGCCTGTAATGCTCTTACCCAACTACCTAATTCCTCTTTATCATTCTGGGCTCAGTCACCACTTCCCCAGGAAAGCTTCCCTGACTTCCCCAACTCTAGTCCTCTTTTGAAAGCTCTCCTATACTGTGTCCTTCCCTTCATAGGACCTATCCATTAATACTTACATGCATTTATATGGCTTTTCAGTTAATTTCTAATATACACCAATGCCCCACCAGGATATGAACTCCAGGAGGACAGGGACTATATCTTTCTTGACTCACAATAGTCTTATTATCTCTAATAATGCCTGGCACCTTGTGGTTCACACACACTGACACATATATACACTCTTTGATGAATGAATGAATAAAAGTAAAAGCAATGGAATATATCATTAAAAAAAACACTGATGGATTTAATAGATTTAAATTATATTCTTACCTATATTAAACAAAAGTAAAGAATAAATTATAAGTGGTAAACTTGGAGATATATTCACAATGTAAAGAAAGACAAGAAGACTATATTCTCAGTAGAGTCCATGCCACATCAGCAATACAGATGCTAAGAATACCCAACAAGAATTGACAAAAATGAAATTTAAAAAAGCAACAACAACAACAAAAACCCATAGAACAAAAAGGGTTATGATAAACTTTCATTAAAGAAATTGAAACTCCAAATAAAAGTGACCTAAAAAATAAGGAAATACTATCTTGTGGACTCAAAAGGAGAGGATGGCTTCTTTCGGGATCATAAGATGGTACCCAACAGTCACTGGGGGGTGGGGGGCAACATGTTCTCTTGTTCACATTCATCAGAAGAGAAATGGAGTCTCTTCACTAACAATACAATATAAGCCCTTCTCCTTAGCTTCACTGAGTCAGTTTAGGACCAAGCTTGATCAATTCTGCTATCAGAGGAATGCCATATTCTCATTTTGAACCATTCGCCAGCAAGAGAGATTGGATTTTCACGTTTGATTTGTGTTAATTGAGACCCATTCCTGGCACTGGGGTCAATTCCAGAAACCACAATGTTGCTGAGGAATCAAATACAAAGTTCACTGATATTGGCCACAACCATGGGGGGAAACAGTCAACCTTAGGAGTGAAGCAGATACAAGAAAACAAGGACAGCAGGGAGGTGTCATTGTTAAACTTGCAAACTTCAAGTCTGCTTGAATTTTACAAAATTATCATTCATTTAAAACAGCTTAAAAATTGGCTTAATCTTTCTGGAGGGCAACTTGGCAATATATGAAAAACCTTGAAAACACTTATGACAGATTTTGGAAAGCATACATGTGTGTAGAAATAAGACAGAAACACACAAAAATGTTCTTGTGGTTGTTACTGGCTGGCAAGTTTATGGGTAATTTTTATTTTCTTTTAAATATTTTCCAAATATTCTTTAACAAGCCTAATTTTGTTTATTCAAACACAAAGAACATGAAGGAACCTGTTATTTCAGAACATGGACCACTTTCAGTCAGAAATATCCTCTGAAAGCTTAAGCAGTGGGAAAAGCAGTGGCAAGGTTTCATTGTTCTCTTAAGGGGATGAAAAGAAAACAACAATCTATCTGAATCAAAGATTCCAGGTTACAGAATCCAGGGGGGCAAGAAAAAAGAACAAGTCATAAAATCCTGCAGAAAGATATGTGGCTATCCACACAGCATTTAGCACAGGTTTATTCTAATTCTTGCTCTAATTCAGCTCCATAGGCGCCTGGCTAGAGGCCTTAGTGAGTGAACAGTTAAAGCCACATGACCAGACTGAGCTGGATCTACTGTCACTCTTGCTGACGAGAACAGGTAGGACAGTTTTAAAAACATGAGCCCAGGAAAACATCTGAACTCACTTTTAAGTGAAGAGTCTGAACACCTGGGATTTAGGAATGTGTGTTACTGAACTGGGACTTCCAACAGATCTTTAACCGTGAGTATCAGTGACAACGTTCTTTCTCCAGATTTAATTGGATCATTTCCCCCATTTTTCCCAGACCACCCATTTGATTCTCCACCTTTCTGAGTAACTTTAGACAAGTCATTTAACTTCTGCTGTAGCCTTTCAGAGAGAGGCTCCGTCATGGACTTCCCTCTATCTAAACATCTCCAGGGTTTCCTTGAAATGAAAGATCAGGAAAATCTATAAATTAAGCACAGCCTTCAGGAGAAGGAAATGGCATCCCACTCCAGTACTCTTGCCTGGAAAATCCCATGGACAGAGGAGCGTGGTAGGTTACAGTCCATGGGGTCGCAAAGAGTCGGACACAACTGAGCGACTTCACTTTCAGGCTAATACTACTGTATTTTTACACCGTCCTTGTTTTAAGGGCTTACAAACAGACCTTTCACCTAGATAAGAAGGGAGTATTTGCCAGCATCAGATCCTATCCCATCAGTCTCCCAGCAGTTACAGCAATCCAGCAGCTCAGCCTGTGCCTACATGGGCCGTGAATGCACTCGTGAGGACGCAGAGAGGCAGGAAACGGGGTTAGGTTGATTTCCATCTATGAGCAGCGGCTTAAACTGGCGTGCTGGGCAGCTCCGTCTCCCATTGGCCACAGCTGCTATGAACAGCAGGATGAGGCTTGACCTATATCTGTCGGGTGGAAGGCAAGCCCTGAATTTGTTTGTAGCAAACTTCAGTGTTCCAGAACGCCAAGTTTCCCTTGTGCTTGACCACATACAATATTTTTATCAGGAACCGTGATATCCTCCACCTGTGGGGTACTTAACATCTGTGGGGTCCCCCCTCCACCTCGATTCTTTTGCTCTCTTTCTCACCACCTCTCTCCCTCCTGTTGCCCTGTGACCACTTTTGTCCCCCTGCATCTGTGTCATCCTCTGGCGGGGAGAGGTTGTGATGGCCACAGCTGTGCTCCTTCGAGCAATCACGGTCACACGGGCCCTTCTCTGCCTGCCCCAGTTTCCATGTGACCAAGTGTGCCCATCCCTGGCACTGGCAGTTGTTACCCAGGTTAGCACGGCCTCATGCCTGCATGTGCCCTTCTGGGCCATCGAGAGTTTCAGGATGTGTCAGTCACTAACACCACTGCAGCTGTAGACAGAAATACAGAAGCATGTCCAAAACATGGGTCCTAAACTTCCTACACAGTAAATGTTTAATAGTTTTTGAAGACCAGATAATTTCAAGATAGCATGCAAGTGTTTGGACATTGGTTTCCCCAGGTTAGAGAATAAGCTGCTTGACCTTGCACTGGGGCAGTCACCATGCAGACACGGCAAAGCCCCTTTCCTTTGTCTTGGGTCTCAGTCAATATGGCTGTTGTTTTGAGTCTCAGTCAGGAGTGTGTGTATTTATTTACACTGACATCACAATGAGAAACTTAACCTACTCAGTTCTGCCGTCACACGAAAGCATCAGTGCACTTAGGCTTCTATTTATAATGCAGAAACGGCTCTCCATTACCTATTCTCATTTCTTCACTGGGGCCCTGTAGGAACAGAAATGAAGCCCAGATGACGGAAAATTATTCCAGCAACTCAGGTCCCCATGTACACGAGCCACATCACTGTAATTTGAGATGGGAAAGGCCTATTAAGTCATCCCACTGATTCTCTGAGGGCGTGTGGTGGTTTTTTCCCTCTCCAATACGCTGGTCTACTTTTTAGTGCCTTTTCCAATTGTAAATGGCACAGGTGATGGGGCTTCCGTGCCTTCCTGGGGGACAGCGCAGCTCAGCCTGTAATAGGCCTCTCCATCAGGGCATGAGATCTGCTCAGCCACGTAAATCATCTTTGTTTTGACTTTCATTTCCACCCCTCCTCCTGCCATCCCCTTGGACCACACTAAATTATTCCTCTCTGTCCCTGGTATTTACACCCTTCAAGCTCTTGTGGCCAGAGAGCCG
Organism: Budorcas taxicolor; assembly: GCF_023091745.1. NCBI lineage: Eukaryota > Metazoa > Chordata > Mammalia > Artiodactyla > Bovidae > Budorcas > Budorcas taxicolor. Next base: position 17,903,265 of record NC_068913.1, read on the forward strand.
GTCCCTCTTAGCCAGAGCCAGTGGTCATGCTAGGAGACTTCTCTCTTTCATCTTCCCTCTGAAGGCAGTCCCTTCAGGCTGATCAATCAAGTCTGTTGCTCTTAGATGAATGCCAATTGGTTTCTCAATAATTTGCCTCATTTCTTTGTCACTCTGGCTGCTCAGGAAAATCCCCTTTGTTTGTCTCTGTTGTTGCAAAATAAGATGATGGAAGTAGAATCTCTGCTTACAGCAAACAGAGCGGACCTCTTCAGCCACCAGGCATCCTCCTGCCCCCAGGACACTGGCAGGAGGGACACGCAGACCCTTATCTTTCACTCTCTTGCTTGGGTGCGGAGCTACTGTGTTAATAGGACTTTGGTGTGTTTGTAGAGACAGGAAAAGGTAATATGTATTTCATCCAACCAGCTTTCCTTGTGGCATATTCAGTTAATGCCCATTCACTGTTTAAATCATAGTTTGCTGCCCATCTCAATCCTCAGTTGGAAAAGCTTCCTTAAACTCCCTCAAGGGAAAGCTAGCCTCCTCTTTTCCATTAATGCTCCCACGTTTCCTGATTACTAAAGAGGACGACATAGCCACACTGGACACCTTTGCCAGAGGGGGAATTCCCCTGCTCTGAGAGGGACAGACCTTGAACAAACTGAATGTCACTGCCAACCAGGAAATTTGGGGAGTGGATTTTGCAGTGCTAGGGTCAACAGTGTTCCAACCTGTCCCCTAATTCCCCTGAGTGCTAAAGTACCACATTTAATAAGGTCTTTCATAATGTGCTCAATGTTCATCTGTCTGCAATAATAATAACTAGCTCAGTGTTTTATGATCTGTTTTCATCCAATTACTACTGGATCAGCCCTGGGATTTCTTTGGAGGGAATGATGCTAAAGCTGAAACTCCAGTACTTTGGCCACCTCATGCGAAGAGTTGACTCATTGGAAAAGACTCTGATGCTGGGAGGGATTGGGGGCAGGAGGAGAAGGGGACGACAGAGGATGAGATGGCTGGATGGCATCACTGACTCGATGGACGTGAGTCTGAGTGAACTCCGGGAGTTGGTGATGGACAGGGAGGCCTGGTGTGCTGCAATTCATGGGGTGGCAAAGAGGCGGACACGACTGAGCGACTGAACTGAACTGAACTGAACAGTCACTAGAGGAGGAAATGGCACCACATTCCATTATTCTTGCCTGGAGAATCCCATGAACAGAGGAGCCTGATGGGTTAAAGTCCAAGGGCTCAAAGAGAGTTGGACATGAATGAGTGAGCATGCACACACTTAACAGTCACAACCACCTTGTAAGAAAGAAATTATCTTCTTTATTTTACCAGAGAGGAAATTGAGGCTTAGAGAGGTTCCATTGCCCAATTTCACAAATACTCAGTTAATTCTCCTTTCCATTCCCTTTTGTTCTTCTCCTGAAATCATTGGAAAATATGCTCCATGAACAATATGTGAAAAGGCACTAACTGCATACAGGTTCCTAAAGTCACTGGGGCTCTGGTCATTGCATAATATTTCTCTGTGCTCTTAGTTGGCAAAAACAGAGTGACTAGACGTCATTCACAGTTCGATAGGAGTCCTATGGTTTATCTGCAGTATAATTCAGTTGTTATTTGATGACAGAGTATATTAAAATTTATAAGACAGAGGCTGCTATCTCCTTCTAAACAACAATGTAATATTATTAGGAATGAGCTAAAAGTGAGCTTATCTCTTCAAATACCAGTTCAGACCCTGAGGGGATCTGTTTTTCCTGCAAAGTTGATAAAATTATATACACCGAAGATAAAAGAAGAAAGAACTATATATGCCAATACATGGTTATTGCATGATTTGAAGAAACAAAGGACCTGAATAATACTGACTTTTTTGAGTCATTTAGAAAGCAGAAATATAATTTTCTACCAAATAGATGGTAAAGGAGGTGCAGTATCCTAAACTTGTGCTAACAGCTAGGCAAAAGAGGGTATTGATTGCATCATTAATTTTCAGATAGTGCTTATCAATATTTTTAATTTGGCAAAAATGGGATTACAGTAGGAGAAAGACCCATGCTGAAAGGGTTTTATGCCATAAGAGATTGAAGCAACATCCAAACTGCCAGAAATTTGAACAAAATCCACATCAAGAAATGTATGCTGTTAAGTAAACTGCTTCTTTCTGTAGCCTGGCCAGAGAAAGCAAATTGCATGTGCACATATAAACTGTCAACACACAGAAACATGCAAAAATCTCTGTCTCTATCAAAATGGAAGGTAAAATTATTCCTTCTCTATCAGTGTTAAGATAGAAGGCAGAATTATTCTTTCTGCATCAGCTCCTGGGCCCTCCCTTGTCTCATGTGTAACTAACTCTAAATTGTACTTTGTGGCTAGACTGATGGTCTGTAACTTTGTTGCAAGAAATTACTAAGCCAATGCACCCCTGAAGATATACCCATGATGATTCCAGCTGTGTTTCTTCATACCCAGTACTTAATGGTAAAAAATAAAACCCTTATTGCTTAAAAAAAAAAAAAAAAGTACTACAAATGCAATACATGTTTACTATGATGAAGTTTAAAAATATGAGAGGAAAAAAAAAAAAACCTGATAGTTTTTATTTAGATGCAACCAATTCTGACACACCCTCCTACTGCCTTATCTACATAGCTATATATAATACGTGTATATAGTCATCTTTTTTAAAACAGTGAGTTATTGGTTTTAATCTTCAATAATGCTTCTTTTTTCCTTTAACTTAAGATCTCTGAAGCTCTTACGGGAAAGCTAATGCTGTTTTGAACTGATCTAAATAGGGTGAAAAATGCTTTAATTAAGTTTTTAGTAATATATCTACCTCATAGGACTCCCATGAGATTTGAAATCTTTTAAAAGTCCAAGACACCTTCTATAGCCAAACTTTGGATAAATACCTAGAAAATACACCACACCTACTATTCTGCTCAGAATGAGTCTATACGAACTTTCCATGGATTTCAATGTGTATCAGTGACCTGCAACACAATACAAAGAGACTGGCATTGTCTAAACCCAGCTTTGGGAATGAAGGGAAGGGGGCAGGAGTTTGATATCAGACCTAAAGGACTGATGTCAATATCAGGCTCGTTTCTTTGCCCACCTACCTCCCCTGACCATGCACATCATCTTTGCTCCCAAGAACAGAGCTTCTCAGGAGTATTTTTTTAAAAAACATCTTCCAGCTTATTCTTAAGTCTCCAATACTGAAACATCTATGAAGTCCTTGGAACCCTAGACAGAGTTTTGACTTTTTACACTGTACTGAATATTGGATTCCATCAAATCTAAGACACTATTAAGTTGTACCATTATTTTAAAGTGATGCTAAGAAAAAAGATGCTGCCAATTATATTATGACATGCCATTAATTTCACATTTGATGCAGTTTCAGAGATGTTGCTTCGAAGGAAAGCTCTGACAAATCCAGACAGTGTATTAAAAAGCAGAGACATCACTTTGTCTACAAAAGAGTATAGTCAAAGCTATATTTTTACCAGTAGTCATGTAGAGATATGAGAATTGGTCCATAAAGAAGGCAGAGCACCAAAGAATTGATGCTTTCGAATTGCAGTGCTGGAGAAGACTCTTGAGAGTCCCTTGGACTGCAAGGAGATCAAACCAGTCAATGCAGAAGGAAATCAACCCTGACTATTCATTGGAAGAACTGATGCTGAAGCTCCAATACTTTGGCCACAGGATATGAAAAGCCAGTTCATTGGAAAAGACTCTGACCCTGGGAAAGATGGAAGGCAAAAGGAGAAGAGGGTGACAGAGGATGAGATGGTTAGACATCATCACTCACTCAATGGACATGAATCTGAGAAACAGGAGACAGTGGAGGACAGGGAAGCCTGGCATGCTATAGTCCATGGGGTCGCAAGGAATTGGGCATGGCTTAGCAGTTGAACAACAATAACATACACTGCATAAAGAATGTTCAGTCACATACCGTGAACAGACTTTTGGTGCCTACTACATATTAGGTTATGTACAGAAAATTTAAAATTAGAATAGATATCTTTGACATTTCATTTGTTTATTTTTTTGGATTGAAATCAAAGCAAAATGTTCATATTTTAACATTTATGTTTCCATAGAGAATACTCATTTTTCCAGACCTAACTTTATGGTCTCAGAGTGGGAACAGAGGCCATCCATATGGTCTTGAGTTTCTTTATCTCTTTGTAATGTATCCTCAGAGACAACAAAACTTTAAGTTAGACCTCTTTTCAGTTCAAGAAGCATGTCTGGGTTCCTTCAGCTTCAAGATTCCAGCTAGTCACTTAATTTCGTTTTTTAAAAATTCATCAGGTTTTGAAAATGCAGATTTATTCCAATCTATATTTATCATATCTTCTGCTTGGCCAGTTTAATTACCAGACTGAATACTTAAAGACAGTGAAACTCAGGCCACTTAACTGATTTGTCCCTCAGCATTCAGGGAGGTTCTTTTTTGTCTAGGTAAGTCTGTCCAACACAAAGTGCGGCCTTGTTCAGGCTCTTTTAATCTTACAGACCGAAATATGGTCTTTCAGTTGCCTAAGATATCTCTTCTCTTGAGCGTCCCTGGTGGGTCAGTTGGTAAAGAAATCTCCTGCAATGCAGGAGACCTGGATTTGATTCCTGGAAGATCCCCTAGAGAAGGAAATGGCAACCTATTCCAGTATTCTTGCCTGGGAAATCCCATGGACAGAGGAGACTGGCAGGCTACAGTCCATGGGGTCGCAAGAATCTGACGCAACTCAGCAACTAAACCACCGCCACCAAAGCTTCTGTAATCAAAGTCCATATTTCTATCTTATTTTAAATCATTCTGCCCCATGTTGGCAGCTGCTTTCTAGTATCCAAATCTAGAATCACGTGGTTTCCCCTTAGGGAGAGAAAGAGGCATTCCCTATTTATACAGAAGAGTAATTTGCTACCTGGGATATAAACACAGAGCCACCAGCCCGTCAAATGCGAATCTGCTGAGACAGTCAGGGAACAACTTTGTAATGCTCCCAGCCTTTCCTCTTTGTACCCTTTCTCCTTTTCTTGCTTTAAAATGATTATATTTAAAGCACAAGATAGAAATAGAAACATTAAAAATATTTAAAATGTGAAATTTTGATGGAGTTTTAAAAAGGCATATTTAAAGGAAATATACATACCAGTGATCTTTGGTGCAATAAGTTTACCAGCTGTGTACTGAAGGGTAATGGTCTCTTTGAGCCCCCTCTCTCCCATTAGGCTGCTCCCTGGGGCCACAAATAAACCCGTTAGCTAGAAAACAAGCTGGAGGAGGCTGAGCAAAGATTTATATCACCAAGGGCAAACTTTTTCCTGAAAAGGCAGAAAAATCCCCAATAACTGTGAGGAAGGTGGACTCCAGAAGGCATTAATTAACAACGGTCCTGAAGGGAAACTTCCAAGGGAAGGGCTGAGACAGGAAGGGGCAGGCCTGATATGTGCGGCATAGGCCTTAATTGCTTTTTGGAAGTGGCTGAATTGGGCAAAGACATCCTTATTCTTCAATGAACAGAAACATTTTTCTCCAGGTCATCTGGATTCTTTGCTCCCCTAAATAAATACTTCTGGATCCAATCGGAGTGGGAGACAAAGAAATCTGGTTGTTTAAAAATCCCACTCATATTGCTGAGCTGCTTTCTTATTGATTATAATTGTATCTTTCGTTTACAACCTCAGTAAGTAACTGAGGTTCTAACTGTTGGTCTTGAAATGTGATGCCAGACCCAAGCCGTATTCCTTGAGATCACGGGGTTAATGTTCCTTCATTTAGAAATGTAACTCCTAGAACGGTTTCCCTCAAAAATTGTGGGACGTTTAACCATTCCAATTTTATCTAACACAGATGATTAAAATACATTTAAGCAAGTGTGTGTGTGTCTGCTACAGACTGAATGTTTGTGTCCTGGCAAAACTCATATGTTGAAATCTTAACCCCCAGTGTGTGACAGTATTAGGGAGTAAGTTTTTTTTTGGGGGGGGTGGTTAGGTCCTTAGGGTGAAGCTCTCAGGAATGGCCCTAGGGCTCTTACAAAAGGGACCCCAGAGAGCTTTCTGGGCCCTTTCACACTGTGAGGACACAGTGAGAAGGTGACTCTCTATAAACGAGGAAGCAGAGCCTCACCAAGATGCCGCGTCTGCCGGCACCTAGATAGTGAACTTCCCTGCCTCCGGAACTGTGAGCAATAAACGTTTGTTGTTTGAGCCACCCGGTCTATGGTATTCTTGTTATGGCAGTCTGAACGAAGATAGCTTCCAAATGGGATGATGATATCTTCAAAAAAGAATTTTAGTTTTTTTTTTGTTTGTATTATATAATAAAGGGCGGATCTAAATTCAAAACTGGTTTTAATCACAAATAAAAACTGTAAATGCAGGTTCAAATAATAGTGTAGCTATCAAGTGCTGATGTTTTCTTTGCATTTCAACTATTTCTGGAAATATAAACATAAGCAGTATGATTAAAGAAAAATGAAATTATCTCATGGCTTCATTTCCTGTTTTCATTACTCATTTCAACTTTGATAAGTGTGGTGAATAAAATGTACTACATAATTACAGTGTGCCAGAGATTCCTTCGGACACAACCTACATTAATTGTAAGGTGTTTTTAAATGAAATATGTGTGCCAGGTAATGGATATGGACTTCTAAGATCAACAATCATCTTCCTCTGTGAATTCTTCAGTTCCTTAGCTTATCAGTAGAACACAACAACCAAGATAGCCAGCTTTTAATGAGTGCTTACTATATGCCGGGCACTGTGCTAGAAGCTTTAATAGTATCATCTTGCCGAACTCTTCTGAGAACTCTGTGAGCAAGGTGTGATTATTATCTCCATTTTACACACACGGTACCATAAGTTTAACTGTATGTTTTCTCTGTGCCTTGTGAGTTTTAGGCAGGGAACTAAACTCTGAAAGTTCTATGTAATAATTTTAGCATAATAAGAAATTACTTGAAGGATCAATTTTATTTGCCGTGATGAGAACATAGTTTGCTGCCACCAATGGGCTTGATGCTATGTAATAAATATCCCTTATCATATGCATAATTCCCGATATATTGTTTTATTTCTAAATTTTAAGATGTTTGCAGAAAGTCATGTTTGTGGGGGGAGGTGCTGTGCACAGGCACATGTGTGGTGGTAAAGCATTCTTTCTAGTAATATGTGTAAAACCTATTTTTTTCTACATATAGAAAATCTCAAGCTACCGAGATATGAAAATAAAAGCCATCAGTTATGCCAGGGAACCATTGTTAACATTTTGGTATGTATTCTCCCAGTTGCTTTTATCCATGTGTATATAAAAACATATTCAAATTCAATTGGAAACATACTTTATACCTTGGTTTGATTTTGCTGATTTTTAAAAATTCATTTGATAATTGTATATCAAAATGTTTTCTTACAATCATTAAAGTTTCCTCTACATAATTTTAAACACAGAATCCCATTGCATGGTTATACTTTAATAACTAGACCAAGTCCTTATTGTTGAACATGTAAGTGTAGGTGGAAAAACTTTAAATATAAATTCCTAAAGTCTTCCCCACATTACAGATCTTAGATCTTTCATGATTATAAAAGCACTGAACCAAATTTCTATAGATTTTAATTTTAATCTAAAACTACAGAGTTAAAGGCAACTTCAGAGGAATTTAGTCAATTTTCCTACTTCTACATAGGAATATATCACTGTCTCAGATATATCTTTCTAGAAACTATCTTGAATTTAATGAGGGAAGTATAATATTATACTTGGTGTCAGGAGCACAGGCTTTGACCCTGGACCAAATACTAAATAAAGGACTCTAACCTTTCATTTGGACTTTATTCCTCTCATTTACTTTCAGTTTCTATGAGGATTCCATTGCAGGGTTTTTGAAAGATTTCATGAGATAATGTATATAGAGTGTCCTGCACAGCATAGATGCTGAACATATGCTAGATCATTTTATTTACCCTGCATTTCTCAAATCTGTAAGATGTCCTTGCATTTTTCTACAATTCAAGTAAACACACACCACTATTTCTGAAGATCATTACTAAGTCCTGGAAACTGGTTTGACGTTTTCTAGAGTCTACTCTCATAATTCTTAAACATTTAGACCTTCCTAAATTGCAAGACACCAAGCTGTACAGGATATATTGCCATTGGTCTGGCCAGTGACACTGATGGTGGGAAATTTCACCATTCTTTATATATTGTCTCGCTGGCATTATAGGAAGAACTCACTGAATTCTTAAGAGAGTCTGATGTTATTCACTCGGGTTCCGTTTCTAGGCCAGCATGACAAGGATAACTGCTTTCCTGTGCTGTACTCATGTCTTGATACTGATTCTTCCCCTTGCTTAGAAGCAGTTCCTTCTTTCAAGTTAGTTTCATTCATTTGGGTCTGTTTTCCAACGTCAGACTATTTGGTTTTAATCGTATGGTCAGGTCATCTGCACATGTACTATAATCTATTCTTAAGTTGCTGATTGCATTTAGAGCAAATGAGTTAATCTGCACCCTCACAGTTCAACAAGAAGCCATTTATCCCTCTATGCAGTGGAGTAGGGACGCAGAAATAAAGCCTGCCTCTTTTGGAAGCAGTTTTCTTTTTAATGTGAGTCCAGTAGCTGAAAGTTTTTCTAGCCTTACATGTTTGAGTAGATTTTGGTATGTCATCTGTGTGGATTAGGAGTCTGTAGGCTTTGGCTGTGAAAGCTGTAATTACCAATGTTTGAAAGACATCTGTGAGGGTGAGGATACGGAGAAGATAAGCCAAAAGCAAGATATATAATTACCACACCCTGTCTTCCTAGCAGGAACTCGGGGTGTGTAAAGCAAATTAGGACCTTGTAGACAGCCCTTTTCCTATCAGGGTGCATCATCAGGGTGCTCGGCAAGTAGGTAATCAATCTCTCAGGCAGGAAGTATCCGCTCTCACATACATGATCGGCTGAAAATCAGAGGTGGAAAAGGTCCATGCTTCTCTATTATTTACTCAACATACCCCTGACTCTCTTCCTATACAGGCAGTTTTTATACAGAGGAAAGAACACTGGGCCTGCAGTCAGGAGAACTGATTTCCAGTTCTCAGTCTCTCATGAGCTGTGACCCCAGCCAAGGCTTCAAGCCTCAATTTCCCCATCTGTAAAATGGAAGTCATGTAACTACTTCACACAAGTATTGCATATAAAAAGGTCCTACTTATGAAAGGGCTTTAAAAATACTATGAAGTTTCTAGAAAAGAAAAAGTCATGGAGAATCACACCATTTCTTTGGAACGCTGAATATTTGTTTTGGTTTTCATTTCTAGTTGAATACCGAACATATATGTTTTTGATATTTATGAGTTGAATGCCCAGCTCCACTATGAATAGCTATGACTGGGAAATATTGAGAGAAATTACAAGGTGTCTTGTTATTGATAATTAAAACAAAGGAACGAACTCTTTCAAAGGTAAGGGTAGCTTAGACCTAACTCACAGTTCTCTACTCAGACTGGTTTTTCTTAGGTTTCCTTTAAGGAAAACTCCTTAAAAGTTTTGCAAGAATAAGTGAGGTGAGATTGGCCCTTGAGTAAGGAAAGGGGGCAGCTAAAGCCTAAAGCCTCTTTCTCAGTAACAAATTTAAGTGCCTTGTTTATTTTCGTGTGATTAAGTGACATTTGTATAAATACCTTATTGAGTAATGGTGCTGTGGCAAAACTGAAGTTTATGTAGGGCACTGCTCCACCCAAGGTAAGCGATTAGAGCAGGTATGTAATCTAAGTCCCCGCGGGCTCCTCCACTCAACCCTGTGAGTAAGTAGTACTCGGAAGGAAGAACAGTGTGGCCCATGTGCATGGTTGAAGGTGGAATACAAGGGCAGGAGAAGCTTCTCTGAATGAATGAAGGAAGTGTGAAGGGTGGCAGGGAGACTAACAGCTGAAAATTGATTCTGACTATTGATGTCAGTCTATTGAGTTAATGCAAATTAAGGTGGCATGAGATTTGTTTTTTAAAAAGCCTTTTCCCCGTGCAGTGTAATAATAACCATCTTACTTTAAATGTAGCCAAGAAGGGCTGTGTTTGCTCATGTGATCCAGTTTCCACACTTCCCACACCTGGGGAAGTATCAGCTAATATTGATTTAGCACTAATTTATACCTGATGGTCAGAGTCAACTAGGAGAGAGGAAAACTGGTACAAATTAGTGAGGCCCTGTGGTCCCTGAAAGTGGTCTGAGACTCGAATGTTGTATATCAATACAAATCACCCTTTCTGGGAGGGAATGGAAAAAATATTTTAAGCAGATCTGAATCTGCTCTTAATGGCTCTACTGCTGTCGGGCTAAAGATCTCCTTTAAGAATGCTAGGAATGGGTAAGGTCAAGTTACATTCTTAGATTTTTATTATGTTTAGCTTATTAATTTGGGAGCTAAGCAAACTAGAAGCAGAACAGGCTTTAAAATACCTGACTTGTTACTGTATTATGAGTAATCACTGTTAGCTGGTTTACTCCATTTACCTTTTCCTCAGTGAAATTCTCTATAATAAAGAAATACCCATAAACTACTCTTATATTTAAATACTGGTGTAGATTATTCAGAACCGTAGAATTAGATACCTATCCTTTGAAAACTGTTTTATTTGTGTAATTTCCATAAATTGATGTCAGTTATCAACACTTCTTTGAATTATATTTTGCTAAACACTAATATTTAGGGCCTGTGATTAAATTTGGGGAACTTTTATTCGTTTCTAATCAACAGCTCCCCAAATTTGCCTAATCATATACATCACTCAGGGGACTTGTAAAAAACTGTACACTTCTACCCCTCCTGCTCCCAGACCTGCCAAATTTAGACTCTACAAGGAACAAGGCTGAAATCTATTGTTTAGGAAGGTCCCAAGAATGCCTCATGAGCTATATGTTTGGAAAATAGCTGTGCCCTTGTTGTATTTCTGATGATGTTAGAACTCTTCACACCCCAATATTCCCTTTTGCCCACCCGCTTCCTCAGTGACTGCACGCTTTTTTTCTATTCTACCCCACCTAAGAGATAAGGCACGTGCCCACCAACCACTGTGACCCTCGGCAATGAGTCCCCACTGCCGTGGTGGTGGACAGCATCAACCGTCTTGGGTAGGGAGGTGATGGAGCAAAGGGATAGAAGTGTAGTCTGGAAAAGTCTTCCCAGAGATTCCCCTTGACAACCAGTTGTAGAAGACATTGCTACCTCCTCAAGTGGCCATGTTCAACCTCCCTTTGTGCTAAATAGAATTTTTCTTTCCCTTCACTCTCTTATCTTCCCTTCATCCTGTAATGGAAGGGAAAACACTATTCTATTTTTGTCAGACTTGTGCTGTTGATCAAATCCTCTACTGCCTCATAGAAATGAAATCTCTTCATCTTCCTCATTCAAGCTTTTTCTCTTTTGGCTTCCATTAGCCCATCAATAGACGTTTCTTCCCTATTCTTTTTAAACTAAAGCTTTTTATGCTTGTTTGGACTCCAGTGAACCCCAAGATCTCATTTTACTTCATGCCTTGTGTTTATTGTCAAATTCCTCAGAAAGAGAACCCTATATTAGTTGCATTCAACTCCTCACCATTCTCATCAACCCAACTGTCCCCTGGCTTCTGCAGAGCCACATTTTATTGACACTGCTGGTGTGAAGATTACCAGTGATGAGATCCAATGGTTTTTGCTTAGCCCCTAACATTCTTCTCCATCTAACAGCTTTTGACATTGCTGATCACTGCATCCTTTAAAAAAACACTAATCAATTAGTGATCATGGAATTATAAGGACAGAATCTTATTCAAATAATTGAAACAATAAGGGGCAGGGTAATTTAAGACCACAGAAACTCTTACCGAAAGTGTAATATCACTGCACCAAGCTTAGAGTTAGGAACTGGAAACCTATCATGCATGCTAAGTCGCTTCAGTCGTGTCTGACTCTTTGTGACCCCATGGACTATAGCCCTCCTACAGTCTACATGGACTGTAGACCCATGGACTATAGGCTCCGCTGTCCATGGGATTCTCCAGGCAAGAACACTGGAGTGGACTGCCATGCCCTCCTCCAGGGAACCTATCAGTAAGCAATAAAGTTTTAACGAAGAATTCTTGGGCACCTGCTGTATTCTAGGCACTGCTAGGTGTCAAGTGACCAAGTAGTGAATAGAAGAGACAAGGTCTCTGCCTTTAGACACTTTACAATCTAGTGGAGAAGGCAATGGCACCCCACTCCAGTACTCTTGCCTGGAGAATCCCATGGACAGAGGAGCCTGGTAGGCTGCAGTCCATGGGGTCACGAAGAGTTGGACACGACTGAGTGACTTCACTTTCACTTTTCACTTTCATGCATTGGAGAAGGAAATGGCAACCCACTCCAGTGTTCTTGCCTGGAGAATCCCAGGGAAGGAGGAGCCTGGTGGATTGCCGTCTGTGGGGTCACATAGAGTCGGACACGACTGAAGCGACTTAGCAGCAGCAGGGAAGGCTTATATCAACAGGTAAACAAATATGTATTTACACCGTGTAATGAGCTCTACAGATGAAACAAACTGACCTCGTGATACATTATTATAGGTTATTACTGGTAGGTGGGAACTCAGAAAGGACACTCTAAAGACATGGCAGTTAAGCAGATCTGAAGACTGTGAGGGAGCCAGTCAGAGAAGCTGAGAAACGGGATTGTGGAAGGAGTGTTTTAGGCTGAGGACACATGTGTGAAGGTCCTGTAGGGGTGTTTCAGGGGAAATGAAAGAAGGCCACTGTGGCTGGAACCTGAAGGGTGGGGGGAGAATAGAGCAAGGTGAGGTTGGAGAAGAAGGCAGACCTTTAAAGCTATTTAAAGGAATTTGGATCTCAGTGCAAAGTAATTGGAAGACATCAAACAGATTTAAGTAGGAAATAAGAGGGTCCAATGTATTTCCAAGCTTACCCTGACTAATTAGCAGAATATAGATTAAAGATGGCAAGGGTAGAAGGTAGACCAGTTGGCAGCTACAACAATAACTCAGGTAAGAGATGATGGCAGTTTGGATTAAGGTGGTAGCAGAGGAGATGGATAGACCTGGATGGATTAGATGTCTATTCATGAAGAGCAAATAAAAGGACCAGCTGATGGGTTAGAGTTGGGGAAGGAAGGAAAGTGAAAAAAAAAAAAAAATCAAGAATGTTGCCTAGGTAGTCTTGCTTAGAGTAACTGAGTGGATGGTGATACCATGTACTGAAGTGGGGAAAAAATGAAGATAGGGAGGGGAGGAAAGGGATACAGAAATTTAGAGTTTTAGTTCTATTTCAGATATGTTAATTTCATATATTCATGGAGACTTGACATGTCATACAGGCAAATGAGTACCTGGAAACAGAATTTGGAGGAAATGTCTACACTGTGGAGATAAATTTGGGAGTTTGTTACCATTTTATAGTATTTAAAGCCATGAGAAGGACACAGATTACCAAGAAGGTGAGTTCATAGAGAAGAAAGCGGAGAATGGAGCCCAGTTTTTAGAGGCCACTAGAGGAGGAAAGCTTCCCTGGTGGCTCAGAGGTTAAAGCGTCTGCCTGCAATGAGGGAGACCTGGGTTCAATCCCTGGGTTGGGAAGATCCCCTGGAGAAGGAAATGGCAACCCACTCCAGTGTTCTTGCCTGAAGAATCCCATGGATGGAGGAGCCTGGTGGGCTACAGTCCAAGGGGTGGCAAAGAGTTGGACATGACTGAGCGACTTCACACACATACACAGAGGAGGAAAAATCCCTGAAGATCACTAACAGCAGTGGTTAGAGAAGTAGGAGACAGATCAGCCAACAGAAGCAATTTTTTAAAAAAGAAGTTGAACCCGACCAACAGCGTTGAAAACTGCTAAAAGTTGGAGTAGGAGGCTAAGGTTCAAGGAACACCCATTGGGCCTGGCATTATGGAGGCTGCTGACAACACTGATTAGCAGTTTCCACGGGCATGGCGGGAGTGGAAGTCTGAGTCGAGTAGATTGAAGAGCAAATCCAAGTTAACTTGCCGACATCTTTCTCAAGAATGGTTATTGTGAAGGAATCAGAGAATTAGTACTATAGATGGAGAGGGACAGCATAAGAATGTGTGTTTTTTTTTAAAATGTTGGGATAGAGCATATTCATACCTAGTGGATGGAGTGAAATGGCAACCCACTCCAATATTCTTGCCTGGAAAATTTCATGGACAGAGTAGCCTGGTGGGCTGCAGTCATGGGGTTGCAAAGAGCTGGACACAGCTAAGCACACATGCATACATGCTCAGGATAATCAAGAAGCTGATGATTTACAGGAGGAAGGGGGTTACTGAAGAAACGAAGCCCCTAAGAAGGAAAGAGGGGAAGGGATTTAAATCACGAGTAGAGGAATGGGTTTTGATGGGAGAGGAGAAAATATCGCTTGTAACAGAAAGGAAGTAGAGATGGGTCTGGTCCAAGTGCCAAAAGATTTGTAGATTTGATGGTTGTATTAGGGGTAGACAGGTGTGGGGATGGTTTTAGATTGAACGAGTCATTATGGGAAAGTAAACATACTCTCAGTCTCTCTCTTTCTCTCTCTCAGGTCACCTGTTCTCATTTCTGTTTTCTGCAAGTCACTTCATTCTTTTCTTTCAGAAGTCAGGTTTCCTCCGCTTCTCCATTTCCGTGAAAGAAGATGGCCACCCCAGGCACAAGTTTCTGTGATCATCCAGTTCATGCCCTTAATAGAATAACATTGTATTTCTTAATTCCAAATTTCCAAGGGGAGAAAATTTGATTGGTCCAGCTTTGGTCAGTTATCGAACTCAGGTCAAGCCAACCATGGCCAGAAGCACAAGGTCACTGTGTACAAACACAGCTGTCAGGCCTAAGCCCTCTCTGTGTTGGGGGAGGACTAGCTCTTAGAGAAGGGGTTGTGAGCTCCCAGATCCCCAGAGGCATCCACCAAACATCCTCGGAGACCCCAAACTCTAATTAAGAAGTGCTTCCTAGTTTTGTTTTCTTTGGTTTATTTGTTTACATATCCTCCTCCACTAATGCATAATTTCCCCAAATTTTGTCCTTAATCCTCTTTTTCTTTACTGCTATACTTTTTTCCCTTGCCAGCTTCATTTGTGTCCATAGCTTCAACTACAAAATGTGCATGGATAACCTCTCCCCGACCCCAAACCAAACCTCTGCTCTTCTCAACTATCATTTAAAAACTGTCTTTAAGAACTCTAAAATATTCTCCCCTTGCCTTGTATCGATATGAGATGATGAATGTTGGCTCAACTAGTTACTGTAATCATTTCATAACATAGGCAAGTCAAGTCTTGATGCTGTACCCCTTAAACTTATACAGTGCTCTATGTCAATTATATCTCAATAATACAAAGGAAAAAACTGTCTCCCTATGAATATCCTCTGGTTCCCTTATTTATAACTGAACTCATTATTTTTTCCCAACCGTACTCCTTCTCTTGGCTCCCTGTTCCTATTAAAGCCACCACTATCCTCTTAGGCATCCAAGCCTGAAACTTCAGAGCTGCCTGACCTCCCACTTTCAAGGTCCATCAGCTGAGGAGGAGTATCACTCGCACCTTTCCCCCTCTGCATGTCCACTCTCACTCCTGTAACTCCCCTAACTCCTGTTACCTAAACTTCCACGGACTCTTCTCAAAGCCCACTCTCATCTTCCAGTTTGCAGTCTCCATCCAAGTTGTAGACTCTTCTTGCGTTACTCTTCACAAAGCCCAGCTCCTTTCATGTCTCCCCCCGCCAATTCAAGAATCTTCAACAGCTCCCCCTGCAAACTCAATAAAGTGCAACCTCCACGACATGTCATGACATGTCATCAACAGACCAAGCCTTATCTTCAATCAGTCGAGGCAGGCTGCTCAATCATGCCCTAACACATCCTCTGTTTTCCTAGTGACAAGACTTCACACTCTTTCCTGGAGCCGTTCCTCAAAAGTGATCTTTCCCTCCCATTACTTCGATTTCCTTTATCTGCATAGCTCCTATGGAAGCCATGCTAGTTTAGACATGGTTTCTCCTTTATCTGTAGAAATATCTTTTCACCTCTGATGGATTTCAGTTTACCAAAGTGTGAGAACAGGTGCAGCCCTTACCGAGTAGACAACAGTGTCTTACTTTGAAGGTATTTAATAAGTAATTTGATGAGGAGTTACTAAGGCCTGATGCTAGTATTATTGCTATTAAATCCTCATACAGGCTTATTAAATATATTAATATGAACCTTTTCAACAGGATACTGGGGAGGCCACTGGAAATTACGTGTTACAAAAATTTCTTTAATAATTAAAAAAATTTCTCTAGTCAAGCAGTGCTGATGAATGGATGGCACTTTAACAACAATCATTCAACACACTTATGTGGTCAAAAGTAAACTTCAGCCACATAGGAGGAAATTAATCAATGACAAATTCTAATTACTCTCAACTCTCATTAAAAATATAGTACTGTGATAATCAAGTACAGTCTCTTCATAGGATCACAACTGCTCTCATTTATTGTTGACACTGGGTTTGGAATTAAAAGAAATGAAATGTCACAGGAAAGAGAGAATATTTCCAGTTTCCTGGTCCCAAAGTCTATTTAGACTCTGAATGTGCTGGGTTTGTAGAATAGAATCTGTTAGTTAAATGATAAAATCCTACTCACGTATACCAGCTCAGGGGATGTGCCCCTGGCATCATAGCTGGCGACAGGAATTGCTGTGAAGGTGAAAGCTGAAAAACTGGTGGTCCTCATCACTGTTTTCTATCCAGGTAATAATAGTTACATCCTTTACTCTTTTGATATTTACCAGTTAAAAAAGAAAATACCCCTGATTTTTATTGCTGCTTCTGAACTTTTTAAAACCAAAGCATAAGGGAAAATCCCTTGACGTTAGTCTCAGCAAGGATTTTATGGATATGATACCCAAAGCGCCGCAACAAAACAAAACAAACAAGTGAAACTATATCAGACTAGAAGGCGTTCTACACAGCACGAGAAACAGCCAACAAAACGGAAAGTCAGCCTGCATCATGGGAGAAACATTTGCAAATACCGTATTTCAATGGGGGTTAATGCTGCAAATATGTAAGCAACTCATATGAAAGCGAAGAAGAAGAAAAACACAACAAACGATCCGCTTAAAAATGGGCGAAGGATCTGAGTAGAGATTTTTTCTGAAGAAGATATTCAAATGGTCAACAGGTACATGAAAAGGTGTTCAACATCACTAATCAGAGAAATGCAAATTACAACCACACTGAGCTACCACCTCGCTGTTAAAATGGGTATTATGAAAAAGACAAGCAATAATAAGTACTGAGGAGGATATAAAGACATAGGAACCCCTTGTGCACTGTTGATGGGACTGTAAATTGATGCAGCCGCTATATTACATGTTACTAAAAAACTTAAAAATAGAACTACCATATGATCCAGCAATCCCACTTCTGGGTATATAGCTGAAGGGAAATGAAATCAATCTCTCCAAGAGATACGTGTACTTCCATGCTTGCACTGTTTACAGCAGCCAAGATATGAAAACAACCTCAGTGTCCATCAGTGAAGGAACGGATAACGAATGTGACATGCATACACAAAGGAGTATTATTCAGGCATAAAAAGAATGAGATTCTGCCATTTGTGACCACCCAGATGAACCCTGAAGGCGTTATAAGTAAAGTAAGTCAGATGGAAAAAGACAGATACTATATGATCTCACTTATATGTGGAATCTAGAAAAAAAAAAATCCAAACTTGTATAAATAGAGAACAGGAACAAGGGCTGGAGAGTGGGGGCAATGGGTGAAGATGGTCAAAGGTACAAAATTCCAGGTATAAGATGAATATATTCTAGGGATATAATGTGAGGTATAGTGGTTATTTTTTAACAATACTAAATTGAATATTTAAAAGTTGCTAAGAGAATAGATTTTAAAAGTTCTCATCATAAAAACGTTTGTAACCATATGAGGTGATGGCTGTGTTAACTAACCTTATGATGTTATTTTCCTCTAAGTAGCAAATTGTTACATATCTTAAACTTACACAATCTTTCATGTCAATTACATCTCAATAAAGCTGGGGGGGGGGAAGAAACAAAGTAAGATGATTATTATTTTCATGAAATGTTCCTTTCTGCTTAATTAAATTTATGTATTTTTCAGTTCCCTCACACAGGCCTCTTGAGAATAACTGCTCCCAATAGAGAGATAGAACTAATTACATATCAGCAGATGTCATTCTCTAACTGATCCTCCTCAACTGGCCTCTGTCAATTTCAGTTGGTTATTTTTTTCTGCAGATCTCAACTGCCTTTTCTCCATTACCAATTTCATTCTCCATTTTCAACATCAGATGAGCCTACAAGAGCCACGAGGACTAGTATTTTTTACTCTGCCTTTATAACGATCAAAATACAAGATACGCTTTCCTTTTGAATGCTAGCCCCAGTGTGAGTATCTGTATAGTTTACAGAAGACACATGGAACATTTTTCTACCCTGCGGCTATGCCTCTACAACAGTGATACACATACACTTGTTATTGTCAATTTTGTTTTCTGATGAAAGGTGCAGTTTAGTCTTTGGAACAAGCACTGATTAAAATTTGCTACTCTTTTAAAAACATTGAGCAAATATTGTCTACTGGGTACCAAGCACTACTATGGAGATTCTGCAATAATAAAACTGATAAAAAGTCTTGCCTTCATGGTCTATTCTACACGGACAGAATAAAAAATAATTACAATATACAATGTGTGGATGGTGATCAGTGCTCTGGGAAAGAAAAGTATGATCGAGAGTAGGGACCATCTCGGGGGTGCTTGCAGTTTTCAAAAGAGTTTTCAGAAAAGCTTTCATTGTGAAGGGGATGACCTCTGAGTAGAGACCTGGGGGAACTGAGGGAGCAAACCATGTGGGTAACTGGGGCAAGAACTCCTCAGGCAGAGAGAACACCTAGTGCAAAGGCGCACGTAGGCTGTCACAAGCAGTAAGGAGTTTTACTGTAAGCATCTGCCAGGGACGAAAATTCAGGCAAGGCTCTTTTTGTTGTTGCTATAAAGAATCCACCTACAAGAGAGTTTAATCAGCTTAAGCTGAACATCAGTGCAGATCTGTTTAGTGTTTTCTCTCAGCCATGACCTCATTTCTAATGCTGACAGCCTGGACTGCCTCTTACATTTGGTTGGGCCTTGGATGCACAGCCTGGCAAATGTGGATGAAACTAGAAGAGGGGGGTTTGGGTAGCTCTGTAGGCCCGACAGTTATCTCGTTCTCTTTTCACACGGGACTGCATATTAATCAGACACAGCCAATGATTCCAAGTTTTAATGTAACCTAATGGGTAATACAGCCCATTATGATATATGAATCAAGAATTAAGTGTAAAAGAGTTCTACCTCAGATAAGCTAATGGTGAGATCTGTTCCACGAATAACTAAGACACAGGTTACTGAGGACAGAGATGTTTCCCCTGCCACCTGATTGTGCTTTCAGTGGTGTCTCCTTCCCAGCAGGACAACACAAAAAAAGAGGTTATTATCAATATTAACATTTACAGAATTTACAGGGATTGTTACACTTATATTCAACAAACAGAGATAATGCATTCCATACCTAGCACAGTCCGATAACAACAATGCTCTTCTAGCCTAGAAATTCACACTTCCTTCTAAGGGGTTTCCAATTTACTGGGGATTATGTTTTCCTAAAACTTAAATTTATACCCTTGGAGCCCACTCCCATCCTCACTAAGAAGAAAATGCTATTAAGACCTCAACATGTGGACATTTGAAAGCAGATACTGGGTTTAGTTTATTTTAGCCCACCTTTCATTTCTTTAGAGACTCAATTCCTTACACATAAAGATCAATATTTATTTCATGAGAACAAAGGTTTAAGAGACGACCAAGGTATCTTTAGTAAAGAGGTGACTGAACATCCAAATAGGTCATGATGACTTGATGACTTACCAGCAACTAAAAACAGCATTTTAAGATCATACTGGTTCTCTTTGTGTGTCATTTAGATTTGTTTTGGATATTTAAGTTGGTATGATAGTTTTGAACAAATACAGAAAGCCTTTAAAAGGTATGTTGTTTTAGATCCAAATCAAGTTGATTGGAAAAGACCCTGATGCTGGGAAAGGTTGAGGGCATGAGAAGGGGACGACAGAGGATGAGATGGTTGGATGGCATCACCAACTCGATGGACATGAGTTTGAGTAAGCTCTGGGAGTTGGTGATAGACAGGGAAGGAAGCCTGGCATGCTGCAGTCCATGGGGTCACAAAGATTCGGCCACAAGTGAGAGACTGAACTGAACTGAAGTATTGATCATTATGGCTGTGGCTTGGTATAAACTTAGAATTATTGTAATCTAAAGCATTGAGTTTGTTTCCAGAGATAACATTTCTATAATGAAACCATGCTGTAATCAAATCAACAACTTGGATCTTTACCAGCAACTTTAAAAAAACTTTATTTATTTTAATCTGTCAATTTTCATTCTTGATATTCCAAAAAAGTCATCAGAAAGAAGCCATTTATCATTCTTTTTCCTCATGAAGGAAGGAATGCAATTTCCTAATGAATGAGGAAATCTTTTATTATAGATGGAAAAAAAATACAATAGGTCAATTATACCAAATTTTAAAGAGTAAAATTTTTACTGTATTCATAATTAATATATTATTCTGGAAAACAAACATATATGAACACAGTGGGGATAATAATAGTATCTACGTTGTGGATTATAGAAGGATTGGAAGCGTTAACACATACAACAGTCTTAGAACAATGACTGACACATGAAATGTTCAATAAATGTTCACTAT
Organism: Budorcas taxicolor; assembly: GCF_023091745.1. Taxonomy (NCBI): domain Eukaryota; kingdom Metazoa; phylum Chordata; class Mammalia; order Artiodactyla; family Bovidae; genus Budorcas; species Budorcas taxicolor. The sequence continues at coordinate 17,924,107 of NC_068913.1, forward strand.
TATTCTAGTATGTGATAAAGTGAGGAACTATCACTCGTCTTAATGGGAGCAATTCTTGAATTTTTACAGAAAAAGTGGGTTTCATCCACTTTTTACAGAACCGGGTATACTTTCTTTTCTGAGCACAGAAGGAAGTTGAGAAGGATGGCCCCTCTAAGTGATCCCTGCATTTAGTGCCTAAAATCAGATGAAGCTTGTCACTGTGGGCAGACACCAAGAGTAGACCAATCTGACCCACCAGGTATGCTTTTCTTATCTCATGGAAACTAAGGGAGGTTATCTGATGTAGACCCTTCAATCAATTGTTCCTTAAGGTTTAAGCAGGAACAATTTAGGGGTAAACTTAGGTTCCTGGTAGTAATCTAAAATCTTTGTATCCCTTCAGTTTCACTGCAGAATAAAAACGAAATTTACCACAGTGTATTGTTACATCAAGTCTGGTACTTATTTCTCCCAAGAGGGCATCTGCTTCTGGGAAAGACAACAGGGTACCCTCCATTAATGTATTTAACTGATGCTGTAATGATGTACAACTCCTTGTTGACTCTTGCAATTCCAAGTTATTATCTCGGAACATAAGATTTGACTAACTCTTTTCACTCCATAGGTTAACTGTAAAAGCATCCACTCAGTGTTCAATCCAGCTCCCACACATTGCTTCTGATGGCCTGAAGTTCTTTCGATTAGTCTGCCCGCCGCAAAACCTCAGATTACTAAAGTTAGAGAGAAAGGGATGGATTCTAAAACATCCCACTATCAGAACAGGTGTACTTGCAAAGTCAAATTTGCCTGATGTATCCTATGTCTCATATTGTACAATCGGCCCTGGAGGGTGGAGCCCTCGTAACCTGCTTCCTCGGGTGTACGCGTGTCTGTGGGTGTTGGGGCAGGACACGTACGGACCCACTCTCCCAAGGCAGCCCAATCAAAGTCCCCCTCTCAGCTCAAAGGCTGTCAACTCTCACGCCCCTCCTTGCGCCACAGCCCCCTCCTCCCTCTTCCACCCCTTCATATCCCGCCTCCAGAGTAGGACACCCACTTTCATTGGCAGGTGCTCGTCTCACTCCTACCCTGAAACCAATCACTAGAGCGTTGGTGGAGAAGGACGGAGCCAATGGGAGTGCTCGTTGCGGCAGCTGCCGGTCCCGAGCGCTGGGAGGCGGTGCCGGGGGCGGGGTACGGGTTAGGGGGTTAGTTGCCGCTTGGAGTGAGGAGAGGGCAGAAGCGGCGGCGGCGGCGGCGTTTGCGGTAGCGCGGCTCCGCGGAAAGCCGGGCACCTCGAGGCCCTTTCCCCCTCCTCCGGTCCCCAGAAGCAGGGGTCCAGGCCCTTTGCAGCTACCGGCCTCTCCCGCGCGTGCAGCCCCGCGAGTCGGCGTGATCCGGCCGGTTGCCCCTCTCCCCTGTCAGCGCGATGCCTGGGGCGGCAGCGGCGGCTTCGGGCTCCTTGCGGCCCCAGCCGTGACCGCCACTGCGAGCCCGGCCGGGCGGTTGGGGCCGTTGGACGTTTGTTTTCGCAGCTTTCCCCTCCCCCCTCGCCGAGGCGGCGGGGGTGCGCGTTGGGAAGGGGGAGCCGGGAGACTCCTCCCTCTCCCCGATACCCCCGCCCCTCCCCCTTACACACTCGCACGCACTATCGCGCCGGCTCCCACACGCTCGCGCGCCTCCCGCTCCGCGCCTCGGTGTCGGCCGGCGTCGTCCCGGGCCCGCGGAGCCACCATGTCCACTGCCTCCTCCTCTTCCAGTTCCTCTCAGACCCCTCATCCCCCGCCGCAGAGGATGCGGCGCAGCGCCGCGGGTTCCCCGCCCGCCGCCCCCGTCACCGGCAGCGGGAACGGCGCAGGCGGCGGCGGCGGCGGCGGTGTGGGCTGCGCCCCAGCTGCGGGAGCCGGCCGGCTGCTGCAGCCCATCCGCGCCACGGTGCCCTACCAACTCCTGCGGGGCAGCCAGCACAGTCCCACGCGCCCGCCCGCCGCCGCCGCCGCCTCGCTGGGCAGCGTCCCGGGGCCCGGCGCGGCCCGCGGCCCCAGCCCGCCCAGCCCGACGCCGCCGCCGGCCGCGGCCCCAACCGAGCAGGCGCCGCGGGCCAAGGGCCGCCCGAGACGGTCCCCCGAGAGCCACCGGAGGAGCAACTCACCTGAGCGACGGAGCCCCGGCTCGCCCGTCTGCAGAGGTAGCGAGCCCAACCCTTGCGTCCTCCCGGGCTACGTCTCCCTTCCCCGACGGTGCCCTCCGTGGAAACTTCAGCCTCTCCGGGCTTCTCTTTGCTAGTGCCTTATCGAAGGTGTGAAAGTGGCTTTGGGAACCTCACCCCCCTGCGGTCGCTACGGGGCTCGGAGGAGCGGACTGCAGAGCAACTTTTATTTGACCCTTCTGCCGCCCCTTCAGCTTTTATCTACCATCACACGCCTGCATCGAAAGGTTTTTCAGTTTAAGAGCTGATTAGCTCACTCCTGTGTTTGCTGTTTGTAGTGGGGGAAGGAAGAGCTGGGTGAAACACTTAAAAAAAACACGCACACCAACTCGGGCAGCAGATAAGGTGGTGGTTGTAATCTCTACAACCTCTTTGTGCTTTCCTACAAAGTTCCCATAATGTGTCTGTGCCTACCGGGGGGTAATTTTTTTTCTTTTTTGGAGGGGTGGAGGCACTAGTTATGATGTAAGGATATCCTGTTGGGTGTGTAGAGGGGACAGTTTTGGATGTGCAATTGAAGTGTATAGTGTTTGGGTTTTTTTTTTTTTTTTGGTCTCCTTTTCTCTACTTTATATAGTCATATGCATCCGGGCGGTACTGCACTGAAAACAGTTTATGCCCAACTCAAGACTTGAGTGGTAAATTTCTAAGGACCTATTTGTGGAGTGTGCTCACTTTTTTCCTTCCATTTTTAAGTACACTTAACAGTTCAGTTGAGCTGTTAAAGGATCTCGAGTTTTTTTTCTGTTAGTTGTCAAAGGCAATGGAGACCTGGTGGATGCTGTCGGCTTCCCTTAATGTTTTGTGTTTTGGTGTGGTTTGGTTTATCTCTAGGGACATAGTGCATGATCTGGTTGAGTCCTGGGGGAGAAGAGGGAGATAAGCCAAAACAGGGATGTAAAGAAGTAGCAGCTCATGTGATGAGATAGCGGGTTAGGGCTACAGATGCTGCTGTTGCTGCATTGTGGAGAGACCCTATCATACCGCTAACAGAGGAAAAATCTCTGCTTGGGAGGAAGTCATTGTGGAGCTCTGTATGGTGTTTTATATGGTATGTGGCATTTTTTTCATGGAGTTTTCTCAATGAGGGTCTTGTACTTGGAGAAAGTGATTGTGTTAAGTAAGACAGACTGCAGTTTGAGTGTTTTTGTTTTAGTATCTCGGACCTGTAATTTGCATGTTGCTAAGGCCCTTGTTTTCAGACCACTTGATGGTGAAGGCAGGGTTGGATATAGTGCAGTGGTATGTGTACAGGGGCACCAAGAAACACATCCTGTAATCTGTATGCACCAGAAGGAATTTGCTCCCCTACTCCTCCCCCAGGTCAAGCCAGCTGCAGAAACTGACATCCTCCAGCAAATCCTGAATGAATGAATGAAAACAACGTGATCGCCCTAATAATGACCACAACTGAACACACATCTTTGGCTGTATTTTATAGAAAAAGCCACCATTTTCTAACAGATTAATGCCATATGCGACTCCCTTGCTCATTTTCTAGAACTGTATGAAATGAAAGGTAACAGAATGAAAAGACGGTGGCAGTTACATACGTTTTTGAGTGATTTAGCTTCAACAGTATGTCTGTTGGGTTTTGGGACTTTCTTTTAAGGACTAATATGAGAGCCATAAAATAAGCACTGCAGAAAGATTCTGTCCAGAGGGTTTTGTGGGCATAGTAAGAGTAGTTTGAGCAATTCCTGCAACAATATGATGGCCATCTACTACCTCCTCCCCTTTTGCTGATAACCACTAGCATGTTATAGTAGTTCGTAGTACAACTTGCTTTTTCTGCATCTTTCAAAAGTCTTAATTGATTAGGAATTACAAGGTCCATCATCAAGTAGTTTTAATAAAATTTGTGACCAGACTTAAACTGTCCTCTTTGTTGTAGTACGGCACATCTGAGTTTAATGCAATTTTAACACAATCATGATGAAAACACTTCTCTGAGTCTGGTTGTGCAGGAGACAAATTTGCATCATCAGGGAGCTTGTACAGGGACTAGAAGAGGCCTTTCTGTTGTTTTTTAACATCAAGTGGTTTGTCAGTTTCTTACATTGAAGTGATTTTGAATGTAGGTTTTTCTGCCCCCAGTTCCCTGATGATATTACCTTTATGTTACTTCTCCACATCCCGCCTTGCTTCTCTCTACTCAAGTTAAATCTTTTCTGTTTACTTTGCTATTTAAAATTCATACTATGAACAGTTGAACAATTTTTTCAAACGATTATCTACTCAGTTTCTTTTGAATTCTGCAAGGTTCTGACTTCAGTGGATTTTAGCCTCCACAGGTCAAGGCTCCTCCCGCTGCTGCTGCTGCTGCTGCTGCTGCAGACACTGACATCACTATACTGCATGAATGAAAAACAACAACGTGCTCCATTTCTTGCTTTCCACCTCTTTCCTTTTCTGCACACTCCCCTGTGTGTGTGTATTTAAGATGGTATTATGCTGCATTTAAAACTACATTTAAAAATGTTAAATTAGGCAGCTAGTGGCTCAGGGATAGGTATTTAGTATAGAGGCATATTGTTTACAAAAAGCTTCAAGTGCTATGAGCATTTAGACTGGAGGTGACATAACAGCACTCGGTATTTTTTTATCTGGACTGGTCGTTATGGAAGAAAATACAGAAGCTGTAAACAGTTTTCTTTGTAGTTGTTTTACCAAGAAGAAGTTAGGAAACAACATGATTTCTAAACATGTTAGATCATTATTATCTCCCTCTGAAACATTCTTAATATGCATTTATAGGGTTAAGTCTAGAGTAATAAATGATAATCAGATTATTTCACAAGGCTGAGAAAAAGCTGAATTATGTAAATAGGTACAATTTTAATATGGTATAATTTATAAAATTTAGCAAGAAGATGTTAATTTTCTTTATTTTGTAGCACAGTTTTAGATAATTTAAATGGCTATCATAATAGAAGATACATAAATCTCCAAACACCTTACTCTCTACAGATATCACCAGGTTTTATAAATTGAAACTATCTTGTTTATGCATATGGATATTTTTGTTTGCATTTTTAAAAATTTTAGTTTGCATTTTTAAAACTTCAAAGTTTGTTATTTCTATTCATTTCTTTACTTCTGCCATTAGCAAAATGTCACCCTCCCCCTTGTTTAGTTCTGAAGGGTCTTGAAGTGGTGAATGACAAGCTACTGAATGCATCCTCAGGCTCCCTGTGATGTGTTTGTAATAGATGTAAAATCATAAAGTATTATGCAAATAGTTATTTTTTGTAATGGTAATATGTAAGTCTACCTTTGAGATAAATAGAACAACTCAAATGAGAATGTAACAGGATGTTAGTGTTAAAATTAATGATCTTAGAAATCATGTGTAACAGTGAAAAGAAAATAGAATAAATTTGCTTCATTCTGAAAACATCATAAAGCAAAACCTATGGGCTCAAAAACAGAACAAATACAGTTTTACTGTTCAAGACAGTAAGTAGCGGTTGCGTGTCCTTTTGTGGTTTTCTGTAAGGATTGAGCATTGAGATGAGTTATAAATTCTAAAAGATATGAAGACAATTGCATTAGAGCACTCTGGATGTGGAATACCACTTATTTTTAAGGGTACCAAACCTAATAACAAAAACATGGAAGAGCTTATAATTTTATATATTTCCTGCTATGGAAAACAGCATGTGTTAATTCCTGATTTAACATAATAGGTTTATTTAGGCCTAATAGTCTAACAGATTATTAACTCTAGAGTGAAATTTGATAAGAATTTTTCATGAGTGTCTTGAGAGCTTTATTGTTTTAGACATTAAGAAGTTATTCTATTTAAAAGAAAATACAAAGCCAACTAACATAATCCTGAATGACTGCCTTTGGAGTATGTGTGTATATGTGTTTTAATCAGTCAGTTTGCTTTCAGTTTTTTATCTTTTCATTAAATTTCCCCTCTTGAGTCATTTTTAGTGCTGTGCTCAATTTGTAGAATTCCAGCATTTTAAATTACATTTTCCCCTCATTTTAAAGATATTCAGACATTCTCTTATATTATAAAGTTACTTCTCAGGCTAATATTCTTGAAAATTATGTTCTCGCACTCCTGTGGCCCCCACTTTTAAAATTAGTTTTCCTAGAGTGCTTAGAGTTACTTGTTTCAAAGCTTTCTTATACTAGACTGAAAAATATACTGACAGTTAAAGCTTTGACTTTTTTCCCTAAAGAGATAGCTTTCAAATACTGATTTTTGAGAAAGATTTTCAGCTTTTGAGAACTACACTAAGTATCAGCAGCATTCATTAATTTTTCCCATTAATTATGGTAATAAAACTTCTACATCAGTGGGTCAATAGCAAAATGGATCTAAGTGAATTTATAGAAGTTTTTTATTCTTAAACTTTTTCATGCTCAAAGATTACATTCCTCTCCAATAACTATTATTCTAAGCATACTGAATATTGTATACACCTAGTATTATAAAAGCACCTTGATCAGTTTAACTGTATGTAAAGTTATGTTACATATATTTAGCTAAAAATTACTTCATTATTTACTTTTTACAGAAGGACATTTCATTCACCACAGTGTATGTTTCCTCAAGGGTTTAATGCAAATTAGGATTTATATATTGGGGAAACGTTGAAGGGTAACGGTATCCTTGTGATTTTTATTTTTGCTAATGCAGACTAAATGTGAAGAAGAAAATAAAGGAGTAATTTGGCTCCATGGCAGTGAATAACAATGGAAATAAATGGCAATGTTCAACGAATGGCTAGTAGGAGAGGATTTTTCTTAAATCTGAAATTTAAAACATTGCTAAAAGCCCATTTTATCAAAGCTTTCACATGTAGCTAATAATCTGCCAAGACGTATCTACTGATGACTTTGTTATTCTTAATTTTAGTTTAGTCTTTTCTCCAGAGTTTAAATCCCCTGATAGGATTTTCCTTAGCACCTGTCTGGGGTTTGTGCCTGCTGCTGCTGTTTTTTGTCTTCAGTATATAATTTTGTTCTCTTATTAAATGTCTAAGAGACCAAATCACTGTGCTGTTTCTGTCCTGTGTTCTTTTTTAACAAGAAGTTGAGCTTATCTCATAATTGTCGCTAGCTGGGTTTGCTTAAAGTAAGTGGAAGACAGAGAGCACACTGTCATCTGTGATGTAAAAAACTTGAGAAACCGATAGAAGAGCCAGGAGCCATCTTGCTTTCCCTTTCTACCCCTCATCTGAATTCCTGGAACTACTATGACTTCATCACTCATCTGGCTCATTCTAGAACAAGATTCGCGTTTATTTTGCAAAAAAACAAAAACAAAAAACTATATATATATATATATACACACACACATAATGGATTTATAGTAATTTTGAAGAAAATAGGATTATCCTTAATTATGAACAAATTGTGGAAAAAACATTTTTCTAGTATTTCATTTTTGTAGGAGCAAGCATGGCAGATACCTTTAAGCTGTGGTGTTTACCGCAGGTAAATGTTACTGTGGCAGCTGTCGGGACCAGGCAAGTTCATGGATACCTCGGTCTTGCATGCTTAGTTGCTCAGTTGTGTCTGGCTCTTCGTGACCCCATGGATTGTGGCCCTCCCAGCTCCTCTGTCCATGGGATTCCCCAGGGAAGAATACTGGAGAGGGTTGCCATTTCTTCCTCCAGGGGATCTTCCCAACCCAGGGATTGAAACCACGTCTCTGGCATCTCCTGCATTGCAGGTAGATTCTTTGCCACTGAGCTACCTGGGAAGCCCCAGATAGCTCAATAACCTCTCCAATATTATGTTGTATCTCTAAAGATGTAGGTAGAAAGGAAGAAAACATGTGAGTGCTTAAGGCAGTATATACTTTCATTCATCAAGAAAGTGGATTTGAAATCTAATTTTTGATTCTAGATACGGTGTCCACTCTACAGGATTATCCTGTTGCTCCTAATTGAAAGAAGACTCTGATACTGGTCATCAGCTGTGATTTCTGAGCTGTAAAAATTACTAATAAATAGGTTTTCTATTGCTTCCACAGCACTGTTACACTGTGCTGGAGTATGTTTTGACATTTTCAGAATGTCTAAAAATGTAAGACCTAGGTTAGTGACTGTAACTGAAATAAAATATGGTTGGATTGGTCATATCTCTTTGTCACATAAAAGCCTGAGAATATGTGTGTGTGTGAGAGAGAGAGAGAGAGAGAGAGACAGACAGACAGACAGACAGACAGACAGACAGAAAGCAGGTTTAAGTGACAGTGTGTGAGAAATCCTGGTTCCTGAAGGGTCAAGGATATGAACTTGGCTGTATCTGGCCTTGTGTACTTCTAGAATCTGTACTGTTTCTGAATTGTATTATAGTGAGAAGTACTTTTCCCCATGATTATTAAAAGTTATATGTGGCGATAAACTGGTAAATGTCTCAGGAATCACTAAGCAGAGATTCTGGTCTCAGGTGATAGTCCCAGCAACTGGTGCTGGATTAATTCAGCCCCTCACCCCTAAGAAGCTAATAGTTATCCCTGCAATTTGTGGGTTTGAACTCTGAATGTTTGTAACTTAGTGAAATGCCACTATGTTGTACTTTAATGATGGCTCACCAAAAACAAGGATGAGTTAAACTTGTGAGACTCATTATTGTGTGGGAAGACTGGTGTCGAAAATTGTCTTCCAAGATACTAGAATTAAGAAACTCACTAAACTTCTGGATGTGTTTCATAACAAGAATGCAAAAACTGCTACAGATTGCTGCCTAGTGTTAGTAAAGATCAAGTATCTATCTCCTGCTGACAGCAATAGCCCCTTATTTAGCCAGTATGGCCACAGGGAGAACTTCACATAGCTAACTTTTAGATTACTAAAATACTATTTGGTGAAACAGATGCTTTCTAAAATCATTATACAATTGTTTTCTTAAGCAGAACAAACAAAACCTCAATGAACTCTTTGTAGCTTAATTAATTTTAATACCTATGATTGCGAATAGATACTTTTGAATATAAGATTGAATGAGCATGGCCTATTACTGATCCTATAAATTTGCTTTGGGAAGTGTCTTTTTTCCTGGTAAATGTGGAATGAAACAGTGTGTGGCCACATTTATTCCTTAATAGAATAACCTGGCTTTTTTCTCTTATCAAGTTAAAGACCAAAAAATTATTTTCCAAATGGTTCCATAAAAGAACCTTAGAAACAAAAAGGTACGCTGAAAAATAACTAGATTTGAAGTCAAGAGACTTAGGTTATTTATCCACTTCTAACATTTGACTTATAGTAAGTCTCTAAATCTTCATCTAATTGATGGGTGGGCTTTTTAAGAGTTCAGTTGGGTAAGGAAAAGAGCCTACTATGGAAAGGAAAAGTAAGTTTATTAAACTAGATGATGACTTTGAAGTTTTAAAACTAGTTTTACTGAGGTATAGCTGACAAAGTTGTATATATTTTAAGGTATACAGTTTGATGATTAGGTATACATTTACAAAGTGAAGTGATTACCATAATTAAGATAAGTGCATATCTATCACCTCGCAGAGCTACCTTTTTTTTTTTTTTTGATGTGTGATGAGAACACTCAAGATCTCTTCTTAGCAAATTCCACGTATACAATACAGTATTACTGACTACAGTCACCAGCTGTACCTTAGGTTCCCAGAACTCACCTGTGTTACAACTTAAAGTTCGCATCCGTCCAGCAACTTTCCCCACCTGCCAGTCCATGGCAGCCATCATTCTACTCTCTCCTGTGAATTACTTTTTAAGATTACGCACATAAGTGAGATCATAATTGTTTTTTTCCCTGTGTATTTGTTTTTCTGTGTCTGGCTTATTTCACTTAGAAAAATATCCTCCAAGTTCATCTATGTTGTTGCCAGTGGCAGGATTTCCTTTTTAAAAGACTGTGTAATAATCCGCACGCGCGCTTGTGTGTGTACACATACCTATGTGTATATATTTTCTTTATCCATTCCCCCATGAGTGAACACAGAGGTTCTCCATCTCCTAGTTATTGTGGAAAATGCTGCATTGAATATGGGAGTGCAGGTATCTTTTCAGGATCCTGGTGTTATTTCCTGTGAGTATATACTCAGAGTGAGATTGCTAGATTATATGTTAGTTCTATTCTTAAGTTTTTGAGGAATCTTCATGCTGTTTCTCATTCCCACCAGTTTACATTCTCGCCAGTGGTGTACAAGGGTGCTCTTTTCTCCACATCCTTGCCAACATATGTTATTTTCTTATCTTTTTGACAGTAGCCATTCTACCAAGTGTGAGATGGTATCTCATTGTGGTTTTAATTTGCGTTTCTCTGGTTAGTGATGTTTGAGCACCTTTTCATGTACCCTCAATAGCCGTTTATATGTCATCTTTGGAAAATGTCTACTTTGCTCTTTTTTGTCTGTGATTTAATAAGCTTATTTGTGTTTTCTGCTATTGAGTTACATGAATTCCATATATATATTTTGGATATAGCAAATGTATATATCCAAAATACTAGGCCCTTATCAGATGTATGGTTTGCAGGTATTTTCTTCTGTGCCATAACTTGTCTTTTCATTTTGTTAATTGTTTCCTTTGCTGTGCAGAAGCTTTTTAGTTGCTTGTTTATTTTTGCTTTTGTTGCTTGTGCTTTTGGTATTATATCCAAAATGTCATTGCCAGGACTGAGCTTTTTCCCTATGTTTTCTTCTAGGAGTTTGACAGTTCCAGGCCTTATAGTTAAGTCTTTAATCTATTTCAAGTTAATTTTGTGTACAGTATAAGATAGGGTTCAGTTTCACTCTTTTGCATGTAGATATCCAGTTTTCCTAGCACCATGTATAGAGAGACTATCCTTTTCTCATTGTATATTCTTGGTACCTCTGTCAAAGATCAGTTGACCATATATCTGTGGAGTTTTATATCTGGGCCTTCTGTGCCATTGGTCTGATGTGAAGAGCCAACTCATTGGAGAAGACCCTGATGCTGGGGAAGGTTGAGGGCATAGGAGAAGGGGGTGACAAAGGATGAGATGGTTGGATGGCATCACTGACCCAATGGACATGAGTTTGAGCAAACTCTGGGAGATAGTGAAGGACAGGGAAGCCTGGGGTGCTGCAGTCCATGGGGTTGTAAAGTCGGACACAACTTAATGACCGAACAGCAACAAATATGCGTAGATTTATTTATCTGGGCCCTCTCTTCCATTGGTTTATGTGTCTGTTTTTATGCCAGTACCACACTGTTTCCATTGCTATGGCACTGTATAAACTAGATGATTCTTTGTACAATTAGTTATGTAATGAGCAACTAGTCTTAACCAGAACTCAGTGTAGAATACTTTCTTAATACTTTTACAATCTCTCTTCACAGATAACTTTTATAATCTCTCTTCTCTCTTGAGGGGTTAAGTAATTTGCTCAGGGTCAGGTGGCATGCACAGAGGCCGACAGGGCCATGTAACTCTCTAAGTCCTGACTTCAGGTTTTTGGAACCCAGTTAATTATGGGACAGGAAAACATGCACAATGGGTAATCCCAATGCTTATATAGTTAAGACACAGAAAGGCCAAAAATAGTTTTGGCAGGGGGTTGGGTGAAGAGAAAGCTAAATGGGACTAAACTCTAGGGTCCACAGAACTTAAAATAGCTGCAAGTATTCCCAGTGATTCAGGCCTCAGATATGTATATAAGAATGTCATAGCACTTCAGAACTTTATTATGTCATTAGCAGGCCTTTCCCTTGGTCTGTAAAATATACTTTGTTAAGACAGAATTTAGATTTCATGTGAAATCTCAAAATCTGGGTAGAATGAGTCCTTTTGTATTTTCATATTTGATAATGTAACCTTTGCATTTGTAATAAAGCATCATAAGGTTCCATTCAAGCATAACACTGATTCTAACTTCCACCGTTCTTTGACAGCTCATCAGCATTCAAAATAGTACCTTTTTTATTTCATTCTCATGGCAAAGTAAGGTGTGCTGTCTTCTCAGTTTATGCCTCCTTGGGCTCTTTTCCTTTTTCTAGGTTTGCTGATGTGATGTAGAAAGATATTTCAATCTGCATTTTAACAACTTCTTTCAGGATGTTGTGACAGTTTTCAGTGTCCCTTGCGCTTACTGTATGCTCTCTTTGACAGTGTGGAATATAGATCCTTTCATAAGTAACATTAGACATGGCATTTTTATTGTTGTTCTGATTCTGAAAGTGTTTTATAGAGTCTGTGTGATAAAGTTTCTCATGACATTTCTTCTGTAGTTTCCTAGTTAAATACATCAGTTTATAAGTTGGATTAGTGAAGTAATCTTTGTATCTTAGAAAATAATAAAAAAACTTACAGAGCTCAGTTGCTTAGTTACCTTTAAAAACTGTTTGCTGTGCCCATGTAACCTGTGAAATGATCTTTCCATAAACGGGTGTAAAAGATCATAGTAAAATAGAGATTTTTCTCTATATTAGCTGGTAATCTATAAACAAATTATATTTATGATAGTTTTGAGTTTTCTGACAGTGTCATTTTCTTTCTACTAAAGGGTTTTTGAAGGTACTCTGAAAAGAATCAACTGTCCTTTTCCTGTTTAAGGTCAGGTTGTTTCATTTAAGTGTCTAATACTTACTAAGCAGGGAGTAGCAAATACTGCTAAATGCAGTTTCATTAGAGTTGTAAAATTAGGGAGATAGACTGTGCTCAGAAATAATGTTTTGGGGAAAAGCTAAAATATGCAGCAATATTTTGATCAGAGAGCTTAAAATAAACCTTATTTAAAATTCTGGTCATTCTTTACATATCTAAGTGACCTGTTATTGAGAAACACCTGGGCAGTTTGATTGCATTTGTTTATTCTTTCTCTTTTTGGTTAAAATACAAAAAGGATGTGAAGTGAAGTTGCTCAGTCGTGTCCGACTCTTTGCGACCCCATGGACACCAGGCTTCTCCATCCATGGGATTTTCTAGGCAAGAGTACTGGAGTGGGTTGCCTATTCCTTCTCCAGGGAACTTCCCGACCCATGGATTGAACCCAGGTCTCCCGCATTGTAGATAGACGCTTTACCGTCTGAGCCACCAGGGATGAATACAGCTTTAATTTCAGTGATAACTGTTCATTCAAGAAATTTTTATTTTCAGGTATTGCAGTAGCTGTTCATAGTATGTTGATGGGTAAAACTAGTGGATTTTCTCTCTCTTTCACACAATGACTATTTCTTGAGTCTCTACTATGTCTGAAGAGCTGTTTAACCCTTAAAGAATACGTGTTCTAGGTGCAGTTGGTGTGTTCACATTTATATTTCTTAACAAACTCAGGTTATTTAAAATCTGCCAAGAATATGACCCACTGTTTTCTCTGAGCCTTGAACTTCACATATGAATTATTATGTTCCTATGCTTCTCTTTCAAGATTAGGTTGAGCTCTTTGATATTCTTTTTTGAATACTGAATACTTATATGTGTTTTTCCCTTACTAGATGAACCTTAGGAGAGCATCATCTTGTGGCTTCTCTAATATATCTAGGTCTAAGCTGTATTGCTGCCTAGACATATTAAAATATTCTGCTAAAGTTTGGCCTAGCCTTGTGGAATTAACATGAAATCAGCTTCTGAAGCTGTTCTACTTGGAGAAACTTAAAAAACCATCATGCCAAAAACTGTGGACATACTCAATTAAAAATTTAAATGTTTTCAGATCTGTCATAAAGACCATGATTATTCTAAGCTCCAAGTAGGAGAATGTGAATTACATATTTATTTCTGGTTTATTATAATATAAAAATTTTAAAGTATGGAGCAGATTTTGGGGTGGTTATTTGCTTAAGAGAATATCCAATTTATGTGCAAGTAAAATTATTCAATTTACCAAAGTGTTATTTATACAAACTTTTTAGGAAGTCAATTACACAAGATTGAGGTTCATCTGAGGTTGTAAAAATATATTACTGAATAGTGTAATTTCTCATTGCTACATAAAATGTTCTACTGACATTTAGCAGAATTAATATCCTAAGAAGTTATAAATGAACATGAATAGATCTCTTCCATTCCCTTTCTAGTGTGAGTATTAAAATTATAAGAAATTTTGTATTCAGATAACCCCTAAAAGGGAAAGAATTCATATGCACTAATGATTCTATTTCTCACATTTTTCTGTGGAAAGGTATGCTTTTAAATTCAACAAATATTCCAGGGTTTTTTTAACTGGATTATTTTGTCCTTATAAAAAAAGTTACTATTTGAGTTATAAGTTCCTACCAAACCTTTCCTAACCAGTTTCATGGAGGAAATATTTCTTCCTTCATGAGAAACTTTCACCAAACCTGCTACTGTTACTAATGTCAAGAAGACAAGGCAATAAGTCAGCGTAATTAGACTAGAAATATGATTAACACTGTGGATTATGATCCTTATAGTTGTATATTTCTATAGTCTGACTTCAAGGTTTCTGTATATACTTAAGGATTAAGAAATTAATTGCTCACTATATATACGCTATTAATTAACAAGTGCCTACTGTATAGCAAAGGGGACACTACTCAATACTCTATACTGGCCTCTATGGGAGAAGAGTCTGAAAAAGAGTGGATACGTGTATAACAGATTCTTTTTGCCGTGCGCCTGAAGCTAACAAGACACTGTAGGTCAACCTTACCGCAATGGAGATTTAAAAGTAGACATTTACAGGAACTTGAAAAGATGGTACAGAGAAGTCCCATGTATCCTCCATCAACTTCTCCTTTAATGAGTATGTCTTACAAAATTAAAGGATGGCATCAAACCAGGATTTTTATATCGGTGTGCCTGATGCTGTACGTGTGTATCGGTCTTAGCGCGTGTGCAGCAGATCTGTGTAGCCACCAGTGAAATCAAGACGCAGAGCTGCTCTGTCACAGATGTCGGAGGCCATGCAGATCCCCCTCCCGTGCTGCCCCTCTCAGTCACGCCACTCCCTCCCCCTCTCCACCGCTGTCCTGTCTGTATAAGTTTGTCATTTTGAGAATGTTGAATAAAAGGAATCATACACTATGTGGCGTTTTGAGCGTGGCTCTTTTTCACTCAACACAGTGCCACTGACATGTATCAAAGTTGTTGAGAGTACCGATAGTCTGTTCGCCTTTATTGCCAAGCAGAATTCCAAGATCCACGGATGTACCACAGTTTCTTTAACCCATCACTTATTGGAGTACATTGAGGTTAAGTTTGGGGCTATTACAAATAAAAATCTCTTTTATAAAATGTTACAAAAATTTGTGTACAGACTTTTTTTTTTTAAAAAGAAATTAATTGGTCACCTAATCCAATTATACCTGAAGTCTGCACAGTATCCATTAGTGTGGTGTGTGTGTATGTATATAAGAGAGAGAATGCTGCAAAGTTCACATTCCTTTCTCAACAGTCGCTGGATAATCACTGGCTCCTGACACTTTTGCCATGTAGAGTAGAAATTCACGGTCATCTTCTCATAATGCTGTAAGTAATTTTAATATACTAAATGGTAGTGACTTACACTAAGTGTTAGTTACTTAGAGCTCTATGTTACTTGTCCCATGTAAGATAAAAGCAGTGGACATCTAACTAGATGAGAATTCTGAACATCTTCCTTGTGGTTATAGAGAAATTTACTATTTCTAACACAATTATATTTCCTTCTAGAGGCATGTCTTAAAAGCTGAATTCTTCGTAGTATTTACTTCAGGACTCTTTGGTAAAAATAAGTTTGTTGGATGGGTTTTTAGATACAGATTGATTGGTTTAAATATAAATTCCCCTTTCTGAGTCACCTAACATAATTTGGAATGACAGTTCAGTTGTCTGTAGTTTAATTTTCTTAACAAGTGTATGATAATTTTCTCTGCTGGAATTGGCTTTGTGATTTTTGAGCAGAAGATTATGTTGGTATTTAAATTCAAAGTTGAAACAAGCATTGAAAGGTGTAGTTATTGCATTTCCACTGATTGGAATGGGTATTCTTTAAGGTGGTAACTGTATATAGCAAATTAAAACAGACATGACCCTTACATCCTGCAAGTTTACATACCCAAATACTTTAAAATATCATTATAATTGTCCTTGGATGTTTTGCTCATGCTCTTTACCTCCTTGCTGATTTTGTTACCATCTATATATAAAGTTTTCACTTAAAGTATATTCCACCTATGTTTCACATAGTAGAATATATCACATGCTTTGAAAAGGTGGCCTAGTATATTTTTCAGTGCTGACAGAAAAGCAGTGATTTATTAGTACATTTTACTCTGTGTAATTTCAAATTTAGGTAATGTGCTTTAATTATTCCCACGTGATAAGATAGTATTAGAAGTATCATTATCACTGTGTGTGTGTTAGTTGCCCAATCGTGTCCGACTCTTTGCCATCCCATGGACTGTAGCCCACCAGGCTCCTCTGTCCATGGAAATTCTCCAGACAAGAACACTGGAGTAGATAGCCATTTCCTTCTCCAGGGGATCTTATCTTCCTGACACAGGGATCGAACCTGGCTTTCCTGCATTGCAGGTAGACTCTTTACTGTCTGAGCCACCAATTTAAACTCAGAGATTTGGTACAGAAACAGCTGAATAGTTTCTTGTATTTGCTTACTGGCAGTATGAAACACAGCAGCATTGGCTAAGACTTTCAGACCCAGAGCATCATTGGATTGGGTTCTTAACTTCCTTATAGCATAATTATTAACCTTTCCTCCTCCTTCATTTATCCCATTCTATGTCTTATCCCATCTCCCGTCTCCATAGAATTTTTTCCTGAATCTGGTAGCTTCTTTCCATCACCTCATGGCTTCATTACTGCTTATTGCTTTGCTAGAACTGCCGCCTCTCTAGTGGTTCCCCTGTCATTAGTCTCCCATCTCTAATTTCCCCATTGGCATTGTTATAAACACAGTCTGTCTTTAAAAAAAAATTCCAAAGTTCACAATCCTTGCCTTGACATAAATGACTCATGTTAGCATTCACAATTGTGTACCTCGAGTACTTTGTAAACTGAACTCACTTTGTATTGAAAATGCTGTTATCTTTCAGTAGCTCCATACTTCTTTCCTTGTCAGGGTAAGGATTCCTTGTCAGGGTAAGGTAATCTGTTGATTACTGTAAATAAAATTAGATTATTCTATTTGTGGTGATGATTATAATAATTCAGTGAGACACACTCTAAAATTTGGCTCAAACTATCTCCGAGGGTAATTCAGACAAACTGCCTTTCTATTGTAGAGACTTCTAAGTATTCACCAAATTCTGTTTTGTCTCCCTCTTGGCCCACATCTAGACTATTTTTCCTACTCCTTGCAATTAGATAAAGCTTTGTGATATACAACAACACTTTCATCTGTGTTCAGTAAAAAAGCACTAGTTTGATCCTCCTCATTCTTCTCTTTCCTCATTTGCCAGCTGGATGCAAAGAGTTTAGCAGAGGAGTCTAACCAAGGCCCTGGGGGAATGATGGAGCCATGAAATGAAGGAAGTCAGAATCCATGAATGATTATATGGAAGGCCATCTGTCAGCCAGGAAGATACATTGAGTTTTTATTGTGATAAGCCACAAATTTAAAAAAAATGGTAGCTGCCAGCATTAGCAACTTTGCTGCACTTCACAGTTTAAAGAAATGTGGTCTACCAACTGCTTCTCCTGGAGCCGCTTTGAAAATTCACCTTGGGAGTGTCACTGTTAGCTCCCGTGATCCAGCACGTAGGCACATTTGGTTCACTGTCGTCAGTGCCTCAGCCAGTATGCAGGAGACATGAAGCTCACACACCAAGATTGTGTGATCTGGGTGGAATGGATTTATCTTTATATAATTTGCTATTTTATTTTTATTAACTGAAGATCTTGTACCATTTTTGAAAAAGTTTGGAGATGTTTTAAGCATTGATAGCCTTGTGGGAGTCAGTCCATGGTCTCGCAGAGTGCCTGTCAGGGCACTGAGTTTCGTGGTCTTGTTATTTTATATGAATGTTATTTTTCTTGGGCATGCAGAGAATGGAAGAGTTCTTTATTATATGAACCTAATGACCTGCTTGTGAAATACCTAAGCATAGAAATCATAGCCTTTTATGTACATGTTGAAAACAGAATAATAGGATCTGAATTCAAGTGCCTTTTGTCGCCGTCTTGAACCGTACTCACAGTGATTTTAGATGAGCTTCACATACAGAATGTTAAAAAAAAAAAATAGGAGCCATTCTGTTGAGGCCCTTCCAAAAAGTCTCTTTCGGTAATGAGTTCCATAGTATATGCCAGGTGATTTCTTAGTTTTGGGGTAATTTATTACATTAAGAATAAGGAAAGAATGTATAACTGAAATAAATCCACAGGTTTAACAAAACTTGAGAAGTTGTGCCAGTTGTTAGAGAAACAAAGAAAAAAAGAGACAGCCTTAACTTTTAGGAAAGGAGCCCACCCTCTGGCAAATATGTTTATCCTTTAAGTATAAACTAAACAGATTAGTGAATTGTGTTAGGTTTTGCTTTCTTATTTCATTCTTTTTTTTTTTTTTTTCATTCTTAAGTGAAAGTAAAATAGCTAAAATATAATATGGGGGAAGAGAGATGGATAAATGATTGATTTGATGTATTCATGAAAATGAAAATGATTTTGTTTGTAATGTTTGAACAGATATTGTTCAGTACTTGTCCTGCCTCAAACACTACACAGGAGATATTTAAAAAATTCTGATCAGAGGTGAAGAAGGAAAGAATGGAGGAAAAGGGCAGACAAAAATCCGGTTGACTCATCTCCTTTGTATAATTGGCAAAAATGTGGTTTTGTTTTCTTCCCTTGTTGAGATGAATCTTTTTAGTACATCTGAAAGTGTTGTTCAGGTTTTTATTACAAATGCCCTACCTATTCTAGGTATGACTGACTTATGCTATATCCAAACAGTGATACTGTTTGGATATAGCATAAGTCAGTCATTTCTTGGGCACTTGGTTTGAACAATGTTCTTTTTATCATTTAAGGGAAAAAATTAACTTAGATGCTAGTAACAATCTCTGAAACTTTGTGACTTCAGTCCATTTATTGCTCCCGGGCAGTGCCATTTTGAATTAAGTACAGTTCAATCAATAATATCAATAGACTATTTTTGACTAAGATTATAATTACCAGTTTTGGGTATATTCTAGAGGAATAAAATATGATGCTCTTCTAAAATATTTTTGACACTTTTCCCCTACACTTAGTCATGCCACTAGTAGTTTTATTTTATTTTTTCTGAAGTTGCTCCCAGTCCTTGGCAACGTTTCCTGGCAACCTTCTATGCATAATATTTGTAGAATTGTTGAGGTGGAAGGTGTTCTGTGTATGCAAACACAGAACTGGTTTTTACCATGTTCTGTTTTACTCCATGGTGTCTACAAAGGTATCATTTATGTGAGACCTTTTCCTTCAGGAGGTTTCCTGCAGCTTTTGGCCATTTCCAGCTTTAATGAAGCATCCAATTTTGGATGAACTACTGCTTCATAGTACATATTTGGTTCTTTGATGTCAATATTTATGAAAGTAAATGCTAGAATAAACATCTGTGTTTCCTTATTTCTGAAGCCTTCATTCTGTAGAGCCTACTGATTCTGGGTTTCATCTACAGAAGTGTAGTTAGTTCTGTATTTCCCAGTCAACAATGTATTCACCATTGCTGGATTTGGGGACACAGGGAAAAATACAATTTTTGAAGGGAAAAATACTAGGAGGGTAGATTTAATTAGATTCTTTTTCATGAAGCAAATCAGTGGCATCCAGATGTATTTCAGTACAGCCTTCTGTTTATAATTTGCCTACCATCAGTAAATTAGGTTGACTAGCAGTCATATCTTAATGAAACTAAACAGTTTTCTTTTCCTAAGCCTTTCTCCTTAATCTTTTCTACATTTAACCATGGAGTTAACTATTTACCCTCTTATTATGCTATTATGAGCTATTATCATGCTATTATGAGCTAATCTGTAGTTTTTATTACCTAAACAAAATGTTTCGAACTTAAGACTTAAATGCTTGAATCTTACTTTCATTTATAAATTGTATGTTGTTAAAATATATTTTGATTTAGAATTCTACAAATTTTCAGTGTAGATTTGAGAAGAGATGTTTACTTGCCTAGGAGACTGTTGTGCTTTCTTGTGCCATATTTAGTCATTAGTCTTTATTCAAATAAGAGATGAGAAAGATGATCATTTTCAGATTCTTTTTCAGAATCAGAGGAACTATAGGCATCATACAGATTTCTAAATACCTTGTTTTTCATGGTATAACTTGATTGTTCTTTTGTAATAGTGGTAAGATCCTGATTCCATAATGTTAATAGTCAATTCTTTCTTGGCCTTGAAAATTATTTTAGGACTTTTTGTTCTTTATTAACTTGTCCCATAGATAGTGGGATGATGTGGAAAGAGGCTGCTTGCTTTTGTTCCTTCGAAAAGCAGGTCCTTCTAGATTTAGCCCCTTGCGAGGTGAAGGTCCTCTTCAGACTTTTCCATCTTGTTTTTTCCAAATGCTTCTCTCTCCAAGCACCTCAGCCCATTATTCTACTTTTCCCCATAAAAGGAATTCCTGTTCCTTGATCCATTCCTGATTCTTGCTACAGGCTTCTGTAGGGTGTATTTTCAAACTTGACTCTGTAACTGCCAGCTCTAGAGGAAGGAGATGGGCAAAAATTCTCATAATGGAGTGACTATAGATGCTCCATTTCAGTTAGTTTCTTCAATAGATTGAGCAGGAGCTCATTTCTTTACTAGGTTACCTGGGAATAAAGTGTACCTCTTTAGGGCTAGTATTAATTTTTCTGAATCAACATAATAAAATATTGGAGGAATATTAAAAATTGTAATATAAATATGGTTATAAAATTTTCAATAATTAAATTTGGTTATCAGATGTTCTGGAAATTCTTGTCTTAAATTCAGATGTGCTGAGAGAATAACCATATGAATTTACAATCCTTCTCTGGTTATTTCTTTCATGTACTGATGGAAGAAGACTTGCCTTAGAGATACTGAGCATTTTGCTGTCTTCTCCTTTGAAAATTGCTGCATGAATGGCTCACACATTCCAACAGTCTTCATGTTAATTCCTTTCCAAGCTCTTGGTTGTATGAAGCTTATTCTCTGGTAGATTCTTCAGGAAAGACTCATAGGAACAATATTCTTTGAGTTCTACATATATCATGTAGCAAGAACTGAAAGTTTTTTTTAAATCTATGGCTTGTTATACTTGAAAGTCACTAGCTTCATTAAAGTGTGTTTGATATGGACTGTATTGGCTGTATCATTTTTCTCAGATCCATGTGTGGTCTTTCAGTATGTAGTTTGAAGTTATCTTTCATTCTGGGAGAGTTTTCTTAAATTGTAGTTTTTAGCATGTTTTGTTTTGTTGCCTTGGTCTTCTTCAGGGACTCCTCCTAAACATGTTGGACAGTCTTGCTTATGTTACACGACAACTACTGTCTCTTAAATTTTTTTTTAATTCTAAAATTTAAATTTTCTTTTATTAAATTCTAAAATTTGTGTTATGTTCCATTTTCTACCTTAGGCAATGCATTAACTCACTCTGTTTCTTATAACTTAAAGTCTTCATTCCTAAAATAAGTTTTTCTTTTATTTCTAAATCTTTCCTGAGTTTGTTCACCTCTCTTTTCATATCTTCCTTGCCTGCAAGCACATCATTTCTGAGTGTTTCTAATTTTGAGGTTTTCCATTGCTTCTCACATTTAAAGAAGATTTTTAGCATGTTTTGAACTATGAGATCACAGTTTTCCCTACTTTCAATCAGGGGGTTTCATCAGTTAACATTGGATGTCATACTGTGGTAAAAAGATACAGCCCATTCAGTAGCCTTTATTGTGCTGTAGTCTTTTTTGTTAGTTTGTTTTTTACTTTTGAAATGGGATATAATAGTGGATCTGCCTTATTTGGTTAAAAATTTTCTAAGCTCTACCATTGCTTTAACTGGAATATAAGTGCTTTGAAACAAAACTTTATGAAGCATTTCATCTTCTGGTGAAGGAATATCTGCTTTCCTCTCACTATATTAATTTCCATCTTTGATTGTCTTATATTATTTTATAGTTGCTAATACTTTGTGATTATTTCTTGAAAATTTGAACCCATTAGTCACGTGAGATTTTGGATATTTGGAATCTCTATTAATTGAATTCATTGGAAGTTCATAAAGTTTATAGAATGTTCTGCTAATTACGACTTTGTTGAGGTTCCCTAAAGAAATACCATTTTGCCACCAGAAAAAAAGTGAACTTAAAAATCTTTAAAATCTCAGCTGCTATATCCGTAATTCTTTGTAGATATATTCTAAGTGTCAGAACTCCATCGAAATTTGTTGTGTATGTCTTCCAGTGCTTGTCACCTGCCTTCATGACCATCTTGGTGAAGTTTTCTTCATAACCTTGATACAAAAAGACACTCTCTTGAATTTTATTTGAAAATAGGCTGAAGGCCTTCCTCCAAGTGTCTTATCTCAGCTTATGCATCATTTGACACAAATCTGAGTGAGCTGTAACCTATAGAATCATTCCTAAATGGCTGCTGGACTCCATTTTCCTGTTTGTTTTTCTTGACAGACCTCAGGTTACAGGTGTCAGGCCTCATTGGGTCAGACGCATGTTTGTTTCTCTTGTCAGCTTCTTGACTGGTTCCTCTCCAGATTTCTGCAGGGCAGCCATATGGCCATTTCAGCATATTTTCTAGATTGCTTCTGTGGCAGGATTCCAGGGCTGGTTGATTAGTGTTTCAGAAACTACTCACACTGAGAGGGCTTTAGTTTTTGCCCTTTAGTTTTAGTTCAGATAGCTCATTCAGATCTGGTGTCCTTCCTGTTATTGGAAGTTTATTTGATTTTGATGATTTTATTTTATGTGGCCCATGTATTTGGCTTACTTTCCATCTTCTTATATGTTAAGCAAGAAAGGCCCATGAAGGCCATTTGTGAAGTGCCTAGACAGTGCCGATTTTAGAAAGCTGAATCTAACAATAATTCTGCTAGATGATCAGTATTAATATGCATTAGATTGGCTAGAGAGGTATACCAATCTGCTCTTTTCTACATTTTTTTATTCTTAGTTATATAATTCTTTAAATTGCTCTTTTTTTGGGGGGCGTGGTGGGATTTATTTTGGAAATTGCTGTCTGTAACTGTGAGGTAAGGAGGATAATTACTCACAATGTTGGTAGTGATGTTTAAGAAAAAAACTGTTCATGACACTTTTTAAAGGATAGTAAAGCAGACTATTTTCAGGGAGACTGTTGCGATAGGTGTAGGCACCACTGCAATGCAGAGAGAATAACCTGAAGTAAATACAGAGAGATTGGGCTCAAACTCGAAATAAAAGTAGAAAAAGTGAGGATGTATAGCTAGCCAAGAAGGATGGGAGTGAATAGATGAAAAATGACTAAGAGGAAAGAAACATCCAAATAAGGGCGATCTTGGCTAAACAGATCTGAAAAGGATTATTGAAGAAGACAGGCCAGGGCAGCGAGATTCTACATGGGAGATGGTGGAGATGAGGAACCTGATCACATACCAAGGGTGATCAATATTGAGGGTGGGGGATTCTGGTTAAAATGACATCGTAGGATTCTTGCTAAAATCAGACAATTCAGAGCTAAACACAGAAACCTACAAATTAGGGCCTAACTGGGAAGAGTTCAGAGGAGCTGGACTAAAGTATGGTCAAGGAGACACTTTTTGACAGTGTTAATAAATTTAAAACTATAACTTTCAAGGAAAGAGCTCTCATTATAGAAAATAACTGAAGCAAATTTCTATTAACAGAATAGACCTGTAGCAGTTCATGCTTAAGCTCAGTGAACCAACAGAAGGAGTATTCCCTACCTGGATCTACTTTTGGTTATTCTTGATCACTAGGAACTGTATCATTTCAGATTATTTTGAAGTTAAAGAAAAAGCAACTTAATGTCTTATATTCAGGCTCTGCTTCGTGATTTTGTTATTTTGATTTCAGTGATGAGGACTGAAATTATAATATGAAGAAGCTAATTTACACATCATAAAAACTCACTGCTTTTCTGTTAAAAGATAAAGGTTTTAAATAAACTAGCTATAAAATACTGTAATATTTTAAGAGTTAGGCTTAAATTCTTTATTCAGGTTAATGATTAAAATATAAATTTGACTTTGTTTATATAAATAATTTTTCTTTGGCACTTTCACTTTATATAAAGGAACCTACTTAGTTTATTTTTTCAGAATTTCTTGTATTTTTTTAGGAAGTGAATTTTATTGTAGTTAACTTTTATTTCTGTGCAAAATGCCCTGTTTGGGTGGGAGGCAATCTTTCCCAAGAAGCTGTATTGCTTTTCGTCTGTTATCTCATCTTTCTAGTGTTCCTAAGCATTCTGCCTGGAGTGCTCTGTGTTTAGATTCGAAGGTTCTTATTTTCATGACTGGCACTCAGTTTAGAAAGTGACCTTTTGAAGGAGATGACTAGAAGTTTAAGTTTACTAGATTCTAGAAGGTGAGCTGCTAGGTGCAGATTTCAAAGAATTGGTTGACTATTTTTGCAGCAGGATACTTTCCTGGATTTATATTCAGACTTTCAGTACCTGTAAATGGAGTAGATTTATAGTCAACAAAATGATTTCTTTTTCTGAGCAGCTGTAACTCTGAAGGATCTAGTCCCAATCCTTTAGACATAAGTTCCTAAGTTTTCAGTAGCATTAGATTCACATGCTTATTAAAGATTCAGAATTTTCTGGTCTTACTAGCAGAGAGTCTCACATTGTTGATGACAAATTAGGCCTGGTATGAGCATGTTTAACAAATGTCCAACACTTTGAGAAGCACTGCTTCAGGACCTCCATGGTTCCCAAGGCTGATGCTTTTGAGTCAGTCTGGTTTGGTTTAAAAAATATGTTGATACCTGGTCCACCTGATTACTACATTCAACTATCTGGGACTATGGGCCAGTAGCCTGCATTTTTAACAAGCTGCCTGGTGATGCTTAGACAGAAAGCCACATCTCAGGCCCCATCTTTGAGATCTGTTGCTTAGTTTCACCTGTGCCTGAGGGCTTTGTACCTTTATGTTCTAGGGATCTCCCAAGATCTGATTTCTAGGTGAAATGCTATGTTAGAAAGCTCCTGCTGTTACTTCTCAGACATGCCCAGATGTTGCACTGGGCATAGCTAAAAGGATTGCCTTACATTTTTCTATTCAATACTAGGTGATTTAAGGTGTGTGTGTGTGCGTGTGCGCGCGTGTGCATACACACACACACATTATGGGATTTAATGGCTTCTTCTTCTTGAATATAACTGTTAAAGGATAAAAAGGTTTTACACACTTGTGTTTTGATACTATTGACTAACATTGTTAATGTGATATATATATGTAAAACTAGTTATTTAATATGAGTTCTGTGTAGAAAGGTCTGGAAAAATTGGTACTTGTTACTTAGTTATCTTAAGCATTCTGCTGAATTGTATGACTTGAGGATTCTTTACAGTTGTAATGTTGGGTTTTGAATAAAGTAAGAAGCAGTTCATTCTTGGTGGTGGTGTGACAATAGCTAAGTTTCATGGAGTTATAGTCCTTAAACAGTAGTTGAAAGAACAGTAGCTCTTTTTCAGAAGGTTTAACCAAGTGGTCACTGAAATGCTTTCTTTAAGTTTAGATGTGCTTTGCTTGTAACATCAGTGTTAATAGAAAGCTTGGCTTATAATCTTTATTGAGAGCTAAACTCAGAAAATCAACAATTTTTACTTTTTATTTACTTATGCAGACCGAACCTATGAAAACGTTGGAGTGTGTTAAAGTTTTAAGAAAAGCATGTGAGCATTTTTTATTATGTGTATTAGTGTACATTCTGTATGGCTACCTTATGGCACTCTAAAATATTGCATCCTTTTTATCACCTGGTGAGGTTGGTTTAAAATGTGTGGTGGCTTGTTTCATGTTACTAGAGTGTAGCTAAAGTTCTTAAAATTTCTAACAATAATTTTTTTTTAATTTGTAGAAATTCCACTTAACTTTGTTAATTTTCTACTTCAGATTAGTTTCTCAATACATCAGATTTCCAAAGCCACTAGTCAGTCAATCTTCAGTTATTGCCTTTAAATGAGTTGGGAACTAACTAATGAATCTAACATCATATTACAGTTCTCTGGCAGTTAGACTTTAGGTGTCTTTTCCCTGTTTAGAACAATGCCTTGTATGCTATTTGGATTCAGAGTTTCTAATATGGCTTCTTGCTTTTAAACCTATTATACTATGATCAAATTGCCTTAAATTTCCAATTGGCTGTTAGAAAGCAATAATTATTTTGTACAGTCCTCAGCAGGTATGCCAGAGGAACCCCAAGCCTACACTGCTCCATCCTCAGGGAAGATAAGGGGAGAGGGATAGTACCGCCTGTGTGTGTTGGGTATGTTAGTCGCTCAGTCTGTCCAACTCTTTGCAACCCATCAGGCTCTTCTGTCCATGGGATTCTCCAGGCAAGAGTACTGAAATGGGTTGCCATTCCCTTCACTAGGGGATCTTCCCAACCCAGGGATTGAACCCAGGTCTCCCGCACTGCAGGCAGATTCCTTACTGTCTGAGTCACCAGGGAAACCTAATATAACCTGTAGATGGATTCTAATGAGGACATCATTTTACAGAATGCTGCATGAGTGGTCATCTTCTGATCCTAATGTGATGGTACTGGAAACAGATGTGATTTTTTCCAGCCATCACATTTTGTTGCTGAATTTACTTACTCTGCATTTTACCCTCAAATATGTAAGTGGGAGATGTTAGCAACAGAACCACAAGTGGCATGTTAAGAGTCTTACTCCTTGACAGTTGCCCTTGATGTAGTTAGAACATATCACTCTAGCTGTCTCTCACCTACTTTTTGCCTTGTGTGCCTTCTTGTCCAGCACTGGTGTGCATGTGCCATAATATACTACTTTATATTAGAGCTTAATTCTACATATTACATCTCCCTCAACCATAATGTAAATTCCTTGAGGAGAATATGGAATTTATTTTGTCATTCTCCTTGGTACATCAAACAGTACTTTTCATATAGTAGACATTCATCAAGTTTTAATCAGTGGTGGTTATTACCTGGTTTCACCACATATGAAGTTACTATTTTTCTGATGCCTGTTTAGCTTAAGTAATGATAATAAGTATTTAATTGATTTTCTTTCATACTT
This sequence comes from Budorcas taxicolor, assembly GCF_023091745.1. Taxonomy (NCBI): domain Eukaryota; kingdom Metazoa; phylum Chordata; class Mammalia; order Artiodactyla; family Bovidae; genus Budorcas; species Budorcas taxicolor. Next base: position 17,951,407 of record NC_068913.1, read on the forward strand.
CAGAATATTTATTTTAGCAATTTTACTAATTTTAATTAGATTTTATTATTTAAGTGCTTATACATTTAAAGATTGTTTAAGTATAGTAATGTATGTTTCTAGTGGATACAGTGTCCTCTTGTTTGATTTACTTGAGGTAATTTTGTAATAATTAGTTGAGAAATGTTGTGATCACCCAGTTCAAAACTAAATACTTATTCTAATCACAGCTGTAATCATGAAATAAAGAATTTATTATGTTGGCTATATAAATGGAGTAGCCCCCCTTATCCACAGGGGACATGTATCAGGACCTCCAGTTGAGCCTAAACCTGCAGATACTATTATATCCTGTATATCCTGTATTTTTCCCGTACGTAAATACTGATGGTAAAGCTTATTTTATAAGTTAGGCACAGTTAAGAGATTAACAACCACAACAATAAAATAAAAGTTGTAAGAATATACTGTTATGGGGACTTCCCTATTGGGCCAATGCAAGGGGCCTGGGTTCGATCCCTGGTCAGGAAACTAGATCCCACATTCTGCAACCAAATATCCTGCCATGCCGCAACAAATACCAAACATCCCACGTGCCACAGCTAAGACCCAGTGAAGCCAGATTAAACATTTTTTAAAATATATTGTAATAAAGGTTATGTGAGCAAAGTCTCTCTCTCAAAATACCTCATACAAATATAATGCCTTTTCCATCTTAACTAAGTATTTATCGCGCACTATGGCTCTTTGGCAGTTTGAGGTGCAGTGGCAGAAGAAACCAAATTTCTTTTTCCTTCTTCACAATTTCACAGATAAAAGATTTGTTCTTACCATAGATATTAGTAACCTGAGCATTTAATATTTTTTCCTTTCCTTTATTAAGCTGAGAACTTTCGCATTTTCACTTCAAGGGAGTATGTCTCAGCATCTCTTCAGCGTAGCGGGTTGCCAGCATTGCTACTCTTCTGCTTTGAGCCATTGTTAAGTGAAATAATTGTTACTTACAAACACTGTGATACCAGGACAGTCAGTTGAATAACTGAGAAGGCTAACATGTGGTTTAAAGTTGGGACACAAGTTTTTCATATATAGTGGCTTGCCATTTTCTGGTTGTAGCTGACCTTTATGTAGGCCTTTTTTATTGCTAAAAATGATTCTTTTGCAAGGGATAATCTGTCTTTGTCCCTTGTTTCTTCTTGGTGGAGAGAACGTAATATAACTTTAAAATTTTTTAAATAAATCATTATAAGTCAGATTATGAGAGATGTTAACTTTCTCTGCTTCCTAAAGTTGCTAAAATTTGTACGTATTGCTTTTATAACCAAATTTAAAAAAAATAATTAATAGAAATAGCTCCTGCTAGTTGAACTACAAACAGTCTGCATGTCTTCTGAATTGCTTATGGTAGGGGGCGAGATAAAAAGGAGAAAAAGAAGTAAACAATAAGTCATAGAAAACAAATAGCAAGGAAGCATTCTAAGAGGAAGAAAAAGTTCCATGAAAGAGTTACAGATTTAATCAGATTTGTTATAACAATAAATATAAGTGGGACGAACATATATTTTTCAGGAAGAATGCTTACTATAAAGTTTTTTCAAAAGCCTAATTGTATACAGTATACAAGAGTATTAACCTAAATAGCATGATTAAAAGAAACGGAAAATGAACGAATAGGCATACCAGATGCAGTATAATAGAAAGAAAGCATCAAGGGGTGATAAAATTAAATTTGATAGAGTTTAAAAGTAAAAAATAATAAATGGAACAGACTGTAATGGTAAAGCATATAAGTCATAATAATAATGTCATGGATCAATATGTAACCAAATTATACAGAACTAAATTTCTGTAACAGTTTTTTTTCTGGCCACTCAGCGCAGCTTGTGGGATCTTAGTTCCCCAGCCACCAGGATTGAACCCCTGCCCTGCAGTGGAAGTGCAAGAGTGCTAACCACTGGACCACCAGGGAAGCCCTCAGAACTAAATTTAAATGATAAAAATTATAAGAGATAAAGAGAATTTTCATATCTCAGTAGTAGTTTAGAAATTTTGGAGTAGTTCTCTAAATATGTGACAGATCATGGTTCTATTTTATTACTATATTCTGTATTTTTATTTCAGTATATAAGAAAAAGAACTGTATGCTGAAAACAGAAGATATATGCTCTCCATGACTGATGAAATATTTGTAAAAACTGACTATGATTTTTGGTCACGAATAAAATTTCAGGTGATTCCAAACAGTAGAAATAGATTATCCTAGACTTTGCTTATTATAAAATAAAATGAGAGCTAAGTAATAAAGATAGGTAGGAAATCTGGTAATTTCCAGATCTTCTCTAACACTCTTGGGTCAAAGAAGAAATCAGAACTGCAGTTGTTAAGATACAGTTTGGCTCTCCAGCCCTCTGTGTCCAACGAGGTGGACCCCAGGGAGGTGGAAGACCAACTGTAAGAGACTTGAGCTTTCTCAGAGTCTGGTATTCATGAGAGTCCTAGACTCAAAGGACATGAGTTTGAGCAAGCTCTAGGAGAAGGTGAAGGATAGGGAAGCGCGCTGCAGTCCATGCCGTAGCAAAGAGTTGGACATGACTGAGTGACCGATGACTGAACGAAGAGCCAGTCCCCTGCAGAACTGAGGGTGACTGTGTGTGAATAACGTGACAGCTCACAGTATGCTGCATTCCCTTTCATCTTCTGATTTTTAAAAAAAGGACAACAATTTTGTGTTTTGTTTTCAGAAGAATAAAGGACAATATTCAGTAACAAATGTTTCTTGACCCTCTTTAATGTGCAAGGCATTTTCTTTGATGTGAAACATAACTGAATAAGACTAAGCCTTGGATATTTGTAATCCACTGGATTTTATTATAGTATGCACATTTGAGATGCATACATGAACATTTTTTTTATATTTTCATTGTAAAAAAAAACTATAGAGTTCAGTATGATCATCTCTGTTTTCAGCAGAGGTAAAACAGATCATTATAGTAGATTGATTGAACTGTGTAGAATGTCCGGAGATCTTGGTTCCTTTTTACCTCTGTCACTTAATAGCAGTTTTGTTTCATTGGACAATTTAATTTTATCCCTCTGGGCTTTGAATTCTTCATCCATTAAGGAGGAAACTGAATTAAAACAAGATTCTGTATACATGTTTTTTTGTGCACGTGTAGCTGTGAATACATTTATTTGTAAGTATTGAGTATCGACTCCTTTTCAATCTGTAGGGACCAAACCTACCCTCTGGTCAGAAAGGAACGACAGATTTAGGGCTTGATGCAAGCAGAGGAGAGTGTGTATACCTTTAAGAAGGACAGAGATGAAGAAAAGAAGGGCACTGAGAAAGGTTTCACAGAGGCAGCGCGACACCTGCGCTGGTCTTGAAGATAAGTTTTTGCCAAGTGTACAGAGAAGGGGAATATTTTAGATGCAGGAGATGATAGAATAGAGGCAGAGAAGCGAGTACTTCATATTTGTGAAATTGGAGTTTATTAGGTTGTTATGGTTCTTAGTAGTTAGCAGAGGTTTATGGAGGAGTGGTGGTAGCAAGCCATTAAGTATTGAGCTATATGGGAGATGAATTGTGAAAAATAATGGCCTTTGAGTGAAAGACTGAATAAACCGTGGCAATTTTTTTTTAGCAGTGGAGGGAGGTGACCCTGTAAGATAAAGTTAGTGTGGATTCAGAGATGGCAGTTAGGAAACGGGCAGTTTAGTTGAGACATGATGAAGTCTTAATTAAAATAATGGCAGTGGAGATGATATAGAGGGTTAAGAATAGGTCTCTAAAATGAGTGAGCTTTGTAGGGTGTGACAGTATATGCAAAATTTAATATGTGAATGTATTTTCCTTTGGTCTATAAATTTCATCAGCTCATACAGGATGGCTTTTAGGGTAAATATACATTGTGGGGACAATTGGCAGGATGGTATTTTACAAACTATGAAGTTTAAGTAATTTTAAGTTTTACTTTATTCTTATGACTAATGTATTTTTTCCTTCACTTTTTATAGTGGACAGGCCCAAATCTCAGCAAGTTCGAACCTCTAGCACAATAAGGCGAACCTCTTCCCTGGATACCATAACAGGACCTTATCTCACAGGACAGTGGCCACGGGATCCTCATGTTCATTACCCCTCATGCATGAAAGATAAAGCTACTCAGGTAAAATAAGCGAATCAGTTTCATTACCCTATAGTTCTTCTGTTTTGATCACAGTAAAAACGTAATTTAATCAAATTTTCCCAATTATTAAATATATCAAACAAAACGATATCTTTAATAAACTTTAAACTAAAAACTTTTATCACCTGGGTTTTTGAATTATTTAGTATTTAATAAGTAGCACATCAGTCTGTATTAGTGATTTTTGAGGCTTACAGTTTTAAGAATTAACTTTCCTACGGAAATTAATATAATGACTAGTAACTATATTAGAAAATACAGGCATATTTCATTATGCTTCTCAGATACTGCCTTTTTTAATACAAATGCAATGTTTTCGGCAGTCTTCAACTGAGCAAGGCTGTCAGCATCAGTTTTTCCAACAGCATTTGCTCACTTCATGTCTCTATCAGAGTCTGTCAATTCTTTCAATGTTTCAAACTTTTTTTATTATTATATGTGTTATGGTGATCCATCATCAGTGATCTTTATTGATACTGTTGCAAAAGGATTATGACTTGCTGAAGGTTCAGATGATGGTTAGCATTTTTTAGCAATGAAGTGTTTTTAATTACAGCATGCACATTGTTTTTTTAAGATGTAATCCTGTTGAACATTTAACAGATGATAGTAATAGAATAAACGTAATTTTTGTATGCACTTGAAAACCAAAAATTTTGCGTGATTTGCTTTATTGTGGTGGTCTGGAACTGAACCTGCAGTATCTCCAAGGTATGCTGGCATAAGTAATTTTTGAAGAATACCTGTGCAGTTCTTGGAAATAATTTGTAAAGTATTAATACATGGCTAAGGAAATTAATGTTAAAGGATTTTTTCCCTGTTTAAAACCAAAATTGAAATCGAGAAAGAAATAGAAAATTTTCTGTTTGTCACACTTTCCCATTTTTGGTCATACTTTCCCTATTTGTGGAAGATTTCTGAAGCTTTTGATTTGAAAAGTTTTCCTTCCATGGCAGGAAAATATCTGAAAACATCCTAATATATGGTTTCTGAATTCCTGACCATATCTGTATAGCATTGGTCAATCAGCATTATGAAGAATTACTAAGAGTATGAGAGATGGCTGTTGGCCTTAAGGACCTTACAGCATAGTTGGGAAGATAAGATGTAAATGGAAGAAAATTGGTAACAGAAGACAGAGTATAATTAGGTATTCGATGAACGGAGCATTGAAATGTAAGGGAATTCAGAGGAATGGGAACATTTTTGGCCTTGTGGATGAGGGAAATAGAAGGATTAGAGTTTCATGTCTGAAGAATGAGGGAAAGAGGAGAAAATTTTGGACATGATCTATGAAAACCTTTTCCAGTTTTGTAATTTTCTCAGGCAAGCTTGCAGCCATGACATTAGCTTTTTTATCCCCATCCTCTCAGTTTGTCTGTGTAATACTTTAGGTCTCCTGCACCAAGTGTTCTGCTTTCCACTCTTGATGAGAAAAAAGAGCAGTTTGATGTAGTAGGCCCTGGGATGTGGGCCTGGACACTTAGACATGGTCATGGATAATTCAAGACTATCTTTCTGGAGGGGCTGGACTCAGAAGTGTGATAGAGTATAGGAATAGACTATAAAAAGAAAGAAGGTCAAGAGATCAAGGACTCAGTTTTTAGAAATGCACACAAGGGAAGGATAAAAAATTAATGTATTCACCTGGTAGCAACGAGAAGACAGTTACAGTTACTATTTACCATGTACTTTGTATTTTTATATCTGTGTTTCATTCTCATTTAATTCATTCTTAAGGACATTATAAAATTACACAATGGAGAAGCAGAAATTCAGGGAAGTTAAGTGACTTACTCAGTATCATAAAGCTAGAAAATGCTGGAGCCAGGTTTCTAATCAGGTTAATTTGTCAGCCAATCTCAACTTCAATTTTCTAGGGGTTTTAGGATAAATGGAATAGTATGTGTGTGTGTATCACCTAGTAGAGTAATTGGCACTATACTTAAAAATGGTAGGTATTCTTTTTATATTAAAAATAAATCCTATCTTTTATTGAATATATATGCTTTATGCTGACATTCTCCAAAAACATTATCTTACTCATTCTTCACCAAAATTCTGAGGAAGAAGAGGAAACAGAAAAAGAGCAAAAGCTTAGAGAAAACTAAAATAGTGTAGCCTTACACACCAAAGGGAAATTTGTTTTAGTAAAGAAAAGATTATGAACAGTCTTAGGTACTATCGCGAGGTCACAGAACGTAAGCACTAGATGTAGGGATTAGGGGCCTATTGTCTTGGAGAGTGAAAGACTGAAAATATGCCAAGAGGGGAGGATACTTGGGAGTTAAGAAGAGAGTGATATGGAGATAACAGCAAAAGGAGCTGGGTAGGTTTCTTAACCATATCTGTTTCTTTACCTGTGCAGTGGGATTAATGAAACCTAACTCGTGATAATGTTGGATGACTAAAGTGAAAGTGAAGTAGCTCAGTCTTGTCTGACTCTTTGCGACCCCATGGACTGTAACCTATCAGGGTCCTCTGTCCATGGGATTCTCCAGGCAAGAATACTGGAGTAGGTTGCCATTTCCTTCTACAGGGGATCTTCCCAACCCAGGGATCGAACCCGGGTCTCCTGCATTGCAGGCTGGCACTTTAGGATAATATTTGAAAGTGAATGGGCTTCCCTGGTGGCTCAGTGGTAAAGAATCTGCCTGCAATACAGGAGACTTGGGTTCAATCCCTGGGTCAGGGAGATCCCCTAGAGAAGGGACTGGCTACCCACTCCAGTGTTCTTGCCTGGAGAATTCCATGGACAGAAGAGCCTGACAGGCTACAGTCCATGGGGCCGCAAAGAGTAGGACACGACTGAGTGACTACTTGAAAATGAATACGGCAATACATAGGTTATTAGCAGTAGATACAGACAGGCCCATTTGTAACATTTGCAGAGTCTGGAGCAAATACAAAATGTACACCTACATACCATATACATACTAAATTAAATCAACAAACTGTTACATAAAATCTGTTTTATCCATTCATTCTTTATATATAAACCTTCCTATAGACCTTGAGGTTCATGCTTGAAAAGAAGTCCAGGATTCTTCAGAGTTGAATGCCAGAATGTGTCTGCATGATGCTGAGCCCACCCCACCCTCTGAGTTGGAACCCATAACTCTTCCTGTCACTCACACCACTCTATACTCTGAGGGGTGGCTTTATGTATCTGTGTCAACCGCCTAGTCTTCACCTTCATACTCCATATATACTTTCTCAGAGAGTGAGACCAGGAGTAGGCCTTTGTAGACCCTGGGAATCAGATCTGGCGTGGTTTGAACAACAAACTCATGAGTCTAGGTTATCCAGAGCAAAGTTGATGGCAGAGGTGTGGGCTCATGATGTGTATGCCCTTCTGACCCCAGAGTCTCTTCACCCTTTGGGAAGAGGCATGGCTAGAAGAGGGCCACAGCAGTTCCCCCAAAAGCTTGAAGTCCAAGGTAGGACCTTACTCGCCTGGGTCTTCATGTAGATTGTCTATTTGAGAAGCCAGACATTGATAGGAAGGCAAAATACAGGCCTCGTTTTACATGTGATGTTCTGAGGCTTAGAGAAGTTTAGTAACTTGTATGTTGTTATATAGCTAATAAATATGAAGAGATTTGAATCCAGATTTGGCTGACTCCAAAGGTTTTATGTTTTCTCCAGTTCCTCACTGCCTTCCATAGTAATCACTAAAGTGTGTAGTGCTTACGTCACATGTATAAGAAATGGTCTTGCCCTGAAGCATTTTTAGTTTAATTGAAGATATAAGAGATGAACATAGGAGATGGTTATTATTGTCACATTCATCCTTCCTTGGTTAATTCTTTAACTCTTGGGGAAGGAAGAAGATTATTTTTATTTATTTAGTGGAAATTAGTAAAGAGAAAAGTGGTGCAGTCCATTTGCTACAGATATTAAATACCTAGGCTGTCTGACTTTAGTGGAGGGAATCTCAAGTATTTTCCACTTTTCATTTTTCCATACTTCAGCTACCTTAATTGATGGTTAGAAATAGAATTTTTATTGTTTAATACATTTACACATTGGGCCCTTTTAAAAGAAGTTGCATAGTGTGAAAAAGACTGTGGACTTTAGAGACAAATCTTGTGTTCAAATCAAGGCCCAAAATGAGGGAACTTTATGGGACAGTAGAATTGTTGTATATCTTGACAGAGATTTGGTTACAAGGGTGGATATATTATATTTATTAGAACTTATACAAGTATACACTTTGTGCGTTCTAACATACAACTTAACTTTAATATATAGAATATAAATATTGACATCTAAAAGATGTTTAGTTATCCCAGGTTCTTGGATTGGAAGAATTAATATTGTTAAAATGGCCATACTACCCAAAGCAATCTACAGATTTAATGTTATCCATGTCAAATTACCCGTGACATTTTTCACAGAACTATAACGAATGATACTGAAATTTATATGAGACCACAAAGGACTTAGAATTGCTAAAGCAATCCTGAAGAAAAAGAATAAAGCTGTATGCATAACCTCCCAAATTTCAGGCAATACTGCAATGCTGTAGGAATAAAAAGAGTGCAATATTGGCCCCAAAACAGGTATATATATCAGTGGAACAGAATAGAGAGCCCAGAAATAAACCCACAAACCTACAGTCAGTTAATCTTTGACACAAGAGGCAAGAATATTCAGTGGGGAAAAGACAGTCTCTTCAGCAAGTGGTTGTGGGAAAGCTGGCCAGCCACATATAAATCAATGAAGTTGGAACACCCCTTTACAACATACACAAAAATAAACTTAAAATGGCTTAGAGACATAAATAAAGATGTGATGCCATAAAACTCCTAGGAGAGGGACTTCCCTGGTGGTCCAGTGACTAAGAATCCACCTTGCAATGCAGGGGATGTGGAGGCTCCTTCCTTAGTGAAATAACTAAGATCCCACATACCACTGGGCAATTTAGCCTGTGTACCACAGCTAGAGAAAGCCCATGTGCTGCGACAAAGACCCAGCAGGGCCAAACAAGAAAGAAAGAGTAAGACTCCCGGAAGAGAACACAGGCAGACATTCTGTGACACGAATTGTTCTGTATTCTGTGATATAGATCATACTACCAGCGTTTTCTTAGGTCAGTCTCTCTCAAGGCAAAAGAATCAAAAGCAGAAATAAACAAATGGGAGCTAATCAAACTTACAAGTTCTGCACAGCAAAGGAAACCATAAAGAAAATGAAAAGACAACCTATGGAATGGGATAAAATATTTGCAAATGATGCAACTGACACAGATGGGCTTAATTTCCAAAATACACAAACAGTTCTGACAGCTTAATATCAAAAACCAACTTAATCAAAAAATGGGCAGGACAGCTAACTAGACTTTTCTCCAACGAAGACATACAGATGGGCAACAGGCACATGAAAATATGCTAATCATTGCTAATTATTAGAGAATTGCAAGTCAAAATTGTGATGAGTTATCACTTCACACCAGTCAGAAAAGCTGTCATCAGAAAGTCGACAAATAAGAAATCTTGGAGACGGTGTGGAGAAAAGGAAACCCTCCTACACTGTTAATGGGAATGTAAATTAGTACAGCCACTATGAAAAACAGTATGGAGGTTCCTTAAAAAACTAAAAATAGAGCTACCATATGAGCCAGCAATCCTAATCCTGAGCATATATCCAGAAAAGACAAAAAACTCTTAAAAAGATACATGCACCCAATTTCATAGCAGCACTGTTTACAAGAGCCAAAACATGGAGCAACCTGTGGCCGTCAACAGATGAAGAAGATGTGCTATATGTTATATAATGGAATATTACTTAGCCATAAAGAAGAATTAAATATTTTCATTTGTAGCAGTATGGATATACATAGAAATTATCATACTAAGTAAAGTGAGTCTGATAAAAGACAAATACTATGATATCACTTACGTAGAATCTAAAAAAATGATACGAATGAACTTACAAAACAGAAGCTGACTCGAAGACATAGAAAACAAACTAGTGATTACAAAAGAGGAAAGGAGGAGAGAGAGAAATTAGGACCTTGGGATTAACAGGTACAAACTACTATATATAAAATAGATAAACACGGTTTTACTGTGTACCATAGGGAACTATATGCAATATGCTGTAATAACCTATAATGGGAAAGAATCGGAAAAAGAACATTTATGTATGTGTGTGTATGGATCACTTTGCTGCACACGGGAAACTAATGCAATATTCTAAATCAAACTACTTCAATTAAAAAAATGTAAGACCTGTTTTTCAAAAGCATCATTTGGAGTTTTTTTCCTCTGTGTCTTAGATTCAAGCAACTAGTTCAAGAAAGTAAAAAAGACCCAATAATTGATGATATTCAACAAAGTTAAAAAAAAAAAGATTAAGGATTTGAATATAGGATCCAAAGTCATTGAAATCCTAAAAGAAAACGTAGGTGGTAAGCTCCTTGATATGAGTCTTGGTGATGATTTTTTTTGGATTTAAAACTTAAAAGTGAAGACAATACAAGAAAAAATAAACAAGCAGAACAACATCAAACTAAAAAGCTTCTGCACATCAAAGGAGGCCATAGACAAAATATAAGGCAACGTACTAAATGGGAAGCCTGGTCACGAAGAGTTGGACACAATTTAGCAACTGAACAACTATAATGGGAAAAAATATTTGCAAATTATATATCCTATAAAGGGTTTGTATCCAAGATATACAAAGAACTCAGACAACTCAATAGCAAAACAATCTAAAAAAACAGGCAGAAGACCTGAATAGACATTCTTTCAAAGACATACAGATGGCTACCAGACGCTCGATATCACTAATCATCAGGGAAATGCAAATCAAATACACGATGAACTGTCACCTCATACTTGAAGAAAATATTATCAAAAACACAAGAGATAACAAGTGTTGGTGAGAATGTGGAGGAAAGGGAATTCTTTTGTTGTTGTTGTTTTTTTTTTTTTGAAAAGGGAATTCTTGTCCTGTTTGTAAGAATGTAAATTGGTGCAGTTACTACAGAAAACAGCATAGCGGTTCCTTAAAAAGTTTAAAAATAGAACTACTATATGATTTAGCAGTTCAATTTCTGGGCATTTATCCAAAAGAAAATATTAGCTTGAAAAAAGCATAGGCACCCTCATGTTCATTATGGAATTACTTAACCAAGATAGGGATGCATTTTAACTGTCTGTTGATAGATGAATTTATCAAGAAAATGAATAGATAAAAAATACTATTATTCAGCCATAAAAAGAAGGAAATCTTGCCATTTGTGACATCATGGATGGACCTTGAGGGTATTATACTAAGTGAAACAAGTCAGATAAAGACAAATACCATATCTTATCACTCATACATGGAATCAAAAACAAAAATCTACCATCTCCTAGATACAGAGAACAGATGGTAGTTGCCAGGGTGGAGGGGGTTCAGTTCAGTTCAGTCACTCAGTTGTGTCCGACTCTTTGCGACTCCATGAATCGCAGCACACCAGGCCTCTCTGTCCATCACCAACTCCCGGAATTCACTCAGACTCACGTCCATCGAGTCCGTGATGCCATCCAGCCATCTCATCCTCGGTCATCCCCTTCTCCTCCTGCCCCCAATCCCTCCCAGCATCAGGGTCTTTTCCAATGAGTCAACTCTTTGCATGAGGTGGCCAAAGTACTGGAGTTTCAGCTTCAGCATCAGTCCTTCCAAAGAAATCCCAGGGCTGATCTCCTTCAGAGTGGACTGGTTGGAAGTCCTTGCAGTCCAAGGGACTCTCAAGAGTCTTCTCCAACACCACAGTTCAAAAGCATCAATTCTTCGGCGCTCAGCTTTCTTCACAGTCCAACTCTTACATCCATACATGACCACAGGAAACACCATAGCGCGGTAGTTAAAACGGGTGAAGGGAGTCAAAAAGCACAAACTTCTAGTACTAAAGTCATGGGGATATAATTCACAGCATGGTATGTATACTTGATAATACTGCATTGCATATTTGAAAGTTGTTAAGAAAGAAAATCTTAAAAGGTCTCACCACAAGGAAAAAGCTTTTTGTAACTATGTATGGTGGCAAATTTCACTAGACTATTGTGATCATTCAGCAAATATTTGTATATATACAAATATTGAATTATGTTGTATACCCAAAACTAATACAATGTCATATGTCAGTTATACCTCAATTTAAAAGAAAGCTAGAGCACTCACTTTGACAAGACTAACATCAAACATACATGCATATGTTACTGATTGTTTTCTTTAAATCAAAAATGATTCATTAGGTGTGAAATGCCATTTCATCTTTGAAATGAAGGTTGTTTTAACTCATAACCTATAATCTGGTGAGTTTTTAAATACTTAATTGATCATAGTTACACTTCTGAAATGAATACTATTCATTTATGGAGTTGTTTAAAATATATAGTAGCAACTGAAGTGTTTAATGTTTCACTATGTTTGTTTCAGTATTGAGAAATGAGGTCTGAAAGTTTTTCTTTCTATAGTGTAATCCTTAGATTTCTGTGTTATATTTGCTTCATAAAAAAGATTTTGCGAGATTTCCTTCCTCTGTTCTGGCATGGTGTAAATTTCATCTCTGTTATCTGTTACTTGGATCTGAAAGAATTTCCCCTATGAAGCAGATTAGTATGTGTTTGGATTATAGCTCTTTAGTAAATCTCAGTTTATTCCATGGCTGTTAGTTTCTTTTGATTTCTGTCTCTTTTGTTCAATTTTTTCATTTGTTTTCCTAGAATATAATCTAGTTCATCCAAATTTTCAAGGGTATTTTCATAGAGTTTCACAAAGTACTTTTCTATAATTCTTTCAACTTTTTGTTTATCTGCAGTTATTTTTCTGTTCTCATTTTTAATATTGTATATATTTGAGTTCAAGTAATTAAATTTACTAGGTTATATATTAAATTTTTTAAGGTGTTGAATTTATTTTCCTGTTTTTCTTTTTTCGAGTTCCTTGCCCTCTGTCTTTGATCTGTTTTTGCCTTTCTTCTGCCTTCCTGGCATATGCAGTGCTCTTTCTCTGGATTCTGAGGATTAATGCTTAATTTTTTTATTCATGATACTTACTGTTTAGTAATGTACGTGTTTTATGCATTTTATGCCAAGATTTACCTTCTGAGCTCAATTTTGGCTCATATGTTTCCATTATTTGTATTTTCAAGAGATTATGCAATTTCAGTTTTGATACTCTGTTTAAAATATGAGAGTTTTTGTTTGCTTTGTTTTAAACTTCCAAATGGTTTAAGTTTCTTTTCCTAATAAAAATTCAATTTCTAGTTTTATTGCATTATAGTATAGACTAATAGGTTTTTGGAAACTTCATTGATTTTCCTTGTAGCTTAATATATGATTTATTTTTTCTTACTTCTCTGTATTTGAAAATGAGGATACAGTCTTTACTTTTTTTTAATTTATTTATTTTTTTAATTTTTTTTAATTTTAAAATCTTTAATTCTTACATGTGTTCCCAAACATAAGAATTCATAACATATTGGCATGCGTGCTAAGTTGCTTCAGTTGTGTCTGACTCTTTGCAGCCCTATGGCCTATAGGCTCCTCTGTCCATGGGATTGTCCAGGCAAGAATACTGAGGTGGGTTGCCATGCATTCCACCAGGAGATCCTCCTGACCCAGGGATTGAACCCATGACTCTTACATCTCCTGCATTGGCAGGAGAGTTCTTTAGCACCTAGTGCCACCTGGAAATCCCTCATTGCATATTAATTCAGCCATATTAATTATATTAGTTTCCATATAGCCCCCTTTATGTCCGTCTGTTTTATCATGAGCTGGATGTTGTTAAAATTTTTGTTGATTTCTGTTTCCAGTGGTCATTGCCTTGTATTTAGATGATAATACAGATATTTTAAAGATGTATATCCATATGTCTTTCTTATGGTTGATACTGTTTATTGTTACTGAAGAGTCAATGTCTTGATTAATATTTTTCCCTGAATATAACCTTTTTATGATATAAATTAACATTGTAAACTCATTTTCATTGGCCAGGAGCTGTGGTTTGGGAACCAGATGGCTTGGTTTTTTGTTGTTGTTAAAACTTACAGTTGGAATTGTCTTTTTTGTGTATTTTTTAATTTTATTTTTAATTGGAGGATAACTGCTTTACAATTGAAAATAAAAGTGACAAAAATACAAAAAAAAGGGATAAGAGGATGACAGAGGATAAGATGGTTGGATGACGTCACTGATTCAATGGACATGAAGGAGATGGCAATAGGAAGCCTGGCATGCTGCAGTCCGTAGGGTCATAAGGAGTTAGACATGACGCGGCAACTGAACAATAACAATTGCTTTACAATATTGTGTTGGTTTCTGTCGTACATCCGCATGAATCAGCCATAGGTATACATATGTTTCCTCCCTCTTGAACCTCCCCCCCACCACATCCCACCCATCTAGGTTGTCACAGAGTACTATGACCAAATAGCTTGGTTTTGAATCTTGGCTCTAGCATTTTAGCTTTGTAATTTTGGGCAGATCACCACTTTGCCTGTTTCCTCATTTATTAATGGAGTATTCTACCTCACAGGATTGTTGTAAGGGTTAATTTGGGTTAATGAACTTAAAATGCTAAGTATAATGACTGGTATATTAAGTGTCAGTAAGTCAGTATTGTTGTTCAGTTGCTAAGTCATATCCAGCTCTTTGCAGCCCCATGAACTGCAGGACACCAGGCTTCCCCGTCCTTCCCTGTCTCCCGGGTTCGCTCAGACTCACGTACACTGAGACAGTGATACCATCCAGCCATCTTATCCTCTGCTCCTCTTGCCCTCAGTCCTTCCCAGCATCAGGATCTTTTCCAGTGAGTCCGCTCTTGGTGTCAGGTGGCCAAAGTATTGGAGCTTTAGCTTTAGTCCTTCCCATGAGTATTCGGGGTTGATATCTTTTAGGATTGACTGGTTTGACCTCCTTGCAGTCCAGGGGACTCTCAAGAGTCTTCTTCTCCAACACCACAATTCGAAAGCATCAATTCTTTGGTGCTCAGCCTTCTTTATAGTCCAACTCTCACATCCATACATGACCACTGGAAAAACCATAGCTTTAACTGTATGCACCCTTGTCAGCAAAGTGATGTCTCTCCTTTTTAATATGCTGCCTAGGTTTGTCATAGCTTTTCTTCCAAGAAGCAAGCGTCTTTTAATTTTGTGGCTGCAGCCAATGTCTGCATTGATTTTGGAGCCCAAGAAAATAAAATCTGTCACTGTTTCTACTTTTTCACCATCTATTTGCCATCAAGTGATGGGACCAGATACCATGATTTTCATTTTTTGAATATTGAGTTTAAAGCCAGCTTTCACTCTCCTCTTTCACCGTCATCTTTAGTTCCTCTTTGCTTTCTGCCATTAGAGTGGTATAATCTGCATATCTGAGGTTGTTCGTATTTCTCCTGGCAATCTTGATTCCAGCTTGTGAGTCATCCAGCCTGCATTTCACATTACTTACATTTACTAGCAGAGAAAAAAAAATAGGTGGATGTTTGGATATTGGCCGTGGCACTCTTATTTCACAACTGGAAAGGGGAACTTCCAATAGCAATTTCTTCCTCCTTTTTTCCCACCTGTTTTCCATGGTTTTTCTTTCAGTGTTTCTGTCATTTGTCTTTTTGTTCTGATAAATCTTGCTTGTTGCTGGAAATAATTATCTTGAGCCATTTATATATATTTTTTGAGTCATCTGCCATATATCTCTTTGTTAGGGAAAAATGACATGGTAAGCCTGACTTTTTTTTTTAGCCTGATGGTTTTTAAACGTCTGATGGCCAGTTGAGGTGTGAGTAGCTTTTCCTTCTGTCTGAGTCCTTCCTCTTTGAATGCTGGTCTATCCCCCTTATACATCTTCTCTGCAAAGTTGGTATCAGAAGAAGATTTCAGAACTTCCCATTTATCTCTTGTATTCTTTGAAGGGTAAGAAATGGAATGGTTAGATTTTTAAATGAAATTCTGCATAGTTCTTTCTTTTCTCCAGATTGATGTTTTTCTTTGATATTTTGTTGTTTTTAATTAATTTTCAAATTTTACAGTGTGCAACATTTAAACATGCCCAAAAGGTACATAAGATAAACTTTTAATTTATTTTTCTTCATTTCATTGAGTGTATGGAGTTTCATGGTCTTATGCCAGTGTCTTTCACTAAAAATCCTTTTTATACTTATTTTTAAGAAACAGATCTGGAGTAGGTACTTACTGTTGACTCGAGCCAACGTATGATAAAGTCAACAACTCAGCTAAAATATATTAATTCTTTGCTATTGAAAATACACATTTAAAACACTCTAACCTTTTCTTCCCTTCACAAAAGGAGTTTGGGTGGCGAGGACTTTAATCAAAGGAGTAGGTGATACACTTCAAATAGTAATAGATATAAAAGAGAACTTTCAGTTTTACCACTCTGATCAGAAGCTCATTTCCTGACCAAAAGTCATACTTTGTACAGCTCTTTGGGTTTCCTGCGCCCTTGCTGAAGAGCTTGCTGTTGAAGTTTAAGAAGCGGTAGTTGTTGGAACAGTTTTGAACAGGGGAAGCTTTTCTTGAAATAGAAGCAAGTCTAAAGATCTTGGCCTGTTAGATTGCATTCCAGGGACCTAAATTGTTAAGTTTTATGAAGCTGGTCCCCAACTGGCACTTGAGTAAGTTTATAAAGATTCTATCTTGTTTAGGATCTCCATTACTTTTTCTTTCAGCCGTTAGGTAATTAAAAGACGATTTTTCTAATCCTAGAGTTGAACTGTCCACATGATAGGAGTCATGTTCCTAGTTGAGGGAGTAATATTTTTGGTTGCCAAAGAAATATACTCAGATGTACTGATGAAAAATTTAAATACATAGCTAAAATACAACATTTACTATTTTACTGAACAATATTTACTATTTTACTCATCAATTTCAACTACCACCACTAAAATTAACAGAAACTCCAAGTTCTCCTTATTAATTTTTAATAATGTATCCATTTAAATCAAAAGTAGAAGGTAAATAGCAGAGGCCTTCCCCATACTCCTGTTGCCTATGCACCAGTGTCTTCCCATTACCAGAAATGTTTAACAGTTAACAGATCAACCTTTTTTTCTTTATCGCCTCCCTTCCCTTTACCCCTAAACTAGCTCTAGGAAAAGTTGTGCAATAGGTCGTATTTATTTGAAACAACCTTCTTAGACTGTCTTCTTGTCCTTTGTTGTCTGGTACATTGTTTCTCAACTTTTCATATCCTAAAATCTATCAGTTTTCTATCAAAAATCCTATGATATTAGGAAGACATTTATTGGAGATATTAAGAGTTAAGAATTTAAGAACTGGGTCATAGTTAAGGGTGTATGTAGTATGGGAAAGCAGTATGCCTTTCAAGTTGTTAATAACTTGGTATAAATTTTTGAATAAATGATTGGCATAAAATACATCATGTTTCCTACATTGGTAGGAAACATTAGTGAAAATAAGTGTTTATGCTGTTGAAATTCTTAAAGCTTTTGGGGGTAACACTAGTACCTAATGGTAAAGCACAGTAAGTAGGACATGGTAGATGCTGATAAACGTTACCTGTCTTTGTATTGGAATCTATAGTATTTTATTCTTTAAATACAATAATACTGAATTGAGTAGACAGTAGTACTAGTGTCAATAATTGTGCAGTTATGAACATTAAGCCTGCACTGGTCAGAAGTGGCATAGAAATGATGCAACTAACTCATGGCATGCTCAGACTCACAGACTCAGTAAGCAGTTCCTGGTAGGTCAGGATTCATTCAGTCAGAAGTAGCTGTTGTTTTCTACTGTGCAGTCTTACGAGTAAGAAATGGTATTTCAGATTTGTAAGTCCAAGTATGGGAGAGTAGACTTTTATTGCTACAGAAACTCCTACTTCCCTTCTCATTACTAACGTATTCCATTGATGATATTCATGTCATCATCAGTTGAGCACTATTAGTTTTTATGACTTCAGAATGGTATGGAAATATTTTTGGCAGGTATCTAGTCAGTATTAGTATTTCTGATGTCTATCTTGTCAGTCACCTATGTTGCTGATTTTCTGTCAAGTATAAGAGATTAAAAAACATTCAGTTCAGTTCAGTTGCTCAGTTGTGTCCGACTCTTTGCGACCCCATGAATCGCAGCACGCCAGGCCTCCCTGTCCATCACCGACTCCTGGAGTTCACCCAAACTCACGTCCTTTGAGTCGGTGATGCCATCCAGCCATCTTATCGTCTGTTGTCCCCTTTTCCTCCTGCCCCCAATCCCTCCCAGCATCAGAGTCTTTTCCAATGAGTCAACTCTTTGCATGAGGTGGCCAAAGTACTGGAGTTTCAGCTTTAGCATCATTCCTTCCAAAGACATCCCAGGATTGATCTCCTTCAGAATGGACTGGTTGGATCTCCTTGCAGTCCAAGGGACTCTCAAGAGTCTTCTCCAACACCATAGTTCAAAAGCATCAATTCTTAAAAGATACTAAAAGCAATAAAAGTTATTTATCTCTTGGATGATACTGAGGCACTTATAGCCAAATGTGTTTGCCAAATATATTTTTTAAAAGTGTTTGGAAATACTACTTTTAAAAAAGTAAAATTGCTCTCATTATTTACAAGTGGAATCAGTTTTTTGAAACTCAGCAATCAAAGCAAATTGCAGCTGAAAAAATTGCAACAGTAAAGAATGAATGTTTTAATAATGCTCTCTAAAAACTGAAAATTAGTTTGGCTTTAAATTTATCCACAATAAGTAATAAAACTCGTCACAATAGGTATTATTAAGTATAAATACCAAATAATAAGTTAAAATATTCTTTATAATTTTAATTCCTCATATGACTGTCTCCTTTTGGTTAAAGCAGAAACCGGTTGTTTGTCAAGAGTCTATTTAGTAACTGTTTCTGTAAGAAGTCAGAGATTAGCATTTTTGATATATAGTGTACTTTATGTTACGTTATTTCCTTTGTTAAATGTTCTTGAAATGATTTGAGAAACCTGACTGGATAGAATACTAATGTACTCCTCCTTCCCTTTTCTATGACATTACTAGTGCCTCAGTGTGATTTGAAGCTTGGCAAGAAGAGTCTGATAGAGAAGACTAATTATTTTTGAGAAAATACAAGCAATGCTTGGGACTTTCAGGTTTAGCAATACAGGGCTTTTTTAAAATTGAAAAATGAGATTGATTTATAATTTCCTCTTACATAATTATTTTTAATAACCGTTTTTATTGAAATATAATTTATATACCATACAGTTCATCTATTTAGAGTGTACAATTCATGGTTCTTAATATATTCAGAGTTGTGCAAACATTGCCATAATCAATTTTAGAACATTTCCATCCAGTGAAAACCACTGTGCCCATTAGCAGTCCCTCACTGTCTGGCCCCAGCCTTCCTTCCCTCAGCCACACACAGTGCCGAGTATTCTCCTTTCTCCCTCTCTTGGTATGTATGTTCTGAACACTGCATATCAGTGCATGCATGCATGCTCTGTTGCTTCAGTCAATAGCCTCATACAATTTGTAGCCTTTGGTTTCCGGCGTTTTCCATTTAGTATAGTATTTTTAAGTTTCATCCATGCAGTAGCACAGTTATAAGTACTTCATTCCTTTGTATTGCCAAATAATGTTCATGGAATGGACGTGCTACAGTTTATTTGTACATTCTTGAGTTGGTGAACTGCTTCGAACACTTGCATACAAGATTTTGTGTTTACATATGTTTTCATTTCTCTAGGAATTGCTGAAGCATATGGAAGCTCTGTGTTTAACTTTTTCAGGAAAACATTTTTATAGATATTTTTTCCTCCATATAATTAAAGTATAACATGAAAGACATATCTAAACTGAATTATAATTTCCTGTCATATTCTCATTCCACTAATATTTCTGGGTGTTGGACTTTTCAGTTATCTTCAGTTTTCATTTACTCTAAACACTTAAATATTTTGGCTTTTCTAAAGTCTCCAACTCTATTCCCACAGCCAGTGATGGCACTTGCAGTTGTGAGAGAGCCCCAGCCTATTAGTCAGAGGGACCCCTGTGCAGTGGCAAATATTTTATGGTGATATATACTAACCTCTTTATTTAACTTGTAATGTGTCTTCCAAGATAGATTTGAGGTTTGCATCTAAAGTTAGAATTTCTATAAATTCTGTGTTTGACTTTCTCAGAATATACATCCACACTTACAAATTCTATATAACACAGCTCTCTTATTTTTTTAAAATCCTACTTCTAATTTTGAAACAGTAGTCACTGCAGAAGATTTGGAAAATACCCAAAATCTCAAAATAAGCTACTTACAATTCTAATATCCAGATAGCTGTTTCTAACATTTTGATGTATATACCCTCTTATATTTTGATTATTTACATTTAGAAAATTAAAAAAATTTAAATTACCATTTAAACAATAGAGTTCAAAAAATAGACAGTTCAGATGATATTGCAGGTAGTGTTTTATAACCTATTTAATAAATCATAACATTTTCTTATGTCATTAAGTATTAAGTCTCTTTTTTAAATCTTGATTTTTCTCAGCTGAAAAAAAGAATTTATAATTGTCTAGAATTCTTACATATTTATATTTTGAAATATCTCTTTAAAGTCTTTTTCTCTGTGTGTGTATTTGGTTACTAAAGTGGGATTACAGTCTGTTCAGTGTGTTTTCTTGTATTATAAGACTGTTCCACAATTTTTCTTTTCTCTGTTGATAGACATTTATTTCCACTGCTTCTCTTGGTGTGCATTTCAGATTAGTTTTTAGAAGTACATTTACTATGAATATTCTTAAGATTTGGGGCACATTTATGATTGCTTTTATTCAAATTAACGTTTCTTACAGATCAGGCAAATACTTTTATCATGTATAACATAGCGACTGAACTGAACTGAACATAGATGTGATAGTTGATTTCTGTGGTATTTCCTGTTTTTAAAAATTGCTATCCAGAGATGTACCACCAACACCTCCATCACCTTAAGATCTGGAAACAGAAATATAACTTCTTAACTCTTCTGAATAAGTTCCCTGGCTAATAATCTGGAAAATCACAAACCATTACTACACAGGCTTTTATTCAGTTGTGTGTGGAACATTTTTAAGCCTACATAGACATGGATTTTATACATTTTTGTAATCTAACAGAATGAGCAGGTAACTTAGTATGTAGCTGGAGCATGATGAAAAAATTTGAGGGTGTAACTGCTCTCACTGAATTCCTAAAGCTCTTGTTTTTAGCCAGACTCTTCCTTTTGTACACTTCTTAATTAGTGAAGAGACTATTCATGTTTATATTTGGTTATAAAACTATATAAACTTATATACAGTTACTGGGAAAGCAAAGCGTAATATTATCATCACAGTCTTTTTGTGCTCTATTTTTTAATGCTTCATCAGGATAGTCTTTTCAAAATGATCTTTTCAAAGTTTTTAAAAAGTTAAAAAAATTTATTAGTCAAAAGAAAACCAAATCTCTCAAAGACATGAATAATGAGGGGTTTGTCATTTTCTAGTTTAAAAGCTTTTCTGTACCTTAAAATCAGATTATAATCTTAATTATTAAATTAATTATCATTGATTTTTCAAGTAATTCCATTTCTTTTCTTGTCAAGTTTATTAGTACCATAATGTTAAGTATCATCTATTTAAGTAAAGTAAAAGTAAGTAGCAGTTAGGAATCGTATTTCTGTAATACACTATAAACTATAGTAAATTTTTAAGACTAAATTTAAACCACACAAAAAATACAGATTTTAAAGTTTTATAACTAAGTTTTAAGTAAGATTAAGAGAATTTTCTGAAGTGATTCACTTTTTCTTTTTTTTTTTGGTGAGATTTTTGGAACTGACTCTAGGCTCTTGCATATTGAAAAAGAATATTTTGCTAGGAGTTAGTTTGATCCATTTTGAAGTTGATAAAGCAGGAAAGCATATTCACCCTTGATGTCTGTGAATATAGATATGAATCGCACAAGTACCCATTGTTCATATCTAATAAAAGACCCCTATCCAAAATATGCAAACATCTTTTAAAACTCAACAAGAAGAAAACAAACTAGCTGATTAACAAATAGGCCAAAGACCTTAACAGACAGGTCACTAAGGAAGATGTACACACTGTGAACAAGCATATGAAAAGGTGTTCCACATTATAGGTTATTAGGGAAATGCCAGTTAAAATGAGGTACTCCACACATCTATTAGAATGGTCAAAATCCAGTACTCTGACAACACCAGATGCTGAGCAGAATGCAGAGCAACAGGAACTGTCATATGTTGCTGGTGGAAATAGGAAGTGGTACATCCACTTTGGAAGACGGTTTGGCAGTATCTTACAAAACTTAAGTATACTCTTAGCTTACAGACCAACATTCATGTTCCTTGGTATTTACCCAAAGAAGTTGAAAACTTAACAAACACCTGCATACAGATATTTACAGCAGCTTTATTCATAATTGCCAAACTAGGAAGCAACCAAAATATCCTTCAGTAGGTGAATGAGTGAATGAACTAGATCCCACATGCCACAACTAAGAGTTCGCACACCGCAATTAAATACCCCACATGCTGCAACAAAGATCGAAGATCCTGTGTGTTGTAACTAAGACCTGACGCAGCCAAATAAATATTTTTTAAAAAAAGAAAAAGCATGGAGGAACCTTTAATGTATATTACTAAGTGAAAGAAGCAACTCTGAAAAGGCAACCTACTATATGATTCTAACTACCTGACATTCTGGAAAAGGCAAAACAGTGGAAAGAGTAAAAAGATCAATGGTTGTCAGGGGTTTGGAGAGGGGGAGGAATTAATAGAGCACAGAGGATTTTTAGGGCAGTGAAAATAACTCTGTAGGTATGGAGAAGGGAATGGCAACCCACTCCAGTACTCTTGCCTGGAAAATCCCATGGATGGAAGAGCCTGGTAGGCTACAGTCCCTGGGGTTGCGAAGAGTGGGACACTACTGAGTGACTTCTTTCACTTTTCACTTTCATGCACTGGAGAAGGAAATGGCAGCTCACTCCAGTTTCTTGCCTGGAGAATCCCAGGGACAGGGGAGCCTGGTGGGCTGCCGTCTATGGGGTCACACAGAGTCGGACACGACTGACGCGACTTAGCAGCAGCAGCATGGTAATATAATGATGGATATGTGTCATTATACATTTTTCCAAACCCATAGAATGCACATCACCAAGAGTGAACTCTAAATGTAAACTATGGACTCTGGGTAATAATGATATGTCAGTGTGGGTTCATCAGTTGTAACAAATGTCCCACTCTGTAGGGATGGCTGTGCATTTGTGGAGGTGAAGGGTGTATAGAAAATCTCTGTAATGTCTCTCAGTCTGTCTATTAGCCTAAAACTGGTCTTTAAAAATAGTCTTAAATACAAATGTGTAGTCCTGTGCAGTAGGATTATTTTTTGTTTATTTTACTCGGAGAAGCAGCATTCATCTCACAGGAAACCAAGACAGTAGGCTGGCTAAGGAGGTCCTTAAAGCTTCAAGGGCTGGACTTTGTGTGATTCTGAGAGGTAAAATTTTAAAATGGCCTCTTCCACCTATAGGTATCCTTTTTGATGTAGAGGGGATTTTTTTTTTTTTTTTTTGGCCAGCCACCTTTTTGTCAATAGTCTTGCTCAAATGTATGAAAGGTTCATTTTCTCTCCCCTAGTAGTTTAAGTAGAGGCAGCTAGAAAGGAAGAATCCTCTTAAGTATGTGGGCCGAAAAGCATGCTGTTATATATAATACCACTCACTGTGGATTATATTTCTTTTCTTTCTTTCCAGGTTGCCTGGAAATGTTAGTAAGTATAAAATAAGTGTTCTAGGATCATATAAGTAAGAGAGTAAGTGAAAGTGAAAGTTACTCAGTTGTGTCGGACTCTTTGTGACTCCATGGATATACAGTCCATGGAATTGTCCAGACCAGAATACTGGAGTGGGTAGCCATTCCCTTCTCCAAGGGACCTTCCCAACCTAGGGATTGAACTCAGGTCTCTCACATTGCAGGCGGAATCTTTACCAGCTGAGCCACCAGGGAAGCCCAGCTGGGGTGGGTAGCCTATCTCTTCTCCAGTGGATCTTCCTGACCCAGGAATCGAACCCAGGGGTCTCCTGCATCGCAGGCGGATTCTTTACTAGCTGAGCTACAAGGGAAGCCCGTAAGAGAGAGTAAAGCAGGTTTTAAAAAAAGTTATTTGTGTATGTGTGTTTGTATATTTGAGTTTTGAAATGCTAATTGCATTGTTACACTGAATAGACAGATATAGTATATAATATTTCCCAAATTTGTTTGATCATGGGATTCTTCTGTCATAAGATTTTTACTGAAATCCAGGACATAAGTAGGACAATTCATAAAATTCTACTCTAGATTAATGGACGGAATAACAGGCCAGTTGGAAAAGAATCTCTTGCTGACATGAAAGCAAATAACTTTTGCTACTTTGTGTTGTTGTTTTCCTAATTCAAATGGTAAAATAGTTCTCATGTACTCAGACTTAACAAATTGGATACAAATTAACTCATCCTCTGTGACTTCAGAAACATAATTATAAGTAGATTTGAAGACCAAGTAGCCATCTTTGATTTTGGTTTGATTTGAATAACTTGTTAAAAATCAATGATTTTTAAAACACTGCTCTCGACAGAACTTTCTGCAGTGGTAGAAATGTGCTATATCTGTGCTGTTCTGTATGGCAGTCAGTAGCTACATGTGGTTAAGCATGTAAAATGTGCTAGTGAGGCCAAAGAACTGGATTTTTTGTTTTATTTTTGTTAATTTAAATTACTACATGTGGCTAGTAGCTTCTGTTTTGGACAGTGCAGTCTTTAGAATGTATTTGTATATATGTGCAATTAAAATGAAATAATTCTTTTTTGGAAAAGTTGAAACTGATTAATATACTTAAGTAATTTATATTCATGTCATTTTATAGCAACATGATTGAAAGAATTCTCCCAGTGGTTTTATACTTAAAAAAAAAAACTACGTAATTTGCTAGATAGATTTCAGGATCATGAATATTCTTTTACAGTTAGTTTTTATGTATTTCTTTTGTATAACCAGTACTACATTCCAAATGATCAAAAGGGTTTCACATTCAGTTTTAAGAAAAGAATGACAATAGGAAGAAAGAAGATACCCTCAGATGAGAGACCTCAGATTTAAATTCATTTGCCATTGGCATGCTTGCCAGAATTGAGGCATTTGCAGAATTTTCCTGGTTATTGATTTATCTCTAAGTTGAAGATATAGGTTAGATAATATCCTTTGAAAAAATTAGAGCTTACAAAATGAAAAGTGTTATAAATGTTATTGTTAAATAATTATGGAACATATCAGAAATTTGACTAATTTTCTGCAAATACACTAATGAGTTTTAAACATTGATCCTCAGTCATTTGATCCAAAATCAGATGACCCTTAATCATTTGACTTTGGGTTATGTTTGGTAGAAAGGCAAAAGTATTAAGGCATATAGATTCTCAAAATAAAAGTTTGACTAAAACTATCATAATTGAATAATTTTAGAATAAATTGTTAAAGATACAACTACTTAGGGATTAATTTCATAGTAGTTTTTCTTATCTAACACTGAGATTAGGAAATTTTAATAATCAGTTATTTGCAAGCAGCTTATTTAATATATTAATAATACCTCTTTGCAGATGCCAACTGAATAAAATATTTTACTCAATAATATGACTAGTTTCACTTTACTATTTGAACTCTTAAAGCAGTTTATATGTATTTTTATTCAACTAGCATTCAGTTGTTACTGGTTTTATTTTGGAGTATCATTACTTTTAAGAGCTGGTAATTATTTAAAAAGTTGTCCACAAGCATTTTGAATTGTATGGAACTGATGGCTTCCTCATGAGAAGTTGTGCATTATGTAGAGTCACAGATGTAGCCTAAATATAAATGATGAGTTTTAGGTACATAATAAAAAATAATTTAAAAGCCATATATATGTATATTTATGTGTGATGATCAATGCCCTTTGTCTGTCTTAAAATAGTGGTTTTAATGTTCCCTAAGTTGCAAAAATCTTCTCATATATTAAAGATGATAGTTTTACTATTTTTCATTTTTAAGACAACCAGTAAATGACCTTACTATGTGGCAATTAATGTTTTATGGTATATTTGGATGAAGTGTGTATTATGGATTAAATCACTCAAAATGAGGTTTTAGGTAAAAGCAATTCTGTTTGCTGACATGTAGCTCAGTTTCTTTTTGTGTTTTAAGATGAACTGCTTTAAATTATAGTCAGTTTACAAAGGATTAATTTCCAGAGTAAACAAGCAGCTCATACAACTCAATACCAGAAAAACAAACAACTCAATTAAAAAGTGGGAAAAAGACCTAAACAGACATTTTTCCAAAGAAGACATACAGGTGGCTAACAAACACATGAAAAGATGCTCAACATCGCTCATTATTGGAGAAATGCAAATCAAAACCACAATGAGATATCACCTCACACCAGTTAGGATGGCCATCATCAAAAAGTCTACAAACAATAAATGTTGGAGAAGGTGTGGAGAAAAGGGAACCCTCTTGCACTGTTTGTGGCAATGTAAATTGATACAGCCACTATGGAAGACTTAAAAATCTAGGAGATTGCTTGAAAAGCTAGGAATAAAAGCAATGACCCAGCAATCCCACTCGTAGGCATATACCCTGAGGAAACCAAAATTGAAAAAGACACATATACCCCAAAGTTCACTGCAGCACTATTTACAATAACTGGAATGTGGAAACAACCTAGGTGTCCATCAACAGATGAATGGATAAAGAGCTATGGTACATATACACATGGAATATTACTCAGCCGTAAAAAGGAGCACATCTGAGTCAGTTCTAATGAGGTGGATGAACCTAGAGCCTATATAACAGAGTACATACAGTAAGTCAGAAGGAGAAAGATAAATTATCATATACTAATGCATATATATGGAATCTAGAAAGATGGTACCAATGGATTTATTTACAGGGCAGCAGTGCAGAAGCAGACATAGAGAACAGACTTATGGACACGGGTTGGGGAGGAGGGAAAAGGTGAAATGTATGGAGAGAGTAACGCGGAAACTTACATTTCCATATGTAAAATAGATAGCCAATGGGAATTTGCTGTATGACTCAGGGAACTCAAACAGGGGCTGTGGTAACAACAACCTAGAGGGGTGGGATGGGGAGGGAGGTGGTGGGGAGGCAACATATGTATACCTATGGCTGATTCATGTTGATATGTGGCAGAAAATAACAAAATTCCGTAAAGCAATTATTCTTAGCAAAAACAACAGCAAATATTATAGTCAATTTAGCCTAATCTTTTCCTATTTTTATAACATTTTTATATAAACATGCTTGATGTTTTTCAAAAAATGGTACTACCTATCAATAGGTATTTGACATAGAGGTAATCTGTAAGCCCACTGCTTCTAAACACATTCTGTTAATTTTACTTCTATTGTATGTAATAAAAATACCATTTCATAATTAGCTTGCCTTTTCTCTTTAAAAAAAAAAAACCGATATGTATATTTCACAGTTCTCTTTGAATTTGATAACTTTAAGTTGTTAATGTTGATGTAAAAAACCAAATGTTTTGAGTAACATTACTCAGAGACATCTTAGATTGACTGTATCTAAGTTAGAATAATAAACATTTCACAGGGTCATGAAAGTCCTAGCTTTTAAGGTTTTTAGTGTTTAGTATAACCCTGTAATTGGTATGTGCTAATATAATATGTTTGAGTTGCTATGAGATTAAGGAGTAGAAACAAAATTCCTCATTTTTTATTTGTTTCTTTTTTTAAAGACACCTAGTTGTTGGGCAGAAGAAGGTGCAGAAAAGAGATCCCATCAGCGTTCTGCATCGTGGGGGAGTGCTGATCAACTGAAAGAGGTAAGTTACTTCTGTTTCCAGTCTATAACATGCTCTGGTCCTAGCAAATTGTCTTAACTATTTCCTGAATATAATGATACTTCCTGTATTTGTGATAAACTTACCTCTTTCAGAGTTTTAAGGGTTGCTTTCCACTTTTTGGTGAATAATTCTGAGTTTACATGATTTGTGCCCTTCATATTTTTATGAATATTTCTTATGTACTCACTGAGCTTTTTTGCCTTTCCAGAATGAAGTCTCATTTTATGTAATTTTATCTTGTTCATTTTAGTTATTTTTTTTCCCATTTCAGCTTTCTTGTTTTTGAATTACAGCAACTAGACCTATAGATGACAGGTTTTTACAACGGTATGATAAAGTTAGAGAAACTTAAAGTTGAAAGATCATCTAGTCCATCTCCTGTATAAATACTTGTATACTTATAGTTGATTCACATTGTTGTACTCTAGAAACCAACACAACATTATAAAGCAATTATCCTCCAATCAAAACTAAAAAAGAACACAGCACTCCTTAGAAAATGTGCATCTAGTCTATTATAGTCATTCTCAGTGAAAAAGCTCATCACTTTGCAAGGGAACCAAAACAGTTCAGTTGTTTCAGCTTAAATTGTTAACTAGTTTATTTTGTATATTGAACTTAAAATTATACCCCTAAGTTTTGACTCTGCCCTCTGTATCAATATTGAAAAAGTATAATTTAAATATTTGAAAGCCTTGCAGTATGTCATTTTCCTCCAGGATAAACATTGACATTTCTCTCAAGTATATTCATATGATAGTTTCCATACCTCTTAGTATCATTTTCATATACTTTAGGTATCAGTATTTCTCATGTACTGTGGTATCTGGACCGAATAGATACAGTAGTCTATTTGCATAGTCTGTTGCCTATGACTGTGTTACATTTTTAGTTGCTTCATTATATTATTGATGTAGAGAAATCCTCAGTTCCTATTCATGCCACATACAAACACATACGCACAAAATCAATTTTTCCCAACAGCAACAAAAAAGGAAGCTGACTCCATATCTAGTTTAAGATAGGCATTGAAGACATGTATATATGCATAGACTATTGAGTGATATTGAATAAAAAGTAAATTTGCTCTTTTATCTCACAGGTAAATATAATCTTAAAGCTATAGCCAGGAATTGGAATAGCTGAACTTTGGACTACAGCAGTACATGATATACCCTATTAAAAAGGAATGGCTGACATGACGGAGTGAGAGATTTAATTACTCTCCTCACAAAAGAATAATAAAGCTGGACAAAATAATTAAAACAAATTTAGCACTCTGGAAGTGAATCAAATTGAGAAACCTCATTCATGGAAAGTATTGAACTCCTCAGGGTGAGAATAACACAAGTTTGTGGTGTTCTTACTTGGTGCTGCGCTTCTTTCCCTGTTCCTCACCTCCAGCTTTGCAGGTGTGGTATTTCAGCTAGGACGGGGCAGGCCTTGAAAAGCAGAAGCTTTGCTGCCCCTGCTGGAGACAGAACCTTGCTAAGGGAGTGTTACAGAGTAAAATAACGTTCTTAGTTGCAAAGTAGGAAGGACCTATGGTTCTGCTGGTCTGAGATTTTGGGGTGATTTGTGGCAAGCCCAGACTCAACAGAGTGGCAGGATTTTATAGAGAGTTCTAGGAAGTCAGACAGTCTTGGAGGCTTAATAAGTTCACCCCGTATCCTGGGTTGACTGGAGGCTGTAGAATAGTGTAGCAGAATATCAATGGGCCCAAGTCACCCACTTCTCACTGGGTAGTGCAGCCTAAGAATAAGCGGAAATGAGACCAAACAGGCCCAGTGGTAATAAAATCTGAGGCCAACTTGTAAAAGGCCCAAGTTTTGAATGCACTCCTCATTCCACACATAAACCTCATTCAAATATACACACATCCTAAGAGTGGAATTTTTACTGGACTGAGATGTTTGAGTAAACTGTCTGAATAGTGTTTTGCTAAACAGTAAGGTGACACTGGAGACCACATTAAAAAGGTATGAAAAAGCCAGTCTTAGAAAGAAAAATGAGGGACAGGAGAAATGGAGGAGATGTCAGTGGCCACATATTGTGGGGAAAATAGACTTTTAGTCTACCAGCTGCTCTCAGACAAAATCAGAATCTAGTTGCTCCAATATATTATCTAAAATGTCCAAAGTTCAGCAAAAAATTTAGAGATATGCAAAGAAACAAAAACGGATGACCCATACTTGAGGAACTATGCCTGAAGAACTATGGACGGAGGTTCGTAACATTATACAGGAGGTAGTAATCAAAACCATCCCTAAGAAGAAGAAGTGCAAAAAGGCAAAATGTTTGTCTCAGAAGGCCTTAAAGATAGCTCAGAAAAAAAGAGAAGCAAAAGGCAAAGGAGAAAAGGAAAGATATATTTATTTGGATACAGGGTTCCAAAGAACAGCAAGGAGAGATAAGAAAGCCTTCCTCAGTGATCAATGAATGAAAACAATAGAATGGGAAAGACTACAGAGCTCTCCAAGAAAATTAGAGATAGCAAGGGAACATTACATGCAAAGATGGGCATAGTGAAGGACAGAAATGGTATGGACCTAACAGAAGCAGAAGATATTAAGAAGAGGTGGCAAGAATATGCAGAAGAACTATACAAAAAAGATCTTAAACCCAGATAACCACGATGGTGTGATCACTCACCTAGAGGCAGACATCCTGGAATGTGAAGTCAAGTGGGCCTTAGGAAGCATCACTATGAACAAAGCTAATGGACATGTTGGAATTCCAGCTGAGCTATTTCAAATCCTAAAAGATGATGCTGAGAAAGTACTGCACTCAATATGCCAGCAAATTTAGAAAACTCAGCAGTGGCCACAGGACTGGAAAAGATCAGTTTTCATTCCAATTCCAGAGAAAAGCAATGCCAAAGAATGTTCAAACTACTGCACAATTGCACTCATCTCACACGCTAGCAAGGTAATGATCAAAATTCTCCATGCTAGGCTTCAACAGTACATGAAGCAAGAACTTCCAGATGTTCATGCTGGATTCAGAAAAGGCAGAGAAACCAGAGATCAAATTGCCAACATCCGTTGGATCATTGAAAAAGCAAGAGAATTCCAGATAAACATCTACTTCTGCTTCATTGACTATGCTCAAGCCTTTGACTGTGTGGATCACAACAAACTGTGGAAAATTCTTCAAGAGATGGGAATACCAGGCCACCTGACTTGCCTCCTGAGAAATCTGTATGCAGGTCAGGAAGCAACAGTTAGAACCTGACATGGAACAATAGACTGGTTCCAAATTGGGAAAGAAGTACATCAAGGTTGTATATTGTCACCTTGCTGTTTAACTTATATGCAGAGTATATCATGCAAAATGCTGGACTTGGTGAAACACAAGCTGGAATCAAGACTGCAGGGAGAAATATCAATAACCCCAGATATGCAGATGATACCACCCTTACGGCAGAAAGCAAAAAGAAACTAAAGAGCCTCTTGATGAAAGTGAAATAGGAGAGTGGAAAAAGCTGGCTTAAAACTTAATGTTCAAACAACAACAATCATGGCATCTGGTTCCATCACTTCATGGCAAGTAGATGGGAAACAATGGAAACAGTGACAGACTTTATTTTCTTGAATTCCAGAATCACTGAAGATGGTGACTGAAGCAATGAAATTAAAAGACTCTTGCTCCTTGGGAAAAAAGCTTTGACAAACCTAGACATCATATTAAAAAAACAGAGACATTATTTTGCCGTCAAAGGTCCATATAGTCAAAGCTATAGTTTTTCCATGAGTCATGTATAGATGTGAGAGTTGGACTATAGAGAAAGCTGAGCGCCACAGAATTGATGCTTTGAACTGTGGTGTTGGAGAAGACTCTTGAGAGTCCCTTGGACTGCAGGGAGATCAAACCAGTCAATCCTAAAGGAAATCAATTATGAGTACTCATTGGAAGGACTGATGCTGAAGCTGAAGCTCCAATACTTTGGCCTCCTGATGTGAAGAGCTGACTCACTGGAAAAGACCCTGATGCTGGGAAAAATTGAAGGCAGGAGGAAAAGGGGATGACAGAGGGCATCACTGACTCAATGGACATGAGTTTGCACAAGCTCTGGGAGTTAGTCATAGACAGGGAAGCCTGGCATGCTGCAGTCCATGGAGTCGCAAAGAGTCAGACAGGACTAAGTGACTGAACTGAACTGCTACTTGAGGGATAAAAAACAGTCAGTAGAAACTGTATCTAAGTGTCTCCATATGTTGGATTTAGCAGACTAAAACATCAAAGCAGCTATTATAAGTATGTTCAAAGAACTAAAGAAAACCATGTTTAAAGCATTAAAGGGAAGTAGGACATCTATGACTCAATGAATAAAGAATATCCACAAAGATGCAATTATTAGAAAAAATATACAAAACTCTATAGAGTTAAAATGTATAGTACTAAAATTAAAAATTCACTAGATGAACTTGGTAGAAAATTTGAGATGGCAGAAGAATCAGTGAGTTTCAGTACAGGTCAATAGAATACTCTCAGAGAGCAGAGAAAAAGATGGAAGAAAAGTCAGAAGAGCCTCAAAGGCCTGTGGGGAAACATTAAGTTCATATGTATACACAAAATGGAGACTGAGAAGAGGAGAGGAGGAGAGGAGATAAATTTGAAGAAATAATGGCAGAAAACTTTCCAGATTTGATGAAAAACAATCTATAAATTCAAGAAGCTCAACAAACCCCAAGTACGAAAACAAAAAAACTACACATAGACACATCATAGTTAAACTGCTGAAAGCCAAAGGAAAAGAGAAAATCTAGAAACTGGAAGAAAAAAATGACACGTTACAGTAGGGGAACAATAATACCATAATGGCTGATTTTTTTTATCAGAACACTAGAAACCATAAAGCAGGACACATTCAAAGTGCTAAAAGAAAAAAGTATCCACCAAGTATTCTATATTCAGAAAACCCATAAAGGTGAAATAAAGTATCCCAGATAAAGGTTGACAGAATTTCCTGCCACTAGGCTGTCTTACTGTTCATACTGTTCATGGGGTTCTCAAGGCAAGGATACTGAAGTGGTTTGCCATTCCCTTCTCCAGTGGACCACATTCTGTCAGACCTCTCCACCATGACCCGCACGTCTTGGGTGGGGTCGCAAAGTCAGACACAACTGAGCAACTGAACTGAACTGAGGCTGTCTTACAGGAAATACTGAAGGTGCTGACTCCAGTTTAATTCAAATCGATAGGAAAAATTGAAGAGTGTTGGGTAT
This sequence comes from Budorcas taxicolor, assembly GCF_023091745.1. Lineage (NCBI taxonomy): Eukaryota > Metazoa > Chordata > Mammalia > Artiodactyla > Bovidae > Budorcas > Budorcas taxicolor. The sequence continues at coordinate 17,984,715 of NC_068913.1, forward strand.
GGCAAATATGTGAGTAAATATAAAGCAATCTGTAGATACATTTTTCTCATTTTTCTACCTATTTAAAACACAAGATTATATGAAACAATAATTATAATACTGTTATAACATATACATTAAATATAACAGTAATAACACAAAAGAGGACAAGGGAAAAACATATTTTGGAATATAGTTTCCCATTTACTGGAATTAAATATTATTTTGAAGTAGACTATAATAAATTAAAATTCTTGTTATAATCCCTAGAGCAGTTCCTGACAAAATAACTCTATATAAGAATAGAAAATATCAAAAGTAGAATGCTGATGCTGCTGCTAAGTCGCTTCAGTCGTGTCCGACCCTGTGCGACCCCAAAGACGGCAGCCCACCAGGCTCCCCGTCCCTGGGATTCTCCAGGCAAGAACGCTGGAGTGGGTTGCCACTGCCTTCTCCAATGCATGAAAGGGAAAAGTGAAAGGGAAGTCGCTCAGTCGTGCCCAACTCTTCACAACCCTGTGGACAGCAGCCCATCAGGCTCCTCCGTCCGTGGGATTTTCCAGGCAAGAGTATTGGAGTGGGGTGCCATTGCCTTCTCCCCACAAGTGGAATAAAATGATACAATAAAAAATATCACAAAAGAAAGCACCTAAAGGAGGAAGAGAGGAGTAAAAAAGATGTGACACAAGTAAAAAAGTAGCAAAATGACAGGAATAAATCCAGTTATCTAATTACATCGAATGAATGGAGCGAACATTCCGTTCAAAGGCACAGATTGTCAAATTGGATAAAAAAGCAACACTCACCTGTATCTTGTCTGTAAGAAACACACCTTATATTCAAAGATAGGAATAAGTAGGTTGAAAATAAAAAGATGGGGAAAGCTACACTGAAAAGAGTAATGATGCTTTCTTATCAGATGAAATAGACTTTAGACAAAAAATATTACTGAAGGCAGAGACATTTCGTAATTGTTTATATATCTAACAACAGTCTCAAAATGCATTAAGCACAACTGTGGAAGAAGAAATCGTTTTGCTTAACAATATTTGATAGAATTGGGTAGAAAGCCAGCAAGGAGATAGAAGTTTAAACAGTATAATCAGTCAACTTGACCTAACATACACAGAAAACTGCCCAGTGACTGTAGAATACACATTTTTTTCAAATTGAAACATTGGCTGGGTTAGACCATAAACTGGGCCATAAAACAAGACTCAATAGGTTGTGAAAGACTCAAATCACATAACAGAAAATAATCTTGTAACAAACCTAAATATTTGTCATTTAAAGAACATTTACCTAATACCAAAAAGGAAATTTTAAATATTTGAATAAATGAAAGCAAAAAGGACAGCTTAGAATTTATGTTTACAGAAAAAGCAGTACTTCAAGGAAAAGTTATATGTAAGTGCACATATAAGAAAAAGAAAATTCTCAAATCAGTACCTAAGCTTCCATCTTAAGAAACTAGACAAGAAGAGAAAATCATACCAAAAGCAAGCAAAGGAAATTATAAAGAATATAGCAAAAAACTAATGAAACAGAGCAATACTAGAGAAAAGTCAATGAAATTAAAAGTTGTTTTTTTTGGAAAGATGAACAAAGTTGACAAACCATTAGTTAGATTGACCAAGAAAGAAAAGACACAAATTACCGAAATGAATAGTGAAAGGGGTGCCATTACTACCAGCCTTTTAGAACTTAAAAGGTTTTATAAAGAAATATTATAATCAAATGTATGTCATCAATTTATTAATAGAACATAAGATGAAATGGATAAAATTCTAGCAAGGCAAGAATTACTAGAAAGAAACAAATTACCAAAACTAATTTAAGAACAAATAGAAAAATATGAGTATAAATTGTAGCAATAAAGAAATTAAGGAATTAAAAATCTTCTGCAAAGAAAATCCCAGGGTTTGATATGGTGAATTCTATCAAATATTCAAAGAAACAATCCTTTAAATCTCTTTCAGAAAGAAGGGGGCACTTCCCAATGTATTTTATCAGTCTAGAGTTATCTGATGTTGGCAGGCAAAGATACCTCAAGAAAAGAACATTTCAAATCAGTTTCTCTCTTGAACATAGATGTAGACATCCTTAACAAAATATTAGCAAACCATATCTAGCAACTTATAAAAAGGATTATACACAAAGAGCAAGTGAGATTGGTTCTAGAAATGCAAAGTTGTTTTAAGATCCAAAATTCAATTAATGTAAATACACTATGTTAATAAACTAAAGAACAGGACCACATAATTATATCAGTAGAGTCAGAGAAAGCATTTGCCAAGCTCCAGTATCTATTCATGATAAAAAAAAAAATCTCTAAATAAACCAGGAATAAAAGAGAATTTTCTCTGCCTGATAAAGACCGTTTCTGAAAAACCTACAGACAACATTATATTCAATGGTGAAAGCTAGAATGCTTTCCTCCTAAGATAAGGTAGTGATATCCACAGTTACCTTGTCACCACTTCTCTTAGTATGGTACAGGAAGTTCTAGTCAGGCAGAAAAAGTGAATAAAAGACATTGGGGAGTGGCAAAACTGTCTTTATTCCTGGATATATGATCCTATATGTAGAAATTCCTAGGGAGCATACAAATATATAAATTACCAGAACTAATACAAGTTCAGCAGGAAAAGAAACATCAACATACAGAAATCAAGTGTTTGTCTAGGTGTCAGATGTGAACAATCCTCAAATCAGAAAATAATTTATTATAGTTGAATCAAATATATTAAAATATTTAGGAAGAAATATAATAGAAGCAGTTCAAAATTTATACACTGAAAACAAAACTGTTGGACAAAGTTTTTAAAAATTTAAATAACTAGGAAGACTGTTCATGGATTGGAAAACTCAATATTATCATTAAGATGGTAATTCTCCTCAAATTGATTTAGTGTAATCCCTGTTTTTTCCTAGGGTTTTTGTTTTTGGTAAAAATTGACAAGATGATCCTAAAATGTATGTGGAAATGAAAAGGACCTAGAATGGCAAAAGTAATTTTGAAAACAAGGAAAATTTTCGAGAACTACTTCTTATATAATTTCACTACTTCTTATAAATCTATATTAATGAATTTGGCAAAATACTAGCATAAAGAAAAAATAAAGATGATTCAAAATGGTGAACCCAAGGATAAATCCTTATATTTTATGGTCAGTTTTTAGCAGAGCTGCCAACACAACTCAGTTGAAAAGGACAGTGTTTCTAACAACTGGTACTAGAATAATTACATATCCATAGCAGTCCCACTTCTGGGCATATATCCAGAGAACAACATGATCTGATAGGATACATGTACCCTAATGTTCACTGCAGAACTGTTTCTAATAGCCACATGGAATCAACCTAAACGTCCATTGACAGAGGAATGGATAAAGACGTGGTATGTGTGTGTACACACACATGCACACACACACAATGGAATGTTACTCAGCCATTTACAAGAATGAAATAGTGCCACTTGCAGCAATGGATGGACCTAGAGATTGTCATACAGAGCGAGGAAACTCAGAGAAATATTGTATGGTATGGCGCATATATGGAATCTAAAAAGAAACGATACAGACGAACTTATTTGCAAAATAGAAAAAGATTCACAGACTTAAAGAATGAGCTTATGATTGCAGGAGGGAAGGATAGAGGAAGGGATAGTTAGGGGTGACATGTACACACTGTTATATTTTAAATGGATAGCCAACACAGGCCTACTGTATAGCACATGGAACTCTGCTCAGTGTTATGTGGCAGCCTGGATGGGAAGGGAGATTGGGGGAGAATGGATCCATGAGTCCATTTGCTGAGTCCCTTTGCTGTTCACTTGAAACTATCACAAAATTGTTTGTTATACAAACAATACAAAATTAAAAGTTAACAAAAAAGAAACTTAGATCCTTGACACTCACCATAGAGGAAAATGAACTCAAAATGGATCACAGTCCTGAATATAAGCTCTAAAATTCTAGATCTTCTAGAACACCTTGGATTAGGCAAGACATTCTTAGATACAGTACCAGTAGTAAGGCTATAAAAGAAAAAAAATGGAACTTCTTTTAAATGAACATTTATACTACATGACTAAAAGGATGAAAAGACAAGACCAGACAGAAATATCTGACATAGGACTTATATCCAGAATATATAAAGAACTCTTAAAAATCAGTAAGAAGACAGCCCATTAAAAAAAGGGTAAGATACTTTGATAGAAATTTTTCATCAAAGATGTATGGATGGTAAATGACCACATGAAAAGGTATTCAACATCATTTGACATTAGGCAAACGTAGATTTAAACCTCAGGATACAACTACACACTACTACAGTGACTGTAATTTAAATGACAGATAGCACCAAGTGTTGGCAAGAATGAAGAGGATCTGGAACCCTAAACATTATTGGGAAAATAAAATGTTATAGCCAACTTTGGAAAACAGTTGGACAGTTTCCCTAAAAGATAATCAGAGAGACTTCCCTGGTGGTCCAGTGGTTAAGAACCTGCCCGCCAGTGTAGGGGACACAGGTTCAATCCCTGGTCCAAAGGGATCTCATGTCCAGCAACTGAGCCTGTGCGCCACACTGTTGGGCCTGTGCTCTAGAGCCCACGAGCCACAATTGCTGAGCCTGTGTGCTGCAACTACCGAAGCAGCTCATGCGCCTAGAACCTGTGCTCCACAAGAGACGCCTCCGCAACGAGAAGCCTGTGTACTGCAACAAACAGTAGCCACCACTCGCTGCAACTGGAGAAAAGCCTGCCTGGCAACAAAGAATCTGTGCGGCCAAAAATGAATAAATAAAAAGTTAATCAGAAATTTAGCATATAGCCTAGCAATTCTATTTCTGGGACTCTATAAATAGAGTCCTGAAAATACCTGTCTATATTGAAACATTTACACAAACACTATAGCAGAATTACTTGTACTATTATAACTAAAAACTAAAAAAAAAATCAAAATAGCCATTGATTGGTAAATGGATAAAGAAAATGTCATATATGTATGCAATACCAGACTGTTCAGCAATAAAAAGGAACACTGTGATGAATCCTGATACATGCTACAGTGGGAGTGAACTTCAAAAACATTTTACTGAGTCAAAAGTCAGCACATTTTGTTTTTCTATGGAAAGCCAGATAGTAAATATTTTATGGTGTGTGGGTCACAGAGCCTCTGTTGCAGCTATTCAGCGCCACTGCCGTAGTGTGGAAGCAGCCATCAACAGTATGGAGTATGGTTATGTTCAGCATGGTTATGTTCCAATAAATCTTACTTACAAAAACACTTGGCATACTAGATTTGGCCTGCAGACTGTAGCTTGCCACTCCCTGCTAAGTGAAAGAAGCCAGATGAATAAGATTACATATTATATGGTTTCATTTATATTGAAATGCCAGAAAGGGCAAATCTATAGAGGAAATAAAGCCCATTAGTGGTTGCATGTGGCTGGGACTAGGGTGGAGGCGGTGGTGATTGGCTATAAATAGACTCAAAGCAAATATGGGGGGTGATGAAAAAGTGCTAAAAATTGATTCGTGATTACTTTGTACAATTCTACAAAGTGATTACAACTTATTTAATTTTACCCTTACAATGGATGAAGTTAAGGCAATGTAAATTATACTTCAGTAAAGATGAAAAAAAAAAAAGGAATAAACATAAAAGACTAGTAGGCTTTGCATGGTATATTCATGGTAGATTTTATGTAACTGAGCCTGGAAACTGAGTATATGGGTAAAGACTAAATAAAATATTAAGAATAGTTATAAAGATGACAAAACTGGAATCTGAGGAAACTATGAAAGCCAAAACTATTAATGTTATTGAAACAGTAATATTTTTAAAAGTATATGCTACTAAAATTCATTATGTTTTGTTTTAAATAACTTAGAGCTGCTTCCTTGTCATGGTATAAATTCAGCTATATCACATCCATTCTTCCTGAGTCAGAGATATGCTCCCCACCTCAGATAATCTGCATCTGGGTTTCTGACTTAAATGTCAGTGAAAGCACCTGTATAGTCTACTTCTGCTTTGGTCCAAGCTTATAAGACTACAATGTGAAAAATGTTCAAAGAAATACCTAAATATATTTAGGCTACATTTAAGACAATAGAACCCCCTGCAGACCATGAATAGAAGGGAAATCCTTAATGATGAGTAGATGCTGATGTTATCTGACTCACAGAAATCTGAATCGTGTTGGCCAGGTTTCTGTGAGTTGAGCCAAATTTAAGAAACTGTAGATTACTACACATTTTAAGGAGATGGGAATACCAGACCATTTTACCTGTCTCCTGAGAAGACTGTATGCAGGTCAAGAAGCAACCGTTAGAACCCTGGATGGAACAACTGATTGGTTCAAGATTGAGAAAGGAGTACGACAGGGCTGTCTGCTGTCACCCTGTTTGTTTAATCTGTATGCATGAACAAAATGGCGAGCTGGATGAGTTACAAGCTGCAATCAAGATAGGTGGGAGAAACATAAACCACCTCAGACGTATGGATGACACCACCTTAATGGCAGAAAGCAAAGAACAACTAAAGAGCCTCTTGATAAGGGTGAAGGAAGAGAGTGAAAGAGCTGGCTTAAAACTAAATATTAAAAAAAAAACTAATATCATGACTTCCAGCGCTATTACTTCATGGCAAATAGAGGGGGAAAAGGTGGAAGTAGTGACAGACTTCCTCTTCTTGGGTTCAAAAAGCACTGCAGATGGTGACTGCAGCCATGAAATCAGAAGACATTTGCTTCTTGGCAGGAAAGCATGACAAACCTAGACAGTGTGTTTAAAAGCAGAGACATTACTCTGCCGACAAAGGTCTTTGGTCTTCCCAGTGGTCACATATGGTTGTGACAGCTGGACCATAAAGGAGGAGGAGCACCGAAGAACTGATGCCTTCAAACGATGGTGCTGGAGAAGACTCCTGAGCATTGCTTGGACAGTGAGGAGATCAAACCAGTCAATCCTAAGGGAAATCAACCCTGAGTACTCATTGGAAGGACTGATGCTGAAGCTGAAACTCTAGTATTTTGGTCATCTGATGCAAACTGCTGACTCATTGGAAAAGTCCCTGATGGTGGAAAAGATTGAGGGCAGAAGGAGACTAGGGTAGGCGTCAGAGGATGAAATGGCTGGATGGCACCACCAATGCAATGAACATGAATTTGGGCAAACTTCAGGAGATTGCAAGGGACAGGGAGGCCTGGCATGCTGCAGTCCATAGGGTCACAAGGAGTTGGACACAACTGGGCGACTGAACAACACCACCACCACCACCACCTTTTAAGAGGGTAAAATGTGTCTTGCAAATGGAAGATTGGAACTGGGCTATATGCTTAAAGCAGGGAACTAGGACCATGTGTCTAAACAGTAAAACTAGATCTGAAATAATTTCACCTGACACTGTTGGTGTTCTTGTGTAAAAAGAACATCTGTAAAAAAAATGGAAATAGTAACCATATGCTATGTGTGGATATGGTGTCTGGAATAGAGCTGTACTCATGTAGGGGCAAAGCCCCAATCTTCCTGATTTAAGTCTTGCTCTGAAGCTATGCACCTTTGAAACACCATAGTCTTGAGCAACCAAGAAATAATTTGGCAATAAAGCAGATTCTTTATCAGTTGAACTATGAGCAAGACAGACAGTAAAGAGTTTACAAAGGATAAAACTCCCACATACAGAGAACTTGCAAGTAAGTGTTTTAGGGTATGTAAGGAAATGTATTGCTATAAGAGAGAGTGGATACATTAAATAGGGTATATCTGGGAAAATAACACAATCCCCAAAAATAACTTAGAATATTTAAGAATTTCAAATGAAACAGTAACTTGCAATGAGAACAGAAGTAAGTAAGAATAGGCAGAATGATAAAGGGTCCTTTCCAAGGCTTATTGGTGAAGCTGAAAAGTTGGTGAAACTGAAAGTAAACTCTTCAGTGGATTAAGTTGACATAGCAGAATTGAGAATTAGTGAATCAAAAGTCTCAAATGAGAAAGTTTGAATCAGCAAATCATCTAGAATATAAAATGAAAAGATAGAAATTGACAGTTTGAATGTCTATCATTAAAAAATCTATGAACAGTAAATGCTGGTCAGAATATAGAGGAGACGAAAGATGCTCCTGTGTGTGCTATTGGTGGGAATGTGAATTGGTACAGCCACTATGGAAAAAACTAAAAATAGAGCTACCATATGACTCAACAGCCCCACTCCTGGGCATATATCCAGAAAAAACAAAAACACTAATTCAAAAAGATACATGCACCCATATGTTCATAGGAGCACTAGATAAAGATTTACTCAGCCATAAAAAAGAATGAAGTCATGCATTTACAGCAACAGGGACGGACCTCAAGATCATCATACTAAGTGAAGTGAGTCAGAAAGAGATACCATATGATGTCACTCATATGTGGACTCTAACATAAGATACAAATGAACTTATTTACAAAACGGAAGCAAACTCACAGACATGGAAAACAAACTTGTGGTTACCAAAGGAGAAAGAGACCAGGTGGGGGAGATAAATTAAGAGTTTGGGATTAGCGGGTACAAGTGATTATATATGAAGTAGATACCAACAAGGACCTACTGTATAGCAGAGGAAGCTGTATTCAATATCCTGTAGTAGACCATAATGGAAAAACATGAAAAAGAATAGATAGATCTAGATCTACAGCTTAACACTTTATTATATACCAGAAACTAATACCACATTGTAAATCAATTATACTTCAATAAAAAATAATTTTTAAAAAAATAGAGGTTAAAAATATGAAAGAGAAGTTAAGAAACATGGAAAACAGACTGAGTAAGGAGTCTCCAAAGGAAAGAATAGTAGGTATCAGGGAAGAGATATTTCTTAAAGTTTGACAATATGCTGAATTTGGAGAGTGACGTGGGTCTTTAGATTGAAAAAGCCCACCAATTCCTTGGAGGCTAAACAAAACAAAAATCTCCACTTTTAGGTCTGGTGGGTTGTAGATCAAGCACACACACACATACTCATTCCTGCAATTAGAAAAAAGCAGATTACCTATGAAAAAAACTGGGAATCAGATTATCAACTCGTTTATCAGAACCTGTAATTGATAGCCGTGTACAGAGTAGTGATGGGTTGTGTCGCATAACCTGTATAGTCGATTGACAATGTTGTGTTAGTTTCTGCCATACAGCAAAGTGAATGTTATACATATACATATATCTACCCATTTCCAGATTCTTTTCCCATATCGTTCTTTACAGAATATTGAGAAGAGTTCCCTGTGCTATTGGGTACGTCCTTACTAGTTATCTATTTTATATAGTAGTGTGTATATGTCAATCCCAGTCTTCCAAGTTATCCCCCTCACCCCACTTTCTCCCCTGGTAACCGTGTTTGTTTTCTACATCTGTGACTCTATTTCTATTTTTATGGTACTTGATTTGTATACATTTACTAGAGGTAAAAGAGAAAAAAGGTAAATTTTAAAGATATTTTTTAGCATACATTATCAGCCTGTAGGGACACTGTATTTGTTCACGGATTAGCATCAAATGAATAAGACTGTATGCTCAAAATTGTGTAAAAGCATGTAGAATTTTAAAAGAAACAGTAGGTAAAATCTACTTTTTAAAGAGCTTAATTACATATTAGGAAAGGCAACTAAGGCTTTAAGGGATAATAAAAGGACTTTATATTAACTCTCACTGTCCTTTATTTGGTGAGAGAAGTTCAGTGCAAAACTAGAAGCTCTTACACTCCTGTGATTCCTGTAAGTGAGCATGCATTCCAGGTTCTTGTAAAGCCTCCTCCTCATTTCATGGTTGTGGTCGCTCCTCTTCTAGCTGGGGCATGCTACCACTGAGTGGCTTCCTGGGGGAAGGGAACCTGAAAGCGCCTTTGTCTTTTTTGCTTACCTTTGTCCTAACTCCATAGCTACTGCGTCTGAGCCTCTGGAGTTGGAGCTTAAGGGAGAGGTGGAGTGGTAGTGGTAGTGTTGTGTTGGTTGCTCAGTCGTGTCTGACTCTGTGACACCATGAACTGTAGGTCTCCAGCCTCCTCTATCCATGGAATTCTCCAGGCAAGAATGTTGGAGTGGGTAGCCATGCCCTCCTCCAGGGGATCTTCCTGACCCAGGGATCAAACCTATGTCTCCTGCACTGCAGACAGATTCTTACCACCTTTAGAGCTTCCCGGGTGGTTCAGATGGTAAGAATCTGCCTTCTCCAATGGGGAGATAAAGGGAACAGAAATGTTCCTGCTTGCTGGTACTGTTATAAGGTACCTTTCTACTGCCTGGTCTTGACAGATTTTTGAAACTGACTTTCTTTTGAAATTTCTTGGGTTCTTTGGACATCCCTTGTTGCTGCATCTCTTTCCTACGGTTCTGTCTTACTTTCTCCGAAGACTCTAGAATTCTAGAAATAATGTTGTTTCTCCAGTGTTGAGCTCTGTTTACCCTTTAGGGTAGCCCTCCTAGGTAGAACCTAAGCCAGCCCTCCACTGGGACTCTCACTTTCAAATTTCCCAGATGGTTACTGAGAAACTCACACATTTAAAAAATCTGGTTACTATCTGGGAGTTGAGGCTGACTCTGATGCAACAGTAAATCTCCATCGTCCTCGCTCAGCATTATCGGTATCAGGAGTGGGAGTCAGATTCCAGTCTGTCATGTCCTTTTATCTGTGAGGAACAATCAGTCTTTCCAAGATGTTCCATTAAAACTCCTTTCTCTTCATTTGAGGCAGAAGAGGAAATACACTGGTTCACATCTTGGATTTTATTTTTTCTATTGATAGCCTAATACGTTAGCCTTTTACTAGTTCATGGACACTAGCAGAAGCCATGAGGCTCATGGTTTAGAGACAATGGACTTTATTATTCACAGCATAGCAAGTAACAAGACTATTGAGTTTACGTTAGTTCCTGTAAACCCCAGTGGGGTAGATGGAGAGGGTCTAAATGGATGCCTGCCCAAATAATAGATCCCATTACAGGAGAGAAACAGAACTTGGAGAGTCCACTGTTTTTACATTAATAGTAAGGAGTAAGTAAACCTACTCTTTATCCCAGAGGGTGATGTTCCCAGACCGAACATAAATAATATTACTATATCGTTGTTTTGGCTCTTTTACATTGTTTCTGATTTTGATAAAGATAAATTTAAAAAGTGAGTATTTTTAAGTTCTTCAGTGGATATAAGAAAAAAATCATAGGTTGCTTCTTTATCTCATCAATAAGCTCTGTTATTACTTGGGATAGTTTTACTCTAAGTGAAATGATTAGGGACATTTCTTATTTCTGATCAAATAGTGATTAACAGATATTGTTGGGGTCTTTCTTTTTTCAGTAAGAAAAATAAAAGTTTCCTCATAATCATTACTAAGAGTATAACTGCCCTAATGTTCCGTTAACTTTTGCTATTTAAAAAGAATTGTTTTATCATACCATACTAGAGGAAAATAATTGCAGTAATATTTTCTCTGGACCTAAAAGACAACATTCTGAAGAATTTTTATTTAATTATGTGGCAAAACCTTAAAAGTACAAATACTCATCCAGTAAATTCTGAGTTCACATTGAATTGAATTGTAAAGATGTCATATTTTCATTATTTAAAATTGGACCAGTAAGAATGGTATTTAGGGTCATCAAACTGCTTATTGAAAAAGAAATATATCAGTAAGTTAGTATGTAGTCAGTTAATTGCCACATCAAATTTTTGTTCATCTTTACTGCAATTTCACATCTTGCAATATCTCCAACATTAAGAAAGGAAGTTACTTTGCGAAGTGGTTGAGATTATGAGCCAATACATAGTGAGGTATTAGTGGTTATTTGTGAACATTAATGTAGTACTACTTTCAGCAGCACTGGTAGCTAATAGAAAGAGGTTATGAAATAAAGGCTAAAGGACTGGGTGCAATCTAGTTGTTTTACAAACTATTTTTTCAATGTTAGTCTGATATTATTGTCAGCATTCCTCTATTGACAGTTATACCTTATTGGTAAATAAATTTCTGTATCAAAAACTAAAGTGCCCCAAAGGTAGCTGTATCTGTGGAGATAAATCTGTATATGGAAATATCTGTTACTTTGACTGGGGTGGGGGTTTCTGTGAGTCTGCACATGGGCATGCATGTGTACCGGTGATGTGTGTGCAGGTGACAGCTCCCTATTTATGTGTGTGTGCTTACACATCTGTGTGTTTATATATATGCAGTTTGTACACACATATGCCTATGTGTGTGCATTTGGGTATCAGAGGACTGAATAGTCCAGTCCGACTGTAGTCCACCGGGCTCCTCTGTCCATGGAATTCTCCGGCCAAGAATACTGAAGTGGGTTGTCATTCCCTTCTCCCTTCCAGAGTATCTTCCTGACCCAGGGATCCAACCTGGGTCTCCTGCATTGAAGGCAGATTCTTTACCATCTGAGCTACCAGGGAAGCCCCAGTTATTTCATTAGCATTTGTCTTTTGGAAAATGAAAGAAAAAAGGAAAACAGCATGATTTGCTCATATTTATGTTAAGTTTTAAATTTTATTTCAGTGTTACAGTAGGTACGTTGCATTTTAAATTCCTTTGAACACTGTCAAAGGATATAGTATGTAAACTGTTTTCATACTGCAGAACCTTTCTTTTGAGACATTGGTCTTTGTAAGCACTCAAATTTGTCACGTATTCTCTTTTTTCACATAAAAGGGAATAACCACTTGAGATTTATAACTTCTCAAACTGTATTTTCAGGAAAATTTGTTGGATTAATATCTTTAGTAATTGTTTTTGGTCTTTTAACAGCTCAGCTATTGTCATTTGTATGTTTTCCTATTTATATGTCTGTCTTTTTGTAAGATTCTTTCTCTCCTTTGAGTTATTAATTTGATTCTTTAGGCAGTACAGAATAGTGATTGAGAGAGCAAACTGTGGAATTCCACTTCCTTAAGTTCACGTACTTGTTTCACCACTTAACTGTGTGGCTTTCAACAAACTAACCTTCCCGCCCCTCAGTTTCCTCACCTATAAAGTGAGGATAATAATAGCATTTATCTCATGTTTCTATTGAGAAATGAATGAGAACAAAATAGAAAATATTTCATTTTATAATAATATAAATATGAGTGGCAAAGTGCCACTTTCCTGGCGTTAATCTAGCTCTCATCTCGTTTTTTCCTTCAGATCTTGCTTCCGTTCCTATTGCATCTACTTAGTCTGGTTAAGATTTCTCAGTTCCCTGCCTACTATAGAGTAGAATTCATTTGAGAAATATCACCCTCTGTCCCTTCCTTTTCGGTACCTGAGGCAAAAATAATCGACTAGTATTTTGAGGCTTAGAGTTTAGGGTTTTTGTGTTTTTTTTAAGTGTTAACAATATGGGAGAAACTATCAGGACAAAAATTACAAATAAACAAGGGTGATATGACCAGGTTTCCAAAAATGTACAGTAAAATGTGTTCCTAGTTCTTAGATTTTAAGTGGGACCAGTCTTTGATTTTTCTTTATCTAATTCCACAAATATTTTAGTCATTTCTTAGTGAATATTTATGATAATTCTTCTCCCTACAGTTATTATTTCTTCTTTGTGACCTCGGGGTACTTATGCCCTATCTTTTTAAAATGTCAGAGTACATGTGCTTAAGATCCCTTTCATGTTTAGAGAATGCTCCTCTCTCCTTCCCTCTTAATTTTTTTTTTAAGTTTTATTGAGGTATAATTGACATATAACATCATACAGGCTTACGGTATATGCAGCATAATAATTTGATATATGTATATATTGTAAAGTGAATACCACAAGAAGGCTAGTAAACATATCCATCACGTCATAATTTTATAATTTTTGTATGTGTAGATAGGAACTTTTAAGCTCTATTCTCATAGCAACTGTAAAATATACAATAGAGTGTTATTAACTACAGTCACTATGCTATCCATTACACCCCCAAAATTTACTCATCTTATAACCAGATGCTTGTACACTTTGACCATTCTCACCCATTTTCTGCCCCTGGCAACCAGCAAGCTGTTCTCTGAGTTGTTTTTTTTTTGTTTGTTTATTTCCAGATTCCATATATGAGTGAGCTCATACAGTATTTAACTTTCTTTATCTGACTTATTTCACTTAGTATAATACCCTCAAGGTCCATTCTTAATTTTGTGCTTAAGCATTGCTAATGACTATTTAGAAACACAAGTAAGATTCATCTATAGTTTAAGAAACCCAGTTAGTATAACTCAGGGTTCCCTTTATAAAGGAAGGTTGTATGCGAGTTTCACTGTAGTAACCAGGGTGAGTAGACTCACTGAAGTGAGAACCAAGAGCTTTGGGTGATACATTGGAACGTGAGATTGACTAGAAAGGGTACCTTAGGCAGGAGCGGGTGTATGACTAGATCGGACATCACAACTCCCTAAGCCCCTTCCTGGGCTTCTCTGGTAGCTCAGATGGTAAAGAATCTGCCTGCAGTGCAGGAGACTTGGGTTCAGTCCCTGGGTCGGGATGATCCCCTGGAGAAGGGAATGGCAGCCCACTACAGTATTTGTGCCTGGAGAATTCCATGGACAGAAGAGCCTGGCAGGCTACAGTCTGTGGGGTCGCAAATAGTCGGGCACAACTGAGTATCCAACACACACATCGGCCCCTTCCTCCCAGAGATACCTTTGTGTCTACTGGTACTGAGGTTAGGGAGAAGAGATGGCTTTGGATAACCATGGGCTCTTGAGCATCCAAGGGAGAAGAGAAGAATTCTAAGTGAAAGTATGGAAGGCAAGAATATTTGCAGTTGTTATATACATAAGCCACTCTTCTGAATGTCATGTAAGGAAACATGGGAATCTCTTATATTCTGAAGCAAAGGAAGATTTATTATACCCTGCTTTCATTCTACATGGTTCCTGAGTAACAGTCGTAATGTTTTGATTGTATATCTAGTAAGATGGGCTTTCCTTTTACTCTAATCTCTAATTTGTAAACAAAAGCATAACAATGTTATAATCCAGAGATAAACAGTATTACGTGGAAACTATAAGACTGCATAGTATAAGTTGGTATTCCAAGCAAAGTAGGGTGTGTATCATGATGTTAAAGAGTGGTATGTTAAAGAACAAAAACTTCTGGTTTATTATGATATCTCAAAGCCCTTTAAAAAGAGACTGATTAGGATTGATCAGTTTTCAGATTTTTTTTTTAAAGATTATTTTAAAAATGAAAAAGTACACACTGCTTTGATTAATCTATAAGCATTATGGGCTCTTCTCTACAAGCTCTTTAAAACACCAGTTTTGAAACACCACTGCTGCTAAGTCACTTCAGTCGTGTCCGACTCTGTGGGACCCCAGAGACGGCAGCCCACCAGGCTCCCCCATCCCTGGGATTCTCTAGGCAAGAACACTGGAGTGGACTGCCATTTCCTTCTCCAATGTATGAAAGTGAAAAGTGAAAGTGAAGTCGCTCAGTCGTGTCCGACTCTTCGAGACCCCATGGACTGCAGCCTACCAGGCTCCTGCATCCATGGGATTTTCCAGGCAAGAGTACTGGAGTGGGGTGCCATTGCCTTCTCCGTGAAACACCACTAAAACATCATTAATACTCAGAAAACACTTAATTTTATACCTCCGTCCAAATTAAATAACTTGTACAATTTGAAATTCTATTTATCTTTTATCATAGTCTGGCTTGGTTTATAATGATTACCAACTAATTTTGATTCCTTTTCTCATGAAAATTAATATTCTCTAGAAGAAAATGATGTCATTTCAACAGAGAGCAAGGAACACAAATGTTAACATAATCTCATTTGTATATCTTTGTAAGGAAATTGTATGTGATGTCCTTAAAGCTACAAAGAGTTTCAAAACACTAGAGGAGACTAAGGATCTTACTTAAAAGGAAAAATATAGGTTTTCTTTTAGGTTCTCTATTTTCTTCCATGCTGCTTCTCTTCTGTTTGCCACAGGTAAAAATAAATTTTCCCAGCAACCCATATGCTTTTCCCCTTGAACATTTATAGGCTTTAATAGCAACTGTCTATTTTGCTTTTTATTGCCATGGTTATTCAAGGTAAGCATTTTGCTAACATGTCTTTGAGAAAATCAATATATTTTACAGACTTTACTTTGTATTGGCACTTTGCCTTGTAAGTAACATAAAATTGGGCTCATTGTAAGCGTTCAAGGAGTACCTACTAATTGATTCATGTCATCATCTACAAGGAAAATATTAAGTAACTTGCCCCAAATTGCTAATGATTCCCTTCGAAAATGCTCAGGTATATTTGCCTTCTGGTCTGGCACAGTTTAAGACGATTGTATAGCACCTAAAATATATTAATAGTTTGATGAATTCCAAGCCATATTATAGAAATGACTTTTCTCTTAAGCCTTAGAGTATTACTGTTCCATTTAGGAAAATACCTAAGTTATATTTGTCTTTAAATGTCTGTCACTACAGCCAAGTGTCTGTCAGTGAATAAGTGGATAAAGAAGATGTGGCGTATATATTCAGCAATGAGGAAGAGGGAAATCCTGCCTTTTGTAAACAATATAGATGAACCTTGAGGGCATTATGCTAAGTGAAGTAAATCGGTTAGAGAAAGACAAATATTGAATGGTATCACTGCTTTGTGATACCAGAGAAGAAAAGCCAAACTCAAAGAAACTGAGGGTTGAGTGGTGGTTGCTAGGGACTGAAGGGTAAAGGAAACGGGGAGTAGCCACAGGGTGCACACTTTAAGTTACAAGATGGATGAGTTCTGGGGAATCTAAAGTATAGGATTTTGATTCTAGGTAGTAATAGTGTTATTACTTCAAAGCTGCTAAGAGAATAAATCTCAAATTATGTAATGGAGTACAGCTATCATGCTATAGTAGCATCATTCTGCAGTATACAATAACATCAAATCAACATGTTGCACACCTTAATTTACACAATGTTATATGTCACTTATATCTCAATAAAGCTGGAAAATAAAAATTTTGTGACTAAAGTAATATATAGTAAGATGGTAAATACAAGTAACTAATGCTAAATGCCATAAGGATTTACACCATGGGATTTTTTTTTTTATGTTCAGAAACTAGTATACCAGATCAATTTTGTTTATATAAGATGGGAACTTAGAAACTAATGTGATCCCTATATATTAAGAGATTGGGTTTGACTTTAATCAGTAGGCATATGAAATACTAGTTTTACCCCTTAGAAAAAATGCTTAGAAGGGAAGATATCTCTGGTGTTACAAAGGTAAAATATGAAATAATCTGGGGAAATTTAGCCTATGTATTTACCAATAACACTATTTAAATTGTATAAGTGAAGCATTTGTAGCACATATTTCTTATTTTCAATGGTTTCAACTATTAAAAATTAGAGAATAAATCATTGTAATGAAATATCTCTTGAAATCTTTGATAAAATTTTTATTTTTTAATATCCAAACTTAAAAAAATAAATGCTTAAAGCTTGGTATTCACTTCTGTTCTCTTCTTCCTTCTCTTTCCCTCTCCCCAAAGCAGATTGCCAAACTGAGGCAGCAACTACAGCGTAGTAAACAGAGTAGTCGGCACAGTAAGGAGAAAGATCGTCAGTCACCTCTCCATGGCAACCATATAGCAATCAGTCACACTCAGGTAGGCTAACAACTCGTTGTCCAGATTGGAATAATTCCTTTCAAAGGGTTCATTGTAAGGAAGACTCCATCCTTTTAGGATAAAAAAAAAAATTAATGTATATCTCTAGCTTGATTAAATTACAGTGGTTTTTATAAAAAAATGTTTTTGTTTTAGCCATATGTATAATCTTTTAATAACAGAGTATAATGGTCTCAAGGATGATTGGTAGTGTCCTGGACAGAAATCCTAGCTCATTCACTGACTAAGCAACTCTGGGCATTTTCTTATTTAATCTTCTAATAGTACCTTAACCCATCTATCTCTGGTCACTTTGTATATTTTACTCCACTTTACTTATGAAGAAACTGAGAATTAGTGTTTTTGTCCCCCCACCCTACCAAACTTGTACTGATACATCCTATGGAGCAAAATTTAGGAAATGATATTCTAAATTTACTTACAAATATTAATGTAAATTTTAGTAAATCAAATATAGTAATATAGCAGAAGCAGCCCAAGTTGCATATCAAAAAATTTTTTCATTAGGGGTTTTTCACAAATGTAAGGATGATTCAACATTAGGAAATGCATTGTTAGTTCATTGCATTAGAAAGTAAAGCAGATGCTGAATAACACTTGATTAAAATTCAGTATCCATATGTGATAAAAACTTATTTTAAAATAGGATACTTCCTAATGTAACTACCTGCAAATGTGGTGAGATCCTAACAGTAAAATACTGAAAGTATTTCTGTTAAAAATAAAAGTTAAGTCATAGATGTCTATAATTATTGATGTTATTTGCTAGTAGTTTAGAGGTTCTAGACGGAGCAATAAGAAAAAGGAATGTTATCACTATTTGTGATATTGTTGTATATTTAGAAAATTAAAGTGAATTTGTTAAACTATTAAAACTAATGATAGGATGAAATGGAAAATACTGGCAATACCAAGTATTGCTGAGGATGTGAAACAATCAGAACAGCTACACATTGCTGGTGGGAACACAAAATGGTACAGCTACTTTGGTAAGAAGTTTGGCATTTTCTGAAGAAGTTAACATACACTGACCATACAGCTCAGGAATTCTACTCTTTGGTATCTGTTCATGAGAAATAAAACATAATGTCTACACAGAGACATCTATATCAATGTTCATGGCAGCAGCATTTATAAAACTCAAAACATGGAAAGCAGCAAATATCCATAAACTGGTGAATAGATAAACAGCACTTCATACATCCATACAGTGTAATACTATTCAGCAGTAAAAAGAAAGAACTGATGGTATTTATGACAACTTGGCTGAATCCCAAAACATCATGCCAGTTAAAAAAGTCAGAAGCAAAAGGCTACATTACCGTACATCTTCAAAAAGGCAAAATGTTGCCTTTTTGAAAAGTATTAGAAAATCTGACTGTAGAAAAGCCCTAGAGACATTTTTTTGGATGATAGAAGTTTCTAAAATGTGATTATACTGATAATTGGATGACTGTATACATTTACAAAGCTCAAAGAATTGCATACTTAAAATGGGAGGATTTTACTGTATGCCAGTTATACTTCATCAGAGCTGTAAAACACTGCAGACATTTCAAGAGAAAATTCACATATGCCTTCCTTTTTTTCTTCTTAATCTGCTAGAATTAATATACCATTCATTTTTATTTGTTTATTTCGAGCACCTTTCCTGTATATCGATTGACTTACTGATTAACAAGGAAAGATTTATACACTTGTTCCCAATTTACATTGATTTTTTTGGCATTGTGGTTATCTAAAAATAATTATCTTGCTATACATACTGAAATACTTATAGATGAAATATGAAGTCTAGAATGTGTGTTAATATTCCAGGAACAAAAGCAAGTGGATGTTTAGATGAAGTAAGATTAGAAAATGTTAATAAATTTTGGAGCTGGATTATGTACATCTGTTAGGTATTCTGTTAATTATGATTATAATTTCTCACAATAAAAAGATTGAGAACTTAATAAATGGATAAAATATAAACACATAAAAATCTATTATTTTCTCCTGTACTAGTAAAGGTAAAATACTGTTCCTTCTACTTATAACATTCCTGACACCAAAGGTGTGGGTTTTTTCCCACACCAACTAATGAATTCTCCAACTCTTTAGACATCAACCAGGCATCCTACAATTCAGTTATAACACTGACTACCTGGAGTTAGCACTGACCCCACAGATTAAGAACTCCGCCCCATGAAATTGCCCCTGGTCAGATGCCAGTTGAGAGTTCCAGGTCATCATCTGTACTTTTGACCTACCAGTAATAAAGAAGGGGTTCTGACAACCCTGTCTTCAGGTTCAGTAACTTGCTCTAAGGGCTCAAAATACTCAGAGAAGTACATTTACTTGTTTGTTACAAAGGATATAATAGATCCATACAGATGAACAAATTTGGAAAACTCAGCAGTGGCCAATGGACTGGAACAGGGCAATGCCGAAGAATAAACTTCCACACACTTGCACTCACCTCACATGCTAGCAAAGTAATGCTCAAAATTCTCCAAGCTAGGCTCCAACAGTATGTGAACCGAGAATTCCCACATGTTCAAGCTGGATTTAGAAAAGGCAGAAGAACCAGAGATCAAATTGCCAACATGCACTGGATCACAGAAAAAGCAAGAGAATTCCAGAAAAAACATCTACTTCTGCTTCATTGACTACACTAAAGACTTTGACCCTGTAGATCACAACAAACTGTGGAAAATTCTGCAAGAGAGGGAATATCAGACCTTAGGAGCCTTGTCTGATACCTGCCTGTGGTCACCTTACCTGCCTCCTGCAGAACCTGTATGCATGTCAAGAAGCAGCAGTTAGAACTGGACATGGAACAATGGACTGGTTCCACATTGGGAAAGGAGAACGACAAGGCTGTATATTGTCACCTGCTTATTTAACTTATATGCAGAGTACATCATGCAAAATGCCAGGCTGGATGAAACACAAGCTGGAATCAAGATTGCAAGGGGAAATATCAGTAACTTCAGATATGCAGATGATGCCACCCTTATGGCAGAAAGTGAAGAGGAACTAAAAAGCCTCTTGATGAAAGTGAAAGTGAAGAGTGAAAAAGTTGGCTTAAAGCTCAACATTCAGAAAACAAAAATCATGGCATCCGGTCCCATCACTTCATGGCAAATAGAAGGGGAAAAAGTGGAAATAGTGACAAAGTTTATTTTCTTGGGTTTCAAAATCACTGCAGATGGGGACTGCAGCCGTGAAATTAAAAGATGCTTGCTCCTTGGAAGAAAAGCTATGAAATACCTAGACAGCGTATTAAAGAGCAGAAGCATTAGTTTGCCAACAAAGGTCCCTCTAGTCAAAGCTATGGTTTTTCCAGTAGTCATGTATGGATGTGAGAGTTGGACCATAAAGAAGGCTGAGCGCCAAAGAATTGATGCTTTTGAACCGTGGTTTTGGAGAAGACTCTTGAGAGTCCCTTGGACTGTAAGATCAAATCAGTCAATCCTAAAGGAAATCAATCCTCAATATTCATTGGAAGGATTGATGCTGAAGCTCCAATCCTTTGGCCCAGGATGCAAAGAGTCAACTCATTAGAAAAGACCCTGATGCTGGGAAAGATTGAAGGCAGGAGGAGAAGGGGACAGAGGATAAGACTGTTGGATGACATCACTGACTCAAAGGACATGAGTTTGAGCAAGCTCCAGGAGATGGTGAAGGACAGGGGAGCCTGCCGTGCTGCAGTCCATGGCATTGCAAAGAGTCGGACATGCCTGAGTGACTGAACAACAAAATGAAAAGCAGGATGAGGAGGTTCACAGGGCAAAGTCTGGCGGTAACTCAAATATAAGAATTTCTGCTGGCATGGAGTTGGTGTGCACTGCCCTTGTGATACATGGATATATGTTTACCAACCTGAAAACTGTCTGACCCACAGTGCGGGGATTTTTGGAGGCTTCATCACATAGGCATGCTCCCTCTCCTCTCACCAGAGGTGGGACTGGAAGTTCCAAGCTTCTAGTCATGGGTTCTTTTTAGAGACCAGCACCCCATTCTGAACCTACTCAGGAACCCACTAAGAGTCACCTCATTAGAATGAAAGACTCTTGGTCCTATCACTTAGGAAATCCCAAGGGGTTTAGGAGCTATCTGTCAGGATCAGTGTCAGAAACCAAATATCTGAACAAAAGATGCTCCTAATGCCCCCATCCCTCAGGAAATTATAAGAATTCAGGAACTTTGTGTCAGGAACCGGGGTGGAAACCAAATACATATTTCTTATGATGTTACAACTAGCAATAGCATGTTAGTATATATCTGGTGAAAAATATAAAGCCTAGAATTAAATATGCAGACCTTATTGAGGATATGAAATATACAACAGAGATAAATGGGAAGTCATTCATACATGGGAGGACTCAGTATTTTTCAAATAGTCATTTGCCCAAAATTAATGTACGAATTGAGTTCCAATGGAAATGCAAAAGGAATTGTTTTATTACTTTAAAAGTTATTTTCAGTGTTAATGTGGAAAAGTAATGTCAGTTAAAAACAAAATTTGAAAAGGTTTTCCCTACTGGATACCAGAATGCAAAATGTAATTGCTGTAAAATTATAGCAATTAAAGTGGACCTCTGAATAGAGATTGTCAGATAATACTTTCAGTTCAGTTCAGTCGCTCAGTCATGTCCAACTCTTTGTGACCCCATGAATCGCAGCACACCAGGCCTCCCTGTTCATCACCAACTCCTGGAGTTCACTCAGACTGACATCCATCAAGTCAGTTGATGCTGTCCAGCCATCTCATCCTCTGTCGTCCCCTTCTCCTCCTGCCCCCAATCCCTCCCAGCATCAGAGTCTTTTCCAATGAGTCAACTCTTCGCACGAGGTGTCCAAAGTACTGGAGTTTCAGCTTCAGCATCATTCCTTCCAAAGAAATCCCAGGGCTGATCTCCTTCAGAATGGACTGGTTGGATCTCCTTGCAGTCCAAGGGACTCTCAAGAGTCTTCTCCAACACCACAGTTCAAAAGCATCAATTCTTTGGCACTCAGCTTTCTTCACAGTCCAACTCTCACATCCATACATGACCACAGGAAAAACCATAGCCTTGACTAGATGGACCTTTGTTGGCCAAGTAGTGTCTCTGCTTTTGAATATGCTATCTAGGTCGGTCATAACTTTTCTTCCAAGGAGTAAGGGTCTTTTAATTTCATGGCTGCAGTCACCACCTGCAATGATTTTGGAGCCCCCAAAATCTGATACTGTTTCCACTATTTCCCCATCTATTTCCCATGAAGTGATGGGACCAGATGCCATGATCTTCGTTTTCTGAATGTTGAGCTTTAAGCCAGCTTTTTCACTCTTCACTTTCACTTTCATCAAGAGGCTTTTTAGTTCCTCTTCACTTTCTGCCATAAGGGTGGCATCATCTGCATATCTGAGGTTATTGATATTTCTCCCGGCAATCTTGATTCCAGCTTGTGCTTCTTCCAGCCCAGCGTTTCTCATGATGTAGTCTGCATCACGATGGTGTGATCACTCACCTAGAGCCAGACATCCTGGAATGTGAAGTCAAGTGGGCCTTAGAAAGCATCACTACGAACAAAGCTAGTAGAGGTGATGGAATTCCAGTGGAGCTATTTCAAATCCTGAAAGATGATGCTGTGAAAGTGCTACACTCAATATGCCAGCAAATTTGGAAAACTCAGCAGTGGCCACAGGACTGGAAAAGGTCAGTTTTCCTTCCAATCCCAAAGAAAGGCAATGCCAAAGAATGCTCAAACTACCGCACAATTGCACTCCTCTCACACGCTAGTAAAGTAATGCTCGAAATTCTCCAAGCCAGGCTTCAGCAATACGTGAACCGTGAACTTCCAGATGTTCAAGCTGGTTTTAGAAAAGGCAGAGGAACCAGAGATCAAATTGCCAACATCTGCTGGATCATCAAAAAAGCAAGAGAGTGCCAGTAAAACATCTGTTTCTGTTTTATTGACTATGCCCAAGCCTTTGACTGTGTAGATCACAATCAACTGTGGAAAATTCTGAAAGAGATGGGAATACCAGACCACCTGACCTGCCTCTTGAGAAACCTATATGCAGGTTAGGAAGCAACAGTTAGAACTGGACATGGAACAGACTGGCTCCAAATAGGAAAAGGAGTACGTCAAGGCTATATATTGTCACTCTGCCTATTTAACTTATATGTAGAGTACATCATGAGAAATGCTGGATAATACTTAAAGGAAATAAAATATAGAATCCAAAGAGAAATGTTGGGGCAGTTTTATTACCATGTGGGAGAAAATACTACTTCATAACATACAGAAAAATAATGATAGGTTAAATATTTAAATATGAAAAACCATAAAGGTACTGGAAGAAAGATATTTCATACTAAAGTAAACAGCAAATGGATGACAAAGAGTTACAACTTCAATATGAAAAAAACTCATACGTTAATATGAGACAAAGGACATTCGCAGGCAGCAATTCACAAATGGCAGGAGCATAGCATGTGTGTGGGAAATATTCGTTTAATCAGTGCCTAGCTGTCTACTTCATTGTGAATCATATGTATCAGCTTGAACCATTCAGATTAAGGTACAGATCATATTATTTTTCTTTTTTCCTTGTTCATCTTTATGTTTTTAATTTCCTTTGTGTTCTTTAAGTTCCTGGAGAATCAACAGGCTCGACTTCCACTTTATGGTACCTCCCACAAGACAGCTATGAGGGGTATTAATTTTTGACAAGTCCTCCAAAGGACTTTTGAAAACAGCCTTAAAGCTGTTAAGTGAGTGTTATAGAACTTATCATGATATTGTTGCCATACTAATTAGTAATCCAAAAGGTTTTCTTAAATGCTGGATAAAGTACAAATGAAAAATACTAGATGGGGATTGTCACAGTGTGGGGAACAAATCGTTTAAACACACACACATAAGCATAGAGCAGAATTGAAGAGTCACATGATACATTCAGTTTACATGATTTCAACTGTGCTTTTTCAGTAAAATCAGAAAAATGAATTAAAAAACAGTACAGAGGGTTCTGTCTGATATTCTGCTGAAAAAATGTATACAGTTTACAATTATAGCTTTAACGTCCATAAAAGATTATTTTGACTCTGTAATTTTTACCTTACTTCTTACTTTGGAAGCTAAATTGCTGTTTGTGTACCTGAATTTATATTGTATTTGAAATGTCAAAATAACTGCCCACTGAGTTTTTGTTTTAAGATTTACCTTGCTCTTTAGTTCATAATTTCTTTATCCACAAATAATTCAATACCACCTTACCTTGTGTTTTGTAGGCTACTGGATCACGATCAGTCCCTATGCCGCTGTCAAATATATCTGTGCCAAAATCGTCTGTTTCACGTGTGCCCTGCAATGTAGAAGGAATAAGTCCCGAATTAGAAAAGGTATTCATTAAAGAAAATAATGGGAAGGAGGACGTGTCCAAGGTAAGGGTATATGGGATGTTTGAATCCCTTTTTTCTTTAACACTGTGAAGTACCTCAGTCTTTTTTGTTACAGCTTTATTAGATATAATTCACATACCATACAATTTACCCATTAAAAGTGTACAGTGGTTTTTGCATGTTCACAGTTATGCAGTCAATACCCCAATCAACTTTACAGCTTTTTCATCACCCCCAAAAGAAACTCTGTACTTTTTAGCGGTCATCTCTTCCTTTTCCCCCAGTGAGATAACCGCTAATGTACTTGGTCTGTGAATTGGCCTGTTCTGGATATTTCATGTAGATGTAGTCATGCAATACAGGGCCCTTGTATCAGGCCTTTCTCACTCAGATTAAGGTTTTTCAGGCTGAAGTAAGGTACATTTATAGTGTAGCATGTATCTGTACTTTATTCCTTTTCACTGCCAAATAGTATTCACTCATACAGATTTTATTATCCAGTCATTAATTGATGAACATTTGTATTATTTCTACTTTTTGTCTGTTAAAAATAATGCTGCCGTGAAAAAAACTTCGTGTCCAAGTTTTTGGGTGAACATGACATTTTCATTCCTCTTGAGTATACACCTAGAAGTGGAATTGCTAGTATGGCAACTCTTTGATTGACCTTTCCAGAAACTGCCAGATTGTTTTCCAAAGTAGCCACTCTGTATTCACACACCCACCAGCAGTGTACGTGAGTTCCGATTTCTCCATCTTCAGCAACACTTGTAACTACCTTTTTTACCATAGCCATTCTGATGGGTGTGAAGTGGTACCTCATTATGGTGTTGACTACTATATATCTTCTTTGGAAAACTGTCTATTTCGATTATTTGCCTCATTTCAAAATTAGGCTGTCTTTTTACTATTGAAATGTAAAAGGTCTAAAGTTCTTACTCTCTAGATAAGAAGTCCTTATTAGATAGATGATTTGAAAATACCTCCCATTCTGTGGGTTGTCCTTTTCACTGTGCATATCTAAGAAAATATTGCCTAATCTAAGGTCACAGTGATTCAGTCTTGTGTTTTCCTCTTAGGGTTTTATGGTGTTAGTTTTCACATATATTTAAGCCTTGCATCCATTTGAATTAATCAAAAATACTTTATAAACTATCTCTGTCCCAGAATAGAAATCTGGACACTCCTATACATCTACCTATATTTGACCACATTATAAAGGTATATTCAACAAAAGAAGACATCAAGTAGCTTTTGGCTTAATTATCTCTCTGATGGTTTTTTAGAACTAAAATATGACTTATGTCAAATGTGTATCTGATTCCTTCAAATAATGTGTAGATTTTAAACACTGATTAGAATTCATCTCAAAATTCACATAATTTTATATTTATAAAATTGATTTAAAAATCCTTTTTCCAACTTTCAATATTGCTTAGCAAATATGAGCACTAATCATAATTTACTGTCTATTCTTCCAGATATATGCCTGTATGCTAATATATGTTGAATCATTGTATGAATGTACCATAATTTAAAAGTCCCCTACTGGTGGACATTTAGACTGTTGTCAATTTTTGTCATCATAAGCAGTGCTTTAGAAAACACGGTGTACTCTTGGCAGACAATTTCCAGGCAGTGAAATTGCTAGGTCAGAGCATTTGCACATTTTAAGTTTTGATTAATACTGCTAAAATTACCATCCCAAAAGGTTGTGCCATTTTACTCTCCCTAAGAGTTAAATTTTTACGTTATATTCATTAGGCCAGAAAGGAACCCTTTAGAAATTGTGCTCTTAGCTTAGCTGTGCATACCATTAAAATGTTTCCTTTATACATTATGTGACATTTAAGAACAGCAATGTAAGAAAGTAAAATTGGTCAGATTTTTTCAGGATGAGATAATCAGTCACATTTGCTAATTCTTTAAGAACTGCTAAGCAAAACCATATTAGAAAATTAAATATACTGATGTAATTCTGGTTTTAAATAAGTCATATTCTAATTTCACAGTAGACGTTTCAGAATTACTTTGGGGTAACCAACACAGTAATAACTAAAATATTAATTTTAAGAAATTTTAGATTTATGATTAAATGTGCCTCAAAGTTTTAATAAATCAAAATGTTATCATCTTGGCAGGTGAGCCTGCCAGTAGCTTCCTAAGTATATCAATGTTCTAAGCCTTTATAATTTCCATCATTATTTTGTGTAAATAGGTAAACCTCTAAAATCTGTCTTGTTATTCTAATTCTCTGAACCCTCTCCCCAACAAAACAGAAGTTGGTTAAGGAAATTGGTATGTATTATCCAGGTATAGATTCAGAAGTGGGACTACAGAAAAATTGTGTTTATCAAATAGGATATGAGTAAAACATAACTCAGATTCTTAAATTTTTTAAATTACAAATTGATACATTATTATTTTACTGATTACCAATATTGACATTTTATTAAAGTAAGATTTTCGTTGACTTAAATATATGTTTTAAGAAAGACCTCTGTCATAAAGGCCTCATGTATTTTCCAAAATGATCTTGATGGGCTGTTGTGAAAAAGTCCCACATCTATCATATAATTTTGTCAAAAAAGAAAAAAACCCTGCACCAATGATTTCTTAGAATTTAGTGCAGAGTTGTAATTAAAATCTAAATTTAGTTAAATAAAATAATGTAATAGCATTTGACCAAGTAAATTCATATATCTTTGGGAATATTTCTTTCCTAAGTTGGAAAATTTTACTTTTGTTATTTGTTACAGAATGAATTAATGTTCCATAAGTGGCTATTTTCTTAATAGTAGCATGGTCATTGTCAGGTTGTAAAGATGGCATAGTTTTCATTTTAGGTTTTGGCCTTTACTTGTTACAGAAAAAACTGATACTCTTTGAGTCTCATGTTTTACCTTAAGTCATTTTCCATCTGACAGTGTTTCTAAAATCTCTGAAATGACAAACCTCAGGAGTGATAGCCTGTAAATAGTGAAAATAAGTTGTAAATAAACTAAGCATATACTGGTTCTTTTTTCCCAGCATTTCATCCTTGTCTATATAATAACAAAAATACTGTAAATGATTAATATATACATTGTATTTGTTGACCTCACTTTGTTAGCTTGCTGGTGAGTAAGATACATCTTTACAGCAGAAGCAAAGTAGAAAGAGTCAGAAGCTCTGATGCCATTTAAATGATCATGTCAGCAGGAGCTCTATAAGTTCTTTATTGGTGAAGACACTGTACTGATGAGGTCTAGGGTCTTTTTAGGTTGAAAATATATGATTCATATATGAGTCTACAATTATAATTTCATTTCTATTTATTTTTGCCACTTAGAACAATGCATTAGAACTAGGCAAAGTTCATTAGTAGTCCTACTCAGTTGGATACCAAATTAGTAGAATTGTTCAGTTATATTAATATCTTCCACTCAGTTCTACTAGAATAAGTCTGTTTATTAGATACTTTGGGTAACCTGCAAAACCTGTTGCTGGCTTGTAAAAGGAAAAAAAGAAAGAATGAAAAATGGAAATCCACACCTTTGAATATGAGATTTCTCTTTTCTTATTAGCAAGTCATAGTGATTTCTGGAGCAGTTTGACTAATTCTTTGGACAAATGTTTATTGAGTGTCTGCTGTCTGCCAGGCACAGTGCCAGGCATTAGGATCCAGTGTTAAAGGACGCCCCTGTCCTAGAGGAGTATTCCTGAGAGTACTGACCTAAAGGTAACTGGCAAAAATGATGACCTAAGATAGGTATCTTTATTCTCTGAAGAATCAGCTATGCTGGCAATAATAGTGAAGAGTGAAATCAAAAGAAACAGCATGTGCTTTCTGTATGGATGAAGGGTATGAACCGTCACTGACTGTGGTGGTTGCTGCTCTTCCAGCCTTTGGACATCCCTGATGGTCGGAGAGCCCCCCTCCCTGCTCACTACCGGAGCAGCAGCACTCGGAGCATCGACACGCAGACCCCCTCTGTGCAGGAGCGCAGCAGCAGCTGCAGCAGTCACTCACCCTGTGTCTCTCCCTTCTGTCCCCCGGAATCCCAGGACGGCAGCCCCTGCTCAACAGAAGATTTACTCTATGATCGTGATAAAGGTGAGAGTGGGATCATCCACTTAGGTAGCGGGTGTGTTACAGGGCCTTGCTCATTATACTTCCTTTGTCTTAGACCATTACATCACCTTTTTTCTTTTGTTGAATGGTGGGACTGTAAGGGATTGGTTGACTAGGTTTGTTTGTTCATTGGTTTCACGTACCCCCTTCTTTGTGACTTCCGCAAACATCTTCCATAAATGTGTCAGAGGAGCACAGCGCGTGGTTCTAACAGTTAATGAAAGCTATAAAATGAGTGTGGACAGCTTCACATAATACAACACACAGTTTTTCCCTCGGGGTTGTCGAGAGTAAAGGATGGTTATGGTAGACTTTAGGTTTCTCGTGCCTGAGGTTAGATTTCACAATCAGATCAATTTGGAAGGAAATAATTTCTAAAAATTCAGTTGGAAGAATGAGGATATTTTTAACTAAGAAGGATAAAGATTAACAAGTACCTGCAGCACATCATGGATTATATTATGGTATGTAGATGAATTATTAACACCAGTAAGAGTGCAGAACCCGCGGGGCTTATTGCCTGTCAGACCCTCAGTGCCCGTGTCCTCCTATCCTCAGTCAGGCCCTCACTGCCCGTGTCCTCCTGTCCTCAGTCAGGCCCTCAGTGCCCGTGTCCTCCTGTCAGGCCCTCAGTGCCCGTGTCCTCCTGTCCTCAGTCAGGCCCTCAGCACCCGTGTCCTCCTGTCCTCAGTCAGGCCCTCACTGCCCGTGTCCTCCTGTCCTCAGTCAGGCCCTCAGTGCCCGTGTCCTCCTGTCCTCAGTCAGGCCCTCAGCACCCGTGTCTTCCTGTCCTCAGTCAGGCCCTCACCGCCCATGTCATCCTGTCAGGTCCTCAGTGCCCGTGTCCTCCTGTCCTCAGTCAGGCCCTCACTGCCCGTGTCCTCCTGTCCTCAGTCAGGCCCTCACTGCCCGTGTCCTCCTGTCCTCAGTCAGGCCCTCACTGCCCGTGTCCTCCTGTCCTCAGTCAGGCCCTCACTGCCCGTGTCCTCCTGTCCTCAGTCAGGCCCTCACTGCCCGTGTCCTCCTGTAAGGCCCTCACTGCCCATGTCCTCCTGTCAGGCCCTCACTGCCTGTGTCCTCGTGTCAGGCCCTCAGCGCCCATGTCTTCCTGTCCTCAGTCAGGCCCTCACCGCCCATGTCATCCTGTCAGGCCCTCAGTGCCCGTGTCCTCCTGTCCTCAGTCAGGCCCTCACTGCCCGTGTCCTCCTGTCCTCAGTCAGGTCCTCACCGCCCATGTCCTCCTGTCCTCAGTCAGACCCTCACTGCCCGTGTCCTCCTGTCCTCAGTCAGACCCTCACCGCCCATGTCATCCTGTCAGGCCCTCAGTGCCCATGTCCTC
Source organism: Budorcas taxicolor (assembly GCF_023091745.1). Classification (NCBI taxonomy): domain Eukaryota; kingdom Metazoa; phylum Chordata; class Mammalia; order Artiodactyla; family Bovidae; genus Budorcas; species Budorcas taxicolor. The sequence goes on from NC_068913.1 coordinate 18,015,165, forward strand.
CTGTCCTCAGTCAGGCCCTCAGCGCCCGTGTCTTCCTGTCCTTAGTCAGACCCTCACCACCTGTGTCCTCCTGTCCTCAGTCAGGCCCTCACCCCATGTCCTCAGTCAGGCCCTGACCACCCATGTCCTCCTGTCCTCAGTCAGGCCCTCACCGCCCATGTCCTCCTGTCCTCAGTCAGGCCCTCAGCGCCCGTGTCCTCCTGTCCTCAGTCAGGCCCTCAGCGCCCGTGTCCTCCTGTCCTCAGTCAGGCCCTCACTGCCCGTGTCCTCCTGTCAGGCCCTCAGTGCCCGTGTCCTCCTGTCCTCAGTCAGGCCCTCAGCGCCCGTGTCTTCCTGTCCTTAGTCAGACCCTCACCACCTGTGTCCTCCTGTCCTCAGTCAGGCCCTCACCCCATGTCCTCAGTCAGGCCCTCACCACCCATGTCCTCCTGTCCTCAGTCAGGCCCTCACCGCCCATGTCCTCCTGTCCTCAGTCAGGCCCTCAGCGCCCGTGTCCTCCTGTCCCCAGTCAGGCCCTCAGCGCCCGTGTCCTCCTGTCCTCAGTCAGGCCCTCACTGCCCGTGTCCTCCTGTCAGGCCCTCACTGCCTGTGTCCTCGTGTCAGGCCCTCACTGCCCGTGTCCTCCTGTCCTCAGTCAGGCCCTCACTGCCCGTGTCCTCCTGTCAGGCCCTCACTGCCTGTGTCCTCGTGTCAGGCCCTCACCGCCCATGTCCTCCTGTCCTCAGTCAGGCCCTCAGCGTCCATGTCCTCCTGTCCTCAGTCAGGCCCTCACTGCCCGTGTCCTCCTGTCAGGCCCTCACTGCCTCTGTCCTCGTGTCAGGCCCTCAGCGCCCGTGTCCTCCTGTCCTCAGTCAGACCCTCACCGCCCGTGTCATCCTGTCAGGCCCTCAGTGCCCGTGTTCTCCTGTCCTCAGTCAGACCCTCACCGCCCGTGTCCTCCTGTCCTCAGTCAGGCCCTCAGTGCCCGTGTCCTCCTGTCAGGCCCTCAGTGCCCGTGTCCTCCTGTCCTCAGTCAGGCCCTCAGTGCCCGTGTCCTCCTGTCCTCAGTCAGGCCCTCAGCGCCCGTGTCTTCCTGTCCTCAGTCAGGCCCTCACCGCCCATGTCATCCTGTCAGGCCCTCAGTGCCCGTGTCCTGCTGTCCTCAGTCAGGCCCTCACCGCCCGTGTCCTCCTGTCCTCAGTCAGGCCCTCACCGCCCGTGTCCTCCTGTCCTCAGTCAGGCCCTCACTGCCCATGTCCTCCTGTCAGGCCCTCACTGCCTGTGTCCTCAGTCAGGCCCTCACTGCCTGTGTCCTCAGTCAGGCCCTCAGTGCCCATGTCCTCCTGTAAGGCCCTCACTGCCCATGTCCTCCTGTCAGGCCCTCACTGCCCGTGTCCTCCTGTCCTCGTGTCAGGCACTTGACCACCAGTGTTCACTCTCTTCTTTCAGTTTCTGGCCCCTGAGGCACAGAAGGTCCCAAAGACTGTCCAGCTTCCACCTTCCTAGCTACTTACGAAGGAATATTGAGCTTCCTCTAACACATTACTGCCTCTCACCACAGAGAAACAGGTCATAGGCAACAGAAAGTTTAAAAAGATGAAAAAAATAAAGTTTACAAAATCTTACAGGATTTTATGGGCCTTGTCCTGGCTTGACCCCCCAGTCCCCTCAGTTTTTTCTGTGGTATGAATACATTTAAAGTGCCCAGATATTAAGTGCAAGCCCCCTGAAGGTTTACACGTTTGCACTCATGCAACTGCCTCTTGGATCAAGATACAGAATATTTTTTGCATCCCAGAAGGCTCCTTAGCTCCCTTTCCAGACAGAATCCTTCTCCCCTCTGCCTGGAAGTAACTACTGTTCTCCCTTCCATCACTGTAGCCTAATTTTCCCCCATTACTGGATTTCGCAGAAATGAAATGATACAGTCTATGTTCTTTTGGTCTGGCTTGTTTCAGTCATCATTATACCTGACTCTCTGCTGAGATTTTAGAGGGAAGCTCCCTTGGACGTCGCCGTCTGCTTTGATTTCTGTGGGTGGATATCAACGCTTCTCCCCTTTCATTTTGCCCTTTCCTTATTGGAAGCCTTGGAGTTCTCTTCCTCCATTAAGAATGTATTGAAAGCAGAACGTTGATTAGGCATCTCTCTGCTTCAGGTGGAATCTCTGTTTCAAGGAAGGTCAGACTAGGGAACTTCCAGTAGGCTAAGGTGTCCTACCGCAGCAGACATGTCAGTCAATTCCTCACATTTTTAATATGGATGTTTCATAATAAAACAAGAAGACACCTTGCTTCTAGTAGCAGGGTTTGTTTTGAAGGTTAATAATCATAACTTGTTTTAGGATGCACAGGTGGTAAATGGTAAAGCAAATATTGTCTGATTGATTCCAAAACCTGTATTCTTTGTTATACCAGTAAGAAGGATAAGTGCAGATCACTTTTGCTACTTATTAGCACTTATAGTTGAGTTAAAAGGAAAAGTAAAAATAACAGTGATATAAAGCTAGGCAGTAAATTCTGGAGTTTTGTTTTCTTCTAAGTATAATCCTGTGGATAATTGAGATGCTGAACCAAAAGGGAGATATATTAGGAAATTGATAGATGAGTTCCATTTTGGTTAGCTGTTTATGAGGTTGCTTTCTCGGCCTCTATGGGCCTATATTTGATGAGGCAGTCTCACAGCCACTTAGAACCAAATTCTCTTTATTTATCTGTTCATGGACACTTAGGTTGTCCCCATGATTTACCATAGGAACACATGTATCTCTTTGAGATAGTATAATAACTTGAATTCTGATAATTTTTTAGGGAAGTTAGACTTTTTCCTAAGACTTTGCCTTTGGTTGTATATATTTTTTCTATATACTTTTATTCTTTTTACCAGATAACTACCTGTTAATGTTCTGTTCATCTTGTGGGTTTTTGTTTTTTTTTTAATGTAAAATGAGAACATTGGTCCAGATCATCTCTAAGGCCAACAGTTTTTTTTTAAAAAAATTGTTTTCTTAGTAAAACAGGGTGCTAATACTTGGTTTCATACTTCATACCACTCTTGGGGTTAAATGAGATATTGGAAAAAGTGCTTAGCACAACTCCTGGTATGTAGTAAACACTGAATAAATAGTGTTGGGTGTGACTAATAGTCATTTTTAAAAAAAATTTCTTTAGAAACTAAGGAGATTGCAGAATCATTTAAGACACTTTTCCATTTTCTACAAAACTGCCTCAGTTTAGAAATTTAAGACCTAGTGACATAAGTTTCTTAATATACTTCCCAGTGTAGCTTTGAGGCAGTTCAGTTCAGTCGCTCAGTCATGTCCGACTCTGTGACCCCATGAATCGCAGCACGGCAGGCCTCCCTGTCCATCACCAACTCCCAGAGTTCACTCATACTCATGTCCATCAAGTCGGTGATGCCATCCAGCCATGTCATCCTCTGTCGTCCCCTTCTCCTCCTGCCTCCAATCCCTCCCAGCATCAGGGTCTTTTCCAACGAGTCAACTCTTCGCATGAGGTGGCCAAAGTACTGGAGTTTCAGCTTTAGCATCATTCCTTCCAAAGAAATCCCAGGGCTGACCTCCTTCAGAATGGACTGGTTGGATCTCCTTGCAGTCCAAGGGACTCTCAAGAGTCTTCTCCAACACCACAGTTCAAAAGCATCAATTCTTCGGCGCTCAGCTTTCTTCACAGTCCAACTCTCACATGCATACATGACCACTGGAAAAACCATAGCCTTGACTAGATGGACCTTAGTCCGCCAAGTAATGTCTCTGCTTTTCAATATGCTATCTAGGTTGGTCATAACTTTTCTTCCAAGGAGTAAGCATCTTTTAATTTCATGGCTGCAGTCATCATCTGCAGTGATTTTGGAGCCCCAAAAAATAAAGTCTGACATTGTTTCCACTGTTTCCCCATCTATTTGCCATGAAGTGATGGGACCAGATGCCATGATCTTCATTGAGCTTTAAGCCAACTTTTTCACTCTCCACTTTCACTTCCATCAAGAGGCTTTTTAGTTCCTCTTCACTTTCTGCCATAAGGGTGGTGTCATCTGCATATCTGAGGTTATTGATATTTCTCCTGGCAATCTTGATTCCAGCTTGTGCTTTTCCCAGCTCAGCGTTTCTCATGACGTACTCTGCATATAAGTTAAATAATCAAGGTGACAATATATTCAGCCTTGACATACTCCTTTTCCTATTTGGAACTAGTCTGTTGTTCCATGTCCAGTTCTAACTGTTGCTTCCTGACCTATATATAGGTTTCTCAAGAGGCAGGTCAGGTGCTCTGGTATCCCCATCTCTTTCAGAATTTTCCACAGTTGATTGTGATCCACACAGTCAAAGGCTTGGGCATAGTCAATAAAGCAGAAATAGATGTTTTTCTGGAACTGTATTACTTTGTAATTAAGATCAAGTTTATATTACTGTTTCCTGGTAAACTGTGTGACCTATTACAATGTTCAGTTTTTAGTTCTCAAATCAACTACCTTCTTTGTGAAGGAAAATTAAAAAGCATCTCTTTTACATATGTTTGTATATGTGTCTGTATCATACATATACATGTATTTTAGGATTGGGAGTGGAGGTTTATGTATTTCAGCTGAGTTAATGCTTCTGGTTTATTCAAGATACGTTTCTTAGGCATCTACTATATGTCAGGCACTCTACTGGACAGTGGGAAAATAGAGAAGAGGAAGATGTGATACCTATTTTTAAGAGCTTTATACTCTAATAAGGATTACTAGTAGTGTTAAAAAATAATACACTATTACACAAGTATGTACAGAATACTAAAGGTACAAAGGAGAGGGAGTTGTCAGTTTTGCAGTTTTTACATATTTGAGTCATTCAAACTATAGAATAATCTCTAACTCATTGCTTCCCTATGAACAGCCCAATTTTTTACAATACTAATTCTAGCTTATAATTTGCACTTTTCCACAGTAAAGCTTAAATTGATCTTTTGTTTTATATTTATTTCCTGTAAAGAAAAAAGGGAAGCTATAGATTTCCAAGAGGTTTGGATTGATTTGGAGTACCTACCTCTTCTGTAGTTGCTGTTGTGGAATAGCTAGGTTAGACATCCAGAACTGGCATGCACACGGGAGAGGGAGAGGCATGTGAGTATATTGCTCTAATGAGAGATGGGCTGGTGTGATTATTTTTCTAGTGTCCATGTGCTATATACTTATCCTTTTCCTGACTTTGTTATTTCTGCTTATCCCTAACATTCGTTTTTCTCCATGACACATGTATACTTTGAGATCTATAAAATAATTTTAGTTGATTAGCATGTTGGTTTTTCTTTGGTTCTTTCAATTGCAGTGCCAGGACAAAAACACTCTACTAAGAAAAGTCTAGCCTTTAAGAGACTCTTTTCATGTTTTAGTTTTTTGAGTTGGGTGGTTTTGGACAGATTTTTCCAGTGACTTAAAGGCTAAAGGCAGCCAGCTATCATGTGTAATGTTGCTTGGCTAACTAACCAAGTAACAGCCATAGTTCTACATAATGATTTCTGCGGAGAGTTCAGGGATCCAGAATAAGCTGTCATCTTCACATCTGCAGAATATACCCTATGATTAGTTAGCCTAAATTCTGCCTGATCACGCCCAAAATGCAAGGGAGAAAAACAGTCTTTTATATAATGTAAATGGCAGTGTCATATATTAGTTCTTTCAGCAGCTCTGCCGGCTTTCCTTATTGGTACCAAGTCACAAAATCTAGACTTCAGTCTGCCACTTACAGTTGATCTTTGGCACAGTTCACGTAGGCAGTTGTTATAAAATTCTGCAGTTTTGCAAGATATTGTGGAAACATTGATTATTCTAATCATGAAGTCAACTGAACCATTCTACCCAGGCCAACCACCAGGAGCTGTATTCCAAGATTCCATAAATTGGCTACTTGGAACTTAAACTGGGTCTCCCCACAGGAACAGTGTATATCATGTGGATGGAGTTTCCAAGGCCAGTGCACATCAGTCTGTTTAACTCATACCATGATTTAACTCATTAATATTTCTGAACAGTAAGTATTAGGACTGAGAAGTCCATAGTTGCAGGAAAGAAAGAAACAGTTTTATCTTTTCAGGGTCTAGGGCTGACCCTAGCCATACCTTTGAAAAAGACTCTCTTTGATGTCTTATTCCTTTCTATATACATTTTAAACTCTATTTGCAGTCATCTTTAGGGCTCTGTTTCTTAACACTCTTTGACGTTTGCCCTTAACATACTTTAACTCTCCATCTTCCAGACAGCCTCATCAGCCAAGATTTTGTGGCACTTTTCTTTGTGGTTTATATTGTGAAAATAGATTTGTTAGATACACTTGTTTTAGCCACCACACCTTGAAAATCACTTCGTTTGAGCCTTGATCTGTTTCTCGATCAAAAGGTTATCCCCACATGATTCTAGGTGCTTATTATCCTAGAAGAACCTCTCCGTGGTAAAATTACAAAGAGTGTAGAACTCTTACTCCCACAAAGGAGTTATTCCATAGGTTAAAAACTGAACTTCTGGAGAATTACATCCCTAAGTTCATCTTCCCTGTTTTGCTTTTTCAAGATTGCATCTGAAATTATATATATTCACATTATCTGATGGGTTTAATCATCCAGTAAATGCCTTTCCCCACTCTTTCTGGAATGTTTACAATTGTACTAATGGCAATTGCTGTGCTAACTTTCTGTGAATGAGTTACTATTCTTAATTCAAAATTATTATTAAGTATACAACTCACTTCTAGCATTTACAACCTAGAGTCTAAAACAAAAGCAAATCAAAATTTATTTATATGCCTGCATATATAATTTTGATATATATAATTTCCATCCCTGGGTTGGGAAGATCCCCTGGAGAAGGGAATAGCAATGCATCCCAATATTCTTGCCTGGAGAATCCCATGGACAGAGGAGCCTGGCGGGCTACAGTCCATCGGGTTGCAAAAGACTCAGATGCTAGTGAGCATGGATGCATATATAATTTCAGTTAATCTCCAGTTATCTATTTACTATGATATAATTTCACTGAATCTCCAGTTATCTATTTACTATGATATAAGCTTCATCAAGAGCAGGTAACTTTAATTTGCTCGTTACTTCATCCTCAACAACTACCGTGCTGCCGATCATTAGTATAAAGTAATGATTAGTGGAGATTTTTTGAGTATTCTTTCTTCATGGTATGTCCATTTTTTACAGAATATATTGTTAAAAACAATAGAATCCTTTTCTTTAAGTTATTTAATTATATATGTTAGGTTTTTGAATGTTTGGGAAGAGTAGGATAATCCTCCCTGCTACCCAAAAAAAAAGACAGTAAAGAGTAACCACTCTAAGGTTATGCTAACAGTGATGACAGGTCTTTGGTGAGAAAGAAGCCATAAAGTTCAGATTTCCTACTGAAATTACGGAAAAGAAAGTAACTTTGCTAAAATCTATCCCATCTTATACTCTGATCATGACTAGGGGAAAAATAGGGTATCAAGTAGACTAGAGGAAAGGGGAATCTGTTGAATTTTTTCTTTCTGTTATCTGTTACGTTCCTCTAAGAAGAAATAGGAAGCATTGACGCCGTTCTTTGCACTGTGCCTTTGTAATAGAAAGCAGACCCAGTGAAGCTGTTGCCTAAGCTCTAAGACTCTTGTAGAAGCCTAGAATGTTAGATTGGAACTTGGTCATCTAGTCTCATGAGGACACTACAGTTGAGATAATGGTGATGCAGATAGCATGATGGTCATGGACTCTGACTCTGCTGCAGCCACTGAATCTCTGCTCTTCCACTGACTAGTTGTGTATCTCTGGGCAAGTTACTCAGGTTCTCTGTATCTTGGTTTTCGGACCTGTAAATTAAGGGAAATGATGGCACTGCCTTATAGGATTGTTAGGATGATTAAACGTACTCAGGAGCCTTTACCTTTTTTATCTCCTGTAATATTACCACAATCCTGTGAGTAGGCATAGTGTCACTATTTTAAGAATGGGGAGCCTAAGGCATAGAAAAATGAAGTGAACTTTCCTAAAGTCTGTGGAGTCAAGAGGCCAACAGAGATCTTTTGCAGTACTTCACACTACTTGTTGCTGCCTTTGCAAGAGGAATGGCCATTTCACAGTCATTCAGCTGTGGAAGAGCCTGGTGTGTGGAGAATTGTACAGAACCGTATGGCTGGAGCACAGGGATAAGTGGTAGGGAGGAGAAAGCAGTAAGAGTGGAGATGTAGGTAGGAAGGCCACTGTTTCATAAGGGCCTTGTAGCCTTGCTGAAATAAACAACTAAGTGAAGAACTTTTGTCAGCTAAAGGACATGACCAGCTCTAAGGATAAAGCTACAGAAGTGGAGAGAGACTTTAAGAGGAGGAGAGAAGATGCTGTTTTAATAGTCTAGTCCTAAGTCTGCAAACTTGGCTTATTACACACTTTTTTCAGCAGTTTTTAATTTATATATTTTTGAGTTATCTAAGTACATAGTTCAATGCATATACAAAATATGTATTGGTAAAGTTTTCTTAGTTTTAGGGATAAACAGTAAATACGTATAAGTGTTCTCCAGCTTTCTTCCTGCATGTCAGGAGATTGTTTCCCAGCACTCTAGTTGGGAAGCCACAAGTGTTGGGCAAAGATGAGGAGGGATAGCACAGGCACAGGAACTGGAAGAAACAGACTGAAGAAGAATCAGCAGCATTTGGTGGTTGATCAGATGTACAAGGTGAGGGGTTCGAAAAATGAGGATAAAGGCAGAGTTCAACAAAGTTCTAGCTTGGAACATGGGAAAACAATTACCACTGTGAATAAGGCAGTGAATGTCAGAGAAGGAACAGGCTTTCAGGTGACTATTATATAAGTGTAACATTATGTTTGGTTATCTGCTTAGAGATGCTATAATGCCATTTCCCTTTAAGCAAGAATGAGGAGAGAGGAAGAAATACTGAATTTTTACCTAATATTGATACATAGCATTTTGTTTTGCCTTCTGTTTCACTCTGTAAATATATAAGTGCACATTTAAAATTATACTGAAACTTTTATTAGAAGTTTTCATTTTTCCTTCTGTAGGACACTTCTGGAGCACTTTAATATGAAACACTGTTGTTCAGATTTTTGAAAACTGATGTCCCTGGGAATTTGTTCATCTATAAAGCTCAAGAATGTGAAAACTAAGGTTCTATCAGAAAAACTCTAAGATCCTTAATTACATTACTTTTCCAGATATAAAATATTTCAGATATAAAATAATCTGAAATTTATTTTCAGTTTAGTTTTACCATTGTGATTAATAAGAGGCATGATTTTAGTCTATAAATTGGTTTAAAGACTGTCTTCAATAGGGTGATTTGCTTTCATTTTTAAGTGCCATGTCAGATAGATTCAGAGTGACTTGTTCACATTTGTGTACAAGTCTGAGTGAGTAGTTAGTATGTTGATGACGTCAAGTCACATTTGAAGACAATACTAAGCAGTGTTGCGCTGCCTATCAGGATTATGTTTGCAAAAGAAGCTGTTGTGTATTGAGTACACAAGAACAAAGGAGCAACTAGAGTTTTTTTGCTTAATTTGTAAATTATCAATTCAGTGAATGCAGAATAAAATGTAAAACATGGGCCTAACATTTGGAATGTAAGTTAAGTCCCAGTTAATTCAAAACAGAGTCGTCTTTGAGAACAAAGTTCAAAAATACAAGTGACAAGGGTTATAATGTTGATTTTTTCCTCCTTACCTTTTGCTGTATGCTGATCTAAACAGATCTTAGCTGTCTATAGCTGTGTTGTTTTTCCTTTTTCAATTGTGTGACCCTCTCATAAGGCCTTCCCTTGGGGGCTCAGTGGTAAAGAACCCACCCGCCCAGGCAGGAGGCATGGGTTCAGTCCCTGGGTTGGGAAGATCCCCTGGAGAAGGAAGTGGCAACCCACACCAGTATTCTTGCCTGGGAAATCCCATGGACAGAGGAGCCATGGGGTTGCAACAGGGTCGGACACAACTTAGCGACTAAACAACAACAAACCTTCACATAAAAGGTTGACTTTGAAATTATGGAGAAATCTTAGAAACTATTTGTAAAAGTCAAATGTTCTCCTTGCTCTTTCCCAGTTTGATCTTGGAGTTCACTGAAAACACAGGTGTTCAATACAGTAGGTAATGCCAACTAGTGCCAAAAGTTTGTCATCAAGACATGCTTATACAGTTGTTTCTATTGATTCCATTAGGCCATCAAATCACACTACCGCTGATAATTTCATTTCCTAATGCACAATAATTTTTTAAATTGAAGCATAGTTACTGTATACTATTATATATTATAGGTATATAATATTCACAATTATTATAGGTTATAACTGTTTACAGTTATTGTAAAATAATGACTATACCCCCATTGTACAGTATATCCTTGTAGCTTATTTTATACATAATAGTTTGTGCCTCTCATTTCCCTACCCCTGTGTTGCCCGTCCCTATTTCCCTTTCTCCACGGGTAACCGCTAGTTGTTCTCCGTGTCTATAAATCTGCTTCTTTTTTGTTAAATTCACTACTTTGTTGTATTTTTTAGATTCCACATATAAGTGATGTCCTACAGAATTTATCTTTCTCTGACTTATTTCACTTAACATAGTGTCCTCCAAGTCAAGTCCATCCGTGTTGCTGCACATGGCATTATTTCATTCTTTTTTATGGCTGAGTAATAGTCCATTGTGTGTAGGTACCACATCTTCTGTAAAAGAAGTCATTTTCATACTAGAATTAAAATAACAATTATATTCTACTGGCTGTTGCTGCACATATAATAAATATTTTCTTTGTAGAGGAATCTATAGAATCTGTATACTTTAGGCCTTGTTGTTAAATTTCAGAATGATAAATCCCCGTATGCTAAAAGATGCCATCTTTATATAACATAATAAAGTTAGTGTGTAGCTCTATTAAAAAGGACATTTCTGTTACTCTCTTCTGCCAACAGAATGGAATAGGCATTGAATTTCTGAATGGTTCACCATAGTTTAATTGGTAAATTGGTAACGATGTCTTCTTTCTACTATTGTAGCAATATTTGTTGAGAGCTTGCTGTGTTTCAGGGACATGGGTTTTTTCCACAACCATCATATCAGTAGTTACTCCTACTTTATATATCAAAGCACAAAGGATGACACTGTTCCACGGCCATGCAGTTGGGCCTAGAGAGAAGTCAGGTGGCCTGACTCCAAACCAGTGTTTTAACCTTTTCATAACTGGCCCTCGAAGCTGGCTATACTTCAAAAGCATTTGGGAGCTTTACCAGAAAAAATGGGGGATGGGGACAGCACATGCCTGGGAAAGGGGCCCCAGACTAATTAAGTCAGAACCTCTACCGGGATGAGGTTTCAACACTGGCATTTATTAGTATTTTTAAAACATCTTGTGATGAGTCTAATGTGAAACCAGGGTTGAGAACCACTGCCCTGTAATTATACTGTTTATATTAGAATTAATTTTACTTAATTTGATAAAGTAATCTGATAGTAGCAGAAAAAGCACATGTAAAGACTTAAGGCTAGAGTAGAACCATGGCAGAGATTTTACATACCTTCCTACATAAATGAAGCAACTTTACATCTACCGTCTTTAATACTAGAATTGTGGGCCATGCAACCTAACACACCGGAAGTAATGAGGCTGTATATAAGCAGAAATTCAGAAAACTACAAAAACACAAAGTTGAATGAAATTTGTTTCTATATGGAATTTCAGACTTCAGTATCTTTAATTTTTCCAAGCTTTAGTTCATTATCATGTGTTTAAAAATACTACTTATATTTTAATTGTTAGTATGGTACCTGCTTAAGTATAATCTTTTATAATAAACTGGTCAATAAAATGTTTCCAGATCTGGGTGATTCTGTTATAAATATAGATGAAACTATTGTGAATACAGATAAAATCATATTAATCACATTTAATTTCATAATTCATATGGCTTATGAAGTTATACAAATATAAGGTAACATTTGACTTAATCTCAATAACATGTCTAGTTACTGTCTTAATATGGGATAACAGAATGAGAAAGTGTATCATGCTTGTGAACAAAAGGGATTGAATACAGATTACCACAAGACTTCATCTTGAATCTCCTGAGCAGGCATGCTTACCTCACATTTAGTTACTGAAATGTGGCTATCAAACTCAACACAGGCTTCCACATGCAGAAGTTAGACAGCCAAGTCTGGAATGGGTATAATGAGATGTTCATGGGAGTTATTTTTAAAGGACGCCATTTATAAAGCAAAAAAATATTTTGGTACACCTCCCCTCTTTTGTATGTTAGAACCTGTTTTTAAGAACATTTTTATAGTGAAGTATAGTTGATTAACAATGTTGTGACAGGTTCAGGTGTCCAGCAGAGTGATTCACTTATGCATACACCTGTATCTATCCTTTTTCAAATTCCTTTCCCACTTAGATTCTTACATAATAGTGAGCATAGTTCCCTGTGCTAGACAGTAGGTCTTCGTTGGTTGAAAGTGTTAGTTGCTTAGTCGTGTCCAATTGTGTGACCTCTATGAACTGTAGCCTGCCAGGCTCCTATGTCCATGGAATTCTCCAGGCAAGACTACTGAAGTGGGTTGCCATTCCCTTCTCCAAGGGGTCTTCCTAACGCAGGGATCAAACCTGGGTCTCCTGCATAGCAGGTGGATTATTTCCTGTCTGAACCACCAGGGAAGCCCTCTTCTTTGTTGGTTATCCATTTTAAATGTAGCAGTGTGCACGTCAGTCCCAAACCCCCTAACTATCCCTCTCCCAAATTACAGAATTTTAGTTAGGAATGGCAATTCCTGTGGTTATATAGAAACTTAGAGAGGCAGCTGTGTTGAAGGTTATAGAACTATGCAGCTAGTCACAGAGCTAAAACCACAGAAAGTTATCTCTATTCTTTTTCCTGTTTATACTCTTATCAGATTGCATATTTACCTTAGGGAGGAAAAAACAGATTTAAGAAATCTGTTGATGGCACCAGTACTTTCTCTTTCAAGCTTTGTCTTTCCAGCACCAAACATTAGATGTAATACACAAGCACACATACGTATGTGTGTGTGTGTCTGTGTTTGTGCATGTGTATTTTCTACAAATAGTTTTTATTGAAAAGGCAACATAATATAATAGCACTGAATACCATCTTTCTGGGACAGCAGTATACTGTGTTTCTTTAAACAGTAATCACCCTCCCCCTCTCCCAAAAAAGAATTTTCAAGTAGGTAAAACTCTGTAGAAATATAAGCCTCTCTGATACTAGAAAAATTTTAAGAAGAAAAACCATTTACTGTCTAATTCACTGTAGATTGTTAATAGGAAGACAATTTTTCAGATTATCCAGCTTCCAGCTCAACAGAGAGAAATCATATAGTAGGTCTGGTGATGTGGCCAGAAATGGGAGACAAAAGGCTGTGGCCACGATGACTTTCCCTGCATGATAATAGGGTGGATGCCTGACTGCTGACATGGCCACCCCTCTGCTGATGGCAGAAAAGGCTAGTGAAAGACATCGAGCCCATGGTTTTGAGCCTGTCCTGCAGGCAGTGGGGCAGGTCGCCACCAGTCCTCTCCAAGGGCCACCACATGCCATAGCTACTTGTTCATGGAGGTCCTCGGCAAGGCTGGTCGTTTGGATAGTAAAGCAAGGTCAAGCTGTAATCTTGGTATCACACTGAATTCAGGGTCTCACCATAGACCATGAGGTAGACCAGTTGTTCTGTCTAGCCTAGCTCAAGTAGCAGGAAGCCCAGATTCTAGTCGGGGTTGTGATGTTTTGCATCTCCCTAAAAGAAAGACTATTCCTTGTGCTCCCTTCCCATTTGTTCAAGCAGTTTAAAAAGAAAAAAAAAAGTGCTGAATCTCAGAAAATCCTCAAGTCTGAAGAAACCCAGCTTAATTCCGAAACTTCATTCTTTCCAAGAGACTATACATAATCTGTATGGACATGTGTAACAGTAGTGATGGAGAGACTGTGTGGTTCTCTTAGGTTTCCCAGTAACTTGGCCTTGTTATTTTGCAGGCAGTGATTTCCCCGCCAGAGATACTGCCATATACAACCACAAGCACACATCTGCACTCCCACAACTTACATAGATGCTCTTTGAATTATTCACCAAATACACTATAAGTGTGCCTCAAGGGTCTACTTTTTAAGCATGTACTATACTTCATAAATGATGATTTAAAAAAAAAAAACCTGTTACTCAGATTATGAATGTTGGACTGTGCACTGAATCTTAAACTGAAGCAACTTATCAAAATGGTGACACCTGTAATTATGGTACTAATGCCATCTTTCAAAATATGTATAAAAATAATATATCCTCAGTAGGTCATGTGCTTAGTATTTTTGCATTGAGGATTGGTTTTAAGTGAGAATTTGTTTAAATAGGATTACTGTATTTATACAGGTATGTTACTGGCTTTACAACTTGGCATCTTAAAAAGATAATGACACATTTTGGTGGATTTGAATTTCCAAAATCCTTTGCCAGGTAGGAAAGGAAGAAATTGCATATAGCTTTTATGGCTTTTCATGAATAGACCGTTTCTTTTTGGTCAAAAATACGAAGATGCTTTTAGATTCCTCATGCTTCCAGCAGCAAAAATACAAATAGTGCTCAAAAAGTTCTTTTGTAGAGACATTTAAAAAGCAGAGTTCTGAGCATTACCTTTTTCATTGTGGGTCAAGGGAAAGTATATTGTCTTATAAGCCTGTTTTTCCCTGCATACCTGTCATTCATAGTACTTCATAACATTTCTGCTAACAGCTTTCATAATGAAGATTATCCTACAAATGAAGATATTCAATTAAATCAGTTGAAAAGTGAGAAAATATAGAGAACCCTGTATCCTAATCTCTTATAATTCTTCTGCATGGCTTATACATATTACCCCATCTGTTTACCTTTTTGAAATACATAATGATGTGTTTATTTTCAGGATTACAGCTCTGCTTTACTCAAAATACCATTTTCTGGACCAAACTATCAGCTTTTTTATGTTCTGTGGTATGGCAGACTTCTGTTGCATTGAAGCTTTTATTTATAAGAAATGTACAACACAAGGATGTTAGAAATAGCTTTGCAATAAAGGAAGCTCTGTGGTGGAAGCCAAGGGGCAACAGTGGATAAATTGTGCAAAAGGCTGCTTGTTTGGAAATCACATTTAATTTAAAAGAACTTTCAATCACTAGTTAATGTAACTGCTTTAAATTTACAGACAGTGGGAGTAGCTCACCGCTACCCAAGTATGCTTCATCTCCCAAACCAAACAACAGCTACATGTTCAAACGGGAGCCCCCAGAGGGATGTGAGCGAGTGAAGGTCTTTGAGGAAATGGCGTAAGTAATGTCTTTTCTATCAGCTGGGATCTGCAAAGCTGTAAAGCTTTTTACTGAGACCAGTTGATTACAGATGAATCAACTACTCCGTCCAGCTGATAATGTGTTTCAGAAGCAAATTATGAAAAGAGAATTCAATAGGCCAAAGAGATCTGACTTAAGGAGAATTAAGAGTCTGTGTGCTGGAAATACGCTAACACAGAGAAACTTGGAAATTCATCCCGACTACCTACAAGATCAATTTTGAATCTTTAAGAATTTTCCTTTCATAAGCTCTGTTAATTTAGATGGCTGAAGAAAACAAACAGCTGTAGCAGCACACTGAATCCCCACATGTGCGTAGCCTTCACGACAGTGACCCCACCAGCCGGAGGGACTGTCTCCTTCCCTGTAGACACATCGAGCATGTGTATTCATTGAATTCAGACTTCCTGTTCACGGATTTCTTTTTTTATTCTTTTTGAAAGTTCAGTATGTTTAAAGTAGAAAAATTCAAGGGAAAAGAGATTCATGCTGTAAATACTTGGCAGAACAGCTCAAAATAAAGAGAGTTTGCGGCTCTTGGGTTCACTCATCCCCCTGTCCCCGTGCAGGCTTGCCCGCTGGAGGCTGCTGCACTCCTGTAACCTCAAAGGGGACAGAGACCGGTCTTGTAGGAGGTGACGGCATAGTTCGCAGGAATGGGGGGAGAT
The DNA here is from genome assembly GCF_023091745.1 of Budorcas taxicolor. Lineage (NCBI taxonomy): Eukaryota > Metazoa > Chordata > Mammalia > Artiodactyla > Bovidae > Budorcas > Budorcas taxicolor. The sequence goes on from NC_068913.1 coordinate 18,031,179, forward strand.
GAAGGGCTTGTGGACACGGCTCTGTTGGGCTGACTGGCTCTACAAGAAACTACTGAAACTTTTTTCATAATTTTCCTGATCTGTATTAGTAGAACTATGTATAGAGATACAGAAAAAGGAGGAAGTACTTAAAACCAAATATCTGATGGGGTAATCCCTCTCCCATATACTTAACAGAAAAGGTCATTTTAACATTGCATAATCCACGTTTCTAAATAAATGAAAGCAAACTAGTGTCAGAAACATTTTTGTCTGCCCAATCCTTTTGGAAATCCTTTTGTTTTCAATATCACCTCAGTGCTGTGTACGTCAGTAGTATGCCAGCTGACTTGTGCTATGGAAGATGTTTATCCCTCTGTGTACACTGAATCCATTCCCTGCCATTCACATTTTAGCTGTTTTAGAGAACTCCAGTTAATTTGTAAAATGCTTGACTTTTTTAATGATTGTAAAACCTAATTTTGTTTTATGGTTTTAGGTCTCGTCAGCCTATCTCAGCCCCTCTCTTTTCATGTCCTGACAAAAACAAGGTTAATTTCATCCCAACCGGATCAGCTTTCTGTCCTGTAAAACTCCTAGGCCCTCTTCTCCCTGCCTCTGACCTGATGCTCAAGAACTCTCCTAACTCGGGCCAGAGCTCGGCTCTGGCCACCCTGACCGTTGAGCAGCTCTCCTCCCGGGTTTCCTTCACATCCCTTTCCGACGACACCAGCATAGCGGGCTCCGCTGAGGCCTCTGCCCAACAGCCATCCCAGCAGCAGCAGTTCCTGCAGGAGCTGCCGGGTGAGGACCACATCTCCGCTCACAACTACGTGGTCATCTAAAGAGAAGGGGGAGCTGGCCTCCACCCTGTTTCCCACGCATTAGAACTAGATCTCAGACACCCATCTGCATGGAGTGACCGACTTTCTGACAGCACCACCACCACCAACAGAATACTGAATCAGAATCATCAAGTATCTCAACACTTATCTTGGCAGGGACGGAACTCCTATTCAGCAGTTTTTGTGGAAAGCAGTAATGCTTGCAAAATGTGTGTATCATTCAGCATTCTAAGTGGAGACTATGCATTTCATAGTATGTTTGACAGATTAGTACTGTGTCCTGTGTTTTGTCCCCAAATCTTCAGTATAAATAAGCTCTATATCAGAAAGTTGCCTGTCGAAATAGAAAATGTCTTGCTGTGTTTTGTCCTATGGAAAAATACTGTACTTCAGGATTATGTTTACAATTGATCCAGGTGTTTGTTTCTAACTTCTGTAATACATACAATGCAAAAAATAAACAAATGGCCACAACAGTTGCACAGGGCCCACCCTATGGCCTAGCTTCAGGTACTTCAGTTGAAGTCTAAACTCAGGTAACTTGGAATGTATATCATATTGGGATATTAACTATTTCACAGCTAAAAAGCTAAAGAGGGAACAGCACTCTTTTGCCTTTTCTTCTTTTATGCATTTCCCTTTCCTCATTACATTCCACATTCTTAGAATAAGAAGTGCATTCAACCCTAGGAGAACAGAAATCCTGGACATGGGTGAACGCGAGGAGAACCAGCAAATCCGTGGTGTCTGACATCACTGTTGTCACGGGGTTACAAGTAAAACAACTGTTGCATTCACTGTTTCACCATGTGTAAATGTGGCTTTTTTTTTTTTTTAAACAAGTTCAGGTGTTGCTCAGTTAATGACTGATACAGTGTTGCGAATAAAGTATCAGGTACTAGGCTGTACAAAACATTCCCCCAGTGTGTGTGTGGATGTTAAAGACAAGAATGTCTAGGTGTAATTTTCCCAGAGGATGGCTGAGGTTTTTTTGTTTATGTTGGCCATCAGGGTCATGAAATGCTACTGATCTATCCAAAGGCATAGTCACGTTTCGTTTCTCTTTTGGAAATTCTTGAATCTGCAGGTTAAGAAATGACAGACTTTGGTTATTTTCCTCAAGCAGTTCAGGTGCATGAGTTGTTTTAATGTAGAGAGAGCACATGTGAGTCTCCGAATTCAAAATAGGTTATTTGGTGACTCGCAATTACAAGCAGTGTGGCACTGTTTCATTTAAGCCTCTCAGTAATACCATGAACACTTACGTTCATATTTTGGAAGCATGGAGTAGACCATAAACCCAAGTAAACAGCCTTGAACCTGCAGACTTGGCATAACTTCCTGAAGTGTGAAGAGAGCCCTAGATGTTCCTGATTGGTCAGTGAAAGAGCCCAACTTCTGCCATTGTTTTCTGCAGCACAAAGAGTATGTTCAAAAGCGGAGAGAAGTTTCTGTGTGTTTATTCCTTCAGTTCAATAAAACAGTTGTTTGATCTGCATCTAAAGTTTATGGCACAATTTTCTGAAGAATTAGGGGAACAAGGTGCCTACAGTTACAGGAGCGTTTCAGTTCCTTTCAGTCATTCCTGGGTTTTCCTTTGTTTTATTTTCTAAGGAGGTTGAAGAAGGAAGATGTGATAAAGAAGAAAGCAACACCATTGATTTTTTTTTTTAAGAAATGATATATATATGTGTGTGTATATGTTTGTGTATGTGTTCAGTGTATTATTTTGTCATGATCCCAGTTATCTTCTTTCCACCAAAGTTTGCAGTAATATTCTCTCCTGAAGGTGCATTCTGGCTCCTTTCAATTAGTCAGTGTTATATTGTAGGAGACTGTCATGGGAAAGACTCAGTTTACTTTCACCATTTTCACAGGGGGACCTTTTAAAACAATCTATTCAGCAGAAGACACCTTTAACCCTAATAATCTCAGGCCTTGATGAAAATACTATATTTTGTAGATTATGGTTAAAGGGAGAAAATTATTAGTTCTGTAAGATAAATATGAGCTCCATTAACTTCTGATATCTGGTTTAGCATTACATAATGTGTTGATCTTATACTCTGCTTTTGTCCAAATAAGATGCAGTAGTATCAATATCAATTTCTGAACGATGGACTGAATATGCTTTTTTTGGTAATGAAATCTGATGTACGATATTTATAGTGATGTGCTTTTATTTTCTCATGAGAAAACTAAATATTGTGTTGTACATTTGTTCTTAGCATATATTAAAGTTTTGAACCAAATGTGTTAAAGCTTATGCTTTGCCATGTAAATTTCCCAGAAGTTGTTGAGCTCAAATGTATCCTACATCCAGCTGTAGAAATTTGTCAGAGATTGTTTAAATTTTGTATATAGTTGTACTGTTTAATTCTACACTGCGCTGAACAGTATTTGAGTTACCATACAATATGGCTTTACACAAGGAAATGTGTGGCTTTTGTTTTGTATTTTTTCAGTATAGAAGTTCCTGTGTCTTCTTATTTAAATAAAGTTATTAGTAAAACTGGAATAGTTCACTATGTTTTTGGAAAGACTGGGCTTTTAGCATCTTACCTGACAAGGATGAATTCAGCTCTCGGGTTGGAGGTACACTGACTGGGTTAGATTTCCACAGCCTGGTTTCCTCTTGATATTTTGATTTACACACTTTTCATCACAAGCTAAGAAACGTGATGTCTGAAGTTCCAAGTCTTTGTTCTGTTCCCAGCAATGAGCACCTTAAAAAGAGAAGACACTGTCCTCATGTCATCATTCTATGCCTAAGAATTATTTACGAAAATAAGTTTGTTTAATGAAATCACCACAAAGGAGATTGCAGCAAAAATTTTAAAAATTTCACTCTTTTTATTTACAGAGCAAAAGAGTGTTGATGTTTTTCCTAGTTACCTAAATAGGGTCATCATAGGCCATGTGGTAGCTTGAAAGCAAAAACTAACTGCTTTGAGAAATAATTTGCCAGCAGCATAGTCTTCATTTCCAAAGCACCTCTCACTAAACAGATTTAAGTTGAACCTAAAATGATTATGTTTGGGGCTTTAAAAAATATAACTTTTTAAGAGTGAGTTTGATCAATTGTCTTCTTCAGGACTATATATGATTTAAGCAGGAAATTATCTACTGTATACAAGTTAAAAATTCCACTGCAAATGAATGTGGAGAAAAAGTGGAATTTCAGCCCCATCTTTGCTTGACCATACAAGCTTAATAATAAATGGCCCTGAGACAAGTTAGTATTTGCAAAATCAAACCTAAGGAACAAGGAAGGAGAAATTCTAAAAATTTTATGTTTAACCTTATGTTACTAGAAATAAAGGTTATTTATGAATATCACAAAATAAATGTTTACCACCACCCACAGTGTGAAGTGAGTTCTAGCTCTGAAGTTCAGTTATCCCCGACTTACTCCCTATAAGCAGCTTCTATCTCCTACCCCATCTTTGGACCTCACAAGTCTGTCTTTCCTGGTAAACTCACTTTGGTGAACCTAGGGTTCCTTAGAACTACAGGAATTTTGTGAAGGTAGATCCCATAATTCACACCTTGAGTCAAAAGCTGAATGCTGTAGTCTAGCCCCACAGTTCCAGATATCTAGCAAGCATCTCCTCTTGGACTTCTTGCCTCATTTCAACTTCAGTGATTAAACGGAATGAAGACACTCTTGTTTCTGTCATACCAAGTTAGCTCTTCTCCTTCACACTTATGTTCCTTCTGTTTCCCAGAAAACAAGGACTAGCATACTATTTTCTTCACCTAAATCAAAATTGCCTGTCTTCCTACTATCTCACCACTGAAATATGAAGCTGCTAGAGCTGTGATGGTGGTAGGTAAGACAGCCATGCCATGTGGATGAATTTCTTTTGAAACAGGATTCAAATGGCAAGAAAAATAAGTTTGCTGGACTTCCAAAAATCTCTTCAGCTGTAGACTAGGGGTCAGCCAACCATAGCCCATGGACCAAATCTTCCCCAATGCCTATTTTTATAAATGTCTACATTTATACTGTCTGGTGGCTCAGATGGTAAGGAATCTGCCTGTAATGCAAGAGACCCAGGTCTGATCCTGGGAAGTTGGGAAGATCCCCTGGAGAAGGAAATGGCAACCCACTCCAGTATTCTTGCCTGGAGAATCCCCATAGAAGAGCCTGGCGAGCTATAGTCGACAGGGTTGCAAAGAGTCAGACATGACTGAGTGACTTAACACATACATACATACTGGATCAAAGCCACGCTTAGTTCCTTACGTACTGCCTTTGGCGACTCTGCTGTACAATGGCAGAATTAAGTAGCTACCACAGAGACAGTGTGGCTCACAATGCCTAAAATATTTACCATTTGGTCCCTCAGATATGCAGATGACACCACCCTTATGGCAGAAAGCAAAGAGGAACTAAAGAGCCTTTTGATGAAGGTGAAAGAGGAGAATGAAAAAGCTGGCTTAAAACTCAACATTCAAAAAAACGAAAATCATGGTATCCGGTCCCATCACTGCATGGCAAATAGATGGGGAAACAGTGCAAACTGAGACTATTTTCTTGGGCTCCAAAATCACTGCAGATGGTGACTGCAGCCATGAAATTAAAAGATGGTTGTTCCTTGGAAGAAAGGCTATTACAAACCTAGACACTGTATTAAAAAGCAGAGACATCACTTTGCCAACAAAAGTTTGTATAGCCAAAGCTATCCATATTTCCACTTGTGTATGGATGTGAGAGTTGGACCATAAAGAAGGCTGAGCACCGAAGAACAGATGCTTTTGAACTATGGTGTTGCAGAAGACTCTTGAAAGTCCCTTCCACTGCAAGGAGATCAAACAGTCAATCTTAAATCAATCCTGAATATTCATAGGAGGGACTGATGCTGAAGCTCCAATACTTTGGCCTCCTGATGTGAAGAACTGACTCATTGGAAAAGACCCTGATGCTGGGGAAGATTGAGGGCAGGAGGAGAAGGGGACGACAGAGGATGATTTGGTTGAATGGCATCCCTGACTCGATGGACATGAGTTGGGGCAAGCTCCAGGAGACGGTGAAGGACAGGGAAGCCTGGCATGCTGCAGTGACACAAAGAGTCAGACACGACTGAGTGACTGAACAACAACCGCCCTTATGGAAAAAACATTTACTGACCTCTGCTGTCTGGGGAGGCCTTACAAATAGCTGTGAAAAGAAGAGAGGTGAAAAGCAAAGGAGAAAAGGAAAGATATCTGAATGCAGAGTTCCAAAGAATAGCAAGAAGAGATAAGAAAGCCTTCTTCAGTGATCAATGCAAAGAAATAGAGGAAAAGAACAGAATGGGAAAGACTAGAGATCTCTTCAAGAAAATTAGAGATCAAGGGAATATTTCATGCAAAGATGTGCTCGATAAAGGACAGAAATGGTATGGACCTAACAGAAGCAGAAGATATTAAGAAGAGGTGGCAAGAATACACAGAACTGTACAAAAAAGATCTTCATGACCCAGATAATCACGATGGTGTGATCACTCACCTAGAGCCAGACATCTTGGAATGTGAAGTCAAGTGGGCCTTAGAAAGCATCACTATGAACAAAGCTAGTGGAGGTGATGGAATTCCAGTGGAACTGTTTCAAATCCTGAAAGATGATGCTGTGAAAGTGCTGCACTCAATATGCCAGCAAATTTGGAAAACTCAGCAGTGGCCACAGGACTGGAAAAGGTCAGATTTCATTCCAATTCCAAAGAAAGGCAATGCCAAAGAATGCTTAAACTACTGCACAACTGCACTCATCTCACACACGAGTAAAGTAATGCTCAAAATTCTCCAAGCCAGGCTTCTGCAATACATGAACCGTGAACTCCCTGATGTTCAAGCTGGTTTTAGAAAAGGCAGAGGAACCAGAGATCAAATTGCCAACATCTGCTGGATCATGGAAAAAGCAAGACAGTTCCAGAAAAACATCTATTTCTGCTTTATTGACTATGCCAAAGCCTTTGACTGTGTGGATCACAATAAACTGGAAAATTCTGAAAGAGATGGGAATACCAGACCACTTGACTTGCCTCTTGAGAAATCTGTATGCAGGTCAGGAAGCAACAGTTAGAACTGGACATGGAACAACAGACTGGTTCCAAATAGGAAAAGGAGTACATCAAGTACATCAAGATATATTGTCACCCTGCTTATTTAACTTTTATGCAGAGTACATCATGAGAAACGCTGGGCTGGAAGAAACACAAGCTGGAATCAAGGTTGCCGGGAGAAATATCAATCACCTCAGATATGCAGATGACACCACCCTTATGGCAGAAAGTGAAGAGGAGCTAAAAAGCCTCTTGATGAAAGTGAAAGAGGAGAGCGAAAAAGTTGGCTTAAAGCTCAACATTCAGAAAACGAAGATCATGGCATCTGGTCCCATCACTTCATGGGAAATAGATGGGGAAACAGTGGAAACAGTGTCAGACTTTATTTTTTTTGGGCTCCAAAACCACTGCAGAGGGTGACTGCAGCCATGAAATTAAAAGACGCTTACTCCTTGGAAGAAAAGTTATGAGCAACCTAGCTGGTATATTCAAAAGCAGAGACATTACTTTGCCGACTAAGGTCAGTCTAGTCAAGGCTATGGTTTTTCCTGTGGTCATGTATGGATGTGAGGGTTGGACTGTGAAGAAGGCTGAGTGCCAAAGAATTGATGCATTTCAACTGTGGTGTTGGAGAAGACTCTTGACGGTCCCTGGACTGCAAGGAGATCCAACCAATCCATTCTGAAGAAGATCAACCCTGGGATTTCTTTGGAAGGAATGATGCTAAAGCTGAAGCTCCAGTACTTTGGCCACCTCATGGGAAGAGTTGACTCATTGGAAAAGACTCTGATGCTGGGAGGGATTGGGGGCAGGAGGAGAAGAGGACGACTGAGGATGAGATGGCTGGATAGCATCACGGACTCGATGGACGTGAGTCTGAGTGAACTCTGGGAGATGGTGATGGACAGGGAGGCCTGGTGTGCTGTGATTCATGGGGTCGCAAAGAGTTGGACACGACTGAGAGACTGAACTGAACTGAACTGACCTCTGCTGATGGCACCCCACTCCAGAACTCTTGCCTGGAGAATCCCATGGATGGAGGAGCCTGGTGGGCTGCAGTCCATGGGGTCGCTAAGAGTCGGACACGACTGAGCAACTTCACTTTCACTTTACACTTTCATGCATTGGAGAAGGAAACGGCAACCCACTCCACTATTCTTGCCTGGAGAATCCCAGGGACAGAGGAGCCTGTTGGGCTGTGCCGTCTGTGGGGTCTCACAGAACACGACTGAAGTGACTTAGCAGCATAGACCAAAGAATAAGCTAGATTGGGTAACCTGTGTCATAAATGTGGTTGTTTCAAAAATCTGTCCACAGTCTCTTCAGCTAGTAGTTTTGGTAAAGCTGGAAAGCCATGTGAAAATCAATGAAGTCAGATATTCCCTCACATCATACACAAAAATACACTTACAATAGCTTAAAGACTTAAATATAAGACATGACACCATGAACTCCTACAAGAGAATGTACGCAAAACATTCTCTTGACATAAACATAACTGTTTTCTTAGATCAGTCTCCTGAGGAAATAGAAATAAAACCAAAAATAAACAGATGGGACTTAAACTTACAAGATTTTGTGCAGAATATAAGCTTTTGCACAGAAAAAAAAAGAAAAGACAACCTATAGAATGGGAGAAAATATTTGCAAACAATGAGACCAACAGGGCTTAATTCCCAAAATATACAAACACTCAAAACAGCTCAATAACAAAACAACCCAATCAAAAAATGGGCTGAAGACTTAGATGTTTCTCCAAAGAAGACAAACAGATGGCTAATGGGCGTACCAAAAGATGCTCAACTTTGTTAATTATTAGCGAAACATAATTTAAAACCACAATGAGGTATCACCTCATACCAATCAGAATGGCCATCATCAAAAAGTCTACAAATAATAAATGCTGGAGAGGGTGTGGAGAAAAGGGAATGCTCCTACACTATAGGTGGGAGTGTAAATTTGTGCAAACACTGTGGAGAACGGTATACAGGTTGCTTAAAAAACTAAAAATAGAGCTTCCATATGAGCCAGCAATCCTACTCTGGGTCATATATCCAGTAAAGACAAAAACTCTTAATTCAAAAAGATACATGCACCTGATGTTCATAATAGCACTATTTACCACAGCCAAGACATGGAGGCAATCTAAGTGCCTATCAGCAGAGGAATGGATATGATTTTCTTAAAAAAAAAAAAACAGACTCACAGACATAGAAAACATGATTACCAAAGGGGAAAGAGGTAGAAGGGATAAATTAAGGCCTTGAGATTAATAGATACACACTACGACGTATAAAGGCTTCCCTGGTGGCTCAGACGGTAAAGCATCTGCCTGCAGTGCTGGAAACCTGGATTTGATCCTTGGGTTGGGAAGATCCCCTGGAAAAGGAAATGAGAACCCACTCGAGCACTCTTGCCTGGAGAATTCCATGGACTGAGGAGCCTGGTAGGCTACAGTCCATGGGATCGCAAAGAGTCAGACACAACTGAGCAACCTCACTTTCACTTTCACTATGTATAAAACAGATAAGCAATGTCTTACTGTATAGCACAGGGAACTATAATATCTTTTAATAAACTATAATGGAAAAGGATTAGATATATATATATACACACACACACTTTGCTGTCCGTCAGAACTTTATACAACAGTGTAAATCAAATTTTTTTATACTACTCCCTTCCAGATGTAGAGTTTAATTTTCCTCCCCTTAAGTGTGGGCTGGACTTGCTTAAGAATAGAAAACAGCAGAAGTGACAGGTTGTCATTTTCAAGCTTAGGTTACAGAATGACAACTGTGTAGTCAAATCTGTGGTTTTTCCAGCAATCAAGAATGAATGAGAGAGTTGGACCATAAAGAAGACCGAGCACCAAAGAACTGATGCTTTTGAACTGTGGTGCTGGAGAAGACTCTTGAGAGTCCCTTGGACAGCAGGGAGATCAAACCAGTCCATCCTAAAGGAGATCAGCCCTGAATATTCAGTGAAAGGAGTGAAGGTGAAGCTCTAATACTTTGACCACCTGATGCAAAGAGCCGACTCATTAGAGAAGACCCTGATGCTGGGAAAGACTAAGGGCAAAAGGAGAAGGGGGCAGCAGAGGATGAGATGGTTGGATTTCAGTGAGTCCATGGACATGAGTTTGAGCAAAGTCTGAGAGTTGGTGAAAGACAGGGAAGCCAGACATGCTGCAATCCATGGGGTCACAGAGTCGGACAGAAGTTAGCGACTGCACAGCAGCATAGACAGGCTACTGTCTCGCATGTGAACGCCTGGATCACTCGTTACGGGGAAAGCTACACTGTGAGGATACTCAGGGAGTCTATGGAGAGGCCCACACAGTGAGCAGCGAAGTCCCCTGGCCGCCAGCTGGCGAGGAACTGAGGCCTGCAAGCAGCCATGTGAGTGAGCTTGGAAACAACTCTTCAGCCCCAGTGAAGCTTGAGACGCTTGCAGCCCCAGGCCACAGCTTGACTGTTGACTCCTATGAGAGACCTCAAGCCAGGCAGGCTAAATCACTCCTGGGCTCCTGACCCTCAGAGAGTGTGTGAGAGAATGTTTGTTGTTTTAAGGTACTAAGTTTGGAGGTAATTTGTCATCTCGGGCTAGAGAACTAATATACAATACAGCAGCTACCCTCCAGCCTCCCTTGCAGCCCCATGGAATGTAACCTCCCAGGCCCCTCTGTCCATGGGATTCTCCAGGCAAGAATACTGGAGTGGGCTGCCATGCCCTCCTCCAGGGGATCTTCCTGACCAGGGACTGAACCTGCGTCTCCTATCTCGGCAGGCAGATCCTTTACCACTAGCACCATTACTGGCACCAGTATCACCTAGAGTCTCACCTGTATCATTCCATCCTCTGGCTCCAGGAAACGATGCTTGCCTTTTCGGAATGGACACTCCTTGAATGAAGGCCATTTGGACTAAGTTCAAGACAAAGCTTTCTCATATATAATTCTGTTACTTGAACAACTCACATGATAGTAAGTCTACTATTAATAGATTGTGATGGAAAGTTGCCTAACATTAAACCATCATATCTAAGACAATTCAGTGGAGGGAAAAATTAAATCCTTGCAGGAAAGGATTCCCTGTGGGAAGGGAGGCAAAGAGAGGAGGATAGATGATCAGTGGAAAAGCAGAATCTCTAAAAATAACGCGAAATATTTCCATCTCAAATGTCTTTTTTTTTTTTTTTTTTCCTTTAATGAACAGGAGGCTAGTGATCCATTGATTCTAATGGCCTGTTCCATTCCAGAGGCCTCTGCATTGCTCAGGAGAGGAAAATGTTTTCAAAGCTTCCAGATCAGTTGGGTGATGACCCCTCTCATTCAAGAGTCATTTTCTTAAAATTGACTAAGAATTTGAATAATTAGATCATTTTCCCTCCAAAAGATTTTCCGATGATAAGAAATGGGTCGCATTTCACACTACAGATTCTACTCAGATTTTGGCATAAATTTTAAGCCTGACTTTGATGACATCCCTTAAGCCAGACCTGGGTGTGGGCCTGCAGGCAGTGGATGTTATTTCAAACCCCTGTGGGGAAGCAGACTGGATCAAAGGTGGATGGAGGGCTTCACAGAGACCTGCCAGACGGAGCAAAGGGTTCATGAGGGAAAAGGCAAACCATTTCTCAGGTTTTCCATTCCGCTTTGTAAAGGAAAGGGGTTATACTCAAGGGACAGCACTTATCAAAGGCCACTGCTCATGTGTTACAGTCAACAGCCTGCCATTTTTCATACAGGATAGTTTAGCTTGCTCTCCATTCATCTGCCCATTTGATTTCAGACAAACCCCTGGGGTGGTCTGCCCTGCTTCCCTTCCCAACTGACCACCCTGAGAGCTTTGTATGAGGAACGCATTTTATTTTGAATCCCTGACCCTTTCTCCTGGTCACTCTGCTAAACTCAGGTCCCACAGGAAGACAACAAAGAGATGCAAGGAGACCAAAGATGGTTAAACCAGGGGGACAGGATCTGCGGGTGGTGCAAGAAGAGGGCTGAGGTGAGCATTCACAATATTCATAAGCCCTTTGGAAATACCTGATTTCTGCTTACAATGGGCATGCATTCCTTTAGTAATGTGTTCTAAAAGAAGAGGACAAAGAATATGATCTTCATTTTTGCAGAATCCTTGGCAATCTTCTTCCTTCTGCCTGCAACCCCATTCTTACTGTCCATTCATCAGACCTGCAGCCCACAGGGCTGATCTGGGTGTGACTGAACTGAACTGCTTCACACACTCCTGATATAAAGACAGGGTGGAGTTCAAGGGAACGATCAATGTGAAAATAAAGGTTTAGCTTCACTAATGATCAAAGCAATACAAATGGAATCAATCTGTTTCCTTTAAACTGGCGAAGATTAACAGGAAGGATAATATTCGGTGTTTAGTGGGGTAGCGCTCAGTTGGTAAAGAATCTGCCTGCAATGTGGGAGACCTGGGTTCAACCCCTGGGTTGGGAAGATCCCCTGGAGAAGGGAATGGCCACCCACTCCAGTATTCTGGCCTGGAGAATGCCATGGCCTGTGTAGTCCATGAGGTCACAAAGAGTCGGACACAACTGAGCGACTTTCACTTTCACAATGGGGTAGCAGGAATATGATCATCTTCATATATATCATTAGAAGAATAAATTGGTCCACCTTTCTGAAGAGGAGCATGGCAGGACTTACACAAAACAGTGTGACCCGTAGTTTTATAAAAATATATATGTGAATTTTAAAATAGTCATGAAGAAGGTACAAAAATTAACAGTGGTTGTGTCTGGGTTGTAGATAATCTCTCTTTAACATTTGTGTTTCTGTTTTTCTACATTTTCTTTAGCAGCAACTGCTGTACTTGGATGCAATCTCAAAAACAACAGAATGATCTCTGTTCGTTTCCAAGGCAAACCATTCAATATCACGGTAATCCAAGTCTATGCCCCAACCAGTAACGCTGAAGAAGCTGAAGTTGAACGGTTCTATGAAGACTTAACAAGACCGTTTAGAACTAACACCCAAAAAAGATGTCCTATTCATTATAGGGGACTGGAATGCAAAAGTAGGAAGTCAAGAAACACCTGGAGTAACAGGCAAATTTGGCCTTGGAATGCAGAATGAAGCAGGGCAAAGACTAATAGACTTTTGCCAAGAAAATGCACTGGTCATAGCAACCACCCTCTTCCAACAACACAAGAGAAGACTCTACACATGGACATCACCAGATGGTCAACACCAAAATCAGATTGATATATATTCTTTGCAGCCAAAGATGGAGAAGCTCTACACAGTCAACAAAAACAAGACCGGGAGCTGACTGTGGCTCAGATCATGAACTCCTTATTGCCAAATTCAGACTGAAATTGAAGAGAGTAGGGAAAACCGCTAGACCATTCAGGTATGACCTAAATCAAATCCCTTATGATTATACACTGGAAGTGAGAAATAGATTTAAGGGATGAGATCTGATAGACAGAGTGCCTGATGAACTATGGAATGAAGTTCGTGACACTGTACAGGAGACAGGGATCAAGACCATCTCCATGGAAAAGAAATGCAAAAAAGCAAAATGGCTGTCTGGGGAAGCCTTACAAATAGCTGTGAAAAGAAGAAAAGCAAAGGAGAAAAGGAAAGATATAAGCATCTGAATGCAGAGTTCCAAAGAACAGCAAGAAGAGATAAGAAAGCCTTCCTCAGTGATCAATGCAAAGAAATAGAGGAAAAGAACAGAATGGGAAAGACTAGAGATCTCTTCAAGAAAATTAGAGATACCAAGGGAACATTTGATGCAAAGATGGGCTCGATAAAGGACAGGAATGGTATGGACCTAACAGAAGCAGAAGATATTAAGAAGAGGTGGCAAGAATACACAGAAGAACTGTACAAAAAAGATCTTCATGACCCGGATAATCACGACGGTGTGATCACTCATCTAGAGCAAGACATCCTGGAATGTGAAGTCAAGTGGGCCTTAGAAAGCATCACTACGAACAAAGCTAGTGGAGGTGATGGAATTCCAGTTGAGCTGTTTCAAATCCTGAAAGATGATGCTGTGAAAGTGCTGCACTCAATATGCCAGCAAGTTTGGAGAACTCAGCAGTGGCCACAGGACTGGAAAAGGTCAGTTTTCATTCCAATCCCAAAGAAATGCAATGCCAAAGAATGCTTAAACTACCGCACAATTGCACTCATCTCACACGCTAGTAAAGTAATGCTCAAAATTCTCCAAGCCAGACTTCAGCAATACGCGAACCGTGAACTTCCTGATGTTCAAGCTGGTTTTAGAAAAGGCAGAGGAACCAGAGATCAAATTGCCAACATCTGCTGGATCATGGAAAAAGCAAGACAGTTCCAGAAAAACATCTATTTCTGCTTTATTGACTATGCCAAAGCCTTTGACTGTGTGGATCACAAGAAACTGTGGAAAATTCTGAAAGAGATGGGAATACCAGACCACCTGACCTGCCTCTTCAGAAACCTATATTCAGGTCAGGAAGCAACAGTTAGAACTGGACATGGAACAACAGACTGGTTCCAAAGAGGAAAAGGAGGATGTCAAGGCTGTATATTGTCACCCTGCTTATTTAACTTCTATGCAGAGTACATCATGAGAAACGCTGGGCTGGAAGAAGCACAAGCTGGAATCAAGGTTGCCGGGAAAAATATCAATAACCTCAGATATGCAGATGACACCACCCTTATGGCAGAAAGTGAAGAGGAACTAAACAGCCTCTTGATGAAAGTGAAAGACGAAAGTGAAAAAGTTGGCTTAAAGCTCAATATTCAGAAAACGAAGATCATGGCATCCGGTGCCATCACTTCATGGGAAATAGATGGGGAAACAGTGTCAGACTTTATTTTTGGGGGCTCCAAAATCACTGCAGATGGTGACTGCAGCCATGAAATTAAAAGATGCTTACTCCTTGGAAGAAAAGTTATGAGCAACCTAGATAGTATATTCAAAAGCAGAGACATTACTTTGCTGACTAAGGTCAGTCTAGTCAAGGCTATGGTTTTTCCAGTGGTCATGTATGGACGGGAGAGTTGGACTGTGAAGAAGGCTGAGTGCCGAAGAATTGATGCATTTGAACTGTGGTGTTGGAGAAGACTCTTGAGAGTCCCTTGGACTGCAAGGACTTCCAACCAGTCCATTCTGAAGGAGATCAATCCTGGGATGTCTTTAGAAGGAATGATGCTAAAGCTGAAGCTCCAGTACTTTGGCCACCTCATGCAAAGTGTTGACTCATTGGAAAAGACTCTGATGCTGGGAGGGATTGGGGGCAGGAGAAGGGGACAACAGAGGATGAGATGGCTGGATGGCATCACTGACTCAATGGATGTGAGTCTGAGTGAACTCCGGGAGTTGGTGATGGACAGGGAGGCCTGGCGTGCTGCGATTCATGGGGTCGCAAAGAGTCGGACACGACTGAGCGACTGAACTGAACTGTTAGCCATATAACCTGGGAGAAAGTGCATGTTAATTTCTAAATAATCAAGAGAAGGGGAAAAAATATTGAGTAGAAGAAGGAAATGTTAGAAAAGATTTTAACAGAAATGAGCCACAGATCTCTTAAAATCAAGGTGGCTTGAGAGAAGGTTTGGTATAGCGGATTCTGGCTCAGTGGGAGAGTCCAAATATGACAGAGTTTGAAGCCTTTTCCTCTTAGGGAGAGAAAAAAATGGCCCCCAACAGCTTCACAATCAGGTAAAGAGGGTTAAATTGTTTAAGTGGGGGTGGGCGGGATAAATTGAGAGCTTGGGATTGACATTACACACTACTTCCCAGGTGGTAAAGAACCCACCTGAAAATGCAGGAGACGTGGGCTGGATCCCTGGGTCGGGAAGATCCCCTGAAGGAACACATGGCAACCCATCCTGGTATTCTCACCTGGAGAATCCCATGGACAGAGGGGCCTGGCAGACCACAGTCCCTAGGTGCAAAGAGTTGGACATGACCAAAGCAACCTAGCAAGCACACACACATACACAAAGTAGATAATCAACAAGGACCTACTGTATAGCACAGGGAACTCCAGTCAATATTCCATAATAACCTAAATGGGAAAAGAATCAGAATAGATGATATGGATATAGATAATTGAATCACTTTCCTATATACCTGAAACTAACACAACATTGTAAACCAGCTATACTCCAATATAAAACAAAAAATTTAAAAAATGATTTAAGCTTGGACTGGAACTGGAGGTATATTTCACTTGGAGGAGGCTGCATCTTGAGTTCTGAGAACAGAGCATCACCCAGAGCATGGAACACACTAACTGCCGTCCACTCAGCTGAGATGGATTTGTGGTATGGGCACCCAGGGGCTCCACAGTCCATTCCATTGATTAAACTTCTTGAACTACCTCATCAAGAAAAACTGAAAAGAACTCCCTGCCCCAAGCAAGCTATATAAACCTGGAAGTGGCCAAGAGATGGTTCCTGAATATGACTCCTGATTCTTAGTACACTCTTCATTGAGGGCTGTTCAGTCTAGCTTTATAGAGATTGCACAAAGTGGGTACATGTGAGATGGATGCCAGCCAGGATTTGAACTGGAGGAGACTGGGAATCAAAGCACTAAACAAGCTGCAGTGAAGTCCTTGGCCTGAGAATCACCAGTGCAGGAGGACTTGGTCCCTCCTGTTAGTCTTTGAATCTGTAGCTGGCATAAGCCAATGGGGTGGACAGTAACTTGGGACATTTCCTTATTTCTACTTTTTGGCCAGTTTCTGCCCCTTATTCTCCAGTCTGCACACTTGGTCATTTGTGGTTTTGGTAACCTGGCTGGCTCTACATGGTAGAAAACCATGTCTCTCCCACATTCGGGGACCAAGAAGCAGAGTGGCATAAGGGGATGTGGTCCAAGTTTGGCATCAGACAAGAGTGAGTGGTGACCCTGTGACCCTGAGAGTCTTGGTTTGCAAAAAGAGATAATAATTCTCAATATGCTTGGGCTGCTGTAACAAAAGACCACAGGCTAGGTGGATTAAACAACAGACATTTCCTTCTCATGTTCATGGAGACTAGAAGTCCTGGATCAAGGTCCAGCAGGGTTCAGTTTCTAGAAAAGACTCTATCTGGCTTGCAGATGGCTACTTTGTCCTCACTGATCCTCTCCTCTCTTCTCAGGATGCTAATCCTATCAGGTCAGGGCCCCACCCTTCCTTATGATCCCATTTTACCTTAATTACTTCCTAAGGTCATATGTGCAATATAATCACACCAGGGCTTTAGGACTCCAAAACATGAATCTTTGGGGAGACACAATTTACAGCAAGTAAACACCTACTGCCATTAGGAAAATGAAAATCAGAACCATGAGATACCATTTGAAACCTGCTAGGAAGGCTATACCCCAAAAGACAAATAATTACAAATGTTGGTGATGATGGGGAGAAATTGGAACTCTCATACACTATTGGTGGGAGGGTAAAATGATGCAGCCACTTTGGAAAACAGTCTAACAGTTCCTCAAAAGGTTAAGTATAGAGCTGCCATTTGACCCAGCAACTCCACTGCTAGGTATACACCCAAGACAAAAATAAATGTTTACACAAAAACTTGCACAGAAGTGTTCATAGCAGCATTATTCATAATAGACATAAAATGGAAACAATTCAAATATCCATCAGTTGATGACTAGGTAAATAAAATGCGTCGCATCCATACAACTACTAATTCAGCAATAAAAAGGAATGAAGTACTGGTATATGATACAACATGGATGAACTTTTAAAATATTATGCAAAGTAAAAGTGTAACCAAGCAGGAACCTGTGGGGACTTCCTCAGACAGCCTAAATGATGGGCATTTGCTCTTCAAATCTTCCATCACTTTGGTTAAAGTGAAAAGTATTGTTTCACAGTGATCTATGATCTTATTCGTCCAAATAGTCTGAAAAATTTTTGGTATTTTTGACAAGCTCCTCAAATATCAAATTTTAATTAAAGTTCTCTTGATCTCCAGCTAATTTTGGAATATTCCAGCGAGCTCCTAAAGCATCTGAGAGAGAAATATTAAACTAACTAGCATTGTTTTATATGTTAAATTGCATGGGAGGCACTATCACAGCAATGGTCAACCTTCTTAGGTTATACTGTATGCATGTCATTAATAGAAGTGTTCTAGAAATTATATGAAATTTCAATAATTTAAATATGCCTTGATATGATGTTGTTAGTCATAATTCTAGTTATTACCTCAAAATGTATGTCACAGCAACTTGGTTAAGTCCCAGAGTCCTTTTGCATGACAGTCAGATCTTTCAGTTCAGTTCAGTCGCTCAGCCATGTCCAAGTCTTTGCGACCCCATGAATCACAGCACACCAGGCCTCCCTGTCCATCACCAACTCCTGGAGTTCACTCAGACTCACATCCATCGAGTCAGTGATGCCATCCAGCCATCTCATCCTCTGTTGTCCCCTTCTCCTGCCCCCAATCCCTCCCAGCATCAGAGTCTTTTCCAATGAGTCAACACTTTGCATGAGGTGGCCAAAGTACTGGAGCTTCAGCTTTAGCATCATTCCTTCCAAAGAAATCCCAGGGCTGATCTCCTTCAGAATGGACTGGTTGGATCTCCTTGCAGTCCAAGGGACTCTCAAGAGTCTTCTCCAACACCACAGTTCAAAAGCATCAATTCTTCAGCACTCAGCCTTCTTCACAGTCCAACTCTCCCATCCATACATGACCACAGGAAAAACCATAGCCTTGACTAGACTGACCTTAGTCAGCAAAGTAATGTCTCTGCTTTTGAATATACCAGCTAGGTTGCTCATAGCTTTTCTTCCAAGGAGTAAGCATCTTTTAATTTCATGGCTGCAGTCACCATCTGCAGTGGTTTTGGAGCCCAAAAAAATAAAGTCTGACACTGTTTCCACTGTTTCCCCATCTATTTCCCATGAAGTGATGGGACCAGATGCCATGATCTTCGTTTTCTGAATGTTGAGCTTTAAGGCAACTTTCTTGCTCTCCTCTTTCACTTTCATCAAGAGGCTTTTTAGTTCCTCTTCACTTTCTGCCATAAGGGTGGTGTCATCTGCACATCTGAGGTGATTGATATTTCTCCTGGCAATCTTGATTCCAGCTTGTGTTTCTTCCAGTCCAGCGTTTTTCATGATGTACTCTGCATATAAGTTAAATAAGCAGGGCGACAATATACAGCCTTGACGTACTCCTTTTCCTATTTGGAACCAGTCTGTTGTTCCATGTCCAGTTCTAACTGTTGCTTCCTGACCTGCATACAGATTTCTCAAGAGGCAGGTTAGGTGGTCTGGTAGTCAGATCTTTAACGATAACTTTTTTTTAGATGCCTTTTAATTTTTCTCAAGGGTTTTACTGTATGCATATATTATGAAGCCCCTGAACATTTCTGATGTTACATCTACTGCTTACAACTATTGGTTCTTTCTGGGTTGCAATAAATAGTCAAGTAAAGATGGATAATCCACAACTTTAACCCTCTTTGCTGATAAGACTGGCTATTTCAGTAATATACAAGGTAAATCAGAGGAGAACCTTCAGAAGACATTTTTGGAAGAGTCTTCTTTTTGCTTAGAGGAATATGATACTGCAGTGGTTAAGAGCATGAACTCTGAATCCAGCCTGCTTTGGCTCAAATGCCACTTGTGCCCCTTCCTATCTTAGCAACCTTGACCAGGTTACCTAACCTCTCTGTGCCTCAGTCTCTTCATCAGTAAAATGGGAATAGTAATAATAGGACCTAGTGTTGTTGGAGGAACAGTGCCTAGTACCTCATAAAGATCAGAGAGAGTACAAAGATGTTGTCTGTACTATATTTTGCCTGCAGTTTAGGGTATGTTTTAAAAATAATTCTGTAACTTAATTACAGAGTCACATTAAGTCCAAACTCCATGCTCATCCTGGTCTCATCCTTCCCTCTCTGCCCAATCCTATGTGTTCCTCAGCCAAAGGCCTTTCCATCAGCCACACTGTTGACCTCCATCTTCATCAAACAAGGGATGGAGACTAACTTTTGCTCATACCTGGTCTCTTTCTCTTCTGACTTCACCTTACCAAATTCCTTGTTTTCAACTGTTTTCTTTGCTTAATTTACTTGTGATTCCATTGTTTGTTATTCTGTGACTCTAACCCTAACCTGTTCCATTTTCTCATTTCTGAGATGGAAAGAATCCTTTGCCTACCTCTGGGGGTTATTGTTGGGATCAAGACAGACAGTGTATGCATATGCTGTGTATGCTGTGTATACATACATATGCTAATGTATGTATATACTTTGGGGATTATTGTTGGGATCAAGACAGACAGTGTATGCCTATGCTGTGTATGCATATGCTCGTATGATGTATGTATATACTTTCAAAGACCAAAAGCACTAGGCAAATGTCGAGTCTCATTACAGCCTCCTGTGTCTGCCAGTGTCAGCTCTTTGCCCTGCTCACCCCCTACTAAGTTCTCAGCAAACAGAGACTTGGTGCTTCTCTGTCCTTCCCTGGAGAGTCTGGCTCCTGCTCCCTGATCTCCATTTAGAAAGACTCCTTGGCCTCACCATGAAAGAGAATAAAACAAGAACTGTTACAAGAGCTGGCATACTTTCAATTTTTCAGTCAACGTTCTTTTTCAGTGAAACGGCAGAAAATCTTGGACATAAGACTATACCAGCACAAGTAAGGCACAACATGAGGAAATTATGCTCTTTTGTTGTATATCCATAAACATGGAAGGATTTTTTATTCCAGAACCACATGATGAAAATGATTATAATTTCTGCAGAGCAGAATGTAATCAAACTGACAGAATTCTTTTTTTCTTTTTGTTACTCCAAACAGTTCTTGATTTTGTTGTGTTTATGATCAATGGTGCTGTTGTTTAGTTGCTAAGTCATGTTCCACTCTTTCTCAACCCCATGGACTGTAGCCTGCCAGGCACCTCTGCCCATGGGATTTCTCATGGGCCAGAATACTGGAGTGGGTTGCCATTTCCAGGGGACCTTCCCAACCCAGGGATTGAACCTGTGTGTCCTGTATTGGAAGGCTGATTCTTTACCACTGAGCCATAACCGTGACTTCTGAAGTCCTTTTGTCATTCAGAGACAGTTGTTATTCACTTGCATGCTTTTGCAAAAATGCTTCATGCTCAAGAAGATTCATCGAAAGAACTTTTTGAAAAGCATAGGTTTCTGATAAGTAACATCATACTGCTGAACTGGGTAAAAAATTAATTTTAATGGAAACCTTGATGGATAAAGCTGTTAACAGAAAGGATTAGTTATATAGTACTGAGTGACCTGGTAAATGTGATAAAAATTTTATCATTTTTGTCTGAAATGTTATTGACTTTTTAAAAATTTTTTATTGAAGGATAATTACTTTACACAATTTTGTTGTTTTCTGTCAAACCTCAACATGAATCAGCCATAGGTATACATATATCCCCTCCCTTTTGAACTTCCCTCCCATCTCCCTCCCCATCCCTACCCTCTAGGTTGATATAGAGCCCCTATTTCAGTTTCCGGAGCCACACAGCAAATTTCTATTGCCTATCTATTTTACATATGAAATATAAGTTTCCATGTTACTCTTTCCATACATCTCACCCTCTCCTCCCCTCTCCCCATGTCCATAAGTCTATTCTTTATCTGTTTCTCCACTGCTGCCCTGTAAATAAATTCTTCAGTACCGTTTTTCTAGATTCCATATATATGCATTAAATATGACATTTATCTTTCTCTTTCTGACTTACTTCACTCTGTATAATAGGCTCTAGGTTCATCCACCTCATTAGAACTGACTCAAATGCATTCCTTTTTCATGGCTGAGAAATATTCCATCGTGTATATGTACCACAACTTTATGCGTTCATCTGTCAACAGACAACTAGATTGCTTCCATGTTCTAGCTCTTGTAAATAGTGCTGCAATGGACAATGGGATACATGTATCTTTTCGACTTTGGTTTCCTCAGGGTATATGCCTAGGAGTGGGATTGCTGAGTCATATGGTGGTTTTATTCCTAGTTTTTTAAGGAGTCTCCATACCGTCTTCCATAGTGGCGGTATCAATTGACATTCCCACTAACAGTGCAAGAGCGTTCCCTTTTCTCTACACCCTCTCCAGCATTTACTATTTGTAGACTTTTTGATGATGGCCATTCTGACCGGTGTGAGGTGATAGGTAATTGTGGTTTTGATTTGCATTTCTCTAATAATGAGTGATGTTGAGCATCTTTTCATGTGTTTATTAGCCATCTGTATGTCTTCTTTGGAGAAATGTCTGTTTAGGTCTCTTCCCCACTTTCTGATTGGATTGTTTGTTTTTCTAGCATTGAGTTGTATGCTGCTGCTGTTGCTGCTAAGTCGCTTCAGTCATGTCCAACTCTGTGTGACCCCATAGACGGCAGCCCACCAGGCTCCTCCGTCCCTGGGATTCTCCAGGCAAGAACACTGGAGTGGGTTGCCATTTCCTTCTCCAATGCGTGAAAGGAAAAAGTAATAGTGAAAGTCGTGTCCGATTCTTTGAGACCCGTTGTATGAGCTGCTTGTATATTCTGGAAATTAATTCTTTGTCAGTTGCTTCATTTGCTATTATTTTCTCCCATTCTGAGGGTTGTCTTTTCACCTTGCTTATAGTTTCTTTTGCTGTGCAAAAGCTCTTTAAGTTTAATAGGGTTCCACTTGTTTACTTTTGGCTTTATTTCCATTACTCTAGGAGGTGGGTCAGAGGATCTTGCTTTATGTCATCAAGTGTTCTGCCTATGTTTTCCTCTAAGAGTTTTATAGTTTCTGGTCTTCCATTTAGGTCTTTTATCCATTTTGAGTTTATTTTTGGTACAGTGTTAGGAAGTGTTCTAATCTCATTCTTTTACATGTAGGTATCCAGTTTTTGTAGCTGCTGTAAAAAATTACCATAAATTCGGTGGCTTAAAACAACAGAAATGTATTTTCTCACAGTTTAGTAACCATTTAAGGTGGGTGAATTGTGCCAGCTGCAACGAACCGCATGGCAGAAGCACGGCTGAGAGGAGCTACCCCACAACCGAGGCCAGGGGCGGCGGCCGGGAGGAGCAACCCCACATCCAAGGAACGGTGGCTGCATGGGTGCAGGAGGGCTGAGAGGAGCTACTCCACGTCCAAGGTCAGGAGGGCCGGTGGCGAGGAGATATCCCTCCTCCAAGGTAAGGAGCAGCAGCTACGCTTTGCTGGAGCAGCTGTGAACAGATACCCCACGTCCAAGGTAAGAGAAACCCAAGTAAGACAGTAGGTGTTGCTAGAGGGCATCAGAGGGCAGACACGCTGGAACCACAATCACAGAAAACTAGTCAGTCTAATCACACAGACCACAACCTTGTCTAACGGCCTTGTCTAAGCCATGCCCTGTGGGGCCACCCAAGATGGGCAGGTCATGGTGGAGAGGTCTGACAGAATGTGGTCCACTGGAGAAGGGAATGGCAAACCACTTCGGTATTCTTGCCTTGAGAACCCCATGATCAGTATGAAAAGGCAAAATGATAGGATAATGAAAGGGGAACTTCCCGG
Source organism: Budorcas taxicolor (assembly GCF_023091745.1). Lineage (NCBI taxonomy): Eukaryota > Metazoa > Chordata > Mammalia > Artiodactyla > Bovidae > Budorcas > Budorcas taxicolor. The sequence goes on from NC_068913.1 coordinate 18,054,554, forward strand.
ATCGGTAGGTGCCCAATATGCTACTGGAGGTCAGTGGAGAAATAACTCCAGAAAGAATGAAGGGATGGCACCAAAGCAAAAACAATACCCAGCTGTGGATGTGACTGGTGATAGAAGCAAGGTCTGATGCGGTAAAGAGCAATATTGCATAGGAACCTGGAATGTCAGGTCCATGAATCAAGGCAAATTGGAAGTGGTCAAACAGGAGATGGCAAGAGTGAATGTCGACATTCTAGGAATCAGCAAACTAAAATGGACTGGAATGGGTGAATTTAACTCAGATGACCATTATATCTACTATTGTGTGCAGGAATCCTCAGAAGAAATGGAGTAGCCATCATGGTCAACAAAAGAGTCCGAAATGCAGTAGTTGGATGCAATCTCAATCAACGACAGAATGATCTCTGTTCGTTTCCAAGGCAAACCATTCAATATTACATGTTATCCAAGTCTATGCCCCAACCAGTAACGCTGAAGAAGCTGAAGTTGAACGGTTCTATGAAGACCTACAAGACCGTTTAGAACTAACACCCAAAAAAGATGTCCTATTCATTATAGGGGACTGGAATGCAAAAGTAGGAAGTCAAGAAACACCTGGAGTAACAGGCAAATTTGGCCTTGGAGTACAGAATGAAGCAGGGCAAAGGCTGAGAGAGTTTTGCCAAGAGAACACACTGGTCATAGCAAACACCCTCTTCCAACAACACAAGAGAAGACTCTACACATGGACATCACCAGATGGTCAACACTGAAATCAGATTGATTATATTCTTTGCAGCAAAAGATGGAGAAGCTCTACACAGTCAACAAAAACAAGACCAGGAGCTGACTGTGGCTCAGATCATGAACTCCTTATTGCCAAATTCAGACTCAAATTGAAGAAAGTAGGGAAAACCGCTAGACCATTCAGGTATGACCTAAATCAAATCCCTTATGATTATACACTGGAAGTGAGAAATAGTTTTAAGGGCCTAGATCTGATAGACAGAGTGCCTGATGAACTCTGGAATGAGGTTCGTGACACTGTACAGGAGACAGGGATCAAGACCATCCCCCTGGAAAAGAAATGCAAAAAAGCAAAATGGCTGTCTGGGGAAGCCTTACAAATAGCTGTGAAAAGAAAAATGAAAAGCAAAGGAGAAAAGGAAAGATATAAGCATCTGAATGCAGAGTTCCAAAGAATAGCAAGGAGAGATAAGAAAACCTTCCTCAGTGATCAATGCAAAGAAATAGAGGAAAAGAACAGAATGGGAAAGACTAGAAATCTCTTCAAGAAAATTAGAGATACCAAGGGAACATTTGATGCAAAGATGGGCTCGATAAAGGACAGAAATGGTATAGACCTAACAGAAGCAGAAGATATTAAGAAGAGGTGGCAAGAATACACGGAAGAACTGTACAAAAAAGATTTTCAAGACCAAGATAATCACGATGGTGTGATCACTCACCTAGAGCAAGACATCTTGGAATGTGAAGTCAAGTGGGCCTTAGAAAGCATCACTACGAACAAAGCTAGTGGAGATGATGGAATTCCAGTTGAGCTATTTCAAATCCTGAAAGATGATGTTGTGAAAGTGCTACACTCAATATGCCAGCAAATTTGGAGAACTCAGCAGTGGCCACAGGACTGGAAAAGGTCAGTTTTCATTCCAATCCCAAAGAAAGGCAATGCCAAAGAATGCTCAAACTACTGCACAATTGCACTCATCTCACACGCTAGTAAAGTAATGCTCAAAATTCTCCAAGCCAGACTTCAGCAATACGTGAACCGTGAACTTCCAGATGTTCAAGCTGGTTTTAGAAAAGTCAGAGGAACCAGAGATCAAATTGTCAACATCCACTGGATCATCAAAAAAGCAAGAGAGTTCAGGAAAACATCTGTTTCTGTTTTATTGACTATGCCAAAGCCTTTGACTATGTGGATCACAATAAGCTGTGGAAAATTCTGAAAGAGATGGGAATACCAGACCACCTGACCTGCCTCTTGAGAAACCTATATGCAGGTCAGGAAGCAACAGTTAGAACTGGATATGGAACAACAGACTGCTTCCAAATAGGAAAAGGAGTACATCAAGGCTGTATATTGTCACCGTGTTTATTTAACTTATATGCAGAGTACATCATGAGAAACGCTGGGCTGGATGAAACACAAGCTGGAATCAAGATTGCTGGGAGAAATATCAATAATCTCAGGTATGCAGATAACACCACCCTTATAGCAGAAAGTGAAGAAGAACTAAAAAGCTTCTTGATGAAAGTGAAAGAGGAGAGTGAAAAGGTTGGCTTAAAGCTCAACATTCAGAAAACGAAGATCATGGCATCCGGTCCCATCACTTCATGGGAAATAGATGGGGAAACAGTGGAAACAGTGTCAGACTTTATTTTTGGGGGCTCCAAAATCACTGCAGATGGTGACTGCAGCCATGAAATTAAAAGACGCTTACTCCTTGGAAGAAAAGTTATGACCAACTTAGACAGCATACTGAAAAGCAGAGACATTACTTTGCCAACAAAGGTCCGTCTAGTCAAGGCTATGGTTTTCCAGTAGTCGTGTAGGGATGTGAGATTGGGACTGGGAAGAAAGCTGAGCACCGAAGAATTGATGCTTTTGAACTGTGGTGTTGGAGAAGAAAGGAGATCAGTCCTGGGTGTTCTTTGGAGGGAATGATGCTAAAGCTGAAACTCCAGTACTTTGGCCACCTCATGCGAAGAGTTGACTCATTGGAAAAGACTCTGATGCTGGGAGGGATTGGGGGCAGGAGGAGAAGGGGACGACAGAGGATGAGATGGCTGGATGGCATCACAGACTTGATGGACGTGAGTCTGAGTGAACTCCGGGAGTTGGTGATGGACAGGGAGGCCTGGCGTGCTGCAATTCATGGGGTCACAAAGAATCGGACACAACTGAGGGACTGAACTGAACTGATCCAGTTTTCCCAGCACCATTTATTGAAGATGCTGTCTTTGCCCCATTTTATATTCTTGCCTCCTTTGTCAAAAATATGGTACCCATAGGTACATGGGTTTATTTCTGGGCTATCTTGTTCTATTGGTCTGTATTTCTGTTTTTGTGCCAGTACCAAATTTTCTTGATGACTGTAACTTTGTAGTATAATGTGAAGTCAGGAAGGTTGATTCCTCCAACTCCATTCTTCTTTCTCACGACTGCTTTGGCTATTTGGGGTCTTTTGTGTTTCTATATGAATTGTGAAATTTTTTGTTCTAGTTCTGTGAAAAGTGTCATTGGTAATTTGATAGGGATCACATCGAATCTGTAGATGGCATTTGGTAGTACAGTCATTTTCACAATATTGATTTTCCCTACCCAGGAACATGGAATCTCTCTCTCCTTTTGTCTCCTTAGGTAAGTTTATTCCTAGATATTTAATTCTTTTTGTTGCAATGGTGAATGGGATTGATTCCTTAATTTTTCCTACTGATTTTTCATTGCTAGTATATGGAAATGCAAATGATTTCTGTGTGTTGATTTTGTATCCTGAAACTGTGCTAAATTCACTGATTAGCTTTAGTAATTTTCTGATACTATCTTTAGGCTTTTCTATGTACAGTATCATGTCATCTGCAAACAGTGAGAGCTTTTCTTCTTTTCCAATCTGGATTCCTTTTATTTCCTTTTCTTCTCTGATTGCTGTACCTAGAATTTCCAGAACTATGTTGAATAACAGTGGTGAAAGTGGGCATCCTTGTCTTGTTCCTGATCTTAGGGGGAATGCTTTCATTTTTCCTCCATTGAGAATAGTGTTTGCTATAGGCTTATCATATATGGCCTTTATTATGTTGAGATAGGTTCCTTCTATGCATATTTTTTAAGAGTTTTAGTCATAAATGGATGCTGAATTTTGTCAAAAGCTTTTTCTACATCTACTGAGATTATCATATGGTTGTCTTTCAATTTGTTAATATGGTATATCACATTGACTAATTTGTGTATACTGAAGTATCTTTGCATCCCTGAAATAAACTCAATTTAATAAACCCATTTAATCCATTTACATTTAAAGTAATTATTGATATATATGTTCCTATTGCCATTTTCTTAATTGTTTGGGGTTGATTTTGTAGATCTTTTTTCTTCTCTTGTATTTCTTGACTACATAAGTCCCTTTAACATTTGTTGTAAAACTGGTTTGGTGGTACTGAATTCTCTTAACTTTTGCTTGTCTTCTTCAGGCAAGCTTTTTATTTCTCTATCGATTTAGAATGAGATCCTGGCTGAGTAGAGTAATCTTGTAGATTTTTCCCTTTCAGTACTTTAAATGTATCCCTTCTGGCCTGCAGAGTTTCTGCTGAAAGATCAGCTGTTAAGCATATGGGCTTTCCCTTGTGTGTTACTTGTTGCTTTTCCCTCACTGCTTTTAATATTCTTTCTGTTTAGTCTTAGTTTGATTAGTGTATGTCTTGGCATATTTCTCTTTGGGTTTATCCTGTGTGGGACTCTTTGTGCCTCTTGGACTTGATTGACCTATTTACTTTTCCATGTTGGGGAAGTTTTCAACTATAAAATCTCTTCAAAAATCTTCTCATACTCTTTCTTTTTCTCTTCTTCTTCTGGGACCCCTATAATTCGAATGTTAATGCATTTGATATTGTCCCAGAGGTCTCTGAGACTATCCTTAGTTCTTTTCTTTCTTTTTACTTTGTTCGGATCTTCAGAAGTTATTTCCACTATTTTCCAGCTCACTGATTTACTCTTCTGCTTCAGATATTCTGCTATTGATTCCTTCTAGAGTATTTTTAATTTCAGTAATTGTGTTGTTTGTATGTTTATTCTTTAATTCTTTTAGGGCTTTGTTAATTGATTCTTGCATTTTCTCCATTTAGTTTTCAAGGTTTTCGATCATCTTTACTATTATTATTCTGAATTCTTTTTCAGTTGGTTTGCCTTTTTCCTCTCCATTTATTTGGATTTCTGTGTTTCTAGTTTGTCCCTTCATCTGTGTAGTATTTCTCTGCCTTTTCATTATTATTTTTTTTTTACTTATTGTGTTTGAGGTCTCCTTTTCCCAGGCTTCAGGGTTGAATTCTTTCTTCCTTTTGGTTTCTGCCCTCTAAGATTGGTCCAGTGGTTTGTGTAAGCTTTGTATAGGTTTGGATTTGTGCTGAGTTTTTTGTTTGTTTGTTTTTCCTCTGATGGGCAAGGCTGAGTGAGGTGGCAATGCTGTCTGCTGATGACTGAGTTTGTATATTTGCTTTATTTGTTCTTTAGATGAGGCATCCTGCACAGGACACCGTGGTTGGGTGATGCTAGGTCTTGTATTCAAGTGGTTTCCTTTGTGCAAGTTCTCACTATTTGATACTCCCCAGCAGCAGCACGACTGAAATGACTTAGCAGTAGCAGCAGCAGCAGCAGCAGCAGGGTTAGTTCTCTGGTGGTCTAGAGTCTTGGAGTCAGTGCTCCCACTCCAAAGGATCAGGGCTTGATCTCTGGTCAGGAACAAAGATTCCACAAGTGGTTTGTATTAAGTGAGATTAAAACAAATACTCCAAACCGAGAAACCAAACACGAACCCCAGACAAACGGCAGTTACAAAATCAGCAAATAATAATTAAAGTATTGGAACATACACATATACACCCATAAGCAAAGTCAAAACAGTCCAACAAAAATAAAGTACAATAGATTGACCTGGCAAATAAAGGAAACCAAAATTATATCTACCAGTTAAAAACAAAACAAACTAAAGCACAAATTGGAAAACCAAATGAAAGCAAGGTGCCAGTTGGGGAATAAAGCAATGAAAATAAAACAAATATGTTGAGAGGAAAGGAAAGAAAGAAAGAATAGACATGCAAAGTTAAATAGAGGCAGATAAAGAAGATTTATATACAGCAAAGCTTAACTGCAAGGGGAAAAGAACAGCAGGAAAAGCAAACAAAGGAATAAATGTATAAAAAATAATAATAGGTTTAAAAAGTTAAAAATTATAACAAAAGAAAAAAAAAAAAAAGGAAAACTCCAGAGAACTGGAAAAGCCCTATGTAGAGACAGAGGTTTATAACAACAGTAGAAAATGTGACTAAGGAGAAAAAAAATAAAGCTCAAAAGCTTAATTAGATTTCATAGTGCCAATAAAATTGACAACTACAATGAGAGGCAGGGGGTAAGGGGGGGAAAAAAAGAATCTACAGAACAAGTCAAAACATAATAATAAATGAAAGCCCAGAGATAAATCCACGCACCTATGGACACCTTATCTTTGACAAAGGAGGCAAGAATATACAATGGAGAAAAGACAATCTCTTTAACAAGTGGTGCTAGGAAAACTGGCCAACCACTTGTAAAAGAAAGAAACTAGAACACTTTCTAACACCATACACAAATATAAACTCAAAATGGATTAAAGATCTAAACGTAAGACCAGAAATTATAAAACTCCTAAAGGAAAACATAGGCAAAACACTCTCTGAGATAAATCACAGCAGGATCCTCTATGGCCCACCTCCCAGAGTAATGGGAATAAAAGCAAAAATAAACAATTGGGACCTAATTAAAACCTTTTGCACAATGAAGGAAACTATAAGCAAGGTGAAAAGACAGCCTTCAGAATGGGAGAAAATAATAGCAAATGAAGCAACTGACAAAGAATTAATCTCAAAAATATACAAGCAACTCCTGCAGCTCAATTCCAGAAAAATAAATGACCCAATCAAAAAATGGGCCAAAGAACTAAACAGACATTTCTCCAAAGAAGACATACAGATGGCTAACAAACACATGAAAAGATGCTCATCATCACTCATTATCAGAGAAATGCAAATCAGAACCACAATGAGGTACCATCTCATGCCAGTCAGAATGGCTGCAATCCAGAAGTCTACAAAGAATAAATGCTGGAGAGGGTGTGGAGAAAAGGGAACCCTCTTACACTGTTGGTGGGAATGCAAACCAGTACAGCCACTATGGAAAACAGTGTGGAGATTCCTTAAAAAACTGGAAATAGAACTGCCATATGACCCAGCAATCCCACTGCTGGGCATAAACACTGAGGAAACCAGAACTGAAAGAGACACGTGTACCCCAATGTTCATCGCAGCACTGTTCACAACAGCTAGGACATGGAAGCAACCTAGATGTCCATCAGCAGATGAATGGATAAGAAAGCTGTGGTACATATACACAATGGAATATTACCCAGCCATTAAAAAGAACACATTTGAATCAGTTCTAATGAGGTGGATGAAACTGGAGCCTATTATACAGAGTGAAGTAAGTCAAAACGAAAAACACCAATACATTATACTAACGCATATATATGGAATTTAGAAAGATGGTAACGATAACCCTGTATGCGAGACAGCAAAAGAGACACAGATATATAGAACAGTCTTTTGGACTCTGTGGGAGAGGGAGAGGGTGGGATGACTTGAGAGAATAGCACTGAAACATGTATATTATCATATGTGAAACAGATCGCCAGTCCAGGTTCAATGCATGAGACACGGTGCTCAGGGCTGGTGCACTGGGATGGCCCAGAGGGATGGGATGGGGAGGGAGGTGGGAGGGGGTTCAGAATGGGGAACACATGTGCACCCATGGCTGATTCATGTCAATGTATGGCAAAACCCACTGCAATACTGTAAAGTAATTAGCCTCCAATTAAAAAAGATTAAAAAAAAGAATAATAAATGTTTTTCCTGAGTCTCTGCTGTCAGAGTCCTTTCCCTCTCTGGGAGTCACAGTCCACCTCACCTCCCTAGGATGCCCTCCAACACTGTGCTGATCTCTGGAGCTGCTGTGGGGGCAGCTCAGATTTTTATCTGGTCCTACTCCTGTGTGGTCTTGCCTCCATTGTCCACAACTATCAGAATTAGTGAGCTTTGTTTTGTGGGGGCTTTCAGTGTCCTTTTATATATTCCATAGACACGGAGTCTGCTGAGTTGATTGTGTGGATTTAACATGCAGCTTATACATTTGGTGGGAAGGCTTTGGGTCTTCTTCCTTAGCCACACTGCCCCTGGGTTTCAATTGTGGCTTTATTCCCACCTCTGCACGTGGGTTGTCCACTGGGGTTTGCTCCTGAGGCTGCCCTGGAGGACTTGGGTCTGCCCCTGTGAGGGTCAGGTGTGGAGGTGGCGCGGCTGTTGGGATTTCAGGGGTTCTGGTAGCACCAGGTACTCAGAGGAGTTGGCAGCTAGGGCAGCAGGAAATATAGTGCTCTAGAAGGGCATGGCAACCAGTATTGGCCAATACACGCCAGTCTTCTTGCCTGGAGAATGCCCCCAACAGAGAAGCCTGGCAGGCCACAGTCTACAGGGTTGCAGAGTTGGACATGACAGAAGCGACCCTGTACGAATAGATGGAAGACATTTTTTTTTTTTTTTTTTTTTTTGCCTGTGGCAGCTCTGCCCCAGTGAGAGTTGAGTGTGAAGGTGGCACAGCTGCTTGGCTTGTGGGGACCCTGGCAGCACCAAGTGTGCAGGGACATAGACTGCCTCTGCCCCAGGAGTTATGGTCCTATCAGAGTCTTTTTTAGAGCCTCTTGTAGCTGGCAATCAGAAGTCCTCTTTGGCACTCTTTCTCCCCAGCTTTGCCTGTTCAGGCACTTACAGGGCTCCCTTGCCTGGGGTCCTTCTCTGTTGTTTGGCACGTCAGGCACATAGAGGGGCCCCCCTGGCTGGAGTCCTACTCTCTAGTTCAGTGTGTCAGACATTCGGTGGGTCAGTCTACTGTTCAGCTGCCAATGAGAGAGAGAGGCTATGATGATGGTTCCACCCCACTATGCGTGACTCAGCAGTATCACCTTGCTTCCAAGTCTGCCCAGCTTTCCTCCACAGGCATTTCCCCCCATGATCTCCTCCCTCACATTCCTTCGATCCATCTCTACTCACTCAGCAGCAGTCCTCACCCTGGGATTGCTCCACAATCCCTAAAATCCAACTCCCAGCTGCTGCACCTTCCAGGGGACCTGTATCCCTGTCTGAGGTATGTATGGCCGCAGCAAGGACTGTCTGCTTCTCATTCCATTTAGGCTGCCACAGATCAGCTGTTTCACTCTCAGCCTTACATGTTTCTCCTCTGACTCAGATAATTGCCCCGATGTGGGGATTGGACCCCTGCTTCAGTTCCCCCACCCACTGAGGGCAGGTCCAGTCTTACTAACACTCCTGGTTTTCCCACTAGTTGCTTCATCCTACTGAGTTGTGTGTGGCTCTAGATATTCTTTTCCATTGGTCAGGTACTCCTTTCTGCACGCACTTCTGTGTCTGCAGGTGTATGTGGAGAGAGATGTACTCCACATCAACCTACTCCTCCGCCATCTTGTTCCAAATCGGTTATTGACTTTTCATCTGTTTTTCAGATATAAGGAAATCTGTCCCCTTAACCCAATCATAATTTAGCACAGCTTGGGAAATTACACTTTTGTAAGTGAAATCCAAACACTTCTCTTCTCTCTCTACCTGATCCTTCCAGGAACCAGAAACTCTTAGGTTTTCTGTAGATTTATCAGATGGATAAGAAAGGTTACCTCCTGACTGGTACAAGAACATTGAGATATTTGGGGGACTTCAAGAAGAGAAGGAATCACCCAAATATATAGATTACAGGCACAATCTGATGACAAGCCAATGGTATAGCTTTCCTGGCCTTTAGTTCATGAGGCTCTTTATGAAGAGTTCCAGCATAACCAATTTAAAAGAGCCTATGTGATTAATCAACCATAATCAGACTTACTTTGTCAACAGATTAGTTTTAATTTGGCTATATTTGGTAAAAAATAAAAATAAAAAATGAGGGTGATTTTAGAAAGAAAAAGATGTTTCAATGGATATTAAATTCTAGTTTTGTTGACTGAAGTCAGTATTTACTGCTTAAGACCAACTTCTCAAGTAGCTCCTTGTTACTATGTTACATTACTGTAAAGTTTGAGTCATTAAGAGGATAGTTTAAGCTTTTTTTCTGAAGTCAAACAGTACTCTAAGTGTCTGGATGAAGGTAAAATGCCCCATGACCTGCAACCAGGTGATTATACTTACTGGAAAAGGCATCATTTAGACAACTCTTATCAGGTGTTCTTAAATACCTCATGTACAATGAAGGGAGTTAACTCTCTAATTCATATTTATCACTTAAGAAAGACCTCTGAATTGGACTGGTCTGTAGAAAGGACTGTTGATCCCAAGTGATATCTGCAAGAGGACAAAAAAGGGACGGCAGCCATGGCAGACAGCTAACCCAAGAATCCAGACCAGCTCAGTAAGATCTATCACACTAATTCAGCTGAACTTTTCCCCAAAACTTTGTCTATCAACATTGAAAGTTATTGTTTTATTTCCAACCATACAGTTGCCACCAGTGTTTAGGACGGAGAGAAAATTCTCTGATGAAGCTGTCACAGGGTATTATCACTCAGGACACATACCACTCCCTGCTGCAGGCCTATGGCTTGAAGTGCGTGTATGGAGTTCGTATGAAAATTAGGTGTAACTGATAATGTGTCTAACCTGCGAAGTGTTTCCCCATCAGCATGCCTGTGTGCTTATTTGGCTCATTATTTTCCCCCAACTTGGATAAGTAGGCAAATTATACATACACACACACATGCATACATACAAACTGTAGCCCCAGCACTGAGGGACGCCACTCATCCAGGGCAGGCAGCTACCATTACGACAACAAGGGACAATTACTTTGATTATTCATGCATTCTATCTAAGTGGGAAATGTGCTGGAAATTTTCACATACTGAGGTCTGGGAAAGTCATTCTGGCTTATAACATGACTTAAATTGAACTTTAGGCTAACCAGAACAGCCCATTTGTGGCCTATTAAACATACACTGTACATCTGTTTTAACCACTGAAAAATACATTAAAAAAATAGAATAACTGTTGTTCAGTTCAGTTGCTCAGTTGTGTCTGACTCTTTGTGACTCCAGGGACTGCAGCAGGCCAGGCCTCGTTGTTCAGGAATCCAAAATACAGCTAGGTAGACACTGTGGATGTGGTTTCAGACACAGTTCTATATTACTGAGCACTCGAGTTTTCTAAATAGTATCCGACTCAAGGACACAACCAGATGTTCTCAAAAGATTATCTACTAGCAGCTGCCAGCTGCATCCTTATGGTCTCAAGGTCTCCTCTCAGAGCTAGGAAACCTTTCTCTTAAGAACAGGAGTGGCAAACAAAGTAGCTCAAGCCCCAGCCTCCCAGGTAGGCACTAGATTCTTTAGCCAGAATGCTATTAGATAATAAAATTGCTTTAAATAATATTTTGGCAAAAAGGGAGATGTGTGTCGTGACCAACAACTCCTGTTATGTATAATTTGTATCCCTGGCCTGGAGAGCTGTATGTCAATCAATGAAGTAAAAATGGTCTCTCACCCTATACACAAAAATAAACTCAAAATGGCTAAAAGACTTAAATCTAAGACATGACACCATAAAACTTCTGTAAGAGAACATAGCAAGACATTCTCTAACATATAACACACAACAATATTTTCTTAGGTCAGTCTCCCTCAAAAATAAACAAACGAGACTTAACTTAGTATCTTTGCACAAAATAAACAGAACAAAATGAGAAGACAACTTATGGAATGGGAGAAAACATTTGCAAATGATGTGACCAACAAGGACTTAATTCCCAAAATATATGAACACTTATATACTTCAATAACAACAACAAAAAACCCAATCAACAAATGAGCAGATCTAAATAGACATTTTACCAGAGAAGATATACAGATAGCCACCAGGCACCTGAAAAGATCCTCCACACAGCTAATTATTAGAGAAACAGAAATCAAAACTATAATGAGGGATCACCTCACACCAGTCAGAATGGCCATATCAAAAAGTCTACAAACAAGAAATGATAGAGAGGTTGTGGAGAAAAGAGAATCCTTGCACACTGCTGGTGGGAATGTAAACTGGTGCAACCTCTACGGAGAACAGTATGGAAGTTTCTTAAAAAACTAAAAGTAGAGCTACCATATGAGCTAGCAATCCCACTCCTGAACATACATTCAGAAAAGACAAAAATTCTAATTCAAAGAGATACATGTACGCCAATGATCAAAGCAGCACAATTTACAATAGCTAAGACATAGAACCGTGATGACAGCCCAAGTGTCCATCAGCAGATGAATGGATAAAGATGTGGCGTATATGCACACACACACAAATACAATGGGATATCCCTCAGCCATAAGAATGAAATAATGTCACTGGAAGCCACATGGATGGACGTAGAAATTATCATACTAAGTCAAACAAAGACAAATATCATATGCTATCACTTACATGTGGAATCTAAAAGAAAAAATATACAAGTCAACTTATTCACAAAACAGAAACAGAGGCAAAGACATAGAAAACAAATTTACAGTTATCAAAGGGGAAAGAGGGGGCAGAGACAAATTAGGTGTTTAGGATTAGCAAATACAAACTCCTATATATTAAACAAACAACAAGGGCCTACTGTGTAGTACAGGGAACTGTATTCAATATCTTGTAATAAATTATAAATGGAAAAGAATTTTAAAAAACCATATGTGAAAGTGAAAGTCACTCAGTCATGTCTGACTCTTTGTGACCCCAAGGACTATACAGTCCATGGAATTCTCCAGGCCAGAATACTGGAGTGGGTAGCCCTTCCCTTCTCCAGGGAATCTTTCCAACCCAGGGATTGAACCCAGGTCTCCTGCATTGTAGGTGGATTCTTTACCAGCTGAGCCACAAAGGAAGCCCCCCCCAAAGAATATATGCATGTATCTATATTATACATGGATAACTGAATCACTCTGCTATACACCAGAGACTAATGCAGCTACTGAAACCCCTACCGGTGCAAGAAGTTAATTGAATGCTGACCACAAGTACATCAACCCCTACATATGGATAACTGGATCACTCTGCTATACACAACTAAACTAACACAATCTAAAACTAACCAGTAAATTAACTATACTTCAAATAAAAAGAAAACCTAGAGAAGTTAAAATGCAAATGCAGAGCAATTAAAAAAGTGGCTCGTTTACTGGATATATGTAAAGAGAACCCACTCCGAAACTTATTTTCCTGCTTGCCATCTAAAATAGGACTATTTGGAGGAACACTACAAGGCGCATTTTAATCATTATCCTCATTGTGATATGTCTGCTAACGTTCCAAGCTCTGTACATGTACTATGACAAAGCAATCGAAGAGAGAGGTAATGTTTTCATAATACAAAATATTGATGCTAGGCTTGAAACTGGGGCATAGAACCAATTCTGAATCCATTCCTCAGATTGAGGAAGGACTATACCCCGTTTCAGCAGGAAATACCCAGAGCCCCATTCCATCTAAGATTTGGGGAAAGCTGAAACAGGGTGGAGGCTGAAACCAAATCCTCCTAAAAGTGAGTTCCTTGGCCAAGTTTATGATTAACTTCTCTAAACAAAACTATTCCCTTTCTTGTCCTGTACCTGTTCGCTGTCAAGTTTGAGGACTATCAGAGAAAAGAAGGGATTATAATCAAGTAGAATGTTATGGGGCTCTCCCTGAACAGATTCCCCATATTCTCCATCTACCTGTTGTTTATAGAAAAACTTTAGCCTCCCAGGCCTTCCCCAAGTTCCAAAGAACATATTTAATCAGAGACACAAGGAACAGCAGAAACAAAGGAAAACTGTCAAGCAAGACAAAATAATAGCGGTTTAACCATAAAGCAAAGTCAAGGATCTTCAGCTCCTCCTCCAGGGCTATAGATATTCATAATATTCTAAGCCATATCCTGGAGCTGTTTTGCAGCTACTGAAATCCCTTCCAGGTGGAAGAAGTTAACTGAATGTTGACCACAAGCATGTAGACCCCAAACTGATTAGAACCAGAAGGTTGATGTTGACTCCTGATTACCTCACCACTGACCAAAAATAGGTGACTGTCCACCAGTTGATCCTGTATCCCTCTTCCTCACCTTATCTTTAAAAACCCCTCCCTGAAAGTCATCAGGTAATTCAGGCCTTTTCCTTTGGATATTAGCTTCTGGTACGACTTGCTTGATGCCCTGCAATAAACCCTGCTCTTTCTTTCACCACAACCCAGTGTCAGTAGATTGGCCTTGCTGCACTGGTGAGTGGACCCACATTGGGCTGAACAACAAAAGAAGTCAGTTACAAAAGACTATGTACTATAAGATCCCATTCTGTCTATTATAGGCAAATTCATGGAGATAGAAAGCAGGTTAGTTGTTGCCATTAGTAGGATGGAATAGGGAGTCATTGATAATGGGTACAGAGTTTCTTTGGGGGATAATAAAAAATGCTCTGGAATTAGATAATGGTGATGGTTGCATGACCTTGTGAAAATACTAAAAAGCACTGAATCATACACTTTAAAAGGGTGAATTTTGTGGTATGTGAATTGCAACTCAATTTTAAAAAATCCAATGTGCACACACACACAAATCCTACCACATAGGACAGTTAAGAAAATGCCTGGGCTTATGTGCACAAGGCATAGTGTCCAGCAGAGTTCCTCCGGAAAACAGCTGTTTTTATTTCCCACAGTCCATGTAGGGTCAGAAAGAGTGAAGGGAGGAAAGCCATAAACACAGTTACATCAGCCTGACATCTCTGCCTCTGACGTCTGCAGGGACACTCACCGCAGGCTCCTACCTCCTTCTCTGCAGTCCACGGCCTGGTATTCTTGCCTCTCAGCTCGGCGGACTGTCCGGCTTCCACCATGGGGGCTCTTCGGGCAGGAGGCCTGAGGTGCACCTCCACCCTTGGCCTCCTGCAGACCTCCTCGCCTTCCTCATCTTCCCTGCTCAGGCCTCTCCCCCTTGTCCGCTTGCCCTGCCCAGCCCCAGAAAACCAGCCACAAGACCAGGACACTTCCAGCTTTAGCGTGAGCCCACGCCCCTCTCCTCTCCAGGTGCTTCACTTTAACCAAAGGCCTGGTTTCTAGGGTGGAAAAACCTGCTTGGCCCTGGGTTGCTCTCACCATGGGCTCACCACTGAAACCCAAGATGATGAGGCTAGGGTGCCCCCCCACCCCCACCCCGGGCTGGTTCTGAGGGTGGCTAACAGATGGGTGGCCAGCTGCAGGGAGCAAGAGCTCAGGAGAGTGTGTCATCAGGATCTGTTCTCTCCTGCTAGTTTCTTCCTTCACGCTGGAGCCAAAGTCACAGCTCACCCAGGAGGGCAGCTCCCGCCGGCAGGATAAAAATACCCCTCAGTTTGACTGTTGAGCCCATTCATGGCCAACTCAGCCATGAAAGGCCAGGAGAGAGCAAACAGGGCGGAATGGCGCTGACTTCCCTGCTTGCTGACACATGGACGAGGCGGGATTTCGGGGCTCACAGGAAGTTCCGATCGCGTTGGTGCCTTCTGCAATGGTGTGACAGCCTTGATGATGAGCATGAATGTTTCTTTTATTGTTCATCAAGCCCTTTGAGGAATTATGGGAGCTCTAGACCATTTTCTCAGGGGAAAAAAAAATCCATAGAGGTGTATTTTCACACAAAATTACAGACAGTCTCGGAGGATATACAGAACTCTTGATGCTAAGAGGTCCATAATTCCCTGGGCCAGAACAGACACTATAGCAGAGCAGAAAGGATTTAGAAGCCAGCGATCGGAAATAGCATTAAGCTGCTGGAAAAGGGTGGAAGCAATGGTGTTGATCTAGCCAGCCTCCATCCTGAGAATTCTTCTGTCTGCACCAGGGATAGGGCACAGTGGGGGATGCTCTAAATATGAGACAGACCCTTGGGCACTACAGCGCAGGACCAGAAATAGTAAGGAGATACCTCGGATCGAAATCAATAGAAGAGTTCCCTGAGAAGCAGCTGGAGGAGAAAGCCCCAGAAAGCTGATATATAATCCAGCCTCCACTGATGAGGCATTTCTCAAATCAACTGCCGCATCCCTGGCTGTCAGAGGTGGCCTCTGTCAGGTGTTAGAGGTTTCCCGGGCACTTCGGATCAGCCAGTTCTCTGCCAAGTCATGCGATCACCACCCTAATGCAAAGAGTGAAAGTGGCTCAGTCGTGTCTGACTCTTTGTGACCCCACGGACTATACAGTCCATGGAGTTCTCCAGGCCAGAATACTGGAGTGGGTAGATGCTCCCTTCTCTAGGGGACCTTCCCAACCCACGTCTCCTGCACTGCAGGCAGATTCTTTACCAGCTGAGCTACCAGGGAAGATGGCCTAATGCCAAAGCCAGCAGTTACGCAACACTGAGATTACTGTTCCCACCAGTGGGTGGGGAGGTGGGGGGCCAGGATTTGTAGCAGCAGAAGGAGGAGCATCTCAGTGCCCTTGAACATACGGGAAGTGCCACTAGAGGGTCAGGCCATAGGATCAGAGGGGAAAGAAAGAGACGTGAGAATGCCTGAGGCGGGGGTCCCAGAATTCCATTGCAAACAATCATGTTTTTCTCCATTCATGTTTTTCATGCTCAACGACTGTGGCTCCTCTTAAGAACTCAAGAGCCAGCCTTTGGGCCTGTTGAGAGCAGCAGAGTCCTCAGGTCAGTCTCTTATTGATTACTTATCAGAAGGCAGGACACAGATGTAAACACATATTCTGTATTAAGGGCAAAGATTCTATTTTCAGAGAGGGTTCACTCAATTGATTGAAGAAGTTTAACTGAGGGCATTGGAACAGCCTGGGCTGCTCCATGGTCTGGCACACATTCACCCTCTCTCCCACACTGCCCAATCTGGTCTGTACCTCTCTGCTCCTGCTGGCTCCAAGTTTCTGATCACAAGCGTCCCATCGCTCTCAACACACAGTCACTCTAGGGCAATGGGATACTTGTAACCAGAAACAATTTGCAATTGCTTCAATGTAATGTTGGTATCTACAGATTTTCCTAGCTTCAGAACCCAAACCCTAGCAGACACCTTGAAGTAAAGGAAGCCTTGGTCCAGGTGTGAGGCAAGGTGGGCTGTAGTCTTGGTTTTCCACTAACACATAAGTTTTTCTGTGTCCCTCAGTCTCCTCACTTGGATATACAAAGAGCTCTATGATCCCTTTTGACTTCCTTGGACAGTCAAGGACAGCTGCAAGGTGGATATCTTCCAAAGGTCACCAAGAGAGCACCAAGCCCTCTAGCCCCAGTGCCAGGGGTGACCTCAAAAGGAACCCCAGTGTGGTTTCTGGAAAACATTCCAGTTCTTTCACCCAGCTAATGCCATAGCCCTCTGGAAAGGTTACATAATGCCTCCTCAAAGTCCTGTCAGTGGAAATTAGAGTGGATTGTTTTTGCATTCTTCTTCCCAAGGCCCATTCCCTCCTCCCCTAATAATGGAAGCCCAGTTTTCCCTTAAGGAATTGTCCTTTCTCTGTTGCCAGTCCTTGAGGGTTGAGCTCCAGGGACAGGCTCATGAAAAGCTGGGCAAATAGCCTATTTTCCACCCCAGTGGTTGACTGATGATTGGATGAAGGAAAAAGGCAGACTCAAATCAAGACTTTGGGTAGAGATGCTGGAGGCCTTTGGCTTCTTTATGGAATGAAGCCTCACAGAAGAAATCAGAGCTGGGAGCTGAAGAGGAGACAATTGTTGAGAACAACATTTGAGCCCCTAGATCCAGCCATGCCTGAAAGCTTACATGTGGACTTTCAGTTACCTGAGCAAATAAATCCATTCCCACTTTTTTGTTGTTGAAGGGAATTTGAGTTGAATTAGGTGTCAATAATAAAGAGTTCTTTGAACTTTCTGATTTTCTCATTCATGCATGCCTGTCAATGTTGCCAAATCTGAGTTATTTCTGATTAAAAGAAGAGGAAGGGGAGGAAGAGGAGGAGGAAGCAGCAGAAAAAGAGAAAGAGAGAGTAGGATAAGAAGTAGAAGTTATTAAATCTAAAAGCTGCATGAAAGGCAAGGTCTAATGCACTGTTGGTAATTATATATAGCACTGTTGAGTCACCACTTCCTGCCCTGTACCCATCACAAGTATCACTCATTTATAAGAATTCTTCTCAATGCAGAATTCTTGGCACCCACTGCTAATCACCTGCAGTTGACTCCAACCTGAAATCTATTCAATGGACATGAACTTGGGCAAACTCTGGAAGATGGTGAGGGACAGGGAGGTCTGGAGTGCTGCAGTCCATGGGGGCGTGAAGAGTCGGACACGATGTAGCTACTGAACAATAACAATAGAGACACCTACAGCACTTCCCTGTGACTGATGCCGGTCCCGGGATTGGGAGATGGTTTAAACCAAGGCAGAGCATTAACCACCATGGCCAGTCTGGAGGACACGTCGACCACAAAGACAGAAGCAACTTCGCCGTACTGGCAAGATCAAACAGTGCTAATAAGTAGCCCCGAGCCACTGCTGGGTGCCACCTTAACCCACAGGGCTAGGCGGCCTCACATGGCAGCCTCGGGGTGGGGGTGGGGGCTCAGCCCTGGCCCCACGCCCAGTGTCAACACTGGCCACAACATGATGACCCCGTAAGCCCACTGGCAACTCCAGGCTCCCACGGCTGCCAGTTCTGAGCAGGTAATGTCTTCTTGGGCATCAACCTCTGGCAACACTAAGTGCTGGTGCTAAGCTGGAGCATTTCTAACCCTCAAGCTGACGGATGCTTTTCTGCCTCCCTCAGAACTCAAAATCAACCTGACGTTTCTCAAATCACATCTTGAAGGCAAATGAGTCTGTAACGTGCACCAAAGTCTAAGCCAGCCAGGGAAAGGAGGAGAAAATAGAAACATCCTGGCTCCCTCCCTTAAATGTGAATATTCTTTCTGTATTGGTGGGGGCAAGGGGAGAGGGGAGGGGAACATCTCCAAGGGATGGGAAGTTCCCCAAAACCAGGTGCTCTCTGGTGTCCCTGAGGGTTCAGAGCAGCCTCACGACACAGGATGAAAATTAAGGAGAAGCAAGACTGGTGCATGAAGAGGTGAGGCGCCTTCACTTCTAGCCAGAAACAGCCTGGCCTGAGGCAGACCCTGGAGGAAGCCCCCGGGCAGGGCCGGTGCTTAGGCCACTTAAAAGAGAATTAGGCAGCAGCTGCTTCTCCTTAGACTGGAGAGGTGGTCGAAGGGGCTTTGTGTGAGCCTGGATCAAAACACGCCTATCAAGAGGGATCAAGAGCCTGGCCAAGTGGACTGCAGACAGAAAAGGGAATGAGGTTTTTTGCCTTTTTTTTTTAGCAAAAATGTAGAAACCCAGGGAGAAAACTGTCTTTTTTTTAATTGTAGCAACGGCTGTCCAATGACCACAATCCTCCTCTCCCCTTCACCCACGGATCAAACTTTAAAAATGCAACCTGTTAGTATTTACAGTGATCCTTTGAAGGAGATCAGCCCTGGGATTTCTTTGGAAGGAATGATGCTAAAGCTGAAACTCCAGTACTTTGGCCACCTCATGCGAAGAGTTGACTCATTGGAAAAAGACTCTGATGCTGGGAGGGATTGGGGGCAGGAGGAGAAGCGGACGGCAGAGGATGAGATGGCTGGATGGCATCACTGACTGGATGGACATGAGTCTGAGTGAACTCTGGGAGATGGTGATGGACAGGGAAGCCTGGTGTGCTGCGATTCATGGGGTCACAAAGAGTTGGACATGACTGAGTGACTGAACTGAACTGAACTGATTCAACAGAAATGAATGGCTGCACCCCTTGGGTTCCTGAACAGCCGAGCTCCCTGGGCCTCTAGCCTGGATGAGGTGGTCCAGCCCTCCCGCTTTAACTCCTTACAGCTGCAAACAAATGAGACCCAGGACGAAACCAGGAGGCCGTAATCAACACCCCACACAGGGCAGCTTCACTCAGCAATCATTAGTTCCCGTGCTTACAAGGTGACTCCAGAGGGCCGAGCACCGGAGAGACAAGAGACGGTTTAGGAAGCTGAGACTTCGTCCTCTTGTGGGGTGGCAACATCCGGTGGTAGACTCAAGCACAGGTCTTCTGAGATGGGAGGCCAGGGCGAGAGAGGAGCAGCAGTTCCTCAAAGGAAAACAGGGCTACGCTTTGAGCCGTCCCAGTGGGAGAGCTGGGGTCTGAGGCGGCTCCTGAGGGGCGGGTAGCATCGTGAAGGCTGCTGAGGGCAAGGAGACGGGGCGTCCCGGGTTCCGTGAGCAGCAAACGCACAGCCCTAGAGAGGAGAGGGGGTCCGAGGGGTCCCGCGAGCCTTCCTGCGTGTGTGTTGGGTGGGAGGATAGGGGTAGCGAGGTGGGGCCCCTGGGGCAGTATATTCGTCTCCTCAAAGGCCACAAATGCCAGGCTGAGGAATCTGCTAAGTGAGATTCTAACAAAAGCGATGGCCGGCCATGCTGCTCTGGCTTAGAGGCGAGCAGAGCGGGACCCACCGCGCGCATGCGCCGAGGGCCAGACGCCGTCTTACCTGTGTCTCCTCCAGCCACGGAGGCAGGGCTGCCCGCAGCCCGGCTTCCAGGCTGTTCCGCTGGGGCTGCAGCTGGGGCCGGGCGCCCCGGGGCAGGGAGGCCCAGCGTCTCTGTGCCCTTGGAGAAGCGGCCCCGGGACTGAGGACGCCTCCCAGCCTAGCTGAGCTCAGAACTGCCGCGGGGCTGGTCCCGGACTCTACCCGACCTCCCCGCGCCACCACCACCGCCCCCCGCCCCCGCCCCCGCGGGCGCGCATCCTGGCGGGCTGGCTTCTGTGCACCTGTGTGGACTCTCAGCACATCACCTGGGACGTGGGAGGGAAGGCAAGGCCCTAAGCCCTGGAGTTTCTGACTGGGATGGGGCTGAGTCGCTTTTGGGTTGTTCAGTCGCTTCCAACTCTTTGCAACCCCATGAACTGCAGCAGCCAGGCTTCCCTGTCTTGCACTATCTCCCAGAGTCTGCTTAAACTCCTGTCCAGAGTTCGTGATGCTACCCAACCATCTCTTCTGCCACCCTCTTCTCCTTTTGCCCTCAGTCTTTCCCAGCATCAGGGTCTTTTCCAGTGAGTCAACTCTTCGCATCAGGTGGCCAAAGCATTGGAACTTCAGCTTCAGTCCTTCAAATATTCAGGGGTTTGTGCCCACGTGCAAAGCTGCTATTCCCCCCTGTAAGCCAAGGGTCCACCCTGCTGCCTCCACTGCAGTATCTGGGGGGAGGTCTGGGTCATATTGGCAGTTTCATGCAGGTGGGACCTCTCTTTCCTCTCTCTCCAGCCCCCACCCCACAGTACTCCCGCCTGAGTCCCCCCTTCCCCCCAACAGACTCATTAACTTTGTGTGTCAAATATCTTTTCCATTTAATTAAAAAAAAAAAAACAGTTAATGTCACACGGGGCTCCAGAAATACATGCTTTTGAATTCCAGCCAAGGAGAGGGCTGGAGAGCTGAGATCTGCAGACATGGCTGGCTTCCACAGACAAGTTTGTGCAGTGCTGACCAGCTCAGTCCCTCTGCCCATGAGAGAACCCGCGGCCCAGGAGGCAAGGTCAGGGGAGTCTTTGGTTGGCCGGAGCTTCACCTGTAGCTTGCTGGAAGGTGGCTGGGCAGGAAGAGGCAGTCTCCCTGCAGCCCCCCTCTAAGAGGGACATGGGCCAGGGGTACAAAAGGAGGCATTTAAGCCTCCTAAGACTTCCGCTGCCTCTGAGGCTGGAGGACACCTTCTTTCAACCTAACAATGATGTGAACTTGGACCTTGTAGCAACCCGGTGACACAGCAGCAGTCAGCAGAGGGAGTTGTCAGCTGATGGGCCTGGACACCGCTCCTAGACCATCACTGTCAGGTCCGCGTAGAGGACACACGGAAACCTTTACACCAAATGAGAGTAAATAATTCTACCAATATAAACAGGGCCTTTGACCCTTTCATTTTATTAAAATGGCACGTAAATATTAAAACAGCATACTGATCACTTCCTACATCCGTGAGCCCCCCGGCATGTTGATCTGGAGCCACTTGTGGGCTCCCTCCCAGACGGAGGCAGCAGACTCATGCATTGAGCAATTCATGTTCTTTATCGGTTTTCCCAACAGCATCAGGATTTGATAGTGGGTCGAGATCAGCAAAAAGGCTGAACCAGGCAGTCAGGTCTGAGGAGGCCTTGGCAGGCTCTGGGGAGAGAAGAGGACACATTAGCACAGCCTCCTTGCTAACTCCCATCTCTGCCAGGCTTCAGGGCCGGGAGCATCTTCAAGAGGGAAGACACTCAGTTGGACAAACCCTGCTGCTTTTGGTCTTTAAGCCTTGTTAGGATATTCCATGCCCCATTGTTGGCTGGTTGGCTGAGTAACATTTCTATACCATGGCCTTTATAAATCTGCACAGTGAGCTCTTGTGTTAATCCCCAATCGGCACCCCTACCCAGCAGATGGCCATGGCCCACAGAGCTGCCTGAACCCCCAGACCCTGTGCTTCAGCACCACCAGGAAATAGCAGTCATTTGAGAAACCAGACTGAATGACTCAGGAAGTAAGGTGCCTTCCAGTGTCCCTTGGAGGAATCTTCAAATCTGCTAGGTCAAGAGAAATAGGGTGATTACTCTTTTCAGCTTTCTTTAATCCTCTCCCATCAAAGGAAGGGGGCCTTAGACATGCCTCCCTTTCCCCACTGGGCCCTAAATTGCCCCCAAGCCCCTCACCCTCCATGCTCCATAGAGTCCTGCCTTCAAGTGTTCTTTTACCGAACCACCTGCCCTAACTTCTTGAATGCCACGATGACAGACCCCAATTATTTTCCAGATGAGGAAGGCATTTTCAAAAGAGTGCCCGATGCAAGAGATTTACAAAGAAGTTGGGGGCTCTTCTCTATATAAATCGTTCCACATGAGAATCTAAGTTCATTGACTTGGATGACCTATGCTTTTTTTCTTTCTCCAACAGGTGGGACCATCAAAAACATGAAGAAAATGTCTGACAGGTTATCCTTCTAAACAAAAGCAGCTAGGAATATGCTTGCCATCTGGTTGAGAAGAATCTCGAAAAATACTGGTAGGACAAGTTGCTAAAAGTGCTTCTATGAATAGTGTGATGGTGAGTACTGATGGGATTATGCCAACATACACAGGGTCTTTGATTTTTTCACTAAAATGGCACTTAAACATAAAGAGAGTGTACTGATCCCTTTATAGTTCTGATTTTTCCTCCCTTTATCGTTTTTTCCAGTCTCTTGTAAATATATTACTTTATAATGAGACAACAATGCATCTATTACAGAGATAAGCTATTGCAAACAAGAGTAGTTAGTAATATGCAAGCTGTTACTATGTAACATTAATTTCACAGCGTGCAGTTAGCCCCTAAAACACTTGGTTTATTTTGATATGATAAACTGAGACTTTACAGAGAGCTCAATATAGCTTGGTGGGGGTGGGGGAGACAATTTTTTTTTTTTTAAGGGGCTATAACTTGTCTTTCTTTAGTCCTACAGGAGGTCACACAAAGAAACTGTATGGAGCAAGACTGACTTTGGAGGATTAGTTTGTTCTTGATAGAGAATATCAAGATATCTTAGTGATAGCACCAGTGAAATACACCCCACCCCCCCCCCCCCCCCGCTCCCCTCCCCAGGGGGGCTTTCCGATGGTGGGTGTGGCCCAGCTGTGAGCAGCCAGGTGATTATACTTGCTGGGAGGGAAATCCTCACACTCCCCAGACCTCCACTGTGGGAGGGAAAGCCAGGTGCAACGCGCAACACCCAAAAGAACATCAAGGGAATGCTCTCTGACGATAACAAAACTGACACTTCCTTTAATGTCCTGTGGTCAACACAGGGAAAGTGATGACCAGAGGCAGAGAGAGATGCAGAGACAGATGAGATCGTCCTCAGGCAGATGTGCTGTCTCAAAAGAGAGTAGATTTCACAAGCTTGAAAGGCCCTTTTTTGACAACTAAGGCACCTGGCTCTTTGCAAAAAGCATTAATCAGATGCTTTGTCTGGTGGAAGCAATGGTATTTTCAGCTAAGGATCCCAATCTCAGAGGCCATTTTCTCCCTTACTGTTGTCATCCAGCCTTGGAGAACACCCGGTCACATACAGACAGATGTCTGAGTCCTCCTCATTAGATCTGATAGAGCCAATTATGAATGAGGACCTTAAGCCAGGAAAAAGTTAAAATGTTAGTTGCTAGGATCATGCACAACTCTCAGCCCTTACAGCCCCGCCTCTGACTCCCACGTGCTCCAGTGGAAATTAGTAAGGAGATAAAGCGAAGAGTGTTAGGCCGCTGGAAAGGAAAGTGACAGTCACTTAAGGGGGAGAGAATGATTATTACCTTTCACTGCAGGGTAGTTGACATTTGGACTGCTTGCCTTTGGTGCTGGCCATGGAGGAGAAGAAGGATTGACACTGCTCTCTGACCAGCCTAATGTTCAAAACCAGAGGTCGTTAGATCTTAGGGAAGAGCAGCCACGCTGTCTCGTCAGTTCCATGTGAGGCACACACATGGCTCTCAACTAGGATGGCCTCCAAAGAGAGAGGAAGCTGGTGTGCCGGGCCCCATCTTCCGTGTGCCTCATACCTGGAATATGTTTTGGGGGAGAGTGGATAGATACAATCCTGCCCACTTCAAAGGGGCTTCCCTGGTGACTCAGATGGTAAAGAATCTGCCTGCAATGCAGGAGACTGGGGCTCGGTCCCTGGGTCAGGAAGATCCCCCGGAGAATGAACTGGAAACCCACTCCAGTATTCTGGCCTGGAGAATTCCATAGACAAGGGAGCCTGGTGGGCCACAGTCCATCAGGTGGCAAAGAGTTGGACATGACTGAGTGACTAACGAACACCAACTTGAAAGTATGGAAAATTAGGGGGAAGACTGCAAATGAGAAACTGCTAAGGTTAAAGCATTCTTGGTTTCAATTTTATACCCATTTTTCTTACCAAGTGACATCATCTCACGGTCACACCAAAGATTATCAGTAGTGTTCCTAGGAAATCAAGGGCCTTGTTTTTCTGTCCCAAATGGGCACCATTTGGGCCCATGTCACAAAAAGTGAGCACCGTTAAATGCAGTGACTGAATTAGTGAACGACTGGTCTTCTCTATTTCCAGTGTGACCCAGTTTGTTTATTTTCCACACAGCTAATTTAAATTGTGAAGTTTAGTTAATACAGATCAGCCCAGTCCAAGTATATGAGAGGGAAGAATGTCCGCCTTAACTTGATGCCATGTCCTTATGACAGCATTGATCTTGTCTCACCCAACGTTCTGAAGGCCCTTTGGGCTCTTCCTGTTGCTAATGATTGAGAGGTGTTCAGCAGTCCTGTTTTGTGGGGTGGGGAGCAAGCCTAGTTCCCCCAGCATTTATTGCCTGTGCTGGGTGTCTCAGGATAACTCATTTAATTTAGAACTTCACCATATACTCCGT
This sequence comes from Budorcas taxicolor, assembly GCF_023091745.1. Taxonomy (NCBI): domain Eukaryota; kingdom Metazoa; phylum Chordata; class Mammalia; order Artiodactyla; family Bovidae; genus Budorcas; species Budorcas taxicolor. The sequence goes on from NC_068913.1 coordinate 18,079,784, forward strand.
TGCACATCTGCTTTAATTCATCATGTCTAAGTCCTGTCTTCTCCAAGAGACAAGAAACTGTCTCTTCAATGTGCTCCATAATATCTAATGTGGTACAGGTAGGTGTGTTTGGACTGAGTCCATTGGTGATGCTCACTGTGAAGCACAGACCATCAGATGATGCATCACTGTGGGCTCCAAATAGTTAAAACCATATCCTTTTACTGGGATGCTCTGGTGACAGTGTCTTCTACAGAAAAAGTTTTGTCTCTGATAAGGATGCTGTTTGGATGGCAGAGTTCAGCTGTCACCAAGTTGGTGGCAGTGAAATCAACTTCAGGGGCAAGAAACTCACTCGGCATATGCTACAGAAATGAGAAGATGCAATACTATTTGTTTACCCTATACTTAAGATTTGTAATAAGGGACCCACTTTAGAATCATAGTATATTGATTAGCCTGGCGTGCTGCAGTCCATGGGGTAGCCAAGAGTCGGACAGGACTGAGTGACTTAACTGAACTAATATTGATTAGATGGTACTTTTGTCTCATCTCCTAGAGTTCTGAGCCCCTTGAAGGCAGGGCCTGTGTGTTATTCATCTTTACATTCTTTAGGGCACTACCTGGGCACATGACGAGTGTTGAAATTAAGGTAACCATCGAAGGACTCTTAAATCATGAGAACTACGCTTATGAAACATTACTTTGAGGGGTGGAAAAGCAGTGCTTGCCACTGGAGATGCCATAATACTCACTGGTTGAATTATTTCTTTTTAGGCAAGCAGCATACAAATAGAGACTGTGTACACGTGTGCTCAGTCATGTCTGACTCTCTGTCACTTAATGGGCTGTAGCTCATGAAGGCTCCTCTGTCCATGGGATTTCCCAGGCAGGAATTCTGGAGCGGGTTGCCACTTCATTCTCCAGGGGATCTTCCAGACCCAGGGATCAAACCCACACCTCCTGCAGCTCTGGTATTGGCAGGTGGATTTGTTACCACTGAGCACATTGAAAACCCTATAAAGACTAACCATGGACAAATGAAACAGGCTGCCTGGGACCTATTTATTGGGTTTAAAATATTGAAAAAGTACATAGAGTTTAAAAAGTATTGCTATTCGTTGGGATGGTACTTGAACACATTATTGGCATATTTCACAAACAATAAGAAGCACCAGATTTTAAGGGAACTGTTTTGGAAGATGGAAATGTTCTCCCACTAGACTGTGGTGATGGCTACACAAATTTACCAGAAATCCTTGAACTGTTCCCCTACAATGGATGAATATCATGGCATGTAAATTATAGTTCAATAAAGCCATTTTTAAAAAATGACCAGTATTTGGTGTAATCCAGGAGTAACATAACCTCCCTGGTTCCTAGAAAATTGGCCTATGGGCATTTTCCTTCCAAACCCGAATCACATAAATAGTGGTAGATGTGGAAAGTTAAAATCGCAGTCTCATTGAGTGCCAAATAACACTGAAAGAGGTAGCATCTAACTGGGTCAGTTTCATCTTTCCCTACAATCCTCTCCTGGACGCTGAGGGTCAAGATCCACCTGTGCTCGGCAGAAACCTCACACAACCTTTTCTCAGTGCTAGCAGCCTGGCCGCTGTCTCTCAGGGCAGGGCTTCTCGAAGTGTGGTGCCTGCCCCAGCAGCTGGGACATCACCTACTGAATCAGGATCTCCGGGGTGGAGTCCAAGGAGCCGCAAGCCCTCAGCAACCCTCCTGTGAGTGCAGTGTGGGAGGCACTGCCACAGATGGTTCCCAAGGGGCTGCTGTGGCCCCATCTCTGTCAGGATCAGGTTCATCTGAAGCCAGAGCTGGGACAAGGAGTGATGCCCTCCTCGGAAACAGAGCACCCACCTCCCAGCTCCTGCAGCTTTAAGCTCCTTGACCCCACTGGGCTCTCTGAGTTCAGGGAGGCCCACACTTCCAGACAGAATCCAAATGGATGCAGAGAAAAGGCCGGTGAGAGGTGTGGAAGGCCACCCCTCCCCCATCTCTAAAAGCTGATACAGTGGGAACACGAGATCATTCTTCCCATTTCAAAAATATGCACAACATTTGGCTCCAGAGAATTCTGGAAAAGAGGCAGGTTCAATCGTTGTCTTTTTTCAGAGTATAAGATAGAACACACTCCTCAAGAAAGCAGAAATAAATGCACATGTCAAAACACAGACCGCCTCACTGTATGTGATGGGCATGTTCCTGAATGGTTATAAACAAACAGAACGTCTGTATATCAAGTCATATTTTTAGAGTCCCAGAAACACAAGTCATATTTTAAAGCCTATCATTTAAAGGATTATAACGGCGGGCTCCTTTATAAAGACTGTGCCAAGTCGCTTCAGTTGTGTCTGACTCTTTGTGACCCCAAGGACTGTAGCTCGCCAGACTCCTCTGTCCATGGGGATTCTCCAGGCAAGAATACTGAAGTGGGTTGCCATTTCCTTCTCCAAAAATCTTTGCGACCCCATGGACTATACAGTTCATGGAATTCTCCAGGTCTGAATACTGAAGTCGGTAACCTATCCCTTCTCCAGGGGATCTTTCCAACCCAGGGATCGAACCCAGGTCTCCCGCATTGCAGGTGGACTCTTTACCAGCTGAGCCACAAGGGAAGCCTTGTCTGTATAAAGACAGTGTCTTCTAATTGGATCCCTTTGTAACTGTGGAGTTCTGAAATATTGCTCACCTAAACACTCAGGAGAAAGAAATGGCAACCCACTCCAGTGTTCTTGCCTGGAGAATCCCAGGGATGGGGGAGCCTGGTGGGCTTCCGTCTATGGGGTCACACACAGTCGGACACGACTGAAGTGACTTAGCAGTAAACACTCAGGAACCGTAAGAGCGACATGGAGAATCTACAGACTTGGGGGCTTCTCTGCTGCCAAGGATACGGAGGAGGATGCGCATAAACACACTGCCCCTTTGGAGACGAAGATGATAGATGATGGGGAAAGTAGGCCTCAGAGTTTCCCAAAGACACAGGGTGTCACTGGTCTTTTGTCCCAAATGTGAAGCAGAAACAGCCAGTTTGCCAAATCACAATTTCTCTTCAGAACACCTATTAAGCATAAATCTAACAATCCAACCATTCGCACATGAGGGGAGGAAATATTATGGTTGTGACCCCAGCTATATATGTATATATCGTCATTGTTGTTTAGTTGCTAAGTCGTGTCTGACTCTTTTGCAACCCCGTGAACTGTTGCCTGCCAGGCTCTCTCTCCTTTGGATTTTCCCGGCAAGAATCCTGCAGTGGGTTCCCATTTCCTTCACCAGGGGATCTTTCCCAACCCAGGGACTGAACCCACGTCTCCTGCATTGGTAGGTGAATTCTTTACCACTGAGCCACCAGGGAAGCCCATATATAGATATGTTTTAAGCAAATACTGAGCTGAGCTGCAGTTTCACTGTCACTCATATTGCTTTGGGAATTCGTTAGGGGAGGGGTACCACTCGGGTAATTGTGGATGGAATGCCAAGCCAGACTTCAAATGTCTTGGCTTCTGTCAGGAAAAAATGCTATTTACAGAGAACGCAGTGTTGCTAATATGCCTATAATTGCCATCAACTGCTCTTCAGCTGGTGTTCGTTGGCTGAGGCATTTTTAACAGGAAGGTGTGGCTGGAAGGATGTCTTCCCCATCTCAGAGAAACTGTGTCAGGAGACGGGGTGGTGCAGGGTGGGGGCAGATGAGACTGAGAGTTGACGAGCCTAGTTCTCGGTCCCTTTGATACGTCAACTGCACTACCCGTCTGCAGGAAACACATATAAAATTTTACTGGAGCAATCCTGCCCCCTTCACTGACATAAGGGAAAATATAAATCGGCCAGAAATAATACTGGCCAGCTAGAGCAGCAAGTAGGGCCAAAGAAACACCAGCCAGTGAAGCACTTCGGCATGAGCGCAATTGCGCTGGGAGAGCGAAAGGCCAGGCTGGGCTGTGAGCGGAGCCCTGGGCGCTCTGGGGTAGGGCTGGCCATGAAGGGGAACGTGGGAAGGCCACGGCCACCGTGGCCAGGCACCAGCCTGCCGTCCACACCTGCTCTGAGCCCCAGTTTCCATACTGGCAAAGGGTGGATAAAAATTCCTACCTCGTTAGGCTGTTGTATGGATAAAATGGGAGCTCGTGGGTGAAACTGGGCGTACAGAGGCTGAAGAGCAGGCGCTCAATAAATCCAGTGATTCTGGGTTCCTGCTATCACTCAGCACAAAGGAGAACCAACCCCTGAGATTGTCTTCAGAACTTTCTCTCTTCAATTAGTGATGCAATGTCAGCTGGATCTCTCCCTTCCTTCTTGTCTGCCATCCATCCATTCATCCATCAGCCCATCCACCCAGATGTCTTTATGGAACATCGATTCCAGGCACTGAGCTATGTTTGGGAAATATGATAGCAACACAAACACGGGCCCTGCCCGTGACAACGTAAAGCAAGACAGAAAATTCAGCCCATTTTACAATGAGGTGAAATGAGAGGAATGATTAAGTACTGGGTATAAAGGGAATGGAGAGCAGAAATAGTCAACACTGACTGCTGAGGGAGGCCCTGGATGATATGCTGAACATGAGCACCTGAAGGGTGATGAGTTAGCCAAGCAGAACATCAAGAGTGTGAAGTGGGTGGAATGCTCTGGGGGGAGGAGGGGAGAATCGGGTTCCCTGGAGTCCAGCTTAGACATGACACATGGTCCCCAGCAGAACGATGTCATTAAGTCATGCTCAGTAAAGGCACGGGAGGTATGGGCAGTGATGACACCGGGGTCAGGCCCTAAAGGACCTTGGAAGCCAAGCTGAGGAGTTTAGTGTAGCTTGTGTTTATTTATGCAAGCTGAGGCTTTCCAGGTGGCTCAGTGGTAAAGAATTCACCTGCCAATGCAGGAGACACAGGTTCTTCTCTGGTTGGGGCAGATCCCCTGGAGGAGGAAATGGCAACCCACTCCAGTATTCTTGCCTGAGAAATCCCATGGACAGAGGAGCCTGGTGAGCCACAGGCCATCAGGAGGCAAAGAGTCTGACATGACTCAGCGACTGAACAGCAGCAGGAGAGTCTAAAAACATTATGTGGATGGTGGATAAAACCACAACTCGGCAAGGCATGAGACCCTTTGGGGACCCTTCATGTGTAAATGAGGGTGGAGGAGATGGTCACTGAGGTTCCTTCTATGGACTAATACAGGCACTTAAATTCTGCAGGAATTTAGCCAAGACCTGGGGATGAGCCATAACAGGTTTAGAAAGTGCTGCTTCTTTGACAGAACAAATAAAAATGCCAGTGGCTCATACTCTCTGTTCAAATTATCTTTAAATGCAGCCCACAGCCTTTTCTTTCACGTTATTCCATTTGAGGCCCGGAAATATCAGTTACCCAGAGCCAGGCTAAGCCAGAGACAGCAAGAGGTGAGCTCTGGTCAAGGAAAGGTGAATCTGAGATAAGGCTAAGCTTGACATAACATTGGCTTTAAGTGGAAACCCACCCAGATGGCAACAGCTGGATTAGCTGAAAAAAAAAGAACATCCAGAAGGAACAAAGGGCTGTATGTTTGTGAGATTCTGGAACAAGATGCCTAACTGTGGTTGGCAGGATCCTGAAATAAAAGATGTCCTGGTGGATTTATTTTGAGCAGATGGTTATCGTTTCAGTATCAGCATCTGTTTCTAAATTAAATCTTGATGCTGGTGGGAATAGAGAAGAATGTCTAAGAAGGCCTGGCCAGGTCTCTGCCTCAGGCAGCACCTCTGGGTGGCCGCATCCTCCTCACTGCAAGAGACCTCAGGAAGGTGCAATTTCTCATCGCTGGGTGACACAGAAAACCCTGGCCCCTACCTGTCATGCTGGCAACTTCAGAAACTCTTAGAAAGCCCGCTAAAATTGACTCCTTCATGTATTTCAGCACAATTTGATTCTAAATGTAAGTTCCTTTGTTTTGCTCTTCTAGAGCTTGAAGTAGGTGGGAAAGGAAGATATAATTGTTCTCTTACGAAATCCACCGCCCCCCTTTTCTTTCTGCTTCCCCAAGGCAAAGGGAGGCCGAAGAGGAGAGGGAGGCGGAGGAGAGGGGAGAGGTAGGAAGGGGAGAAGACCGAGGAGGTGAAGGTGGATGAGGGAGGCGGCAGTGCAGAGGGGGCAGAGAGGGGAAAGACCTCGAGGTGTCTGCGCCTGCATGCAGACCGCTGCCCACCTCTGTCCTGCAGACCCTCAGACCCCGAGGATGCAGCTCCACCTGGTCCACCCAGAGAGCCACAACGGTGGGGGCCAGACTGAGCAGGACAGTGCTAGAGTCAACGAGGGGCGACGGCGGGCACCGGCAAAGGCTGTGGAGATGATCTCAAATTCACATATTTGTTCTGGAACATCAGGCTTCTCCACTGGCTCAGTAGGTCAAGAATCTGCTTCAATGCTGGAGACACAGGAGACAGGGGTTCGATCCCTGGATCAGGAAGATCCCCTGGAGAAGGGAATGGCAACCCATTCCAGTATTCTTGCCTGGAGAATTCCATGGACAGAAAAGCCTGGCGGAGTACAGTCCATGGGGTCACAAAAGAGTCGGACATGACTGAACAACTGAAAAACAACAACGCAATTCGGGAACATCATCCAACTTTTGTGGTTGACACAACCCTTCCTTCCCACACCCACGTCTCTCCTCCATGACTCTGTGGTTGCCTTGGTCCCTGTATGCACCCGGGATGCCTAGGACCAAGGTTACAGCCATTACAACTCCGGCTCCTCTAGAAGCACCCAAGGCAAGGCCTGAGGGAGCCCGTCAGGGAATCACGTTTGCCATCAGAGATGTGGTACTTGGTGGCAACAGCACAGATTTGTGAAAAGCATGAGTTCTGGAGTCTAGCGGCTCAGGCCCACAATCCGGCCTGCTTCCTGCTGCTGCTGCTGCTGCTGCTAAGTCGCTTCAGTCATGTCCAACTCTTAGCGACCCCATGGACTGCAGCCTACCAGGCTCCTCTGTCCATGGGATTTTCCAGGCAGGAGTACTGGAGTGGGGTGCCATTGCCTTCTCCGGCCTGCCTCCTACCAGAGGTCTAATCTGGGGCAAACTACTTACTCCCTGTTTCTCTGTTTCCCAGGCTGCAAGTTGGAGATGACATCAGTGCTTGCCTGCCTGCCTGTCTGGGAAGGGTGTGGTGAGGATGAAATAACACACCTAAAGCACCTGCGGCAGTGCTTGACCCACTGCACGTGCCATATTGAGAGCTCGTTCTTGTTACTTGACCATGATAAAGGAAATCAGTTTTAGATATCAGTGTCTCTGAAGTGGGGGCTAACCCAGGGATAAGAAGACAACATCTGTGGAAAAGTACAAAGCTCCTTCAGATGACTTGAGTCTCTCCTGAGAATTATTTAGTGGTTTAGTTGCTAAGTCGAGTCCGACTCTTGCAACCCCGTGGACTGTAGCCTGCCAGGCTCCTCTGTTCCTTGGGATCTCTAGGCAAGAATGCTGGAGTAGGTTGCCATTTCCTTCTCCAGGGAATCTTCCTGACTCAGGAATCGAACCCAGGCCTCCTGCATTGCAGGCAGATTCTTTACCAACTGAGCTACGAGGGTTATTTAGGGGGTCTAATACCTAATAGTGGGGCTTCCCTGGTGGCTCAGTGGTAAAGAATCCTCCTGCCAATGCAGGAGATGTGGGTTTGATGTCTGGTTCAGGAAGATCCTCTGAAGAAGGAAATGGCAACTCACTCCAATATTTTTGCCTGGAGAATCCCATGGACAGAGGAACCTAGTGGGCTACAGTCCATAGGCTCGCAAAGAGTTGGACACAACTGAGAGACTTAAGTGCGTGTGCGTGCGTGCACGCACACACACACACACACACACACACACACACACACACACACACACATGCAAAGAAAACAGGATAATTCAGAGGTTACAAAATAACTCCTTTAACATTGATCCTGACAGAACCTCAGCAGAGGAAATGAAACTTTTGGCAGCCAGAATGGGTCTTGTAAATGGTAAACCAGATCTTGTCCATCCTTGGTCCAAGATGCTATGATGGTTCCTAAGTTCTTCCAACAGCTACAAGGCCTATATGACCCAGCTCGTCTCCTTTCCGAGCACTTCTCCTTCTCACCCCAACCCAAGCGCTCCTCCTACAGACCCTCAACTCTATCGGGCACATCCTCCCTTTGGGCACAGGGGTTTCCCTGCCTAGATCCCCACATGGCTAATTCTCTGGCCTCCTGCGAGTCGCTGCTCAGACCTCTTCTTCTCAGTAAGAGTCCCACTTAGTTCTCTCCCTGACCTACTTTTCCATTCCCCCGACAACAGCTCTGGCTCTGCTTTTCCTTTTCTCCATATCATTGGTAACTTTCCAGCCTACAATGTGATCTGCTTTTTCATTATGTTTTGTTGCTGTTGCTCAGTCGCTCGGTCGGGTCCAACTCTTTGCAGCGTTATGGACTGCAGCACGCCAGGCTTTCCTGTCCTTCACTATCTCCAGGAGTTTGCTCAAACTCATGTCCATTGAGTCAATGATGCCATCCAACCATCTCATCCTCTGTCATCCCCTTCTCCTTCTGCCCTCAATCTTTCCCAGCATCAGAGTCTTTTCTAATGAGGTGGCTCTTCACATCAGGTGACCGAAGTATTGGAGATTCAGCATCAGTCCTTCTAATGAATATTCAGAGTTGATTTCCTTCAGGATTGACTGGTTTGATCTCCTTGCTGTTCAAGCGACTTTAAAGAGTCTTCTCCAGCACCACAATTATCTTGTCTCCATTAGAATGTGAGTTCCTGGAAGGCAGAAGCCTTGCCTGTTTTGTTCTCAGGTGATTCCCCAGTGCCTGGCACCCAGAGGACTTAATACATATTTGCTGGACAAATAAGAATCTTGCTTCAGTGCTACTAGGGCGGCAACCTCCAGTGAAACTGTTTGCCTGAGACATAAATGGCTTCCCTTTAAAGTACCTCTTTCTCTTTCCGTAGTGCCAGCTTGCATCTCTCATGCTGTGTGACCAACTCCCTCCTCAGCCCCAAGTGTGGCCGTGGGCCTTTCTCCTGGCCGTGGGGCAAGGCTGAAATGCCAAGCCCATGGCTGCTGCCCCTGTCTCAGCTCTTGGGCAGAGTTCCGGGGACAGTGCTCTGGGCCTGAGCTGAGGTCTTGCTCCACCCGCTCAGGAAGAGGATGTGAAGCTCTGAGTTCTCACTGTCAGCCCGAGGTGCCCATGAGAGAGCGGCACTCAGCCCCTTCAGCTAAGGAGGCCACCACTGCTCCTGGCTGCAGCAGGTGCCCAGGTGTCTCCAAAGCTGGGGGCTCTGGGGCGGGGCGGGGGGCGGGGGGGGGGGGCGTTCACCCTGCAGCACGGCTGGAGGGTCTCCAGCAGCCCTGAGCTTTGAGCTGTGGATCCCGCTCCGGCCCTGCCTCTCCCGACTCTCCCACGCCTTATTAGCGCCTCCACCACAGGTGGGTGGGGGTGAAACCTGGTCTCTGGCAACCTTGTTCATCTGGGGTTCCGGCAAAAGAGGTGATGAAACTCGGGTGAGACTCAGGGCAGAGAAGTAGTTTTAGATTGCAGTTATCCCTCTCATCTCTAACCTCATTACTGAGAATAAACGAGATGGCTACAAAATAGGGCTCAAAAAGGAAGATGAAAGGAAACACGTATTTCATAAAAAAGAGGAAAGATTTTCTTTTGGTCTTGCCCACCAACTTTCGCCACGTCCATGATCTCATCTCCAAAGACCTGAGTGTTTTTTTTTTTAATAGCCCATAATTACTTAGTCATTCCAGTTCTGCTGTTTGTTCTCAGCTCTAAGTGCCAGATAAACATGCTGTTTATTAAGGAGATAACCTAAATTCATGGAAAAATCAAAACAATTTGAGAACTTCTGAACAGTGATTCTTGTCTTATAATTAAAACATGGAAAGAGCAAGAAAGCATTCAGATACTAAAATGGTTTCCTTCTCAAGGTCTGTTTAGAAACTCCAACTTAAAAATTTAACTTTCAACCTGAGTGTTAGTTTCTGCACTCGAAATCAATCTGCTCTGCACATCAATAATTCTGAACCAGCATGTGAGCTGCTGGTGAGCTTTGGGGTACCTTGATCAGTGTGAAAACTCTGTTTCTGTTGGGCCATGTGTTTCAGGCAGAACAGGAATGGCTTAAGCTGAGGGCATACTCAAGAATGGGGTGGGCCATGGTGGCAGAGGGAAAAAGCACCCAGAAAGCCCCATGTCTATGGGAATGCTGTCTCACGAGTATATGGGAGAACTCAGCTAGGGCACTAGCCAGGCAGGAATGGCCACGTGAATAGGCCACAACTGTGAAGGCACTCTGATCTCTCAAGGGTGCCATGAAAAAGTCTAAAACCAAAGTAAGACAGGAAGACTGAGGACCACCCCTCTAGCCTTTGATTAATAGGAAGTGTTACCATGGAGAGAAAATTATGCAAAGAAGAGGATTTTAAACCCTAATATGTATCTTAAGGCTAGAATGTGATTCTGAAGCTTCAGCTAAAGTCAATGGACACAAAAGAAAAATACAAAAACAAAAAATAAGACACTGGATATAAGATAAAAATCAGAAAACACAAAAAAGAAGATAAAGAAAAATAGGTCTTTGGATTAAAAAACAAACAATATATCACCACCCTCACCACCCCCACCCCCATTACAATCCCTGTGGTCCGTACCTTCCAGCGAGGCCTGTAAGTCTTTTATGTTTTGATCTAGAAGCTGTGAAGGAAGGAATCCTGAGCCTGCCTGGGGCCTGGGGTCCAGCTCTCCTGGGGCCGCAGCGGGCACTGGCTCCTTCAGCCGACCGTCTCCAAACACAGCAGCCCACTCTTTGCTGAACTCGCCCTCTTCCAGGGAGGAAGCGTTGAAGATCTCACTCAACAGCAGCAGGTCCTCTTTGTCAGCACCTTCAGGTTCGGGGGTCCCTGCCACTGGGCCCAGGCAAGCTGATTGAAGTAACAGAGCACAAAAACACATCACCCCCACAGGCTTGGCTTCTAGGGAATAGATGTGGTAGGGGCTGGGCTGAGACAGACCAGCTAGATTTTTTTAAAAGTTAATCAAAATATAAATTAACCCTATCACAGAACTTCAGAAATTTCCCACTGAAAGCAAGCACGATCCTACGGGGCCTTCCTGTTGACAGACATGCCCTCTCCCCCTATGGCCCCCAAGCCTCTTGCTTGTAAAAAAGTTTAAGCTTCCGAGGCCTTCCCAGAGCACCAAAGAGCAAATTTAACCAGAGAAGTAAAAAAAAAACACAAAAATGAAACAGAAACAAAGAACAATGAAATGAGACCCTGGGTTGGCCGAAAAATTTGTTTGGGTTTTTCCATACTGTCTTACAGAAAAACCTGAACAACTTTTTGGTCAACCCAATCATAATAGCTTAGTCATAAAACAAAGTCAAGGACATTTAGTTTCTCCTCAAGGGCTATATAGATAATATCCTGAGCCATATCCTTGAGTTGTTTTTCAGATACTAAAACTCCCACCCAGTGGAGGAAGTTAGCTACATACTGACCACCAGCACTTAGACAGACTGGAACCAGATGATGACTGAGATTCCTGAAACATCACCCTGTTACCTCACCATCACCCAATCAGACAATTGTACTTGAGCTGATCAGGCACCCTGCAACCCATACCTATTCCCTAAAAGGGATCATGGAGTTTGGGCCTTTTGAGCATGAGCTGCCTCTCCTCCTTGCTTGGCCCTCCAATAAATGCTGTAATCCAGTGTCAGTAAATTGGCTTCAGTGCAAGTGGAGCAAGCAGATCCTTGTTTAGTTTTCCCGCATTTCCTTTCCTTCAAAGCAAGACCAATTTCTGAGCATCAGTAGAACTGCATTGAAATGGATACATGGATATGCGCTCAGTCGTGTCCAACTCTTTGTGACCCCCTGGGCCCTAGTGGGCTACAGCCCACTAGGCTCCTCTGTCCATGGGATTTCCGAGGCAAGAACATTGGAGTGGGTTGCCATTTCCTCCTCCAGGGGATCTTCCCGACCCAGGGATCGAACCCACATCTTCTGTGTCTCCTGCATTGCAGGTGGATTCTTTACCAGCTGAGCCCTCAGGGAAGCTCAAATAGTTTCCATAAAAACTCTATAGAGTTTTGGTGTCTCCTTAAAATAACAAACTTACTATCAATACATTTCTTGGATATGAAACAAAGCCAGGCTTGAAGGCATGCTGGAGATCTTAGTTCTGGTTACTGTAGCTTCCTGAATCTTCCCACAGAAGCCTTGCATCCACAGCTGAAGCACTACATGGCAGCCTGCCCTGCCATCTGGCCTGAGGAGGGGAGCCTCATCACAGCCCAGACTGACCCAGCAGAAAGGATGATCAGAGGCGCCCTGCAACCCACACCTGTTCCCTAAAAGGGATCATGGGGTTTGGGCCTTTTGAGCATGAACTGCTTATCCTCCTTGCTTGGCCCTCCAATAAAAGCTGTACTTTCCTCTACCACATCCAGTGTCAGTAAACTGGCTTTAGTGTAAGTGGGGCAAGCAGCGGGGAGCAGAGGTTTCAGGAAGTCTCAGAGTGACCAAGAAAGACGTCCTCTTCCCGTCTCCTTTGTGGCACTGCAACTGCATAAAGCAAAGGCAAGGTGGATCTGGTTTGCCTGAGGGCAGCGGTGAAAATGACAGGAAACTGGGCAAAGCAGTCAAGGATGAGTTTCACAGGCCAAAGACGCAGCCCTGAAGGGTTGGCTGGACCAGAGGAGTGGACGCTGGACCACCCTTTCCTTGCTGTGTGACTCGCTTGAGATCCTTACCCCATCTGGGCCTCTGTTTTTTCCTCTATAAAATTATAATGTTAATAATGTCCACTTTGGAATATCCTCAGGAAGATCAAAAGGAATATATCTTAAACCTCACTGCTGGTCCAGAAGAAAGACTTTAAAGAAGAGACTGATTCTTACCAGATGAACACCGACAAAATACTAAATGGTGAGCACAAGTATAGCGGAGGTGTTAATTATCAAGAATCCTATAACCTTTCGTTGAGTTTTCTACATAGTTTAAAAACTAAGAACTGATAGGTTTATTAACTCCGGCTTTGTTGTGATATCTAATTGCCACTTGGAAACTATAAACATTTCTGCTGTAAGTTATGAAGAGAAGGAACAATCATGATTTATATTTTCTCTGAGCTAGATTTTAATGCTGATACTGACACAGTGAGGTTAAGAGGTTTTCCTCAAATATATGAGATACTTTTTTAAAGTCTTTACTTGTGATTTAAATAAAGCTCTTATCTCCGTTGGTTTTATTGGATCTATTTGCAACCACACTTTATAGAAACATTTGGGACATCTGAGTGTGCCGAGCAGACTGTCTATACACGGCCGGCGGGGGAGGAGAAATACAGGCACTTTCATATCACTGTGGTTTAAAAATAGTGGCGAAGGATCACCATATTTGGACAACTGTCTAATTTCAGCATTCTTCTGTTTGTGTTATCACAGAGGTTTTGCACCAATATCTGGCCTGTGGGTGTGGTGGTGAGAAGATGAGGAAGATGGCATTTTATTACGCCGGCTTCCGAGATGGTTCTGTGGTGATGGGGGCACTCAGGAGCCACCCAGGCCTGCTCAAGGTGGGAAGGGCCGGGCAGGAGAGACGAGGCCCTCGCCACTGGAAGCGGAGGAAGGAGCCTTGGCTGTGACAGGGCGTGTCCGCCAACACTCATCTGAGCGTCCCTTCCCACTTCTCTCTTCAGTCTTTCTCAGCATCACCCTTTTTACACACATTCACTTCGCAGAGCTCAGTACTTCCTCCTTTCAGTTGGACCTAATTGCCCAAACCTTTTCTCATGGTTTCCTTTCTGGCCGGACTGAAACCAGATGATTGTTGAACCAAATCCCCTTTATTGGAACTAATTCAAGGTGATGTCTAGACCCCAGAGGAAGAGATGACTTTAAGGGAGCACTCAGAATTGTGTGTATTCCTCCCAAAGTCACTTTAAAGCCTCCTTTGCTTTCATCTAGATATCAATCCAGGGAAGATCATGACCAGCATGAGCAACAACAAATAATATACTTGGAGAGCCCTTTGAAAATAACTATAGCCTGTGACCTAAAGGGGAAGGAAATCCAATGAAGAGGGATATACATATATATATGTGTGTGTATATATATACACACACACATACACATAGTTGTTTCACTTTGCTATACAGCAGAAACTAACACAACATTGTAAAGCAACTATTCTCCAATAAAAATTAAAAAAAAAAAACCAATCACAGACTGGAAAAGCTCTACCTTTGTGTTTACTGTTTCTGTTGTGTGAGATGGTATCTAGAATAGCCCTTTGTGGTTTTGCTAACTTAGCATCCCTTTCCTCACCCTCTTTACTTTCTCTCTGGGGAGAGACCCCTTCTCCTCCTCATCCTGGTGAGACACCACGTAAGATGCCTCACCACTTCATCCCAGGTGGACCCGTGACCTAGGCTCAGCAGAGTTCTTCATTGCTCAGGCCATGGTGACTGGCTCAGGGGTGGGCACAAGCCAGGGGCTTCCCTGAGTTTGGAATATGGAAGCTGGGAGGAAGACAGGCTCTCTTCTTTGGGATTCTAAGTTCTAGGGATGCAGAGTTGAGGCTCTCAGTGATGATGGAACCAAACGGGGATGGACACTTTAGGAGTTAGAGAATCCTGACAACACTCTTTCTTAAAAACTTTTTATTTTGTACCGGGGTATAGCTGATTAACAATGTGATAGTTTCAGGCGATGGAGAAGGAAATGGCAACCCATTCCAGTGATCTTGCCTGGAGAATCCCAGGACGGAGGAGCCTGGTGGGCTGCCATCTATGGGGTCGCACAGAGTCAGACACGACTGAAGCAACTTAGCAGCAACAGCAGCAGTTTCAGGCGAACAGTGAAGGGACTCAGCCGTACATATACATGTATCCATTCTCCCCCAAACTTCACTCCCAATCCAGACAGATCCAGCCTTTCTTGAAGTCAATCCACCCCTGTGTATCCTCAGCTACATGGACCAATATCCATACGTTCTTCTATTTTCTTTTCATATTAAAGCTAAACTGTTCAAAGAAGAATTTGTTACTTCCAACTAAATGATTCCTGACTAATAACCTATCCTATCCAAAGCAAATTTAGTGACTAAATGAAAAAAGGATGCATGGGGAGGATGTTGTCCAGAACTGGTTTTGAATAGAGGTCTTCAATTGAAAGGGGGCTTCCCTGGTGGCTCAGCTGATAAAGAACCCAGCTGCCAATGCTGGAGACACGAGAGACTAGGGTTCAGTCTCTGGGTCGGGAAGATCCCCTGGAAAAGGGCATGGCCTCCCACTCCAACATTCTTGCCTGGGAAATCCCATGGACAGAGGAGCCTGGAGGGTCTAAGGGGTCATAAAGAGCCAGACATGACTGAGTATGCACATACCTGCACATGCACACACAAGACCATTGAATGTGGCCTGTTACTTAGTGTCCTGGTTATTTAGCAGTTACAGCAGGCTATACTGTGGCTATTCTCTCTTTTAAGAAGACTTGTTCGGAGAAGGCAATGGCACCCCACTCCAGTGCTCTTGCCTGGAAAATCTCATGGATGGAGGAGCCTGGTGGGCTGCCGTCTATGGGGTTGTGAAGAGTCGGACACGACTGAGCACCTTCACTTTCACTTTTCACTTTCATGCATTGGAGAAGGAAATGGCAGCCCACTCCAGTGTTCTTGCCTGGAGAATCCCAGGGACGGGGGAGCCTGGTGGGCTGCCATCTGTGGGGTCACACAGAGTCGGACATGACTGAAGCGACTTAGCAGCAGCAGCAGCAGCACACTATGGCTATTTTCTCTTTTAAGAAAACTTGTTAGCTGAAAGCAATGAAACTGACACTGACTTGAACCAGAAAGCAGAGAAACCTCCCAATTATTGCCCTGATAATTAAGATGCTTGAAATGACTATACATCACTTGTAAGAAAAATATAATTACCAATAGAAAGTTCAGGTTTAGGTCTGTAACCCGACAAGTCAAGACTTGAAAAATAACCCTAGTCAGTCGGCTCTTAAGAATCATGCTATCATTTTCTCTGGAAATAATTCAACTCAACAGTGAGAAAATGAGAACATAGCTAGATACGATAAGAAGCCGGTGAGAGCTACAGCTGGAGTCAGAGCTTCTACCCCTGCAGACAAGCAAGTACCAATCCTGGCTTTCTGAGCCCCATCCTGTCTTTGTCTCTTTTTAAAATGATTTTATTTATTTATTTTTGGCTTGGTCTTCTCTGCCGCGTGGGCTTTTCTCTAGCTGGGCCGAGTGGGAGCTAATCTCTAGTTGCAATGCACAGGCTTCTACCGCAGTAGCTTTTCTTGTTGTAGCCACAGACTCTAGGCACGTGGGCTCAGAACTTGTGCCTCCCGGGTTCTAGAGTGCAGGCTCAGCAGTTGCGGTGCATGGGCTAAGTTGCTCTGTGGCATGTGGGATCCTCCTGGACCAGGAATCGAACCTGTATCTGCTGCACTGGCAGGTGGATTCTTTACCACTGAGCCACAAAGGCTATCTGCCTTTGTCTTAAAGAATGAACAAAGGTGGTGGAGATCACAGGTGCCAAATCCACAGATATGCCTCCAAGCCCCCTTCATGCCCTTGCTAGTTCCTCAAGTCTCCATGTTTACTTTCCTACCAGTAACCCAATCACAGATACAACTACAAACATAAAGGCCAGCACACGTGACATACTCCAGCTCTCACTGCTTGGCCTCCAACTCTATGCCTCCTCATGCACCCCTCTTCCTTTGTGACATTAGCCCCCACTGTGCTCTCCCCATTTTGGGAAGCCTGCTCCACCTCCAGCAATATTCAACTCTAGCATCTGTAATCATTCATCTTCCAAGGCTTCTCCCTGGCCTCAAGTCTGTGCACACTCCAACAGTATCAGTCTTCACTTGATACTGCAGTTACTGCAGTCTCCTCCAACACCTCCCTGGTGGCTCAGATGGCAAAGAATCTGCCTGCAATGCCGAAGACCTGGGTTCAATCCCTGGATCAGGAAGATCCCCTGGAGAAGGAAATGGCAACCACTGCAGTATTCTTGCCTGGAGAATTCTATGGACAGAGGAGCCAGGCAAGCTATAGTCCATGGGACTGCAAAGAGTCGGACATGACTGAGAAGACTCACACTTCCACTTTCACTTTTTTACCCCACGCCTCCTGTCAAATCACTGTTGAAGTTTCTTCTTCCTTCTACAGCCACCCGCGCCACTTTGTTAGCACTCTTTCTGGCTTTATCTGTAATCAAGTTCCTGGCCCTGCTCTACACTGAAGTGGCCCTCTTGAAGGTTAGCAGTGAGACCCTCACGGCAGGTTCCAAGCCCCTATTCTGAGGCTGCTTGGGTCTCTTCAGCACTCTACACTACTGCCCACTCTGGAAATGCTGTCGTCTCCTGGGGTCCCCAGGAAGTGGCTCTCTTGGATGTCCTCCTGTCTTCCTGACTATACTTTCCCGGCCGCCTCATCCTACTCTGGTTGCCCTTGAGACTTCCTCCTAAGCCATCACCTCTCTCTTCCCTACATTCTCTGCAGAGAAGATCTTATGTGTTCTCTTGGTTCTAGTGTCGCCTGGGAACAGTCTCAAACCCCTGTTTCCAATTCCAAATGCTTTCCTGAAACTCTGATGACAAATTCCAGCCTGGGAGCCCTTAGGGGCTGGCCCACTGCTGAGCCTGCTGGCGTTCCATGAAAGACACTTTCCCTTTGTATGTGTGTGTGTGTGTGTGTGTGTGTGTGTGCACGCTCAGTTGCTGCAGTCATGTCCGACTCTTTGAGACCCTGTGGACCACAGCCCACCAGGCTCCTCTGTCCGTGGGATTCTCCAGGCAAGAATACTGGAGTGTATGCCCTCCTCCAGGGGATCTTCCTGACCCAGGGATCGAACCTGGGTCTCTTGTGTCTCCTGCATTAACAGGCAGGTTCTTTACCACTAGTGCCACCTGGGAAGTCCCTCTGGCTGTATACTTTTGCTTAATTCAGCTGTGAGGTTATTACTCCCTTCCTCAAATAACATCCATGGCCCCCTCTGATTGCTGAGTGAAGTGATGCTCCTTATTGTGGGCTCAGGACCTCTGCAGTCAGGCTCTAAGGTAGCCCTTTCCACAGCTCACCAACATTGTCTTCAGGGAAGTCTGTGGTTCAACAACCCTCTCCTGTGTGCCATTCTTCACACACACTCCCCCATCTTCCCATTGAGGAACCTGCTGTTTTCCCAGTGAAATGCCCAAAGGGAAGCGTCATACTCAGCTGAAAGAATCTTATAAATCATCTCCTCAAACTCATTTTATAGATGAGGAAAGAGAGACCCAGGCTAGATGACCTCAAGGTCATATAATTTATTAGTTATGGATTATCTGGCTGGGGACCCCTGGCTCACAGGTCAAGACGTTTTCTCAGTGCTGCACACTTCAGAGCCTATTAAGGATCTCCATATATAAGCAAATATTTAAATGTTCGTAAAGTCTGTAGGGTTCCTAAGGTCATGTAGCTCCACTGGCTGCCAGGCAAAATTCTTGGCTGCAGGCATCATGACAGAATGGCCCAGATGACAGACCCTCTCATCATATTTGCCTTGCTCTGCCCGAGGCTTCAAAAATCAAACCCTGTGTCTCTGCGAAAACATTCCTTAGGAACACTGATTCTGACCCCGTGAGTTTTCAATGAGTGAAAACTGACATTCAGAGGAAGCGCTAGTGTCCAGACTGTGGGTGACAGAAAACTAAGGTGGGAAAAGGGTGACTGCCCACTCCGGTGACATTTCTGAAATCATACCAAGTTTCATGACCTCAGCAGAAATTAGGAGCACAGAAGATGGAAACGTGAGTGCACAGACCCAAAATGAGAGCACAGGAAAGCAAGCAGATAAATGTCACGGCAGTTCCCTTCATGTGTGTGTGAAACAGGAAGGCGCTCGGGTCTGCTCCTGGCTCCCCGCTCTCAAAGCTATGACTAATTGTAAAAGCCTCACGCTTGAAACACACATGAAAAACCCCAAACACCAACACTATCCTCACATCACCCAGAAGACAGCACGGGACAAAGATGGGTAGGAAACCACCTTAGAAAACTAACAAGAAAAATAGTCTTCATTATAAAAGGTTCTGGGAAGAAACTGTACTTGCTTAGAATTCAAGAATACTTCTAAAATCTCCCTTCTGGTGAAAAAAGACATGGATAATAATAACAGATGGAGGAAAATCCACTGCGCCCACTCTCTGGGACACGCACACCCACAAACACATACACGCCAAACAAAAAAATCCCTCCTCCACGAGTGAAAAAAAACCCCAACAACGCTAGACACTGAGTGAGTCAGTGAGTGAAGTTGCTCAGTCGTGTCTGACTCTTTGCGACCCCGTGGACTGTAATCTACCAGGCTCCTCCGTCCATGGGATTTTCCAGGCAAGAATACTGGAGTGGGTTGCCATTTCCTTCTCCAGGGGATCTTCCCGACCCAGGGATTGAACCTGGGTCTCCCACCTTGCAGGCAAAATGCTTTAACCTCTGAGCCACCAGGGAAGCAGACCCTGAGTAGACACTAAGAAATACTTTTTCATGATCCCCAAGCCTGGTGCTCCATTGTAAAATTAGAATTTAACAAGCAAGCAATCTTACTAGAAAACTTGATGCCTGGAGCATGGGTAAATCTACACAGAACACTCCAGACTATAAGGTGATCAAGTAAGAATAGTACTTGCTTTTAAAAGTGCACCATTAGCTCATGAAAGGAAGCAACTCAGCAGTTCTCCCTAGGACACTGAGGAAGACAGGAAGAAGGGAAAGTTTATGAGAAAAGACATAGCTGTGAGGAAGCAGTCAGATCCCTAGACAGCTACACATACATGGGTAAGTATAGGAGGGGCTTCTCAGGAAGCTCAGCTGGTAAACAATTTGCCTGCCAATGCCAGAGACACAAGAGACTCAGGTTCGATTCCTGGGTCAGGGAGACCCCCTGAAGGAGGAGATGGCAACCCACTCTAGTAGTCTTGCTGGAACATCAGAGAAGCCTCGTGGGCTACAGCACATGGGGTCACAAAGAGTTGGACATGACTGGCGCGCGCACACACACACGCACAGAGGAGACCCTTCTGAATGACTGGGAAAGACCTGGGGCAGGGACGGACACACGTGTTACTGATTCAGGCTACAGCTCCTCATCCAGACCTGTGGGAGCTACTGAGTGGGGGGCCTCAGTCTTTCTGAAGTTTGGGCAGAATTCAGAATCGCAAGTCTGTATAGAAACCAAGGAAGCAGCCGACGACAAACATTTTAACTATAATATCAACAGTTTAAAAATTCTAAAATTCGTTCAGCCAGTCCCATCTGAGAGAGGGATCTTTTGGATGAAACCAAGTTAGGAGACTTAGGTGAGCTGAGTGGATGGAACTCTCTTCTGCTTTATGCCATCACTTTCTGTTCAGTATCTGAGAGTTATTTTTCTTGGCTCAACTTTGAGGAACACAAGATTTCTACCTGTTATAACCCATGAATTGAGGCTAAGGATCGTCACATGTGGTCACAAGGTGATTTTACAGCCACTTCCAAGTATTTCAAACTGTAACTCAGTTTCTTCTTCACTTGAAACCTTTGTATGAACTGACCAAATACTGGTTTTCCATTACATTATCTATTTGCTGATGTTCAGTCATTAACTCGTGTCTGACTCCTTGTGACCCCACGAACTGCAGCATGCCAGGCTTTCCTGTCCTTCACTATCTCCTGGAGTTTGTTCAGACTTATGTCCATTGGGTCAGTGATGCCATCTAACCACCTCATCCTCTGTCGTCCCCTTCTTCTCCTGCCCTCAATCTTTCCCAGCATCAGGGTCTTTTCCGGTGAGTCAGCTCTTCCCATCAGGTGGCCAAAGTATTGGAGCTTCAGCCTCAGCATCAATCCTTAGAGTGAATGCACAGAGTTGATTTCCTTCAGGATTGACTAGTTTGATCTCCTTGCAGTCCAAGGGACTCTCAAGAGTCTTCTCCAGTACCACAATTTGAAACTATCAATTCTTTGGTGCCCAGCCTTCTTTATGGTCCAACTCTCACATCCATACATGACCACTGAAAGAACCACAGCTTTGACTAATGGACCTCTGTCGGCAAATTGTTATCTCTGCTTTTTAACATGCTGTCTAGGTTTCTCATAGCTTTTCTTTCAAGGAGCAAGCATCTTCTAATTTCATTTTCTATTTAGTAGGAGAAACACATTTCACTATGACACTGAGTCGGAGTGATTTTCTGAGCCATGGTTCCTGGAGAATTGTGTCCTTGCTGTTGTCAGAAGCGGTCTGCTCTCTGACAACATTGCACCAGGACTGACTTGTTGAACAGAATCACCACTGAGAGTGAACGGGCCCCCCACGCAGCAAGGTGCTAGAGCTTACAGCCCCACCGCCAGTCCTATAAAGTCAGCCTTCCCTGGATTAAGCGCTTTTTAACTCTTGATTGTTTAGTGTCTTACATACTACAACCAGCATTTTAAATCAGGATTTGGTCCTTTTGGCAGTTTTCCGAAGGGCACATATTTGGAAGTCAACTAAGTAAGAGCATTCTCTTCTTTCATCACCTCAAGTTCTTTGCACACTGAGGGAATATTTTTATACTTGCGGCTGTGTTAATTTTTAAGCTGATGCTACCCCAGGGGCTGCAGATGTAGAAGAAGCAGATAGAGGGAAAGAATGGCTCGTGACTCAAGGAGGGCGAAAGGAGAAATTACGTCAAACTGTATTTAACCAAGAAAATTTGTAAATACATTTTTCTGCCTGAGAATGAGTACACAGTTTGAGGAAGAGCACGTTCATCTCTTTATCTTCAGAATTAAATTGAGTGCTCAAAAAAAAAACAAACAAAAACAGCCTATGAGCTGGAATTTGACGAAACAAAGATGTACCTATAAACCAATGAGGTGTGGAAGTTGTTTTAAATAAGGAGAAAGATGGCAATCTTATTCCAATGAGTCTTGGCCCATGGGATGGAAGAAGCTCATGACTGTATCTTGGAAAGGAGCATTTCTGACTAAATTCTGAGAAGAAATGCATGGCTCCTGGGTTAGCCATGTACTACTATGACCAAGTTAAAAAAAAAAATCAAAATCCAAAAGCAAGAATTTTTTTTGGTAAGAAGTGGGGAAACATGAGACGGTGGGCTCAAATGTGCTTGTGTTTGTGGAAAGAAACATTGGAGGGATGCAAGAGGGGAGGGAGTGTTGGAACAGATAGGAGGGCGGGCAGCAGTTATGTCGCTGAGAGGTTTGTTTTTTTCCTGTATACATTTTTATTACGGTTTTGTTTTTTGCACTAATATGAACACACCACCTACTCAAAAATCATGCTTATTAAAATAATGAAATTAAGAAGGAGATAATAAAAACAAAGGACAAGCTATATAAACAAGACGTTGGGAATAAGAGAAATCATATTCCTATCAAAATAAGTTGAAGCTTATATATGAATAATTCGTTAACTGTTAAGACTTGCTAAAACTAGGTAGTAGGTACCTATTATTGTTACATTATTATCTTTATCTCAGTTTGTAAGACTGAACTATTTCCTCCTCCAAAAATTAATTTGTTTGAAAACACTTTTTATTTCATCAAAATTCTATCCTTAAGCCAAGGGAGAAATGATTTTATGAAAACATAGGCCATATAATGGCAATCTGCATTATTACTTGCTTTTTTACTTTCATAATCTTATGTGATTTCAGCATTCACAAGTAAGTAGACATTCTGATAAAATACACATGGACCTTCATGAAATAGTGCATGGTGGAGGGAAAATTAATAAGGAAAGCAGGTTTCTGCCCTGAAGTTTATATTCCTTAGCCCTGGAACCTTTTTTTTTTTTTAAGCCCTGGAAACTTAATGCTAGAGTTGTGTTGCCTTTCCAATTTTGAAAAAAAAAAACTTTAACCAATGTCCTCTGTTTCCCAGACTTTCTCCTCTCACACTCTGGGAACTAAATCCAAATCAAGCAAAGACTGGGGAGAGAAAATCCTCGGCCCTAGGTAACTGGGGCTAACAGGATATCTTGGCTCACTTCTAGTCCTGAAAGAAACCTGTGAGTCCAGGGCAGACTGTACGCCAACCACCTGGGGCAAGAGATACTCTAGAATTTGGATGACAATCTCAGGGATATTTTGGACCCATGGTAAATCACTAGGAGGAGACTCTTGGTAGGATGAAAAGCAAATGTTATGAGCAAGCTGAAAACACTCAATTTCTTGGGATCACTTAAAACTAGGCATTTCTCATCCAGACCCACAGTTCTGGAAGCTCCTGTGAGGGGCTACTCAGTAAATGACTTTTAGATCTGGTGAACTGGGATGTAGGACCTAGCCAGCAAACTTCCCTTTGCATTTAACTAAGGTTCAGTGAAGATAAGCACTGTGCATCAGCTTGGCAATATTTCTTTTTATTTTTTTCATAATTAGATTTTTTTCTTTTTGAAAATTACATAAACTCATCATTTATAATCTATTTATTTGTTTGTTTATTTTTGGCCATGCCATGTGCTGCATGTGGGGTCTTAGTTCCCAACCAGGGATTGAACCCATGCCCCCTACAGCGGAGGCTCAGAGTCTTAACCACTGACTGTCAGGAAGTCCCTGCAGGGCAACATTTCTAGTCCTACATCTCAACTGCTTACCATTTAGACAGTGTCCCTGTGTCAGAGATCATGAAAGACCCTTTGCATACTTGATCTTCGAACCTGAGAGTAACCCAGCAAGACTGTTGCTACTGGTTCCAGTTTACAAACGAGAATAACTGAGGCTAAGAGAGTTTAAGGATGAAGCAAGTTACTTAAGGCCATAGAGATTATTTATAAGAGAACCACATTCAAAAGTCAGGTCTGATTCTGAAAGCCATGTTTTTCTACTCCCGCATACAATCTCTGACATAGCACCTTTTAGCTTTACTGGTTTGAACATTATACTGATGACAGATCTGCACGCAGTCTTTGTGCATGAGGATATTTAAAGTCACCTGGGCTTCCCTCGTGGCTCAGATGGTAAGGAATCTCCCTCCAATGCAGGAGACCTGGGTTTGACCCCTGGGTTGGGAAGATCCCCTGGAGAAGGGAATGGCAACCCACTCCAGTATTCTTGCCTGGAGAATCCCATGGACAGAGGAGCCTGGCAGGCTACTCTTCATGGGGTTGCAAGGAATTAGACACAACTGAGCAACTTTAACTTTACTTCACTTCATAAAGACAAATGGCAGTTACCTAAAAACAATTGCTTGGGAATGCAAAGCTATTCAAAAGATAAAAATTGCATTTGCCTGCATGTAAACACAGTATTTATAATATTAAAAAATTGTAACCCCAAAGAAATGCATAAATCTTACCACCTTCCTCGGGTTTCATGTCTAAAAGTTCATCTACAGGTTCATTAGAGGAGAAGAAAGAAAAGAAAATTATGTCAGTTTCATTTTGTAAGGAGTTTGAGTCAAATTACTAAAATTGAGTTGTTTTCCTTAATCTGGATTACCTGAGCATGCATTATGTGTAGAGCTTTTGTCTAAGGCAGATAAAACACTTTTTCTATCTTCGGCTGTAAATAAAACACATGCATTTGGTTATCACCACTTCAGAAAGGTGTGCGAGTTCATATACTAATGTGAAGCACAAGCTTCAGGAACAAATGTATCTGAAAACTCCCTCAGACAGAAGCAGGGGTCTTCAGCTGACATTTAACTCAAGCAACTGCCTCTCAATGAACGCTGAGTTAACTGCCCTGAATCCTTGCTTTGTTTGGTAGAAAAACTATATGCCACTGATCTAACAATTCTCCTTCCAGGGACACATGTGTGACTTAAGTACCCAACAACCAATTGCTGGGGCTAATGAACCTCAGTCACATGGGCCTGGGTAAAATAAAAGGGCAGATTACTGGGTGAAAGGAGCCAACCTGTAAAGGCTACACAGCAAGATTCCAACTATATGACATTCTGGGAAAAGCAAGACAATGGCGACAGTGAAAAGATCAGCAGTTGCTAGAGTTTAGGGGAGGGGAAGACGAATAGGTGAAGTCACAGGGGATTTTGGGGACAGTGAAACCACTCTGTATGATACTGTAATGATGGATATGTGCCATTATACATTTGTCAACACCTACATGTACAACATCTAATGTAAACTATGGAATCTGAGTAATAATGATATGTCAATGTTGGTTCACTGATTATTTACCCTGGTGGGGGATGTTGCTAATGGAGGTGTCTATACATGCGTGGGGGCAAGGAACACGTAGGAACTCCTTTTGCCTTCTGCCCAATAAAGTGTGTGTGTGTGTACACAACAGTACAGCCTTCAAACTTGGTTTGCTCATATGTACATTAGACTTTCTACAAGTCCCAGGATAAAAGACAGATGGCAGTTCTTTATAATGGATTCCATTCTATGTATCCATGAAACAGGGTGATCAACAGGTACAATCTCAAAATATTATGCAACTACCACAGGCAAGTGAACACACTGCACAAAGAGAAAACTTCATCCCCCTGTGTTGTCACATGTTGTATAAGCGCCTTGAATACAAACATAATAAACTGGAGTTTACATGCTTCCACAAAACTAAAGTTTCCTGTTCAACTACTTAAGATTCCCACAGGTTTCAGGCTATGGGCCTTGCATGATCCTGAGGTTGGTGGGTGTGGATCAATACTGTTCAGAGAACTCTTACATGGCTAGCCTGCCTCTCTGCCTTCTTCTACCACTTCCTCCCTCCCTCCCTCATGCTTTAGGACCTTGTTTCTCTGACCTTCTCCTGGTTCTCCCTGGCTCACAGTCTTCACTCAGGCTGTTTCTTTTGCTTTGATAGGTCTTGCAATAGCCTTGACTGAGATAATTCCCCGACACCCTCAAACAGGTGAGCATTCCCAATCACAAATACCTGTAAACAGCCCTTGTAGCTCTCACCCAAGTTGGAGTTACCCAGTAACTTGTGTAATAGTTCGCCCCATGTTGGAAGGATCTACCACTGAACACCCAGAGCCCCGTGTTGTGCCTGCCCCAGATAAACATGTGCTGAGCAAATGAACAAAGACATGCATAAGGGAAGGCAAACAAGTATGAAAGGATGACAGGAAGTCAAGCTGTGGAGGCAGAAAGGTGACAGTTTGTTTTTCCTGTTCAAAGACAGATGGAGGAAAAGCAAACGAAGCAGTCACATGGGAGAAGGAGAAGAATAAAGCAGGTGACGGGGTTGGAAAAGAAGCAAGAAAGATGGAAGGAAGACAAAGCCTGGGGAAAAAGATGGAAGGGAGGGGGGATTCCGGGGTGTACTCTGCCTCTCCGGTCTCCGGGAGACGACGGAGCAGAGCGGAGGCGGGTGTGTCCTGGGAGGGACAGGCTGAACGGGCGCCTGAGGTCATTTCAGATCTCTTCACATTATATAAAACTGGTCCCTTCATCTCCAAGGATTCAAGTCCCAGTGAAAGACTCAGCTTTCCTTCCCATGAGTTCCATCACACTCAACCCGACCCTGCGCTCCTTATGAGAGAACTGCCGATGGAAGAGCGGGCTGTAACGGCAGGAGGCGGGGATTGCTGACAAGCCCTGCCCAGCACAGGATCTGGGTCACAAGCGCTGTGACCCTCAGGATCAGAGGAGGGTCAGTATGCCCCAGGCATCTGGTGTCACTCAGTGAGGAGGAGCCTGGTGCGCTACAGTCCAGGGGGTCACAAAGAGCTGGACAGGACTGGGTGACTAACACTTTGCTTTTACACTTCACTAGTACAGAGCAGGCCCAGGAAATGCCTGGAAGAGCAGAGTCCGAGCCCTCCCATCGGATTCCCAACAAGGACCAGCACCCACCCCATGGCACAGCGGAAATCACACCCCCCAGTGTCATTACGTGATCTCATCACAACCGTCCCCACAGCCCAAACGTCGTGATGGTAACACAGCAATGTTGTCACCTATTGTAAAGCAAACAGCTCTCTGTCGAGTCTCAACTGTGACGCACCCCCAACAGGCTGCTGCTGAAATGACTAATGATGGCTGTTTTTTTGTTCAAAATACACAGCCTCTCTCCATAATACTATGGGGTCAACAGCACTGATATTTGAACTTTAAACTCTTAAGAAGCAAAGTAAATACATAATTTTTTCAGTTGGAAATAAAAAGGTCTAGAAGGGGTTTGACAGAAAAGAAAATGAGTTGGCTATCGTGCAGTAGTATTTCAGAAGTAATTCTGAAAAAAAAAAAAATAGAAACTTACTCTTAAAACTAGAGGATTCCTTGTGCTGGTTTTCATCCTCTAGTGAAATTAACCTTAAAATTAAAAAACAAAGTTTAGTAATATTGTTCTGAAAATGTCATACTTATGACAGAGTCAGATTTTCTGTACAATATCTATTATTGTACTTACACACACATAAAATATGAACATATAGCCATTTACATGCTATACATTTTTGGAAGAAGAAATAAATTTGCTGACTTTCTCCTGTCCCTGTACTAAAGGTGGTTAGTAGTATCTTAACATCTGGATTTGGTTTCATGCTAAGGCACGTATTCCGTAAACATCTAAGTGGGTACTTAGGTACCTAACAAAGTTAGGTACTTACTATCATTTTTAAAAACACAGTTAAAAAACTGATGGACAAGTGAGTGTTTATTCTGATTCTGTAGTTACAAAAGAGGACACCTCAGGAGTTTAGCTAAATTACTGTACATAAGGCTAACAGCAGGATCACTCTCAAATTCACAAGACTGTTGCCTACTGAACTCTCACTATTCATGGGTAGGATCACGGCAGAGACACTTCTCTGTCCTGAGATCCAGTCGGTGCCTCTGAACCTCCCTCCTAGCACAGTGGTTCACTTTACCTACCATTTCTGAACAAAATTCTAATGAAATTTTCAATGCCATTAAAAATAGTTACTGGGTTATACTTCTTGAGCTTTAAAGAGGAAGTACTAAAATAATGCAGAAATATGAAATTAATTAAAACTAATCCACACCATCTTGGGTGGTTCTTCCTCTCTGAGTAAAAGTTAATGCTTTATTCTGATTGCAGTAACACAAGGTGAAAAGAAGGCACCAGGACTCACTCCAGGCCCCGCCCCTTACTATCCAGGGGCTGTGGGCAGACCTTTAACCTCTCTGAGCCTTGCTTCCATCATTAACACAACAGGGAAAAGCCTACCTTGATCACACAGAGGGGCATCCTGAGAATGAGCTGAGATGACATGAAGAAAACACCCGGCATTGTGTTTAGTACACAGTAGGTGTCCACTAAATGGCAGTTAGATAACCATTGTGTGTTAGTCGCTCAGTCCTGTCAGATTCTTTGTGACCCCATGGCCCATAGCCTGTCAGGCTCCTTTGTTCGTAGAATTTCCCAGGTAAGAATACTGGAGTGGACTGCTATTCCTTTCTCCAAGGAATCTTCCCGACCCAGGATCAAACCCAGGTCTCCTGCATGGCAGACAGATTCTTTACCATCTGAGCCACCAGAGAAGGCCAGATTACCATTACTACTGGTAATAGGCTAAACTGCTTCCACCTAAAAGAGTCAACTGTACTAGATTCAGACCACATTCTATAGTTGTTCCTACGACAAAAAATTGCCCTTGTTTTGCAAAACACACATTTTCTCGTATTTGCTTTAAAATTACAGAGGGCCACTATGGGCAGCAAATATTTCTGCTGGACAAAAAAGATCTATCTGAACTTATTTTGAAACCCAGTAGAAATGCAAGCCTGTTTTACTACAAGACTGGCATCTAAACTTTCTTGTGTGAACAAGGAAGAGTGAATGGAGGTCAGGTGAACTACTTTGCCTTCCTAGGTCAGCTGTGACATCTCACGGACTGTGACATCTTACCAGAAAAAGCATAGGTTCACACTGAAACCTCCTCCTTGCTGTATGAGGTTAGGAATTATGCACCATGTATGTGGAAAAGTTCATCTTTCAAAGTATTTAAAATGACTGGAGGCGCATTCTCTATAAAGAGGCAAGAAATCAAGATGGAGAGTCACTTCCTACCCTCAAAGCTGCTCTCTGCTTCACAGAAGAGAAAACGGAAGGTCTGCATGTAGAAAACAAAACGTCAAAACCCGACACTTGTGTAGGAGAACCCCAGAGGGCTATACATGTTGTGAAGCAAGTTCATGGGTTATTTCCTTCTGTGAGTGAGAAGCCGGGGATTTCCCATCTAGGACAGGCCCTCAAAACTGATGGTGACGAGAGGAACAGATAGAGTCCAGGCATCCCAGACAGTGCGAGCCTGGGGCTCAGGCCAGGAGCCCTGGGCACTCCTGCCTCTTTGGCCCTAGTCAACTCCTCTCAAGCCGCCCTTCCTAAAGACCCCAGGCATGGGTCTCTTATCAGGACAGGCGGGTCCCTGCCTAGAGGAATATGTGTGGGGAGGAGTCTGGCCTCTGTTTTAGTACATCTACTCTGAGAACTGAGGAAAGAAAGCCATCACCCTGTGCCAGAGACCCCAGCAGACTCGGCCAGGGAGGGAGGCGAGCCCTTAGCTGTGGGAAGGAAGGTTTGCCAAGTGAAGGAGGCATTCATTACTTACTGACTTGGCTCTTCCGCCACGGCCTCTGCACTTTCCCGCTGGGCGATCCTCTTCTTTTCTTCTTTCTCCACCAGTTTCCTCATAGGGTCTTGTAAGCTCTTGATTGTGATAATGGGAAAGAAAACAAAAGCAAAAGAAACATCAGTTAAAAACACAACTGCCACTGGACCCAGTCATCAAACCTTGAATGAGACGTTTCGGGAGGTAACCTTGAACCAATGAAGTCAATAGGAATGAAATCTTATGTTCTTGGACTCATCCAAGAAATATGAGCTTGTAAAGGAGAGTTGTTTTGTCACTAGATTTATGTTTTCCCTTTTGTGATAAGTTATTCAAAAGAAAGCCTGTTGGCAATTGCTAACTTTATTTTCCATCTTTAACATGCAGCTAAGATAAACACTCCGTTCTGTCTGCAGCCCACACACTGACAGAACAGAAGTTTGCTCTCCCTCAAAGATGAGACCATTTTATTTTTAATTTTGTTTGCTATTTTGCAATCTAAAACAGCTTATTTAAAAAAAAAAAAGAGCAAACTCCCCCTCCCACACTTTTTTTTTAAAACTCAAAATAGTGGCTTAACATATTCTGACAAGTTAACTCCCACAAGTGGACAGAGAAGGTGCATCTAAATCTTCATAGATTAAGAACAGGTGAGAGTCTTGTTTTGGCAAATAATTTCTTTGAGTGACTGTTCTTAAAGTTTATTAAATATTTAAGGAAAAGTTTTGTTTTTGTTTTTGTTTTTTTAAAAAGCAAGTGCCTAGGAACTGTACACCAGTGACAATGCCTGAAAAAGCAAAACATTCCTGTTAACAATTGAATAGTGAGTTACACAAAAGATCTCTATTTCTGGCCCTAATTATAATTCAAACACAAAGGAAGTATTTCAAGATACTTATCCTGCTTCTATTCTTATAACTACTAAAATTCAAGTCCTCATCCTTTGGGTCTTCACCTCTCTGTTCCTGTCTCCCTCGTTCTCATTCTTCACTTTTCTAGCATGACACACACACAGAGGAGGCAATTACTTCTCATTTACCAATGGATGACCAGAGGGCTGGGCGAAGATGGTTTGAAGGCTGAGTCTCGGCAGAGCAGAGCTGGGGTTGATTTTGGAGTCTGCTATGGCTTCCTGGTGGGTCAGATGGTAAAGAATCTGCCTGCAATGCAGGAGACCCAGGTTTGATCCCTGGGTCGGGAAGATCCCCTGGAGAGGAAGTGGCAACCCGCTCCAGTATTCTTGCCTGGAGAATCCCATGGAAAAGAAACCCGGTGGGCTACGTCCATGGGGTTGCAAAGAGTCAGACACAACTGAGCAACTAACACTTTCAGTTTTCACGGACATCAGATGGATGTTGGTGTCACCTCTCCTGCCAGAATAATTTTCCTATAATGCCCAGGTCATCATGTTACTCTTTTTCTCACAAACCCATAGTACTTTCTTATTTCTTTCCATTTCTAAACTTTCGTGAGCAAGTTTTAAGATCTTCTAAAATGTGTTCCTGTCCTACTCTTCCAAATGCCTTCCCACCAACCGCAAGAGACTTTCCATTCAATTAGGCTTCTCTCTTCCTGGTCTCCTGTGCGCAAGTTGCTCTCTTCCTATCATTGCTCATTCTGCTGCTTTAACCTCAAAGGCTCTTGATTTTTGTTGTTGTTGTTTAGTCGCTAATAGCAAAGAGTTGTGTATGACTCTTTGCGACCCCATGGACTGGGGCTGGCCAAGCTCCCCTGTCCATGAGATTCTCCAGGCAAGAATATTGGAGTGGGTTGCCACTCCCTTCACCAGGAGATCTTCCAGACCCAGGGATTGAACTGCATTAGCGGTGGATTCTTTACTGCTGAGCCACCAGGGAAGTCTAAAAAACTCTCTTTACCTAACTGTTTATACTCGAAGTCCTATCGGTTTTTGCAAAGCCCAGATCAGTTACTACCATTTTCCATAAATCCTCATTCACTGAGCATGCCAAATTCAAGAAAGTCAGCCCATCTCCAAACTGTAGATACATATAGTGTTATTAATATTTTATTATACACATTCTATATTAGGATTTGTTTCTTAAAAATATTTTTTAAATTAGAAAAATGACAAAACCACATGTAGAATGTTTGGAAAGCGAAAAAAGGAAAAATTATTCATAATTTCATTTGCTTAAAATTGTAAGTTATTATTTTCATATATTTCCTTTCTGACTATTTTCATACTCATTTACTTACATAATTGGAATCCTTGTTTGTATAGTAGATATTTTTATTTTGTATAGTAGATATTTTGTAGAGCAGAGATGTCCTCTTAACCAATTTATGTAGACATTTCATGTTCAAAACAATTACAGTGCAGAATGTAAGAAAGATTTTATATCTTAAACACTAATATTGAATTAAAAATATAAATGTGCATTCATTGTCAATAATCTAGATTCTCTTTAATCTTTGTCCCCTGGTTGGGGTTCTGAAGCATTTTCTTGCATAAACTACAACCAAAAAGCCCTGCCATCATTTTTAATGATTCCCTGTTCCTGGACATTTAGATTAGTACACTCAGTTAGCAGTGTTTAAGCACATACCAAGGAACAGGGACTGTTTTGGGTGCTGGGGATCCATGGCACGCACGACGGACAAAATTATCAGCAAGTGGTGAGTTCAGGCAGAGAACTGAAATAGGGGGCTAGAAATTGACTGATCATAGTCTGCACTTCCCTTTCACTTTTCACTTTCATGCATTGGAGAAGGAAATGGCAACCCACTCCAGTGCTCTTGCCTGGAGAATCCCAGGGACGGGGTAGCCTGGTGGGCTGCCGTCTATGGGGTCGCACAGAGTCGGACACGACTGAAGCGACTTAGCAGCAGCAGCAGCAGCAGTCTGCATGAATGTCCTCTTTTAGAAGTGATATTTCAGCTAAGAGCTAAATGGCATAAAGGAGGCAGCTACAGGCAGCTCAGGAAGACCACGGGGCCCATGTGCAGAGGCCAAGAGGTAGAAACAGCTTGGCTTGTTTGGGCTGTAGTGTAGGGGGCAACAGGAGGAGTCTCATGAGACCTGGATGAAGAGGCCAGCAGGGCTCACACAGGGAGCTGTTCCTTTACTCACACTCCTCACTCCTTAGCATTCTCCCCCCGTTACTTTCCTCGCGCTCGTTTGCTTTTTCCATCTCTCCACTGCCCGACATTTAGCTAAATGGAACCCACGATCCTGGCCTGGAGGGGGAAATGCTGTGAAGGGCAGCACTGGGACAAATGAGGCAACTGGAATATGGGCTGCACTCTGGGTGTTCTCTCTTTCTGTCTCTCTCTATCCACACACACAAACACACCCATAAACGTCTGCTAAAAGCTGGGCACACAAGTGTAAGTGTATCTTAGAAATGTGCACCCACAGGAGGAGTTCAACAGATGTCAAGGACTTACTCTTTTCAATTGAGCTGCCAATCATGGCATTGTATTCCTACACACCACACACACACACACACACACACACACACACACACACACACTGCTTCCAGCAGTTTTGTTCTCTAAAGAGTGGTCCAACCCTGGTCAAAGTGAAGCCAGGAGAGTTTCCAGCCAGTGCTCCGATGGCTACATGTCTCGCTTTTAGGTTCTGGGACACTGGCTCAGGCCTGCCGGTTGGCCCCAGTTATCTCCTCCCTGTGTTTCCTTTGTATCCAGCAGCTCTGGCGGGGCCAGGGCGGCCCTCTCAGCCGCCGTGTCTAGCTGCCACAGCGCTTGCCTAAGCCCCTGAGATGCCCTTGACAGCTCCACGGTTATCATCCTTTCTGTCTCTAGGCTGACCTCCCCTCAGAACCACACTCCAGCAGCTCTCAGACAATCCCTTTGTAATGTAAACCACTTTTTCCTTCTTTTCAACCCCTGCCCCTGTTGGGCCATTAGGAGGGACTCAGTTGTTGGCTCCCTGTCCCCACAATCACAGTTAAGTCACTATTGTTCTTCACCCACAGAAAGGTCGCGGTTCCAATTGCTGCTTTAATTTATTATTAATAATTCCTGTGACAATCATGCCTTTCTTCCTCCTATTACCATTGTCCTTAAAACAATTTGGTTGTTGTCACTCAAGAGACGTACTGTGTGTGCACTTGTTGGTTGATAAATTAATGTACATAAGGTTAAGCTGCAAAAATTAGAGCTCTTTAGATAGGACATTCTAAGGCTCAGGAGAATAATATGGAAAGGTTTGTAAAATCGTAAGCAAAATGAATACTGAGCACATGGGCTTGTTCATTAAATATCAGAATTCTGAACTAAGGGTACTCATGTGTATGTATCTCTCTATAATTCATGCACAACAATTCACTCATTTAAAGTGTACAATTCAACGATTTTCAGTGTAGTCCCAGTTGTGCGACCGTTACCACCAGCAATCTGAGAACATTTTCAGAAGGCGTCTCTTGCATTAAGAAAGAGACTTAGGCCAAACTAAGCCATAGGTTCCTCTACAGAGCAATGGGAAAAACCACACACTACCACATATGGAACTTGCTTCTTACAAAAGATGGCACACACTGAAGATACAAAGAGGCTGGGAGGAACTCTGGAACATTGCGGAGGACACATCATGCCTGCCCTCCTCTCTCAAAATTAGTTCCTGGGTGTGACTGTCCGATTCAGGATACGCTACACAGTGAATCACGACTCTCTCCCAGGTTTGATGACAAAGGCCCAACTGGGGGCAGGGGGTTGGAGGTGAATTCTTCAGATTATTTTCAAGTCCATAACTCAGCTGAAAGCACTTAACCCTGCAGCATCCTTAAAAGTCAGAGGTGACAGCATATTCTGTGTAACACGAACATCTGCTCAGGCAAAAGGAATCTCAGAGGCCTGGCTGACTATACTGACCAGGCAGACATCAGATGGAAGTAGTTTGAATCACTGATGCACGCCATCTTCCCATCCATATCCAGAAATAACATGTCAAAGCATTCTGTTTCTAAACCCCAAACCTTCTAGGACCTTCATTAAAATTGCTTGTGAAAATCACTGTGCATTAGAATTGATACAGCCTCGTGTAAGACAGAAAGGTTCTCTGTGAAGAAGAGAATGTCCTAGACCAAATAATCTTTCTCTCTTAGGGTTGCACTGACATGCTAACAGTTTCCATCAATGCCTAAATGGTTTCAGGAAGCACACACACAACATGTAAGATCAGCATGACAGAGGAAACGCACAGACCGAGCTTGCAAAAGTGTCTCAGAGAGGAAACAGCTTAATATAATAATGGGAGTTACTACTTCCTGTATTAGAAAAATAAAAGCAAGAGCAACATTCATCGAATGAAAGAAAAACTACTCAGCAAAACAAATTTCACAGCCAAACACCAGCAGCCAGCCCTCATCTAACGACCTACATGTAATGTTTGACAGGAGGGTCAAAATTAGACATTTTCTCTAATCTTTAATTATGACTTTTAATTTTCTTAGGCTACTTCTCATTAATTACATGATATGTATATAAAGGTGCCAAACAATTGTTTATAAAAGGAAATAAAAGCGCTCAAAATAGCAAGGCATGGTGAAAAGATGCTGAACTCAGTTGGGCGTGTGTGCATTTGTGTTTGTATAATTGGTAGCACGTGAGGAATAAAAAGCAGAGGCCATGATGATGTATACAAGGCACATAATTTATAGATATTTAGCACACATGTCCTCCCCACCCATGCAGCTATAAATTTATAAAGGCACTATGCAAGAGACACAGTTAATCTAGCCTAAGAAGGTACTCTTGAATCCTACTGTAGAACAAAGGAGTTAGACAGTGAGATTAGAGAAAAATAAACACAATCTATTCTCTAAAATAAGATGGAAAATTGGTACTAAGAAGGCATCACACTGCAGTGGAAAGAGATGGACTTTGAAAAAAGCTTCATGCTACACAATGGAAAAGGGTCTTTACATCTTGGGAGTCTCTGTTTACCCATCAGAACAAAGGAGGCAAGTTATCCATTCTTGCGACATGTGTGGGTGTGGATGTGTGCTAAGTCCTGACTCTTTGTAACCCCATGGGCTATAGCCCACCAGGCTCTTCTGTCCACGCGATTTCTCAGGCAAGAATACTAGAGTGGGTTTCCATTTCCTACTTCAGGGGATCTTCCTGACACAAATGGAACCTGAGTCTCCTGCATTGATTGGCACGTGGAATCTTTACCACTAGTGCTGATTAAGTGAGATAACATTATTGCAGAGTACCAAGCTCAAAGTAAGTACTCAAAAGGTGTTTTATCAATGACTTTAAAGATCTAAAAGGGATGCAATGTCTTAAAAGCTCATTTTGTGTTCAGTTTAGTTCAGTCACTCAGTCGTGTCTGACTCTTTGCGAACCCATGGACAGCAGCATGCCAGGCTTCCCTATCCATCACCAATTCCCGGAGCTTGCTCAAACTCCTGTCCATCGAGTCGGTGATACCATCCAACCATCTCATCCTTTGTCATCCCCTTCTCCTCCTGCCTTCAATCTTTCCCAGCACTAGGGTCTCTTCCAATGAGTCAGTTCTTCGCATCAGGTGGCCAAAGTATTGGAGTTTCAGCTTCAGCATCAGTCCTTCCAGTGAATATTCAGGATTGATTTCCTTTAGGATTGACTGGTTTGATCTCCTTGCAGTCCAAGGGACACTCAAGAGTCTTCTCCAACACCACAGTTCTAAAGCATCAATTCTTTGGCACTCAGCCTTCTTTATGGCCCTCTCACATCAATACATGACTACTGGAAAAACCATAGCTTTGACTAGATGAACCTTCGTTGGCAAAGTAATGTCTCTGCTTTTTATTATGCTATCTAGGTTGGTCATAGCTTTTCTTCCAAGGAGAAGGTGTCTTTTATTTCATGGCTGCAGTCACCATCTGCAATGATTTTGGAGACCAAAAAAATGAACTCTGTCACTGTTTCCATTGTTTCCCCATCTATTTGCCATGAAGTGATGGGACCAGATGCCATGATTTTCGTGTTCTGAATGTTGATTTTTAAGCCAGCTTTTTCACTCTCCTCTTTCACTTTCATCAAGAGGCTCTTTACTTCCTCTTTGCTTTCTGCCATAAGGGTGGTGTCATCTGCATATCTGAAGTTATTGATATTTCTCCCAGCAAAGTTGATTTCAGCTTGTGCTTCATCCAGCCCAGCATTTTGCATGATGCACTCTGCATGTTAAGTTAAATAAACAGGGTGACAATAAACAGCCCTGACATACTCCTTTCCCAATTTGGAACCAGGTAGTCGTTCCATGTCTGGTTCTGTTACTTCTTGACCTGGGTCAAGCAAAGGAAAACAGATTTCTCAGGAGGCAGATAAGGTGGTCTGGTATTTCTATCTCTTAAAGAACTTTCCACAGTTTATTGAGATCCACACAGTCAAAGGCTTTGGCGTAGTCAATAAAGCAGATGTTTTCCAAACTCTCTTGCTTTTGTGATGATCCAACGGATGTTGGCAATTTGATCTCGGGTTTCTCTGCCTTTTCTAAATCCAGCTTGAACATCTGGAAGTTCTCGGTTCACGTACTGTTGAAGCCTGGCTTGGAAAATTTTGATCATTACTTTGCTAATGTGTGAGATGAGAGCAATTGTGCAGTAGTTTGAACATTCTTTGGCATTGCCTTTCTTTGGGATTGCAATGAAAACTGATCTATTCCAGTCCTGTGGCCACTGCTGAGTTTTCCAAATTTGCCAACATACTGAGTGCAGCATTTTCACAGCATCATCTTAGGATCTGAAATAGCTCAGCTGGAATTCCATCACCTCCACTAGCTTCGTTCATAGTCATGCTTCCTAAAGCCCACTTGACTTCTCATTCCAGGATGTCTGACTCTAGGTGAGTGATCACACCATCGTGGTAATCTGGGTCATTAAGATCGTTTTTGTATAGTTCTTGCCACCTTTTCTTAATATCTTCTGCTTCTGTTAGGTCAGTACTACTTCTGCCCTTGATTGTGCCCATCTTTGCATGAAATGTTCCCTTGGTATCTCTAATTTTCTTGAAGAGATCTCTAGCCTTTCCCATTCTACTGTTTTCTTCTATTTCTTTGCACTGATCACTGAAGAAGGCTTTCTTATCTCTCCTTGCTATTCTTTGTAACTCTCCATTCAAATGGGTATACTTTTCCTTTTCTCCTTTGCCTTTTGCTTCTCTTCTTTTCTCAGCTATTTGTAAGGCCTCCTCAGACAACCATTTTTGCCTTTTTGCATTTCTTTTTCTTGGGGATGGTCTCAATCCCTGCCTCCTGTACAATGTCATGAACCTCTGTCCATAGTTCTTCAGGCACTCTGTCCATCAGATCTAATCCCTTCAATCTGTGACTTCCACTGTATAATTGTAAAGGATTTGATTTAGGTCATACCTGAATGGTCTAGTGGTTTTCCATACTTTCTTCAGTTTAAGTCTGAATTTGGCAATAAGAAGTTCATGATCTGAGCCACAGTCAGCTCCCAGTCTTGTTTTGCTGACTGTATAGAGCTTCTCCATCTTCGGTTGCAAAAAATATAATCGATCTGATTTTGGTGTTGACCATCTGGTGATGTCCATGTGTTGAGTCTCCTCTTGTGTTGTTGGAAGAGGGTGTTTGCTATGACCAGTGTGTTCTCTTGGCAAAACTCTTTTAGCCTTTGTCCTGCTTCATTCCGTACTCCATGTGTTAGGTACAGAATTCCATGTCTCACACATCTCCCAAAATGCAGATAAACACTGTCATTCTGATTTCCTGAAATGGACACAGAGACTTAGGGGAAGTGAAATAACTTGCTTAAGGCCAGTCAACCATTCGCAAGTAGAGACAATATTTGAATCCAGGTCTTTACAATTCTACAACTAGTTAAGAAATTATATTGAATAGCCAAGCCAAGAATATTTATTGAACTCCCTTTTCATCTAAAGTGCCCATGAGATGAAGAGGACTTCATTCCAAATTCTAAAGGAAGGGCCATGGGTTCCAGGTACCCGAAAACTGACATATAAGAGATGCTTTTGTTTTCAAGTGAATACTTCAAAGTGCTATTTTTAATTGAAGGTTTAGAGCTGTACTTTTAAAATGCTATACTGTACTTTTAAACCTTTAAAATGTTTGTGTATTTATTTAGTTGTCTGCGCTGGGTCTTCATTGCTTTTCTCTAGTTGTGGCCAGTTGGGGCTACTCTCTAGTTGCAGTGTGCGGGCTGCTCACTGCAGTAGCCTCTCATGTTGCAGAGCATGGGCTCGAGGGCACATGGGCTTCAGTACTTGTGGCGAATGGGCTCAGTTGCCCCGCAGCATATGGGATCATCCCGGTTCAGAGATCGAACTTGTCTTCCCAGCATTGGAAGGCGGATTCTTTTACCACTAGACCACCAGGGAAGCCCCACAGAGGTAATTTTTAAAAGCGCCAATTCTGCTTTCTCCGCCCTCCTGCCTCATGGCCAGAAGGCCACCTGGAAGAAGTACCATGTGACAGAGTGCAAGAAACATAAGCACCTCTGTTCCCAGGATCTACCACGTACTGAGCATGTGGCCTTGGGCAAATTACTAGACCTTTCTGAGCTTCAGTTTCCTCATTTGAAACATGGGAACGAGAACAAGGATGCCCACTTCCCCAAGGCTATTTTGAGGATTAACTAAAATATATGCACTTTCTATATGTCAATGCTGAACCTAACAGTATTATTCATTATGAGATCCAACCTTGGTACATTAGAGTCACACGTACCATGACAAATTCTCCTAGACACTACTGCCCTTCACCCTTAGCAGAGTGCCTGGCATAAAGTAACTATGCACACAATGATGATATTCTTTCCTTTTCCCTCAAGGAAAAGCTGGAAAATGAGAAGAGATGGGGGATGGAGAAACATCCCGCTGTTGTGAACAGGGACTGGGCTACCAGCTGCCTGGAAGAACCAATGTCAGTCACAGGATGGAAGGATGAATTGGATGAGCAGCCACGCTTGGGCTTGTCCATCTCCGATTTCAGTGGGAGCTGTGGTCAGTCTCTCTGCCCCTCCTCTCCCGGTGACCCAGCTGCATCCCAATTTGCTGTCTGCAATGATCTGGTCTGGAGCAGCTTGGGGGAAAACATTATTCTGCTAAATTCTGTGTAAAATAATGACACTGAGAGAATACTTGAAAGTCTAAAAGGATATTCTGGATGCTCGCCATGAGTAATTGCCATGTTGAGGCTGGCAACTAAAATTGCATCGCAAAGATATTTACCCAATTTTCATAAAAACTATTATGGCTTTATTTTCAAAGCAAGTAACTACAGAGCCATGTGGCTTGTCAGTAAATGCTCAAGTGATTAACTGAGAAATGTGGAGGTGGGTGGAAGAAGGCTGTTAGGCATACAGATTTGAGAAAAACAAAATTTAGAAAAAGATGTTTTTTGAATTGTGAGAGCTGAAGGCATTTCAGTCTCCAGAATGATGATCCATATCATCATGCTAAGTCCTTGACCCCAGGAGAGAAAGGACGGAACACTGGCACATCTGTTTCAATGGTTATTTTTGAACATGCAGTTAGGTTTTCAAATTCAGGTTTCCTTAAACTCTTGACACAGAACAAGGCCAGCTGTAAAGGCAAAGTGCATTTTTTAGTATTAGCCCTGTTTCGGGGGTAGGAAGTCCTCCTACCCTTCCAGGGTGCAGGCTGGCCCTGCCCTCTCCTCTCCCTGGTGGGAACAACCTGAGCCAAGACCAGGGCCTGCAGGGCAGGAGGGCTGCAGGGGTGTCTTGGGGAGTAGGAAGCGAGGAGGTTGGTTTCCCTGGGCAAGGTCTGTGAGGCCTACTATCCCACTGCTATTCACAGCCTTGCCTGTGCAAAACTAATAACGCAGGATGAAAACAGGGAGCAAGGAAGTAGCTGAGGGCTTCCCCAGTGCCTCAGTGGTAAAGACTCAGTCTGCCAATGCAGGAGACATGGGTTCGATCCCTGGGTTGGGAAGATCCCCTGGTGAAGGGCATGGCAATTTCCACTCCAGTATTCTTGTCTGGAAAATCCCATGGACAGAGGGCTACAGTCCACGGGGTCGCACAGAGTCAAACATGACTGAGTGATTAACCGACCATAACAACCCAACATAGAAAGTAACTGGAGCTGGGCTACAGAACCTGACAACCACAATAGGCCCTTCTGTACTAATACTGCCAATGGCTCTTCTCTGGACCTATTCGTGCACTCATGCTAAGTCACTGCAGTTTGTGTGAGTCTCTGCAACGCCATGAACTGTAGCCTGCCAGACTCCTCTGTCTGTTGGATTCTTCAGGCAAGAATCCTGGAGTGGGTTGCCATTTCCTTCTCCCAGGGATCTTCCCAACCCAGGGATGGAACTGGTGTCTCCTACGTCTCCTACATTGGCAGCTGGGTTCTTCACCACTAGCACTACCTGGGAAGCCCCTTCTGGACCTATTAAAGAATGTCTCAAGTACATCCCTACCATCCCCACCGCCGGCTCCTGGTGCTACCACGGAGGCTGCCACTCTCGTGAAAACTGCCACTGCCACCACCACACGGCCGGGCAGTGGCGGAGCTGGACCCAGGCTGTGCTCCCACATACTTAGCTTTATCCCATTATCAGAGTCCAAGACTGTGTCCTCCCCAAAACCCTGGAATGGGGTACACCACAGGAACACACTCTGCTACTATTTCCATCCAATATAGGTCCTCAGCCCTTTCCAAATACAAATGCAGAAGGACACGCCTTCCCTTTAACCAGCATCTCCCAGGGAGCCTGTCTCCGAAGGCCCCACTGCTTCCTCTCTGTAAAGACAACTGACTCAGTCCATGTGCCGGCATGCCAGAGAGCAGAGACAAGGCCAGGATTTTAGATTTTCCAAAGAAAAGCCACTTGACTCCTAAGGGCTTTTTTTTTCTTTTTATGTTTTAATTTTTTTTTCTCCCTGACGCCTGTTCTGGATCTGTGGGGAGATGTGTAAGTAAGTGACATCCTGAAAGGATGAAGCAAACGTGACCACATCTGAAGGCTGGTAATTGAAGACGGGTACTGCTTTCCTACAGACAGCATTTCTTGTACTTTTTCCCCCCAAAAGCTTTAAACTCTTAGTCTAAATTACTTTCTCTAAAAAAGCTTTCAAGATAGGGCTAGTCACATTCCATTCCTCTCCCCATGACTTAATAACTTTTACCATGTAAAAAATATTCCCAGGTGATTTGGAATCAGTATAAAATGAGCACATCAATGATGATTATTAATGCAAAATATGTATGTTTAGTAACATTGTAATGAACCAATAAATATTTATTGTTTGAAAATATGAGATTAGGGAATTGCTTCTTCTATTGGAAACCACTCAAAAGACAATTTCTTTCTCAACTCTCAGTTTCAGTTGTTACCATTATTAGATTAACAGGGTTTTTAAAAAATAATTTAAAATTATAAGACTAAATTTTCCATAAGGTTAAAATGCTACAAAAATTTATTTATCATAAAATTAGAATGACAAAGGAATATGTCAATAAGCATGGAATCAAGATAATCACACCAGGCCTGAGTAAAAATGTCACAGCTGTTATTCCATAAAACAGTACCACAAAATATTTCTAAAATATCAAAATAGTCACTTGGAAAATTTTCAAGTTGTGTGAGATAGAGACTCAGTTCACTTTTATAAAGAAAATATAAATATAAAAATACTATATAAGAAAGAATTACACGTATTTTTTAGAGAAAGTCTTATAAGAAATAAAACTTGAACTCCTGGGATGTGAGTTACATCCCTGTAATTCTGCAACAGAAGACTCTTTGCTCCAAACAGCATGCACCGACTGTTTAACATATTCATTATCATCCTTCATCAAGCATAAAACTAACAGTCAGGAAATACAGCTGCAATGGCACAATTACCAACACACTCGGAATACACCCTGCAGCAAAGAAAGCAAATGAGTTGCTTTTCATTAACAGAGCTTGGCACACCTCTCCAAAGACATTGTTTTCTTTCCAGCCAGTGTCACAAAAGGCACTTCAGGGGCTATTTGCTTAGGTAAATCCAGGGAACAAGTAAATCATGAAAATATTTATTTAAATTTCAAAATATTCATTATCGACATACAGTGCCATTCATATGTGTGCGTATACAATATATGTAGATATATCAGTATATGTATTGAAAGATGACTTGATCAAGTCAAAATCTTTTATATAAAAGGCTTGTATTTTTAAAACATTATTAGTGCAAGAGGGTTGGTAAATCAGGTTGTAGTCTATATTTGAGTGTGATACATAGGTATTCATGGTTTTCATCCTCATAGTCTGTGGCATACAATATGATATGCAACATGCCTCCATCTAGGCAGTAATGGGCTGGGTAATAACAGGGTTCTATTATATGGGTTTGAGTCCATATAAAGAAAATAATTAGCTACTAGCTTCAGATTCTAATATAACATGTCATCACTGAAAGCTTAGATGAATAGCATTCTGAAGAGGTAATAAAAGCACACTTTATTTGGTTGACTTCTGGACACTTAACATTCTTAACATTATTATAATCTTATTACACCTTAACAGATGTATTACTCCTACTGAATTTATATTATAATTAAACTGTTACTTAAACCGTAATTTAAGGAAGGCCTGGGGGATGTAAAAGGCAATGGGTAATCATCTGCCCCAAATATTCTGAATTATATCCTAGGGCATGGCCACCAGACTCACTAAATTCTCTGCCCAGAAATCCTCTAGCATAATCAGCTCAGTCCTCTTTGCAGGGAAAATATCACAGAAAAATTTAAGGAGTCAAATTTTTCTCAACACAGGAGGCCAGGGATACACAGGGTTACTACTGTCTTAGTACTTTTGTAGATATGGTGACATTATGAACATCTCAAAATCAAAGAGGTGTTTTAAGGCAACAAATAAAAAGAAAAAAAAGTAAAAACTTCTTAATGTTTTGTTAAGCAAAATGATGAGACCTATTTACAAACTGCCTGAAAAATTAAAAGGAAGGTATTTTCAAGATGAAGTTTAATGAGTTCTCTCCTGATCTCTTCCTTTCAAAGACATTAATCTGACCTGGCAACGAAGCACCCAGCATTCTGTCATCATTCTGAAAATTCTTCTAGAATCTAAATCACTTCCTTATCTCAATAAGCATTCATCCACAGCAACCATCAGAAAGCAAAATGACTCCACCTTCAGTTGTGATGCTGAGAACCTGACATTTTGCATACATTCCTTTTGGGTTGAGAAATCACTGAGTTTAGTATTGCTGCTTCAATTAGGAAATATGACTGCAGTGTTAGGAAAAAGTTATATTCTATATGGGATGGTACTCACAGAATAAAGTACTTGTTAGAAGAGAAAAAAGAAAATACCTTCCTAGGTGAATATATTTTAATGAGTAAAAGGTAACAAAGTGTACTAGGCTTGCATAATCTTTTCTTCAGCAACATCAAACAAGTATTTTAAAAGGAGCTGGGCCAATCATTAGGCTCAGGATCACCACAATTCATCTCCCAGTTATAAGTACCAAGGTTCAACCTGTGGTTTTGGATGCTTGTGGCTTTTGTTGTATTGAATACTGATGGGATAAAAAAGATTCTACTGGCGAAGGTGGGGGGGGGGGGAATAATTATCTCTTTGACATTAAGAGTCTGTTATAATAATGATGCTTGCTTCAATGTACATTGCTGGTGATAGAAACAAGACTTGACTTTTTATAAGATTTTCTAATGGGCTTTCTAGCTTTCATACCTTTAACGTGGTAAATTCATATGGCTGATAACCTCTGAAGCTCTCATGGATGGCTGCCATAGTGTGAGAAGTTTTCTCCCAAAAATGAAGCAGAGTGGTCTGTAAAGAAAGACAGTAACACCATTAGCATTTGAAATGCCTCAGATCTAGTCATGGGCCCTAGAAGAAGTGTGTCCATCTGTGGCTTTCAAGGTCTT
Organism: Budorcas taxicolor; assembly: GCF_023091745.1. Lineage (NCBI taxonomy): Eukaryota > Metazoa > Chordata > Mammalia > Artiodactyla > Bovidae > Budorcas > Budorcas taxicolor. Next base: position 18,124,193 of record NC_068913.1, read on the forward strand.
CTCAAATAAGATTTTGACTCACCTCTGCAGCCTCGTCTCCTATCACACCTCTACTCACACCCTGTATTTCAGCCAAATGTCACGGCTCCCTGTCCCCTTACAGCTCACACTGCTCCACTCCTTAGGAGGCTCTCCTCTCCATTCTCTTTGTACTCATCTCATCTGATCCATCCTCCAAAATCCATCCATTCTCTTTGTACTCATCTCATCCGATCCATCCTCAAAAACCCAGGGCTGGTCATTGACAATGGACTTCTGTGATCCCTCACCTGATTCCATGTCTCCCTCTTCAAGCCTCCACTGGCTTTTTGGTGGATCTCATTTCACTTAGCACACCCTGTTCTGTCTTTGAGGCAGAGAAAATATAGTCAGATGCTACTGTCTCTGACTTCCTTTCTAAACTCCAAATTCCCTGAGGACAGGAAATCTGGTCTTCTCCATTGTAGATAACCTACAACCCCCAGAGTCTTCCTCTACAGCTGATAGATGCAAGTGCCATCCTGAGGGAACGCAGAGGCAATAAGGAGACAAAAGCAAGTTCATTAGATTATGACAGCCTAATGAGGAAGTGACTGTGGCGTGAGAATTACAGGCAACAATCCTAAGAGAGTTCAGAGGAGGCGTACTGAAGGAGGTAACACATTGTTGGTACATCAAATGAGTGTAATTTGGGAAGGTACAAGTGGAGAGCGAGGGCACTCAGGCAGAAGGAACCACCTAAATAAATGCAGGCAGGTGGGGAATTACAGTGTACGCTCGGGGAACAGCTAATATTCAGTCTGATTAACTGTAGGATGAATCGCATGGATACAGAAGCCTGGCAGGCTACAGTCCATAGGGTTGCAGAGTCGGACATGACTGAAGCAACTTTGCACACAGCACAGGATGCTAAAAAGGAGAGGTGCGAGAAGTAAATTATGACAAAGGCAATCAGAACTTCCTCATGCCCAAATCATACTTTGGGCTCAAGCTCCATTTTCCTGCTATCTAAAGCTTGTCACATTCTTGTTTCATTGCGACAAACATTTTTCACTTTGTTACCTGGTATGTTGCTAGCATATGAGACAAGAGATTGCATCTGCTCGCTCCAAGAAGATCCACTTTTTGACACACATCCATCTTCAATTTGTCAAAGCTTTTTTTGGCAAGGCGAACTTGTGTTTGCACCTATGAAAGTAGAAAGAGAATCTCTGACCCACTCAAATTCAAATTTTTAAGTGATAAAAATTTGTCCATGGAAAAAGACCAATAGTAGGATTATCTCTTTCAAATTTTCAAAACACTTTTGAAAATTCAGGCAACTGAGAAAACCCTATAATATCTACTCATTACTTCCAAAGGACCTAAATGACAGTATTGTATATCGATTTTACAGCAGACATACTATCTTGAGAATATTTTTCTCAGTCGAATGTTAGAATTCCTCTCCTCTCAAGGCATTCACAAACTGACCATGGTGGGCAGAAGTCTGGAAACTCACAGGGTGGTAAGAGGACAATTTTTTCCCCGTTGTTTTCCTATGGTTCTTTGAAGCTGACGTCCCCATATACTCTTCATTACCTTCCTCTAAAATAAACATCTCACATAACATGGTACATTTGTTAAAAAATATGAAATTAACATTGATACAGTCTTACTAACTAAACAACAGATGTTATTCAGATTTAGCCAGCTTTTTCACTGTCTTTTTTTTTCTTCCTGTCTTGAGATCCAATCTAGGATACCACATAGGAAATTGTGATGCAGCCCAGAAAACTATCCTCACAGATAAACTTTCAATGTTCTATTATTGTGTATGTACCCAAGTAATCTTCCATACATCCCTACGCCATGTATCAGTAGTAATTCAGGGATGGAGGCGGGGATAAGGGAGATTTCAGAAATGTCTATTCTACATGTCATTTGATAGTAAAATAGAAAGTTTTAAAAATTTATACAGTTACAGTACAAACAGTAGAGTCAAAATTTCCCCTTTCTCTAACCTGAAGCATCAACACATCCTACTTTAACAGGGAAGTTAGTCACATATTAATTTATCTCAGATAATTCATGCAGTTGTAGTGACCAGGTAGGTAACTGGGAGTTGGGAATAATGCTGACTCATTAATGGTAGCTCTTTCATCACAGGATACCTCGGATAGGGGGTAGGCGGGGGAGGACTTGAAGATGATATCTGCCTTGATCACCATTATATGATTAGCACCTAGCAACCTCACACAAAGCAGGTGTTGAACAGATATTTGGTGACTGAATGAAGCAAATTTCCAGACCATTTCAAAAGGTAAAGTGCTTGAGTACCATTTTAAAGTAGAACCTTGAGAACAGTCCTAAAAGTAATAATTTTTATATAAAAATAAACATGAAGGTCATGTGATTTAAATTATAATAACTTTTCCCATTAATAATCTATATTTGCAGCTTTCAAAATTATAGGGCATTATATAATAATAGTAGCCACTGATACAGTAGCTATCACTCATAATAACATAACATTGAAAACAATTTAGCAATAGATATAATTCACAATGAACACAATTGGTACAACTGAACAATTAATACAATTTACTCATCACATACCAGCTTTATTCTGTTAGCCTCTGTATTGCCCGTCTGACTGCTGAGAAGAAGAGGCTTTGTCAGAAGACTTAACTGACCCACAGGGCTGGCATTCTAGATTAGCCTGCCTGACTCCAAAGCTGCACTATCTGTCCCCTGCCCCACAAACAACTTCCACAACTTCTTGCAAAATCAAAGCTCAAAATTATGATTCTACCCAGAAACACATGTTTTCCTGTAGATGTCTATGGAACTGGAAAATAATCAGGCAATCCATTTAATATCATATTGACAGAATTAGTGCCCTATACGAATAGGGTCTTGTTTTGATAGCTGTGTAAAGCATTTCCCTAAGAATTCCTCTGTATTCCTAGTCAATGGAGTTTGGAAACCCAGCAAAGAGAAGCCATCAAGCTCCCCTCAAGCCACACTGTGAGCTTAAACCCAGAACGCGATCATTCCTCGCTATGGAATGGACAGACTGCAGGGAAAACTATGGGAGCACGCAAGCTGTAAAAAGTTAGGATGTGTTAAATATCAGCGATTTTCTGCCTTCCTTGGAGAAGAGTAAGGATGATACAAAAAAGAAAACCCTAGTTCCTGAAGGGAGAAGTGGGAGAGTGTGGAGGGAAAGATGTTTAAGCAGCAGAGAGTTCCACTGCAGGTGCCCTCTGGTTCACTCGAGGCTCAATCTGGGAAGAACCCTTCAGCAGGGATCCTGAGAGGCATCTGTCCTACCCTTTCCTTCTGAAGGGGAAGGAAATAACTCCAGGTGTGAGCGTTCATGCATGTATTCATTCAACACATACTCAGTGAGTGTGAGAGAGCTTCTTCTATTTCAGGCCCAGTGCTAGGCACTGGGAGGTCTGTAAAGGAATAAGACACAAGGCAGGTAGTTAAAAAATACTTAAGGATGAATGCACAGAGGCACAGGCTCCTCCAGTCTTTTAGAGATGATGGACAAGTTAGCAACTGTATTTAATGCAACGGGAGAAGCACAGCAGAACTGAGTGAAGACAGAGGTAGCATGGACAAGGGTTGATTAATGCTGAGGGTGGCAGGGGTGGGGTGCACCGATGGTCTCCCTAACTACAGGCCTCCCTGTTATCCACACCCTTAGCCCTGAGACCCTGGAGTCTCCGCCCACTCTGACACTGGGCATGGTGTGTGACTTGCTTTGGCCAATGGGCCAGATGTGATGAAACTGGAAAAAAAAATGCTAGCATGCTTCCACCTTCTCTCTCCCTTCTCTGAGACTGCCGTGAGAACATGCCCTGGCCAACCTGAGAATGTGCCTGGGCTGGCCAACTGAAGTGACGCTGAGGCCTGTGAATGCAAGAGACATGAGGAGGTAAACCCAGCCGTCCTCGGAGATCAGCCGTTGGCCAGCTGATACCCAGATACCTGAGCGAGGCCAGCCATGATCAGCCGAGCCTCTCGCCTCCCCACAGTTGACCAAAGACTCATGCGTGAGCCCAGCAGAGACCAGAAGCGCCTTGCTGACTCACAGACCTGTGAGCAGTAAGAAGTGCTCACTGTGCTAAGCCACTGAGTGTTACAGGTGTTTATTTCATAGCATCACTATGGCCATGTTGTTGTTTAGTTGCTATGCTGTGTCCAACTCTTGCGACCCCATGGGCTCTCCATGGGATTCTCTGGGCAAGAATACTAGAGTGGCTTGCCACTTCCTTCCCTAGGGGAATCGTCTCCACCCAGGAATCGAACCCAAGGCTCCTGCTGTGTCTCTTGCATTGCAGGCAGGTTCTTTATTGCTGAGCCACTGATTTAAATTTTGAGTTGGAGGATAATGAAGACCACATTATTATGGGGGATATCTGAGTATATCTGGTATCTGAGCCTTAAGTCATGAATAGGAGTACACAGTAACTACCAGGTAGACACAAGGCTGGCCTGTTCATGCAGAGGTTCTAGATTTTTCTAATTAAATGCAAATAACTTTATTGTGGGATGTGAATTTTGCTTTTTCTTTTACATTAACATAATAAGTTACACATAGATATTCTTTTATCCTAGAAGAAAACTTAATTCCCTTGCTTATAACACAAGGCTCATGAATTAAACACTGAAAGGTGCCCTAATTTAATTCTGTCTGAATTTTGTAAAGTAATTTTAGAAACCCAGAAGAAGACTTCAACGCTTGACCCAGTGAGTTCTGAAAGGCCATATGCTTTGTGTGTCAACAATGATTATTAAAATACTTAATGCACTGCTGAGTTTCCAAATGTTGAGCTCCTTCCCTGCCAAACAAGAAGGATGCGACAGTGGTAGGCATTGTGAATACGGCAAAGCTCATTTAATATTTTGTGTTCCATGTCTGTTCTCTAAAACACATTTCTAGTTTGCTGCCCGAGGACAAAACACCAAGGACACAGGTGAGCACAGGCCACATCGAGAGTCTAATATCATGTGTCTCCACTAGGACTCAAGTGACAATGTTTTATTATTCCTTTCAATCCCAAATAAATTATTTTCAATTACATAAACATCTTGAGGAGCTCCTGTGGTTTTCAAGGTTCTTTAAAAAATCTTCAAATAAAGGTATCTTTTCAAATTCTTAATTTTATTCCTGTTGCCCCCCCACTCTGTCCTCTTACTCTCCAAACTCTAAGAAATGTTCACATATATTAGATCCTCTTTAGCATGGGTCCTGCCCTCCCAAGGCTGCAAAAATACAATTTACCAGAAAAAGGAGTAATGTCTTGCATGCCTAAACGACAGGACACTTTCTCTGTACTTACATTTCCTAAGCCGAAATTCTACCTCTTAGCCCCAGCTTGAACTGCTTATGATGAAGCCAAAGCTATTCATAGTCAGTGCAATCTGGCTTCTCCATTCAGTGGGAAAGGTCTTCATATTACTCCACAACCAGATCATTTGAGAGTAGCTTTGCATTTTGTCCTAGTGTTTTCTTTCCTTTAAAAGTAAAATAAAGCTAACTCCCCATCTTACTCTTACTTTGACATTATCTTTTAGAAGATGGCTTTGCCTCTCTCTCTATTCAATCATTTATCAAACATTTACTGAGCATCTTCCATGTGCCAATAGCAGTGAGCAAAACGGGGGCCTCATGATGCTAGTTCAGGGGGCATTTTCATATCAGTGAGGAAATAACAGAGTGAAGCGAGCCAAAGGAGAGTCACACCATTCTGTAAGAATGATTTACCAAGAGATCTGGTTGAGAGGCTGTTCTCCTGGGAGGTGGGACTCCAGCTCTCTTCTGCAGGACTGAGCATGAGAAGCATGCAAGGAGAGAGAGCTCCAGCAGAGGGGAGAGCATGTGCAAAGGCACTGGGGTGGAGGGCAGTAAGACAGGCCCCAGAAAACTAGTGTGGCTGGATCGCTGAGAGCAAACAGAAAGGTGGTATGAGATGAGGCAAGAGAGGTGGGCTGGGGCATATCCCAGGGTCTTGTAGGTGTGCTCAGGATGTTAGTTTCTATCCTGGGGCTTCCCAGGCGGCACTAGCGGTAAAGAGTCACCTTCTGATGCAAGAGACGTGGGGTTTGATCCCTGGGTCAGGAAGATCCCCTGGAGGAGGAAATGGCAACCCACTCCAGTAATGTTGCCTGGAGAATCCCATGGACAGAGGAGCCTGGCATTTATCCTGGGTGTATCAAATGCATCTTCTTTTTTTTTCAAAATGCATTTTCAACCTATGATGATTTTATTGAGACATAACCCCAATGTAAGTTGAGGAAGACCTGTATGTCTTTAACGCTGCAGCTTGATAGTTAATATAAGCAGTATTTTGCCCAAAACAAGAAAGATGCAGTGGTCATCTTACTTCATTTCCTCCTAAGCATGCATTTTGAACTTTAACAGTTCAGCAATAATAAATAAGTAGTTTCACTTTCATGAATTGGAGAAGGAAATGGCAACCCACTCCAGTGTTCTTGCCTGGAGAATCCCAGGGATGAGGGAGCCTGGTGGGCAGCCATCTCTGGGGTCGCACAGAGTCAGACATGACTGAGGCGACTTAGCAGCAGCAGCAGCAGCAGTGATAATTTTAAAGCTTTTCATTACTGCTGGAAATTACAGATAAAATTGAATTTTTTGGTTAGCATTCCCTTTACATGAAATAATAAATCTTTATTCAAGCCAACAATTTTGGATCCACCTGTATAATCAGGACAGGCACAACTGTGGCTGACATGCTCTCAACCCATTTACACAAACACCATAATTTAGACACTCATTTTTAGATACTCAATTTCAGACAAAAAGCCAATTTCTTTCCTATTCTTTCCTACCCTTTCCTGCTCTTCAGAAGTTCAAGTTTATAAATGTTCTGATCATGAGTATAAAAGTCACCTAGGAGAATGGAGCACACCAATGTCTCAAAGTGATCTTCTAGGAATGGATAAAAGACTGTACTAGGGATGTATAAGACACTGCACTGTACGAATGCCTTCATCAAGCAGTTATCTTAATGATGATGCAGGAGAAGCAGGCACCCATGTCATAGTCTACTCTCCCAAGTTTCCAGGGAAGAGGAAAAGGAAAAGGAATGGACACTCTGGACAGCACTGTTTTACAAACGCTTCATGCTGCAGTTCTTCAAAGTATGCAAAATTATCTTCATTTGCATAGAAGAAAAAACCTGATGTACAAAGTAATTTGCCTAAAACCAAGTAGCCAGTAAGCAGAAAGGCCAGGGGCCAGCCTGGGTTAGATGTTGTCTTCTCTTGTATAAAGTACAAAGTCCACACCCATACAGGCTTCCCAGGTGGCACTAGTGGTAAAGAACCTGCCTACCAACACAGGAGAGATAAGAGATACGGGTTCAATCCCTGGGCGGGGACGATTCCTGGAGGAGGGCATGGCAACCCACTCCAGTATTCTTGCCTGGAGTATCCCATGGACAGAGGAGCCTGATGGGCTACAGTCTATGGGGTCACAAAGAGTTGGACATGAATGAAGTGACTTAGCACGCACACACACCACACCCGTACCCTGCCTGCCAGCCTTCAGCCCATCCGCCTCCTCTCCCACATCACCTGCCAGGCACTATACACTTCAGCGACACCAGGTCAAACCCATATCCATGCTTCTGCTCTGTTTCTCTGCCTGGAAAGTCCCCTTCCCCTTGCTGTGCACATGGCAACTCGTCCTCACACTGTAGAGCTTCCACGCAAAGGTTTTCTCCCATGAGACCCTTTTCCTATTGCTTCTCAGGAGAGTTAGCAGCCGCTTCCTCTGTATGATCAAGGCACCTTGCAAAATTGGCTTAGCACGCAAAGCTCTGGTAAGTGCTACCTGCTCCCAGGTAAGACCAGCTATCCTCTGAACGAGAAGCTCTGTGAGCCTGAAAGCATGCTGTCTAGTTTTCTAAGGCTAAGGCTGCATGCCTCCAGGTAGCAGGTATAAAACACACTGAATGAATAAGGAGAGAGCATACCAGGAGTGAACCATCAGGCTACGGAATATGCACCACATGCTCTGTCTGGTGAATTTCAGTTAGACTTCCCCAGACACCGTCCCTCTTCCTCAACCCCTATTCTCCACCATTAACTGACTAGAGATGATACACAGGCACATATTCTCATTTGCTGCTCACAACACTCCTACGCCATAATTTTGTTTCTATTTCACAGAGAAGGAAGCTGGTTTTCAGAAACATTAGGTAACTCGCCCCAGCTCACTTGACTGGCAGGGGAGGGGCAGGATGTGAAAGTCCACGCTCATGTCACTGAAACACTTTGCTGTCCTAACTGTAGCAAATCTCAAACCAGTAAGATTAACTGCATATCACCCAAAATGTGAATGTCAGCACTTGGCCCACTACTCTTTTCTCCCTTGTCACTGTGTCGACTCATTGCATCAAAATAATCTAACATATTCAACGTCTGTGACTCTGGCTTCTTGTTCAAAAATACAAACTGTTGTTTGCCATGCAACACATTCATTTACACAGGAATCAAAGAGTAAGAGGTTTTCTATTCTCAAGGCCTTGGCAAGTTGAAAGAAAGATGGTTAAAATGAGTCACAATTATGTAGTCTGCCATATGCCGATAGAGTTCAGATTAATTTAGTTAGTTATCACATGGCCCCGAGTGTTTTAATGTTTGCTCAGCTGCTGAGTGTTTTTTTTTTTTTTCTGTTTTTAACTTAAGAAAGCAATTCTGTCATCAGAAAATTTAACCGACTCGGTTCACTTCCTCTTTTAGGTCATTAGTGGAAGTATTAACTCAGGTCACAAGACCAAACCCAGGGTACCCGCTTTATCAATTTCTCTCTAATCTGAGAAGCACATGTTTCAGGAGACAGTAAAAGGCTGTAGTACTATCTCTTTACCCCACTGATATTCTTGTACTTTATTGAGGTTTTAAACATATATCATTATTCCTTTTCTTTTTACTACTTTTTTTGGATCATTTATTCATGTCTACATTTCACGTGAAAGGCTGGCAAGTGTGCCAGCTGTCTCTTGGCTGCCCAAGCTACACCTGCTTGTACATCACATTATGGTATATTTTAATTATGCTTATTGATAGTTCTGTAAGTAATCATGATGCACAAACACAAATAAACTCCTAAATTAACAGGTGAAATGATTTGCTGAGAACTTCCTTGCTTGAGGAGTGGTGTTCATTCATTCTGCTGCAGGTCCTGGATAAAGCAAAGAAGGGAAAAAGATTGAGCCTTTCCCTTTGTGGATGTATTTGGCTGCCTTTGAGTTTCAAAGTGTGATGGACCTGGGTATTCAGAGCAACCTGGAAAGGACCGACTCATAACAACACTTTTGCTGGTTCCCAGAACTTGGAGGGTGAAGACAGGCTCTGTAACCTGCACAAGTGCACCCTTCATGTTCTGCCCCATGTGCTTGCCTCTCTCTCCTAATTCTTTTCTCCCAGTGTGATCTCTCAGCTCATAAAGTGGTTTCATCCTCTTCCTCTTCACATGTGGTTCCCAATGATGTCATATTTCTTCTTTCTTGGCCCTTCACAATCCAGCTTGTGCCACTTCTTCTAGAAACCACACTTCCATCCCTAAGGCACATGCTCCTCTTTCTGGGCCTCAACAGCACCTTACTGTCCTCTCATGGGACACGCCACATTACATGGTCATTATCATTTTAACTGACTATCTTTGTCTATATTCTCCAGGGACCTTGGGGCAGGAACCATATCTTGGTTATGTTAACCTGGTACTAATAGGAAGAGCTAAACATGCTAGTCAAAGAAATAGTTTTTAACCTGGTGTACGAAAGTGAAAGTCGCTCAGTTGTGTCCAGCTCTTTGGGACCCCATGGCCTGTAGCCTGCCAGGGTCCGCTGTCCATGGGTATTCTCCAGGAAAGAATACTGGAGTGGGTTGCCATGCCCTCCTCCAGGGGATCTTCCCTATCCAAGGATTTAACCCAGGTCTCCCACATTGCAGGCAGATTCTTTACCAGCTGAGACACCAGGGGAGACCAAGAATACTGGAGTGGGTAGCTAGTCCTTCTCCAGGGGATCTTCATGACCCAGGAATTGAACCAGGGTCTTCTGCATTGCAGGAGGATTCTTTACCAGCTGAGCCACCAGGGAACCTGGTGCAGAGTAACGTAACACATACCATCACGTGCTTTGGGCCTGCAGCTTCTACTTAAAAAAATTTTTTTTAATGTTATTTATTTATTGATTTAGCTACCTGAAGTCTTAGCTTTGACACGTGAGATCTCCACTGCCTCATGTGAGGTCTTTTGTTGAATGCACTGGCTTTCTACTTGTGGCCTCCAGAGCTCGCAGGTTCAGTAGCTGTGGAGCACAAGGGCTTATTGGCTTCACAGTATGTGGGATCTTAGTTTCCTGACTGGGGATCGAACCAGTGTCCCCTGCACTGCAAGGCAGATTCCTAACCACTGGACCACCAGGAAGTCCCAGCTTCTACTTTTACATTCTGATGACTGGTGTTAACTCTCACTTCAGGAGCATGTGTGTGCATGTCTGTGTGTGTGTATTTAAGAAGAAGACATGTCACAATAATTTCATGCCAAGAAGGAAATGGGTCCAGATCCTTCAATTCCCCATTCATCTAAATCTTAAAAACATTTTCTATGTTGAGATTTGACATATTTCTGTAGCACTTCTTTGCTCCTTCCTGCTGGAAATCATCTTATTCCAATTTGTTCTATGTCAGCTCTTCTGGAGAAACTTGGGTTTTGTGTTCTTTGCACACGTCTAATCCACTAACACTTTGTGTCAGTGGTCGGTGGTGATTCCTTTTGTTGTTACAGGCCTGCGAACATCTCAGATTTTCAGTTGATGGGCAAATGCTCTTGTGACTGAGGCTGCCAGTGGCCCATCAATATCCATGCGCCCTTCGTAGTTTCCAGTGCCCCCGACAACAGTGTGGCTGCGGGACAAAGTTCTCTCCAGCAGGATGTGAGCACAGGCAATGGGCATCACTTCCAAGTGTGGCCTAAAGACTTCCCACCTGTGCTCCTGTGGGTTCTGTCTCCTTTGGGGATGACTGGGATGTCCACATCTAGGGAACGCTGGAGGGAACATTTATGAACTGCAAAGATGCACTCAGCCTGGTCTCTAAATGATTCAGAGGAGGAGCCAGTCGAAAAACCAGGATACCTGCCCAGTACTATTTGGTGAGCACAAACAAAACCAAAAAATCCTTCTATTGGAATTATGAGATTTGGGGTATCCCTTGGACTTCCCTGGTGGCTCAGACAGTAAAGCGTCTGCCTACAATGCGGGAGGCCCAGGTTCAATCCCTGGGTTGGGAAGATCTCCTGGAGAAAGAAATGGCAACCCACTCCAGTATTCTTGCCTGGAAAATCCCATGGATGGAGGAGCCTGGTAGGGCTGCAGTCCATGGGGTTGAAAAGAGTCGGACACGGCTGAGTGACCTCACTTTCCTTTTCCTTTCCTTTGTACTACAAACTAGCCTCAACTACTCTTCCTAACATAGGCATGGTTTTAAGACAAGGTTGTTTAAATGACAAAGATGCAGACTTCCCTGGTGGTCCAGTGGTTAACAATCAGCCTGATAACGCAAGGGACAAGGGTTCGATCCCTGGTCCAGGAAGATTTCACATGCTGCGGAACAACTAAGCCCCTGAGGTGAAACTATCGAGCCCACGCTCTAGAGCCCGTGCTCCACAACGAGAGAAGCCACCACGAGAAAAGCCCACACACCGCAGCAAAGAACAGAGCCACCTGCTGCTCCAGAGAAAAGCCTGTCCGCAGCAAGGAAGACTTTGAGCAGATGAATAACAATCCTTAATTTTTTTAAAAAGTGACAAGATGCTAGATACAGTGTTGGGAGCATGTTAAAGTCTATTAGTCCCATAGACAACTGTCAGCCCTCCAGAGGTCTGCTATTTCCATTACTATTTTGACCATCACTCAGTTCAGTCGCTCAGTCCTGTCTGACGCTTTGCGATCCCATGGACTGCAGCACACCAGGCTTCTCTGTCCATCACCAACTCCCACAGTTTACTCAAACTCATGTCCATTGAGTCGGTGATGCTATTCAACCATCTCATCTTCTGTTGTCCCCTTCTCCTCCCACCTTCAATCTTTCCCAGCATCAGGGTCTTTTCAAGTAAGTCAGTCCTTCACATAAGGTGGCCAAAGGATTGGAGTTTCAGTTCAACATCAGTCCTTCCAATGAATATTCAGGACTGATTTCCTTTAGGATGGACTGGTTGGATCTTCTTATAGTCCAAGTGACTCTCAAGTCTTCTCCAACACCATGGTTCAAAAGCATCAATTCTTCGGTGCTCAGCTTTCTTTATAGTCCAACTCTCACATCCATGCATGACTACTGAGAAAACCATTACTTTGACTAGACGAACCTTTGTTGGCAAAGTAATGTCTCTGCTTTTCAATATGCTGTCTTGGTTGGTCATAACTTTCCTTCCAAGGAGCAAGCATGTTTTAATTTCTTGGCTGCAGTCACCATCTGCAGTGATTTTGGAGCCCCCCCCAAATAAAGTCAGCCACTGTTTCCACTGTTTCCCCAACTATTGGCCGTGAAGTAATGGGGCCAGATGCCATGATCTTAGTTTTCTGAATGTTGAGCTTCAAGCCAACTTTTTCACTCTCCTTTTCCTTTTCCACTTTTCCTTTTTCATCAAGAGACTCTTCAATTCTTCTTTGCTTTCTGCCATAAGGCTGGTGGCATCTGCATATCTGAGGTTATCGGTATTTCTCCCAGCAATCTTGATTCCAGCTTGTGCTTCATCCAGCCCAGTGTTTCTCATGATGTACTCTGCATATAAGTTAAATAAGCAGGGTGACAATACACAGCCTTGAGGTACTCCATTCCCTATTTGAATCAGTCTGTTGTTCCATGTCCAGTTCTAACTGTTGCTTCCTGACCTGCATACAGATTTCTCAAGAGGCAGGTCAGGTGGTCTGGTATTCCCATCTCTTGAAGAATTTTCCATAGTTTGTTGTGATCCACACAGTCAAAGGCTTTGGTGTAGTTAATAAAGCAGAAATAGATGTTTTTCTGGAACTCTCTTGCTTTTGTGATGATCCAGTGGATGTTGGCAATTTGATCTCTGGTTCCTCTGCCTTTTTTAAATCCAGCCAGAACATCTGGAAGTTCACGGTTCATGAATTGTTGAAGCCTGGTGAATTTTGAGCATCACTTTACTAGCGTGTTAGATGAGTGCAACTGTGTGGTAGTTGGAGCATTCTTTGGCATTGCCTTTCTTTAGGATTGGAATGAAAACTGACCTTTTCCAGTCCTGTGGCCACTGCTGAGTTTTCCAAATTTGCTGGCATATTGAGTGTAGCACTTTCTCAGCCTCATCTTTTAGGATTTGAAATAGCTCAACTGGAATTTCATCACCTCCACTAGCTTTGTTGATAGTGATGCTTCCAAAAGCCCACTTGACTTCACATTCCAGGATGTCTGGCTCTAAGTCAGTGATCACACCATTGTGGTTATCTGAGTCATTAAGATCTATTTTGTACAGTTCTTCTGTGCATTTTTTGCCACCTCTTCTTAATTATCTTTTGCTTCTGTGAGGCCATACCATGTCTGTCCTTTATTGAGCCCATCTTTGTGTGAAATGTTCCCTTGGTATCTCTAATTTTCTTGAAGAGATCTCTAGTCTTTCCCATTCTGTTGTTTTCCTCTATTTCTTTGCATTGATCACTGAAGAAGGCTTTCTTATCTCTCCTTGCTATTCTTTGGAACTCTGCATTCAAATGGGTATATCTTTCCTTTTCTCCTTTGCCTTTTGCTTCTCTTCTTTTCACAGCTATTTGTAAGGCCTCCCTGGACAATCATTTTTCCTTTTTGCCTTTCTTTTTCTTGCAGATGGTCTCAATCCCTGCGTCCTATACAATGCCATGAACCTCCACCCATAGTTCTTCAGGCACTCTGTCTATCAGATCTAATCCCTTGGATCTATTTCTCACTTCCACTGTAAAATCATAAGGGATTTGATTTAGGTCATACCTGAATATTCTAGTGGTTTTCCCTACTATCTTCAATTTAAGTCTGAATTTGATCATCAACAAGAATGTAAATAACATCAGGAAATTACTGAAATGTTCCACAATTCATTTTAATGCCATGGATTTTTTAAAGAAAGGTCTTTAGGCAACAATGGTGGGGCAATCAGTGTGTGTGTGGGGTGCATCTGAGAAGAGGGAAACTGCTGGAAAATCCTTTGGTGCTTCTTTAATCATCAGAACTGAGAAATCTTAAATGATGCTCTGGTGACCTTCCAACTCTCTTAGCCCAAGTTACCCAAATTAGCTCCCAAATGCTTATTATATGTTCCTTGGAAAAGAACATTTTTATATAAAAATGCTTTTCATATTTTTATATAAAAGAGGTCTTTTGATATTTTGGGCTGGAAGATATATGCTTGAAGTGGTGAGGAAATTAGAATTGGATATGAAAACAAAAGTACACCCCTCACTAAAATGGTCCTTTTCTTTTTAAAAGGCCTATAAATAATTGTCACTAAAATTCATTTCAGTCTGTGCTTTCTTTCAGATATGCTCTGTGTTTCTATTTTTCCCTTCCTCTCCCCAAACTCCGAATTTTCAGTTTTTTTTTTTTTTACTATTTTATTGAGGTATAGCTGAGAGTGAAAAAATATGAAGCTGATTGCCCTATATACTTTGAAATATGTATATATCCACATAAGTATCACCCAGAATAATACATAGAACATTTTCAGCCCTTTGGTAGGCTTCTTTGTATTACTTGGTCAACACCTCCTCAAAAATAGAATCCTTTGACCTCTATCACCGTGGATTACTTCTGTCTGAGTTTGAACTTAATGTAAAGGAAAGCATATACTACATACTCTGTGATGTCTGTTTCTTTCACTCAACACCACATGCAGGAGATATATCCATATTGTTGCAACCTAGTAAAGGAGTCGGAGAAGGCAATGGCACCCCACTCCAGTACTCTTGCCTGGAAAATCCCATGGATGGAGGAGCCTGGTAGGCTGCAGTCCATGGGGTCTCGAAGAGTTCGACATGACTGAACGACTTCCCTTTCACTTTTCACTTTCCTGCACTGGAGAAGGAAATGGCAACCCACTCCAGTGTTCTTGCCTGGAGAATCCCAGGGACGGGGGAGCCTGGTGGGCTGCCGTCTATGGAGTTGCACAGAGTCAGACACGACTGAAGTGACTTAGCAGCAGTAAAGTAGTAGTAGTACGTCAAGGCTGCATATTGTCACCCTGCTTATTTAACTTCTATGCAGAGTACATCATGAGAAACACTGGGCTGGACGAAGCACAAGCTGGAATCAAGATTGCTGGGAGAAATATCAATAACCTCAGATGCAGATGACACCACCCTTATGGCAGAAAGTGAAGAGGAACTAAAGAGCCTCGTGATGAAAGTGAAAGAGGAAAGTGAAGTTAGCTTAAAGCTCAACATTCAGAAAACGAAGATCATGGCATCTGGTCCCATCACTTCATAAACAATACATGGGGAAACAGTAGAAAGAGTGACAGACTATGTTTTTGGGCTCCAAATCACTGCAGATGGTGACTGCAGCCATGAAATTAAAAGACGCTTACTCCTTGGAAGGAAAGGTATGACCAACCTAGACAGCATATTCAAAAGCAGAGACATTATTTTGCCAACAAAGGTCCATCTAGTCAAGGCTATGGTTTTCCCAGTGGTCATGTATGGATGTGAGAGTTGGACTGTGAAGAAAGCTGAGCGCCGAAGAATTGATGCTTTTGAACTGTGGTGTTGGAGAAGACTCTTGAGAGTCCCTTGGACTGCAAGGAGATCCAACCAGTCCATTCTGAAGGAGATCAGCCCTGGGTGTTCATTGGAAGGACTAATTTTAAAGCCGAAACTCCAATACTTTGGCCACCTCATGTGAAGGGTTGACTCATTGGAAAAGACCCTGATGGTGGGAGGGACTGGGGGCAGGGGGAGAAGCGGATGACAAAGGATGAGATGGCTGGATGGCATCACCGATTCGATGGACACGAGTTTGAGTAAACTCCAGGAGTTGGTGATGGACAGGGAGGCCTGGCGTGCTGTGATTCATGGGGTTGCAAAGAGTCGGACATGACTGAGCGACTGAACGGAACTGAACTGAATGTTGATTTCTTATTCATTGCTCTATAGTGTTCTAGTGATTCAATAACATTCCAATTGATTTATCCATCATACTGTTGATAGACATTTGGTTTGTTTTCACTTTGAGGCTATTACGAGTAACACTGCTGTGAACATTCTTGTATATGGTTTTTACATGCATATTCCTTGGGTGTATGCCAGGAAGTAGACTATTTTTAGTAGATAACGCTAAACAGTTTACCATAGTGCTTCTATCAATTAAACTCATGTATGACAGTTAAGTTGTACCTCAGTAAGGTTCTTCAGATCCTGTATCCTAGCTTAGACTCCGCATTTTGATTGATTGAGTAATGTCTGTTTCCCCTATTACGCTACGAATTCTACGAAGACAAGGGCAGCAATGGCCTTATGCACATTTTATTTTCAGAGCCTTGTACAGTATCTGGGATATATTAATTGCCTGATAAATACTTAAAGGAATTACCATGAAATCTGGGCAAAGCAGAAGTATGGGACTCTTGTCTTTTCCTTCTTGAAAACTTGAGTAGAGACCCACTACTAGGCTGTCTCAAAGTGAAATTATTAACCAAATGCTTATTATCTCTGAAATTCTGGTATGGGTGTCACATTTCTTCCTAATTTTTAGTGTTGGTAAAACATAAGACCGTTCTTCTAGAATAACCAGCAGAACTAGCATTCAGAATTTTTCCCATTTTAATTTTATTTATTTTTTTAGTCTTTATTGAATTTGCTATCATATTGCTTCCTTTTTGTATTTTGGATTTTTGGCCATGAGGCAAGTAAGATATCAGCTTGATGACCAGACATCGAACCCCTGCATTGGATGGCAAGGTCTTAATCACCGCAAGTGCTCGTGCAAATGTTAGTCGCTAGGTCTGTGTCCAGCTCTTTGCGACCCCATGGACTGTAGCCCACCAGGCTCCTCCATCCACGGGATTCTCCAGGTAAGAATACTGGAGTGGGTTGCCATTTCCTTCTCCAGGGGATGTTCCAGGCCCAGGGATCGAACCTGGGTCTCCCACATTGTAGGCAGACTCCACAGTCTGAGCCACCAGGGAAGCCCCAACCTATTTTTAAAAATACTTGTCTTTAAAATTTTTGTTATTGTTGTGCTATGACTTTTAATCTTTTCACTTTTGTGTTACATAGGTCTTTTAGAAAGACAGCTCACTGTCACTCCAAGGTTGGCACTGTAAATAAGAAGCCCCACAGGAGAGCATATCCCTGGATGGGTTATCTGTGTCTGCATCACCACTCACGTCTTTAAGACACAGCCCCTAAATAAGAACACTGGCATCTACAGGGATTTGCCATGACGTGTGCCTAATTTTCCAGTGCACAATGACGATAGACTAGACCCTTTAACCACAGCTTTCCTAAAGCCTTCAAAGGGGAAACAGAGTAAAGAAAAGGGAGCTGCAACTTAACAGCCTGATTTACAAGACTGAATTTGCTTTTTCAGCTCATGGTCTCCTATGGGGAATTAGGGGAGATCAGTTTAGCAGTCGTCAAACAGAGACTAAACCTAAATTTCCCTGTGCTCCTAAAAGTCCTACCTAAGACTGTTTTAGCATCATTCTGAAAACCTCTTTCCTTGTACATTTGTTCCCTTAAAGCCTATTCTACCTTCCATCGCTACCCCTTACTCTCCCCGCTGACAACCATGGTGCTGTTCTGCAGCTTGAACACTGTGGCCATATCAGAATACAACCCACCAGAAGATACGCACATACTGATGTGTTTGAGAAGTGGAGTCTGTAGTGTGCATGTGAGCTCAGCCACTCAGTCGTGTCTGACTCTCTGTGACCCCATGGACTCTAGCCCACCAGGCTCCTCTGTCCACAGGATTTCCCAGGCAAGAATACTGGAGTGGGTTGCCACTTTCTACTCCAGGGGATCTTCCTGACCCAGGGACTGAACCCGCGTCTCTTGTCTCTCCTGCATTGGCAGGCAGATTCTTTACCTGGAGGGGGTTAGTTTTGGTGCACTTCTATGTATTCAGTTAACAAATAGTTACTGAAACTCCTGGCAGTGTGGTAAAGTGAAAGGGTACCCGATCTGGGGTTAGAAGGCCTGAGCTCTACGCATGAGTCAGACGCTCCTCAGCTTTATAACACTGGGCAAGTTATTTAACATTTCTGAGATTCTGCCTCTCGAGACAAAGAAGGATGAGATAAATAACAGAGAGAATGGATATCAGATATTTCTTTAAAACTGCGTCATTCAATGCAGTTAGGAGTCACATGTAAGGTCTACGCTTAGCACAACACAGGCCCATTATGTACCTGCTCACTTTCTGTCTCTGTGCCACATTTTGCTAATTATCACAATATTTCAAACATTTTCAATGTTGTATTTGTTATGGTCTTTGCTGTTTCTACCATGATTTGCTGAAAGCTCAGATAATAGTAAGCATTTCTAATAAAAAAGTAAAATAATAAATAATAAAGTATTAATAAATCATAAAATAATAAAGTTAAGATATGCACATTGTATCTTTAGACATCATGCTATTTCACATTTAATAGACTATAGTATAGTGTAAACATAACTTATATGCACTGGGAAAAAATGTGTGTGACTCACTTTACTTCAGTATTTGCTTTATTGCTGTGGTCTAGAACTGAACTTGCAATACCTCTGAGGTCTGCCTGTTCATTAAGGCTGGGTACCATTTCTAGGCTCCAGGAGGATCAGATAAAAAGGGCACACACTGCCTTTAGCTCCAGCTGTATCTCTTATCAGTAAGATGCAACATGCTCAATAGGGAAAAGACTCCACTCTTTACTTTGAAATAATAGCTGAATTCAGATCATGGTTTTTTGGTTAAGAGGTGAAATAGAGCAGAAAAAGAGGAAATTTGCTTTAATCATGCTTCTCAGGGAATATATCGCTAAAACTCACAAGATGGCTTTCTCTCTTTCAAGGCTACTTATAAATAATACCTTTCAAATAGATTTAGGTTGGAAGAAATAATTCATACTTGAAATAAAACCTAATGACCTACTGTGGATTAAATACCTATTGTGTGTTAAACAAAGAAGAAGATGAAGAAGATGATAAAAGTTACCTCAGAGGCAGACGGGTGAGATCTATAAACCACCTTTAACATTATTTTAAATATTTTTTAACATACAAAAGAAAATGAAAAGAGAAAGGGGTAAATGAAAAGAGTTCTATCCTTTTTTGGTTAAAAAAGATAGAAAAGGCTCAAATTCAAATTTAAATACTAAGAGACAGTTAAAGCTTGCATTTAAAGTAAAACTCAATTTAACCCTAATTTTTTAAGAATTATAACTAAATATGTGATGTACCCAATACAGAAAATACAGAGCAGACTTAGGAAGCTTTAAATCAAATGATCCATCATGCATCCACTTATTCATTGATCAGTGACTATGATTATGCAGTCGTTCTCAAAATGTGCCTCCTAGAGCAGCAACAGGGCCACCTGGCAGCTTGTGAGAAATGTAATTCTTGGGTTTGATTACTGGACATTTGATCTTGTCCAAAATGTGCATGGAGACATTCGGTTAGTACCAACAGGTCCTTAATATTTGGTCCTCCCCACAATATTCATGAGCTTATTTATTCCATGCCAAGTGGTCCTTGATATCTGCTCCTTTCAAAAGTGTTCATGCTTAGAAAAAGTCCTTGGGTTCAAACAGCTCAGAAGGTTTGTTGAAACGT
This sequence comes from Budorcas taxicolor, assembly GCF_023091745.1. Classification (NCBI taxonomy): domain Eukaryota; kingdom Metazoa; phylum Chordata; class Mammalia; order Artiodactyla; family Bovidae; genus Budorcas; species Budorcas taxicolor. Next base: position 18,144,001 of record NC_068913.1, read on the forward strand.
TTGGTTTATAGGATTAATATATAAAACACTATCATTGGTTTTACTGGTCCAGTAACAATGTTGTGGCTGTATTGACAATAATAACCCTTCTTGCCTCAGTAGCCTAGTTGGTAACAAAACACAGAATTAGGTAGAAGGGTCAAGGTTCACATTTTGCAGTAGGGCAGGATTTATATTACTATGTGTACTGAGGAAGAATCCTGCAGGTTAGGGAAAAGGAGAGGGCAAGTCAAGGGTGAGGTCTCACGATGCATGGTGCATTAATATGTCACTAAACACCTGGCTGAATGTTGTGGGGTCATTCAGGTAGAAGTATGAGAGGATGAGCTCCATCAAGGCACGATGTAAAATGGAATAGAACATGATGATGTGAACACTGTACAGAGTGTCTTGCTTGTTGGGAAGGAATGAGAATAGATGCGGCCCTACCACACAGTGCGTACATTCTCAGTCACTCAGTTGTGCCTGACTCTTTGTGACCCGGTGGCCTGCAGCCCGCCAGGCTCCTCTGTTCATGGGATTCTCCAGCCAAGAATGTGGAAGTGGATTGCCATTTCCTCCTCCAGGGGATCTTCTCAACCCAGGGATTGAACCCATGTCTCCTGGACTGACAGGCGGATTCTTTACCAATGGGTCACCTGGGAAGCCCCTATTATATAGTAGTCAGGGGTAAAAGCCATCATGAAGGGGGATACCAGAGATTTAATTAATCCACCTACAACTATCCTATTGCCCAGGATTAATGGGCAATGTTCCCCTTGCATCAGTGTCATAGAGGTACCATCTTGTAGACAGCAAGAAGCATCTGCCACTATTTGGACAGATTTTAGGGGGTACGACTCCCACACTTACCCACCAATCTGTACGGAGTGCCACACCCTGGGCTGGTGCCTACCCACTGCCTAATAACCCAGCCAGGCTGAACTGGGTGTTCAATCCATAACATATGTGTAAGGATTCCCCTATCACTGAACCAGTGATCACTGCTCAGAAGTCTACAAAAGAAATAAAAATCCCTTCTTCTGTTGCTTGGCAATATGACATCTTTATTTAAAAACTCTCAGCAGAATATAGCAGAAATATACTCACAAAAAGAAAAGCCAAGGGTACATAATAGTGGCTTTTGTTACCATTTCCATTCCTTTAACAGAGATAGGAGTAGAAAGGTACTGGTGCTGTGAAAAGAAGAGGATCTGCAATGCCCCAGGGACAAATGGTTAGGATTTGGACAATATAATCATTCAAGATGGACAGAAAAACTTCAGCACAAGTTTTGTGCTGAAGGGGAAGTAAGGAAAAACCTGAATGGGTTAAAATGACAGAGAAGAAACAAATGCAACACCATCACAAGTACTTTGAAGAATTCTCTGATATTCATGATAAACAGGTCTTGTGAATGCTACCGGAAAGAAACTCATTAAAGAGGCAAGTAAATAAACAGAATTCAAAATAGACACCAGCATCCAAGCCAAACTTGATTCATGTAAATGAAATTCCAGAGGGGTATAAAGTGATCAGATGCAGAGAATCAGTTCTTATACACAATTCTATTGCTTGAGATGATGACAGAATCCTGTTTACACAGCTCGTGATAATATTTTGATATTTAAATGCTGCTGCTGTGTCACTTCAGTCGTATCTGGCTCTGTGCGACTCCATAGACGGCAGCCCACCAGGCTCCCCCATCCCTGGGATTCTCCAGGCAAGAACACTGGAGTGGGTTGTCATTTCCTTCTCCAATGCATGAAAGTGAAAGTGAAAGTGAAGTCGCTCAGTCGTGTCCAACTCTTAGTGACCCCATGGACTGCAGCCTACCAGGCTCCTCCGTCCATGGGATTTTCCAGGCAAGAATACTGGAGTGGGGTGCCATTGCCTTCTCCAATTAAATTCTAGTACCACAATATTCAGTAATAGCGCCTTCAAGATGGCACCAACATTGATCAATTACCTACTGTGCATAGTGTAGTACTGGGTTATGTTACGCTGTTGATTTATGCACTAAATGAAAAGGCAAGAAGACACAGTACCTCATGTGTACACACAAAAAACCTTGACATTAACCATTCATTGTGCATGATGATTTCGAGGTTGCAAATATGAATACAATTTGACTGCTCCTATTAAATGCACGAATAAAAGGATGCTCTTTTCACTTTTCAAATCTTAAAAAATACCTTCTTTGAGTCTAACTTGTGAATATGGGACAATGAAAAGTAACAATAACTGTGCATTACTTTTTGGGCCTTTGAAAGACATAAATGAAACTTTTGAGTACATTGTGGACAACACAAAAGAAAATTTAGATGGCCTAGTGGATTATATTGAGGTGGGTTATGTCCATGGAAGGCTTGGCAGAGGCAGAAGATCAGATGCTCCAAGACTTCCACCAGAAACTCTGGCCCTTTACACATCCGCACTGCACAGCACAGGATGAACAATGCAGCGGAAGGTTAGCGCTGCAGATTTCAAAAGCTGCAGCCGTACACCATCCTTCGATTTGAGGCTTTGTTGAAGTGTTAAAGGACAGGAAAGCAGTGAACAAGCTACCACCCAAGTTTGTGGTGGTCACACTCAAATACAGCCACCAACTTCACCATGATACCAATAAAACTGAATGCATATAACTGAAATTGTTAACAGATAAAGTCAATAATCAGGTCCACATATACTTGAGGGAAATTGCTCATCAGCTTAACAGTAATCCTGCTGAACGTCACAACAAGGAAGAGTAAGAATAAACGTGAAATCCAAAATTCGTCATGTTGTTGTTGTTCAGTCACTAAGTTATGTCTGACTCTGTGACCCCATGAACTGCAGCACCCCAGGCTTCCCTATCCTTCACTGTCTCCCGGAGTTTGCTCAAATTTGTGTCCACTGAATCAGTGATGCCAACCAACCATCTTATCCTCTGTCGTCCCCTTCTCCTCTTGCCCTCAATCTTTCCCAGCATCAGGGTCTTTTTCAATGAGTTGGCTCTTTGCATCAGGTGGCCAAAGTATTGGAGTTTCAGCTTCAGCATCCATCCTTCCAATATTCAGGACTGATTTCCTTTAGGATTGACTGGTTGCATCCCCTTGCTCTCCAAGGGGCTCTCAAGAGTCTTATCCAGCACCACAATTCAAAAGCATCAATTCTTCTTCAGTCAGCGTTCTTTCTGGTCCAACTCTCCCATCCATACACAACTACTGGAAAAACCATAGCTTTGACTAGACGGACCTTTTTTGGCAAAGTGATGTCTCTGCTTTTTAGTACATTGTTTAGGTTTGTCATAGCTTTTCTTCCAAGGAGTAAGCGTCTTTTAATTTCATGGCTGCAGTCACCATCTGCAGTGATTTTGGAGCCCAAGGGAAAAAAAAAAATCTGTCACCGTTTCCCCATCTATCTCCCATGAAGTGATGGGACCAGATGTCATGATCTTAGTTTTTTGAATTTGAGTTTTAAGCCAGGCTTTTCACTCTCCTCTTTCACCCTCATCAAGAGGCTCTTTATTTTCTCTTCACTTTCTCCCATTAGCATGACATCATCTGCATATCCGAGGTTGTTGATATTTCTCCAGGCAATCTTGATTCCAGCTTGTGATTCATTTACAATAAAAATAACGTAAGTGTAATTTTCACAAAGCTGAATGCATTATTTAATGAACCGTGGCCCAAATGTCTCAATGGACATTTTGGATAGGACCCATTGTCCTGCAAGGCTCGGGCCACACTAAGACCTACTGAATCAGAAAGCACGATGGGGTCTGGCCATATTTTTATGTCTTCCACGTGACTGACTGTGCTGCAGGCCAAAGTCTGAGAACCAGCCTCCTGGAGTGAAAAGGCTAACAGTATGTTCTTTGCAGTCAGAGAAACTAGGGTTCAAATATTTTCACTTAGACGTACCTTCTCTGTGACTTAGAACAAGTCATTTAACCCAAGCATTAATTTGCAAAGTAATAAAAATGGTACCAAATTAGAGACATGGTACCTTCCAGGGCTATCGTTAGGATTAAATGAGGAAATACATACAGGTGGGATATAAAGTGTATGTGCATCAAACACACAGTGCTTGATGCAGAGTAAACAAGCATTCAGTAACTGATGCTTGCTATTCTTCTAGGCATGGAAGGCCCTGTGTTCAATCTAGTAAGAAATGCTGTGCTCATCAGATGCAGCTTCTTTCTTTCACGACCTCAGTCTGGAAAAGGAGCTACACTAGCTTACAAACAATCAAGATACAAAGCAGAAAGTGTTAGGTGGCAAGAGAATGGGTCCCTTACCAAGGTGCGAGGCACTTTCTTACATTAAAGACATCCTAACGGAACTTGATGCAACTGGGATTGGGAAACTATTATCTAAAACTTTCCTGGATATATTATTATTTAAATGAAAAGCTTTTGAGTCATCATTTCCTGTTATAATTATCAAACTGCTTTCATGGGTACAAAAGTAAGTAGAACACCTAATTCCTATAATACTTCTGAGGAATAAGACAGGATAAAAAAGACTGCCACAATTTCATATCACATAATAACATGCTTATTTGGTTTCTAAGTCTCATCATTTCTACCTTGGAAATCTCTCATCTATTTCCTCCTTTCCATTTTAGCAGCTTACATAGAGCTACCAAAATAATGTTCCCCGCAAACCGCTTTACCAGAGTCACCTCCTTGCTTAGGAACCTTCATAATGACATAATTTCCTAATGTCAGATACAATGTTAGACAGTCAAGATTCAAGCCTGAACAATGATCTCCTATCACCTTTTGGAATCACCTTCACTTGTATTATTTTAATAGTGAGCATGTAAAGAGCCAACTCATTGGAAAAGACCCTGATGCTGGAAAAGACTGAAGACAAAAGGAGAATGTGGGCGGCAGAGGATGAGAAGGCTAAATAGCGTCACTGACTCAGATATGAATCTAAGCAAACTCCAGGAGACAGTGAAGGACAGGGAGCCTGGCGTGCTGCAGTCCATGGGAGCACAAAAAGTCGGACACGACTGAGCGGCTGATAACAACAACAACAGAATGGGAAGGGTGGTAGCCTCGCAGGGATTTTTGACAGAAGCAGTTCAGGGATTATAGATACAAGTGAGCAGGAGGTAGCTAGGCCTTAAGAAGCATTTTGGGGGTGAAAACCCTTTTTATATGAGGGAGTAGCACAATTACTGGCAACCCAAAGGGTCAGGGCAGGGAAGGCTCCAGGGAGAGGAAGAGAGAGTCTTTTAGGCAGTGGCTCACCAGGGCATGGAAAAAGGCAGGATTGAGGGCAATGCTCATGGGAATCAAGCCTATGGTTTTGGCAGGCCCGGCCCCTGCATTCCACCTCCCAGTGATTCAGGAAGCAAGGAAAGACTCCCCCGGAGAGGCCCAGGGACTAAGCTCAACTGTCAGAACAGCGGATGAAGAAGCCATACTTGATAACCAGAGAGAGGCGAGAATGCAAGCAGAAACCAAGGCAGGAGAAAATCTGGGAGGCCCCCCGCTTTGAGGAAATCTTCATCAACTTAGATGCCACCCTCCCGACCGCCTGTGATCATCTCATATAGCACTCATGTTACAAGCATGTGCTTAGACATTTGTCTCCCCTACCAAGCACTCAACACTCCGAGAGCAAGGATCTATATGATCTGAATTCTTTCACTGTATCCCTAACAGCATGCGTGCATGCTAAGTCGCTTCAGTCGTGTCAACTCTTTGCAACCCCATGGACTGTAGCCCAACAGGCTCCTCTGTCCAAGGGATTCTCCAGGCAAGAATACTGGAGTGGATTGCCGTGTCCTCCTCCAGGGGAACTTCCCAACCTGGGGATCGAACCCTGTCTCTTATGTCTCCTGCTTTGGCAGGCAGGTTCTTTATCACTAGCGCTGCCTAGGAAGCCCACACTTAGTCTGGAGTCTGGCACAAAGCCAGTATCCTCAGTAAAATGCCAGCGAGTGAATGGAGGAAGGAAGGAAGGAAGGAATGAAATGAGGATAGACCTTTGATCAACCATACCAGAAAGAAGTTTTTAACTCATTTAGTTCAATCCCATTGTTTCGCAGAGAGATTAAAGGGCTTGCAAGGCTCTTCAGTGCTGGGGGAGAGAGGGCATTAGTGCTAGAGTTGTACCCTAACCCAGGACACTCGGCCACCCTTCCTCCTCCTCTCTGCCCTGCTGGGAGCATAGAGACAGTTTCCACAGACATTCTAATGTTTGTTGGCTCCTTGTTGGGAATGCACAATACATTCTCCCATGGAGACAGGTTTTTTTTTTTTTTCTTTTTTCTTTTTTTATAAATGGTGGTTCGGTTCCCAGGCCAGGCCACAAAAGCCTATTTACCCCATAGCTGAGCTCAGCTATAAAACCAGCGGTAGCTCGGAGGCCTCACTGAACCCCCAGCTCTGAGTCCATAGTCTGGCGGGCAGGTGGGCAGCTGGCTCTGCAGGGGGGGAGGGCAGAGCTCCCTTGAGCAGACCAGGAGCATGGGAGGGGGGGCTGGGCAGGGGGCCCGGGTGGGCAGCAGCTGCAGGAGTCTAGGCAGCCTCTGAATGCCTTGGTGGTTCTTAAGTGGATTGTTGGTAAGTTGGGAACCGTCTGTACTTAGAAAGGCAGATTTCAAGAGGTAGGGGATCCTATTTCACTTGAAGGCCCACAGTAATGAGGGTTCTTTATTCGTAATGAAGCAGCCACTAATTGGAGGGACAGGCTCGGGAGGCCTGTCGGAATTTTGTGCTCTTGGATCAGAACTGACTAATATTATGCAGTAGCCAGGCAACCCCTCACTTCTGCATAAAACTCATATAAAAATCCACCATGAAGTGCCTATTTGACATTCACTGTTTATTATTAATAATGATAATAACAGGGTGGCTTATATACAGCCTGAAGCTGAGAAAGTAAATGAATTCTCAGTTTCCTCAAGTTTCTCTCCTACCCCCAGCCAGATTAGGAACATTTGGAAAATCCTTACACGGAGAGTGGGCTGAAAGCTTTCATATTTACCCTGAGGAGACACGGCTCTGGTTTCTAAGGCTCATCCAAGAGATGATCTCTTTCCTTCCTTTGCCTCCTCAGAGGTAGAAACACTCCACAAACTCATAAATGTTGTAAAAGCAAATGTATGAAAAAAAGAAAAAAAAAAGCAAATGTACGAAAAAAGTGTTAGTTGAACTGAGAAAGTTACAGTAGGTGAATCAATTATAACAAGGTAAAACTTTTAGCCTTTCTGGGCTTAATGAAATGTGATCAACTACACTGGAATGTTCTGGTGCCCCCTGGAGGATCCTAAAACCTACCCAAACTGGTTATTTGGTATCTTTCTTCAGAGGTCCTAGAAAATCCTACAGAGGCCATATTTCCTCTCCCAGGCTCAAATCAGCTCAACCTGATTCAATCATATGCAGCAGAACAGAGTAGGAATGAAAACTAACATTTGAAATGTTTCGTGAGACTGTAGGTTTTTGGATCAACCACAGAATCTATTTTTGGTTTGTGAAGTTTATAAATCTGACAGTGCAAGGTTCACAGCGACATGTGCAATCTCTCAGTTCTTCTGGGCTGAGTGTTTAGTGAACAAGGAAGCTTGCTTCTGTGAACCTGGCTTTGTTTTGCACAGACAGCCTGGAAAGTTAAACATTTAGCTTCTAAAACTTTACTGCACTGGTTTTCCTCGGGGACATGACTCTAGTAGAATGATGACTAAATGGCCATCAGAGTTGTTTATTCCAAAGCCACAGAGCAGTCAGCAAATGTGAGGAACCATTATCTGACTTCAGTAAGCTCCAGTAATAATAAGCTCCAATAATCTAACAGAATTACAGCTGCCCATCTGCCTTCCCCTCCTCCAGTTTATGTGAGAGTGACTGAAATCACTATCTTGGTGTATAATGTGGCTGATACCAGCCAACCCTAGATCATCACACCTGAAAGACACAGACCAGGTTTTACTACAGTTGCAAAGACGTATGCTTGCACTTTATTGTGACCACGGCAATCATCTTTTAAAAAGAGTGTGCTGAGTTGTGTCTGACTCTTTGCAACCCCATAGACTCCAGGCTCCTCTGTCCATGGGATCCTCCAGGCAAGAATACTGGAGTGGGTAGCCATTCCCTTCTCCAGGGGATCTTCCCGACTCCAGGGATCAAACCCGTGTCTCCTGCATCTCCTGTACTGGCAGGCGGATTCTTTTACCACTGCGCCACTTGCAATCATGGTTATAATATAAATATGATATGATATGCAGGATTAATAGTCACTTTTTTCAGTGCCATTCCATCTGCTAATGCTTAATTTCTTAATTTGAATAACATTATAAAGGAGTGTACCAAAGTTCAAACCATGAAATCATCAAACATAACTTCAGACTTTCAGAATAGTTGCAAGAATTCTTTGTATTCCTAGATATACTTCCCCTAGATTCTCATAATGCTAACATTTACTAAACTGTCTTTTCTTTTTCTAAATGCACATAAATACACATATTTTCCCCAAAGTGCTTAAGTTGTGGATTATAATGTTCCTTTATTACTAAGTATTTCAATGTGTATTTCCTAAAAATAAAGGATCCTCTTATGTAAACAGTAAATTGTCAAAATCAGGAAATTAACATTGAATTATTATCTAATCTATAAAAATCTTATGGAGATTTTGTCCAGTGTTCCAATGATATTTTTATAGCAAAAAAAAAAGTCTAAAATCACACACTGCATTCAGTTGTCATGACTTTTCAGACTCCTTTAATCTGATGGTTCCTGAGTCTGTTCTTAGACAGGCCAGGCATTTCATAGAATGTCGCACATTTTGAATTGTCCTTCGTGTCCCTGTGATTAGATTAAGGTCACACACCTCTGACAGCATAATACAAATGTTACTCTGGCTTTTTCTCTATGCAGAATATTCAGAAGTGCATAATGGCCCCATTAAGAGCAATGTAAACCTGAACCTTTTGGTTAAGATGGTGTTGTCAGGTTTCTCTACTTAGTTACTACTTTACCCTTTGTAAATAAAAGGCAGCTTGCTGCAATATATTTGGAGACAATGCAAATATCCTAGTCTTAGTTTGGTTCAGTTGAGTTGCTTAGTGGTGTCTGATTCTCTGTGACGCCATGGACTGCAGCATGCCAGGCCTCCCTGTCCATCACCAACTCCCAGAGTTTACTCAAACTCAGGTCCATTGAGTCAGTGATGCCATCCAACCAGCTCATCCTCTGTCGTCCACTTCTCCTCCTGCCTTCAATGTTTCCCAGCATCAGGGCCCTTTCAAATGAGGCATCAAGTGGCCAAAGTATTGGAGTTTCAGCTTCAGTATCAGTCCTTCCAATGAATATTCAGGATTGATTTCCTTCAGGATGGACGGGATGGATCTCCTTGCAGTCCAAGGGACTCTCAAGAGTCTTCTCCAACACCACGGTGAAAAAGCATCAATTCTTCAGCACTCAGCTTTCTTTATATTCCAACTCTCATATCCATACATGACTACTGGAAAAACCGTAGCTTTGACTAGACAAACCTTTGTTGGCAAAGTCTCTGCTTTATAATATGCTGTCTAGGTTGGTCATAACTTTCCTTCCAAGGAATAAGCATCTTTTAACTTCACAGCTGCAATCACCATCTGCAGTGATTTTGGAGCCCCCAAAAATGAAGTCTCTCACTGTTTCCATTGTTTCTCCGTCTATTGCCCATGAAATGATGAGACCAGATGCCATGATCTTCGTTTTCCTAAATTTGAATTTTAAGCCAACTTTTTCACTCTCCTCTTTCACTTTCATCAACAGGTTCTTTAGTTCTTCTTCACTTTCTGCCATAAGGGTGGTGTCATCTGCATATCTGAGGTTACTGATATTTTTCCCAGCAATCTTGATTCCAGCTTGTGTTTCATCCAGTCCAGCATTTCTCATGATGTATTCCACATATAAGTTAAATAAGCAGGGTGACAATACAGCCTTGACGTACTCCTTCCTGATTTGGAACCAGTCTGTTGTTTCATGTCCAGTTCTAAGTGTTGCTTCCTGACCTGCATACAGATTTCTCAAGAGGCAGGTCAGGTGGCCTTGTATTCCCATCTCTTGAAGAATTTTCCACAGTTTATTGTGATCCACACAGTCAAAAGCTTTCATGTAGTCAATAAAGCAGAAGCAGATGTTTTTCTGGACTTCTTGCTTTTGTGATGATCCAGTGGATGTTGGCAATTTGATCTCTGGTTCCTCTGCCTTTTCTAAATCCAGCTTGAACATCTGGAAGTTCACAGTTCATGTATTGTTGAAGCCTGGTTTGGAGAATTTTGAGCATCACTTTACTAGCGTGAGAGATGAGTGCAATTGTATGGTAGTTAGAGCATTCTTCAGCATTGCCTTTTTTTGGGATTGGAATGAAAACTGACCCTTTCCAGTCCTGTGGCCACTGCTGAGTTTTCCAAATTTGCTGACGTATTTTTTAAATATAAATTTATTTACTTTAATTGGAGGCTAATTACTTGACAGTATTGTATTGGTTTTGTCGTACATCAACATGAATCCACTGCAGGTGTACAAGTGTTTCCCATCCTGAACGCTCCTCCCTCCTCCCTCCCCGTACCATCTCTCTGGGTCATCCCAGTGCACCAGCCCCGAGCATCCTCTAATCACGCATCAAACCTGGACTGGCGATTCATTTCACATATGATATTATACATGTTTCAATGCCATTCTCCCAAATCATCCCACCCTCTCCCTCTCCCACAGAGTCCATAAGACTGTTCTATACATCTGTGTCTCTTTTGCTGTCTCGCATACAGGGTTATCGTTACCATCTTTCTAAATTCTATATACATATGTGTTAGCATACCATATTGGTGTTTTTCTTTCTGGCTTACTTCACTCTGTATAATAGGCTCCAGTTTCATCCACCTCATTAGAACTGATTCAAATGTATTCTTTTCAATGGCCGAGTAATAATCCATAATGTATATGTACCACAGCTTTCTTATCAATTTGTCTGCTGATGGACATATAGATTGTCTCTATGTCCTGGCTGTTTGCTGGCATATTGAGTGCAGCACTTTAACAACATCATCTTTTAGGATTTGAAATAGCTCAGCTGGAATTCCATCACCTCTACTAGCTTTGTTCTCAGTGATGCTTCCTAAAGCCCTTGACTTCGCATTCCAGGATGTCTGGTTCTAGGTGAGTGATGACACCATCACACCATGGTTATTTGGGTCATTAAGATCTTTTTTGTATAGTTCTTGCCACTTTTTCTTGATATTTTCTGCTTCTGTTAGGTCCATACTGCTTCTGCCTTTGATTATGCCCATCTTTGCATGAAATGTTCCCTTGGTATCTCTAATTTTCTTGAAGAGATCTCTAGCCTTTCCCATTCTACTGTTTCCCTCTATTTCTTTGGATTGATCACTGAGGAAGGCTTTCTTATCTCTCCTTGCGATTCTTTGCAACTCTGCATTCAAATGGGTATAACTTTTCTCCTTTGTCTTTCACTTCTTTTCTCAGCTATTTGTAAGGCCTCCTCAGACAACCATTTTGCCTTTTTGCATTTCTTTTTCTTGGGGATGGTCTCAATCCCTGCCTCCTGTACAATGTCATGAATCTCTGTCCATAGCTCTTCAGGCACTCTGTCTATTAGGTCTAATCCCTTGAATCTATTTCTCACTTCCACTGTATAATCATAAGGGATTAGATTTAGGTCATATCTGAATGGTCTAGTGGTTTTCCCTACTTCCTTCAATTTAAGTCTGAATTTGGCAATAAGGAGTTCATGATCTGACCCACAGTCAGCTCCCAGTCTTGTTTTTGCTGACTGTATAGAGCTTCTCCATCTTTGGTTGCAAAGAATATAATCAGTCTGATTTTGGTACTGACCATCTGGTGATGTCCATGTGTTGAGTCTCCTCTTGTGTTGTTGGAAGAGGGTGTTTGCTATGACCAGTGCCTTCTCTTGGCAAAACTCTATTAGCCTATTCTAGTCTCAAACTTTCATCTATTAGTTTTAGCATTCACAGATGATTCTTGCCTGTAACAATTATTTTTATGATGACTTGGCAGAAGGTGATTTTCTAATTCCATCATTCCTTCTACATTTATTAGTGCATTTTCTATTATACTAAAGCTTTCCCTTCTTCATTATTTGTTTACTTGTTCATTTATATTGGTGTAGCACATGGAGCCTTTATTCAGTAGTATTAAATTTACTACCATTATTTACTTAAATTAGTATTTTGTTTGTTTCAATTGTTTATTAACTGACCAAATTACAAAAAAAAAATCCTGGTAGATACCTTAGATCATCCTTCTAATAAGCCTGTTGATCTGGTCTTCCCTGTTGCCAGCATCTCCCACCTTCTACAAAATGGGTCATCTTTTTCTTCATTTCATCTCATGGAGAAGACAATTTAAAGGGCCACAGGAAGTTGTTTGCTTCTTTGAAATGTTTTCCAGTGGTACAGATCTCATGAATCAGATCCTCCATGCAGATGAGTCCATATTTCCCAAGAGATCAAGCAATCCATGTGTTGTCTGTCAGGACAACTCACTTCTTGTTGATTTTGACATAACCAAGCTTGTAGATCAATGCATTTACAGACTTCAGGTTTGGGTACCCCCATGCAATGTATGGCTCCACAATCCTCAGCATGTTAAATGAAGCCTTGCTGAGCTTCACAAAAGTGCCACTGAAGATCTGCCGGAGGTGAAGGAGTTGCAGCACCTTTAGAACCTTTGGGCTCACACTGTTGATACCTCTAATTCTGACAACAAATGCCAATTTGGGTTCTGCGGGTACATAGACGTTGCCGGCTTTTTGTGCCATCCTAGCCAACCGAATTTTAGTTCTGTACATCTGCCTGTATTCCTTGTGGTAATACTTAGCTTTTTCATAGATAAGCTTCCTCCTTGCCTTTCGAAGCATCTTTTGGGCAAACTTCTTTCTCAGGCGCTTGATCTTAAGCTGTGTGAAATTCTTTCGCTTTTGGGTTTCTGGCATAGCAGGAACCTTCTTTTTCTTCTCTTCTGCACCCTCCACAGTTCCAGCCGAGAAAGAACTTAAATTAGTATTTTAATGATTATATCATCCCAGATTTGGTCAATTGGAGTTCCTTAAAACTGGATCCTCTGCCAATCTGACATATCCCTATCATAAGCACATTCTTACTTTGGGGCATAACAAGGTTCTAATACTTCACCTGCCTCAATCATTTCTTTGTGGACTATATACACCCTATTCTCTACTTCTTTTTAAGTGGAGAATTTGGGTGTATAGAAACAAAGATCTGGGCTCTAGGTGTGCTCACTGCGGCTGGGGTGCAACTGCTTCAACTGCCTTCTCAGAGGACAGAGCTGGGGAGTGTTTACACATACATATAGACAAATATGTCATATACACATACACTCATGTGCAAATAGAGATATATAATCCATGCAGATCTTTATGTAGTTACTACACGTGTATGTGCATATGTATGTATATGTATTAGAACTCGAGTTCACACCTGTATCTCCAATTCCAATCCAATACTGCAGAGGTCATTCTATTTTTTTCTTTTACTCTGACTGCAGCTTCCCCCTCTCGAAATACAATACAAGACTCCCACTATCCACAACTTATTTGCTCAGCCTTAGAACACACAAAAAATGATTTCAGAATTGCTAACCTATGCTTCTGCAGAAAGAGAGGTCTGCTAACTAGAGTTAAATATCCATTCGGAGTTATTTTGTTTTTAGCCCAAGAGCATGTTGTTGCATTCAGAGTGATCAGGGTTTGCTTCTTCCACCCTCTTCATTGTGATTATGTTACTTATTTGAAATTAAAATTTTTTCCTTGTCCTCTGTTTGGTCAAGTTATTTTTATCTTTCAGGAATGTTTTACAGTTCTCCTTATAAAGATTTTGCATATTTCATGTCAAATTTATTCTTAAGCATTTTATCTTCTTTGTGTATGTATGTGTGTGTGTGTGTACTAAATCTCTTCAGTCATGTTTGTGACCCAAAGGACTGTTGCTATTGCAAATACAGTTTTCTCTTTGTATATTCTTAGATAGCTTGCTGCTTTCTGAAATCTCTTATTATTTTATTTTGTTTTACCACTAATTCTTTAGGACTTTCTAGGTCCATAATTATTAATATATTATCTGCAAATAGAGACAGCTTCACTTTTCCCATTCTTCTGCCTCTATTGGTTTCTCATGTCTACTTGTATTGGCTAATATTTCTAGCACATTTCTGAATGATAATAGGATAATTGGTAATCTTGCTTTGCTTCTAATCTTAGTGGAAACAGTGCTAATGTTTCCCCCTTACACTGACCTTAAGACTAAGGAATATTTATACTTGACAAAACTATATATTTTCTGAAAATGTCCGTCAATTCCTTTTCCTTGAGTGACTTTATCAGAAATGAGTGTTGACAATTGTGAAAGATTTCCAGAATCTATAATTATATGATTTTCTTCCTCAGATCTATTTATAGGGCTATTAAATTAATTGATTACCTCATATAGAGTCATCCTTATTCCTGGGATAAATCCCACCTGGTCATAGTATATTATTTTCTTCATGTATTATCAGATTCTATTCTCTAATATTTTATTTAGTAATTTTATATCCCTATTCATAAGTGATACTGGTCTATAATTTTCTGTACTGTTTCTATCAGGTTTAGGTATTGAAATTTTATTTTCATAGTAAAAACAATTAAGATTTCCTTCATTCGCAATACTCTTGAACAATTTGTGGAGCATTTATGGGACCATTTGGTCTTTGAAGGTTTGGCATAATTTCCCTGTGAAACTTTCTGGTCCTGGTGCTTTTCTTGTTCTTTAATAACTTTTTCTATTTCTTCTAAGGAAGTTTTTTTTCATATAAGCCAATCTGATAAGATCAATTTTGGTAAACTAATCTTCTAGGAAATTATTTGTGTATGTGTACATTCTCCCTTTTTTCTTGAGTTAGGTAATGGCTTACATAATTAATTTATTCATTAAATTTATTGGGTTTTTTGTTCTCAATTTCAATGTTATCTTTATGTTTTTCCTCATTTTGCTGTATTCTAGTTTATTTCTTGTTCCTTTTCTAGCTTTTTAAATTGAGAATTTACTTATTGCCCTCTTTAACTTTTATTGAGTGTTTAAGGCTTTGAATATTCCTTTGATCATTGCTTTATATGTATCCCACAGATTCTGTTATGTGGTATTTTTCATTATTATTTTCAAGAAATTCAATTTACGCAGGATCTTTTCTTTTTGGTGAATGTTTCGTATTCACTTAAAAAGTGTGAAGGATGGCGGGAAAGGACAGTTGGGGAGTTTGGGATGGACATGTACACTCTGCTGTATTTGAAATGGATAAACAATAAAGACCTACCATATAGCACATGGAACTCTGCTCAGTGTTATGTGGCAGCCTGGATGGGAGGGGAGTTTGGGAGAGAATGGATCCGTGTATATGTCTGGCTGAGTCCCTTTGCTATCCACCTGAAACTATCACAACTCTGTTAACTGACTATACTCAATACAAAATAAAAAGTTTTAAAAAAAGAAGAAAGTGTATTTTCTGTTGTCTGAGTGTAGAGTGTGATATATATCCTTATTGATTGTTTAAATCTTCAACATGTTTACTTGATTTGTCTTACACTGAGCATATTATGTTAAATTTTTCTATTAGTAGGTTTTTTCTTCTGTGTTTCCCTTTGCATCACTTGTGAATTTTACCTTCTAAAAGTGGTTGCTGAATAATTTAGTACCTAGATACCCATAAATGTTTTATGTACATTGTAAATTTTGGCTTTTAGCATTAAAAAGTGTCCTTTTTTTCCACCTAAAAGGTGTGTTTTTTTTAAGTTATATAGATATTCTACATCTGTTTTCTTATTAACATTTTTTCCACTTGCTTGGTAACTCTTTGCTTATCCCTTTAATTTTAGCCTTTATTAACAATTTCATTTTAGATACAGCATATAGCTGAATTTTCCTTGGTGAGTCCAGTGGAAAATCTTTTCTTTAAACAGGTAAGTTAAGCCCATTTACATTTATTGATAAGACTAATATGTTTGGTCTCAACTCTGTCATACTTTAGCTCACAATTAGTATAAGAATTTTATTTTATGTTTTATTTCTCTACTGTATTTTATTAATTCTTTAATTTGATTTCTTCTTTTGGTTTAGTGACACTATTCCATATGATACTATAATGGTAAATGCACGACATTATACATTTATTCAAGCCCACATAATCTGTAACACAAAGAGTGAGCTCTACTGTAAATGGCAGACTTTGGTTGGCAACGTATTAATGTTGGTTCGTTGATTATGACAACTATATCACATTGATATGGGATCCTGCTGGTGAGGGAGGCTATGTGTTTGGTAAGGGAGGGGTATGTGGGGACCCTCCAAATTTTTGCTTCAATTCTGATGTGAACGTACATCAGAACGGGCATTAATAAAAGTATTCACTGGGGGAAGGGTGAAAACAACAGAGATGGTAACCGTGAAAACATGATAAAAACTACGTTTCAGATTCTTCAAAAATTATGTCTACCATTTGCCAACCACATTAAAAGAAGAGGTGCAAAAATAATGTCTTCCTTTTCAAACTGAGCAGGAACCAACATTGTGGAGATATTTATAACTGAAATCCACTGCCAGTTCACCAGCCAACTGACTGGCATTTCACACTGAAAAAAGCTGGAGAGCTGTGTCCACTTGGGGCATGGTGGGAAGTATATTCCAATCCAGTCTTTTGTGACAGTGGGCTCTAATATTTTACAGTCTATTGCAGTATTTAAATATGGTTTTAAGTTGTGCTAAACTATGTATCATCAATTGTTCCCTTCATTAGGTGTTGGGAAAGAGCAAAGTCATAATGATAAAGGAATTTGCACCATTGTTCATGTTTCCCAGTAAAGAAGTGGTCAAGCAAGGAGATGGCAAGACTGAACGTCAACACCTTAGGAATCAGTGAATTAAAATGGATGAGAATGGGCGAATTTAATTCAGATAGCATTATATCTACTACTGTGGGTAGTAATCCCTCAGTGGAAAGGGGGTATTCCCTCATAGTCAACAAGAGTCCTGAATGCCATACTTGGGTGCAAGTACTGTCTCAAAGATGACAGGATGATCTTGGTATTCAACATCACAGTAATCCAAGTCTATACCCCAGCCATCGATGCAGAAGAAGCTGAAACTGGCCAATCCTATGAAGACCTATGACACTTTCCAGAATTAACACCAAAAAAAAAAAAAAAAAAGATGCCCCTTTCATCATTTGACATTGGAATGCAAAAGTAGGAAGCCAAGAGATAACCCAAATAACTGGCATGTTTGGCCTTGGAGTACAAAATGAAGCAGGGCAACAGCTAACAGTTTTGTGAAAAGAACATGCTGCTCATAGCAAACACACTTTTCCAACAACCCAAGAGATGATTTTACACACGGACATCATCAGATGGCCAACACCTAAATCAGGCCGATTATGTTCTTTGTATGTGAAGATGGAGAAGCTCTATACAGTCAGCAAAAATAAGACGTGGAGCTTGTTCAGATCATCAACTCCTTATTGCAAAATTCAGACTTAAATTGAAGAAAGTAGGGGAAAGCACTAGCCCATTCAAGTATGACCTAAATCAAATCCCTTATGATTACACAGTGGAGGTGATGAATAGATTCAAGGGATCAGATTCGGTAGGCAGAATGCCTGAAGCACTACGGACGGAGGTTTCTAACACTGTACAGGAGGCAGTGACCAAAACCATCAAAAAGAAAAAGAAACGCAAGAAGGCAAAGTGGATGTCTGAGAAGGCTTTACAAATAGCTGAGGAAAGAAGAGAAGTGAACGGCAAGGGAGAAAGAGAAATATATACCCAACTGAATGCAGAGTTCCAGAGAATAGTAAAGGGAGGTGAGAAAGCCTTCTTAACTGAACAAGGCAAAGAAATAGAGGAAAAGAATAGAATGGGAAAGACTAGAGATCTCTTCAAGAAAACAGGAGATATCAAGGGAACGACTGAGCATCTAAACAACAATAAAACGGCAAAAAGCCAAGAGGAAAAAGAGAGAGAGAGAGAGAGGTTGCATTGCAAGTTGCATTCTTCACAGTGATTCCTTAAAGAACACAGCTTCTCAGCTCTGAGTTGATAAAGTATGGACCGGGTGTACTCGAAAAGCATGAACAATGGAGCAAATGCCTTTATCAATGTGACTTTGTTGTTCATTCACTAAGTTGTGTTCAAGTCTTTGCAACCCCATGGACTGCAACACACCAGGTTCCTCTGTCCTTCATGGTCTCTCAAAGTTTGCTCAAATTCATGTCAATTGAGTCAGTGATGCTACCTAACAATCTCACCCTCTGCCACCCTCTTCTCCTTTTGCTTTCAATCTTTCTCAGCATCAGGGTCTTTTCCAATGAGTCAGCTCTTTGCACCAGGTGGCCAAAGTATTGAAGCTTCAGCATCAGTCCTTCCAATGAATATCCAGTGTTCATTTTCTTTAGAATTGACTGGTTTGATCTCCGTGCTGTCCAAGGGACTCTCTCAAGAGTCTTATTCAGCACCACAATTTAAAAGCATCAGTTCTTTGGCGCTCAGCCTTCTTTATGGTCCAACTCTCACATCCATACATGACTACTGGAAATACCATAGTTTTGACTATATGGACATTTGTCAGCAAAAGTGATCTCTCTGTTTTTAAATATGCTATCTAGGTTTGTCATAGCTCTCCTTCCAAGGAGCAAGAATCTTTTAATTTCAAGGCTGCAGTGAGCATCCACAGTGATTTTGGAGCCCAAGAAAATAAAGTCTGTTACTGTTTCTATTTTCCCCCATCTATTTGCCATGAAGTGATAGGACTGGATGCCATGATCTTAGTTTTTTGAATGTTGAGTTTCAAGCCAGTTTTTTCCCTCTCTTCTTTCACCCTCATCAAGATGCTCTTTAGTTCCTCCTCACTTTCTGCCATTAGAGTGGTATCATCTGCATATCTGAAGTTATTGATATTTATCCCAGCAATCTTGAATCCTGCTTGTGATTCATCTAGCCTGGCAGTTCGCACAATGTACTCTGCATGTAAGTTAAATAAGAAGGGCAACAATATATAGCCTTGTCATACTCCTTTCCCAATTTTGAACCAGTTCGTTGTTCCATGTCTAGTTCTAACTGCTGCTGCTTGACCCACATTCAGGTTTCTCAGGAGACTAGTAAGGTGGCCTGGTATTCCCATCTCTTTAAAAACTGTCCACAGTTTGCTGTGATCCACACAATCAATGGCTTTAGTGTAGTCAATGAAGCAGAAATAGATGTTTTTCTGGAATTCCTTTACTTTCTCCATGATCTAACAAATGTTGGCAATTTGATTTCTGGTTCCTCTTCCTTTTCTAATCTCAGCTTGTACATCTGGAAGTTCTTGGTTCATGTACTGCTAAAGCCTAGCTTGAAGGATTTTGAGTAACCTTACTAGTATGTGAAATGAACATAATTGTATGATGGACTGAACGTTCTTTGGCATTCCCTTTCTTTGGGGTTAGAAGGAAAACTGACCTTTTCTAGTCCTGCGGCCACTGCTGAGTTTTCCAAATTTGCTGACATACTGAGTGCAGCACTTTAACAGCATCATCCTTTAGGATTTGAAATAGCTCAGCTAGAATTCCATTACCTCCACTAGCTTTGTTCATAGTGATGCTTCCTAAGGCCCACTTGATTTTATACTCCAGGATGTCCAGCTCTAGGTGAGTGACCACACCATCATGGTTATCCAGGTTAAGGCCTTTTTCATCCAGTTCTGTGTATTCTTGCCACCTCTTCTTAATCTTGTCTGCCAGGTCCTTACAGTTTGTGTCCTTAATTGTGCTCATCTTTGCATGAAAGGTTCCCTTTGTAAGTCTAATTTCTTGAAGAGATTTCTAGTCTTTCTGATTCTACTGTTTTCCTCTGTTTTGCTACTAAAATTCATTAACTTTATACTAGAAACAAAGCATAATTTTGTCTTATTCTAGGGGAACTCCCTCTCCCCCCAAGTTTAACAGATGTACATTGGACATTATGGAGAAAATATCATGAAAAAACCCAGAATTGTTCTTGCTCCAACTTTGATGAGTCGGTTAAATCTAGTTTTTCCATAATCCCATATTTCCCTTCAGAACTTTTCCTTTTTGGTTGCTGGTGTGAAACCCAACCAGCAAATGTACATCACAATCCACTCCTACCCACCCTGCCTTCCGAGCTCTGTTCACTATTATTTATAAAGTTAGTTGTCCTGAATTATTACATCAGTATCTTTGTCTCAATTTTTACATTACCAGGAATTTCTTTGGAGCTACTGATCCATGCTGTGTGAAGAGGCAGATACAGTGCAATACAATGGTAACAACAAGTACAAACTCAACAAATATAAGCTATAACATATCAAGAGCCTGAAGATACACATTAGCTGAGATATACTGCTACTGTCTTTGAAGCATGGATGCACCTTGAAGAATGTATACAGATCTTAATCTTGACCTACACAGCAGTTACATCCTGATAAACTCTTATCAGGATAAGTTGAAAATATCCTAAGTTGGCAATGCATTTAAACAGAGATGGATTTATATGAAATGGAGCAAGCTAGAGTCAGGGCCTCTTCAAAGACCTCACGCCTAATTTTGTAGGCTTTTTTTCCTAAAGAGAGTTCCAAATACTATATAAGCCTGGACTTGCAAAACTGGGACCAGCCCTGAGTGAAAGGTATTTAGAAATCACTAAGATAAACTGTTTCATCTTGCAGATGAAGAACCTGACATCCAACTCTGCTCAATGTTGTGTGGCAGCCTGGATGGGAGGGGGGTTTGGGGGAGAATGGATACATATATATATATATATATATATATATATATATATATATATATATAGCTGAGTCCCTTTGTTGTATACATGCAACTACACAACACTGTTTGTTAATCAGCTATACCCCAATACAAAATAAAAAGTTAAAAAAAGAAAGAAAGAAAAAGAAACAGAGGCCCAGAAAGGACAACTTGATGAGGTCAGAATGTAGATGTCAATCATTAATGAAAAGTCAGCCTTCCTTGTTTCCCTGTAGAAGGGACTGAGTTCTACCACTTTGTTGCTTAGTTGTGTCCTACTCTTGAGACCCCATGGAGTGCAGCCTGCCAGGCTCCTCTGTCCACGGGATTCTCCAGGCAAGAATACTGGAATGGCTTGTCACTTCCTTCTCCAGGGGATCTTCCTGATCTAGGGATCAAGCCCAAGTCTCCGGCACTGGCAGGCGGATCCTTTACCACCGAGTGACCGGGGAAGCCACCAGGTAGCTACACTGCAATGTAATTACCCCGACCAGACCCCACAGGCTCCTTTCAGGGAAACTGCCCCACTCACAGCCTCTGCTGAAGGAGTAACCACAGCCTGTTTCTGGAAGAGGAGTGGCTTCGTGGAGACCTGGCCTCTTATCCTCACCTCCATGCTGTCAACACAGCTGATCAGACCTGGGGTTGACACCCGACCCGAGGGAGTCATTCCATCTGGGTCAATAACCTGCAAGGTCATCTGGTATAAAAGGAACTCAGCTCAAACACAAAAGGCTTTGATGAACTAGGCCAGTCAAACTCTCTCTCCTGAAGTCTGAACTGGGGAATGTGGAAGGAGACAGACAATGAGCAGTGGGGAGACTTTATAATACGACCAGACCCAGAGGGTGGCTGTGCAGTTGCGGAGGAAGCCGCTGAGTTCTCCTGCTGCGGGAGAGGTTCTCCTGCTGCGGGAGAGGTGAGAAACGCCCGCTTTCAAACCCCAAGGGGCCCTCTGGCTCTAGAGTCTTTGAGATCTAGTTGTGTTGCCCTTCGTGAAAGGCCCAGTATGACAGCTCTGGTGGCTGCTTTCTTCCTGGCTTTGTCTTCGGAACCCCTAACCCCGTGCTGACCACCACCCCTCAGAGAGCACCTGCCCCTTGTGCAAAGTGCTGGCTCAGCAAAAACTCAACTTCCACATCTTTGAAAACCTTCCCAGCTGAAGAGCGGGAAATGACCGTCAAAGTGAGTTCTGAATTCATCTTTGAGGAGTTTGACCTCAGGAAAGCACGTGAGTAGGTCTTTGATTATTCAGAAGCAAGAACATAACTTCCTTAGCTCTCCTCCCTTACAGGCCAGTGAGGGACACAGAAAGCAGCCAGGCAGACTGGAGGCTGACAAGCTGACTGAGGACAGACACACAGACACAGCAGACTGGAGGAGCACAGCATTCCTGTGGGATTCCCTGGGGTGCTTGGGCTGGGGCTCCTGGGAAAGGCCTGTACCTCCGGGAAAAATAGGGAAAGGGCTTGGAGCGCCATTATTTGACGGTTCAAGTGCAGTGTGATCACTACGGAAGTGAATGGGACATCTGGGTTTCACTTGTTTTCAAAGAATCTCACAAACATGCTAAGTAATTAAAATCATCATTTAGTGCCATCTATAAAAACAAAGGAAGAGCTTTCAGGTATGACTAAGTGCATGTATATATATAAAGAATAAGTATATGCAGCCATTTTTATTTTATTTTTTTTAAAACAAGCCATCGAATGAGAGTCTCCTACATTGCAGGCAGACTTTTTACCATCTGCGCCACCAGGGAAGCCCCTGAAGGACTGAAATGTATTTCAATTTACTGTGTAACCATTCTGAGCCTACTGCGTTTTCCATTAGTTGGCACCTTCATGATTCCTGGGCGGCTTCCCTGGTGGCTCAGATAGTAGAGAATCTCCTTTCAATGTAGGAGACCTGGGTTTGATTCCTGGGTTGGGAAGATCCCCTGGCGAAGGGATTGGCTACCCACTCCAGTATTCTTGCCTGGAGAATCCCATGGACAGAGAAGCTTGGTGGGCTACAGTCCATGGATCGAGAAGAGCTGGACACGACTGAGTGACTAACTCTCACTTTTCATTTTATGGTTTGCAGAAGGCTGACGCAGTTCCAGGGTCACAACCAGACATGATAACATCCAGGTAAGTATAGGAGTGTTTTTTTTTTTTTTCCTGGCTGTGCCATGTGGCTTGAAGACTCTTAGTTCCCCAATGAGGGATTGAAGTCTGGCCCTCAGCAGTGAAAGAGCAGAGTCCTAACCACTGGACCGCCAGGAAATTCCCAGGAGTGGCCTTTTTCTGAGTATCCTTCTTAGGAACAAGGACAGTGTTCACAGAAGCCTCTTTACCAACCTGATCAACTTTCTGTCACTAGTCAGAATTGGGTGACCTATAAATTCTTGAACCAGTTAGTGTCAGAGAGAATGAAATTATCAAGACTGTCTCAGACCAGTAATTCCCAAGCTTGCACATTCATCAGAATCACCTGGAAGAGCTTATTAACACACAGGTTGCAGGGTCCCACACCCAGACTTCTGATTCGATAGGTCTGGTCTGATGGGGGCACTCAAGAATTTGCATTTTTAACAGTTCCTATGTGATGCTGATATAGCTGTTTGCGGACCACAGTTGGAGAACTACTGTCTTAGGACTAACCATCTGGGTTGCAGTGGAAGTTAGGGGATCAACCAAAAGTGTTTGCCCAAAAAGATAACTTTGTCAGCCGAAGATTTTGTATATTCTGGAACCAAATATTTCTATGAATTTTCTTTTGGAAACTATAACGTTTCCGTAAGTTATATATGTGACAAACAATACTGACTGTGGTCTACCACAAGCCAGAATATGGAAGTAGAATACAAGCTAATGGCCTATGGCAGAAAATGTGGTTTGAGCAAATGTCACCCATTGTCACAAACATCCACCCATCCTGCCTTGCACGCTGTGCTACCCCACAACCCCCGCTTTCCTTCTGTACTTCTGTTCTCTTTCTCAAGGTTGAGGCAGTAGCGGTTATCAACTGCCTACTTGCTGAATTGGTATTGACCTCAGTTTCTCTCCTGGCAGAGGAGACAACATAAGCAAACGGATGAGTGTAAGAAACAGCTGGTTGTTTGGAGGAAACGAAGCATCGTCATGTTTTTGCAGTATAAAGAATGAGGCTGGAAATGGTGTGAGGTAAGGCCCTAGATTTGGACAGGAGCGAAGCCACAGTGGGTTCTGTGGGATGTTGAGGAGCTTGAACTTGGTCCTGTGGCCTCAGCAGCCACTGAGCAGAGACGTGATGTGGTTGGATTTGGGTTTTGTTTAGATCACACTGGGTAGTGTGGAAGGCAGACGTGAAGCAGGGAGGCGTGGTAGAGCTTAGTAGCCCAGGAGAGCCGAGATGGTAGGCTTACAGAAAATATAGATCTAAAGAATATTTAGAAGGTCAAATCTACAAATCTGGTGATCTGTTAGATACAACAGAAGGTACAAAAAAATAAGGTATTCAGATATTCTTTAGTGTTTGACCTCAGTGAGAATTAAGAAATGAGCTGTAATGAATAAGGTGATGGAGTAGTGATACAGGTAAACAAGGAGATGAAATTAGTTTCAGATGACCTGTATTTAGGTTCTGGCCCACCTCCTCATGAAAAGTAGAGACGCTCAACTGGTAGTTAGGCATACTAGGAAGGGTTTGAGAGAAAGGACTAGATAAGAGACAGAGATTTTGGAGTCAACTGTAGTTGAATCAAGAACACAAACTGACATTTAGCCAAAGATGGGATCCTGGGAAAGGCCAACATGATCTTGATGGGCAAAGAAGCAGACAGCAATGAAAAGGAGCTAAGGGAGGAGAAGGACTAGGGTGTAGAATTTCAGACAGTCAAGGTCATAGAGTTTAAAGCAGAAAGAAGTGGTCAACATTATAAAACACTGTAGAGAAGAGATTCCTTAAGATAAAGCCTGAAAATTGTTGATAGGTTTTGGACATGGGGAAATCATGAGATTTCAGGAGAGTTCTTTTGTTTAGTTGCTAAGCCCTGTCTGATTCTTTTGCGAGCCCATGGACTACAGTCCACCAGGTTCCTCTGGTGCCTGGGATTTCCCAGGCAAGAATACTGGAGTGGGTTGCCACTTTCTCCTCCAGGGGATCTTCTTGACCTAGGGATCAAACCCACGTCTCCTGCATTGGCAGGCGGGTTCTTTACTGCTGAGCCAGCAGGGAAGCTAGCTGGGCTGAATTACAATGAGGTGAAAAAGTGTTTGTTCTTGTGGTTTTGAGTTTTGATGAGAAGGGCAGGGTAAGAAAGCCAATAGTCCTCACTGAAGGAGGGGCCTGGTCATAAGCTGAGGAGGGTTATGAAGGTGTAGAATAGTCAGGAGAGGAAACTGTTCTTTAGGTGTTCTGAGAGGGTTGGCACTGCTTGTATTTGGGGCTCTCTAATTTTTCAGAGCATTTTGGTAGCCACAAGCCCAAGAAATAATATATATTTTAAATGACTGTGTCACTGGCTCTCAGGAAGACACCTTTGAATAATGCTTAAAGGAACCGGTAAGTGTATATGGCAGAGCGTATTTTGCAAAAACGGCCACAGTACTATTTCCAGTCACACATGGAAAAGGCTCTGTAACGAACTGACAATGAATAGAAGGCAGAAATGATTGTGTGTGACTTCTAAGGCAAAAGGCGATGAAGCTTCCAACTGGCTCTTTATCTGGGGAGGCTACCAAGCTGTGAGGAAGCCCAAACTGCCCACCTGTCTCAGCCCTGATGCTGGTTGCCGGCTGGGTTCCAAGGGCAAGCGTCCTGAGAAAAAGAGCCAGTCCCAAGCTGCACTGTCCTTTGCCTTGGAAGTCACCAGGGTCATTTCTGTCCCCTGTCTGAATTCCTGACCCACATAATCTATGAGTATGATAAATGGCTGTTTTATTCTACTAAGTTTCAGAGTAATTTACTCAGCCATAGTAACTGGAACAGCATCCAAATATCCAATCAAGGAAACATGGCCATGAGGGAGAAACAAGATATCCTTGTATCCCAGACACAGTCATAAGGCATATTGAAAGGTATTGTTCTCATCTCTCTTGAATACAAGAAATTTTTATTCACTTCCCAGACTTCAGCTTACATGTACCCTAAATGTTTATGTCTAAGCCACAACTTTATCCCTCAAGTGGCCTTTATTCAAAATACTTTCCTAACTCTACATTTTTTACTACTTTTGCATTTTTTATAATTAATACTTTATCACACTTAAATAGCTTTCCATTGTGCTAGCCTATTTTCAAAAGTAAATTTTTTGAGCCTCAATACTACTCTTTTCTACCCTTGAGCAGTAACACACATACACACACACATACACACACACACACACACACGGAGCACTTATTTTTAAAACAAGCCTTACCAATATGTCACCAGATATCAAGACAGGAACACTATCTCTACCTCTGTTTACCAGAAAACATCAAACACAATGGGCTTATTCCCAGAGCAGAATTCTGAAATAACACAGGTAATAACACTATGAGGAATTACCTGCAAAATTTCTAGAATAAATCATAAGTATTCATAAATCAGACAAATCATAAAACATTGAAGTATTCGTCAATGTCTCTAATGCACAGAATCTTAAAATACAGATGTTCAAGTTGTTTTACCTTAAATAACAGAGCTAAAATATTTTTCAGATTAAACAGTAAAACAATTAAAATCCTCTTAGTAATTTCTAAGAAATAGCTGCTGCTGCTGCTGCTAAGTCACTTCAGTCGTGTCCGACTCTGTGCGACCCCAGAGATGGCAGCCCACCAGGCTCCCCGTCCCTGGGATTCTCCAGGCAAGAACACTGGAGTGGGTTGCCATTGCCTTCTCCAAGAAACAGCTAAGCAACATCTAAGAAAGCACACATACATAAAACTGTATTTTAAACATTAATCATGCGTTCGTTTTAATTTCTATTTTCATGTTTTGGAGCTCAAATGTAGAAAGTTGAGATAACCAAACTCTTCAGTTATTGGGATACGATTTGTGGTTTAGATTTTTGAGCACAATGACAATTAAAGGTTAAAAAAAAGGTTTCCTTACTATCCCATTGTGTGTGGTGTGTGTTCAGTTGCTTCAGTGGTGTCAGACTCTTTGCAACCCCATGGACTATAGCCCACCAGGCTCCTCTGTCCATGGAACTTTCCAGCAAGAATACTGGAGTGGGTTGCCACTTCCTTCTCCAGGGGATCTTCCCGACCAGGGATGGAACCCAAGTCTTCTGCACATCTCCTGCACTGGCAGGCAGACTCTTTACCGCTGAGTCACCAGGGAAACCCATTATCCTACTGAGTAAAGACTAAGTCTATCAATAGCGCACTCAACTCTGCTCCATGCTGACCCTAACATCACCAGAAACTTCTTACCTCCAGAATCACCAGATATCAGACTCTTTGATCACAGCTTCCCATCCTTAAGACTTACTTTCTCAGGAGCTCCCAGTGTAACAGCTGACAGCCAGGCCTGCATTCTCACAGACAAGATGCTTCAGATCCACTGACCTCTGTCCTCACTTTCCTCTTCATCAAGCTTGGATTGTATGGGCATTATGTCAAACGCTGTGTTGCTCTTTTGGCAGTCCTTCTTTCTACTCAGTTCGTAACTTCCTAGAAAACTCCAGCTATGGATGGGACCCATCTCCTACCTCCTCGTGTCTGTGCCTGCGGCAGCTTGTATGCTGAAGAAAAATCCACCACTGGGGCAGACTGGTATTATCTTCTAACTGCATGAGTGACGATACAGGCATCCCAAACAGTGCTTGTGTGTGAATTAGAACACAACCTCCCTTCCTCAAGACACTTTACTCCTCTGTTAGACATCTGTGGTGATGTCTTGATTTTGCAAGAACAAGGTACCTTACCGCCATCTATCAGAAACTTGTCATGACAAATATATAAATCTGAGATGTTTTTGAGGTGAATAGTGCCCCTCTGAGGTACGGCAACCTTGTGCAATGCCTACACAGCTGTACACAGTGACCCTGATGACTAGCCTCAATCAGGCACTCATGCCTCTAAATGTTTTTTTTAGTCAAATATGTCATGCCTTCACCTGTCTTCTTAAATCCACTCTTCTTCCCTTTATTCTCAGGGGATATCTATATCCGATACTTCAAGAAAACTGGAGCCATCACATGTTCAGTCGCTAAGTAGTGTCTGATTCTCAGGGATCCGATGGACTGTAGCCACCAGGATCCTCTGGTCCACAGGATTCTCCAGGCAAGAATACTGGAGTGGGTTGCCATTTCCTCCTCTAGGGGATCTTCCTGACCCAGAGACTGAACCCCCATCTCTGAAGTCTCCTGCTTTGGCAGGCGGATTCTTTTACTACTGAGTCACCTGGGAAGCCCCGTAGTATCATATGAAACTGAAAGTGAAAGTCGCTCAGTCATGTCTGACTCTTTACGACCCCACAGACTCCACAGTCCATGGAATTCTCCAGGCCACAATACTGGAGTGGGTAGCCTTTTCCTTCTCCAGAGGATCTTCCCAACCCAGGGATCGAATGCAGGTCTCCCGCACTGTGGGCAGATTCTTTCCCAGCTGAGCCACCGGGAAAGCCATTATCATACGGGAATGCCCTGATTATCTTACTGTGTATCCACACTCTTTCCATAATTTACACCCATCCTTTCTGTATTTTGTCTTCCTATCAAGACCAGTCCCTTTGTGTGAACTCTGGATTTCACTCCTTCTAGTCTTCCAAGATACTCCTCTGTCTCCTGTGTCTTCAACTTTGCATGCCACTTCCCTCGCATTTCTCATCTGCAAACAGGCTTTTCTCCTATCAGGAAAATCTCGCTCAGACTTTCGTCCTTCAACCACACTCTACTTTCCCTCCAAGCTTCTTGAAAGACTTGTTCCTATACCCATATTTCCCCTTCCTCGTATTTCCTCATTCTTCCTTCCTTGACAATTTTTACAAAACACGCTTGTCGGATGCTTAATCCAGGAACACTTTTTATTCTTCATCACGTGTGACCTAACAGTGGAGACGTTCAGAGTTGGCAGATCCTTCCTTTGAAATGCTTCCATTTTTTGGTTGCCATGACACCAAATAATCTTGCTTTTTCTTTACTCTGGATTCTCCTCTACCTGACCATTAGGTGCTGAAATTCCAATCCCCTTCTCTCTTCTTTTCCCAAACCTGTTACTAAGGGATCTCATTTGTTCTCATGCGTATCAATCACAATAGCAACAGTTCCTAAATGTGAGCACCTCTTAGAGATCCACAGCAAAACATACAGTTCCACTGGGATTATCTCACATCCATCTCCTACAGGAGTTATTTATGAATTATTTTCTTATGCTCCACACGTGTCTCTCATCATGTTTTCCATGGCTCAGTAAAGGTGATCTCTCCCCAGCATGGCAGAGACTGAGAGCCCATCCTTGACTCTTCTCTCCCCATATGCAAGTCTTCCCCCAATTCTGTCTGCGCTAACTTCAAAAGAAGTGAAAGTTGCTCCGTTGTGTCCGACTCTTTGCAATCCCATGGACTATACAGTCCATGGAATTCTCCAGGCCAGAATACTGGAGTGGATAGCCTTCCCCTTCTCCAGGGGATCTTCCCAACCCAGGGATTGAGCCCAGGTCTCCTGCATTGCAGGCCAATTCTTTACCAGCTGAGCCACAAGGGAAGCTAACCCCAAAGCAGGTCTCAAATGCCTCCACTTTCTTCCACACTGATACTGGGACTCTTGTCCAAGCCACCACCACAGGCCACCTTAACTCTATGTTCATTTTCTCCCTCAGTCCATCCATGCCCCTCACTCCCTCCCTCATCCATTTCTCAGAATACTTTATAAATGAAGCAGAATAACCATTTAAAAACACAAAACTAACCATTTCATTCTCTTCCTTACAGTCCTCTGCTGGCTTCTCAGGGTTCGGTTCAGTTCAGTCACTCAGTCGTGTCCAACTCTTTGCGACCCCATGAATTGCAGCACGCCAGGCCTTCCTGTCCGTCACCAACTCCTGGAGTTCACTCAGACTCACATCCATCGAGTCCGTGATGCCATCCAGCCATCTCATCCTCGGTCGTCCCCTTCTCTTCCTGCCCCCAATCCCTCCCAGCATCAGAGTCTTTTCCAATGAGTCAACTCTTCACATGAGGTGGCCAAAGTACTGGAGCTTCAGCTTTAGCATCATTCCTTCCAAAGAAATCCCAGGGCTGATCTCCTTCAGAATGGACTGGTTGGATCTCCTTGCAGTCCAAGGGACTCTCAAGAGTCTTCTCCAACACCACAGAAGGTCCTTACTCATTCCACCCTTCTCTGACTATGCTCTAACAACACGGCCTCTTCCTTCCAACCCTTCTCCACCTCAGGAATTCGCCTATGCTGTGATGTCCACAGAAGTTACTCTTGAAACTTCTCCTCACTGGCACCAAAGCATCTTCGAACTCTTAGGTAAGATTAGTGACTCCATGCAGAGAAGTCTGCTCACATTAACCCGACTAAATGAGGTCCCAGGCATGTACTCTCATAACACACTGTCCATGCTTCCAAGGAGCTGGCACAGCTTTAAATTCTGTATTCCTCTACATGGGCTTCCCACGTGGCCCTAGTGGTGAGGAACACCCTGCCAATGCGGAAGACGTAAGAGATGCGGGTTCGATCCCTAGGTCGGAAAGATCCCCTGGAAAAGGGAATCACAACGCACTCCAGTACTCTCGCCTGGAGAATCGCATGGACAGAGGAGCCTAGTGGGCTACAGTCCACAGGGTCACAAAAGAGTCGGACATGAAAACAACCTCCCTATTAGTTCCACCCTGAGGGCAGGGATCATGCCTGTGTGGCTTGGCACTGAGTCCCCAGTATTGCGGAGAGACCAGGGACTCAAGAGAGTTGTTGAATGCTAACACCTAATGGCACTTGTTAATTGAAGTATTCCTCCTCTTCTTTCATTATAGTGGATTGAATGACGGTATTAATGTAAGCTTGTGAAGAGTAAGGTAAGCCAGCTTGTCCAATTTACGTAGATCTGTACCATGTCATGAGATGGCCAGTCAAGAAATGCCTTCGGGGAATGCTACATGGTGATATCTACATGTTTACACCTATCACTGACATAAATCTGATTCATTTCTCTATGTGCCCTCAAACGCCAGTGTGTTCAAACGGGAGGAAACGGACACCTGTTTGGAGAATGAGTTACTCCAAGGGGAGAATGAAAACCTCCAGAGCAGAGCAACCCCAGGATTATTAGACAGCCAGAGAGGAGATGCACAAAGCTGCCAAGTGCCATGGAATGCAGAGGTGCTGACTTGTGACAAGAGCTGCCAAATTGAGTGTCCTGCAGAAATGCAGTGCTAGCCCAGCCCTTCGCTTCCAGCTGAGGTTTAGTCATGTAAAGACAGGCAGGAGAAACCTTAGAAGCAGAGGCGATGCTGGTTTTGAGCATGCGTATGCTGTGCACGTGCTCTCTCTCTCTCGCACACACACACCATCGCTCCCAAACCTGGCAGTGCCTCTGGCTTTCCCATATGAGTGTGCGCGTGCTAACTTGCTTCAGCTGTATCCAACTCTTTGCGACCCTATGGACTGTAGTCTGCCAGGCTTCTCTGTCCATGGGGATTCTCCAGACAAGAACACTGGAGTGGGTTGTCATTTCTTCCTCTAGGGGATCTTCCTGACTCAGGGATAGAACCCAGGTCTCTTCTGTCTCCCGCATTGGCAGGTGGGTTCTTTACCACTAGTGCCACCTGGATGTAGCCTGCCAGGTCCCTCTGTCCATGAAATTCTCTAGGCAAGAATACTAGAGTGGGCAGCCGTTCCCTTCTCCATATGAGGTAGTCATCATAATGCTTTTTTTTTGGTTACCTTTCCAAAAAATAACCAGAGCCTTAGTATCCATCAGTAACATCAAGCTTCTTTCCTGCATCTCCCAGCCAGAAAGGCTGGCTGGGATGACTGGTCTTGAAACCAGCTCTCTCCTAAATCAAGCTCAGGTGGTAAGGGGCACTGGATCTGGAGTCAGCAGGAAGGCGTGTCTGTGTCTGGTTGTGTCAGGCTCTCCAAGGTGACCACGAGTAAACCAAACTCTGGAGTCTCTGCTTCCCCCTTTGTAATGTCTCTCTCTCAGCACACGAGCTGTGACTAAAAAAAGTGGAAGATGAAGAAAATGGGATCCTCAGAGTGTGAGTAGTTATTATTAGAGATCCTCCTCTCATCTGGCTTATGAATTTTAATTGTGATGGAAATACATTTAGTTCAGAATAAAGTGGCATGTTCTCCCAATTTAGATGAAACTTCATGTCCCCAGGAACTTCCAGGATGATAGGAACTTAGGGAAGTGCCACGTGTGGACTCTGCTACTCATCTGAACACTAAGCCATCACACAAATTCTGTCTCATGAGTAAACGTCTTATTTCCCCACCTACACTGCACAACCGTTCCAACACAACAGGCACACTCAGTAATTGGCCAGTGAAGTCACTGAAGAGAGATCAAAGAATGGAAAGTATGCCTAGAGTTTTCTGCTGACATACGGTCAGTTGATTTATCTTTGAAGTGAGTGCTTCCTTTGCAAGTGTGACTTTATGCTCCACAATCAAAGCAAAATGGTAAAACACACAAAAATTGCCACGGAGAAGGGAAATATCAAGGCACTCATGATGAAATGGGTCTAAAAAAAATCACCTTTTTTAAACCCGATTCCTTCCTTGATTGACATTCCCATTAATTTTGTAGCTCCTGTTCTTCGTCGAATGGGCAGCCTGTCCCTCTGGGAGTCTCCTTCTAGATTACGGTAATGATACCGGAATTCTGACCAGTATTTCAAGGAAGAACTCTGCACCTAGCGAGGGGACAACATACAATGTGAAAGGACAAGGTGGGGCTTGCTGACCTGATTCACAGGAAGACAATGAGTAACAGCAATGCTGTCAAATGCTTTGAGAACAAGAATTATTCTCTAAACCACAAGGGGTTCTCAACTAATGCAGAAATAGGCATATAAAAACGCTGGACAGAAAACATGAAAAAGAACAAGGTTTCTGATTGAAGCAGAGGTTGTGGAAAAAAATACAGTAAAGGGTACCAACTAGAGACACTAATCTCACTCAAGTTTCTCACAGGGTGTACTGGGCCTGATCTAGATGAAACATACACATCTCAATATTAAGCGGCAACATTGTAGCCAGGTAAGGCTTACATACTAAAAGCTTTCCAGAACTTGTCACTAGAAAAAGGCAACTACTGTGTGCACAGATACACACTTAGGTCTAAAGGGGATACAACAAGACCATCCACTTGGCACCCATATCTAAAACATCCAAACGTGGCTACCTCGTGTGTGTGTGTGTGTGTGTGTGTGTGTGTATTAGCCGCTCAGTCATGAGTGACTCTTATGACCCAATGGACTATAGCCCACTAGGCTCCTCTGTCCACGTAATTGTCCAGGCAAGAATACTGGGGTGGGTTGCCGTTCCCTTCTCCAGGGGATCTTCCCAACCCAGGGTTTGAACCCAGGTCTCCTGCATTGCAGGCAGATTCTTTATCACTGAGCCATGAGGAAAGCCCTGGCTACCTCTCACTGCTATAAAATCTACAGAAAGAGGGGAGGCTTCTCAGTTCTCTTAGGACTCTTCCTACACGGATAGCTAATTTCCTCAGGATCTTCATCACCAAATAATACTGCAGCCTGGTCTGATACTACAGCCTGAAGAGTTCCAGTTTTACTCTGAAGGAGAGTGGGCCAGCATCGCATAGACAAAGTGGGCATGGTCACAGAGAACACAGAGGATTGGGAGGCTCACAGATAAACACGGTAGATCCTTAAGCAGAGATACATCATGACAAGACTGCTGTTCAGAGAAGGTTCGATTTCGGTTAGGTGTGTTTGTAAGTGTGAATGTGGGTGTGTGTGAGTGAGAGATAGAGAGAGGCAGACAGACAGACACATCTGTTAGGAGACCTTTCATTAAAGCCCCAGGTGATGAAAAGTCCAGATCAAGTGGTCACAGTGAGAAGAGGAAGGGACCACTGCAAGGGGGCTTTTGAAGGGTCTCTGAGCAGGATACGATAGGACAAAGGAGATGAAGCTAAGGAATGAGTCAGGTTTTGAGTTTGGGGCCCAGAAGATTGCTAGGGTCAATCAACAAAGGTGGTAAGCTGTAAAAACACAAAACAAAACAGAGGACTGGGGAGGAGACAGGGCAGTGTCACTGGTGAGCTACTGGGACACAATGCGTGGCCTGTGAAGAGATCTTAGTGTTTCCTAGAAGTTCTCAAATATCTTAAGTGAGAAATCAGGCTTAGAGAGAGAGAAATCCTACCGTCCACCCTGAGACTGTGGAATTGAAGTCATGAGAGCTGATGAGGTTGCTTACGGACTGTGAGGCTGATGAACGGAGGAGCTGAGGAAGATTTTTGAGGAATAAAAATCAGCTTGTCAGCTTGAGAGTGAAAAGGCACCAGTCAGTGGGATGAGGGAAGGAGAAAGGAAACTTACCAGAAGAAGCAGAACACTGAATAGCTGAGAAATTAATCATTCCTTCTGTATTTCTGAGACTTTGGGTGTAGCTGCCTGCACTGGTGTTAATCATGTGTGTGTCTGCCTTTCTTCCCGACTGTCTGGAAACCTCCTCAGGGAAGGGATCCTGCATCCCTGCTCTGTCCCCTCAGTGTCGACCTGATACACCCCCTTATATCAGAGAAGTAGCTGCTGAGAAAGCCGAGTGGTGGGGCACAGGAGACCTTGTTCACATGCGTCCGGTTCCCTGGGAACCAGAAAGCAAACAGCCAGGGGCTGTGGCTCCATGTCTACACATTCTGCTCCGGACTTCCTGTCCCCTGACCCCCTCTCCCCAACCCTCCCTGCTTTACACACCCTTCTGCCCTGCCCTCTGCTGTTCTCGCCAAGGGAGAAAGAACTCCTCACCTCCTTATCTCTTAATGTTTTATGGGGAGGAACACAAACACATCTCACTACAGATTTAGTCTGTATCCAACCTAAAAAGGTAAAGTGGGGGTATTTAGTACTGGCTGGTTCACAGAATTGTTGAGACGCCTAATGAGGTAACGCATGCAACATTTCTTGGCCCAGGGCCTGACCCAGAGTGAGCACCCAGCATGTGTTAAGCATCACTCTGAAGTGGTCAACTTGCATACCTAGTACTGAGCACACAGCCATGGCTCAAAAAATGAATGAATAGTTTAAGCTCAATTATAGAAAGCCTTTATCACTCCTCACAAAGACCTCACATTTGGATGATTCAGTTCAGTTGCTCAGTTGTGTCCGACTCTTTGCGACCCCATGAATCGCAGCACGCCAGGCCTCCCCGTCCATCACCAACTCTCGGAGTTCACTCAGACTCACGTCCATCGAGTCAGTGATGCCATCCAGCCATCTCATCCTCGGTCGTCCCCTTCTCTTCCTGCCCCCAATCCCTCCCAGCATCAGAGTCTTTTCCAATGAGTCAACTCTTCTCATGAGGTGGCCAAAGTACTGGAGTTTCAGCTTCAGCAGCATTCCTTCCAAAGAAATCCCAGGGCTGATCTCCTTCAGAATGGACTGGTTGGATCTCCTTGCAGTCCAAGGGACTCTCAAGAGTCTTCTCCAACACCACAGTTCAAAAGCATCAATTCTTCGGTGCTCAGCCTTCTTCACAGTCCAACTCTCACATCCATACATGACCACAGGAAAAACCATAGCCTTGACTAGATGGACCTTAGTCGGCAAAGTAATGTCTCTGCTTTTGAATGTGCTGTCTAGGTTGGTCATAACTTTTCTTCCAAGGAGTAAGTGTTTTTTAATTTCATGGCTGCAGTCACCATCTGCAGTGATTTTGGAGCCCCCCAAAATAAAGTCTGACACTGTTTCCACTGTTTCCCCATCTATTTCCCATGAAGTGATGGGACTGGATGCCATGATTGGGAACCATGTATACACATTCAAAAAAAGCTCCTCCTAACTACGGATTTCTCTTTTATAAAGAAGATAAGACACTTTTATTTGCAACCTGAAACAGATATTCAGTGTTTTGACAACAATGTTAGAAAACTAGAATGAAGTCAAAATAAGGTTAGAAATGTTTTAATCCAATCTGACCCTCCCCTCATACACTGCAGATAAAAATAAATTAAGAAAGCAGGTAAAATGAAAAAGATTAACTAAGTATTTGAAATAAAGCACAGTGTCACATGTCTGGAGGGTAATTAAGGCTTCTTAACCTCTTTAAGAGCAATTAGCATAGCTGAAGGAAAGAAAAATACATCGGAACAAGTGCAAAATAGTACATTAGAACAATTACAAAGCAGTGTATTAACCAAAAAATGAATTCTTGGAAGTTCTGGGTTTTAAGTGAGGCTTGGGGAAGATAACAGCTGTAAATTGACAGGGAGGAAGTTAAGCAAAGACTTCCTGTTTGGGTGACGCAACCAGGAAGTGCAGGGATGTGGGGGCCTGAACTTGCCATGTGAAGGTTGATAAATACACAGAAGGGGTTTTGTTGAGAATCAGAGAGATGAAACTGATGAGGTATAACGTAAAAGGAACTGAAAGAACACGCGGACACAGGAAATTGGATTTAAAACAAATATCTACTGAGTGCCATTTTAGACTCTTCAACATAATGACTTTAAGATTTAAGCCAGGGTGTAAATACTGGTTGATATTGGGTGTTTCTACCAAATGTCCAGTTATACTTTTACGACTGGTCATTCTATTTTGTCACTGTTAATTGTTACTTTTCAGGAAATCTGCTGATGGCATTGGCTTCTACTTTTATAACTGCAGATATCTTTCGGACTAAAGTGAAGTGTTTCATGTCTGCTTTATTTTTATCACTGTTCTTTTCTATCAGTGCAAAAAAAAAAAGAAAAAAAAATCTCATTCATGCCCGTGGTCAGTGAGTAGAATGGATGAAAGCCTACATAGCTTATGTTCCAGTTGTGGGAAATTCAAGGTGATCTTTTTTGCAAATAGTGTGCTTTTCTGTTTGCTTTTCCATTCACCTGACCGTCTGCAAGGTCAGCCTGGGGCATACATCTGCCTGGGATGTGTGGGAGACTGTTACCAGAGAAATAGAGAGAGGAAGTGGTACTCTCTAGCTCCTGACAGCCCAAATGAGGTTTCTGAAGTCTGCAGCAAGTAATAAGCTTAAAATTCACTTTACCAGACAATAAAGCACCATACTATTTTTCTCTCCCATTTTAGTAGACAGACTTGATCATACTTTTCTTGTGGTGGGGGTTGGGGTGGGGAGGCTAATGATAGGACAGAGAAAGGGAGGAAGCCTGCCCACCCCCTCTGGCTGGACAAGTCAATCAGGGAAGTGGGCCATGACACAGGGGGCCCCACTTTGTCCCACGGAGGGAAAGCACTAAAGGAAAGCTAAAGGTAGAATGTGGCCTGTCCCACTACCAGCTTGGGAACTTGCAAGAGGGTTGCCTCTCAAGCCTGTCTCTCATCTAAATAAGATCAGCTGCACCCCAGTAAAGCAATGCAGTTGACAACGGAGAGCTGAATTCAGTTCTCCAGTACTGGGTTGGGGAAAAGTTGTTTCTCCATACCCTCTTACAGGAAAATATGAATGAACCTTTTGGCAAACCCAACATTTCCCTTTTCATTGTGTTCATGGGGTTAGCATTCGGTCCTATCACTTCAAGGCAAATAGATGGGGAAAAAATGGAAACAGTGGCAGATTTTATTTTTGGGGGCTCCAAAATCACTGTGGAGGGTGACTGCAACTCCAAAATAAAAAGACGCTTGCTCCTCGGAAGAAAAGCTATGACAAATCTAGACAGTGTATTGAAAAGCAGAGACGTCACTTTGCCGACAAAGTTCCATATACTCAAAGCTATTGTTTTTACAGTAGTCATGTACAGATGTGAAAGCTGGACAATAAAGAAGGCTAAGCACTGAAGAATTGATGCTTTCAAATTGTGGTGCTGGGGAAGACTCTTGGGAATCCCTTGGACAGCAAGGAGATCAAAATGGTCAATCCTCAAAGAAATCAACCCTGAATATTCACTGGAAGGACTGAGGCTAAAGCTGAAAATCTAATACTTCAGCCACCTGATGTGAAGAGCTGACTTATTGGAAAAGACCCTGATGCTGGGAAAGATTGAGGGCAAGAGGGGAAGGGGACGACCGAGGATGAGATGGTTGGATGGCATCACTGACTCAATGGACATGAGTTTGAGCAAATTCAGGGAGATGGTGAAGGACAGAGAAGCCTGGCGTGCTGCAGTCCATGGGGTCACAAAGAGTTGGACACAACTTAGTGACTGAACAGCAACAACAAATATTTCCCTGGGCTCTCAGGGTGTGGAGAAGAAGAAATTCAGAGAGTCTCACATTCTCTGAGAAAGAAAACGAAGGTGGCAAAGGGAGCGGGTTAGTGAGCTTGCCAGGGAGTGGCCCTGGGTTGAGGGCCAAATTGGAGTCCAACGTAGTCTGAGTTGCCATTAGGGTGATTCATCAGGGGAAGGTGGCGAAGGCTCTTTGAACATTGCTGGGGCAGAGGAAGGAGACCAGGCATCAACCCAGCCACAGGTTTTAGGGATACACCATGCAAGCCCAGAATGGCCGTGCTGCAGCAATGACAAGAAAGGAGCCAGGGGACAGAAGGTGGCTTCAAGAATGCCGTCTCCCCTCTCTCTCCAGGACAGAGTCAGCCAGTGCCCTCCTGGGCAGGATGGGGGTGGGGGGTGGGGGGTAGAATTCTGAAAGAGCATCCCAAAAGGGACTATTTCAACCAGAGAGAGTAGGAAAGAGAATTTTAAACAGACTCAACATTTAAAATGAAATGAGGGAGGCTATATTTAACCTCATTTAACTGACAAGTCCTGAAGTCCCCACCATGCCTGCTCATAAAGAAGCCACAGGCAGGTCTAGAAAGTAAGATGTGTATGCTAAGAAGCTTCAGTCGTGTCCGACTCTGTGAGACCCCATAGACAGCAGCCCACCAGGCTCCCCAGTCCCTGGGATTCTCCAGGCTAGAACACTGGAGTGGGTTGCCATTTCCTTCTCCAATGCATGAAAGGGAAAAGTGAAAGGCAAGTTGCTCAGTTGTGTGCGACTCTTGGCAACCCCATGGACTGCAGCCTACCAGGCTCCTCCATCCATGGGATTTTCCAGGCAAGAGTACTGGAGTGGGGTGCCATTGCCTTCTCCAAAGATGTGTATACACGTGACATATGAGTAAATTTACAACCCCTTCCCACCTGGCCCTGCCATAGTCTATGGGACAATGAGAAAGTTACTTAACCTCTCAAGCTTCAAAATCCTCATCCATGAAGAGGGGATCATAGTATCTACCCTCTGGAGAATGTGAATGAAGCTATTCAGGTAAAGTGCTTAAAATCGGAGCTGCCACAAGATAAACTTTCAATAATATATTTCCTATTTTTGACATCATTTCTACTAAGACATTCAACTTCAAAGTTTTTGTTGTCCTATTTAAGAGTGGCCATACATCTGTCAAGAAATGTCAGAGAACTGTGCTCCTGAAAGTCTTTATTTTTGATTTCACAGCTTCTCAGGCATCCCTACAGGTATAGGATGTCATTGTGGGACAAATGAAAATTTTTGTTTTCACACCATGCCCAACTCTTTCTCACTACAGGAAGTATCTCAAAGCAGGACATCACTGCTCATGAACGATGTTAGCTGTAACAGACCACAGAACAAGATGATGGCGGTGGTGGATGACCCAGCGCTGGAGACTTCTCTGTCTCAGGCTGATCTGGTCCTAAGAAACGGACCAACTACAGGCAGTAGTCAAACCACACGAAAGAGAAAGGATGCAGATGGAGAAGACTGATTTATGATGCTACAGGCTAAAAACATGCATATTGGGACAGTAACAGTGCCAGATTGCTCCTGGAAAATTCCCTGTTCTTAGCATGTGTAAATTAACTCTCAGAGCTGTTGCTATGTGCTCACAAAGCAGTAAGTTTCTGAGTAATCGACTCTAGATATTAACTAACCCGAGGCTCCATCCCAGTTCTTTCAGTTTCCTGAGTCAACCTGAAGACCATTAAGGAAACTTCAGCTGAAACAGGAGAAGAAATTTAATGAGCGAGGTTATACTGATTAAAGATGGGTAAAGTGAGTGTATTTGAGTGTCTGTGATATACCAATTTCTAGGCTCAAGGGTTTAAGTAAACATGTATGATGAATAGCAAAAAACACAATAATGCTGAATATAGTAGAATTTGGGGGGGTGGGGAGGGTCTCATTTAGTGACCTTTCCATATAATTCAACTTTATTTTTTAAAACAACCTAAGAAATGTTTATACATTTGACACCTGTCTTTTGGGATGTCTTATTAAAAAGAACAAAATCATTTTTTTTTTGATGGGTCAGTTGTCACTGGAGCATCAATTATTCCACAGTGGTGTGCTGGGAAAATATGTCTCAAGATGTGATCCACACAAGGAAATCACCTTGGAAGCTCATTAAAAATCATACTCTTGGGTTCTACCTCCCACCTCCTGAATCAGAATTCTTAGTTGGGACCTAGGATTCTCCATGTCCTACTCACTTCTCAGAGGAATCTTAAGCACAAGCCAGGCCAGAGAGGCCTGAATTCAGGGTTAGGAAAACATCCTCTACTGGAAATGGGCCAGGAGGCCACCTATCTTTCTGAGCCTGTTTGCTGTAGGATCTCCTGATCCTCTCCTTTTACAAGCATTAACCTTTGGGCAGTGCACTGGCTTTCAGCCGATAAGCGGACACACAGGATCCTCAGCCAGGTGCTGGCCTTTGTGACGTCAGCTTTCCACCCTTGAGCCTTATCCTGTCTGTTCAGGCCTGAGGGCTCTAAAAAGTATACCGCAGCAGGGTTCAAGCACCTGGCCCCCAGGACCGATGTGGAGACACCAGCCATTTTGCACTACAAATTGCACTTACGGAATAAAATGAAGCGGGAGAAATGCTACAAGCCTAACACAGAACAGAAGCCCTTGGGGTCAGAGAAAATGAGAACAGAAAATGTGCAATGTGCTGGAAGAGGTGGTTGCTATGTTAATGTGAGGTGCGGTCTCTTCAACCACAGAAACATTTTCCCCTGTGGTGACTAAGCACTTTAAAGGATCCATTTATTGGATCTGTGGAGTCAGAGGACTTGGGTCGAGTCCTGCCTTATACATGTGGCTGTGGGCAAGTCAGTCAGGCCCGTGGCACCTCAGTGGTCCTAGCTATGAAACAGGACAAAGAATTCAGGCCCTCACTGAGCTGTTGTGTAGCTCCAACCAAGTAATGAACATGGAACAGCTATGTAAACTGAAGACACCTTACAAATATTTAACCAGAAATATCCTGCACTGTATACATACTTAAGTTGCTCGTACATCTCATCTATAGCACAGAATGCTAAGAAAAACCCAAGGCTGGGAAAAAATTCAAATATGTTAATTATCTTAACATAAATAAACCTATCATATTGTTCAATATGGAGCTTAAATATCTGCTGTGCTTTTGTACCATGAAAAAGATAGCTTTAAACAAAAAATGAGCAGTGCTTTGACTTCCCCACAACTTGTATTTAACATTCTCTTAAAATGGGCTATTCTTATTTTCTTGATTAAAGAATAAGTGAAAAAGTTGATCAAATCTTCATTTTCAAAACCTTCTTTCCTAACACCCATTTCTTAATGTCTACTTTACTTACATGATTTATTAGCTGAAACTGCAAAATGGTGGGTGAAACGGGGACATGCCGGGAGAGAAGAGGGACAAGCAGGTCGATACAGAATACAAGAGGTTTTGCTCCAAACCTAAAATACACTACGGATGGGGAAGAGGGGGCTAACTTAAGAAATCTAATCATTGTCTGGCTTCACATCACTACTCTTAGTTGTTGTCTTCTCATCAGAGAGTAGAAGACGTGCAAACATTTTTAAAGGCAAAGCTAGTTCTTTCAGCAGAGAATTAAAATTAAAAGCAGACACAGGCCCGGATAATAAGTAGCAATAAAAGCTTTCGCTGACATAGCTTCAATTTACAAATCACTGGCTTTTCCTGGCAGTGCTTGGGGAAGGAGGGTGAGGAAGTATTGCCTACATGGCCTGGATGAGGAAGATATGGAAAGCTTTAAAATTAAAGATGTGTTTCAACTTTTTATTCTCAAACACTTGATTTATGGTGACCATGATAAAATTCCAGGGAAACCTGAGTCTGCTCTGCAGACTCTGGGAGCCCTGGGAACAACTATGTCCTTATGCCTTCCCCAGCACTTCTGATTTTGACATGTATACTGTGTGAGTGGGAGCCCAGGCCATAATGTGTGCACAAAAAGATGTGTGGTTTAGAATCTGTATGTATTTCCATTTTTCTCTGGACTTGAGCAGTAGAAGGCCCTTGTGAGAGTATTAGAAAATAAACTAGGAATAAATAAATACTAGGAAGCTAAAGGGATGTGATAGATTTATAGAACTGATATTACTTCTTAAGAAATGTTAACGACAAAATTAGGGCTCACAAGAGCATAAATACTCTTGGTTTAGTTTCTAAAACCTGGAAGACGACCAATAAAAAGGAACTGATAAAACTGCTAGATTTAGAGAAAAGCGTGCAGAGATGCTGTAGGGGAAGATTTTGTCTGAGCCTGTTAAGTAGTGTGGATGAGAATTAGATGTGGATGGAGAACACAGGAAAGGTCACTAAAGCCAGCAGAACCTCACTCCCTCCCCCACATCCCCCCACCAAGTAAGAGACCCAACACCAACCGATGGATGCTGCAATGCTGCAACCCAACTCAGAGGCCCCAGCCTTGGTGGAAACCGTGGAGACAATACCCTCTG
The DNA here is from genome assembly GCF_023091745.1 of Budorcas taxicolor. Taxonomy (NCBI): domain Eukaryota; kingdom Metazoa; phylum Chordata; class Mammalia; order Artiodactyla; family Bovidae; genus Budorcas; species Budorcas taxicolor. The sequence goes on from NC_068913.1 coordinate 18,186,563, forward strand.
GAAGAGAAGTCCTCTTTCCCTTTGATTCTTCTTTGGGAAAGAGTTTTCTCTACATTCTCATTTGACGCAAAACACAGAGCTCATTTCTTCTGGGATGCAATTGAGGGAGGATGGAAAAAGTTATCTTTCTACTTCTTCACCTCTTCCCAACCCTATGAGAAGAAGCCCAACTCTGCTTATTCTAGTTCTCTTAGAACAGTGAAGGCTTTTAAAAGAAACATTCTCATTGTTCTTGATTTTGGTAGGTTTCCCTCAGGCGCTGGTTTTGATCATCCTATTCCTCAGTGACTTGACCACTTCACATGACTCTCCCTGCTGATGGCTTTCGAGAATGACTTCATCCTCCAACCTCCTCCATCCAGCTGCCCTATGACATAACCTTGGGAAGTCGGCTTCCCATCTTTGCCTCTAACACGTCTTCCTTCTTCCCTTTATTATTATGAAAAACAAACTAAAAATCCCTCCTCATTTCTTGAAAAGTAAGGGACTTTCCTGTCATTATCCTTTTCTTTCTTCTATCAAATCTTATCTGTTCCCATTCTGGTCTCAGTTATTCTCATTAATTTTTACACATTGTTATTTTAAGGATAACATATGCACATGGTACAAAATTTAAAAGGCACAAAAAGGAGTACAGTACAACTCCAACCTCATTCTCATCTCTGTTTATCTCCTCTCCTCTCTAATCTAGTCCCCTGCCTCGGAAGCAATTACTATTGCCAGGTTCTCCTGTCTCTTTCTTCCCCTTATTTAAAATTAAAAAAAAATTGAAAGGGAATGAGATCCTTAATGTAATACATTTTAACTCTGCTAACTTCTTTTCAGCATTTAATTTGAGAAATTTCTTCATTTATTTCCCATACAGGCGTCTATGGGCTTTCCATATGGTTCTTCCTCCCTAGATGTGGGTATTTTCCAAGTCTCTTTGCCTGGACCTCTCTCAGAACATAAACTAATACCCATGAACTATTTTTGCTCCTAAGAATGCAGAGTCCCATCTCTAAAGGCCCGGGGGGGGGAAAAAAAAAGATTTAAAAGAACAAAGCAGAAAAAAACTCCCATCCTTCATTTGTTTATATAATTAATCTATCTTGAGTGGTATCCCTTATTCCAATGTCAGCAGTCACCAGAAGAACCACAGTCAGGAATCAGCATCTAAATGACAATGGTTGTCTCAGAATCACAGCTGGGGAGTGAATTTAAATAGATGGATGGACAGATAGATGGGTCACTGGATAGAAAGAGCCAATCAACTGTGAAGTGTTACCAAGCCCGAAAATCATATTTCATTTGATGAGAACAACAGAAGCCTGATTAATGCATGTGGGAATTTCATTTCAAAGTTATACATATGGCCTTTCAAGGGCCTGCTTCTTCTTAGGGCTCCGAGTCCATGTAAAATTGGCCAGTGTAAGATTTTAGGGCTCCTATATATGAGTTTCATTTATCTTGTGTGATGATTAAGTGTGGGATAATTGTTGAACAGGAAATGGAATTTTTTCACTTGGGGGATAATATTCTTTTACCTGGAATTGTCCTGAACAAATTTATGCTAGAAGGGTAAGTACACACACGTTGATGCTTTCTGTTTTAAGGTTTTACTTTTACCAAAAACTCATTAAGGGAGGTAAAAGGAAGCCTTCTGAAAGGAGTGAGTTGAATCATACATGATTTAGCGAGCAGAACAACCTTGCCCAGGTCATACACTGGGTCATATGTAGGCCTGCTTGGCTAATTTCCCTGAGATTAAAATTTTATCTGTTCCCTGGAGACCAAAGAATCACAGATACCTTTTTCTTTTTTTTAAATCTCAGAGCTGTGAATGGAGAACACCAGTTTTCAATGGACTCATTCTTGTGATAGTTTGAATACTAATGAATGGATGTATTTGGAATTGAGATGAAGATGAGTTTCACTGACAGACAGGAAGACCTGTGAAACCATTGACAGTCTATGACTCCACTATGAGGCCAACACTGCTTGGATAAATCTCGTCAGGGATGCTTTGTTAGGGGGTTCACAAAAATAATTTAATCATTTAAAAATTGGTTTTCAAATTCTTTCAATATCCCTTGATGACAAACTAACACAGAACCCAAGTTTGCTTGCTTGTTTTCTCATAAAGCAATTGTGATTCAGAGCTTTTTTTCTGAAATACTAACTCTCCATAGCCAATTTATAAATCCAGTCTGATTTAAAAGAGACAGTGTAGACAACCATCAAATCATCATGTTTTTCTGTCACAGAAAAGTCTGATTGGAAAGAAGAATGTATTTTAAAATCCCTTTAATTCTAATAAAAGTAACTTACAGTGCTGTAAAGCTATTGGCACTCAGGAAATAGTAGATGTATTACTGCTGTTTGATATTAAATAAAATCCTCATTCCATTTTGTGTGTCTAAGAAAACCACCATTTTGTAAAATAAAAGTAATATCATAGTGGAACAGATCCCTGAAGCAGAAACACTTAAAAAGAGGGTGTTAAGTTAATCCAGCAAGGTGCAACAGTCTTCTTTTATATAAAATTCTTGAAGATGGTGGTAAAAACTGCAACCAATTTACCATGAGAGAATAAGAGGACTAGCTGGGAAAGATGATACTTGAGCTATTAACCAGAAGGAAGACGGTAATCTCGAGGGATACGCAGACATGACAGGCTTGGAGACTGAAACTATAGCAACAGTAACTAGTACACCATGCTACTTGAATGAAGTAATTTTCCATTAAACTGTAATCTAAAATGACACCTTCCCCAGGAGCTCCTGAAAGGAGACAGAGGCAGATGGAACAGTGTGTGTTTTGGGGAAGGGGAGAGGGTATCATGGGCACCAGCCATTCCCCTGACCCCTGCAACCAAACGCACAGTGTCATGAAACATGGAAATAACAAACCCACCTGAGACTTTCTAGCTGCTGAGGGACTGAGAAAGCCATGGTTATAAGATTTTGATCTGGAACCTGATGGCTCTCAGTAAAATCCATATGTTTTATCTACTATCATCCATAAAATTCTCAAGACCAGGCTTGCCTATGCCATCCAAGACATCTAAGTCTGAGGAAGAAGAACCAGACAATATGGCAAAAGGAAAACTATCTTGGACTGGATCAGCTCACACGTTGATAATGAACTGTTGTCCAGAGTACATTTTGAGAGTTTAGCAAGCTTTCCCTCAAACAGTTAGAGAATGCCATATGCAAAGATTTGATCCCTTTTTTAAGACAGAGGGGGAAAAAAATCTACTTTAAACTGACACATTAGCTTTTATGGTATTACATATGTTCATTTTTAAAAATCATAGAAATATTTATGAATCTTGTAGAAATTAATAAATAATGGATTTGTATGTGTAGATAATATCTTCCAAGATGATAATATCAAAATCAAATGACTCCTTGCTTGCATAGCCTGAGTCTCATTTTCATGCAATGGCAAGATTAAATAAAACACTAAAAAGAAATTATAACATTAAAACCAGATATTTATCACGTTTTTGGAGTTCAAAGTGTGGTCTTAAAGAGTTACTTGCACACTGATGTTCATAGCAGCCTTATTTACAATAGCCAAAGTGTTAGTTGCTCAGTTGTGTCCGACTCTTCATGGACTGTAACTTGCCTCGCTCCTCCGTCCATGGGATTTCCCAGGCAAGAATACCAGAGTGGGCTGCCACTCCCTTCTCCAGGGGATCTTCCTGACCCAGAGAATCTGGGTTTCCTGAACTGCAGGTCGATTCTCTATCATTTGAGTCACCAGGGAAGCCAAAGGATGGAAGCAACTCAAATGTGTCCATGATTAAAAACAACAGGTAAATAAAATGTACATACAACAGCATATCATTCTGCCTTAAGAAGGAAGGACAGCCTGCCACATGCTACGACATGGAGGAATCTTGAAGACACTATGCCAAGGGACCTAAGCTGGTCACAAAAAGGCAAATACCGCATGATTCCACATACTTGAGAAAATCTAATCAGTCCTAAAAACAAAAAGCAGAATGATAGGTACCAGTGGCTTACGGAGGGGGAGATCGGGCGGGGTGGTTGTTCAATGGGCATACAGTTTCAGTTTTTCGAGACGAAAAGTTCTGGAGATCTGGTTATACAACAATGTGCATATACTTAACACTACTGAAGTGGAGGCTTAAAAATGGTTAAGATGGTACATTTTATGACATAAAACCATCTTCAACATTCACAAGTACCGATAAATCAGGGGATGGCAAACACTTTTCTGTAAAGGGGCAGAATGTAAATATTTTGGCTTTGCAGTCTCTGTCTTCCACCACTCAACTCTGCCGTGATATTGTGAAAGCAGGCACAGACAATAAATAAATGAAGGCGTGGCTGTGTTAACAATAAAAAATGTTTGCAAAACTATGCGGCCCGCCCACAGGCTACAGGCTTCTCACCCTTGCGGAAGTATTGATATCTAAATAAGAGGTAAACATTAACAGTCTATAAACACCAAATGCTCCTCTACCCAAGAATTAGGAGTGAAATATTCTCCCCTCACCCCCCAGAGTCCAAGATTAAAGCAACAGGAATAAGACCAAGCAAACTCAGCAAGGGACATGGCAACCTTGTCCAGCGCTCCAGCACTCTTGCCAGGAAAATTCCGGTACAGAAGAGCCTGGTGGGCTATGGTCCTGGGGGTCGCAAAGAGTCAGACACAATTGAAGCAACTCCGTGCACACAAATTCAACAAGACCGTAACTTGTTTGTCAGAGGAAACCCTGCTCAAGTGTGTATACTTCTCTGCCGATGGGCTTAACCATTTTAGAGCCTAATGACTTGAGGGGAAAAGTAAAACTATTACAGCCAGGAGAGAGCTTGGTGCTCAGCCAGCACCTGTGCCTTCTTTGGTGAATGAGAAATCCCCACTAGCTTATCACCCCAATCCAGGCCATCACCAAGGGAGGAGGCAGAGCTGGGGCCAGAGTGAAGAGCCACCCCACTCAGAGGTAATGCTGCTTCGTCCCCTCTATTTCCAACCACTAGGAGCAGTAAGCCAGTACCCAGCTTTCCAAGAGTTAGCTGCTTTGCGCCTGCTTTTCCAAATGGTCTTGGCCTAACCCTGGAGTTAATTTTTGCTCTTCAAGTTCAGTGGAGAAAAGTCAATGAAGACACACAGAGCCCCAAAGGCCTCATCTCATGATGTTCAGACATGAAAGCAAGGGGATCCCAATCTGTCACCCTTTCTGCATTGTGCCATGCGAACCTGGCATGTTTTTTCCTATGGTGTTTAGCCAGCATCAAGAGACAGCAACCTGGGGAATGGAGACGAGCAGCTGGCCTGAACCTTCCCGGGCACCGCAGAAAACAGGCGCCCTAGCTAAACACAGCACACGTCAAAAAGCAACAAACGGAAATGGAGGGCTGTGAGACAGACAGGATAGCGTGTGGTGGCTTTACAAAAGGGGCCTTCACCTCATCAAAGAGCTCAAGCCAGCGCCAAGAACTTTAGGACCAGAACAGACAGGGTGATAAGGGGTCAAATCCTCCCTCTGCTTTTTTTTTTTCTCCTCACAAGAACTGCTTTTATTTTTTCACAGTGTAAGGGTAAATATAATTTTTTTCCTTTTTTCCCCCCCCTTAATTGGAGGATAACTGAGGCAGAAGATCTGGAGAAGGAAGGGCATGGCAACCCACTCCAGTATCCTCATCTGGAAAATCCCATGGACAGAGGAGCCTGGCGGGCTCCAGTCCATGGGGTCACAAAGAGCAGGACATGACTGAAGCAACTTAGCACATGTGAGGTAGAAGAACAGGTAAGTGAGCGGGAAGATAGAATGGTGGAAATAACTGCTGAAGAGCAGAAGAAAGGAAAAGGGATGAAAACAACTGAGGATAGTCTCAGAGGCCTCTGGGGCAGTATTAAAGCCATCAGCATTTGAATTATAGGGCTCCCTCTGCTTTTACATGCAAATTGGGCAAAGCTCCCGAGTGGGGCCTTTACTGGTTTATGGTAGGGACCCAATCCTGACATTTTCCAGCACCCAACACAACTCACGGGTGGAGCCCTGAGGTTGGCCCTGAACAGAAGCAGAACTCTGGGTTTAGGCCCAAAGGCTGGATGGCTCAGGCAAAGGAAAGGCCTTTCTCACAGAACGGGGAGATGGTTGAGCGGTGACTTGCCTGCATTACTTGGCATCTCCAGATCCCACAGGACCTGCCCTCAATTGCTGAAAGAGCCTGACCTCTGACAAAGACCAATGATTTCAGCAGTAATTAATGATACTGTCAAATTAATTAACCCAAGTCTTTGTCCACAGGAAGAAAAATCCCTCTGATGTCAATACTGCTCATTACTAGCCCTTGACCAAGCTCTGCACACCCAAACCTTCAGTAAGGGCATGGGACACCACTGATTGATGACCCTAAAAGGTTTCTCCCTGCACCCAACCCCTATTAAGCCACCACCACTTGTTAATAAACCTTCTCATGGCAACATATCCTTTGATAACACGACTTTGGTGAATTCACAGTTCTTCAAAACCTAACACTCTTTAAATAGGTACAAGCCTGAGAACACCCGTGTGTTATCTTCCACACTCTTTACAATACCTTTTCGACACCCTTTTGAATTATGGTCATGAAATGCAAGACGGACGCTGTAGGATTTCATTAAAACATTTAATAAATGGCCCTCATTAAAACGCCAGTTCCCTTGTCCTTGCCTATAAGGACTCCAGCTAATCCAAATGCCTGCATAGACATTTCTATCTCATCTCTTTAGAGGATTCAGAACTATTTTCTTACACCTAACACAGCTTTCATTCCATTTAGAATAATTACCCTCTATCCCATTTCTGACTTTCAAGAAAAACAAGACACTTAATTGACCACAGGAGGACTCTTTCAAGGGCACCAGGCTGCAAAAGCTCTTGTGTGAGCGCACAACTTAAGCTGATGTAATCTGCTACAAGAAGCTGACTTCTATTTTTAAGTTATACCCTTTTACTCTGCCTTCAAAGGGCACATATATCACACGTTGTAACTGCTCATAAAATACCTTGTGGCCTTGTCTCCCATCCATTGCCCTCCTGGGGTGACTTGCACTGTCAGGAGGGGTTTCCAACAGGAGTCCAGCTCTGCCCATGGAAATGTATCCACCATTTCCCATGATTCGGTCTTTAGGAGAAGAGCTCCACGAGGCCCCACTCTCCAGGTGTCTTGTTTACCACGGTCATTTTGACAGGGAACAGATGACTAGCAGGGTCGTTCTTGAGAGCCGGCATCAGGCTTTCCCACCTCCTTGTGTTTCCCTCCCCAAAGACAGCACTTCATAAATGCTTATTAACATTGCCACCCAGAGCTCTGTCACCAGGCCCGTGTGCTCAAAGGGGGTCAGCCTGAAAACAGATCATTTGCTTTGTTTAAGTTTTTCATTCATCATTTCGGTCATGTTCACTGTGTGTTATTAAAAAAAAGTTGTTTAGCATCTTGAAAACACTAAGGGAAAAAAGCCTCAGTTGGAAGTGAAAGTACGTTTGATCTCACTATTTATTTATTTATATGTATTCTGCTTGTTTCTTTAAAAAAAAAAAAATGAAGAGCTCTGTAATTAACTGTGGGGCTGTTGCGGAGTCTGGTGGAGGTCAGAACAGGACATTTCTCTCTGGTCTACTTCCCTCTTTGCTCCCTGGACACCCTGTCTCGTCTGCGGCTCGCCCAGCCTCAAGGCTTGGACACTTCCAGTCCCTGCTCAATACTAAAGTCTGAGCAGGCTTGTGAGAGCACAGGTTGGATCGCTTGTCTCCCCTTCTCAACACCCTCGTTCTCCTCGGCCCTCAGGGAGATGTCCCTTTCGCCCTGGTCTGCTTACCTGCCTGGACCATGACCCACCCCCACCACTTCGCTTTTTATCCTCTGGTTGCAGGGGCCTAAAAGGAGCAAAATGTGTTGTTTCCTTTCACGCAAAGGCCTTTGTCCACATTACTTCCTCAGACTGGAACTCTGTTCTGCAGTCCCCCCTTCCTCCACCCAGCTCCCTCCCACTCATCCTTCACAGGTGGTTTAGATGCCACTTCCTCCAGGAAGCCCGTCAGGTCAGGGGTGTTCCTGCCACACCATGGGCTGCAGCTCATCTTGGAGTCACTGTCTCCAAGTGACTGCCTGGGACAGCAGGGCAGCCCTTGTGTCTGCTCACTCACCATTGTATCCCTCTGCATGTGGCCTGGCACAAGGTGGGCTTCAATCTCATTTGCTGGATGAATTAATAAATACATGCTGCTGCTGCTAAGTCACTTCAGTCGTGTCTGACTCTGTGAGACCCCATAGACGGCAGCCCACCAGGCTCCCCCATCCCTGGAATTCTCAGGCAAGAACACTGGAGTGGGTTGCCATTTCCTTCTCCAATGCATGAAAGTGAAAAGTGAAAGGGAAGTTGCTCAGTCGTGTCTGACTCTTCACAACCCCATGGACCGCAGCCCACCAGGCTCCTCCGTCCATGGGATTTTCCAGGCAAGAGTACTGGAGTGGGGTGCCATCGCCTTCTCCGAATAAATACACGAGGGTACCCTAAAGACTGCAACCAGAGAGGGGTCCCACTTGTGAAGTATGAATTCAAATTTTGTTTCCTCAGAAAGTATGAACCCAAAGAAAGAATAGAATTTAATTCAGGATTCATCGGCTAAAATGTGAAGAAGATTGTAAAGCAATTATTCTCCAATTAAAAATAAATTAAAAAAAAAAACCCACAATAAGAACTCAAAAAAAAAAAGAGAGAGAAGCAGGCAGCTGGCTCTGAGGAAAGTAAACACCCCCCCATCCCCCGCCCAACACACACACAGGGACTCCTACTCTTACAGGGGGCTCAGAAATGCCTTTTGGTAACTCTGTCCCAGAGAGAGAAATGGAGACTCTGTTTAAAACGGAACCCCGCTGGGACAAACCACTAAGGCTGGCTCCAACTCAAGATTCATGTCATGAACTCCAAGCGAACAGCAGCCTCCACACTTTAAATTCATTCCGAAGAGGGCAGCAAGCCACAAACCCATAATGCTACTTCTTACTTGCAAAACCACATATATCAATTCCCCCAACATTATAAAGTCAGTTGCATGTGGTGGAAAGGCTCTGCAGGTGTGAGAAGGCATGAATCTGGCACGCAAATGGCACGGCTGGCATCCGGCCATCTGATATGGGTGCTAACTGGGGTCACGTGCTGGGCTGGCCCGGGGATTGTTAGCAAAGAGAACTAAACTGGTTCCTATCCTCATGGAGAGTCTAGTCTAATCAAGTATATACTTGCATACAGATTCCCTTTAAAAAAAAAATTCTTTCCTGAAATTCTAAGTACACCATGTTCAGCTATTAAATTAAATCCAGCACACACGGGATTGCGGAGAAAGGCACTGCTTCAGCTACTTCTGCATGGCAAAGAATTAAAAAAAAAAAAACCCATATTTTCCAAAATCAACAGATTGATGACACTAGAGAGTGGGTAATGTTTCAACATTCAAAGCAATGACGGAGTGTTCTTGGTTTATTTCATCCTTACACAGCTAGCAACCACCCTTCATAACAAAACTAAAAAAATACAATTTCACATGAAAATTCTTCTGCCTTCTGGAATAATTTTACGTCTATTACCTGGCACACAGAAAGTGCTCAGTAAATGTACGTTGAATGGATAACCACAGGAGGGTTGTAACTATGAAAATGCCTTTGTCAATCTTAGGTATGCTGTTTAACTCCCCTTTATTCTCCTCTTAAAGAAAAAATGATGCATGTTTTCTATGATTCTGATTTTTCACTTCCCTGTCATTTCATTGATCCTGTACTAGTTACTTGGGTCTCACTTTCCTCCTCTGTAAAATGAAGTCTGTGTCTTGGTTATCGTGAGGCTTAAAGGAGGTAGTAGAGTGACTGGCTTATACCCTGCAGATAATGTTGGGGTTTTTGTTTCCTTTTTCCTTTTTAACCTCTCCACTCCATCCTCTTCCAATCTCCAAATAAAACGTCAAAGACAAACCAAATTACCAGCCTGATTAAAAAGCCAGGAAATTTCAAATGTAGCCTGGGCTCGCCAACATCTATCTAGCCATCAACAGTTGAAAAGTTTTATTTACTATTTTGGGGCCTTGGTTTTCTCTTTCACTAACTCATCTTTAAGGAATTTTTCAGGTCTGATTTTCCATGAGCTCAGAAACCTGTCTTATTGAGGAGCTGGCTACTGAGAACACACTAATGTCATCTACGATCAGGAAGAAAATGGTCTCTGTGTCCCTTCATAAAGAGGGATTCCAAATGACAAACCACAGTAAAACTTGCCTTTTAAAAGGATTTTTGTCGATCTAATACCTGGGTCAACATTTGCTGACCCTATTCTTAAGCAACAGAAGGTTCCTCTTTTCCCTCACCCCATATATCCCCCCCATTTCCCCCGCTACCATCTAACCTCCTGCACACCAGAAAGGTTTCCCATCCACTGCTCTGCAATGATGTACTAAGAAATCTAGGGATTTTAAGCAATATCACAATTACAAATGGATCATTTGAAATGAGTAAGACAATTGACACAATATTATGTCAAAGCTAACATTTGCTAGATTTTTGTTGTCTTTCATACCCTGAAATATACTCAAGTACATCAAACAAAGACCTACCAAGATTATACACAACAAAAACCTCTCTGTATTTTCATAAATATTCAGTGTATGACTGCCACCTAGTGGTGCAACATATCCTTGCATGACCAATCTCCAAAGAGCTAAATGGACTTGGGACACTAAAAACCAATGAAACATCGTCCCTCTGCTGCTTACCAATCATTTCAGGAAAATTTAAGAACATAGCCATCTCCTCATACAAATATGTGAAGGGTCTACTGAAGATGGGGCCAATGCCACGTCATTTAATCCTACAAGTCAACCCCACTGCTTCCTAACCTTCTCACCAAAGGAACATTATTATTCTATTAATTTTAATATTCATTAGCAATTAAAAAAGATTTCCCCAGCAGTCTGTTCTCACCTTCCAGTTTCATTTGATCTAATCTTGATTTTTAGTTATGCATGAAAAAGCATTTAGAAGTGACAGCCTTACAAAAAAGTGCACATTATATGAAAATCTGACTTCAATTAAAATCAGTTACCAAATCCCAGCAATTTCCAGCTGTCTCTTCTATCTTATCCGTAGAGAATTATATATCACATTAATTGGTATTCTGTCACATACAGAGACACCAGCGATGATTAATTGCCTCCTTGGTGTTTTGAGTTACGTCTTCTTCACTAGGGGGATTCAAATCACTCACGTCTCATTACCTTCCAGTAGGTACCCCTTTCGGGAACCCCCACGAAATCGCCTACCTTCCTGAACTTCTCCATTTGCTTGCAGAGGTCTGGATCAAGCTCCTGGGACACGTCCTTCATCCACAGTAACGCCCCTCTGTATTCAGTCCGGCACTGCTCCATGCGATTCACCGTCAGCCAAGTGTCGGAGATGGCCCTATGCCGGAACGTCTCCACTTCTTGGTGAAAGCGGCACAGAGGGTTTCTCAAAGCCAACCTAGACCAGAGGGTAAGGCCACAGTCTTGAAACCGAGAGGGCCAGCAATCTGAATCCTTGACAACTTACCAAACTTTAATTCATGAGTTAGTGCGTGAAACATACTCCAGGCTGCAGAAATAGCTGCAGACGTATAAACTGAAATGTATGGAACTTTTAAGTCAACCAGGAGATGGTTATCCAACCTAATTACTGTTACTTAATGGTATCACTGGGGAGTCTCTCCATCTGTATTATTGGGGTTGGTCTCATGCCTGGGCAGAGTACTTGTTTAAAGCTGGAACCCATCTTTTGTTCACAGAGGAACACCAAGGAATGACCATTTCCCATTTCTGCCCTTGGCCACTCCCTGCCTTCTGCCTCCCTGAAGCCTGGCCCTTTGAGAAGGGATGGACATGGGCACGGTGAGGTCATTCTGGGTCACTCGATGAAGGCCAGGGCGTCTGCTCTTTGCTTCAGTCGTCACAGAGAATGAAGGACAAACAGAAGCACCATTACATGGTCTAGGAAGGGGACAAGTACATTTACTGAGGGTCTACTGTGTTGGGTGCTTTCAGATATGCCATATGATCTGATTCTCATTTTAAAAAACCTGAGGATACTGTACCAGAAATGGATGTATATGATACAACAAAGTGAGTATACAATAACATTGTTTGTAAAATACCGTCATTTATTCAGCTAAAAAACGTTTGTGTGCTTAGTCACTTCAGTCGTGTCCAACTCTTTGCGACTCTATGGACTGTGTAGCCCATAAGGCTGCTCTGTCCATGGGATTCTCCAGGCAAGAATACTGCAGTGGGTTGCCATGCCCTCCTCCAGAAGATCTTCCCCACCCAGGATGCATATCAAAATTTGCATAAAATGTTTATTGGGGAGGGGGAGGAGGATACTGCTTCTTCCATCTTCCTCCTCAAAATGAATAATGTCAGATTAATTCTACACTTAAAATACAGTCGTCTCCACGAAGTTGCAGGGTACAGGTTCAAAAAATAAAAGACTAGTATTTACATCTCAATTTAAGGGCAAACTTGTTAAGCTGAAGGGAACAATGATGTCAGGGAGCTGAAGTCAGCTCTTGGCAGTTCCATCAACATCACAGTGCCTGACCCGTATACTGAACTCTAAGATTATAGATGGGACAACAAACTATTCAAAAGGGAAACAACTCCCTTAACTACTTTCTCCAGTTTTCCTCGTCTGTAAAGCATCGTTATTAAACATTCAGCACTTCTCTAAAAATAGCTTGCTTACATCATCCTACCTAGATGTCGTGGGCTGTTTTCAAAGACGTATTGTTGTGCCATAAAGTAAGCTTGTGTTTTATCACCACTGGATTAAATTTAATACTTACTTTTCATCAAACTGAGTGGGCAATGGCAGCAATGACTACCAAATAAAGTGAGTAAAACTAACGCTGGTGCGAAGGTTTATAAAATAGGAGACTTCTATTTAAAGAAAGAGCCCTCAGCTGTCCCTCTAAGGATCCCATTCATTTCTGGTCTCCTTTGTCTCTGCTTTTAGAGTTTGCCAGTTTTACAAAACTGGCTGATATAGAGTCTTGTGAATAAAATAGTCTCCATTTCTCGGACTACTGTAAAGTTAGGAACCTTTGAGCATGTAATGACGTGATGATGGATGCTAATATCTTGAAGAAAAGAAAAAGGTGTGGAAAGTCACAACATTTTTTTCTGTAACTTGTTTCACATAAAATCAGAAAGGTGAAAACCCATTCACTTGTGGTACCAGGGACTGAGTCCAGACCAGGAAAAAATTCAATAACTGAAAATGTCAAGCTTCAGTGAGAGACCAGCCCATGTTTCCATTCATTAAAATCGATCCAATGAGAATAATCAATAGAATACCTAAAAGTCTAGCCCAAAGATATTTATTCTTTAGTAGGAAAAGGTAGAAATGACACAGAGAGTGGACAGAGGGCCTGGGATAAATGTATCACGGCATGCCCAGATGATGAAATACTACACTATGGATGTTTTATAAAATGTATACATGGACATAAAAACAGGATTATTTGGTCAAAAACCAATTTGCTAAATAATCAGTATGCAGTACTATACAAAATTATATGGGATAATGTTGTTTACATTAAAAATATATTCTGGCAAATCCCAAGTTATGTCCATGTGAGGTTTGGGAACTCGACTTTATGAGAGTTTATATCATCCTCCTTTCCTCACGCGCAGAGCACTGGTTTTGATTTCATGTGCCTGGTGAGCACTTGAGCATCATGGAATCAGAGCCATCTTGTAGGAGGCCGTCTTCCAAACTGCAACACTGGGCAAGCTGCATTAATTTATGGATACAGGGCAGTCTGCTGTATTGCTGTACAGGTTTATTGCAATGATACTTTCCAGTATCATTTGCGTTGTTTCAGTGTTTTTGTCTGTATCCAAAGGTTAGACTATATGAACTTAAGGTGCCATATGCTTTGTGAGATAGCTTGCCACATGAGTATGAAAGGGTATAATTGGATAGCAATGTTATAAAATTATATGATCAGTAATGGTAACTCTTGGAGTGATTATGTCCAAGGATTTGGTTTCTTTCCCATAAATGGATGTTAATCTTAGCATGAAGGTATGTATAAGAATTTTTCCCACTGAAATTAGTGATAACCATATACATAATACACGAGAATTTATGAAAGGTTTTTCAAGAATCAATGATCCCTGTAAGACTGTGGAAAGCATATAAGCACTGAAAGCATCTATCAAGGGGTTAAAAGTGAGTCATCTCTATTTGCAAAATTTGAGTTGTTTTAAATTTTTTCTTTTTGTTTTTTTCTTGTTTTAGAGTTTTTCTAGAATGAGTATGTATTATTTTTACAAGGAATACAGTTATAAATATGATTAAAGTGTACAATTCAAGATTATAAACACTTTTCTTGAAAAGCTGGGGTAGAAAACTCTTGGAAATTTTTCCATTCAACCATGAAAGCTGGGGTCCAAATGTCATTAGAAAGAACCAAAATGCCCACAAGGGGGACCACTGAGAAGTGGACACAGCTGGCCTTTTTTTTCTACCCCAACTTTCTTGGGTCTTCCTAGGAACAGGTGATGGTCTGCTCCTGGTCCACTGCGAGGGAAAAGCAGCAAGGAGAAACTAACAAGAGACGGCTAATTTGTTGGACAGGCTGGGTAAGTAAAATTTTTGTAGCCCGAATATTTTTGGAGATTGCCCACAAGCCTTATTTCAGGATAACATTTCGGTATAAAGTTTGCCTAATACTAGTGAGTGACACTGGGGAAGGAGGGCTTCTTAGTTACTGGGGGAGGAGGAGGAGGGGAGGAAGGTCACTGCCTCAGATACCAAGTGTGTCTCTGCAGTGGCTCCTGTTTATTCCACGCGGACCCTGAACATCAGTCATAGTAGTGTTAAAAAAGAAAGTCACCCGATTTACTACAATTTTCTCTGGCCCAGAGCTTCTCAAACTTGAATGTACATGGAAAATAATTGGGGAACCCATTAAAATGTAGATATGGATTCAGCAGTTCCGGGGTGGGGGGTGGATTTTGCATTTCTAGTAAGCTCTCCTCCGATGAGGCTGCTGCTGCTGCTGCCCCATCGTCTGAGCAAAACTATAGAGAGCATCTTGAACAGCACCCCTCTCAAGTCTACTGCCCCCAGAGAGCAGTGAGCGAACCCTTCCGCCCTGTCTCGTTAGGCTCCTGCTGAAAGGGGACCAGACAGATTGCTACAAACAATGCAGGGGGTCAAACTATAGGCCAAGGACAGCACTCACAGGCTTGGTGTATGACTACGGACCAGAAGAGGTATGAAAACATTTTTAAAAATTAATAGGGAAGGAAAAAGATTATACATGCTATCTTAGAGTTGAATACAATCAGACTAACAACTGTGAACAGAGGCGGCCCTCAGTTTCAGACAAGAGCCTTCTAAAGACCAGGGGCAGGTTCCCTTCAGGAGTGAGCGGGTCCCAGATTCTCAGGAGACTCCCCCTCCCTCGATCGCCACCAGCAGAGCCCCAGTGAAGGCCACACACCTTTGCTGGGAAGAAAAGCAGAGGGCCTTTCCTGTCGCTTGCATCATTTTTCCCGCTCTGGTTTTATCTTGGAAGCCTTGGGACCGGAGAAATTTTCCCAGTTCGTTTTCTTCTTGAGACAAGACTGATGGAGGAAAGACCAAAAGCAGCCATGAACAATGAACATTTTTATTACAGAGAAAAGGAAAGAGGCAAATCACAAGGTCCTCTCTCTTCTAGAGACAAAGACGAGAGGAAATTAAATCCAAGAGGCAGGCTGTGAGGCAGGCCTCCCCACCCCACCCCCCACCCCCCACCGCTGCATTTAACTTTCATGTGGTTCTTCCATTGACTAAATGAGAGATCAAATTCGCTTTAGCACATCTGTCAGTTTGTTTGCTGCCCTGTAACCAGAACCAGAAAATGACCTCTGTACTGAAAAGCGAGCCGATAATACACTGCTCTGGGCTGAAACTAAAAAGTTAGGTTGTGGAGTATGACTGTGGGAATCTTCTGCGGCTGCCTATAGTGTAGGGCCAGTTTCCTCCTTTTATTCCCTCTTGCTGACTTTTTGATCTCTGCCTTCTGAGTAACATTCCACTTGATTGTGCAGCAATTCAAATATCTTATCTGTGGCACAAGCACTTGGTGAGAGGAGGCGGGTGGAGACAGAGGGTATGCAGGTAATCAGGCTGATGACTTGGCAGATTTTTAAAACGCAGAGCTGGACTCAAATCTGAATTATGCCTAACTTGGACCTTACAGTTTTAAAAAATAAAATCGAGGTATAACTGACATACCGCATTGTATTAGTTTCAGGTGTACAACAAAAATGATTCAATATTTGTGTATTTGGCCTTACTTTTAAAAACAACCTCAGAGGGCGCTACTGGTAAGAAAGGGACTCTGCTACAAGCTCTCTACTGACTGATTTGGCAGTAAATATTTAAAAGTCAGAATTGTGGGTCTTCCCTGGCAGTCCAGGTTAGGACTCTGCACTGCCAATGCAGGGGGCGTGGGTTCGATCCCTGGTCAGGGAACTGAGAGTCCACATACCACAAGGTATGGCCAAAAAACTGAAAAACAAAATAAAGTACAGTAGTTGTTTTTTTTTTTAAGAATCTCTAAAAAACATTTTTTTAATGTCAAAATTGTATATCTCTTTTGACATTGTATTTCTGATAGGAGTACATCCTGAGGAAGTAGTAAAATGGGCACGAAGATATATAGATAGATATAATCATAGCACAGTTATTTATAATAGCAAAACTCTCTCTCTCTGCCATGAGGGCTGACTTAATCAGTGTGGTGCACCCACTCCATGGATGTGTGTGCTGTTTTGCAGCCACTGGCCTGAATACACTTTCACTGACAGCTGAGCCACAGGCAAGCAGTGACGCTGAGCTTCCTTGCATGCATTTTTTCTCTAAGCACAGCTTTTGACAGGGGTGCACTTTGAACATTACTCGCATTTCACATCTCTGTATTGATGCATTTACCCATCACTTGTCTCTAAAAGCGTTTTCTAAATGCTGCCAGGATTCTTGCCCGTTTTCATGAACAATCCAGACTTCTTTCGGGATGCACCCCATCCCTGACACAACGTCCCCAGCAATAACTAGAAAACATTAGCCAGGAACCAGTAACCCAAAGGTGAATGTTAACGCTGCTGCTGCTGCTGCTGCTGCTAAGTCGCTTCAGTCGTGTCCGACTCTGTGCAACCCCATAGACAGCAGCCCACCAGGCTCCCCTGTCCCTGGGATTCTCCAGGCAAGAACACTGAAGTGGTTTGCCATTTCCTTCTCCAATGCAGGAAAGTGACTGTTTCCTTATTAAACTGTGACTGCAGTTTACGTTCAACATTCTATGGAGAAGAGGTTTTTCGAATCCATTTTCCCTGATGGTGAAGGACTACTCTCCTTCCCCTTCTGTTTTTTCAAAATCAAGTGCATTGGTCAAAGCCTTGCTCAAAAGCTACCTCCTTTGTGAAGGGGGTGACCCCTCCTTCTCTGTGACAGCAGCGCCCTCTCGGCACCGGGTACTGGAGTGTCTGTGGGTGGGCACGTGTCTACTTTTCCCATGAGAATCCCAGCTTTCTCGATAGGGATCTCATCCGAACTATGGATTCCCAAGGCTGAGCAGAAAAGTCATATTCAGGGCATTAATTAAATGCTTGTGAAACTGAATTAACTATAATTTTTGCCTTGTTATCCCTGTATACTTTACTTCACTTTAAATGCTTATCTGATACTTATATGTCATGGTTGTAGGTAAAAAAAAAAAATTCCTCTAGGAAGTGTTGTTTTTTACTACCTTCCGTTCTTCTTCCTTGCCACTTACTAACATGGGACTCACTCAACTGCACAATTAGGACAATTTCATATCTTTGCTTACAACAGTGTGAGGCTGCTGTCACCTTCTTTACCTTGAAGCCTCAAGTCACATACAAATGAACACATGAGCTTAAGGCCAGGAAGAAAACCCGTTCATGGCCCTAAATGACTACGTGTGTGAGTAGTGCTAGTCCCTTAGTAGTGTCCGATTCTCTGCGACCTCATGGACTGTAGCCTGCCGGGCTAATCTGCCCATGGGACTCTCCAGGCAAGAATACTGGAGTGGGGTGCCATTCCCTTCTCCAGGGGATCTTCCCAACCCAGGGACTATGAGGCTGCTAAAATGTACTCTTTGCTATACAAACCTAAGTAGGTTGGAGCATTTGAGAATTCAGGTTTCGCTATTTTACACACTTGAGGATTAAACTTGGGGTGCTAGACAGGCTTCATTTTGAGAGCTGAACTCTGATCAATGGGACAGGGCTGCTCAGAGGGTGGTGGGAAGATTGAGGGGCCTCAGGCTCCCGGCTGGATGACTTAGTGATGACTGTGTCATTTTCTAAGAAGGGATGTTCATTCTTTAATTTCAATTTTAAAATCCAAATACTGAAATAAATTTACAAAGTTTAAAAATCAGCTGCAACACAGGTTATCAGATCCCTCTTAATGTTCCTACGTATAAGGTTTCACTTAACGAGGACTTAATTCAGAGACAAATAAAAACCTATTCATATTTAATTGCTGATTAGATTTTCAGATGTGCCCTGAAAAGGGAACCAAAGAACTATAAAACCAATTAGCTTGGCAGCATTAATTCACTTAGCACAAATTTATAGATGATCTCATTGTACGAGGCACTGTTCTTGCCATTGGAAATAAAGAGATGGACGAGACACATGAGGACCCTGCTGATACAGCTTAGGTTCAAGGAACAGGAGACAGAATTAAAAAATACAAAACTCACACTCAACACACAAAAAGTAAAATGCCAGGTAAGATGGGAGTGGGGGTGGGGGGGCGTAAGAGAGAGTGACAGGTAACAGTTTTGGGCTGGGTGGTCACGCAAGGTGTCTCTGAGCAGGAGAACAATAAGCTGAGCTTTGGGATAAGGGGCCACTTGAGACAATGAGGGCAGGGACATCCCAGATGGAGGAAGTGGTGAGTGCAAAAGTCCTCAGGTCACGTGGCGTGTAAGAGCGAAAGTGGCTGGAGAGGTGAGCAGGGTCAGATCCAGTAGGAATGTGTAACCCATGGTATGGAAGTGTACATCTTACATTAAGTGATACTGGAGGCTTCTCAGCAGAAGAACAATATGATCCAATGTACTTTAAAAAAAAAAAAAAAAACTTTATTTTGAAATAATTTTAGGCTGATAGGAAAACTGTAAATAGGATACAGAGTTCCTGCACACCCTTCTTCCCCTAACGTTAGCATCATACACAACCATGGCTGTTGTTGTGGTTGTTTAGTCGCTAAGTCATGTCCGACTCTTTGTGACTCCATAGACTGGGCATGCCAGGCTCCTCTGTCCATGGGATTTCCCCGGCAAGAATACTAGAGTGGGTTGCCTTTTCTTTCTCCAGGGGATCTTCCCGACCCAGGATCAAAACCATATCTCCTGGTTTGGTAGGTGGATTCTTTACCACTGAGCCACCAGGGAAATCCATGTAACTGTTGTACACTGATCAAAACTAGGAAAATACCACTGATACAGTATTACTATTTAAACTACAATCTTAGTGAATTTTCCTAGTTTTCCCATTAATGTCCCTTTTCTGTTCCAGGCTCCCACATTGCATTGAGTTGTCAAGTCTGCTTGGTCTCCTTCAACCCGTGCCAGTTTCTCTGTCTTTCTCGACTTTTATGACCTTGGTGCCCTTTAAGAGTACTGGTCAGGTGTTTTGTGGTCTGTCCTCTATTTGGGTTTGTTTGCTTTCTCACGATTAGACTGGGGTTATAGGTTTAGGGGAAGGAAACAGCAGAAGTGGAGTCTCCTTCTCAGTGTAAGATATCAGGGCTACAGGAGATCAACACACGTCATTACTGGTGGTGTTAACTAACCCCTATCATTTCGTTCATGTCATGTCTATTGGATTTCCCCACTGTAAAATTAAGATTCTTTTTCCTTTCGTAACTGTTAAAAATCTTGGGAGTAAATTCAGAAGACTGTACGAAGACGCAGTCTCTTCTCAAACTTTCACTCACTAATTGTAACATCTTTCCGGGAATCATGTGTGTCACAATTCTTTCTGTGGGTGTGACGGAAAAACCATTAGGTGATTCGGTGGTTCCCTCCTTCTTCCTAGATTAATCGCAACTATTTCGTAAGGAAGAACTATTTCTTCTCCTCCGTTTCTTGGCTTCTTTCTGTACACACACTTGATGGACATTATCTCACTTCATGGGTTATAAGCTAACACTATTCATCATTTATGTTGTTGCTCAGATTACTCCAGCTTTGACCCCTGGGAGCTCCAGGAGATGGCTGAGCGCTCTCTGACTGCAACGTGGATGGTGAGCTGGAGGAGGCAAAAGCAGGGGCAGGGAGACCAGTTAGGCAGCTGATGCAGCCAATCAAGGAAGACAGTGATGACGCTGGCCTGAATGAAGGCAGTAGCATGAAGAGGCAGAGGAAGGAGAACCGGGAAGCAAGTGAGCTGGCAAAACTGACCAGCACCTGTGACTGACTGGATGTGGGACAGAGAAATGTCAGAGGCAGTGTGCCATGTGTCTGGCCTGTCTCATACCTGAAGACTATGGCGTGATAGCGCTGAAGACATCTTAGCTCAAATATCTGGTAAATGGTAACACAGATAATTTTCCAAATTTTGCCTCTAAATCCTAGGATTTTGTACTTCCACAAAAGAGTCTTCATAAAAGATTACTAATAAAGGAAAATGGCCAACTGTTAATTTGTCATTACTGGAAAGGGGTTTTAGGAGTCAGAAACAAACTTCTCATAGTTTAGTCTCAGAAATACAGAAATTGTACTCTTAAACGATCTCCACATGGAAATTTAAAAACAAAGTAACATACAACTTGATATTTAGCATTTCAGACACAGCTCTGTTGGTAATGATTTTAAGATGGGATGACCATAGGAAAATCTTATTCCCTAAAAAAACCAGTATCTGACATTAAAAAATGTTCAGGAAGAAGTGCTGTCAACAAAATATAGTCAATGGATTAACTGTATGAGCCTTCTCTCTTCATTTGGTCATTTTAAAAGGAACAAAACTGGACATAAGAGAGCCTAGGCAATCAAATGGTAACAGCTCCAAAATTTTAAATCCCATGATATAAAACTGAGAAAACTTTTTCATAACTAGGAAAAGAAGTGGCACATGCTTATCCATGGTAGACTCAATGCAAAACTCCTCTGTAATTGTACTTGCACTGAGAGATAAACAGCCTATGTGAAGAATTTCTGATAAAATTTTTAAAGACCCCAACCTACCAATTAAAGAGCAAAGACAGACACCCTGAAACATTTGTTTTCTTGTCTTGCCTCCTAAACATATAAAATTATACATTAAGGCAAAATATCCAATATCTTACTGTCTATTTGGTCAATATTCATACTTAAGGCATACTTACAACATATTCTCTTTTGATAGAGTACAATTGCTTTAGACAAGTCCAGACAGGTTCTCTGAATTGAGTGAAACAGCTATAATAAAAATACAAACAAAATGCTAAATAAAACAGGCAGCAGTGAAATAAAAAACAATTACACTGAATATAACCATAATGTCTGATTTGCCCACTAAAAACAAGATCATATGCCTAAGTGTGCTTGGTGTTATGTGATGTACTAAACAGAAAACGTGACCAAAGCTTTTAAACATGCTCCTGTTTTTCTATATTTATTAGAATTCATCATGTCTGCAATCTAAAATGAGATCTGCAGAAAGATGATTTCCTCCAGACTACTCAAATAATAGCTGAAAAACAGGAATTCTAAGTGCAGGGCCCATTAGAGGACTTGGTAAACCAGAGACCCAATATTCATTCATAATCTAATTTATTTCTTTTTACCACTTGCTGTCTTTTTTTCCAAATGGAGGATCTGCCAATTAAGCATCACATTTAAAACACGACACTAGCTTATTCTATGATCCTAATGCATACTTAAACAACTCTATAAAAACAAACAAAAATCAATCAGCTGAATGTTCTGTCTGCTTTGAAGACATCTGGTAAAATGGAGTTTAGCTAGCAGCCCCTACCACTCCTTTTCCCAATTATTTCATAAAATACATGTAGAAGAAACCTAATATGTCATGCTATGACCATAATAGAGAAAAATAAGGGGAAAGCAGGTGGGCTATGGGGGGAATAATTTAACTAGATTTTAATTTCTGGTCTTTGCTTCAGAAATGGAGACAGTTCAAGAGAAGCTAAAACAGTTGTAAATCAACTATACTCCAATTTTTTTTTTTTTTAAAGGAGAGCAGATAGTTCAGAGACATCACACTTTCTCCACCCTCTGTCCACTGACTCAGAGACCAGTGCTGGTATCAATTAAAACACCTGGCAGACAAAGCTGTGCCTCTGAAGAGCCACCAGGGAAAGGAGTGCAAGGCTCCTCTCCCTCTCCCCTGGCTTACTGGCCATGGTGAGGTAGCCGTTACAACTGGTGTTACAAAGCACTTCATTGTTTGAGTCAAAACAGAAGGCTGGCTTCATGATAAATATGACCAAATGTTCTAATAAAAATGGACATATGCATATATACTGAAAAGATTAAAAACCACTCTTACGAATGCTTAATATGATAAATCTTGGTCACGTAGAGTATGCGTGCGTGCATGCTTAGTTGCTTCCGGCTCTGACTGCGTGCTTCAGTGTCTGATTTTGTGTCCTCATGGACTGCAGCCGCCAGGCTCCTCAATCCGTGGATTTCCCAGGGAAGTGTACTAGAGTGGGTTGCCATGTCCTCCCCCAGGGGATCTTCCTGACCCAGGGATGGAATCTGTGCCTCTTTCGTCAACCTGCATTGGCAGGTGTGTTCTTTACCACTAGTGCCACCTACTACTACTACTAAGTCACTTCAGTGGTGTCCGACTCTGTGCGACCCCATAGATGGCAGCCCACCACGCTCCCCCGTCCCTGGGATTCTCCAGGCAAGAACACTGGAGTGGGTTGCCATTTCCTTCTCCAATGTATGAAAGTGAAAAGCGAAAGCGAAGTTGCTCAGTTGTGTCCAACCTTCAGCGACCCCATGGACTACAGCCTTCCAGGCTCCTCCGTCCATGGGATTTTCCAGGCAAGAGTACTTGGGAAGCCTGAAATGCTGCTGCAAGAGCCTAGATATAAACATAAAATTACTGTATTTTGTTTCACATACTAGAAATTAACATACTAAATTTGAATAATGCTTGTATTACTACTAGGTTGTTAAGAGGAAAAAATAAATCTGTAAGATGTGAGAAGCATATACAACTTATCATTTCAATTCTATTTAGAATACTAAAATCAGAATAGAGGCCTTGGGACATCCCTGGTGGTCCAGTGGTTAAGACTCCATGCTTCCAGTTCAGGGGACGCAGGTTCAATTTCTGGTTAGTGAACTAAGATCCTACATGCCACGGGACATGGCAACCCCCTTCCAAAAGTATATTATCTCTTGAAAAAAGAAAGAATAGAGGCCTCCTGGTTCTTCTTTTCTCCGCTGCAGGAATCTCTATTAGAGCATCTCTGTCAAGCCCAGCTTCGGTTAGAACAATCCCACTGACAGGAGAGAGGGTTGGGAACTCATGTTACTTGTATTTCCATGCATACTTATTCACTGGATACTTACTGAATGTGTACTGTGTGTCTGGCTGAGCATACAGTAGTGAATAAGGCTGACATGGAATCTGACCCCTGCTGGAGAGAGGGCAGGCAAACGAACATTTGAGATAATTCCATGAGAGGTGAGTTCTGGAAATAATGGCCCTGGGTCTAGCTCTTTCCTCAGGTACACAGGATGAATGAACCTTATCCTCTTCCACGTGACAGCCCATCCCAGAGAATCGGTGACTAAAACCTCCCCTTCAGCCTCTCTTTCCCAGAAGAAGCATGGTTTGCACCATCCTGGCCCTACCCTTCTCAGAATGCTTTTTGAAACCTTGAACATTTGACCTTCCTCTCATTAAGTGTTCAGCTCATGAATTGTAGCTTATGTTTTGATATCACTCTCAATTCTTATCAGACCACGTAACACATTATTTCTCTCTGTGCCCTCATTCACAGAAGGGATAAGTATGCTTTTAAATATTTTTAAATTAATTTTTTTGGGAGTATAGTTGGTTTACAATGTTGTGTTAGCTTCTGATGTACAGCAAATGCTTTTTAAATTTTGATCTAAAGTATCAGCAGCATGTCCAGCAAGGTAGCAAATTAGTGGCCCTTTCACCAGTTATTTGAGAGCCAATCAGCTACTAATTGAGCTTACTGTGTTATTAACTAGTCTAACTAAATATTAGTTAATTCATTCCTGAATTTTCCAGGATTCAACACAACCTTATTAGACTCATGTTCCAGGACTTTTTGCTGTCATCCTTTTTTTTCCTTTAAATGTAACCATTTGTCTGACCCTAGCTATCTATAACAGCACTGGCTCTTTGAGTTAATGTTTTTCAACAAACATTTATTGAGAATTTACCACATTTCATGCATTCCAATAAAGTGCTTAAAAAATGAATTAACTGAGGTATACTGGTGGTTACAGAAGAATTGTGGGTTTAAAAAAATATGCTGGAATTCAGTTGATCTGATCCTAGATTTTCCTCATGAATGAGTTTGTTTGCAATACGTTTTCAAATACAAAGCACACCTATATGCTTGCTTCTGTGAATACACTCTCAGATTCTGTCCCTAGCAGGACGGCCATACAGGGGCCAAGGGCCATGAGGCGCTCACCTCTAGCTTGGCGTCCAGGTCTGCGTCGGAGGCAACGACATGCTCATCTTCTTTCTTCCCCGTGGCTTTAATAAAGGCTTGCTTCGTTTCCCAATACTTCTGCTGCATCTTATTCACAACTGACTTGTCTTGGGGATATCGACTGTGTAAGTCCCAGGGATAACTGCTAAAGGCATAGGCATTCAAAGAGATGTTTTACTCACGACTTTCAAAAAGATTTAAGACATCAGAGCCACAAACAAATGTATCCAAACATTCACAACGTTACTAAACACAAAAGTGCTTTCTTACACGGTTATTACACCAAAAGGTTAATCAAGTCTAAGTTTTACACCAAAACCTTAAAAGTTAGTGAGGAAATTAAGAAACTTTGGCAGGAAACCAAGAAACTCAAGCTTGAGGACTTCGGATATTGAAAGACTGGAGAAATGGAGAAAGGGAAGCCAAGCCAGGCAAGGGGACTGCCTCAAGCACCCGAGGGAGTCAGAGATAAAGCCGAACACCAAAGTTCTCTCCAGTCTGCACTGCAGCCAACACTGAAGTGATGGCAGAAAAGTAGAGATAAGGGCCTGCAAAATTGCATACTTGAAAGCTGTCACAGAGGTCCCTCACATAGTCAAACTCATAGAATCAGAGGACCGAGTGGTGGTTCCCTGATGCTGGACAGGGAGGAGGAAAGGGGAAATTACTGATCAACAGGCATAAAATTTCAGTGGTACAAGACGAGTTAAGTTCTAGAAATCGGCTGTACAACCGTGTGCCTGCAATTCATGGTGCCTGTAGTCCACAGCACTGTATTCTACACTTAAAATTTTGTTAAAACGGTAGCTCTCATGTCAAGTGTTCTTACTACAGACACAAAAAATTTTGAAAAAAAATTTTTTTAATTGGTTATGGATATTTCATATTAAAACGTTAACTTCTTAAACATAAATGGTTAAAATACAGATAGGAAGCTATTCTTCAGGAAAAGCACAGCGAAGATCACATCCAAAAGCGTGTCACAAATAGACTCAGAGACGGAACTAACGGTTCCTGTGTGAAGGGTGAGGGAGAGGAATAGTTGGGGACTTTGGGATGGACATGTACACACGACTGTTTTTAGAATAGATAACCAACAAGGACCTACCGTATAGCACAGGAAACTCTGCTCAGTTATATGGATGGGACGGGAGTTTGGGGGAGAATGAATACATGTATATGTATGGCTGACTTTTGCTGTTCACCTGAAACTATCACAACATTGTTAATTGGCTTGTTAATATCCCAATACAAAATAAAAAGTTTTTTTTAAAAGGGGTGTCAAGAAGAAATTAGAAAAAGCTCAACTGAAAATGAAGTGGAATTCTGTAAAAGTCCCCAGGGTACCCAAACACTGACAGAAAGCTTGCCGTGGGGCTCCATCCTTCCTGGTTTTGTCCCCACCTCCTGTGTGTCTAGGGTTCCCATCCAGAAGCTCACATGGGACCCCCAGGTGTCTCCCTCCGCAGACACATAACTTCTTCCATCCCATCCGATTAGCACTCAAATGTGCCAGACTTGGGTTCTAAAGCAGAAATTGCTTTATACTATTACACCGAAATATGTATCTCAAACCTTGATGATTTATACTATCTTGCCGGATAACATTTACAAGTTTTGATTCACACACTTGTTCTTAAAAAAATCAGAGTTTCAGATGACTTCCTTAGCCATGGTTATCTTTGGAAAGAGGCAAAGGATTATGGTTTATATCTTTCTGCATTATTTCAAAGTTGGGAATACGTCTAGATATCAAAAGTATAGGCACGATGACCACCCTTAATAATTGAACACATTGTATTGAACACTGCAAACAGGCTAGGAGGGGAGAATTACTCTTCATGCGCACTCATCACACACAAAAAGCGGTAACTATAAAGGAGATGATATGTTAAATAGCTTAACTGCAGTAATGATTTCACTATGTATATCATAATATCATGTTGCACATCTTAAATATACATAATTATTTAAAATTAAATGCAAATTAAAAGGTTTTATTATGAGCTTAAATCAGAGAAAAGGAAATGAAAATATGTCTAACTTTTGCATAAAAGATAATCCTTCTACATACTATGTGTGTTAAAAAGATGGGAAGAGGACTTTCCTGGTGGTCCTGTGATTAGGAACCTGCCTGCCAGTGCAGGGGACATGGGTTCGATTCCTGGTCCAGGAAGATTCCACATGCTATGGAGCAACTAAGTCTGTGTGCCATGACTACTGAGCCCGTGTGCCGCAACTACTGAAGCCTGCACACTCTAGCATGCCATCACTACACGCACTTCAGAGTCTGTGCTCTGCAACAAGAGGCCAACACAACCAGAAGACCGCGTACCGCAACAAAGAGTAGCCCCCGCTTACTGCAACTAGAGAGAGCCCATGCAAAGCAACAGACACCCAGAGCAGCTGAAAGAAGAGATGGGAAGAATATGCTTCCCAAAACTGTGGCTATTTCAAGGGAAAGGAATTTTCAAGAGTGGGGAGTAGGGCGGACTTCTATTGTTTTTTTTTTTTTGTTTTGTTTTGTTTTTTGTCAAAGGTCATAGATTTAAAAAAATTTTCATTTTGAGGTGGGGGGGAAAAGGTCTTTGGAGATCTAGTCAACACCCTTCACTCCTGTCATTTAACAAATGAGGAATCTCAGGTTTCAAAATGTTAAGAATCTTGTCCAGAATCACAGAGGATTAAAATCCAAGCTTCAAAATCCCAGCACAGCGTGCATTTCAATGTTCTCTGCAGCCCTCACATTTCAGTAGCAAGTGGTAAAGTGGCTTTGAAAGGTAAATGGGAGAAAGGCTCTGGGGAAGGGCCCACCTCCTGGGGCTCTCCCAGGTGGTTAAGCGGGGGACTTCACTACCCGCTTCCCTGTGCCTGCTGCCAAGATATGTCAGCCATTACGAGGGTCAGGGGATGAAGCCATCCGTTTGTCTTAATGAGGCAAGATGGAACAATTTAAAAAAAAACAGTTTGACAACTCTTAGAGAGTGGTCAAATGGGGATACTCAGGGAAACAAAATCCCTTAGCTGTTTATTAATTACGTTTTAAAGCTCATTACATTTTAAGACATGCAAAATTCTTTTAAAGTGTGACTTTTGATATTACTGAGGAGCTGGACCTGACTGCTTCTCTCCTGAGAGAGGAGGGATTAAAAAGTATAGTCTTTATTATAATTAATTGTACCATTGAAAAATGAAAATAGGCACTGTATTTCTTCATGATTCAAATTAAAGGAGGTAAAGCATGACAAAGATCACCTTGACCGGTGGATCAAGGTTTCAAAAGGGTTCAGAAACACTGCTTATAGCAGACCTGAATTTATAAGCAATTTAACATGATGCTTAGATGAGTTATAGGCATGTGAATGGCAGTGCTAATATTGCCGTGTGAGGACCACATCTGTTTTATTCAGCATCATCTATTTCCAGCAATGACTGGTTCCTGGATGTTCATGAAGGTTGAAGTCATGACTATTAATGACTTCTGAGTTATTAATTAATGAGTCTGAGTTATTTTTGTCTTTATACAGTTACATTATTATTTTATAGCTGCCCTATATAAAATTCCCTTATAACTCTAATATTAAAAGTTGTAAATAAGACAGAGATTGAAAAATGTATCAACTCATTACACTGAAAAAATGACGGTAAGAAAAGCTATCACTAGATTCCCAAGAAAAAAATTTCCATGTAAATGAATTTCTCAGAGAATCTTTTTGGTTATTGCTTTTCATATTACATTTAGTAGGGATACTGAACTTGACTGTACTCAGCATGGGGGCTTTGTTGGTGGCTCAGATGGTAAAGAATCCGCCTGCAATGCAGGAGACCTGGCTTGGATCCCTGGGTTGGGAAGATCCTCTGAGGAGGGCATGGCAGCCCACTCCAGTATTCTTGCCTGGAGAAGCCCCATGGAGAGAGGAGACTGGTGGGCTACAGTCCGTGGGGTCGCAAAGAGTCGGACACGACTGAGAGACCAAGCACGGCACAGCACATATTCAGCACTGGCTGAAGGCTAATAGGTTATTCACTGCCATTGTGACTCCTGATTTTTCCATTCAGTAGATATTTATTGAGTATATATTACATGCGTTCCTTTTTCAACAGCCTCCCCCAATTCAGAAGAGACAACAAATTATTTACCATTTGTGTCCTGACATGGTTCCTCCTCCTTCTTTTTTCTACTGTTGATGATTTGGGGAGAAGGGGCAGGGAAAAAGCAGGAGAGCATAAGTTACATTATAACCTGAAATAAAACAAATACATTTAACAGTTACACACTATACTACTATTATGTTAATTTGACACATAACATTTTTCAATCTAAGCCATTTCAGGAGCCAAACATTACTCCACAGTAACACTGTACTCCAGCATCTAGAGTAGTTTAGCTAAGTAACACTGCTTTGAAATATCCCAAATGAGGTTTCAGAAGTAAACAGGCAGGTTGAATGACAAGGGCAGGTTGCAGAAGACTACAGAATATATGAGACCATAACATGCAAGCAATACTCTGTACTATTGAAATATACAAGCATTATATAGTGAAGGTATAAAGAAATGCTTAGGAATGACAAACACTAAATTCCAGACAGCAGCTACCACTGTAGTAGGGATAGGGAATATTATTTGAGAGGCATATACAGGGACTTTGTACCCACAATGTTGTCTTTGATAAGCTAGGTCATGAGTATACTGCATCTGTAGGTCTCTGTAGATTTTAAATCTCTCATAATTAATATTTCTGAAAAGTAAACCAGCACATTGCCAAAACAAAAGCAAACAAAAAGAGAAGCCAAAACAAAACACCATAAAGGTACAAAGGAAGAAAATGTGATTATTTCAGTTTCCATCAACCCAGTACTGTATTTTTATCTCATTAGTAAATATGGGAGTCACTTGATGCCTTTGCACCTCATTCCATTTGCCCTGGGCTTTCCTGGTGGCTTAGTCGGTAAAGAATCTGCCTGCCGTGCAGAAGACCCAGATTCGATCCCTCCATCAGGAATATCCCCTGGAGAAGGAAATGGTAACCCACTCCAGTATTCTTGCCTAGGAAATCCCATGGACAGAGCAGCTTGCTGTGCTACAGTCCATAGGGTTACAAAGACTTGGACATGACTGAGCAACTAAACCACCACCATTTGCCCCAGTCATGGGAGCTAGGCAAACCCGGGGAGGAGAAGAGCCAGCCCACCCAGCCACATGTGCCTACCAGTTACCAGAATGGATGGAGAACACATTACCTAAAGGAATGGCCTCTGACCAGACACAGACGGCTTCCTGGCTGCCAGAGTGAATGCTTATCATATGAAGGCTCTGGCTGCTCCAACAACACCAACCCAATCGTTCTCTCTCTGCTTCAGAAATGATCCTGGCAACCAGGATCCCTAAAATGATTTGAGTTTCTGAGGAATTTTTTAAACATTTTAAGGGAAATGCAATCGAGGTGCTGATATTCCAGGCTTCAGGTATGGGCACAGGAGAGAGAAAGGATGACATTTTCTTGAGTGATGGATGCCTTTGAGATGACAGCATCCCACAATCAGCATCTCTCTTCCTCCTGGAGAGCATCCAGGTTTTTGGACACATTGCTTTGGGAATGACATGATGAGTAAGGCTTGCCTTCTACTTAATAAATCATGGAGAGGTCACAAGCTTCCATTCCTCTCACCACCCACACAGCTTCACAGCAAGTACACATTTATTTTATGTAGCTCAAGGCTTCCAACAAAATTTCTCAAAATAAGGTATTATCCAAGGAAACAAATGATATTCTTTCCTTGAGTTTCTTATCATCATGAACTATTAGGATAGTTGATACTTTTTAATCAATTTTGTATTATGATAAAAGCCATGTAGCAAATCTATCCTTCGAACAATCTTAAGTAAACAGTACAGTGCCGTTAACCATCTGTGCACTGTTGTATAACAGAGCTCCAGGATGTTTTCATCTTGCACGACTGAGACTCAACCCGCATTGAACAACTTCCCATTTCTGCCTCCCCCCCAGACCCTGACAATTATCACTCTACTATATAGTTCGACTCTTAGGTACTTCATGTAAGTGGAATACTAAAGTATTTGTCTTTCCGTGATTGCTTCTTTCACCTGGGCTTCCCAGGTGGCGCCGGTGGTACAGAACCCAGCTGCCAATGCAAGAGATGTAAGAGTCGTGGGTTCGATCCCTGGGCCAGGGTCCCCTGAAGGAGGACATGGCAACCCACTTAGCATAACGTCCTCAAGGTCCGTCCATACTGTAGGACAGGATAGGTTTTCCTTCCTTTTTAGTGCTAAATACTCCTCCATTGTGTGTATATAGCACTTTTTTCTAATCCATTCATCCACTGATGGAAGTCTAGATTGTCTCCAAATCTTCACTACTGTGAATGATCAGTGTGCAAGTATCTCTTCAAGATCCCGTTTTTATCTTTTTTAGATATACACCCGGAAGTGGGATTCCTGGATCACATAGCAGTGGTTCTATTTTTTATTTTTTGAGGAATCTCTGTACTTTGTTCCATAGCAAGTGCATATTTTACAGTCCTACCAACAGGGCTTCAATTATTCTAATTTCTCTGCATCCTCACCAACACGCATTATTTTGTTTGTTGTTTTTTTCGACAGCAACCATCTTAACGGGTGTGAGGGGGTACCTCACTGTGGTTTTGACTTGCATTTCCCTGACCATGTCATGCACACTGAGCATTGTTTCATATGCTTACTGGCAATTTGCATATCTCCTTTGGAGAAATGTCTATTCAAGTCCTTTACCTATTTTTTTTTTTTTTTATAATCGAGTAAGTTATTTTGTCATTGCGCTGTAGGAGTTATTTATATATTCTGGATATTTATTAACCCCTTATCTAATACATGGTTTGCAAATATCTTTTTCCATTCGGTAGGTTGCCTTTTCACTGCTGTTTCCTTTGCTGCAACTTTTGAGTATTAAAATATTTAACAGTTTGAGTTCTTTATAGTATAATGGGCTTCCCTGGTGGCTCAGACAGTAAAGAATCTGGCTGCAATGTAGGAGACCTGGGTTCAATCCCTGGTTGGGAAGATCCCCTGGAGAAGGGAAAAAAATCAATAAGCAAACTGCCCCTCTACCTGAACTTCCAGGCTACTCCCAAATTATGCTGCCATACAGCAGTGTTCCTCAAGGTATTGTTTACGGGTCATGCTGGAATCTTCTGGGGTGGTAACATGCAGATTCCTGGGAGCCGTCTCTTACCTAATGAATCAGAATTTCTGGAAATGGCTTTGGGAATCTGCATTTGTAACAGGCTTTGCAAGTGACTTTTAGGCACATTAAAGTCTGAGAACCACAGCTAAATGATACACAGGAAAAATTCTCTCTGGAAATGGATCACTCCTAAACAAATTTCTGTATTATATATGGCACTAGAACAAAGGAGAGAAGGGCATGGCAACCCATTCCAGTATTCTTGCCTGGAGTATCCCAGAGGAGCCTGGTGGGCTACCGTCAATGGAATCACAAAGAGTCGGACACAACTGAAACAATCTAGCACCCAGAACAAAGGAATAGTGGGTAGCAAAATCAGGTTAGCCTGTACAGGGCAGATCTCAACGTCTCATGAGTAGCAGCTGCTGCCCGAACTTGCATCTCTTTTAATGGATGTTTCAGCCCCATTCACTGGGGAAATAACAAACATTTAACGACTTCCTACCAAAATCCATTTCATCTGAACTATCACCTTCTAATTCATCCACAGTGTCAAAATCATTACTTTAAAAAATTATTATGATTCTCATCTATTCATTCACTTCACATCAACAGTTTGATATATCAAACATGCATTGACTACCTAATGTGTCAGACACCATTTTTGGCCTCAAGGAACCTATAGTCTAGGTCAGCTCTGTCCAACAGAGCTACATTTATTCATACTATGAGCTACATTTATTCGTTTATTTTAGACTTTTTGTGACGTCATGACTGTAGCTCATCAGGCTCCTCTGGCCATGGGATTTTCCAGGCACGGATACTGGAATGGGTTGCCATTTCCTTTTCCAGGGGATCTTCCTGACCCAGGGATCTAACCCATCTCCTGAACTGGCAGGTAGATTTTTGACTGCTGAGCACCAGGGAAGATCTTTATGAGCTACATAAATAATTTAAAATGATCTAACAGTCACATTAAAAAAATAAAAAGAATAAACCCATACATATACAGTCAATTAATTCATGACAAAGGAGACAAGGATATACAAGGAGGAAAGAATAGTATCTTCAAAAAGTTGTGTTGGGAAAAGTGGAGAGCTATATGCAAAAGAATAAACCTGGACTACTATCTCACATCATGCACAAAAACAAATTAAAAATGGGTCAAAGGCTTAAATGTAAGACCTGACTGGACTACTATCTCACATCATGCACAAAAGCAAATTAAAAATGGGTCAAAGACTTAAATGTAAGACCTGAAACCATAAAACTAGAAGAAAACATAGGCAGCAATCTCCTTAATGTAGGTCTTGGCAATAACTTTTTGAATCTGACACCGAAAGCAAAGAAGCAAAAGGAAAAATAAATAAGGGGGACATCATCTTACTCAAAAGCTAATGTAAGGCAACCTCCTGAATGGGAGAAAACACTTGCAAATCATATATCTGATATGGGGTAATAGCCAAAATATATAATGAACTCATACAACTCAGCAAAAACAAACAATCTGATTAGAAGACGAGGAGAAAATCTGAATAGACATTTTTCCCAAGAAAACATACAGATGGCCAACAGATACATGGAAATATGCTAAATCATCAGGGAAATACAAATCAAAACCACAGTGAGATATCACCTCAAACCTGTCAGAATGGCTATTATCAAAAAGACAAGAGACAGCAAGTGTTGGCAAGGATGTGGTGGGAATGTAAACTGGCATAGCCCCTACAGAAAACAGTACGGCAGTTCCTCAAGAAATGAAAAGCAGGACTGCCATACGATCCAGCAGCTCTACCTCCAGTTATTTATCTGAAATGAAAACACTAACTCAAAAAGATATCTGCACCCCCATGTTCATTGCAGCCTTATTTATGATAGCCAAGATACAGAAACAGGCTAAATTTCCAGTGTCCACTGATGCCTGAGTGGATAAATTGTAACGTGTATACACATTCATACGCATACAAACACATACAAAAAAAATGGGATATTCCTGCTGCTGCTTGCTGCTGTTTAAATGCTAAGTCATGTCCGACTCTTTGTGACCCCATGGACTGTAGCCCACCAGGCTCCTCTGTCCACGGAATTCTTCAGGCAAGAATACTGGAGTGGGTTACCATTTCCTTTTCTAGGGGATCTTCCTGACCCAGGGATCAAACCCACATCTGCTCAGCAGGTAGATTCTTTACTACTGAGCCACCTGGGAAGCCCTAATGGGATACTATTCAGACATAGAGAAGACTGACACCTTGCCATTTGCAACAACATAAATACACTTTAAGGGCGTTACGCTAAGTGAGATACATCAGATAGAGAAAGACAAATACATTCTAATCTCTCTTATATGTGGAATCAAAAACAAACAAACAAAAAGCAAGCTCATACCATACTGGTGGTTGCCAGAGGTGGGTAGTAAGTGGTTGGAGAAATGGGTGAAGGGAGTCAAAAGGTTAAAAAAAAAAATGGGCATGTTATAGACACCTCACCATAAAAGGTATACAAATGGGAACAAAATCATACACAAAGACACTGATAAAAAGGGAATTATGAGAACATAAATGCATTGTACATTAGGGAAAAGCAAATAGAAACAGCTGTGAGATATCCTACATATCTTTTAGAATGGTTACATTCTAAACAAACACACAAAGTTGAAAATACCAATCCTAGCAAAGATTAACAGGAAAAGTCATTCTTTAAAAAAAGAAAGTTAAAAGAAATGGTAAAAATGTTTAAATATATATTTAATCCAATATATCCTAAAATATTATTCCAACATGCAATCAATTTACAAATTACAAATTGTATATTTGCACTCATGATTTTCTATCAAGTCTGAAATCTTGCGTGCACTTTACATTGAAACCAGTGACATTAAATGCTCAAACGATACATGTGATCATTGGCTATGGCAGTAGACAAAGCTAGCCGAGCAGGAAAGACAGATGACTACAAACATAATTTCCAGATCCAGGAGACTCTTGACATTTGCAAGAGACATCTAAAGAAATCTTCATGTATCCCCAAATTTGTAAATTCTGCTGTAAAAATATCACTTGCCCTATAAAATAAAATAAAGTCTAAGAATAGCTAATACTTCAATTCATGATTCTGCACAGGAAGCTATTTCTTCACTTCTGCCACAAGGCACTTATGAAAGAAACCCAAAATAAATGGTGGTTAATAGCACAGAGACTTCCTCAAGTTCTACTTGTGGTCACCTTACCTTGGGAGATAGGCAACGAAGAGCAAGTATCAAGTTACTTATGGACTCTGAATCCCATGATGAGAAAAATAAAAGCACCAATATTGTTCAGTTCAGCACCACCTGACCACATGTATGTCTGTGTCTCACTAAACTCTGTCTCCCAGAGGACAAAGCAGATGAACCAATAATAATTTAAGACCCACTCTAAGAAGTAGGGGCCCACGAGTTAATAGATCAATGAAAAGTTAGTTCCTAATTCTGATGGAGCAACCCTGAGGGTGGGGGGATGAGTACGTGAAGAGCAGGTTCTGTGTCTCAGACAAGAGACGTACAAAGGGGAGAGACGTAGCCCTGCTCAGAGGTAGGGCACCCACCGAGGCGAGCAGAGACACTAAGGGTGACACCAAGACGACCACCCTAATGTTCTTAAGACTTTCCCAGGCTGCACTTTGATGGAGTTGTAATATCTCCACCCCAGGCTCCAGTGTGTTCAGTCGCTCAGTTGCATCTGACTCTTTGCAACCCCAAGGACTGTAGCCCGCCAGGCTCCTCTGTTCATGGGATTTCCAAAGCAAGAAGACTGGAGCGGGTTGCCATTTCCTCAGGCTCTAAGGCCAGGCATTCAAAACAGGAGCTGTCCTCAAATACACCCATGTGGCTGAGAGACCACCTTGCCACGAGGGGAAAACGGGACGAACAGGGAGGAGGGATATTTTGTTCACATTTTGTACAGGGGTTCTGTGCAATCATTAAGCTCATCCTCATCTCCGCTTTTCTTACATGCTTGGCGTGTTGACTCTTCAATTTTATCTACCCATGTGGACAGACCACAGCTGTCCCACTTGTTTCTATTTTCTATAGCTATTGAAACGCTGTTCTGAACACACAGGTTGGCCAACACATGTGCTAAAGTTTCTTCTGAATAACTCCAAGGTTCATAGAACACTAAAGCAAGCCTGGTTTAAGCAAAGTTTGATGCAGTGCTCCAAAAAGAGTCAATTTTAGCTGCCTCAAATCCTGATACTGGATTCTCCTCCTTGGAAACGTAACATGCGTTAAGTATTTTCATTCCATACAGGCTGCCTTCAACTGCACTGAACATTTATTCTGGCCCACAACCCTTTTCTAGGAGCTTATGGAGTTCGCTGATGGCACTTCTGATTATATTTGAATTATGCAAAGAGTCTAAAGTTCTTGAGCCAACCCTTACTCAGAGTAAAGGTAAGATGAGCAGTTATATGTCACCAAACCAATACTCTTAACCCACAGAAACAGTAAGCTTCCTTTTGCCTCATGTTTCCTAAGTGTGTCCTGTCTCTTGGGCAGTTTTCATGTCTCAAATTAATTCCCTGTCCAACTTAAACATTAGGTTTTCTCCTCCCTCAGTGAGCAGGTTTTCTATTAGCTTGAGTCCTAGCTGAAACTGAGTCCAGTAACCCCGTTTCCTTAATCTGTACTGAGCATATGGAAGGTTCTCTTGAACTGCAGATCAGAACCACTGCCAAATTTGTCATTTGTCTACCTTATTCAAAATCTCTATTTTCTAACTAAAAACTGTCACCATCTTAAAGTGCTTCATTCTGTCGTGCACACCAGCATTTAAACATACTTTGCAAGAGACGAGAACAGAGTCTTACAGTATATGTAGGTGCGGGGGGTATGTCTGAATCATCCCATAGAAAGATCACTCATTCCCAAACACCAGCTTCATGGCACCACATGTCACTGAATCCCAGGTGCAGATATGTTCACACTGCAACCTTCCTGAAGCTGGATGTCTCCTACAATCGATACCTTATCAACTGTTTGGCAGTCATTTTTCTTCTTCATGCAACATAAGATGGTGAAAGAGCTCATGAGCAATGAGTTCACATTATCTGATGAAATACAGAATAATTCTTTAAAATTAAACCCCTGTAAAATTAGCCATCACTACTCGCCATAGACTTTCAGGGATACTTGTGTATAAGTGAACAGGAGAATCTGAAGTCAGGGAGTGCTGAGCGCTTCCTGTGATGGGGAGTAAGTGCCATGGCAGGGGGAGGTACCCAGGGTTAGAAGAAAAGAGAGGTCAGGGCACTGGGCTGGCTCCCTGCATGGCCTCTGGGCTGGGATTCCGAGAATCAGTAGTTGCTGGCCAGGGGACGGGCAGGAGTGTGTGTGGGTATGTGTGTTCGTTGCTCGGTTATGTCCCATTCTTTGAGGCCCCATGGACTGCAGCCCACCAGGGTCCTCTGCCCATGGGATTTCCCAGGAAGAGTACTGACTGGCATGGGGTGCCATATTCCCCTACTCCAGGGGATCTCTCTGACCCAAGGATCGAACCCTCATCTCTTGCATCTCCTGTACTGGCAGGAGGATTCTTTACCACTAGTGCCACCTGGGCAGCCCTGTGGGTATTCTGGGAGGGTATTATTCCAGACAGACGGAAAGCAAAGAACAAACTGCTTCTATGGTAGAACTGCATGGGTGTGTGTGTACATGTGCACACACGCGCATATGCACGCAACCAACCATAAGCAGCTGTGCATTCCTACAACTTTTAAGAACAAGAGCTGTGACCTGGGACACATGGGGACATACAGGGACCAATCTCTGAAAGCACCTTTAGTCATTTTTCAGCATTGAGATATACTTTGTAGCTCCTGGAGGGTAGATGTTTGATGTGGTTTATTTCACATGTAGTGATTACCTTCTGTGTCCTGTCTTTGCTAGAGAGTTCCTAATCAACTTTCCATAACAAATGGACACCTGTGGCAGGTCTCTTGGATTTAACTTTCAATTTTGCAGGATACTAATATATATAATTTTCTCCTCATTCCATCTTTCTGTTTTTACAGAGAACAACTTCATCTAGAACTACTACCAGTTTTCAATAGCTGGTTTTATTTCTCTGACATATAACCACAGAACTAATATAAGTTGGAGAAGGCAATGGCAACCCACTCCAGTATTCTTGCCTGGAGAATCCCAGGGATGGGGGAGCCTGGTGGGCTGCCGTCTGTGGGGTAGCACAGAGTCGGACACGACTGAAGCGACTTAGCAGCAGCAGTAATATAACTTGTATAACTTAGAATCTAGAGGTCGTTAAGCAACAACAGAACAAAGCCCCTTCCTTTTCAACTGGGGACCTGTGATCCAGAGAGAACAAAGCAAATTGGCTCCAGCACCAGGACTCAAGATACAGGCTTCTGATGAACTGCCAAATGAGCAGAAGAAACACACATTTGTCAGAGGTGCTAGGTATCATGCTAGAAAAATAATGTTCTTCCTTCTTATTTTGCTCAATATATTTTTCATCTTTTCCCCAAAAAGTTTATCTTGGGCTTCCCTGGTGGCTCAGACAGTAAAGGATCCCCCTGCACTGTAGGAGACCTGGGTTTGATCCCTGGGTTGGGAAAATGCCCTGGAGAAGGAAATGGCTACCAACTCCAGTATTCTTGCCTGGAAAATTTCATGGACAGAGGAACCTGGTGAGTTACAGTCCATGAGGCTGCAAAGAGTTGGACACTCCTGAGGAACTAACACTTTCACCCTTTTCTCACGTCTAGAAAGATTCTTTCCCACATAGAGAAGGAAAAGTGTTTTAAGTATAAATGTCTAAATAGTTTCAGTAGAAATGGGGAGGAAAAACTAAAGCAGTTCCTCCAGGCATAACTAACTGCATTTATTGTTATTATTCCAATATTGATTCATCAAAATGTGTTCACACATAGTTGAGAAAAAGGGTTCCCTGTGGAGGGTGGGAAGTTGAATCATCTTCTATCCCTTCAAAAGCCAGACATTAGTTAAAGTAATGTGATTCTGACTAGTTTTTATGGGTGTTTTTCCTATGTCTCAGATATCACCCAGCTTTCCCTTTCAGATTTTGATAAGGTTATGACTACTTGAGCATTCCACAGAACTTTAAATGGGTTCTGTTTGCAGTTGAGTTTGAGTCTCCTGAAAATGATTTTTGACATTTCATAAGTTCACAAGCAAATGTGAAACACCATCATGATTTTAATTTATGAGTCATGCTTTAATTTTGTGAGTCAGCAAATCTTACGGGAGGAAAGCAGAATTCTAACCATATTCAAGGCAGCTAAAAGATGGATGATTTTCATTTAAACCTACATGTGCAAGTCTCTATTAAAATTTGCATTTTCTGTTAATGAATTGTGGCTTAGGATATTTTTAAATGATCATTCATGTTTCAAAACAGCTCAGATATTATATCCAGGCATTAACTAAGCTTAATAATTCCCTAACTCTACTAAGATCACATCCTGAAGTAAATATTTCCAATGCCAATATAACTTGTCTCCCAATATTCTGCTTAGTATAAAACAAAAGTCTGTAAGCCCACGGTCATGATACAAGCTTATCCCTCTTCCACTTGTGTGCCAAGTCATTTCAGTTGTGTCTGACTCTTTTGCAACCCTGTGCAATCACCGGGCTCCTCTGTGCATGGGATTCTCCAAGTAAGAATACTGGAGTGGGCTGCCGTTTCCTACCCTAGGGGATCTTCCCGATCCAGGGATCAAACCCTGGTCTTTTATGTTTCCTGCTTTGGCAGGTGGGTTCTTTACCACCAGCGCCACCTGGGAAGCCAAACTGAAGCGTGGCTTGCTCATCTTACACCTGGCTCATCTGTAAAACAGTAGACGAAGCTAGCTGACATCCAGGCTGCCCTTAGTCACAAACCCATAGAGCTGATTTTAATTATTTTCAGAGGATGGGCTTCCCTCGTAGCTAAGTTGGTAAAGAATCCACCTGCAGGGCAGGAGACCCGAGTTCGATTCCTGGGTCGGGAAGATCCGCTGGAGAAGGGATAGACTACCCACTCCAGTATTCTGGCCTGGAGAATTCAGAACTATACAGTCCATGGGGTCGTAAAGGGTCAGACATGACTGAGCGACTTTTACTTATGAGAAAGCTTAGAGATGATGAACACAACATGTTCCTTTTTAAAGATAAGGAAATTGGGTTTCTAGAAATAGAGACTTTTGGGAGGTCAGGTTAAAGATCAAGTTTACATGGAGGAATTCTGGGTCCCAAACACTAGTCAGCCAATTAGCAACCTGATGCTCTCCTGAGTCTCTTCTGCTCTTCTAAGGGATGTCTCTCAAAGGAATATACCAAATGCAGCATCTCATACTTAAAGAAACTTTAAAAAGCTAACATTCTCTAAAAGGCTTTCATCCTTGATATTAATTTTAGTTAAAAAATAATATGGCCCCATGAAATAAACTAAAACCAAAATAACCCCCAAACTCAAAATTGCTCAGGGGTGGGGGGCATGATCTAGGTCTTGCTATTCTTTCTCTTGCTTACACCCTGCTTGTTTGTATAGGAGAATCAAGGGTGAATTTTGTGCTGTGACAAAAATCATGATGGCAATAACAAGGCTGGCACTGAAAAAAACCTCAAGGGAATCTACAAGAGCAGATAATATGAAATGGATTAGAAGACTGGAAACAGAAAAAGAACAAATAGTGTATCTTTGCTAAAGAAAGGATTTTTTTTAAAGACCTTGCTGTATAAATTATACTCACCTTTGATTTTATTTAGTTTGGTATATGTAACTTTCAAATGCAATTTAGCAAAAGGATTTTAATCTCTGGTCTTTATAGTGCCTTTTCTCTAAAAGCTTAACCTCACAAGGTGAACAATGAAGGAACACGCTACTCAGACAAAGGTCTCAATCAACTTCAGTCGAGAAATACTAGACTGCATGGAACTTCCCTGGTGTCCAGTGGCTAAGACTCTGCTCCCAATGCAGGGGGCCTGGATTCAATCCCTGGTCAGGGAACTAGATCCATGCGCTGCAAGCGAGAGTTTGCACGCCACAACTAAAGAACTCCAGAGCCGCAACTAAGACCCAGTGCGGCCAAATAGAAAATTAAAAAAAAAAAAAAAGAAATACTAGACCCTTAAGTACCAGCACACAGCGTCATTAAATGATGAGACTACATGTTTTCTTTAAATTTTAACACTGCATTTTATAACTCGGATATAATTTTTTGAAAGATTAATCTGAGATAAACAAATTTTCTCATCCAAGACTGTGTTGTCCAATATATCAGCCACTAGACAAATGTGGCTACTGAGCAACTTGGAAATATGGCTAGTTTGAATACAGATATGTTTTCAAATAAAACACACACTATATTTTGAAGACTTAGTAATCCCAAAAGTAAAGTGTCCAATAAGAAGTTGATATTTCATACTTATTTATATTTTATGTTGCTAAAATTATATGTATTTTATATTGATTTATGTATATTTAAATTTTATACAATTGTATTGCTATATTATATATAAATATATATTTGTATTATGTTATAAATTACATTTATACTTATTTATATTTTATATATATTTTTTCATATTTTATGTTGAAATATTTTGGATATACTGCGTTAAATAAATATATTATCTAACTTTCTCTGCTTCTTTTTAGTTGTTTCAATGTGTCCACTAGAATGTTTTAAATTACATATGTGGCTGCCCTTACATTTTTATTACATAGCTTTGGTCTAAGGCATTAAGCAAAGCAGCAAAGAGCCAAAAATTAATTCTCAGGTCACCAACATTCTATACAGATACAGATATTTTCAAAGAGTTTTCTCCCCAGAATCTCTCTGACAATTATCCTGTCAGATAACATCATTACAGAAATAAAATCTCACATATATATATGTACATAAACTATATATATATGTGTGTGTATATACATACATATATACATAGCCTTTTTAAATGACTTTCAGTATGGTCTTTTAAAATGACCTACAATCTGCATTTTCACAATAAGTTGCTCTAAAAAGATCAAACTCCATCTGCAAAATGTACTATTTCTTTTAAATCAGATTTATAGAAATGATTTAGTGAAGTGGATGAACTACCATTAGATCATCAAAAGTGAGAAGATAAATCAATCACTCTCTCACTATACACACACACACAAAAGCACACATGTAAATACTTACAAATATAAAATGCACACACACATTTATAAATGAAATGTACATAATTCATATACAAATATGAATGGCTAATAGTATTATAAGTGTGAAGGAAGACAAAAAATATGAATGCAGTGATGACACCTCTATGAAATTACACATAAGTGTAATGTCAACAATCAGAACGACCTGCAAGATACTACTGTTTATAAAGTTCTCTTTCTTTAAGGTTAAATTCACAATTTAAAGCTTCTTACAGAAATGATCAAGTAATTTCTTAGGCCTCCACAGATCACTCAGAGGTAGCAGAGGACTTACAGATTATTCAGTCCTATCTTCTCCTTTCAGAGATGAGCTAACGGAGGCCCAGGATGGAAGAAAATGTCCGAGGCGTAGAGTAAGCCTTTTCCATTTGTTTTAAATTACCGAAACACACAGACACCAGTATGTTGTTTATAAAATGTCTACGCTGTGCACAGGTCCTGTAAATAAACCAGCATGACTCCTTTCTCTGGGAATGGCACAGATTCAAGGACTTTCTTTGGTGAAGTGCTGCTGCTGCTGCTAAGTCACTTCAGTCGTGTCCGACTCTGTGTGACCCCCTAGACAGCAGCCTACCAGGCTCCCCCGCCCCTGCGATTCTCCAGGCAAGAACACTGGAATGGGTTGCCATTGCCTTCTCCAATGCATGAAAGTGAAAAATGAAAGTGAAGTCGTTCAGTCGTGTCCGACTCTTAGCGACCCCAGGGACTGCAGCCTACCAGGCCCCGCCGTCCATGGGATTTGCCAGGCAAGAGTACTGGAGTGGGGTGCCATCGCCTTCTCCGTTGGTGAAGCAGTGGTCCCTAAATCAT
Organism: Budorcas taxicolor; assembly: GCF_023091745.1. Lineage (NCBI taxonomy): Eukaryota > Metazoa > Chordata > Mammalia > Artiodactyla > Bovidae > Budorcas > Budorcas taxicolor. The sequence continues at coordinate 18,229,531 of NC_068913.1, forward strand.
GTTGGAGTTTGAGCTAGCTTAAGAACAAGGGACCAAGTGGTGCTGGTGGTAAAGAACCACCTGCCAATGCCGGAGACATAAGAGATGTGGGTTTCATCCCTGGGTCAGGACGATCCCCTGGAGAAGGCAATGGCACCCCACTCCAGTACTCTTGCTTGGAAAATCCCATGGATGGAGGAGCCTGGTGGGCTACAGTCCATGGGGTCGTGAAGAGTCGGACACGACTGAGCAACTTCACTTTCACTTTTCACTTTCATGCACTGGAGAAGGAAATGGCAACCCACTCCAGTACTCTTGCCTGGAAAATCCCATAGACAAAGGAGCCTGGTGGGCTGCAGTCCATGGGGCCCCACAGAGTCGGACATGACTGAAGCAACTTAGCACGCAAGCACAAGAGCAAGGGATGAAGACAGCCTAGGAAGGGGAGGGAGATGCAAGAGGAAGACCTTCAAGTACAAGTCAACAGTAAAAGGAAGCAGAAGGAGACAGCTCTGTGTTTTCATGTACCTCGAATAGCAGAGCCACCCTTGCCTAAACTGGGTCATCTGGTTGGTGTTATCTGAGAACTAATAAAAGCTCTCTTTTCCAGGTTCTTGCTACTTTCTCAGGGAAGAGGTTTTCTGAAATAAATAACAGCAGTAGAACTGCTATTACTAATATAAATCATTAATCATCAATTATAACAAATAAGGCACAACACCAGTTCTTCTGGTGGGAATCAGGAAAGACAGGACCATTGGGGATATGCCTGGTAAGGCAGGTAAAACAAGCAGGAAGAACCACCAGGAAGTAGCCCAAAGGCACGGAGCTTCAGGTCAGGTGTGGCGCCAGGGCAAGTTTACCTACTCCACGGCAACGCCCGAGCTGCCTATGGCAACGCCGAGAAAAAGCATCAGACACAAGGCCGCTCGGCTCCTGGCCTTCAGGGAGTAGGAGGCAGAGGAAACTCCCCAGGAGGGCGATGACCAGGCTCCCCCCTCACGCTCTATGGGGAATCATGGCCCTGGGCATGGCACTGGGCCCTTTCTCTCACTGCTTCCTCTCCTCGTCACCATTACTCATTTTGGGGGACCATCCAGCACCACGACTACAGCCACGGCTGTTCCTTCCTCTTCACAAGGGACCGGTCTCACCCTCTTGCCCCTTCCCACCTTATTCCATCTATTATTCCTTCTCTTCCAAGTCAGTCAACCTCCCTTTCTGCCTTCAACCCATATTCTTCAGCCTTTCTCCCTCCAGTCACCATCCTCTTCCTTCTCTTCACAGAGGGAGTTCTTGTAGGCCCACGCAGTGTGCTTCCTTTTTCCACCACACCAGAGGAAGGTTCTCACTATGAGCCCAGCGAAGGTCCTCCTCTCTCTTGACCTCTGAGTAAGCTCCCCTTCTTCTGTTTCTCAGTAAACACTCTCTACACTTGGCAACTGTTTAGTTTTCCTTGTTGGCTCCTTTCCCTCTGTGTGTGCACCTTTTGAATATCAATGATCTATAAGGTTCCAGGATTTCCCAGGTGGTTCAGTGGTAAAGAATTTGACTGTCAATGCAGGAGCCCTGGGTTCAATCCCTGGGTTGGGAAGATCCCCTAGAGCAGGAAATGGCAACCCACTCCAGCATTCTTGCCTGGAGAATCCCATGGACAGAGGAGCCTGGCGGGGCTGCAGTCCATGGGGTTGCAAACCTTGGCTGTCTTCTATTACACTCTACTTGCTCTCTCTAGGTGATTTAATTCACTTTTGTGGCTTCCACCAACAGCTGTATGACTTCCAAAGTTAAACCCCTCTCCAGAGACTACAGTGGGAGTATCAAAATGTAGATCTGGCACTCTGGGGTGTGCGTGCGTGTGTGTGTGCATGTGCGTGTGTGTGTGTGTGTGTGTGTGTACACATGCTCAGTTGTGTCTGACTCTTTGGCACTCTGGGGTGTGTGTGTACACATGCTCAGTTGTGTCTGACTCTTTGGCACTCTGGGGTGTGTGAGTGTGTGTGTACACATGCTCAGTCCTGTGTGACTCTTTGGCACTCTTGGCAGGGGTGTGTGTGTGTACATGCTCAGTCGTGTACGACTCTTTGTAGCCCCATGGACTGCAGCCCCGCCAGGCTCTTCCGTCCATGGGATTTCCCAGGCATGAATACTGGAGTGGGTAGCCATTCTCTTCTCCAGGTTCCCAGGTTCTCGTCTCTTCTTCCCAGCCCATGGATTGAACCCATGTCTCCTGCATTGCAGGTGGATTCTTTATAGTCTGAGCTGCAAGGGGAGCCGCTGGAGCTCTGGAGAGGGGTTTAAATAACCATCTCCCTCTGGTCATCTTCATGGATGTCCAACAGGCACTTCAAATTCAGCACCTCTAAAACTAAAATTCTCTCTCTCCATCACCCCCTCAATTTTTCTCCTTCTTGCGGTCCCAGTGCTAATCACCAGCAGGAAATCTACTGAGTGGCCCAAACTTGACTTCTCATCTTTTGCAGCCAGTCTCCCAGTCCTCTTCATCCTACCTCCTAAAAAGCTACTAAACACATCTCCTCCTTTTAGATTCACAATCAGGGCTTAGTCTAGGCCTTCAGAGGCAAAACCATCCTTGTAGCTACCCATTCTAATCTTTTACACCATTGTATGAACTCTTTGTATAACATGCAAATCCTCCTGCTAATGCAGGAGACATGGGTTCAATCCCTGTGTTGTGAAGATACCCTGGAGGAGGAAACAGCAACCAGTCCAATATTCTTGCCTAGGAAATCCCATGGACAGAGGAGCCTGGTGGGCTATAGTCCATGGGGTTGCAAAGAAGTGGACACAACTCAATGACTAAACAACGACTTAACCTTACCTCGACTCTTCACAAATGTCACCTCCTCAGTGAAGTCTTCCCCAACCCAACACCTGTCCTCCTTCTCCCTAGGGGCCTTCCACTCCTGCCCTCCCCACTAGAGAATCAACTGCCCCATACCAATGCTGGTGGTGCTCCGCAGTCCCATTATTCTCAAGCAATGAGCTGATTACATCTGCATTGCACCTGCCCCCCTCCCCCCGCCGCCCCCCGCCCCCCACCAAAACACACACACATACTAGCCCTTGCCAGGTGGCTCAATGGTAAAGAATCCAATGCAGGAGATGCAGGTTTGATCCTTGGGTCAGGAATATCCTCTGGAGGAGGAAATGGCAACCCACTCTAGTATTCCTGCCAGGGAAACCCCAAGGACCCAGAAGCTGGGCAGGCTACAGTCCATGAGGTCACAGGGTCCAACACGACTGAGAACCCATGCACACCCCTGCACTGGCCCGGAAGTCCTTTGAGGGGAGGAATCCTAACTGGTTCATCTTTGCCTCCTTACGCCAAGCACAGAATCTGAATACAGCAGGCCTTCAGCAAATATGTGCTGGATAAAGGGCAGTAATTATGTACTGCCCTTTACATGTGTGAAGCACCGAACAGAGTCACGCCAGTATCAGAAGGGCAAACAGCCCATTTTGCAAGTGAGACACAAAGGTGAAATAATTTGCCCAAAGTCTACAACTAGTCAATGAAAGGCTGCTTTGACTTTCGAAATCCTGTTTTAAGCACTCCACTCTACTCCTGGACCACAGGGTTGGATAATGGGCTTGTTGTTAGTTTTGTCGTTTAGTCGCTGAGTTATGTCTCTTTTGTGACCTCATGGACTGTAGCCCACCAGGCTCCTCTGTCCATGGGATTTCCCAGGCAAGACCACTGGAGTTTGTTGCCATTTCCTTCTCCAGGGGATCTTCCCCAACCCAGAGCTCTAACCCTGGTCTCTTGAGTCCCCTGCATTGGCAGGCAGATTCTTTACCACTGAGCCACCAGGGAAGCTCGGATAATGGGCTCAGCTTCTGTTAAAAAACAATCTCTCCTAATCACAGGCTCAGGTTCCATGTTATTCCCAAATCCATAGCTGCCATCATGCTTATACACAACAAAACCTTGACGACTCCTGGCGGCTCTCAGGGTTCCTACCAAGAAGAACAAGGTGTGCCATTTATCACAATTAGCTCTTTGGTCCCTGGCCTAGGAGGCACTACCCCAGAAACATGCAGAGAAGGCTGAATTTCCCCTAAGTACCATTAGGCTTTCATGCACTGTTCTGGGAACAGAGAAGTGGGTGTGAGAGATCATGATGATGGTGAGCAACGGGATGATTTTAACATGTGGTCTGGGAAAGCAGCTGCAATACTTTATAACCACTTCTTGCACAAATACTCTCACCACAGAATGAGAGGGACTTACCACTCTCAAGTCTAGACTCTCAGCGTTAGCGATATACCATTATCTACATACTCATTGGTCATCACAGAATACATATACCTCGTGTATCCGACCTCATGGTAATTCACTGCATTCAGGTGTCTTTTTCAGGCATCCTCTTTCGATTCTATGTACTTTCTGTAAAATGTCTTCTAAAAATGACCCCTTTACTTTCCTCTAATTCTAATAGCTTTTTAACATCAGTCCCTCATTTTCTACTAATATCTCCACCAGCTCTCCATGACTATGCAGCACAAAATTGAAATGAGTCCTGTGCTTACCCTGATTAATACATTTAAGCCTCTCAACTCACAGATTGATCACACTTGCCCAAGGTCATTCAGACAGTAAGGGACATATATGCACATCGGGCTCCAGGCATGAGGACTATTTGCCAGTATGCCTTCCCTCTGTACACCTGGGTACTGTGTGGGAAACTCTCCCTCGACTCATCACCTTTTCTGACCTGCCAAATTCTTATTGGCCCTTTGAGGCTTAACTCAGAGGTCACTTCCTCCATGAATCGTCTCAGTTTTCTCCGCCCTCTCCCCCACCTGGGTTGGGTGTCTCTGCCCTGAGCTTCACCTCTCCCTACCTTTCCTGAAATGTCATTGTCACCTGACCCACTGATCTCCCTCACTAGGCTGCAGGCTTCTCCAGAGCAGGGAAGGGTCTGGGTCTTGTCTTGGGATTCCCAGCACTGGAACGATGCATGACACACGACACACACAACAGATGCTTGCTGAAAACTGAGCGGCAACCCCTCTTCTCTGATTTGGCCGAAGGCCTGATGAATGACATCATCTAACCAGCAGGAGAGACGTCTCATCATGAGCAATGCCATTTTCTCAACTCTCCAAGAACTCATTCTCTCACTAGGTTTACAATGAGACAAGTAGCTATTATTGGTTGAGGAACTAGCACTTCTCAGACACCAACATGAACGCTCTGTGCACAGCATGCTTATCCTGGCAACTCTGTCCAGGGGACATCATCCTCATTTTATGGCTGAAGCTCAAAATCAGTTACTTATCCTAAGTAATTGGCCGTGAGTCACACAGAAGGAAGGCTTTGTTTTAAAAGTGTGTATAAAACACCTTAGAGTCATCTGTGTCCTGGAGAGATTCACTGAAATCTGAAATTACTTCAGGGCATTAACTGGGATGCTAGAGTCATGAAAGCATGGTTAACTAGAATTTATAGAGGTTCAAGGCAGTTCTACCATATGCGTTATCCACAGAGGCAAATCATGGCTGTAGTCCTAATTTTCCTAAGCAGATAGATAGGGATTTATAACACCTATTTACCTCAAAGGGAATTGACTATCAAAGGTCATATCTGCCAAAATGCTTTGTTAAAGAAGAGGGCAGAGGCCCATCTTAGTATACTCTGCTGCATAAAAAGCTTGGTGCAATGTTTCTCAAAAACTGGGCTTCCCAGGTGGCTCAGTGGTAAAGAATCCCCCTGCCATTCATGCAGATGCAGGAGATCCGGGTTTGATCCCTGGGTCAGGAAGATCCCCTGGAGAAGGAAATGGTAACCCACTCCAGTGTTCTTGCCTGGGAAATCCCATGGCGAGAAGAGCCTGGTGGGCTACAGTCCATGGGATCACAAAGAGTCAGACACCACTGAGTGAGCATGTTCTCAAAGATCAGTGGGAGAAGCCTGGGGCATCAGAGCTACCTGAGGTGTTAACAGCAGATGGGAGACGCCTGGCTGGGAATCCACACTTAACAAGCCCCCAAATGATTCTATCAGACAGAAAAGTTTAATAAATACCAGCTTAGGACAATGCTTCTCTAACTTTAATGTACACAGGACTCACTTGGGGATCTTGTTAAGAAGAGATTCTTATTCAGTGGACATGGGGTCGAGGGAGGGTGGGTTGAGATTCCACCTGTCTTACAAGCTCTCAGGGAAGTCAATGTTGCTGGTCCATGGATCACATTTGAGTGTCAGGGGTTTAGAAGATCTACCCCTAATGGAACAAATTAGCTTTGTTTTATTCCTCAACCACAGACTCCATTCTCCAGCTTCAGGGAGGATTCCATAAAGCCCAAATTCTCAGTATTGGTACAAAATCACTGCAACAACTCAAAACCAACTGGAACACATTCTCTATCATGAGGGAAAGGCAGAAGCATCCTTTTCAGATATAGACAGCATATATGTTTAGCATGTGAAAGAATAATTAATCTACTATTACTTGAGTCCTGCTGTGTGTGTGTGCTCAGTCCTATCCAACTCTTTGTGACCCCACAGACTGTAACCTGCAAGGCTCCTCTGTCCATGGGATTCTCCAGGCAAGAATACTGGAGTGGGTTGCCATTTCCTTCTTCAGGGGATCATACTGACCCAAGGATTGAATCGCGTCTCCTGCATCGGCAGGCAGATTCTTTACCACTAGCACCACCCGGGAAGCCCAACTTGAATCCTATTTACTGTGAAAATCCATATATATATATCTATATATATATCTATATAGATATATATATGGCTCCCCAGTCCCTGGGATTCTCCAGGCAAGAACACTGGAGTGGGTTGCTATTTCCTTCTCCAATGCATTTATATATATATAAATGTAAGGTGGATATTTCTGCTCTATAGATAAGCAAATAAGGACCTGGAAAGCTGAAGCAACTTGCTCAAGGTCACGTAGCTAATTATGTGTTGCAGCTGGGGCTCCAATCCTGCTCCACTGGGATCCAAAGCCTGTCCTTGCCCATCCTCCATGGCACTAGATATGACAGTGGTATAAAATGTGACAGCCGGGGCGGTGGGGGAGGGGGGAATGTTCCTCCTATACTGGTGTTTGAGTTTAAAGGTTTTACTGAGGCAGATTCTGGACGGGGGTGAAGATGGGAAAAAGGTGAATTAATCAGTGATCTATGTTGCCTCATGGACATAAACATACAGATAGCATCCTTGTCCAAGGTCCCCATAAATCTGAAAGTGCAGATGGAATAAAAAGGACATTAGTAGCCAGTGCACTGATCCTAAATGTTCCCACCCATCCTCAGGCTTCCAGGTGTACAGCTCAACCAATAAAGAGGAAAAATTCTTCCTGATCCTTGTGGCCTATTAACTTTACCACGTTCTCCTGTATGAGGTTTCTGTAACTTAAAAGTTCACACGGAAACAGGTTGACCCTGCCATATCATTTCACAGTTGCCACACATCTCTTTCTCTGATAAACCTGCTGGCACCTGAAAAAAAAAAAATGTACTCTTAAGTCAAATACACTAAAAATGCAGCAGTTTTGAAGGTTTTTGGGTAACAAAATCTTCTTTTTCATAAGCCTGACGTGGAGAGAAATGCATGGCAATAAAGATGCTCAGAGAAAGCAGTCAGATAGATATAAAAGTGGATCAAATGAAGGAAAGAGCTATAAAATAAAGTTCCCAAGCGTTTACTATCCGGTGTCTTTAGCAATTAATGCCCCGTTAGGTTGAGTGTCCACATTCAGCTTTTTAGCCTTGGGTCTCTCCACTATTATAATTAGTATTCAACAGCTTAACTGTCATTTTCTAAAGATTCATCCTATAATAGCAGTACAACTCGTTACCTATTTAGTGCAAAAAAAGATACAATTTGAAAGCTGCTGCTGCTGCTGCTAAGTCACTTCAGTCTTGTCTGCCTCTGTGCGACCCCATAGACGGCAGCCCACCAGGCTCCCCAGTCCCTGGGATTCTCCAGGCAAGAACACTGGAGTGGGTTGCCATTTCCTTCTCCAATGCATGAAAGTGAAAAGTGAAAATGAAGTCGCTCACATCTCCTTAGATATATATTTGGCAGTCAAAGAATTTTGCCCCTATGGCATGTATTCTCTACACATGATGTTTCAAAAACAAAGACTGAAACCCAAAACAAACAAACCAACCAACAAACAAAAAAAAAACGGACTTGAAAACTTAATTAAAAGTAAAAAAAAAAAAAAAGTGTGCCTTGAACAGAATGTAAGAAACAGAATCTGGACCACGGATTACAAACTAGTGGGCATTTCCTATTTCATTCCTTCAGCCCAGGGAACAGTTCAGATCTCAAAAAAACCAAACTAAAGGTCTTCAGAAACCAACTTGGTATTTTTCTGGCGAGTTTTTGCTGAAATGTTTGGACATGGACATGTTTGCAATGAGTCATAATTTATAGGACATTAATGGCCAATGCCTTCTGCGCTTTTCTTCCCACATTCAATATCATTTTCAAACCAGCTGGTAGGTAGTACATTTTCCAGGCCCTGATAATTTTTATAAAGTTACCAGATCTCAGATACTAAGGCTGCCACCCAGCACCCTTTCTCGTGATAATTTTTTATGGTATCTAGAAGGGAACCCAATTCCCTTTCTAAACTATATGCCTTTCGCCAGGGAAAAGGCTCACGCACCGTTTTTAAGACGCCCAAAGAGAAGCTGAGGGGCCTCTGGGGGCACGCCAAGTCAAAAGGCAACGGGAAAGGTTAATGGACAGTCGCTCTGGGCAGAGGCGGACGTAATAACAGGATATGTTCGTTCCTAGAGGAAGCAGGACAGCGCGAGGCAGGAAAGGCGGCGTCAGCGGCACCCAGAGGAAACGGGCGCGCGGGCTTCGCGGGGACCCGGCCTGCTTAGGGGCTCCCGCCCCAGTCGGGTCCGAGGCTCGGAGCACCTCACCCGGGGGGCAGATCCACCTCAGGCCCCCTGGTACGCGTGCTGCCAGTGCTCCCTCCCGCCTCCGCCAAAGATGGGGAACGGGGAGAAGAGAAAAGCCGAACACCGGGAGCTGCGGCAGGTGAACTCGGCAACAAGTCAAGCCCCAGCCCGGGAGGGACCGCGGGGTCCTGGGGCCGGAAGGGCCGGGAGGCGAGGCCCGGCGGGGTGGGGCGCGCGGGAGGGGGAAGGGCGCTGCCGACGCGGAGTCCGGAGGTGCGGCCGGAGCCGGGAACGCTTCCCTCCCGCGGCCCCGGGGCGGACGCGCGCTCTCCAGGCGCGCGCCTCCTCCAGCCCTTCCCAGGCCCCAGGGCGGAGGCGCGGAAGGGGAAGGGGCTGCGGCGGTGCCCGCGCGGCGGTGAGGGCGCAGGAGGCGGCGACCTGTCTGTCACCCCGCGCGCGGAGGGCCGGGTTGGCAGCCCCGCGCTGGCGCCCCCGACCGCCCCGGCTGCCGGGAACCTCCCGCGGCAGCCTGCCGCCCGCCCGGCTCGCCCCCGCCCGGGCCCCGGAGGGCAGGTACCTCGGAGCCCCGGCCCCCGGAGCCTCCCGGCCGCGAACGGAGCGCTCCTCCAGCTCCCTCGCCCGACGTCAGCGTCAGCAGAAGGCGAGGGAAGGGGGCGGAGGGAGCACAGGAACCGGTCCTTCCTGCGGCGGGCGCCGCCAGCCGGAATCGCAGCCGGCGGAGCCCGCGCGCGCCGCAGCGCAGCGCAGCGGTCGGGGGGAGCGGGCGCCCTCGCCTCCCAGCGAGCTCCCAGGGCCGGGACCCCGCCGTCGCCTCCCCTCCCCGTTTCTCGCCTCCGAGGACGCCCAGCGGGCGACCCCTCTCAGCAGGACCCCGGGACCCAGAGGAGGGAGGGGCCGATGGCCTCACCTTGTTTGGGGCGGGTCCGGGATGGGGGGAGTGAGTCTCCTCTCTACTCCCTCGGGTCCTTCCTCGACCCCCATCTCCTGGGGGTCGGATCTACCGCCCAGGGTGACCCCGCCCCGGCTCTCCCGCAGGTGTTCCACGTGTCCGTAGAATTTGCGTCACAATGACCTGGCCGACAGGTGGGAGCAGCCGCGAACGCCCCAGGGTTCCCACTGTGCAGTGCTTTGCGCGTGCTGCTTGCCTCCACGATAGATTTCCGTGGCTTTAGACGACAGGACACGTCTTGACTCCAATGCCAAAAAAAGTTACAGAGGCCTCTATCTGGGAATCAAGTGTGGGCTTAATGTTAAGAGGCTCTATGAAAAGAAAAACAACTGTATACATATATTTTTTTTTCCGTCCCCATTTTTCACATATCTTTTTTACTTAGGTTACTGACGCTTAAGTAATTTCATCTTTTATTTGTCGACAGGAAAGAACCAACGTCTTGTTTTTGAGTACCCTGCCGTGATCACATGAAGAAAAGGTGTTGCTTGCTAAAATCATCTATGCTGAAAAGCAGTCCTAATGTGCTGTGACTCATCCCTCATGTTATATATTTCTTAAAAGGTTCATTGAATAGTCACCGATTGAAACAATTTAACAGGGTGAAAGGAAAGATAATTATTGAGTAATGACGCAAACAAGCCAGAAATCCACAGATAACATGAATGGGCTGCTTGTTATGTGCCAGGCATATGCTGTGTACTTCACTGTAATCCTTCAGCAACCCAATAATGTGGGTAAGAGTATTATCCATATTTTACAGATGTAAACGTTGCCCAGAGTACCATAAAGGCATTCAGCCAATAGGATGTTGAGCATAAGTTTAAATCCAGGGTTGTCTGAACCAAGAGATTTAGTTTAATCTCAAGATAGAAAGGGGCTTCCCTGGTGGCTCAAACATTATAGAACCCCTTTGCAATTCAGGAGATCCGGGTTCAATCCCTGGATCAGGAAGACCCCCTGGAGAAGGAAGTGGCAACCCACTCCAATATTCTTGCCTGGAGAATTCCATGGACAGAGGAGCTTGGTGGGCTACAGTCTACGGGGTTGCAAAAAGTGTGATAGGACTGAATGGCTAACACACACACGATAGAAAGGTGTCTGACCAAGATGGAAACAGAAAACAGTATAGGAGAAGGTGTTGATTTTTTAATAGAAAGGTAGTAAGATGGTACAGCTTCAGGAATTTATATAACTTTTAAAGTTGACATAATTCTCTGGATATATTCTTTGGGGTTTCTGTTTGTCATAGATGGATTTGAGCCTGTCCCAGTAGGGCACAAAATATAGAGCTGAGCAAATATTAAGTCCTTAAAACATGTTTGTGAATAAACCAAATGCTGAATGAATAGGATCTACAAAACAGCAGATTGACGAGAAGCTGAGATTCAGGAGAAATTTGGTAAGAGAAAAACATTGCTCCTATATAACTGGCATTTATAAGAAGCACTCAAATGAATCTGTAGACAACACAAGCCAAATGATTGTCCTGTTTATAAAAAGGGGGGAAAAGTCCTTTTAAAATGAGAAAAAAAGACTTCCTTGCAAAAGGGAGATGATTAAGATATTTTGCTTTAAAATATTTGATTCCAAGAACCATTAACTTACTGTAAAAACCTAGCTTAGGAAGTTTAAAAGAAACATTTTTTTTTTTAACAGAATGAAGTGTTATTTGTCACATAGTAGTTGCTCAATAAATGTTGGCTGACTGTATCAATTAGTTAAAACATTGAGAGAGAAACAAAATTTCCTGATTCTAATGTTCTCCTTTCCACCAATGGTTATTTAGTAGTTACCTGAAAACATATTAGAAACCCTATTTATTAAAGATTGGCTTTGTGGTAGATACATTTGTTAATGAGCTTTGGCATCGATGAGCTTCAGACATCTGGAGCTAGTAGCATGGCAGGTTGCTTGTGTATTCACAGCATCTGCTCAAAATGCAAATAATTGGAACACAGGTACTCGGGGAAGTGAGAAAGAAAGCTGATTCGTGAAACTAATTACTCAGGTTTCCTTGTACCTTACAAAAGGCCATGTTAGTCAACATGGCACTGAAATGCCTTGGATTTAACATAAAGAGTTTAACATAAGGTGTTAAATGACTTTTCATCATTATTCGGGTTGTCCTAACATTGGGGATAATGCTTAAAGGAAGAAATAATAAACTGGTGCTTGTCCTGCATTGCCACAGTGAGGGCTTTCCCTTCCCATTTAAAAATTGCTCCATTTATAATACTTCCATTGCGTCTGTATACCAAGTTGTTTCAGTCTTGCAGAGCACCCACAAGGTGCTAGTGAGAACCGGAAACAATTTCTGAGAAGATTGGCTTTGGGGTGGATATGTTTGTTAATGAGCCAAATCTAGACATCTAGAGCCAGTCGGATGGCAAGCTGCTTGTGTGTTCACAGTATCACCTCAAAATGCAGATAATTGGAACACAGGTACTAAGAAGAGAATGGCTCTTGAATGCTGGAATGTGAAGTTGTGGAAGAAATAATGTGCGTTTTCTAGAATGTAGCAGGATCAAAAAATCTTTACATATTCAATGATCTTTTGGGGAGTGCTTCCCAGGTTCTAGATTGCGAATGGGACCACATGAATTAGGGATTGTGTTAGGCTGCCCTTAGCAGAGACACACAATAACAGTGGATTAAATGAGATAGAGATTTATTTTATTCCCACATTAAAAGAACTGGAAAGTAGGCTGTCCAGGGCTGTATGGCTTCTGCTAGCTCCTTGGGGTGTTGCCCTCCTCTCCTGTGCCACCATTCTTAGCAAATAAGCTATTTAAAGAAAAATCCAAGCTGGAATATGGAGAAAGAGGAATCTTCATAAGTTGCTGGTGGGACTGTAGAAGGATGTATCCACTTCGAAAAATGATCAGGGAGTTCCTCAGGTGCAATAGTACTGGAGTGGATTGCCATTTCCTTCTCCAGCGGATCTTCCCGACCCAGGGATGGAACCCATGTCTCCCACATTGTAGACAGACGCTTTACCGTCTGAGCCGCCAGGGAAGTCCACAGTTAACATATGACCCAGCAATTCCACTCCTATGTATATAGCCACAAGAAGTGAAGACCTCTGTCCACACAAAAACTTGCACATATAGCAGCATTATTCAAAGCAGTCAAAAGGTGAAAACAATCCAACCATAAGTGGATGAATGAGTGAAAAAATGTAGTGCAGTGGAATATTATTGGGTCGTGAAAAGGGACAACATACTGATACATGCTGTGTCTTGGATGAACCTTGAAAACATTCTACGTGAAAGAAGTCACCACGAAAGTCAAGTCAATGTATTATATGATCCCGTTGATATAAAGTCTAGGATAGGGAACTCTACAGAGACAAAGTAGATTGGTGTTTGCTTAGGGCTGGAGAAGAAACACACACACACACACACACATATATGTATATACCAACACATATACATGCATAAAATGTATGTATGAATATATATATAGACAAATTATCCATCTACATAGTATAGATGTTAGTGTACTGTTTGTAATCTATTTTAATGTTCTGAATGCTGCTTGTGCTCTCAGCCAACAAGAGCAAGTGAGGCAGGATCCTTGTGCCTCTTGGTGAATGGGCACCATAAAGCAAATATCTGCTCTGCCATTCATCCAGAAAGATACAGCTTTCTAGAGCTCTGAAATCCTTTTATTTTATGACTCATCTTTGACATCATCATCTATACTCTTTTGGTACCTGCTAGGGTAGAGCTTAAATTATTCTTATTATCAATGTGTTTAATATGAGCTACACATGCAAATCTCTGTTCATTAAGAAAAATGTTTTTGCTTTAGAGTTGCTAGGTGATTAAAATTAGATAATCTATAGGAGTAAATTTTGAAAAAATGATGTTTTAAATTTGTTATTAAATTTGTTTAATTTTTATCAGTGATCAAAATTTAAAGAAGGATTAAGCTAAATTTTATTGGAGGAGATAAAGTTGTTTATTCGCTGTATCTTGTAATACAGAAATTAGATGTACTCAAGGATATGTACTAAATATATTGACTAGTTTTTGTTTAATTCTTGTGATCAGTTGTGTTCTGCACATAGCAAAACAAAGCTTCTATTATTCAGTTCAGTTCAGTTCAGTTGCTCAGTTGTGTCCAACTCTTTGCGACCCCATGAATCACAGCACACCAGGCCTCCCTGTCCATCACCAACTACTGGAGTTCACTCAAACTCACGTCCATCGAGTCGGTGATGCCATCCAGCCATCTCATCCTCTTTTGTCCCTTTCTCCTCCTGCCCCCAATCCCTCCCAGCATCAGAGTCTTTTCCAATGAGTCAACTCTTCTCATGAGGTGGCCAAAGTACTGGAGTTTCAGCTTTAGCATCATTCCTTCCAAAGAAATTCCAGGACTGATCTCTAGAATGGACTGATTGGATCTCCTTGCAGTTCAAGGGACTCTCAAGAGTCTTCTCCAACACCACAGTTCAAAAGCATCAATTCTTCGGTGCTCAGCTTTCTTCCCAGTCCAACTCTCACATCCATACATGACTACTAGAATTACTCTCATCATTTAGTTATTTGTTGTTCAGTTGCTTTGTCGTGTCCAACTCTTTGCGACCCCACGGACTGCAGCATGCCAGGCTCCTCTGTCCTCCACTATTTCCTGGAGTTTGCTCAAATTTATGTCCATTGAGTCAGTGATGCTATCTAACCATCTCATCCACCTTCTTTTGCCTTCAATCTTTCCCAGCATCAGGCTCTTTTCCAGTGAGTTGGCTCTTCATATCAAGTGGTCAAAGTATTGAATCTTCAGCTTCAGCATCAGTCCTTCCAGTGAATATTCAGTGTTGATTTCCTTTAGGATGGACTGATTATATCTTTAAGCAAACTTCTATGTGCATGTGAAAATAGAACAGATGTTTAATTAAAAGCATTAACTTTCATTAATTAAAATTAACTTCCTTTCCTTTCAAAATTCAGGCTACAATGAAAAGGCTTATTTTACACTGAAGAGAAAGGTAATTATTTTCATTGCTGCACCAGCTTAGATTTATATATTAATAATACAGCTCCCTACACTTCCACCCCCAGTATCTTTCACTGAAACTTCTGCAAGAAAATTGCTGGTGATGGCATAAAAAAGGGACATCTTATTCACTGCCAGTGGAGAATTTTATTTAATCATGTGCCATCCAGTATAACCCTGCTTCTCACTAGGATCTGTGCTGGGATCTGGGCAAATTTTAGCACAGAGGTCATAGCCATCCCTTGGTTTTGGCAGACTTGCGGATAATGACCACCTCAAAGGGTCACTGTTTAATTAAAAACAGGACTTAAAGATTAGGAAGGTGTGCTCTAGGTCTTTGCTGTGTCTTTTTCTCTGTGCACAGGAACAGTTTAGAAGACTCACTAAGAACTCAGGTTGAAACACACGGGTCCAAATTTGGTTTAATCAGAGTAAGGCTGAATTAGGACTATAACCCCTGTTTCCAAATCCCCAATCAGATGCACTTTTCCTCTTCTACTTTTTTAATAAAAATTTTGTCTGCTTATTTATTGGCTGTGCTGGGTCTTCATTGCTCTGTGTGGGCTTTCTCTGGTTGCAGAGAATGGGGGCTACTCTCTCGTTGCGGTGTGTGGGCTTCTCATTGCAGTGGCTTCTCTCATGGAGCATGGGCTCTAGGGCACGTGGGCTCAATCATTGTGGCTTTCAGGTTTTAGAGCACAGGTTCAGTAGCTGTGGCGCATCAGCTTAGCTGCCTTGCAGCATGTGGGATCTGCCACAGAGCAGGGATTGAACCTGTGTCCCTTGCAATGGCAGGCAGATTCTTAACGCTGGTCCACCAGGGAAGCCCCTTCTACTCTCATTTTAACTCCATTGCTAACTTTCTTTGGCAGATACTGTTAGTGTCTGTAACTAGTAACAGATACTGTTAGTCATGTCTCACTATTTATTCTTTTTTTCTACAGTAATACAAATTTCAACGGAGCATATTTTGCCCAGCTGAAGACTGTATTTTCTAGCTTCCTTTATGGCATGGCATGGCCATGTGACCAGGTTCTGGCCAATACAATGTGACTGAAAAACATGTGTGTAACTTTCAGGTCATGCCTTTGAAAGAAACACACACCTTACCTTTGCCTTCCCCCTTTCCCACAGGTTGGATCCTGTCTGGCCGTGCAGATGGGGGAAATACTTTGAGGATGACAAAGAGGTGGATTCCTAACCACCTGATTTGCCCATAGTGGATTGTTTTATGAGAAGGAAATAAAGTTCGTTATTGTTTAAGCCATTATATTTTGAATATTATTATAGCCCAGCCTTTATCCTAATTAATTCATCTCCCCTATGATGTTGTTAAGTTCACTTCAGTTCCGTCACTCCATCATGTCTGACTCTTTGCAACCCCATGGACTACAGCACGCCAGGCTTCCCTGTCCACCAACTCACGGAGATTGCTCAAACTCATGTCCATCAAATCAGTGATGCCATCCAACCATCTCATCCTCTGTCATCCCCTTCTCCTCCTGCCTTCAATCTTTCCCAGCATTAGGGTCTTTTCCAATGAGTCAGTTCTTCCCATCAGGTGGCCAAAGTATTGGAGTTTCAGGTTCAACATCAGTCCTTCCAATGAATATTCAGGACTGATTTCCTTTAGTACTGACTGATTGGATCTTCTTGCAGTCCAAGGGACTCTAGAGTCTTCTCCAACACCACAGTTCAAAAGCATCAACTCTTCAGTGCTCAGCTTTCGGTCCAACTCTCACATCCATACATGAGTACTGGAAAAACCATAGCTTTGACTAGATAGACCTTTGTTGGCAAAATAATGTCTCTGCTTTTTAATATGCTGTCTAGGTTGGTCATAGCTTTTCTTCCAAGGAGCAAGTGTCTTTTTAATTTCATGGCTGCAGTCACCATCTGCAGTGATTTTGGAGCACAAGAAAAGAAAGTCTATCACTGTTTCAATTGTTTCCCCGTCTATTTGCCATGAAATGATGGGACCAGATACCATAATCTTCGTTTTCTGAATGTTAAGTTTCAAGCCAGCTTTTTCACTCTTCTCTTTCAGTTTCATCAAGAGGCTCTTTAGTTCCTCTTTGCTTTCTGCCATAAGAGTGGTATCATCTGCATATCTGAGGTTATTGATATTTCTCCTGGCAATCCTGATTCCAGCTTGTGCTTCTGTCCTTAAGGAATTGCAAATTACTAGAATCCAAAACACTGAAAAACACCAAATACAGTTGAGAATGTAAAGCAAAAGGAACCGTCATTCATTGCTGGTGCAAATATAAATTGATATAGCCACTTTGGAAGATAGTCTGGTGTGCATGCATGCTAAGTCATTAGGTCATGCCCAACTCTTTGTGACCCTATGGACTGTAGCCCGCCAGGCTCCTCTAGCCATGGGATTTTCCAGACAAGAATAGTGGAGTGGGTTGCCATTTCCTACACTCCAGAGGATCTTCCCAACCCAGGGATTGAACCCACATCTCTTAGGTCTCCTGCATTGGTAGGCAGGTTCTTTACTTCTAGCACCACCTGGGAAACCCAGTATCTGGCAGTTTCTTATAAAACTAAACATGCTGTTAACACACTAACCTGCAATTTCACTTCCTAGTTTTTATGCAAATGAGTTGAAAACATGTCACATAAAAAGCTGCACGTGAACATTTATGGCAGCTTTATTCACAACTGTCCAAAATTTGGAGCAAGCAAGATGTCTTTTAATGGGTGAGTAGATAAATAAACTTCCACACAGTGAAATATTAGTCAGTGTTTAAAAGTTTGCTATTAAGAAGAGACGTGGAGGAACCTTAAAAGCATGCTGCTAAATGAAAGAAGCCAGTCCAAAAAGGTCTCACACTGTATGACTCCAGTTATATGACATTCTGGAAAAGGCAAAACTATGGAGATGGAAAAGAAAAAAGAAATCAGTGCCAGAGACTTCAGTGGAGGGATGGAAGGATAAATATTTTCTCCTAATATCTAATATTTGAATGGCATTATCTGTTTTACTTATTTCAGGTAGAGGCATACATCTGGTTCCTGTTACTCTATCTTGGTAATTAATGAGTTAACAGTAACTTTGTATTATGTATTTTATTGGTCAATATTATATGTGTAATTAATATTGCTATTTAGTGGGAGAGAGTCTAAGAATTTTTTAGTATTGAAGAAGGGTTTTCATGAACACTCCCACTGAAAAGCCCAGGGACAGACAATTCATAAAAGAAGAAATTAAACTAGCAAAATTTTTCAAAAGAATTTTTCAATACAAAATTTTCAACTTAAAAACATTTTTATCATATTGTCAAACTTGAAAAAAGCATAATTCTTAGTGTTGAAGATATTGGACATGGACAAGTCCGTACTCTCATAAACTGAGGATGAAAACAAAATTTTTCCAGTATTATGGCAAAATAATTGACATACATCCCTGTAGAAGTTTCAAGAGTATAGCTTGATGGTTTGATTTATGTGTATTGTGAAATGAGTATTACAGTAGGTTTAGCTGACATCCATCCTCTTATACAGGTATGATAAAAATTAAGAAGTTCTCTTATGATGAGACCTCTTGGACTCTATTCTCTCAACAAATATCTTGTGTATCATGGAGCAGTGTTAGCTACAGTCATCAGATTGTATATTATGTCCCTGCTGCTGCTGCTAAGTCACTTCAGTCGTGTCCGACTCTGTGTGACCCCATAGACGGCAGCCCATCAGGCTCCGTCGTCCCTGGGATTCTCCAGGCAAGAACACTGGAGTGGGTTGCCATGTCCTTCTCCAATGCATGAAAGTGAAAAGTGAAAGTGAAGTCGCTCAGTCGTGTCCGACTCTTAGCGACCCCATGGACTGCAGCCTACCAGGCTCCTCTGTTCACGGGATTCTCCAGGCAAGAGTACTGGAGTGGGTCGCCAGTGCCTTCTCCGATCTTATGTCCCTAGTACTTACCTATCTTATGCCTAAAAGTTTGCACTTTTAGTCATCATCCTGCTGTTTCTCTTCTTCGCACCATTGGCCTATAGTAACCACAAGTCTGATCTGTCTTTCTATGAGTTTGGAGGTTTTGCTTTTTTTTAGATTCCACATGTAAGCGAGATCATATAGTATTTGTCTTTCCCTGTCTGATTTATTTCACTTAACATAATGCTGTTTTGGTGCATCCTTGTTGTTGAAAATGGTAGGATTTCCTGTTTTTGGCTGAGTAATATTATGTGTGCATGCTCAATCGCTCAGTTGTGTCCGACTGTTTGTGACCCCATAGGCTATAGCCCACCAGGCTCCTTTGTCCATGGAATTTTCCAGGCAATAATACTGGAGTGGGATTGCCATTTCCTACTCCAGGGAGAATATTTATATGTATTAAATATGATATATATAGATCACAACTTTTTTATCCACGTATCCACTAATGGATGCTTAGGTTAGAAATAAAAATTTTACATTGCTTTATGGGGTGTAACTTGGCAATATATACAGAATGTTGATTGTGCATGCCTGTGATCTCACATTTCCACTTTTAGAATTTTTTTTTCCCACAGAAATAATTAGGTGAATGTACAAAAGTGAACATTTGGAGATGAGCATCACAACACTGTTTATAATATTAAAACTTTAAAAACAGTAAATTGTCCTTCTAAAGGAAGGGTTAGTTAACTAAATTATGGTACATTTAGGTATTGGAACACTGACAGCTATTTTAAAAATGAGGTCAAGATGTTTTCTTTCTTTCTTTTTCTTTTGAGTGAAAATAGCAGCTTGCACAACTCCATGTGAAATATGAGTCTATTTAAGTAAATATTTTATATATAAGCATAGGCTTTTAATGATATTCGCTAAAATGTTAACAGAGGCTGTCTCTAGGGAGTGATCTTTGGGCTGAGGTTGGAGGAGGGGGGAAGTTGCATTTTCACTTATATTCTGTGGTAATGCTTGGATTTGTTTTATAGTGTACATACTGAAATTTACAATTTGCAGATATAAGGAAGATTAAAATTTTGACATTAGAAATAAATAGAAGAGATCCTTACCTTTGAAAATGTTTGGAAATCCTGGTTATATGATTTCTTATTGACTTCAAATTCCTTATTGATTTAACATTTTATGCTTCTGACCTCTAGACCAACCTTTAAGATTCCTTCCAGTGCTAAAAGTCTGTGGCTTTCTTCTGCTTGCTGTTGCTGCTGCCATCTCAAATGAGAACTGCTTAGGTAAATCTTAGAGACTCCCTAATGGTGAGACCCTTACACTAGTTCAGGTTCTAGTTTTCCTCCTATTTCAAGTGATTTTATTCCTGGGTGACAGTCTTGAGCTGGTTATGAAAACATGTAGAAGAGCATTGGGATTGAAAAAGCTAGAAGTGATTCTAAGAATCTCTGCTTTCCTGAACCTAGAACCTGTTATACAGAGGGAAGTAAGTCAGAAACAGAAAAGCAAATATCCTATATTAACGCCTATGTACGGCATCTAGAAAAAATGGTACTGATGAACACATTTGCAGGGAAGGAGTTGAGATGCAGATGTAGAGAACAGACCGGATATAGCAGGTGAAGGAGAGGGTGGGCCAACTGAGAGAGTAGTGTTGGCATATATACACTATCGTGTAAAGTAGATGGCTAGTGGGAGGCTGCTGTATCTCACAGGGAGCCCAGCCTGGCGCTCTGTGGTGACCTAGAAGGGAGACTGAGGCTCTAGAAGGAGGGGAAATATATATATTTATGACTGATTTGCATTGTTGTACAACAGAAACCAATGCAAAATTGTAAAGTAATTTTCCTTCAATTAAAAAAAAAAAATCTGCTTTTCATGGAGGTCAGATGTAGTCCAGATTTGAGTGGGAACAGGTATCATGAATTGATTTTTCATATATATATATAAGGGCTTTTCTATTTTACTCTTAGGTTCAGCATATCACTACTAAGATGGTTTATCATTTGTTTAATTAGAACTTATTATCTCCAATTTGACATGACTCAACCATGTTTTCCTTCCAGAGCTCTTTCTCTTCTGTGTTCAGGCAAGCTGAAAAGCCTCAAAATTATTTTGAATTCCTTTCTAGTAGGTTACCTCATACTCAGTTAGCTATTAAATTCTGTTTGGAATTCAGTACAAGGGACTACGGTTTCTTTAACTAGTGTTGCTCAGCTTTTCTGTCCACTGTTCTCAGTCTTATTTCCATTATCTATCCAACCCTGGGCGTTTCTTACCTGGAACTTAAAATCTTTCCCCCTAGGGTTGTATATTTATTGATACTTCAATACTAAGCCAGTTTAGATGGTTGCAATATAAGTATTTTTAGTACTTATTTTTGTACCTGCTTTATGCTAAAAATTGCATGTATGTGTGTGAGTGTGACTGTCTGGGTATGTTGGGTGATGGTGGAAGGGGTGATGATGTATAAAGTAATAGAAGACAGAATCTATGTCTCAGAATTACTTTTAAAGTATGAAGTTAATTAAACACTATTATGATTTCCTGGCTTCAGTCCCAGCTATAAAATCTTCCAAAGGTTACATCAAAATCAAATGCCTGATCAAGAAATTCAAAACGTTTATCATTCCTAATTTGCCTTACTCACCTTCCAACTGATTCCTGCTTGTCATCTCTTCTTCATCAGTCCTGATGTTCACTCCCCTCTTTCTGGACTCATTCACACCAGAATGATCACTGTCTCCTGCTGCAAGGTCAGACTTTCACTGGAGGTGTCCTTCAACTCTGAGTTTAGGGTATCCCAGTACATCCTGGCCCTTCTCTTATTATTATCACAGCCACTGCCACAACGTTTTCTGTATCTCCCAAATGCCTGTTAGAGTTCTCATTACAGGCTTGCTGAAGCAATCTTAAATGGTAACCTTCTCAGGAAAATAAGGACTCCTGGACTTATATCCCACACTCAGCTCAAACAGTTTGTATTTTCCCACAAGAGATGTACGTAAATAATTAGGTCTTTGAGAGCAAAAATTCTGACTTTATCTTGTGTTTATCTACCAGAGTGCTTTAGATGTGTAAGTTTCTTGAGGACTTCCTTGATGGGCCTATGGCTAAGACCCTGAACTCCCCATTCAGGGGGCTTAGTTTCAGTGCCTGGTCAGGAAATAAGCTTCCAGATGCCACAACTAAAAGATCCTGCATGCTGCAACAAAGATCATAGATCCCACGTGCTGCAACTAAGACCTGACACACAATTTTTTTTTTAAAGAAAATTTCTTGAATTAATGAATAAATAGTTTTATACAACTAGATCCTTCCAGGATGAGTGTCAATTATTTCTCTTGGCTTTGTGTTGGGTAATGTCTCTTCATTAATCCTTAGCCATGTTTTAATCCTAACTTTGACATTCAATAGTACTATTATGTACTGAATGATGTGGTTTGATAATCTTTGTTATAGTTTCTTCCACTCTTTTTTTATCCTAAAAATCATGTAAGTACCTGTTCTATAAACTGTAAATGTGTGTGGGTTGCCAAATTTGTAGGCTGAAATCTAATCCCCAATGTATTTGGGGTAGAGCCTTTGGGAGGTGATTAGGTCCTGAGGGCAGAGCCTTCATGAATAGAGTTAGTGTCCTCATAAAAGGGCCAAAAGTGGAAGCAGTGGTAGATTTTATTTGGGGGGCTCCAAAATCACTGCAGATGGCATGAAATTAAAAGATGCTTGCTCTTTGGAAGGAAAGCCATGACAAATCTAGACACCATATTAAAAAGCAGAGATATCACTTTGCCAACAAAGGTCCATATAGCAAAAGCTATGGTTTTTCCAGTAGTCATGTATGGATGTGAGAGTTGGACCATAAAGAAGGCTGAGTGCCAAAGAATTGATGCTTTTGAACTGTGGTGTTGGGGAAGGCTCTTGAGAGTCCCTTGGACTGCAAGGAGATCAAACCCCTCAATCCTAAAGAAAATCAACCCTGAATATGCATTGGAAGGACTGATGCTGAAGCTGAAACTCCACTACTCTGGCCACCTGATGTGAAGAGCTGACTCATTGGAAAAGAGCCTGATGCTGGGAGAGATTGAAGGCAAAAGAGGAGGGCAGCAAGGATGAGATGGTTGGATAGCATCACTGACTCAACAGACATGAATCTGAGCAAACTCCAGCAGACAGTAGAGGACAGAGGAGCCTGGCATGCTACAGCCCACGGGGTCATAAACAGTCAGACAAGACAGAGACTGAAAACAACCAAAGGGGCTTCCCTCAAGGCTCGAGGAGTAAAGAACCCACCTGCAATGCAAGAGATACAGGAGGTGTGGGTTCAATCCCTGGGTCAGGAAGATCCCTTGGAGGAGGAAATGGCAATCCACTCCAGTATGCTTCCCTGGAGAATCCCATGGATAGAAGAGCCTGGCGGGCTACGGTCCATGGGGTCAAAAAGAGTTGGACATGACTGAGCATGCGTATGCTGCTCTCTCCTCATAAAAGAGACCCCAGAGAGCTCTCTCCGTGTGTGCAGACGCAGTAGGAGGACAACCATTTATGAACCAGAAAGAGGGCTCTCATCTGCCACCGAATCTGCCAGTATCTTGCTCTTGGACTTCCCAGCCCCCAGAACTGAGAAATTTCTATTTTTTACAAGCCACCCAGGGTCTGTTACAGCATCCCAAGTAGACCAAGGTGTCTTGTGAAGCATGCGCATACTCCAGGCCTTTTGGGCCTTTCCAAACCTACGGAATCAGAAAGTTCTGTGGAAGATGCTCAGAATCTGTATTTTTAACACCCAACTGAGTTGATTCTTATGGCCAGAGAAATTTGGAAACTCTGTTCTATTGAGAAACTTAATAAATATTGGTTGAGGTTAATGGTTCTCTTTGATCATTATGCTAAATACAATTCCATGAGCATTAACCTGATGTCAGAATGCCTGAATTCCAGCCTTGTTAATTACCATCTGAGTGATTGGGGGCTAGTCCAGGGTTTCTTAAACTTGTCTGCAAATTAGAATCACAGGGCTTCTTTACCATCTGAACCACCAGGAAAGCCCATACAGGGTCTCTAAAAAATTCCAAAACCCAGGCCACACCCAAGACCAATTAAATCACATTCTCTAGTGCTGCGACACAGACAGCAGTATTTTTTGACGTTCCCCCGCCGAGTGATTAATGTCAATGCACAAGCAAGCTTGGGAATCACTGGACTAATTTACTCTCTCTGTTTCTGCATGAGTCAAATGTGGACAATACCTTCCATTTGAAAATGTTACTCTCATTGATACATGTGCATATATGTTATAAATGGTAAAACTTTGTGTGTTAGTTGCTCAGTTGTGTCAGACTCTTTGCGACCCCATGGACTCTAGCCGTCTAGGATTCTTGGTCCGTGGAATTCTCCAGGCAAGAATACTGGAGTGGGTTGCTATTTCCTTCTCCAGGGGATCTGATCTTCCTACCCCAGGGATTGAACTGGGGGTCTTCCGCATTGCAAGCAGATTCTTTACCGTCTGAGCCACCAGCGAAGCCTAAATGATAAAACTTTATATAAACCTAATTATATTTTAGGCTTTAAAATATTTTAAATGAAAATTAACAAATTTGCCAGTAATAATTTTAATATTATATATATATATGTATTTGTAGTGCTTATAATTGTGATGATCAGTTCAACAGTTTAGTGGGATAGATTCAGCTTGTGAAGGAAACCATCATTCAGAAAGCTAACCTTACTATTTAGGTGAATTTCCTTCAAGTGGCCCTGGTTTAAAGCAGTGGTTCTCAGCTCTTACAGTGTATCAACATGTTCCTTGACTGGGGTTTATCCTCAAAGATTTTGACTCCATAGATCTGGAGTGGGGCTCCAGCAACGACAAGTTTATAAAGATAAACATGTCATTCTGTTGCCCTGTTGCTAACCATGGTGAGTCTGCTGTTTATGTCTATTTAGGCCTTTTGCTTTATCCACGATATTTAGTCATAAATATTCTTCTTTTCTCCTGTCAGAACTCTCTCTTCATCATGTAAGCAGAAAACAATTTTAGAATAGTTCAAAAAATATCTGAAGCCAGGACTTCCCTGGTGGTCTAGTGGTTAGGAAGCTGCTTGCCAAAGTGGGGGACATGGGTTTGATCCCTGGTGCGGGAAGATTCCACATGCCGTGGGGCAACTAAACCCATGTGCCACAATTACTGAGACTGTGCTCCAGAATCTGCATGCCTAGAGCTGGTACTCTGCCAGGAAGGGAAGCTCCTGCACCACAACTAGAGACTAACCCCTGCCCGCTGGAACTAGAGATCGAGAGTAGCAAAGGCGACCCAGTGCAGCCATAAAGAAAATAAAAAACAAAGTAAAAAATTTTGAAGCTGTATGGGTACCAGTACCATTCAATCTTTAATACAATCTTGCAGGTTTTTTTTTTTTTTAATATCTGAACTGGCCTTCTTGATTTATACTCAACCTTTCTAATGGCTATAATTACTATCTGCATTTCTAAAAATTCAGAGAATGTGTGGGTCCTCCGCTGACCTGAATCTGTCTCTCTAGGGCCAAATCACTTTCAGAATCACTTTCTTCAGCTTCATGGTGCATGGGGAGCACCTGAGAGGCTCGTTAACAATGTACACTCTATCCAGACCTGGTGGATTAACCTTTGGGTTGAAGCTGAAGATTCTGGATTCTAAGCTATCTGCCTAGGTTATTCCAGTGCACACTGCACTTTGAGAAGTATTGGCTCTATGGAACTAAGTGGCTGGGGAAGCTTTGGTGAGGTAGCTCACCGAAGGAAGGGCTCATAGGATTCAGACACAAAACTCTGTAAGGAACTCTGTGTTCTCTTCCTTGCTGTGCTTCACCTTTGTGCAAATAATTTTAGGTAACCATGTGTTTAGGGGCTCCCTGGTGGCTCAGCTGGTAAAGAATCTGCCTGCAGTGTAGGAGACCTGGGTTCAATCCCTGGGTTGGGAAGATCCCCTGGAGGAGGAAATGGCAACCCACTCCAGCATTCTTGCCTGGAGAATCCCATGGGCAGAGAAGGCTGGCGGGTCCATGGGGTCACAAAGAGTTGGACATGACAGCACAGCACAGCACAGCACAGAGGTGGTGTAGTGGGAAAGAATCCATCTGCCAGTGCAGGAGATGCAAGAGATATGAGCTCAACCTCTGGGTCGGGAAGATCCCCTGAAGAAGGAAATGGCTACCCACTGCAGTATTCTTGCCTGGAAAATTCCATGGACAGAGGGCAGTTCAGTTCAGTTCAGCCACTCAGTCATGTCCAACTCTTTGCGACCCCATGGACAGCACGGGGGCCGAGGGCAAGGAGAGAACAAAGAAAGAGGCAGGCAACTCTAGACTGGTAGGTGGCAGTTAATAGGCAAAGGAACTTACGTAAAAGGCTTGTCTTGGGCAGCTGCAAGATGAGTAGATGTCCTCAGCTGCCCATCAGAATCTTTAGAGTTTATGTAGAGGCCTTGACAGTGTTCTGTCTTGTATACCATCCAGATGGTCTCAATAAACATAGCTCTTTCAAGGCTGTGTCCTTGAAACTGTTCCCACTGTGAGAATGGTGGGCAGAACATACATTCCAAGGGCAAGGGAGGGTGTAAGAAGCCTCCAGATGTGCAGGTCCAGCTTCTGGTTAACTGGTGGTCATGTTCCCTGGATAACCTCTTCCAACAGCTGGTAGGCTTGGAGCAGTAAGGCCTATTGACTTTTGTTGCTGATCCTAGCATGGAGCCTGGGTCAGAGAAGACACAGTGAACGCATTGGTTTACAATGAGGAAATACTCCCTTTCCTTCTCTTTCTGTTTTCCTTTCCTCCTTCATCCTGACCTTTCCCCATATTTGTCTTTTCCCTTGGTTTGTTGGTTTGTGGCCCATTCTTGAGGAAACAGCCATCTAGAACTGACCTGGATACAAAAGCAAAGAAAAAACCCTTTACATCAGAAATCACATCAATAACAAACAAAACACCCAGTTCATCTTTAAATTACACCATTATCACATTTGATAAATCACTTGGGTTAGTTATTTTTACTGTTATGTATAATTGTATTTGATCCGTCTTTCATTTCATGACTATGCTTTTATTTGTTTACTTTCATTTACCAGCACTACCCACGCCAGTATTCTTGGGCTTCCCTTGTGGCTCAGCTGGTAAAGAATCTGCCTGCAATGCAGGAGACCTGGGTTCGATCCCTGGGTTGGGAAGACCCCCTGGAGAAAGGAAAGGCTGCCCACTCCAGTATGCTGGCCTGGAGAATTCCATGGACTGTATAGTTCACAGGGTCACAAAGAGTCAGACACGACTGAGCGACTTTCACTTTCACTTTTCACCAGCACTTTAATGCATCCTGAAAGGCTTCATCTGCCTATGGTTTCAGGTAAACTGTGTTCTTTCTGCAAAACGTGCAGTAAATGATTTTCTACTAAAATATGTTAGCTTGGTAGGAATGTATAAGGATGGATCACTGGATTTTCATATTCTATGTTTTATGTCTTAAAGAAACTTGTGGATTGTTAATCAATTTTTATGGTAAATCAGTATTGAATAAGCTTCAGACTCAACAGTACTTGAAACCCGAAGAAACTTAAGACTAGACTTCAAAAAACGTTCACTTTTTTTTTCCCTTTTAGCACTTGCTGTGGAGTGCTTGCGCTTTTATTTCCCTCTGCTGCCGCCTGGTTCCCCATTAGCCATCGCCATGGGTTTTGGAGACCTAAAAAGCCCCACAGGCCTCCAGGTGCTCAACGACTACTTGGCGGACAAGAGCCACATTGAGTGGTGCGTGCCATCAAAAGCAGATGTGGGAGTATTTGAAGCCGTCTCCAGCCCACCATTTGCCAACTTGTGTCATGCCCTCCGTTGGTATAGTCACATCACCTCTTACGAAAAGGGAAAGGCCAGCCTGTCAGGAGTGAAGAAGGCCTTGGGCAAGTAAGGCCCTGCTAATGTGGCAGACACCACAGAAAGTGGAGCTACAGATGGTAAAGATGAAGATGATGGCGTTGATCGCTTCAGATCTGAGGAGGAGGAGGAACGTGAAGAAGCCAAGGGGTGAAGAGAAGAGTGCCTTGCACAGTATGAGTCAAAGAAAGCCAAAAATCCAGACCTTGTTGCCAAGTCTTCCAACTTATTAGACGTGAAACCTTGGGATGGTGAGACAGGCTCGCAGGACTAGAGGAGTGCATCAGAAGCGTTCAAGAGGACGGCTTGGTCCAGGCCTCTTCTAAACTAGTTCTGGTTGGTATGGCATTAAAAAACTTCAAATCCAGTGTGTAGTTGAAGATGGCAAAGTTGAGACAGACATGCTGGATGGAGGAGCAGATCACTGCTTTTGTCGAGTATGTACAGTCTATGGACCTGGCTGCATTCAACAAGATCTAAAATCCACTGTGGATCAGTGCCCTGAAATAAACGTTTGAAAAATAAAAACAAAAAGGTTAGGTTAGATTGTGTGCACAGGCTAAGTTGTTTCAGTCTTGTCCAACTCTTTGTGACCCCATGGACTGAAGCCCTCCAGGCTCCTCTGTCCATGGGATTCTCTAGGCAAGAATACTAGAGTGGGTTGCCATGCCCTCCTCCAGGGGATCTTCCCAATCCAAGGACAGAACCTGAGTTGTCTTATGTCTCCTGCACTGCCAGGCGGAGTCTTTACCACTAGGGCCACCTGGAATGCCCTACATCAGGATGAGAGCAGACAAACTGATTAATCTTTTTCCAAATCTTTTGCATAAAACTCCAATTATAAACACAGCTCTCTGCCCATCTTCCTGCCACTCCCTGCTTCCACAGACAAGATGTGCTCTTTATTGTGATTTGGAAAAGACCAACCATAATGGCTGTCAGTGCTGTTTAAGTAAGAGCTATAATCATATCCACATCATCTCTATGTTTGTTTAAACTCTGTTACTTCTCATGTAAATTACAGAAATTGCCCTTGTTCTGGAACAACCTTCCCAAACCATTCTCTAGCCCAAGGCTGACTAAGGTAATCTTTCTAAAATATACATTTTGCTATTTCTCCCTTTTGCTTAAAATCTTCTGTTGGTCTCCTGTGCTGTGTTCTCTGTTGTTCTGGTCATCTGGAATGATTTCATTACACATGGAAATTAAATGAGAGTCTTAAATTTAATATTAGAGGGCACATAAGTCAGTCCTTCCTAGGGCATGGCAGCTAAAAGAGGAGAAGTTCAAGAGCTGTCAATGGCCATATTCTTCACCCCTTGCAGGAACCACAAAGAGAAGCAGAGATGAGAGACAGGGAGCAAGCTGCTGCTTGTGTTGGAAGCCCTGGTTCAAACTGTCCCTAACTCTTGCCTGTACCCCTGTCCTTCCAGAAGTTGCTTGTTCTGCCCTTCCTTGCATCACATAAGATACCCCAGTACATTCCTATAATGTCCCTCCATTCACCTAGGCTTAGAAGTAGGTTTTTGTCACTTGCAAATAAGAGTCTTAAGTTAGAACAGCTTTTAAGGAAAAATACAACTGCTCCTGATACATAGCAAGCACTCTGTTAATCCTTGTCATGATCATTTGCCTGATTTTCAGCATCATCCCTGTAACAAAAGGATACATATCAGTCCTCTTAGGTTACATTAATACAGAATTGGCACTTAAGAACTAATGACTAGTAATGTAATCAACATTAGTGCAACTGAAGGAAGAAAAAAATAATAGCTTGTAAGGCCCTTCATGATATGGCCCCAGATTATCAAAATCACAGCCTCCATATAACTCTTAGGAAGATGCTCAGCTTCAAGTAACAGAACACAGACAGACTTACAAGGCATTCTGTTCTCTCTCGTACCAAGAAGGGTAGACAAAGATAGTGCTGGGAATGGTTTATCAGCTCAACTAAATGATAATGGGGCTTCCCAGGGGGCTCAGTAGTAAGGAATCCGCTGCTAAGCAGGAGCTACAGGAGACAAGGGTTCGATCCTGGGGTCAGGAAGATCCCCTGGAAAAGGAAATTGCTCCCCACTCCAGTATTCTTGCCTGGAGAATCCCATGGACAGAGGAGCCTGGAGGGCTACAGTCCATGGGGTCACAAAGAGTTGGACATGACTTAGCGACTAAACTACAATAAAATGTTAACGCCTTAGTTCTTTGCAATTTGAGTCTTTCCTTGATCCCAAGATGGCGGTAGCAGCTCCAGACAGTCTTTAAGACTGGATGCTTGGGGCTGGTGCACTGGGACGACCCAGAGGGATGTTACAGGGAGGGAAGAGGGAGGGGGGTTCAGGATGGGAAACACGTGTATACCTGTGGCAGATTCATGTTGATGTATGGCAAAACCAATACAATAGTGTAAAGTAATTAACCTCCAACTAAAAAGAAAAAAAGACTTATGTGAGCATCTTCAATAAGAAAGCAGAGGGCAGCAGCTTTCTCCTTGGGAGGGTCTGCTTTTAGCCTGGAAAGGAAGCCTCAGCGGACTTGTCCTTAGATCTCATTGGCCAGCACTGGATCACATCTCCAATCCTAGACTCATGATTGTGAAGTGAAAAGTACCTTCATTCGTTCTCTAGCTGGCCATAAATCCCTGGACCTGTGCTAGTTATTGGAGGCTTTGTTAGCAGAGAACAGAAAGTGGAGCTGTGTATAATAAGAAGCCATATCTCCCACAGATATATTTCCATTACCACCATCATTGCCACCTCAATTCTAAAAGCCAGTTTAATTGAACTGCCTTTAGCACCCAAGCATGCTATACTCTCTGTGGTGTCTGGGTCTTTGCACATGACTTTTGCTTTACCCAGAACTCACTGTCTTTGCCTCACTTACTAGCATCTTGGTCTGAATGGCTCCTGCTTCTCCCTTTAGGCCTCAGTTTCAATACCACTTCCTTTGAAAAGTCTTCCCTGATCCCCAGTACTCCAGCACCTTTTCGTTATTCCCATCTTAGATCCTGGCAAACTACAGATCTTCCTCGACCTATGATGGGGCTGTGCCCTGCTAAAACCATTGTAAGTTGAAAATATTGTAAGTTGAAAATGTATTTAATACACCTAACTTACTGAACTTACTACTAAGGTAGCTTAGTCCAGCCTACCTTAAATGTTCTTAGAACACTTACATTAGCCTACAGTTGGACAAAATCATCTAACACAAAGCCTATTTGATAATAAAAAGTGTTGACTAGCTCACGTAACTTATTGAAGACTGTACTGAAAGTAAAAAACACAATGGTTTTCTGGATATAGAATGGTTGTGATTGCATGACGGACTGGGAACTGTCTCGTGTCACAAGACAGTATTGTGCCAGATATTGCCAGCATAGGAACAGATCAAAATTCCAAGTATAATTTCTGTCAAATGTGTATCACTTTTGTACTATCACAAATCCAAAGCCTATTTGATAATAAAAAGTGTTGACTAGCTCACGTAACTTATTGAAGACTGTACTGAAAGTAAAAAACACAATGGTTTTCTGGATATAGAATGGTTGTGATTGCATGACGGACTGGGAACTGTCTCGTGTCACAAGACAGTATTGTGCCAGATATTGCCAGCATAGGAACAGATCAAAATTCCAAGTATAATTTCTGTCAAATGTGTATCACTTTTGTACTATCACAAATCGAACTACTATAAACTGGGGACTGTTTGTATGTTGTAATTTTCTGTCTACTTATTTATATTCCCTACTAGATTATAATCTTTTGATTGACCGAGTCTTATTTCTCTATGGCCTCACCTAGAACTTGTACATCGTAGGTGATCAATAGATACTTGTAAAAGTATTAATAAATGGAGTCAAGCACTTTTGGGGTGCACTCAAAATCAACATGTGTTAAAACCACTTAAAAAAGGTCACAGGGACATAGATGTTAATTTACTTCTGATTTTTGTTCAAAGGAATAAACAAAAGAGTGTTTTGTTTAAAAAAATTCCTTACAGACATTTACATTTAAAAGCTTTTGCCATGGTGGTTTCCAAAGAAAGAGAATAGAGAAGGATGATTTCTTGCTCAGGTAGGGATGTATTTATTTTGATTGTCTTACACAAAAACTAAAGATTCTAGGAGTTTTCAACTAGTCTTTAACTAGTTTTCAGACATATTTTTGCATATGCGTTCATAACATAGAAACTAAACATAGCTGCTAAATGAACTCACTTGAATTTTATAAGATGCTATCTTATTCTATAACTACTTGATACCATTAGGAAAAAGCAATAATGTGACATGATGTGACACTTTCAATTCCTTTTGTAAGCAGATACATTTAAATAAACTCCAGGAGTTTGTGATGGACAGGGAGGCCTGGTGTGCTGCAGTCCACGGGGTCGCAAAGAGTAGGACAAGACTGAGCGACTGAACTGAACTGAAATTTAAATAAGGACGGAACGAATGAATGAAATTAAGTGGTAAACAATAATGACTAAATTTGATTAATATAATAGACATCACTTCAAAATTTTGGCACACTGAAGTTCAATATTGAGATTGTAATTTATATGAAACATCATTCACAAATTGTTAAAAAGAGAATTTACCAAGCATGATGAGTTGAGGCCTCTTAGGATTTTCAATGTAGTATTGCCACTTTTGCGTGTCATACCCTGGTATATTTTGTCAGTGACCACCCCAAAAGCTGCCCATTTAGGAGTGGGGCCCGGAGTCGGAGGAGGTTGTCTAACTGGCCCCAGAGGCAAGGCAAGCATCTCTGCCTTGGCTCTAGGGAGCTAGTGGTTCCGGTGTGGCTGGAATGGTCTGTGACCCTTCTGAAAGCTGTATGGTGCCTATGCCAAGCTCCAACAAGACCATCGCAGAAGAGACCTTTTCTGTTTGGGAAAATGCAAAGGCTAGTTTAGCAAATGAGTCTTCATTTTGAGAAATGACTCCTGGCTTATGGCTAGGCTCATATAGAGCCTGAATCACTCAACCATCTGGCATAAGATGGCCACAGTACCTCAGTTCCTGACCTGAAACGATATTGTCTCAGACACTTAGCATAATATCAGTCATTCCCAGCAGTAATCCACATCAAGTAGGCTGAGATGGACGAGAAACCTATAAGGCTGCATCTGGGGGAGTCGGACACCACTCAAGTGACTTAGCAACAGCAGCAGCAGGGGAAGCCTAAAGACACAGGTATCTTGTATGAGCAAGTAGTTGCCCTTCTACATTACACGTTCTTCCTTATGTCTCCTGGGAGTTTCTTATGACTAGTGGACCAGGGATAGAGTAACCTGAACCTGGTGTACACATGGCTTTGCAAGATACACTGGCACCAGGCAGATGACAGGAAGTGCTGCTGGTCTTCAGGGTGGCCCCGAACTATAACTGAGAAGTAAAATGCTTACAAGGGTTAAATTTTGAGCAGTAATTTTATGATTCACTCTGTCTAGAAAGGAACATATTATTGTCTGCTTTACCTGAGATCAGGATCTGAGCTGATTCTTGAGCTTTTTATTTGGCACAGAGGTGATATTCAAGATCTGTGATAAGAAAGGCAGTTGGAATGTAGCAGTAAAGCTGGGGCTGAAGACCCTCCCTGTGGTGCCAGATGTTAACCCTTGTATTGCTGGATCATAAGGAGTCAGAGATGTCTCTGAGGGAAGAACCAGAGTGACTCTGGCAATGGTGGATATAATGGGGCAGGGGGTTTGGGGTAGCGGCAACATTTTAGAGATGGTTTCAGGTTGAATGGGGGCATTCCTGGTGGCTTGGTGGTAAAGAATCTGCCTGCCAATGCAGGAGACACAAGAGACGCAAATTTGATCCTGGGGGCAGGAAGATTCCATGGGGAAGGAAATGGCAACCCACGCCAGTATTGTTGCCTGGGAAATTCCATGGACAGAGTAGCCTGGAGGGCTGCAGTCCATGGGGTCGCAAAGAGTCGGAGGCGACAGGGTGGCTGAGCACACAGGCAAGGCTGAATGAGGAAATACTGGGCAGATTTGCTGCTCTGGTCTGACTCGATGATCAGAGACTTATAAGGATCAAGACTGGACAACTGATGACAAGAAGGTTTTAGGAAAGGGTGGATGGACCTTTCAGAATGGGACTAGAGTCTGAAAATATCTGTGTCCATGTGAATGCTAAGATGCCTTCATTACAGAAGAGGTTCTTAATAACCGCACAATTGTACTCATCTAACACACTAGCAAAGTAATGCTCAAAATTCTCCAAGCCAGGCTTCAACAGTACGTGAACCATGAACTTCCAGATGTTCATGCTGGATGTAGAAAAGGTAAAGGAACCAGAGATCAAAATGCCAACATCTGTTGGATCATAGAAAAAGCAAGAGAATTCCTTTTATTGATTTCTGCTTTATTGGTTACCTGAAAGCCTTTGACTGTAGATCACAACAAACTGTGGAAAATTCTGAAAGAGATGGGAATATCAGACCATCTTACCTGCTTCCTGAGAAATGCAGGTCAAGAAGCAACAGTTATACCTGGACATGGAATGACAGACTGGTTCCAAACTGGGAAAGGAGTATGTGAAGGCTGTATATTGTCACCCTGCTTACTTAACTTATATGCAGAGTATATCATGCAAAATGCCAGGCTGGATGAAGCACAAGCTGGAATCAAGATTGCCAGGAGAAATACCACTAACCTCAGATACGCAGATAATACCATTCTTATGGAAAAAAGTGAAGAGGAACTAAAGAATGTCTTGATGAAAGTGAAAGAGGAAAGTGTTAAAGCTGGCTTAAAACTCAACATAAAAAGAACTAAGATTATGGCATCCAGTCCCATCACTTTATGGCAAATAGATGGGGAAACAATGGAAACAGTGACAGATTTTCTTTTCTTGGGCTCCAAAATCACCACAGATGGTGACTGCAGCCATGAAATTAAAAGACGCTTGCTCCTTGGAAGAAAAGCTGTGACTAACCTAGACAACATGTTAGAAAGCAGAGACATTATTTTGCCAACAAAGTTCTATCTAGTCAAACCTATGGTTTTTCCAGTAGTCATGTATGGATGTGAGAGTTGGACCATAAAGAAAGCTGAGCACCTAAGAATTGATGCTTTTG
Organism: Budorcas taxicolor; assembly: GCF_023091745.1. Lineage (NCBI taxonomy): Eukaryota > Metazoa > Chordata > Mammalia > Artiodactyla > Bovidae > Budorcas > Budorcas taxicolor. Next base: position 18,264,277 of record NC_068913.1, read on the forward strand.
AACTGTGGTATTGGAGAAGACTCTTCAGAGTCCCTTGGACTGCAAGGAGATCCAACCAGTCCATCCTAAAGGAAATCAGTCCTGAATATTCATTGGAAAGACTGATGTTGAAGCTGAAACTCCAATACTGTGGCCACCTGATGTGAAGAACTGACTCATTGGAAAATACCCTAATGCTGGGAAAGGTGGAAGGCAGGAGGAGAAGGGGATGACAGAGGATGACATAGTTGGATGACATCACCAACTCAAAGGACATGAGTTTGAGCAGGCTCCAGGAGTTGGTGATGGACAGGCCTGGCACGCTGCAGTCCATGGGGTTGCAAAGAGTTGGACACGACAGAGCGACTGAACTGTGTCTTAATAACTAGGAGAACAAAATGACCCCTTCTGTGGGAGTCAGCCCTCCTCCTTCTCCAGCTAGTCTGTTAGTTCATGGACATAACAGTTGTGATGGCCAGATGGAGGTAATGCTTGAATTCAGTAACATAAATTTCCTTTCCTCAAGATTGATTCATATACTGTTAGCAACGATGACTAGCAATGCACCTCTAGGGGACCTGATCTACTTCCCTGTGGCAGATAAATTTTTCTGAGTTGGAAATGCCCTTTCATCATGGAGGAGCAACATGTATCCTTTCTGGACTTGGATTCGCTCTCCCTGCTTACGTGCATCTCAAGCATCACAGGATTCCATACATGGCTTCTGACAGATGAGCTCACTGCATTGCAAAAAGAGAAATATGATAGGCTACTAACTGCCTGGTCTTACTGTATAGATAATTAGTCACCCTGATGATGCCACAACACTACCTAAAAAGTGGCTTCCCTGGTGGCTCAGACAGTAAAGAATCTGCCTACAATGCAGGAGAATTGGATTCGATCCCTGGGTCAGGAAGATTCCCTGGCTAAGGGAATGGCTACCCACTCTAGTATTCTTGCCTGGAGAATCCCATGGATGCAGAAACCTGGTGGGCTACAGTCCATGGGGTCACAAAGAGTCAGACATGACTGAAGGACTCACACACACACTATCTAAGAAGTAGCCCCTTGTGATATTGGTGTGCTCTGTTGTAGGAAACTGAACATGAGCAGAACCAGTGATCAATATGATCGATTTTGTTTTCATAGACAGAATGTAACCTAGGACCAGGGGGTGAAGACTTCTTTAACATTATACCTACTTTTTCACTTTCAGAATTTTTGCTTTAATTCTTCTTAGAAGAGCTATTGTTTCTTTAACTCTTCAGTGTAAGGAATTCAGTATTCAATGAAGGGATGCTTCAGCTAAGGGTTAAAAAAAAAGTAAGTTGATTGAATTGACAGCTGAGACTGCCACCTGGATATGTGAGATTCTTTTTGCAATCAGGGCAAAGATCCTCAGCAAGCTGTGGTGTTGGCTGGAAGCCAAGAGAACTTGGACCAAGCTGAGGAGGAATCTGTCTTGTAAGTCAGCATCCTTCTTATGAATGCCAGCAGAATGGAGGATTTGAACCAGCATTTCCTTGCTAAGTATGCTATTTATTCTCCTGTTTCCTTTTTAAATGATACTTTAAAATAATTATTTTTTTCCTCTTCTTTCCTCTTTCTTTCAGGGGTATACAATGTTATCTAAGTAGTGGTTGAGTTTATCATGTAGTCTATAGGCTGCAGAATACGGAGACGGGATTGCGACAGAACTGAAGAGGAATGGACACAGCCAGTGGAAGCCAGAGGTCCTGGCCAATATCTCACCTCTGCGTGCAGTGGCTGGAGATGACTGTGCTTGTCTCCCACTGCAGTTGTGTGAGGACTGGTTGGGTCGTGTGTTATGAGTGATTTTGGCGGGGGGTGGGGGATATAGGGGAAAAAGGTATGTATTAGAGGGAGAGAGAGAAGGGAGGAGAGGAAGGGAGAGAGAGAGAAAGAATGTGTGACAGAGAGAATGAATGAGTGTGCGTGTGTGCATGTGTATGGGCAGCCGGAGGGTGGATTGTAGCAGATAGCTTTAGGGTATCTGTATGGTCAGTTGTGATCTCTCCTTTCTCAGAAAGACTGTTCCTTTGTGCATGGACATGGGCCCAGCAGATTTTCCCTGTGCTGTGTGATTCTGCCTACCTGGCCATGGATGTTTGTCTGGGAGTTGCTACCTGATCACGTTCTGCAGCTCGACCATTACCATTTGGAATGATGAGACGGAGAGTTGGAAAGCCATTTGATTCCTGTCACATTAGGGCAGATTCTAGAGAGAGATTTATAAACTCCTTGATGCCCTGGAGACTCCCCACTTCTTGTCTTTTTGAGCCTTCACCTCTCTTTGGATTTCATGAAATGCTCTGAAACCCTTCCCATAATCTTCCTTTGTTGTCTAAATTAGCCAGAGTTGCTTTATGTTCCTCACAACCAAAGAACATTAGTTAGCTAATACAGAAATTAAAGACTACCTACGTATGGAGTGATCCTGGATGAGGTTGCTTAATTTTAATGAAAAAAAAAAAATTCCATTATTTGTGAAGAAGAAAGGAAGACTTCCAAACTTAACTCTTTCTTCATGGGGTTATACTTCCCTCCTTATTCCCTTAATTCTGGGTGGGAAAAAAAAATCAGCATTAATTACTGGAATAATCACATTTATTTTTCTAAAGTTAAATTTTGGATATACAGAGGAGATGGCATGGGGAGGGATGGAAAACACTGTCTGGAATGATTAGTAGCCTAGTGTATCTGGTTTAGTGAGAACTAGGTCAGATGGACAAGAAGTGAAGATACATAGACTTGGAGCAAAGGCAAGCAGATGATCACAACAAGCCTAAATACATAAGCCAGATGAAGTCCTCTCACACTAGCTTCCTCACTCCTGTGCTGTTTTACTAATCCTGCTGCTGCAGAGACAAAAGTAGACCTTCTGGAGGTAGCGGATACAGACAATCAAGAAACTTGCCAAATTAGTAACATGATGCATTGGTCTCTTTAGGTATCTTATTCGTTAATGTCACCTTCTTCCTGGTCTTTCCAGCTTTCTTCTCACCGAAATATAATAACCTCTAATGTATATTAATGAAGTTGTTCTCAAATCTTAGTAATCCTAAACATTACCTAGGAAGTTCTTGTTAAAACGCATATTCTGGGCCAGCCGCTCAGAGGTCATAATTTATTAGGTTCAAGGTGGGACCCAGGAAGCTCAACTTTTAATAAAAACCAAGGTTTTCAAAGGCAGTTAGTCATTGGTTGAGTGACCACATGTAGATTATTTTCCAAGTGAGAAAGTTTTTGAGAGGGAAGTGAGTTGCTACTAATAAATAATTATACTGGAAGGACAGGTACAAACCAGCACCGTCCCATGAAAATCATCACAGTAATTGATCAGACTTGAGAAATATAGCTAAGTGAAATGAAATGTCAGTCATAGCAACTCAGACAATCCACACTTAAGCTGATTGTGGTTATAAAAGTCCTTGTTATATATGAGACATTTAGGCCTTAAGAAAAGATATATGGAAGTCCTTTTATTTTTCAGGTGGGGAATTGCCTGCCTGCTGCATCCCAGACAACTAATATAACCTTTGGTAGACTTGTTTTACCCAGTGATTTTTGAGACAATTCAAGAACTTTTAAATCATAAAAAAATCTCTTTTTTCTTCCCTCCTTTTGTTTCTCACTCCCCACCCTCATTCCCTTGCCAATTTTTAAAATCAGATATTCATTGAGGAATCCAAAAGACTGAGAAAGTCAGCCAGGGAGAATGCAGCCATGGACCCTCATTCCTTTCACTCTTCATACACGGCAGACAGTCCAGCTCCTGCAGCCAGTGCAACTTGCTACTCTTCTGGAGAGATGTTCAGGCAACATCATTAAAAATATAACAGAATCATATTTTGCTTTAATGCTAGTTTAACAGTTCAACCAGAAACACCTTAACCTTGAGTGTTTAAAGGACTAGTTACAACAAAATATTTTTAAGCAACCTTAGACTGTAAATAGGAAATTTTGTCTCTTTTGTCTGGCATGGTTGTCATTGAGTTTAAGAGTTACTTCTCTTGTGGGTGAAGATTAGGTTTCACTTTGTTCATTGCCAGTTAATTTTGGGTTTGCATTGTAGAAAACAGATCAAGTGTAAGCATAGATAGTAAGAAATGAAAAGTAAGCACCTGCTGGGCAGGAGGAAGGCAGTAACTATTTCAAGTACTAATAAGAAATAGTACTTGCTGCAAAAGTAAATTAGTCACATTCACAGTGACAAAGACAAGTGAATGTTTCTTTAAAAAATTCTGACTTCTTGAATTATTTGCCCCACAGAAAATGATCCACCTCCCCAATCTTTTTTAGAAACTCTATTTTTAAAGTGTATTTGGTAAATGCATCCAACATTTAAAAAATAATTTTATGTATTTATTTATTTGGGCTGTGCTGGGTCTTCGTTGCTGAGTGGGCTTTCCTCTGATTGCAGTACCTGGACTTCTCATTGCAGTGGCTTCTCTTGTTGCAGAGCATGGGCTCGAGGGCTTGTGGGCTTCAGTCCCTGAGGCGTGTGGGCTCAGTATTTGTGGCTCCTGGCTCTAGAGCACAGGCTGAGTAGTCGTGGTACACAAGCTTAGTTGCTCCAAGGCATTTGGGATCTTCCTGGATCAGGGATTGAACCCATGTCTCCTGCATTGGCAGGCAGAGTCTTTACTACTGAGCCACCAGGGAAGGCCCACCTTCTCAATTTTCAAAGTTAAGAGTGGTAGTGAGCTTGGAATAACTTTATAATTACATTTTCTCTTCTTTATCAAAAAAGAAAAGGGATTTACTTAGGAAGATAAAATCTCCATTATTTGATCTTTGTTGATACTGTGTCATCTTAGAGACATTTTTAGACTTGGAACAACATGAAGCACTTTGATAGAGAGATACATATTTAAAAAAAAACTATTTTCCCTTTGACATTTCATCTTAGATATACTAATCACTGGAAACACAATTTAACAATCACAAGATAAAATTCTTAATTTAGACTTAGTTTTCCTTAAGGAATTCAATAAGAAGCAAATGTTAACTCTAAATAAACCTTTGTTTCATGCATAGGCCATACTGTGGTATGTGTATTTTCTATAAAATAAATGTCACTTTCTGCTTCTGGTAACCCACATTATACTGGGAAATTTCCTAATGGCTCTTTCAGACATTTTTTTCTTTCTGTAAACCTATTACTGTGAAACTAGTTCCTTCCTGACTTCCTGGTATGTGTCTCTGCTGTTGCATTATTGGTATTTATTGCGTTGGGATAATCTGTCTTTATAAATTAATTTTGTCTTTTTGTCTTAATATTTTCAATGCTCTTGATTTTTTCAACTTATATTAGCATTTTTATTATTAATTGCTTTTTGAAGAGGCATTCATACTTAAATGAGATTTATTCTGCTTGCAAAATTTAATTAAAATTTCCTTCTTCCTCAATACATTAAACCTGTAATTGTTCTTAGATTTTAATATTTTCTATATTTTAAGTCAATAATGGAGAATGAAAACATTCACGTGCTAGGTCACTTCAGTCATGTTTGACTCTTTGTGACCCCATGGACTGTAGCCCACCACACTCCTCTGTCCATGGGATTCTCCAGGCAAGAATCCTGGAGTGGATCCTCCAGAAGATCTTTCCCAATTAGGGACTGGACCTGCAGTTCTATACCTGCATTGGCAGGTCGTTATAACCACCAGCACCACCAGCAGCTTGAACATGATTTGTTTTATTGTCTTTGAGATACCTTGAATATAAAAACACATTCTTCTATTTCTGCTTTGTACAGAAAGTTTTTCTATAGTTCTTTATCTATAAAATTACATATCCCACAGTTGTGTTATTCATCTTCCCTGTGTCCATTCACTCAGCCAGACAATCATTGAGCACCTATCATTAATCAGATACTAATAGGTTATTTTGTTATTGTATCTCTCTAATTGCAATCTTTTTTGTATTATATTTCTAATGCTGCTCACAGAAAGAATGCTCAAAGCAAACTCATACTTTGATTTATTCTCTTGCATAGTTAATTGAAGTGTAGTGTGTTTATAGATTTAAGAGCCAAGACTACTAAATAAATACACTAGCAGTTATGATAATTCTAAAACTGTCTGGTGAAATCATATATCTGTGGTGATGGTCTTTGGGCACATATAAAATTTCATTGAAATTTGCAAAACTGCAAATTGTATGACCTTTCAGTTCAGTTGCTTATTTGTGTCCAACTCTTTGTGACCCCATGAACTGCAGCACGTGAGGCTTCCCTGTCCATCACCAAATCCTGGAGCTTGCTCAAACTCATGTCCATCTAGTCGGTGATGCCATCCAAACATCTCATCCTCTGTCATGCCCTTCTCCTCCTGTCTTCAATCTTTCCCAGCATCAGGGTCTTTTCCAATGAGTCAGTTCTTCACATCAGGTGGCCAAAGTACTGGAGTTTCAGCTTCAGTATCAGTCCTTCCAACAAATATTCAGGACTGATTTCCTTTAGGATGGACTGGTTGGATCTCCTTGCAGTCCAAGAGACTCTCAAGAGTCATTTCCAACATCACATGATGACCTTTACTGGCAATAATTTTAGCTGAAATGGCAAATTAAACACAAACAAATACAAGTTGTAACTTAGTATCGTTTACTTTGCACTAATGTGTGGCCCAGCCATAAAAAATCCACCTGCAATGCAGGAGATGTAGGAAGCACAAATTTGATCCCTGGGTGGGCAAGATCCCCTGGAGAAGGAAATGGCAACTCACCTCAGTATTCTTGCCTAGGAGATCCCATGGGCAGAGAAGCCTGGCTGGCTACAGTCAATGGAACTGCAAGAATCAGACATGACTTAGCGAGTAAACCACAGCCACAGTGCGATCAACTCAGTAATTTCACCTATCATAAAAAATCTTGATAAATGTGAAAAATTCTTGGCAGTCAAGTTGAAATTATTCCATTCACAAAAAGTTACCTTTTTCAAATAATGTTTTGTTTTTAGATCTTCACAGGTTACCCTATGGGGAAAGAATCAGGAAAAATGGAAAATAAATTTAAAATGGACAGTTTGCTCAAATGACTTAATTAATTGGAAGCTATTGCTCTTAGCCAACTCTGCTCAGCCAGAATTGTTAAGGCAGAGGTACCTTATAGAGCAACTAAACTGGTTTTATCAAGAAGCTTTTATTAGGCCCCTTTAATAAAGTCTGTTTTGTTAGTTTATTCTATTAGAACAAACGCGCACGCACACAATTATAAGGTCACAATTCATTTCAAAATCTTGGGATACAGGAACATCCAAACAAAATTCTAGTTCAGTTCAGCCTCATTGAGCAGATATTTACAGAACACCTACTTTGATCTAGGCAGAATTCTGGGAAGCAAGATGATTGCTCTGAGTCCTGAGCAAGGACGAAGCCTTATTTATGCTAGATTTGAGGTGTGCATAGCTCATTGGGAATACTTGAAACCCCATTGCCAGCTGAACAGGGTGAGATACAGTTCTGAACAGTGTTTAAATATTTGACAGTCTCTGTGTCAGTGTGCTCATTTCCTAATACCTAGAGATGTGGCATGACCTTCCCTGGTGGCTCAGTGGTAAAGAAATCACCTACCAGTGCGGGAGACGTGGGTTCAATCCCTGGGTTGGGAAGATCCCCTGGAGAAGGAAATGGCAACCCACTCTAGTGTTCATGCCTGGGAAATCCCATGGACGGTGGCGCCTGAGAGGCTCCAGTCCATGGTGCCCAGAAGAGTCAGACACGACTTAGTAGCTAAACAGCAATAGAGATGTGGCATGATACAAGAGAAGCCCAGACTCTGCTCCTGCCTCTTACTGATGCTCTCGTCACCTTCTGTTCAGCTGGATCACTATTGGGAAATTTCATCTTCTTCTTGAAGTTCCTAACTGCTGTCTAAACTAGGTTTATTCATCTTTGTAGTCACTGGTTTTTCCAGGACTTAATATTTTATCTTTCAAAGTGTACCTTCTTTCTGAGATTTATTTTTCACTTGCAATATCTGGTTTTATTGTTGAAAACATGCTACAAAATTTATAGGTTACATTTTTTTTTCTTGAGTTAGTTTTTTCGCTCCTCAGAAAATACAAGTTATAAAGTCACTTGCAACTGAGGCTATATCATTCTTGTTTCTAATCTGATACCTGAAATAATGTTCTAGCTCCTACAGACTGTTGGTATTAGTTTTCTTAGTTTGATCCATGTGACTTTGAAGAATTTGTAGTGCTTGTGAATGTAAAAATATCTAATATGAGCAGGATTCAACAAAATGTCCTGTGTATGCTTACTGAGTATGGTGCCTAATGGTGTTGCTCAGGAAGAATCATGGCACCTGTAGCTCAGCATCCTGAGGAATTCAGACGGTAGTTAGGAAAGGCCACTTCTCACCAGATGGAGTTTAAAAATGCTGACAGGTGTCCCACTCTGAATCAGTTTAGTATTGGAGCTTTTCTCTAGGAAATAAAATGAAAAAAACTTTGGACATAAAGATAACCTGATGTATATATCTGTTTTATTGTAAAGAGACCTCTCTATTAGAATTTTCACATATGAAGGTAACTCAGTCGTGTCTGACTCTTTGCGACCTATGGACTGTAGCCCCACCAGGCTCCTCTGTCCATGAGATTTCCCAGGCAAGAATACTGGAGTGGGTTGCCACTCCCTTCTCTAAGGGCTCTTCCCCACCCAGGAATTGAACCCAGGTCTCCCGCATTGCAGATTCTTTACCGTCTGAGTCATCAGGGAAAGTCTGATGTATCTGGTGCTGAGATATTTGCTAGTGATCCATTTCCCCCTTGGCATCCTGAGCAGATGAAGTTCTATGCATGTGGACTGAGGTTCAGAGCAGAACAAGCAGCAAGCCTTCTGATTATAGCAACTGCACTCATTATAGACTTTCCTTTTAATGAGACTTCTCTCTAGTTGGATATATTGGGGATATATTTGATGCCCGCTAAAGTGTGACAGTGTTAGTTGCTCAGTCTTGTCCAGCTCTTTGAGACTCCATGGACTGCAGCATGCTAGGCTCATTAGTTCATGGGATTCTCCAGGCAAGAGTACTGGAGTGGATAGCCATTCCCTTCTCCAGGGGATCTTCCCTACCCGGGGATTGACCCCCAGTTTCCTGCATTACAGGCTGATCCTTTACCTTCTGAGCTACCAGGGAAGCCCTGATGCTTCCTAAGAACTTGGAAAATGATCATTTGAAAGAATGTATGAATGAGTGAACAAATGAACTGGAAAGTACCAAACTAAAGCTAATTCTATGCTCTGCCTCTAAGAACAATTGATAAAAGTGGACAATTTAAATTACCTTCAGAAGTTGAAGCTAGTAAGGACATGGATAAGATTTAAGCAAAGCCAGAACAACGTACCTAGGATAAGGTGAGGTAATGAGAAATGTATGATAAGTTATTGAATAACTTCCACAGATGTTATCCTCTTTAAATCACAAAATAATCCTATAGACAAGTCTTGTTTTACAAGAAAGGACAGAGAGGCTCTGAAAGTAAGGTCACTAGCCAAGATTATACTGCCTACAAGTGGTGGACCCCAGATTAAACTTCCCACACCATAGCTAGTGATCACGTGACAATGGCCTTGCTGGATTATGATATTGCTCTCCTGAAACAAATGGAATCCCCCCAGCAATAAGGTGAGTGCAGGCATAAGGAATGAAAAAAGAAACATTGCATAAGATTTCATTCATCAGGGAACTATGAGAATTGAGGAACACAAATTAGCCTAAAAGATACGAATTCCAGACTAATTCATTTGTTGAATATTAATTTATGATTTATGTACTCATTCAATAAATGTTGATTTGTTATCCTCCAGGTACCGTGAGCCCATGCTGCTCACAGCTGGCATGGGTCTTGAGCACTTCTCTGGTTGTTATTGCTGTTCAGTTGCTAAGTTGTGTTTGACTTTTTGCAATCCCATGGACTGCAGCACATCCGGCTTCTCTGTCTTCCACTACTCCTGGAGTTTGCTCAAATTCATGTCTATTGAGTTGGTGATGTTATCTAACCATCTGATCCTCTCCTGCCACCCTGCCCCGCTTCTATTGCCTTCAGTCTTTCCCAGCATCAGTACCTCTCTGGTACTATGCTGCATTTTATTTGGCTCTCCCAAAGCCTATGGTCTGTCCTTGAACCCACCCACTAAAACTCAGATGGCAATTTGCCTGTTGATTGTAGCTGCAGGCTTCCCAGTTAGTGACAGAGGCGGATCTAAAGGAGAGGTAACAGCCAAAGGAGGTAATTTGTCTTCATTTCTGCTGATAAGGCCACCCAGGCAAGTTTTTCTGAGGCTACGAAAATCTGGAAAGCTGTCTCACGTATTACCCACAGAATCTGGAAGCTCTGTGGCTAAATTGCAAAGATAAGCTAATAAGTGTTATATTACCCAATAACAGACGCTGAACTATCTAATCTTCCTTTCATATTAGAAGGTGGCCTGGGAACACCAGGTGCTAGATATAGGCCTTCTTGTCACTTGTCTGACCAGTTGCATGTGCATAAAGTGCACAGGCGAAAAACCTAAACCAGATTAAAAATTAACCAGTGAATTGTGAGTAGAATGGAGATAAAGTGAGCCTTGACAATGCCGAACTGCTATAACACATGTGATGTTATTGTGAGTCCTTTATTTATTGATAAATAAGTCCTTTATGATGTCCTTTATGATGAACTTAAATGGATTGGTTATGTCGCAATTAGTAGATGTTAAAATCTCACAAAGATTTTCTTATGGACAGCTAGGTGGTATAAGGGAACACTTCTCTAACTATAATACGCATCTGAATCCCCTGGGGATCTTGTTAAAATCCAGGTTCTGATTCTACAGGTCTGGGATGAGGTTTGAGGTTTTTCATTTCTATAAAACTCTCTGATGATATAGATGCTGCTGGTTCATGGACCACATTTTGAATAGCACACATGGAAGATCTAGGGCATTACTGTCCTTTAAGAGGCTCTTTAGTTCTTCTTCACTTTCTGCCATAGGGTGGTGTCATCTGCATACCTGAGGTTATTGATATTTCTCCCAGCAATCTTGATTCCAGCTTATGCTTCCTCCAGCCCAGCGTTTCTCATGATGTACTCTGCATATAAGGTAAATAAGCAGGGTGACAATATACAGCCTTGACGTATTCCTTGTCCTATTTGGAACAAGTCTGTTGTTTCATGTCCAGTTCTAACTATTGCTTCCTGGCCTGCATACAGGTCAGCAGGCAGGTCAGGTGGTCTGGTATTCCCATCTCTTTCATGGCAAATAGATGGGGAAACAGTGGAAACAGTGGCTGACTTTATTTTTCTGGGTGCCAAGATCACTGCAGATGGTGATTGCAGCCATGAAATTAAAAGAAGCTTGCTCCTTGGAAGGAAAGTTATGACCAACCTAGATAGCATATTAAAAAACAGACATATTACTTTGTCAACAAAGGTCCATCTAGTCAAGGCTATGGTTTTTCCAGTGGTTGTGTATGGATGTGAGAATTAGACTATAAAGAAAGCTGAGTGCCAAAGAATTGATGTTTTTGAACTGTGGTGTTGGAGAAGACTCTTCAGAGTCCCTTGGACTGCAGGGAGATCCAACCAGTCCATTCTAAAGGAGATCAATTCTGGGTGTTCATTGGAAGGACTGATGTTGAAGCTGAAACTCCAATAGTTTGGCCACCTGATGCAGAGAGCTGACTCATTTGAAAAGACTCTGTCCTGGCTATTATACACAGTGCTGCGATGAACATTGGGGTACATGTGTCTCTTTCAATTCTGGTTTCCTTGGTGTGTATGCCCAGCAGTGGGATTGCTGGGTCATAAGGCAGCTCTATTTGCAATTTTTTAAGGAATCTCCACGCTGTTTTCCATAGTGGCTGTACTAGTTTGCATTCCCACCAACAGTGTAAGAGGGTTCCATTTTCTCCACATCCTCTCCAGCATTTATTGCTTGTAGACTTTTGGATCACAGCCATTCTGACTGGTGTGAAATGGTATCTCATTGTGGTGGATTCATGTCAATGTATGGCAAAACCAATACAGTATTGTAAAGTAAAATAAAGTAAAAATAAAATTAAAAAAATAAATAAATAAAATGAAAAGACTCTGATGCTGGGAAAGATTGAGGGCAGGAGGAGAAGGGGATGACAGAGGATGAGGAGGTTAAATGGCATCACTGACTCAATGGACATGGGTTTGGGTAGACTCCGGGAGTTGGTGAAGGACAGGGAGGCCTGGCATGCTGCAGTTCATGGGGTCGCAAAGAGTCGGACACGACTGAGTGACTGAACTGAACTGAACTGATTGTCCTTCAATTCATGAGAATTTATGAAACTTTTGCCCTAAAAAATGTATACAATATTTTTTAGGTATAATTATTATATACACTATATAGTGTATATTTATAACATTTAAATATATATATTGGGCTTTCCTGGTGGCTCAGCGGTAAAAAATCTGCCTGTCAATGCATGAGACACAGGTTTGATCTCTGGGTTGGTAAGATCCCCTGCAGGAGGAAATGGCAACCCACTCCAGTATTCTTGCCTAGAAAATCCATGGACAGAGGAGCCTGGCAGGCTGAAGTCCATGGGGTTGCAAAGAATCGACATGACTTAGTGATTAAACAAGAACAAATAAATAAATATAAGATGTATATTTCAAATATATAATGTATCTGGTGCAAGACTCATGATATCATAACAGCAAATCATCAAATCATTTTTATTTTCATCTTTCCTGTCCCAGTCGGGCTTCCCAGGTGGCTCAGTGGTAAAGAATCTTCCTGCCAATGCAGAGACGTGGAAGGCTTGGGTTTGATCCCTGGATAAGGAAGATCCCCTGGAGAAGGAAATGTCAACCCACTCCAGTATTCTTGCCTGGAAAATTCCATGGACAGAGGAGCCTGGTGGGCTACAGTCCATGGTGTCACAGAGTTGGACATGACTGAGTGAGTTAGCATGCATGCACGCCTGCTCCAGTAATCACTGGGTACTTCTGGATGAAAATTTCTCCAGACCCCATCACTCTTCTGTTCATGTTTAAGTAACAGATCACCCTACTGTCAATTAAGGTCATGAACACGGCTCAGTTCAGTAATTAAATTTAGGTGGCCCAAGATATTACTAAGCTCCGACCTTGATTTAACAGGCAAACCTCCCTCACCTGCTTCCCCTGTAGGTCTGCCCTGGAAAGAGGCCCTCATTAGCTTTCCTCTGTTTAGTTATCTTGGGCCTTTTGGCTTAAAATCAATTTTTTCTTCCAGAGGCACTTTTGTGGAGTTTTGGTGATGATATTTGCTGGGGGCCCCGCTCCTTCAGTTCCCTTATTGCTAACTGGCAACTGGATTCCACTTGTTCCTCCTGCTTTGGACCCAAGGAATCTGGCCTCATTTCCAGCCTCTTGCTGGGCCTCTGTTGGGCCAGATTCTTTGTCATCTGGTTCACAGGAAACACTCGCATGTCCTATGCCCTGAAAAACTCTGGCCATGCAGATGGACCGGCCTTCAGAGCAGTTATTCAAGCATCCATGGTCCTCTAGATTTCTTGGACAGAAGGCAGGCGGCAGACATGGGGCCCCCAAAATGCATGCTTGTACCACTCAGGGTCACCAAGGGGACCCCTCCGAGTTCTTCTTAACAGAGAGAGATGGTGGAGCTTACTCGTAAGGCAACAGCTATTTCCACAGTGCTCTCTCTTCACAAGTATTTCTTCTCCTTCCCTTTCTCAGTCCGCTTATATTCTCAAAGTGGGTCACAGGGTTCAGAGGTTACAGCATGGCTCCTCAGAAATTTCCTTGGAAATTCTTTATATGGCAGTTTGGTGCCTCTCTTTTAAGGCACTCTTGTAACTGCTATTGTAATGGAATGTCAACAACCTAAGTTTACCAAGCACAAGATACCATGAGGAGGGTGGGATACATTTCCGCCTTTGACAGGTGAAAAAACTGAAGCACAGAGAGATTAAGTTAAAAATGTTCTATGGGAACCTAAAAACTTTTGCTCCTGAGTTTGTAATCTTAACTACTAGGCTGGGCCTGTTGTAGAAAATTTCCAGATATTTGAAGGTAATACAAAGACAGCTTTTCCATGGTGGATTGGACTGTAAAGAACCCACCTGCATTGTGTAAGAGACCCAGGTTCCATTCCTGGGTCAGGAAGATCCTCTGGAGAAGGAAATGGCAACCCACTCCGTTTTCTTGCCTGGAGAATCCCCATGGATAGAGGAGCCTGGTGGGCTACAGTTCATGGGGTCACAAATAATTGGACATGACTGAGTGACTAACACACTACTGATACAGTGATATATTCAAAACAGAATATTAAAAAGCAAGTAGTATGTCAGACTTGCAGTGTGAAACCTTTGGACAACATTTTGGTTTCATTGCCTTAAAAGACACATCCTTGGGTTTCATTTCTGTAAGTGTGCGCCATAAAACACTAGGCCCACGGTTCCTTGAATCATTCAACACATTCATTGCATGCTACACAGGGAATTCTATTTGTCTTGCAGATTTTCAACCTATTACAGTGTTTCTAAGAAATCTTGTAGAAAAGAAAAGTATGATTTAACCCCAAACTATTTGACATTGGATTTTTTTGTTTGACAGTTTTTTGGTAACACCAGTAATGTTCTTTGGAAGTTCCAAAGAATTTGCTTTTGGGAATTTTGTAAAAGATCTATTGATTACTTCAGAGATGAGTAAAGGTGCATCTACTAATTATATTTCCCTCCTCCCTTGGCTGTAAAGAATGTTTAGTTTGCAATCACCTTTTGCAGTAACTTGAAAGGTTTCCAAAAGTGCACTTTAAACCCAACCTGGAACTACCTTCCCTTATAAATAACTTTGAAAATAACAAAGCAGGAATGTGTTAACATCAGTTTACCTAAGATGTAAGGTTTGATATAGTGATTCTCAACATTGTCTGCACGTTAGAATCACCTAGAAAGCTTTTAAATCTCCAATGGTCAGGCCACTCCTGAGCATTGCATTAAAGCAGAATTAAATTAAAGCAGAATCTCTGGGAATAGGATCCAAGATTTGACCTTCCCACAGTCCATGTGGAAAGTAACCTAGATACCTCTTGTTTAGTAATTAAGTCGTATCCAACTCTTCTGCAACCCCATGGACTGCAGACCATCAGACTCCTCCGTCCATGGGATTTCCAGGCAAGAATACTGGACTGGGTTGCCATTTCCTTCTCCAGGGGATCTTCCTGACTCAGGGATCAAACCTGTGTCTCTTGCATTGGCAGGTGGATTCTTTGCCACCCACTCACCTGGGAAGCCCAACCTAGATACTTAGGTGAATCAAACTACCTCTTTAAAAAGAAGGTCAAATTATCTACCACCAACAGATTTGCTGAAATAAAATGGTTAGAACAACGTAAGATTTTCTTTAAAAAAAAAGAAAAACCTAAATGCATACTATTTAACACTTTTACATCATGGCAATTATCTAGGATATTCCTTGCTGAGGCTTTATAATTTACGACCTTTTGGGTAAGACCCCTTTCCTCATTTGGCTCTCATTTGTCAATTTGTATTTCCAAACTGTACGCTATTGAAAATAAGGAAATTAGACCAATATAGTTATGTTAATAGATGTAATATGCAGCTCATTTGAAAGAGAATGGCAATATATATTTTCATAAGTTCTACATTACCCAACTCATTGACCAGCAATGTGTTAATGATGTAAAGCTGGTATTTTGAATGTCTGAGAGGTCCGTTGATGGCACCTTAGAGATAAAAACCTACTTAACGTGTATGAAACTGGAATACATGACTGCACTGAATATATTTAAATTACCTTTAATGTCCTGTTTTTAGCAGCAAGTTTTACTCAAACTCATTGAATATTACTTCTAGGATTTAAATAAATCAACTATGCATTTTTGTTCACTGGAGCTCACGCAATTCCTTGTTATTTTGTTTGAATAGTGAGTGCAATTCTGTTTGCCAATTAAAAGAAAAACAATCATGGGACTATATATCATCAACGAATCTATAAACAATAAATCCTGGAGAAGGTATAGAGAAAAGGGAACTCTCCTACACTGTTGGTGGGGATGTAAACTGGTGTACCCACTATGGAAAGCAGTATAGAGTTATCTTAAAAAACTAAAACTGCAGCTACCACATGATCCAGTAATCCCACTCCTGTGTATACACCCCCAAAAGATACCCTCTAATTTGAAAAGACACATATATCCTAATGTTCACAGCAGCACCATTTACAATAGCTAAGACAATAATCAAAGTACCCATCAACAGACTGATTTATGAAGATGAAGATATAAATATCTTTATCAATATATATAATGGAACATTAATTATAAAATTAATGTTATAATGCCCTCCTCCAGAGGATCTTCCTAAGCCAGGGACTGATCCCAGGTCTCCCGTATTGCTGGCACACTCTTTACTGTGTGAGCCACCAGGAAAACCCAATTATAAAGAAGAATATAATAATGCCATTTGCAACATGGGTGGGCCTAGATAATATACCAAGTGAAGTAAGTCAGACATAGAAAGACAAATATTATATAATACCACTTGTTTGTGGAATCTAAAAATAATACAAAGGAATGTATATACAAAACAGAAGGTATGTCTGTACTATTTCACAGACATAGGAAACAAACTTTTGGTTACTAAAAGGAAAAGTGAGGGTGGGGTGGGAGGGATAAATTAAGAGTATGGGATTAACAGATACAAACTGCTATACATAAAATAGATAAGCAACAGGATTTACTATATAACACAGGGAATTATATTCAATATCTTATAATAGCCTTAATGCAAAATAATCTGAAAAAATACATATAACTGAATCACTTTGCTGTATAGCTGAATAAAGATGATATTGTAAACCAACTATACATCAATTAAAAATTTAAAAACATCATAGAGCTATAAAGCCACAATTCCAGAATCATGTGATTTAATAAGAATAAACTAAGAGTCAATTCTTGGGATGTTCTTTCATAAAATCTCCATTGCATACATTTCTTTGCTTTCCCCTTTGGTCCTTGCTCTTGTCATGTATTGTTTCTTGGCTCTATTTTTAGGGGGAAAAGCAATAATGATGGTTTCTATGTAGTGAGAAACTTCCAGGGTATCTTTGTGGTATCTTTAGGAAATGAAAACCTATTAGATATTTCTCCCTACAAGGCAGTAGAAATGGTGAGAATGGGAAGGAGGAGATAGAAATGTAAAAAGTTGCTTGTTTTGGGATATTTGAACAAGGGTGAGGATGCAGAAGGAGTCTTGTTGGAGAGAAAACAGATTTGTGTAAACAGAAGTACTTGCTATTCCACAGAGAGAAGCTAAAGGATTAGCAATAAGAGATGTTAACATTTAATCTCCTTTATACTTATCAAAAATAGAGAAACTAAGGAATAAAGTAATTCTAGGTTCACATATATAGTGAAAAATCACTTGTAAGGTTCATGAATATGAACTGTCTTCTATGGAATCCTATTTAAACATCACCTGCCTAAAACAAATACATTTTAATTGGACTTTGATTGGCAACTTCTTCCTTTTTCCTTTGTGAAGGTGTGTTTCAGCTAGCAATACCCAAGAGTGTGGCATTTTAAAAAGGGAAAAAGTAAGTGAAAACTATTACCTGGATCTGAGCTCCACGACACAGACAAATGTTTTGATTTAATTCTTCTTAACTGTAGTTTACTAGCCTAAAGGGCATCATCACACTGGTTTCAATTTTTTTAAAAATAAAAATACATGAAACAGAAAGCACTAGGAAGGGAATTTGAAGATGCTAGACTGAATCCTAAAAAATAAATAAATACTGTAAATACTAGGAACTAACCAGAGTCTCAGTTTCATCAACTGTCCGGGTGAAATGCCATTTGTCTCTGAGGTCCAAAATGGTAGGAATTTATGAATTAGGCTAGAGCTAGGTCGGAGAAGGCAATGGCACCACACTCCAGTACTCTTGCCTGGAAAATCCCATGGACAGAGGAGCCTGGTGGGCTGCAGTCCGTGGGGTCGCTAACAGTCAGACATGACTGAGCGACTTCACTTTCACTTTTCACTTTCATGCACTGGAGAAGGCAATGGCAACCCACTCCAGTGTTCTTGCCTGGAGAATCCCAGGGACGGGGCAGTCTGGTGGGCTGCCGTCTATGGGGTCACACAGAATCGGACAGACTGAAGTGACTTAGAAGCAGCAGCAGCAGCAGCAGCCCCAGAGCTAGGTAGAGTATATTTGCTAAAACCAATGGTGACATCTGGTGGCTAGATATGCTAATAACGGCTTTAACAGCCTTCCAGCTTCCCCGGGGCTTGGGAAAGCTGCTTGTTTGAAATGGCCTCCTTTTCCATTTGATGATGTTTTAAGGGGCAGTTGGAAGTCTTTTTGTTCAGGTTTGGGCTCTCTGATTTATTGTTGATCAGTTCAGTTCAGTTCAGTTCAGTCAGTCGCTCAGTTGTGTCCGACTCTTTGCGACCCCATGAATCGCAGCATGCCAGGCCTCCCTGTCCATCACCAACTCCCGGAGTTCACTCAGACTCACGTCTGAGTTGGTGATGCCATCCAGCCATCTCATCCTCTGTCGTCCCCTTTTCCTCCTGCCCCCAATCCCTCCCAGCATCAGAGTAGTATGAGTTAACAAAGTTATAATTAAGCCGGTGAATGAACAACTTTTTTTTTTAATTTTAGTGACAAATTTGATAATTTTTTCTTTCAAATGCTATTAAAAATGCTCTAACTTCTGACTCGGAGCCACCTCTCTGACTCTGACTATGCTGCTGCCATGCAATTGCTTGCAGTGCAGGCTGTTAAAAGATAAACTGAGGCACATTAAAAATTTTAAGAGTTTATCTGAGCAAAAATCAGGTTTCCTCAGGGACAAATAGTAACTATTCCTGGCAGTATGGAACAACCTCCTGGATGCAAAAGGCCTTCCAAAGGAAAGGAAGTGTGCTCCACTGTGTCCTTGACTCTTTGTGACCCCACTCCAGGTTCCTCTGTCCGTGGGATTTTCCAGGCAAGAATACTAGAGTGGGTTACCATTCCCTTCTCCAGGGGATCTTCCCGATCCAGGGATGGAAACTGAGTCTCTGGCATTTCCTGCTTTGACAGACAGATTCTTTACCACAAAGTTATGTGGGAAGCTCTAAAGAGGATGCAGAAGATACTACCGTCCCAAGACCCAGAGGCAGTCCCGACCAAAGACCATTCCTCTGAGAGAGGGCAACACTCTGCAAGACCTAGCATCTTGCATCTTTGTCTGCCCATATTTTGGGGCCCCCAAATCTAGTTCTCAGGACACAAAGATAAGGCAAACAAGAAGGCAAAAGGCAATAGGCAAGCAAGAAGGCAAAAGGCGATAGGGACTTCCCTGGTGATCCAATGGCTAAGACAGCTTCCACTGTAGGGGGCGGCGTTTCCTCCCTGGTCAGGGAACTAGAGCTCACATGTTGCAATTTAACCCCGGGGCAGCCAAATTTTTAAAAAAAAGCAAAGAAGGAAAGAATGAAAAGGCAATGATCTCGTCTCTGAGAGAGAAAAGATCAACAACCACCGGGTACCCCGAAGCAAGTTCACAATTCCCAATTCGAAATGTAATTACTAACCCCCTACCCGCCAATTTGCATTTGGGAAGGAAGAGACAACGTGAGATTTTACCTTCCTTTCTTAACCTAGCACCACAGATACAGATCTGAGCAGCGGACTTTGGTAAGAATTCTCCCAGGATTCTGAGTGCAGGATCTGCCACGGCCACTAGGGGGTCCCGGAGGCTCTAACCCTGGTCATGGGAAACAGGAGGAAAAAGAATTCTCGCTCTGCCCATTAATGGCGAGTGCTTTGCTGAGACCCTTTTCCTCCAGGGCATCCGCGAAACGCAGAAGTTATCCAGGTGAAAAGTTCTTCGCTGCAGTCACTGTAATTCAAGGTTATTTTCAATAAGGTTAACTTGCTTGCTCAGCCTTGAGGCAAAACACTTCCCGTGAGGCCTCGAACTGGACGCGGTCCGGCTTAAGGTGGACCGGAACCCGGTCTGGTTTCCCAGTCGGACCCAGGCTGACCCCGGACCCGGTCCAGCTTCCAAGTCGGAACGGCTAGGACTCCGCTGGTTTCCGGACCCAACGCGAGAAAAAGAGCCCCTCAAGAAAAGCTCAAAAACTCACGACATGGGACACGAAAGCTGCTGAGCTAGGAGGAGGGACAACCTCACCACCTGCAAGAGAGCAGCGAGAACGAGGGGCTCTCAGGTGCAGACCCCTGCTCACTTGTTGCTTCACGGGGTTCTCAGGAGTCTCCTCAGGTGCCCTCTGCTGAAGTCAGGGCCGTTAAAAGATAAACTACTGCTGCTGCTGCTAAGTCGCTTCAGTCGTATCCGACTCTGCGACCCCATAAACGGCAGCCCACCAGGCTCCTCTGTCCCTGGGATTTTCCAGGCAAGAATACTGGAGTGGGCTGCCATTTCCTTCTCCAATGCATGCATGCATGCATGCATGCTAAGTCGCTTCAGTCGTGTCCCGAATCTGTGCGACCCTGTGGACAGCAGCCCTCCAGGCTCCTCTGTCCACAGGATTCTCTAGGCAAGAATACTGAGGCATGTTAAAACTTCCGAGGGTGTTTTTTTGTTTGTTTTCTTTTTTGAGCAAAAATCAACTGGAATCAGGCACTATTCCATCCAGCAGCTAGAAAGGAGCTCCGAGGATCCATGGACTTCTCTGTGGCTCAGTGGTACAGAATGTCTGTAGTGTGGGAGATTTGCTGATTCCTGGGTGGAGAAGATCTCCTGAGAAGGGTATGGCAACCCACTCCAGCATTATTGCCTGGAGAATTCCATGGACTGAGGAGCCTGGCAGGCTACAGTCCATGGAGTTGCAAAGAGTCAGGACACAACTTAACAACTAAAACACCACCACTTAGGATCTATACAAAATGAGACTTACCTAAGCAGAAGAGAGCAGTACCGAGGACGTTACATTAAGCGATAAAACTGTTGGGGTTGGCCACTGGGAGGTCACTTTCCTTTATAGGGTAGTAGGAGTCTGTCAGGTAGATTAGTGTTGACAGAGCCTAGTTTGATAGGGGATTCCTGATCAACTGGGTTTAGACTCAGTGTCTGGGAGAGCCAAAATTGTAAATAAGTCACTTTTTGGTTTGGTGATGTGAGGTTTAACATAAGTGACTCCATTTGGGATCTGTTGTCTTGTTTTTATCAAGGCTTAAAATAAAAAATAAATTAACGTATTCTCTCACCTGTTCAGCTCCCACTCTTGTATCATCCTCTGTGTGAACCAGGAGGGATTCAGAAACAAAAGCTCATCCCTTGACTATGGAAGCCTCTGGTTTAGAACCTGTGTCTCTGACAACCCACTGGCCTAGATTTGGGGTCCCTTTGAAATGCAGATGCAGCAGGGTAAGTCTTGATTTTTGCTTCCTTTGTCACTATTTCCTGGTTTGCCTTTCATGGTGGGAAGGGCCTCAGCCCTGCCTCTGAATCCCCGTTCCTCTCAGAAAACCCTTAATTTCTACACACAGATTAATGAAGAGTGAGCACTTGCTTATGCTTACTATTTCCCCCCACATTTCATATTCATAACCTCTTGGGTGTAAAGTCTTGATATTCCCTTCAGTGCAGAGTGACAGCACCTGCAGCTTAGTCCTTTCCCGAACTATCCCCTTGACTCAGAATTCCCACCTTTCCCAATCTCTGTCATAGTGCTCAGTTTTTCCTTCTTTCATACCATTTAGCATTATTTGCAATGATCATCTTTATTAATTTATTTATAGCTATTCCGCACCCCCCCCCCCCCCCCCACCATGATATAGGATTAGAAACCTAAGACTCAGTATGTCTAAGACAATTTTCCTGGAACCTGAGGAAGGGGCAAAGTGAGGAACCTAACCCAGACTTCTAGACTTCCTAGTTTGAGGTCTTTACCACACACTCGTGTGTGTGTGTGCTAAGTCGCCTCAGCTGTGCCTCTTTGTGACTCCATGGACTGTATCCCATCAGGCTCCTCTGTCCGTGGGATTCTCCAGGCAAGAACACTGGAGTGGGTTGCCATGCCCTCCTCCAGGGGATCGTCTTGACCCAGGGATTGAACCCACATCTCTTCATTTCCTGCACTGGCAGGCAGGTTCTTTTGCCACTAGCTCCACTTGGGAAACCCACCACACACCCAAACTGCCACAATTCCTGGATGGGTGAAACCCTCCTTATCCTATTCCTCCTCTTCAGCTCCTCCTTAATTGCTCTTTGTAGTTTCTGGGATGTTTGTGGACAAGAAAGCTGACTCAACAAGAGAGAATGTGGAGAAGGATGCCTCTCTCCCATCTGTATCCTTGTTCACTGTGGCTTATGAATCAGGAAGTGGTGTCATAGGCAGGTATATATTCAGTTTAGTTCTCTCAGAAACACTGACAGGTGGTGCAACCAGAAATCTGAATTATTTATCAATGACTGTAGGAAAATATTTACTCTGGGAACTCTTACTGTTTTATGCTTGAGTCATTTATAGTCTACCATTCAGAGCTGCAGTTGACTTTGCTATCATTTATTCACTTGTGCATTGAGCCTGTAAGCCTTAATTCAGCAACTACTATGACGATAAAACAGACTAGGTTATTTTCTTTAGCGTTTAGTAAATTTGATTGACTTACACTTATATTTTAAAGGGGCCTCTTTTATAATCTCGGGGTGCTAGATGAATTCTGGAGCACACAACAGTGACGATGGCCTTTTGTCTCCCCCGTATTCTAGGGTTTGCATATGCCAGCACCTAATAGTCCGTGTCATGTGGTACGTGGTCAGTATATACTTGTTCCCTGACTTCCTGAAAGGATATGATGATGCCATCTTTCTGCTGGAAATCCTCTAAGGGCCTACTATTACAGTACATACTGTAAAGTCCTGTCTTTGACCTTCAAGCTCTACTCACCTTTCTAACCTCATTCATGCAGCCCCATCCACACTCATCTTTTTACACGTACCTCTCCTATCCTAGGACTTTGGAATGATCTTTTTTTCTGTCCTTCTTCAGGTCCCAGGTCAAAAGTTTCTCTCACAGAAAGGCCTCCCTTGACCTCCCTGTTTAAGCACATTCCCTTCCCTCTTTCCATGTCAGCAACTTGTTTGTTACCTTGGTAGCATTTACTTCAGTTCTCAGTTTTCACTGTCATTTCTGGGCCTAAACCCCTGTCATCTCAGGCCTGGACTGTTCTTGCCCTCCTACATTTTGTCCTCCACATTGCAACCAGAGTGAATTTTAAAAATAAGATAGTTTGTCCTAGTTAGAGTCAGGGCTCTGTTGTATATAAGTATGTGTGATGATATGTGACGAAATGTCTCTGGGCCTCTGTTTCCTTATTTGTAAAATAGGAATGGTACAGTGGACCTTTGAAGAACATGGGTTTGAACTGCGAAGGTCAACTCACAGGCAGCTTTTTTTTCAGTAAATACCTATTACAGTATACATGTAGCTGGTAAAGATTCCACCTGCAATGCAGGAGACCCCAGTCGACCCCTGGGTCGGGAAGATCCCCTGGAGAAAGGATAAGCTACCCACTCCAGTATTCTTGGGCTTCCCTGGTAGCTCAGACGATAAAGAATCTGCCTGTAATGCAGAAGACCCGGGTTCGATCTGTGGGTTGGAAGATCCCCTGGAGAAGAGGATGGCTACCCACTCTTGCCTGGAGAATCCCATGGACAGAGGAGCCTGACAGGATACAGTCCATGGGGTTGCAAAGAGTCGGACACGACTGAGTGACTAACACAGTATACATGACCCGTGACTGGTTGAATCTACAGATGTGGAACCTTGGATATGGAGGGCTGACTGTAAAGTAACACATGGATTTCTGACTGTGTGGGGTGTCTGCCCCCCTCGCACTTGCATCATTCAAGGGTCAGCTGTAGTAGTGATTCTTTCATAGGCTTGTTAAATGATTAAATGAGTACATGTTTGTAAGGCATTTAGAATAGTCCAAGTTCATAATCAGTGCTATATTTTGGCTTTTAACATATAATAACTAAAACTCCCATTACTTCTTATTACACTTTAAGTAAAATCCAGACGTCTTTACTTTGAGTCTCTAAGGTTCTGAATTATCTTGTTTTCTTGCTTCTCTCTTCAAATTGACTGCTTAAAACTGCTCTCCTTGCTCCCTGTTCAGACACATTGGCCTTTTCTCCCAGTCTTCTGGTCTTAAAACCTGCTTTACTAAAGCTGAGAATGCACTTCCTCCAGATCTTAGTGTAGTTCTCTCCTCACCAATCAAACTCTTCTGAGAAACCTTTCCTGACCACCTTATTCCGCCCCCCCCCATACTTTATTCCTGCATCCCTATTGTTCTCTCCTTAACACTTGCAGTTATCTTATGGATTGACTTATTTAATTGTTTCTTTCTAGTCTCCCACACTCTGGAGTTACGTCCATGATATCAAACACTTTGTTTACCTGCTTACTTTTATATTCCCAGGTTATAAAAGAGTGCCTGGCATCTAGTAGGTGGCTCCATAAATACTTGTTGAATAAATTGCAAAAGAGTCTTACAAGTGCACTTTACCACTGGTGGAATTATTGCCATTTCACTCTTTTTGGCTAATGTATAAAATATATGGTATTATTTAATCTGTTTAAATCCACTGTAAGCACTTGGCTGGGGTTAAGCAAATTCCAAATTTATACGATTAGGGTACAAGGAATTGTTTTGACCTCTTATAGTTGCGTATTTCAGGGCTTCTTTTGTGTTTTCAGTGTCCTAAGTTATTTAACTAGGTCTGCAGTGTGATATTTTTCAGTCAATACCTTTTTTATTAAATCATTTTGTGAAATACATTATACACAACATACAGCATGAAATATGTTATCTACAAATATAATTGAGAGCCCTAAGAAAAGCATTAGAAATCCGACTGAGGATTTTCTGTGCATCTGAAACTGAGACGAGGAAATCTGCTTTTCCTTGATACCCTCCCTTGCCCCCCTCATCTCTGGGGTCTGATAGAAACCTAATCAAGTAAGGCTGGCTGGCCTGACAAGAGGAAGCACTGCAAAAAATCAAAGGAGTTCAGTCAGTCTTCTCATATGCCAAATAGAACAATCTGCCATTCTGAAACTAAAGAGATATAAACAAAAGCAGATGATTATTCAGTGTGCAGATCATTCAAGATATAGGTGAATATCAAAGAAAGAGAGAAATTCCGTTTAGAATCCTTGGTGTCCCTTTCTAAGATAGGCAAATGTAGCAAACATATGAGTCCTTAAAGAGAGACCCTAACTTCAGCCCATCCCTCAGTTCTTTCTTGGCCCCGTCTTGTCTTCAGCCACAGTTCCCTCAAAGAGAGAATGAAGCTCATCACTTGGTAGAACATGAAAGGTGGAAATCTGATGGTTTGTTTTTCGGTAGTGTCACAGTGTTCTTGTTTCAAAGTGTTCCCTCAGACGGGTCTCATTATGTTATCTTGGCATCAGAATGGCTGCATCAAAGCAGCTTCATCAACAGATCATACACTCAAAATAGAAAGCAGGCACATTACCTCCACACAGGAATGGTTGTTACACCATCTGCCTTCTGAATATGCCTCACTGACATCCACACTAATTAAATGAAGTTGATTAGAACTCAGCGGTGACCTAATTCCATGTCTAGCACATCAAGAGCTGTTTGTTTATACCAGTTATCAGAACAGGGTTACCAAACTGTAGAAGTAATTTAGGTGGCACTTTCTAAACAATGTAGATCAATTCAAAGTGGATTCACTGTGGTAAGTGACTCATCATGGAACGGTGAGATCAAACGTATAACCATAAATTATGTTTCTAAAAGGAAGAAAATGTGACAGTGTAAATATCTCAATTAAGTTTTAAAACTTCTTCAGATGAGTTAATTTAGTTAACTGTTTACTAAGTGCCTACTGTGTACCAGGAGTTGGGGGTTCAGCAGTGGACCAAATGGACCAAAAAGTTCCTTACCTTCAGAAGCTCTCTTTGTAATGGAAGGTCAATAAAACGCTGAACATTAAATGTGTACTATGTCAGAGAGTGATAAGTGTTATATAAAGAAGAATCACACAAGAAAGGGGGACAATTTCACTTCTGATCTGACACCAAATTCTGATGGTTTTCCTTTCAAAATATATTCAGAATTCAATCACTTCTAAAAAAAAAAAAAAAAGAATTCAATCACTTCTGCCATTTTCACTACTCAGCCCAACCACCAATATATCCAGGGCAGAATAATGCAGTGGATTCCAGATTGGCCGTCCTGCTTTACAATTTATTCTTTTTTTTTTTTCCAGTTTATTCTTAATGCATCCCCCAGAGTCGTCCTGCTAAAAGGAAGTTAGATAATTTCAGTTGTCTGCTCTAAACTCTGCAGTGGTCACTCAGAGTAAAGCTCATGTCTTCATAGTAGCCTCAAGACCCTGTATTATCTGGTCTTTGTTTGCTCATTGTGTTCATCTCTTATTACTCTTCTCTCTGCTCCAGCCCTGCTGGCCTGCTTGTTCTTCCTTGAACACTGAGCATCTCCTGCCTCAGGGCCTTTGCTCTTGCCCTTCCTTTGCCTAGAAATCGTCTCTTTTATTCCTTTTTTCCTTTGGGTGTCACCTGCTCTCAAATTACCTCTGGAGTCTGCCTAGGACTTTGCTGATGGTTATTCCACAAAGCAGAATAAGCAAGCAGGGAGTGTGACCCCAATTATCAACTTTCACCTGTTTTGCTTCCCACATGATGCCTGTGCCACATTAAAAGGGTGATAGCAGAGGTTACATCTTGTCTTGTTTTGTTCATCACTCTCATTCAGTTACCTGACTACCCATTTTCTCATTTCACCCTTACCTTGTTCATTGGACCCATGCTCTTATCTTTCTGGATTATGCCCTTGTCCATTCGCACTAGGACCCTGCCTGTCTGTCCTGGTGATGTACATTTGAACTGTGCCTTGGAGATGCACCTTCCTTTTGACTCAGATCCAGGGAACATTTCTAGCTGAGGGCTGTCACCAAGCTTACCTGTGTCTCCTCATAGCAAGCAGAATTTGGACATCATGAGCTTAAGAAGGCAACTTCCACCTTAATGTTAGTAATAAATAGAAAAGTGATGTCCAACAAAATTTTACCTTTGAGCTGATAACGGCCTTTAGGGTGGAGCGGATGTTATTTAGGCAACTCTATTGAAGAGGCGGGAATGTTATTTTTATTGGCTATTTAGATTATTAATCACACCATCAACTGGTTGGGTTATTAATAGGTGTGCTCTCTGCAGAGGTCTGTACTTTTCTTGTCTGTCTCTTGCTCCACGTTGCAGCACTGATAACTTCTTTTATCTTTCATTCTTTTTGGTCCTTTCATGCTGCTGCTTGTCTTTTGGTGGTAAAATTAAAGATTCAGATATGGGCCTGGAGGGGAGATGAGAACATGATCCAATTAGCTTTCCAGAGTTTTCTGCTAATAACGGAATATATACATATATTTAAATATATATGTAAATATTTAAATGAGACTGTAGAGTCCATTATAAATGTATGTAATTATATATATGTATTATATCAGTTCAGTTCAGTTGCTCAGTTGTGTCCGACTCTTTGCGACCCCATGAACCACAGCATGCCAGGACTCCTTGTCCATCACCAACTCCTGGAGTCCACCCAAAACCATGTCTACTCAGTCGGTGATGCCATCCAGCCATCTCATCCTCTGTTGTCCCCTTCTCCTCCTGCCCTCGTCCCCTTCTCCTCCTGCCCTCAATCTTTCCCAGCATCAGGGTCTTTTCAAATGAGTCTGCTCTTTGCATCAGGTGGCCAAAGTATTGGAGTTTCTGCTTCAACACCAGTCCTTCCAATGAACACCCAGGATTGATCTCCTTTAGGATGGACTGGTTGGATCTCCTTGCATTCCAAAGGACTCTCAAGAGTCTTCTCCAACACCACAGTTCAAAAGCATAATTCTTCAGCACTCAGCTTTCTTTATAGTCCAACTCTCACATCCATACATGACCACTGGAAAAACCATAGCCTTGACTATATGTATGTAATTATATATATGTATTATATATATATATGTGTGTGTGTATAGAAAAGAAAGATTGAGGACAAAAGGAGAAGGGGGATGAAAAAGCATGAGATGGTTGGATGGCATCAAAGACTCAATGGATGTGAGTTTTAGCAAACTCCAGGAGATGGTGAATGACAGGGAAGACATGTGCTACAGTTCATGGGGTCGCAAAGAGTTGGATATGACTTAGTGACTGAATAACAACTATATATATATATATATATATATATAGACTCTGGTTGGGGCAATTTGATTATCCCTAGTTTACCATAATTTATAGCAAAACATCTCAATTCTTTTTTTCCCCCCCTAACAGTCAGTATTCCAGTTATCTAGTGCTGTGTAAAAAACCTTCTAAAATCTTAGTGGCATAAAACTAAAACCATTTTTTTACATACATGAAATTTGTTGTTAAGAGTTTGCATAGCACACAAGGGCAATGGCTTGTCTCTGAGACCCCAGCTGGGAAGAAGTGAGTGGCTCGGGATGACTGAATGGCTGAGGGCCAAGAATCTTCTGGAGGTTTCTCCCTCCACGTTTGGTACCTGGACTAGAAGGGTCTGAAAGCTGGACTCAGCTGGGACACTGTGAACTGGTGTTTCTGTGTGTGTCCTTTCCATGTGGCTTGGTCTGCCAACAATGTGATATTCATTACACATTAAAATGAGCTGTCAAGTGATGATGAAAGTAGCTATCACAGATTTCATGTTCCAAAATCCCTTAGGTCCTTATTCAGGAAATTGTTTCTCTTATTTCACAATTCCAGTAGGGCTGCACCTCATGTAACTTGGCCTATAGAAGGTTATGAGCAGTCAATTACACAGTCAAGGCTGATTTCTTGAGGCAGATGAATGGATAGGGCCATGACTCTCAGGTTTGTATTGTATTGGGATGCAGATTAATTTTCAGTCCTATAGAGGAGGTATGCAAATCATCACTGCAATCCAGAAAAAGCAACCTTGGGGACCACTGAGTGTAAGAATCACTATATCAGTGTGAGTCACTAGCCCTTTAAGACAACATAGTGTGGGGAGGAACTAGTTTCATGTACTAGTTAAGGACAGGTTTTGCAACAAAGCATTCAGGCTCACATTCCTAGTTCTCTCACTTAACAGATGTGTAGCCTTGGTTCTATAAAATGTACTTATCAGATTATCTCATAGGTTTTTTTGGAGGAAAGGGGAGCTTGGGGGTAGTGTCTTTAAAGCAGAGTGTGGATGGAAGAAGCTAATAAACAATGGTACCATCTCTGTGAGTCCCACTGATGACCCTGAATTGTTAAGAGAAGGGCACAGTATAATGGGTGCTCATTTACTTGAAACTAGGAATATGCCATAAAGATTAAAATAGAAAGATCATAAAGTAAGCCATCTGTACTAGACAATGTTCTGAAAGGAAAGAACCCATTCAGTTTGGATAATTTGAAGAGAGTTTTGCAGATATGTGAGCAGGGTGTAGCACCACTGGGTACAGCACAGTAGAGGACAGAGTAGAAAAATATCACCACTCTGAGGTCTCAGGGGGAGGGCCTGGGGTTACCGGGACCTGGACACAGTGAGGCTGTGAGAAGAGGGTTGTTAAAACCCTCCGTGGAAGGATGCTGCTCACCTCTGGGAACTCCTTCGGGACGGAGGTGGAAGAATAACATCCTGACCTCACTCTTCCTCTTAATCTGCTGAAAGCCAGTGGGCCAGGAAGGCAGTCTGCTCACAAGGCCCCTGCAGGTTGGCCTTCTGGGGCTGGGAACAAAGTGAATCAACAATAAATAGCCTTTTTTAATCTCCTAGACAAGGGAAAGATGAAGAGATCAACCATGTGCATGTTATAGAACTTCGAACTTCAGCAAAGGAGATTAATGGAGCTTCCGTCTCTCCTTCCACCTGCTTTGATATTCTGTGGGTGAGGCACAGGGTGATTTAAGGTGCATTTAGCATTTAGCAGTGTTCCAGCAGGCAGTTTGATGCAGACAGTCTTGTTCCAACACTGCCATCCTCACTCAACAGGCCTATTAGGTGATGAGAAATACGTTAGAAGCTGTGGGGAAATTAAGGCCAAGGGTGAAGCTTAATCCTTATCTTGTAAGAGCCATAGTTAGGGAGAGAGGACAAACCCCTGATAACCAGCAATTCAAGATGATATATGACTATACATGTCTGAGGAGTTTGAAGAGGGCTATCATTGAGGACTTGGAAGGATGCTTGGCGGGGGGACATGAAGGGGCGCTGTACTTTGGAGGTGGGTGAGGTAGAAAGGGGAGAAGGGCCTGGCAACCCACTCCAGTATTCTTGCCTGGAAAATCCCATGGACAGAGGAGCCTGGTGGGTTACAGTCCACATAGTTGCAAAGAGCTGGACATGACTGAAGCGACTTAGCACACATGCATGAGATAGAAAGGATTCTATGTGATCAGAGTAAGCAGAGGAGTGATATTTGGGCTCCAGTAGAACCAGCAACTTTAGCAGCAGCAGCAGCAGCAGCAGCAGCAGCAGCAGCAGCAGCAGCAGCAGAACAAGTTTTACCCAGTAAGCAAGGTGAAACTAGTCTGAGAGTTTGTTGTTTAGTCTCTCAGTCGTGTATGACTCTTTGTGACCCCATGGACTGTAGCCCTCCAGGCTCCTCTGTCTATGGAATTTTCCAGGCAAGAATACTGGAGTGAGTTGTCATTTCCTTCTCCAGGGGATCTTCCTGACCCAGGGATCGAACCCCTGTCTCCAGCTTTGGCAGGCAGATTCTTTACTGTTGAGCCTTGAGGGAAGCCCAAATTGGGGGTTAGAGGATCTCAAATCTGGTTTAGGGGAAAATGTAGAGTATTAAGTCACTGGGGAATGAGATAGGTTTACTTTTTTTGCCTGTAGCCCTGATAAATCTGGAAGGAACATCATGAAAGAAAAACGAACAATTCCTAATGTTGAATTTGATTAGCATAGAGTCTTTAAATGTGACCAGGTGAATCCAGTAATTTTTGTCAATTTTTCTAACTGCTGAATTGCAAGAAAGTACTGATTTAGAATCCTGAAATAATGAGGTTGTTAAATTTACATGAATTACTCTGGTTGTAGGAGTTTAACTGATTCATACAACTTCCTGAGACTGAATACTTAATTAACTGACAACTAAAATAACTTTATAGATTTATGCATGAAGAACACATTCCTAAATACCATAATGCTTATTTATTTATCACACTTTTGAGCTTCATGTATATGAAATCACATAGTACATACTCTTACGTGTCTGTTTTCTTTCAGCAATATGTTTTTGAGATTCATCCATGTTGATATGTACTGTGGTTCGTTAATTATCACTGCAGTACAATAGGCCATAATCTTTTCTGCTGTTGATGGGCATTTTAAAAAATTTTGTAACTGTTATAAATACTGATGTCATAAACATTCTCACACATGTACATTTTGTTGGGTTTACATCTAGGAGTTTAACACTAGGTCATAGGATATTTATATCCTGAACTTTACCAATAATGATAAATTATTTTCCACTTATACTAATTTATACTATCATCAGCAGTGTTTGACAGTTTTTTGTTGGTCACGATCCTCATAAACAATTGATATTATCAGATTTAAAAAACATTTAGACATTTCAGTGGCAGCTCACTTATATTGTAGATTTAATTTACATTTCCAAGGATACATAATGAGGTAGGTTTCTTTGCCTTTATTTAGTTTTATTCATTTGGATTTTCTCTTCTGTAAAGTGCCTAAGTCTTTCGTGCATTTTTAAATTGGTTGTCTTTTTCTTCAATTCAGTTCAGTTCAGTCACTCAGTTGTGTCTGACTCTTTGTGACCCCATGAATCGCAGCACGCCAGGCCTCCCTGTCCATCACCATCTCCCAGAGCTCACTCAGACTCATGTCCATCAAGTCCGTGATGCCATCCAGCCATCTCATTCTCTGTCGTCCCCTTCTCCTCCTGCCCCCAATCTCTCCCAGCATCAGACTCTTTTCCAATGAGTCAACTCTTCCCATGAGGTGTCCAAAGTACTGGAGCTTCAGCTTTAGCATCATTCCTTCCAAAGAAATCCCCAGGTTGATCTCCTTCAGAATGGACTGGCCAGATCTCCTTGCAGTCCAAGGGACCCTCAAGAGTCTTCTCCAACACCACAGTTCAAAAGCATCAATTTTTCGGCGCTCAGCCTTCTTCACAGTCCAACTCTCACATCCATACATGACCCCTGAAAAAACCATAGCCTTGACTAGACGAACCTTAGTCGGCAAAGTAATGTCTCTGCTTTTGAATATACTATCTAGGTTGGTCATAACTTTTCTTCCAAGGAGTAAGCGTCTTTTAATTTCATGGCTGCAGTCACCATCTGCAGTGATTTTGGAGCCCCCCAAAATAAAGTCTGACACTGTTTCCACTGTTTCCCCCATCTATTTCCCATGAAGTGATGGGACCAGATGCCATGATCTTCGTTTTCTGAATGTTGAGCTTTAAGCCAACTTTTCTGCTCTCCTCTTTCACTTTCATCAAGAGGCTTTTTAGCTCCTCTTCACTTTCTGCCATAAGGGTGGTATCATCTGCATATCTGAGGTGATTGATATTTCTCCCGGCAATCTTGATTCCAGCTTGTGTTTCTTCCAGCCCAGCGTTTCTCATGATGTACTCTGCATAGAAGTTAAATAAGCAGGGTGACAATATATAGCCTTGACGTACTCCTTTTCCTCTTTGGAACCAGTCTGTTGTTCCATGTCCAGTTCTAACTGTTGCTTCCTGACCTGCATACAGATTTCTCAAGAAGCAGGTTAGGTGGTCTGGTATTTCCATCTCCTTCACAATTTTCCACAGTTTATTGTGATCCACACAGTCAAAGGCTTTGGCATAGTCAATAAAGCAGAAATAGATGTTTTTCTGGCACTCTCTTGCTTTTTCCATGATCCAGCAGATGTTGGCAATTTGATCTCTGGTTCCTCTGCCTTTTCTAAAACCAGCTTGAACATCAGGAAGTTCACGGTTCACGTATTGCTGAAGCCTGGCTTGGAGAATTTTGAGCATTACTTTACTAGCATGAGAGATGAGTGCAATTGTGTGGTAGTTTGAGCATTCTTTGGTATTGCCTTTCTTTGGGATTGGAATGAAAACGGACCTTTTCCAGTCCTGTGGCCACTGCTGAGTTTTCCAAACTTGCTAGCATATTGAGTGTAGCACTTTCACAGCATCATCTTTCAGGATTTGAAACAGCTCAACTGGAATTCCATCACCTCCACTAGCTTTGTTCATAGTGATGCTTTCTAAGGCCCACTTGACTTCACATTCCAAGATGTCTGGCTCTAGATTAGTGATCACATCATCATGATTATCCGGGTCGTGAAGATCTTTTTTGTACAGTTCTTCCATGTATTCTTTTTCCTTATTGAATTGTAAAAGTTTTTGTTTTTCTTTTTTTTAAATAATATGAGTCCTACATTGATTGATCATAGGTATTACAGTTAGTGTTTTCTTCACTATGTGGCTTGCCTGTCACTTGTTTAATGGTGTTTTTAGGTGAGCTGAAGTTCAGTTTTACTAACAACTGAAGTTAATTCAATTCAGACTAATTTCCTAAGATTTTTGGTGGCTTCTCTCTTCTTTCTTTCTTTTGTTTCCATGTGTTTAATAAATCATTTTCTAGCTCAAAATCATGAAGATATTCTATATTATCATCCAAATGCTGTATTATTTTGCCTTTTGCAGTAAGGTCTATGATAGGTTTGAAATTGACTTTTTGTTTGCTGTGAAATGGTTTCCAGTTTTGTTTTTTCCCATATGTTTGCCCAGTTGTCCATGCACCATTTATTAAAAAAAACGTGGCCATTCTCACTGCTCTGCAATGTCATTTTTGTCATGAAGTGTTTTTATGTGCACAAGTCTATTTCTGTTCTTTCTGCTCTGTTTCCTCCGTTGTTTTGAATAATCTTTCACCAGAATCACAATCCTTTCATTATCTTAGTTTTATATTAAGTGTTGATACCCAGCAGAGGAAAATCCTCCCACCTTGTTCTTTGCTTTCAGAATGTCTAGAATAGAGACAATTCTTAGGCCTTGGCCTTTCCATATAAATCTCAGAATCAGTTTGTCAAATTACACACACACACACACACACACACTCACACACAACACACACGACCTGTTGATTCTTTGATTAAGATTGTGTTGAGCCTATACATCATTTTGAGGAGAATTAAGTCCTTATAACATTGATTCTTCTAACGTCTGAATATGATGGATATCCCTATTTCTTTACGTCTTCTTTTATTTTGTTCAACAAAGTTTAAGGGATTTATTTATCTTTTATTAGTTTTATTCCTTAGATATTTAATATTTTTGTTATTTTCAACCATATTTAAAGAATTGTTTAAAATAAATTTTTAGTGAAGTATGACACTCAAACAGAAAAATGCAGAGAACACAAATATTACAGCTGAATGAATTATCACTAAAACATACCCTGGCTATTACTACTTAAATAAAAAAGCAGAATATTGCCCATGACCCAGAAGTCATCCTCATGCCCTTCCCAGCTAGGATATCATCTCTCTTCACCAAACATGTCCTTTAATCTGATTTCTAACACTACAGATAAATTTGCATCTTTGAATTTGATTTAATTTTTTAACATGGCTTTGCCTCAGCAATATATATCGGAGAAGGCAATGGCAGCCCACTCCAGGACTCTTGCCTGGAAAATCCCATGGATGGAGGAGCCTGGTAGGCTGCAGTCCATGGGGTCGCTATGAGTCAGACACGACTGAGCGACTTCCCTTTCACTTTTCACTTTTCATGCACTTTCATGAAGGAAATGGCAACCCACTCTAGTGTTCTTGCTTGGAGAATCCCAGGGACGGGTGAGCCTGGTGGGCTGCTATCTATGGGGTCACACAGAGTCAGACACGACTGAAGTGACTTAGCAGCAGCAGCAGCAGCAATATATATAGATACATAATTTATTTTTATTGAAGGATAATTGCTTTACAATATTGTGTTGGTTTCTGCCATACATCAACAAGAATCAGCCATAGGTATACATATGTCCCCTCCCTCTTGCACCCCCCTCCCATCTTCTACCCCATCCCACCCCTCAACAATATATTTTTGATACTCATCCATGTTCTTGCATGTAGCAATAGTTTATTCATTTTCACTGTAGTTCTGATTTACCCTACCTAATGACTACTCAGTTAACAACTCTTCATTATAATGGATTTTGAAAATTTTTTCCACTTTTTTGAAATGACTTCTTTTTATTCAGTAAAATGACTTTTTCAACCCTAAAGCATACTAAATGAATATGCTATAGGAAGTGATATTTTAACATTTGATTTCAGGCAGACACATCCACCAAAATTCTTGAACAGTTGTTCCTAGTCAGAGAATGTCATATGGGACAGATTCTAAATTTCTGTCATATTTGCATGAAACCAAAATGTGTTTGTTTTGAATGGACATGAAGGGAAGGCAGAAGTGATATCTCCCATGACTCTTTAGACTGCTATGTTTCTATTTGCTTCCAAGAAATCTCATTTTAGCCTTTATTTTATTCTCTATTTTGTTTTATTATGCTTAATTTATGTTACTTTGCTTAATTATAAATGCAGTCTGAGTGCAAAAACCATAACCACCAAAATGTTGAAAGGTTGCTATAAAAAATGATTCAGAATACCATGTTATAGGGCTTCCCTGGTGACTCAGATGGTCAAGAATCTGCCTGCAATGCCGAAGACCTGGGTTTGATCCCTGGGTCAGGAAGATCTCCTGGAGAAGGGTATCGCTACCCACTCCAGTATTCTTGCCTGGAAAATTCCATGCACAGAGGAGGCTGGTGGGCTACAGTCCATGGAGCCACAAAGAGTTGGATACAACTGATCAACTAACACATAAACACCATGATATCACTTATAAGTGGAATCTAAAATGTGTGTGCTTAGTTGCTCAGTTGTGTCTGATTCTTTGTGATCCCATGGACTGTAGCCAACCAGGCTCCTCTGTCCATGGGGTTTCTCCAGCAAGAATACTGGAGTGGATTGCCATGCCTCTTCCTCCAGGGGATCTTCCCAGCCCAGGGATCGAACCCAGGTCTCCCACACTATGGTCAGATTCTTTACTGTCTGAGCTACCAGGGAAGCCCAGAATCTAAAATATAATACTGATAAACTTATTTATACAACAGAAACAGAATCCAGACATAGAAAACCAACTTTGTGGTAACTGCTATATATAAAATTAATGACAAGGTTCTACTATATATCACAGGGAACTATATTCAATATCTATATTCAATAAGATATTCAATCTTATAATAAACCATAATGGAAAAGAATATGAAAAATAATATATATATGTATATACACACAAATATATTTCAAAATCACTTTGCTGTACACCAGAAGCTAACACAATATTGTAAATCAACTATACTTCAATAAGCAAATTGGTGTAGAAAAAGAAAAAAGAAAGAATACAATAAATCTTATATCACATT
The DNA here is from genome assembly GCF_023091745.1 of Budorcas taxicolor. Classification (NCBI taxonomy): domain Eukaryota; kingdom Metazoa; phylum Chordata; class Mammalia; order Artiodactyla; family Bovidae; genus Budorcas; species Budorcas taxicolor. The sequence goes on from NC_068913.1 coordinate 18,300,776, forward strand.
ATATTTTATGTGCAAACTACTTTTTAACTATGTTTTTTCACTTATATAAACTTGTTTTCATTGTTCATTTGATACATATTCTATCTGTGAATATTATTTGAGCCTATATAATTGGAATAAAATGCATTAGTTTTTTCTCTTAACACCAATGGAAATATTTTTTATTGAATGTTCTTGCTTTAGTAGCTGTAGTATTGTGATTTATAACATGAAATATACATTTGGTCTTCTTTCACTGCTCCTGGCACATAGCTCTTAAAATTGTGGGAACTTCCTAAATTGAGAGTTATAAAGGTGTTTTTTGTAATGTTAATGATGTGACTTTTGGATCTCACCTAAGGATGAGGCCTGGTTGTCAGGAGAACCAACCATGTGATTGGAGAATTGGAATGTTCTAACCCATTGAGAAGGGGATAAGGGCCAGAGGTTGAATAGATTGCCAGTGGTCAATCACTCATGCCTGTGTAATGAAGTCTAGTCAGTCAGTTCAGTTCAGTTGCTCAGTCGTGTCTGACTCTTTGCGACCCCATGGACTGTACCACACCAGGCCTCCCTGTCCTTCACCGACTCCTGGAGTTTACCCAAACTCATGTCCATTGAGTCAGTGATGCCATCCAACCATCTTATCCTCTGTTGTCCCCTTCTCCTCCTGCCTTCAATCTTTCCCAGCATCAGGGTCTTTTCAAATGAGTCAGCTCTTGGCATCAGGTGGCCAAAGTATTGGAGTTTCAGCTTCAACGTCAGTCCTTCCAATGAACACCCAGGACTGATCTCCTTTAGGATGGACCGGTTGGATCTCCTTGCAGTCTAAGGGTCTTCTTCAAGGGTTGTAGTCAAGAGTCTTCTCCAACACCACAGTTCAAAAGCATCAATTCTTTGGCGCTCAGCTTTCTTTATAATCCAACTCTCATGTCCATACATGACTACTGGAAAACCATAGCCTTGACTAGACAGACCTTTGTTGGCAAAGTAATGTCTCTGCTTTTTAATATGCTGTCTATGTTGGTCATAACTTTCCTTCTAAAGGAGTAAGCATCTTTTAATTTCACTCGCTATCTACAGTAATTTTGGAGCCCCTCAAAATAAGGTCAGGCACTGTTTCCACTGTTTTCCCATCTATTTGCTATGAAGTGATGGGACTGGATACCATGATCTTAGTTTTCTGAATGTTGAGCTTTAAGCCAACATTTTCACTCTCCTCTTTCACTTTCATCAAGAGGCTTTTTAGTTCATCTTCGCTTTCTTCCATAAGGGTGGTATCATCTGCATATCTGGGGTTATTGACATTTCTTGCAGAAATCTTGATTCCAGCTTGTGCTTCATCCACCCAGTGTTTCTCATGATGTACTCTGCATATAAGTTAAATAAGCAGGGTGACAATATACAGCCTTGACGTACTCCTTTTCCTATTTGGAACCAGTCTGTTGTTCCATGTCCAGTTCTAACTGCTGCTTCCTGACCTGCAGATTTCTCAAGAGGCAGGTCAGGTGGTCTGGTAGTCCCATCTCTTTCAGAATTTTCCATAGTTTATGTTATCCACAGTCAAAGGCTTTGACATAGTCAATAAAGCAGAAATAAATGTTTTTCTGGAACTCTCTTGCGTTTTGCATGATCCAGCAAACGTTGGCAATTTGATCTCTGGTTCCTCTGCCTTTTCTAAAACCAGCTTGAACATCTGGAAGTTCACGGTTCATAGATTGCTGAAGCCTAGCTTGAATTTTGAGCATTACTTTACTAGTGTGTGAGATGAGTGCAGTTGTGTGGTAGTTTGACCATTCTTTTGCATTGCCTTTCTTTGGGATTGGAATGAAAACTAACCTTTTCCAGTCCTGTGGCCACTGCTGAGTTTTCCAAATGAGCTGGCATATTGAGTGCAGCACTTTCACAGTTCCATCTTTTAGGATTTGAAATAGCTCAACTGGAATTCCATCACCTCCACTAGCTGTGTTCATAGTGATGCTTCCTAAGGCCTACTTGACTTTGCATTCCAGGACGTCTGGCTCTAGGTGAATGATCACACCATCATGATTATCTGGGTCATGAAGATCTGTTTTGTATAGCTCTTCTGCGTATTATTGCTGCCTCTTCTTAATATCTTCTTCTTCTCTTAGGTCCATACCATTTCTGTTCTTTATTGAGCCCATCTTTGCATGAAATGTTCCCTTAGTATCTCTAATTTTCTTGAAGAGATCTCTAGTCTTTTCCATTTTATTGTTTTCCTCTATTTCTTTGCAGTGATCACTGAGGAAGGCTTTTTTTTGTTGTTTTTATCCATCCTTGCTATTCTTTGGAACTCTGCATTCAAATGGGTATCTTTCCTTTTTCCCTTTGCTTTTTGCTTCACTTCTTTTCACAGCTATTTGTAAGACCTCCTCAGACAGCCATTTTTCTTTTTTGCATTTCTTTTTCTTGGGGATGATCTTGATCCCTGTCTCCTGTACAATGTCACAAACCTCCGTCCATAGTTCATCAGGGCCTCTGTCTGTCAGAGCTAGTCCCATAAATCTATTTCTCACTTTCTGTGTACAATTGTAAGGGATTTGACTTTGGTCATATCTGAATGGTCTAGTGGTTTTCCCTACTTTCTTCAATTTAAGTCTGAATTTGGTAATAAGGAGTTCATGATCTGAGCCACAGTCAGCTCCTGGTCTTGTTTTTGCTGATTGTATAGAGCTTCTCCATCTTTGGCTGCAAAGAATATAATCAGTCTGATTTTGGTGTTGACCATCTGGTGATGTCCATGTGTAGAGTCTTGTCTTGTGTTGTTGGAAGAGGGTGTTTGCTATGAACAGTGCGTTCTCTTGGCAAAACTCTCTCAGCCTTTGCCCTGCTTCATTCTGTACTCCAAGGCCAAATTTGCCTGTTACCCCAGGTGTTTCTTGACTTCCTACTTTTGCATTCCAGTCCCCTATAATGAAAAGGATATCTTTTTTGGGTGTTAGTTCTAAAAGGTCTTGTAGGTCTTCATAGCACTGTTCAACTTCAGCTTCTTCAGCATTACTGGTTGGGGAATAGACTTGGATTACTGTGATATTGAATGGTTTGCCTTGGAAACGAACAGAGATAATTCTGCTGTTTTTGAGATTGCATCCAAGGACTGCATTTCGGACTCTTTTGTTGACCATGATGGCTACTCCATTTCTTCTAAGGGATTCTTGCCCCTCAGTTCAGTTCGGTTCAGTTGCTCAGTCATGTCTGACTCTTTGTGACCCCATGCACACCAGGCCTCCCTGTCCATCACCAACTCCCGGAGTTCACCCTAACATTCTTGCCCAAGGTAGTAGATATAATGATCATCTGAGTTAAATTCACCCATTCCAGTCCATTTTAGTTTGCTGATTCCTAAAATGTCAACATGCACTTTTGGCATCTCCTGTTTGACCACTTCCGATTTGCCTTGATTTATGGACCTAACTAACACTCCAGGTTCCTATGCAATATTGCTCTTTCTCCATAAAACCCCTAAAGAACAGGATTGGGAGAGTTGCTGGGTTGGTGAACATGTGGAGACTGGGCCAGAGCAGCACTCTGAGAGGGCATGGAGGCACTGTCCCATTTCCCCCCACTTTGTCGTATGCAGTTTTTCCATTTGACTATTCTTGAGTTATACACTTTGATAATAAACTATTAATCTGGTAAATAAAATGTTTCTCTCAGTTCTGTAAGCCACTCTAATAAGGTAACTGAACCTAAGGAAGGCATTCCTGAAACCTTCCTTCAGTCTATAGCTAGTCAGAAGCGCAGGTGATAATGGAAGCCAGGGAGTGGTGCAGTCTCACAGGACAGAGTCGTTGACCTGTGAGACATGGTGCTGTTCCTGGGTTAGCAGTGTCAGAACTGAGTCAAATTGCAAAACACCCAGGTGGTGTCTGAGAATTGCTCGGTGATGTGGGAAAACCCCCTCACACACTGGAATTAGTGATGAGTCATCAGTGGCAGTGTTTGCAGGAATGAATTAAAATGATTCAACAAAGGATAGATATATTTCATTGTATAACTGTACCATTTGTCCATTCTATTGTTGATGGATTTTTTTTAAAAACTATTTTCCTATTTTTGGTAATTAAGAATGTTTCCATAAATATCCTATACAAGTTTTTTTGGTATCCATGTGCTCAGATTTCTGTTGGGTATACACTTAGGAGTGGTTTTTCTGGGTCACATGTATATGTCCAACTTTATTAGATAATGTCAAAGAGTTTTCAAAACTGCTTATGTCAGATAACATTTCTACAGCCAATGTATGAAAGTTATGGTTGCTCTCATTTTTGTAAGCACTTGGTATTGTCAGTTTTTTAGTCTTTTGAATATTGTCCATTCTGTCGGGTGTGATATGCCATTGTGGTTTTAACTTGTATTTCCCTGATTATTAAAAAGTTGAGCATATTTTCATAGGTCTACTGGCCATTTGGGTATTCTCCTGTGTCTTTTCAAGTAGTCTGTCCATCTGATAGGTGTATTGACTTACAGGCATTCCTTATGCTTCTGGATACCAGCCCTTTGTCTGTAACTGGTGTTTCAAGTGTGTTCTCGTATGTGTCTTATCTTTTGGTAAGCAGAAATAGTTAATTTTATTGAAGTCCAGTGTATCAATCTTCCCTTTACGGTTAGTGTTGTTAAATAAATCTTCACCTACCTCAAGGTCACAAAGTTGTTTTCCTGTGTTATCTTTGAGATGCTTGATAGTTTCACCTTTCACATTTAGATCTACAATCCACCTGAAACTGATTTTTTTTTTGGTGTGCTGTGAAGTGAGGGTCAAGTTTCATTGTTTTTCGTATGGATATCCAATTGACTCAGCACCGTCTTTTGAAGATATGACCGTTTCCTACTGCCTTACAGTGCCACATTTGTCATAAATCTAGTGATCATATATGTAAGTTTTTTTTTCCTGGACTCTCTACCCCTCCATTGATCTATGTGTCTATTATTGTATCCATAGCACACTGGCTTAATTCCTAGAGCTTTCTAATAAGCCCTGATAATTGGTGGAGTAAATCCCTCAGTTTTGTCTTCTTTATGCTTATCTTATTTGTTTTTGGTCTGTTGAATTTTATAAAAACTTGAGTGTCAGTCATCACACACAAGTGCACACACACTGCTATAATTTTGTTTGGAGTTACACTGAAAATAGATATGGTACATCCTTTTATTAGATTCTTAATTTCTTTCCATAGTATTTTTTTTTCTGTGTAGAAGTCTTATGTGTGTCTTTTAAAACAATTGTTTCTAAGTGTTTGACCTGTAGATCCTATTGTAGATTATGCTGTTTCAAAAACTTCATTTTGCAGTGTTTCACACCAGCACGAGTTTGGGTGAACTCTGGGAGTTGGTGATGGACAGGGAGGCCTGGCATGCTGCAATTCATGGGGTTGCAAAGAGTCGGACACAACTGAGCAACTGAACTGAACTGAACACCAACACGGAGAAATACAACTGATTTTGGTCTGATAACCAGTGACTTGATTAATTTCACTTATTAATTCTAATAACTTATTTGTAGATTCTTAATTCTCTACATTCTCAATTATATTGTCTGTGAATGATGACATTTTGATTTCTTTGGGATTCCCCTATTTCCTAAGGGTGGAGACATTTGAGGTCCCAGCCTAAAGTAGAGTGTGGTTTACCAAGTTTCCTAACCTTAATGGGTCTTGGACTCTTACTATTGCCTGCCTGGCCCTCTAACTGTGTTGCCAGTTGTGCAACTCAGCATCCCAGTTGTCCCTTCCAGGTAGAGATATGTTAACAGGAAAAAGCAGCCTACCAACTCTCCATCTCTCCCCTTTTGCCCGGGTATTTCTCACTCTCTTGTTAGCTCTTTGGCGCTTTTAAGAAGCTGTTTTAAAATTATTTCATCCACCATTTTCCAATTTGTCTTCAGTGAAAAGATTGGTATTGATTACCAAGTCTGCTGTTATCCAAAACAAAGGTTAATTAGATGTTTTTTTTCCAAGTCAACCTTGGGAGAGAAAGGGTACTGAGCCTGAGGACTAAATTCTGGTGTCTGTTTGGCAGAAAAGTGATGAATCATGAGTGAAGAGAGCTGACAGAGCCAGGTCAGAATGACCTGCTGGCTTTGGCTGTACTCTGGGGTTGGAATGAGCATGCATAAAGCCAAAATTTTAGAACTCTGTGTAACGGGATGGGAGTGAAGAGTACGTCTGGGTGCACATGGAAACTTCTTTCTTATCTATGCTAAACACAGTGATTGAAGTTTACACAAAGCTATTTCTCTCTCAAGCATCCATTTTCGTTTTTAATTCCAAAGAGTATAATGGCATACGGGAATCAGTTCACAGAAGTAAAACTGAGTTCTAAATTGTATACTTCAGATAAGTAGGTATGTAGGTATGATAGAGAAGGCCTTTTATGTGTTCAGGGACCAAGGATACCATTTGTTGAGTATGTTTATTTTAGAACATTGGCCAAGTCAGATCCACAAATTGTTGGTACGCAGAAATAATTCTGTTCTATAGAAACCTTATTGAAATGATATTCATTATAGCAGATCATAATTGTAGAAGTTCTCGGTTGGGATCTCAGATGTAACAGGCATTCCTATGAGATTCCACCTGAAACCTGATATAAAACTTTGTACTGAGTAGCTTGTCCTAGCCATCATCAAAAGTCTACAAACAGTAAATGCTGGAGAGAGTATAGAGAAAAGGGAAAGCACTATTTATAATAGCCAGGACACGTAAGCAACTTAAATGTCTGATGACAGATGAATAAATAAAGAAGACGTGGTATATAATGAAATATTACTCAGCCATAAAGAAGGATAAAATAATGCCAGATGCAACCACATGAGTGGACTTAGAGATTATCATATTAAATGAAGTAAGCCAGACAAAGAAAGATAAATAGCATATGATATGACTTATATGTGCAATCTAAAATAAAAAATGAAGTTTTATATATATAACTGAATTGCTGTGTTGAACACTTGAAACTAACATTGTAAATCACGTATGCTGCTGCTGCTGCTGCTGCTGCTAAGTCGCATCAGTTGTGTTCAGCTTTGTGCAACCCCAAAGACGGCAGCCCACCAAGCTCCTCTGTCCCTGGGAAAGAAAAAACAATAGCAGCCTTCCCTAGCAGAGGGCTGAACCAGGATGTATACCATGTCTGAGCCTTCTTGAAACGTTCTTCTCCTTTCCTTTCACTTTGTCCCTGAAAATAGAGTATTCGAAAAATACTTTATTTCATTAGGAAGTATTATCTCTTTAAATTTTTTCCTACCAAAAAAAAAGGGTAAAAAGAAAGATAAAATCCTTCACTGCTGATAGAGCTGAAGGATCAGCAATCAATTTAAATTTTCACATGAAAATGGCTGAAGGCCTCTGGGAATCTCTGGTTCCAACATTCATCCAGTTTCAGTTGATTCAGGGACACCTGAACATTGGAATCAGCTTTTCCCTTTCTTTGCTCTTTAAGAGTCTGGGGCTTTGTACATTCTTCATTAACTGTTATGAAAACTTCGTTTTTAACTATATAAGCATTTTCCACAAAGTAGTGTTTTACAGCCTTATTAGAGGCAACATTTTAAAGCTAAGGAATCTTTTCAATAAAAGTTAACGTGCTATAAAGTTAGAAACAGTCTGGCTTAGGTTATTACTAATCCCACGTGACTAAAACATCTGGATGAACTGTCATAGCTAATATTTTTCAAGTGAGATCCAAGCTAAAGATTGTCCATCCTATTAGTACTCTTTTGATTAGAACCCACCCTTTGTAACCAAACATTGTAAATGAATCTTTAATCACTAGTTATCAATACAGCATAAAGTAATATATCAGAATGCAGAAAAATCAGGGTAAAGAGAAAGTTTAATAAAATTATAAAAAGAGGGATAAAAATATAATAGGGCTTCCCTGGTGGCTCAGTGGTAAAGAACCCACCTGTCAATACAGGAGACTCCAGAAAAATCCCTGGGTTGGGAAGCTCCTCTGGAGAAGGAAAGGGCAACCCGTTCCAGTATTCTTAGCTGAAAAATTGCATGGACGGAGGAGCCTGGTGGGCTCAGTCCAAGGGATCACAAAGAGTTAGACCCAACTTAGCAACTAAACAACAACAACAACCAAAAATATAATAAGAAGGACTACCTAACAACAACAGCAACAACCACAAATACCTCACACAATCACATCACTTATGCACATACTTGTGAAAGTATTCCCTTCCCTGTCCCACCCCCAGAAATTAATTTAATTAAATGGGCAAAATCTCAAATATAATTGATCTTATATACTGCATTCTACTGCCCAAGAAAGCCCCCTCTATTTTTTTAAATTAATTAATTTATTTTAATTGGAGGCTAATTACTTTACAATATTGCAGTGGTTTTTGCCAAACACTGACATGGATCAGGCATGGGTGCACATGTGTTCCCATCCTGAACCCGCCCCCCCACCTCCCTCCCCATCCCATTCCTCAGGGTATTCCCAGTGCACCAGCCCTGAGCACCCTGTCTCATGCGTCAAACCTGGACTGGCAATTTGCTTCGCATATGATAATATACATGTTTCAATGCTACCCTCTCAAATCATCCCACCCTTGCCTTCTCCCACAGAGTCCAAAAGACTGTTCTTTACATCTGTGTCTCTTTTGCTGTCTCGCATACAGGGTCATCATTACCATCTTTATAAATTCCATATATATGCATTAGTATGCTGTATTGGTGTTTTTCTTTCTGACTTACTTCACTCTGTATAATAGGCTCCAGTTTCATCCACCTCATTAGAACTGATTCAAATGCATTCTATTTAATGGCTGAGTAATATTCCATTGTGTATATGTACCACAGCTTTCTTATCCATTCGTCTACCAATGGACATCTAGGTTGCTTCCATGTCCTGGCTTTTATAAACAGTGCTGCGATGAACATTGGGGTACATGTGTCTCTTTCACTTCTGGTTTCCTTGGTGTGTATGCCCAGCAGTGGGATTGCTGGGTCATATGGCAGTTCTATTTCCAGTTTTTAAAGGAATCTCCACACTGTTCTCCATAGTGGCTGTACTAGTTTGCATTCCCACCAACAGTGTAAGAGGGTTCCCTTTTCTCCACACCCTCTCCAGCATTTATTGTTTGTAGACTTTTGGATAGCAGCCATTCTGACTGGCGTGAAATGGTACCTTATTGTGGTTTTGATTTACATTTCTCTGATAATGAGTGATGATGAGCATCTTTTCATGTGTTTGTTAGCCATCTGTATGTCTTTTTTGGAGAAATGTCTAGTTCTTTGACCCATTTTTTGATTGGGTCGTTTATTTTTCTGGAATTGAGCTGCAGGAGCTGCTTATATATTTTTGAGATTAATTCTCTGTCAGTTGCTTCATTTGCTATTATTTTCTCCCATTCTGAAGGCTGTCCTTTCACCTTGCTTATGGTTTCCTTCATTGTGCAAAAGCTTTTAAGTTTAATTAGGTCCATTTGCTTATTTTTGCTTTTGTTTCCATTACTCTGGGAGGTGGGTCATAGAGGATCCTACTGTGATTTATGTCAGAGAGTGTTTTGCCTATGTTCTCCTCTAGGAGTTTTACAGTTTCTGGTCTTATGTGTAGATCTTTAATCCATTTTGAGTTTATTTTTGTGTATGGTGTTAGAAAGTGTTCTACTTTCATTCTTCTACAAGTGTTTGACCAGTTTTCCCAGTGCCACTTGTTAAAGAGATTGTCTTTTGTCCATTGTATATTCTTGCCTCCTTTCTCAAAGATAAGGTGTCCACAGGTGCGTGGAATTCTCTCTGGAAGAAAGCCCCTTTGTTTTATGTGGTGGTGGTGAATGCAAATAATAAGGGAGGTCAAAGGAACACAGAGTCCATTTACTTTTCTAGTTGGTTTAAAAGGTTTACAAATTTTGTGGCTTTGAAAAATAGTGACTATTCTACAGCCACATTTTATGCTATTGACTTGATATTTTGATATAAATTGAATAAACCCTGGGTGTAGTTTTTGTGTCCCATTAATTCTTGTAGAATATTCCCCAGTAAAGTTTCTCAATGGGAAAGACTAAACTGATGTCATGAATGAATGATTCTCAGATGAAAGTGCCTTAATGGCAGTGAAAACAGTAAAAAGAATTGGCATAGCACCTTGGGAGCCAAACTTTGGAGAAATGTGAATAAGGCACAAAGAAGTGGTTAAAAAAATTCCAAATTATAGTTTCTTTAGAATAACACCTTGTGTGGTGTCAGCATATGACAGGTATTGCTGTTGTGCTATATTGAAATACCTTGAGGCAAAATATTGGGACTACATTCATTTTGATGGAAACAAGATTTCTAAGGCTGATAGCCCTTGTAACATATGGAGACATACTTCAGCTACACACGATTAAATAGGCTCCATTTGGAAGCAAGGAAAGGAAGGATGGCAAAGATTGGAAACTCAGGCATTCACTAAAGAAAACAGGAAAGTAACAATTCTAAGACTCATGTAAGTGACTAACACTTTTTTGAATTATAAACAACTACTTGAGACACTTGGACAACTAACTATAATTTCCATTACTTTACACTGTTTTCTAACTATTTCTTGACTAGCGCTGGGCAGAGTAAAATTTGGACAGCCCAGTGGGCTTTCTTCCATCACCATGAAATCCTCACAAACTTGCTTGAAGGCTGCCTTAATATGTGTTACCAGAAGAGACGACAGCTACGCAGCAGTTGCTGGGGACACTGAGGTGACCAAAGCGTAGGTGTTTCCTTCAAAGTTACCGTGGCTTGTTGGCAAATAATTGCAAAACACACTGGACACTCAGTGCAAAAGAGGTTTGTACAAAGCAGAGATTCAGGGAAGTAGGGAGGGGGTAAGGTGGAGGCAGCTGTAGGGAAGGCATAGGAGCAAGCCCAGAAAGAGGTGCCCTTGAGCTAAATACCTATGCAGGAGCAGGAGCTCACCGGAGAGGGAGGAAAGGAAAGGCATTTGAGAGGCAGGTGAGTTCACAGACCTGGAGGTGTTTAACCGATCAGCAATGCACAAAGAGCAGGGGAGGAGACTGGGAATTGCTGGTGAGAGGGTGCCGAAATGCTCACTGAGGATGACGGGTTGCAGATTCAGATGTTGTCCGGTGGGCCGGCAGGGCGCATGCGAACATTCTGCACAGAAGTGTACAATTATTCCATTCACTTTTTGGAAAGACCGTTCTGTCTGTCCTGTTGAGAGCAATTGGAGGAAGCAAGTCCAGAGAAAGAAAGGTGAATTGGGAGGCCATTGCTAGAAAAGAGGATTTGAATCAGAACAGAGCTGTAGTACATAAAGATGTGACGATAACAACGAAATTTCAGACTAGGGTTATGGTGGTTTAACTTACTAGGACAGGGTATACAGGTTTAGGAAAGAAGGTAATTAGATGAGCTTTGAGCTTCCTGTGTTTGTCATCCTAGGTGATATCTTGGTTGATTAATGATAGAATAGAAGACAGGTAGAGGGTGGAATGGCTTGGCATTGACCTCCAATGCAGATGAATGTGCAGCCAGGAAGGCTGGCAGAGTACCTCTCTGGAAGGCATTCATCACCTGTATCTGACGTTTAGGAGAAGCAGCAGCTTCCTCCTTCCACTCTGTGGCGTTGCCAATCCCATCTCCTAGCATTGCAGCAAATGTGGCTTTTAAAAGAAAAATATCCCTTGGAAGTTTAATGGGCTGCCAGTCACTTTCAATTTCATGGAAAATAGAACTTCCATATGTACAAGCTGGATTTAGAAAGGGCAAAGAAACTAGAGATCTAATTACCAACATCAGTAGGATCATAGAAAAAGCAAGGGAATTAAAAAAAATCTGCTTCATTGACTACACTAAAGCTGAGTGGATCACAACAAACTGGAAAATTCGTAAAGAGAAGGGAATACCAGACCATCTTACTTGCCTCCTGAGAAATCTATTTGCGGGACAAGAAGCAGCAGTTAGAATTGGACGCAGAACCATGGCCTAGTTCAAAACTGGGAAGTGAGCACGTCAAGGCTGTATATTGTCACCCTGCTTATTTAACTTATATGCAGAGTACATCATGGGAAATGTCAGGCCGGAAGACTCACAAGCTGGAATCAAGATTTCCAGGAGAAATATCAGCAACCTCAGATATGCTCTCCTGGTGGCTTCCTTTGGGCTTCCCTGGTGGCTCAGATGGTAAAAAAATTCACCTGCAGTGCAGGAGACCCGAGTTCAATCCTTGGGTTGGGAAGATCCCCTGGAGAAGAGCATGGCAACCCACTCCAGTATTCTTTCCTGGAGAATTCCCATGGACAGAAGAGCCTGGTGGGCTACAGTCCATGGGGTCTCAAAGAATTGGACACAACTGAGTGACTAACACATACACAAAGTGGGAACAGTGATAGATACTCTTTTCTTGGGCTCCAAAATCGCTGTTGATGGTGACTGCAGCCAGGAAATTAAAAGACGCTTGCTCCTTGGAAGAAAAGCTATGACAAAGCTAGACGGTGCATTAAAAAGCATAGATACCACTTTGCCCACAAAGATCCATATAGACAAAGCTATGTTTGGTTTTTCCAGTAGTCATGTACAGATGTGAGAGTTGGACCATAAAGAAAGCTGAGTGTTGAATTGATGCTTTCGAATTGTGGCACTTGCTAGAGAAGACTCTTGAGAGTCCCTTGGACTGCAAGGAGATCAAACCAGTCAATGCTAAAGGAAATCAACCCTGAATATTCATTGGAAGGACTGATGCTAAAGCTCCAGTACTTTGGTGACCTGATATGAAGAGCTGATTTATTGGAAAAGACCCTGATGCTGGGAAAGATTGAGGGCAAGAAGAGAAGTGGGTGACAGAGGATGACATGGTTGGATGGCATCACTCAATGGACATGAGTTTGAACAAACTCTGGGAGATAGTTAAGGACAGAGAAGCCTGCTGCTGCTGCTGCTGCTGCTGCTGCTGCTGCTGCTGCTGCTGCTGCTGCTGCTGCTGCTAACTCGCTTCAGTCGTGTCCGACTCTGTGCGACCCCATAGACGGCAGCCCACCAGGCTCCCCTATCCCTGGGATTCTCCAGGCAAGAACACTGGAGTGGGTTGCCATTTCCGTGCTGCAATTCATGGGGTCACAGAGTCGGACGTGACTGAGAGACTGAACAACAGTAATTAGCTGAGCTGATCTTAGATTTGGAGGGAATGGAAGGAACTAGTTTGGGAACATGAGGGGAACTGGAATTACCGGATGGTGGCAACTAGGCAGCTGGGGGTGCATAATGTCACCCAAATTAGGGGATTAGGGTAAATAAAAGCCAAGTTTCAGAAGGAACAAGTCTAGATAAGGAGGTTGGAGAGCCCAATTACAGCACTTGGGAATTTTTTAAAAGATGTTCCTGTTTGCTTTAATGTTCCTAATCTTCAACAATTGGAGTACAGTTGAAAGAACCTGACATTTATGTCCTAAGTGCTTTTATAAACAAAGATTTAATTAAATTAATTTATTTACTTAACTGTGCTGGGCCTTTGTTGCTGCATGAGGGCTTTCTTTTATCTGTGGTGAGCATGGGCCGCTCCGCTCTAGTTGCGGTGTGCAGGCTTCTCATTGTGGTGGAGTCTCTGGTTGTGGCGCGTGCGCTGTACGTATGTGGGCTTGCATAGCTGTGGCTCTTGGACGCGAGAGCACAGGCTCAGTGGTTGTGGCACATCGGCTTTGTTGCTGTACAGCATGTGGGATCCTCCAGGACCAGGGACTGAACCGTGTTCCCCGCATTGGCAGGGAGACTCTCAACCCCTGGACCACCAGGGAAGCCCCATCCTACTTGCCTTTAATTTAAGGTAGATACGATCATATCTGTGAGTCCATATTACAGATGAAAAACCCAAGGCTTGGAGAGTTGAATAACTGGCTAAGTGGCAGAGCTGGGTATTTTTGCCCAAATATCCACAGTACTCTTGCTACTCTCTCATATTGGATTCTGAGATGAGAGAGGAAAAGAAAATTAATGGGATGAACATAGATATTAAAGGGAAAGAGTGGGCTATATTACTCAAACATATTTGATGGCTATAAGTCTTTGGAAAAGATGATCTCATAACTTCTGTTTCAGTCCCTGTATTCAAGCCTCTTCCTAGATCCTCAGATCTCAGACCAGTGTTCTCAGAGTTGCATTTAAAATAAGCCAAGTCTGAAAATCATTATTTTACTTTGTTAAGATGTCGATCAATCATTGATTATAAGCTATCCATCCAGTTGCTTTGCTTCCCAAATTATCTTACATAGTGGGAACATATTGACAGCACTATGTTTTAAGTATATTTAGATTAGAGGGTTTATAATTTTAAATGTACTTAAATTTCATGATCTCATTCAGTCCTCAACATCACCCTACAAAGTGATAGTGGTTTTTGTTGTCGCTGTGGTTTGTTTTTGGTTTGTAAATTTCAGAGTTGAAATGGAAGATCAGAGAGGTTAAGTGACTTCCTTAGCCCCACACAGCAAAGTAGAGTTGGTGCCGGTCCTAGAAAAAGCAGTTTCCCAATTGGCTCAATGGTAAAGAATCTGCCTGCCAATGCAGGAGAAGCAAGAGATGTGGGTTCAGCCCCTGGGTCAGGAAGATCCCCTGGAGGAGGAAATGACAACCCACTTCAGTATTCTTACCTGGAGAATCCCCATGGACAGAGGAGCCTGGTGGGACTGAGCACGTGTGTGTGCACACACGCGCGCACACACACACGAAAAAGTATGTCTTTGGCTTATTACCAATATTCTTTCTATCATACCACATAGATGTAGTGATGTGTGTTCATAGATTTAGAGAGAGAGATGGAAAGGGAAGGAGAATATTTATAACAGAAAAGGAAAGCAATGCAAGATCCAATAAAAATCCAGGGAACTGAGCTTCTTTTCTTTCAAATGCATCATTTATGTCTTTCAGACATTCATTCTTTTGTTTTGTCCAACTTTTTCTCAAAGATCCTTAGGGTCTCAAGATTTCAGTGAAGTTCCATGGATGTAGCCACACAGGCTGTCTCTGAAGGGCTCTGGAGGCTGGGGAGTTAATGGAGCTCAGAAGTTCACTGCACTGCAGTCACCACAGCGGAGTTACAGTTTTCTCGCTGATAATGAGCTGAGTTTGCTCCATTGTCTAAAAGAGACCCACTATATGTATGAGGCTGCTGCTTCTGCTAAGTCACTTTAGTCATGTCTGATTCTTTGTGACCCTATGGACTGGGTCACCCCGCCAGGCTCCTCTGTCCATGGGATTCTCCAGGCAAGAATACTGGAGTGGGTTGCCATTTCCTTCTCCAGGGGATCTTCCCAACCCAGGAATCGAACCTGAGTCTCCTGCTTTGCAGGCAGATAGTTTATCCTCTGAGCCACCAGGGAAGCCCCAATATATGATGCTACTTAATGTAAATGACAGCAACTGTGAATGGCATACCAGTGAGGCTGACTCTAGGGGGCAAAACTCCTAATATCCCTTGGATTAAATACTATTAGCTTTAGTGGGTACCAGTCCAAGTGCCTGCGTTTTCAAAGTGCAGTGGCTTAATCTTTACCAAGTAATTCAGCCATCAGACCCTTCCAGGGCTTTCCTTCAGCACTTCCACGCTTCTTAGGAAATACTGATTTCTGTTGATTGATCATTGTTGACCAAGGATTAAGTGGTTGCTATTCTATCTTTGCAGAGGAGAAAAGGTGGCATCCAGGCATGCCTACACAGCTCAGTGACACCTTTCCCCTGGTTGTCTTGCTACCACTGCTGCTGTTGAAGGCAGGCTAATTAGTTAGTTCCTTCCAAAAATATCCATTTAAATATGCATGTGCCAAGTTAAAATATCTTCATAATACAGCTTTTAAAGTACAGAGAGAAAACTGATCCAAGTGTCTCTTTTCCATTGAATGCCATGGTTTTAAAGATAAAAAAACCTGTTTCAGTCAAATTAAAAAAAATCTGTCAAAGTATTACCTGCATAAATAATGGTGAAATAGTTAAAACTACACCTACAGCTGACTCAGGGTCATTACTTTTCCTTTTTAAGAGGCATAGCTAATATAAGTAAGTAGACCAAAGAGGATATTTAAGATATATCCATATATTGCCTTTTGTTAATATCTTTAACCCTGGAAAATCATGTCCATAATCATAGCTCATTATCTTAATTAGATCTGCCCTACATTATCTCACAATTTATTCTCATTACTTCATAGATGATCAGCCTCCCAAAAAGGATGTGAGCAGAATTTTCTGATTTTTATTGTGATAGTGTCTGTCTTCTCTTTCAAACTCTATTTAGATCTTTGGGGTGTTATAATAGTGATGCTATATTTAATTAAAAATTACATTAGAAAGATATTAATATTCATTCTGATGACTGAACACAGGATTAACTCAAGAATTCAAATCTCTATAATGGCTACTGAGGTGAACTCTGCTGGGATGCCCATAAAAACAGAGATGAATCATAAAAATGGCTAAAAATCGATGCATTCCTGTCTACTGTTCTGCTCTGTATATAGGCAGCAGGCCTCTTCAGTAACAAATCATTTTCATGTGTGCTTGCCTCGGAGTGTGACAGCACCCGATGTACTTGACCCATAACCCTGCCCTCAGTCTCGCACCTCTTAAGGGATCTTGACTCCATTGCCAGAAAGCTATACTTTCTCTCTTCCACTGTCCCCCTCATTTATCCGGGATGAGTTGTGTTTCTAATTGCGTGTCAGTTAAAATGAATTTATAATTTTTTGAGGTAGGAAATATGTATTGCACTTTCAACATTGCGGCTTGTAATACAGATTCTGGAGAAAAACCACAGTTGAGGGAGGCAAAATTATAACTACTTACGCAAAATGGGAAGAAAAAAATTGCTAAGTTAAGGTTAGCATCTGTTTGTGAGGTTAGTTCTAAGAGCATTAAGGGCATAAAATATTGAGGCAAATATAGACACTGTTGGGCCAATTCTGGGTTCCTCTGTGGCAGGCTGGTTCTGTAGGAAGGGAAAGTCATGTGACAGGGCAGATAATTAAGATCATGGAAGTTCACCGTGGGATGAGGCTTGGGCAGTGGATTCATGGGCAGAGCACAAGTCCCAGCAGAGCAGAACGCCACCTCAGGGAGAGGACCTTGGCTGACGGATCCAAAGTCTTTGCTGGCTACTGTTGGTTCTTTTCCAGACAACTGTTTCATGGCAAATGTGGTGGGAAAAAAAATGAAGAACAAAACCAAATTTTGTTGTATCTTAAAGGTCTTCTTGGAAGAGAGGATAGCACAGTGTGGTGCAGAGAGCCCTAAGCTGAATCAGAAGTAATTTCTATTCCTTCTTTGCTTATGAGAAATTAACCAAATTGCATAACCTCTTTGGGCCCCGTATTTCTCCTCTCTGAAATTAGGAGGTTGAAGTGAACAATAATCACTAAAACCCTTCCAGCTGTAGAGTCCTGAGAAACTGATGGCGAGTCTAAGTTTCTGCCATACATACAGTATCATGATAAACGCCATAGTGGATTGATTGTAAAAATGGTGTCAGTCATTTCCCTGTCAGCAGCTGCCACCTCGCAATTGACTTGGCAGATTTTCCTATCAAGAGGTGGCATCTGTACCCTCACCCCTTAATATGACCTGACCTTGTGATTTGCCTTGATTTACAATATTGGGTGACTCCCCAGGTGGCTCAATGGTAAAGAATCTGCCTGCCTATGCAGGAAACACAGGACGCACTGGTTCGATCCCTGTATCTGGAAGATCCCCTGGAGGAGGAATAGGAATACTCCAGTATTCTTGCCTGGACAACCAAGGACAGAGGAGCCCAGCAGGCTACCTTCCATGGGATCACAAAGAGTTGGACGTGAATGAGCATGCATGCATGCACATGAGTGGAACTGATACTGCTCCAGGTCCAAGCCTAGGCCTCAAGAAGTTCTGTGCTCTTTTGCGTGCTCTCTCTCTCTCGCTCTTAGATCCTACCTTCATCATGAGGACAAGCCCGGGTGAATTGGGTGAATTCACTGGAGTTGTGTGAGAAACATGTGGAGGAAAGCTGAATCATTTCAGCCACAGCCACTTGGTTCAGCAAGTCCCCACGGACCTGTTTGTTGACCACAGACACGTCAGTGAGCCCAGATGAGATAAACCAAGCTTAACCCAGGTCACCAGAGCTGTGACTCCTAGACTTGTGAGAAATAATAAATGGTTCTTGTATTATGCCAATAAATTTGGGATGTCTTTATACAATAAAAAATTACCTTGTGCATGAGATTTCTCTGGCTCTACCCCCGACTCATTCACCCAAGAATTCAGTTGCTGGTAAAGTCCTCTCTTCCTGATCCCAACTATTTCTTAGGGCCTTTAGGCAGTGTTTCATAAGTGCTCATGAAAAGTCTGGTGATAGTCCAGCCAAATAGTCAGCCAAATAGCCCCCACCGGGACCTACCATCAGCTCTGCTGGACACTGCTGTTCCAGCTGGAGCGTGGATACCACACTGGTGGCAGGCATTGCTCCTTCCTGCTACTACTAGCTGGTACTGTGGCCCCAATCAACAAGTGCTTTGGGGTGCCAAAGCTCTGTTGAGGGAAGAGTGGCCAAGTTACAGAAATGCTTTGTTTGTTCTATTCTCTGTTACATGGTTATCAAGTCTGTAATGTCTTAAGCTTTGTCTTACCAAAGACCTAATGTGTTAAAAGAAGTTTAAATTAAATAAATTTTAGGTTTTATTTCTTGTCCCTTGTCTTCCTAGGGCTTAGAGACTGGATCAGAGAAAGGAATGAGTGAAGGTGACATGTAACACCCAGAACACCTTTCCCTTGCAATGATTAAAGTTTTGGTGAACATTGTCATGCCCAACTCTTTCCTTTCTAAGGATGAGTGTTTTCCTGGGAGCCTCCTTTGTACTCCCAGTAAATGCGCTTCGGGAAGTTTGCCATGCCATCATATAAGGGTCACACAGATGTGTTCACATTCTGGCCCAGGACGAAGCTAGGATATCCTGATTGTGATTGTTTTGAAATCTGCTTCTTGTATCCAGAGAGGGGAACACTGGGAGCCAAGAGGTGGTTACTCAAGTGTCACTTAGGTATCGGCTGCTTCTCATTGCAATGTGCATTTTTGTTTGCACATAATGTCTTAATATTTCAATTCACTTTAACCCAAACACTGACAGAACCTTCAAACCCATTCTTCTCCATTCATTCACACCAAAAATCTTAGTCATGAGCGTAGGTCCTGCTAAAAACTTTGTGAGGAGAATGAAGATAAGGTTTATATTATATAATATATTAGTTGATTTAATCTAAGTTCTGCTATGATAATATATAAACCCTTGAATCCTAGTGACTCTACACAAATAATACACTTTTCTCCCTCAGACAGAATGTGGTGTCCTCCTCCATTTTTTCCAGCTTCATGGAGATATAACTTGACATATGACATTGTGTAAGTTTAAAGTATATGCTTCAATTTGATATACTTATTTATTGGAAAATGATTACTACCACCATATTAGCTAACACCTTCATCATATATCACTACCATTTCCTTTTTGTAGTGAGAGCATTTGAGATTTACTCTTCTAGCTAACTTTAAAGTATGTAAGATAATATTATTAACTATCATCACTATACCCCTTCTCCATATTGTAGCTGCACCGTCTGGATCACATAGCCTCCAAAGTCACCAGAGCAGGAAAAAGGAAAGAACAGGAGAACATTTAGGAAGGAAGCTACATAATCCGTTTGGTTTACTTTGCACTGGCGTGATCTGGTTGCATGATCCCACTTAGGTGCATGGGGCTTGGAAATGTAGAGAAACACATTAATATTAGGTAGGCTCTTTTAGTCTCTCCACTGTCTGCCTTTCTAGTCATCAAATTTCCAACTACTCCTTTTTCACACATATACAACATCTCAACCCAGTCTTAGGAGAGACAACCCAAAGTCCAATCCAGTCACTACGTCAAGTTCTATGGAGTACATGGGTCTCTTCGTGAGGTCTGTGTGAAGGTCTTTGGGATCAGATGACCTGTGAACTAAAAGGAAAATTACAGCCTTCCCACCTCTGTTGGATATACATTGGTGGAAAGGGGCAGGATAGTCATGGCACACATGGAAAGGGGACGACTTATTTGGAAAGAGGAAGACGGAGGACACGCAGCAACGATGAAGCCCCTCTTCTCTCTCCTGTGGTGTGTGTTCCTGGATGAGGCCTTAGTGCTGAGCTTTGAGAGCACTTGTACTCCAGCTGTACTCCACGGCTGCAAACTCTTCCCTCTGAGATGTTCCTTCTTTGCCATCACCCTCTTTAGCACCTCTGAAGTGGGTAGAGGGAAACATGGGCTCCTTGCGAGCTGCACAGTTTTTTTCAGCAACCTTCTTTCTCATGGAGCACTGGGGACCCAAGAGTTGCAAAGCTCAAAATGTCAGTAGTTTTTAAAATGCAGACTCATGGTTTATTTGGCAACATCGTTCCCTCACAGGGAGTAGGCTTCTGATGTATTTGTTTCCAACAAGCTCCATGTGCCAGTAATCGCACCAGAAGTTCTTTTCTAGACAGAGTTCTACAGTCTGCTTTTGTTTCATTGCTTCACACTCCCATGCATTTGTCTGTCAACTTTATAGTGGCTACCTTGAAGATGTCTGAATAATAGGTGAGAAATTCACACACCTAATCCGATCCTTGTCCCGAATCATTTCATCCAACAGGAAAGATTCACTGTGATTTTCTTGCAAAGTCTTTGGAGATCCCTCCTTTTAATGATCGAGCTCTAGAAGTAGTCAGTTTTTTGACTTGCAAGTCCTTAAATTTCTGAACTGTTTCCATTCCTTTCATTTCTCTTTGAGCTTATTTTATCCTTGTAATGTTTGTCAAATATAGCCAAAATTTGCTTTCAATGTTCTTCCCCTAAACCATGTGGTCAGAAGCATATGGTCTGCTTCCCAAATTATCACAGGAAATAATTTTATCAAATGCTTTCCCCCACTACATAAAATGGATCTAACTTTGGATACCTCACTGCTTTCTGTCTAATTGCTAAGCCATTGCTGCACATTTTAGGTTTCTTTATTAGGGCCTCTTATCATTGGTACAATTTCTGATTTAGTTATGATAGGCTAGAATATACTGTGAAAACAGATATTTTCATCCCAACCTAGTTTTTAAACAGAATGAAGCCTTCTTTCTTCTTCACGCAAAATCTCTAGGGTCCTGTCTTATTTTACTGTGGTTATAAGCTGCCATCAGATCATAAGGGTATAAATTGTGGGGATAATAAAAAAGGAAATTCGGAGTGACATTCTGTTTAGCAAAGTTCTATTATACGTCAGGATTATTGCTAGGTATATTTTTTGTGTGTTTACTTAATGTAATTAAGAAAGCCTATAGTGCCTGAATCATTGGTTTATCCCCCTTGAGAGAGCAGTGGATAAGAACAGGGAGAGGGAAGTATTTTATTACACTTACCAGAATGAAAATTAGCAGGACATTTGTGCTAGTGGACATATAAAATGAAATCTCTAAGTTATAATCATATTTAAATTTTTTGCATTGGTAACTAAATAACTGTTGCACTTTCTTTTGGTGGCTTACTGGTGAAAACAAACACAGATGCTTTTATTTGTTTTATAGTTTATAGCTTTCAGCAGCCTTGAGAGGTAGGCATGGCATGTGTGTTTAATTGCTTCAGTCACATCCCACTCTTTGCGACCCCATGGACCATAGCCCACCAGGCTCCTCTGTCCATGGGGTTTTCCTGGCAAGGATACTAGAGTGGGTTGCCATTTCCTTCCTCAGGGGATCTTCCCGAACCCAGGGTTGGAACCTGCATTTCCTGCATTGCAGGCAGATTTTTTACCTCTAAGTCGCCAGGGCATGGCATAGCTGGTATATTTATTATGTTCATTAAATGATGTGGAAACAGAGTCACCTGCCACAGTTCTTGGCACATTAAGGGTCTTAAAAAGATATTCTTGAATGAATGAATAAGTGAACACAATGCTGAATGAGTAAATGAGGCAGGTTAAATGACTAGTTCTAGATTGGTTAGTACTTAACGCAATCTAACCAAGTTTCCCAGCGTTCCATTAATGCTGCCTCAAAGCAGCTTCAGAGTCCAGGCTTACACTTTTGCTCTAAATATTTTCTTTGGAGTTTTGCTGATGAATTGAAGTTTCATAACAAAAAGAAAGCAGATGGCTTTTGGGAGGGACTTCTACTTGCTCTTTGAACTGTGTTTCTGTTTTGCTTGTTTATGCAGAGTGTGCACGAAGGTTTCCAGAACCTTAATTTCAAACTGCATCATTTAATAAAACACAATAAGGAGAATTAAGAAGAAAGGCTGCAGGGGAACATCCTGCTTATTATCTCTGAAATGAGAGAGCTATTTTTTCTTCCATCAGTTGCCGATGATGGGGTTTTTGTTTCCTTTCGTCCGGGCACAGTTGTGATATTCAATGAGAAGAGTGTGAAGTGCCACTTTAAAGCCAAACATTCAATTCCTGCTAATTCACACGGGAAAGAAGGATCAAGTTGTGCAGCTGGGAGGTGATGTTTCTTCCCAGCAGCTGTCATTGAAGAGACACATGCAGACCACAGAAGTCATTTGTCACAGAATCCATCCAGAATTTGCTGTGTGCGTCTCTCTTGCTAACGTGACATGAAATAGTGAAGCTTTCAAAATCAAGCACGGAGACTTCGTTGTATTGACGTGGGCAAAATGAAATGGAGAGCCGAGGCAATTATGTGGATAAATCAGGCCAAAAATATCCGACCATTGAGAGTAAAGTTCCTTTAGCTCAAATTATTCAGAGCGACTGTCCACGTTCATCAATTTATCAGGATAATGAATTTTATCCTATACTTTGTCACTACAGATATATCTTTGGTCTATGAATTTGAATGACTTGGTGATATTTTATTTCACTGGAAATTATAATAGGAGCTGAACGAGCAAGCACTATGTTAAAAGATTACTTCTGCAGCTATGATAATAGTTCAAGAAAATTTAAACTTCATTATTCAATAGCTAGCAGATATGGCTATTGGAAGGGGAGTAGGGAGGGTGGTGTGAAATCTGTTGAGACTCAAATGCTTATAACTAATCTGTCTCTCCCATTTAGCAGTCCATTATCCTTAAATGTCTCGGTCTATAGCTCCTGGCTGCTTTTCTGGTCACTTGACAACTGGTTAAATGAGCCTGAAAATTTCATCAGGTTTCATATAAATAATAATATATTATTATGTTGTACACACAAGTGTATCCCTTTGTGTGTTTTTAATACCCGCCTTGTTTGTATACAAAGAGATAATATTTCAAATCCATGAAGGATAAGCAAGGTTAGTTCTCATATTTGCCCACGCATTAGCTTCGAGCATTCTGCCTGGGATCCTCAGTATGCTGAGCTCTTTAGCCATCTCTCTTGTTTCTTCATGCTTTCAGAGCCACCAGAATCATGCTTGAGGGGCTCGGAGTCTCCTAGGGGACAGTGAGAAACCTTTGAGCGCTTAGCTACTATTTTGGGTATCCTGGTCCTTGCCCGAGTCTCCTATATATCAGGAACAGCTTGCACTCAGAAGATACAAACAAATGCCTAATATTGACCAGCTTTAAAATTTGTACCATAAAATTATAGTGTGAGGAAAAAAGTCTAGAAGGATGAGCTTATTGCTTCCAGTCACAATAGTATTATAAAATTTTGTTTTGAAAAATGGAAATATGTGTATGCTTTCTGGATGAAAACAGGAAAGTAAAATTCACCTAGAATTTAATATCCAGCAATAACCACTTGTTATGAGTTGAGTATTTGTAACTCCCACCCCTCAATTTCATGGGTTGAAACCCTAACTCCAGTGTGATAGTATTTAGTATTGGGGTCTTTAGGGGCGCAACAGAGCCCTATGTGGGGACACAGTGAGAGGCCGTTAGCAAGACAGGAAGATAGCTCTTGTTAGAAAACAACCCTGCAGCTTGGACTTCTAGCCACTAGAACTGTGAGAATAAATAAATTTCAGTTGTTTAAACAACTAACCAGTCTATAGTATTTTGTTGTGGCAGCCCAAGCCTACTAATACAGACTAATGTTTTTAATCTTTTTATACTTTAATATTCTTCTAGGACCAAAGAAACATGTACATACACAGTCTCCCAAGGCAATAGAAGTAAAAGCAAAAATAAACAAATGGGACCTAGTCAAAGTTAGAAGCATTTGCACCACAAAGGAAACCATAAACCAAAAGAAAAGACAACAAATGGACTGGGAGGAAATATTTGCAGATGATGTGACTGAAAAGGGCTTAATTTCCAAAATATACAAACAGCTCATACAACTCAATAACAAGAGCCAAAAAACCCTGACATCCCAATCAAAAAGTACAGAAGGCATAAACAGATACTTCTTTAAAGAAGACATGCAGGTGGCTAACAGGCACGCGAAAAGAAATCTCAGTTGGTAAAGAATCCGCCTGCAATGCAGGAGATCCCCGTTCATTTCCTGGGTGGGGAAGATCCCCTGGAGAAGGGATAGGCTACCCACTCCAGTATTCTTGGGCTTCCCTTGTGGCTCAGTTGGTAAAGAATCCGCTTGCAATGTGGGAGACCTGGGTTCGATCCATGGGTGGGGAAGATTCCCTGGAGAAGGGAGAGGCTACCCACTCCAGTATTCTGGCCTAGAGAATTCCATGGACTGTATGGTCCATTCGGTCACAAAGAATCAGACACGACTGAGTGACTTTCACTTTTACATCTCTAATTTTTAGAGAAATGCAAATCATAAATACAGTGAGGTACCACCTCACCCTGGTCAAAATGGCCATCACTAAAATGTCTACAGATAACAAATACTGGAGGGGGTGTGGAGAAAAGGGAACCCTCCTACATTGTTGGTGTGAACGTAAATTGGTGCAGCCACTGTGGAAAACAGTATGGACGTTCTTCATAAAACTAAAATATAAAGTTGCCATTATGATCTAGCAATCCCATTTTTGGACATATATTCAGAAAAAAAACAACTGTAATTCTAAGACATACAGGCACCTCTCTGTTCACTGCAGCACCATTTACCACCATAGCCAAGACACAGAAACAACCTAAAAATCAACAGATGAATGAATAAAGACAAGTGGAATATCTATATATATATCTATATATCTATATATATATACTCACTCATACACACGCAATGGAGTACTACTCAGCCATAAAAAGAACGAAATTAGTGTGATTTGCATCAACATGGATGGACCTAGAGATTATCATATGAAGTGAGGCAAGTCAGAAAAAGAAAGACAAGTGCCATATGATATCACTTATATGTGGAATCTAAAATATGACACAAATGAGCTTATTTATTCACAGATATAGAGAACAGATTTGTAGTTGCCAAGGGTGTGGGAGGGTCGGGGAGGGATGAACTGGGAGTCTGGGATTAGCAGATGCAAGCTATTATATGTTGAATGGATAAACAACAAGGTCCTACTGTATAGGACAGACAACTATATTTAATATCCTATAATAAAGCATAATGGGAAAAATGAAAAAGACTATATATAAATCACTTTGCCATACAGCAGAAATTAAACCAACATTATAAATCAACTGTACTTCAATAAAATAAAAACTCTGTACTACATATACATACAAATACATTCAGATATAGTGTTAAAAGGTTAAGATCAGTGATGTCCAACAGAAATATATTGTGAATCACATACATAATTAAACTATTTTAGTGGCTACATTTAAGCCCCAAAAGAAAGTGAGTTTAGCAATAAGCCTCACAAAATTTTGAAGTTAATCCAATGTATCTAGAATATTATTTCCAACCTATGATGGGTTTAAAAATTGCTCTTGAGATAATTTGCATTCTTTTTGCATTCTGTCTTTCAGATCTGATGTATACTTTATTCACACATCTTGTTTCAGTTTCAGCTGGCCACATTTCAAGTGTCACGGCTACCACCTTGAACAGAGCAGGTTTAAATCCAGGGCTTTCAGTCCTGGGTTTGGGTTAGGTCTCTGTGCTTTAGTTGCCTAAAGAACTTGAGTAATTTAATTAATCCTTTAAATCCTGAGTTCCCTATGCTTAAAATGGAAGTTATAGAAGTATGTAGATCACAGGGTTGTCATGGTGCCTAAATAATATTTTATGTAAGGCATGGACAATGCATGGTGAATAGCATTCAGTAGATGTAGGCAAAAATTATTTTTGTAGTCATAGACTATGAATTCATATTTTGTAATAAATGCTGATTTTTGTATTTAAAACCATTTTCCTACCTAATATCTTTCCATAAATTCTAAATTTATAGACACATGATAGAAAGTGAAATGTTACAAAAAAGTATCCTGTCATCTCATTGCAATACAATGTGAGTATGTGTGTGTGTGTGTGTGTGTGTGTGTGTGTGTGTGTTTCTTTCGACACTTTGGGAAAAATACACAGGTAAGAACATGCCACCTGAAAAATCTTCCAGGTCTGAGAGACAGTTTTACTGAATTCTAAAGTATAATGAGTTGCCTTATGTTGAGCACTCAGGAAAGTAGTTGTAGTGGTAGTGAATGATAAAACATCTTTTAATTTCTTACTTGTCATGCATTACATTACTCCAGCCACTGCTGGATTAAATAGCCATTTCATTTATTGACAGTCTCAGCAAAAAGGCCAGGAAAATCAATTCTGAACATGAATTATGACATTTCCTTGAATATCAACCACTTCTGTTGTTTCTAAAATTTGCACTATGGTATCCTCTGATTCTGAGTGGTAGGTTATTAATGAATTCTGGTTGCACCTTTTCCTATGCTTGTTATAATTTTTGTCAGAAAGATAATAGCAGTTCCCAGAACAGTAACCTTTCCAACAATCTGTAACTTGATTTGCTGACAGTTCCTGTCCTCAGTTCTTGTAACTAGAGGTAGAGAGGTGAAGTAGAAGTGTCGATCGAGGGACAGAGATTATTTTTAAAAAAGTTTAAATAAATCATTAAAATGCTGATATCTTCCCATATGGCAAAGATATTAACAGGAACAGAAAATAGTATTATATGAAAGCATTTTTCATGAAATGAATGTAATAAGATTGGAGAAAAGGGAATTATGTCGACAAACTGACATTCATTACAATCTGAATCCTGGCCTTCGGCACTTCTCATGTGTCCTGGTTCCTATCTTCATTCTCTGTCAAGAACAGCAGATCAGTATTGTGTTTTGGTGAGAACCTGAACTGGCCTTAAAACTATGTTCTTTTAAAAATTAAGCTGCTAAATTTATCATTTTTAAGCATATGCAGTGGTAATTAATACCATAGTGATTCCTGCCGCCACCCATTAAAAATGACTAGAACAGACTCTGTGAGTCAGCCATCTTAGGTTGCTCTTTTATCTCACTTCCCCCACAGAGCTCTATCCTAATGAAATGCACATATTTTGACGATTTTTATTGATCACTCTATCATATTTCTTTGCTACCAAAATATGCTTATAAATTGGAATTAACTTTTTTCATAATTTTGTAAAGTTTTTTTTTTCACTGCTGGAAGAATCTTGGATTTTTTTCTTTTTTAAATTAGGGTATAGTTGCTTTATAGTGTTGTGTTATTTCTGCTGTATAACGAAGTGAATTGGCTCTATGCATAAATAGATTTCCCTCTCTCTTGAGCCTCCCTTCCACTACCCCATCCCACTCATCTAGCTCCCACAGAGCATCTAGTTCCCACAGAGCAAATTCCCTGTGCTCCACAACAGGTTCCCACGAACCATCTATTTTACACATGGCAGGGTACGTATGTCAGTCCTGAGCTCCCGCTTTGTCTCACACTCCCCTTACCCTCCTGTGTCCACGTGTCTGCTCTCCCCATCTGTGCCTCTATTCCTTCCCTGGAAATAGGTTCATCTGTGCCGTTTTTCTGGATTACACACACACACACACACACACACACACACATATAAATATCCAATATACGTTTTTCTCTTTCTGACTTGCTTCACTCTGTGTGACGGTCTCTAGCTCCATCCATGTCTCTTACAAATGACACAATGTAAAGTTTGAGTTAAACTGTTTTCCTCTGTTGAGTTAAAACATTTTTATTAACTACTAATTTATAAAACCCAAATAAACATTACATTTTTGGTAATTACTATTACAAAACATAAAAAATACTGAAAGCCTATTTCCTCAGGAGAAGAATTTTGTCCCTGTGTGTGTCTCATGGGAAGGGGAACTTGGGGTGTCTCAATGAGCAAATACTTCTTAGAGAGCAGCACTTCAGATTATCCTGTGAGACAATACACCATAAGGAGACGAGCCTCTGTAAAATGGGAAAAGAACAACTCTGAAAAGAACACTCAGGAGATGAAAGTGCAGGTGTATTCTCCTGCAGATCAATTTTAGAAATGAACATACTACATGTGGAAACTGAGAATCTGATAGGGAAATTGAATTCCTTAAGATTTCTGAGCCCTTTGGAATAACCTAGAACCCTCAGGGGCCAGCAGTCCCTCTTGGAAAGCTTGGGTTATAACTTTCTCAGAATTTTTGGTAGAACATTGATGAATGGAAAGAGTTTGTAAAAAAAAAGCACACACAAGAAACCAAACCACTCAAGCTCTCCATCATACTCTAGGTGCAGGAGCTGTTAGACAAAGAGCAAGCTCAGTCAGGGCAGGTGCTGGAAAGATCCTGGGTTTGAAGGGCTGGGTTTGATTTGTTGTTTTGTTACTCATTAAAAACTAAGCTACCAGTTTTGTCATTATTGACTGGAATATCTATAAATAGATGTGATACAGCTACTGTAATGATTTAGTGAAATAGCATAGTTAAAACACGTGGTTCATAAATCATACAGTAAGTGTTTTAAAAAATTAAAATATGTATATTTTAATATTTTAATATGCATATTAAATATGTATATTCATGCTTGGTATTTACATTCAGAAGAATTTATTAAATTCTTTGGAGGTAGGATGGGCTAAAAAATGTCCCAAGACTGGTCTCAGATATACTCACAGGAGTAACCAGGTGTTTGTCTGCCAACTCAGGGGTAATGTCATTTGTCATTATTCAAGAAAATAAGAATGAAACAAATTACTACTCTCCCAAACTCGACTTGGAAAATGGTAGGAATTTTCTCAGCCATCTGTGAGCACACGATGATATATGCAGAAGCCACTCAGAGAGAAGGCCTCTTATTCCAGACACTTATCAGCTGAATACAATGCCCAACAAACAGCTAGAAGTTTTCATTTCACCAGAGAAGGGCTCCTGCTTTGAAAGGGTTTTTCAAAGTTTCCATGACAAAATATTCTTTCACAGTCTCTGCATCAGTGAGCTGCTTTGTATTTTGAGCGCAGCTAAGCAATTAAAAGAAGATGCATAGATGTATTCCGGCATGTGTGATGACAAATGGCATACTTGAGGTGACAAGGTTTTCTGTGTTAACTGGCTTTGCAGTTACTTGCAAGTTTTTGAAAAATACTTCCTTTTATCGGGAGTTTTTTTCCAGCTTAATCTTGGCTTAAAGGCTATTTTTTTCTCAAAGAAAATTGGAGGAGGACTTTTCAAGTCATCTTTGATGGGACAAAAATATATGTACATATTCCCTCTGTGCAGAGAAGCTGCTGCTTTTTTTATGATGCCGCAAGTTGACTAAAGTTTCAAGCATCAGGCTGTTCACCATTACAAAAGATGCTCTTGGCAACAAATGATGAGACTTCTGCAGGAAACTGAGGTGGTCCATCTAAATTACCTCTCTATAGTAACACTTTTTTGTAAGGTCAGTGCAAACTAGGGAGTCTCTCCATGGATCTTGGACTCAGGCTATTTTTGGATCTAGATTATTCCCAGGAGCAAGAAGTATGGGAATTTAGATATCATTTGGTTGCAAATTGATGAAAAGAGAAGCAGATGGCATTTAAGTCCATTCAATTTAATCTTTAGTCCTCATCTAGTCTCTTTTATTTTCTCTTGCTTTTCAGTTAGGATCTCTCTTGTTATATGAATTTATGTTGATTAAATCTGATAATTGTATTAAATCATAGGGCATACTAACCTCTTGCTCCTTTGCAGCTTCAGGAAATAGGCAATGCGGTGTAAGGTAATATACACCAACTTGGAGGAAGATGAAGCTGGATTCAGGCTCTGATTCTGATACTTCTTGTCTCTGTGACCTTGGGAAAGTTACTTGACCTTGTTTAGCTACAAGTTGCAAATGTGAAGGGCTTCCCAGGTGTCACTGGTGGCAAAGAACCTGCCTGCCAACTCAGGTTGGCATGAGACATGCGTTCTATTCCTGGGTTGGGAAGATCCCTGGAGGAGGAAATGGCAACCCTCTCCAGTATTCTTGCCTGGAGAATCCCATAGAAGAGGAGCCTAATGGGCTACAGTCCATAGGGTCACAATGAGTCAGACACAGCTGAAGCAACTTAGCACACATGCAAATGTGAAATGAGACCCTGGGATTGATGATCACTGTCTCTAAGTGTAGTAATATGGCTCTGTAGTTAAGAAAATTTCATTTAATCTTCTTAAGCTTGCTTATTGCCTTACTTAAAAAATAATTTAAATGTTTAAATAATAGTAACAACCTTGTAGGGTTGCTGTGGGGATTAAAAGTAATAATAATGTACATGCTTGATAAAGAGTAGTTCGTATTAGCTGAGAACTCTTTAAAAGAACTATGTGTCATTGTAAGGTTCTTAATAAAGACTCAAATCAGGAAACATTGAAATGGGACTCACAGTATAATCTAAATTTCTCCTTTTATAGATGGGAAAAAGCCCAAACAAAAGCCAAGTGGAGATTGCGATGTATTCCAGATCCCATGCCGATACCCCACACCTGACTCCAGTCCTCCCATGACACTAAATGCAGATGAGATATTCAACAGATAAATAGGCTGTTCACTCCAAGAAATTCCTGATAGAATATTTTACCCCCAAATCAGTGAACTTACCAAGAACAACTTCTTCTTGGGGGAAAAAAGAAACATTTATAATCACTATATTCTCTTTCCTATCTAAAACAGCAAAATTTTTCATGCATAAATAAAGAGATGGACAAAGAAGATGGAGGGTTCAAACTTTAGCAGAAGAGTTCGGACATTTATCAAGACAGAGTCCTTTGTTTAGTGAGAATCCATCTGGGTCTTTCAGTAAATGAAAAAAGGTATCTGCAGACCTCGCAGAAGAGTTGTTAGGAAATTTTTACATTGACTGTAAATTTTGTATTCCAGTTCTCATCCTCTCTATAGAAGACATTTCCAACCTTCTCCAACCGCAGTTCCTTCAAGAATTATTTTTATTGTACTTTCGCAGAAACATTTTGTTCCTTAGTTTCATCTTAGACGCTCCACTTCATTCAGCTGAAACTAACTAGGGTTCCCAATGGAGAAACGGGAAGATGTGAAGATTCAACCATGAAACAAATACGTATTTTATGACCTACACTTTGTGAAGTTACCTTGCTGTGCGTCCTGGCTAAATGGTGCCTGTAGACATAATGAATCTTACTGTCTGACAGACTGTTTGAAGAGGTTAGAGCACTTCCCAGCTATTTAAAATGTTAAAGTGGAAATGTTAAATGACAGAATGCCATCCACTGTTGTTATGGCCTGCATGGCAAACACATCTTTTCACTCTTTCACAATTCTGTGCGTGGTGTCTTTTAAAGATATTCCTTTCACTGTTCCCCTTACTCCCTACTCTTTTCTTCTATAGTGGAAAAGAACCTTATGCAAAGGCATAAGAGAACAAAAACAGTACAGGATTTATCTACAAAACATGTTGAGACTGGAGCTGTAATGTTTACCCATAGTCTCCAATCTCCATCTGAATAAATAAAGTGCCATCATGGGATAGGCTGCTGTACAGATAACGAATTTCAGACTCATTCATCCTGAGAAATTTCAACTGATATAGTTTGCCTATCAAATGGATTTAAAGTTGTATTGTCACTGTGCTGCTTTCCACAATGATTGCTTCTGCTCTGTGGTTCCATGCCTCAGTAGGCGGTTTGATTGTGTATATATATGGCTTTGTTCATATTATTCAGTTTGTAATGGTCTGTAATGTACAACCCTGCTATCCAGTAATAAAGCAGAGCCTAACCACTTCTGTGATTTTAACTAAGGAGTTTATTTGCTTCTAGTGCTATTTTCTGAGAGTAAATAAGGAAATCTTTTTACCGATGACTCATTTCATTCTTTTTTTTTTCCTTCTTTCTCTCACTTCTCCTTCTTCCCTCCTTCCCCTGCCCCCACTCCCTTCTTCCTTTCTTCCTTTGATCCATGTATCCTTTCACAGTTAGGGTTTGATGAATATTTGTGCTGGATTTTTGTGAAGAGAAGATAAGTTATCAATGCATTTTCTTCTTGTTAATGGCTTCAGTGGCCTATCATTTATTATCTGAGTGCTGTATGCCTTGAATAGACAGTGGAGTAAATGAAGCAGGCTTTCACTGGGTGATCTGCCCCCAGCTGTCAGGGAATATCTTGGATCTTTGATCGAAATCAAGGACTGTCATTTGCCTCATACTTTGCTGGTTTCAGGAAGGAGGCCAGGATTATTTTCCCTTGGAAAGAGAATCAGCTATATTTCCTTCAGATGCCTAGATTTCACTCTCAGGCTCAATTATCTATAAAAAGAGCTTTTATAGCAAAGAGACTTCACCACAGAGAAATGATGTTAAGTCAAATGGAATATAAAGGAAACCATATTCCAAATTCTCTCTGATAAGTAATTTAATATTAACTGAAGTCTGAAGTTGCAGAATATAAAAAAGAAATAAAAATTAACTCTGCTGCTTTCTCAAGGGAAAGATTACTCAGCTGCCTCGCCAAAGTTGGCCCCTGTGTCCTTTCCACAAAATCACTCTCTTAAGCACTCTCTCTACTTAAACCCTTAAAACATCAATATAGGCATTACAGTTTTATTAAATTTGATGCTGACTCAAAATGGCTAGGTGTAGAACACTACTGAATTTCAAACTGACCTTGGCATGTGGAATAAATGGGCAGCTATAAACAGGTTGACATGGTCTAGATACAAGGTGAAGAAGAAAAACTGTATGGATAGAAACCAGGGGGACAGAACTGTGGGTGTGCAAACAGAGCAGAAAACAGGCCAGGAGACACATATGAGTCACTTTATTCCAGACTCTCCTTAAATATTACCTCCTCAGAGAAAACTTCTCTGACCATCTAATAAAATATAGAACATTTTGTCACACTCCACCCCTAACTCAACTTTATTTTTCATCATGGAAATGTTATTGTATATATTATGATATTTTTAAGATATATTGAATAGATACTAGATATATATTATATATATATGTATATTTTAAAATGTGGTTATCTGAATTTCCCAGTAGAGCCCACTACTATATACTCAGCACCTAGCTTAGTATCTGGCACTAAATATATATTTATTGAAACAAAAAATTAAAAATGGAAAATATAAATTGGTTATGTTAAAATGTAGCTGGAAGTTCTAATTAGAAGTGTTGATTGCTAGTAATGTTCCCAGTCACTCAGCATTTTTTAGGCTTTGTATGAGAACCATCTTCTGTTTGGGACACAATGGTGATAATATCACCAACAATATTAATAAAAACTTGTCACCAGATCTTGAAAAGAGATGAAAATTCTTCAGCCTTTGCAAGAATTTCCTGTGGAGACAATTACGTTTGGAAATGTCAACTTCTATTATCTCTCTTTGGGGGGGAAAATGTTACAGGAGTATGAGATTTAATAGTACTTATTGAATATATGTAAAAATATTTCATATTGAATGAAAAATAATAGCTAGCATTTCTATAGTGCCAGGCAATGTTTTGAGTACTTTACCTTTATTAGCTCTTTTAATTCTTAAAAAAAAAAAAAAAAACTGAGGTGGATTTTGTCATTGTTGTTCAGTCACTCAGTCATGTCCGACTCTGCGACTCTATGGAGTGCAGCACGCCGGGGTTTCCTGTCCTCTACCATCTCCCTGAGCTTGCTCAAACTCAGTGTCCACTGAGTCAGTGATGCCATCACAGCTTAAAACCATCTCATCCTCGGTCGCCCCCTTCTCCTCCTGCCCTCAATCTTTCCCAGCATCAGGGTCTTTTCTAATG
The DNA here is from genome assembly GCF_023091745.1 of Budorcas taxicolor. Classification (NCBI taxonomy): domain Eukaryota; kingdom Metazoa; phylum Chordata; class Mammalia; order Artiodactyla; family Bovidae; genus Budorcas; species Budorcas taxicolor. The sequence goes on from NC_068913.1 coordinate 18,334,803, forward strand.
ATTTTTTTCTTTGCATCAGGTGACCAAAGTATTGAAGCTTCAGCTTCAGTCCTTCCAATGAATATTCAGGGATGATTTCCTTTCGCATTGGCTGGTTTGATCTCCTTGTAGTCCAAACTTCTCCGAGACATACAGTTCAAAAGCATCAATTCTTTGGCGCTCAGCCTTCCTTATGTTCCAACTCTCACATCCATACATGACTACTTAAAAAACCGTAGCTTTGACTGTTACTTTGGTAAATTAATGTTTCTGCTTTTTCATGCACTGTCTAGGTTTGTCATAGCTTTTCTTTCGAGGAGCAGCTGTCTTTTAATTTCACGGTGTCAGTCACGCCCTGCAGTGATTTTGGAGCCCTAGGAAATAAAGTCTCTTACTGTTTCCCAGTCTATTTGCCATGAAGTGATGGGACCAGATGCCATGATCTTCGTTTTCTGAATGTTGAATCTTAAGCCAGCTTTTTCACTCTCCTCTTTCACATTCATCAGAGGCTCTTTAGTTCCTCTTCACTTTCTGCCATAAGAGTGCTGTCATCTGCATATGTGAGGTTATTGCTATTTCTCCCCAAAATCTTGAATCCAGCTTGTGCTGCACCAGTCTGGCAATTTGCATGATGTTCTCTACATATAATTAAATAAGCAGAGTGACAATATACAGCCTTGATGTATTCCATTCCCAATTTTGAACCAATTTGTTGTTCCATGTCCAGTTCTAACTCTTGCTTCTTGATCTGCATACAGGTTTTGCAGGAGGCAGGTAAGGTGGTTTGGTAGTCCCATCTCTTAAAGAATTTTGCACAGCTTGTTGTGATACACACAGTCAATGGCTTTAGCATAGTCAGTGAAGCTGAAGTAAATTTTTTTCCTGGAATTCTCTTGCTTTTTCTATGATCCAATAGATGTTGGCAATTGAATATCTGATTCCTCTGCCTTTCTAAATCCAGATGGAACATCTGGAAGTTCTCAGTTCATGTATTGCTGAAGCCTAACTTGGAGAATTTTGAGCATTATTTTACTATCATATGAAATGAATGCAGTTGGGCAGTCGTTTGATCATTCTTTGGCACTTCCCTTCTTTGGGATTGGAATGAAAACTGACCTTTTCCAGTCCTGTGGTCACTGCTGAGTTTTCCAAATTTGTTGGCGTTATTGAGTGCAGCACTTTCACAGCATCATCTCTTAGGATTTGAAATAGCTCAACTGGAATTCCATTACCTCCAGTAGCTTTGTTCATAGTGATGCTTCCTAAGGCCCACTTGACTTCACACTCCAAGATGTCTGGCTGTACGTGAGTGATCACACCATTGTGGTTATCTGGGTCATTAAGATATTTTTTGTACAGTTCTTCTGTGTATTCTTGCTACCTCTTAATATCTTCTTCTTCTGTTAAGTCCATACCATTTCTGTCCTTTATTGTGCCCATCTTTGCATGAAATGTTCCCTTGGTATTTCTAATTTTCTTGAAGGGATCTCTAGTCTTTCCGTGTGTTGTTTTACTGTATTTCTTTGCATTGATAGCTGAGGAAGACTTTCTTCTCTCTCCTTGCTATTCTTTGGAACTCTGGATTCAGATGCATATATCTTTCCTTTTCTCCTTTGTCTTTCACTTCTCTTCTTTTCTCAGCTATTTGTAAGGCCTCCTCAGACAGCCATTTTGCTTTTTTGCATTTCTTTTTCTTGGGGATGGTCTTGATCACTGCGTCCTGTACAGTGTTGTGAACCTCTGTTCATACTTCTTCAGGCCCTCTCTCTATCAGATTTAACCCCTTGAATCCATTTGTCACGTCCCCTGTATAATCGTAAGGGATTTGATTTAGGTCATGCCTGAATGGTCTAGTGGTTTTCCCTACTTTCTTCAATTTAAGTCTGTATTTTGCAATAAGGAGTTCATGATCTGAGCCTCAGTCAGCTCCCAGTCTAGTTTTTGCTGACTGTATAGGGGTTTTCCATAGATAAGCTCAATGGGTCCTTAGATAGCTTCAGGATGGGGGCTGACTATGCTGGAAAGACCAACCATGTGATTAGAGGGTTAGGTCTTTGAGCCAAGCAATATAAGCTCAAACTCCTTGGCAGGGCAGGGGGCCTTGGAGTTGAGTTCCATCATGTGGCCAGTGATTCAATCAATCAAGCCTACATAATGAAACCCTAATGAAAACTCTGAACACTGAAGATTGAGTGAGTCCAGGGATGTGTCTTGATTCAAGAGGGAAACTTTGCATTTGGAACCCTCCCAGACCATGCCTTCTGTATTTCTGTTAGGGGAAACATACTGACTGAAACTGCCCACCCTGGTCAGGCACTGTAGTAACCATTTGCCTGAGTTACTTTATGACAGGAGTTCTTGGTCAGGAACACGGAACTAACAAGCCGCCGCCAACTAGAAGAGTTTGTGAAAGGTTAAAAGGAGATGCCACGTGTCCTACCTTCTCCCAGAATCCTTCTCACTGGTATCCACCTTGGCTGAGCAATGCATGCTCCATCAAGAAGGACTCTGAGTCAGAATGACTGGCCAAAGGCAACCCAAAAACTGATATCATCACTGTAGAATCCAAGATTGTGAGGCACATGACAGAGCAGTTCCCCTGGGTTCCCTTACCCTCCTGCTCTATGCCTGGGCACCCTTTTCCAATAAAAGCTCTTGCTTTGTCAACTCATGTGTCTCCTCAGACAGTTCATTTCCAAGTGTTATACAAGAGCCCACTCTTGGGCCCTGGAAGGGGTCCCCTTTCCTGCCACATTTCTTCTTTTCACTGGTTATGAGTTGTATTCTTTTGCTACAATACAACTGGAAGAGTATATCACTTCCCTGAGTTATTAAACCTAATAATGGGAACTCCCAAATTTGTAGCCAATTGATCAAAAGTGTAGCTGGCTTGGGAAGCCTTGCACTTAATGTTTATTGTTTGAAGTGAGAGCTGTACTGTGGAGGCCTGAGCCATTAACCTGTGAAATTTCACCTAACTCCAAGTTGTTTTGGTTCAGTCACTCAGTTGTGCCCACCTCTTTGTGACCCCATGGACTGCAGCACGTTCCACTTTACAGATGGATAAAGGAGGGCATGCAGATTTGTCTAGTCTCATAGCTAGGAAGTGGCAGCATTAGGAATTAAACCTAAACTATCTATCTGCAGAAAATGTCTGCTCTTAATCATTATGTTATTGTTTCTGTTAATCAAAGAGCTCTTTTCAGCTTTCAATGGAAGTAAGATTGGAATGAATCTTTTAGGATTTGTTACTGTGTCTACAGTTTGATTCCAAACTTCTGGCATTCGCAACTGTGAGAGAACATGTTTCTGTTGTGTTAAGCCCCTCAGTTTGTGGTTATTTGTTGTAACAGCGCTAGGAAACTAATACAGAACTTCATATGACCAAAACAGAACTCTTGATCTGCCCCCGCCCAAAACCTACTTCCCCTCAGTCTTGCTTTTTCAGCAGATGGCATCCTTACCCATCTAGTTGTCAAAACCAAAACTTGAGGAGTCATCCTCAATTCTTCTTTTCCTTTCCTCCCACCTTTAATCCTTTAGCAAGAGTTAAATACCTACCTGTTGCCTTTTTCCTACCGTTTTCTGTCTCCATTTCTTTGCAGCTCTGTTGTTACTATGCTGGTCAGAACTGCCATCGTCTCTGGCCTGGATTACTGTGCCACTATCTTCACCTGCTTCCCTCCTTACATTTTTGCCATGTCACACCTGAAATTCAAAGTTCGTACTGTGTTTTACCAAACCCTGCCTGATGTGGCCCATGCCTACCCATCTGAATTCATCTCACTTGACTTCTGCTCACTATGCTTAGCCATATAGATGTCCTTTGTTTCTCAAAGAGACCAACTCAGCTTATCTTAGGTTTTTGCATTAATTGTTTCCTCTGTTTGGAATGTACTTGCCCTTGTTCTGGGCTTCCCTGGTGGCTCAGACAGTAAAGAGTCTGCCTGCAGTGTGGGAGACCTGGGTTTGATCCCTGGGTTAGGAAGGTCCCCTGTGGCCTGGAGAATTCCATGGAGAGAGGAGCCTGGCAGGCTATATAGTCCATGGGCTTGCAAAGAGTTGAACATGACTGAGTAACTTTTACTTCTTTTCACTTTCCTCCTGTTCTTGATGCAAGAAGTTTCTTCTTATAAATTGAATCCCAACTTCAGTATCACCTGCTCTAAAGGGTTTTTACTGACTTGGTTTAAATAGCTTTCCTGGTATTTATTCTTTGTCACATTAGTTTATTTTAAAATTCTTTGCAATGCACCTATCATTATCTAACATTTTTCTTCTTTATCTATTTTCCTTCACTAGACTATAAGCTCTATGAGACTAGAGCTTGACTGGCTGATTGCTGCTTTGTGAAGGCCAGAGCAGTCTTTGGCAGGTAAAAAACACTCAGTAAATATTTGTTAAATGAGTAACTACCATTCTCCCAACCCTTTACTATAAAAAATACTGACACAAGTTCAAAGTATAGAATCTTGAAGATCTGGGCAAATCTATAAGACAGGGGTGAACAATCATTTCACACGTTCCTTTTTCCTTTGTAAGAGTTCTTTATACTCTGTAGTTCCATTACTGGGTTTGTATAGTTCTTTCTAAATTTTACATATATTGGGGGTGGTTACATGTCAAGGGGAAAAGTACATTTTTATTTTTCAAAATATAGTGCAGAAGCTCTAAAGTTGTTAGTATAAGAGGGATCATTGTATAAAGTAAATGAATAAATGTGCTGTTAAAAGTTACCTATAAGCCATTAAGACCTATTGAGGCATGCCTAATTTAATCACTTTAAATCACATGCCATGAAAACAATTTTTACAGTTCATTGACAGTTTTAGAAATTTTTATTATTATTAGAAAACCATGAAAAACAAATCTTTAAATTTCTGAAAAAGGCTTGCCTTTTAAAATGCACTTATGATTATCTTTACTGGTTTTAAAATGTGAATTTTAATTCCATATCTGTTTAATTCTGTTTTCAGAAGTTGAATTTTAGGTTGATGTAAAAATGCTTGACAAATTCATGTAATATCTTAGCACAGGTAATACCTTAATAAGTAATATGCTGATACAAAATGCCCAATTTTATATGGTCTTGGCCCAGAGAAAGTTTTAAATGTTTGAAACAAAAATCAAACATTTACATATTTTGAGACATGAAAATTATGCGAAATTCAGTGTCCATAAACATAGCCAGGCTCATTCATTTATGTATGGTCCCTGGCTGTTTCCTCATTATAGTGACAGCACTGAGGAGTTGACAGAGACCATATGGCTTGCAAAGCCTAGCTGTTTATTACCTAGCCTTTTACAGTAGAAGCTTGCTGATCCCTGATCTAACATATAGAAATATGTGAAAAATAGTTTCACGTCTACGCTCGTCCTAACCATCTAATTAGACAACGATGCAATATGTTTTAAACTGAAATCAGTGTGTTCTTGTATCTAAGAACTGTTTCTTTACAGTATAGGGACAGCAACATAAACAGCTGAATATAGACCTACCCATATCAACTATAATAGCATATATCTCTAGAACCTATTAGTCAAAACATTCTTCTGTATACTATATAGGAGCAGGAGTCTGTCTTTGTTGAAGCATCTATTTACTTTCAGGTATACCTGGGTTTCCCAGGTGGTATAGTGGTAAAGAATCTGCCTGCCAACAGGAGACCCAAGAAACGTGGGTTCGACCCCTGGGTTGGGAAGATCCCCTGGAGCAGGAAATGGCCACCCACTCCAATATTCTTGCCTGGAATATTCCAGAGGAGCCTAGGTGGCTACAGTCCATGGGGTCACAAAGGGTCGGACACAACTGAGCGAGCAGCACATCATTTCATCAAACTTGTATTTAAAGACCTTGGTGCTGTGACACCGAGATGAAGGAGGAAGTCCCTACTCTTTAGGAGTTCCTGACTTAGCGGGAAGTGCACATTTCATTCTCCGAGCAAGCAATTTAATGAGATTCTTATTGTTGCTATTTTAGAGGTGAGGTTGCAGAACTGCAGGCAGAGATCAGGCAATTTGTATTATTCACCCTGAAACATAGGAAATTCCCGTGATTTTTTTTTTTTTTTCTGGATTCAAGTTAACATAGTGATGAAAGATACACACACACACACACACACACACACACACACACACACACTTTTAAAATAGCACAAAGCTGAGCAGGTACATAGGGCAAAAGGAGATCCTAGAGACAATCTATGCTCAGCAGGGGAAATCTGTTGTCAGGGAAGTCCATGCCAGAATGAATTCCCTGCCCATGTTATTTCTTTCAGCATCCAACAGATTCCTGTATATGTTTCAAATTTAACATGGTTGAGGGTCAAGCACAGGGAACGTTGGGAGTGGGAGGGCATAAGACTGGAGTTTGTCTTTTAGCAAATATATTTCAGTGGATCACAGACACCATACCAGTTCCACATTAAAAAGAAATCTCAAAATAGACTTGGGGGAGCCCTGTAAAGTGCAATGATATAGGAAAGAGCAGCTTGGATGCTGAGAGATGCTCTGAAGTCTGACCTTTCTCAGATGTGGATGTGATGACCCACTTTCATTCCAGTTGGAGAATGAATTCAGGTAAAGATACATGCTGCTATCCCATGGAGCCCACATGTGGCCTCACAAATGAGCGTGCTGCCAGAGGTCAGAGCAACCAGGTTTCTACCTGCACTCAGAGTCATTTCCCTGGCTCCAGCTGGAGAGGCAGTTCAAAAGGATAAAGGTCTAGACTTTAGACTTTGCCATTCTTAGGGTCCTCCCTCTGGTCTCAACAATGTTATGTGAAATTATATGTGTACATGAAACACACACATATATATTACATACACACACAATTTTCTTTTCTTTTCCTGAACAATTTGAAAGTCAGTTGCAGTCTTCCAGGATTCATGTCACTTCTTTCAGTCTGTATCTTCTAAGAAATGTTCATAACCAAACATAATCCCATTCAAGACATCTAACATTAACATAACGCTGAGATCTGCTGATATACTGTCCATATTCAAAATTTCCCATTTTCCCAATAAGTCTTTCATAGGCTTAATTTTTTTTCCCAAAATTTATAAATCCACAATCTAGTCAAGGATCTTGTATTTCATTTACTTGTCATACTTCTTTAGAGTCTTTCTAGGATAGTTCCTAGCCATTTGGGGGGCATATTGAAGATTTCAAGTTTAGTTATTTTGCAGACCATCTTTTATTTGGTATTTTTATGGTTGTCTTATTATGATGAAGGTTAAACATTTTTCCAGAAATATTACAAAGATTATGTGCTCTTCTCACTACATCTAATTGTGAGGCACATTAGGTTACTTTGTCCTATAATTGGTGACGTTAAATTTGATCGTTTAATTAAGGTGGAGTCCACCAGATTTTTCCACAATCAAACATACTTTTTCTCTTCGAAATTAATAACTAATCAATAGAGTCTTATTTTCAGACTATGTGAATATCTTCTTCAACAGTGTTTCACCTATGTTTTGTCATCTATTATTGAGCCTTACCTAAATCAGTTACTACTATGGCGGTTTGCCATTGGTGATTTTCTAATTCTGTTACCCTTCTACATTTATTAGCAAGAACTGTTCTGTGAATAAGAGTTTTTCCTTCTCTATTCCACTTAAAAACACTATTTATTAATGATTGTAAAGCATATACATGTACATAAGCACATTCATATGATACATTGTATATGTATAGGAACTGATGAATTAAAAAATCATATGTGTTATAATTGGTTTCTGCCATTCTTTATTATAATACTCAAATTATAATCAGTTTAATTTAGATCCACATTACCTTAGTACTGCTGCTTGGAATCTGAGATCTATGTCACTGTGACTCTAACCTGGACCAAAGCTCTCCTGGGGAGTATAAGACTAGGGCCCATAAGAGTTGGGAGAGACATTGAGCATTCCCTGCTCATGAGCAGTAGGAGTTTTCTGTATAATGTCTTGTGTCCATCTGTGGGAAGTGGCCATCCTCTTTGCCTTCTTCTCCCCACGCAAGATGCCCTCATACATCTGATTCATCACACATCTGCCATCTGGTGGTAGGTTACAGAGTCTATAAAAAGAGATCAAGCAGAGAAAACCCTTAGGTATACGGAGACCAAAGCAGGACCTGTGCTGTCCAATACTGTCCATAGTTCAAATGAAAATGCCTAAGTAGCAGGTTATTTATTTGTAGAAAAGAGTCTTTCGTTTTAAATACTTGTGAGTTTTTGCAGGAAGAAAGAGGATATGAAATATGTACTGATTTCTGTTCTCCAACTTGTCACAAATAGTAAGTTAAACCTTGAGAAACTGTGCAAGGTAGACTCTGTTATCCTAATTTTATAAATCAGGAAAGGAGAGTTAAATATTCTGTTAAAATCTTGCAGCCTGTGAATGGTGGGGCAAAAATCTAAAGCAGAGTTAGCTAACTTTGAAACCTGTGTTCTTTCCACTCCTTACACTGACTTTAAAATGTGTTCATCTGTGTGTGTGTGTGTGTGTGTGTGTGTGTGTGTATAAAAGCATGTGCTGTTTACATTGTAAATCACTGGAGGCCTCCCCAAATCTCAGACTGAAATTAATTGGGTTAGATACTATTAAGATATGTTAAAACATAATATTATATACATTTTTAAAATGAGTGCTCTTCACTGTTATCAGATTTCCTTATTTTCACAATAAATATAAAGAAGACAGTAGGGTTGAGAATTTATCAGACCCTGGATTTAGTAATCAGATCTGATTTTGTTCAAATTTGTCACTGCTACTTAAATGTGTAAATATGGACAAGTTGGTAGATGTCCTTAAGCTTTAGTATCTCATACATATAGTGGTAGTATGTATGTAATATTTGGTTTATGGAATTGTAATCATTGGGTTAGATAATATATGTCAAGTACTTGATTCAGGGCCTAACAGAATTGTGCTCCATAACTAATGAAAATTGCTGTTTTTAATTATGAAGGAGTGAATGGCAGTCTTTTTAGGTCAGTAAATATCCCTGAGATCTGAAGACTGTCTTGATCCATCTTCTTAGAGCTAATGAATTACTCTTGCTTTTTCTCCAACTTAACATTTAAATAGCGTTTCTTAGCCAAACAGTTCCAGAGCCTGCTGTTGCTGCTGCTAAATCGCTTCAGCAGTGTCTGACTCTGTGCGACCCCAGAGACGGCAGCCCACCAGGCTCCCGGTCCCTGGGATTCTCCAGGCAAGAACACTGGAGTGGGTTGCCATTTCCTTCTCCAATGCATGAAAGTGAAAAGTGAAAGTGAAGTTGCTTAGTCGTGTCCAACTCTTAGCAACTCCATGGACTGCAGCCCACCAGGCTCCTCCATCCATGGGATTTTCCAGGCAAGAGTACTGGAGTGGGGTGCCATTGCCTTCTCAGTCCAGAGCCTGAATACCTGTTAATTATATAGTCATATGTGAGTGATATGTGGAGACTCTAAACTTCTTCCTTTTTCTACTTGTTACTGACCAGAGTCCTTAGAGACCACCTGACTTGGGAAGAACAATTGTTTGAGGTCATCAGGGCTTAACTGGTGACAGTTTTAGATCATTGGAGGATAAATATAACTTAAATGACATTTGTAAGGCAGATTTTGATATTTATGCCAATGGTTCTGAGACAAAATGGAGCATTAACTTTTATTATTTCTAAATATTCTTAGTGTGACCATTTTTTGTTATGACCATGTGCATGTCTCCCTTTACTTACGGCTTATGAATAGAAATATATGACATTTAATTGATAATTTATTTTCTTTTAAAATATATTTTCAAAATATTTTGAAATATTAAAAAATATTTTGAAATATGCATTAGCTACATTTCATCATTTTGTAAAATACTTTGACATGGATTCACTTAAAAATATTCACTGAGTATTTATTATATGCTAGGCAGTATGTCACTTTAAAAAGTAGAGTATAGGAAAAAATTAGAAAATATATGTGTGAAGCACTATGCCTGATACAGGTACTATAAAAATTAATGTAAAATTGTTAAGATATGTTTTTTTCTCAGTGAACTTAAAGCCTGTTTTATCATCACAATTTAATATTATTCAGTTCAGTCAGTCAGTCATGTCCAACTCTTTGCAGCCCCATGGACTGCAGCATGCCAGGCTTCTTTGTCCATCACCAACTCCTGGACTTTACTCAAACTCATGTCCATCGAATCAGTGATGCCATTCAACCACCTCATCCTCTGTCATCCTCTTTTCTTCCTTCCTTCAATCGTTCCCAGCATCAGGGTCTTTTCCAGTGAGTCAGTTCTTCGTATCAGATGGCCAAAGTATTGGAGTTTCAGCTTCAGCATCAGTCCTTCCAATGAATATTCAGGAACTGATCTCCTTTAGGATGGACTATTGGATCTGCTTGCAGTCCAAGGGACTCTCAAGAGTCATCTCCAACACCACAGTTCAAAAGCATCTATTCTTTGGCACTCAGCTTTCTTTAATATTATTAAATACATTTAATAGGAGATGTGGAAGCTAAAGTTAAAAAGAAGTTGAAATAACTTGCATAAGGTCACACAGAAAGTGAGTTTTAAGTTACAATTTGGGTTAATCAAATAGTTTTATAATATTATTTTATTTCCTACATATATCATTTTTTTTTAAATTTATCTCATTTTTCAAAGACATTGATCTGGGATAAAAATACACATTTATAACTTATAGTCTACTTAGAATCAACATTATACAGCTTCCTATATAATATAATCATCATACTTCCCTTTTCCCTCTTCTAGTCTTTGGACTATTTGTGTCACACATTTTATTCATACATATGTTATAAATCCCATGATAGATTGCTATTAGTTTTGTTTAAATAGTAAATTTTCTTTTAAATTGATCTAAATATAGGAATGAAATCTTATATATTTATCCATGTTGCCAACATTTTCTGGTATTCTATATTCCTTTGTATAGAACTATATTTCTATTTCATATTTTTTTCATTCTGCCTAAAATACTTGCTTTAACATTTCTTTTAGTGCATATCTTCTGGTGATAAATTCTTTCAGCTTTCACATGACTCAAAAAGACTTTATTTTGCCTTTATCTTTGCAAAAGAGTTTTGCTAAGTATAGAATTCTAGGTTGACAGATATTTTTGTCTTTGAGTACTTTAAAGGTGTTGCTCCAGTATTCTTGCTTGCTTTGTTTTGGATGATAACTTTGCTTTTTTTCTCTCTATATATATAATGCATTATATATTATATATATATGACATATATTTGTATAACATGTTCTCCCTTTCCCTCCCCTCGCCCCCTCTCCCCAGTATACTCTTAAGATTTTCCTTATCACTAATGTTACCAATTTGATTATGATGTATCTTCACAGTTTAATTTATATTTCTTGTTCTTGGGGTTTGTTGAGCTTCTTGGATCTCTAAGTTTATGGTTTTCATCAATTTAGGAAAATTTTAGCCATCATTTTTCCAAGCATTTTCTGCGTCCCTCCCTTTCTTCTCTTTCAGCAACTTAAATCGCATGAATATTAGGTCACTTAAGTTGGCCCACACCTTACTGATGATGCTCTGTTCATTTTTGTAAATACTTTCTCTGTGTTTCATTCTGGATAATTTCTGTTGTTACTTTTTCCAGGCTACTGTTCTTCTCTTTGAAATATTGAATCCCTTGTTATTCCTTCTTATTTATTTATTTTTCTAAATTTTGGTGTCACCCACCAGAGCTGCCTTGGAGGGAATCTCTGTGTCTCAGTGGCTGCCTACTGCTGGTGGTAATCTCATGATACTCTGCACTTTCAGCCATCGATGCCCTTCTTATTATTCTTATCCAGTGTAGTTTTTATCCCAGTCATTATAGTTTTCAAATCTTAAAATTTGATTACTCCAAATTTCTGACTTTGGAGAATCACCCTTTTAAAAAATATTTTTTGTTTCAAGTTAATATTTGGAACATAATTATTTTGATGTTCTTATTTGTTAATTCTAACATTGGTCTCAGCTTGGAGCAGTTTCAATTGATTGATTTTTCCTCCTCTTCATGGGTTGTATATTCTGGCTTTTTTGTATTCCTTGTTAATTTTAATTAGACACCAGAATTTTGAATTTTATCCTGTTGAGTGCTGAATATTTTTGCATTTCTATAAATATTCTTGTGCTTTTTCTAGGGTGCATTAAGTTACTTGGAAGCAGTTTGAAACTTCTGAGTCTTGCTAGGATAATTCAGTGAGTCTGACCCGAGCATCTTGTAGTCTGGGGATAATTGTTCTCCACATCTAATGCATACTCTCCTGCATACTCTACCCAGTGCTTCCTGAGTAATGTGGCTTTCCAGTCTGACTGGTGGTAATAGACACCAGTCTTTGTCCTGTGTGATCATTCAGTGCTCTTCCCTCTGATTCCCTAGGCTTCAGGTAGTTTCCATTGAAGACTTAAAGAGGACTCTCTAGAGATTTCCAGTCTTCTTTCTTCCAGGCTTTTCTCTTCTCTCTTGTCTTCCAGGCAAGTCTCTCCTTTTTGGTTCTCTCCTGCAAACTCCATCTACTTTGTTTTCCTTGGACTCTAACTTCATCTCCTCAACTCAGAAATTCTGATGAGTTCTGCTTGATTTCTCCCTCCATGAGTGGTGGCCTGGAAACTCTTAAGTCAGGAAGCTGGGATAATCACAGATAATCCTGTCTCTCAGGGATAACTGTCCTTTGTTGACTGATGTCCAGTGTTTTATATGTTTTATTTTTTTTTTCTGTTGTCTTATTTTAGGTTAAAATAGCCTAAATAACCAAATTTATCAATTTATTATTTATCATTAAATCTAATAAAAGGTAAATCTGTTACTCAATTGTGTCTGACTCTTCGCAACCCTTTGGAACCTGTAGCCCACCAGTTTCCTTTGTCCATAAGATTTTTCAGGCAAGAGCACTGGAGTGGGTTGCTATTTCCTCCTTCAGGAGATGTTCCCAACCCAGGGATCGAACCTGCATCTCCTGTGTCTCCTGCATTGCAGGCAGGTTTTTTTTTTTTTTTTTTTTTACCTGCTGAGCCATCAGGGAAGCCCTATTTATCACTAACATCTATTAATTAATTTAATTTATAAGTCAAAAGTTATTAATGTAGAGTAAGAGTTTATTCTATCTTTGTTGGAAGCAGAAATTCCCCCCTTTTAAAAATAAGCCCTTTAAAGATGCTGTCTCTTTGTTTCTAATGAGAAGTCTGAGTTGCTCTGTATTGTTCCTCCATATATAATAATTTTTCTGCTTTGGCTGCTGTTAAAATATTTCTTTAGTTTTGGTGTTTTATTTTTGACTATCATGTGCCCAAGTATGGTCTTTTTCTATATTTGTACTGTTTTTGTTTTACTCAGCTTTAAGTATTTGTGGGTTGATGTTTTTCACCAAATTTTGGGGAATTTCAACTATTATTTCTTTGATTATTTTTATGCCTCAATATCTCTGAGGCATAAATTCTAATTATGTCTGTTAAACATGGGAAACGCTACCCACTCCAGTGTTCTGGCCTGGAGAATTCCATGGACTGTATCCATGGGGTTGCAAACAGTCAGGAATGACTGAGTGACTTTCACTTTCACTTTCAAACATCTTTTTACTGTCCCATTTGCTGTTCATTTGAAAAAAATGTTTAATTTCTATTCTTTAGTTTGGGTGGTTTCTACTGACCTATCTACAATCTTACTAATCTTTTTTTCCGCCCATTGTCTAATTTTCTTTTAAGCTCACTTAGTGATTTTAATTTCATATATATTTCTTTAGCTCTTGAATTTCTATTTGACTCTTTTCATGGTTCTCATTACTCTACTGATATTCTCTATCTATCCAATCATTCTATCCATCATTGCCTTTAAGTTCTTGAGCATATTTATAACAGCTTTTTAAGAGTACTTCTCTGTTAATTTCAAACTGTGATCATCCTGGGGGCTTGCTTCCATTGGCTATTTTTCTCTTTTGACTATAGGTCATATTTTCTGCTTATTTGCATGTATAGTTTTTAAAAAACACATGCTGGACATTGTGAACAAGATATGATTTGTGGATTATGATGTTTTCTTTAAAGAAAGTTGAGGTTTTTCTCTGGCTGGCAGTTGATTTGTGGTGATCAGTTGGATCTTATAGAGTGGTGGTTCTTAAGTAGGGGTAATTTTAGTCTCCCCACCCAAAGAGATATTTGACAGTGTATGGATATTTTTGGTTGTCACAACTTGGGGTGACAATGACATACAGTGTGTACATATCAGGAACATCCCACAATTGGTGAACATCCCACAATTCACTGGAAAAGCACCCCACAACAACTAATTATCTGATTCAGTGTTTCAGTGCTGAGGTTGAGAAACCCTACTGTATTATTGGAGAGGGTTTATTTCAGTACCCCATCACCTCCAGTCCTAGAGCATGTACCTGATTCTAGAGTATACCTTATTTCTAGCATTTTGCCTTTCTGGGGTCTGAACTAAGTGCCTGAAGTACTAAATGAAGCTTCTTTATTTCGCTGTGACTGGGCCAGAACTCCAGTCTCCCAGCACATTACAACCTGTGGTATCTGTATTCAGGACTTACCTCTCAGCAATCGGTTAGTCTTACTGAGTCTCGCCCTCTCTAAGTATAGTCCAGAGTCTTGGCCAGAGTCCTGAAGGGCACCTCCGTGTAGAACTCTGGGCATCTCCACCATCTCAAGGAACTTTACCTATAAACTCTAACCTCCTGAAAGTGAAAGTGAAAGTGAAGTCACTCAGTCGTGTCCGACTCTTTGCGACCCCGTGGACTACAGCCCACCAGGCTCCTCTGTCCATTGGATTCTCCAGGCAAGAATACTGGAGTGGATTGCCATTTCCTTCTCCAGGGGATCTTCCAGACCCAGGAATCAAACCCAGGTCTCTCGAATTGCAGGCAGACACAGGCAGACGCTTTAACCTCTGAGCCACCAGGAAGCCCCTAAGCAACCCTAAATTTCAGACTCTGGGTCCTGTTCCTAATAAGACTGTCACTTTCTGTAGGTCAGTCAGTCAGTCAGTTCAATTGCTCAGTCACGGCCAACTCTTTGTGACGCTATGGACTGCATCATGCCAGGCTTTCCTGTCCATCACCAACTCCCGGAGCTTGCTCAGTGCTCATGACCGTCAAGTTGGTGATGGCTTCCAGCCATCTCATCCTATGCCATTCCCTTCTCCTGCCTTCAATCTTTCCCAGCATCAGGGTCTTTTCCAATGAGTCAGTTCTTCACATCACGTGGCCAAAGTATTGGAGCTTCAGCTTCAGCATCAGTCCTCCCAATGAATATTCAGGACTGATTTCCTTTAGGACCGACTGGTTTGATCTTCCTGTAGTCCAAGGGACTCTCAAGTCTTCTCCAACACCACACCAACACCATCAATTTTTTGGCACTCAGCTATTTTTTTGGTCCCACTCTTACATCCATACATGACTACTGGAAAAACCATAGCTTTGACTAGACAGACCTTTGTCAGCAAAGTAATGTCTCTGCTTTTTAATACTCTATCTAGGTTTGTCATAGCTTTTCTTCCAAGGAGCAAGCGTCTTTTAATTTCATGGCTGCAGTCACCATCTGTAGTGATTTTGGAGCCCAAGAAAATAAAGTCTGTCACTGTTCCATTGTTTCCCCATCTATTTGCCATGAAGTGATGGGACCAGATGCCATGATCTTAGTTTTTTGAACACTGAGTTTTAAGCCAGCTTTTTCACTCTATTCTTTCACTTTCATCAAGAGGTTCTTTAGTTCCTCTTTACTCTCTGCCATAAGGGTGCTGTCATCTGCATATCTGAGGTTATTGACATTTCTCCCGGCAGTCTTGATTCCAGCTTGTGCTTCATCCAGTCTGGCATTTCACATTAATTACTCTGCATATAAGTTAAATAAGCACTATTTATACAGCTTTACACAATATATATCCTTGATGTTCTCCTTTCCCAATTTTGAACCAGTTTGTTGTCCATGTCCAGTTCTAACTGTTGCTTCTTGACCTGCATACAGATTTCACAATAGGCCAGTAAGGTGGTCTGATATTCCCATCTCTTTAAGAATTTTCTGCAGTTTGTTGTGATCCACACGGTCAATGGCTTTAGGGTAGTCAATAAAGCAGAAATAGATGTTTTTCTGGAATTCTCTTGCTTTTTCTATGATCCAGTGGATGTTGGCAATTTGATCTCTGATTCCTCTGTCTCTTCTCAATCTACCTTGAATATCTGGAAATTCTCGATTCACATACTGTTGAAGCCTAGACCTTTTCGAGTCCAGTTACTTTCTGTACTTTGCTTCAAAAAGTACTCTTGATTGTAATGTGGGTCAACATGAAACTCACCTTCCACATTTTCCTTCTGTCAAAGTTCATAACCCTATGCATTTTGTTTTCTCGTGCCTGACAACAACAATTGTTTCCTGTATTTTGTAGTTTCATAGTTTGCCTTAGAAGTGTAATTCCCCTACCTGTTATTCCATCATGGCCAGATGTAGATATCCCAAAGATGGAACTTGAAATCTTGGGTTTCTCTACTATTCTTTGAGAGTAACAAAATATCCTTAATCATAAAGAAATATTTGCTAATAGTGAAGATAAAGTTGCAGTCTCCTTCTCTAGAAAACATTGAGAACATTTCTGCTGTGTCTGCCTTTTTATTCCATTCTCTAAGACCATTTCTATGCTGGCTAATAAGACCATACAAATGATGCCTTCTCTCTAAAAAAGATAATAGTCGCTGTCTTCTGTTGTATGCTTTCTACTGCTAGGTAATGCGCCAATAGATTTACATTTATTGTATTTCACTTAATCCTCACAGCAGCCCTGTTTTCCCTGGTTTACTTTTAAGGACACTGAGGGTCCAAGGAGTCAAGTAACTTGTAAGTTTTCAGAGGTAGTGAAATGACAGAGCTGAAACATAGACTTTGATCTGTCTTAATGTGGGACTACCAACTAGCTAGTCCCTACCACACCACATTAAGTCAAATTGTCCCCTAAGTTCCTCTTTGGGAAGCATTTATACACTTTGCTCTATATTCAGCTTTTCTAGGCTGGGGACCTGGTTTACTGTCATAGACAAATCTCTATGCAATTGAAAGTTAACAGAAATCATGTCCTGAGAGTATATGAACCAAAGTCCATGTATCACGTTGTCCATCATAGGGCCAATAATTTTTACTATCAGCATCCCCAATTTTTAGCAATATGTTTTTGATAATTTTGACCTTTTAATCTACAGGCATTATCTGCATTATTTTAATTAAGACACTGCACTTCCTCTCCCATCACTCTCACCTATCTTGCCCTTGGACCTGGGCTACCATGGTATCAGTGCTTTGTTTTCTTGGCCTTTACCTTGCCTGGGTATCAGGCTTTCAGAATGGTGTCTTCCAGTGAAATCTCTGAGTCTATAAACACAAAATGAGTGTCAAGAACTTTCTAACTGCCCTGAACAATATCAGTGCTCAGTTAATAGTCAAAAAGTAATCACAAATATGGGGAAGGCACTTCCAAAAAGGGCTGGGGTAGTGTCCTTTGTGAAATGGTAATGACCTGGGAGAGCAACAGCTAACTGAAAAAGAGGCAAATCTGAAGAGCACTTAGTCAACTTGCTTTGCTCAGCCCACCTGGGTCTTTCTTTTGGTCTGAGTACATCTCTCCCATCTGTTTGGTTGGAGTGTCTATACAGATTCTCTGGATTTCATTCCAACCACACCTGCCCTATTCCAGGACCCTCTTTTCCTTTCTTCTGGCAACACATCCAGATTTCCTCTGTCTTTAGTGTCTTCGTTCTTAATTCATTCTAAAAAGATGGTAATTATCTCTGAAAGTACAGTACACATTATGCTATTCTTGCTTAGAAATTTTCAGTGGCATGCTGTGTCCAGTTTCTTCCCTCACCTACACTCTGATCCAGCCAGCCTGGTTCCCTTTGTGTTCCCAGAACTTATTCCATGCAATCTCATATCCATCCGCCCACCCCAACCATGTAACCCACGTACCTGGGTACCCTTGCATTCTCATCTCTGCTCCTCAAAATCCTACCCAGTTTTCAGGACACAAGTAAAATTTTATCTCTTCTATGAAGTCTGCACCCATGTTTCTGATTAAATAAATCCCTCTTCTGCTTGTATTTGTGCAGCCCTGTGTACTAGTCACTGTGTGCTTTGTGTCCCATCTTCCCTGGCAGATCGTAATCTTCTGGGGAATAGGTATCTTGTGAACCTTTTTGTCCATCTCCTACAGTGCTAAGCTGTGCTTCAGGGAAGATTAGAAATGTTTATTGGGCAGAATTAGAAATCGGATGTGACATCAGCTATACAAAGACCTTCTCGTTGAATTAACCTGATAACTAATAACAGGCTACCTCAGAGTGATTTGATAATATTCTTGAGATAAATTATTTATGCACAACATAATAGTACATTTAAACTCTTTCAAGTAAAGAGCAATCTGTCAAACAGTTTATGAAATTTATAGATGTTTAAATACATCTATAGAGTCTTTTAATAGTCTATATTTTCTTAAAGATAATATTATGTAGGAAGAAAAGTTGGAATTATTTCTATAAGATGTACTGTAATTTCCAAAAAGTAGTGATAGGTATTGAGTGTGCCCGGGATGGTACCACTGCAGGGGGCCTCTTTAGCATTGTCCTGGGCACAGTTTTGCATCTAGATTGACTTTGCCCAAAGGAGCACAACTTTTGTTGGAAAGCACAAGTACTGGTGCAGTGGGGCAACTGGAAAGGGTTGCACTGGAGAGAGATCCTTCAGACTTCATCAAAATTCTAAATGCATTGAAACTGTCATTCAAAGAGTTAACATCTGCGAAGAATAAAAAATGCAATGGAGAGGTTTCAGGCAAAGCATGGGGAGCCTGATAAAATTATCAGTGAATTAAATTCAGACAGATGGCTTTGGAAAGGAATGAAGTACACAAACCTTCCGTGGAGTATAATGACTCTCATTCTGACAGGGGCTTTGTCAACAGGGTAAGCCTTTAAAAAAAAAAAATCTGGATTTTAAAGCAATTGGAAGTCAAATTCTTCTCCTTTTCTGAAGGTGTTGTTTAGAACGTAAAGCAACACAATGACAAAAGAGTCTGGACAGCGTCAGACTCTAAAATGCTAGGTGTGAGTGCCCAGCTGGGTGGGAGGCACATGGTAGGCTCTCTGGGTGCTGTCCCTGTCCTCAGACTCACTGCCCACATCAATGGGTCCTTGGCAGTTAAAGTATTTTTACAGAACAGAGGCCAATCATTAGCCCTGTTTACTCTAGTGGGATGACAAGAGAAGCTTTCAGCCATTAAACACACATGGGTGCAAACAGAATAAAGAGAAATCAACTGATTTTTGTTCCTTGAAATTTCAATTTTTATCATTTGTTGATTGCATTTAAAAATAGAGCTCATAGAAAAAGTCTCTTAGTTGATACTATCCTTCTCTATTTAGAAAAAAATGATGAGAAAATAGTGTTGAGTCTCCCTCAGGGTTTCTTTTCCTTATGGTTTCTATTTTATCATCTCTTACTTGGCTCTAGGGACCCCCTCTTTCAGGTGATGGGCCCTGGCATATTCATGCTCAGACGAGGATGGCCAGGCAGCTTCTAAGCAAAGGACGGTGCCTTTGTTCCAGACCAGAGGTTCTGTTTCTCCCTGGTTACAGTTTGCATTGTGGTACCATATTATCCAGCATTCTCTGGAACTGGTGCCAGGGTAGCCTCAGAATCCGCCAAGAGCAGTGCCGAATCAATGAGACAGCTGGCAGCCTCCCTGGGGAGGGAACATTTTTACCTTTTTGATTCATGCAGTCTCCGCTAGTTCGGATCCAGGATGCCATAAATGATTTTTCTTAGCGACAGGTGAGAACAAAAAAGCTTTGTAAGCCTAATTCAATAGAAGCTGCAAACTCAGTGTGCTATTGATTAAAAGGAGAAGACGATGAAGAGGAAGTGTACACACAGTCCAGTTGCATTTTCTCCGTAATTGACGTCTATGCTTCTGCCTGTATTGGAGTTGTCAGATTTGCCGGGAGGAGAAGCTTGAGAATCAAGAGTATTGTGTTTATTGAGCAAGGATTAGGATTTTAATCATGCCTCTGAGATTGCATGTTATCTACAAAAACAAGAAGATTACTCTTTTTTTCATTTTTTAGCTATAAAATTCACTGATCTATTGCTAACTTGGCTAAAAGTTCAAGGTTACTTTAATGGATTTGTTCACTTCATTCAAGTTTTAATGTTTGGAATGCATTTATTTACCAGGGCTATGAATTTGGGTAAAAATCATCCATGTTTACACTCTAGCCAAGGATGACAGCTCAGTTTAGGGCCTCACCCGAGGTCATACACATGTGAGCACATTTTGGGGATCAACAGGAACACTAGTCCTGAATACCCCATCCTCCCAGTGCTCCATGAGAGCAGGCCAGTTCTGAAGCCATTGTAGTCGGGAGGCCATTAGGAGATGAGATAGCACAGTACCTGGGAGCTCCGGTTCTGGTGTGGCCGTGAGGCAGAATGTGACAGTAGAAGAATTCAGGGACCCTGCAGGGTCTCATCCCTATCAGTCATGGCAGAGGTATTGGCAGCATGATGGATACCACCCAACCACTCACCTTGGTGGGCTAGCATTTGCCACATAAGTGTCAGAATAAGTCAAAGCAGTGAGTCTACCTGCCATCAAATAAGAGCAATAAGCTGTGACAGCAGCAGAGGGAAAATGAACATGAGTGTCACATATTGTCCATATTTCCGAGGCGCAGTAATCTTGTTATTCAACCATTGAATGGGATGGGATATTTCAGGAAGAGGGAAAATCAATCATCAATGCATGCTTGTGGCAATATGAGTTTTCTTCTCTCAACTATGGTATAACTTAGAGAATAGTGGGTTTATAAACTAGCTGGCCTCACAGGGTGAAAACTATTGTAACACAGATTATTTTAAATCTGAGAAAATTTTAGTCAAACCAGTGAGCAAATCATGTACAAACCAAAGTTTCAATTCCATTTATAAGACATTGGCTCATCTACTTGCAGTTCAGCATTCAGTTGGTGACAAATGGCTCGGCTTGGGAATAGAAATAATCCGATCTGGGATTCCTGGTGATTTTCCCATGATGGTCTTAGAATTTGTCTCTCAAGCATTCTCCCAAAGCTTCACACATATGTATGACCTACCCCAAGTCTATTTCCTGAGTTTACATTTTATTTGATCAGTCATACAAAGTAAGGAGAAATTTGTAATAAGATATCTCAATATGAAGCAGGACATGGTGAAAGGCTTAATGGATACAGAGGATAAAGGATGCAGAGAAAAGATTATGATCAACTTGCTTTTCATTGACAAGTGAGGTTAGAACAGACTAAAGCAAAACCTGACCATTTATTTTCCAGATGACTTTATGCCATGTGGTAAGGATTCTGCCAGCTTCATGGGTGGAGAGAGTTAGTTGCCATAACCATACCCCTGAGCCAAGGGAATCAGTGAAAATACTGTATCACGTATTTTGGAATCAATATTTAAAAAGCGAGAAACTCAGATATCATATGATTGTCTTTCCTTCCAAGCCAAAAATATTCAGGTTGGCATCCTGAGGCACCTGGTCAAGGGGAGTAGATCAAATGTTGCATAAACAGTTAAGGGCCAGACCCTGCATCATTCAAATCCAGCCAATTTGAGTTGCTATGCACTCCCCCCACCCTGCACCCCCCAGGTACCAGTTAAGTTCTGTGTGCTTCCCATTGTGCCAGCCATCAGTAATGAGGCTCTTTCAAGGCAAGCAAAGGAGACACTATTTATCATAGCAGGCTTTTATAACTTTTGCAACTTTAGGAGGTGAATCCAAGCTGAAAATAAATATAGAGTCTCGGAAGATTTAGGAGGGAAAAAGGAGCAATATTATATGCATACCAGCTTCATTAAGGAAGGCAAATCCAGGAGCGTTTTGGAGTCAACCTTCCCTCTTTTAAGAACGATGTCAGGAAGATGAAGATATCCTCTCATGGATGACCTGATAAAAAACATTTGTCTGATCCGCTAGACATTTCTTATATTCTCTAGTTCTTGATGTGGGTGTAGACACTGAGAAGTCAGAACATCTGGTTGCACTGTGTTTGGCTGTGTGGACTACTGTATATAAAGAGAAGGTAAAGTGTAAGCCCTGATGGTATTCTGAGGGCATTTCTCTCCTTTCTGGATGAATGCCTGAGATGCTGCTAGACTGAAAACTGACTTAGGTCTCATGGTAATCTTTCCCATTCTTCTCAACTGCAAGATTTATAAAACATTGCTCTTTGGGTCTAGGTATCATTTTGGGATCACATCATGATAACTCTATGCGTGTGTGCTGGGAGGGCAGAGTTACAAAGCGATTTCTCAGCAGTGCTGGGAAAGAAGCAATTACTGGAACACATTTTAGCCCTGCTTGTCAGACTGAGTTTCACTTGGGTACAAGGGAAGCATTTAACTTGGGCAGCATCCCTTTTTGAAGGTTTAATTTAGTTTTTCTTCCCTTTAATTGTGTGATTCCAGTATTTTAGCTACAATCCCTAGGCTGTAAGAACCTTTAAACAGCTCTTGATTATGAAGCAGGGCATGGGTTTTCAAGAATAAACAGGGAGCTGCATAATTTACAGGAAAACTGCATGACGGGCTTCTTCTTCACAAAGAACATTGGGGTTACATTGGCACAAGCCAAATACCTTTTAAATGAATAGTCAGTAATCAGCAGCCGCTACAGTAAGTGCTTGAATTTTTTTTTCTTTTATGTGCTATGAGTCCATAAATTAAGCCTCTGATTCTGATTGCTGTCATGAATGCCTACACCTATTGCTACCTACCCCCACTGCTTAGATCTCCTGCATCAGCTCATGCTCAGTTTAGAGAGTTATGGAAAGTAGAAGGCAAGTCTCTTTTAAAATATTCAATTTCCATTCATTTAAAAATACCATAGTGGGGAAAGGGTGTTGAGTCCAAGTGTTAGATTTTGACCAGTTTTGGCTCCAGGCCAAGTCACAAAATCTATTTAATCCAAAGTATGAGTTAAGTGTAAATATTTAAAATTAAAAAGTGGCTTCAGAAATATTGCAATATTGACAACAAAATAAATTATTAGTGCTTTACATATCACAGCACTGTTTTGAGTCATTTTCAAGTTATTAATTCACTTTTCTTAATATTCCTGTATGATGAGCACTATGATTTTGGTCATTTTACAGAGAAGGAAACTGAGGCACAAAAAGATTTAAGCAGCTTCTCATGTTTGCATAGCTAATATGTGATAGAGCTGAAATTTGAGTTGAGTTTAACACAAACTCCTATGATTTGAACTGTAGTATTAATTGCATTTAATTTTTAAAAAATCATTGTGATTGTGAGGTATGGAGAAAAGCAAACTTAGTAAAATATATTCAGAAGAAAACTTTGGGATACTCTTCTCTTAAAAGTTGGCAAAGATTATTCTATCAAAGTCTAGGCAGGTGCTGTTTTCTTATCAAGCTTTAAAGAAAGCAAAAGAAAGCAAGTTAAAAATATTTATGTGAACTTGGTAAGAACTCAAAACACAGAAATAAAAGGGAATTAAAGAGAAATTAAGAGAAATAGAAAAACTTTAAAAAAGTAAACAATAAGCATGAAAGAAAAACATGGAATTGTAACTTATATGCAGGTTCCCTTAAAAATGATCCCAGTGTGTTAGTTGCTCAGTCGTGTCTGGCTCTTTGTACCCCATGTATTGTAGCCTGCCAGGCTCCTGTGTCCTTGGGATTCTCCAGGCAAGAATACTGGAGTGGGTAGCTATTCCCTTCTCCAGAGGGTCTTTCTGACCCAGGGATTAAACGCAGGTCTTCTGCATTGCAGACAGATTCTTTACCAACTGAGCCACCAGGGAAAGTAAAAGTGAAAGTCGCTCAGTTGTGTTCGACTCTTTGCGACCCCATAGACTACACAGGCCATGGGATGTGAAAAAGCTAAACCTTGCCATGGGAGAATCATCTTCCTGATCAAGATGCTTCCTTATTCAGCTAAGTTTCTTACTGCATCTCAAGTTGTGATCTGAACGTCGTATTCACCTGATTAGTACTGCTGAATAAATGTTATACAGCCTTTGAAACCTTAACTTGTATAAAAATGCAGTGATTTTTTAGTTTAAGCCTGAAAAGTATCTGATGTGTCATCCTACAAGCTGAGGACAGTGATCTTTGCTGCTTCCTTTTGTATTTCACTGCTGCTTGACTGAGGAGGAAGCAACACTGAATAGAGGAAACCCAAGAGAAGATTTAGGTAGGGTGTAAACACTGTAGAGAATTGACGTGTTTGGCTTTGCATTAGGTAAGCAAAATTTCAGCAAGTCAAAATCAGCAAATTTGTGCGATGTTCTGGTAAGCCACTTCCCTCCTGCAGTCCACTCATTAATTTTCAGAAGCCTGACAGAACGGCTAAAAGGATGATCAATTTCAGGCGTCACT
The DNA here is from genome assembly GCF_023091745.1 of Budorcas taxicolor. Classification (NCBI taxonomy): domain Eukaryota; kingdom Metazoa; phylum Chordata; class Mammalia; order Artiodactyla; family Bovidae; genus Budorcas; species Budorcas taxicolor. The sequence continues at coordinate 18,359,210 of NC_068913.1, forward strand.
CCTGGTGTGTTTTTAGCCTATGTAAAAGGAGTTCCTGACAAGTAACCCTGTTAGTGCCCTCAAAATGTCTTCTGTTATTAAATATCAGGAATAAGCTGAAATAATGAAACTAGCTTTTTTGCCACCTGAATGGTTGGTTTAGAAGATGATGAGACTGTTGTCTATTACTGACTTATATATAGGTGGGCTTAAGCACTCAAGTGAGCAAAACCTTGAGAGAAATGAACATATTTCAGGAGAACTACTTTTCCTTAATGGGTCTATATGGAACAAATGGGATATCTCTACTCATTTTCCAAATAATTGCATGACCTTGTTATCTAGTAGATAAAAACCTAACTCCTCTTCTACCTCCTCCGTATCCATTTTTGTTCTAATGTGTTGCTTCAATTTTGGGCTGACTGGTGTCACTGGGACCCTTGAGCTGTCCTGAAGGAGCTGGCACTATAGGTGTTTCTCTACCAGAAGGACAGGATGGAGTGTCTTTCCCTCCTAGAGTTTGCTTTTCCTCTCTTTTTCCTTCTCACTCACTCATTTCTTTTCTTCTTTCCTACACGTCATCTTTTCCTCCTCTTCCTTTTGATAAAACCTTCTACCATCAAATCTTAAGCCCCAGTCATAGGCAATGTGTAGATATTTTGATGTCTATTGGCACCCAAGCATTGTTGCTATTGGTCTTTATTCTTTTTATATCCTAATATTTGGTGAATAAATATTTCCCCCAGCATGCCTGATGAGAAAAGGGAAAAGAGTTGTTGTACAACCCAGATATAAAATCTCCGCTGCACATATGTGGACAATTCTAAGAAAGATATAGCCTTCAGATCAGACATACATTGCAAGGCCTTGTATGTGTATAAATAGCAGCAAATGTGAAAAGTACACACAAGGGCCTGACAGTTAAAGCAAGAAAATGGCACATGCCTAGTAAGGATGGAAAAGAAGGGGAGAGCAGCTGGTCTATTCAAAGGGGCAGCTGCTACTCAGCTCCAGTGCTGCTGCCATTCAGAATATGAGATCTGCATGAACTTACTTGGTTTGATGCCAAGGAATCCTATATAATATGATATAATATAACATAACATAACATAACATAATATTAAGGGGCTTCCCTGGTGGCTCAGGTGGTGAATCTACCTGCAATGCAAGAAACCCAGGTTTGATCCCTGGATTGGGAAGATCTCCTGGAGAAGAGAATGGCAACCCACTCCAGTAGTCTTGCCTGGAGAATCCTATGGACAGAGGAGCCTGGCGGACTACAGCCATAGGGTCACAAAGAATCAGACATGACTGAGCTACTAACATTTTCACTTTTCATTATATTATATGTTATCCTGGGAAGAAAAAGAGAAAGAAACTGAAGTGAAAAGAAAATAAAGGAACATAAATAATTAAAGAAAAGACAAAGTGCCTGCATGCCTGGAGTACTACAAGCACCTTGTTTGTAGCTTCTACCATAAATACTATAAATTCTGGAGATAGAATATTGTAATTTTGTTGCACCTGGGAATTTTAATATACCACAGTGTCCTTGACAGAAGCTTGAACACAAACAGTTTTCTAGATGAATGTTCATCCATTCAATTAAAACTCCGTAACTCATCAGAATGTGAAATTCCGAACTAAGACTGGAAACAATAAACTGACTAATTAAACAACATCACCTACTGTTAAGATACAAAAAGCTATTAATTTATAAAGCTAATTGGATTGGAAGGCAGCTAAACTCAAACCAGAGTTACGTTCTAATTGCTCTTTTACTCTAGAAAATATCAAAGACCATGAGATGATATTTTTATAGTGACAGTTCTTAACAAGCCCTGCAGGTCTTCAATAGAAACCTTTGTTAGAGTACTGATATTTGAAAGAATTTAAGTGTAACAGGCCAGCTTTATGGAATTGACTCAGGCCACATTAGAAGAGAAAGGATTTGTAAAGGACTAAAAAATACAGCCTTCATTCCATATACACTGATACCTAATAGCCTCATAATGTGGTTTTAAAAGATTTTGTTTTCTAGAATGCTGTCTGAAATATATTATTTAACAGACTGAGTTGCTCTCAGAACTTTGACCCAGTCAAAAATTGTTTCTTTTTTCTTGATAGAGCTGTCAGGCTGTTTCTAATCATGTTGGCTTTGATGTCTGTCAAGAAGAGACACACAAAGGGAAGGGTGGAGACCTGTTGGCCTGTGGCACTACCCCAGAGATGCTGAGTAACCAAGTGAAAGAGCATGGAGGGATGGTGTGACATGGAGTGCAGGACACGGGGTCTTCTAGTCTGAGTCCCCACTGATGTTTCAAACTTGTACTGTGAACACTTCTGTTCAGATGTGTATCTCAGACCTAAGGTGCTCTTCACTCAGTCGTGTATGACTCTTTGTGACCCCATGGACTGTAGCCCGCCAGGCTCCTCTGTGCATGAGATTCTCCAGGCAAGAACACTGGAGTGGGTTGCCATGCCCTTCTCCAGGGAATCTTCCCAACCCAAGGATCGAACCTATGTCTCCTGCTTCACAGGCAGATACTTTTACCATCTGAGCCACCAGGGAAGCCCCTTCCTTTCTTAATCCGTTAAATAACCTCAAACAGGCCTGGTAGTTACTTCAGTTTTTCTCATCAGTGAGCTTCCTCTAGCATTTACCCAGAGCCATGAACTTGGCGGGCCTTTGGGGCTTTCCTGGGAGTCCCAAGAGCACCTAAGTGCCTGGATTCCTTACAGCCCCCTTAGGAAGGGTCCTGCTCAGTCACTCAGTTGTGTCGGAATCTTTGCAAGCCTATGGACTCTACCCCGAAAAGCTCTTCAATGCATGGGATTCTCCAGGTAAGAATACTGGACTGGGTTGCCATTTCCACCTCCAGGGAATCTTCATGACCCAGGGATCCAACCTGTGTCTCCTGCATTGCAGGGGAATTCTTTACTCCTGAGCCACACGGGAAGCCCTAGGAAGGTGTCAATCACACCTTAATCCTTGACACCCACGTTATCAGAACGCTGTTCCCCGCACGCACGCTGCGGCTCTCAGAAACAGCGAGCAACACCCAGAAGTGGCGCTGGGTGCGCTGAGTCCTTAAACAGGACCCCTGTGGCCTGTAGGCGTCGGGTTGGTCCTCCGGGCAGCCGCCTGCCTGTATGCGCACATGGGAACCCCGAGTCTGGCCTGTGGCCGCCGCTCCTTGCGGGAGCCGGGCTGTGCCCGCATCTCCACGCTGCCAGCACCCTGCTGCTGCAGGCCGGCAGCACAGGCCTCTGGGCAGCAGCTTTTACCTCCTTGGGCTTGTCAGTCCTGCATCCCCTCCACTGACCTTTCTTTCCTTCCTGTCTGCTTACTGGGCGCCTGTTTCCAGTGCAAACGGCCGCTCATCCTCAGTTCCCTCTGTGTCTTTTCCAGCCTCCAGTCAGGCTGCAGCCCATCAGCTACCTGCCATGCGCATTTTGGAACCAGTGCTCCCGCGCCTTGCTCCCCGCACACGCATCTCCTCTCCGTCTCTGCCAGTTCAGGGCGCTCAGGGCACTCTCCTGGCGCCAAGGCAGGCAGGGTTAGGAGGACCCAACTTGGTCACCTATCCGAGATGGTGTCTCTGTGAACTGAAGCAATTTCAACTAGGCTTCTAGATTTTCCGAACAACCCTCCCACCCTATTTCTCACTTACCCACATAGGTGCAAGTGAGAACTGTGGTAAATATGAAGCGGGATTTTAATCTGACAACTTTAGAAGGGGAGGGTGTGTGTGTGGGTGCGTGGGTGGGGGAATGGATAGTTACGCAATGAATGTGAAGGAGAAAAGGATGGCATTGAAACTGCCGCTAATACACCTCCTGCAGGGGAAGTGATAAAGAAACAATGGACTTGGAAGAAACATTCAGAAGTTTCCTGTAAGACTTTGCACAAGAGAAGAAATCATCTAGTTTGTCTTAGAAATAGGCACATTGCTTCTAGGGCCGAATGGTATTGCCATTTAACTACACTTTCTTCTCTTCAGATCTTTCCTCTTTCTCTCCCTCTCCTTCTGTCTCTCTCTCTTTCTCCCATACTGGCCGTAGTAAAACGGGTTTCCCTGGTGGCCCAGATGGTAAAGAATCTGCCTGTGAAGCAGGTGACGTAGCTTCTATCCCTGGGTTGGGAAGATCTCCTGGAGAAGGGCATGGCAACCTACTCCAGTATTCTTGCCTGGAGAGTCTCATGGACAGAGGAGCCTGGTGGGCTACAGTCTGTGGGGTCACAAAGTGTCAGACATGACTGAAGCGACTAACACACACACAGATGTGTTAAAAAGTACTTTCTATCTTCATGGCGCTAAAATCACACTTCCTTGATAGTAAAAAAGCCATGCAACCCCAAAATGTGTGTGATGTGTGTGTATTTCATCCCTGGACTTGTCTTTCTGTGAGCAGAGTTTGAACACACACACAACCCCATTACAATCTTGTTGTTGTATCTGACTATATAGATAATGTCGTATGTAAATAAAGTCTCTAATTAATTTTTATGACCTTGGCAGCCTTTTGCAATTCTTTTTCTTTAGCACCATTGTGTATAGAGTTACCATAATATTAAAATTTTTCTAACAAATTGTATCTCTTAATCTGCTAAACCCTTTCCAATCTGTGGCACCTTAAAAATCTTTGTTTTCTTTTGAAATCTTTTCTCCCTTAAACAGGGAAATTTTATAAGTAGGTGGCATGATAACATCAGTAAAATTTAAAAAATTTCTCAAGATTTAACCTGTTATAAGCTGTCTTTAGATAGCGATTTGCAAGGTGCCTGAAAATGCATAGTCTGAGAATTTATGTTTGGACTTCACCTTTTAAAATAATTAAAATAGTAGTTCATCGGTGGACAGAGAGTATAAAATTCTTCAATAATTCCAGTTTATTCATATTTTCATTCTTGCTGCCATCATCTCCTTTATATTCTGACTGCATTTCTTAAGTATTCCCTAAAAGCTGTAGGAGAACTTAACCTTCTCTCTTCCAGAGGACAAGAGAAGGCTGACAGGGGATGCTCTAAAGGGGGCTTATCTATATCTTTCCGTTTTCCAATTGAGCAATCCATTTTTTGGCTATTTCAGTTTTATGATTAACACAGAGCAGAAACACAATTTCATCCATATCACCTTAGTCAGATATGTAAGCCAACAGGTGTTGCTTTATACAATGAGAGGATTCCCACTACTGATCACAGAGAACTTCTTTTTATTATAGTCTGGAAACCCAGCATTTCTCTGGTTTTGTGTGTGGGTAGCCAGAAGAGGTCTCCAAAAGTCAGAAGTCATGTCTTCCCTTTGCTTTCTTATGGGTAAATTGTAGAGGTTTCTTGCTACAGATTATGCACTTGGCATCATGTTTACAAGCACAGCAGACGTTTCCACTTAGTTGCAGGATGTGTTTCCAAAGACAAATTAAATCTTTTCCACTGAGAGCAGAGAAATCTTTTTCTTCCTAGCCAGAAAAGATCTAGTTAGCTTATGTTATGCACAGACTCCCCCATATTATGGCATAACTTTCTTATCGTGCATCTTCTGAAATGCCACGTACGTGATTGGGTATAGTCAGGAAATGGGTGGTACAGCCAAATAACCCTGTACTATGAGCGACTGAACCGAACTGAACTGATGCTGGAGGCAGCCTGGAACCAGGAACTTGAGAAATCAGGTGTAACAGTGCTTCACATTTCTCTTTTCCTTTGAAGACTAGGGCAAATTTCTCAGTAAATGCTGGTGTTGTTGCAACATCCTCCTCAAAAAAATCCCCCACTTCCCCTTCAGTCAAGGAGCTCTTCATGTGTGAGGGTGATTTCCAATACCTGTGCTCAGGTTAGGCTCTTATTTACCAGCCTGGAGGCCTGCTGGTTATACACACCAGGAAGCGCTTTGGTGCTCTCTTGGTGTATTTTGGTGCTATGAACTTCGCAGTCAGTGTTCTCTGCTGAAGAGCCCTGCAAGACACCACTCCAGTGTTTACCCTGGCTCTCCTTCCTGTTTCTGGCAGCCACTCTCATCCTGTGTGTGGCAGGTCAGTGGCACCGGGGTCTCGGTCATCGCCGGATCCGCCCATCCTCTTGGAAGTCAGGGAGCCCATTGTACTGCGGCATCTCTCACCAGTGTCCTGGTCTTAGGCAAAAGCACTTAGGTGCTTCTCAGACATGCTGGCCTTCTTCTCACACTGTATTTCTCAAGGCCTGGGCTAATGAAATGTCAGATCCCCTTGGGGACGTAGTTAGAGGGCAGGTGGCCGATGAGTTACCTGTGATTAATCCATTCCAATATTATTTCATGAGCTCTTGTGTATCTTCCAATTTAAGAGTGCTTTTTTTTTAATGGCCTCTCCAGTTCATTTTATGTTGTCTACTGCTATGTTTAAGTTTCAGGAAAGTCTTCCAAACACCAGTTAAAGCCACTTGTAGCAGCTTGAATTAGTTTATCCTATCCAGGATCTCTGGTGAATATACTCATGCTGTGTACACTTGTTTGAGCATCTTTAGAATTCATTTCCACACATATTTCTGAGATTTTTGTAGATTCTAGCAATTCCATTGGTGTATAAACTCCAAAAGTGATTGATGTTGTCATTGTATGCCCAAGACATTCTGGGATCTGACTCTAGTTATAAGACTAGTGGTGTAGAGGAGTGAAGGATAAAGAGAATTGGTTTTTCCTTGCAAAGAAAGTTCTTCATATGCGGTTACTGAAGTATCTTCAGGTAGTAGGGGCAGCTTCACCAGACAAGGGTGGCAGCTGAAGGTTTAAGGTACATAAAAATTCTCCAAAACTTCCTGTATGTTTTACTCAGCTTGGGTTGACAAAACAAAATACTATTGAGTGAGTGGCTTACACAGGAATTTATTTCTCATAGTCCTGGAGGTTTGGGAGTCCAAATAAAAGTGGTGACAGTTAACACAATTTTTAGGCGAGGGCTTTCTTTCTGGATTATAGACAGCTGCCTTCTCACTCTGTCCTTACATGGTAGGGCGAGAGAGAGCAGTTTCTCTCTGAGGACCCTAATACCAGCATGAGAGTCCCATCTGCATGACCTCATCTAAACTTAATTACTGCAAAAAGGCCCCGTCTCCAAATACCATCACATTGGGGTTTGGAGCTTCAACACAGGACTTTCAGAGGGACACAGTTCAGTTAATAGCATCATAAATCCTCAGTATAATTCTCAAAGCCCATTGACTTCCCAGTGACTGTCCTGATTTTCACATATGACACATAGTGAACATGTGAGTTCAAATGATGTTGTGATTCAGTAATTTACAGGATAAACATCCTCAATTGTTGTTAGTTTCTGACTGCCCCTGGTTGTTTGCATCCCTCTCTCAATATTTGAAACTCCAAGTGTAAGTATTTGATTGGTTGAGCCTGTGTGGCCATCACGTGCCTTGGTTGTCTTCCATAATGGGAATCAGGGCACTAAATTCTTTACCTATTGGGATCTAACCTTACTAAATCAGGAAGATGTTCAGATGCTGGGTAGCGAAAAATCCCAATTGTTTCCTTTAATGATGTTCAGTTATTTTTCTTTGATTTTCTTGCCATTTTCAATGGCGCTGATAAATAGTAAGGCTTCCACTTATTTTCTAAGATAGAGTCTCAGAAGTAAAGTTTTGATGTCAAAGGTTTTATACAAAATTTTAGGATATGTGATATATCTGTCAAGTTGCTTTTTTAGAATTTCTATACCAATTTATTCTCATTTCAGCAATGTTTGAATGATCCCATTTCACTGTGTCCTTACTCCCAATGACCTAAGGTGTTTCCTTCTGTCAACAGTCTTCTATTCTTTCTTGAAAACATCAACGTTTTATCTTTTAAAGAAAACTTGGCATTTCCCTCATTCCTGTTTTTATTTCTCTGCTTTCTTCTTAAGAATATATATAGTGAAAAACGCACACACTCTCACTTCTGTTGTATTCCTGCCCCTTAGTCTGATTATGAGAGAATGTCAAACCCAGTCTAGATATTCTGCAAGAGAACTGGCCTTCAGAAGTGCCAACATTGTTCAAAAAACAAGGACTTGGACTGTTCCAGACTAGAGGAGACTAAGGAGACAGGGCAACTAAATGCAAAGTGTGGTCCTAAAGGGGGTCCTGGATCAGAAAAAAAGGCTATTTTGGGAACACCAGTGAGATCTGAATAAGGTCTCTAGATTAGCTAATAATGTAATATCAATGTTCATGAGAATTGTACTGTGCTTATATAAGATGGCCACATTAGGGGAAGCTGGATAAAGGGTGTATTGTACCTTTCTGTACTATTATTCTGGCTTTTATATAAATCTAAACATTTAAAATAAAAGTTAAATATTTCAATATATAAATTTTTTGTTTATAGAAAATGCTGTATGTATAATGTCATGGAAGACACAGCAATGGATGGAGATACTGTCTGGACTCTGGAGCAGAAAGGCTTTTCACTTCTAGATTTTCTCATAACTCTATTTTACTCCAAATCTTTGTTCATCACTGTGTGGTAGACTTGGCCATTTCTCTTAAACCTGCGTGGGAGGCTTATCTAACTCTCGGAGGCTTTATAAAAATCCATCAGTGAGATTCCACAGGCTGAAATACTCGCTCCTCTCTGCAGCCTTGCTCTAGTCTGCTTCTGCTTATTCACTGTCTTCTTCTCCAGAACATCCCTACCTGCCAGTCCCTCCCTCCTTAGGACGGCTCCTTAGTGTTTCCGAGAAAATGAATCCAAGTTCCTTGTGAAGCATATTTGATTTGCGGTTGTTGTTGCTGTTGACTATTGACCTTGTCTTTGAAGAACACTCCCATTGTGAGGGACTTTCAAGCAGTGTCCAACCTGTCCATTTGTTTCGGCAGCGCCTTGGGGACTGTGCCGGCTTTCTCGTCCCTGCCTTCTGGCGTGAATACAGACAGCGGCCCGAGATCACGGTGCTTAGGGGCCCCTCCTGCCTCGGGAGAAAACCGCTCACTGAAGAACATTCTTAATGATTCCTGTATGCCCTTGGACATCATTATCTCTGTAAGACGGTCAGGATAGGGGTTGCGGTCTGCAGTTCACACAGTAGCTTTTCCACAGTGTGGCCTGTGGATCACCTGAATCAAAAGTTCCAGGAGGGCTTAGAGAAGTGCCCATTCATTTCACTCCTGTCAGGCCCATTGTTGTGTCAGAATCACTGACATCACCAAGAAATCTTTGTTGTGTCAGAACCATCTTCGTTCTTCTCTTATTCCTTTTTTATGTTTAAAAAAAAATTATTCATTTTTGGCTGTGCTGGATCTGTGCTGCTGCTCAGGCTTTTCTCTAGTTACGTCAAGCAGGGGCTGCTCTCTAGCTGCAGTGCCAGGCTTCTCATTGTGGTGGCTTCCCCTGTTGCAGAGCACAGACGCTAGGGCACAGGCTTCAGCAGTGGTGGTTTCGAGGCTCTAGGGCTCAGCAGTTGTGGCCCGTGGGCTTAGTTGCTCTGCAGCATGTGGGGTCTTCCTTGATCAGGAATTGAACACGTTGGCAGGTTGGGTTGAATACATTGACAGTGGCTTGTCTCCTGCATTGGCAGGTGGATTCTTTACCATTGAGCCAACAGGGCAGTCCTCTTCTCTTATTCTTGATTGACAGGTGTTTTTTTTTTTTTTCCTGAAAATGTAACTGAAAACTGAAAATAATGCTAATGTTTACTCAGAATTTGAAGAAAATGTTTGATGACAAGAATTTTCCTGGGAGACTTGTTTCTTTCTAAATCTGGAACTGTAATTGGAGAGATAGCCAGAAAGTTTGAGTCAGAATCTCTTGGTATGAAAGCAAAGAATCTGTATTTTTAAATAAGGATTTCATACCTTTGTTATGTTTTGTTTTGTCTTTAGCCACAAATACTTCATTCCGTATTTGACTTTTCTGGGCTTTGTTTTCACACCTCTGCTTCATGGGAAGAATAGTTAATTTATTCTCTGAGAATACAAAGAAAAGCCAAGGTCCCTTCTTTCAAGCAATTGTCACAGACAAGTAAATAGTCAGTTGCACACTACGTGGGGAGGGCTGCGGTGGAGGAGACACACAGGGAGGCGCTGGCTCAGCCCAGGGACACTGGGCAGGGCTTCCTGCAGGAACTGACACCTGGGCAGGCAGGGCTTGAGGGCGGCAAGTGTGTGTGTGGTTTCTGCTCTGTGTCTGTGTGCATAGGCATGCCTCTTACTCTCTCTGTTAGATTTACGTCATCCGTTTCTTCTCTGCTATTTTTGGTTCTACTAGTTAAAATCTCATAAAATCCCATTTGTTTCTTACATCCCACCTCATTTCACCCTCCTTCTTTATTTCTTTAACTAAACCTTTCTGAGAAACCAAACCTTTCATCTCCATTGGCTTTGATCTAGCAGATTTCTCCACCACTTACTCCTTCTGTCCCAATTTCTTCCTCTGCTCCCTTGTTCTGTTGGACTTTGAATGAGTCTGTGGGTATTTTCCTTCAGATCTTTGCACTCCCACACCCTGGACAATGGGCCCCATCAGTGACTAAAAGGGCTTGTCTCTAACACTGAATGGCAATCAGTGAGGAGGTATTATTGCCCCAAAACATGCAGTGACTTCTGTCCACTTCCTATTGGGAATCAGGAGCAGATGATTTGCCACAACCCTCTTCTGCCACAGCTCTGCCCAAAGTCAAGTTCTCACAGTCTGCCTGCTGCCTTGTTGAGATGAGTGAAGGTTGCCATATTGCCAACCCTCCAAAAATATTTAAAGACTTGTTCATAAAGTATCTGTCATATTCAGAGATCTCTGGATTGAATCTGTTAAGGAATTTAAGGTGACGGTTATTTTGGGGTCAGTTGCTACCTTCTTTAGGGTATTCCCAGCCCATTGGCAAATTACCTTCTGCTTGGGCCTCTCCATGCCTTCTTTCTCCTTTTGGAACCATACACATCTCAATTTCCTTTTTATTCTCTCCCTTGAGGTTGGTTTTGAGGTAGGGCACATGTCAGGTAGTGAACCATTAAATATTGCAAAGGGGTTGAACTAAGGAGAGATTTAAAATGTGGTCAGGAAGGGGGCCTCAAGTTTTTGCCCATTTGTTAATTCAAAAGGCTTCCCTGGTGGTTCAGATGGTAAAGAATCTGCCCGCAATGTGGGAGATCCCTGGATTGGGAAGATCCCTGGAGAAGAAAATGGCAACCCATTACAGTATTCTTGCCTGGAGCATTCCATGGACAGAGGACCCTGGCAGGCTATAGTCCATGTGGTTGCAAAGAGGCTGACATGACTGAGCAACTAACACTAGTCAATTCAAATGGCCAACATGTAATTGAATTAACAGAGTCAGTCCTTGCAACTGAAACTTTCAACTAAACCAAAGTTATTTTCTGCCAAAAAATATTAGACATTCTTTTTATAAAATTCAAATCATTGTGTGAACACATCCTTGTAATAGTCTTCTTAGTTCTGAATTAAAAATTTTAGGTTGCAAGTTTATAGGAGTAATGAGGTAAGCAGCGGGGAGAGGAAGAGACAAGCCAGACAGAGATAGGAGAGAGAGATTGGCTAGGGGTTGAAAAGGTTTGGTTGTTGTTATTCAGTTGCTAAGTCATGTCCTACTCTTTGTGACCCCATGGACTGCAGAATGCCAGGCTTCTCTGTCCTCTACTATCTTCCGGAGTTTGCTCAAATTCATGTCCATTGAATGGTGATGCTATGTAACCATCTCATTCTCTGCCGCCCTTTTCTCTTTTTGTCTTCAATCTTTTTCAGCATCAGGGTCTTTCCTAAGGAGTTGGCTCTTTGCATCAGGTGCCAAAGTATTGGAGCTTCAGCCTCAGTCCTTTCAATGAATATTCAGGATTGATTTCCTTTAAGATTGATTGGTTAGATTTCCTTGCAGTCCAAGGGACTCCCAAGAGTCTTCTCCAACATTGCAATTTGAAAGCATCAATTCTTTGGTGCTCAGCCTTCATTATGGTCCAACTCTCACATCCATAAATGACTATCGGAAATACCATAGCTTTGACCAGGTGGAACTTTGTTGGCAAAGTGATCTGTCTGTTTTTTAATACACCAAGTTTGTCATAGATTTCTTTCTAAGAAGCAAGCGTCTTTTAATTTCATGGCTGCAATCACCATCTGCAGTAATTTTTGGAGCCCAAGAAAATAAAATTTTTTAATAAATAAATTAAAAAAAAAGAAAAGAAAATTTGTCACTATTTCTAACTTTTCCCCTTCTATTTGCCATGAAGTGGTGAGACCAGATGTGATGATCTTAGCTTTTTGAATGTTGAGTTTTAAGCCAACTTTTTCACACTCCTCTTTCACCCTCATCAAGAGGCTTTTTAGTTCCTCTTTACTTTCTATCATTAGAGTCACATGTCTGCATATCTGAGGTTGTTGATATTTCTCCCAGAAATCTTGATTCCAGCTTGTGAGTCATCCAGCCTGGCATTTCACATGATGTACTCTGGATATACATAGATTAAGCAGGATTACAATATATAGCCTTGTCGTACTCCTTTTCCAGTTTGAACCAGTCGATTGTTTCATGATTCAGACTTAAAGTGAAGAAAGTAGGGAAAACCACTAGACCATTCAAGCATGACCTAAAACAGATTCCTTACGATTATACAGTGGAAGTGAGAAATAGATTCAAGGGATAAGATCTGATAGACAGAGTGCCTGATGAAAAGTGGACGGAGGTTCGTGAGATTGTATAGAAGACAGGTTTCAAGACCATCCCTAAGAAAAGGAAATTCAAAAAAGCAAAATGGCTGTCTGAGGAGGCCTTAAAAATAGCTGTGAAAAGAAGGAGCAAAAAGCAAAGGAGAAAAAAAAAGCTGTACCCATTTGAATGCAGAGTTCCAAAGAATAGCAAGGAGAGATAAGAAAGCCTTCCGCAGTGATCAGTGCAAAGAAATAGAGGAAAACAATGGAATGGGAAGGACTAGAGATCTCTTCAAGAAAATTAGAGATATCAAGGGAACATTTCATGTAGAGATGGGCTCAATAAAGGACAGAAGTGGTATGGACCTAACAGAAGCAGAAGATATTAAGAAGAGGTGGCAAGAATACACAGAAGAACTGTACAAAAAAGATCTTCACAACCCAAATAATCATGATGGTATGATCACTCACCTAGAGCCGGACGTCCTGGAATGCAAAGTCAAGTGGGCCTTAGGAAGCATCACTATGAACAAAGCTAGTGGAGGTGATAGAATTCCAGGTGAGCTATTTCAAATCCTAAAAGACGATGCTGTGAAAGTGCTGCACTCAATATGCCAGCAAATTTGGAAAACTCAGCAGTGGCCACAGGACTGGAAAAGGTCACTTTTCATTCCAATCCCAAAGAAAGGCAATGCCAAAGAATGCTCAAACTACCACAAAATTGCACTCATCTCACACATTACTAAGGTAATGCTCAAAATTCTCCAAGCCAACCTTCAACAATACGTGAACCGTGAACTTCCAGGTGTTCAAGCAGGATTTAGAAAAGGCAGAGGAACCAGAGATCAAATTGCCAACATCCGCTGGATCATGGAAAAAGCAAGAGAGTTCCAGAAAAACATCTATTCCCGCTTTATTGACTATGCCAAAGCCTTTGACTGTGTGGATCACCACAAACTGTGGAAAATTCTTCAAGAGATGGGAATACCAGACCACCTGACCTGCCTTTTGAGAAATCTGTATGCAGGTCAGAAAGCAACAAATTAGAACTGGACATGGAACAACAGACTGGTTCCAAACAGGGAAAGGAATACGTCAAGGATGTATATTGTCACCCTGCTTATCTAACTTATATGCAGAGTACATCATGAGACATGCTGGGCTGGATGAAGCACAAGCTGGAATCAGGATTGCTGGGAGAATTATTAATAACCTCAGATATGCAGATGACACCACCCTTATGGCAGAAAGTGAAGAGGAACTAAAAAGCCTCTTGATGAAAGTGAAAGAGGAGAGTGAAAAATTTGGCTTAAAGCTCAACATTCAGAAAACTAAAATCATGGCATCTGGTCCCATCACTTCATGACAAATAGATGGGAAAACTGGAAACAGTGACAGACTTTATTTTGGGGGGCTCCAAAATCACTGCAGATGGTGAGTGCAGCTATGAAATTAAAAGACCCTTACTCCTTGGAAGGTCTATGACCTTCTACTCTATGACCAACCTAGGCAGCGTATTAAAAAGCAGAGACATGACTTGGCCAACAAAGGTCCACAGTCAAAGCTATGGTTTTTCCAGTAGTTATGCATGGATGTGAGAGTTGGACTATAAAGAAGGCTGAGCACCAAAGAATTGATGCTTTTGAATTGTGGTGTTGGAGAAGACTGTCGAGAGTCCCTTGGACTGCAAGGAGACCAAACCAGTCCATCCTAAAGGAGATCAATCCTGAATGTTCATTGGAGGGATTTATGCTGAAGCTGAAACTCCAATACTTTGGGCACCTGATGTGAAAACTGACTCATTTGAAAAGACCCTGATGTTGGGAAATATTGAATGTGGGAGGAGAAGGATATAACAGAGGATGAGATGGTTGGATGGCATCACTAACTCAGTGGACATGAGTTTGAGTGAACTCTGGGAGTTGGTGATGGATAGAGAGGCCTGGCATGCTGCATTCCATGGAGTCGCAAAGAGTCGGACATGACTGAGCGACTGAAGTGAACTGAACTGATGGTTCATGTCCAGTTCTAACTGTTGCTTACTGACCTGCATACAAGTTTCTCAGGAGACATGTCAGGTGATCTGGTATTCCCATCTCTTGAATAATTTTCCACAGTTTGTTGTGATCTGCACAGTCAAAGGCTTTAGGATAGTCAATGAAGCAGAAGTGGATGTTTTCCTGGAATTCCCTTGCTTTCTCTGTGATTCAACGAATGTTGGCAATTTGATCTCTTGTTCCTCTGCCTTTTCTAAGCATTGTATATCTGGAAGTTCTTGGTTCATGTACTGCTGAAGTCTGGCTTGAAGGATTTTGAGCATAACCTTACTAGCAAGTGAAATGAGCACAATTGTATGGTAGTTTGAACATTCCTTGGTATTGCCCCTCTTTGGAATTGGAATGAAAACTGATCTTTTCCTGTCCTGTGGCCACTGATGAGTTTTCCAAATTTGCTGATGTATTGAGTGCAGCACTTTAACAGCATCATCTTTTAGCATTTGAAATAGCTCAGCTGGAATTCCATCACCTCCACTAGCTTTTTTTGTAGTAATGCTTCCTAAGGTCCACTTGACTTCACCTTCCAGGATGTCTGGCTTTAGGTGTGTTACCACACCATCACGGTTATCTAAGTCATTAAGACCTTTTTTGTACAGTTTTTCTGGGTATTCTTGCCACCTCTTCTGCTTCCCTTAGGTCCTTTATCATTTACCATTTCTGTCCTTTATCATGTGCATTCTTGCATGAAATATTCTCTTGATATTTCCAGTTTTCTTGGCGATATCTCTAGTCTTTCCCCATTCTGTTGTTTTCCTCTATTTCTTTGCATTGTTCACTTAAGAAGGCTCTCTTATCTCTCCTTGCTATTTTCTGGAACTCTGCATTCAGTTGGGTATACCTTTCCCTTCCTCCTTTGTCTTTCACTTCTCTTCTTTCCTCAGCTGTTCGTGAAGCCTCCTCAGACAGCCACTTTGCTTTCTTGCATTTCTTTTTGTTTGCGGTGGTTTTGATCACTGCCTCCTGTACAGTGTTATGAATCTCCATCAGTAGTTCTTCAGGCACTCTGTCTACCAGATATAATCCCTTGAATCTATTCATCACCTCCTCTGTATAATCATAAGGGATTTGATTTAGGTCATACTTGAATGGCCTAGTGGTTTTCCTACTTTCTTCAATTTAAGCCTGAATTTTACAATAAGGAGCTCATGATCTGAACACCAGGCTTGTTTTTGCTGACTGTATAGAGCTTTTCCATCTTTAGCTGCAAAGAATATAATAAATCTGATTTTGGTATTGACCATCTGGTGATGTCCATGTGTAGAGTCATCTGTTGTGTTGTCAAAAGAGGGTGTTTGCTATGACCAGTGCATTTTCTTGGCAAAACTCTGTTTGCTTTTGCCCTGCTATATTTTGTACTCCAGGGCTAAACTTGCCTGTTACTCCAGGTATCTCTTGACTTCCTATTTTTGCATTCCAATCCCCTGTGGTGAAAGGACATATTATCTTGGTGTTAGTTCTAGAAGGTGTTGTAGATCTTCATAGACCCATTCAGTTTCAGCTTCTTGAGCATCAGTGGTTGGGGCATAGATTTAGATTGCTGTGATGTTGAATGGTTTGCCTTTGAAACAAATCAAAGTCATTTTGTCATTTTTGAAATTGCATCCAAGTACTGCATTTTAGACTCTTTTGTTGACTATGTGGGCTACTCCATTTCTTCTAAGGGATTCTTGCCCACAGTAGTAGATATAATGGTCCTCTGAATTAAATTATCACATTCCTATCCATTTTAGTTCACTGATTCCTATGATGTTGATGTTCACTCTTGCCATCTCCTGCTTCACCACATCCAGTTTACCTTGATTCATGGACCTAACATTCCAGGTTCCTATGGAATATTGTTCTTTACAGCAGTGGATTTTACTTTCACTACCAGTGAAAATTTACATCCACAACTGAACATCATTTCCACTTTGCCTCAGCCACTTTCTTCTTTCTGGAGCTATTAGCAAATGCCCTCCGTACTTCCCCATTAGCATATTGGACACTTTTGGACCTGGAGGGCTCATCCTCCAGTGTCATATCTTTTTTGCCTTTCATACTGTTCCTGGGGTTCTCAAGGTAAGAATACTGGAGTGGTTTACCATTCCCTCCTCCAGTGGAACAGGTTTTGTCAGAGCTCTTCACTATGACCCGTCCGTCTGGGGTGGCCCTGCACGGCGTAGCTCGTAGGTGCATTGAGTTATGCAAGTCCTTCTCCCATGACAGGGCTATGATCCATGAAGGGATCCGTGAAGGGATCACTTTGCTTACTTGCTCAGTTGTATCTGACTCTTCGTGACCCTTTGGACTGTAGCCTGCCAGGCTCCTCTGTCCATGGGATTCTCCAGGCAGGAATACTGGAGTGGGTTACCATTTCCTTCTCCTGAGATCTTCCTGATTCAGGAATTGAACCCTGATCTCCTGTGTCTCCTGCATTGCAGGCAGCTTCTTTACCCACTGAGCCATTTCTAAAAGATTTTTGCTCCCATTTTTAGTCCTTCCTGTTATTCTCTGATCTCTTTGCTTTCCTCCTACTGGACTTACCCTCAGAGGCATTTCAAATTTGTCCCTGGTTTGCTTTGCAGGTGGTTTTACATCCTGGGACAATTTACTACAGCAGGAATTAAGTATGGGCAAGAAGTGTTTTGTTTTGTTTTGTTTTTGTTAAGTGGGAGATGTGTCAATGTGCAAGGGGAAGAAAGAAAATGAAAAGCATCAGAAGGAGAAGCATGCTCAAGCAGATCAGTTTTCAAAAATTTTTATTTTGAAATAAATTTAGATTGTAAAGAGTAGCAAAAATAGTCCAGAGAGGTTCAACATACCCTTTGCCCACTTATGATAATATTAACATCTCATTAAAGCATAGTTTATTTACCAAAACTAAGAAGTTAACACTGCTTCAGACTTCACAGATTCACATACATTTCACCAGTTTTCCCACTAATGACCTTTTTCCTGATTTAGAATAATATGTTGCATTTACAGTTGATCCTTGAACAACACATGAGTGTTTCGGGGGTTAATCTGCCCATAAATTATAGTCAAACCTCCATATCCCTAGTTCCTCCAAAACCTTGGGTTCAACCAACCATGGACTGTAGTACTTACTATTGAGAAATATCTGTGTATGGATGGACCTTTGCAGTTCAGAACTGCATTGCTGAAGGGTCAGCTGTAATTCTTGTATCTTTTTTTTTTTTTAAGGCTGCACTATGTAGCATACAGGATCTTAGTTCTCCAGCCAGGGATTGAACCCCTGCTCCCTACATTGGGAGCATGGAGTCTTAACCACCAGATCGCCAGGGAAGTCTCTCTTACGTCTTCTTAAACTCTTCACTCTGTGATCATGTCTCAGTTTTTCCTTGTCTTTCATGACCTTGACACTTCTGAAGAGTCTTTTTCAGGTCTTTTGCATAAGGTATATTCATTAGAGTCTGTCTGATGTTTTCCTGTGAGTAGACTGGGGTTATGCATTCTTCAGAAGAACACCTCAGAGCTAAAGTGCTTTCATTGTGTCAGGTCAGGAATACGTAACATCAATGTCACTTATCACTAGTGCTTTTAACGTTGATCACTTGGGCAAGTGGTGTATGCTGGGCTTCTCCACCATAAAGTTATGGTTTCTCCCTTGCCATCTTCTACTTGATAGAGGAGAGTCACTAAGTCTAGCCCACACTCAAGGGAAGAGAAATGAAACTCTACCTCCCAGAGGGAGAAGTACCCGAGAATACTGATCAAACCATCACAGTAATCAAATTTGGGAAGAGACCATTTAACTATCCTGTGTAACATTAAAGTTTTCCTACTACTTTTGGACTTTGTCAGTGGGTCTTATCGGCAGGGGTTATTATGTGGCATTCATATGGTGACTTTTTGTTTCACTCATAGCCAAGCAAGTATATGAGGAAAATTGTCTCCTCTCCATTTATTGAGTTAGTCAATCATTTGTATGTTTCACTACAGATTCACTGATGCTTATTTTATTTTTTGGGTTATAAACCAATGTTATTTATTTGGTTGCTCAGTTTCATCCAGCTTTGGACATTGGGGACTCTTTAGAGTCGTGTCCTTTTGACATGCTTCTATCTTCCCTTGCTCCAACTCTCCCATCATCTCCTCCCTTCCTTCTTCCCTCCATCCCTCTTTCTTTCCACTTTCTTATTTTCTGGCACTGCAAGATATTCCAGGCTTATTCTGTATTTTCCATGCCCTATTCCTAGAATCAGTTGTTTCTCCAAGGAGCCCTGGTTCCTTTTATTGCTAAATGCTATCTAGAAACCAAGGATGGAGTGGTAGCTGAACACATACCTTTTAAGAAAGAGTATATGTGAAAGAAAGTTGAGGATCTGGAAATGGGTTCCCTTAGTGCTGTCTATATTCACAAATCCTCTGGAAATTGTTGTGTCATGAATATTAGGTTTTTATAAGACTTAGAGATGTAATGTGTGTCATGCAGTCTAAATACCTGAGAAGTAAGTTCTACAAAATGCTAAAACTGTGAATATTGTGCTTACAACCTATGTTGTATGTGATGGTTAACATGCTTTATTAGAAATAAGAGTAATGGCAAATCAAAGCTGGTGAGGAAAAATGATGCCTATTAACTGTTCTTTGGAAGAAATGATGCTAAAGCTGAAACTCCAGTACTTTGGCCACCTCATGCGAAGAGTTGACTCATTGGAAAAGACTCTGATGCTGGGAGGGATTGGGGGCAGGAAGAGAAGGGGACGACAGAGGATGAGATGGCTGGATGGCATCACGGACTCGATGGACGTGAGTCTGAGTGAACTCCGGGAGTTGGTGATGGACAGGGAGGCCTGGCGTGCTGTGATTCATGGGGTCGCAGAGTCGGACACGACTGAGTGACTGAACTGAACTGAACTAAAAAGTATGGATTAATCCCGTTCTTTTATTCTTAACATTCCTTAGAGCTAATTGAGCTCATGTCTATAATCAACTAAGTAGTATTTCACTTCTTGAATGTTTACTTCTGAACCCTTTAGTCTCTGTTACAGGAGCCTTAAGTAGGTATTAAAATCTCAGCATTTTTGCTTGGTATCCTCACGTTTCCTGGCTTTTCCCAAATGTGTTGCATTAACAATTTCCTGCTTCACTGCTCCTCCCTATAAAACAAGCCGTAAGGTTTCATAGTCTTGCAGCACAATTGAGTAACAGCACTTCCATCTCTCTTTATAAAAATCAGCCTTCCTTTTCTTGCCTGGTGTCTGCCTCAGTGTGGTCAGTCAGACTTCGGAGATATTTACCTGGTAACAAAGGAATCCAAGGGACCCACCCCATCAACTGATATTAGCTCAGCTTCCCTGTAATTCCTCTTGACACTGCACTGACTATACAGCTCCTGATCTAGACTGTGGAAAATGTTGAGACCAGCGGTCAAAATTGCATACACACATATAGTACCTGAGGGAAGATTTGGGCTGTGCTGATGTTCACCCCAAATACTTTGGGAAAATTTTGGCTCTAAATGTAATGCTGTTGTCATTCTTTTTTTAGATTATTGCAACATTCCTCATTGAAAGAAGACAGTACTTGAGCTTCTCAGAAAGGAATAAGATAATTAGATTAGTACTCAACACAGAACATGAGCTAAAGAAGGACCATTTGAATGACGTTCAGTAAGGACCTGCCTTTCCTATCATCACCAAAGTTACATATGTGCTCTGATGCTCACTTAAGTGGTTTCCAACATTTTTGATAATGAAGAAACATTTTTAATGTCTTCCAGTCTCTAAAATCCCCACAGGAACAGCTGTGATTTTAGGATCTGCTGAGAAAACACTTGATGACAAAAGCTATTATGAATTCAACAATGCTTTGAAATGAATCTGTTTTTCACAGCAATATATATATATGAATTGGAAAAACAGTGGTCTATCTTTATAGGACATGTATTATTTACTCAATCTATAAATAACTCTTGGTTCACACATGGATTCTGGATCTCCTCATAATAAGCTTAAGGCCATGATCAGAGCGTGGTAGCTCAGTAACTATAGATAGAAACAATAGTTGATTTATTTAATTGATATTACCAAGAATTCTTGATTAAGGGATAGTAAGCAAATCAAGACTAATCCTTAGGGTCAGAAGCAAGTCAAGATTAAGCCTTAAGGGCAGAGATATTAATAAATCTCAGAAGATCTGAGATTTATTAATAATAATATTTTACATTTCAGATAATCAAAATCCTATGCAGAGAGATCAAATCTTTTTTGAGTCACTTAATACCTGGAAGGAGGATATTGAGTAAAATAGGTTGTAGTTGGTCATGATAGAAGCAAGACTCAATTCTAATGGCCATTCATAGAGTAGAGATTGTTCTTAAATAATCATATTAAAATGTGGCAGTGGAAAAACCACTCTGATAAGCTGGGGAGAATTAAATCAGTCCAATTTCTTGTGACAGCAATTGGGCACAATGTGTGGAAAACCTTAAACACCTTGGCCCAGTAATTCAATCTCTTGGAGGCATAGAATGACTTTCAACATTTTTTATGTTGGTAAAGAATGTGGAACTATCTTCACTGCCAACAGCAGAGACACGTCTAAGTTCATTATGGTCTACAGATTGGATGGAACATTAAGTAGTCATTAAAAATTATCTTTACAAAGTCTTCATTCAGTGTGGAAATGCATATGTTATTTAAGAAAAAACAGTGTACCAAATTGTACATATAGTATAACTGTAAAAATAACTTTGTTCAGGTTTTTATAATAAACCTGAATATCTTTCATAATAAAAACTCAATATATTTGTTTGTTTTCAAACTGTATGTTACAAATTAACTTCCCTTTTTAAAACGTTATATTGGAAAGCAGTATGTAAAATAGCAAGATCATTGACTTTCTAAACAGGCATACTTGGGTTCAGGTTCCAGCTCCAGACTGGGTAGTTGTGTGACCTTGAGCAAGTAATTTAAAAGCCTTAATTTTGAGGCTCCTTATTATATAATGGGTTGTCATGAAGACAAGATGTAATGCATGCATATATGCTAAGTCACTTCAGTTGTGTCCGACTCTGCGGCCCCATGGACTGTAGCCCGCCAGGCTCCTCTGTCCATGGGATTCTCCAGACAAGAATACTGGAGAGGGTTGCCATTTCCTTCTCCAGGGGATCTTCCCAACCCAGGCACCAAACCTGGGTCTCTATATCTCCTGCATTGGCAGATGGTTCACCACTAGTGCCAACTGGGGAGCCCCAACATGTAGTGATATGTATGTTAAATGCCTAATGTAAAGAATGGTAGCTGGGTTAACAATTCAGAAACTGCTATATGTGTATCAGTTCAGTTCAGTCACTCAGTCGTGTCAACTCTTTGCGACCCCATGGACTGCATCATGCCAGGCTTCCATGTCCATCACCAATTCCCGGAGTTTACTCAAACTCATGTCCATTGAGTTGGTGATGCCATCCAACCATCTCATCTTCTGTCATCCCCTTCTCCTTCTGCCTTCAATCATTCCCAGCATCAGGGTCTTTTCAAATGAGTCAGTTTTTGCATCAGGTGGCCAAAATATTGTAGTTTCAGCTTCAGCATTAGTCCTTCCAATGAATATTCAGGACTGATTTCCTTTAGGATGGACTGGTTGGATCTCCTTGCTATCCAAGGGACTCTCAACAGTCTTCAACACCACAGTTCAAAAGCATCAATTCTTCGGCGCTCAGCCTTCTTCACAGTCCAACTCTCACATCCATATATGACTACTGGAAAAACCACAGCTTTGACTAGATGGACTTTTGTTGGCAAAGTCATGTCTCTGCTTTTTAATATGATCTAGGTTGGTCATAACTTTTCTTCCAAGGAGTAAGCGTCTTTTAATTTCATGGCTGCAATCACCATCTGCAGTGATTTCAGAACCCGCCAAAATAAAGTCTGTCACTGTTTCCACTGTTTTCCCATCTATTTGCCATGAAGTGATGGGACCAGATGCCATGATCTTAGTTTTCTGAATGTTGAGTTTTAACCCAGCTTTTTCACTCTCCTCTTTCACTTTCATCAAGAGGCTCTTTAGTTCTTCTTCTCTTTCTGCCATAAGGTTGGTGTCATCTGCATATCTGAGGTTATTGATATTTCTCCTGGCAATCTTGATTCCAGTTTGTGCTTCTTCCAGCCCAGTACTTCTCATGATGTACTCTGCATACAACTTAAATAAGCAGGGTGACAATATGCAGCCTTGACATACTCCTTTCCCTATTTAGAAAGTCTGTTGTTCCATGTCCAGAACTAACTGTTGCTTCTTGACCTGCATACAGATTTCTCAGAGAATCTAGTATATGTGTATACTAGAGTTTTAAACAAATGAATAAATGGATGATGGAAACCAGATTTATGCAAGTTGGAGACAGAGGTTATAGTTAAGGAGGGAGCCAGAAGGGATAGATGGACCATGAGATACTAGATTAGGAACTGAGTCATCCCTATGAAACTGTGTTTAGTTTAATGTAGCTAAAGATGGATAGACATAGAAGTAATTATAGATTTTTATAATCCATATTACATAGTTTAGTATACGTACATGTATTTTTCTAGCTCTGTCTGCTGAGAAGACCACAAAGCAGTGACATTTTAGAAGCAATAAGCATACTCAGAGCATAGATCTTCATTTCTAATATTATTTTCTAATAAAAGAACTAGGGCTCTTTGGAAAACTAGCTGATTCTAGGGTTGGGGCAGAGAAAACACAAGACCAGCCCAGGGCATCTTGTAGTGACAGAAGTTAAGAAATGTTCAAAGAACGAAAAGATAGGAATACATCTAAGAGACACTGGAGGCGATCTAAAAGAATTGCCCATGGCCAAAACTGGAAGGATTTGAGCAAGAAAATGAATACTAGTAAGGCTGCTTTGTAACCAAGGGAATAAAATAAATATTTATGAGTTTGTGCTGATATAAATGATCTATAGACAAACAAGGAAACAAAAAGGGAGAAATGATAAATCTTCCTTACAGAACTGCAAATAATTTATGTAGCCACTACTTCTTCTAAGAGGTGAGGTGTATAGTAACTTACTTTCAAAAAGTAGGGTTATGGAAAGGAGGAAAAAGAGTAACTTTACGGTGAAGAAATTTTACCAGCACTGCCTCAGCCAAGCGATCAGTGTTAACAGCAACAGTCATAAGTCATGACAACATGTACTGTTTACATAATGTGATTCAAAATGACACTACCTTTGTGTTCTTTATCTCTCAAACCCATAACCCCAGTCCAATCGTGAAGGAAATAAACAAATTTAAACAGAAGGACAGTTTTCAATATCCCTCAAAATTGTCAAGGTCGTTAAAAATAAAGGAAGTCTGAGAGACTGTTACAGTCAAAAGGTGCCTATGGAGACTTGCCAACTAAACGTTCCTTAGCAACTTTCATGAGATTGTGGAACAAAAAAGGACATTAGTGGAAAAGTTGGTGAAATCAGAACAATGTGTGTGTGGTTCACAGTAATGCACTGATGTTACTGGTTGGCCAAAAAAATTCATTTGGATTTTTCTGTAACATCTTATGGAAAAACCTGAACAAATGTTTTGGCCAACTCAGTAGTTCTTTAGCTGTGACAAAGATATCATAGTTGTATGTAAGATGTCACCTTTGGTACACCCTAGCAAGTGGCTGAAAAGTTCCTTCTTGAACCTGTTGTTGTTGTTTAGTCACTAAGTTGTGTCTGACTCTTTTGTGACCCTGTGGACTGTAGCCCACCAGGCTCCTCTGTCCATGGGATTTCCCAGGCAAAAATACTGGACTGCATTGTGATTTTCTCCTCCAGGGGATCTTCCCTACCCAGGAATCAAATCTGTGTTTCTTGCATTGGCAGGCAGACTCTTTTTTTTTTTTTAAATTTTTATTTTTACTTTATTTGCTTTGCAATATTGTATTGGTTTTGCCATACATTGACATGAATCCACCACGGGTGTACATGAGTTCCCAATCCTGAACCCCCCTCCCACCTCCCACCCCATATCATCTCTCTGGATCATCCCCATGCACCAGCCCCAAGCATCCTGTATCCTGTATCGAGCATAGACTGGCAATTCGTTTCTTACATGATAGTATACATGTAAATATATCAATAACCTCAGATATGCAGATGACACCACTCTTATGGCAGAAAGTGAAGAGGAACTAAAAAGCCTCTTGATGAAAGTGAAAGAGGAGAGTGAAAAAGTTGGCTGAAAGTTCAACATTCAGAAAACGAAGATCATGGCATCCAGTCCCATCACTTCATGGGAAATAGATGGGGAAACAGTGGAAACAGTGTCAGACTTTATTTTTCTGGGCTCCAAAATCACTGCAGATGGTGATTGCAGCCATGAAATTAAAAGACACTTACTCCTTGGAAGAAAAGTTATGAGCAACCTAGATAGCATATTCAAAAGCAGAGACATTACTTTGCCAACAAAGGTCCGTCTAGTCAAGGCTATGGTTTTTTCCAGGGGTCATGTATGGATGTGAGAGTTGGACTGTGAAGAAGGCTGAGCGCCAAAGAATTGATGCTTTTGAAGTGTGGTGTTGGAGAAGACTCTTGAGAGTCCTTTGGACTACAAGGAGATCCAACCAGTCCATTCTGAAGGAGATCAGCCCTGGGATTTCTTTGGAAGGAATGATGCTAAAGCTGAAACTCCAGTACTTTGGCCACCTCATGAGAAGAGTTGAATCATTGGAGAAGACTCTGATGCTGGGAGGGATTGAGGGCAGGAGGAGAAGGGGACGACCCAGGATGAGATGGCTGGATGGCATCACGGACTTGATGGATGTGAGTCTGAGTGAACTCCGGGAGTTGGTGATGGACAGGGAGGCCTGGCGTGCTGCGATTCATGGGGTCGCAAATAGTCGAGCACGACTGAGTGACTGAACTGAACTGATACATGTTTCAATCCCATTCTCCCAAATCATCCCACCCTCTCCCTCTCCCACAGAGTCCAAAAGTCCGTTCTATACATCTGTGTCTCTTTTGCTGTCTCGCATACAGGGTTATCATTACCATCTTTCTAAATTCCATATATATGTGTTAGTATACTGTATTGGTGTTTTTCTTTCTAGCTTACTTCACTCTGTATAATAGGCTCCAGTTTCATTCACCTCATTAGAACTGATTCAAATGTATTCTTTTTAATGGCTGAGTAATACTCCATTGTGTATATGTACCACAGCTTTCTTATCCATTCATCTGCTGATGGACATCTAGGTTGTTTCCATGTCCTGGCTATTATAAACAGTGCTGCGATGAACATTGAGGTACACTTGTCTCTTTCAATTCTGGTTTCCTTGGTGTGTATGCCCAGCAGTGGGATTGCTGGGTCATAAGGCAGTTCTATTTACAATTTTTTAAGGAATCTCCACACTCTTCTCCATCGTGGCTGTACTAGTTTACATTCCCACCAACAGTGTAAGAGGGTTCCCTTTTCTCCACACCCTCTCCAGCATTTATTGCTTGTAGACTTTTGGATTGCAGCCATTCTGACTGGTGTGAGATGGTACCTCATTGTGGTTTTGATTTGCATTTCTCTGATAATGAGTGATGTTGAGCATCTTTTCATGTGTTTGTTAGCCATCTGTATGTCTTCTTTGGAGAAATGTCTATTTAGTTCTTTGACCCATTTTTTGATTGGGTCGTTTATTTTTCTGGAATTGAGCTGCATAAGTTGCTTGTATATTTTTGAGATTAGTTGTTTGTCAGTTGCTTCATTTGCTATTATTTTCTCCCATTCAGAAGGCTGTCTTTTCACCTTGCTTATAGTTTCCTTTGTTGTGCAGAAGCTTTTAATTTTAATTAGATCCCATGTGTTTATTTTTGCTTTTATATCCAGTATTCTGGGAGGTGGATCATAGAGGATCCTGCTGTGATTTATGTCAGAGAGTGTTTTGCTTATGTTCTCCTCTAGGAGTTTTATAGTTTCTGGTCTTACGTTTAGATCTTTAATCCATTTTGAGTTTATTTTTGAGTTTGGTGTTAGAAAGTGATCTAGTTTCATTCTTTTAGAAGTGGTTGACCAGTTTTCCCAGCACTACTTGTTAAGGAGATTGTCTTTAATCCACTGTATATTCTAGCCTCCTTTGTCGAAGATAAGGTGTCCATAGGTGTGTGGATTTATCTCTGGGCTTTCTATTTCGTTCCATTGATCTATATGTCTGTCTTTGTGCCAGTACCATACTGTCTTGATGACTGTGGCTTTGTAGTAGAGCCAGAAGTCAGGCAGGTTGATCCCTCCAGTTCCAGTCTTCTTTCTCAAGATTGGCAGACTCTTTACTGACCCACTAGGGAAGCCCTTCTTGAATCTTCCAAGTTACAGACTGAGAGAGTCTCTTGCATCTTTGGTCAGCTCTGAAGATTAGATTATTCATTCTTCATTCTGAATCATCCATTCAGTTAGCACAGGTTGTGCACCTTAAGGCCTCATGCTAGGGCATTAAAGTATATTGGTGATGAAAATGAATGTGGCTTCTGCCTTCCAGGGGTGACTAGAAAGTGCATGCCTTCAATAAGCAGACATTCATTTCCATGCAATATTTATCTAGTGCTCCTTGTTCTACCTCTTTCAGTCCACAAAAATTATAATCTCTCTTGCTCAAAATAATCTTCAAATTTTGGAAGACAGTTATCAACTTCCTCTGGGTTTGCACCAGACAAAATGTCCTCTTCCTTCAGTATTTTCTAAAATATAAAGTTTTGGTTTTCCTCTAAATCCTGATTGTCTTGCTTTTTTTCATTTTCTTCTTGGGGTATGCAGTTCAGAATAATTTTAACCACTGCTGTGTACCTAGTTGTGTGACACTCTTTCACAAACTGTTTATTTTTGATAACCCCAAAAGCTGATATTGTTACCTCGATGAGAAACTGATATCTTGGTTAACAACATTAATTCAATTACAGGTGAGTATTGAGGAACTGCTTTGTACCAGACCTCTTCAAAGTTGTGGGGATAAAACAGTGAATAAATCAGATTAAGTCCCTGACTAATGGAGGTTATTATTCTAGAGCAGGGGTGGCAAACTATCAGCCTTGGGCCAAATCTAGTACTTGCTACCTGTTCTTGTAAATAAAGTTTTATTGGAACACGATATTGCCAATGGCTCCTTTCCTCTATAATAGCAGAGTTGAGAAGTTGTGACAGAAATCCACACGGCCCATAAGGCCAAAAATATTCACTATCTGGCCTTTTTATAGTAAAAGTTTGCTCACGCATGTTCTAGGGAGATTGAGAGTGTGGGGGATGGTGATCAGGCATCAAGGGAGATAGAAAAAATAAAGAATCATGTGTCAGATGGTGATGGATACGGTGGAGAAGAATGAAACAGGGAAAGGGAGACAAATGGTGAGCGCAGCACCAGCGTGGTGTGCGGTGTGGTGAAACTGAGGATGAGAGAGGAGCTCTTGGAAATGGTAACCTGAGAGTGAAGACCTGGAGGCACTGCAGGAGGAAACAGAGAGGGCACGGAGGAGGAAGACATTCCAGCCAGAGGGAGCTGAGGCGAGAGAGAGCGTCCCTAGGCTTGAGCAACAGCGGCCGGAGACAAGAGGCTGAGGGAGGCGGAGAGCGGCAGACAGGCGCGCTCGGAGGTGGTTCAGGGCCCCGCGCCGCGCGGACGGTCCTCTTCTCCTCTGCTGCCGATGTGGACGTCATGAGAAGGCTGGAGCCCAGGAGCTAGGTGTGGGGAGCATAGTGTAAAGGATTGTGCTGGCTGCTGAGCTGCGGACAGACTGAGGAAGCGCAAGAGCAGAGGCAGTCAGTGGGCGACTGCGTGGACACCAGCAGTGGCTCATGGTGGCTCGGCCGCAGCCGCACAGAGGGAGGGGCCACGCGGGGCTGAGGCCCCCGGTCTGCCTGACCGCAGAGCCCAGGCTCCGTCAAGCATAGATTCTAACCACAGACCCTGAGGCTCAAGTCCTGGGTCGGCCAGACAGCATTTACCTGCCAGAGATCTGACTTCTCCTGGATTCTCTGTGTCTGGTCAGGAGAACTGGGTGACTAATAGATGAATCCACAGTACTGATAATTGAAGGGTTAGATAAAAACTGTGGGCTTGTGAGATCTTTCGAATCAGAGCAAGGACACTCATGAGCATCTAGTTAAAGCTTTGAAGCACACGTTCTAGGGGGAAAAAAAAGCGACATATATACACACCCACAATATTGTGCACACATTTTTAGGGTGTTTACTACCTCTGACTCTAGCATTTAATAGTAAGGACTGATTGCTTTGCTATCTAAATCAGAGCAGTGGCTATAAAGTGAGAATTTGAGGTTCAGCAAGAAGGGGTGATGTCACTTTACTGAGTGAGTGGGGAGATACGTAAGCACACATGACTCTTATGGCATCTTTTAAGTCACATGGAGCAAGTCACCTGCAGAAAAGGATTATGTTAGCCTGGATGTATCTCCTATTGTCCTGACATAAAACGATATATTACTCATCATTTTTCAAAACATAAATGTATTACTTTTATAAAATATTATAAAATTTCCTGGATACAAAGCAAATGTGCCTTGTGAAATATTTTTTTTAAGTTGCATTCAAGGTGATGTCACATCTTTCCTTGAGCATCAAATGCCTTTGTTATATTTCTGTTCCCACTTATATTTTGTGAGTGAAGAAGCTGAAGTAGTTTTACAGGGAACCTAGATTCTTCTCAATTCATTAACTTGACTGAAAATGGGGAAAAAAACGGTCATTCAGGCTGAAATGATGAGCTTTCTCCTTTGTTACCTGACCAGAGTTTCACAGAAATGTTGGCTTATCTATATGCTGACTAAGCTAGTTTATTAGCCTGGCATGTATCTGGATTTGAAAGATCCAGACTGCAATTCTATTTCCTAAGACAACAGGAAATAGGCATTTTATCTGAATCAGTCCTAGCTCTTCTTATCTAGAAGCAAAGACATTTTTTCTGGTTGTTGGATTACTTCGATAAAGAGATTTGAGAAAGAGAAAACCAGAACAAGAATAATGGGATATTTTCTCAAGGCACATATAAACACCATCTCATTTTCATGTGATTTCAAGTAGAATAAGGTTTTCCACCCCCCCCCCTTTAGTTGGAGTTATTCTGTGATATACTTAACATATTTGACACTTCGAATGGATCAATTTTTAAACATCACCTTTTTTAAACGTAAGACAAAAATATTTTAAGTAATAGTCATGACATAAAATTAGAGATCCATAGCTTTAATCCATAAGGGTAGTGCCTAAAACATTACATCCAAGTGGTCTTGTGTCCAGCTATTGGTTTAAGATGATACCTGGTTGCTTGATGCTAATCATAATACAATACAATTCTGCTTCAAGGATGTTGCCACACCTGTGAATCTTTCACACAAGGTAGTTTTTTGAGCAATAAAAAGAATAGATCTGGGACTTTGTTACACGTATAGAATAGGTCGTATGAATAGTTTTGTATTTGCTTGCTGCTGACTATTTATTTAACAAATGTCTATTTGTGTGGTATAATTTGACCTCAGAAATGGCTATAGTATAATTTGGTAGCAAGATTGTGCGAGAGTAGTTGTCACCCACCATACCTGCTTCTGTGACCATGATTTCTAATAACAAGAACCTGAGAGTGTTCTCAACAAGTTTTGTTTGTTATTTCATGAAAATTGTGTAGTCAATGGTTATTGTTTTTTTCTCCCATATTTCCTTGGCTGTTTCTGTAAACACAGCACTTATATGAGTAGATCTTCCACTTTGAAATGCTAAAATGAATCAGTTATTAAGTCACTCACCATTTGTCAAAAACAGGGTCAATCTTATAATTGCCTTGGTTTGCTAGGAAGCAATGCTGAGTAGGATAGGGGTTTATCTATTGAAACGAACCCCAAAGGAAAGACTTTGAATTCAACAAAAATGACAAGAGCCCTTCAGCAATTTAAAAGTCCTAAAAGACAAGAATAACAATACCTAGATTATAAGATTGCAAAATCAAGCTATGAAGTCTTCCTGTTTCCTTTTATTTGGGGTGTGTAATTCCTTTGTAAGAAACTGGTTTGGTAAGGATACAGCAATATGTGGGAAACACGAGGTGGCGCTAGAGCACCATGATAATTGACCGCAATTAGAGCCCTTTACAGCTCACACCTTTGTCAGAACCAAGAGGAGTGCGAGATTTTACATGAAAGATGATGCTAATGGTCAGATTTCTTTCTCTCCTGACTATGGCTTAGCTCACTAAAAATCCAAGTGCAGTTTTGTCATGAGTGAAATAGAGTGTATGAAGTGCTTACTGGGCATTAACTTTTCAAAACCTGCATTGTAGAAACAATGTTCCTTTGTTTGCATGCTTCCATTTTCAAATTTTGTTGATCCTCAAAGTCATGGTCTTAGTTTGGCTACCAGTCACCAACTCATTGCAAACCATTCACATGAAAATTCCACTTGATTGTCACCTTTCTGATGACTGACAGCTTCCTTTCCTTATTTTGTGCAGTTTTTTTTTTTTCTTCCTAATTTAAAGGGTCACTGTAAATCTTGGAGCACAGCAGAGCATATAATGAAAGGTGAAGGCTGTTCCTTCATCCTCCATTTGCCCATGTTATTAAAAAAAAAAAGAATGAAAAACGTCTGCTGCATAAGCTGATCTCCTTCATGTTTCATCTTGACTCTTCAACAGGAAAATCTATTTCATAATCATTTCATTGAGAGTTATTATGTCTATTTTCATTGAAAGGTATCCACTTTCTGGAAGTCAATTAAGATTTGGCAAAAGAAAAAAATAGTACACAGAATTAATCATCATTACATTTCTCTTCTTTTGAAAATGATAAAAGAAAACTTATACATAGTTTTCCAGTCAGTTTATTTGTCTTCTGCAGCATTTTGAAAAGTTGTGTCTTATTAATGAATTCTGAAACCTAAGATACAGGTAGAAATAGTAAACATGAGATTTAAAATACAAAAGTACATAGTCTAAAGATGAAATAATATCTTAGTATCTTAGTCAAATAGAATACCAGTTTCACAAAATCAACATATATCTAATATACTTCATCTTATCTTGAATTGTAGAAGCTAAAATCCAATATCTCTACATTTCAGATTCACAGTTTACCACAATATAACATGAGAAAAATAATTACTAATGTATAGTTAAATTTAAGTTAAATTGTTCCAATTTTATATTTCTTTATCAAAAATAATTTTAAAATTAAAAATTCAGTCTTGGATTTTATTAAAAGTTAGCACTTGTTAAGAGATACTATATGGTATTCTTTGTATGTGGAATGAGCTTATGTACAAAACAGTAACAGACTCACAGACTGAGAATGAGCTTATGGTTTCTTGGGGGGGAGGAAACAGGAGAAAGGGACAGTTAGGGAGTTTGGGATGGACATGTACAGAGCACTATATTTAAAATGGATAACCAAGGACCTGTTGTGTAGCACATGGAACTCTGCTCATTGTTATGTGGCAAGCTGGATGAGAGGGGAGTCTGGGGGAGAATGGATATGTGTATATTTATGGCTGAGTCCCTTCACTATTCACCTGAAACTCACAACGTTGTCTGTTAATCGGCTATACCCCAATGCAAAATAAAAAGTTTAAAAAAGAATTAGCATTCCTTAGAAGATCTCAATGTAACTTCAAGTTTTGGGACAGATGATGATTTTAGGATATAAACTACAGAGTGAGGGCCACCTGGGTAGACACTTGGGATGCTGAGTGAGCTCCTTAACTGCCTTAGCAAGCTGATCCATCCCATTAGAGAATATATTTCCATTACAGCATCATATGTTAACTTTCCCTTCTTATTTTCTTTTCCTTAGAGCCCATGACCAAAGGTAAAGTGAATAAGATTGCTAGACTTCTGTTGCTAACCTTGAAGGTTCAATAATATTGGGATAATTGTTAGTAATTATTCACTCAGATCTCTAATGGAGCCCCAGTGACCTTAGAGGGTTAAGAAAGCTTTCAAAATTCCTAAGAGTTCCCATACTTGGAAGTAAACAGAACATTTAAAAAATATATTTGAGGTACACAGTTCATATTAGGCTCAGAAAGCACTTGCCTAATAAACTAATCTTTGATTGTTTCCTTAAGATTAGAAATCTGAGAGGAAGGTCTTGTGGCAAAAAGAAGTCCACTCCAAAGAGGAAATGTATTCCCAGAGAATACATTTTAATCCTGAGTTTCAGAAACTCAG
The DNA here is from genome assembly GCF_023091745.1 of Budorcas taxicolor. Classification (NCBI taxonomy): domain Eukaryota; kingdom Metazoa; phylum Chordata; class Mammalia; order Artiodactyla; family Bovidae; genus Budorcas; species Budorcas taxicolor. The sequence continues at coordinate 18,392,004 of NC_068913.1, forward strand.
ACTTGTAAATCATTACTGTTTGAGTCAATGGTAATTTGATAAGCTTTCAAGATGGAAAAGATCAAAAGTAGGAAGTTGTTAAAGAACTGTTCTGTTGATATTTTGTTAAGTTAAATGTTAAATGATCAAACCAACTGTAAGACTAGTGGTTCGTATGTTATTAAAGAAGAAAAAATAGAATTAAAGAATTGTAATTTCCCTGAAAAACATTCAGGAAAACATCTTCAAATCTAAATGAAAAGCCTTGGAAAACAACTTTGAATTAAATTTCAGGAGGCTTTATATTTTTATTCAGGAATCTACATGGTGGAAAGAGGGAAGGACTGGATTCTAAGGTCAGAGCTTCAGTTTCCATGTCTTGGAATATCCTTGGGCAGGTCAGCCTCTTTAAGATTACTGAATCATAGTCTTATAAAATATTTATTACCCACATCCTATGGGTCTTGAAAGCGTAAAGAAGATAAGATATGATATATAAAATAACTGCAGTGTAAAGTCTTTTTCATCCATCCTTCCATCCATTGTTTTTTTTTTTCATCCATTGTTTACCTACTCATTCTACCATATATTAATCCTTCATAAAGTGTCTTCTTGTGTGGCTCTATTTTGTTTCTCATTGATCCTGAAAGTGCCATTTAATCAATAGCATAAACAATGCTAAGCTTAGTCTTAAGATATTTTTTTAAGTGGCAGGTATATAAAAATAGAATTTTTGAATCCAGTAGTTCAAGACACATCATGATGTTGAGGTACAGATGATAAGCCTAAAATCTGGTATAACTATATATTAAAGCAAAGCATGCCAAAAGCTCAGATTAGGGTTCTTTCTTGGTTTTTTTTCAGAGGAGAAAAGCCCTTGGGATGGAGCAGGAATTTCCAGACAAGGGTAATATTATAGCTAAACTGGTCTGTAAAAATAATTCCTCTTTTTAGGATATGGTCAATAAACTGAAATAGACTGAAACAGAGGATATTATAAGAAAATGCTAAAAGATACATTTGGGTAGAAACATTTCATGAAGGTCTGGAAAGGACAAAATGAGGAGTAGAAATTGGACCTACAGTCTTCTTAAAATTATTATCAGGCAGAAGAGCTGGAAAAGAAGGCAGAGAATGCCATTAGGGAGATACTTATTTAGTTCATCCTGTATTTTCTAATACTGTAGGCACAGAATTGTGCAAAGTTCTGAGGGGGGCGGTGTTGTAGTTGTAAAAGGAGATATTGATTCTCTCCACTAAGAGCTTCCAAATTAGAATGAAGACATAAACATAGTGAGGAGTTAAGTATCTTTGAGGGTGAGACATGATAAATATGCCAAAATGAGCAGGCTGGTAGTAGCTGGTACACACTCAGGAAGAAGGAAACTCAGAGGGATGAAAGAGTATCTTGCAAGAGTGGGCCCTACTCCCTAGGTACACTCCTTCGCTTTACATTTCTTTGTTGAATCTACTCCATTCAGCCTTCCCCTTACCCACCCACTGAAACTGCTCTCATCAAGGTCACCAGAGATTTCCATATTTCTAAATTCAATGGCCATTTCTAATTTTCCTGATGTAACAAAGCACTTGATTGAGTTGCCTATTTCTCTTTCTGGGCTCCCTCCTACATCACTGAGTGCTCCCTCTCAGCCTCCTTCCCTGGAGCCCTCCCCACCCCCAGTCCTGTCCTCTTAACAACAAATGCTCAAGGGCTCTTTTCCTCCTCATCTACACAGATTCTACATTCATCTACATGATGATCTCATGTCTTCAAGTATGTTTTATATGCTGGTAACATCTAAATAATATCTAAATTTATATTTCAGCCCAAGCCATTTCCCCTGAATTCTGGATTCATAATACTCAAAATATCCACATGGATTAGTGTCAGTCACTCAGTCGTGCCCGACTTTTTGTGATCCCATGGACTGCAACCCATCAGGCTTCTCTGTCCATGAGATTTTCCAGGCAAGGATACTGGAGTGGGTTGCCATTTCCTTCTCCAATAACATGTTAACATGTCTCAAATGCAACGGTCCATTTTTCTTCTCCTTCTCCCGTGCTGTGTTCTCTCACTGTCTCCTTCATATTAATCAGGATACTCAGGGTAAAAACCTTCCCTAACTGCTCTTCCCCATTCTGCTCTTTCTCCTATTAAAGGTGTTTTTGACATGGTGTCTAGAATAATCTTGTTAAAAGGTGAGTCAGCCGTGTCACTCCTTTGCTCAGTGTAAGAGCCTCCTGTAAGGACTTATGAAGTCAGATTCCTCCAGTGCCCTTCAGACGCTGCGCAAGTCTGTCACCTCTGACCTCGTCTCTTTGCCGTCTCTTCCTGGCTCGCTCTTCCCCAGACGCACTGGCGTTCTCGCCGTTCCTTTAATATATGAGGTTGTACTTCTTTCTCAGCTTTTTCACTTGCCTTTCCTTATGCCCAGGAAGCTTCTGCTTCAAATGTCTTCATGGCTTACTCCTTCACCGCCTTTAATCTTTACTCAATTGTCATTGTTTCATGAGGCTTTGACAGTCCTTAATTGCTCCCACAAGAGGTTCAGATAGCATCCTGTGTGATAGGATTTTTAAATTCCAACCTATTACCGTATAGAGTAAGGTTTCTCAAAGTGTATTCTTTTGACAGTGTTCATCAGGATTTCCTGGATGCTGTTAAAATGCATCGTTTTCAGGGTCAAAGCCCAGACCAATAAATTGTAATTGAAAATGAGGCCTGTGAAGCAGATTTTAATAACCTTTCCCAGGTGAACATTAAACAAACTAAGGTTTGGAAACTACTGTCTTAGGGTATCCTGGACAGTCTCTAGCGCTAGGATTGCTGAAGAGTCTTTAGGTATGGTTCTAAGCATTCTCTGCCAGTCTCAACCAGAGAAGCTTTGAGTTTTTGTTTTACTTACTATGTGTCTAAGTGAGGATTCTCTTGAAAAAAAAAAAAAGGTTTATTGGAAAAAAAGTAAATGGATACATCAAATAGCCCTCTATAGATACAGGAAAGTAAAAGAAGCTTTTTTTTATTTTTGGTGTGCAATGGAGTAACAGAGCAAATGTGTTATTTAAGAAATAATCTGGAGGTGGTATAATAAATTTAATCTATGCATCAGGCAAATATTTATTAGGTATCTATTAGGTGTTCAGCACCATATTAGGTGCTAGAAGTACAGAGGTGAATAAGACATAGTTCCTACCATTATGGTTCTCACAGCAGTGAGATTAATGGGAGTTGGGAAAGACTATATAGCCAGGGAAAGTATTTTATAAGGTAGCTGTCTGGATATGACATGATGAAGACCTGATCTAGAGTAGTCATAAGGAGGTGGATGAAAGAGATGTTCCAAAGGGAGATATGATGGGATAATGTGACTAATCTAGGAGAAATACAGCAGAAACAGTGAGAGATAATTCTGAGGTTTAAAGGCTGTGTGAAAGGCAAATTTTCGTGCTACTAATGAAATTAGAGTAACTGTAAATAGGACTTTGTGTATGTGTGCTGCGAGGGTGTTGGGAGTATTGGTCAGTTTACTCTTGTGTTAATACACTGAGTGCCAGATAACAGTAGGACATTTGAGTGACAATACCCTCTGGTAGCCAAAGATCTTAGGCTGTAGTTTAGGTTCAAAGGGGAGGAGGGCTTGAAACAGAAAATTGATAGTTTTTAGAGTTAGAGGAGCCAGTGTAGGAGACAAAAGGAACAGTCCCAGAGGCTGGAAAGAAACCTGGAAAGGATGGTTTTGTCATTTAGATATTGTCATTCAAATGCCCTACTCTTGTCCGCCACTCTCTATGTAAGAGTAATCTTATCAATACTCCCAATGCCCTCCCAGCATATTCACAAAATCCTATTCACAGCTACTCTAATTTCATTAGTAGCACCCAAGTTTTCTTTGCACACAGCCTTCAAACCTCATATGATTTTGTAAAGAACTGATGGTATAACAATTGAGGAAGGCTGTTGAATTCACTTAAATGTAGGCTACAGGTTACTTTAGGGTCCTATCAATGGAGGGATGACAGTATGATTCAAGTACTTAATGAGACCTCAGAGATCATAAACCAGGAACCACAGGTGTCTATGGTATTGGGAATGTAACTGTGATAAGAAAAGGTGTTAGTGTTGGTTTTTTTTTCCTTGACCATGGGCCACACAGTTCTCCTTTCTACCGAAAATATTCATTCAGAAGCACAGAATCATAAAGGCTAGAGTCCTGTTATTGTTAATGGGTCTAAATCCCATTCACCAGATCCAGAGTTGGTGGTAGTTATGATCATGTTGTTCACGTTCCTTTCTTGAGCTCCCCTCTCTCTATCACCTTCCCTCTTTTACCTGGTGCTGAAGGTGGAAGGGTAAGGCAGGGCCTGATGGTACTAGAATGTAATACAGGATTTGCACTGCACTTATGCAGGATGAAACTAGAATTTAGGGACATCTGGGGGCTTTATGGTACCATGTCCTTCTTGGCCCTGGAAATGAGAAGAGTTAATGAGCGTGAAGGGTCAGTCATAGAGTAATCCATTCAGGCTAAATTTCTCATTAGCCCCTAATTCTGAGAAGAATATTTGAGGGTGTTTGAGGGTAAGGGAGCTTCTTCTGACCTAAGCCTCCCACCCTGGTTCTGTTCCGTTTATTCATTTCATCAGGCTGAGATTTACCTGAAACCTTTTCTAATTATACACTATTAGAGCACTTCATAGATGAAGAGTTGCTACTGCAGAGCCTCTGATGTGCTTTCTTGCAGGAGGGTCACTTGGCTGTTTTCTAGACACTGTGCTTTCCAAATGTGGCTGAAAGTTCAACTCAATCCAGTGCAAGGTAAGGCAAGGAGTACAAAAGTGAATGACAGGGTCCAGGAGAGAAGATTTAAACAGCATGGTATAAATGATTAGTAATCAGTTTTGTGCATGGATCTCTGAGAAAAGTGGAGCGGATGAAAGGTAATCTCTGAGCAGAGGTATGTAGGGCGATTAAGAGTTCACCTAGAGGTTGAATGGCTTGCTTAGTTGCTTCAGTTGTGTCTGACTCTTTATGACCCTGTGGACCATAGCCCGCCAGGCTCCTCTGTCCATGGGATTCTCCAGGCAAGAATATTGGATGGGGTTGCTGTTTTCTCCTTCAGGGGATATTCCCAACCCAAGGACTGAACCTGTGTCTCTTTATGTCTCCTGCACTGGCAGGCAGGTTCTTTACCACTAGCATCACCTGGGTTGAACTGAGAGAATTCAAAGCAAAGGGAAGAAGGTGCAGAGGCCCCAGGTTGAGACTTACGCTTGTGTATCTGGAAGCTCTAAGGATCCTGTAACTAATGAATGTAAAGTATATAGTCAAGCAGGGACCAGGCAGGAGCTGAAGATAGATGAGTGTACAGGGGCCAGCTTAAAAGCAAACTTTTGTGCTGAGCTGAGGAGTCTGACTTGGTTCTGTAAACAGTGGGAAGCTGTGAGGTTTAAATGGATCTGTAATGTGAACACATTTTTGCTGTAGCTTTGTAGTTCAGGTGGCATGGAGGAGGGCATCTGTATAGAGGCAGAAGCTCAAAAGAATGAGATCAATTAGAAGGTCACTGCCATAGACCAGGTGACTGATGATAGGAAACGGAGTCAATAGTAGAAGCAGAAACGGAGGAGGAGAGACACAAGAAATAATTAGGTTAAAAATTGAGAGGTGCTGGTAATTTTATTTTTGATGTGTAAGAAACGAAAAGATGGCAAAAGACATCTAGTTCTTAGGTTTTCCAGTAAAGCAGTGGTGTCACCAAATAGCTTTGGCCATGACAATTCTGTACAACAAATAATCCCCAAATACTGATGATTCAGCAGCAAACATTTATTTCTTACTTTTAGATCTTCAAGAGGCTGTTACAGTCAGCTTTGGTGGCTGTGATCCAGATCACAAATCAGGGTCTGGTCTGCTTCATGTGTTTATTCATTTCAGGACCCATCCTTCAGGACTGAAGGGTCCAGCTTTTACCTGGTATCCGCTGTTCTGATGGCTAGAGGATGAGGTAGGAACATGCTGTACCTCCTCAAGGGTCTGATTAGGATTAAAAGGAATCCTAAGGAAGGATTTCCCAGGAAGTAAGGGAAAAAAGAAAGAAATGGAAGAGAGAGAGAAAAAAAAAAAACTTGCACATATGGAGAAGTATATTCCTCCATTTCACTGTGAGGTCACTTGGCAAAGGGCATGTATCTTAACTGTATTTAATCATATTATTAGTAGAGAACTCCAAAATCTATCCCACAACTAACAGGATCCTCATGTAACATAGTGATGTAATGCGTTCGGTTTAGGCATGTAATTCTAAGCATCTCTAGTACATCTAAATGGACATATAGACAATTGAATAGTTGGGTCAAGAAAACTATCAGAGCTGGATTTATGAACCTGTTGGTCATTGAGTGTCAAGTAATAAATGAAACTGTGGAAATAGGAAGAATTGTCTAATCAGAGTGAAAAGAAAAAAAGAAAGTTACGGATGGAGCCCTGAGATGAACTGCATGTAGATAATCTGAGAAGAAGCTTCCCTGATGGCTTAGTTGGTAGAGTGTGCCTGCAATGTGGGAGACCTAGGTTCAATCCCTGGGTGGGGAAGATCCCCTGGAGAAGGAAGTGGCCACCCACTCCAGAATTCTTGCCTGGAGAATTCTGTGGACAGAGGAGCCTGGCGGGCTGCAGTCCATGGGGTCACAGAGTCAGACACAACTGACTGACTAACACTTTCACTTTTAATCTGAGAAGGAATGGTTAGAGGATTAGTTGAAAAATTTGGAGAGAGAGTGGTGGTATTGAGGAGAGAAGAGACTTACAGGATGGAGGGAATGGGAATGAATGGTCCAAGGATGCTGAGATTTAAGTTGGCCTCCACAGAGAACTGATGTGAACACTGAGGTCTTATCTAATCTGAGAGGTTTCCTTTTAAAACTGAATTGCAGATTGATGCTCACAGAATCACTAGGGAAGCAATGGATAATGTAAATAAAAGCCAGGGTATGGTCCCTAGCACTCAGTAAATGGCAAGCATTATAATCCTATTGAAACTATGGAGGTTGTTGCTGCCAGTTTAATACAGAATTTGATGTTAGACCATTTTGCTTTGAATTTTATCCAAAAGCATTTTATTATTAGACCCAGGAGAAGCAGAAAAATGTAACATGATGTGATTTTTATGGCATCACCTTGAAGTTAATTATGGTGAAATTCTGGTGTAGTTGTTTTCATTAATTTGATGTTAAAAAGGGAAACTGAGAGTTTTTTCATCCCTGAGACATCTCTTATTTAAAAGCTGTCTCATCCAAGGCATTCTTATCATTTTGATCTTAGGGCTGAAGGAACCATTTGTTCCCTGCCTGTATGAATCACATTATTTTTAAGTTCTGTCCTTATATTGCCAAATCAGAAAGAAAGCTGAAAAAACATATGTTTCAAAATATACATGTACTTTAGATTATGAGATGAAATATGCACTTTTCAGAATTGCTTCTGATTTTCAGGTAACCACAGGGCTTGCAGTTTTTTTCCTCATAATTTCTTCCATCTCTATGTGGTTCAGAATCCTACTGTTCTTCCTGGCTGAAAACATATGCTGTATTTCACTTTATTAACAGAACATTGGTTATCAAGTTCTTTATCTTTACTGATTCAGCTTTAGGGAACTGGCAATTAATAATCTCTGGAGGGCCCACCATGAAGAGTTTCTGTAATTAGATTATAACGCAAAGGTTTGCTTAGTCACAGTATTTTTAAAAATTTTAATTATGATTTTTGGGCGATGACCCCAATCTTCCCATCTTTTACAACCAACTGCCTTTTTAATGCTGATTTTCTTTAGTTTCTCTTATTGTGTTTATTCTCTTTTAAAAGTCTGTGAGTATAATTAAAACTGCCCTACCTTTGAGAACTTTGTGTCCTCACCTAGCAGAATAAATGAAATATGGATACAAAGACTGAGCATATAAATTACCTCTAAAAAAGAAAATGCCTTCTACTTAAAGCTTTTTGATTCCCTTTATTTTTTTTTGAAATTCTAGAGCTTGATGGCTATTTTTTCTTTAGTCCAGTGATCTTGTTATTAAAGCATCCTTATAAAGGTAATTTAGCAACACATGCCTCATAGTTATTAGGCAAATTCTACTACATTCAAATATCAAATCACTTTGCAAATGATACTTCCTTCCATTAGCAAAATAGCTTGGGGTGTGGAGGGGCCTGAGGGTGTTTAATTGTTCTGAGTGACATTCAGGAATTCTGCAAAAGTAGTGGAAATGACTTGGTGTCTTTTAAACAAATATTCATATGTATAATAAAGGTGCCATTCTCAGTATAGAGTCTCATAAATCAATGACATCAAAAACATGTGCAGAACAATTTATATGAAAAAATTGTGTAATTAATGCAATGAGCTGACCTTTGACCTAGAAGAAAGGGTATGAGGATGAGGCAGAGAAGAAACGCCCCAAAAGGCCTTAAGCTCACAAACACACTAGACTTAAAATCTTTGACATGCACTGAACAGAGTATATTCTTTTAAATTATTAATATCTTTGAAAATCATAATACATTATAAAATTGTTATTTGTGAAGTAAATTTTTTAAACCTGAGATGGTTTCACGTTTTATGATACGGAAACAGAATAAAGTTATTTTAGAACCGGAAGGCACTTCAGACATCATCTAACCCTACTTACTCATTATGTAGGGGAGGGTTTTGAGGCCAGGCTTCCTGGGTGGTGCAGGGGTTAAGAATCTGCCTATAATGCAGGAGACGCGGGTTCAATCACTGGGTTGGAAAGATCCCCGAAGAAGGGAATGGCAACCTACTCGAGTATTCTTGCCTGTAGAATTACATGGATAGAGGAGCCTGGTGGGCTACAGCCTATGGGGTCACAAAGAGTGGAGCACGACAAGCAACTAACACTTTCACTTTCACTACTTTGAGGCCAGGGGAACCTTCAAGTACTTTCCCCAGGTCATGCCACAGGTGAATACCAGGTCAAGACAGATGGTTAATGTATGCTTTTTAAGTTTTTAGCACTATTAGGGGAAAAATAGGTACACTGGACTTACTATGTACAAGTGATATAATTTGGCCTGAAGCTTAAGCAGGACTATAGTTGGGTGATTCATGACAGCATATTTACTTGGATTTGGGTAAAAGATGATGGTATTCATGCATTTTTAAGACAGGTTCATTTTAGAGCAGAGTTTTTATTGAACTAAAAGTTAATCTCTTTCTCTCCTCTCCCCAGCCCCAAGATAATTCAAACTTTCAACTCCTGTCTTCCTTCTCTCCCTCAGAAAAAGAGAATCATACAAATGAACCAAAGCAAATCAACCAAAACAGCTAATTACAGTTAACAGGATTATCAGTTTATTTCAGATGAATTCTAATTTTAATTTGTTCTGGTTTTAATTATCAGGAAAATTGTTTAATATCACTGTTTCCTTTTTAAGGTCAGCCATTTGGGGGCTTCTAAAAGTTCTTCTAAAAATATATTTCTTGGACATAAATATATATTATTGCTTTATAATATTTATTTCAGATTGGATCAGATAGACTTGGGAAAAAGCCAAGGGCAGGGGACTGTTTTACTGTGGCTATATTTCAGTCTGTTTGTATGTATATTAAGTTGCATCACACAAAATTTAGAGAATGATTTCTGAAAGGATTCTCAACATGACTTAAGTCTGAAAAAAAAAAAAAGGGCATGAATACTATATTCCTTAAGGATAATCATACTTTTGTTCCATCTTTGTAAGGCTGATTGTGGATGAATTCTAAGAGTGCATTTTAGTATAGGATATGACTTTCAACAGAAGAATGTACACGAATCATATTTTTAGTTCTTCTTAAAGCAAGTGGTAGGAAAGCAGGGTGAACCAGCCACCATGTCTCCCCTACCCTCACCCCCACCAATGTTATCTTATTAAAACTGGAGAGGTTTAACAGAAACAATAATAAGGTTTTCAGAGTTCCTTAGCTTAGGGTCCTTTCCTGGTTGAGTACTATAGGAACGGACTCCTACAAAGACACAAAAAATGACAAACCACTGTTGTTTCATATCCCAGGCCAGGAGTCTTATAGGATCCATGAGAGTTGAATGTCAGGGCAGAAGGTCTCAGATCATTACCATAAAAAGCTCTTTGGCACCCTGTGTCATCGCACAAAGTGTCAGGCCAGTTCTCATTACTAGGTGCCTGTGGTGCTTTTCTTAAATAATCAGTCCCATTCAGAAAGAGATTTTTAAGGTCCTTGATCATCAGTCTTTCTATTTCACAAGCAGTAAATTTTTAAGGCTAAATGGCCCGGGAGGCAGAATGTTTTTGAAGTAATGTTTAGAAAAAGAACTTATATCCCAACGCTGACCTGATTCTTTCTCGTTTTTCCCAAAGGTCAGATGCAAGCTCAGTACTAAAGGCACTGAACTTGAGCTTGTGGACAGAAGCAGGGGGCATTCACTCCAGCTCCACTTTCCAGCAGGGGAGGGCCTAGGAGCTAATAAACAAGTGAGAGTCAATTTTAGGATGGCTGCCTAATCCCAAAGGGGAAATCAGGCAAAGCCTCCTTTGCCCTACTCTGACCCTACAGTCTCAAATATGGATGCTTATTTTTCTTCTTTAAACTTTTTAAGAGCATGAAAAACCTAGTAAGTGAAGATAGCCAAGATAACATTGCAACCATGCTATATATAAATGTGTATCTTTTTCAAAAGTGCATTTTCAGAGTCCCAATTAGAAAATGTGCTTCACCACTTTACTCTGCATATGCCCCAATGAATTCCAAGAGGTCACAGAGGCAGTGTGCAACTTCCCAGAGTAGAAGAGCTTGCTCTTTAAAGAGCTATTTTTAGCTTGGAAGGGGGGAGTGTAGGCCAGGAAGTGCCTGGCAGGTATGTCCTACAGCAGAGATCTAAACTAGAGGCCTGATCTAAGCCTCCTGGTTTGCTCTAGGAAAGGGTAGTTCTGCTGATTGTCACTGCTATTTTGAGGGGTGAGGGGTTACCAGCTTTCCCCAGGGGAACTCAACCTGTAGTCCTCGGAGACCTCTTGTGTAGAGAGCACACTGTATCTGGGCCCTGACTGACCTGAGCGGGAACACTAGAGCCCGAGGCATGCAAGAGGCACGCTCCAGGAAATTACAATCCGAGACTCGTTAAAAATCACGATTCCATTTTGATGGTCAATAACTAGGGTTCCCAAGGTAAATCTCAAACCAACACTTATATCGAATTATTATCCTTCAGAGTGCACCTTTCCAGGCCGGGCACCAGTGACCGGGAGGCTTGCAGAGGCAGCAGGCGAGGTAGGAGGAAGAAAAATGTCCCTGGCCGCGCTTGGACTAGCGGACGGAGTCTGGACCCCTTGAGGACGTGCTGGCGGCCCCGCTGGCAAGAGAGGGCCTGGTCCTAGGATGTCACCGGACGTGGTCGAAGCTGGCTTGGAGTATGATGGGCAGGGTGAAGGGCAGAAGATGAGGACGAGGTTTGAGAGGGAATGGCGAGGGTGAGGTAGAGACACGAATACAGAAGAGGAGAGAGTCAGAAATCCTGAGAGAGACCCAGCAAGGTGTAGAAAGAGGCCGAGGGACAGGCACAGAGTACAAGAAAAGCAGAGACATCGTGAGAGTAGAGACAGCAAGGGAGGGAGATATGACGAAAAACAGTGCCAGTGGGAGTCAGAGCAGAGTCTGAGCCTGGGAAATACTGCTTGAGGAAGAGGTATCAGCAGGGAGGGAAGTGGCAAACGCTCCAAGCTTCCTCCATCACCCAACCTCCCCTCCCAGACCGCCCCCCACCCCTTCCTCTCGCTTGCCCAGCCCGCGACGAGGAGTGGAGCGCAAGGTCGGGGAGTCCTCTCGGCGGTGGCGCACTGAATGGCTGGCGGTCCGCAGCGCCCGGGTCCCGGGGCTCCCAGCTACAGGTCCGCGGTGCCCCGCTTAGCGCTCAGGGTGGGCCGGGCAGACCTGCACCCTCCTGCGCCCATCCCCGCCCTCCGCACCGCCCCACGACGCTTCCCGCCACTCCTCCGGCGGTCGCAGTCCTCCTCAAGCCCCCCAGGGGGAAGGGGGCACTGCAGCCACCAGGGACACCGTAAGAGCCGCTTCTCCCAGCGGGCCCGGCCCGCCGAGAGCCTGGGAGCGGGATCTGTGTGCACGGGGTCCTAGTTGGTCTCTGAGCAGTCGTTCACCCACGTGCCGAGGTCATTGCCTGAGTCAGGAAGGTAGGCGAGCCGAGCGGCGAACCTGCGGAGAAAGCACCGCGGCAGCGGCGCCAAGAAGCCCCGCGCGCTCCAGAGCGTCCCCCAGTGGTCGGGCAGGACCGCGGCCAGAGCCCGCGACTCCGCTCCGGAGTGGCTTTCGGGCTTCTCCGTGTCGCGGGGAGAGGTGCAGCCGCGGATGACCCGGGATCCTACAGGCTCTGACCGCCCCACCCCTTCCTCAGAAACTCCGACTGCTTGCGCCTGCTGTGTGGCATTTTTTTTTTTCCTTCTGAAAGGCCAGCGTCTTATCTCTCGGGTTCAAGTCCTGAGGACTTGCCCAGCCTCTTCCCCTGAAGTCACTTCTACCATCCTTCGGCAGCCTCGGGAAGCAGGGCGCCTTGGACTGCTCGTCCCAGAGCCAGCGCGGGCAGTCCGTCCTTCCTCCGGCGCCTGCCGGAGCCCGGTGCATTCGCTTCGCACCCTCCCTCTCTTTCTCCCTCCCTTTCTCCTTTCCTCTCTTTCCTCCTCTACTTCCCCCTCCCTCTCTCGCCTCTTAAGTTTCCTGCACCGTGAATCCAACTGTGCCAAGCCTAGGCTCCCGCGGAACCAATCCTGAGCGCGACCCGGGCACTGGGACGCCGACTCCGCCGAGGGGACGAGGCAGCGGGACCGGTCCGCGCCCGAGCATGGAGATGAAGCGCCAGGGCGGGCATGTCCGGGGCGCCGGAGACGCCAGGCCCGAGTAGCTAGCTCCTCCATGGAGCCTTCCCAGAGCGGTCCCTGCTCGCTGTATTCGCCCCCAGTCCTGTGCGGTACGTACCCTTCGCTTTCACAGTCCAGATATGGGGGATATCTTGGGGTAGGGTGGTGGGGAGAGTCACTGGTTGGGAGACGGAGTGCGCCTGGCGGTGACCCTTACAGACCCGGGCAGCCTTCGGCTCTAGAAGTTAGCAACTGGCTGTGCCCCTTGCCTCGAAAAAAGTAGTACGTGTGTATGCGCGTGTTATCTCTGTGTGTACCCGGCGCTCGAATGGGTAAACTGAGCCTGGCTTTCCTGTATGCAAAATTGCATTCCCTTTTCCCACCCCCACCGCACCAAACGCGCGGAGATACCCAGCACCTAATCCTGGTCAGCTCTACCTACCCCGTCTTCTCCCCACGCCCCCCTCGCTCAGTCTCGCTCGCTCGCTCTCCCTCTCTCTTTCTCTCTCCGTCTCTCTCTGCTGGTGTGGATGTGTGTGAGCACTGCCAGGGCTGGCGAAGAACCAGCCGCCTCCTTTAGTCCGAGCCGCCTGGCCATCAAACGCGGGCAGGTCTCGCTGACAGAGAGGCTTGGGCTCTGAACCACCCTGCACGCGGCTCTGTGTGCCCCGTCACCTCCCGGCTCCACCGCCCGGGAGCTCGCACCCGAGGAGCGTAGGGCGCAAGGAACCCCTCCACCTCCAACCCTCCTGCCCCCCTGCCTGCGGACGACGGCGCGCTCTCGGGTTTCAGGCGCTGGATTTACTCGCTTTTGCATTTTTCCTGCCTCCCCCACCTCCGGGTTTTTTGGTCCACCCCTCGCGCCACGACCCCCTTTCCCTGCTTGGTCGCCAAGCTTAACCTTGCCCGCGTGGTCATGGGATGTCTAATTTCATTTGTATCTAGGCTGCTGAGAGCGCTCCTGGCTCTGTAAAGTGGATGTCAGGTGGATCTATGTTTGTGAAGGAACAAAGACTCAGCGAAGGCACCGCCGAGGAAGTTTGAGACGCGGGAGGATGCAGGCGGCGTGCTGGTACGTGCTTCTCCTCCTGCAGCCCACCGTCTACTTGGTAAGTCGCTGCCAATCCCGCGCCCCCTCGATCTCACCCTGGTCGCGAGGCCAGGCAACTGGGGGCGCGCGGGAGGAGGGTGAGACCGTCAGTTCAGCGGGAGCGGCGTTCCTAGCGACGGTGTTGGGACAACTTTGTTAAACTGGTCTCCGGATCCCCGTGGGATTTTCTGGGGTTTCCTGCTCCGGTACACCCTCTTCTGTGCCTGATTCTAAATCGCGTCCAGGGCGCCTTAGACACCCAGAAACCGAGGAGATAGCTGGATGGGATGCTTTATGGGGAGAGATGGCAAAGAGAAGGGGTGGAAGACAGGGAACTCTCAGTAGTTCATCCAGAGGCTTTGAAGGTAAATCCATCCGCCTAACCCGCAGCTTGGAGATATGTGGCATGTAAAGAAGTGCGGGCAACTTTGTTGGGCTTGCGGGGTTCAGACGGGGCAAGTATAGCTGTCAGATAGGAAGACCACAAGCCTTCGGACAGAGTTAGGTCCTAGATGCTCCAGCAAACATATAAAGGCACCCCCTTCTTCTCCTCCCAGTCTCTCCTTTCCACTAGTACCCCAGTTCCAGTGCTGAGCCCCGTATTAGGGACTGGCAGACCTTGTCACCAGGGAGCAAATACTGCCTAGTCCTCCCGGAGCCGAGTTTTCTGGGCTCTGGACTTTGCACACTGTTGGAACTGGGGTTGTCATGGGGTGGAGGCTTAGAGGGAAGCACTCTGCCGTAGTGGTAGTGGATGGGTAGTTTGGTAGCTGTGGGCACCGCCTGGAGCCAAGACCCAGAGCGCAGTTTCTTGGGTCTGGCTTCAGGGAGGGCCAGGGACAATCTTATCCTGCTGGTGAAGTTGTGTGCCCAGGGCACGGAACTCCATAACCCACCTCCGGGCCGCAGGAGCACACGGAGGGCTCTGTGTGTTCTGATTGGGGGCAAGAAGCACTGGGGAGGCTCGATGGGTTGCGTAGTGAATGGAGTGAATATTGCCATTCCTTAATTCCAAGGGCTTCAGAACCCACAATCCTGGGTGCAAAAGGGTTGCTATCCCTGCAATAGAGAGCGTTTCCCAGCCGTTGTCTTGGTGCCTGTGACTTCAGGGCTGCTAGTCGCGTGAACTCTCTGTATGCTAATGAGTGTGTAAGTATACGTGTGTGAATATGAATGTGAGGGTGTTTCAGCTTGAATCCAAGAACCCTGTGTATGTCTTTGCACCTTTATCGCCTGACCGTGGCAGCCGCGGACGCCAGAGGGCGCTGCGCGTCAGTGTCCTCGCCTACAGGACACCTTGGGGTAAACAGGTGAAAGCTGGGGCAGCCAATCCTAAAGAACGGCCTTTCTGACTCCGTCACCGAAGTCTGTGACTTCCCCGGCTGGAACGCAGACAGAATGCAAAAAGTGTCCTTCCCATTTCTCATCTTCAATCCACCTTGCCCCCACCTGTGTCCAGTAAACCCTCTGACATTGAGGGCTTAGAGATGCAGGGCAGAAAGTTTGGCCTAAGGAAACCCAGAAATTGTTTATTGAAAGAAAGGGGAGGGACCGCCAAGTGAAAGCGACCGAGGGGGAATATGAAGGATTCCCTCGACCATGGAAACCCTCCTGACCCTCTCCTTTGCATACCTTTACGCAAGACCTGAACCTCCGGACTGTTCCTCCGTCCTTGAACTGTGCTCAGGAACGCACGGCAAAAGCTCGCGGCTGTGGTGCAGTTTATTGCTTGGAGCAAGTATTTCGATAGTCTGGAAAATAATCTATCAAAAGCAGAAGTGAAATCAATACGTTGTGTTAAATTTTAAATGTGTTTGTTGGCAGTTAAACCGTTTTCCACTCATTACAACAACAGTGCTGGATTTATTCTAATGCTCTGCGTTCTCAACAACAAGCGCATTAATTCTCCTTTAATTGTAAACTGGGAGCATTTGAAAACCATTCAGTGTGCAAATTATGCTGATTCAATTACCGTTTAGTTACAGACTTCATTACCTGAATGCCTTTTGGCAACACAGAGAAAGGAGACAATTTTTCCAGTTTCACTCAAAACCATACAAAATGTGAACAATAAAATAGAGAAGGCGATTTAGAAGTCCATTCTTTTTCTCTTGGATCTAAAGTTGTTTTGTGTGTCGGGGATTAGAAATCAGACACACCACGAAAAACAAAAGGCTGGTGGCTGTGACCCAAGGCAGTGTTTCCAGGGATTGTAGTCCCATGGCTATTTGTCGGCAAAATCCCGAGCTGTTTTCCTAGAGGAGCAAGAAGCTGATTTTTCCCATGAAAATGAATTTAGAAGGGTGAATTGGGCAGTTAGAACAGGATGGCTTTAGGCAAGTAAATAAGTGGAAACCCTTGATTAAACCTCTAGGGCAATGAGGTGGACCAAGAAGTGGTCAAAGCTTCTCTCTCCATCTATTTTATTAAATAGCAGGTACAGTAACTGAATTTATCATTTGTTGGTAGTCACACCCCACAACAGCCCAGACGTCTGTAAGAAACTGCAATAGATGCCTGCAGGTTATTGGGAAATGCTTCAAGTTACTCTCCAAAAAGTCAGGGGTGGCATAAACATAATTTTATTTTTCCCCTTGAATTGACACAATCCAGGGAAGAGTTTAATGAATAATTTTTTATGTGTCTTTATGGACTCACACAAGTTAAGTGACAGGGGCACTGTTTGTACCTTGTCTCATAGCTGATATTACAGTGCACCTTTCTCTTTAAGACCCTCGAAACCCAGTTATATTTCCCAAGAAATAATCACACATTATGTTTGAGTAGTAGGATTTGTTTAGGTACCTCCTGTACAACAATATTTAGGCATAGAGAGATATGCCTTTAATACTCCCAAATTTGGGGAGATTTATGGAAAATGAAAAACAGTTCTCTAACCAGCAGCTCAGTGTTCCCTATTTAAGCCACGGTTACCTGCTTGTATTTAGGTGAATGTTCTCAGAATATGTTTCTTGGCCCAGGGTTCTTTGAATGCCTGTTCTAGGTTGAATATTTTGAGTCTTTTTGCGTTTTGAGAGATCAGTCTGTCCTGTTTAAACGAGAAGCTTTTTTTTAGTACTATTGCAATGGGAAGTTAATTAGAAATGTATCTGCAAAGTTACCTTCTGAAGCATACTAGCTAAGATACTCAAAAGTCACCACAGGGTTAACTCCAGCCAAAAATACAGGGAAGTGGGAATTTTTTTTTAAATAGAGGCAAGGAAGTCTTCTGTTTACTGAATGTTATTGAATTGCAGATTTAAAAATCTGAAGTCAGCAGGAGAAGAACCTATAGTGTAACAATACTTGTTAAAAATAAAAAAAGTCCTGTAATCTTTATTCTCCTGCCAGTTCTGGACTGATTCCAGAATATTTTCAGTATGATATAATGGGGTAACAGACAATAGCATTTTAACAGAATTGAAGCACATTCTGAATAATCTAGGGAAGTGTGGTTTCTGACTGTGAAGAATGGGGGTGGGTCCTACATTGAGTTGTGAGCTGAAGGACAGGTATGGGCACATAGAGAGGGCACCTCCTAGCAAAAGTCAGAGGGGTCCTGCTTGGGGGTCACCTGTGACAATTTTCAGAGTCAAGAATTAAGTCTAATGAGCAATCCCAGGGCATGTTACCAAAAAATTTACTCGGAAACTGAATCGCTAGATTCTGACCAGAGGTTGAATGATGTTACTGTGATCAAGTCAAATATTCATAGTCTATTCTAAGAAGAGTTCGCTTGTCCTCCCAATTTACTTTCCACCATTTCTTCTAGGATATAACTTTGCTAATGATCTAGTTGTTTTTTTTTTTAACCAAGAAGGGCAAAAAATGGAAAGTTCTTTCTAAAACTTGTGCTTAAAAAACCATTCTGATTCGTCTATTCCCTCGAATTTAGGATATCTTTAAAATATGAATTCCATGCCAGTTGTTTAACAGAGGTTAAAGTGTGGTTAATATGTTTCTGGAATGCTACCTCTACACTGTTAGAAGCCAGACTGTTTGGGTGAATTCCACTCTTTATGAAGATGGCTGTTGAGAAATGTGGAAACTAAGGGAAAATTAGCAGGAAAGAGACCACCAATTCTTATCCTCTGGACTAGATATATGTATCTCCCATCCTTTGAAAATTAAGCCAGCTGCCCACTGAACATTTTAATTAATTTCAGCTTATTCCTGAAAAGAGAAGCCCATTAACCACTAACAGCCGCTGTTCAGTGTTCTCTGTTAAGGCCAGTTCTTGGAGGTAGTACTGTAAGTTACCCAGTTCCACTGAATTTCCTGACTCTTCTGCCCTAGCTGAACCTTCCCTATACAGGATTAAACCTAGCTTTGTGAAGGAGCCTATGCCCCAGCAGCACAAAATGAGAATTCATCAGTCTCAAGACCTATTCCAGGGCTCTGTAAGAGGAGAAGGTGTTACTATTCCAGGTATTTCCCTGAAATATTCAACTCTCCACTGATCAGCAAAACAGCTCCCTGGGTGTGTGGAAAGCGCTTGGCTGGTCGCACTTCTGCTCACTTCGAGGAGGATGAGAGTGGTCTGGGGCCTTCCAGTGACAGCTTTGGGAAAACTGCTTTCAGTATTAGAAGGAGAGAACTAGGATTGCTCCAACTTCCTCAGCAATATTTTCCCAGAAAGCCATTAAGTTTGTGGCTCCTCTTTGTGTGAGGTTGATTTCCATTTGGCTTCAAATTGTTGGCGGCTATTTCCTCCTTAATGAAAGTGTTGTCTGGGTGAAAGATATATAGGGTGGCAGGGAAATTGGCTGATTTTCTTTTTCTTTTTTTTTTTTAGATAGGTGCCCACTGTCTTACTTTTCTATCTGAGGGAAGATTTCCTGTAGACTACAGAAATTGACAGTATTGTTCTGGTAATAACCACTGGGGACAATATTTTCAAGAGGGCATTTGAGTGATGAAAGCATTTGGATATTGCCTTTTCAAATAAGCAATTTTCTGGGCTTCTTTGATTTTTATAAGGGGTGGGGGAGAAGGGGCCAGGCATTGGCAGAGGGATGCCTTCTTGGTTTCACCTAGTTCTGAAATACCCAGGTGCTTGCCAGCCTTGTTTGGGATTCCAGGGTCTGAAAAGCTCTCAGTGAGTTTGACTGTCCTGGCGGTGATATTAAGGGAATCCTTAATATCAAAAGGGAATCCTCTTCCTTGCAGTCTTCTGGCCATAAAGAAAGCTGATGGAAGCTGTGAAAGTTTGCCTGCTCTCAAGTGACTCGTTAGAAAGTGTACCTTCTTTCAGATTTTGTGTTTTTTTAAAGACAATGTCTAGGTCTGATTCCATTCAGGAAAGTTCCCTTAAAGCAACTCTGTGCTTTAAGAGCTTCAGATCTCATTCCAAGACCTTAACGAGTCCTCACCATTTAAATTAATAGGGAGAGGTAGGCGAGTCAGGCCGTCCGGTCAGCGACTTCCAGCAGCCGCTGGGTGGCCAGTCGGGTCTGCTCCCTCGCCACCCCCTACATTCTTCTAGCAGTCCTGCCGACTGTTTGCAGGAAGTTGCGATCTTGATTTATCCGCTGCTTAAGCTTGCCACCAGCTTTTTCTCTAAGTCAGCACTAACCCCTCCCGGAGCTTGGTAAACACGGCGCGCGCGCATTTTTCTGCTGCCGATTGGCATGTTGACGACTCCGCTTGAAGGAATGTGACAATAAAGTGGGAACCAAAGCTTGGCAAGCACTTAATCAAGGATAAAAAGGTTCCGCTGTAAGGATGTCACTCAATTTATTGTGAAAGTCGAATGAATTACGTTTAATGAAAGTGCTCCCCAGATGAATATTACTGGCAATTTCCTGAGTTGGCTCTGTCAGCTCAAGATGAGAAAATGCCAACCCAGATCAGGAAAGAGCGCCCGTCTCAATTACTACGCAAGCTTTCCAAGAGTGGCTTTTTATTGAGATGATATATACCGGCGGCTTCTTCAAGCTCCTAGGCGCGCTCAGGAGCGTGTGTGCGCATTTTCCAAGTTTGCTGTCTTACCCTGGCGGGTTGCTGGCTGTTGTTTAAACTTCTAATGAGCTCGCCGCGATTCAGCTGCGGGCTGAAAACCTAATTACTTCCTCTGTAAACAGTTTTCCCTAGTATATTTTGTTTACTACCGAGGTGGGGGCTGGCAGGGGGTGGGTGGGGGTGGGGTGGAGAAACTTCCCTTTCTCGGGATCCCTTTGTCATAGAAAGATCCTTGGCGTCTGGTCGGGGGCTCGGGGTATTGGAAGGCAAGGCGGCACCCGGAGTGGGGGCGTTGGGGTGTGCCTGCTGTAGGGTCTCGGGAACAGCCAGGGTGTAGCAAGTGCCTCTCCCGCCGCGGCTAGCCAAACACCTTCTCTGGTTCCTACTTCCTTTAAATTAATGAGGGCTTTTTACTTGCGCAAGCCGGAAATACGATGGGGAGAGGGATAGGCAGGCCGCAGCCTCAGCTCACCGCTTCATCTGCATGAGAATAGGAAACCGTGAGGCTTTTCATGTACCATTTCTATCTCCTACAATAAGACAAATCGCTACTTATAAAAACCTAGTGTTTCCTTAGAAACTGGCTCCTGGGGGCTCGGCTCGTCCCTGCGGAACCTGACTCTGGCCAGGTCTCCCCCTTCATCCCCGCCACCGTAATGGATTCTGACGGGAAGGATCCGAATCAGCGGCTCGAGGGCCGCGAAGAGAGGCTGGGCGCCTTCGCCCCACCGGAGGGAGCTGGCGTCCTCCAGACACATTCCGCCCTACGTCTCAGACCCCCTTCCCACCCACTGATTTTCAAGGCCATTTCAAGTAGTCTTCTACAGTTAGAAGCGAGAAACTTTCTTCGACGTAGGCCTCATACCCTCGTCTTGGAAACTCAAGTCTTCCGACCGAAGCCTCGGAGTGTTCACGCCGGGGAAGATGTCCAATTGGAATCCCCGCCTTCACAGCTGCGAGCTCTGTTGTTTGCTTCAGGTGACCTCCAGCAGTCCCAAACGGTTTATGAAAACGCAGGTGCAGCCCTCTCGTATCTGGACCCCAAGCCCTCACACCAAAGCGTGGCATCTGGGGAGCTCTTCGTCGACGCAGTCGAGCTTTGGTGCTCCTGGGGTAGCAGGCAGAACTGCAGCGATTCTCCGAAGGGAGGCCGCAGAGCGAAGAGTGAATGGAGCCGGTGGCTGGCGGCCTGCGGCTGGGCAGGCGCGGCCCGCAGAGCGATTCTTCAGGACCGCGGACAGCGCCACAGGCTCCGCCCCGCCGGGGGCCAGCAGCCTGGCCTCACTCGCAGCCTCCTCGCAGGCTCGGCCCCAGCAAGCCGAGCGTCTCTTTCCGCGGACTCCTTGCTACCGCCCAGTCGCGACCTTAACGACCCTCCTCCCCCTCCCAGTCTTTGGGGAGCACTAAGCTGAACTGAACTGAAATGAACTGAAGCTCCGATCGCTAGGTCCCCGAGGTTTCTTGCGGTCCTCTCATTAGCACCCCTTCTCCCGCCCCCTCCCAGGTTGCGGCGTCACGTGTTTGCCACAGAATTTGTCCCCAAGAAGACGAGTCCTTCTTTTCCTCCACTTTCTCCTCCCCTGCCCCTCTTCCCTCAAACAGTTTGTTAAATCTACCCCTCCTCCCAAACAGAAAAGCGAATCCAGTGAGGTAGAGCTGTAAGTGTCTTTAACAATGTAAAAGCCTCTTTTGACAGACAAGGAAACTGAGAAAGGAGGAGGGGAACCAACTGTCTCGAAAGAGTAAAACCAAGTGGGGAAAAGTGATTCCCGCCCTATCTCCCACCTGCGGGGAGCACGGCTGAGGCCCCCAAGTCTCCCTGCAGCATGTGCGCCTTTAAAAAGCAGCGCGGGTTGGGGTGGGGCTAGGGGTCCTAATTATTATGAATTTCCAAAGGAGCAGTAATTATTCACGGAGAGCAGGAGAAACCACGGGCCGAGCAAGGGAATCGATATATTTGCTATCGAAAGTGCCTGGCTCGCCTTTAATGCAGACGAATGGGGATGTAGCCTCATTATTTTCCGTGGTTAGGCTCCCCGGCGTGGGGCCTGAAGCAGCGTGGAATCTATCATCATTAGATCCAGGATGGGGAGAGGGGTAATTTCTTCTTATTTATTTAGCAAAACAAACATCCCACCAACCCTAGCTCCTCAAACACGGATACACAGCCGTCGTCCCTCTTCTTTTTCCCCTCCCCTCGCCCCCTTGCTGTTGCACACTCCCCCGGGGCCTTCCACAGCGCTCCAAAGCCGGACACCGCGGTCACTTAAAGTGCGCGCAGTTCCTCCTCGGCGGCGGTCATACGTTGATTTGGTCCAGAAATAAGCCGGAGAGTACCGAGCGTTGGCGCTAGGGGTTCTCTGTGTCAAAGGCGAAGGTTGGCGGGGAAGTTCCGTCCTTTGCTCTCGCCCCTTGCGTCAGAGTCAATCCTTTCTGGACGCCCGATTCTGCAAATCCCCGCAGTATTAAAGGAGCAGCGGTCTGGCAGGTAGTGCTCCATCAACCCGTGTGAGAAGCCAGCTTGGAAAAAAATGGAAGCCCGCGAGAGGAGAACGAATCTGGAGGCGAAGAGAGAAAGGAAATTGAATAGAAAGGGAAGAGAAGGTTTAAGCATAACGCCTCCAGGGTGTTCTCGAGGGCCCAGTGAACACTGCCTCTTCTTGCTCCAGGTGAGATGCTGGCCTTTTGCCTGCGGGCCAGCGAGGTGCAGTTTTCCAGGAGTGGGAGTGGGCCTCACATGCGCTCACTAAAGTCGCTGAACTCTTGAGGGTCCTGCCTAGTAGATTGCGTAGCGCTTCCCCATTGCTCCTCCTTTGTGGAGCCCTCACTCCATGGCACAGTCTTTCTCACTTTCAGGAGTTACCTGACATTTCTGGCAGACCCTTGCTGGGATAGAACTTGTATTTCTGTACAAGTGTCTTCACTCTTCTTTAAAGTGAGGGGTGTGTGTGTGTGTGTGTGTGTGTCTGTCTGTCTGTGTCTGTGTTTGAGTGCTTGGTCTTCATCTGACCGCCCTTCCCTTATTTTAGCACATCAGTGCTGCAGAGAAGATAGGGAGTGGCCCTTAAAAGAAACCTCTAACTCCACCTCCTTAATTGAAGTAAAACTATGATAATTATAATGACATTTATAATAACATTGACAAGAATAAAATTTAAAATTGTAGACTTCCTTCCAGTCACTGAATAATAATAATATCCTTCTCCTCTGGGATTTTCTTTTCTTCTGAGCCCAGCTTTTCATGGTATATTGTGACTACTCAGGGTCTTTGTTTCCTTGCGGGCAGAGACAGCCAGCCAACACAATACCAGGACTATATGATTTATTGGCATCTTTTCCCCCACCATCTTCATTTTCAGAGGCTTTATAATTAAACTCTGTGAGATGTATGTAACATAAATCCAGTGGAAGACCTTTTTATTTTTATTTATATAGCCTGCTGAGAAAGGAAAATTAAGGAAGTGCTTATATTGAGGTAATAAGCCTGCTTTGATATTAACAGAAATATCCCTTTAATTTACTTTTCTCAAGTCTGGTAAAAGACTGTCTTTATGAAACCAGACCCTATCCCACAGTCGTGCCTATTTAACGAGAGATCCCAATCAAGTGAAAAATACCTTTATTAGCTTGTACTAACTTAGTGGAAAAAAAAGGCCAGGCTAACCGCTCGCTGGAAATACATACTAGGCTAAACATGGCAAAGTTGTAGCATGATGTGGGGAGCTGAGCAGCTAGCTGGACACAGCTACAAGGCCCTGCATTTTTTGGCTTCTTGCTGCCTCTGACCCATAACACTGCACATTTACAAACAGAGTAATAGGGCCTTCCAGAGCCAGAATAGAGACATCATGCTGTACATCAACAGAAATATTAACAAAACCGTCAGTCTTAGGCTAAAAGGAAGGAGGCACGGATTTCATTCTCTAAGATAAGTTATTTCCAGAAAGATTATGATAGAAAGTCTTGTGAAAAGGTCCTGGCTTAGAAGAGCCTTTTCTATGTACAGGTTAAGTACACTTACACATGTAGGAACAAGAATGGGTATACATCTGTACATCTACTCTTTGAAGGAGTCCATGGAAAATTATAATGGGGGAATTCTTTTCTTTTTGTAAGTTGTTGGACTTGAAATTCCAACCTGATTCTGACAGTACCATTTCCTTGATAGAGATCTAGTACCTGACACTCCACTGTTGTTCTGTTTATGTCAGTATTTTCAGCTGTAGAATGAACACAGCTTGGGTGAGGAAGAGCTATTGGCATGATAGCTGGAATTTTAGTGAAGTATATATATGCCAACCTCTCCAACAGAACTTTGGAAAATGATACTTCTCCTTGTAACCTTGTAGCTGAATGCTATTAGAGGCCCACAGGTATATAAAACAGCTTATATAAAATTAATGGACTGCTTTACATTCACAAGCTCTAACTTGTGAAGCCCTTGTAAAAAATCACATCTATTTAAAATAGGAAGAATATAAAGTCAGGTTTGGTGTGCAATCAGTAGTTGTAAATGGTTCGGTGAAATATTTGTTTTGAGTGAGTTTGACAATGCAATGGAAATTTATTGTTCACCTTTGTTCACTGATGTGCTGGTCCTAAGGCTGCTTCTTCTTTTATGTACTTGAACAGTTTTGAAACTGATTATAAGGTTCGAAGGCAACATCAAAGTACATAATCGAAATTTTAGGAAAGATGCAATTATTGACTTAGTAGATTGCAAAGAGATCCATGAGTTACCATGAAGTTACACACACACACACACACACACACACACACACACACACACACAATACCCTCCAACATTGCCTTTTTGTTTTGTTTAAAATGATCAACAATATACTTATTGGCATTGTATAACTAGATATTCTATATGCATTTTTGAATAAAAAAAATGGAATCTAGTGCTTGATACTGCACCACTCTACGCAGTATGTTTTAAGTTAGCATCAAACTTCATAAAAATAGACTTTCTGAATATAGTGAAATTATTAAAATAAATCTCTTCTTGTTTTTGATTCATGTGGGCAAAATTTAGAAAAACAAGAAATCCTCATTCTTTTTTCCCTCCAAACATATATTAAAGATGACATTTTTCTTTAATCTGTTATTTGGTTTATGATCTCAAAGACAAGCCATAAGCCCCACTATGGATATTTTTTTCCTTACTGTGCATTTCATTTGGGGAATGAAACCGTTTTTTTCCCTCCTACGTTATTGAACTGAGAATTTAATTATACACAGCGTGAAAGCATAGCGACATGTTCAAAATCTTCTTCCTCCTTCCCCCCACTTCACTTGGAATTTACTGGGTAAACTTCTAGAATAGTCATACTTTGTTTTTTCTCCTTGTAAAAATGGCCACTAGACTACTGTGTTAACATCTCCTCTAAATGAGAAACAATTCTCTAGTTTACCAGTCATCTACATGCATTACTAATGCTGCTCAATATTTGATGGAATACTCTTTAAAACATGTGTTGGATTACATGAGATTCATTATACTTTTGTTTGAGAAGTTTTCAGTGAAAATGCCACAATTAATTCCAGGTTTGATTCTAAGACTGAATTGTTGAATGATGAGTTGTGATTTGTTGTTGGAGCAGCTAGGGTGTTGGTAATAGGACCGACTGCATGGCCTCTGAAATTGGAAATATAAAATACCTTTACTCACATATTTTTTCCAATTAATTTGTGAATAGTTTTTTGTACCAGGGCACCATCATTTACTGTCTTACAGAATTAAATGCACAGAAAGATGCAAACCACTGCATGTGAAAAGACGTTATTCATGTGTAGTTAGTGTAGTATTTCTCTGGTCTTGATGTGAAATTTAATTGCTATTGATGTTGAGATTTTGCAGAACATAGCAGAGTTTTTGCCTCTTTCACAAGAAATATGTAATTGAATGATGAGTGCCTTGTGTTATATTTTCAACCTTACTTCTTTGCATTTAATAAGGCAGAGTTATGAATAGCTGTACCAGAGGCAGCCACCATCTCTAGCCATTATCAAACTAAAGCAGATCTGGCAGCAGCACACGTGAGCTGAGCACCGTTTCCGGATCTGCAGCTCTGCTGTCAGGTTGAAAGGCTCTGGAGTGTGGAAGCATGAAAAGTAACTGCTTTGGCCTGAGATGTTTAATCCTACCTTGCATTCTTGACTGAAATCCTTCACAATTAGAACGGCTCTAATTAATGTGTGACCAGATGGATTTGCATATTTCTCAGATTGATGGTTTCCCCCCTTGGCCCCCCAGACAAACGCTGAAAAAAATGAGAAGTTTTGACAGAAAATCGACGTACCCAGAGATGGCTGATGTGCTCCCAGAGACCACTACTGCAAGCTAGGTGGATGATATCCTGGCGCCTATGCAGTGTCAACACTGAATTCATGGTAGGAACGGAAGAGTTATGATGAGAAAGTAGGGGACTTCCTGGTCCCGTAAAGACTTGGCCACAGGAGAGAGAAAATAGGCCCTGTTCAGTCAATTCAAATCTCTCTTCTTCCTTTCTTTCCCCTCTCTTATCTCTCACTTCAATTCTTAAGGGACAAGATATTGGTAAAACCCTTATTAGGAGAAAGTGAAAAAGTTAGAGTGTTAGTCACTCTGTGGTGTCCAACTCTTTGTGACCCCATGGACTGTAGCCCACCAGGTTCCTCTGTCCATGGAGTTTCCTAGGCAAGAATACTGGAGTGGGTTGCCATTCTCTTCTCCAGGGAATCTTCCCAACCCAGGGAGTGAACCTGAGTCTCCTGCATTGCAGGCAGATTCTTTATCATCTGAGCCATCAGGAAAGCCTCACTAGAAGAAAAGAGAATGACAAGGTATTTTCTTAATTCTATGACCTTGGGCAAACTTTTTAACCTCTCAAATCTTAATTACCTAACCTGTAAAATGAGGCTAACACTACCTCCTACTCTACTGAGTTGTTATTGAGTATTAACCTCAATAATATGCTTCAGAGAGCTTAGAAAGGTGGCTGGCACATAGCAGTGGCAAATCAACAGTGAAGGAAGAAGGAGGAGGGAAAGGTTTATGAACCAGGTTCCCATGCTCCCAGCACAGCTGTTCCAGGGATGACATACATCTCGACCCTAAGACCGAGCCCATCTTGTGTCGCCTTCTTGTAGCTGGTTGACTGCTGTATAGTTTGCCCAGGGCTGCCCAGTAAGCCTTATGAATTTAATGGGAATAGTAACCATTGTGATTAAAACAAAAGAAAATGGCCTACATTTCTACAACAACCATCCAAGTGCTTACAGATATGAAGAGATGATTCAGTCGCAGGCCCAATGAACAGATTGCCCAATTGAAATGAGAATTCTTGTGATGTTTTAATGTTAGGTGGCAAGCACTGTGGACAGTTATTAAGATCTAATTTTAAGATTAATTTTTGGACACTATTTGCTTTTATTTACTTTTAACACTTGACATTCTTTTAAAATTTGCGTACAAGGTAATGCAAATGTACAGCCCACTGGGTTTTAAAGTCCAAGGACATCTGGACAGGGGATACAAGCTGCTTTTCTGCTCTGAAGTTCATTCTAGCTGCACGCTTGGATGTAGTAGCACATTAACCCCCCCAGAAGTACTAGATGAAATAGTTTAGCAGGATGAGAGACAGCACCCGTCCCATATGCTGCTCAAAATATCTCCTGTAGGCTGCCATATGCTTTCTTCCAAGGCATTGTTCTGGGTACTCAGGAAGGGTTCCTACAAAGAGACAGTATTTTGTGTCTTGGATTTGACTTGAGAGTGGGGAAGGTGTGGAGATGACTGCAAAAGATAAAATCTCCTTTCTTGTTTATAACCTGAGCCAAATACTGTGCCTGGTTTTTGCATTGCTTTTTAAAACATTTAGTTCTCTGGCTACCCTTAATATCAATGAGTTACCATTAATATCACTGGGCTTCCTCAGTGGCTCAGTGATAAAGAATCCACTTGCAGTGTAGGAGACAATGCCAGAGATGTGGGTTTGATCCCTGGGTCGGGAAGATCCTCTGGAGGAGGACATGGCAACCCACTCTAGTACTCTTGCCTGGAGAATCCCGTGGATAGAGCAGCTTGGAGGATTACAGTCCATAGAGTCCCAAAGAGTCAGACAAGACTGAAGCAACTTAGCATACACAAGCATGCAACCACATGTATTAATGAGGCATATACTCTAGTTTTTCTAATGACATTTATCTTTGAGAGTCTTATTTTTCTGACAGCTGGTCAGGTACAACAGAGGATGCAAACTGATATTATTTCCCATATTATTTTATAAGCAAAATCTTTGCACATTAATGCAAACTAAGAAAGTTTTAAAAATCGGTCTAGCTTAATACCTTATAGTCAAGATAGCCCCAAACCTTTAGCTAGCTTAGCATAGGCATTTTTACTGTGGGTTGGATATGTGATTTAAAAGTAAAATAGAAAAATGCTCACAAAATATTTTACAGAATTACTCAGTCTGTGTTGAATTTAAGATTTTTTCTATTTCTGAAGAATAAAAGTAGATCCAAGATATTCCTGCCCAAAGTGGAAGCCCTGTGGCATGAGATGAGGGTAGAGAGTCTGGCTTCATTTCAGTCTTGTACTACATTTGACCTTGGGAGAGCTCAGTTATGCCTTGGGGCAAAAAAATTAAATGTTCCATTTTGCAGCAGTATCATCCTTCACCTTTATGTGGATTTAAAAATGTAAATAAAATTGCTTTCTGTAAATGGTATACATGAAGGTCATATTCATATTCTCTGCAAGGATTCAAAATGCCATTTGACCCATCATTGGCTCAATAGATAATAATGTATTCTATTAGTTTCTAGTAATCTACTTTTTAAGCATTTTATGACCCAATATTTTTACACTTAGTTCCTAGTTTGTGAAATAAGAAATCAGAAATAAACCTCTTAGCACTTCATTGTAGATTTATTTATAGAATGTGGGCTTTCAACTTTGAACTTTTAAAAATGCCAGATCTTCCCAGAATACAGTCGGGCTGAAAAATCTGCGATGAGAGAAGAATGTGCTTTTGAAAAATTTCGAGGGCTCAAGCTTATTCTAATTATTATCACTGTTCCTTTCCTTGTAGGTCAGGCAGGAAATGAGGTTTGAGAACCCTCATAACAGAGTGCAACCAATGAACTTAGAAAGTAAAGTAACTGCTCTTTTGAGAGAGATGGTGTTTGAATTCTTTTCATTGAAATGTGGATAATAAGACTCTGATAGACCCTTGTATTTAATTGTCATGGTTTTGATCGTTAATGACTTTTGATTGCTTCTTCTGGAGGCACCTGTCAGCCGTTTCCGAAGCACAGATGGCTTTATCAGCAGCAGTAGGAGTTCCTTTTTCTTACTAACCTTGAGCTGAACAAATTATTTTTGGTAAGATGAGCAGACCAATGTCATCACAAGTTTTCTTGTCTTTGGGAGATTATCTTGCTTTTTGAATAATGAATTGAGATCTCTCTGTTTCAAAAACTGCCAACTGTTTTTTAAATTGTAGAGTGTATTAGTCATGAGTATTCTCTGAGTAGATATATTATGAATATTCAGTGATCAAGGCCATAAGACAAAGATGATAATATACCCATTTGCTTGAGGCAGTCTTGTTTTATGCCTATCATCTATATCAAAAATACCTTCTCACTACTTTCAAAAGTGTTGTGGTGTAGATAATAAATTATATGGTCATCTTATATACAACTTAATCTTCAGTGGCTGAGAAAGGTTGAGTACCAGTCTCTATGAAAGGCTTATGATTAGAAAATTGTTGAATAGACAAGAAAATCATTCCCATCTTTTATGCTCTGTTTCTTATGGGACATTCAGGGTCTTCATGAACTTGGGTAGACAGAGTTCACTACCATAATGTGCTCATGGAATGTATCCCATACTCTTTATTTAAAAATTTGGTGACATTTAAAATATTTGTACTACGCAGTCATGGAAAAAGCAGATAGAAAAGGACTGGATTATTAGCCACTCACAGGTCCTGCAGGGTGGTACCTGCATGGAGAATTGCTTTGGTCCAGGGCCCAGAGACCAAACATTACCAGTGTTAACTCTAAGAAATAAGACTCACTGTAACAAGAAGATCAAGTTGATAATGTGCTTTTGCTGTGAGGAGAATATCTGAAACATTATTCAGACCACTTTCCTTTCATTATGGTAACTCTGGAGAATCCAACTGGTAACCAAAACTTTATACACACATATTCTGAAGCTGTATAGTCAAAGCTATGGCTTTTCCAGTAGTCACGTATGGATGTGAGAGTTGGACCATAAAGAAGGCTGAGTACTGAAGAATTGATATCTTCGAACTGTGGTCTTGGAGAAGACTCTTGAGAGTCCCTTGGATGGTAAAGAGATCAAACCAGTCAATCCCAGAGGAAATCAATCCTGAATATTCATTGGAAGGACTGATGCTAAAGCTGAAGCTCCAGTACTTTGGCCACCCGATGAGCTGACTCATTGCAAAAGACTGAAGGCCAGAGGAGAAGGGGACAACAGAGGATAAGATGGTTGGATGCATCACTGACTCGATGGACATGAGTTTGAGCAAACTCTGGGAGATGGTGAAGGACAGGGAAGCCTGGGGTGCTGCAGTCCATCAGGTTGCAAAGAGTCAGACATGACTGAGCGACTGAACAACAACAAAACTTCATATACATATATACATATATGTATACATACATATGTATATATGTATATGTAAGCCATATATACATATGGTTTCCCTGGTAACTCATCAATAAAGAATCCACCTGCTAATGCAGGAGATGTCGGTTAAATCCCTGGTCCAGGAAGATTCCCTGGAGAAGGAAATGGCAACCCACTCCAGTATTCTTTTTTGGGAAATCTTGTGGACAGAGGAGCCTGGCCAGCTACAGTCCCTGTGGTTGCAAAAGAGTTGGACGCAACTTAGTGACTAAACAACAACTATATACATATATGTATGTATGTATACATATATGTGTATGTATGTATACATATATGTATATGTATTTGACTTTGGGGTTACTTCATAAGAGGCATAGTAGAACCCAGAGTAGTCAAAGGTTCCCTTTTTCTGTCTTGTGTCTTCCTATCCGTGGGAGTTCTGAGCATGCATCATCTTGTTTGCCTCTCCGAATCCTTGGTTTCTATGCTGACAAACCCATTTGGTCTTTTTGATACGTTTTTCTCTAGATGTTTTACTATCCCTGATGAAAGTTCAAACAGCTGCTCCTGTGGACCTATTAAATATTCTTCCGATTCGATTTTTTATTTTCTTACATCTTCCAAAGGCACTAATTTCTTCCTTCATGTCTTGGTTCTTGATGGGCTAGAACCTAATTGACACCCTTGATCCTTCATCATGTTTTACATCTTTTTTTCTAGGGCTCTGCATGGCCTTGAGACTAGGAATGTGAATACATGATGTTGATTTAATAGGTTTTTATTTTTTTTCTCACCTCTACTCAGGGGCTATTCATAATGGGTAATTCAAGTAATTAGGCAAAGTCATATAGTGTGTAGTGGATGAGGGCAGAAGATAGTATTTTCCATGCCTCTATGCAAATGTTTGATCTGTTTTTATAGTACACATCCTGTAGGCATGTCTTGGTTTTTCCAGTTTTCATGGGATGATAGAAGTTGGTGCCTGATAAAGCATTAAAAAAAAGTGGGGGATAGGGTGAGGTGGCTGTGGGGATTGATACCAGAAGCACTTCACACATTCTGTTGTGTTTTGCAAATGTACAGACGGAAGTTAAGTGGACCTTCCTAGGTAAGAGGCGTCAATGCAGATCGCTCCATCTGACGGTGCAGGACATGAGTGTGCTTCTTGCTTTGTTTTTCTGGGAACATTTCATGAGGTATTGTTCCCTGGGAATCTAATTTGTGCCAGTTTCTGGCAGGGACAGTTAAAATTTTGTAAAAATTTCATTTTTATTTTTCATTGTGGTAAAATATATATAACATAAAACTTACTGTATTAGTTTTGAGATACTTTTGAGTGTACAGTTCAGTGTTGTTAAGTATCTTCACATTGTTGAGCAACCAATTTCCAGAGCTCATTTTATCTTGCAAAACTGAAGCTCTGTCTATATCCATTAAACAATAACTCTCTATTTCTCCCTCCCTCCAGGCCCTGGCAAATACCATTATGCTTTCTGTCTCTTTGAATTTGACTACTCTAAGTATCTCATATAAGTAGAGTCTTATAATATTTGTCCTTTGGTGATGGCACTTATTTCTCTTAGCATAAAGCCCTCTAGATTCATCCATGTTCTAGTATGTATCAAAATTTCCTTCTTTCATAATAAATTTACTTAACCGGACCATATTTATCAACTTTTTTTTTATTATTTCTTGATTTTGAGTCATATACAACTTTAGTCTACACCCAGATAATATAATAATTATCCATATTTTCTTCTTGCACATATTTGGTTTTACTTTTTTACATTTAGAACCCTGATCCATTTTACATTTATGTCTTACGTATGGTGTTGTATCAGTCCAATTTTATTTTTCAAATGGCTAACCAGACATTCTGGCAACATTTGTTTAAAATTCTACGTTTGCTTTGGTGATTTCAGATGATGGCTTTTTCATATACTGAATATCCTTGCATCTGTTTCTCACCCATTGGTCTGTTTGCCTCTGTATGCACCAGTACCACACTGTGTCAATTAGAAAGGCTGTCTTCTTGTTGTTCAGTCACTCAGTCATGTCTGACTCTTTGTGACCCCATGGACTGCAACATGCCAGGCTTCCCTGTCCTTCACCATCTTCCAGAGTTTGCTCAAACTCATGTCTGTTGAGTTGGTGATGCCATCCAACCATCTCGTCCTCTATTGTCCCCTTCTCCTCCGGTCTTCAACTTTCCCCTGTATCAGAGTCTTTTCTAATAAGTCAGCTCTTTGCATCAGGTGGCCAAAGTATTAGAGCTTCAGCTTCAGCATCAGTCCTTCCAATGAATATTCAGGATTGATTTCCTTTAGGATTGACTGATGTGATCTCTTTACAGTCCTAGGGATTCTCAAGAGTCTTCTCTAACACCACAGTTCAAAATAATCTGTTCTTTGGCACTCAGCCATCTTTATGGTCCAATTCTCACACCCATACATGACTACTGGAAAAACCATAGCTTTGACTAGATGGACCTTTGTTGCCAAAGTAATGTCTCTGCTTTTTAATATGCTGTCTAAATTGGTCATAACTGTTCTTCCAAGGAGCAAGCGTCTTTTAATTTCATGGCTGCAATCACCATCTGCTTTTGGAGCCCCCCAAAATAAAGTCTGTCACTGTTTCCACTGTTTCCCCATCTATTTGCCATGAAGTGATGGGACCGGATGCCATGATCTTCGTTTCCTGAATGTTGAGTTTTAAACCAACTTTTTCATTCTCTTCTTTCACTTTCATCAAGAGGCTCTTTAGTTCCTCTTCACTTTCTGCCATAAGTGTGGTGTCATCTGCATATCTGAGGTTATTGATATGTCTCCTGGCAATCTTGATTCCAGCTTGTGCTTCTTCCAGTCCAGCGTTTCTCATGATGTACTCTGCATATAAGTTAAACAAGCAGGGTGACAATATACAGCCTTGACATCCTCCTTTCCCAATTTGGAACTAGCCTGTTTTTCCTTGTCTGGTTCTAACTGTTTGTTGCTTCTTGACCTGCATACAGATTTTGCAGGAGGCAGGTAAGGTGGTCTGATATTCCCATCTCTTGCAGAATTTTCCACAGTTTGTTGTGATCCACATAGTCCAAGGCTTTAACATAGTCAATAAAGCTGAAGTAGATGTTTTTATGGAATTCTCTTTCTTTTTCTATGATCCAGCAGAGGTTGGCAAGTTGCTGTCTGGTTTCTTTAACTTTATCTTATGTCTGTTGGAGCTGGTTCTCTCTCATAGTCTTTTTTTTTTCCTCAGCTTTATTGAGACATAATTAACATATAACATTGTATACATTTAAAGATAGAATGTAGAATATGATGATTTTGGTGGTGCTAGTGATAAAGAACCCACCTGCCAATGCAGGAGACATAAGAGACATGGGTTCGATCCCTGGGATGGAAAGATGCCCTAGAGGAGGACATGGCAACCCACTCCAGTATTCTTGCCTGAAGAATCCAATGGACAAAGGAGCCTGCCAGGCTAGAGTCCATTAGGTCGCAAAGAGTCAGACATGACTAAAGTGACTTAGCGCATGCGCGCGTGCACACACACACACACACACACACACACATACATATATAGGGAAATATTTACCACCATATGGTTTGTTAATATATCCCTCACCTCATATAATCACCATTTCATTATTGTTCTTGTTGTTTTAGTGAGAATATTATCACTCTACTCTCACAGCAACTTTCTAGTTTATAATATAGTATTGTTAATTATGGTCACCTTCAGTTCAGTTCAGTTCAGTTGCTCAGTCGTGTCCGACTCTTTGTGACCCCATGAATCGCAGCACACCAGGCCTCCCTGTCCATCACCAACTCCTGGAGTTCACTCAGACTCACGTCCATAGGGTCGGTAATGCCATCCAGCCATCTCATCCTCTGTCATCCCCTTCTCCTCCTGCCCCCAATCCCTCCCAGCATCAGAGTCTTTTCCAATGAGTCAACTCTTTGCATGTGGTGGCTGAAGTACTGGAGTCTCAGCTTTAGCATCATTCCTTCCAAAGAAATCCCAGGGCTGATCTCCTTCAGAATGGACTGGTTGGGTCTCCTTGCAGTCCAAGGGACTCTCAAGAGTCTTCTCCAACACCACAGTTCAAAAGCATCAATTCTTCGTCACTCAGCTTTCTTCACAGTCCAACTCTCACATCTGTACATGACCACTGGAAAAACCATAGCCTTGACTGGACGGACCTTAGTCAGCAAAGTAATGTCTCTGCTTTTGACGTTAAAAACTTCCTTGGTAGCTCAGATGGTAAAGCATCTGCCTACAATGTGGGAGACCCAGGTTCAATCCCTGTGTCGGGAAGATCCCCTGGAGAAGGAAATGGCAACCCACTCCAGTACTCTTGCCTGGAAAATCCCATGGCTGGAGGAGTGTGATAGGCTACAGTCCACGGGGTTGCAAAGAGTCGGGCACGACTGAACGACTTCACGTTAGTGTACATTGGACTTCCCAGGTGGCGCTAATGGTAAAGAATCCACCTGCCAATGCAGCAGACATGAGACACAGCTTTCATCCCTAGGTAAGGAAGGTCCCCTGGAGGAGGGCATGGCAACGCACTCCAGTATTCTTGCCTGGGGAAGCCCATGAATAGAGGAGACTGGTGGGCTACAGCCTGTGTCTCAAAGAGTCAGACTCAACTGAAGTGACTGAGCACATAGCATACATTAGATCCATCCCTGCAACTTGTAACTGAGCGTTTGTACCCTTTGACCAACCTCTCCCCGTTTTCCCACCCCTCAGCCCCAGCAACTACCGTTCTACTCATTGTTTTGATGAGTTTGATGTTTTTAGATTCCACATATCAGTAAGATCATCTGTCTTTCTCTATATGACTTATTTCACTTAGCATAATGCCCTCAAAGTCCATGTTGTCACAAAGGCAGGATCTTCTTTTTTATTTGCTGAATAATTGTCCCATTGTGTATGTGTGTGTGTGTGTCTGTATTGATATCTCACTTGTTTGTGTCCATGCATCTGACAGCAGACACTGAGGTTGTTTCCATGTCTTGGCTCTTGTGACTAGTGCTTCAGGGGACATTGGAGTGTGCATATCTCTTTGAGATTGTGATTTCATAGTTTTTGGCTATATACCCAGAAGTGGGATTGCTAGATCATGTGGTCTATGTTTAATTTTTGAAAAATCTCCATATTTTTTCCTGAGTGGTTGTACTGATTTGCATTCCCATTGATGGTATGCTGAGGTTCCCTTTTTGCCCCCAACATCCTCACTGGCATTTATATCTTTATTTTTTGATCATAGCCATTCTAACAGGTGTGAGTTTATATCTCATTCTGATTTTGGTTTACATTTCACTGATGACTAGTGATGTTGAACACTTTTTATGTATGTGTTGGTCTTTTGCGTGTCTTTGGGAAAAATGTCCATTCAAGTCCTCTGCCCATTTTAGTCAGATTGTCATTTTGTTATTGAGTTGTATGAGTTCCTTGTAGAGTGTATTTTGAATAGTAATCCCTTTATCAGATACATAGTTTGCAAACTAGGTTGCCTTGTCATTTTGTTGATTGCTATTTTTGTTGTGCAGAAGCTTTTAAATTCAATATAGCCCCACTTGTTGATTTTTGCTTCTGTTGCTTGTGCTTTTACTGGTTTAGTGTTGTATCCGAAGAAATCATTGCCAAGTCCAATGTGAAAGAACAAGGAAAGAAACAGTGTGATGGGCCAAATATTTCACTCCAGTCTGGAAACTAAAAGGGACTGAAAGATAGAAATCATCATGTTTCTTTTCAAAGATGCTTTTTTCTTTCCATTGAATTGGAAGGAGAGAGGGTGAGGGAGAAGAAGGAGAGGGAGAGAAAATCTTCAGTATTTGCATCTATTCTATATTTAGAAACTATCATCACAAAAATATTACCCTCTTCAATATGCTGAACAGTTGGCATGATCGTCTGCTTTCTTAGTTACTCAACATGTGAAAATGACTTTAAATATTTTAATCAGCAGAAAAGAGACCAAAAGGGAAAAAAACACAACCAACCAACCAAACAAATAGGAGTCATGAATAACCACCGAAAAAAAAGTATGGAGATGTCTCAGTTTCCAAGATGTCTGTATATCCCTAACAGGGCATTTTGTGGTGGGGGTGTTTTCCTAAATATTGTAAATGTACAAATATGCTCTTAATCCAGAGCATGTAAAGAACCATTTGCTTTAAGAAAATTCAATGTTTTATTTATTAAACTTCCTCAGCTTAGGAATTACTGAGTTGTGTGGGATATAATTGATTTGAAGACTATCATGATATTGGTACTGATAAATTCCAAAAGTGAATGATCTTTCTAATATATGCTCTGTACATAATTTTGAAAGAAAAATATAGAGGACTGCCTTTGTGGCTTGGCAGATTGCCAGTGAACAACGAAATAATAGACAATTTTCTGTGTCTTTGGTGTTTAGAGTTTAAAGGGGATGGTCAGTTTTAACCCCTACAGGGTCTAGAACAAAGCCCGTCTCCTCTTCGTTGTGCACTTCGCTTTCCTGGCTACACAATTCCTCATCTTTTCTAAGCCCTTAGTTCTTTTCCATGTTAAGCGGCTAATGACTGAAGAAGCGGTAGTATTAGGACAATTCATGGAGAAGGATGCAGAAGATTCTCTGATGATATGTTTTAGCCACCAAGTCTTCTTTCCATTTTCTACTGTGTCTCTCATCCCTCAGTCTATGATATACTCAAAATTAAGAATTAGTACAAAAGGGCCCTTTAAAAAGGAACACAGAAATTTGCTTGCTTATAGGAAAGGCAGGAAGGATGAGGCAGCTTTTCTAGCAATCAGTGTTCACTGGAGTCTCAATGATGAAACCAGATTTAACATCCCCACTGGGCAATGTAACATTTTTTTTGTAAATCATGTATTTCTCTATTCATGGGGATTACCATGCTAGATATTCACCCTTAGGAGCCACTGCCTTGTATTTATGTGCTTGTGGTAAATTGTGTTTCAGAGATGGGAAATGGATATGGAAAAACATTGTGTAGAAATCTTTTTTCTTTGGTAAATGCAAAAGACAAGGATAATTTTTTAAAAATGGAGTTGAGAAGTCTAACTTTTACTACTGATTTCATCATTTGAGTCGGTATGTACTGTGGAGTGAATTGTGGACAGATGGGCTGAATATCTTTGTCTCAAATTATGAAGAGTAAACTTGTAATGGTATGCTGTGCCATGCTTTCTGTACAATCCCAAATGAGTACTGAATTATTCTATGAATTATGTTATTATTCTATGTATAAATTCATCAAAAGGGGTACTCTCCTTTTGCAAGCTGTGTTTGCAAAACTGTAGTATAGGGCTGAAGGGAAAATGAATTGGCTTAAACTAAAGATCAACTTGTGACCACTTTAAAAGACTTGATTCCAAGACTTTAATCAGCTGATGTAATATTCCATACGGGGAGAAAATGGACATACTGAATATTGTGTCTTGATGAGTAACCTCTGGTCCTATTTTCCTTTGTGGTGCCATTGAAAAAGGAAAGGAGTGGATCTTTTAATGGAAATGAAGGCTGTGAACAGATTTAGCGGAAGGGTGAAAGGTAAAGCTTTATTTCCAAACCAGGGCATTTCAGCTCACAATGAGAACAGACTTCCCTCTTTCTGTATACTGTCTGCAGAGTCTTGTGGCCCGAGTTACATTCATTGTCCAGATAGAATGACACTTCCCAGAGAGGGCCAGAATTTGAGTAGTGTTCAGCCCAGAATTTTAACATTCACAAGTCATTTGGGAGCACAAGTTGAGAGGAAATTGCCAGATATTTATCAGCATCCACTTTTTGTCACTTCTTCCAAAAGTGTTTGGGCCAATATTAAATATCAGATGCTACTGGAAGCCACTAGCCTATAAAATAAAAAGTGGCTTGATACAATACACATTGGTGTGCTTGTCATTCGTTCAAACCAAATATGAGATGTGGAGTTTTCTTTCCATGTGTCCTAAGGGCTGTTTCTTTGCCAATCATTTATTTGCTGATTCTTACAGAAAAGAACAGTTCTTTGGAAAGGTACTCACCATTCTTGTAAAGTCATCAGGTACTTTTCTAGATAGAGCCTCTGCTCTGAAATGGGAAGGAAGGAAAGCTAGGTGCTGGCAATTTATTTTGTAAGTGGTGATGCTGAAGCACAGGATAGTTAAATGTCTTACCTCAGTCACACATGTTGGAGACAGAACTCAAGTCTGCTAACTTTCGCCTTGCCAGGAAGAGAAATTAAGAAACACAGGATTTCACTATTTTGCCACTCCCTGTCTGCATAAGGGTGAAAACCTAATATACTGACTTAGAGGGATCTTACCTAAAAGCATAACATTTGTAAAAGGAGATAAAGAATTCTGGTTCATCCTGGTGATAACTGATTAACTCATTAATTATTCCCCAGTCAGGAGTAATATAAATAATTTTGTGATTGTTCACCATTATTACTTGATTTCAAGGTTTCTGTAGTTTGAGCAATTTTATACAGTAATCTGCCCATCTCTTTAGAATTCAGAGGCAGTGGGACCTTGAGTCTGGTCCAAGTGGCTGTGTGTGCTCAGCATGTGACAAAAATGATGAATGAAGATGCAGGTTCAAGGAAACAGAGGTCTTATTGGAATGACATCTGCTTCTCTTCCAGGCCAGACATGACATACCAGGGATCAGTGACTCATGGTGGAAAAGGAATTCGACAGGCTTGAAAACATCACTATTTTTCTGGCTTATTTGATTTTGAGCAGAAAAACGAACTAAAACAAAAAT
The DNA here is from genome assembly GCF_023091745.1 of Budorcas taxicolor. NCBI lineage: Eukaryota > Metazoa > Chordata > Mammalia > Artiodactyla > Bovidae > Budorcas > Budorcas taxicolor. The sequence goes on from NC_068913.1 coordinate 18,431,347, forward strand.
GTTTGATTTTCTATTTCTCATACTCGGTGTATTTGAATTCATAAAGCTATATTAAATTAACTGTAAAAGGAAACAAAATTTTGGCTTTATGAGACTTATAATTTAAGCCATGGTTGCCCTCTTATATCTATTCATTTATTAAAGTCCAGCTTGCTGAAAACAAAGATTTGCTTTTGATTTATATTTTCAATTTACTTCCTTGCCAATGATTTCTAACTCTCCGTTTGCACCACTGCCCCCCACCACTGTCTAAATAAACTCTTCAACTCAAACTATATTAAATTGTCAGAATAGTAGCAGATTACCATAGGTATACTTCCGAACACTGTACTTCATGTGTAGAATAGAGGATCTCTTATATCCATAAAGCTCAATTGAATATTGATGCTCAGCAGATGGGCCTCTAAAAACATTTTGTAGGAGCTATGGGTTCTGTGCATTCAAAAATGGCTTTTAAGAGGTATTTTTGAACTCTTTCATTATGGAAGAGTCATTACTTCTTGGCCTTTTCACTTAACTTCTTGTAGCTGTAAAGAAATATCCTTTGTGTTATAGCCATTTACAACCATTGGCAACAGATGCAAATGAAACAAATCTCTGCTTCTCTGGTCTGAGAAGTTTAATTTTCTCACGCAGTTCCAGAGCTTCTTCCTAAATGGGGGAAAGAAACAATCTGTAGATACTGCCTGTGACTAGTATATGCTGGGTGAGAATTGGTACTCTGACAGAGAAAACATTTATCAAGCTACGTAGTTAAGAATCATGGTGCCTGTGACAGCTCGGCCCGGAGGCCCAAATCCTTGACGTAGCTGAGAAACTGAGGGTCTAGTCACACACCATATTTCTCATTGGTACGATGCTTTTCATTGCCCTAATTCTTGGCGAATTTTTTTTTCTCCAAAAACATCTGAAAGAAGCCTCAGAAAGCAGGCAAACCAATTTCATTGGTCCATTAGGTCTCATAGCTACTGGCACTCTCCCTCATTGTTCATGCTTAGATTTTCTTGGCATTTTTTTGGACGGAGTGCTCAGTGAGGATCCACGTAAAATACTTGCATATCCACCCTTGCTTCGCAGTCTTCTGGCAAAGACTGCGTGCATGCGTGCTGAGTCGCTTGTTTCAGTTGTGTCCAACTCTATGCTACCGTATGGATTGCAGCCTGTCAGGCTCCTCTGTCCATAGGATTCTCCAGGCAGGAATACTGGAGTGGGTTGCTGTGTCCTCCTCCAGGGGATCTTCCTGACCCAGGGGTCGAACCTGTGTCTCTTAAGTCTACCTGCATTGGCAGACAGGTTCTTTACCACTAATGCCACCTGGGAAGCCCTTGGCAAAGACTAGGTGCAGGCTATTTTTATCTGTGTGTGTGTATGTGTGTTTCTTTGAAGACTAAGGCAAGCATTTCTATAATCTTCGTTGCCATTGATTGAAACAATTAAAATTTTCAGAACTATAAACAAATTTAGGAATTATTCAGACCAGTTCCAGTTCACTTACTTGTTTAAGGTTGGGCCAGGTTCCTGGAGCAGCCCTTAATAATGTCATACTAAATGTTTTTATTTCCTTCTTTGAGCTTTGTTTTAACTGAATTGATACATTTTTTAAAAGTTATGAAGGTAATTGCTGGCCCACAAAAATAATATCAGGGTCTGAATGAATTAATGTCTAATGAAATTTCACATATTTTGCCCTTTTTCCTTCATAGTCTGTTGGATTGTTTTGATGGGAGATGATGAACGAAGATGTTCCAAAGAGGCAGGGAGGATCTTTGACTTTCAGGTTTGTTGACTTAAGCAGTGGATAGAGGACTGGATGAGTAATTGAAGACCTGTATCCTAATTCTCCCCAGTGTTTCAGTGAGTCAAGAATCTGCCTGCAATGCAGGAGACACAGGAAACGTGGGTTCAATCCCTGGGTCGGGAAGATCCCCTGGAGAATGACCTGACAACCTGCTCCAGTCCAGTATCCTTGCCTGAAAAATCCCATGGACAGAGGAGCCTTGTGGGGTACAGTCCAAAGGCTTGCAAAGAGTCAGACATGACTGAGTGGCTAAGCGCGTGCGCACACATGCACACACGTGCATGCATCCTAATTCCTGGACTTCCTTGGTTGCACAGTGGTAAAGAATCTACCTGCTAATGTAGGAGACTAAGGAGAGGGGGTTTAATTCCTGGGTCAGAAAGATCCCGTGGAAGAGGAAATGGCAACCCACTCCAGTATTCTTCCCTGGAGAATCCCATGGGCAGAGGAGTCTGGCAGGCTACAGTCCATAGTGTTGCAGAGTCAGAGATGACTGAGAGCACGTTTGCACACACACACACACATACACACACTTCCACACACACACACATACTTCCTAATACTCATTCTCTCAGTGTTGGACAAGGCTTATAATTTAGAGCTGAAATGTACTTTACAGTTGATTTATACTAAGTTTCATCTTATTGCTAAAGAAAACGAGCTGAAAAATAAAGAGCTGTCAAATCCAGGAGCACCTAGCTCACTGCAGGGGGAGTAAGGTATAGAATCTGGGACCCCTGACTTCAAATTCTTCAGTATTTTTCCTACCCTAAACTACTCTCAAAGTCATTCAGCAGTCCAAGTCTCAATTTTCTCATCTGTTAACTGACATGGACAGGGAGGCCTGGGGTGCTGCAATTCATGGGGTCGCCAAGAGTCGGACACAACTGAGCGACTGAACTGAACTGAACTGAACTGACGACTGTGGTATTTGCTTAACTATTTAATAGTGGTGTTGAAAAGAGTAATCTGCTACCCGTTAGAGATGGGGGGGAGGAATGAGAGGGAGGGAGACAGAAGGAGAGGTAGAGTGGAGAAGGAAAGTAATGTTGCAGTGATATAGTAGAGTAAGAATTTTGGGTAAAACAGTACATTTCCGGGTTGAAATGATCTTGATGGAAACCACCACTTTACACAACTTTTTGAAGAGATGCTTTTTGGCATGGAAATGGAATTTTAGGGTAAGGTTAAGAAGGAGCAAATTACACCCTCTTTTTCTTAAACTAAATTTATAAACTGATTATTGTCCTGGGCATTCTTAGCCATCAACTTACAATTACATAAAACAACCCCCTTAGCCCCTTTACCGTATAGTAGTGTTTTGATGCTGATCTACTAATGATTTTTCTCTGATTTCCTTTTTTTTTCCAAGCAGAAGGAGTCAACTTAACAAACATTTTGAATTGTCTCTGTGGTCTAATTTAATGCTCATCTAAGAATTTTAGTATTTTGCAACAAAATGGTTAATGAGAACATACAATTATTCATTTTTAACCTGAATTTTAGATGAAATGATATGAGAGAAGGATGATTAATTTTATCATGTAGAGACTTTACTGGATTTTACAAATTAAAGCCAGATACCCTTCATGAAAATTCTTGGAGATGTGACAGACTGATTTATATTCCATTAATTTAATTCTATTTAGGCAGAATCATGAACTTTTGCAATAAAACACAAAATTAATTAAATTGCCCAATAGTATAATTATATCAACAGTGAAAACAACTTTGAGTGCCAGAGTTTTGAAATGTTCAACTGCATTTTCAGTTTAATTTGGGAAAATGTGTAATTGTGTGTGCTATGCTGCTCTCTCCATCTTGCTGGAAATATTTATGCCCAAGCGCACAGTATTTCCCCCTACTAATGACTTCAACTTTGATTCCAGCCTATTAAACTTGTCCACTGTGAGTCCTCAAGGCTGGAAGAAACTGTGAGGTTGGGAAGACAAATATACTGAATGAAATGAAGTGGAAAAGATAAAGGAAATTTAAGGGGGAAAAATTATGGTTGAGTAATAGGAATAAATCCCATCATGAAATCTGTGTATCTGTGAGGAAAATGATAGAAAACAAGAAGAGCTGAGTAGGCAATAAATATTTGTTACATGAATGAATTCATGAATGAATGATATAGGGTTGGAGACCCTTTGAAAATGAAAACAGCCACGAGGCATATAAAATATGAATGCTTAGCCAAACTGAGCTGTGCAATGCTGACCCACAAAGTTTAATGAAGTAAGTGGCTTTTCTTAGGATTACAGTTTGTTATGTGACATTTCTTGTTTTTCTAGGTCCCTGGTTAGTTTTGTTCAGATAAGTAAAAACTTCTCTGCATATAAAAGGAACTTAATAAATGTTTTATTTACAAATTTAGCACAGGGAACTACATTTAATGCCTTGTGTGTGCTCGGTCACTAGTTGTGTTTGACTCTTTGTGGCCCAATGGACTGTAGCCCTCCAGGCTCCTCTGTCCATGGGATTTTCCAGGTGAGAATATTGGAGTGGGTAGCCATTTCCTTTTCCGGGGGATCTTCCCGACCCAGGGATCAAACCTGTGTTTCCTGCTTGGCAGGTGGATTCTTTACCACTGTGCTACCTGGGAAGCCACATTAATACCTTGTATTAACTTATAATGGAAACGTTTCTGTAAAGAACATCAGTCAGTCAGTTTAGTCGCTCAGTCGTATCCGACTCTGCGACCCCATGAACTGCAGCAGGCCAGGCCTCCTTGTCCATCACCAACTCCTGGAGTTCACTCAGACTCACGTCCATCGAGTCGGTGATGCCATCCAGCCATCTCATCCTCTGTCATCCCCTTCTCCTTATAGGTATATTAATAGATACTTTAACCTGTATCTCTCTGTGTATATCTGAGTCACTTTGCTGTACACCAGAAACTAACACAACACTGTAAATCAACTATGCTTCAGTAAAAGAAGAGTGACAATCTATTATGTTTGTGTGTGTGTGTGTTAGTTGCTCAGTCGTGTCTGACTCTTTGTGACCCCATGGACTATAGCCCGCCAGGCTCCTCTGTCCATGGGATTCTCCAGGCAAGAATACTGGAGTGGATTGCCATAACCTTCTCCAGAGGATCTTTCCAACCCAGGGATTGAACCCTGGTCTCCTGCACTGCAGGCAGATTCTTTACCATTTGAGCTACAGGGAAGTCCTATTAATAGTTTACTAATTTTATCTTAAATTTGTCATATGCCAATTTTACACCTCTGTTCTTTTTCATTCATTCTTCCTAAGGGCCCCAGACTTATTGTTCTAAAGGAAGATGAAGGTAAAAAGGGGCTTTCTTTATATCTTTTCTTGTCACTCTGGTGGTTTTGGATTAGATTCCACTAAGGATAAATTTTTAAAAAGTCAAACAACAGTGTGCATAACTAGGTGTTTAAGCCTTGATAGCAAAATTGATTCCCCTTTGCATGATACTTGGCTTAAGAGTTTCCTGAGGCAAGTCTGTTTCGAGTAAGTCTGTTTTGTTAGTAAGAGAATGGAATCAGTGGGAAGGTTTTCAGTGGGAAGGTTTTCAGTAAGAAGACCAGCTTTCAAATGTTGCTTGGACCATTGGATGTGCCTAGCTCTGATTTTTTCAGAAAAGGTGTAGGTTAAGTGCAATCAATCTGCAAGGTTTTTACTTCTTGTATTGAAGAGTTTTTGTTTCCTTGCATAATGAGAAGTAGAAAGTGAAACACCATGAGCAGTGGGCCAGACATACTTGAACTTGAATCTCAGCACTCCCAATCACTGGTTGCCTATTTTTGGCAAAATTACTTAACAATAGCCAAGACTCTGTTGCTGTATCTGTAAGTAGGGAGCTTATAGTTACCATCTCCCAAGACTGTGTGAGAAATAAATGAAATCATATAGGTGAAAGTTTCTGGACCTCATTACATTTCCCCATCTTTCATTTTCTTTCCTTTTGGCTCTTTATATTTGGAAATTTTTGATATTAGATATTAAACAGGACTAGCTTACACTGCTGACGGAGTACTGTATTTATTAAAAATGTGGTAGCCCTTACCTGTTCTGAGAGTTGGGAAAACAACAAGGATCTAAGGACTGTTTGGGGGTGATCTCGGCACTGAGGTGCAGAGGAAAACATTTGGAGAGTGGACCCTGTCCCTCAGCATTTGCTGTCTGAATGTTTTTAATTCTTTATTTTCCCTTTCTCATGTCACATGATTGGGAAAAGATTCTAATTGGCACAAATCCATTTCTAACTCTCCAGTTCTCTCTCTCTTTCTTTGTTTAAAACATCAGTTGAACAAAGAATAACTTCAGCTACTACCAGGTCCTAAGGAAGAAGAAAAGAGAAAGAGAGAAGGTAAATGAATAGAAGAGAAGAGCCTTAGAAGGCAAAGGAAATCCTTGTGGAGACTCTGGAAAAAGTGAAAGTGAAGTCACTCAGTTGTGTCCAACTCTTTGAGACCCCATGGACCGTAGCCTACCAGGCTCCTCCATCTGTCCATGGGCTTTTCCAGGCAAGAATACTGGAGTGGCCATTTCCTACTCCAGCAGACACTCTAAAGGGCCTTAAAGTTAGCCTAATTAGTTTAGAGTTTGGACTTCGATTTCTTTTTGTTTTGCTTTTTTGAGTAAGGAAGAGTCTAAAGCAAAGTGTACTCTAGGAAATTAATCTAGCAATATCACATAGGTTAGATGTAAGAGGAAATTTGGAGACCAATTAAGAGATGGATGTAGATACTAGAACTGGGGAATAAGGGGACAGGGGAAAGAAGTGCTAAGTAGGAATGTTGGTGCTTATAATAAAAAGGACAACAGGAAAAGCTATAGCACAGGAGGTCTTCCCAATCTCTAAAAATGCTTTCAGTTGCACAAGGAGTTCTTGCTTTGATGGAAAAGCAAGAGTGAAATCCAGTTAAAACATCCAGGGGATTATCATGGCATTTCACAGAAACACTTCATTTTCCTTTAGAATCTCTGACATAGCCCCTTTTCAGTGTGATCTACATAAAGAATTTAGAGTAGTTGAATTTGCTACGTTTTCCTCTATGCTCAGGTGACATTGGGGATTGCGCCTCCTGGAGAATTAATTACCATAAAATGCCTGTCACCCCTGAAAAGCTTCCTTTTAGGTCGTGGTCTGGCTCAACCCAGGTCGAGCTGCGAAGGCTTGTACGTGGAGTGCCTGCAGCGCCTCTGACAAGTAGATAGATGAGCTCTTGTTTCCCATATTGTGCTTTTAGACTCCAGAGCCAGTGTAGCTCAGGATACTGGGAAAGTATTGCAAAGCAGGGGGCATTGTCACAGTCCCTTTCCAGCTGTTGGCTGTTAGCAACAACATCCATTCTGCGGCTGACACCCTGCTCTCCCCCGCGGCACTTCTGCTTAGAAATTATTTAAGCCACTTAAAGACAGTAGAATATTTAAAAGTCAAAATGCCTGCTTTCTAATTATTCCCTAAACCTCACTTAGCGATAGCTGGCTTCATGTCATACAATGTGACTGTCGTGGGGATTTCAGCAGCCCCCTGAGCAGAAGTGACAGCGTTGACATGTGAGTAACAACACTGGAGTCTGCTGTGCCCGCAGCCTTGATGAGGGAGGCGAGAGGCCCCTCCCCCTTCTCATCCACCCCAAAGTCTCTGACCCCGAGGACAGGGTGATTTCAACGGGTTGTTCTTAGGTGTTTCGGGGGAATTTTGAGGCTATTCCTTGACTTGCATCAGTTCATTCAGGTCATTCCTAATGAAATGATCTGTGAAAAATGGGAAGCAGTGGAAAGGGGATTTGGTACTATTGGCCTGTCTTGACCCTCTCTGACTTTCCTGAGCATTTTGAAAAGTGGTGACAAAATATAAAAGAAGTAATGAGTTAAAGGAAATCGAGACCGGGACCATCATATTGTCAGGAAGTTTGTTGAATAGGCTTTTGAATTTGCTTTGTTACATCTCGAAATGGCATTAAGCAGCTAATGGAGTTGATATATTAAACACCACCCTCATCCATACACAAAATGGACCCTAGCTAATCAGTGATTTGGTGCATCAATTGATATGAGAAATATGAGCTCTTTTTATTAGGTCAGCGAAACCAGTGATGTATGGAGGCACTAAAATGAGATTAGGCTGCTCTTTGCAATTTTAATTACAAATTTTTATGAACAAAAAAATAAAATGTAGACATCTTTGACTGGGAGAATAAAGGTGTCTGCCACATTTGCTGAAGTTCTGAGCTATTGATGTTCCATTTTTCTTTAGCCTCACATCTAGATAAAGATTGGAAGGAACATTATGAATTTACATATTCTCAAGTTTCAATATGTTAGTAAGGGAGATGAATTGGAAAAAATTCCTTTTATCTGATTTCCTGTGATATTACTCATGAAAAAGTGAAAGTGTTGTGGCTCAGTCATGTCTGACTCTTTGTTACCCCATGGACTGTCACCCACCAGGGTCCTCTGTCTGTGGAATTCTCCAGGGAAGAATACCAGTGTGTAGCCATCCCCTTCTTCAGGGGATCCTCCTGACTGAGGGACTGAACCTGGGTCTCCTGCACTGCATGCAGATTCTTTACCATCTGAGCCACCATTATTCATATTACCCATTAAAAGATGAAAAGAAATAGAAAGATGAAAAGACCCCAAAAACATAGGAAATGCCAATTCCCAGTCCTTTTCCCCTAGTCCTGGAAATTTCCTTTTTTTTTCATTTGTTTCCCCCATTTGTGTGAGTGGGAGGTGATGTAGAGTAGTGGTAATGAGCCCAGGATCTGAAGTTATTAGGGTTGATGCAAATACAGACTTTGCATCTGCTAATTAGTTAACTCCCTTAATCTTTCTAGACCTTGGTAGTTCCTATGTCAGTACAGTGGAGATAATGCCTCCCCTAAGGCCATTTTGAGACTGAATAATACAAATGAGAGAAATATGAAACACTTAGAACACTGCCTGGCACTTAGAGTTGAGTGAATTTGTTTTATTATTTGAGTGTGAGTCCTGCAAAGTCCTCCTATTGTAGAGTACATTTTACTATATGGAATTTTGTGACCACTTTGGACTTCTCCTAATATGGCCAAGTTTAACTGGAATCTAGTTTGAAAAGTCAGTCATTTATAGGTCTGTGAAAGGATGTTAGTATCTAAATATAGCTAATGAGAAACCATAGAAGCATTGGGTGATAAGGCCACTTCTAGAATCTCCCTAAAGCCAGAACATACATATTTGCATATAGTTAGCATATGATTTAGAGATGCTTCCTGTCTGTTCTATGTTCAGCCTAGGCTTTTATTATGTCTCTTTTTAGAATACAAATTTCCTAAATTTCCTGAACCTTCGTGCAGACTTTGTTGTATCTTACACTGTTTATTGTTAGTTTTCTAAAAGCAGAAGCCTGAAACAGCATATAACTAGCTAAGTGAGAGGTAGGGTAGGGGCTGGCAGAAACCTTTGTGAGGGCATTTTAGCCTATGGATGAAAATGCTGAATTTTCAGTCTGGCATCTTTAGATCTTGCTAGAGCATCTAGGAGCTTGGTGGGCTGCAGTCCATGGGGTCGCTAGGAGTCGGACACAACTGAGCAAATTCACTTTCACTTTTCACTTTCATGCACTGGAGAAGGAAATGGCAACCCACTCCAGTGTTCTTGCCTGGAGAATCCCAGGGACGGGGGAGCCTGGTGGGCTGCTGTCTATGGGGTCGCACATAGTCGGACACGACTGAAGTGACTTAGCAGCAGCAGCAGCAGCAGAGCATCTTGGTGGTTCACAGGCATCAAGTTGTAATTAGAACCAGTTGGTTAAATGGTGATCAGTAACAAGATAGCAATTGTTTTCAATTTAAAGCTTTTTGATTTAAAGCGAATAATCATGAATAGATATTTCTTTGGAAGAAAGGAGTTACTGGGTAGTTTGCCTATTTTCTGCTACAAATTTATTACTAAGCACTGCTATTTATTTTGAGGCCAATTCCAAGTTTTTCGGGCATCCTGTGCTATCACTGTTATTGATTGCATTCTGTAGGGATGCCTGTAATTTGTATGCAGTTAATTAATAAAGTTTATTGAGCATTTCATTGTGAAATAAATTGCACAAAAATAAAAAAGAGGAAAGAAATTGTGATCCATCCATACTCCATTTAAATGAAGTGGAAAAAAGAAGTAAGGAAAGTGTTTTGTGCCATGTTTTAATATACTTCCACCAAAATTTCTAAAGCAAATATATCAGATTATAGAATAAATGATAAACATAAATCCTTCCAGAATATAACATATAGGATGCTTTATGAAATCAAATCTAGAAATTGGTTAGAGCATTAAAAGTAAAGTCAGATAAATGTTTTAGCAAATGGCCATGTAAGAGTAATCTTACCTTAGAATTTCTTCTAAAATGGGTAGGCAGATGAGTTTACAGAAACTGAAGAAGATTTAAAACCATTTCAAAAATTTAAAGCATATTTGCATTTTATCTTTGAAAGCCTCTTCTCTGAAATTGCTGACCATTAGATAAAAGGCATGCTTGCCATAGTCGATATTTATTTTCACGTATCTCATTCTACCAGTGAGATTTAGCCCTTGAATAGAAAATCTTGGTTATTGGTTTTGAACTTGTGTTGTGTAACCTAACATGTGTCCCATGGCCTGCTACTCTATTTTTTCACCATCACTAACCATAAATCAGGGAACTATGGCCTAGAATACTTCTCCATACCTGAGGTTGTGCACTTTCCCTGAAAATCTCTGAGATAATCTTGGCCTTAGGTAGAAGGTTCAAAGCTTTGGCTTAAGTTTTTGTGTTGCTTGCAGTTAATCTGTTGAAGATGCTTTTTCTTTCTTTATAAGTTTCTCCCTAGTAGCTATTATATCAAGATCATTTCAGTTCTTAGATTAGAATTATAATTCTAATTGTTTGTGTTTTAGTCGCTCAGTCATGTCCAACTCTTTGCAACCCCATGGACTGTAGCCCTCCAGGCTCCTCTGTCCATGGAATTCTCCAGGCCAGAATACTGGAGTGGATTGCCACACCCCACTCCAGTGGATCTTTCCAACCCAAGGATCGAACCCAGGTATCCCTCATTGCAGGCAGATTCTTTACCAGCTGAACCACAAGGGAAGTCAAGAATACTGGAGTGGGTAGCCTATCCCTTCTCCAGCAGATCATCCTGATCCAGGAATCAAACTGGGGTCTCCTGCATTGCAGGCAGATTCTTTACCAACTCAGCTATCATATGGTGCAGAGGGACACATATATCTTTGTGCTCCTAACTATTTCTTTTCTGAGTCTTGTTTCTCCAGTAATAGTTCCTTCTCCCCTTATTCTTTCATGAGACTACTAATGTTTTATCTTTCTTTTTCAAAATATTGTCTCAGGAGACAATGAGGGTCAGATAATAAGATAACTTTTTTCTTATCTTGAGTAACTTCATGATGAATCAGTAGAATAATTTCACTATGAAGCCTCCCAGAAATCTTTACACTTCTAGATGTGGATTGAAACATACTATATTGAGGATAAAATACATACTATTACTATTATTGCTAGCTATAGAAGTCTACCATAGGTATCAGTTCAGTCGCTCAGTCATGTCCGAATCTTTGCAACTCCATGGACTGCAGCACTCCAGGCTTCTCTGTCCACCACTAACTCCTGGAGCTTGCTCAAACTCATGTCCATCGAGTCAGTGATGCATCCAACCATCTCATCCTCTGTCATGCCCTTCTCCTCCTACCTTCAATCTTTCCCAGCATCAGGGTCTTTTCCAATGAGTCAGTTCTTTACATCAGGTGGCCCAAGTATTGGAGCTTTAGCTTCAGCATCAGTCCTTCCAGTTAATATTCAGTACTGATTTCCTTTAGGATTGACTGGTTTGATCTCCTTGCAGTCCAAGGTACTCTTAAGAGTCTACACCAACACCACAGTTCAAAAGCATCAATTCTTAGGTGCTCAGCTTTCTTTATGGTACAACTCTCACATCCATACATGACTACTGGAAAAACCACAGCTTTGACTAGATGGACCTTTGTTGGCAAATTAATGTCTTGCTTTTTAATATGCTGTCTAGATTGGTCGTAAATTTTCTTCCAAGGAGTAAGCGTCTTTTAATTTCATGGCTGCAGTCACCATCTGCAGTGATTTTGGAGTCCAAGAAAATAATCTGTCACTGTTTCCAGTTTCCCCATCTACTTGCCATGAAGTGATGGGACTGGATGCCACGATCTTCATTTTTTGAATGTTGAGGTTTAAGCCAGGTTTTTCACTCTCTGTTTTCACTTTCATCAGGAGGCTCTTCAGTTCCTCTTTGCTTTCTGCCATAAGAGTGGTGTCATCTGCATATCTGAGGTTATTGATATTTCTCCCTGCAATCTTGATCCCAGCTTGTGCTTCATCCAGCCTGGCATTTTGTGTGATGTACTCTGCATATAAGTTAGATAAGTAGGGTGACAATATACAACCTTGACGTACTCCTTTCCCAATTTAGAACCAGTCCATTGTTCCATGTCCAGTTCTAACTGTTGCTACTTGACCTGCTTACAGGTTTCTCAGGAGGCAGATCAGGTGGTCTGGTATTCCCATCTCTTGAAGAATTTCTGCAGTTTGTCATGATCCACACAGTCAAAGGTTTTGGCATAGTTAATAAAGCAGAAGTAGATGTTTTTCTGGAACTCTCTTTTTCAATGATTAAACAGATGTTGACAATTTGATCTCTGGTTCCTCTGCCTTTTCTAAATCCAGCTTGAACGTCTGGACGTTCTTGGTTCACGTACTGTTGAAGCCTTGCTTGGAGAATTTTGAGTATTACTCTGCTAGCATGTGAGGTGAGTGCAATTGTGTGGTAGTTTCAACATTCTTTGGCATTGCCTTTCTTTGGGATTGGAATGAAAACTGGCCTTTTCCAGTCCTGTGGCCACTGATGAGTTTTCCAAATTTGCTGGCATATTCCTGATAGCTCAGTTTGTAAAGAATCTGCCTGTAACGGAGGCGACCCTGGTATGATTCCTGGGTCGGGAGGATCTGCTGGAGAAGGGATAGACTACCCACTCCAGTATTCTTGGGCTTCCCTTGTGGCTCAGCTGGTAAAAAATCTGCCTGCAATGCGGGAGATCTTGGTTCAATCCCTGGCTTAGGAAGATCCCCTAGAAAGGGAAAGGCTACCCAGTGCAATATTCTGGCCTGGGGAATTCCACGGACTGTGTAGTCCATGGAGTCACAGAGAGTCAGACACTACTGAATGGGTTTCACCATATGTGTAGCATCTATCATAGGCTAGACATTATGGTGAATATTTTATATATATTATCTCTAGTCCATGCACCTATTTTTGTAAGATGTCATTATCATTAATCCAGTTTTACACTAAGAAGCTGTACTTCAGTGATGTTGGGCTTGCTCACATCCATGTAGCCTGTAATTGGAAGAGCTGAGATTCTATGTGCTTTTTGATTGCTTCTGAAGTCAGTTCCCCTTCACTCTATTTGGCTTCTGAATGTATCTTAATGTTGGAAATATCAGAGAATGTGGATTGTATGTCTTGTCTAAATAATTAATGTACATGTGCTATAGAAATCCACCTCAAGCACACTCAAAGTGATTGAAAGTACTTTTGGGCTGAGTTGACCATGGCTCCACCTTATAGAAAGACTCTAATATTTGCCATTTATGATGTACTCATAAATTGCCAGGTGGGTCATGCAGGGACCAACAGTGACCACTAAAATGGTTGAAATATAGATTCCAATAGTTGCTGCATGTATACATGCTGTTAGTATACCTCATCTAAGAATGAGATGGATTTAAGGAGCTAAAGCTTTTGATACGTGGTCAAGAGTAACAGACTAACATTCCTGATAAATCTTGAATCAGGAAATAGTTTTCCCACAAGGGTATCCAAAATCTCAGAAAATTTATACTTTATTTAAAGCTGAACTGCTTTTGAATTTTAGACCGTTCAAGCCAACTTGAGCTTTGTAGTGAAAAATACAGAGTATGAATAGAGATAGATCTCAGGGAGGGAGACCTGGTGACTTGCTGGGCCTGTGGGGAAGGGGAAGACCTGTACTGAAGCTTGATGAGGTGTGTGTGCTCAGTTGCTAAGTTGTGTCTGACTTCCCAGGTGACACAGTGGTAAAGAATTCCCCTGCCAAGCAGGAGATGAGGATTTGATCCTTTGTCTGGAAAGATCTTCCAGAGAAGGAAATGGTAAGCCACTCCAGTATTTTTACCTGGGAAATCCCAGGGACAGAGGAGCCTGGCTACAGTCCACAGGTCACATTGGAAGCTTGATGAGGAAGTGAATATAAACAAAGCACCCACATTTAGAATTCTTCATTATGCATTTCACAGTTTTATTTTCATGTGGATTTTATAATGGCTCTTTATCAATTATTTCAAATGTCTTGTAATCTTAAAAACCTTATTTGTAAGATTTTCTTGTATAATGTTCTCAGTGCCAATGATTGTGAACTCTGCTCCTCCCTACCAGCTGTGCCTCTGGGATCATGAAAAATGACCCTTTTAGTACAAAGAAGTGGCAAGATAGCATGGACATGAGGATGAGATATCATTCAATTCTGTGTTTCAGAGAGATAACTGGAGGTTAGGGCAAGAGCAGGAAAAGGAGTAACTGCTGGAACCTCTTGGGTTTCCTTTCTGGGCAGTTAGGTAGTGGGCAGAAGTAAAATGATGGCATTTGGGTTTCCGTGGATTTATATATGAAAAGCAGAGCTACTTCAGGAGGCTTGGATTTATCCCAATTGGGTCTGATTGGCTTATATGAAATTGGAAAGTTTAGAATCGCAGAGTTAAAGAGAACAAACAATAGGACATGCCATCTTTGAATTTCACTCTTTAAGATGAATTAGGCCAATGAGTTAGCACTCTACAAAAACGACTGCATTTAATTTAAGGAAAGTTATAAGTAGGATGAGCCCTCAATTTGAGAGGAAGGATTTGTGAGGAGTAAAAACTCTGGGTCACAGACATATCATTAACATTAAAGATAAATTCTCATAACACTGACCTTTTCTTCAGAAGATAGATGAAAGGGTGAATATTAAAAGTCACAGCATCTCAGTTTTGTCACCAGGGTAGGAATTGCTGAGTCAGTGATTGCTTTGGCAATAGATTGTAAATACAGTAGAAGTGACTTCTCTCGGGATTTCAATTTCTAACTTATCACAGAACATATCTTGACTTAACATGGAACATGGATTTGTCCATAGTCTTCAACTAACTGAAGAAACCACTTTTAAAATTCTTAAGCCATCTGTATGTATTCTTTTATTTCCTGGAGAATAGATCAAGAACGTTATGGAGTTATCCTTTTCTCATGGAACCAACTACTCTTTCATAGTTTTCATCATTAACTCGTTTCATCCATGTCACTTTGCTGAAAGATGTAGAATGGCATTTTTAATTCTTCTTGTTCAAAACAGCAGATTATAAAACAATATGTAGAGTATAATCTCATGGTAAATGGTGTTAACCTTAATGTTAACACTGATATTTTTCTGGAGAGAGAGATTATGGATACTTTTTCATTTATTTTTTTGCTGTCCTAGACTATGGCTATAACAACTGAAAATGTAAAAAGTATTATTTTATCAAGTTTACAGTGTAATAGCAGTAAACCATTCATCATTTATTCCAAACTTGGTGGCCTCCCTGATTATCTCATTTTATTTCTGTAGGCAGTGTGTCTCTTTTTGTGCTAAGAAGAAAGAGAAATACATCATGAATATATTTGCAGTCACACTGGAATTGTATTAATTTGTAATAATTGTGTTCTGATTTGTGTAGAAGCTCTGCTTCTGCTTGGCCTTGCTTAAGACATTTAAGCACTTGGGGACTGTTTCCTCATCTGTATAATAAGGGACAGCACTAAATTAAATGATCTCTAAAGTCCTTCTAAAATTCTCCAATTTTATGAGTGAAGATTTTTGGAAGTATTTTCAGACTCGTGATTTTATTTGATTTCCTGAATGCCAAGCAAGGAAGTAAGATCACTGCTGTTTTACACATGAGGCGCTGGGCCACAGAGGATAGGCTGGCGTGTCCACAGTCACCCTGAATCTGTGGCAGAGCCTGTGTGACGCTGTGGCCGTCCTTCTCTGGGCCCCTGGCTCTGCTACTTGGCTGCTTGCTGCAGTGCCTCCAGTGCCCTAGAGGCTCTGGTGTCAGGGATGCTGTGAATGCCCTTCTCTTGGGTGGGCCCATTGGCCTGGAGGGAAAGAAACTCTGGCTGGGACCTCACATCCCAAGACTGCCTCCCTGGTGGAGAGCAGGTGGAATAATTCACCAGGCCAAAGCAGGGGAGCTGCTGACTGCAAATCATCCTTCTCAGCCTAATATAGAGTGGAACTAGGCTGTGGAGGGAGCCAGCCCTTCAGCCACAATGTGTGTGTGCGTGTGTGTGTGTGTGTGCACACGCGCGCGCGTGCGTGCATGCATACTCAGTTGTGTCTGACTCTTATGACCCAGGGGACTGTAGTCCTGCAGACTCCTGTGTCCATGGAATTTTCCAGTCAAGAATACTGGAGTGGGTTTCCATTTTTTATTCCAGGGGATCTTCCCGACCCAGGGATTGAATCTAGGTCTCCGCTGTTGCAGGTGAACTCTACCGTCTGAGCCACAGGGGAAGCCCCTCAGCCACAATAGATTCCCATTTCCTAGTGGAGACAGAAGGCTTGACTACAAGGATCTGGATTAAAAGACGGAAATGTGCTCGGTTTTACTTTGGCCTGGCCACAAGCTTCTAGAAGCCGTTACAGTTCTGATACTCCAGTTTCTCCATAGTTTAACAACAGAGCCAGACTACTTTCTCAATGAAACCTCACCTTGTGGATCTCATGTTAAAAGGGTAGAAGACTACTCGAGTTATTTGCTACCCTCCAGTCCTAGAAGTGGTGTTCACATATAGCATAACCGGTGATCCTTTCCACTCTTTCTTAATTTTTTGATCTGGAGTTTTCAGGGAACGCATTTGGATTAATTCTCTGATGTAGGGGAGTAGCTGCTGACAAGTGCCCAGAACAGTAAATGCTTTAGCAGTGCAGCTATTCCCAACCAAGGCTTGAGAATCATTGACCAAAGCAGCCTGCGTCATCTAAGTTAGTTGTTTCAGTGCATTACACCCAGGCTGTGTTATCCATCATAAATGTACAAGAAAGCCTTTTTCCCACTGCTATTGATTTTTGCTTGGTGACTATTTGTCTGCACTCTTGACAGGATGACAGTTGGCTGACATTGCTAGCCTTGAGTGTCCTTTCATACTTCCTGCAGTCTAAAACTGGCATGTGGGTGGGAAGATTCAGATTAAAACTCACTGAAATAATTGCTCCCTTGTTGGATTTTTTTCCATCTCACTTACTGTACTGTACTATCCGTTCTAACGTCTCCCTCCACCAAATTTTAGTCCTATTTTTTCAGTATTCCTTCTCCTTATGCTGTTTTCTAAACAAATAAACTTGTATTCTCATTTACTAGATCCTAGAGTCATTGTTAGTCAGTAGACAGTTACCTGGGGCAGATACTAATATGCTATGTTTTCTGGAAGAGGAGGCAAGTTGTCAAACCCCAGGAATGACAGACTTTCCATTTAGTTAACTTCTCAGACCTATTTGACTAGTCTGTGTCTATCTACCCCCCGAAAGCAGAGGTTTTTAGCTTGGGCAGGATGTCATTTCCCCTTTATAGGCTACTCAGATTTCATTTTCACATGAACTGTTGCAGGTATCTTGAGCTTCCTTCAAATTACCCAGGGGCCTGATGAATAGCTGGACTCGCCTGTGAGTGGACAGCTCATTAGCCAATCTACAAGGGCCTGCTGTGACTATTTTTAATCAAAAAGCCAGGTTTTTAATGGTGGATAGCCAATTAACAGCAAAATGTACCCTCATGAATTTTAACTGTTGCCTTGTCAGAAGTCTTGAATTTGATGTTCCCTTTCATGATGTTTATTTTCCTTACTGTAATTGGGAACATGGGAGGACCTGGTTGGAATTAAGAGTCAGGTGTGAACGCAATTTTTGGGATTGTGGTGATTTTTATGCATGCCTTGTGTTATTTTTTTCTTTCTCTTCAACAAATACAAGCAGTTCTGAGCACAAGTTTCCATCAGTTGGGTCCTGGGAAAAAGGATACAGAAAAAATAGTAGCAAAGCTTTCTTTGTTTCTGTTTATTATTATATATTTTATAAAATTGAAAAATATAAAAAAGCATATATGGAAAAAACATGGAAATATAAAGAAGAAAATCACCCATTATTCCATCACACAAAATAAACTTAGGCTAGAATTTTGGGGGGTACATTTTCCTGTCTGTGTGACTTTTGTCTCTACTCATATCTTTCACACACACATCTAATAGAATAGATATACAAGTATCCTAACCTCTATGTGTTTAGTTGCTGTTTTAGTCATTAAGTTGTGTCTGACTCTTTTGCAACCCCATGGACTGTAGTCCGCCAGGCTCCTCTGTCCATGAGATTTCTCAGGCAAGAATAGTGGAGTGGGTTGCCATTTTCTTCTCCACTATCAGTTTAGACATATTTACAAAATAAGTAGACTCTGCAAACTATTTTTAACCTGTTCTTATGGTTGATCATTACATTGTGAACATCTCCCTCCAGTCATTCCATATGTTAGAAAACATGATTTCAACAGTTTCATAGTTGTTCACAGGTTCTAGTCAACCCAGCCATAAGCTTTTGCTTCTTTCTTCTAGATTGCTTCTTCTATGCCCACGCTTTTTCACTTTTCCATTCTCACTGTCATGTACTTTCCTTTATCTTTGGTACATTATCCACCTTCCACTGGCTTTTCCTTCCCTCTCAGCAGGACTTCACGATGAAAACCTCATGAACTCAGGCCCACACTGTTTCTTCCATGAACCTTCTCCCAAGGTGATCAGAGTAAGTGTAACTGAAACCTGAGTGTAAGGATGGAGGCAGGTGTAAGCGCAGGCGAGCCGCTGGCAAAGTCTTGGTTCTGGGCGTCACCTCTGCTGGTGCGAGGCTGTCCTTGTTGGGCAGAGGCGCTCCGATCTGGAAGGTGACAAGTGTGGTTTTCCTGAACTGTGTTCTGCCCTTTGCTTTTTTCCAGTTTCTTAGACTCCTTCTTCAGAAGTCCCTAAACTTCAGTCGTTTGAATCCCAGGTAGATAGCTGTAGGACGTGGAGCCTGATTCCTGTTCTGACCTGTCCCCCATTTAAGAGCTCCATGTAAGTTCTTCTGCTTGGGCTCCTCAGAGGGAATCTCAGGGACTTGATGCTTTCTTTAAGGTCTCCCTTTAATATGAGCCTTCCTGTTCCATAACCAAGCTGTAAAGTTGTACCATGCAGTTTTGGTCAGAAAGCAATGGATTGTTTGGGAAGGTCTGGGATTAGGTATATAAAGGCAAATTTGGATGTAATTTACAGTTATAGCATAAAGAAACCCATGGAATGGAGAGTCTTTCAAAGAAATGGCACTAGCCGAACTGAAAAGTCAACTGGACAAAAGAATAACCCTCTATGAATTACATGAAGCTGGCTACCTTCAAATCCCCTCCTGCTCTGTTGCCCAGAGCATGATAATCATTACAGAACAGAAGGAGAAATCTCGTGTGCAAAGTGTTTCTTCTTTGATGGGAATATCTTTTAACTTCTTCCACCCCTTCTTTCCTTTCCTCTACCCCCTGCCCGTTAAAATGAGGAGAATCTGACATCACAGATCTAATTGTTGGTTAGGGACTGCTGAACAATTCAACTGAAGTAACACTTAGTCACAGTGAAATGTTATCTCAAAGAGGTGTCTGGATTCTGTGACCTCTATCTCTAATTGTTTTTATTCCAGATAATAGCCATGTCCTCCATCCCTGCCCAACCTCTCCAAGTTCCATTCACTTTGTGAACAATGAATATTTTCTTTATTTGTTTTGGGGATAATGAAAGTAGGGGTGAGTCTGAAACAATACTAACGTTATTCTGTCAGTTCGGAAAGCAGTTCTTCTATGGCAGGATTTTTAACATTTTTTGGGGGGATGTTCTTTTTGTGAAAATGAAAATATTCATGGTTTCTCTATTGTAAATATTTTGTATTTTCTTGTCCCTTTATGGATGTTTTTAAGGGAAATTTGAATTTCCATTAATGTGAAAAAATGAATCCTTGACTATGGCATGTATTCTTAGCAACACTCTGAGTGGTATCAGAAAGTGTGAGAAAACCCTGGTTCCTTCTCTATCAACTGATCACCTTCTCCCCTGAAAATCTGACCTACTTTTTAAGTCTTTTTTCTATTATTTCAGACCTGGTCATGTGTCTTCATGTCCCTATCTCAGAGAGGCCCTTTGTCTCTCCCTACAGAACCTCTTACCCTAAGTCATTTCTTATCTTAGAAATGACTAAATTAATTTTTTCCTTTTCTAACATTGCTCTTACCTTAGCTTGTGTTTTTTCTTCTCAAGAATTTCTAGATTCATATTTGACATTGTTTGATACATATGGTGTTATTTTAGTTAGTTTTTAATGATATGTTTTTACATTAAACTTCCAATCTGACATCCTGAAAGGTAATTCTACACGTTGTTTTTTCAACCTTAGCTATGAAGTATGTCAACAAAAGGCAGGCTTTCTGTTAATAAATTTATGAACATGCTTTTTATTAATAAATATAGTAAGTCTATCACTGCATTTAAAATCTAAAAACAGTGCAGAGCTATTCCCAGAGCTGATTTTTGGAGCAGATTACAAATGTATTTCAAATTGAAGATGGCTGGGGATTTCAGCTAAAGCAAGGTGAGTCTTGGGGTTTGTCCATATCAAATAATATCCCCAGAACATTGCATCTGCAAAGTTGAGAGAGTGAGCAGGTGAAGAATTCCTCCTCTCCTTCTTGGTTCTAAAAGGGAGACAATAGTCTGAGGTACAGCTCTAAAAAGAAAAGGCACTTCCCTGGGAGATGAGCTGGGACAGCAAGCTTCCACACTTCCCATGAGTGATTAAAAAAAAAAGAGAGAGAGAGAAAGCCCTGGTTTGCCCAAAGACTGGTATATTACTCCACATTGTGCTTACTTACCCTTTTTTATTTCTTTATAATTATGTTGCTTTACTGTAGGTGACTGATGGCCATAGGCTATCACTAGCTGAATAAATAAATATCTCCTTGGGGTAAAGATGATGATGGGGAAACAGTAGTAATTCTCTTTCCTTTCTAGATTTTTTGCTTAGAAGCATATATTAGTATAATATAGGACAGAATGAACTGCATAATTAAAAAAGGAATATGCCAATGTACCTAATTTTAACACAAGTCTTTAGTGGGCATTTTAATATAATTCTGTGTTTAGTGCTTGAGTTAGTCTAATCGTTCTTGTCTTTTTTTTTTAAAGTTTAAGGTATAGGGCATGATGGTTTGATTTACATATATTGTGAAATGATTACTACAATAGATTTTGTTAACATCCATTATCTCATATGGATACCATTAAAAGAAAAGAAAAAAAATTCTCTTTATTATGAGAGATTTTAGGATCTACTATCTAACAACTTTCTTATATATCAGAGTGATGTTAACTATAGTAACTTTGTTGTACATTATGTCCCTAGTACTTACCTCTCTATGATATATAGAGATAATAACTGACAGTTCGTACCTCTTAATCACTTTCCTCCAGTTCCACCTACCCTTGCCTCCCACCTCTGGTAACCACAAATCTGATCTCTTTTTCTATGAGTTCAGTGTTTTTTGCTTTTTTTAAAAAAAATTAGATTTCACATGTAAGTGAAATTATACAGTATTTGTCTTTCTTCATCTGACTTATTTCACTTAGCATTATATTTTTAAGGTCTATCTCTGTTTTTGCAAGTGGTAGGGTTTCTTCCCTTTTTAGGGCTGTATGATATTTCTGTGTATATTCACAACTTCTTCATCCATTCATCTATTGAATGGATATTTACATTGTTTCCATGTCTTGGCTAATGTTAATAATGCTGCTTTGAAGATGGAGATGCAGATATCTTTTTGAATTACTGTTTTTGTTTCCTTTGGATATATTCTTAGGAATAGAATTACTGGATTGTGTGGTAGTTCTATTTGTAATTTTTTGAGGAACCCCCATACTGCTTTCTGTAGTGGCTACACCAATTTACAATCCCACCAACAGTAAAAAAGGGTTCCTTTTTCTCTATATCTATGTCAGCACACATTTTTTTGATGAAAGCCATTGTAACAGGCATGAAGTGATATCCCATTTGGTTTTAATTTGCATTTCCTTGATGACTTGTGATGCTGAGCAGCTTTTCATGAATTATTGGCTATTCATATATCTTCCTTTGGAAGATGTCTATTCAGGTTCTTTGTCAATTTTTAAATTGGATTATTTGTTTTTGTTATTGACTTGTATGAGCCCTTAATATGTTTTGGATGTTAATTCGTTTTCAGATAGATGGACCATTGATTCTTATAGGAGTCACCTCTTGCTGCCGGAGTGGTGGTGGGGAGGATGGCTGTATCAGAATCATGTGGAGAACTATTTGATATGCTGCCTTAAGGAAACATGTTTTCTGAGCTGAAAATTCATCACTGTCTAGTTAGCCTATTGCCTATCGCTATTCTATGTCTCATCAATATTACGGTAGAAGAAGATTGAGGACTGAACCACAGAGGCAGATTGTCTTCAAGGACTTCACTATAATTACTTGTTTGATTTTCTGACTCCTCCATTAGGTTGTACATCTGTAATGGCTTAGACCATGTCTGTCTCATTAGTCATTCATTGTGTTAATCATCAATTATCTTATTAATACCTTGATCCTTATTATATCAGGAGCACCTGACGAGTCGGTGCTCGTCAGACACTTATTGAATGAATAGAAGAATGAATGCATGTTGAATAGGGAGACAGTGCAGATGGAAATTTCTCTGCGGTTTAAGTTGAATTCTTTCCTTGGGCATTAGCTTGTGTGGGCACTTGAAAAAACTTACTGCTTCTTCTTCTGCTGCTGCTGCTGCTGCTGAGTCACTTCAGTTGTGTTCGATTCTGTGCGACCCCATAGACGGCAGCCCACCAGGCTCTCTGTCCCTGGGATTCCTTATTCTCTCCAAAATGCCACCAGAAAAACATAGTTAAAAAATTGTATTATTTAAAAATTAGCTAAAACATTAGAGAATGGTTCAGTAAATGGATCAATCAAAGCAAAATTAAAAGAGTACTTAGAAATGAGGGAATGTAACTCAGGAAATAGTCAGAAATAAATGAAAAGTCAGCTCAGAAATAAAGACTAAACTAGAATAAGCAAAAATAAATCAGCACAACAGATATTGCCTTAAAAGAAATATGAGGTGAAACGGAGGAACGTTTTAAAGTTCATGAAGAAATGAAAAAGGAAGGAAAAATGTTTTGAATGAAAGAAGATCCAGTGTCAATGTAATAGGAATCCCTGAAGAAGTAAACAAACAGAATAAGACAGAATAAACAATAAAAACACCATTATTCAAGAAAATTTTTTAAAGTTAAAAAAAGTTTGAAACTATATATTCAAAAATGTAGTTGATAATATCAATCCTGAAAAAATAATACCAAGACATACTCCAGTCAGATTTGTTTAATAAAATCATTTGGGCCTCTTGACAAAACTGAAACTGACTTATATGGGAAAGAACATTAGATTATCATCACACTGTTTTATAGACAGCAACGCTTTATGGTAGAAGAAAATGGACTAACATATTTTAAGAAATTTATAGGAAAAAATGTGAACCAAAGAGTTTTATAGCAAGAAAAACTGATTTTCAAGTATAAAGAGCATGGTCTGTTGTTAAAATACAATATTAATTATGTAGTTAATAATAATTTATTTCCTATCAGAGTTTTCTGAGAAATCTACTAGAGAATGAACATACAATGGAAATCATTAGAGAGAAAGACATTGCCACAAGGACTAGTGATGAACATTAAACATACAGTAATTAAATAGAACTAAGACTAAATGAAAGCTAAAAGGAGGGAAGAATTTATAAAATAGCTATAAAATAATATGCTATAAAATGGAAATAAAGAATAGTCATGTATGGATGTGAGAGTTGGACCATAAAGAAGGCTGAGCACTGAAGAATTGATGCTTTTAAATTGTGGTGCTGGAGAAGACTCTTGAGAGTCCCTTGGACAGTAAGGAGATCAAACTAGTCAATCTTAAAGGAAATCAACCCTGAATATTCATTGGAAGGACTGTTGCTGAAGCTTCAATACTTGGGCCACCTGATACGAAGATCCGACTCACTGGAAAAGACTCTGATGTTGAGAAAGATTGAAGACAGAAGGAGAAGAAGGTGGCAGAAGATGAGATGATTAAATAGCATCACTGACTCAATGGACATGAATTTGAGCAAACTCCAGGAGGGAGTGGAGGACCGAGGATACTGCTGTCCATGGGGTTTTAAAGAGTTGGACATGACTTAGTGAATGAATAACAACAACAAATAAAAATATATGTGCAAAGGGCACACCCAGTGTTCAGATTGTGGTGGCTTTAAAATAATCAGTTCAGTTCAGTTCAGTCACTGAGTTGTGCTGGCGACGGAATGAAACACCAACACGGCAGAGTGGTTTGAATCTTTATATTTTAACCCTTGCTTCTTACAGCTACTTTATTTTATATCCCTTGCACAACAACCTACAGGGCAAGCTGCCAAGCACTATGATTCAGAGACTATACAGTGCGCAGGCACAGGGCGAGATAACCTTTACCTTGACTTCTTTACTGCAGCTAAGACTTTGTTTTGGGGAACTTCCTTATCAACTTAGAATCCGTTTTGTCCCAGGGTCTGTTCCTTTTGAGGAATCAGAGAAACATCCTTGTGTGCAAGAAATGTTCTTTTCCCACGGGAACAAACAGGATTCTTAGCTGAACATCTCGTTTGCAAGAATGTTCAGCTCAGGTTGAGAGTCTCGTTTGCAAGCACTTCTCAACCTTCCTTAAACCTAGTTCCCTACACTGGGCAGAACATCTCGTTTGCAAGAATGTTCAGCCCTGGTTGAGAGTCTCGTTTGCAAGCACTTCTCAACCTTCTTTATACCTTGTTCCCTACAGAGTTGTGTCCAACTCTTTGTGACCCTATGGACTGCAGCACGCCAGGCTTCCCTGTCCATCACCAACACCTGGAGTTTACTCAAATTCATGTCCATCGAGTCGGTGATGCCATCCAACCATCTCATCCTCTGTCCTCGCCTTCTCCTCCCACCCTCAATCTTTCCCAGCATCAGGGTCTTTTCAAATGAGTCAGCTCTTTGCATCAGGTTACCACAGTATTGGAGTTTCAGGTTCAACATCAGTTCTTCCAATGAATATTCAGGACTGATTTCCTTTATGATGGACTGGTTGGATCTCCTTGCAGTCCAAGGGACTCTCAAGAGTCTTCTCCAACACCACAGTTCAAAAGCATCAGTTCTTCTCTGCTCAGCTTTTTTTATGGTCCAACTCTCACATGACTACTGGAAAAATCATAGCTTTGACTAGATGGACCTTTGTTGGCGAAGTAATGTCTTGCTTTTTAATATGCTGTCTATGTTGGTCATAACTTTTCTTCCAAGGAGCAAGCATCTTTTAATTTCATGGCTGCAGTCACCATCTGCTGTGATTTTGGAGCCCCCCAAAATAAAGTCTGTCACTGTTTCCATTGCTTCCCCATCTATTTCCCATGAAGTGATGGGACCAGATGCCATGATCTTAGTTTTCTCAATGTTGAGTTTTAACCCAACTTTTTCACTCTCCTCTTTCACTTTCATCAGGAGGCTCTTTAGTTCATCTTCGCTTTCTGCCATAAGGGTGGTGTCATCTGCATATCTGAGGTTATTGATATTTCTCCTGGCAATCTTGATTCCATCTTGTGCTTCATCTAGTCCAGCATTTCTCATGAAGTGCTCTACATGTAAGTTAAATAAGCAGGGCAACAATATACAGTCTTGATGTACTCCTTTTCCAATTTGGAACCAGTCTGTTTTTCCATGTCCAGTTCTAACTGTTGCTTCCTGACCTGCATAGAGATTTCTCAGGAGGCAGGTCAGGTGGTCTTGTATTCTCATCTCTTGAAGAATTTAAAATAATATTCCCTATTAAAAGAAACTAAAAGTTGGAGAATCGGTTAATTTTAGGCCTGGGGCAGGAAATACACAAAATTAATCTGGAACATCTTATTATACCATGAAGTTAGGAAGCCATCAAAAACTACTGGGGTTTGTCAAAAGAGCTCAGGAACCAACTTTAAGATGTTCCCATTGGGGCAATTTAAGCTTCAAAAGAGATAATTGTAATGGAATAAAACATATAAATTATGTTTAAATCCATTGATACATAATTTTGTTTAAAAAAACAGCCACTTTCGGAAGATTCTAAGGAACCAATTCATTTTCTTGAAAATGGGTAAGTAGCAGGAAAGAATCAAACATTATTCTGCCTTTCCAATATGAGCCATGTGAAAACCAAATAGTAGATGATGAGAAGCATTTATATACAAATTTTTTAAACTAATAAATGAAAGAAAAGGATAAAATGTAACTGTCACTATTTTACAAACCCCAAATGAATTACTTGATTTAGGCATTAAGCCCCAACAGCTACTAATGGAGAAAGAGAAATAACTAGACATTAAATGCTTTTTGATGAGAGGCCACACTAATTAGAGTCTTTGCAAAGGGATGGAAGCCATACCTAGTCAAGGTTCCTACCAATGTGCAGGAAATACACTGGGCAGAGGAATGTGCTGAACTGTGCCGTATTTATCAGCGATGTCTGGACTGTAAAAATCTCTGCAGGTCAAATGCCCCAGATACTAGAACAAAAAATTGTAAGGCAAAGAAAAGGATGATTGAGAAACTTGTAGATTAAAAGAGACTTAAAATATGTATCAGATCTAATAAAATGGGCAACACTAAAATATGATGTCTAGGAATGTGTATTTATGTGATAAAACTTACATGATAAAAAAATGATTATTATAGAAATTGGGATAGTGCCTGCTTTTAGGAGGAGGGTGGTGTTTGAGATACAGAGGTACACGTGGATGGAGTATCTTAGGTGGCTGGCAAAGGTCTATATCTTGACTTAGGTGTGGTTGCAGGATGTCTGCCTATAATAGCTCATTAAGCTACACATGTTTTGTGTGGTTTCTTTTCACAATTAAAAAGTTAAAAATCAACAAGAGTGAAATAAGGTTGGACAGGGCTTTTATTTCCTTTCCCAAGTAAATTCTATGATTCTTGCTCTGCCTATATATGTGGTCTGAGACCTTATTAATGCCTAAAGTTCAAAGACTTCTAAAGTAGGGGGCAAATTCATCTTTACATGACTGTATGTCCAATGCGCTAGAGACTTGACATGGTTCAAAACAGTCATAACTTTCTTTGAGAATTCAGCATTTTTCTGCGTTTTATTTGTCTCCAGGGAAAATAATGTGACTTTATAGGTTTGCTATAATCAGTGAGAATTTCTAACGCCGGGGTGCCAGGGAGCTGGGCAGTAAATCTCAGTGGACTCACCCACTGTCCTAAGTGGCTTACTCATGCCATACCACTCCTTGAATAGCTGCTAACAATGACTGCAAGCTGTACTTTGCAGAAGCTAGAGTTGATCTTTATTTAATCTATTCATCCACTGTGTGAACTTGGCCACCTGGGAGTTTTATGAAGAAAAATGAGTCACCAAGACTTGTAGATAGTGGGAAACAAACTCTCCCTCCTCTGAAGCAGTCCTAGAAATTAAATCTTTTTTTTTCCCTTAGTGATTCACTAAGTGTTTGCAGTCTTGGTCCACATGTTTAGTCGTTGTCAAGACGGATGTTTCTCAAGGAATTATATTTTCATTTCATGGTGAGATTCTTTTTATCTTCCAGACACTTCAATTACTAACAGAAACTGGATGGGAGAGGCTCAAGTAGTAAGGCATCATGTGTACATCAGTGCTCAGGGATGAGGGTCCCACGTGGACTGTGTTGTGTCCACATCTGATGAGCCATAGCATACTCATCAGCCTTTTCTGATGAGCCTTTTCTGACTCCAGCCTTTTCTGTGGACGATGATAGAAATTTCTGAACTTCCATCCTGGGCCCATCTTTTCACTTAATATCTAAAAAAAAAAAAAAAAGAAATAACCAGTGATGATCACCACAGTCAACATTTTTTTCTTCTTTGCAGAACTCATATAGAATAAATCAATTTTGCTTCATAAATAAGGCTAAAGTGACTATAGAGGGCTTAAGGCAAATTCTTTGCATTAGACCATGGAACTTGCATCAGAGAGGCATTAACAAAGGTGCAATTCATCCAATTGCAGTGGTGATCAGATGTGTATAGAAATATCTTAAGAGAGAGACAGAGGAAAAAAAAAAAAACAAAACTTCCATAACATTTCTGAGTGCTTGGGGGGATTTTTTAATTTGAGGGTTTGGGAGTATTGGGGAATGGAATAAATATTATGAAATGAAATCCAGAGGTCAGAAGTGAAAGAGTGAGTTCATTTGCTTTTAGATTTGATTACAATTTAGAGTCATTTCACTGTGAAGAAGGAATGTGATTTCTAAAGTTGAAATAATAAAACCATTTATAAAATGCTTTATCTTGTTCTAATAATTAGTCTTAAGAATGAATCCCAATGACTTTAGTTCCTCTGAAGTTGTTGCATAGACCAGACTCAGTGCTGCGGACTAGGCTGAGCAGAAGCTGATGTCCCCTTTGGACTACTTCCTGTTGCCTGCCCCTAATGCACATGGAGTCCTGTGGACTTGCTACTGAGTTCCCCATAAGACTGGCTCGGGAGGCCCTGAGCATCTGGCCAATGTAGCAGAATCCATGGGCTGGGACTCTGCAGAAGCTTTGGCCCAACAGAGTGAAACTGCTGAAGTTCAGCTTTTTCACTAGTTTGCTTCACATTAAAGAGCAGCCTCAGCTTGAACAGCTGGGGCTAAATTGCAGGGGAAAGTGTTTCCATGAGCTTCGTTGGCTTTCCCAAATGAGCTTGTGGAATCTGGCCACTGTCAGCAATGCGCAAACACGCCATCTGATTGTGCCTCAGTGAAATGAGGGCAGTTTCATTTTCCTTTTGAAAGTCCATTTCCCATACAATCAAATCTCCTCTAGTCAGGCCCACTTACTTCTGTTTTTAGCAGGGAGCTGCTTAGGCGAGGCAGAGAAGACAATGGCACCCCACTCCAGTGTTCTTGCCTGGAAAATCCCATGGATGGAGGAACCTGGTAGGCTGCAGTCCATGGGGTCACTGAGAGTCGGACATGACTGAGCGACTTCACTTTCACTTTTCACTTTCACGCATTGGAGGAGGAAATGGCAACTCACTCCAGTGTTCTTGCCTGGAGAATCCCAGGGACAGGGGAGCGTGGTGGGCTGCCGTCTATGGGGTCGCACAGAGTCGGACACGAGTGAAGTGACTTAGCAGCAGCTTAGGTGAGGGAAATATTTGGAGGCACTTCTTGTTTATATGACTTCAGGGGACTTTAGGGCTTCCCTAGCTCAGATGGTAAAGAATCCTCCTGCAGTGCAGGAGACCTCAGTTTGATCCTGAGGTTGGGAAGATCCTCTGGAGAAGGGAATGGCAATCCACTCCAGTATTCTTGCCTGGAGACTCCCATTGACTGAGGAGCCTGTTGGGTCTACAGTCCATGGGATCCCATAGAGTCGGACACTTAGGTCTCTTTCTGAGCTTCCCTAGCCTACACTGACAGATAATGTGCCTTAAGGTGAAAGTTAGCTCAGGATTGAGGTCTTCATATGTAGACTTTTTCTCTCTTCTGAACTTGTCATTTTGAATCAAGAATGGGATGCCTCAACACACATGCCTGCCTTTCTTCCTTTCTGTGCCAGTGACATCCCTTATGAACACTGATACCTTTCTCCTAAATTTGTGTTCAAATTCAGAATACTTATTAACATGGCTTATCAATGAAACAGTCTGTGTGTTGAATTCTATTTCCTATCCTTGATAAGAGATGCTTCAGTGACAGTGGAGTAGAGTGGCCCAAGAGACTAAGCCGGCTTCCCCTCCATATTGTAATGGATGAAGCCTTGGATAGAATGGTTAGAAAGACTGTGTTCTTGTCTCACCTCTGTCCCTTGTCAGTTAACTAAAACTGCATTTGATCTCTTTGAGACCTAGGTTTCCTCATCAGAATAAATGATATACCCATTCTGAATATCTTATAGTTTGTTGTAAATATATAGAAATAAATAAACATGTGTGGATGCCTTTGCAAACTGCCTGGTATGACACAGATAAAAGCTGTTCACAACAGAATGTATTGCAGATTTCTGCTCCCTTCTTTCCTAGACTTAGAGGAACTATTAGGTGCTAGGTACTTTAAGTAAGTACCAAAAACTCCCAGAACTAATAGTGCTATACTAGAAAAAGTACTAGCTTGGGACTCAGCATATCTGGGGTTTTGTTTATATCCTATAACAAATTACTTACAACATCTTGGGTGTCTGGGCTCTACATCTATATTTGTAAAACTGGAAGGTTGAATTAGAGGAGTGAATGTTAAGCATTGTTTTTAGCACTTGAAACCATATTGCTAATAATAAAATCTTATAAAATCCTGGTTTATAAATAAAATATATATGCAAGGAGCTATGCTAAATCATGTGAAAGTGGGATGTCCAGAGACCTGCCTGATTGACCTCTTCTGCAAGTGTCCCAGAGGCACCTTTGTGGCATTTTAGGGTCCCCTGGAACACAATTTAAAAAGATCAGACATTCTCCAAGATCCATTCAGACTAACATTCTGTGATCCCAACTCAGCAAAGACTAATTTCTCAATACTTTGATAATTTTTTTTCTAATAGAAACAACTAGAAATTTATAGTCTTGGGTGTGCAAGCTAGACCAAATGACACACCTACTTTTTTTGTTTTCTTTTGATAAGTGACCTGTAAAAGACCTCAGAAATGTCTATTGCACTCCACAGAGCCGTCTTATCTATGTAGACATTCATGAAACCACGAATCCTTCATCCTCTTTCCTTATAACAAACTCAGGTCCACAGAAATGTGTTTCCTGTTGTCCATATTGCCAGACATGATACTGCCTTCATGCTAAGGTTACAACGGGCACAATGACACACACTGCTTTAAAGACGTCACACAGTCACAGTAGTTTTCAAACTGTGCCCAGCAAATTACAACTTTATGTATTAGGTATTGCATATCAGGATTGTGTTAGTTTTTAAGTGATGGCACAACGCAGTAGTTTTATTTTGTGCCTGAAATATTTGGTCTGCTTTTTCTGCTGTAGCTTGTCTAGGTTTCCACCATCAAGCAGGATGATGGCAATGCTTGCAACTCAGGATTCAGTGATGGCAGCTCTCAAGAAATAGATTCTGGCCTCTTTTGTGAGTTCCACAAAGCATTTGGACTGTCTTTTATTTAAAAAAAAAAAAAAAGAAAAAAAAGATTTAATAAATACATTTGAAAGATATTTTAGAAATTAAAGCAATAATGAATGTACAGAATGTATTAGCCCTCTCCTTTTTGGATTATAAATTGCTTTTGGATTATTTATTCTGAACTTGGTTAAGTGTCATAGAACTGAACTTCTCCAAAAATGATGAAAACATCTTCAACAAGCTGTCACTTTTGGGAGTAAGAAAAGCAAAATGGACATACATATGTGAGTTTAATTTTTTCTTCTCCTTCAATAAAAATAATGGTCTTTTCTCATCCAGGAAAAATATTGTATCATTCAGAAATGGACTTTTTCACCATTCAGACTGCATTCCAATAGTCAAATTTCAAGAGTGACACTTAACCTTTGTCATAGTCCATACTGTACTTAGATAGGGTGAGCGTCACCTAAGCAACTTGCACAATATATGTAGCTTCTGACCAAAGTACACTTATTAAGACGGTAGCCCCGTAGCTAGTCTATCTGCTCATGCTGTAGCGTGTCCTCTTCTTAGAGATCTCAGAAGTTTCTGTGAGAGAAATTTTGATTTCTCATCACTTCCTCTTGCTCTGCAGAAGGATGACACAGAGAACTATCTTATTCTCCAGAAAGGCGATTCCTTTATGCCTGAGAATGTAATGAGATGGAGGTGGGCTAGGAGAGAGGTTAACTGGGGAAGGGGGCTCAAACGGCAACTTCCCACTTGGTAGTTTTTTTGTATGTTTTAAGTACAGTATTAAAAAAAAAAAGGAGACCTATTCTTCCAATTTCAGGCTAGTACATTTTAAGAAATACATTGGAGCTAGAAGACAAGAGGCAATAACTATAAATTATTTTCCTGAGGGGAACATTTTGGATTCAGGTATTGATTAGGATTCTCTGTGAAAATGAGAGGAGCAAAGGTTGATAAGCTCAAATCAATGTCGTAAAAACAAAAATAGTAGCTGCCAGGACCATTTGTGGATTAAACATTATTGGTGTTTATCTTGTATTGATGCTGGCTATAAAGATCAGTTTCAGCATACCTAGTTTTTCCTTTCCAAACTGAATAGCTAGGATAAAATACTTAGAAAAAGAGTGTCTCCCTAGATTTAAAAATTGCAGATATATTATGGGTATATTATGGGATCTAAGATATGTCCATAAGTATCATTTCCCCTCTGAGTTTGAATAAGTCAAGAGATGTCAGGAGTTTAAAATATCATCTTTGTTTCAGATAAAACTGATTTTGGAGAGTGTGTTTTTTATCTGCTTGTGAGTAAACTCCCTTTCTGAAGGCAAAACTAGCAGAATTCACATCAGCCACAGATAGCAAAATGGCATCCTGAGACTCCTCATATAAGATAGGGAGGGGCAGAGCAGAGTGTGTGCTTCTTTAAGGAGGAGAACGAGAAGAAGCAGAGCCTAGCCTCTGAGCACCCCATTCACCTTCCAAACTCCTTTACTTGCTCCTTTTCCTCATCTGTAAGATGGCCATTGGAAAAGACCCTGATGCTGGGAAAGACTGAGGGCAGGAGGAGAAGGGGGCAGCGGAGGATGGGATGGTTGGATGGCATCAACTCAACGGACATGAGTCTGAGCAAACTCTGGGAGACAGTGAAGGAAAGGAAAGCCTGGCGTGCGGCAGTTCATGAGGTCTCAAAGGGTCGGCACAACTGAGCAACTAACAGCAGCAGCAAGCTGGACATAATAAAGACCTGCGTCCATCACTTAATTGATTGAGATAATACATTCTTGACAAGCTGGATCTGACCCCTGCCTACCTCTCCAAGCTCATTCTGCCTTTATTCTCAACATTCTGGCTGTGCAGTCTTTCAGTTCCTGCACACATCATGTCCTTGTCTCAGAATTTTTTGGTTTGCAGTTATCGCTACCTGGACAGCCCTTACTATTTTTCTGGATATGGTTAATCCATATGCATTCTTCAGTTCTTTGCTTACATGTAATTTCCTTAGTTTTTTTTCCTGACCCTACTCATTATCTAAACTACCTGCCCTTTTATATATCTCACTCATAGCCTTTATATGTCAGACTTTATATTTACTCAAATAATTATTTGTTCAGTGTCTATTTTCTCTGACCACAGATTATGCATATAAGAACAGGGACTGTGTTTATTTTGTTTACCATTATACACTAGAGCCTTGCAGAGAACCTGACCTATAACAGTTACTAAATAAATATTTGTTTAATGAATATGTTAAATGCCTAGCACATAGTGTGCATTTCATTGATATTAGTTTCCTTCTCTCCTGCCTCAAAACCATCAGCTCACTGGTTTATATGATGGTAAATGCATCTCAGGTTAGCCTCTCTCTTGTTCTTCCATTTTATAACTCTAGTCCATAAGTGGGGCACTACTTGTGAGTTAGTACCATGTTTCTTTAATCACTGGGGAAAAATTTTAAGCTTCTTCAAATACAGTTTTTTTAAAAATTTAACTTTACTTATCAGCTTGCCCTGAAATAAATAGAGCTACCCTCAAATGGAAAATCATAGAGAACATAGCTAATCTTCTCATAGAAATCAAAATGACTGAACCCAGGTCTTACATCTTTTATGTTCTTTCTTCCAACTGTGTTCACTTAAGAGAAACTACATGACAACTCCAAGGACTTATGTCTTTCACCTATCTTTCTGTGTCAGGATCTCTGAGTAGGTTTGCCACCTACTGGATGCGTGACCTGGCGTAAATTACTTAACCACTTCTAGACTGAGCTTCCTCCTCTGTTAAATGGGCATGGTGGTAGGACTCATCTCAAAGCTTTGTTGTTATTGTTCATTCACTCAGTCATGTCTGACTTTTTGCGACCACATGGACTGCAGTATACCAGGCTATAGTCCTTTACTCTCTCCCAGAGTTTGCTCAAACTCATGTCCATTGAGTCGGAGATGCCATCCAACCATCTCATCCTCTGTAGCCCTCTTCTCCTCCTACCCTCACCCTTTCCCAGAAGCAGGGTCTTTTCCCATGAGTTTGCTCTTTGCATCAGATGGCCAAATTGTTGGACCTTCAACTTCAGCATCAGACCTTCCAATGAATATTCAGGGTTGATTTCCTTTGGAACTGACTGGTTTGATCTCCTTGCCATCCAAGGGACTCTTAAGAGTTTTCTTCAGCACCACAGTTCAGAAGCATCAATTCTTCATTATGAAGGTGAAATGAGATAATTTGTGCTTTGCATGGTATATAGTTTCTGGCAGGTGGTAAGAGTTCAGTAAATGATAGCTAATGCTCTTGTTTCTGTTCCTCAGTTGTCCGTCAGCTCTGTCTTTTAGCAGTGTACTGAACATCAATAACTGTTGAATTCTGTAGTAAGTCTTCCTCAGTTCTCAGTATTGATTCTGATGTAGGGTATTTGGACTCAAGCCTTTCAGAGGCATTTTATGGAGTTCCTTGAATTTGTGAATCATAACACATGGAGTTCTGAAGGAGGGAACATGGATATAGAATTTCTGCGTAAGAGAACTTCATGTAATTGGCAGCTTCATTATGCAGGGCTGAGATTTGAGGGTAAAATCATAGTTACTTCTGCCTCCCCATATGTTAGTGAAGATTTGGCCTGTTTGCAGGATGCCCCTTTCTTTCCTCAGTGCTCCATATGGGACCTTCTGGACGGTGGGTGATGTTTTCAGATAGAAGAAACTCTATTATTCAAAGATATCTGAGTTTTTCTGATGTCGGTCTGTTCCAGTTCCAGAAAATGCTGGTGCCATAGTCCAGGGCATTAAACCACTAACCGACATAATGAGAGAGGAAAAAGGAACTAAAATTTATTGACTGTGAATGATGTTCCAGGTACTGCACTTGGGTACTTTCAGAGCCATTTGCACAATTAGTGGCTATAACACCCCTGGAGGTCTAAGTGGGGCTAATGGTTGAGTGGGTGGTGCTGTTACTATATGTGAATGACTGATTCATTCATGAGCCTGTGGGCTGTATAGAGAGAACTTTCTGTTACCTACTAGTAGTCCCTCCCAAAATAGATGTCTGTCAAGTATCCCCAGGTAATCCAAATTTAGGAAGAAAAACTCAAGATTTTTGCTTTCCAATTCTGGTCTGTAAAACCACTTAGGATTAGTGTTTTGAGTGGTTGTCAAAAGGACTGGCCGCAGCATTCCCCTAGTTCCCTAGCTGGATACTCAACCTCTGTCTGCTCTAGGCTCAGAGACCAGTTTCATGGCTGAAATCAGAAAAACTTCTCTGCATCTCAGTAACTCAGAACAGTTATTGAGGTTCAATATGCTGTTAAAAGAGTTGATGGACAATGGGTCCTATTTTGACTTGATTTCTGGTTTAGAGTGATTGGGTTCCTGATTTAATTTAGCCACATTCCACCTTATTCTCTGAGCCTGGACCTTGATTCCTCTGGCTCTCAAATCCTACTGCATCCTCACTGGTAAAATCAGAAACTTACGACCCTGAGACCCAGTCTTGAGAGGGGTTTCTTCTCAGTCACCTACTAATCCTGCTCTCTGGAACATCTCTCTCAAGGTAAGCTCTTGACTTGGGCATTCAGATTCCATAACTCTCCAAACTATATACTCAATCTCGTTTCTGTTAATAAAAAGCACTTCATGATGCCCGGAGAGAAGTTAACACCAAATAATTCTTCAGATTAAGACTAAATGACAAAAAAAAAGTCACGACAAACTGAGTCCAGTGAGCACAGAAATTGCTGAACTAGTTTCAATTCACCTTTTCCCAGTATTTTAGCAGGAGGTTGGGGGAGGGGAAGGAGCGATTTGTCCTGGGATATATGCAGGCTGTTTTTTCCAACATATTTAACTCACCACTTGCAATTTTGTAACCAAACTTTCTACTTGGTACTTCATAGAAAGAGCCCTATTTTTCATTTATGTTCAACCTTGGGAGTGAAGCAACACGGAAGTGATGACTCATTTTACGTGACTCTTCACTTACACTTGGGAGAGCTTGGCTTTCTGTGAAGTACGTCAGCTCCAACATTTGTGGGAGCATTTGGACGACCACTGTTTACTAGCAAAAAATCTGTGTTAAAACATGTGAGAGTCACTGCTTTCTATGTAAGATGTCAATAGTTTCATAATGGCAATAAATATTTGAGAGAAAGGAGGCACAGGGTTTAACTTATTCTAAAGCTTGGCATCCCAAGCGATATAATTTAATCACAACAGCCCCACCCTCCAGTTCTTTAATATTTTACCAAATACATTTCATGAATAAATATTAGTCAAGTACTTCTGGTACTTTGTGATTAAATATTAACAGGGTTATTTTTACAAAATGCACAGGAACATTTCACAGGATTGTGTCTATGAATGTAAATAGGTCTACAGATGTTTTAATAGGAACTTGTGGTTTCTTTTAGTGACATGTGCTTTTGAGTATGATTTATTATTAGAAAAACAATTATTTTGCTTCTTCCTCATCTGTGTGACTTATGGTTTATCATCATCTGAAAGTGTGATTTTTTTTACCAGGGCAACAAAGGATAAAAAATTTTGTAATTTATCCTAATAAGCTTGAATGGGAATCCACTTGTTTTGGACATTTCCAGCCAGGCATAATTTATCCCCATCCTTGGCTGTGAAACAGTGTGGATCTTCTTAACTGAGTCCCTGACAGATGGTTTCAGTGTTTTCAGGACTTCATTTCCAGTCATTTTGCCCATATTGCAAAATTGGCCTCGAAAAAGGGTAGAGTTGTTATGCTGCATTAACATCCCTTCAGAATTGCTTGCTGTGAAGGGCATGAAGAAATGAAGGCAATCAAGAGAGAAATGCTCGAAAAAATCTGCTTCTGGAAATTAGAAATGTTAGCAACATACCGATGGTCCCAGGTTACATCACAATCTCCATTTAATTTTGATAGTAAATCCCAAAGACACGTTAAATGCAATAATAAAAACACAAATATCCAGTTAATGTGGCTCATAAGCCATTCTGATGGCATCCATAATGTGGAAAGTTAGAAAGGGCTGTAGTGTAGGCCGGCTTCCTGTCGTCTTAAATCCTGCTGCTAGGTACCACCACTGACTATTAGGGGAACAGAGATGCTCACAGTACCGTTCAAGTCTTGCTACTGGCTCATAATGAAAGCACTCAAATATCTACATTCATTTTCCAAGAAACATGAATTGATCACATTCAGCATGCCAAATTTCCATTTTCTCTTGCAGCTTCAGCTGACTGACTTCTTCATCTAAAGTGCTGTTCTTTTCTTTTTGTCGCCTTTTAGTTTATGATCAAAATCAATGAGGACTGAAGCTTTCCACGGCCATCTATAAAATGCAATTACTGTGTACAACACACAGTAAAACTCCCGTGGTGTATATGTTGAGACATAATTTATGCCACTTACCTCCAGAGAGGTATCGATCTTTTTCTGTGAATGTTTTACAAAAGGGTCTCTTGAGTACAAGTGCAAGAAAATATGTGGCTATTGGGGCTGATCTATAATTTGATTAATAATGACCAATCTCTTGAACGTGACTCCTCACTGCTCTTTTATTGTGATCTGAACTTAGAATTTTAGCTTTGTTTTTGTCTTTTGCCACTCTTTTCAGAGGCACAGTTATTGCTGCATTTGATGTGCTAATCTTGTTACTTGCCTTATACATGCTACGGCTCTCATCAAGTTTGCAGCACTGTAGAGGATGAACACTAAATTTGGAATCAGAATACTTCAGAGCATCTTCTGGCTCAGGCACTAAATAGTGTGTACTTCGAGTACTCTGCTTGCCTCCCTGAATCTTAGTTATAGTCTCTGTTAAATGGAACCAGGAATCCATGTCCAGCGACATTATTTTTGGATGATTAAATGAGGTGTTTAGTTTATTTATTCGAGGAAAATTTATCTCCAAGCAGTTTGACAGGCACCAGGCATTTTGACAGGCTTTGGAGGACAGGATGCTAACTAAGACAGACATGATTCCTGCCTTCATGGAGCTTACATACTCCACAGGTATATGCATAAACTCCATATACTTGAAAAATTGTACATATGGAAGGTGGCTTCATCATCATTATTGTTATATTGTCGTTGTTGTTGTCATGCCTGAGAGTGGAAAGCAGAATCGTGCTGATGCTGTTTCTGATAGTCAGTCCCATTGGTGGAAGGAGTAGTTAGAGCTAATAACATGGAAATTGTTCTGACACTGCACAATGAAGCTTCTTAATACTCCAAAGCTTAGCATTTACTTGTTTATCCCCTTAAGTTTGGCTGGAAGCTCTATTTATTGATTATTTCCCTTGTAGCCAGTGTTCTAAGTGAGAGAGACAGAAAAAGAAGGAAAGGGCTTTCCTTTATTCTCTTCTAAAATGTAATCTATCAAGAGTCAATGAGCATGGGAAGTTCATTTTCAAAGAATAAACCTTCCTGTTTCATCCATGAGCCCTCAGGATGTTATCCTGGGTCATCATGTGATGGATAATCCACCATCTCAACTGACTCTGTGAGGCAGGACAAATCTGTGATTAAGGGGTGTGCCCTTTGAACTAGAAGATTTGAGCTGTCACCAGGGTTATGTTGTGGGATTTGATATCTTCTAAATAATGTGGGGATGATGGTAAGCTTACTTGGAAGAATATCTCCTTGTGAGCCTTCTGTAACAGCCATGGAAGGAAGTGTGTTTTAAGTTGCTTGCAGTTTTAACCCAATAGCCATAGCTCTTTCAGTGCTGCTGAATGAAAGGTAGAGTTCAAACAGTACTTCACTGATGTAAAAATGGCACCAGGTCAGTAAGTGATAAATGATCATAGTGTCTTGTGCTTTGACTTGCTTACTGCTTTTCCCAATACCTTATATTCTCCTAGAATATTTGTCTGTACTGTGTGATGAAAGAACATTTTTGTCCTGATAGAATGAAGGATCAACTCAGGCTAATTTTACCTTGAGCAGGAATCTGAAGAGTAGTGTAGACTTCGTGGTTATATGACTACAATATATTTTCCCACCTTGACCTGGGGTTAGTGTCCTATTTTGTGCTCAGAGGAAAATTAATTGCCTATTTTCAGCTCACTGAGGTCAGCAACATAATCAAATGCTCATATATATGCAATCAAAAAGATTATATAGTCCAGGAAACTTTCCAGTAAGTTCAAGGTCCACTTTTTGGCTTGAGAAGATTCTGGAAGAAGCCACTTTATTCAGACAAGATATTCATATGTACAAGAAAGTGGACTCTTTCTCTCTTGTATGTTGAGAGAATTTTCTGCTTGTTTGTGGCTACAGGAATAACATGTGGGATAACATCAATAAGATAGGGCGTTTAATGCTAATTTTATTGGTTTAAATAGGAGTGAGTATCCAAAAGTTAAGTGAGGAAACCATAGGGAGTAGTTGGTTGATCTTAAAAGCATTTTTCTGTTAGGAAGGGCCATACCTATGCACCCTAGATTTTTTACTGTCTCTAGTATCGGAGGCCCTAGTATCCAAAGGCCTAGAATCAGGTGGTCAGCAAGCTCACAGGAGGTACGTATTGGCTCAACTTTGTTTTCTGTTTCCTTCCTACATTTTTTTAGCAGAATAAAATGTTTAGGCAGATAAGTATAATTATTTTTGCAAAGAGGGGGAAAAACTAATATTTCTTGAATATGTAGACTGTGCTAAACTCTGTGATAAACACTTTCACAGGTATTGTTCAGTTTTCCTCTCTGTATCAAATTGTGAGTAGGAATTAGTTTTTGTTTTACTGCCCAGGGAGCTAGGACTTAAACTTATTTGCTCTGCAACTTTATTTAATGTCTGTGAACCTCAGTTTTTTATTTATTAAATGAGTTAATAATATGTTTTTCATAGATGTTTGGCAATACAGGGTGTATGAAGATCACACATAGTAAAGATTCCAGAAAATGACTGCATTGAATTTTTTTTTTTTTTTTTTTACTATTGTTACAAGTATATTTCCTCTCCAAATACCTTGACAAGGCAAATCAAATGCAATCAGTCATCTGAATGGTTGATCTTTGTGAAGTGCCAACCAGTTGATTCAGTCAAGTTGACAGAATTATCTTGAGCTTAAATAACAGAATTCACTGTTTTTGTTCTAGGCATACATAATTTCATGGGTGAATCCACATATGAGAGGCAACTGATTTAGTGGTTCAGCTTTTACGGGCATGTGGTAATACTTTGTAGTAGTGAGAGAATATGATATTTAGAGTCAGAGAGACCTGTTCAGATCCCAGGGCTGCATCCTGACAATACCTTCACTGAAAGCTGTCTCCTTTATTGAGTTTGC
The DNA here is from genome assembly GCF_023091745.1 of Budorcas taxicolor. NCBI lineage: Eukaryota > Metazoa > Chordata > Mammalia > Artiodactyla > Bovidae > Budorcas > Budorcas taxicolor. Next base: position 18,471,757 of record NC_068913.1, read on the forward strand.
ACTTTTATTTCCTCTTGTGTAAAATGGGGATAGTATAGATTCTTGTGAGGTTTTAAAAAGGGATGTTAAAATAGAAGTCTCAAGGAGACATCATGCATTTTTCAATGTTCAGAGAAACACAACCAGCAAAATATCTATCTATCTATCTATCTTGAGATTGACTTGCAGACATTTTTAAGGAATTGGCCCACGTGGTTGCAGGGGCTGGCAAGTCTGAAGCTTGCCTGGTAGGCCACCAGGCTAGAAATTCATGCAAGGATGATGTTGCAGTCTTGAATCAGAGGCAGTCTGGAGGCAGAATTCCTTCCTTCTCTGGAAACCTTAGTTTTTCTCTTAAGACTTTTGACTGATTATTAATAGATGAGGCCCACCCACATTGTGAGGGTGGTCTTCTTTATTCCAAGTCTACTGAAAGTAATGTCAGTCATATCCAGAAAGTATCTCCACTGATGTTTGACTAAACAATTGGACCTTATAGTCTAGCTAAATGGACACATAACATAAACCATTACACACCATGATATAATGGATAAAAAACGCTGAAGGTGGTTTTTCCTAGGTTGAATTCATAGAAGCAATAACCAAAAACCAATTCCACATTTTTCTAGCCTTTTTCATATTTTGAAAATGTGAAAGGGCCCAGGGAGAAGGAACAGGAGTCAAGGTTTGTGAAGAGATGTAATTGCAGAGGGGTATAGTGTATCAGTCCTTCACTGGAAGGACTGATGCTGAACCTGAAGCTCCAATACTTTGGCCACCTGATGTGAAGAGCTGACTCATTGGAAAAGACCCTGATGCCGGGAAATATTGAGGGCAGGAGGAGAAGGGGACAACAGAGGATGAGATGGTTGGATGATATCACTGACTTGATGGACATGAGTTTGAGCAAGCTCTGGGAGATGGTGAAGGACAGGGAAGCCTAGCGTGCTGCAGTCCATGGGGTCGCAAAGAGTTGGACAGACTGAGCAACTGAACAATAGTGAATTGTGAATCTGTACCCTCCCTTGCCCCAGGGGTGTAAGGTGGGCATTATCTCCTTTGCCTCAAGCTTTGTGAGAGAGACATCCATAGGTCTACTTGGAAAACCTGAAGTGCAGTCCTTGCAGTGGGATAAGACTTAGAGGACCAAGGCTTACACGTGCATGAGTATGGTAGCATGGCCGTGGCTGCCATGGGATTGGTGTGTATTGCTGGACTTTGTTGGGCAAGGTATGTGGTGTTGTTATTAGCGAACCACATGAGAGAGAGCTACTGTGGGTGAACACGTGTCTCTCCAGTAAGGCCTCCTGAAGGGACCAAGGGTTCTTGAGAATCTAGAGGGTCAACACTAGATTTCTAGAGGCTGAGCAAGGAGTAAGTGGAAGTTGGTTAGAATAGAAATAGATCAGATAACCTGCAGCCCTGAGATTCTCCAAATAGTCTCTCCCACTAAAGCCCCCTCTATAGAGCCCCCACTATAGAGTTAGCTTCAAACTCTGACCAAGAGCATGGGAGATTGTCACAGCAGCACCAGTTCATGTAAGGCCTTTTTCTTCACCCTCTATCTCTTTTTTTTTCTGCCTCCACGAAATGCCCTCCACTAACTACAGAGGGACTTCCCTGGTGGCTCAGACGGTAAAATGTCTGTCTACAATGAGGGAGACCTGGGTTCGATCCCTGAGTCAGGAAGATCCCCTGGAGAAGGAAATAGCAATCCACTCTAGTACCATTGCCTGGAAAATCTCATGGACAGAGGAGCCTGGTAGGCTACAGTCCATGGGGTAGCAAAGAGTGGACACGACTGAGCGACTTCACTTTCACTTTCAACCGCAGAGGAGCTGGTATATAGGGGTGGGGGGAGCTCAGGGCAGGGAAATCCTTAAGCCAGCCACACCCCTCTTTCCTACTCTGCAGTCTGTCTTCCAGCCTGAGAGTGCCTGAAGAGGGAGATGTTTTAATATTAAGTTCAGTGTTTTGATTAATATCATAAACAGCACATTCTACTTTCTGAATTACAGTTGTTTGTAATTTAGAGCAATTGTATTTGCAGTTCAAAAGAACCCAACAGGGAGCAGAAAAGCCTTTTGACTTGTTCATGTTTCCATCTGGGGTCAGTGGGAGACAAAGGAGAATGGTCTTGAATGCCTGACAGGTGGCTCTCAAAGTGTGGTTCCCTAGACCCTCCACACCAGTGTTGCCTGAGAACATGTTAGAAATGTGACCCTCCCGAACCCCAGCCTACTGACTCAGAAACTCTGGGCAGTGGGGTTCAGCAACCTCAAGCCCTTCAGGTGATTACGACGCAGGCTAAGTCTTGAGAACACGTCGTAGAACAATGTCTGACAGTAGCATATGGAAAACATAGTGCTCTCCTACCATGCTCAGCTAAACCTATTTAATGACCAACGCCTCTCTCAATATATGGAACGGAGACATGTAAATAACAGAAGATTTAACCTGTTTCCTTACAGCAGTCATATTACAACTGAGGTTTCCTCTTCTACAGGAGATAATCAGTCCTACTCTTCTTATTTTGTGAAAATATTGCATCAAATGAGCTAATGTATTTGAAAATGCTTTTTAAACCATGAAGCATTGTACTGATGCAAGTTATTATTACAAGTGCCTTATTTACATGGACATCAGTTTCATTTTGAAAGGGATATCCTTGGGGCTTGCTGATCATTTAGCTTTCATTATCACACCTGTCAAGCAGCTCCTACCACTAACCAATAAGGTATCAAGAAAAAGAACCAAATCAGGGGGGGAAATTGGGCAAATTATGGCCACATGCTTTAATTTTGGTAAGAGAAAAATAGAATTGATGGATTTTGTCAAGGCTGAGATTGGGTATTTTGAATAAGTTAATGACCACTGGTTTATCAGTATCCCTGCTTCCCCTAACTCCCACTTTCAAAAATGTTTCTCCCTATCATTTAGACCCAACCTTGGGTGAAGTTAATAACACTTGCAAACCAAAAGCAATTTAAAGATGATATTGACTGTTTTTGAAATTTGCATTTGTGGAAAATCCCTTCCAAGTTGAAAATAATCTCTTTTTACTTGTTCATATTGGAACACATTCTTTTTCAGTTCTTTTTGGGAATTAGAGTGCAATGAAATTTTTGCCTTTTTAGACACTGATAATTTTGTGTCATGAATTTCGGTGTTGATAACCGTCAATAATCATACTATTCTGAGGAGCTGTTATGTGCAAAGTCCTTTTTTTGTTTGTTTTCTGCTTGTTTAGTCGATAAGACATGTTCAACTCTTTTGCAACCCCATAGACTGTAGCCCACCAGACTCCTCGGTTCATGGGATTTCCTGGGCAAGAGTACTGGAATGGGTTTCCATTTCCTTCTCCAGGGGAACTTCCTGACCTAGGGATCAAACCGTCTTCTGCATTGGCAGGCGAATTCTTTACCACTGAGCCACCCGGGAAGCCCACAAAGCCCTGGGATGGATATCAAATGTGATACTTGTTCCAGGTCTTTCCCAGAACTCAGTTAGATAGAATAATAAGATGTAGACCCAGGAAAGGGAAACATGTTATTCTGTCAAAAGAGTAGTAGTAGTAGTTGCTGTTGTTATTCAATCACCAAGTCATGTCCATCTCTTTGTGACCCCTTGGACTGCAGCACGTACCCCAGGCTTCCCTGTCTCTCACTAGCTCCTGGAGTTTGCCCAAGTCCATGTCCATTGAGTTGGGGATGCCATCCAACCGTCTCACCCTCTGTTGTCCTCCTCTCCCCATGCCTTCAATCTCTCCCAGCATCAGGGTCTTTGCCAGTGAGGCAGCCCTTTGTATCGGGTGGCCAAAGTATTGGAGCTTCAGCTTCAGCATCAGTATGAACTCTATTTAGAGTCCAGGTTAGGGTCAGGTAGATAATGCATGTGTGTGGGTGACTTCCTGGAGAATTTGGAATTTTTTTCTCTAATCAGATGGTATCTGTTTTATTTAACATGAAAGTATAAAGTTTGGCAGTTGGCATTTCAGAGTTTGGATTTAGGAATATTTAGCCTGAAGTAAATAGATTTTATATAGTGTAAACCTCATATCAAACAAGATGAGATGAGGCAGTAATGCTAATAGAAACCCCCACTCCAGGGGCGGGGGTGATGATTAATGGTGTGAGACAGGAAGTATCTCTGACTGTGCCAGTGGAAGATTCTTTTTCAGTTCCTATATCATTTAGGAAGAGGCCATTTGTATGAAAGGGACTTAAAAACCAAGTTGTTTTAGCATAAGAATTTTCCTTCTTTCTGAGACCACTCAGACAGAAGGCCCAGGGAACCCCCAGGCTCGACAGTCTTCTGCAGCCACACCTGAGGTTCACAGTGACCAGTCAGTGCTCCAAAACTGTACTTTCAGCAAGTGCTCAGGCAACAACCAAGACTTAGTAATAAGGGTCCGATGCAAACACTAGAGATCTCCGCTGAATTTTACCAGCCTGCAAAGGCCACTCCATTGTTGAAGATTAGTAAGAATGAGACTTGGATTTGGGTTAAGTTACTTACCCTTTGGTTTACTGTTGAGCTATGAAAGAAGCAGTGTAAAAATATGGGTGTAAATGAGTGAGTGGGTATAGCACTTTCCCAGTGCCTCTTAGGTCTGCACCGAGATAGAGGCCCCCAAGTTCTGTAAATGACACTAAGACCTCATGGGAAGCTAGGCCAGAATAGCCAAAGCTGGGTGCCTTATGCTGCTGGGCTGGGGCAAGGCCCAACTAGCCCTCAGAGGTTTGTCTGTTTTGGGAATCTTTCCTCTTTAAGCCATAGTTGCACACTTGTGAGTGTGGGCCCGTGCAGCTGGCCTAGGCATAGCTTCCTCACCACCCTGGGCTTCACAGTAGAGGGAAGGGCTGGAGCAGCAAAGAGACTCTCTCTGCAGCTTCCTTAGCTACAGGTGGTCTCTGCTTCCCTCATGAGGAAGAATCACAGACAGGCAGAGAACTCTGTTCACATCCTTTACCATTTGTTTTGTATTAAGTCACTGAACTGTCAAGTAAAACGAATATTTTTTTTTCTCTATATAATAGAATGTGGGTTCCAATATTCTGAACAAACCTTTTTGTTATTTTTGTATATTTGTGAGTTAAAATACTATATCCAGGCATTGTTACGTGTAGACTTACCCTGGCAGAAGTTTCCTGACGATAAGGGTCAAGATTCTGCAACTCAGATGGGGCAAGACAGGGCGAGGCTTTTTGTGGTGTCTGGGGCTGCATGGACCTAACTTAAAAACATGGCAGAAGGCTCAGATGACAGAAAGCTCAGTGTTCTGGAAGTGTGAAGTTAAGTAGTGGTCATTTTGGCATCTTAAAACTCAGTTTCCCTTCAACAGCCTAAAATCCCATCTGTCAAATAGCCCCTAATGGTAAACAGCATTGAATCAGGCATTTGAATTTCTTTATTTATGGTTTCTCTTGAAAACTGATGACTCATTGATTCATAGAAACAGTTCCTGATTGGAAAGTTTTGAAGTTTGTTGAACTGGGAAGACGCAGGATGTTACACACAGGCTTTAGGATCTGACTGCTTGTGTTTGAATCCCAGCCTGGCATTTCCTAATTGGTGATTGTAAGGATTAAATGAATTGCTGGGTTTTGAAGTTTATAATGGTGCCTGACATGTAAGTGTTTGAAAGTGAAAGTGAAAGTCATTCAGTCGTGTCTGACTCTTATATAGTTCATGGAATTCTCCAGGCCAGAATACTGGAGTGGGTGGCCTTTCTCTTCTCCAGGGTATCTTCCCAACCCAGGGATCGAACCCAGGTCTCCCACATTGCAGGCAGATTCTTTACCAGCTGAGCCACAAGGGAAGCCCAAGAAGACCGGAGTGGGTAGCCAGATCTTCCCAACCCAGGAATTGAACCGGGGTCTCCTCCATTGCAGGTGGATTTTTTACCAACTGAGCTCTCAGGGAAGCCCTCATGTAAGTGTTCGCTATTACTCTATTTCCAAACACAAGCCTCCTCTTTTGTGAAGGGCACAGTATTGTCTAGACTGCTCAGTTGTCTACTGCTATAACGTAGAATTTTTGAAAGTAACTTGTTTCTTAACTAGAATGGTGGTAACTCTGCCCATAACCATTGGAACCAGCTGGTGCATTATAATTTTTTTAATCTATTTATTTTTGGCTGTGCTGGGTCTTTGTTGCTGCATGAGCTTTTTTCTAGTTGTGGAGAGCAGGGGCTTCTCGTTGCAGTGGCTTCATCTGTTGTGGAGTACGGCTCTTTGGCATGTGGGCTTTAGTACTTGTGGCACCTGGGCTCAGCAGTTGCAGCGCCTGGGCTTTAGAACACAGCCTCAATAAGTGTGTTGCATGGGCTTAGCTGCCCCGAGGCATGTGAGATCTTCCTGGGTCAGGGATCGAACCTAAATTCGCAGGAGGATTCTTTACCACTGAGCCTCCAGGGAAGCCACCTGTAATCTTAATAGCAAAATACAAACCTTTCACAGATCATCACATTTTAATGCAGGCTTTCTCCACTTTGACCTCTTCACTTTTCAAAGGTTAAACAAGTAGGTGATTGTCCCCTAGCCTGTAGTTACAGAGTCTGACTTTGATTACTAGTCTTTATACTCTCAGCTTTAAGAAGTCTCCAACAAAACATAATGTTCAAAGATAAATGCCACAGATGAGGACTCTGTAACCCTAATCTTGAAAGATCTGGTCTGTGATCTTGGAAGCTGTCTTATTAAATCCTTTAATGATACTTGTTTTTGAGTTGTGATCTTCAGCATGATTTTGGTTTTGGCTTTTAGAACTTTGAAAAAATTCTGTCAGCTGTCACAAATATGATTTCTGTCTTCTGGCTCTTTCAAGCACTAAGGATCTGTCATTTCTAAATTTCATAATATAATGTGGCTATCAGTTCTCACCATTAAACTGAAGTTGGACTTTTCATGTGCACAATGCAAAAAAGAGAAACTGTAATTTGTTATCAAGTAATGACATGGCAAATGACCAGTTCCTGGAAGCTTTTAGGAGTTGTGCTGTATAACATATGACTGTGAAACGAGGAGCCCAGGTGCCTAGGAGCAGTGGCGCTGACACCTAGCCACGCAGTCCCTCACACCCAGGACCTTCTAGAACCTAGATTTCTGGGCCTATTTAGACCTTTGGAAATAGGATGTCTAGCAGATGCAATTATTGTTAAAAAGAATTATACAGTGATTCCCAAATGACACATTAAAACAGTCTTGAAAGTCTGGATTTGTATTTCAAATATTAGAATCAAAGCAGTTAGGCACTGGTAAGAAATTTAATGTAACATCCAGTTCAACTGTAAATTTTATAGATGAAGAAAATAAGATTGTGAGTGGCTTAGCAGTTTTAGGATCATCGAGGTTTAGAGGAGGAAGAAAGCTCATAGATGATCAGATACCCCATTAACATTTTAAAGATGAAGAAACTGAGAACCAGAAGGGCTGTGTGGCTGGCCTAGGTCACAGTCAGAGCAGCAAGTTGAGATCTTTCAAAGCTCCAATCACAGAGAAAATGGAGCGCTAAAGGGATGTATACAAGGTCTTTTCAAGGTTGTGGACACCAGTAGTGGAGACAGGAATGATAGGAATTGGAAGGTAAGGCCCAAGGCCTATTATACCCATCAAGTTGGCCTCCAGCTTGTCTTGCAATGTTTCACATTTACAGAAATGATTGATTCAAGATGTCATTTGAGAGTGTATCTGTCTTGATCTTTGTTGTTGGGGGTTAATAGGTTGGAGGGAAAAAAAAAAGTTTGGTTGAGAACTGGCGGATCTACATCCGTCACTAATTGTACCACAGGATCATAGGCAAGTCATTTGACCTCTTCCAGTTCAGTTTTCCTATCTCAGAAATTGTAGGCTAATATCTTTCCTAAATGCTCTATGGAATCATTATGAATGTAAAATTTTAAAAATATGCAGGAAAACACATTTAAAACATACAGCATATTGGACATTTTGATCTTGTTATATGGGAAACCATTTAAATAGAAATGAATTTTATGATATACAGGGATGTTCATAAACTTAACTTACCGTCCAGTGCTAACATTGCCTACTAGTTAAAAACACTATAATATATATGCTTTCACTGTATATTTTTTTTAATATCACTTAATTAATACAAATGCCTGGTCTTTACCTAGTATGACAGGCAATGGGTTTTATTGTATAAACATATTTAGTGGCAAAAGCTGTAGGTGAAAAAGAAGGAAAACAAATAGTTTTTCTTTTCCCAAGGTTACCAGGTCACAGGGTACATTTATGCGATGCTTGAGCTAAAACTTATTCCTTTCTTTTCTGGCCCTCGTATTAGAAGATTAATGTAACAAACATTTAAAAAGTGCTTATTATGTAAAAGGCACTGTTTTACACTTAACAAATAGGATTTTATTAATCCTACTACATCAGTCAGGGTTCAACCAGAAGACAGAAATCACACAGTGATTTGAGTAGTGAAAGTAAAATATAAAGCATTAATGAGCATAACAAGGGATTGAAGTAATGAGCGACGGGCTAGTATGAAGTAAGTGAAGTGAAAGTCGCTCAGTCGTGTCGGACTCTTTGCGACCCCATGGACTGTACAGTCCATGGAATTCTCCAGGCCAAAATACTGGAGTGGGTAGCTTTTCCCTTCTCCAGGGGATCTTCCCAACCCAGGGATCGAACCTAGGTCTCTCACATTGCAGGTGGACACTTAACCAGCTGAGCCACAAGGGAAGCCCAGTATGAAGTAAAGAGAACTCTAAAAAAAGTATAGGCTTAGCAAATGCAGGAGGTGTCACTATCCCCAGGCTAAGAGAGCTCCCAAGATAGAAATAAACCTGAAAGTGGGTCTCCCCACCCAAGATCTAGACCTCTGGTGTGGCCATGGCACGCTGAGTGGCAGACAAGATACCAGCATGCTCCACTGGTGGGACCTGCTCAGAATTCATCCTCTGGGGCTACTGGTGTTGCTAGCTGCTACACACTGCAGAAGCTGGGTGTTGGAAAACAGAGTTCATTCTCTACAAAAGCCGGCTACTGGAAAGACCACAAGCAGGGAGCCTGATGAATGAGACAAGCTGGAAGTGGGAGGAAAACCCCTTCCTTTTCCAGCGACTCTCTTTTGCCCTCTAATGATGGTGCTTAGCATCAGGCCCACTGGCAAAGGAGAAATATTTAAAGGGCCATCTCCATTTGTGCAGAGCAGGCAACAAAGGTTGAATTTGAAGCTTTGAGGAAATAGATTGATGATTGGAACACCTTTCACTAGTTCTGTGAGATAGGAACTGCTGTTATTTTAGTACCCATTTTACAGATGTAGAAACTGAGACGCAGAAAGGTAAAACAGCTTGCCCAAGGAGGGTCACATGGGCATTGAGTAAAGCCAAGATCTGAATCCTTGTATTTTTGGTTCTGGCATTTTACTCTAAATTACTCCCCTATGAAGCCTCTGTGTTACTTTCCCTCCTGTAATGCATATTCAGCATTATCTCATGGCTTCACTATACTCCAATTTGATGACATAATGTCATTATATAAAATCCTTAAACTTTAGCACAGAGTTGTGGCTCTTCTCCTGCTGGTTTTCCATGTTTCTTCAGTTTTTTCCTAATTCTATATATCCAAACCAAACCTCAAGTCTCTTCCCTTTTAACATTTCCTGTTGTGTATGAGGGCTTCCCTGGTGGCTCAGACGGTAAAGAGTCTGACTGCATGTTCGATCCCTAGGTCGGGAAGATCCCCTGGAGATGGAAATGGCAACCCCCTCCAGGATCCTTGCCTGGAGAATTCCATGGATAAGAGGAGCATGGTGGGCTACATGGGGTTGCAAAGAGTTAGACATGACTGAGCAATTAAAACTTCACTTTAGTTGTGTTTGAGGGAGAAAATGTGAAAGAGCAGGCTGTGGTCTCTATATCTATGCATTTCTATTGTCTGTTTTCTGCTTTCTGTCTCACTACCCAGGTGCAGGCCCATCCAACCTATTACTTGACTGTGAACATGGCCAGCCTGCCAGTACGTCTATCACCAATCAGAGGGCCAGTTCACTTTGAACACCATCACCATGTTAGCTTTCATGAAGAGCAGCTTTGGTTGTATCACCACCCTCCTCTGTCACCTCCAGTGGTTCCTCAGGCTCTACCCTGTTAAAGCACATTCCCGCAGTTCAGCCTGCAAGGCCCTCTGTGCTCTAATCCCGACCAACCAACTCTTCAGGCCTAAACCTCCTGTCTTCTTATAGCACTGGTTCTCATAGCTGAAGGGGCTATTACGTGTTCCTCTAACTTTGAGTCCTGCCTTCATCCTTTGTCTCCGGTATACATTTTGCTGGAAGATTTTTTGCCCAGTGGCATGAGTCCAATCCCACCGCATCTCAGAATCATCTCAGAAGCTGGTCCTCCAACAAAGCCTTTCCTATTTTCAAATAATCTTTTTCTCCTTTTAAGCTCAAGAGTACTATATTCTTCTCATATCATACCTTTTTAGGATAGCAATATTGTTCTTGATCTCTACCCTACTATTAGGTAACAAGGTCCTTGAAGGCAGGGGCAAATTTCACTAACTTTTCTTTCTTGTATCTGTGTATCTATGTATTTATCTATCTACCCATCATTTACCTATCATTCATCCAGCTATCTATGTATCTCTGTATGTATCTATCTAACTGATTGTATTTCTTTTGTTAAAAAAAGTATTGATTTCTTTATTTTTTGTTGTGCTGGGTTTTTGTTGTTGCATGGGCTTTATCTGGTTGTAGCGAGCAGGGGCTACTGTTCATTGTGATGCTTTCTCTTCTCATTGCAGTGGCTTCTCTTGCTGTGGAGCACAGGTTCTAGGCATGAGGGCTTCAGTAGTTGTGGCCCCCAGGCTCTAGAGCATAGGCTCAATAGTTGTGGCTCACGGGCTTAAGTTGCCCTGTGGCATGTGGAATCTTCTAGGACCAGGGATTGAACTCATGTTTCCTGCATTGGCAGGTGTATTCTTTACCATTGAGCCACTGCTGCTGCTGCGGCTAAGTCGCTTCAGTTGTGTCTGACTCTGTGTGACCCCATAGACGGCAGCCCATCAGGCTCCCCCATCCGTGGGATTCTCCAGGCAAGAACTCTGGAGTGGGTTGCCATTTCCTTCTCCAATGCAGGAAAGTGAAAAGTGAAAGTGAAGTCACTCAGTCCTGTCCGACTCTAGGGAAGCCTTGATTGTATTTCTTGAGATCAAGAAATACAGTCTGGTTATGGGGTCGCAGAGAGTCGGACACAACTGAGCGACTGAACTGAACTGAACTAGCTTCATGAGACTCAGTTAGACTTGGCATCAGATTTGCTTTAGGAGGATGTAGAAAGGAGACACAAGTATGTCCAGCAGCAGCATCACAGAAGCTGCAGCCATTCAGATGCAATTTCTGTTTCCTAGTCATTGATGAGCCATTTCTATCTCAAGATTAATAGTAAATGAATGGAGAGCAAGGTGTATCAGGGAAATCAATTGTTCTGGGGTTTACCTGCTTAGCCCCTATTTAGCTCCAAAAGGATCAAAGACATTCTGTAGCATGGTATCCTGAACATAGTAAGAGATTAAAAACTTTAACTTTTAATTTTATGTCATTTTGGATTAGATTTTTGGTTTTGCTCTGCATTTGTAAATCAATTTTCCTGCTTATAAGCAGAAGGCTGGTCCTCTGAGCCTCTGCTACCTGTGTTTCTGTCTATATATTCCCTTACTTACCTGTTTTAAATTCCTAACCTCATTTAGGAACCTTCAAATAGATCTTCAAAACTTTCCTACTGACCTGGGATCATTTTCATTGCTAACAACCTGCTTGATCCTTGAAGGCTTGTCTTAGCCTCCTCTTCAGCTCCAGGTCCTTATTGTTTGTTGTGATTAGCCCCAGAGTCACCTGAGTGGCCAAAACAGTCATTTATGAGCAATACAGCATTAGAATACCTGCATCTAGGAAGAAATAACAGAGCTCAACATTGCAGGTTGGATTCCTAACCACTCAGCAGAAGTTTCTGGTGGAAGTCAGATACATAAGAAAAAATAGTTTTAAAATCACACTTTTCATATTAATAAACTCTAGAGATATATTATTCTCCAGAATAATATATTGTTAGATAATTTTCATAAAACTTTGTAAAACGTGCACTTTTAGTGTCCACTGGGTTTCCCATGGGACTCTTCAAAGATTTCATTTTGCACTAAAGTTTTGCATACACTAAACATTCAACAGCTGTTAGGTGAATATTGTGTAAGATACACAGTATCTTTGTTCTCAATTATTAGAAATCTCACTGTTTGCTAGAAAACTAAGTTTGAAGAGCAGGCAAATATCTCTGTATGATAGCTTATGGTGAACGGAGTTGGATTCGTGATCTCCAAAGAAGAGAATTTAGCTTCAGGACAAGAGACAAGGCTTGATCACTCAGAGCTTTTGTGTAGCAAGAGTTTTATTAAAGTATAGCAAGGGACAGAGAAAGCTTCTGACATCGACATCAGAAGGGGACAGAGAGAGCCCCAGTCTTAGTCTTTCAGTTGGTTGCTTACAATAGAAAGGTCTTACCAGACCCACTCCCACAACATAACAAGATAACAAGATTAGTCAGGTTTCTGTTAAGAAGGAGAAACATGTCCTCGGGCAAGATACATTGCTGTTATATACTCATTAGTACAGAGCTTAAGCAAAAACATGCCCTTGAGCAAGATGAGTTGTTTTGTTGTGTAATCATTAGTTCAGTTCAGTCGCTCAGTCCTGTCCCACTCTTTGTGACCCCATGAATCGCAGCACGCCAGGCCTCCCTGTCCATCACCATCTCCCAGAGTTCACTCAAACTCACGTCTATCGAGTCAGTGATGCTGTCCAGCCATCTCATCCTCTGTTGTCCCCTTTTCCGCTTGCCCCCAATCCCTCCCAGCATCAGAGTCTTTTCCAATGAGTCTTTTCCTCTTCGCATGAGGTGGCCAAAGTACTGGAGTTTCAGCTTTCGCATCATTCCCTCCAAAGAACACCCAGGGCTGATCTCCTTCAGAATGGACTGGTTGGATCTCCTTGCAGTCCAAGGGACTGTCAAGAGTCTTCTCCAACACCACAGTTCAAAAGCATCAATTCTTCAGTGCTCAGCTTTCTTCACAGTCCAACTCTCACATCCATACGTGACCACTGGAAAAACCATAGCCTTTACTAGACAGACCTTTGTTGGCAAAGTAATGTCTCTGCTTTTCAATATGCTATCTAGGTTGGTCATAACTTTTCTTCCAAGGAGTAAGTGTAATCATTAGCTCTGTGCTTAAAGAAGGTTGGACTTCCCTGGTGGCTCAGATGGTAAAGCATCTGCCCACAATGCGGGAGACCCTGGTTCAATCTCTAGGTCAGGAAGATCTCCTAGAGAAGGAAATGGCAACCCACTCAGAAAGAAATGGCAACTCATCCAGTATTCTTGCCTGTAAAATCCCATGGACAGAGGAGCCTGGTAGGCTACAGTCCATGGGATTTTACAGGCAAGAATACTGGATGGGTTGCCATTTCCTTCTCCAGGGGATCTTAAAGAAAGTTAGTCTTATAATAAATAGATTGTTGTGGTAACAACTCAGAGCTTAAGGAAAAACCATCTTATGTGACTAAGATGAAGGAAAGTATATAAAAAAAATGTCCCTTTCTCCTCCTTGAGGGCCCTGGACTGCTTATCAACCTACCTAAGAAGGAGAAGGGGACGGCAGAGGATGAGATGGCTGGATGGCATCACTGACTCGATGGACGTGAGTTTGAGTGAACTCCGGGAGTTGGTGATGGACAGGGAGGCCTGGCGTGCGGCGATTCATGGGGTCGCAAAGAGTTGGACATGACTGAGCGACTGAACTGAACTGAACTGAAGAATTACCTCTCATATGTACAAGGTCTTAACAAGGTGATTAGCCTTCTCCTTGAGGACATGTGCCTTTTTCAAGCAGTCCTGGTGCACAGAGAGCACTGTTTCTCAGCCTCAATGTGTGTACAGACGGCTTCCCACACACATTAAAAATGCAGCTTTCTGGGATCTCATCCCCAGCCGTTTTGGATTCAGTTCTGGAAATGGACCCAGGCAGCTGCACTTTTACAGCATCCAGTGTGATTCTACGCATGTAGTGTGAGGACAGCACTTTAAGAATACTAAAGTCGCCTCTAGAGTTGATGACCAAGTATTTTAACAGTTTTTGAGGTGCTTTCTGGGTTGACTTCCGAAACATCACTTAGGAGTTGTGATTTTCAGAAACAGTCTTCTCAAAGTGCAATTTACATGGCATCAGCTTCATCTAATCGTAGTGGACAAGCCTATATTTTAGCACATTTGCTGAGCTGTGCAACTATTATGATGATTGTCATCTCTTTGCCTTTGCTTGGGTTGATCTAACACTCAGTCTATCATGCCAGTTGATGACAATGTATACAGTACAGTTTCTTGTTTGGAAGTCAGCTAAGTGCTTTGGGACAATCGTAAAGTCAAAAGATCCAAGTCTGAGCTGTGTTTCCATCACCCAGTTGCCCTAAGCTCTAGGGCAAGGGACATGGCCTTTCTGGGTCTTAATCACCTCATTTATAAAAATGGAGATAATGTTACTTAATCTCTCTTCCTTATGGCTCTTGTGAAAATTAAATGTGAGAAGGTATTTGGAGTGTAATTTGTAAGTAAAATATTTAATCAATGAGTACCTGCCTTTGGTTGCTTAATTACTGATCCAGGAAGTGAAGAGACATTAATGAGTAAGACAAACAATCTCCCTGAACAGATAGTAAGGAAAATGAGTACAGTTCTATGAGGGAATATAATAAAAAACATTTTGACTTGAGTGGGCAGTGAGGAGTCTGTGCAAGGAAGGCAGGAAGGTTTTACCCAGGAAGGTAATGTGTGAGATGAAAGCTGACAGGTGAATTAGCACTCACTCAGCAAGGGAATGATGGTGCTAGCATTCTGGGTGGAAGAAATGGGGCACATTGTGGCAGAAGGTACACTGTACATTTGAAGGATGTGAACAAATGCTGTGGCAGCTGGAGGGAGAAGGTGGTGCCCGGGAGCAGGCCGCAGACCCCGCTGTGCTCTGCAGGGCATGTAAAGGTGCAGGACCTGGTCCCTAAAGGATGTTAAGCGCAATAGCAGTTGTTTTTGTGATGTAACCAGATTCGCATTTCTAGCACCTGCTCTGGTAGGATTAATGGGGAGTGGAGGGAGGGCAGAGGATGCCAGAAGGCCAATTTGGAAGCTATTGCAACAGTTTAGATGAGAGACATGGGCTAAAGTCTAGGTCTGTGGCAGACCTAGAGAGATGCTGGTGTATTAGAAATACATTTAGGGTATGAGATAGATTGGATATGGCTACAGAGTATATTTGGAAGGGGCTTCCCTGTGGCTCAGATGGTAGAGAGTCTGTCTGCATTGCAGGAGACCTGGGTTTGATCCCTCGGTTGGGAAGATCCCCTGGAGAAGGAAATGGCAGCCCACTCCAGTATTCTTGCCTGGAGCCTGAATAGAGGAGCCTGGAGGGCTATAGTCCATGGGGTCGCGATGAGTTGGACATGACTGAGTGACTAACACTAAATAACTAACTATATTTGGGAGATATGTAGAGGGTAGTGTGCCTGGATGACACTTAGATTTCTGACTAGCATAATCAAATAGTGGTGGTTCATCAGTAGGATATGAAACATTACAAGGACAAAGTGTTTGAAGGTGAACGGGAATCTCTTGAGTGTACGTAAAGCACTCAGCACTATGTCTGATGGTCAGTGAATGGTAGCCGCAGTGAGGATCGTGATGATGTTAAGATGCCTTCAAGGCATCTTAGTGAATATCTTGAGCAGTAATGAGCTATACAAATGTTGGTTATTACTATTATTTTGGTCATAAAACATGGCAAGCCCTATATTAATTCATGTTTTAATTTCTTTAACTTATACTTCAAAATTACTTATAATTTTGATTATAAGTTGATCAAAGCCCCAAAGATATAAAGGTTGGATTTTACTGTATTAAATAGGAGCCCATGTTTCATAATCTTCCAAGTTTATTGATTGAAACTGAAAGCTTCAACTAGATCATTCCTCAGAGCTCCTCTAGGGAGTGTTACATTAGAAAGATAACAGCAGGCTTGTAAATTAGTACAGTTTACCAACCCACAAGCATTTGTCACTTCTCCCCTCCTCATGAGAGAACAGAAGGGAAATAAGCAGTCTTTCCTCAGAGTGCCTCCTGCCTCATGATTTGTTTGGCATAAATTGCTACCTGCCTTGTGGCTGGGAAGTTAGCTAATTTAAAGGCTGAATGAGAAAGCTCTGAAAACAGCCAGAGTGTTCTATTGAAGTCGATGGCCAGTCAATAGGGAAAAAGGAGAATAAGCTGATTAATGATGAAATCAGGAACACCCTTTAAAAAGGATCCTTAGGCTTTGCCAAGCTGATTTAAGTGGATCTCGTATCACTAGTAACCTGGTGCCCATCCAAAGTTTCTGATTTCAACTTTAGACAGTTCTCAGTATCTCATTATTAAATCAGGACTAACATTTTTTCAGTGGAACAATACTCAGATAATTGTGATGCATTTTTTTTTTATTGTAAATTTAGTTGTCTCTCTACCTGTGAAGCAAAATTATAATTAGATGAATACTTGCTTATTTACAGGTGTATTTCGACTCAGGAGAAAATCTAGATGTGTTCAGCTAACAAACCCAGATTGCAGAGGGCGCCTGGAGTTAGTGGTTCCTTGGTGTCTGATCTAGGTTAGCATTTTGATTGCTTCATTCATTGTGTGGCATTGCCATGTTGAGTTCCATAAGCTTTGCTATTCTCATCAGTGAAATGGAAATGATGATAATATTTCCTCTCTCAAAGGAAAATTTCCAGAATTAAATGAAGCAAATATCTACAAAATGCTCTGAATGGTGCCTGACACTTGAAAGAGTCCTAACTCCATTTGGGCTGCTGTAACAAAATACCACAGACTGTCATATAAACAACAGGAATTTGTGTCTGTGGTTCTGGAGGCTGGGGAAGTCCAAGATCAGAGCTCTGGCATGTTTAGTGTGTGATCAGGACCCACTTTCTGACTCATAGATGGCCGTCTTCTGTGTTCTCACATGGTGGATGGTGCGAGGGAGCTCTGGAGTCTCTTAAATAAGGACACCAATCCCATTCATGGGGGCTTTACCTTTAAGACCTAATCAGCTCCCAAAGGCCCCACCTCCAAATCCTCTCACATTGTGGACTAGGTTTCAACATATGAATTTTGAAGGAACACAAACATTCAGTCTGTTTCAGTAAGCCTTCATTCACAGAGGGCTATGCTTACAAGTCTCTATCTAGATTAATATGGTGAGAGAGAATGTCAATATATTTCTCCACCAGTGGGTGAGCACAGTGAATGGTCTGAGCCACACAAAAAGAAGTTGTTCTTCACTTGTGAGACCTCATATTGGCTCAACATTTGTCTTGTAAACATCTAATGTCTAGTGTGAATCCTGCAGGCAGAGGCTCCCTATCTCTCTCTAACCCCAGTGTCTGACCCCATGTGCCATGTAGGGTCAATCAATGTACATTGTGTAAATAAATAATAGTACAGTGATTTGTAGGCTTTTCATTGGTTCTCAAGTCTCTGTGGAAGGGAGAAGGCAGGGTCTTCTAAAAGGAAATGAATCAATCTGAGGTTGTTAATAACATTCCCATTGTCATTTGAGGAGGTGGGGGATATACAGAAGCAATGGCACTGGATCTGTGGCAAAAGAGAAAACTAATTCTTATAAAACAATGTCTTATAACACAAACACAATCCCAACAAGTGAGGTCTGAAAAAAACAGTTCCATTTTGGGGGATATTTCCTTGTTTTAGAACCAGAATCACCTGAAATAGCATAAAGCACCATGAAATAGTCCAAAGAGTTGCAAAGCATCAGACATAACTGAGCAATTAAGCTCACATGCATGCACCATGAGACAAAAATTCCAACACTGCATAATTTTGATATCTTTGTTAAATTGTATTATCCATTAGCACGTGGCTGCTGAGTCCACTGTTGACCAGCCTGATATGAACTACAAAACTTACATATACTATTTAAGAATTAAAATGTTGATTCCACAGGGTTATTGAAAAATCTGTCAATGTGATTTAATATTGCAAGATGAAGTTAATTTTAGAAGGCATTCTGTATAATTTGAGTAGCTTAATTCCCCATTAATAAAAATGCTTTGGTGTCTAGGATAAACCCTTTGCTTTGGAGAAACATGTTTATTTTCCAAAGATGGTGTCAACTTGTGCCCTTTTGTAGACAGTGCATCATACATGGAGTGTCTTTTTCTCTCTTTTCTCTTTTCTGTCTCTGAGGGCAAACATCTTTGTTTGCTGAGGGTCTGCAGTAATTAGAGTTACCCTTAGGAAACTGGTGGAGGACCTGATTCTCCCCATTATATTCCCTCTCCATTTCCTGCCTGTGGGGTTTGTAAGGGAACTTGTAAGGGTCTGCTGTGGGTAGAAGCTTGTGTTTTATTTAAGGGGAAGAGATTTAGTGAAACAGAACCAGGAAAGCTGGGCATGAAATGTCTCCTTGGTGTGACCTGAGTTTCTTTCATTGTTTGTAACCATGAGCTTCACTGATACCAGTGGAGTAGTTAACACATGTTCCAACAAAAGCGAAACCAGTCTCATCAATGCCTTTGTGTGTTGACGAACAGGAAGTATGGGGAACGCCGTTTTATCATGTAGCCGAGAATTAGCAATGATTATTTCTTCTGAAAGCATCTGCTTAATGATAGCTCTTTCAAACTCCATCAGAAAGGAGTTAGAGAAAAATCTGTAGTTATAAATCTTGCACTGAAGGGTTCCATATAGATGCTTACTATTTCTGAATCACCAGCTCTGAGCTGTGTTCAAACTTTAGGGTGCTTATCACAGACTCTGACAGTTGGACCATGTGTCAAGCACTGCTCTTTGTGGTGTTCCTGCATAGGCTGGGCTGGGAAAGCATTTATAAACAAAAAGCCCAGTGGAGGGCGGGGTGGGGCTGAAATCCAGGTGTGACCCAAGGGTAGTCTTGTGAGGCAAGAACCATAAACTTGACATTTTGCCTCCTTCTGCCCTTGAAACAACTATTTATAAGTCAGTGATGAATATAATCATAATCTTTTTAGTAATTCCTAGTGTTTTTTAATATAGAAAAATAATGAGGCTATTTTCATAAGCATTATTTCATATAATTATTACAATTACTCTATTGAGGTAATCATCATTCTCATCTCACAGGTGACAAAATCAAGGTTCAGAGAGGTTGAGACATTTGTCTATAGTAGAATCTGGACTTAAATCCAGGCGTTATTTTTTCCTCATATTTTGCACATACAATTCCAGCATTAGCCCCACTAAAATATAGGATTAGAGGGAAATGCATAGTACTTTGAAAGTTTTTGAAGTTTGACAATTGAAGAAATATTAAAATTTGGTTGTAGGTAGGGTGAGAAGTATGGGAACAAAAGCATGGAAAACCTGCTCCTTTTCTGGTAATTATTCCTGGGTCAGGAATATCCACTGAAGAAGGGACAGGCTACCCACTCCAGTATTCTTGGGCTTCCCTGGTGGCTCAGCTGGTAAAGAATCCGCCTGCAATGTGGGAGACCTGAGTTTGATCCCTGGGTTGGGAAGATCCCCTGGAGAAGGAAAAGGCTGCCCAGCCCAGTATTCTGGCCTGGAGAATTCATGGACTATTCCATGGGGTTGCAAAGAGCAGGACATGACTGAGCGACTTTCACATGCTCATAAAATATAGAGGTATGTAACTTTAAAAGATACCTGTATATGCATATATTCATATATGTATGTATTTATATTATACCCACTATTAATATTTATTTTAAATATTCTGTTACAAGGTCAAGCTGAGGGACTAGCATAAATGTAAGATGCTTGTTACTCTTAGCTGGAGCTATGCCGCTGCTGCCTCGCTTCAGTCGTGTCCGACTCTGTGCGACCCCAGAGACGGCAGCCCACCAGGCTCCCCCGTCCCTGGGATTCTCCAGGCAAGAGCACTGGAGTGGGTTGCCGTTTCCTTCTCCAGTGCATGAAAGCGAAAAGTGAAAGTGAAGTCGCTCAGTCATGTCCGACTCTTAGCGACCCCGTGGACTGCAGCCTGCCGGGTTCCTACGTCCATGGGATTTTCCAGGCAAGAGTGCTGGAGTGGGGTGCCATCGCCTATAGTCTCTCAATAAACACTTGCCTTCTGGCTTCAATTCATTTCAGTTTGAACTTCTGAACCCTTACATTGGAAGGTTCCATTTATTTTGTCATGGGATCTTAGGAATGAATACCTGTAGTTTGCTGGTACTGGTTTGATCTTTGACTCCCTGACCTTGGATCAGTAAAGGAGAGGGTGCAGTAGATGTTCCTAACTGTGCAAATGAACCTTATTTTAAGTAGAGCAACTTTGGTTGTAACTGGGATCTAAAAAAGAAATCAGACTCGGTTTATAATTACAGAGAAATCCTCTGAAGAATACATTGTGTACAGCATTAAACAATGGTTCCAAACCTTAGATAACAGATGAAAATGGGGCATTATGAATACCTCATTTATGGGTCTTTGCTATTTTATCAGGCTTTGTGTTGGTGACTTGCTGAGTTAATTCCTATAGAGTTTATCTCCTTTTCTGTAGAGCCTATTACTCTTCTGTCAGAGTCTGCCAACCACCGTTTTGCATTTCCTTCTTAAGTGTAGAAACTGCCCTGCCTATGCATATTGTTCTGGCCTTTGATTTCAGGTTTTTGCTGTGAGTGGCCTTGGGTCTAATGGCCCCTGGCACCCTGCCCCTTCTCTCAGATGTGAAGCTATTGTGTGCAGAGTAGGCTGATCACTCATTCAATCAGAGACCTTGAAATGTCTCCTTCATTTTATAAGGATTGGAGAGGAACAGACTAATGGGCACAGGGGTTGCGGGGGAGGGAACAACTCTGACCACTGTACCCACAGGGTTTGAGGAAGACCCTTCCATCTCTACCTGACTCTCTTGGCCCCAGAGAACTGGTGGGCTATATGCCACTTTCACCAACATAACACAGCTAATAACATTTATTTCTGTTTTGGTGCTGAATTAGATGCTTAGCTTCAAAGCCTCACGCAGCAGGTTTGGAGACCCTGCTGAAGATTCTGGCACCATTTCAGTCTAGCGCAGGCAGCTTCAATAAGACATAGGCCAGGGGACTGATTTAAAGGCACATTTCCTTGTATCAAGGTTGACTGAAAGAAAGTAGCCACCAGGAGGTTCTGACGGCCCAGGAATTGGTGACCCTGCCTTGGCAGCTCTGGCCTTTGGAGCCCAGCCAGGGCAGGCGTTGGAGATGAGTCTCACCAACAGCTGCAGATGCCACGGCTCAGGATGCATAATCCAAAGCTTGACAGCTGCCAAACTAGCCCCCCGAGTGCCTGAATGTGTTGGCTCTTCTGAAGGAGATGACAGGAAGGAACCAGAGGGACCGCCATGGCTCCTTTCCAAATACAGCATTAAAGGGAAGCCAGGGGAACATTACAATTTCCTCTGTATTTTAAGAAGCACAGGAATCATATAATAATCTTAACCCAATGTATTGCTATCATACCTAGAGGAGGATGTGAGCTAAATCCTGTACATTTTTGTGACCCTTTTCAGTTTTTAGAGCATTCGTTGATTCAATCAGTTGACAATCCTTTATTAAATGCTTACTCCATGGTCAGCAGCAAGAATACGGAGGTTGGATAAAAGTATAGTAACTTACTTTCAGGTGGTGTTTCTCAGACTTTATAACTCAGCCTACTTAGGAGGGGCTGGAGATTCTGTGGCTCACCAATTCCAGCCTCTTCCTCCTTCCAGAGGTAGAAAATTTCAGAGGGTGATTATGATGAATTGACGTAGGATTCCTAAAATACACAGGCTAATATTTGAATCATAACATCTAGTCTAGTGATGTAGAAACTACCTTATTTTGTGTGTCAGTTTCTCAAGGCTGCCATAGCAAAGTACTACATCCTGAGTGGCTTAAACAGCAGAAGTAATTGTCTCATCGTTCTGGAGGCTAGAAGTCTAAAATCAAGATGTCAGTAGAGTTGGTCCTGTCTTAGAGTTGGGAGGAAGGAGCTATTCACGGACTCTCTCTTTGGTTTAAATGACCATCTTTGCTCTGTGTCTCTTCACATTGTCTTCCTTCTGTGTGTTTTCTGTGTCCAAATTTCCCCCTAAGGACACCAGTCATATTAGATTAGGACCCAGCCTAGTGACTTCATCTTAAAATTACATCTGTAAAGACCCTGTCTCCAAATAAAGTCACATTCAGCTCTATGGGGGAGAGGAATTTCCCAGGCAAGAATACTGGAGTGGGTTGCCATGCCAGCCTCCAGGGGATCTTCCCGACCCAGGGACTGAACCCAGGTCTGTTGTGTCTCCTGCATTGACAGGTGGGATCTTTACCACTAGCCCCACGTGGGAAGCCCATGGATTTGGAGTGTACACAATTAAACCTAAAACCCTTCACATCTCGCCTGTTCTCAGTTCCTTCTGTTTCTTATATTACTTGTTGTTCAGTCACTCAGTTGTGTCCGACTCTTAGCGACTCCATGGATGGCAGCGCACCAGGTTTCTCTGTCCATCACCATCTTCCACAGTTTGCTCAAACTCATGTCCATTGAGTCAGTGATGCCATCTTATATTACTAGACTGAAGATAACGTGTTGCTTCTCCCTCTTAGGTCCTCTTCCTCTCCAGATAATTACTGACTTTAATATTGACAAAACTTGTGTATTAATTATTACCATTCTCATTTCTAAGGATGACTCACAGAGGTCCAGTAGCATCTCAAAGGCTCCACAATAAATATCAGGCTTGGAGTTCAGTCTTAAGCTTTGGAATCTTATCTGCTCTGCTGAAAAATGGTTAAAGGAAATAGAGGAATCCTTCCCTAGATACCACCTCAAGGTGGTAAATAAAACCTCACTTTCCCTTTTTGCTGCTCACGTGATTGTGGATTTTCAAAGGTTATAGGGTATATGGGTTAGCTGGGTAGGACCGGCCATCTCTTTGGTGTTTTACCCTGTCAGCTGTGATCCAGACAAACATGCTGCAAGGCAGCACGTCAAGAACTCCAGTTCCACGCTGCTCTGTTTCCCCTCAGGGGAACGTCCACCTTGGTCCACCTCCTCCCCATCTGCTCCTCTCCCCTGGCTACAAGTCATTGGTTCAGTTGAGATGACATAAAACAGATTACACACTCTAAGGGAAATTTACATTACTGTCTTATTTTCCCAATGTTTTACAGTCAGTTTAATTCATATGGCCCATATGTCCTCTGTCCCACACAGAAGCAGCTGCATACATAGCACCTCCTGTCTCTTTCCAGGAACATCAGGATACACAGAACGCTGCAGAAAGTGATGTGTATACACACACACCACAATAGATAGCGAGAGCAAGAGGGAGACAGAAAGAGAGAGAGATGCTTTACAGTTTTCAAAATGCTTGCCAGACAAAATGACCTTTTCCTAGTTTCTGATCTAGCTCTGGGCTGCAAATGTTTCCCATAAGGGACCAATTTTGAGTGAGGCAAAAAAGTCTGCATTTCTGGGCAGATGTTTGTCTAGGTGGGAGGTGGGGTAAATAAGAGAACAGTTCTGCAGAACTCCCACTAGTCTGTGTGATTCTGCTTCATCATCATCAATTAATATTTATTGAGTCATAGATCATGGGGCACATGGCACTGTATGCTGTTCCGAAGGGTAATATTTTATTTCCTGCCATGGGATCCTGGAGAGTTGCTACATTTCACAGCTAAATGGTAGATATTTTTGAACAGTTGGTTAAAGGGACTCATTTATATATTCATTTATAAAATTACCTTGCAGTCTTGGGAATCAAGAGAAACCTTTTATGAATATGTATCATTTTTAGCTGATTATCACAGAGAGGAAATAAAATGTATATATTACAGTAAAAGCTAGCTTTTCTTTTTTTTTTTTTTTCTGCTAAAAGTATAGAAAAAACCCCCAGCTTATTAGCTCCATATTACTCTTTGCCCAGGTGTTCTAAAGTGGTTTAGGTAAGACCTGATACATATTTGGAATCATTGCTGAAGTGTGTTTATTGCAGGTGATAGCATCTCTTCCCTTTGAACAGTAGGGAAAACTGAGACATTAAGCACTTTAATGATGTCCATAAACTAACTTATGGAACATGGATCTCATCACATAGACCCTCCAAGTCAGGGCAAGTTGAATAAAATATAAAATTTCCTTTGTTGTGGCCCAGGAGTTGCTTGTTGACTCTATAGTTTTATCTCCCTGTAAATCCTCCCCTCTTCCATTCTTATCCCAGCCTTTCTGCCTCCTCACCCACTCAGCCACTCACACGCTCGTACACATGGGCCCTTGCCAAGCTGGACTATTCACTACCTTCTGGTGTAGTCATATATTGTCCTGCCACCAAAGCTTTGCTTTTATTGTTTTCTCATCTGTAACTCCAAGCTCTTGGTTAAATCTTGGGCATCTTTCAGTTCAGTACAGTTGCTCCAACGTGTCCAACTCTTTGTGACCCCATGGTCTGCAGCACAGCTGGCTTCCCTATCCATCACCAACTTCTGTAACTTGCTCAAACTCATGTCTATTGAGTCGATGATGCCATCCAACCATCTCATTCTCTGTCGTCCCCTTCTCCTTCTGCCTTCAATCTTTCCCAGCATCAGGGTCTTTTCTAAGGAGTCAGTTCTTTGCATCAGGTAGCCAAAGTATTGGAGTTTCAGCTTCAGCATTAGTCCTTCCAATGAATATTCAGGACTGATTTCCTTTAGGACTGACTGGTTTGATCACCTTGCAGTCCAAGGGACTGTCAAGAGTTTTCTCCAACACCACAGTTCAAAAGCATCAATTCTTCAGCACTCAGCTTTCTTTATGGTCCAACTCTCACATCCATACATGACTACTGGAAAAACCATAGCCTTGACTAGACAGACCTTTGTTGGCAAAGTAATATCTCTGCTTGCTCAAAATTCTCCAAGCCAGGCTTCAGCAATACATGAACGGTGACCTTCCAGATGTTCAAGCTAGTTTTAGAAAATGCAGAGGAACCGGAGATCAAATTGCCAACATCTGCTGGATCATGGAAAAAGCAAGAGAGTTCCAGAAAAATATCTATTTCTGCTTTACTGACTATGCCAAAGCCTATGACTGTGTGGATCACAATAAACTGTGGAAAATTCTGAAAAAGATGGGAATACCAGACAACCTGACCAGCCTCTTGAGAAACCTACATGCAGGTCAGGAAGCAACAGTTAGAACTGGACCTGGAACAACAGACTGGTTCCAAATAGGAAAAGGAGTACGTCAAGGCTGTATAATGTCACCCTGCTTATTTAACTTATATGCAGAGTATGTCATGAGAAACACTGGGCTGGAGGAAGCACAAGCTGGAATCAAGATTACCAGGAGAAATATCTATAACCTCAGATATGCAGATGACACCACCATTATGGCAGAAAGTGAAGAGGAACTAAAAAGCCTCGATGAAAATGAAAGAGGAGAGTGAAAAATTTGGCTTAAAACTCAACATTCAGAAAACTAAAATCATGACATCTGGTCCCATCACTTCATGGGAAATAGATGGGAAACAGTGGAAACAGTGTCAGTCATTATTTTTTGGGGCTCCAATATCACTGCAGATGGTGATTGCAGCCATGAAATCAAAAGATGCTTACTTCTTGGAAGGAAAGTTATGACCAGCGTAGACAGCATATTAAAAAGCAGAAGCATTACTTTGCCAACAAAGCTCCGTCTAGTCAAGGCTATGGTTTTTCCTGTGGTCATGTATGAACGTGAGAGTTGGACTGTGAAGAAAGCTGAGTGCCGAAGAATTGATGCTTTTGAACTGTGGTGTTGGAGAAGACTCTTGAGAGTCCCTTGGACTGCAAGGAGATCCAACCAGTCCATTCTGAAGGAGATCAGCCCTGGGTGTTCATTGGAAGGACTGATGCTAAGGCTGAAACTCCAGTACTTTGGCCACCTCATGAGAAGAGTTGACTCATTGGAAAAGACTGATGCTGGGAGGGATTGGGGGCAGGAGGAGAAGGGGACCACAGAGGATGAGATGGCTGGATGGTATCACTGACTGGATGGACATGAGTTAGAGTGAACTCCAGGAGTTGGTGATGGACAGGGAGGCCTCGTGTGCTGCGATTCATTGGGGGGGCGCATAGAGTGGGAGATGACTGAGCGACTGAACTGAACTGAACTGAGGTTTGTCATAGCTTTTCTTCCAAGGAGCAAGTGTCTTTTAATTTCATGGCTGCAGTCACCATCTGCAGTGATTTTGGAGCCTCCCAAATTAAAGTTTCCATGGTTTCCATGGTTCCACTCTTTCCATGGTTTCCCCATCTATTTGTCATGAAGTGATGGGGCCAGGTGCCATGATCTCAGTTTTTTGAATGTTGTGTTTTAAGCCAACTTTTTCACTCGTCTCTTTCACTTTGGGCATCTTTAGAGCACCACTCAAATCCCACAGGTTCTCAAGGCCTGTTTCATACCCCTTTCTTCCATTATTAGTAAGCTCTCTTTTTTTTAATTATCTTTTTAAAATTATCTTTTAAGATAA
Organism: Budorcas taxicolor; assembly: GCF_023091745.1. Lineage (NCBI taxonomy): Eukaryota > Metazoa > Chordata > Mammalia > Artiodactyla > Bovidae > Budorcas > Budorcas taxicolor. The sequence continues at coordinate 18,498,321 of NC_068913.1, forward strand.
TCTATTATAATTCTTTCCCCTCCCTCCATTTCTCATGTTCTAGCTACTTGGGATTTGCTTATCAGTTGCTGAGTATCTCATGCCATTGGCTGAGTGCTCTCTGGGACTTCAAGGCATTGGTGTGATCAATCCATAAACCAATCAATCAATCAATCAATCAATGAATTAACACAATTTGCTCAGTTGTCCACTCTGAAGTAATAAAACAAAGATCAAAGAGCATTATAGTGAGCCTTAAAGAATTGTCTGATACTGTTTTTGCTGAGTAGAAAATCAATTATTTTGTATGAAGTATTTTTTGAAACTCTTCAGATATTATCTGATGCTCAGAAATCTTGATCCTGTTGAGATTTTCAGTATGTTGATCAATAAAAATAATATATATTTTTTTTCTTAAGGAAAGTTTTTCAACACCTTTACTTTATCCAAGTTATTCTTGCCCTTCATGGCTAGTTGCCAAGAGGAAGTAGAACTCTAGAATTTTTGAGTTTAGAACTTTTGTGAGAAGTAAGAGAGAAAGAGAGTGAATCTCTTGTCATTGGTCTTCATTCAAATTGGTTTATAAAGCTCTTTATCAAACAAAACCAGAAATAACTGCAAAGGGGTCCAGTACCAGGTTATAGAAGCACAGATGGAAAAGAAGGACGGCAGTTATTTTCCTATGATGATCCTCTGTTTGGTCACCTTAGGGGTTTTGTTTGCCTGTTTTGTCCTTTAGGGTTAAATCTGATTGGATTTATCATTTAATATTTAATAAACCATGCATAAATTAATAAATTATAAATAGACATTAATGATGGATTAATTCAGTCCACAAATATCACTGACTACCTACTTTGTGCAGGTGTAATATGAGGCACCAGGAATACACAGAGAAGGTGGTGGAGGCAGGGTTTGCCCTCACTGAGCTTGTAGACTAGTGTACATGAGAGCAATTCAACAGGGGGCAGCAGTGGCATATGATCAGGGCATTACTGGGGAAGAGCAGGGTACTGCAGGGGCACCCAGATATGGGGACTCAGAAGAAGGCTTATCTATACATGTGGAACTGAAGGTTATGTAGGAATTCATTGGTCAGAATGAGAAGAGATAAAAGCAAAGCGAAGGGCATGAACGAAGTTCTGGGATGAAAGAGACCATGGAGAGTATGAAGGTCCATGTGGCTGCAGGACAGAAGCCAGGGGACACAGTTCAGTGCTGCCCAGATGTGAGACTTGTTTCTGTGGGATCCCACCTCCTGACTGTATCAATGTGAGAGTTGCACCATGAAGAAGGCTGAGCACCAAAGAACTGAGGCTTTCAAACTGTGTGGTGCTGGAGAAGACTCTTGAGAGTCCCGTGCACAGCAAGGAGATCAAACCAGTCAATCCTAAAGGAAATCAACCCCGAATACTCATTGGAAGGACTGATGCTGAAGCTCTAGTACTTTGGCCACCTGATGCAAAGAGCCAACTCATTGGAAAAGACTCTGATGCTGGGGACGATTGAAGGCAGAAGGAGAAGAGGGTGGCAGAGGATGAGATGGTTGGATGGCATCACTGATTCAATGGACATGAACTTTGGTGAACACTGGGAGAGGTACAGGGAGGCCTGGTGTGCTGTGGTCCATGGGGTGGCCAATAGTTGGATACAACTTGGCAACTGAACAACAACAACCTCTTGGCTGGGAAAGAGAGAAGCGGAATCTGGAGTGGTCCTAGAGTAAGGACGACTTCCTTTCATATGTCTTACATATGTGTCTTATGATCTGACTCTGAGCTTCAAGCAGACAGATACTCACACAGGCTAAAGAGGTGCTCTGATTGCTTCTCTTTAAAAGGAACATATGGTGCTGGAATACGGTATCTTCCCAGGAGAGATCTCCACCCACATTTGTGCCTGGGCTTCTGTTTATAGGAAGAATGAAACAGGGCTTGGGGAGCAGGGAGAGAAATAACATTTATTTTCTTATACTCTACAAGGGACATTTACGCAGAGGCAGTTCCTGGCAAGTCTTTGAGATAATGTAAAACACGTGCTGTGGAGAGAGCTGCAGAGATGATCTTTGACATCTCTGAAGAACGGCTAAGCAGGGACTGAGCTGCCTGGGACTGTGTTTTAGAAAACAGAATTGTATTCGAAATGGAAAGTTTCACATGTTTGGTGCCCTGAAGCAGCTTCTTTCCACCATTACAGTATTTGTCAAACATGCAGATAAAAGGTGGGCAGAAATAGCAGTGCTTAGATGCTGAAGTTTACCAGTTCTGTTTGTCATACTTTCTAAGCCTGAGCTGCGTTGGAGTGTGATGTGGCACTTTGTGTGTCACGCGTGTGCCAAAATACTATTGGATTGAAGTTGAATTTTGAATATATCACTGAAGACTGCAGGTCAAAATGCAGTTCAAGGAAAACCCCGGATTTATTTCTTCCACACGAAGGACAATTTATTTAGCTCTTTGGATTTGTCCCTGGTACTGAGCCGGGAAGGAGTGTGGCCCTACTTAAGAGGAGCGTAAAGAAATACAGTGTCAGTAACACAGTTGTTGTGATGTCTCACTTCTTCCAAGGTATTTTTGCATGCACCTGTCCTAGGTCATACTTTTAAAAAAGAGGAAATATCGATAGTATGAACAGAGAAGAATTTGTAAAATAGACATTTATTTTCTAGCTCCCCATAGCTCTTTCTAATCAGTGGATTTTGGAGACATACAAGTTTGTGTTTAACCCTAACTCCCCTGGGAAGAATGTAAAACAAGCTCTTAAATTCTTTGTCTTTCCTTCCCCAGGGCCTCTTGCCTCACGACTGCTTTTTCTTTCAAAATGGAGATAATAGCAATGTTATAGGATGTCTGTGATGACACAATGAATATGTATTTTTATGTAAAGCATGTGGCAGAGGGCCTGCTCAGAGAAGTTAATTGATACCTATGTGTCTTCTTCCCATCATCCTCTCCTTTGCTCCAAAGACCCAAGCTTTAGTGCAAAAAAGCTCAGCCTCATCAGTATTATCTACTTACTCTGTATTATTTATTATTTTGTTAGGAATAGATAGAGCCTTGCTTTGTATACTCATTAAGAAAGAAAGTGTTAGTCACTCAGTCATGTCCAACTCTGTGACCTCATGGACTGTAGTCTGCCAGGCTTCTCCATCTATGGGATTCTTCAGACAGGAACACTGGAGCGTGTTGCCATTTCTTTCTCCAGGAGATCTTCCCAATCCAGGGATCGAACCTGCATCTCCCATATTGCAGGCAGAATCTTTACTATCTGAGCTACCAGGGAAGGGAAGTTTCTTTTTAAAAAAATAAAGAAAAAAAAAACAAAACCGTGTCAAGAAAATTATAGGAAATGAGTTAAATACACTTAGAAAGCATACTTTTTTAAAATGTGAAGTAAGTAACTCTGACATTAATCAGAGTTGCCCTGTTGTGCAGAGATAGTTCCAGAGTGAGTTGATTAAGGATCACATATTCTCTAATTTATGGTTCAAATTCTGAATGACTTGGCTATGGTGTTTGCTTTAATGGTTACCTTTCCCAGCATTACAGATATTGTTTTTTTGTTCACCAACAAACACATTTAAACTGAAAACACAGTTGAACTAGGGAATTCCAAGGGGAGAAAACAAACAGGCTACACAAAGAAAGAGAATATGGAACAAGAACATTTGCTGCTTTTTTTTTTGGTATGAAATTGAATGTAAATACTCCTGTCTTGATAAATTGCAAAACAGCGTTCCTTTTCCTCTGATTTCTTCTCTTTTTTATCCCTCTGTCTTTTTACTGTTCCATATTTGTGTGCATTAGTTGAAAGCCAGGTATGGGCTGAAGGAAGCTGCAGTAGAAAAATAAGAAAAAGGCAAACAAAAGCTTATCAATTTTCACTGTTTGTTAACATGAAAGAGTATATATCGGTGGGCCTGTACTTGCATGTGAATTAAGATGTAAGTTGACATGGAAAAGTATATGGGAAAATATCTAAAACTCAATGCCACATTATCAAGTAGTTTTTGATAAATGTGCTAGTGTTATTCCCCAACTCTCTTTGTGATAATACTCCTTAAGTATTAGTTATAAAGGTATGTAGATAACATATTCTTTATTGTATAAAAAAGAATGGGTATATAGACCCCAAATTTAACGTTGAGAAGTTGAGACTGAAAAGCAGCTTGACCATGATGTCATGAGGCTCTGGAATAGTCTTTCTATCTCTCATGCTGACCTGGGTGAGGCACTCAGCAAATCCACCACCGTGATCCATCCTCTCCTGCCAGTAGGGAGACAACCTAAAGAAAGGTTTTTTTGCAAGTCATCGTCTGACTTTTCCAGACAATTCAACAATTTCTTTTTAAGGAAAGAAAAAAGAAAAGCAGCAGCATTTGTTTTCCTTCAAAGCATTTTTGTCCTATGATTGAGATGACATGGTTTTTGGACTGCTCCCTGCAGGAGGAGAAGCCAGACGGAAGACAGCTTTCTCTCAGCTCTGGCAATTATAACAAAGTCATAAAACCCCAGGTAAATGGGAGCTCTTTAAACATTTGCAGATATAAATCCGACACAGTAGGAAAGTGACCCAAAGGGAAGTGCTTATTGATCCATTTTCCCCCAAAGCTGTCAGTGACGAATGAACATCATCTAATTTAATAGGAATAGCTCCAAGCCTGCAACCTTGTAGGTATTCTCCCTGGCTTTGCTTGGGTGACTGTTTGACTATGACCAAGAAACTTAACCTTTTCAGGTATCACTTTCCCCATCTGTTAATGGGGATAACAGCATCTCAGCTCTGAGTCTTGCCCTGGAAGGCAGTTCAGGGGCAAAATGCTATTTTGCTGTATTGTATCATAAACATATTTCTTGCCAGGTTTTGTCAGTTCATTTTCTCCTCAATAGGGTCTTGTCCATCACTGTTGATTTCCTTTCATCCTAGAGTTCAAAGCAGTGAGGGGAGAGTTGCCGAGCTGTAGCATTCGCGTGTAGTCAATTGAGATAGCCACAAGAAATTCTGACATCCCAGTCACATTCATTTGTCTTGTAAGCTGCACTTTTTCATCAGCGAGAAAATGGAGCAAAGAGCTATGGGAAGAGACATAACTTGATCAGATATGATGTTTTCCCTGTCAGTCTTCAGATTAAATCCATCAATAAACACTTCTGAGGCAATTCTATTATATACGAGGCTCAATTCCACGAACTTTGGCAGAATTCCAGTGATGTGTATGATGAGTGCCTAGAGAGCTCAAACAAGCCGGCTCACTACCAAATGACCAAAGCCCAGTTTAACTTCAGTTAGCATTACCGATGTCCTAGTTTATTTGGGAGACATGATGTGTTTCACTGTGCTGGAGAATACTAAGGCTCACCCATATCCAGGTCTTCTATTCATTTGGAACATATGGAAATACTACACTTTTCAGCTTCCTTGTTGGTATGTAGGCTGTATAACCAGCCGGACCTGTTGGAGAGCATGGTGTGTGTCTCTCTGGGGCTGGGGCGTTGAAGAGCTGAGAAAGCTACCTCCTTGCCCTCTCTTCCCTCGCCATGGTATCCTTGATGGTCACATGTTGAGATGGCAGTCCCCAAGATGGAGAGAGCTTGGATCTCTGAGTCCTTGAATGGTGAAGAGACCCTAACATTCCTCATTTATGTGAATGAAAATAAACTTTAAAAGGTTACACTGTTAAGATATAGGGTTTCTTTTTTATACACCACAGCATAGTCTGGCCTCTTCTGCCTAATGGAATGTTGAACGAAATAATGAGAATTAAATGACAACATAAGACAACGACAAAGTGATTGTCATCAGGAAGTATAAGTGTTTTCACCAAGTGAGAAGTAAAGTCACTGAGTTTCCTTAGCACAATGATGAGATCAGTAGGCATGGAAGTGATCTGCAGATGTGGAAGCTTTGAATGGGAAGAGGAAGGGGACAGGAGGGAGATGTTCCAAGAAGGCATTAGTGCAGTGTTGTGAGCCATGATTTGTGTGGCTTTGTGGGAGAGCCTCCATGGAGGACATGGCCCTGCTGCCTTGGATAGGGGGAAGTGAATGGAAGCAGGAGGCCTTATAATTCAATATTAAAGTTAGAAACCTAGACACACAAAGTAATTATTGTTTTTAATTAAGAGACAGTGTTGTAGAATTTTGGGTCACAATGTATTACTAAGACATTCAGGGGAGAGAAGACAAGTCGTAAGTGCTGACAAGTCAGCAGACAAGTCATAACTGAACAAAGATAATAAGGACCTGTGGGCGATAGGCTATTCTTGTGACATCCCTGATGTCAGCTCTGTCCCTTGGTCCCACTCTCTGCCGAACTAGTTTTTTGGAGGTGTGTAGTTTTCATAGCAACAGTGTACTTTCATTGCACCATGTTTGGGCCTGTAAATAAGTTTGTTCATACAATTGAATGTGATGACTAATTATTCCACAACAGTGCTAGAAAATGGATCTAATTTGTTTTTATGCAGTTAATATTTTTATTGAGTATGCATTATTGATTTTATAGAGCACACAGTTTTTCGAGAGATATGTTCATGAATTTGTATCAACTTCAGCACCATTCTTTTAAAGCCCAGGTGATGCTGGTTAGGGACTTCAAAATTCAAGTCTGAACTTTATGACTGTTAATTTTATTCTGTTGTCATTTAGATTAATTTCATCTTAAGGTTATGGGAAACTAATTTTCCTGTTTCAAGGCTGAATTGCAGCTCCAGCTTGGCTTCCTCAGCCTGTATTTTCCAGTGAACTGGATTCGCTGCTGCTTCCCACCTTCATGTTCAGGCTCTGTGCGTACCCCATCTTTCTGATGGTGAATGTGACTATACCAGGCTCAGAGCCCATTACAGAGGCTCTGAAGTGTCTGCTGTGGTCCTGCGGGACTTCCCCTTGGAGAGGGTCACAGTGTGACACAGTGTGACAATGGCTTTGGAGGCAGATGGACTTGGATTTCGATCTCAACTCAGACAGAGCTTCAATCTCAGTCCCATATTCACTGTGTGACTTTAGGCAAATCAGGTTACCTCTACTTGCTTGAGTGTCCTCATCTGTAAAATGGGAATAATGCAGGAATTGTAAGAGATGATGTGTTTCATGTTTGAAGACCACAGACATTCAACAGGATCACTGCATGAATGAACCCAACCTACAGTGCTGGCAGAGTGCTAGGACGTTCTGTGGTTGCTGGGCCCTATCCATCTTGAGCCTACATCTTCTAGAGTTAAGGCAGGGAGCCTAATGCTGCCTCTCACACATGGTGCCTTATTGCAGGCACACTCAGAATTCCCTAATATTGGAAGATGTTGTTTATTTGATCTCTGTGCTATCTGCATCTTGAGGCCAGGGTCCTCCCAACTCCCATATATGAAAATTCTTGTGTGCTTTTAAAAAAAAAAATCTTACGGTTGTATAAAATGACTGAAAGAGTTGATATATTTAACTGTACGCTTGCTCTTTTATGAGAATTAAGTGCAATTTTCTTTATAACAGTATTTCTAAAACCTTGTCTCAGGGAATACTAATTCTCTGAGATGGTCAAAATGTTCTTAGGAGGAAAACAGTAGTCTTCTAAGGATTAATTACATTTGGGGAACATTGAGTTAAATAATCATTTTTCTTAGTTCAGTATTAATCAGAGATTTTGTATTCTAATTTGTACTATGGATCTGTAAGAAACCTAATACAGAGTAGGCATGCAGCAAATATTTGTTCCATGAATGAATAAATAAAGGAACGGCAGAGTTAAACTTCGATTGCTCTTTCTGGACTCAGTTTTGGAGCTCATCAGTTTCCCTTTGCTCTCTTTTCACCTTCACCCCTTCCTTACATGGGTCTGAAAACAATTTGTTCTCTTTTTCTACTAATCATATATATTTATAGACCTGCATGCCACTGTCCAAATTTTCAGGCTGTGAGAACACCAGTGTTTTTGGTATGTCAGTGATTCCGGAATGTTATGTCCATGTTTTGTGAGTCCTTATGGCACAGATAGAACGACCCAGATAATTCTCAGTCAGTATCTTCTTGAGGCCCTGCTCTTTCCCCCAGGGATCAGTTCAGTTCAGTCGCTCAGTCGTCCCGTGGGCTGCAGCACTCCAGGCTTCCCTGTCCATCACCAACTCTCCCGGGGATACTAAGCTCTCAAAAAGAGCGCCCAGGGAGACTTGCTGGTTAGTCTCCAAGGTCTGCTGCAGAAGCTCGCCTGCCCTCTCCTTCTCCTCCATGCTTACGTAGACCTGGCAACTGCCCCTTGGAAGCCACAGAGTGACTTGTTGGTTTATTCCCTTTCTTTGCCCAAATAAGAAACTGGGCACTGTTTTTTCTTTAGAGAGACAATACAGAGGTGTCTCAGCTGAGCTAAATGTATTATTCTGCTTGGATGACACGGGCTATCACAGCTTTTCATTCCTGTTCTTCTAATGCCAGCCAGGACCACAATGATGATAATACCTTATCAGGAATTCCCCTCTAGTCATTTCCCAATAGCACTTTTAAAAGGAAGTGCATAGAATTTTTCTGCTTCCTGAAATTCAACTAAACCAGACCTAACAACCTAACATTCTTTCAAGAATAGCTGCAGAAATAACGGCCATTGGGTTGTAGAAGTGAAAGCGAAAGTCACTCAGTCATGTCCGACTCTTTGCGACCCCATGGAATATACAGTCCATGGAATTCTCCAGGCCAGAATACTGGAGTGGGTAGCCTATTCCTTGGGTTGTAGAAGGCGAGCCATTTTGAGTGGCAGAGATTCTGGTTGGGGTCCTTGTTGCCAGGCCCCTATGTTGACTTATCGCCTCACCGCACATGCAGAGCACATGGAATCAAAATTCTGATTCTTGCACGTTGACTGGGCAGTAAACAAGGAAGGAGCAGGCAACAGACTCAGAGACAATCTAAATCAGGGCAGCTCAGACGGCCTCCGAGTTGCCTTCAGGAGTTGCCTTCTTATCTTCAGTGCACACAGCTGGTATTCCTCAGTTAGTCAGTCAGTCAGGTCGCTCAGTCATATCTGACTCTTTGTGACCACATGAATTGCAGCATGTCAGGCCTCCCTGTCCATCACCAACCCTTGGACTTCACCCAAACCCATGTCCATAGAGTCAGTGATGCCATCCAGCCATCTCATCCTCTGTGGTCCCCTTCTCCTCCTGCCCCCAATCCCTCCCAGCATCAAAGTTTTTTCCAATGAGTCAGCTCTTCGCATGAGGTGGCCAAAGTACTGGAGTTTCAGCTTTAGCATCAGTCCTTCCAATGAACACCCAGGACTGATCTCCTTCAGAATGGACTGGTTGGATCTCCTTGCAGTCCAAGGGACTCTCAAGAGTCTTCTACAGCACCACAGTTCAAAAGCATCAATTCTTTGGTGCTCAGCTTTCTTCACAGTCCAACTCTCACATCCATAGATGACCTCTGGAAAAACCATAGCCTTGACTAGATGGACCTTTGTTGGCAAAGTAATGTCTCTGCTTTTCAATATGCTATCTAGGTTGGTCATAACTTTCCTTCCAAGGGGTAAGCATCTTTTAATTTCGTGGCTGCGGTCACCATTTGCAGTGATTTTGGAGCCCCCCAAAATAAAGTCTGACACTGTTTCCCCATCTAATTCCCATGAAGTGATGGGACCAGATGCCATGATCTTCGTTTTCTGAATGTTGAGCTTTAAGCCAACTTTTTCACTCTCCTCTTTCACTTTCATCAAGAGGCTCTTTAGTTCCTCTTCACTTTCTGCCATAAGGGTGGTGTCATCTGCATATCTGAGGTTCTTGATATTTCTCCTGGCAATCTTGATTCCAGCTTGTGCTTCTTCCAGCCCAGCATTTCTCATGATGTACTCTGCGTATAAGTTAAATAAGCAGGGTGACAATATACAGCCTTGACGTCCTCCTTTTCCTATTTGGAGCCAGTCTGTTGTTCCACGTCCAGTTCTAACGGTTGCTTCCTGACCTGCAAGTAGGTTTCTCAAGAGGCAGGTCAGGTGGTCTGGTGTTCCCATCTCTTGAAGAATTTTCCACAGTTTATTGTGAACTCCTGCTTTTTTCCACTGGTATTCCTACTTCAGTCTTATTTATGATGGCGTAGAAGTCTGCTCATTAAAAATGATAAAAAGTGTGGTTTTGGCAGCTCAGTAGAGAAGACGAGCCAGATCCACAAAAGCAGAAGGGGTTGGCCTGGGTCATTAGCTGAGACAAGACTTAGTTAGTTTTAAGTTTGGCAGGGATCAGCACAGGTGGGCCACACTTTTGAATGAGACTTCGTTATGAGTCCCCAATGGATATATGTTCATGGATCCAAACTCTAGGAAGGGAGAGAAATGAACTTGTTGGATTAGCCCAATCTTTTTTTTTTAGCCCAATCTTTGACAGTGTCCTCCAAATAGCTTATTCATCCAGGATCCAGTCTGAAATTGTTGTACACACATTTGTCCCTCCTTAAGAGGCCTCACCATAATGACTTAACATGGCAAAGAGACAAATGTAACTCGATGTGCTATTTTAGTGGGAGAGTTCAGGAGAAGAAGGAACATGGGAAATGGGAAATGACTGGATGTGTTTTGATCCACTATTCATGGCCTAGGCCATGCTAGCTAGTTGGCGAAAAGATTCCTGGGTTAAAAGCTTCCCTCTGTAGACTATTCTTTGTTTGTTTGTTTCAGTCTTCAGTTTGTATCGGACAGAACTGGAAAGGGTGGCCCTTTGACCCAGCTCCCAAAGCACAATAACTGATGTACTGAGAGAGAAGCTGTGGTGTGAAGGAACCGTTTCATTTATGGAAAACAGAGCATAGAGGAGGGGAGAAACAAAGCTGCTCTTGCAAAGGCCCTTCCTCCCCTGAAGAGCGAGTTTGGAGGCCTGTGGCGGCGCCCACCGCCAGCGACACAGAGGGTGCCCTTCCCCACCGTGCCTGGGCTGCCTGCTGGTTGACAGCTCTGTGGGGAGCTGGGGTGGGCGGGAGTGCCCACGCAGCCTGGGGCTACAGGCTGGACATGTTTCAGGAGGATGGGGTGCAATTTAGACACGACTTTGGATGGTAGAGAAGCTTTTGTTTTTTCAACAGATTGCATCCCACGCATAAACAACAAGCACAGACACACGATCCATTTTGACACGAAATCTGCACAGATGAAGTCCAAGGCACGAGCCATATTGAATTGTCTTTGTTTTAAGACTCTTTGTCTGGAATGATGCCTCATTTCCATATGAAAAATATGTTCCTTTTTGCAGTGGTCTCGTCCCCCTCGTTTTCCTTTCAAGGAACAGCTTGAAGAGTAAAGGGAGTGGCTTAGTGCTGTAAGGAGAGATGTCAGAGAAATTGCACGTACTTGTTTAATATTTGAAGTTCTAGTTTAAAGTTGAGAGGCCTGCTTGTCCTATCCCAGGTGGACCTTGAAAGAGGAGTTGAAGCTTATTAGACCAAAGGCAGTGTATTAGTTTCCAGTTGTTGCTGTAACAAATCACCACAAAATTAGCAGTTTCAACCACACCCATTTATTGTCTTACAGTTTCTGTAGGTCAGAAGTTCAGCAGGGTGTGGCTGGATTCTTTGGTTGGGGTCTCACCATGCTAAAATCAAGGTATCAGCTAGGGCTGTAGTTCTTCCCCGGAATTCAAGGTTCTCTTCCGTGTTCACTGGTTATTGGCAGAATTCAGCTCCTTCCAGTGGTAGGACCGGTCCTTCTTTCTTTGACAGGTGGCTCCTTCATCATCAGATGTTGAATGGTGTATTGAAACTGATTTCCACCCTTAGTCGAGAAAAAGTTCTGCTTCGAAGAGTTGTTGTAATCACACTAGACTCACCCAGATAATTTGTATCTCCTCCCTATTTTAAGGTCACTTATTAGTAGCATTAATTATATATGCAACATCCCTTTGGCAACATAAAGAAACATATTCATAAGTGTGGCGCTGGAGAGCCAAGATTCTGCCCACCAGAGGGAAGGAGGAGGAGATTCAAAGCAGAGAAGTTAGCACAAGAAAGGTGTGGGCATGGAATATGAGGGAAGGTAAAGGGAGATATGATTGGCATTGTTAGTATTTTTACGATCATTAGTATGAGTTTAAGCAAACCCCAGGAGATAGTGAAGGACAGGGAAGCCTGGGGTGCTACAATCCATGCAGTTGCAAAGAGCTGGACACGACGTGGCTACTGAACAACAGAAGAATGATTGTATTTTAGAAAGAGTACTGGAGACAAGGCGGCTAGTTTGGAGTTATGATGGGGGTCTACACTTGCTGTGACTCATTTTTCATGCTGGCAAGAAGAGGCTTCACTACTAGTACTAGTAAAGTGGAGAAGGCTCAGACAGACTATGCTGTTCAAGTCTTGGCCTTGCCATTTATTAATTTACTCCTTTGGTCAAAATTTTTACCCCCGTCCCCTTTTTGGTCAAATTTTACTTTATTCTGCTAAGCCTGAAAGTTTTTCAGGTGTATAATGAAGATAATAGTAATACCTACCCTATAATAGGTTGTGAATATAAATGAGCTAGGGAATATGTTGTCAGTGGTAAATAAATGTTTGCAAATTTTAGTTTTGCTTCCTCCTTTTCCTGGTTCAGAGCAATTCATATTCAGCTGAAAATATTTTGAATTTACTGTCTCTTCTCTCTTGTCTACTCACTAGCTGTGTGACCATCCCTTCTTTGTGTCACAGTTTTGTCCCTTTTAAAATGAAGATAATGTAAAAAGTAAGTTGTTGATATTAGATCCCTGGTTATTTATGAAAAGGATATGATTATGTAGAGGAAAACAGTCTTGATTTCTTTTAGCTCATTCTTTATCAGAGTCACCCTACAAATGATGGGAGAAGTCCAGAAATTTCCTGTGGGCCCATCGTTCAATAAGACATAGAGAAATCTAGTCATCATGAAGAGCTTGTTAGAAATTAACTTACTCCATGGATGGGTGGAGTAAGCTGGCTGGCCAAGAGATGTTAGTTGAGAAATGTCAAAAAGTCAAACTCCCCTTCAGATATCTTCTATCAATGTGTAGTGAGTACCCCCAAATACAAATATTAGAAAATTTGTACTTTTACAGTATTAAGACCTACAAAGCAAAGTGGTAGAGTACAAAGAATAAATGACTCTGCACCCAAGTGGGCTTTAGGACAAACTAGCCATAAAGTCCTGAAGTCTTCTGGGTCACATTTGTGAACGATGCAGGTTGGTGTAGGATGATCTCTGTGGTTCTTTCTTACTTTAAGATCTTGTGAATTAGGCTGCTGAGAGAGAATGGATTCCTAAAACCTTTGATGTTCATCTGTAAGAGTTGGCCAACCATTCTGATGAGCAACACATGCTCCAGGAGGATTACTCTGAGGGGAATGGACAGAAGAGAGGGTTGTTGTAGAGATTCTGCCGGCAACAGTGGAGACTGGCTGGCTGGGGCTGGAGCTGCAGAAGAAGGAGAAATGAAGTGCGTCAGTGAGGGAGACGGGCTTGCTGGGTGTGGTGAGAGGGAAGGCTGCTGTGCTGACTTACCCACTTTCTTCACCCTGCTGACCAGCTCTGATTAGAAACCAATCATTCAGACATCTGGTTTGTACTGTAAAGTTCCTAGCCTGTTTCTTGGACTGATTGAATTCTTTTGGTGAAGTCTTCATCTACAAATGAGGTTTAATGCTAAGTTACTTGTCTGAAGGAGGGGATAAAAGCTCTATAGCTTTTTGAAGTTCATTTAGCAATGAGGTGTATTTATTCTGGGAGGTACGTTATCTCATTTGCCTTAAAAGCAGGCAAAAAATTTAACGTAAAGTTTTGTGTATTTTAGTTGTAAGAAAACTAGAATGGGGATCAGCAAACTTGGTTTTATTCTGAGCTCTGGCACATAGAGATATGAACCTGGGCCTCAGTAACCCTTCAGGGTCTCACCCCTCGCTGGAGATGTGGTGACAGCATCTGACTTTGCCAGTCAGTAAAGCCATGTGAAGTGCTCTGCACAGTGCTGTGCGTCTTGTAAGTGCTCCATGACAAAGGGCTATTATTTTTTCAATCCTGGTACAGTACCTGGAAATTCGAAATAGTAAAGAAAACATAGTTATTGAATGAATGAACAGCAACAGCGAAAGGGTGTGGTGAAGTTCAAAATAAGTCAATGTGTGAACTGCCACATCAGAGTTAAGTATACTCTGTTCATTGAGTGAAGCAACAGTTTCACACATACAGCAATGTTGTGGAAAAATTCCCGCACCTGAAACAGCTCTTCCTATCTAAGTGAGGCGGGTGGTATGATTTCTAGTGTGTTACCTACATTAGAGATATCTCCACTTGCAACCCTACTAAACTAGTGTGTGTGTGTGTGTGTGTGTGTGTGTGTGTGCGCGCTCTCAGTCATGTTGAATTCTTTGCGACCCCACTCGCCAGGCTTCTCTGGTCATGGGATTTCCCCAGCAAGAGTACTGGAGTGGGTTGCCATCTCTTCCTTTAGGGGGTCTTCCTGACCCAAGGGTCAAACCTGCGTCTCCTGCATTGTATGTTTTTTTTTTTTTTTTAACTGCTGAGCCACTGGGGATGCCCATCTAAACTAGAATTCCCTCTAATTACTCTTTACCCTTTATCTGGCCTTCCTCTCCATCTTACCACCTGGCAAGTTTATTTGTATTAATTAATATTATCTAACTCTTCTCCCTCCCCCCTCTTTAATGTAAGACCTATGAAAGTGGGCCCTTTTGCCTGGTTTTGACTTTTCTCACTACTACAAATGGCATTTATAGAATGATACATGCACATTATAAGCACATGCACACACGAAGATATGAATTAATATCTCTTGTGCATGCTTCATCTGTGATAACAACTTTTCTTAAGTGATCAAGCCCTTTTTACCCTATCGACCATTACTTAAAGCCTACAGTGGGACTTCCCTAGGGGTGCAGTGTTTAAGACTCTGCGTTTCCACTGCAAAGGGCACAGCTTCCATGCCTGGTCAGGGAACTAAGATCCTGCCTGCCGTATAGCACAGCCCCTATGAAAAGTCAAAACTATATCACATCTAGTTTTAAAGCAATAGCAATAAAATTTCTTGGTGACTCATTGGAGGTATCATTGTGTATAGATGGATCTTATGAGCAGGACCTGGAAGCTGTTAGTCTGTGATCATGTGTGCCTTTAAGGATGGTCAAGAGCACTACTTCCTAGATGGAGGTGCCCTCAGTCCTGATAGCTCCAGAGGTGTCTAAATCAGGAGCAACACCAGTAATTCTGCTCTGTGCTCCATAAAAAATTAATAGCCATAAAAGTCAAATTGGCTTCCTCACTAGCAAATGAACTTTACTACCTTCCTTAGCTTACAGACTCTTAGTAACCAGTATGTAAAAAATACCAACCAGGGAAAGATATTTTCCAGCTTTATAGGCTTAAAAAAAACCCCATTTAATTCAATCTGGCACCCAGGCTGAATGTAAAATAGCTGCAGTATTGATGGGACAACACATGATATAATTAAATATTTGTATCAGTTCATCAAGTGTAAGATAAAAATCATATAAAAAATCATGTAAGATAAAAATCATGCTCAGTAGCATCTGACTCTTTGTAACCCCATGGAGTGTAGCCTGCTAGGCTCCTCTGTTTATGGAATTGTCCAGGCAAGAATATTGGAGTGGATTGTCATTTCCTACTCCAGGGGCTCTTCCTGACCCAGGGATCGAACCCAGGTCTCTTGTTTGGAAGGTGGATTATTTACCACTGAGGTCACCTGCGAAGCCCAAGATAAAAATCAGTCAGACACCTTTAAGCGGGAATAAAGGCAGATGTTTGTTGTAGCCCTGCTCCTACATTGTACGTGGTTGCTGTCTTTTCGGAGCATTATCTCATCTGCTGCAAGATTATCCTTTGATATTTTCTGAGGGCCTGCTCTCTGCAGGGCTCTGAATAATATTTAACAATTTTTGAGCCAGAATCTGGGGCCTAAAACTCACCTGGGGAACTTGTTAAACCTGTAGGTTCTTGGGCCTCATTACAGGTATTCTCATTATACTGATGGTGGTCCCGATGCCATACTCAGAAAAGTAGTGTGTCATTTACAACCACAAGCCCTGGGTAAAAATCCAGGCTTCATCACTTACAAACTTTATGGCCTTGGGCAAGATAATGAATCTTTTCCTAAACCTCAATTTTCTCATTTGTAATTCAAGCTTTTAGATGATAAAGTGCTCTGGATACATTATCATTTAATCCTACTTTCTAGGATAGTGTAGGAGTAAATGAGGCAATGTATGTAAAACATTTAGCTCAGAGTCTGATAAATATTGTACTATTACTGCTGCCAGAAGCTAAGATGTACTGACTGCTTACTCTCTGAGGCACACTGTTCTAAGTGCTTTATGTGTATTCACTGTTTTAAATCTCAGATAGATACTGTTTTATGCCTGTTTTATACAGCTGAGCAAACTGAGGTGCAGAGAAATCAAGTCACACAGCCATGAGCAAAGACAAGAATCCAGGTTTGGGTGATGTCAGACTCCACATACTTTGTCTGCTCTTGTTACTTCTTTTCTCCTTGAGCCCGTCTATCTCCCTTCTAGCTTTACGTTTGGTCCTTCTCAGCCCCCACACTGGCTAAGCTGCTGTTTTCCTCTGTGTCCTGGCAGCAGTACATTTGTTGCTGAAGGGGAACTCTGGACATTGTTGCGCTTGTTGAGCTTAGTCGCTCAGTCATGTCCGACTCTCTGCTGCCGTATGGGCTGGAGCCCGCTAGGCTCCTCTGTCCATGGGACTTTTCAGGCAAGAATGCCGGAGCAGCTTGCCATTTCCTACTCCAGGGGCTCTTCCTGACCCAGGGATTGAACTCAGGTCTCTTGTGTCTCCTGCATTGGCAGGAGGATTCTTTACCACCTCGTGGGAAACCCACATTTATTGGTGAAAGGGAACTCAACATACATTCTAAAATAAGAACCTACCTCAGAATTTAAGAACTGCAAATATTCTGCTATTCCCCACCCTTCCCCTCAAATATAGATATAAAAGCAACATTAGTTGACAAATCTGAAAAATCAACATAACTTTTTATTTTCTCTCAGAGCAGTATATGTACATCAAAACAAATCAGAAAGGAAACATTCAAAAACTAAACTGAAAATTTCATGTTCTTTATGGCCAGCTAAGGCTAGTGGCATTGTAGGTAATTCATTTTTTAGACTTTCTACCTCTTCTGAATTTTGTACCACGTTGAACTTATATTACTTTGTAATCAGAAAAAAATCCCTTTCTTCAAAAGAAAGCAAATTAATTGCAAATACCTCGTCATAACATTTTTCTTGTATTTCTTCAGGCTACTGCTCTCTCTTAGGCACGCATCCTGGTCACCTCCGTAGGACGCAGAGAGAAGCTGATCAATATTTTAGTGCCAAGGGGAGGAAGGAGGGACTGGTGAGAGAGAGAATATTTTAAAACTGTGTGAGCTCTGATAGAGTTATGCCTCAGTTCACTGACCTTGAAAATTAACCTAGGGTAACCAGAGGACTAAGCCCCAGAATAAACAAATAAGCAAGAAAATTCATTTCCAATTTTGTGCAAATGTTAACAACATGTTGTGTTTCCGCAATGCCAAAACTTATTAATTTAAATGAAAAACAACATCAGTCAAGTCATTGGAAACACGCAAAAATCAATATGGGTGTTATTTTATAGATCAAGCTATCACTTTATAGATGGAATTTCTTTACTGTTCCTGTGTTTATTTAGTTACCACTTGAAATAGTTAGAGGTCATACTGGATTCTGCACAGACACTGGTGCTTCAGAGAGAAAAATTATGAAAATACCACACTGCAAAAGGAAGTGTGATGAAAAAGGCTCTAGTACCTTTCAGGGCCATAAAAGAACCATCAGAAACATCCCGTTTTCTAATAAAGTGGTTGCTAATTTTTTTTTTTCCTCTTTGATAGCACAGTGCGATCCATTTACTACTAGGTTGGAAACCTTTGGGTATAAAGAAATTGTAGACTATATGGAACAATGCTCCCCACCAATAATAATCTTCCAACCACATTGATGCGTTAAGCTACTTATAATAGGAGTTGCTTGGTAGCTAATGGGAAAGAAGGTTCTGGAACTAAGGTCTTTCATAATCTTTTGTATAAAAGCAGAGTTTCTGAAATGAGGGAAGATGTTATTGTGAGCACTTGAGAATGTGGAGAGAAAAAGCCTATTATAATGTGTAAGCCAAAGAAGAGATATCATACAATGATGGTACTTTACATTTATAAATTATAATACTCTCAAATATTTGATGTGTTTTCAGATCTATTCTACCACTCTGTTTCTGTCACAGCTGTGTATCTGCTGGGCATTTCCACCCCAGGTTGATGAAAATACTAAGGCATGGTTAAATCATTTGCCAAATATACTGGTAGCGTAAAAATTACAGTTGTGGGCCAGCATACTTTACTAAGTTGGAGCTTACTCATACTCTGGTTTTTTGTCTTTCTTCTCGGGGCATAAGAATATCTGCATGAAAAGTAAAGGCAAACAAACAAAAAGAAAAAAGGAAAAACAGCGCAACACCCGGTTTGCTTTGTCCGCATCAACTTTAATATCCAGAAATGCTCAAGTCAATAACTGTGATGTGCAGTATTCCAAAAATGTTGGGTTCTTGACTGCTGTTTTTCTTTGTTTACAGATTCTTTGACATTGTTTATGCCCAGCTGAAGTTAAGATGTAGATGGACAGATGCACAGCACAGATTATCTGGCTCAAATTATGCATTTTTACAGGAGTGGTGACGCGGTTTTCAGTACAGTTTAGGTGCTTGTCACTTTCAGGTTTGTGCCGAAGAGGCAGGCGGCGTAGAGGTAAGGACAGATGTGGAGATGCAGAGTAGACTCTCGCGCTTCACTTGGGATTTTTGGAAAAATTCATTGGAAGGACTTTTCAATTTAAGCCTATGATGATGGGCCTTTCCCTGCTTTCTCTGCCCCCCTCCCTTGCTCCCCTCCCTCTCTACTTTTTAACAGAAAAAAGAGATTGAAATCAGTGAAGTTCCTATCATTACGGGCCTGGTGAGAATGTGCACTGACTCTGTTGGTGACTGAGATTGACTAAGGCACAGCACAGAGAAAACTCACATGATCCCTTTTTCAGACAAGCATTGTCTTTGCAATTCTCCCTAAATACTTCATCCTTCCACTTCTGTAATTACACTTGTAATTATGTTTCGTACCAGCCTATCCCACTGGATTGAATTACCAGAGTGCTAAGACCAGGCCTCTCTGTTCACGTTTGCGTTTTCTTCCTTCTGTTCCTATACACGTGGAGACTTAAGGTAAGAAAATAAGAGCCTGTCTTCTATTTGGAGGACTGGACCCCCATGTTTAAACACATACAGTGTTTGAAGTTCACCTATAATTGTCTAGTAAAGATGAGTGACAGCAGCAAAGATAGGTGATGGTAAGTGGATTCTAGGGTGATAAGAAAATGATTTTAGAATATTTCTGTTCTTGTACTATGAAGATTTAATGCACAATGTACTTTTCTGCTACTTTTGTCTGCTCTTCCAAAAAGCCGTGTTGTACAACATATTCTGTTACCGAAGTCACGAATGGCTCCTTTTTGTTGTAGGCTGCACTTTAGGGATGCCAGTTTAGGGGTGTTGTGCCTCCTTGGGTTTACCTGTGAAAGTACATAACAAGCTCAGCTATGGAAAGGAGGCTATTATGACCACTGGTAGGCTTAAGAAAGGGAGTGACATCATCTGGTCCACCTGCTTTTGAAGACATCCTGCTTGCTACATAGGAAATGTATTGTGCTGGACCAGAGTGAAAGAAGAAAAGCTGTATTAATAGCCTGGGCAAGACAATAGGGTGGCTTAGACTACAGTTGTGGACATGCAGAAGAAGAGAAGTGGGTATGTTTGAGATATATCTCGGAAATAGGATCAAGAGCATTTATATTGTGGATTGGATACAGGATGTAAAGGGGCTGAAAGTGCCTGATGATTTTTGCCACGAGTAACTGACTGAATCACCTTCCCTGGTGGCTCACATGGTAAAGACTTTGCCTGTAATGTGGGAGATCTGCGTTTGATCCCTGGTTCGGGAAGATCCCCCGGAGAACGGAATGGCAACTCACTCCAGTGTTCTTGCCTGGAGAATCCCATGAACAGAGGAGCCTGGCGGGCTACAGTCTGTGGGGTCACAAAGAGTTGGACACGACTGAGCGACTCCCACTTTCACTATCCAACGGACTGTACAGTGCTGTCATTGACTGAGATGGTGACTCTTAGAGGGTGGATGAGGGAAACTGAGAGTTCCATTATGAATTTTAAAAATTCTGGATGCCAAGTTATATATCCAACTCTTGTTTTTGGATTAGATTTGCAAATTATTATTTGAAATTTATAATAAATTATAAATTTATTATTATGTTTAAAATAATATATTAATCTATTGTTTTTAATTGTAAACTCCTCCTAAGGATGGAATGCTTTGGTGCTCACTTTTGTACTGCTTGTATTTCTGGGCCTCTTAATTAGTTGAATGATGAACAGATGGTGGTAGGGACTTCCACAGTGTTTTCCCATCCCTTCCTTTCCCTTCCCTTCCCTTCTCTCCTCTTCCTTCCCTGCTCTTTGCTTCCCTCCTTCCCTCCCTCTCTTCTTTCCTTTTTCTCAGTGCCATCTCCCTGCTTTCTTCAATGTAAGAAAAAGTACTAACCTGGGAATCATCACATTTGGGTACTAGTCTTCACTAGCTGTGTGACTTTCAAAGTTCTAATGAATTTTTATTTTAGTTTATTTTTTTCAAGTTTTTATTTAATTATCTGGCTGCACTGGGTCTTAGTTGTGGCATGTCGGATCAAGTTCCCTGACCAGGGATCAATCCCAGGGCCCCTGCATTGGGAGCACGGAGTATTAGCCACTGGACCACCAGGGAAGTCCCATCTAATGAATATTTTTTGAACCTCAGTTTCTTCAATTGAAAAGTGAGGCAGGTAGAGGTGATCTGTAAAATTTCTCCCAGTTCTAAAATTCTGTAATTAGTATTTTTTCTCCCCGAAGTGTGCAAATCCAATGTGTACTTGTAGGTTTACCTTCTAACTGTTTCAAGGGAAGGTATTTCTAGCAAGAGACAATTTAGAGGTAATCAATTAATCTCACTCATGTGAAGGGTGAGGAAAGTAGAATCTCGAGGTATGCTCCCTGACTTATAAAATGAGACTTAAAATGATAATAATGGCAATAATAATAACAGTAATAATACTGACATCCAAAAATTCTCATGAGACTAAAATGAGATAAAACATGCGAGAGTGCCTAGCTAGAAATAAACGTTCAATACATGTTGGCTCTCACAGTGATTATTGTTGTTGGATGTCATCTTATTTGCCTGAGGATATCCGATCAGCTGGTGGCAGACCTGGGGCTAAATCGTTTCCTTATGAGGCAGAAGCCTTCAATTTCTCTTCTAGGTCCTTCCTGTCTTCTCCAGCAACCAGAGCTGAAAATGTTGGTACACTGTGGAGACAGTACTCAAAAATGGCTATGACATACCTTAGGGGTGAAGTAAAACCTGGATTTGAAACCAGGTTTTTCCCTGTGTGACATTGGATAAGTATCAAATGTTCCTGAATCTCAGTCTCCTCATTTGTAAAATGGCTTAATAATAATAGGTACCAATCTCAAAGAGATGTAGTGAGGGTAGATGATGTAATGTAATCTGGTCCTTGACCGTGTCCGTGGCATGAATAAAGTCAATAAACCATACGTGACTAATTATCTTCCCTCGACCACTCTTGCTAAATGCAGAAAATTCTCCTTATTGCCTACCTAGAGTTATTACTGAAAGTCGCTCAGTCATGTCCGACTCTTTGCGACCCCATGAGCTGTATAGTCCATGGAATTCTCCAGGCTAGAATCCTGGAGTGGGTAGCTGGTCCTTTCTGCAGGGGATCTTCCCAACCCAGGGATCGAACCCAGGTCTCCCACATTGCAGACAGACGGATTCTTTACTAGCTGAGCCACCGGGGAAGCCCAAAGGGAGAGTGAAGTCATTCAATTGTGTCTGACTCTCTGTGACCCCATGAACTGTAGCCCACCAGGCTCCTCTGTCCATGGGATTCTCCAGGCAAGAATACTGGAGTGGGTTGCCATTCTCTTCTCCAGGGGATCTTCCTGACCCAGGGTTCAAACCTGGGTCTCCCACTCTACAAGCAGACTCTTTACTGTCTGAGCCACCCTAGAAGTTATTATATATAGTTTTAAAAAATTGTTTCCATCCATTTACAGATTCTTTTACTAAAGTTGATTACTTTTAATTTAACTATTTATTTTTGACTGCTTTGGGTCTTCATTGCTACGTGCCCCCTGCTGGGCAGGGAGGAGCTAACCTTCGTTGTGGTGGCTTCTCTTGTTGTGGAGCACGGGCTTTAGACATGGGCTCAGTAGTTGTGGTACATGGGCTTAGTTGTCCCATGCTATGTGGAAATCTTCCCAGACCAGGGGTAGAACCTGTGTCCCCTGCATTGGTAGGCAGATTCTCAACCACTGGACCCCCAGGGAAGTCCTGCATGTACTTTTTGAAGGAAGGTCTGGCTTTGCAATCTGGCAGACAAAGATATCAGAATCAGACTGATTCCTTACCAGCTGAGCCACCATGGAAACCCAAAGGGAGAGTGAAGTCACTCAGTTGTGTCCGACTCTTTGCAACCCCATGAACTGTAGCCTGCCAGACTGTTCTATCCATGGGATTTCCCCAGGCAAGAATACTGAAGTGGGTAGCCATTTCCTTCTCCAGGGGATCTTCCCGACCCAGGGATCAAACCCAGGCCTCCTGCACTGCAGGTGCATTCTCTACCATCTGAGCTACGAGGGAAGCCCACCAGGTTTGAAAGAAGATGACAATAGTGCTTTAAATCTGGGCAGCAATCAGTATGACTTAAACAGGAGGGTGGAGGGCCACAGAAGGGAGGTCTCTAGGAAAGAAAGAAAATCGTTTGGTTAACCAACATGTTTGAACATGAAAAATATTATTGGTGTTTGAAAGGTCCTTAACAACATTTAGAAAATCTTAGCTATTGTTCATGTAAATCTAAATAAATGAGGCAAGAATCTTTAAGAAAATGTAGATAGTAAGGGAAATATCATCATTGTACATCATTTGGCTTGATCATCAGTATTACACAGTCAGGGTTATTTGAACTCTGATTTTCCATGTAGCCCCCAATAGTTATTTAGTTCTACTGAAAAGATGGGTGAATGGGAAAAAAGGGATGAAGGTAGTGTGGAAAAAGAGCTAAATTCTCATCTAAAAAGCCAAGAAATCAAATAATAGTGTCTAAGCTTAATACTGGCACCCCACTCCAGTACTCTGGCCTGGAAAATCCCATGGATGGAGGAGCCTGGAAGGCTGCAGTCCATGGGGTCGCTAAGAGTTGGACACGACTGAGCAACTTCAGTTTCACTTTTCACTTTCATGCATTGGAGAAGGAACTGGCAACCCACTCCAATGTTCTTGCCTGGAGAATCCCAGGGACGGGGGAGCCTGGTGGGCTGCCGTCTATGAGGTCGCATAGAATCGGACACTACTGAAGTGACTTAGCAGCAGCAAGCTTAATAAATAAAAAAGCAATATTTATAGTTAGAAACATTATGGCAATTATAAGGAAAAAAAAAAAAAACAAAAGTGTTGAAAGTGCTTCCTGCTGGGGAATAGAACTGGGGATTGGGAAGCGGTGGGAAGGAGGCTACTGTGTTTCCTTGTGTGCCTTATATACTGTTTGAATTAAAATGATGATTGATAGAAAAGTAGAAAAAAGATGATCTACACCTGTCTTTACTTTCTGTATCTTTCCTAAATGAGATAAATATGAGCTATCTGTGAAATATGTATAAAGCTTTTTTTATTGGAGCATAGCTGCTTTACACTCCCGTGTCAATTTCTGCTACAGCAAAGTGAGTCAGCCATAGGTATGCATATATCCCCCTTTTTTTGAATTTCCTTTCCATTTAGATCACTGCAGAGTAGAGTTCCCTGTGTTATACAGTAGGGGCTCATTAACTAATGTTATATATTTTAGTGTATACCAGTTCACCCCACCTACCCCTCTTAACCCCTTTGGTATCCAAATGTTTGTTCTTTGCATCTGTGTCTCTATCTCTGCTTTGAAGACAAGATCATCTCTACCATTTTTCTAGATTCCACATGTATGTGTTAATATATGATATTTGTTTTTCTCTTTCTGACTTGCCTCACTCTGTATGATAGTCTCTAGGTCTAGCCACCTCTCTGCAAAGGACACAGTTTAGTTCCTCTTGGTGACTGAGTCATAGTCTACGGTACCTATGTACCACGTCGTCTTTATCCATGCCTCTGTTGATGGGCATTTAGGTTGCTTTCATGTCCTGGCTATTGTGAATGTGCTGCAAAGAAAAAAAAAATGCGCTCTAGGCTCTCACTGTGTTTTCAGGACTACAGTTCCCCCAGATGATGTATAAGCATGCCTATAAAACGCAGTATTGGGCAATAGAATTTTCGTGAAATTTAGATATACTTAAGGTGTTTATTTGGGAGAAGGCGATGGCACCCCACTCCAGTACTGTTGCCTGGAGAATCCCATGGACGGGGGAGCCTGGTGGGCTGCAGTCCATGGGGTCGCGAAGAGTCGGACACGACTGAGCGACTTCCCTTTCACTTTTCACTTTCATGCGTTGGAGGAGGAAATGGCAACCCACTCCAGTGTTCTTGCCTGGAGAATCCCAGGGACGGGGGAGCCTGGTGGGCTGCCGTCGATGGGGTCACACAGAGTCGGACATGACTGAAGTGATTTAGCAGCAGCAAGGTGTTATTTAGGCTACCCACTCCAGTATTCTGGCCTGGAGAATTCCATGGACAGTCCGTGGGGTCGCAAAGAATCGGACACAACTGAGCGACTTTCACTTCACTTCACAAGGTGTTATTAGTGTTGAAAGTAAAGTTTGTATTGATTATATCATCAGTAGGCTTGTGTTAATAATATTATAAAATATATGCCTTGAAACAATGCAGATTATAGCATTTTGTACAAGTAAATGTGATAATAGCACTTGTTATTTTTTCACTGTACTTTTACCTCATGAAGTATAGGAACTCAGTCTTTCCTCCTTTGATGACTCTTAGAATGCAGTATGGAATATATAAAATTGTTTTTGGAAGTGAAAGAGCAAACAGCATCTACTCCCACTCCCTCACATTATTTATTTTTTAACTAAATTTTATTTTAAAAAATTTATTGGAGTTGATAGTTGACTTACAATGTTGTATCAGTTTCAGGTTTACAGCAAAGTAAATCAGTTGTGTGTGTATATAGGTATATATATATGTGTGTGTGTGTGTGTGTGTGTGTGTGTGTGTATCCATTCTTTTTTAGATTCTTTTCCATACAGTTCATTACAGAGTGTTACACAGAGTTTCCCGTGCTATTCCGCAGGTCTTTATTAGTTATTTATTATATACACAGTAGTGTGTACATGGCAATCCCAGTCTCCCAGTGTTTGGCGCCCCCTTTCCCCATTGGTAACCATAAGTTTGTTTTCTACATCTGTGACTCTATTTCTACTTTGTAAATAAGTTTCTTTGTTCGATTTTTGTTTTAGATTCCACATATAAATGATATCATATGATATTTGTCTTTCGCTGTTTGATTTACTTCATTCAGTATGACAGTATCTAGGTTACTGGTAATTCTTATTTGGGAACGAAGGTGAATGATGTCACAGACTCATAGAATCACATGGGAGGTAATTTAAAAAGATAACTTATTTCCCACCTTGGATGGTCAAGCTATACCTCCAATGCCATGGGGAACTCAGATAGTGAGTGGTTCTTATCAAAATGTGAGAAAAATGGTATTTAAAATATTCCACTAAGACCTTACTGAAAACTACATTATAAACTTAATTTACTATTTCCATGGGCTTCCCTGATGGCTCAGTGGTAAAGATTCTGCCTGCCAATGGAGGAGACTCAGGTTCCATCCTTGGATTGGGAAGACTCCCTGGAGGATAAAATGGCAATCTACTCCAGTACAGAAGAGCCTGGAAGGCTATAGTCCATGGGTTTGCAAAAGAGTCAAACATGACTTGGGGACTAAACAACAACAATTATTTCCATAATTACAGTAAGAGCTGATATTCCCATATAAGGTTTAAAAATAATATTAATGGCATTGAGTCAAGTAATTTTTAAGCATGGTACTATATTGAAATAATCTGCTTGAATTGGCCTTCTGTTTCCAGTGAAAATGAAGTAATGGGGGTTGAATTTGTACTTCTACTGAGAACTACCAAAGATGGACAAAATGTGTGAAACAACAAGTTTGAAGACATTGGACATTATATTCTAAGCCATAAAACTGTTTCAGTAAATTAAAAGGATTCAAGTCACGAAAATAATCATAATGGAATTAAATTAAAAATCAACAAAGTAGTCCATTTAACAAATTAGCAAATGAAATTATTTATATTATACAACTATTTAAGTGAAATATCCTTGGATTTTTTTTTTCTTAGTTCCCACCTCCCAAGAGAAAAAAAAATATCATGTTAAAGTGTATGTAAATGGCTAGTGTAGGAATGTCATTTTATGTTTAAGTTTACACTGGCAAAATAATATGGATACTAGAGGGAAATAAGACTTATTTGGCAAATAAGCACAATGCTTTCAAGAAATAAAATGAATTAGGAGACTTTGAGATCTAGAAGTTTTAATGTATGGAGTAATTTTGTTTTCTTTTTGAATTGCATATGTGGCCTAAAAATCAGTGAAACACATTTTAATCAGACAACATGTAAATAGGATTTAAACATCTTTGAATTAATTTTTTTTTTTCCAGGATGGTTTTCCTTTGGGGAGATAGACATTTTCAAGTTGATTCTACCATACATATATACAACTAACTCACTTTATTTATTATTTCTGTTCAATACGAGTATTGCTGTCATGAGACTCTTCATTGACCCCCAAGTACATCTCATCCACTCCCACAGCTGGGCCTTTGCTCATGTTGAATCTCCACATGAATATCTTTCTTGGCTCTTTCCAAACCCCATCTATTTATACTTCCATCTTATGAGCTAGGGACTTCACTTCAAATATTCTGACCTGCTGTTAATGCTACTTTCTCTGGTACACTTAATAGGAACATTTAATGTTCCTATAGATGTTCATATATAACCAAGACTAAAGAAGTATAATATAATGCAGATTCTCTTATTCATTATTCTGTGGGTTTTAAACTGTAGTGAGTGGTTTCAACCAAGTGAGGATACATACCCACTTGAAAGTGGTTGTAATAATGCAAGTTTTTCCCCAGTCCTTGGAAACCCCAACCCATGAGGACTAAGGAATCAGGAATTTGTATTTTACCAAAGATTCTGGAATATCCTGATGTGATGGTCTGCATATTCACTTTAAGCAAAAACCCCATATCTTTAATGGATTTCAATAATTCAGTGTAGTTTACTCATAGTTTCTAGTCCTTCTTTTGTATCTTTATATCAACAAATTGAGTGCTAAGCATATAATGGATTCCCAATAAATGCTCACAAATTAATTGAAGCAGTGCAGTTACACGTAATGTTTAATGTATGTACTTTTTAGATATTTTTGTTTTTAATGATTGTATAGTCAGATATCTAATTAAATTTTTTCCAAACTTGTGATTTGGCTTCTCATTTGAATAATAGAATTTTAGTCCTGGAAGGGATTTCTGGAATTAACTTGATTGTCTTAGTTTTCAATGAAACAGTTGAGGGCGTGAGAGGTTAAGTGACTTGCCCAAGTTCACGCAGCTAATTAGTGAGAGTTGTGTCTACAGAATTCAAGTCTCCAACCTCCCAAACCTTGTGTTCTTGCTGTTGCCCGTGTTGCCTCTTACTAAGAAATCTGCCCAGTAACCCTAGGTAGTGACCCAAGTGATAAGATTTAAACACACATTTCTCAGTGAGTTAGAAAGTGAAAGTGAAGTCGCTCAGTTGTGTCTGACTCTTTGCGACCCCATGGACTGTAACCTATCAGGCTCCTCCGTCCATGGGATTTTCCAGGCAATAGTACTGGAGTGGATTGCCATTTCCTTCTCCAGCGGATCTTCCTGACCCAGGGATCGAACCCAGGTCTCCTGCATTGTAGACAGACTCTTTACCGTCTGAGCCATAGTGACTAAAAACTTAATGTCATTTGAAAGAACTCACAGCCCCTATTACTTTAGCTCATTTGGTCAGGATTATTTCAGATAATTCATTTTTTGTGGTTCTGTCCCGTGTGGTAGAAATTGTATGCAGAATCCCTGGCCTCTAATAATTGGTTGCCAATAGCACCCTTTACCCCAGTGCCAATAAAAAAATGTCTCTAGACAGTGCCAAATGTCCCCTAGGAAACAAGACCACTCCCAGTTGAAAACCTTTGCTTTAAACAGACAAGCACATAAATGCTTGGATTATTGGATTCTTAAATTCTTGGAAAGACTCATAAAGGGTCTTTCAAGATCCTTACTAGACAGAGGTTTTCACTGGAGGATGCTCAGCATTTGAAGTAATCTCTATGTGGAGGTACCATACACATATGCTGTAAACTGAAGGCTAGAGAAGTTGAGTGCAGTGCAATATTATAAAGTAGAATTTAAGCCATATGATCTTGCGATTTAGATGGATTTCTATGGCTTTTTTTATTTACATGAATTTTTGTTATGTGTCTTTTTATTTTATTCTTAAGTCTACTATGCCTATTATTTCCTTAAGTGGAACATCATGTTATGATAATGGTTTTCATCATCTGTAATCCAATGTATATAGATTCTAGACGTGAAACATTTATCTTGTGGATTTTTCAAAAGTCAAGAAAAACTATGTATATATACCCTTTGGAAAATGTAAATACATATAACGTTTTATCATATGCAATGAGTCTTTTTCTCCACCCCCTCCCTCCGCCCCCCGCATCCCTTTCCTTGAATGTAGAAGCTTAGGAAAGCCTATTTGACCACTTTAGTCAAGCTTGACGTTAACAGTAGCATGTCTTAATGGATATATGCTTATCTTTGCTGCTGTGCTGAAGGAAACAGCACTTTCTGCTTTCACAGGATAGGAATTACTAACTGAAGTTTAATGGATGAGCAACATATTATCAAAGAGAATACATCTCTTTAGTATAAGTCTGAAATAAAGGGAGAAAAGTATTATTTAAGGAGAACTTTATCCCATAGAGCAGCTTGTGAAATAGAAACATTAAGCGGGGAGTGGAAGGTTGAGTTCTAGTGCTGCTTATGTCCCAAGGACACTCTCTGATTTGGGCATATTTTTTACTTATCCATTAATAATGATGTTAGGCTAGATGAATTTGTACATGCGTATATTGCATATCTGCAGTAAAAATTCAATTATTTATATTGCTCAGAATAAATTTTTTTAGTAGAAAGAAGAAAAAAATAGCACTAGAGAAATGCCCCAAGTAATAAGGTGAACTTCATCAAGAAAAACTGTCCTCTTCTAGATTTGAACATGGAATTTTACTTAGAGGACATATAAACATAGAAACCTTGTATACAATGGTTCTAATGAAATTAAAACAAAATACTAGCTTCCAAATGATTTTCTTCTCCTCTAGCTAAAACAAAATACTGTATTTTCTCCTAGTAATATTCTGCTCAATTAGGTCAATTAGTGGTTTAATATTCAAAGGAAATAATATTCAGTGATTATAATATTGATGATTTTCATAATTAAAATATGGAAATGATAAATATCAACTGCTTAGACTCCAATTAGCTTATTAACATGCAGCAGAGAATACACACCTACACTACTGATAGCATTTTTCTTATTTAGTTCTTGGCAACTAAGCACTGTCAGCCCTTAATATGATTATGTCAAGCTCTCCTACAAGTTAGCTCCTGGCCAAAGTCTGACACACACAGTCTGTATCTGGGTTTAATTATGTTGATGAACAAAAAAGTCACCTTTTTTGTGTGTAGGCTAACTGCTCACTATGTGTAGGGAGACAAGCTCTTGTTCTTTTGATTTACCCTAAAGATTGGAACGAAAGGTCAGGGATCTTTTGATACAAGCTAATTAAAATATCAATGATTATACACACCTTGTAAGCTTGTTTTTGGATCATTGTATAATGCAGAAATTTCTTTTTCATATATATTATGACTATAAGTGCCAAGAAGATCAACATATTAACTTTGGAAAGAATACTTGAACATACCTGGGGTTGCTTTTTATTTCTTTACAAAATTAAGTACATTAATGTGTATTTCTCCCACTCATGCCAGAGGGCAATTGAGTTTGGGAAGAAAATTGCAAACGTGGAGAAAACTAGGTCCAGTCAGATCATTAATGAAAACAGATGGGCATATTCGTCACTGGTGGTTATTAGGCCTCTGGTCATGTAACTGTGGATATTCCAGCTCAATTAATTGGATTAGCTTTCTTAGAAAATTTGTCTCTTTAGATCAAAGTGTGATCTATGGACTACCTCCTTTAGAATCACCTGAATTTCTTAAAATGTGTACTCCCTGACCTCACAACTAAATATTTTATTTCCTTAGGTCTGGAATAGAGCTTTGGAATAAACACTGCCAAACAAAAAATTCCAGGTGATTCTGATACTCTTTAAAAATTCTCAACCCACTAACTTAGATAGCAACAGCCAGAATTTTGTCAGAACAAATACTTTATCATTTGCTTGCTTACTTTTCCTAGTGATCCTCTCATCCCTCTTCCATCTCCAGGCCAGAATAATAGAGTGGGTAGCTGTGGTTTGAACCCAGGTCTCCTGAATTGCAGGCAGATTTTTTACCAGCTGAGCCACCAGGGAAGCCCAAGAATACTGGAGTGGGTAGCCTATCCCTTCTCCAGTGGATCTTCCTGACCCAGCAATTGAAACCAGGTCTCTTGCATTGTAGGTGGATTCTTTACCAGCAGAGCTACCAGGGAAGCCCCTTCCATCCCCTACTGTTAGCTTATCTAGATTTCAGTGAACTGCCAACTAATGCCTGCTAATGAGAGCTTAAAGCATTAGACCCTTTTGCGGGCATTTTTACTTTAATAACAGTAGTAGTAGTGTTGGTGTTAGTAGTAATAATATCTGGTTCTATACATTTCACACCTTGTGTCTCTTTACCCACATAATTCTGGTGTCAGAGGCTGCAGGTCATTTTCATATTGTGAAATGACCTTGGCCCTGGACTTTTGTGCAATTATGCTAGATGAGTAGGTGCATTGGGAGGGAGGAGAATTCTTGGAAATACTCCTGAACTGAGATGGTTCACAAGAATTTAGGTCTATGTGGAGGTGATGGTAAGTCACATAAATATATTCTATTAAAATGCAGCTAAATATAATTATTCACAACTCAATTTCCTGTAGGTGGATGCCAATAATCTGTGCAATCATTCTGAAGTCACAGTGAATAGGAGAGGAAGGAAAAGAGAGGGGAAATTCAAGGGGAGAGAGACAGTGGTCTTAACTGTTTGTAGTTAAAGTATCTTCTTTTGCAAATTTTGGAAAGATATATGATGGTGAAAACACATTGTTGTCCCTCACTGAAGGGGCAAGAGAGGGGCCCTCAAACTCAAGCTTCACTAGCTTTTCAATAAATTTACTTTGGCCAATACCTAGGTCAGTGACAGACACCTGGCCGCTGTACACAATAGATACATAGGAGATGGATGAGTGAATGGAAGAGGGATAACTCTTATTCTCCCAACATTTTAGATGAGGAATTTAGCAACATTTCTAAAGTCACATAACAATAAAATGAGATTCATATTAAAAAGCAAATTTGCTCTTTGTGGACTTTGCTAGAAGCCTCAAACATCCATACTTCTAGTATAATCCATTCTTGCTGGGGTACATTGCTTAGCATCATGGCCTTGGGTTCAGGGAGCAATTAATTGTGCAGTGATAATCTCTCTTCAAGAAAATTTCCATCTGCAGTAAGGTCCATTCTCTGTTAAAAAGAATCCAGAAGAAGATAATGGCTAAAAATCAGGTTATTTTTTCTGGATATCAAAATGCTCTGACCTAGTTAACTTGCAAACTCATAAGAATGCTATTAGGTGGTTGTATAAATGCTGTTGGGGAGAGAGGGATACAGTTGGCCCTCACTGCCTGCGGGTTCCACATCCCTGGAGTCAACCAACTGCAGAGCAGATGGGAGGCCAACTGTACCATGGCATTTATAAGGGAATTGGGTATCCTACAATTTTGCTGTTCACTGGAGGTCCTGGAACCAATCTCCTACAGATACTGAGGGATGACTGTATTCATATTTTCTGATGGTTCTGCAATCAGACTGCATAGTATCTGTGTGATGTGGCCTTTGACATGAGAACTTTCAGGTCAGTTCATAGTCAGTACTGTATAAGATTGAGAGTGTGATTTCTGGAATTGGAGTTCCTTAGTACAGTCTGCTGAGTGTGACCTTTAGCCAGTCACTGAGTCCTGTTGTGCCTTTATATTTTATTACCTGTTAAATGTGACTGTCTTGAGGGTTGAATGAGTTAACATTTTGATTCATTAAGTGCTCAGTAAATACTAATAATTACTGCATTATTCTTGGTCTTGTCTTTTGACACTAACCAGCTCTTGACACTGGCAAGCACATTATATTTGTGAGTCTCAGTTTCCTCATCAGTAAATATAATAGTTAAATGACAGTTAAGATTCATAAACTTTTATTATAGGAATAGTCCCAGATAACCATATGTCATACTCAGAAAAAAATTATTTTAAGTCAAAGCTGTTGTAGAACTCCTTTGTTTAGTAAATTGAAAGACAAAAGCCCACTCATTATCTAGTATCTTGAAAAATAAATGAAAAAAAAAATCCCACAAGTTGGTCTTTTATTTTCTCTTTGAAACAAGTATATTGAAGAGCCAGCCTTGTTGCCTAATGAACCAAGAATCCAAACCTTGGATTTCATTACTGTTATGATTCCAGATCCCACCAGAGTCTCTTATCAAATGTGGCCTCATTAAGTGCAAAGGCAATGTACTTCTCCATTAAATTGTGCTGAGCTAACTTGTGGGTGATGTGAGCCCAAATGAAATATACTTATTTTAAATCTGTTCCTATTGATTGTAGTTGTGTATCACAGAAAGATATAAACACATGTAAAAACACTTGGGAATCCTCATTTATCTAGACTCTATTCTGAGGAAGTATACTGGATACAGACCTATTTAATGAGGCTCTGTCAATATAAAAACTAAATATAAAACCACTCCAGTGTGTTATTCTGTGTTGAGTAAGTTACCTCTAGGACTAACCCAATAGATTGGATTCTTTTTTTCCTTCACAGAAGATGGAACAGTTTATGAACAGACCCTCCAATATGTAATCTTTACTTTTTAGTAGCCAGGAATTTTGTTAACGTATTTATAACCTTGAAAGAAAGAAGACACATTAAAAATTGTTTACTTATTTATATTAATTGGGGGATAATTACTTTACAATATTGTGATGGTTTCTGCCATACATCAACATGAATCAGCCATAGGCATACATTTTTATTTGGGGCCAATCTCAGCCAATATTGTGTCTGGCCTGGCTCTTGTGGTTCTTACTATGACTGCAAGTTGCTCTCAGCAATAACTGTCAGAGAAACTTTGAAAAAGTTTATTGTTTGCAAGTACTGAAAATTATTAATATATGGCATACTTGGGGCCACACTGTGAGGTTGGAGAGAGACAGAGACAGAGACAAGGGGACCCAGGTTCTGCTTTTATTGGGGATCAAGGGGTAGGGACCTAGAATTTCAAGGACGTACTCTTTCTCAGCGGATTTGAAACATAAAAGCAGGAATTTTAAATTGCAGAAAAAGGGGAGAAAAAGCTGTCCAATGGTTAGTTATCAGAAATTAACCAAGATCTCTAAAACAAGGGAGCCTTCAAGGGAGGATGAAGCAGGAGGCATTTGGCTTTTTATCTAATTAATAGTCCTATGGCTAGAAATGTGTTCATTTGAGATAGCCAGCTTTGAAGTGGATACTGCTTTGGAGGGGATGCCTCAGCAATCCAAACTTAAAGCAAGCACCTGCATTCGTAAAAGACAAGCCACTGTCAGGACTTGCACTGCAGCTTTATAATAATACTTGCTAACATTTGCTTTATACCGGAAATGGTTTAAGTGCTATATATGTGTTCACTCATTTAATCTGTTTCCACAGAGAAGGAAGTAGAAGCAGTTTACCAAGACCATATAGCTAGTGAATGACAGCTGGATTCACGTCTAGGAGGTCCAGTTGGAATATATGGTTATAGCCACTAAACTACTACTGTCTCTTGAATTCCTTTGAAATTATGTCAGTTACCTTAAGGCAGAGAGACATACTGGAAGCTGAACGGTGAGAACTGAAACCACAGAATGCAAGTTTGTATCTGGTTATCTTTATGTCTTATTTTGTCTCTCAAGGAGGAAGAATATTATATAATATGCAGCCCAGTTTTGAAATATGTGGTAACAAAACTTGCCTGAGGTGACCTGGAGATGTTAGCGAAAGCAGGAATAGGTATAAGCTTCTGACTGACACTGTTTCTTGGCTGAAGCCACTAGAGAATGCCTTCCCAGTGACAGCCATCAGTGGCTGTAGGGGACAGAAACAAGTAGGAGACAATTAGTGACTCCAGAGGAAAGAGACAGAACACGGAATGCTTGGGGGTGAAAGGAGGCTGTAGGGATCTGGCTGATGGTAATAACTTCACTGGCAACCTCAAGTTAAAGCAAAATTAATGAAATATTTTTAAATGCCATTCTAAAAGTATCTTGCTATTCAACAACTTGTGCACCAAACTTCCACATTATAGTTAGCTCACATTTTTCATCCCTGAAGTCTTTTTTCAGAGATAAAGACACATGGGCAAAGTCTACCTAAAATTTTTTGGGGAACTAGAATACTAATGTATTTTGTAGATTTTGAAAGTATAGTAATAATTTATATCTGAAACAATGGCTATTCAGTGAACATATTGGGGCTTCCTTGGTGGCTCAGACAGTAAAGAATCTGCCTGCAGTGAAGGAGACCTGGGTTCGATTCCTGGGCTGGGAAGATCTCCTGGAGAAGGGAATGGCAACCATTTCAGTATTCTTTTCTGGAGAATCCCCATGGACAGAGAAACCTGGCGAGCTACAGGCCATGGGGTTGCAAAGAGTTGGACTCAACTGAGTGACTAAATTGATTTACCAAACGAACATATTACATGCAAAATAGGAGCTTCACTGGTGGCTCAGTTGGTAATGCAGGAGGCTGGGGTTTGATCCCTGGGTCAGGAAGATCCCCTAGAGAAGGGCTTAGAAGCCCACTCCAGTATTCTTGTCTGGAGAATCCCATGGATAGAGGAGACTGGTGGGCTATAATCCACAGGGTCAGAAGAGCTGGACATGACTTAGTGACTAAACCACCACCACCATGCAAAAAATGATGAAATACCAACACATTGGAAAATAAAAATTATTTATAATCCCATTATTCAGAAATTTGCAACAACTTTAGAATCACATACATGTATAATTTTAAATCTTGTATTTTTGTGAATATTTCTCCAGATCATTACATGTTTTTAAATTTTGGAGCTGAAAACACCATTGAATAAGTGGAAAATAACTCAGTGCACATTGTACCATAGCCTGATATGTATTTGATATTGAACAATTATATTGTTTAAAGGTATGTGTTATTTTGAAAAGTAAAGTATTTTTATATGTAAATATTTGTTGGAATGTTAAAATTATTTTTAGGATAGTAATTTGTAAGATAGGCATTCATTTTCAAAGACTGTACAGTCTTAAATCTTCACTAGGGATTATAAAATTATTTTATAGAAACATTGTGCTGACTTCTGTTTTATCAGCTGTATGAAAGGTTATGGTTCACCAGATCCTCACAAACATTTAGGATTATTATGAAAAAATGTCTTCAGTTCAGTTCAGTTCAGTCGCTCAGTCGTGTCTGACTCTTTGCGACCCCATGAATCACAGCATGCCAGACCTCCCTGTCCATCACCAACTCCTGGAGTTCACTCAGACTCACGTCCATTGAGTCCGTGATGCCATCCAGCCATCTCATCCTTGGTCGTCCCCTTCTCCTCCTGCCCCCAATCCCTCCCAGCATCAGAGTCTTTTCCAGTGAATCAACTCTTCGCATGAGGTGGCCAAAGTACTGGAGTTTCAGCTTTAGCATCATTCCTTCCAAAGAAATCCCAGGGCTTATCTCCTTCAGAATGGACTGGTTGGATCTCCTTGCAGTCCAAGGGACTCTCAAGAGTCTTCTCCAACACCACAGTTCAAAAGCATCAATTCTTTGGCACTCAGCCTTCTTCACAGTCCAACTCTCCCATCCATACATGACCACAGGAAAAACCATAGCCTTGACTAGATGGACCTTAGTTGGCAAAGTAATGTCTCTGCTTTTCAATATGCTATCTAGGTTGGTCATAACTTTTCTTCCAAGGAGTAAGTGTCTTTTAATTTCATGGCTGCAGTCACCATCTGCAGTG
Organism: Budorcas taxicolor; assembly: GCF_023091745.1. NCBI lineage: Eukaryota > Metazoa > Chordata > Mammalia > Artiodactyla > Bovidae > Budorcas > Budorcas taxicolor. The sequence goes on from NC_068913.1 coordinate 18,534,761, forward strand.
ATTTTGGAGCCCAAAAAAATAAAGTCTGACACTGTTTCTGCTGTTTCCCCATCTATTTCCCATGGAGTGATGAGACCGGATGCCATGATCTTCGTTTTCTGAATGTTGAGCTTTAGGCCAACTTTTTCACTCTCCTCTTTCACTTTCATCAAGAGGCTTTTTAGTTCCTCTTCACTTTCTGCCATAAGGGTGGTGTCATCTGCATATCTGAGGTTATTGACATTTCTCCCGGCAACCTTGATTCCAGCTTGTGCTTCTTCCAGCCCAGCGTTTCTCATGATGTCTTAGTTAATTTAATATGCCAACCATCACATCCTATTCAATTCCCATTTCCTAAATGTTAAATGCCAAGCAACTTCATAGGAATTAAAAGATTTTCCTTTACCAGTGTTCATTAAGACTGTTTTTATAAGAATGTGGAAAGACTGAGTCAGAACAAATCATATGTTTATAATATCTTATAAAAAGTCAGTAAATTATTAGTAAAGCAGAACTACAATTTTGGAAGAAGGGAAATGCATTCTGTATATCTTTATCTATGTTATGCATAGATATATTCCTGAGCCTTATTTACTACTCAGAGTATATAATTGATTGCTTCTGCATTCCTTTAACACATAATAACAACTTGAAAGAGAAAAAACAAGTGAGCAAGAAAACAGAGTTGTACAAATACTGTCAAATGTCTTTCCCCATGTCCAGCCCCTTTGGGTTAAACTGTCTAATGGCTTCTTTGACCCTGTTCACCAAATTAGATTTCAATTTCTTCAAGTAGATCCCAAGCTTTGAAGATGTGCCTTTTCTTTCCCCCTCTACCCTCTGGGTCTCTTTTGCTTAAACAAAGGACACAAATTGCTTAGCTGCAAAATTTGTCTGTACTTTTCATAAATTAAAGTGAATCTTCCCAGGTCTGAGAACAATAATTCCATTTGGCTTATCTCCAGTAATCTTCAGGAAAAAAACAAAAACCCAAAACCCACAAACTGTAAGGAGAATAATGATTTGTAGAAATCTGCAGGAGGCCTTGGTCCTTGGTCCAGGAGTATTACTGCTGACAATTACATAAATAGTGTTCCTATGCAATTATCCCAGCAATAACCAATAGCAAGCAAAAATTATAGAGGCCTGATGCGATTTATGCTCAGAGGTTTCTGTGTAGTACTTTGTTTGAATCAAAATGGCTATCTTTATATATTTCTTTTCTTTAAAGAAAATAATGGGTCAACTCCTTAGGAGAATATAATTTTCTTCCATCTAGTTTTAGATGGCATTAGCACAGCAATCAGATGTCACGGTGAAAGATAAACATGTCTGCTCCTGGGTGCATAAATGGTAAAAATACCAGGTAATGTGGTACCATCTTCTTGGATTTTGCATGTTAAATAGCATTAACCTTGTGCAGTGTGGAGTTATGATTTCTTAAACTGTTTTCTCTCTACAATGGACAATCAGTTACATGATTTAAAAATATAGTGGGTGTTGTCAAGTTTTTCTATTGAATGAGAGTGCATAGAACAAATTTCAATTTGTTTTGTTGTTCATTTTTGCATGACGAGTGCCTTGTATTTGTTTCCACGATTTCTTCAATGTCACCATTCAGCTGCCCTTAATTGAAAACTGCTTGTGTTTACTCTTTGTCCAGGAGATTACATTTCAGGATATTTGCAGTAAATTTTATGCAAATCAGATCGGAAGAAAACATTCTTTTTTTTTTTTTCCTTTTTGAAGATATAGGTATTGATGGTCATGTGAGAAGTCCATTTATGAATTCTGGTAGCCATTTAATAAAAAGCAAATGCAACTGCAAAGTGAAAGGGGTAAGGGGAAGCTCTTGGGCACCAAATTCTTCTCAAATGACCCCTTCTATCAAAGAAGGCTAGAAACTGAGAGATGACTTTAGTGAGACTGCCTTTGGAGATTGTGCAGACGCTGTTCGGCTGAAAGGGGAAAAGGCAGAACTGGAAAAACAAATCTATTTCTCTAATTTTAATGCAGTAAATAGAAAATGGATTTCAGTGGGCAAACAAGTTATTGCCTCATTGGGTCATAAAAAGATGACATCTCCAAATATTGGAAATTTGGTAGCTTTTTATACAATTTTCAATTTCTTTTTTTTCTGAGGGAGATGGTGCACATTTTTTGATTATTGCAACTATTATAATAGAAAAACAGAAACAATCTAATGTTTTAATGTGTTTAAATGCTGGAACAGAAATTGCCTGGCTCATGGTTATTGTTAAATAAATGCTTCTTAAATTAAATGTTACTTGGCATGGTCTTGGCTTGAAGCCTGAGCCAGTTTCATGACTATTTGGCTTATTGGGACTATACACAGGTTTGAGTCCTAACCCAGGATTGTTTTTATAAGGAGAGAGGGACTACTCAGCAGACTTTGTCAGGGTGTTAATTATGTAGTGGTTCAGCTCCAGCTTCATCTATCGAGCCAAAATCTCTTTGTCCTTCAGTCTTCCAACCATCTTTCTTATCTCTATGGTTTTAATGAATCACCGAAAACCATCAGGCTAACATGCCAAAGAAGGGAATCAATCATTCTGTGTCATGATCATCTGAATTATTTGTTCTGTTTGATAAAGACTCCATCCAGAGTCTATGGGCTTCCCTTGTGGCTCAGCTGGTAAAGAATTCGCCTGCAAATGCGGGAGACCTGGGTTCAATCCCTGGGTTGGGAAGATCCCCTGGAGAAGGGAAAAGCTACCCATGCCAGTATTCTGGCCTGGAGAATTCCATGGACTACAGTCCATGGGGTTGCAAAGAGTCGGACACGACCGAGCGACTTTCACTTTCACTTTCCAGAGTCTGTAGGTCCTCACTAGGAGAAGGGGGTGAGAGAGGATGAGATGGTTGGATGGCATCACTGATTCAATGAACATGAGTTTGAGCAAAACCTGGGAGCTAGTAAAGGACAGGGAAGCCTGGCGTGCTGCAGTCCATGGGGTCGCAAAGAGTTGGACATGACATCAACTGAACAACAACAGTTGAGACATATCACTAATTCCATATCAGAACATAGTTCTCTGACTAGTTTGGTGATTTCTTGTGGCACTCTTGTGGAAAATCTTTCAACTACATTTCCGAACACATTTGTTAGAAGAAATTCTTTGATGTAACTCTGGAATTTAGTATTGAATCTCTAGAGAGCTGAAAAGAGCATATTAGGAGCAAGGGTGTGACTTTGACCCACAAAGCCTTAAGAGATTGACAAGGTATTTAGGGTGGGGAGCTAAGCTTGTGAAGAGTCAAAATCTTGGTCCCCAGAGCATATGGGACCCAGGGAGCTTGTAAATCAATAAGGAAAACAAGAAAAAGAAAAAAAGGATATGAAAATTTTCATGTATTGTCACTGTTTAGGTCTTAGTCTGCTGGCATTTAGAATGATGCTGAAGTTGTCTAAAAATACAGTGATAGCCAGGGGGCAGTCAGTCCTTCAGTCTAATGCGACAGATGTGATCTAAACCCAAACGTGGAGATGATGAACTCATCAGTGGAGGAGAGAGGTGGACCATCTGGTGTGAGATCAGCTCCCATCCATCAAGATGAGCCTGTTGGTGTTGTCTGGGTTTGAAGGTGAGGGTGTTGTGCTGATGGGGTGTGCACATTTGGGCATATGTGGGTAGGTAAGGAAGCAACAGTCCCCAGCACACTGAATTGTGACATATAAATATACTTCAGTTCAGTTCAGTCACTCAGTCATGTCCGACTCTTTGTGACCCCATGAACTGCAGCACCAGGCCTCCCTGTCCATCACCAACTCCTGGAGTCCACCCAAACCCATAAATACACTTAGAAGAGTACTTATTCTATTAGTGTATGTTATTTATATTTTCCTTAGACTTTCCATATCCCTTCTCATTTTCAAAATTCAGGAAAAGCAGAATAGTATTTGTGAAGAAAAGAGTTTATAGAGATATCTGCTTTGACATTTATAAATGAACAGAACATTATTGATCTATTTCCTGGATTCTTTAATTTTTTCAGTTTTAAGTCCTCCTATTACCTAGGAAGGGTTTCCAGGTGGCACAGTGGTAAAGAATTCACCTGCCAGCAGAGGAGATGTGGGTTCAACTCCTGGGTTGGGAAGATCCCCTGGAGAAGGAAATGGCAACCCACTCTAGTATTCTTGCCTGGAGAATCCCATGGGCAGAAGAGCCTGGTGGGTGACAGTCCATGGGGGTTGCAAAGAGCTGGATGTGACTGAGCACGCACACACCCACACACCCACACTCATACGCACACATACACCTTCTCCCTGGGATGGGTCTTTGCTTGAAATGGTATAATCTGGCCCAGAACAACAGAGTTTGTAACAGTATGTGCAGGAAGTTTTTTGAAAAGGAGAAGCAGTAAGATCTCAGCTTTTCTAATCGCAGTTTAAAATTTTATTGGATTCTATTAGAATTCCTGAGGGAGATCTCAAATTGCTCAGAAATTGTCATGATTTCCTGATTCACACAGGCTGGAAGTCTCATGTAGATCAGGACATATCTAGATGCCATTTTCTCCCGAAGGTTGACAGTGGGAAGGACAGCCCTCAGATGGCAGTGTGGTAGGGCCCTGCAGTTCAGCTTCAGTTCTAATAAAGGGTAGGTCTTCAATAGAAGGACTGAATGAAAAGATAGCATGCAACGCAGGGATGCTGGTGTCAAGAACCTGTGGTTTGAATGGTCAGGAGTGAACACAGTCCACTGGTTGGGAAAAACTGACACAGCTGATAGACTGCAGTCCAGTGGGAGTTATTTTCTGCTCAGCGCTCCATTGGCGGCTATATTTGTGAACCAACTAAGGGCAGTTTTTATTGATATGGTCACTTTGCTTTCAGTTTCCCATTTTGAAGTGTGTCTCTTTGATGGATGTATAAGGAATCCTCTCAGACACCTCTGACGGAAGACACCAGGCAGAAGATACGGCGAGATTTTGAGCAATCCTGGTTCCACAAAAGAGATGACACAGACTGCTGAGTAAAACACAGCAAGCCAGTTTGTGGAGAGACCAAGCATTATGTAACAGAAGCACCTAAGTCACTGTTCACACTGCTCGTCTTTGAGGGCTAGAGAGAAGGCTTCTGTCTGAAAGGAGAAAAGAAAAACTCTCCCAAGGCTAAAGCACACCAGGTTGTAAAAGCTTCGAGTAGAGATTTGTTGACCCTTTGTCCCGATCTTCCCAACCTTGTCTCTTTGTTCTCTTGGCAAGGACCCTTTGCTGGGATTTGAGCAGAATCCCTCACAGGTCTTATCTATGACTTGCTCGTTACTGGTTTTGTTCATTACTTGTTCATTCACATATGCCATTTCTAACATACAGAATATATTCTCTGGTGTGTCTACTCTTGTGTTTTTGCTTTCCTTCAAAATTCTGGCTTAAATCTAACTTTTGGAAAGCATTTCATGTCTAAGCCAGACCTGGCCATGTACTCTTTGCTTAGCCTGTTATCTATATATGCAACAGATGGACCTGGCTTCTGCTTCCGTAATTTGTAACCCCTGCACTGGGGTTAAGTACTTGGTAATTCTGTGTTTTGGTTTCATACAGGTAGTCATTCTCCCCAACCATAGGTTTCTATCTGAGGACTGGAATGAATTTATTTGTGCAATGCTTTCTTCCCTCCTCCTTCCATCCAGAACAGTCTAGTGACTGGCAAACTACAGGCATAGTTATAGATTCTAAAACAGGAAGTATCTTTATGATGGACCTTTAGAGGAGGTGGGCTCCGGAAAAGTGGGGGCAGGGAGAGTGATATATAAAGTGCTATGTTCTGAGGATCTACTGCTATGTAACAGACTATCCCAAATTGTAGTGACTTGGCACAACAATAATCTTCCATGTAAGCAGACTGCAAAGGAACTGCTTACCTCTGCTCCATTTGGAGTTAGTTGGGGTCTGGAACCTGGAGAATCTCCTTCCTAGGTCACAAGTCAGCTCTGGTTGTTCACTGGGGGTCCAGTTGCAAGTCTTGGCTAGGGTCCTTGGTTTCCCTCCACATGGGTACCTCCATGAGGTTATTTGGGCTTCCTCTGAACATGGTGGTTGAGTTCTGAGAATCTTCCAAAAGACAGGAGATAAAAGCTAACTGGCCAATTCAGGGCTACATCTTGAGGTGGTATAGACTGACTTCATCAGACACGTATTCTATCTCTTTATGGGTGAATGGCATGGTCATGTTGTAGAAGATAGCATGCTGTAGGAGAAAGTATTTTGGTCATATTTGGAAAATATAGTCTGTCACATGCTGCTTTACTAATGAAATTACAGAAGGTCACAGTGCATAAAGACAGGAAGTGCTTTGACAGTGAACTCTTCTCACAGTTAATGATTAGAGTTAATATTTATTTATTTTTAATTGTGTCAGGCACTGGCCTAAAAGATTTATACATGTTCACTCATTTGAGTCTCATAACTCATTGGGAGACTTATTATTGTCCCTATTTTGCAGATGAAGGAACTGAGATGCAAAGAGGTAATAGTTTGTTCAGGATCACAATATTAAATGGCAAAGGCAGGATGTTAATCCAAATGGTAACTCTAGAACTTGCACTCTTCTATCTCTTGTTCGGTGACTGTCTAGAGTGAGACGTCATAATGTAGCACAAAGACACAAGAAATAGCAGCATGATTAACCCAGGAAGAAATGGCTTGGACTCATGTGCTCATGGGATATTTGAAGCCTTGGTGGTTATTATACAGCACGGGTCGTGTGTGTGTGTGTGTTTGTGTGTATCTTTTTCTTTTATCATATCCTTAAAAGGGTGTACTCCATAAACTCGTAAATGTTAAAAAAAAATAAGTCACCCTCTTTTTCCAGAGACAGGCTCACTCTTAAATATCTTAAAACAAGATTAGTTAAATTCTTCCTCAAAGCCCTCTGACTCTGTGGTATACTGGGGCATACCTGCTTTGGGTCTGTGACAGACTTGGTCAAATCCCTGAGACTCGTTTGCAATCCTTATAATTTAGGATACATTACTGACCGCTCACCTCAGGACTCATTTTCCTGGTTTGTAGAATAGGACTGATACCTTAAAGGTTGGAACGTCAAAATAATATGTTGTGTTTAATGTATTTGGCAGCAATAGAGTTTCATCTGGTGTTATTTTCTTTAAAGTTATTTTGAGTTTTGCACAGAACTGGTGCAGTAAAAACATTTCCTTCTCAAGTAGCTGCTACCCTCTAAAGGCAGGACAAATCCCCAGAGAAATCCATATGCCAAATGGCTTGCATGTGGCTGTATAAATGGCCCAGCTCACATCTCAGTATTCAGTAGCATGCCAGGCACCATATTTTCCTCCTTGTGTGAAAGCACCCTGCAGATTTCGTGCTAAGTGAAGGGAAACAGGAAATCAGTCCAGGCAAGAGTGTCTTCATGTCCTGGTCAGTTTTTCCTCAGCTTTGAATACACTTTATCTCTTTTGTGCAGACCACTATCTGCTCCTTTCTGCCCCCAGGTCTTGCTGTAAAAAGAAAGTCTCAAAGTACTTCACACCAAGACTTGTTTTGAAGTCTCTCTCCTGCCTTCTCTAATTTGCTGTTTTCTTAATTAAACTGGGGGAAGGTTTTCATTTGACATTTACATCTGAAAAACACTGTGATTTTAAATTCTTATAATTACTTTGGTTTTGGATGGGTTCCTTTATTATCAGTTTTCGTGAGGCAGGATGTTATCTGTGTTTTTTTAAGAACAAACATAGAACTTGTCTTTGTGGGAGGCGGGAGCGCCTGTGTGTAATGGAGGTGGAATGAATGATTCTTCCAGGGTGTTTTTCTCAAGTGACTACTGGGACATCCTTCTGGATGTGAACACTTGGAATAGCTGAGGTCTGAGCGAAGGTTAATAAGGGGTTGAGGGTGAAATAGGCTTTTGATTTGATCCTTTTATCTTTTTAGTGTCTGAGAGACAGGGAAACCAATAAAATTTGCTTATTATTCAGAATATTCACTAACAGTGCTTCTGATTTGATCTCTTTCTTTGTTCCTGGGGCCTTTTCTTATAAGTAGCTTCACTTTTTCAAAATTTTAAAGAAAGTTCCAAACTGAGCTAGATTCTTACTTCTGCTAGACCCTAGTCACCTATAAACCCGCCTTTTCCTTGTAGGTGAGTGTTACTGATATTTAGTAACTTTCTAATCTCTCTTTGTTATTTTTTAATTATGTTTCATCAGCCTACAGCAGAATTCAAATTGTTTTATGGCTAGAATCAGTTGATTGAACTATGTAGATTTCTTGTTTGCTTCCCCTTTTAATTGTTTCAGTGATGACTGCCGTCTTTTTTGCTGATATCCTATTTTTCTATAGCTTTTGTTTTGTTTTGTTTTTTGGTGTTTACTTGGTTTTTGGAGGTATAGTGAATCACAGGAAAAAGAAAAAAATGGAATATTGATCACATCCTAATAATTTTAGAACATCAATGTGAACACAAAAATATCTTCATTTGATTAAAAAAATATGCCTTTTCTTTCGTCTGTAACTTCCTTTGTGGTTTAGGAGATCTTCATTTACAATTTCCCAAGCCATGCTTTTGTTTTATGCATTTTTGTTAGAAATCACTACCAAATTGGGACTTTCCTGGTGGTTCAGTGGTTAAGACTCCATGCTTCCACTGCAGGGGGCACAGGTTGGATCCTTGGTCGGGGAATTAAGATCCCACATGCTGCATAGTGCGGCCAAAACCACACCCGCCTCCCCCCGACCACCCCACCCAAAACAAGCAAACAGAAACAAAAAAAAATCACAAACTCATTTGAATACCAAAATTTAATAAAAATATAAATGTGTTGGTTCTCATTTTCTTCTTAATTCCTTAAGACATAGTGACTGATATGCTGAAAATACTTTTTGCCTTAGCTGAGTCCCCCAAATTTCTAGCTGTTAAGTCCATTGATGTGTGAGCTTTCAGATGCAGTTAATCCATTTGGTTTTAACAGCTTGGGCTAGATCTAGTGCCTCCAAGTGTAGCTCCTATCAATTTGAAGTGATGTGAAAGTAGCTTAGTTGTGTCTGACTGTGGCCTGCCAAGCTACTCTGCCCATGGAATACTCCAGGCAAGAATCCTGGAGTGGGCAGCCATTTCCTTCTCCAGCAAACCTTCTGGACCCAGGGATCAAACCTGGGTCTCCTGCACTGCAGGCAGATTCTTTCTGTTTGAGCTACCAGGGAATTTAGGGCTATATATTTTGTGTCATACTCTTCCTTCAGGATAACTCTAAGGAGACGTAGAGTTCAGTCATAGAAATTAAAGTACGTCAATGACTATAGAATGCACGATGTCACCAGTTTAAAGTGGGTGTGACATTCCGAGCCAATTCTCAACTTGCTTGCCAACTCTGATCCATTTGTGTTGGTTGCTGGAGGAGTTGGTTTTTTGTAAACAGAACCAGGATGGCGTGAAAGATTGACAGGATTGATGATACCCTCCATGTCTTTCATAGAGGGAAAGTGGTAATGGAAGAGCCATATCTAGGTATTAATTATTTATTAAGAAAACAAAGAAAGGCTTCTTTTCATTTTATTTAGATGCCTTGGCTACACAACAGGATTCTATGTGAAAGGTTAACATTACTAATTTCTGAACATCTTAACACCCACTTAACTTCCATATATATAGTTATAGTTAGGTCATATGAAAAAAATAATAGCATATGTAGAAGTTTATTATTATAGGATTGCAGGTTGTAAAGTTTAATTTCTCAGACTCAACCTATTTTATGAAACTAAAGACAGTTACAGACTCGCTTTACTCCTTGGCAGTAGGTACCTTGAAGACTGCTGACATTTGAAAACCAGAGAAGCTGAACACTGACTCTCTAAAGAACTCACTCTACATTCTAGAAAAAAAGGGCGGTCTGATCTGTATGACTGTATTTGACGTGATCTACTGTAAGGGAGTATATTTTGTGGTCACAGAAATGTTCTCATTTTGGAAGCAGCTGCTTATTTGAACCCATATTATTGATATTTCTGTTGTGCCCTCCTTTGGTAGGCTGTTGGCAAGTATTTATTATCCTTTCTGCAATGTGTTGGTTAAATTCCTTTTCTAAGGTGATGGGGCCCTGAGGGAATGTCAAGGAAAGGAGAAGAGAGAGAGGAATCTGGGATGAGCCGTCTGGTTCTATAACTTCCTTTTAGACCATTAGTTGGTCTATTAGATCAGATTTCTCAACCTTTTGTGTGTAACTTTCCTGGCAGAGTCTGTTGAATTATGTGCAGCCACTTTCAGCAAGCTGCTTAGGTCAGGGGGCTTTCCTTTGGCATTTAGCTCCCACATATTTAAACAAAACCTCAATTTGCTAAGATCTTTAACACTAGAAGCTTGTTCTCCTTATCCATTTTTATTATTTCTTCCACTCATTGTTATTCATAACACATCTGGCTGCAGGTTATGGCATTTTGACTGTGTTTTGCCACGCTAACCTCTGTTACCTCTCCTAGGGTTTAGAAAACAGTTCCCTCTGGATTGAAATATTAATGATCATAAGTACAACAGCAACCCCTTTGCTTTTCAAGTAATGCAATTCTAAGCCGAAGGGCAGCAGTGCCAATTATAACTACGGGAATCCTATATACTCTCCCAGTAGGATACACAGATGCACACACAGGGACTCAGCTGAGCTCTGATACTTGTAACGTGGTGCTTCCTTGTGCTTTGGTGTTTTGAAACTCTAAAAGAGAAAAATGATTCCAGCAAGGAGATTTGGTTGGTGAGGGAGAACCATTCACAACTCTTGACCTGGCTGGGTAGGAAATGGACCTTGGGTGCGCAATAAGGTCTCTTCACCTCTTCTTATAACACTCAGTTGCCGAGACAAGGGAAACCTCTGTGACTCTCTCTCTCTCTCAATTTCTCCTCACCCTGGGCTGTTTTCAGTAATTAGAATAGTGTAACAGGGAATGTAGTAGTAGGTTTTATTTTTGACTCAACTGCCACCTGATAGACAGGCCCTCTACGCCCAGGGACATTCAGCCCAAGGGTGAAAACAAATGAGCAAAGATTATAAAATGGGTCGAGTCACATGGTGTCGGAAGCCTGTGGCAGAAGCAGCTCCACAGACTGAATCTTTTGAGGATGGCTTTTCTGCTAGATTATCCCCTAACTCCAGGCTGACAGTCAAAAGCCTTGACTTTAGAAGGCATAATCAGATTTAGTAAAGACCCACGAGTTCTCAGCAGGAAGGAAGGAGACGAGAGAATGTAGAACAAGCAGCAGGAAAGGAAGAACTGAGGTAGTTACATAAAAGCAGAGCTATGCCCAAACAGGAAAATTACAGAAAATGGGAAAACAAAAATAATTGCTGAAAGACAAGCCCCAAACAATTCCAAACAGTATGTGATTAAGTGACCAAATGAGAGTTATGGGTAATGGCACTAAGCATTTACGGATGACCTATAGTGTTCCAGGTAATATTCTAAGTGCTTGATATATATTGATTTATGATGCTCATAACAATTTTGTAAGGAAGGGAATATTTTTATCCTCATTTTATAGATGAGGAGTGGGAAGCATACAAGGTTTAAATAACTTGCCTAAAACCAACTTTATATTCTTAATGGTTATACTTCAGCTTCCAATGAGTTTTTCTTTTCTTTACCTTAAACCATCAGTTTCTTGAATGTGATTTTATAAGTATTCTTTAATGATTAACATTTTGGGCTTTTGAAGAATGTTAACTGGAAACTTTAAAGACTAATTTAAAAATAAATACACTTGATGGAATAGTGTTAAGATGTATTTAACATAACTAGGAATGCTCATGATATACAAATAGTACATCTAATATGAGCCCAATTTTATTAAAAAATGTATATATATGTATGTGCACATGTTCTAAAAGAGTAGGAAGATATACCTCGCGTTATCTCTGAGAGTTTCAAGGATTTACATGTGTTTCTTTTTACTCCTCTGAAATTCGCAGTTTTTAAAAATGGCCTGTATTACCTGAATAAGCAAAAAAGATGCTATTAAAAGTGAAATAAATATACAGTTCAAGCATCATGTTTTAGAGCTGGCTCCAGCAGGTACTTAATCAAGTTATGAATCCTAATCAACCAGCATACACCTATCTCTGATTTTTTAAAAAATTAAATCTTCTGACTTTATAAGCAAGACAGAACATTGACTTCCGAATCTAAAATAGGATTAGTCAAGCTTCAGAAGGTCAAAATGGAACCAATTCTCAACCACATAATGCAAAGAAAACTGTCAGCTCCTGTTCTAAACTTCAGGTCCTTGGAATCTTTTGCTGTTTTCTTGGTGTATAGCACTATTTCATTAGGGGAAGAAAAACTACCTTGTGTGTCAGAAAGAGAAGAAAGTGTATCTCAACTCAAAAGTCAGCCTTATTTTATGTGGGTTATATTCAGGATATTGGCTTAGAATTTTTGGAGCTCTTTGAGAATGTCTACTCAATTAAGATGGGCTCAATAAAGGACAGAAATGGTATGGATCTAACAGAAGCAGAAGATATTAAGAAGAGGTGGCAAGAATACACAGAACTATACAAAAAAGATCTTTATGACCCGGATAATCACAATGGTGTGATCACTCACCTAGAGCCAGACATCCTGGAATGTGAAGTCAAGTGGGCCTTAGGAAGCATCACTATGAACAAAGCTAGTGGAGGTGATGGAATTCCAGTCGAGCTATTTCAAATCCTAAATGATGATGCTGTGATAGTGCTGCACTCAATATGCCAACAAATTTGGAAAACTCAGCAGTGGCCACAGGACTGGAAAAGGTCAGTTTTCTTTCCAATTCCAAAGAAAGGCAATGCCAAAGAATGCTCAAACTGATGCACAATTGCACTCATCTCAGTACACTTGCCTGGAAAATCCCGTGGATGGAGGAGCCTGGTGGGCTGCAGTCCATGGGGTCACTAAGAGTTGGACACGACTGAGAGACTTCACTTTCACTTTTCACTTTCATGCACTGCAGGAGGAAATGGCGACCCACTCCAGTATTCTTGCCTGGAGAATCCCAGAGATGGGGGAGCCTGGTGGGCTGCCATCTATGGGGTCGCACAGAGTTGGACACGACTGAAGCGACTTAGCAGCAGCAGCAGCAGCAGCACATGCTAGTAAAGTAATGCTTAAAATTCTCCAAGCCAGGCTTCAGCAATATGTGAACTGTGATCTTCCAGATGTTCAAGCTGGTTTTACAAAACTCAGAGGAACCAGAGATCAAATTGCCAACATCCACTAGATCATCAAAAAAGCAAGAGAGTTCCAGAAAAACATCTATTTCTGCTTTATTGACTATACCAAAGCCTTTGATTGTGTGGATCACAATAAACTGTGGAAAATTCTGAAAGAGATGGGAATATCAGACCACCTGACCTGCCTCTTGAGACATCTGTATGTAGATCAGGAAGCAACAGTTAGAACTGGACATGGAACAACAGACTGGTTCCAAATAGGAAAAGGAGTACATCAAGGCTGTATAATGTCACCATGCTTATTTAACTTATATGCAGAGTGTACCATGAGAAATGCTGGCTGGATGAAGCACAAGCTGGAATCAGGATTGTTGGGAGAAATATCAACAACCTCACATATGCAGATGACACCACCCTTATGGCAAAAAGTGAAGAAGAACTAAAGAGCCTCTTGATGAAAGTGAAAGAGGAGAGTGAAAAAGTTGGCTTAAAACTCAACATTCAGAAAACGAAGATCATGGCATCTGGTCCCATCACTTCATGGCAAATAGTTGGGGAAACAGTGGACACAGTGGCTGACTTTATTTTTCTGGGCTGCAAAATCACTGCAGATGGTGGACTGCAGCCATGAAATTAAAAGATGCTTACTCCTTGGCAGGAAAGTTATGACCAACCTAGACAGCATATTAAAAAGCAGAGACATTACTTTGCCAACAAAGGTCCATCTAGTCGAGGCTATGTTTTCTCCAGTGGTCATGTATGGATGTGAGAGTTGGACTGTGAAGAAAGCTGAGCACCGAAGAATTGATGCTTTTGAACTGTGGTGTTGGAGAAGACTCTTGAGAGTCCCTTGGACTTCAAGGAGATCCAACCAGTTCATTCTAAAGGAAATCAGTCCTGGGTGTTCATTGGAAGGACTGATGTTGAAGCTGAAACTCCAGTACTTTGGCCACCTCATGTGAAGAACAGATTCATTTGAAAAGACCCTGATGCTGGGAAAGATTGAGGGCAGGAGGAGAAGGTGATGACAGAGGATGAGATGGCTGGATGGCATCACCGACTCAATGGACATGAGTTTGGGTCAACTCTGGGAGTTGGTGATGGACAGGGAGGCCTGGTGTGCTGCAGTTCATTGGGTCGCAAAAGGTTGGACACTACTGAGCGACTCAACTGAATTGAACTCAATTAAGAATTTGAATACATATGCTTCTAGTTGCTCCTAGAAAGGCAATGAAATTTAGTATAGCATAGTACAGTATAGTATGACATGGTATGGTGTGGTATGGTATAGTGTAAGATAGTATCTGGAGACCAGAAAGTTAAACTTATAAAAGTATTATATACCAAGGTTATCATTTTCATTGATGGCCTAAGAAGCGAGAAAGCAAGAGTTGAGAAGAGACTTTCGGAAGCTCTTTCTGTCAAGCACCATTAAGACATGGAAAACACTGAGATGTAGTATGAGGGCTGGTAAAGAGAAAGGATTTCATGAGAGATGGCCCAGATGGTAAAGAATCTGTCTGCAATGCAGGAGACCCTGGTTCCATCCCTGGGTCGGGAAGATCCCCTGGAGAAGGGAGTGGCTACCCACGCCAGTATTCTTGCCTGGAGAATTCCACGGACAGAGAAGCCTGGCGGGCTACAGTCCATGGGGTTGCAAAGAGTCGGACATGATTGAGCAACTAATACTTTCACTTAAGGCTACCTTGGGGTGATTCTGGTTGCGAGGAGGAGTCACACTCTTGAAAATTCCTCCATCTCACAGGTTGAGACATACTTCACCAGCAAATGTTTTATCTTTTTCCTGGAATACACAGCCACTATGCTATCCTAGTAAAGCACGCAGAAATTCCTTAAAAATTGCTGCTTACCCTGGTTAACTCTCCTGCCCAAGCTATAAGCCCTGGAGGCAGCTTAGTTAAAAAACTGATGGCCCAGTAAAATTAAAGAAGCAAAACAAACAGCCAAAACAAATGACTAAGTGATGCTTCTTCAGTTTGTTAATGCCAGGACTGTTCACTGCCAGTCAGAACTTAGGCAGAGGACGGGGAAAATGTCCATCTCAGTTCTATTTCATACAGCTAAGACAATCTCCCCCTCCCCCATTTCTCTTATTGCATCCAGAGCCTAAAAGATATAGATTTAGCCCAGGCTTTATGTTTATCTGCTTGCTTCTTGGGCAAGAATACCAATAATCTTGCCAAACACTTGCTCTGATGGGGCTGTGTGGTTTTTCTTTGTTCATCGTCTGCTCCCTGTCCTAATCTCTTCTAGCAAAACAGATTCATGCCAACTGCAAAAACAATAAAAACGTAAATATTTTAAACCAGTGTAGCAATAAATTAATTTCATGCCTATTCTAAATGATCCCGCTAATAAAAATAGAACTCCTCTGGTTCTTGAGAACAACAGAAGACGTGATTTGCCGGCTTTCTTCTCGGGATGTGACATTGCTCACAGCTCTTCCCAACTGCTGCCAGCAGCTGTGTCGGTCATTGCTTGTGGGGGCCTGACAACCATCTGGAAGGAAAGTTGGCATCACCTCGTCAAAGGCATATCTCAAATTGAGGGAGTGTGGCTGCCAAATCAGTTAGTAAACACTGTAGCGTCCCTGCTGGATTGAACTCCCAACTCCTGACGGGGATTGAAAATCAAGAAGGAAGGAAGAGGATAAGCGTCACCTGAATGCTTTGCTGACTGGCAATTCATTAAGGCAGGATGTTTTTCTTTTATCCCAGAACTCGATCCAGGTGAAGGGTGGCCCGGTTTTGTTCTTAATCTCATTAGACAGAGCTGGTCAATAGCTGCCGGCGCCTAGAAACTGTCCATAGACGACTATGATCTTTAGAAACCAGAGTTTGAAACAGTCTTTGCTGGAAATAAATGAAGGCGTAGGAGGCATAGGACTATTTTGTTCTTTGTTTACTTGACACTTCAGTTGCTCGTTCCAGAAGGCACAGGCAGTCTTTCTAAGGAATTTTCTTCTATTATATTCTGGACTGTGTCCTTTCAGAAAGTGGATATCAAGAGTCCCCTTAAACTTTGGATCAGAGGTAGCAAACAGTGGAGATAAAATACGTCCCTTGTGTTGAGAACTCTTTCTGGTATGATCAGCTCTGGCTTATAAAATGGTACCTCAAAGCAGATGTGACCTGGTGTATTTTTTCTTATGATGATTCTCACAAAATTCTTATGGCCTTGTGCAGAAACCTGGAGAGTGAGGATGGATAGATTCCAACCCACTGTCACTGTGGGTGGTTCCTTTCAAAACAAGTAAAATGTGCTTTTATTGTCAATAGATTGTCCATTTTTTTCTCACTCAAGAGTATTTCCTAAGAAAATGGCTAGAAAATGTCTTATACTCATGTGTTAAGCATGCATGCAATATAGGACCTTGGCATTTTTAAAGCCAGAACACCAAAGAGAGCATGAGGCCACAGAAAAATTGAACTGTAAAATCTCTTTGCTGCTTAAATCTGGTTAAAGAGCTCTGGGTTTCACTGGTGTGTTTAGGTGCTCCCATCACATATTTTGGGGAATAAGCCGACACCGTCTCTTGACCCACTGCTGCATTTTACCAGAATTCTGGGAAAAACTTTTATCATGGGTGTACATGTTTAAGGCAATAACCTGGTGTTCATAAAAATAAATAACAGAATGGTTCTTTTAATTCACTCTTCTCCCACAAATCTTGCTGTAGTATAACACCTTTCACTGGTTTAGAGATGGAGGATTCCTTTTATGTCTTGATGTACTAACATTTCTCTTGAAAATTCCATTGGGTTTGACCACTACTAACTAGGTGGGATGATGCCAGGTACGGAGGCCTTGTCAAGAGAATCCAGTCCTTACTGCTGCTGCTTTGTTTGGTTTTGTTTCCAGGAGAGCACAGCATCATGGTTTCTGAGTCTCCCAGAGAGACCAGCAAGGGAGCTTTATTCTCCCCACCTCGTTCACATCACCTCTTCTGATGACTCTGACATTTGAACATTTGGAGTCATTGGAAACTTCTCTATGTGACTCTTTTGTATGACTATGAATCTGTTCCCAAACTAAACCTGTTCCTTAACCTCAAATGTGTGGATGGAGACCTATCATTTACTCAGATTATTTCAAGGAAGAGAATATTAAGAGTAAGGATTCACGATGCCCAGAATTTCAGTGAGAATGCTGTGAGAAATCCAAGCCTCTCTGTTGACTTTCTTTCTTCTCTCTCACACAGGAAGCTCTGATAGAAGCTTTGCTTTCCTCTTCCTTTCATTGTGCCTTTTAAACTAACTAGGTTTCTTTACTGATTGTCTCTGGCCCTTCATTCTTTCAGCTTACTCCGAATCTTATGGTTTTCAGTTCAGCTCAGTCGCTAAGTCATGCTCGACTCTTTGTGACCCATTGAATTGCAGCACACCAGGCCTCCCTGTCCATCACCAACTCCCAGAGTTCACTCAGACTCACGTCCATCAAGTCAGCGATGCCATCCAGCCATCTCATCCTCTGTCGTCCCCTTCTCCTCCTGCCCCCAAATCCCTCCCACATCAAAGTCTTTTCCAATGAGTCAACTCTTCGCATGAGGTGGCCAAAGTACTGGAGTTTCAGCTTTAGATCATTCCTTCCAAAGAAATCCCAGGGCTGATCTCCTTCAGAATGGACTGGTTGGATCTCCTTGCAGTCCAAGGGACTCTCAAGAGTCTTCTCCAACACCACAGTTCAAAAGCATCAATTCTTCGGCGCTCGGCCTTCTTCACAGTCCAACTCTCACATCCATACATGACCACTGGAAAAACCATAGCCTTGACTAGATGGACCTTAGTCGGCAAAGTAATGTCTCTGCTTTTGAATATGCTATCTAGGTTGATCATAACTTTCCTTCCTAGGAGTAAGTGTCTTTTAATTTCATTGCTGCAGTCACCATCTGCAGTGATTTTGGAGCCCCAAAAAATAAAGTCTGACACTATTTCTACTGTTTCCCCATCTATTTCCCATGAAGTGATAGGACTGGATGCCATGATCTTCATTTTCTGAATGTTGAGCTTTAAGCCAACTTTTTCACTCTCTTTCACTTTCATCAAGAGGCTTTTTAGTTCCTCTTCACTTTCTGCCATAAGGGTGGTGTCATCTGCATATCTGAGGTTATTGATATTTCTCCCGGCAATCTTGATTCCAGCTTGTGTTTCTTTCAGTCCAGGGTTTCTCATGATGTGCTCTGCATAGAAGTTAAATAAGTAGGGTGACAATATACAGCCTTGACGTACTCCTTTTCCTATTTGGAACCAGTCTGTTGTTCCATGTCCAGTTCTAACTGTTGCTTCCTGACCTGCATATAGATTTCTCAAAAGGCAGGTCAGGTGATCTGGTGTTCCCATCTCTCTGGTTTTAGCTCTCCCAAATAACTATTAATGGTCTTTTAGATTTTCCGAAAGTTATTTCTTGAGAATATCTGTTCCATTTTTATTTTAAGTAACAGGTCCTTTCACAGGTCAGTTCCTAAGTGTGTATTGCTTGTGAATGGTTCATGTTTCTATCTCTGATCAATTCATCTCCAGACAGAAGACTTAGCAAATACCATGCCTGGGAATTGTAAGCAGCACATTCCCTCCTGGAAGAGGCTGTGAGCAGGGCCTGTATACATGATAAGCCATCTTTAAAATGAGTCTATCTCCTACTATAAAGCAGACATATATTTAAAGATGAAGGAGAGAAAACTATTTTATTCTAAACATGGACATTTTTATTGATGTTATGTTTTGAATGACTCAAAGGAGAAATGTGAAATTATGGAACAAAATATAGAAGTATTATGATTTGCACCAAATCTTTTCAAATTCTACTGTTCTCTTTGTCTTGGGTATTTAGTACTAGGAGATTGGAGCCTGTACATTTTTCTGTATTTGTTGCTCTCTGAGGTTAATTTTCTGCTAGTGAGGCTACATTGAATATGATGTTCATAATACCCAATAAACTTGTTCACATGTTTCTCGGGGAATGATTTCATCAAAGTGTACATTTTTCTGGGTAGCACTTAACAAAATCAACTGGTAAAGAGTCTGCCTGCAATGTGGGAGACCTGGATTCAATCCCTGGGTCAGGAAGATTCCCCTGGAGAAGGGCATGGCAACTCACTCCAGTATTCTTGCCTGGAGAATTTCATGGATAGAGGAGCCTGGCGGACTACAGTCCATGGGGTCTCAAAGAGTCAGACATGACTGAGTGACTAACATTTTCACTTCACTGAAAAAATCATAGATAATATGAAATAGGAGTGGTTTTATACTGTCTCATCCAATCTGTTCATACATATATATTTGTCTGAAGCCAGTAGCTAATGTGGGTGTGGGAATTAGGAGCTAAGTCTGCTGAACTGAAGGGTGAGGCTTTTGCCAATGTCCCATGCTATTTCCAAGAATGGGGAAACATAATGGCTTTAAAACTTATACTCATCATGAGCCCATTAAATATAGGTAAATAGAATGGAAAAGATTATGTTGACACTATTGTATCCTAAGGATGGTAGAGGTCTCTGTTGCTTATAGATGGTAGAGACCTCTGTCACAGATGGTAGAGGCCTCTGTTACTTATTCTGAACCAAGATGCTTGACTTTAATTTCCTCAGATACTTTCAGTTTAAAATTTCCCTTGTATTTCTCTTTGGGACCCAATTTCCTTTGTCAATGAATAGGTGAACAAGAACTGATAATGTACTTTCATTAGCTATATTCTCCTCCCAGATACTATGAATTTTTTTATCTGATGCTCTGTGAAAATGATGTGGATGATGTTTTTTACACAATGCCCAGCATAACAGCTTATTATGTGGATTCATAAAGAAAAGGCCATATTTTTGTTGGGTTGGCTATATTAATGTGATGAGGACAGTATTTTTATTTAAATTTCTCTTCACAGTATTATGACCTCTTAACTATGGTTTTACTTTTTTTGTATGTGTAGATCTCCAAAGGTGATGAATTGGTCAAACAACGGGTAATCAAATATCCTTTCTTAATGTGGAAAAGAAAGCTTACTTATTTAGCAAAATCCTACTTTGAACAGGATAAATGTTTATTGAATCAGTACCAAAATGTTCTTTGAATAACCAAGTACCCTTTGAAGTCTATGTCAATTATAATTTGATGGAGGACTTTTTAATTTGTCCTAGTATGAATAATATAGAATGCCAGGAGCATAGACTTGTCTGGGATTGAGCCCTGCTTCGCTGCTTACTTGTGTGACTTTGGGCAAGTGTTTTCATGGCTATAAACATCAGTTTCACTATCTTTATTTATTTATTTTTGGCCACAGCAAGCAGCTTGAGGAATCTCAGTTCCCCTACGAGGTATTGAACCCATGCCCCCTGCAATGGAAGCATGGAGTCCTAAGCACTGGACCACCAGCGAAGTCCCAGCATCCTTTTTCTTTTTAAATTGAAGTACAGTTTATCTACAACACTATGTTTGTTCCATGTGCACATAGTGATTCGATGTTATTAGGTTGGTGCAAACATAATTTTTTGTTTGGACTGTGGTTTTGGACTGTGAATTTTAAATCATTATAACTAGGCTCAAACACATCTTTATTAGTCAAAATAGGAACCAACACATTTTTTGGTTGTACAATCAACACATTTTTGCCAACAAGAAATAAGCATGTTCGTTCCTGTAGTGTAAAAATCTGTGATTTGGGATTTGACAAACTCTCGGAAAGCATTTTCTGCCTGCCGTTGGTTGTGGAAGCATTTTCCCTGCAAAAAGTTGTCAAGATGCTTGAAGAAGTGGTAGTCAGCTGAATGAGGTCAGGTGAATGTGGCGGATGAGGCAAAACTTTGTTGCCCAATTCATTCAACTTTTGAAGCACTGGTTTTGCAACATGTGGTCAGGTGTTGTCTTGGAGCAGAATTGGGCCCTTTTCTGTTGACCATTGTTGGCTGCAGGCATTGCAGTTTTCAGTGCATCTCATTGATTTGCTGAGCATACTTCTCAGATATAATGGTTTTGCCAAGATTCAGAAAGCTGTAGTGGATCAGACAGGCAGCAGACCACCAAACAGTAACTATGACTTTTTTTGGTGCAATTTGGCTTTGGGAAGTGCTTTGGAACTTCTTCTTGGTCCAACCACTGAGCTGGCTGTTACCGGTTGTGATATAAAATGCAGTTTTCATCACATATCACAATCTGATTGAGAAATGGTTTGTTGTTGTTGCATAGAGTAAGAGAAGATGACACTTGAAAATGACAATTCTCTTGATTTTCAGTCAGCTCATGAGGTACCCACTTACTGAACTTTTTCACCTTTCCAGTTTGTTTCAAATGCTGAACCATAGAATGGTTGACATTGAGTTCTTTGGCAACTTCTCGTGTAGTTATAAAAGGATGAGCTTTGATGATCCTCTTAATTGGTCATTGTTGCATGCTTGTCAACTTCCAATGGCTGGCCACTGCGCTCCTCGTCTTCAAGGCTCTTGTCTCCTTTGCAAACTTCTTGAACCACCATTTCACTGTACATTTATTAGCAGTTCCTGGGTCAAATGCATTGTTGATGTTGCGAGTTATCTCTGCTGCTTTATGGCCCATTTTGAACTTGAATAAGAAAGTCGCTCGAATTTGCTTTTTGTGTAACATCATTTCCCTAGTCTAAAATAAACGAGGGACTTCCCCGGTGGCCCAGTGGTTAGTATTCTGAGCTCCCAATGCAAAGGGCCCAGGAATCTGGTCAGGGAACTAGATTCCATATGCTGCAACCAAGAGCTCACATGTTATAACTAAGACCTGGCACAGCTAAATAAATAAATATTTTTAAAAATAATAAAATAAAATAAACAGCAAGTAGTGTCATTAGCAAAAAATCATAAAGTGAGAAATGCGCATTAAAATGATGTATAACATAACCACATTTATTTAAGAACGTATTCCAGTATCAAACAGCAGAGTTCAACAATGTGAAACCACAATTACGTTTGTACCAACCTAACACGATACATGGAGAAAGCAATGGCAACCCACTCCAGTACTCTTGCCTGGAAAATTCCATGGGCGGAGGAGCCTGGTAGGCTGCAGTCCATGGGGTCGCTAAGAGTTGGACATGACTGAATGACTTCACTTTCACTTTTCACTTTCATGCATTGGAGAAGGAAATGGCATCCCACTCCAGTGTTCTTGCCTGGAGAATCCCAGGGACGGGGCAGCCTGGTGGGCTGCCGTCTATGGGGTCACGCAGAATCAGACATGTCTGAAGTGACTTAGCAGCAGCAGTAGCAGTAGCAGCAGCAGTATGAATAATAATTTTTAACACTAGAGACTTTTATCAGTTTCCAAGCCAATACTGAATCCTGCATTTGATATCTCTGCATTGTACCGTGACCCATTTGCTGAGCAACATAATGGGTGGTTGGTTGATAATCAATAAGAATTCCAGCTTATAAATGCAAAAGAAATGATATAATCCAAAAAAATGATCATTTTAAAACTCTTAAAAATTAGTCCTTGAAAACAAAAGTTAATGACTAAAACTATTTTGATAAAATTTGTTGGAGCACAGAGTAATTAGTAGATCAGGCTGACACTTCTTGAACCTACTGATCAATCTTAACCTCACTAAATTTAGGACCACCAGACATTCAGTAAGTTCAGTTCAGTCACTCAGTCATGTCTAACTCTTTGCCACCCCATGAATCACAGAACGCCAGGCCTCCCTGTCTATCACCAACTCCTGGAGTTCACTCAAACTCATGTTCATCGAGTCGGTGATGCCATCCAGCCATCTCATCCTCTGTTGTCCCCTTCTCCTCCTGCCCTCAATCCCTCCCAGCATCAGGGTCTTTTCCAATGAGTCAACTCTTTGCATGAGGTGGCCAAAGTACTGGAGTTTCAGCTTCAGCATCAGTCCTTCCAATGAACACCCAGGACTGATCTCCTTTAAAATGGACTGGTTGAATCTCCTTGCAGGCCAAGGTACTGTCAAGAGTCTTCTCCAACACTACAGTTCGAAAGCATCAATTCTTTGGCACTCAGCCTTCTTCACAGTCCAACTCTCACATCCATACATGACCACTGGAAAAACCATAGCCTTGATGGATGAACTTTTGTTGGCAAAGTAATGTCTCTGCTTTTTAATATGCTGTCTAGGTTGGCCATAATTTTCCTTCCAAGGAGTAAGTGTCTTTTAATTTCATGGCTGCAATCACCATATGCAGTGATTTTGAAGGCCTCCAAAATAAAGTCTGACACTGCTTCCACTGTTTCCCCATCTATTTCCCATGAAGTGATGGGACCAGATGCCATGATCTTCATTTTCTGAATGTTGAACTTTAAGCCAACTTTTTCACTCTTGCTGCAGCTGCTGCTGCTAAGTCGCTTCAGTCGTGTCCGACTCTGTGCGACCCCATAGACGGCAGCCCCCCAGGCTCCCCTTTTCACTCTTAGAGCATCCTTATTAGCATCATAAGATATATATAGCACCACCTATGAAGATTTTTGTCAAAAATGATTGAACCTGAATGTAATTAAGCCCCTTGGGCTTCCCTGGTGGCTTAGATGGTAAAGAATCTACCTGCAATGCAAGAAACCTGAGTTTGATCTCTAGGTCGGGAAGATCCCCTGGAGAATATTTTTGCCTGGAGAATTCCATGGATAGAGGAGCCTGGCAGGATATATTCCATGGGGTCGCAAAAAGTTGGGCATGACTGAGAGACTAACACTTTCAGACTTAGCTATCAGTTCTTCAACAAATACAGGACTTGTGAATGGAAAAGGGAGGGGGGGCCACTACAGATGAAAAGAAACTTAACATACATAACAGTCACGTGTAATGGGTAGTCATTGCTCATATTCTAATTCAAACACATCACTGTAAGAAGACATTTTTTTTGACATGGACTGGGTATTAGATCATATTAAGGAATATTAATTTTGTTAACTGTGATAACTGTCTTGTGGCTATTTTAACACATCTGTTAGAGATATATACTGATGAATTTACATGTGAAATGATATGATATTTGGGGCTTGCTTTGAAGTTGTTCAGTGATAACACACAAATAAAGTGTGGGAAGGTAAATGAAATCAAGACTCTTGATAATTTTGAAGCTTGGTGATGGGTCCATGGGAGATTGTTTGTTCTTGTCTCTATTTTTGTGTATATTTCAAATTAAAAAAATACAAAGCCAGCTGACAAAGAAGCTTTGTTTTTATCCTCATCCTAAAATATGTAAGTTTTTTAAAAGCCAGAACTCATGTTTGACTTAGTGAGAAAGATAGATATTCTTCAAGGTCCTATTCAACCTAACACTGAAGGCTGACAACTTGTCCCTTAGGGCAGGTTGGATTGGGTACTTCTTTGCTGTGTCACTGGCTGTGTGTCCATAGGCATTTACCCTAGGAACTAAAGAGTTAGTTTGTATTATGAAAATAATAGTATCCATAGTCCATGTTGTAATGAGATTTAAATATGAGAGTGTGTATGAAGCACCTGGTATAGTGCCCAGCATGCATTCACTTCTCAGTAAATGGAGCTATCTTTGCTTCATTTAACAAAAACTAAATAAGTATCAGGTATGTTCTAGACCTGTGCTTACTCAAGGGAATTTTTTATGGAGAAAAAGACATGGCATCTGTCCATGTGTTATTCTTAATTTATTGAAAATGTTGAATCATAGGAGATTGCTGTTTTATAGCTGTATGAGAATGAAATACTAGGAATTCATATGAGTCACCCTGATACTTGAAGTGAGATATAATTATACAGGTAGTGTGGTGCGACGGTTAAGATGCTGGATTCTGATAACAGACTGCCTGGGCTTGAAAACTGGCTCTGATATGAAAAAACTATGTGATCTGAGCAAACGTGCCATTGTTACCCTGTTCATGGCCTGTAGAGGCTTCCCAGGTGGCGCTAGCAGTAAAGAACCTGTCTGCCAGTGCAGGAGACGTGGGTTTGATCCCTGGATCAGGAAGATCCCCTGAAGGAGGAAATGGCAACCCACTCCAGTATTCTTGCCTGGGAAATCCCACAGACAGAGGAAGCGTGGCAGGCTACAGTCCATAGGGTCATATAGAGTTGGATATGACTGAAGTGACTTAACATGCACATATACATGGTCTATAAAGTGGGGATATAATAGCACTTACCTTATAGGATTGTTATGAGGATTACACATAAAACAGACACAATCATGTATATTACACATAATTTACATAGTGAGCCTTGTATATTATTGTTATCAGTGCATGCACAAAGTGGCTTGTGAAGACAGCCTGTTGTGGGAAATGTAGCTAACTGTATTAGGTGCTGCTGAATGGTGATACAAAGTTTCACAGACTACATGACATTTGAACTTTAGCAGGGGAAGGAGCCATTAGAGGCAAAGATTACTGTAAGGACAAAAGTGGGAAAGGAGAGTTTCAGAAGCAGAAGGAAGTCAAGTGGGATCAGTTTAGAATTTGAATCTGGGAGCTAGAGAGGAGTGGGTCGTGAAACTGTCACAATAGCCTAGGTGCTTTATGTCTTCATAATTCAGTAGGCAAAAGGAGTCATAGGAAGATTTTACCCAGAACAGTGACATCAGTGAGGCAATTAGTTGGAATGGAAGAAAGATTTGCTGATAGCCTATGAAAATAACCTACAGCCTTGCTGTATTCAAACTGGTTCCTGGACCAGCAGCATCAGTATCAGCAGGGATCTGTTAGAAATAAAAATTCCAGGACCTCACCCTATCCATGCTCTCAGAACTTAACATTTTAACAAGATCTGGAGGTGATTCATGTGCACAGTGAAATTTGAGAAACACTGGTCTGGAGATAGCTGAGGAGAGCCTAGGCTAAGGCAGGGACAGTGAGGATGGAAAAAAGAAACAAGGACCACTAACAGATATATTTAAGAGGTGAAACTGAAAAGATCTGACTGATAAGGATTGAGGAAGGGATAGTTGGAAAGGATGAATTGAGAATATATCTGTGATTCCTTATTGCAATCTGAATGAGTAATTGAGAATACAGGAAAGAGAGAAGTTTCGGGGAACAAAGTTGGGAAAAAGAATTCATCTTATGGCATGTTGATTTTAAGCAGCCTCTGGGACGTTAGAAAATGGACTGAGGAAAATGAAGTCACAGTAGTCAGAAAATCTGAAGAAGAGTAGCTTAATGTTGAGGAAGAATCCAGCAATGACAAATTCTAGACATATCCCCTCTAGAAAGAAGTGACAGTTGCTCAGTCGTGTCTGACTCTGTGCGACCCCATGGACTATACAGTCCATGGAATTCTCCAAGCAAGAATACTGGAGTGGGTAGCCATTCCCTTCTCCAAGGGATCTTCCCAACCCAGAGATGGAACCCACATCTCCTGCATTGCAGGCAGATTCATATCCCCTCTACTGTTCTATTAAAAAAAAAAAAAGGCATATTAGAGTTGGTTCTCTGCTGTGCATTAAATACTCTGAAAAAAATTTTGAGTATCTAAAGGCAAACATTTTGGGCTCCTCTGTTAAGTACAAATGCATAAAAATAAAGTGTAAGGCACAGCAGAACCTGATCATTTGTGTGTAATTCTCCGTATAGACTTGACAAGAGGGAGTTCAGGCTCTGGAATTTGGAGAAGTTAGGGAGTCCTGGTGAGTCCTTGGAATCAATATTAGTGGATTTTCTTTATAAAACTTAGTTTGGATGGTTGCGGAAAATTCAGATATCTGAGTACACTGTCTGCTGAGTTCAAATGAGATACTACACAGGAATAGGTTTAAGAGGTTATTTAGCCAGACTACGAAATCTCTAAATATGCAATCACTCTCCCACCCAGAGTTGCCAGAGTTAGCAAATAAAAACCCAGGACCTCCAGTTAAATTTGAATCTCAGATAAACATGAATAATATTTTAGTATAAAAAGATTTTAGCAAATATCAAATAAGATATACATATACTAATAGAGGAATCACCATTTATCTGAAATTCAAATTTAACTAGGTTTCATATATTTTATCTGACAACTCCCTCCAATCTTCTAATCATAACAAAGATACATATATGTGTATATATGCATATATTGCAAATTTAGAGAACTATAGCAAATATTAATGTTTAAAAAGCAAAGCTGGTAATTTTGCAAGATATTATGTAAAATCTATAACATTAATTCATACAAACATCTGTATATCCAATTTGGAGGAATAAAGCAGAATAGTCTTGCTGGGAGAATTATGCCATGATTTTTCTTTCTGTGCTTATGATAAAATTACTGGTTTATTTTTTTAACCCCTGCATATATTTTCACACCTTGTTCCATAATGTTAGTACAGCATTTAGTAGGAAGAAAGTCTGTAATTAAGGCATGAATTTTCAAACAAGCTGCAGATGTTTCTTCGTTTATAAAGGAGACTCTGATGTTAGACAGATGTGCTTCTACTGAACAAGATGGTACTGTATTACAGGTACCATTTAAGAGATATAGAAAATGCCTCTTCAATTGAGCCTATTTTTAGAAATTCCAAGACATGGATTTATGTTATTCTTTTCTTTTTCAATGAAATTCAACAAACATAGCAGGCAGAAAATGTGATTAAGAAATATCCTATACTGCAAAATTAGTATGGGACCCAGAGAAATAAGAAATTAATTCCATCAAGGGGTAATTTGAGAAGATTTCACAGAGGGTGGCATGTGAGCATCTACTTAAAACATATACTTTTTTGAAAAAACCTTTCTGGTGTGTTATTTTGTTTTCTGATTTAAAGGTAATATATGCAGAAATTTTTTAAAGCAGAGGAGAGTTTATAAAAGCAGCAGCAAAAAAAAAAAAAAATTACACCAAATCTCAAGATCTAGAATTACCTTGATATTATCAATTTGGTATATTCCGTTTGAGTCTTTTTCTCATGTTTTTGCACAATTAAGATCATACTATGCAATTTCTGCCATGTGTTAAGGCTTAAACATTTCTTCTTGTCCTTAAAAACCTTTTAAGATCTTTTGACAGCCAACCAATAGTCCATTATATGGACGAATAATGATTTTTAATATAATCCTTCAATATTGGGTTCTTAGGTACCTTCCAGGGATTTTTTTCTCCTTTTGTAATTATAAAATACATTGTTGTACATTTAAAGAAAAACTATAGCTCTTGTTATTTCTAAGACTTAGAAGTAGAATGACTGAGTTAAGTGTATAAAATAACGTTAATGATCTTGATACACATTCTGTCAGACTGCCTTCTGAGTAGGGTGTCTGAATTTAGACTTGAAGAGTCAACAGAAGGAGTGAAAGGGGAGCCCTTAAGAACAGAGGTGGGAAAATGTGGTGCGTGGTCAGAACCAAAAATAGTCAGATTTGTTTGGAGAATAAGGTATGGATGATAGAAGGGTGAAATCAAGCTAAAAAGGTAGTTTAGAACCAGATTATGCAAGATCTTAAGTGCCTTCTATTCCAGTAAATCTTCCTTCTGCAGGAAGTTGTGAGCCACAGAAGGCTTCTGAGCAGAGAATGTCATGACTTTAGAACTTTCTTCCAGTTAATTATAGCTTACTAAATGTCTCTGAACTTTTGGATCATGCCCAAATAATATTTAAGGTCATCAGCTATCAAAATTTGAATGTCTGGAAATAAACTATGCCATTGGTTCATCATGTTTAAAGATATCATTGACATTTACCTTATTGAACATAAATTGATTTTTACACACTTCTGTCAGTGACTGCGTAAAGCACCTGGAAGGTAGAGGGTGCTAGGTCAACTCTATGTCTCGGAAACCTTTTAATATGTACTCTGGTGGTATATAGAACTGTGAATGTTATAAAGATTTAGTGAGGATTTAAGGTGTTTCTAAGACCTTCTTGTTTAATGATGTGCCCTGTAACCATTCCTGGTTCAGAGCAGGACTAGAAGAACAAAAATGCTATAAAAAAGTCGATTTGAGTACATACTGTCTATTTAAAATCAGGACACTCTGTGCTGTTTTCCCCCAGGTACTCTCTTTCTCTGTGACACTAAATATTTGTACTAAAAGTTAAAAGAAATAAATTACTCAAATATTTATATTTATTTCTCATCTTATAGGCAAAACTGGGTGATTTTATTTTTTCCCATCACATAGATGCTTTCACGGAGCAAGTATAGATTCAGATTACCGTTGCTCAGTCTAGTCAGTGGAAATTGTCTCCTTTTGAAGGGAAGAGATGGAATCTGTTAACTTCTTTTATGTGAGGCATGCCCACAAAAAGGAAGTGAGACACTGTCTGACTCTACAGTCACATGGTTCTTGCCATGGGTTGCTTTCCTGGTGTCGCTGTGTCACGCACACTGGGGCTGAGAGACTACAAAACCTTCCATATTTGACACCTATTTAAACACTGAAGTTTCTGAGTTTCAAATTCAGCTTGATCTTCTTTGTCTTTGGATTCTGTCTTTGGCTGTCATAACATCACTTCTCCATTCAAAGGGGGAGAAAAGAGATTCATAGCATCCCAAATAGAGCTTCTCTGGCATGACTGTGCATCAAGCATAAATGAATCACAAAACTGAGCATTAATTTTTACTTGAAACAGATAATACTATTGAAAAATAGGGATGAAATTGCATTGATGGTTTGAAATAGCTATTCAAGTATTTTATGGTACCTACCACCAGACATGCTTGGCTAAGAGCATGAGGTCCTCCTTCCAAGTTATCACAGCTATTGGGGACATTTTGTTAAATCTAAAATGTAAATAGCCTTTCCGTTTCATACTATGCTTGACTCTGACAATAATGCTACATCATTTAAGTGACTAAAGGAGTATTTCTGACCAGGCTTTCTAATTTTGTCATCAGAATGAATTTCTGCTTAAAAGGCCAACCATTTAATACATTTTCCTTTTGGCCAATTTAAAGCAAATAAATCAGGTCAGTTCTTTTTATGACACAAAAGGGAAAAATGATGTTTTCTTACTTCAGGTTCTTTTATTTTTAAATTTCTACAACTGAAATGTCTCATCTCTCCTTTAAGTACAAGCTGACAGGTCATTAATCCTTAATGTGGATTTGTACCTCTAGGTATTTTGGGGAGAAAACTCATTAAAATGCTTTTGTTTTATATGTGATGGTCCTAATAGAAATATGTAATTCATGTTTAGAATTTGTTAAAATGAATACAAAGCATATAAGCCTTTTTTTAAAGAGTTGAAGTACACGGAATTACTTCTGATGATAGTCAATGCTGTCACTTTATTCTTGAATGTCTGCTGCTAACTTTTCTACAGAAAGAACATAAGTTCTGTAAGCTCCATATTTTCAATATGAATATTTTTATTCCATTTGCATTATCTGAGTAGGTCTCATGTCTTTAATGTAATTTTCTATATAATACTTTCCTATATTTCTGAGGAGCATTGGCTACTTTTTCTTTAATTCTACTGAAAGGTAAGGCATTGAACAACCATCCTGCTTTCCTTAAGGAAATGGATTCTTAATGAAAGTTAGCTAGCAGTGGTTTGTATGTAGGCAATGAGAATGCTCTATAAATCCTGGTGAATCTGTTATGTATTGTTTTGCCACATTGTATTATCCCCTTACTTCCTTTTATCCCCTTCCCCTCTTCTACTGACTGTTTGAAAGTCTTCTTAATGGAAAAGAACCAACATCAACAAACTTATATTTCAAGTCTGTCTAGAAAGATTTTTACTGTCTGTAAAACCTCCCAACTATTGATAAGTTGGGGATTGAGATTCCCTTTTCTCTGACTGTCCAAAATAGCTTCTCTCTCTTTCTGTCCTAACCATTGATAGTAATACAAGAATCCATCAACACATTCTTGATTCTTTTATTCTTTTGGTTTTTAATTTTTCTTAAATAAGTACATCAAATTCTTCCACAGTCTAAACTGCATTTTGGGCATGCATGTGAAATCTTTATTTACTCAGTTCATCTACTCAGTGAGCACGGGCTCTGCATTGAGCCTGATATAGGGAACTGGAAGCCCAGCAAGAAGCGCAACAGTCACTGTCTGTGCCCTTGGGGAGGGAATGGTGAGGGCGAGGGTGCGGATGGAGGAAACAGAATATCAACACTGGTCCTTTTGTCCCACCAGGAGTAAAAGTTGCAGTTGTGGTAAAAGCTACCAAGGCGATCTATAGGGCTGTAAAGTGTGTAATAGGAAGAACTAACTTCCACTGAGGCCTTTCCACTGAGAGAAGGTGTCCTTGAAGAAATGATTTGTAAGAAAGCGTGTAACGATGGACATTCTAGCCCAGAGAATAACATGGCAAGAGAGTATTCCAGGATTAAAGAAAGGCTGGTGGAGGACAGCATGTGAGGGGGGCTCTGGTTTAATGGGAGAGTTACATCTGGACCAGCTCACACATGAGTCTGCAGGTCATGTTAACAATATTCATCTTTATTCTGTATTTAAGATGTAAAAAGCCACTGATGACTTTTGAAGAGAGGAGAGACATGACAAATCATTTTTTAAAAGGTCAGTGTGGTTGTTAAGGGGAGTAGGGATTAGAGTCTTTAGAGCATGTGTGTTGAAACCTGTGTGGACTGTTGTGATGGTCCAGGCTGTAAGGAGTGGATCCAGGGGCTGTTAATGACGTCATGAGGGAGGTAAAGGAGAAGAAGGTGTCCAGGATAACTACCCGGTTTCTGGCTTATTCACACTGAAACACCGTCCTGCTCCTGGGTTCATTAGAACATAAACCCCCATAGGGTCAGAGCTATGTTTCTAGAGTGAACTAATAAGCTTGAATATTAAAGTAATCAATTCTGGTCTGCAATATTGCCTTCTTACTCTGAATGGCCTTTACTGTTTCATGGTCATAATTTACAAATATTTACTCACGTATTTAGAAATTCTTTCCAAAAACAGTGTCAAGAAAAATGCAAATAATGTTATTATTAGAACTTTGAAGTGATAATTATAACAATGCTTGTATTAGACAAGAATTCTAAAGGCTCACATCCCCCCCTGTATTGTCTAATGTATTTGCATAACATTCTTCAGGGTAGCTAAATTATAAATTTCCATAATAAGGATAATGCAGGAAAAAAGAATTTGGCAGTTTCGAAGCCTCTCACCATTTTTTTTTTTTTCTTTTGCAATCAGTTCAGTTCAGTTCAGTTGAGTCCTACTCTTTGCGACCCCATGAATCACAGCACGCCAGGCCTCCCTGTGCATCACCAACTCCCGGAATTCACTCAGACTCACATCCATCAAGTTGGTGATGCCATCCAGCCATCTCATCCTCTGTCATCCCCTTCTCCTCCTGCCCCCAATCCCTCCCAGCATCAGAGTCTTTTCCAATGAGTCAACTCTTCGCATGAGGTGGCCAAAGTACTGAGTTTCAGCTTTAGCATCATTCCTTCCAAAGAAATCCCAGGGCTGATCTCCTTCAGAATGGACTGGATGGATCTCCTTGCAGTCCAAGGGACTCTCAAGAGTCTTCTCCGACATCACAGTTCAAAAGCATCAATTCTTTGGCGCTCAGCCTTCTTCACAGTCCAACTCTCACATCCATACGTGACCACTGGAAAAACCATAGCCTTGACTAGACGGGCCTTTGTTGGCAAAATAACATCTCTGCTTTTGAATATGCTATCTAGGTTGGTCATAACTTTTCTTCCAAGGAGTAAGCTTAATTTCATGGCTGCAGTCACCATCTGCAGTGGTTTTGGAGCCCCCCCCCAAAAAAGTCTGACACTAGACAAGTGTATTTATCTATACATTTTGTTCTCAGACAAATTATTAAGAGAAGACTGGGTTCAGATACTAGAGAATTACTCCAGGACACATATCCTCTCCAACTATCGCTAACACCTGTTTTGCATCTCTTCCCAAACCAGTCCCTGCAACCTTGGCCTTGGTGATTGGGGAGTATGTATGTGCAGTCTTATTAACTGCTTAAGCATTCCTTCCGGTTTTTCCATTGCTAGGCTCAGAAAGTAAGTAGCATCCACTCCTTGGGCCCCCCATTCATCTATGTATCCATGATTTCAGCTCTCGATCCCATCAAACATTTAAGTACATATTTTCCATGAAGAAAGCACTGCGCCAGTGACTTTGGACTGAGGAAAAGGTCTGTGGAAGCCAGATTTGATGGGCTTCCAATGTTCCTGGCCTCCTGGGGCTCATGCCCTTCTTATGTGAGGACAATTAAGCTGTTTTGTGGCAAGACCCATGTGGAGAGGGACTGAGGCATCTGCTTTCTTTCCCCACAAAAATTGGGAAAGGTAATAAATATTTCTCATTGTTTTAAGCCACCAAGTTTTGGGGTAATTCGTTCCCTACAAAAAGATTTTAATAGTGGCCCCTGTCATCATCTTTTACTTCCTAGTGTAGGAGAGGGAGAGAGTGCACACATCTCAGCCATGTTTCAGTCAGTAATAAAGGAAGCTTAAACAGACCTTCAGCCCTGAGAAATTCAGTTACAATTTGAGATTTTTGAAATTCAAAACATACAGAGATAAGAAGTAGTGACTTTGATTTTTGTAGCAATCTGCTGTTTACTTTTGCAGTTTGTGAAGTGCTCTCACACAATGTATTATAATCACACCCCTCTGAAAATGGTGAGGATTTCAGAACAGAAGTGAGTTACTAAATTTGTATTGAGGATGCACCATATACCAGTCAGTGAGCTAGGTACTGGGGTCAGAGCAGGGATCAAAGCAGACAAAAATCTGTTTTCACTGAAGAGGCAGAAACACTTACATGATTACCACAGTCACGCTTGCTACCAAGGTTCAAGTACTGTTTGCTATGAAAGCATAAAATAGAGGGGGGTCAAAGTAATATGAGTATAAAGGCTTCTCAGAAAATGCTACAGTTCAGGTGAGACATAAAATTGAAGGAGTTATCTAAGGAAAAAACTATGGTAGGTGACAGAGAAGCTGCATATTAGTAAGTAAAGCCTCAAGTCAGGGTAGAGCCATCTCTGTTTGCAAAACTGAAAGAAGTCAGGTGTGGCTGGAGTAGGACGAGGGAAAGGACAGATGGTGCTCGGCTATGCTGGAGAAGCATGCAGGAGCCGATTCTTCATTACTTTAGACCCGTCATCCCCAACCTTTTTGGCACCAGGGACCGATGTCATGGAAGACAATTTTTCCATGGGCTAGGGAGTGGGGAGGATGGTTTGGGGATGAACCAAGTTACATTACATTTATTGTGCATGTTATTCCTAATCTAATGCCACCCCGATCTGACAGGAGGTACTGGGCTATGGCCCTGAAGTTGGGGACCCCTACTTTAGACTATGCTTAGACAATGTCTCACACACTTGTGAGAGCTAAACCTCTGAAAAACTTATGGTGCAAGGTTGTATGTAGCTGAACTGAAACTTGAACTTGAGTTTTATTTTTACCTCTTTTCATTTTACAGATTTGCTATATCTTTATAATAGTATCCTGGGCAGATAGAGAGCAAGCGACCAAATATCTACTTTAAAAGGGAGGAAGGCAACTAATATTTAGTGACGGCAAGGAAAGATTTACCTTAAATTAAAACTTATCAAGCTAGAGCCAGAAACTTGGATGTTGGTCTAGGGCTCATAGAATTCAGGTTTTATGACTCAAAATTCAGAATGTAACTCACTTCATTTACATAATTTCATTCGATCCATACAATTTTTCCACTTGATCACTTGAAGAATCTTTAGCGCGCGTTGCAGAAGAGACATCACGAGCTGACTTTAAGAAAACCTGAAGGCTTGTCCAGCGACAGCCAGCCCTGTCAACCCCTGTGTGGGGGCTGCTGGGAGGGAGTCAGGCATTTGTCAGCATTGAATCCCCCTGGCTTCAGTACCTATGGAGAGTGGGAGCAATGTTTTTACCTTAAAAAATGACTTAGGGATTTGTCATCAAGAGCAGTGAGCAGAGACAAATGGGAAGAATCTATGCTATTCCAGTTCTTTGGTCAAGAACAGAAAAGTGTAAAATGGGTGGTGACTGCTAGTTAGGGAGTACAACTCAGGTTGAGTGCCTGTAGTCAGGAAAGGAGACATAAGGATATGGATTGGACTTATGACCTCTCACAGAAGAGAACAGAAAGAAGGTGCATCAGGGTTCTCAAACACTCCAGAGAATGGATAATTTCCCACAGTTTGATGTGATCCACACAGTCAAAGGCTTTGGCGTAGTGAGTAAAGCCGCAGCTGCTGCTGCTAAGTCGCTTCAGTCATGTCCAACTCTGTGCAACCCCATAGACAGCCTCCCACCAGGCTCCCCTGTCCCTGGGATTCTCCAGGCAAGAACACTGGAGTGGGTTGCCATTTCCTTCTCCGATGCATGAAAGTGAAAGTGAAGTCGTTCAGTCATGTCTGACTGTTAGCGACCCCATGGACTGCAGCCTACCAGGCTCCTCCATCCATGGGATTTTGCAGGCAAGAGTACTGGAGTGGGGTGCCATTGCCTTCTCCGAGTAAAGCAGACATAGATGTTTTTCTGGAACTCTCTTGCTTTTTTGACGCTCCAGCGGATGTTGGCAATTTGATCTCTGGTTCCTCTGGCTTTTCTAAATCCAACTTGAACATCTGGAAGTTCACGGTTCATGTACTGTTGAAGCCTGGCTTGGAGAATTTTCAGCATTACTTTAGCGTGTGAGATGAGTGTAATTGTGTGGTAGTTTGAGCATTCTTTGGCATTGCCTTTCTTTGGAATTGGAATGAAAACTGACCTTTTCCAGTCCTGTGGCCACTGCTGAGTTTCCCAAATTTGCTGGCATATTGAGTGCAGCACTTTCACAGCATCATCTTTTAGAATTTGAAATAGCTCAACTGGAATTCCATCATCTCCACTAGCTTTGTTCGTAGTGATGCTTCTTCCTAAGGCCCACTTGACTTCGCATTCCAGGATGTCTGGCTCTAGGTGAGTGATCACACCATCGTGATTATCTGGGTCATTAAGATCTTTTTTGTATAGTTCTGTGTATTCTTGTCACCTCTTCTTAAAATCTTCTGCTTCTCTTAGGTCCATACCATTTCTGTCCCTTATTCAGCCCATCTTTGCATGAAATATTCCCTTGGTATCTCTAATTTTCTTCAAGAGATCTCTAGTCTTTCCCATTCTATTGTTTTCTTCTATTTCTTTGCATTGATCATGGAGGAAGACTTCTTATCTCCCCTTGCTATTCTTTGGAATTCTGCATTCAAATGGGTGTATCTTTCTTTTTCTCCTTGCCTTTAGCTGATAAATGGGTATATCTTTCCTTTTCTCCATTGCCTTAGGCTTTTCTTCTTCTCTTCTGAGAAGCTATTTGTAAGGCCTCCTCAGACAACCATTTTGCCTTTCTGCATTTCTTTTTCTTGGGGATGGTCTTGATCACTGCCTCATGTACAATGTCACAAACCTCCGTCCGTAGTTCTCCAGGCACTCTCTCTATCAGATCTAATCCCTTGAATCTGCTTGTCACTTCCACTGAGTAATCATAAGGGACCTGCTGTAGGTCATGCCTGAATGGTCTAGTGGTTTCCCTACCTTCCTCAGTGTGAGTTTGTGTGCACACACAACCACGCACATGCAGGTGTGCTCAGTTTCTCAGTCGTGTCTGACTCTTTGTGACTCTATGGATTGTAGCCTGCCAGGCTCCTCTGTCCGTGAATGAAAGATAGTGCTCATTAAACATGGGGTTTAGAGGAGATAGTCTATGACTGGGAATTTATGGCTTCCACTGTCTTTGACACCTTGAAAGATCGAAGGGACCAAGAAAGAGAGAAAGAGGGTTCTACATGGGGTCCTGCATTTAACTAACATCCACTGACTTATTCCTGGCAGGAAAACATTAGGAAACCAAGGGTTCTTGATATACTAATAAGAGATTACTCCCCTTGTCAAGGAGAAGCTGTTACTTTGCCTGGAGATTAGGGGAGTGAGAATAGGAGCGGGGCTGATCCTTGGAAAATTGCAAAGCTGCTGAAGTGACAGCAGAGGAACATATTTTCCTTTTATTTTTGAATGTTGCGATGTCTGAAGAAAAAGATATCAGTCATAGTACTGACTGGCAGTGGTCCAGCCAAACCTCTGGATAGCTTAGAATTCCGGTGATTGGCATTTGAGTGAAGTTTCCTGACATCCACGCTGAATCAGCTCTATTCAGGCAGGCTGATTTGTGTTGGTCATTTTTCCCCCCTTCTTGTGGGGAGGGAGACAAGTAGCTGTGCTTGATACTGCGCCCTGTGAGGCTTCTCAACAAATTAAATTCCTTTTGGACCATTTAGGGAAACTCTCTTCTTCAAGCTTTTGTCCTTCTAGCAGTGAAATATTTTATGTTCTGGCACCTGGCAGATGAAGCTATATTCTTATAGTCTTGGCATTTTCCTTTTCACTTGGAGGTGTTTGTTTGCTTAACCTAACCATCCATCCATCCAGTCTTCTAGGGTTTCTGATATCTTCACTTCTGAGGACTCCCAAACCCTTGAGCAGGAAAAGGACCAAATGGGATTCACCTTCTACCTCTGCAATTATAGACATTTTGGGCTGAACATCCTGGAATGCTCCAGGTTTATTGAAGTTTTCTCTATAGAGGAGTTAGGATGGAAGTTCAGTTCAGTTCTGTTCAGTCACTCATTTGTATCCGACTCTTTGCGACCCTATAGACCACAGCATGCCAGGCCTCCCTGTCCATCACCATCTCCTGGAGTTTACCCAAACTCATGTCCTTTGAGTCGGTGATAGCATTCAACCATCTCATCCTTTGTCAGCCCCTTCTTCTCCTGCCCTCAATCTTTTGCAGCATCAGGGTCTTTTCAAATGAATCAGCTCTTTGCATGAGGTGGCCAAAGTACTGGAGTTTCAGCTTCGACATCAGTCCTTCCAATGAACTCAGGACTGATCTCCTTTAGGATGGACTGGTTGGATCTCCTTGCAGTCCAAGGGACTCTCAAGAGTCTTCTCCAACACCACAGTTCAAAAGCATCAATTCTTCGGTGCTCAGCTTTCTTTATAGTCCAGCTCTCACACCCATACATGACTATTGGAAGAGGAGCAAGCAAATAGTTTATATTCTTTTCTCATTCCCTTTCTTCCTGCCTTTTAATAAATACTCATTAAAGACATATTGTATAAGACCCTGATTCTGGGAAAGATTGAAGGCAAAAGGAGAAGAGGGTGGCAGGAGATGAGATGGTTGGATAGCATCACCAGTTCAGTGCATGTGAACTTGGGCAAACTCCAGGAGATAATGAGGGACAGTGAAACCTGGCATGCTACAATTCATGGGGCCGCAAACCGTTGAACATGACTGAGTGACTGAAAAACAACAACAGAAAGACATATGTGTATCAAGCCTTGGGGGAAGCAATGATAATTGCTAGCATGACATGCTAGACTCCTCACAGAGCTTAGAGTCTAGAAGGAAACACAGGTGTGAAATATACCATTGCCTTCTAGTGTATTAAGAACTATAATAAGGAAACTGTAGGGAGCTGGAGGACACAGAAGTAACACTCAATTTCTTTGGGGGGAAGGTTGAGAAGAGATCAAAAGAGACTCCACAGAGAAATGCCTTTTAAACTAAATATTTAATAGAGAGCCAGGTGAAATGGAGCTAAGCAGAAGGTTCAAAGCAGAGAGTGGTAAACTGAAGAGATCTGCAACAGGGATGATTGGGTCATCATACATTTAAAAAGGTTTTGAGAGAAGTTCATGCAGATGGGGTGAAGTTTGGTGGTCATGGCATTGGGAGACGGTGTCACTAAGGGTGGGGATGGAGGAGAAATGGCACTAGAAGGATAAGTAGGGAAAATCCATGAAGAGCATGGAAGTCATGCTTAAAATCTGTTCAAGTTGAGACTAGAGGCTAACTTAGCCACAGGGATATAAGGAGGACTCCTGCACTGACATCTATATTATCTTCCAGTACCCAGGTTTATTGTGACTTCCCAGACTGGATGCAGAGACCTGGCATGCACAGAGCACCTACTGCATTGCCAGGCATTGTGTAGTGGTTTATAGGCTCTGGTATGAGAGTGTCTGAATTTGAATCCTGATGCTGCAATTTATCAGCCATGTGGCCTTGGACAAGTTACATGACTTATCCATAAAGCAGCTTCCTTATATATAGGTAAAGCTCATCACTACGAACAAAGCTAGTGGAGGTGATGGAATTTCAGTTGAGCTATTTCAAATCCTGAAAGATGATGCTATGAAAGTGCAGCACTCAATATGCCAGCATATTTGGAAAACTCAGCAGTGGCCACAGGACTGGAAAAGGTCAGTTTTCATTCCAATCCCAAAGAAAGGCAATGCCAAAGAATGCTCAAACTACCGCACAATTGCACTCATCTCACGTGCTAGTAAAGTAATGCTCAAAATTCTCCAAGCCAGGCGTCAGCAATATGTGAACCGTGAACTTCCTGATGTTCAAGCTGGTTTTAGAAAAGGCAGAGGAACCAGAGATCAAATTGCCAACATCCGCTGGATCATGGAAAAAGCAAGAGAGTTCCAGAAAAACATCTACTTCTGCTTTATTGACTATGCCAAAGCCTTTGACTGTGTGGATCACAATAAACTGTGAAAAATTCTGAAAGAGATGGGAATACCAGACCACCTGACCTGCCTCTTGAGAAATCTGTGTGCAAGCCAGGAAGCAACAGTTAGAACTGGACATGGAACAACAGACTGGTTGCAAATAGGGAAAGGAGTACATCAAGGCTGTATATTGTCACCCTGCTTATTTAGCTTCTATGCAGAGTACATCATGAGAAACACTGGGCTGGAAGAAGCACAAGCTGGAATCAAGATTGCCAGGAGAAATATCAAGAACCTCAGATATGCAGATGACACCGCCCTTATGGCAGAAAGTGAAGAGGAACTAAAAAGCCTCTTGATGAAAGTGAAAGAGGAGAGTGAAAAAGTTGGCTTAAAGCTCAACATTCAGAAAACAAAGATCATGGCATCCAGTCCCATCACTTCATGGGAAATAGATGGGGAAGCAGTGGAAACAGTGGCTGACTTTATTTTTTGGGCTCCAAAATCACTGCAGATGGTGACTGCAGCAATGAAATTAAAAGACGCTTAGTCCTTGGAAGAAAATTTATAACCAGCCTAGATAGCATATTCAAAAGCAGAGCCATTACTTTGCCAACACAGGTCTGTCTAGTCAAGGCTATGGTTTTTCCAGTGGTCGTGTATGGATGTGAGAGTTGGACTGTGAAGAAGGCTGAGCACTGAAGAATTGATGCTTTTGAATGTGGTGTTGGAGAAGACTCTTGAGAGTCCCTTGGACTGCAAGGAGATCCAACCAGTCCATTCTGAAGGAGATCAGCCCTGGGATTTCTTTGGAAGGAAGGATGCTGAAGCTGAAAGTTCAGTACTTCGGCCACCTCATGCGAAGAGTTGACTCATTGGAAAAGACTCTGATGCTGGGAGGGATTGGGGGCAGGAGGAGAAGGGGATGACAGAGGATGAGATGGCTGGATGGCATCACTGAGTCGATGGACATGAGTCTGAATGAACTCCGAGAGTTGGTGATAGACAGGGAGGCCTGGCGTGCTGCAATTCATGGTGTCGCAAAGAGTCGGACACAACTGAGCGACTGAACTGAACTGAACTGGATACTAACAGTACCTATAACTGTATGATTGTGTGAATTTTAAATGAT
Organism: Budorcas taxicolor; assembly: GCF_023091745.1. Taxonomy (NCBI): domain Eukaryota; kingdom Metazoa; phylum Chordata; class Mammalia; order Artiodactyla; family Bovidae; genus Budorcas; species Budorcas taxicolor. The sequence goes on from NC_068913.1 coordinate 18,575,449, forward strand.
GTAAAGTCAGTGCTCAATAGACTCTAAGCGTTCAATACATGTTTGCAGTTATTATTATCCCCATTTTGCAGATGGAGAGATTGCATTGCTGAGTGTTTCAGTTTGTATGTTGCACCAAACTTGGTGATGGAATTGGGGTTTGCATTATCCTGGTGAAGGATGCAACACTCCCCTTTCCTGAGAAGGTATTGAGCCAAGGGATAGAAGAGCAAGTCTGGGAGGAGCCAGAGCAACAAGTGCAGTGACAATGGTTCCCAGACATTTGCCAGATGGCCAGGACTTGACAAAGGATGAGAAGGAAGGTAGCCCCATCCGGTTCCTCCTTTATCTCCTGTTGAGACTCCTTTAAGAGGCAGCGGAGAGGAAGTTATTTCACGCTACATGGCCTGGTCATGGATCTCTCCTGCAGAAGTGGGACGAAGTGTTCAAGCTTCCAGTTGCTAATGGCAGGCAGTCAGAATGCAGTTATGGGCACTGTCTTGGACAGTCCCCTAAAACTGTTAACAAGTAAATAAGTTAACTTTTCTTCAGCTATTTCTCTGCATCTGGTGCTGTTTCATGTGCTTTACATGTATGAACTCAATGAATATTCATAGCAAGTCTGTGAGGTAGTTATTATTATCCTCATTTTATGTATTATTAAACTGAGGCACTGAGAGTTTGCAAAAACCTGCTGAAGTTCATACAGCTAGAAAGTGGAACAGGTTGTGGCCTTAGGCAGACTCCAGAGTCTGTACTCTTAACCTCCATGCTTAGAACCTTTTAGGTTGTGAAAACTAAAATATTATATTGCAGCATCAGTAACTTAGTGCCCCCATGAATTTTGGAGCTCAGAATAGGTTAGATTTCCTTCTTTCCTTACAAGTATTATTCAACAGAACAGGTTAGTTTTTCCTGATTTAACAATTATGCATTCATATTTTTTTTTTAATTTTAAAATCTTTAATTCTTACATGTGTTCCCAAACATGAACCCCCCTCCCACCACCCTCCCCATAACATCTCTGTGGGTCATCCCCATGCACCAGCCCCAAGCATGCTGTATCCTGCGTCAGACATAGACTGGCGATTCAATTCTTACATGATAGTATACATGATAGAATATGCAAGTTGTTACTTTAGGTTTCCTGAGGGGATCAAGGGTAAATGAGATGTCTTAGAAGAGGTCAGGATCCAGTTAGCCAAACATTCACACACAGAGACACACACCCAGAAGTCTAACTCAAGACAAAGTATTGATTTCTATCATAGAGGGATAAAGTGACATGAAAATGTGATCCATATTATGGGTTCTGAGGACTTATTCAAACTCATTTGTGACTTATTACATCTTTAGCCACTGATTCCAAGTGGAATCTTTGGGATCAGAATGGACACTGTCCTTAGGGTCCAAAGCTGTTTGTGTGGATCTTTTTATCATCCAGTTCATTTTATAATTCTGTTCTGGTCAAGGTAGCTCACTTTAAATTATTGTTTATCTCAGTGGCCATTTCCCATTACTTATGATCTTGCATTGCTTTCTTTGTGTTTTGGACCTCTCAATATTTCTCTAGCTCATTTTGGTCTCTTTAGACTGACTGTATAGGAATTGCTTAGGTAAGCAGTACAATGTATGTCTCTTTATACATTAAAAAAATAAAAACAAAACCTTAAAATGGACTTAAGGCTACTCGATGCATAAGAAATTTTGTCATTTTGCATTTTGATTGCTTTTCCATATCAGATGTGTCAGTAGTGTCCAAAGTCTAGAGAATAGATCTACACAGTATTTTTATAGATCCCCTTTTATTGCTAAATATCAATGATGTGTTTCTGTAAAAACATTCCATTTCCAGTAACATGAGATACTTCAGCTGGACTACTTATACTTCAATATCTCTCTTTCTTCTGTGTGTTTAGAATACGTAAGTATGTGTGCCTCTTCAATATATTGGTGCCCATTTCTCCCTCTGGTGTCCAAATAAGGCATGCTTACTCTGCCCCAGGGGTGGGGAGATCACTTAGCTTTGTGTTTCTGCTGCAAACAATCCTTCATTAGGGATCTTGAACTGGGGTTTTCATAAAACACAGAACTTCTTATGGAGTAACTCGGTTGTTTCAGTAAAATTTGATATGCTCATCGCTGGGTAGGTCATAACCAGGGTAGACAGAGAGTCGTTGGAACCAGGTGAGTGTGCTCTAATCCTGCCCCTCTTTCATCTGATCCAAGCGTCTCTGAAGCTTTAAATCTTACATCAGTTTTGTGAATCTATTTTCATTCTCGCCCTCATTCTGGCAATGTAACATGCTTTGGCTGGACTGGTTTATTTCAAGAAGCTGCTTTTGTGTTTTAAAAATAAAAGGATGAGTGTGCTTCGCATATGTTGGAGCACTTACAATTAGTTGGTGTTACTCTCTTAAGTGATTGGGCAGGGAAGGCAGACTGCCAGCCTTGGCAATCTTTTCAGATTCTTTTTTTGTGCCAATTTGCAATTTGTGACAGTGCCACAGTTTTATCAGGAGCATTTTATTGAGCTTCAGAAATGACTACTTTTTGACCTGTGTAGGTAGATGCTTGCCTGAAGTCATAAAACTGATTCTTCTTCAAATATTTTTCCATATTCCATGGGGGTATTTGGGGTAATAATTCAGGAAGCTGAGTATGGAATAGACATTGTCACATTGCCATTTATCATGGAAGGATTTGGCATAGAGTTTGGTGGCTCCGAGGTTAAAGCGTCTGCCTCCAATGCAGGAGACCTGGGTTCGATCCCTGGGTCGGGAAGATCCCCTGCAGAAGGAAATGGTAACCCACTCCAGTACTCTTGCCTGGAGAATCCCATGGATGGAGAAGCCTGGTAGGCTACAGTCCGCGGGGTTGCCAAGAGTCGGACACGACTAAGCTACCTCACCTTCACCTTGTTACAGAGATGGAGAAATATAGTGACATAGAAAGTCTGAGTGGACATACCCTATTTTAGTTGATTATGTAAAAATGGAATTAGTTGAGTAAAATAAAATTTCAATCCCCTAACAATGAGGAACCTGAAGCACTGAAAATTCCAATCCCCAAACACTGTGTTTGAGAAACTACTGTAGCCCCAGTAGGTGAGACTGGAGGGGACAAAGTTGTGGAGAAAGGCTGTGGTACAACTCTGTTTAAGAATTGAATTCTGACTTCAGAGAAGTAGATAGTTTAGTTTGAAATGCAGGATTGATTCATAGAAACTTAATGAATGAAATTCTATGTCATGTCTCAGAGTCTCATTGCTGGAATGCAGATAAGGACTAAAGGACTATGGTGTCCGAGAGGAAATGAGGTTCCTGGGTATTGAGATGGTCAGAGAAGATTCCAAGGATGATATAAGATTTGTTTATTCTTGAAGGGTAGATACAAGTTAAACAGATGGAAAATGAATCAGAGAAGAACATGATCACAAATTCCAGGAGTATGAATACATGTTAAGAGAATAATGAATAGAAATATATTGTACAAAAGCTTTACATATTATAAATAAGTTGAAAATTTGTCTTAGAATAAAAGTAGTGACTTTCCAATCTTTTTTCTTTTTTTTTAACCTGTTGCATTCTTGATGGAGCAGTCCCTGGTTCTTTCCTTGGGTTAGTTTTTCTGTCTTGCTTTTATGTATTCATACACATGTAGTTATGTTTGACATGTCTGGGATAAGATATGTCAGCTGATTTGACTTGTGAATTCATAAGACTTTGAAGGAAAAAATAAAATACCAGGTAGTAATATAGCCCTTAGAAAAAATATCATTTTTTTCATTATATAAATACCAATCAATTCTCTATGAATATATAAATCAATGGATGAATAGATGTTTGATAGATAATATGAAATAATTTTATAAAACTGAGGTCATACTGTACATACTTAAAAAATTCTATTCTTTATTATCTTTAGTGATATACAGTTTCAAAATACAGAGAATTCAAAATAACATTCTTTTCATTGCCTAGTTATATCTCAAGGGCTGTATTTCTCATAAACTTTAATATATTTATAAAACATATTTTATATATATATATACACACACACATTTATGTAGTTGCTTGGGGATCCTTCATGTTTAATTTTCTGAGTTTGCATATATAATTCTAATTCTTATCCACAATGTTGCATTTATTCAGGGGTGACTTTAAAATTTGTTAAAAATATTGTATTGATTGATATCATTGGAATCAAATAGCAGAAAGATTACTTGAAGTAAATCAGAAAAGAGGCAATCTACTGGACCTGTACTAAGATGTCTAATGTAAAGCAAGGAGAGGAAAACTAGGCCTTGGGACAGGAGGAAAAAGGATTGTATTTCTGCGTCTCTTAGCATGTTGGCCTCTACATGGTGGAGAATGTGGCTGCTGAAGGCTGCCAGGCCTGATAACCTGCAGCCCTCCATAGAAGGACCAGCTCTCTTCCTTTAGTTCTAGCTTGAAACCATGTCTGATTGGTTTGAGTTGGGTTATATGCCCAATTAATTTTGGATGGCATCACCTGGGACATGCATGGTGATTGGGGTCTGTTCCTGTATGTCTGGACTAATATAATATGAAAACAATATACACTGTCCCCTAAGTGAGGTAAGTGAAGTCACTCAGTCGTGTCCGACTCTTTGTGACCCCGTGGACTGTAGCCCACCAGGCTCTTCCGTCCATGGGATTCTCCAGGCAAGAATACTGGAGTGGGTTGCCATTTCCTTCTCCAGGGGATCTTCCCGACCCAGGGATTGAACCCAGGTCTCCTGCATTGCAGGCAGATGCTTTAACCTCTGAGCCACTAGACACTCTTCCCTGATTGGTTTCAAATACATTTATAAAATTACACTTGGCTTAAAGTATAGAGAAACAAGGGAGGGGTAGTTAAAATGCTGTTTTAAGGTCATAAAAGTTTAGAGCATTCTGGCCTTTCATTGTTTATAGAAATAACACTTGATAGATATACAGTTTATTTACATGCATGCTCCATCTTTCTTTGTATCCCTTTACATACTAGCATTAAATAGAAATTCATAGGGAAAATATCTCAGCTGTTTGTGTTTGTAATTTAGAATAAAGCAGTGTGTTGTTATCAGCGCAGAAAAAAATGATTCAAAAAATTTGCTGGTGGAATAAAGTTTGCCTGCTTTCACACCTGGATAACTGACCTTTAGAAAAAGAAAATTTAATTTCTGAAATATTTTTCCTCTGCTCTGGGCTGTGGAAAGCAGACTATAGATGAAGAGTAGAAAAGGGGGGACTAATCTTAAAGTTTAAGATGAGAATAGATGCCTAAAATAGAATCTGGGAACCAGAGAATTAGAGGTGGAGCTGAACTATCTTTGTTTGGCAGGCTTGACCATTTCTGTTATATTAAGCCACGGGGTGTAAAGTTTAAGAGCACAACTTCTGGAAATTATGATTTTGTATGAGTGCAATATTGGTTCCTAAAGTGTAACTCTGTCCACAGGGGGAGAGTAGCTGTGTTCGCCAGTAGCCAAGAGAAGATAGCTGAGGGCCGTGTGGGTGAAATCTTGCTAAAACAGGAGATGGAGGAAGATTGTTTCTGAGGGAGTATACACCAGACAGAGTACCAAGACCAGCCCATTCTCAGCAAAGGCGAGGCTGGGCGCTGGACTCCGGGGGCAGGACATGGCAGCATGGGGCACACAAACAGGACAGGTCAATGAGTCAGAAAAGGAAAAAAGTCATAATCTGAAAAGAAGTTGGTGAATACGTATTCAGTCTTCAACACAATGTGAAACTGAAGCTGACTGGGAACTGTTAAAAGAATACGTTGGTAGAAAGGACAATGGTATTGTATGGCAAGGTTAGCAGCATTCCAGCTGTTCTGTCCAATAAGTAGCTACCAGCCATGTGTCTATTTTACTTGAGTAAAATTAAGCAAAATGAAAAGTCAGTTCCTGTCGCCCTAGTCATATTTCAAGTGCCCAAAAGCAGGGATGGAGGCTATTATATTGGATGGTACAGGTATAGAATGTTTCCATCATAGCAGAAAGTGCTGTTGGGTGGTACTGAGAGGCCCTGACAGGTGGCAGTAAACCTGAAGCCTTGACCCAACCTTAAGTCTGCACTTTTCGTGGTTGGAGACTGACTATGTTGGAAAGAAGCTTGGATCATAACACTAAAATGACATTTCGGGGCAGCTGAGGTTTTGTATCTAGCATCACTAGAGACACAAATAGTGCAGTGGGTTTAGATATGTAACTTTGCATCCAGGATCCTTCAGTTCTTCCTTCCAAAAGAGTCAACACCCCTCTGTAGGCCACCAGGCAAGGACTTGTATTAGTATCATTAGCCAAATGCTAGTTTGAATCCCTCTGCTTCCAGTTAAGGCTGCACCTAAACTTTATAAGACAGAAGACCAGCCAAACTATTTTTAGATGCTGCCTCACTTCCCAGTGGAAATTCTTCCTAAAGCTGGTACTTAGTGGCAAGATCAGAACCTTCAGCAATGTCAAGTAGACATCTCTTTTCATATACATTCAGTTCCTGTCCTGTTCCAAGAAAACGGTAGTTTAGCATCCTGAGACTAAGGTCATAAATTTTCTTGCAAAAACTTAATGTGTTCTTGGTGGCGGCGGGGTGGGGGGGTAGGAGGAGAGGGGGTGGTGGGCGGATAAAAGATATTAAAAACATTTTACCTTTTGGAAACGTTAATTCTTTGACTTGGTGTATTTATTTTAGCTTAGATCTTCCTTGCCCTCATCAATGATTTTCCAAGGGATATAAACCTCTGTTCATAGTAATTGACTCTGATGTTATTGACTTGGTGAGCACTGTGGATTTATATATTTATTTTACTTTTTGCTAGATCTTTTTGGTCTTTTTAAAAAAGTGTTAAGGAAGAATGTCAAGGCTACTCATAAAGCTCATACTCTCACTGCCTGAATTGTTCCTATTTTTAAATCAGCTTTTCTTTCTTTCTTTTTTTTTTTAAATTGCAACAGCTTTCTGAGGCTATTAGGCTACTATTCAATTAGGTATTGCTTCTGTACACAATGGCACCCCCAGAGCTTTAAAGTGCTCACGCTGTTTCAGAAATGTTTAATTTGCTGCCAGGGAATCGCTTAGTTCAGGATAGCATGAGGGAAGCAAAAAGGAAAAAAAAAGAAACAGGACAGTATTTCTCATAGTAAGGTACTAAGGAAAGATAATAAGGACAATGAAAGATAAAGGCAGGCACAGACTGTCACCATGAGATAAAAGCTGTGTTTCATCTTAAACAACCTTCTCAAGAATGACTGGAGGTTAGTATCATTATTCCCATTTCTCTGTTGAGAAAACTGAGCCTTTAAGAGATAATTTACTCAGTTACACAGATAATAAATGGTGAATTTAGGATTTGTACTCAAACTGTTTGATTCTAGAAACCATGTTTTTAACCATCACTTTTCCTTAGTAGACTAAAATGGCGAAGAAGGTACTAAACACATTCTGTAGTTTTCCCAAATGTGTCTTTTCTCAAGTTGGGCTGAAAGCATGCTGTTCCTCCTAATTGCCTTTTGAAGTTTTAATAATGCTTTAAGATCCAGATTAAATCTCACATTCTCCAAGAACACTTTCTGTATCTCTCCAGCCAAAATTAGCATTTTTCTCCTCCCTTAACCCTGTAACATTTTGTGCTTCCATTATTGTAATTTTCAAAGTCTGCCTTGTATCAGAATTTTATGTATGTCCTGTGAGCTTCTGGAGTCAGCATTTTAGCTTGTAAAAGTTATCTTTCTCTGGTGTCTAGAATTGTGTCTTGAATATCGCAGGTACTCAAAATAGTTTTGTCGATTTCAAAAGCTGGCTAACAACTAACAAACATTGTATTTTTCTGATTCTGGATTGAAAGAAAGAATAAAAGGGCTGCCTTTTTTCTTTTTTTCTCACAGTACCTTCTGTTGCATTTCATTATGTCTGAGGACAAGCTATCTTTTAAAGGTGACTTCCAGGGTTACACACATTTATTCACCAGGTAGTAATTGTCACCCTTCAGTCTTCTAGGAGCCAGGCATATAATGACCACAGAGACAGATTGTATAGCTTTTTTCTTGGAGTTCAGAATCTAGTGGATGAGACAGATAATCATAAGCAATTTGCTCCCTAAATATGTAACTATAAATTAGCTATGAAGGAAATAAAGGTGATGTTAGGATAGAGTGATGGAGGGAGTAATATTTAAGGGAAGACTTGACGGTGGGAAAAGAGCGCCTGGGATGAGTGGAGGGAAGAGTGTCCTTAGCAGATGGAATGTCATGTGTGAGTCCTGAGCTTGAAGAATGGAGTCTCCGTTTGCTCAGATGTCATGGAGTAAAAAATAAAGCAGTGATTCCTCTGGCTGTTAGTTCTCTGCCGTGCATGCATGACAGGCTCTATCTGTGTCCGCATGGTTACAGGTTAGACCATGTCAAAATTTCGGAAAGAATTTTAACGGCCAATTACTTAATGAGTTAGTCTTGTCTTTTGTAGCCTTGTTTACCTTTGCTTATCAACTAATGAGTTAGTGATCAAACTATGCAGTACTTTGTGCCTTCTGGCTTTTAAAAGTATTTTATTATGTATTATATCAAATCACTCACTGTATGAGTGGGAATTAAGCCTTTATGTAGTTTTTGTACGTGTAGTATTTCTTCAAATAAGTCTCTTATAAACAGAAAAAGAGTTGTTTTTTGAAATGGTACATTTGGTTCAAATTATAGCTTCTTACAAATGAATCATAATATTTACTATTTGTTGTTGCTAGGTTTTGTGTTAATCATTTCATTCATGTTGTTTCTCTTAATTCTCTACAACAAATATCTTGGCAAATTTTTGTATAAAGGGCCTGGTAGAAAATACTATAGACTTTGTAGGACATATGAACTCTGTTGCATATTAAACTTTGCTATTTTAACACAAAAGCCTCTCTGCACAATATGTCAATAAATAAGTCTGGCTGTGTTCTGATAAAACTTTATTTCTGGACACTGAAATTTGAATTTTATATATTTAAAAATATTATCAAATATTCTTAAAAAAAAAACAAACCTTATTTAACCATTTAGAACTGTGGAAACTATTCTTAGCTCATTGCTCATGCAAAAACAGGCTCTGGGCAGGCTTTGGTCCATGGGCTGTAACTTGCCTATCCACGTCCTCCTGATTGTTCCCATTTAATTGACAAGGAAGCTGAGATCAGTGAGAAGTAATTTATAACCAGAATTGAGTCTCAGGTCTGATAGATTACAAGTTCCATATTTTTAATCCAAATGCCTCATAGCATTAACAGTTCTGTTGGGTTCATGGAATGATTTCCTAATTGTTTCTGGTGTGTAAATCCTGTTCCCCAACCAGATTGCATGTTTCTCAGAGGAAGACATTCTTCTATTCGTCTTATTTCTCTCTACAGCAATGATGGGCTTGTTGTAGCAGATATTCAAAAATGGCTTAACAGTCCTTCAAACGGTTTATTTGAAAGCAATTCAGAACTGTAGGATTTGGGGGAATACATAACAATTGTATTTCTATTGCCCACATAATTTAGTCCTCTAAATTGCTGCCCTGAAGACTGATTAGAAAAATGATTAAAATTCTAGGTGCAACTCTCATGTCACATTTGTAGAATTAGTGTCATTTTATTCGTTTTCACATGCAAATCTTGTAAAACACAAAAAAGTTGATTTCTCTTCCTTTGTGGAATAAATTGCCCTTTAGTCCCCTAAACCATGGGGGATTTCTTTAATTTCTTGTTTTGAAATTGTGCCTGTGGAGTCAATTAAAGGTGAATGTAGAAGCTTTTAGAACCTAAAAAATGAGTACATAAATGGAAAATGCTTGAAATGATTTGTAATCATTAAATAATATGTAGGTAGACAGTCTGCCTTGCTGTCTGTCTCTCCATCTCTCTCTCCCTGCTGCTGCTGCTGCTAAGTCACTTCAGTCGTGTCCGACTCTGTGCGACCCCATAGACGGCACCCCACCAGGCTCCCCCGTCCCTGGGATTCTCCAGGCAAGAACACTGGAGTGGGTTGCCATTTCCTTCTCCAATGCATGAAAGTGAAAAGTGAAAGTGAAGTCGCTCAAGTCGTGCCCGACTCCTAGCGACCCCATGGACTGCAGCCCACCAGCCTCCTCTGTCCATGGGATTTTCCAGGCAAGAGTACTGGAGTGGGGTGCCATTGCCTTCTCCGTAGTTACCTTAAAATTAAAATTCAGATGTGACAGAATTGTCACAAAGATGTATTAACATTTAGGATATAACTAATTGTTTTATCAATGAGAACTGACTTCTTTCTTCATTTTACTCGTTATTGAGTTACAAGTTGAGATACTAGCTTTGTTATGTGAGGTACGGGTTATGCAGACATTGTCTGCAAATCAAAAGACCTAAAATACATGGTACTGAGTATTTGGTAGAAAATATATTTGAAGCAGATATACAATATACCACATGCCAGAATACATTTTGTTGTTGTTCAGTCTTTCAGTCGTGCCCAACTCTTTGTGACTCCATGGAGTCACACGCTGGGCTTCCCCTGGTTTCACTATCTCCAGGAGCTTGCTCAAACTCATGTCCACTGAGTTGATGATGCCATCCAGCCATCTCATCCTCTGTCACCTCCTTCTGCTCTTGTTCTCAATCTTTCCCAATCAGGGTTCTTTCCAATGAGTCGGCTCTTATTGGAGCTTCAGCTTCAGCATCAGTCCTGCCAATGCATATTCAGGGTTGATTTCCTTTAGGATTGACTGGTTTGATCTCCTTTGTCCAAGGGACTCTCGAGTATTTTCCACTACCACAGTTTGAGAGCATCAGTTCTTTGGTGCTCAGCCTTCTTTATAGTCCAACTCTCACACCCGTACATGACTACTGGAAAAACCATAGCTTTGACTATATAGACCTTCGTTGGCAAAATGATGTCTCTGCTTTTTAATACACTGTCTAGGTTTGTCATAGCTATCTTTTAGAAACATTTCAGCTTATGATAAAACTGTATGCTATCAACTTAAAAAATGTGTGAGTAGATAACAGTGTTTCAGAATTCTTTTGGAGGGTATGATGGCGACAAATTTGGAAATCCACTAGTTCACGGAATTCCTTTTAAAAGGGTTTCTCTGAGACTGGACTTCTTCAAGATTTCTAATGACTATCTCCCGCTAGAGGCATATGTTTTACCAGACTACCCTCTCCACCTCCACATTTGCTTGAACAGTAAACGTAAGTGTGTGTGCTCAATCATGTCTGACTCTTTGCGACCCCATGGACTGTAGCAGGCCACACACCTCTGTCCATGGGATTCCCCAGGCAAGGATAATGGAGCAGGTTGTCATTTCCTTCTCCAGAGGATCTTCTCAACCCAGGGATCGAAACCGTGTCTCCTGCACTGACAGCAGATTCTTGACCGCTGAGCCACCAGGGAAGCCCAAATGTAAGCATAAAAGGATAAAAATGAAATGATGCACATGCAGGCTACAGTGGTTTTGAAATAAGTCTCTTGAACTTTCTGGTATTTGCAGAAAGAGGAAGTATTTTTTTATGTTTGTTCTGGATAGAAATATGAAAGGTCTGTTTTGAAGTTTCCTATATTTCAGATATGCAGAAGTATGTTATTGTTGAAAATGGTAAATAGCTTGGGAAGATTACTGCCTTGAACAGCTGGATAAGGGAGTTACAGCACCCTGCTTAGAAATCTGGATACAAAGAAAGTATATTTTCTTAACTACAGTTACTTTAGCACTATAGATGCACAGTCTATATGCCTATAAAACAGCCATTCAGGTTTTAAAAATGTGTTTCTCTTTGCTCGTTTGTGGGACAAGGCCTTGAAAAAAATAAAGTGAGTAGATTCTGACCTCAGCAGCCAATTTCCACAAAATGATAGCAAGGACTGAAGGGAAGAGAGATGAAGTTGGTTTGGCCTCAGTGAGTCTTCTCAGGCGCGAGTTGGTGGTGAGTTATACTTCTTTGGAAGTCGACTTAGCTTTCCTGTGGTTTGGTGAAGGAATAGTGTACTTAATAGAGTTCTGGTGTCTCCAAAGAATCAAAGCTGCTTCCAACTGGCACTTCAGATTTAAACAAATTATTGTCTTGTGGAGGAACAACCTTTTCACAAGGATTTCATGGGGAATAAAATTCCTGAATTTGCTCCAGGCTGAGTGTGTATTTCCACTAATTATCAAGACAGGAAGCAAAGAAGCCAAAAGATGAGCTAGCCTAGGTAAGACTTGAGGGTTCAAGAACCTGAAAGTTACCTAGGTTAACAAAAACAAACTTTTAACTTAGACATCGTTAAGTAGAATTTCAAGGTCACTCTGTTGGATTATTTGGCCTCAATTTGTTAATTGCAACATCATCACAATCTTCTTCAGTTCAGTTCAGTCGCTCAGTCATGTCTGACTCTCTGCAATCCCATGGAATGCATCACACCAGGCCTCCCTGTCTATCACCAACTCCTGGAGATTACTCAAACTTATGTCCATTGAGTTGGTGATGCCATCCAACCATCTCATCCTCTGTCATCCCCTTCTCTTCCACCTTCAATCTTTCGCAGCATCTGGGTCTTTTCAAATTAGTCAGCTCATCACATCAGGTGGCCAAAGTACTGGAGTTTCAGCTCCAGCATCAGTCCTTCCAATGAATATCCAGGACTGACTTCCTTTAGGATGGACTGATTGGGTCTCCTTGCAGTCCAAGGGACTCTCAAGAGTCTTCTCCAACACCACAGTTCAAAAGCATCAATTCTTCAGTGCTCAGCTTTCTTTATAGTCCAACTCTCACATTTATACGTGACTACTGGAAAAACCATAGCCTTGACTAGACAGACCTTTGTTGGCAAAGTAATGTCTCTGCTTTTTAATATGCACTCTAGGTTGGTCATAACTTTCCTTCCAAGGAATGTCTTTTAATTTCATGACTACAGTCACCACTTGCAGTGATTTTGGAGCGCCCCCCCCCCCCCCAATAAAATCTGTCACCGTTTCCACTGTTTCCCCATCTATTTCCCATGAAGTGATGGGACCAGATGCCATGATCTTCATTTTCTGAGTATTGAATTTAGGCCAGCTTTTTCACTCTCCTCATTAACTTTCATCAAGAGGCTCTTTAGTTCTTCCTTGCTTTCTGCCATCAGGGTGCCACAATCATCTTGGAATTACACATATCTGTAAAGGTAGTAAGTTTTCTTGTGGTATAAAAAGGAACCTTCGATTTTAAGAATTTAGGGTTATCTCATTTTGAGAAACCCCAGTATAAGAAAATATGAAATAAAGGCAAATATGAATTTAAAGATGCATGAACTATCTTTTAGTACTTTTAAAATGTGATTGGATTTACAAATAAAACAATTTATTTTTGACTTGAGAAAAAAGTGGATGTTAAAGTCATGTTTACCACAAGTTAAAATGCTGAAAAATGATAGCCATTTGGAAATAATTTGGTGGCTCAGATGGTAAAAGCATCTGCCTACAATACGGGAGACCTGGGTTCAATCCCTGGGTTGGGAAGATACCCTGGAGAAGGAAATGGCAACCCACTCCAGTACTCTTGCCTGGAGAATCCCATTGACAGAGGAGCCTGGTAGGCTACAGTCCATGGGATGGCAAAGTTGGACATGACTGAGCGACTTCACTTTCCTTTCTGGTGTATATAGAGACTTCTTAATTTAATCTATATTGAGGAAAGCTATAAACACTGTGATTATAACTTGGTAATTGGTTATAAAATATTGACTTAATCTGCTGGTATTTGTTTGGAAAGTGTTTTAGTAAAATTCAGTTTCTAATGCTGGTAATTGCCACAATTTGAAATGGTGGAAACAGTGACAGATTTTATTTTCTTCAGTTCCAAAATCACTGCAGATGTTGACTGCAGCTATGAAATTAAAAGACACTTACTCCTTGGAAGGAAAGTTATAACCAACCTAGATAGCATATTGAAAAGCAGAGACATTACTTCACCAACAAAGGTCCATCTAGTCAAGGCTATGGTTTTTCCAGTAGTCATGTATGGATATGAGAGTTGGACTGTGAAGAAAGCTGAGCACCGAAGAACTGATGCTTTTGAACTGTGGTGTTGGAGAAGACTCTTGAGAGTCCCTTAGACTGCAAGGAGACCCAATCAGTCCATCCTAAAGGAAGTCAGTCCTGGATATTCATTGGAAGGACTGATGCTGAAGCTGAAACTCCAGTACTTTGGCCACCTGATGCGAAGAGCTGCTGCTGCTGCTAAGTTGCTTCAGTCACGTCCGACTCTGTGTGACCGCATAGACGGCAGCCCACCAGGCTCCCCTGTCCCTGGGATTCTCCAGGCAAGAATACTGGAAGGGGTTGCCATTTCCTTCTCCAATGCATGAAAATTAAAAGTGAAAGTGAAGTCACTCAGTCATGTCCGACTCCTAGCAACCCCATGGACTGCAGCCTACCAGGCTCCTCAGTCCGTGGGATTTTCCAGGCAAGAGTACTGGAGTGGGTTGCCATTGCCTTCTCCAGATGCAAAGAGCTGACTCATTGGAAAAGACCCTGATGCTGGAAAACATTGAAGGTGGGAAGAGAAGGGGATGACAGAGGATGAAATGGTTGGATGGTATCACTGACTCAATGAATATGAGTTTCAGTGGACTCCAGGAGTTGGTGATGGACAGGGAAGCCTGGCGTGCTGCAGTCCACGGGGTTGCAAAGAGTCGGAGACAACTGAGCAACTGAACTGAACTGAACTGAAGCCTCACAACGTAAAAATCTTAGTTTATAAGTTTGACATGTCTATAGTGTGCATATCACAGGAAAGACATATGGTATGTATGTGTATTCACTTGCACATTACATAGACTTTCTGGGCATCTTGTATTATTCCTTTGATATAATGATATAAAGTTAAGGTTCAGTTCAGTTCAGTTCAGTCACTCAGTTGTGTCCGACTCTTTGCGACCCCATGAATCACAGCACGCCAGGCCTCCGTGTCCATCACTAACTCACGGAGTTCACTCAGACTCACGTCCATTGAGTCAGTGATGCCATCCAGCCATCTCATCCTCTGTCGTCCCCTGCTCCTCCTGCCCCAAATCCCTCCCAGCATCAAAGTCTTTTCCAATGAGTCAACTCTTCGCATGAGGCGGCTGAAGTACTGGAGTTTCAGCTTCAGCATCATTCCTTCCAAAGAAATCCCAGGGCTGATCTCCTTCAGAATGGACTGGTTGGATCTCCTTGCAGTCCAAGGGACTCTCAAGAGTCTTCTCCAACACCACAGTTCAAAAGCATCAATTCTTCGGCACTCGGCCTTCTTCACGGTCCAACTCTCACATCCGTACATGACTACTGGAAAAACCATAGCCTTGATTAGATGGACCTTTGTTGGCCAAATAATGTCTCTGCTTTTGAATATGGTATCTAGATTGGTCATAACTTTTCTTCCAAGGAGTAAGCGTCTTTTAATTTCATGGCTGCAATCACCACCTGCAGTAATTTTGGAGCCCCCCAAAATAAAGTCTGACACTGTTTCCACTGTTTCCCCATCTATTTCCCATGAAGTGATGTGACTGGATGCCGTGATCTTCGTTTTCTGAATGTTGAGCTTTAAGCCAACTTTTTCACTCTTCTCTTTCACTTTCATTAAGAGGCTTTTTAGCTCCTCTTCACTTTCTGCCATAAGGGTGGTGTCATCTGCATATCTGAGGTTCTTGATATTTCTCCGGCAATCTTGATTCCAGCTTGTGCTTCTTCCAGCCCAACGTTTCTCATGATGTACTCTGCATAGAAGTTAAATAAGCAGGGTGACAATATACAGCCTTGACATACCCCTTAAAGTTAAGGTTAAGAACTAGTAAAATTGTGTTTTTTTCAATGTGAGCAGTAAAGTTTAGATTGGGAAGTTATTTCCTGAAGAATAAGCAAGAAAGCTCATTAGCTCTTTCTAACTTACCTGGTGAAGTTCTATTCAGGCCAAGAAAGACCATGTTGGGACTAACATAAGACCCTAGAAAGGATGTATGTGTTTGAGAATCAGAATTTTAAAAGAATAGCAATACTGGAAGGAGTTAAACATGCAGATGTTAGGGCTCTTGCAAGAATGTTTCCTGCTTGAATGGCTTGCAAAATCTAGTATCTACCACTGCCAGAGTGTTTCTGTTAGAATGAACTTTATAATCTCTCCTCAAGTCAGTTTACACAGTTCAACTAACATGTCTGGATCTTTGCCATGTGTCCACTAGAACTGCAATATGAATGCCACTGGCTTTTCATTCTAATAAATAACATTCATTAAGCATTGACTATGCTGTACAGAAATCAGACTTTCTAATCTTCACAACAACTCTCTAAGGTATATATTGTCCTGATCCTCATTTTACAGTTGAAGACACTGAGTCACAAGAAAGGTCAGGTTAAGAGTGGTGCCAGGACTTGAAATCAGAGAGCTCCAGAGCTCGTGTTTCTCATCACTGCTTCACTTCAGGAGAAGCACTTGAAGAGCTCACCAGTTTGTAGAGGAGAACAGGAAGCACGTGCTCATAATATGGTAGGATAAATGCAATCAAAGAACTGTGCACAAGATGCAGGAATACTGCTAAAAAAGAACTGCTAATATTGCTTATGGGGGTGTTTTTGTGGAAGGAATTTACAGAGCCAGTGACCCCAAAGCAAAGTACTGAGGCTAAAAAGAAGCTTTCCAGGTGGGTCAAATGGAGTTGATCATTCATAGCTGAGGAAAGAGTGTATGCAAGTGCAGGAGGCCTGGCATGATAAGATGAACTCAACTACAAGTAGTTCAGTGGTAGAGATGTTTAATGTTAAATGGGGTTAGAGAACGTGGAGAGGCCAGGAGGTAACAATAAAGAAATTGGCATCAAACAGCAGAGGTAGGTGTTTTCAGATGGAGGAAGGGGTTTCAGGCCTTCCCTTGTAGCTCAGCTGGCAAAGAGTCCACTTTGCATTGCACTTGCAATGCAGGAGACCCTGGTTTGATTGCTGAATCGGAAGATCCCCTGCAGAAGTGATAAGTTACCTACTCCAGTATTCTTGGGCTTCCCTTGTGGCTCAAATAGTAAAGAATCCACCTGCAATGCAGGAGACCTGGGGTTTGATCCCTGAGTTGGGAAGATCCCCTGGAGGAGGGCATGCCTGGAGAATCCCCATGGATGGAGGAGTCTAGTGGGCTACAGTCCATGGGGTCACAGAGAGTTGGATAGGACTAAGCAACTAAGCACAGCACAAGGTGCTTCAGCTGTTAAAGGGTCAGATTTGTTAGTTAGCTACATTGCTTAGGTGGACACATTTGTAGTGTGCAGATGGGGTGGGTGAGAGACCAGTTAGGGGGACAAGGTAGGAATTTAACCAAGGGAAATACCAACTCTGAGGTGGGCAAGCAGTGGATGGTGGAGCTTCTGTGTGAGAGAATATAAGAACAAGAGCAGTTTAGGGAAGATGGTGAATTTGGTTATATGATTACTAGCTGAGTCACTTTGGTAGTATTTTATATTTCCTTTTTGTCTAGAATTTCCTTTAATACAGCATTTTAATGTACAATTATTCTAAATACAATCGTTCCCCCCTTATCTTTAATTTTGCTTTCTGTGGTTTTAGTTGCCCATGGCCAACTGCAGTTTGAAAATATTAAATGAAAAATTCAAGAAACAAATAATTCGTAAGTTTTAAATTGTGAACCATTTTGAATAGCATGGTGAAATCCCCAGCCTTCCTGCTTCATCCTGCCTGGGATTTGAATCATACCTTTGCCCAGTCTATCCTACCTGTCAGTCACTTATCAGCCCCCTAGGTTATCAGATCAACTGTCTCAGTATGGCAGTGCTTGAGTTCAAGCACTTCCCAGGTGCTGCTAGTGGTAAAGAACCCACCTGCCAATGCAGGAGACCAAAAAGATGGGTTTTTGATCCCTGGGTTGGGACCAGATCCCCTAGAAGAGGCACAGCAACCCAGTCCAGTATCCTTGTCTGGAGAATCCCATGGACAGAGGAGCCTGGAGGGCTACAGTCCATGGGGCCACACAGAGTCGGAGCTGATTGAAGCAACTTAGCAGCACAGGCTCGTGTTAAGCGCCCCTCATTTCACTTAGTAATGGCCCCAAAGCACAAAAGTAGTGATGCTAGTGGCTGGAAAGCGCCAAAGAGAAGCTGTACAGTGCTTCCTTTAAGTGAAAAGTTAAAAGTTCTTGACTTAATAAGGAAAGAAAAGTTTGTGTGCTGAGGTTGTTAAGATCTGCAGTAAAGAATCTTCTGAACTTGTTAAGAAGGAAAAAGAAATTCTTGCTAGTTTTGCTGTCGCACCTCAAATTGCTAGTATTATGGCCGCAATGCATGGGAAGTGCTTGGTTAAGATGGAAAAGGCATTGAGTCAGTGTGATAAGATATTCTGAGAACAAAAGAGAGAAATAGCATCTACATAACTTTTATTACAGTGCATTGTTCTATTATTACTTTAATTATTCTATTTCATTATTAGTTGTTGCTGTTCATCTTTTACTGTACTGATTTATAAATTAAACTTTATCATGTGCTATGCATAGTCACTCAGTCATAGGTATGTGTGTATAGGAAAAACAGTACAGTGTTCAGCACTGTCTACAGTTTCAGTCATCCACTGGGGATCTAAGAATGTATTCCCTGAGGATAAGAGGGCTACTGAATTGACTCTGAATGATCTACTTTGTGGGGACAGATACTCAGGGGAGCCTGTGTTAAAAACTAAACAGCTTCTCTCTATTTGCACTCTCAGACTTCAGAGCTGTCTACAGAAGAACCGAACAGTCTGAGTAAATGCCTATAGCTTTGCTCACACAGTCAGATCCAAGATATAAAAGCAGAGGACAGGCAGTATCTGCTAGAACCTCTGTATCTGTTCACATGCTTTCCGAGTTGAAAACCAGTCCTTCTTTAGCTTCTGTTAATGCTGATTATATAGAAAATTGCACAACGCTTCACTTTGGTTTGTCCAGTTGAAATGCCCTTTTAGGAAGCAAGTGGCATTACCATATTGGTCAATTCCCAGATCAATGCGGATCTGAGATTTCTTTTGAGGCAGACAGTACTCCTATCATTTCAGTGCAGTCAATTAGCAGAGGTGATATGAAAATAGCCAGCTCGGCCACAGAAAGCAAATAGCCTTCAGATGATTATTAAGCAGTTTTCCTTCCTTGCTGGAGTTAAAAGCATTAGGATTTGAATCCTGCCCATGCTCACTGTATAGAGCATATGTCATTCTCTCCATCTTTATTGCTATTCATATTGAGGTCAATTATGAGCTGCTGTTTAATGTCACCATGAAATTGTTCAATTATTTTCTCTCAGCGTCTAAGCAGCTATCCTCAAAGGGATTTAGAAGGAGTGGTATTAATACTGAGGAATTCTCAGGAAGCCAGTAGCCCTAGATGGCTCTCCTTTTGTGTCTCACCCCTTCTCAATTATGAGATCCAAAATGCCTGATAAGTTGTTAATGAATAGCTCAGTAGTCGATCTCCTCTTCGGTTAATACTGGGGAAAGTAAACAGAGGTCCTTTCCTCGGTGGTGGAGTCATAATTAAATGGTGGAGTCATAATTAAATGAGAGAAGCTGCTGTGTTTTCCACTTCCCCCTGCCTCCCTTCATAACTAGACTCTTCTAGAGCCTCAGGGACTTGTGTTTATTCCTAGCTAAAGAACTTTCTTTTTCCATTTGAATGTTGAAGTGAAAGGAGGGAAGAGGTAAAAACTTTTCATTTTTCTCAGTGAATCACAAGTATCTTTGTACAATGCCAGTTGTTTTTTTCCGTTTACAAGTAAAATGGCCTTGGATCTCTGTTCCTATTGTCGTGATTTGCAGGGAGACGCACAAAGAAACGTTTCGACAAAGAAACGAATGTCAGTGCTTACCGAGAAATATGTTCCAGTTACTCCTTTTTCTCTCTATAGCTTGGTTTGGGTCTTCTGAAGTTAGCCCAGTTGCTCCTCATCATTTTTTGTTTGCCCTTAGCTCTGTGATTTGGTCATCTCTATAGTAATGCAAAACCAACAGTGTTTCTTGGAGGCATTTCAGTTTATTTAATCATCCAAACTATTACGTGCAAGGTCCCGTGCTTGATGCTCTCTGGAGAAGGGAAATAGCTGGAAGGATCAGCCAAGGACCCACTTTCAAGGGGGTTGTGGTATAACAGAGGCAGTGCCCATGGAAGGGCTGACCTTGATCCTGGCAGAATGAACTAAATGTCCTAAGAGGATGTTGGATTGGATCCCGCAGGCCTTTAAGGGCCTGTACTTGCCCAGCTTCAAGATAAAAGAAAGAGCCTGGAGTCCACAACAGAAAACAATGGTTTAAAAGGGGAGCTTAGATTTCTGAAGCAAGGGCCTGGGGCTACACCCCACCATCAGCGACAGACAGTGGGTAGGACTTGGTGGGCAGTCTTTGTTCCATGTAGCAGTGGAAGAGAGGCCACTGGTTATGGGGGAAGTGGATGCCAGGTTGGCTCAAGGGTGACCAGTGAAACCAGCAGTGGGCACCACCGCTTGGATAAGCTAACGGGGAGACATTCTGATCTATCCTCCTAAGCTGAAGCGAGGATAAGTATGGAGGAAGAGAAGTCTTGTGTGTAGGTGTAGGTGAAGCAGATGCTAGTCGAGCAGGGGATGTACAGAGAGCAAGAGAACCGCCATCCTGAGAGACCTGAACATACGGAGGAGCCAACAGAACCCACGGGAGAGCAAAGCAAGAGCTCTCAGATACACGGCTTCGTGGGGGAAGAAACCTTTGCGCTGCACCTTGAGAGTAAGAAGACATTTTACAGGCGCGTGAGGTTGAGCATTCAGGCTGAGGGAACTCCATAACGGTCACGGATGTTGTTACATTCTACGATCTCACCTTCTTAACCAGTCCCTGCCACCGCTTTTGTGCTGACCCTCAGGATTCTCCTCTTTCCTCTTGTACCCGCCTCTTCCAGTCTCATTCATGTTGATCTCATTCTCAATATTGCTATCACAGTAAGCTTTATAACTCACCAGTTTCATCTTGTCTCCTGTGCCTGATAAGTACAGTGGTGTCCCCCATTGCCCCCCCCCCCCCAAATAAAACCTGAGGTTCCCGTCTTGGTATATGATCCCACAATGGCGTCATAGTACCTCTGTCTGCCTTTTCTTGTCTTTCTGCACTCTAACTCAGGATCACCTATTTGGCAAGCATCTGTCGACTTAAAAAAATATTCACAACCTAAAAGTTGAGAGTTATGCTTTATTCGGTGGGAATTTTTAGGACTTCAAGTTCGGGAGGCAGCATCTTTAGTAACCCCTGCTCCAAGGAGGGTGGGGGAGGAGCCAGGTTATATACAAGTTTTGTAACAAAGGGCAGGTAGTCTGAACATAGAAAAATTATTATTAACTAAAGAAATCCTGATAACCCAAGTTAAGGAATTTAGTGTCTTTTTTTAATCTATGGAAAGATGCAAGAGTCTGGGCTCACTGAAATCATTCCTTTGATACGTACCTCAGCTTTATATGGTATTCCCTGGTGGCTCAGGCAGTAAAGAATCTGCCTACAGTCCAGGAGTCCCAGGGTCGATCCCTGGGTGGGGAAGATCCCCTGGAGAAGGGAATGGCAACCCACTCCAATATTCTTGCCTGGAGAATTCCGTGGACAGAGGAGCCTGGTGGGCTGCAGTCCATGGGAATGCAGAGTCAGACATGACTGCGCGACTAACACTTCCCCTTTCAGCTATGTGGGATCAGTATCCTGTGTCTTTCACGTCCTGAGCTTCCTTGGGGCTGTTTGTAGGGAGAGGCTGTAGCCTGATGGCTGTGAGGCTATTTGTTTCCTTCCTGTGTTCCCTCAGGGTTCATCGGCTCACACTGGAGGGCTGCAATTGCTGATGACTGTGACATCTTTGTTTACTGATATGGCAGGAAATATTCCATTTCTCACATCTGTTTGCACTTATTTGTCTTTCTGTCTTTAAATGCTTTTTTCTCTCATCTGCCTGTCAAATCCTAAGTTCAGTCACTTCCATCTCTGATAATTGGCAGTCTGCCAGGTTCCTCTGTCGATGGAATTCTCCAGGCAAGAACACTGGAGTCGATTGCCATTTCCTTCTCCAGGGGATCTTCCCGACCCAGGGACTAAACCTGGGTCTCCTCCACTGTAGGCAGATTCTTTACTGTCTGAGCGACCAGGGAAGCCCTCATATGGCTAAGGTACATATCAAAGGAATGATTTCAGTGAGCCCCAAACCAGGTTTACTGGTTTACTCCACTTGTTCTGCAGGCTAGTGTGAATAAAGCAGGAAAAGAACAACCTGAGACAGTGCTGAAGCAACCATATTCATATCCAGTTGTGCCCATTTCACCCTCATGTGGTAGGGATATTTTTGGGGGGGAGAAATGTTGTTGATGTATATGCTTAGTCACTCAGCCGAGTCCGACTCTTTGCCACCCTTTGGACTACAGCCCAGCAGGATCCTCTGCCCATGGGATTTTTCAGGCAGGAATACTGGAGTGGCTTGCCAATTCCTTCTCCAGGGGGTCTTTCTGACCCAGGGATTGAATCTGTGTCTCCTGCGGCTCCTGCATTGCAGGCAGATTCTTTACCCACTGGGCAATGTTAATTTATTAGTAAATAGAATTTCCATCTTTAATGCTTATGTATGTATCTTTTAGTCAGAATAATGAAGCAAATACTAGAATAGATTCATTCTGAAGAAAGAGCTTATGAAAGAAAAGAACAAAGGATTGGGGAACCAGAACTATTTGAGAGGAATATTAGTTGAAAGGAAGAAAGTGGCATGGTAGAGGGTATATCTAACATGCACATTTCCCTTGCTAAGAAAAACATGTATTTATTTGGTCCTCAAAAGTTGGATTCATTCAATAATTACTAAGAAAAAGACCAATTGTTGTATACTGGTACATGTTTGATTAGGGGCCTCTGCTTGGAATTTTTTACCTGGGTCACCTCTTTTAATGGATACTGGTAAACCCATGCCAATGATGGAGAGAAACCATGTAAAAAGCTCATTTAGAAACCAGCTCAGAGGATTTTGCAAGGCTCATTTTATTTCCTCTTTATGCGTCAGTTCACTCGGTGCTTGATCTAGTTGGTTTCCTGTGGTATTGGTTTTCTTTTCTGATCTATTTAGGCCTGGTTCCTGGGCTTCAGATTGTATTTCTTTGCCATTCGTTTGACAGGTGGGAGGTCCATTGTTCTGACCCAGCCTGGCTTGTCGACCTGCAGCAGCTTATAAACTCTGTCCCCAGGGTGGGTGTGTTGATCAGACAGATGTTCAGGGCAGATGTGCAGGTTATGTGGCCTGGCCAATCAGATAAGTTAACTTTAAGCTGGTTGCCTTCATTGATTCTTCTCTCCACTCATGATTTATGAGTTATATTTGACCTTTGGTTAGAGAAGAATATTTAAATGTTATCACATAATATAAATAGACTGCTTTATTCTCTTCAGGAGACTCCATACAAATGCAAATATTCCACTTGTTAATGGAAAGGGTGTATGTATATATATACAGAGTAAAGAATCTGCCTGCAATGCAGGAGACTTGGGTTGGATCCCCGGGTTGGGAAGACCCCCTGGAGAAAGGAATGGCTACCCATTCCAGTATTCTTGCCTGGAGAATTCCATGGACAGAGAAGCATGGTGGGCTACAGTCCACGTGTTTTTTTTCCATATGGTGATCATTCTTTTCTTTCCTGAAGGTTATGTATTGTTACCATCATTCCTCTTCTTTGGGTGTTTCTTTCTTTCTTTTTTTTAAATCTAACTTTAAAAAATAATCAAACTTCTTCTCTAGTATATAAATTTTAATCTACCATGGTGTTAGGTCGGGCTTCCCTAGTGGCTCAGACGATAAAGCTATAGAGGAACCAGACTAAGAAGATGTAACAAGAAGAATTTTTTTTTTCAAAATCACTTAATACATTGATGGAAAGGAACTAAAATAATGCCACCGAGGTGGTATATCCAGTGACCCTGAAGTTACCAAAATTCTCAGTGTGTGATACCCATCCTTCAGGACGATGTCTCTCAGAATTCCCTTGACTGTTTCCCCCCGCCCCCGTCAGAGAGCAAGTAATGTACCAGGAGAGGCAAGTGATGCTGATCCTTGTCCTCACCAATGTTGTATCCAGATCCCCTGGGAAGGAACATCTAGTCACCCTGGAATATATTATGTCAGGACTTGATTCCCTGGAACCATGCTGAAGACAGAGTGCCCTTGTGCTTATCCGATACTTTCCTGTTCTGTGATGAGAAACTCCTTCCATTCCTAGATTTGTAATCCAACTGGTTCTTCTTCCTGTAATTCAAGGAGTCATAGTGCTATTCTAGGACCAGACTGCAGGATATTCAGGGAAATGCCATCATTTGCTGGCTGCTGGAAGTATTTGGCTTTAAATCAATTTTAATAAAAGTCCTGACCATAGACCAATGGCTGCATTCTGGCTTAATCAATACTGAAAGTTAAATATGGCTTTCGGTGTTTTTTTTTTTGCCTTCAACCTCTTACATTTAGGTAACAGTAATAATGAAGGTGTATTTATATTGATGGATATAGTATATCAGAAAGTTTGCTGCTTGCTTTAAAAGATACCGGAAACATTCACGTTGCTTGTCAATAAGTAAATGGGTATAATTGCCTGTAGTCATTCAAAAATATCACTCTTGTGACTATTTTAGTATGTGTTCTTTTAGTCATTTCTCTCTGCATTTAAAATGGTTCACAAAAGCTTTCCAAAAGTTTCTTTCTGAAGCAGAGGTCTGATCACATTATCACTTAACTCAAAAAGCATTACCTGCTTTCCTCTGTCTATAGAATAGACTCAGGTTTCTTGGCTTGGCTTTTAAGACTCCTCATGGCTTTCTGACCGTCTCCCCTAAATCCCCTGATCCTTCCTCTGGTCTGTGTCATTTTAAAAGGTGAGCGCTTCTGTGCTTGGTCCCATTGTTTCAAATGTCCTTCCCCCATCATTATCCTTCTTGCTAAGCCTGTTCAAATCCTCCTTCCCTCAGAATGTCCTCAGTTAGAATTAATGCCTTGCTTCACTCTGTTTCACAACTCATTTCCCTCTATTAAGCTTCTCTCTCAGTCATCCTTACCTTAGCTCTAAGTTTGCATGCCTGCTTTCTTCACTAGATTTTGAGTCTGGAGGAAAGGAGTTACCATCCTCACACTTTGTTGTGATGGCTTGTTTAATGCCAGTTTTTTCCACTCTCCTATAATCCAAATAAAGATAGGGCCACCTTTATAACTCCAACACCATGTCCCTGTCGGTTGGGCATGTAAATAGTTCAGACTCAACAATATTTGAGTACCATTATTCTGTGTTGATTTGCAGCTTCTAGCATAGTGCCTAAAACTTGGTAATGCCTAAGAGATATTGATTGTATTTCCTTATTTCTTATTGACCACAAATAAGGAGAAGGCATGGGTCAAACACCAAAGGTCTATGACTTGTTCAAATTTTGGGGAACATTTTCAAAGGAAACAAACTCATTACTTTGAAACTTACTCAGGAGTATAAAGCATCTTGAACAGATAAGACGGTAAATATTATTCCAGGCAATAGTAGGTAATACAGTTCTACAGGACCTCAATAGCTATCATAAACTTTTGACTCATTATTGCTGCTACTATTTTTGTTTTCCTGTTCAGCTGGCCACATCATCATTAAAACTGGATCAATAATTGTGTCATCAGCTATATTCCAGGCAAAGTACTACCCATTTATATAAGAAGACCACTCAAGTCTACCTTCGTTATTTTGAGTTTTATTGGTCATTTTTGGTATTTGCTTAGCTCTTCCACAATTCATGGTAATTTTTCAAACTTTACTTATTATGGCTAGAATTATCTTTCCAAGCTTACTTTTGGATAGAAAATGATTTTGCCTTTTTTGGTTGTTCTCTAAGTGACCTTGAAAGGTACATAATCTTCTTACTGTTTCTAAGATCCTAGTAAGAAATAGTACATTTTCTTTTATTTCACACTGTGTGGTCTCTTCATTCTCTCTTCCTTTATTTGTTGGGTATTTCTTTTATTAAAAAAAAATCACATATGGTTATATATTTTTTTCCTTAGTTATCCTTTTTTTTTTTTTTTTAATTTTCTGGCAAACTAATAAAAGTCTTCAGACCTATCTGAAAAATAAAAATTTTTATTGAAATCTATTCTTTTGCATTCTTTAAGATGAATGCCCTGAATTATTGTTTTCTCATGGGACAAATGCAATGATGATAGAGTGTTAGCTATATTGTATTAGCAAAAGTGGGTTTCCCAGGTAGCTCAGTGGTAAAGAATCCACCTGCCAATGAATGAGACACAGGAGATGCAGGTTTGATTCCTCAGTCAGGAACATCCCTTGGAGAGGGAAATGGCAGCCCACTCCTCTATTCTTGCCTGGGAAATCCCATGGACAGAGGGGCCTGGAGGGCTATAGTCTATGAGGTTGCAAAAGAGTCGGACATAACTTACCAACAAAACAACAGTTAACAAAAGTGCATGTAACTGAGACAAAAATTCTGTGAGTGGATGTATCCCTTCTCCTAAAGACTGAACTAGCAAACCTGCCTTTAGTGTTGGTGGCATTTTCTGGGTCAGGATCATGTGCTATTTAATAAATTCTGAATTTCGTGTAAGAAGGAGTGGTTTGTATTCAGTTCTGATATAACACCATGTTCCTTTAACAAAACATTTATTGATTCAACATTCTCTACAAGCATTTCTAATGTAGCCTGGTCCTTTAATTTCTAGTTATCTTCTACAAGTATTTCTTGAGTAGTTACAATATTCTCAAACTGAAGTGAGCTCTCAAAGGGGTACAAATGGAGTATAAGAAATTGCAATTAGAAAAATTTTCATCTGCATTTTTTCTTTGGTTTTCTTTAGTTGCACTGTTCTTGCTTTCTTACTATGTGATTGCCTTTTTCTTTCCATGTTGTTATTGCTGTTTAATCACTCAGTTATGTCTGACTCTTTTTGACTCTGGACTGTAGCCCTCCAGGCTTCTCTGTCCATGGGATTTCCCAGGCAAGAATACTGGCGTAGGTTGTCATTCCTTTCTCCAGGGGATCTTCTTGACCCAGGGACAGAACTTGGCAGGGGGATTCTTTACCTGGGAAGCAGTCTGCTTTTCTCATTCTTGTCTGACTAAAATTATGAAAAAGGGACTTTGAAACCAACAATATTGCAAAATACAACTTGCAGACAAAGTTTGAGGTTTAAGCTTTTATTTTTCCTTTGCATTTTGAAATTTATAATATTTTATCATCATATTTTTGATTGGAATTTTTGTTGACTTTTTTTGAAGAAGGTGTTATACTCAGGTTCTAGTATGGTGGCAGATTACTGCTGACAATAGCATAATCAAATATAAGTTTTTGGTATATTATATATAGTATACTATATATAATATATAAGTTATAGTATAATTTGTGAATACAAATCACATTCTTAACAAATTTGTGGCTGGTCAAAACACTGATATTCTGACAAATTATAAGTCTGTAGCCTAACATAAGCCTAACCCTACTTACTTATTACATAAAAAAGATATATAGGTTTCTTCCAAATAGTAAAAATTATATGGAGATAATAACACACCTGTCCTTTCTTTGGTGTCATTTTAGATTGATGCTTAAATATCACAATATTAAACACCACTGCTAATTCTTGAAACAGCGCGGCATATGCCACGTTTAATTTTAGGGCTTTGTAACTTGTACTCTAAGGTTTGAAACCACATCAAGTGAGCTTATTCACGTTCATTTTTAATTACTAGATTCTATTAAAACTGTTTAAGGAATGCATCATCTTTGGTATGTGCAAAATGAAAGGTGATGTAAAAACACAGTATTGTGGGGTAGCTTCTGTGTAATTTTGGCTTACTGGAATGCCAGTTGGGGAATGGCAAAGGCTAATACTCAACAGATGGCAAAGTCCTAAAACCTATAATAATGGTTGCAGTTATTTTCATTACTGTCATTTGATGACACATACAATAGTGTGAAAAGGCTTGAACTGGGTAATCACAGTAAATATACTCAAAGGGACCAGATGCATTTCAAACAATCAAAATGGTGATGGATATTCAGGCTGAGTGCCACTTCGGCACATATTCTAGGTACATTTATTGCTAAGAATTAGAAGCAACATTACTTGTCACAGAGAGGAACTCCATTTCCCCTTTTAGTAATAACAAGCAACAAAAATTGACATCTGTTGTAACACAGACAGATTATTTCACATCCTTTATGATTGTGTGTCATTACCATGCATATAAATTTAGTTTGCAGATGTTCAGCGTCAGAGATCAAAATACCAATTTTACCCACAAAAGAGCTGCAATGGATACCGGAAACCTAAGCACTTTTGTGAATAGAATAAGTTAAATCTTTTAGAGAGAGGACAATAACAAGCAAATGAGATTAGGAAGAAAGCACATCAAAGGCTCAGAAAGGAATGTGTGGAAGTTCCAGAAGATCTTAATAGTTTTATTTCCAGCTCTGTTAAGGTATCTATTCTTGATTTTCATTTCCAGAGACTGTAGTTGGAGATACCTTTGTCATTTTCTTCAGTACAATGTGTAAAATGAGGCCATGTTTTTTCCTTGAAAGATAGATTCTGCCATTAATTAGATCATCTTTGAATATTTATAATTTTTTCCTGTGTTAAATATGTAAAACTAGTTCTTGGTGATTGCTTGTGGGGCCAGGGTGGCAATGACCTACAATGACCTACAATGCTAGAGACAAGCTTACTGTTTGAGGTGTTCAGTACTCAGTTTAAAATCCCTGTTCATTCTATGTATATTTCACTTTATTAATTTTAGGAAGCATGGATAGAATGTGAGAAGAAAGGTTTTTGTATTTTGAGATACATTATAAAATATCTAATAATACAAAAATAATTACACTTTATGGAAAACACTTTTCCTTTTCCCCACCCCCAAGCAACCTCAAAGACTAAACAACTTCAAGGAAAGGAAAGAAACCCAGTCACTTATTTTAACAATCTTGTCCCTGCTCCAAAGGCACTGTTAACAATGTGGATATATTTTGCATTTGCCTCTGGGGATTTACCACTCAATATTAAAACACTTCCCACTGTGACATTTTTTAAACTGTCTCTTTCCTCTGCTGAGCTAACAACATAATGGGGATCAAGAAAACAGTCTGGGACAAGTACAACATAAAATCCCTGCCGGGCATTGGAAGCTAAGGCATAGTTTTTGACCCTCTTTCTGTTAATAGGCAAAGATACAGGATTGCTGCCCTCTCACACTTTGCTGTTTTCAAAGCTTGTTAAATGAATTGGCTCTTTTCCATCATAAATTTGAAATATTTACACAGAATCCTTAGATCAAATCTAAGTATATATCCTGTTTGATTAGTGAAAATATATATAGAATTTGTCGTTCAGTCACTATGTCACGTCTGATTCTTTGTGACCTCATGGACTGCAGCACACCAGGCTCCTCTGTCCTCCATTATCTCCCAGAATCTGCTCAAATTCATGTCCATTGAGTCAGTGATGCTATTTAACCATCCCATCCTCTGCTGCCCCCTTCTTTTGCCTTCAATATTTCCCAGCATCAGGGTCTTTTCCAATGAGTTGGCTCTTCACATCAGGTGGCCAAAGTATTGGAACTTTAACTTCAGCTTCAGTCTTTCCAATTTATGTTCAGGGTTGATTTCCTTTAGGATTGATTGGTTTGATGTCCTTGCAGTCCAAGGGACTCTCAAGAGTCTTCTCCAGCACCACAGTTCAAAAGCATCAATTCTTCCACACTCAGGAAGAATGAAACTTCCACTTTCACACTTCTTTATGGTCCAACTCTCACATTTGTATATGACTACTGGAAAAATCATAGCTTTGACTATATGGACATTTGTTGCAAAGTGATATCTCTGCTTTTAAATATGCTGTCTAGCTTTTCTTCCGAGAAACAAGCGTCTTTTATTTTGTGGCTATAATCAACATCCACAGTGATTTTGGAGCCCAAGAAAATAAAATCTGTTTCTACATTATCCCCATCTATTTGCCATGAAGTGATGGGAATGGATGCCATGATCTTGCTTTTTTTTTTTTTTTTAAATTTTGGGTTTCAAGCCAGCTTTCTCACTCTCCTGTTTCACCTCATCAAGGGATTCTTTAGTTTCTCTTCATTTTCTGCCGTTAGAGTGGTATCATCTGTATATCTGACATTGTTGATGTTTCTTCTGGCAATGCTGATTCCAGCGTATGATTCATCCAGCCTGGCATTTTGCATGATGTACACTGCATATAAGTTAAATAAGCAGAGTGACAATATACAGCCTTGACATACTCCTTTCCCAATTATGAACCAGCCTGCTGTTCCATGTCCGATTCTAACTGTTGCTTCTTGACCTATATTCTGGTTTCTTAGGAGACAGGTTTAGCATCTTTTTAAGATTTTCCAGTTTTTTGTGATCCACACAGTCAAAAGCTTTAGCATTATCAAGGAAGCAGATGTAGATATTTTTCTGGAACTCCTTTGCTTTCTCCACGAAAGGTTGGCAATTTGACCTCTGATTCCTCTGCCTTTCTAAATCCAGCTCATACATCTGGAAGTTCTCAGTTCATGTATTGCTGAAGCCTAGCTTGAAGGATTTTGAGCATAACCTTGCCAGCATGTGAAATGATTACAACTGTATGGTCATTTGAACATTCTTTGACATTGCCCTTCTTTGGAATTGGAATGAAAACTGACCTTTTGCTGTCGTGTGGCCACTGCTGAGTTTTCCAAATTTGCTGACATATTGAGTGCAGCACTTTAATAGCATCACTTTTAAGGATTTGAAATAGCTCAACTGGAATTCAGTCACCTCCACTAGCTTTGTTCATAGTGATGCTTCCTAAAACACACTTGACTTCACACTCCAGGATGTCCGGCGTAGGCGAGTGACCACACCATAGCAGTTATCTGGGTCATTAAGACCTTTTTTTTTTTTTTTGTATAATTCTTCTGTGCACTCTTGCCATCTCTTCTTAATCTCTTTTGCTTTTGTTAGGTCTCTGATGTTTCTGTTCCTTATCATGCCCATCCTTACATGAAATATTCCCTTGGTATCTCCAATTCTCTTGAAGAGATCTCTAGTCTTCGCCATTCTATTGTTTCCCTCTATTTCTTTGCACTTTTCACTTAAGGTTTTCTTATCTCTCTTTGCTAGTCTCTGGAACTCTGTCTTCAGTCAGGTATACCTTTCCCTTTCTCCATTGCCTTTCACTTCTCTGCTTTTCTCAGGTGTTTGTAAAGCCTCCTCAGACAATCATTTTGCCTTCTTTTTCCTTCATTTCTTTTTCTTTGGGATGGTTCTGATCGCTGCCTCCTGTATGGTGTTATGAACCTCTGTCCATAGGTCTTCAGGCTCTCTAACAGAGCTAACCCCTTGAATCTATTCATCACCTCCCCTGTGTAATCATAACGGATTTGATTTATGTCATACCTGAATGGACAGGGAGGCCTTGCGTGCTGCGATTCATGGGGTCATAAAGAGTCGGACACGACTGAGCGACTGAACTGAACTGAACTGAACTGAATGGTCTATTGGTTTTACTTACTTTCTCCAGTTTAAGTCTGGATTTTGCAATAAGGAGTCCATGATCTGAGCCATAGTCTGATCCTGATCTTGTTTTTGCTGACTGTATAGAGCTTCTCTGTCTTCAGCTGCGAAGAATATAATCAATCTATTTCAGTATTGATCATAGATGTCAGTATTGATCATAGATCATTGATCACTCATAGAGTTATCTCCTGGGTTGTGGCAAAGGGGCCTGCATAACTCAGTGAAAGTATGAACCATGCCATGCAGGGCTGCCAAAGATGATGGGGCATAGTGAAGAGTTCTGAGAAAACCTGGTCCTCTGAAGGGGGAAATGGCAGCCCACAATATTGTTCTTGCCATGAGAACTCCATGAACACTATGAAAAGGCAAAATTACATGATACTGGAAGATGAGCCCCCCAGGTTTGAAAGTGTCCAACATGCTTGTGGGAAAGAGTGAAGGGCAATTACTAATAGCTCCAGAAAGAATGAAGTGGCTGGCCCAAAGCAGAAATGATGATCAGTTGTGGATGGGTCTGATGGTGAAAATATAGTCTGATATTGAAAAGAACAATATTGGTGGAATGTTAGGTCCATGAATCAAGGTAACTTGGACATGCTCAAGCAGGAGACAGCAAGAGGGAACATGGACATTTTAGAAATCCATGAACTAAAATGGATGGGAATGGGCGAATTTAATTCAGAGGACAACTCTACAAATGGACACCACCAGATGGTCAATACTGAAATCAAATATATGGAACAGTGTGTGTAAATCAAGAAAATACTGGTGACCATAGGTGAAAACCTGATGCGGTCATAGAATTGGTAGGAAGCTGTGATTACATGAGAAGAACATGCAGGTCCTTGGAATAGCGAAGAAGACCTGCTTTATTTTCCTTCAATATTTTTCTGTTTTGAGTAGAATGCTCATTTTAATAACTGAGTATCTTCTTGTCTTCTTTGGATATAATCTATTTTAAGTTATTTTGACAATGCAAAGAAAAGCTTTACTGAACAATTTTCCTTGGAATTTTAATTCTGATTTGTTCTGGGACCAAGAAATTTAAGGTTATACTAAATATTTGTAAAATGACTTCAAAGAAATTTGAACCCAAGTAGTGTGAAATCACATTGGGTCATTTTAAATTTAGTAAAAATTATTGGCCTGTCTGTAATACATACAATACTTGTATGTATTATTGCTTAAATAGGTGTTTAAATTTTACATGCTCTGAATAATTTTAGCTTAAATGAATTAAAGGCACAATTTAATTAAGACTAATGAGATGCTGAAAGAATGCATTTTGCTTCATACTTTGCCTGGATGGTATCTCTCTTTACAGTACTCATTTACCAGTGACAAATAAGAGAGTCAATAAAGTCCTGTTTTCATCAACTAGACTAATGAACTTCATTAGTTGATCATGTTATCAGTGTAATTACTACATACTACATTTTGCCCTTGGTTATTAAGGTAATAGATTTCTGAACTTAGGAGAACTGACTAGGAAGACAAGAACTCAGTTTAGCTCTGGAAATAACCTTGGTTCTTCTCTTTAGAAGCTCACCATTCAATCCTCCAGGAAATACTTTGGATATTCCATGTATTTAGTTGCAGTGGTTTTGACACTCTACTTAGGAAATATTTTGCTAGAGAACTTTGTTTTGTTATGATTGACTGTGCCTTTTTAAGATACTATGGTGGATGGAATCATGTTCCCCAAAGGATATGTTGAAGTCTTAACCCCTGG
Source organism: Budorcas taxicolor (assembly GCF_023091745.1). Classification (NCBI taxonomy): domain Eukaryota; kingdom Metazoa; phylum Chordata; class Mammalia; order Artiodactyla; family Bovidae; genus Budorcas; species Budorcas taxicolor. Next base: position 18,608,698 of record NC_068913.1, read on the forward strand.
TACTTGTGATGTGACCTTATTTAGAACTAGGATCTTGCAGATATAAGTTGAGATGGAGTCATACCAGAGTAGGGCGAACCCTTAATCCAATATGACTAGTGTGGTTATCAGAGAAGAAACACAGGGAGAATGCCATGTGTGAGAGAAGCAGAGGCTGGAGTGATACAGATGCAAACCAGAGCCAAGGACTGGCACTGAGCATCGCATGCTAGGAGGAGGTCAGGAGCACTCTACCGTGAGTCTCCAAGGGAGTGTGGCCCTGCCAACACACTGACGTGGATTTCTACCTTCCATAATGGTGAAGGAGTAAATTCTTGTTTTTAAAGTCACCCAGTTTACGGTACTTTGTTATAGCAGCCTGAGGAAACAAGCACAGATGTCTTACTTAAATTGTTAACCAGGATAGATTAACTGCTTAGCTAGTAGGAGGAGGTGATCAGTTCTGCTCAGGGATAAATGGGAGGCTCAGAAGTCAATGTATTGGTCATCAGGACAAACTCTCAAAAATGTGGTGAGATTTACATCAGAGGAATAGAAATGAGGGTAGTGGTTTGGAAGGGGCAAGAGATGGTGAGAGAGAGGTGGAATTAAACTACAGAACTTGGAGTATGTTATTCAAGTGAAAAAACCTTTTCTGTGCCTTTAAAATGTTTGGGGGGGGGGTTGGTATGTCACTTTGAAAACATGGGAGTTTTTCATGCATTATACATTGCTGTTGACAAAACTCCAAAAAACTACCACAAACTTCAGATAAAATGAATCCCAAATAAAAACCTGATTTTGATGTGATATGAGTGACAAATGATTGCAAATAAGTTTAGTAATTTATATATAAATCAAATGAATTGTATTTTACGATTGACAGTTACCCTACAGGAATTTTGGATCACATTTAAAAAATCACTTGTATAGGAGATACAGTATTAAAATGAGAGCCAGAGGGGGGGAAATATATATCCTTTTTATTAATTTTATATCCAATTATTTATATTCACAAATAATTACATATATAATATAATCAGTCCAAAGATATATCTCAGGCTTTGTAATTTTTCTAGATACAGTTGGTGTCCATGCTAGCTAAGCTAGGAAAAGTTTAGAAATTCAATATATAAGCAACTCAAAAAACCAAAACATCCATTTATTTGGATGATTCTTTGTTTACTCTAAAACTGGGGCAGGAATCATAAATAAGAGTTTTCAACTCTTGTCTTTGTAGATGGAGAGTGTAACAATTAGGAAACAGTCTGAAAGTTTGTCAGTGGGAGGAAAAAGGAAGAAAACGCAAGCCTTTGCTAATTCACGAAACTGACTCAAATAACAAGAAACTGGTGTCATGAAAACAGATCTTCTGGGGGAAAAATTGGGATTGTGATGGTGCAGTACTTTGAGATACTCTCAGAAGGGCTTAAGGGCAAAGATGTTTCATGGTTCAAAGAGCATTCTTATTGATGACTATTTCTGGACAGTTATATTACAAAGGAAAATCCTTATCACCTGTGTAATCCTCCATGTGTACCTGGGTTTTAGTGATCTCATAATTTTATGTGAACAAAGAATGAGCTAAACATGATACAATTTCTGCCAAGCTCTCAGATCTAGTTTTTTCTACTAATGCATCATAACAGAGAAAGTCGTTTTCTGATTCTAGAGTTCTAAGGGAGAACTATCTTTATCTTTTACTTTATGGTAGGCAAAGGAAAAACATTTTTGCAGTTCAAGTAAATGAGGATGATTATTTTGCCATTAAGACTTTGAAATCCCTTGGTGAAGGTGTTACAGTATTAAAATGTACTTGTTTGATTTAGAAGTGCTGCTATTGGACATGCTGAGTTTTGAAGTTTAATTTTGATTTATTTCCTTGCTAGAGTGATCATTTTGATGAAATCCTAACATTTTGTTTTAATGTTGCTAACCAAAATAACAATACTTTATAGCCTTTTTGAGACAGTTTGATTGTAAATTCACATTTGTCTATCAGTATTAAGAGAGATGATTCCAATCAAAGGAGGTGGCAAGCATTTCTCTTCGAACTTTCCAAAAAGAACTGAGTGCTTATCTGTGAACCAGAGCATAGTTTGACATATACAGCTGTGTGTAACTCAAGCACTCTCCTTGGTACAAAGTGGAGGTTGAATTAGATAGGAATTTACATTTCAATGCCATTTTAGACACCTATAATCATTCTCCCCATTTTGCTGTTGTTTGTTTGTTTGTTTTGGCCATGTCAAGCAGCTTGTGGGATCTTAGTTCCCTGTCCCAGGATTGAACTCATGCCCTTGGCACCCTCAGCAGTGAAAGCAGGGAGTACTAACAACTTAACTGCCAAGGAACTCCCTCCCTTTTTGTTTTTAACTCGTTAGTGTCTATTTCCAAATCTTCATTCCCATGATTATATCACCCTTTGACCTGTTAGGATTACAGGTGTGGTAGCTGATAGCTTTTTAATTGAAGGCTAGTCAGCTATCTATATGATCTGATCTGATGGGTTCCATGAGGTCCACATGGGCTTTCCTTGTAGCTCAGCTGGTAATGAAGGAGACGCTGGTTCAATTCCTGGGTCAGGAAGTTCCCCTGGAGAAGGGATAGGCTACCCATTCCAGTATTCTTGGGCTTCCTTGGTGGCTCAGATGGTAAAGAATCCACCAGCAATGCGGGAGACCTGGGTTAGATCCTTGGGTTGGCAAGATCGTCTGGAGGAGGTCATGGCAGCCCACCCCAGTATTCTTGCCTGGAGAATCCCCATGGACAGAGGAGCCTGGCAGGCTACGGTCCATAGGGTCACGAAGAATCAGACACGTGAGCAACCAGCACAGCACAGCATGAGGTACACACGCACATGTCATCGTCCCCTAAATCTGTCTTTACCAGCCAACCTAAGGGCTCATGGTTTCCCATGTATTTCTTTGGGTTAATCACCGTGTCTTCAGAAAGCATGTTAAAATATAAATGTGTTAGACGGGAGGAACAATCTACACAGATTACCTGCCAGAGATCAAACCTCCAAAGAAACAGACACAAAACAAGAGTCTTGACAGAGGAAAGATGACAGCGTGATGTGCGTGGTAAAACACTATAAGCAAGAATTAGTTGAAGGAACTGCAGTAGAGGGTTCTGAGTCACCAGGATTCAGTGTGAGAATCATACATGCTTGGAGGGAATTTGTGAAGGAAGATCCCATAAAGGAAAAAGTAAAATTAAGAATATGTTCTGTGCTATGAATCCTTGTGGCACATTGTACAAATATGTTTTCAGTATTCCAAGTGGTCACTTGGAATTTATACTTTTGTTGAATTTAAATCAAATTCACATAGGACATCCCTTATGGACCAGTGGTTATGACTTCACTTTCCAATGCAGAAGGTGCCAATTAGATACCTGGTCAAGGAGCTAAGATCCCCCATGCCTCGAAGCCAAAAAACCAAAACATGAAACAAAAACAATATTGTAACAAATTCAATAACGATTTTAAAAGTGGTTTACATGAAAAAAAAAAAACCTTTTAATAAAAGTCAAATTCATGGCAAAATGATGATGGGAGCTAGTAGGTGCAGTTAACCAACCCCTCTGCGTCCGCTTCTCAGCAGAGCTGTGTTGTTTGACCTAGTACTACAAGTCTATGGTAGTGTGGAAAGTTATCTTGTGGTGTCAGGAAGTTCCCAGCACACATGTAACTCTGCAAGAAAATAGCAGAATAAGTCAGACGTACTGACAAACATTTCAAAATTGAAAATTTCTTGAAGTTTTCAAGATAATAAAAAATATCAAGAATGACTTCCTGGGAATCCAGGGTGTGATAAAGGTAAGCAAGTATGTGGAGTTTATTTTATAGGCATGCTCATTGTTTGAGTTTCTAGTCTTTATTTTCTTTCATTCCCTTTCCTTCTGTTTCTTACCTCCCTTTTCCTTTTCTCCAGTTTGTTCTCTCTTCTTTCTCTTTTTACCTTTTGAGTATTTATAGTTATATAATCAACCAGTTCAGGGCATTTGGCTGTAATAAAGGATTTATTTTTGGGGTGAATCCTGACTTCTCGGTTATTCTCTCAAAAATAGTTGTAAGAAGATAGATTAAGAAGTTACAGGAGCACTAAAGAGAAACTTTCCTTGCCTTGTAATTTCATAAGCTTTCCAGTGCTATCACATTAAATCCATAAAGTATTGACTTGGGCAATTTTGCCAAGAGTAAATTAATAGGCATTTGTGTTTCTTAGATTATAAAACAACCTAATCAGCTTCCCAGCCTCACAGTAGCTCTTCCTTCCACTTCTGTTACAGTTCAAAGGGAATATTTAAAATATTATATGTTTATGTCTTTTTTTAATATGTATTAAATTACTACTTACTTTGTTAAGGCTTCCCAGGTAGTGCTCGTGGTAAAGAGCCTGCCTGCCAATGCAGGAGACTTAAGAGATGCAGGTTTGATCCCAGGGTTGGGAAGATATCCTGGAGAAGGGGATGGCAGCCCACGCCAGCGTTTTTGCCTGGAGAACCCTTTGGACAGAGGAGCCTGGCGGGCCATAGTCCACGGGGTCTCAAAGAGTCAGACACGACTGAAGTGACTTAGCACACACTTACTTTGTTAGTATTTTTTCTTCACAGTATGTCTCATTCATTCATCAAACCCCTTTCCGAGTCGGGCATCATTAACCTTGCTTTGTAGATAAAGAGACATGGAGGTCAATAGTCTTGGCAAGTGTTTTGTCCACTCACTGCTATTGCTGATAATAGATAAAAGTATTGGGAAAGCTGCAGCTTTATTACCTTGTTTACCTTGCCCGAAGTTAGGTCTTCATTATGCACCAGGGGACTCTATGCTGCAATGAAACTGCAAAAACAGAATAAAGCATATTAAAGATGATCTGTGTGTTGCCAAATTATAGATACACGAGTGTTTTTACCTGTAGCTGTATAGGTAAGGGTCTGCTTTTATTTAATTGTATGTTTGTGTTTTTATACCAGTACCACCTTCTGTTTATTTGAAGTGGTTAAGAGCAGATCCTGGGTTTTCCTTAGAGTATAGGTTTCAGAGGATTTTTCATCATTAGCTCATTCTTTTTACATAGCCAATTTTAATAATGATAGTCATGTTTTAAAGTACATGCACACTTGTTTCTTCAGCCAGATAAGCTCCATTTTAACTGCGAGCAAACTCAATAACTCGAAAGCTTTCAAACATAGTCTATTGTCCAGGGCTTTCATGGTGCATGTCAACAAAGAGAATGTCTGTGCTCACTCAATTTGCAAACATCTGGAGGAAAATAATGTGATAATTAGGAGGCAACATGGGTTCATCAAAAACAAATCATGCCAAACTAACTTAATTTCTTTCTTTGATTTCTTAACAAGCTGAGTGGGAACACAGTGGTATTTTTATTACAGAAAGGCACTCGATGTAGCTTCTGAACATTCTCAAAAGACCTAGGGAAAATGCAGATGAGGTGAAATAACCGACTGAGGTAGGATATCTTTGTAAAAAGGTGTAGGTAACCATTATTTATGTATGGTTTAATATACAGTTAGGCAAAGCTGTTAGGTAAATTTTGTTTTATTAGCTGCACCTTTATTAAATATCTTAACCTTTTGACTTTGATGTATATTTTATTTCTCATCATTTTTAACTGGCTATAAGGATTCAGTTTCTAAAAACTGGTAGTTGTTTTTTGAGAGAGAAATGTCAACCATGGCCAATTTTTTCCACTGGAAAATTGTGAAAATCATATATATGTATCTTTGTATCTATACACACAGAGTCATACATCACATACACGCATTATGGTAACTCATAATCTGTTTCCATATACAACTAATATTATTTTGATAATCGTTCTTTCAGACTTATTTCTCTGTGTAATATGTATGTTTTAAAAAATTAGAAACATGCTTACTATTTTTTTTTAATTATGCATTTTTTTGGTCATACCACATGGCTTGTGGGATTAGTCTGACCAGGGATTGAACCTATGCCCTTGGCAGTGAAAGCAAGGAGTCCTAACCACTGGACTGCCAGGGAATGCCTATGCTTGTTATTTTTAACTAACTTTTTCACTTAATGATGTACTGTTAACGTAGTCCCAGGTCAGCAAATGTACTTTTGTGGACTCATTTCTAAGGGCTGCATAGTATTCCAGTATTTGGATATGCCATATTTATGACTGATTATCTCTAGTTTAGATTATATCTTTGTGGTTGTTATTGCTATAAATTATACAAAGATAACTATACTTTATCTTTCTATACAGTCATAAGATAAATGACTAAATGTAGTATTATTGCTATTTTTATTGAAGTATATTTGCTGTACAATACTATATAATTTACAGGTGTACAATGTAGTGATTCACAATTTTTAAAAGTTGTACTCCATTTATAATTATAAAATATTGGCTGTATTCCTTGTGCTATACAATATATCCTTGTCGCTTATTTTATACCAAATTGTTTGTACCCCTAACTGTCCCTTCCTATTTCCTTCTTCTCACTGGTAACAGCTAGTTAGCTCTCTGTATATCTGAGATGGCTTCTTTTTGTTATATTCACTGGTTTGTTGTGTTTTGTAGATTCCACATTTAAGGGATATTGTACAGTACTTGTGTTTCTCTGTCTGACCTATTTCACTAAGTATAATGCCCTAAGGTCCATCCATTTTGCTGCAAATGGCAAAATTTCATGGTTTTTTTTTTTTTTTTTGGTATCACTGAGTAGTATCCCACTGTATATATATGGTTTGGTGGTTTAGTCGCTAAGTTATGTCTGACTTTTGCGACCCCATGGACGCAAGGAGCCTGTCAGGCTCCTCTATCTATGGGATTCTCCAGGCAAGAATACTGGAGTGGGTGGCCATTTCCTTCTCCAGGGGATCTTCCCATCCCAGGAATCGAACCTGAGTCTCCTGCACTGCAGGCAGATCCTTTACTGACTGGGCTATGAGGGAAGCTATATATATATATATGTTTGTATATATATATATCTCTCATCTTTCTCCATTCATCTGTTGATGGACACTTAAGTTGCTTCCATATCCGGGCTATTGTAAATAAAGCTGCTATGAACTTTGGGGTGCATATATCCTTTCAGATTACTGGATTTTGGGGGAAGATATATACACCAGGAGTGAAATTGCTGGTCATATGGGAGTTCTGTTTTTAGTTTTCTGAGAAACTTCCATACTGTGTTCCACAGCGGCTGCACCAATTACATTCCCACCAACAGTGTACAGGGTTCCCTTTTCTCCACAGCCTTGCCAACATTTGATGTTTGTGTTCTTTTTGATGGTAGCCATTCTGACAGTTGTGAAGTGTTTTGGCATTTCCAACTAGTGAAGTTGAGCACCTTTTCATGTGACTGTTGGCCATCTGTTCAGTTATTCTGGCCATTTTTTCAGTGGGGTTGTTTGATTTTTTGATGTTGAGTTGTACTATATATGTTGGATATTAATCCCTTATCAGTCATATCATTTGCAGATATTTTCTCCCATTAAGTAGGCTGTCTTTTCATTTACTGATGGTTTTTTTTTCTGTGCAAAGCTTTTTAAGCTTAATTACATCCCATTTGTTTATTTTTGCTTTTATTTTCTTTACTATAGGAGATGGATTAAAAAAAAATATTGCTGTGATTTATGTTGAAGAGTTTTCTGCCTATGTTTTCCTCTAATAGTTTTTTAGTGTCTGATCGTGTTTTTAGGTCTTTATTTTGATTTTATTTTTCTGCATGATGCTAGAGAATGTTTTAATTTTATTCTTTCACATGCAGCTGTCTAGTTTCCCCAGAACCTCTTATTGAAGAGACTGTCTTTTCTCTATTGTATATTCTGATGTTCTGTTTTGTAGAGTAATTGACCATAAGTGCATGGATTTATTTCTAGGCAATCTGTTTCATTGATCTATGTGTCTGCTTTTGTGCCAGGACCATCCTCTTTTGATTACTGTAGCTTTGTAGTATAGTATGAAGTTAGGGAGCATGATTCCTCCAGCTCTGTTCTATCTCAAGATTGTTTTGGTTATTTGGGGTCTTTTATGTTTCCATACAGATTTTAAATTTATTTCCTCTAGTTCTGTGAAAAATGTCATTGGTATTTTGATAGAGATTGCATTGAATCTGTAGATTGCCTTAAGTAGCATAGTCATTTTAACAACGTTGATTCTTCAAACCCAAGAACACTGAGTGACTTTCCAGTTTGCGTTGTCTTCCATCAGTGTTACAGTTTTCTGCATAAACGTCTTTTGCCTCCTTAGGTAAGTTTATTCCTAGGTATTTTCTTATTTTTGATGCAATGTAAATGAAATTGTTTCCTTAATTTCTGTTTCTGCTAGTTTGTTGCTATGTATAGAAACACAACAATTTCTGTTTATTAATTTTTGTATCTTGTAAGTTTACCAAATTCATTGATGAGGTCTAGTAGTTATCTTGGAGAAGGCAATGGCACCCCACTCCAGTACTCTTGCCTGGAAAATCCCATGGATGGAGGAGCCTGGTGGGCTGCAGTCCATGGGGTCGCCAAGAGTTGGACACGACTGAGTGACTTCACTTTCACTTTCATGCATTGGAGAAGGAAATGGCAACCCACTCCGGTGTTCTTGCCTGGAGAATCCCAGGGACGGGGGAGCCTGGTGGGCTGCGGTCTACGGAGCCGCACAGAGTCGGACACGACTGAAGTGACGCAGCAGCAGTAGCAGCAGTAGTTATCTGGTGGCTTCTTTAGGATTTTCTATGTGTAGTGTTGTAGACAATGTATCATTGAATCAAGAATATGAAAGTTATATAATAATGATTTGATGTGTGTTTAATTGCCTTCTAAAAGGTTAAACTAGTTTACATTCCTGCCCACTGTTTATGAGAGAAAGATATATATATATATATATATTCATATTTATAGACATATACATACCTATATACTTATATATTTCTGTCTCTAACCATATATATGTTTATATATGTATACATATGCATGCATTCTTTTAAGAAAAATAGTAGATTTCTCTTTGAGAAAAGTAAAATTCACTGTAAATACTTGAAAAATGAAAGTTTTCATAAATATTTTAGAAACTTCATGTTTCATTATGCAGCTGTGATGAAAGAATTTCAAAGAATAGCCTAAAATTGACTTTTCTCCTGTTTCTCTCTAAAGATTTATCAAAAGGAGAGATTCATTTTTGTGGCAATTATCATTCTTATTGAACATTTTGAAATAAGAATTATTCTATGTCTCACGGTGACATTAAATTATATTCTTTGTTAATATGTTAAACAAACCAAGGCCTTTTAAATGGTATTTGAGATGAAAGATTCTGTTTTGTACTTTAATACTGCAGCCAACAGTTTCTCAGATCTACAGTTAGGTAGCTCTGATTTCGCATTCTCTTCTTTTCCTCCTTTTTATTTGTTGTGCCTCATTAAAATTTCAAATGAAACCATATGACACTGATTGGAATTGTTTCTGTTGGGGGGAAATGTACACACTAGATGAGAGGCAGAAATTCATCTGCATTTGAACCCTGCTATTTGTTTGACACAATGGATTTTCAGAAATGTGATTGCAGGAGCTAAATCTTTAATAAAATAGCTATTGACTGTCCCTGCAGGAGCCAATGTGCATGGCAGCTAAACAGGAAGGTTTGAGCTCTCAGCTCTGTAGATTATTGGCTGTGTAACTAACCTCTCTTAAGTACATTTGTTCATCTGAAAACTGTAGTAATATAAACTCCTTAAAGCTGTTAAGAGGATTCAACAAGATAATTTATATAAGCACTTGGAATCTAGTAAGCTCTCAGTAAATGTTAGCTTTTACTGATATTTCTTGATAAACCAAACTTTCCTTGGATGGTGGGACATAACCCTTCCTGCATCTTTGGCAAAAACTCCTCTCTGTTTGCCCCAAAATTATTGCATCATTTTGGAGCAATTATATCAAAATCTGCAAAATAACTCGTGTGAATATTTTTCCTCTCCCTTCTCCTCTTCTTCCTTGCTTTCGTATCTTCCTTCCTTCCCTCCCTCCCTCCTTTTTCCTTCCTTCCTTTCTTTCTTTATTTGCATTTATTGTGCACCGCTTGTTTTATATACTCTGCTAAACACTGGAGAAGGAAAAGCTGATTGACTTTCCTGAAGGAACTCATAGACCAGTGGAGGAGACAAATATTAATCAGGTAATCACATAAATAAATATAAAATTGCAGAGATGCCAAGTACTATGTTAATGATCAATACATGGATTATAAGAGACTATAGAAGATTGGAAAGACTTCCCCAAGGAATTGAAACAGGGATATAAATTAATATAAGAGTTAAATGGACATGAGTTTAAGCAAACTCCAGGAGATAGTGAAGGACAGGGAAGCCTGGCGTGCTGCAGTCCATGGGGTTGCAGAGTCGGACACGACTTAGTGACTAAAAAACAAGAGTTAAATAGCGAAACAGTAGACCTTTAAGTAGTCTGCCTGTATCTGCTATTGCTACTTACACTGTCCTCCACAAAGAAGGCAGAGTCAATCTCATTACAATGAAAGCCAGATTACATTAGAGCTCTACTCAAATCTCCCATCATTGTTACTGAAAGCTCAGCCTCTCTAAACACCAGTGCTGAATAAAATCCTAGAGACCAGAGTTTGGGGTGAAGCAGAAAGGGATAGCTTTATTACTTTGCCAGGCAAAGGGAGACACATCAGGCTTCTGCTTAAAAAAACTGTGTCTCAACCTCAGTGAACGTGGTGAGGGTTTTTATAATGGGGGGCAAAGGTGGGGTCTCTGATAAGATTAGGGTATGAGCAGGGCCTGCAGTCTCTTAATCTTGTTTTAGGTGGTGGTGGAGGTGTTCATTCACTAATAGGGTGAATGAACTAGGAGGGTGTGCCCTAGTTTTTGCAACCCCATGGTCTGCAGCACACCAGAGTTCTCTGTCCTTCATTATCTCCCAGAGTTGGCTCAAGCTCATGTCCACTGAGTTGGTGATTTTATCTAACCATCTTATCTGCTGCTGCCCTCTTCTCCTTTTGCCTTCAATCTTGCCCAGCATCAGAGTCTTTTCCAGTGAGTCAGCTCTTCACATCAGGTGACCAAAGTAATGGAGCTTCAGCTTCAGCATCAGTTCTTCAAATGACTATTCAGAGTTGGTTTCCTTTACATTTGACTGGTTTGATCTCCTTGCAGTCCAAGGGACTCTCAAGAGTCTTCTCCAGCAATTTTGATGCACAATTCAAAGCATCAATTCTTTGGCACTCGGCTTTCTTTTGGTCCAGCTCTCACATCCATACACGACTACTGGAAAAACCATAGATATGACTATGTAGACCTTTGTTGGCAAAGTGATGTGTCTGCTTTTTAATATGCTGTCTAAGTATGTCATAGCTTTCCTTCCAAGGAGCAAGCTTCTTTTAATTTCATGGCAGCAATTACTGTCCACAGTGATTTTGGAGCCCAAGAAAATAAAGTTTGTCACTGCTTCCACTTTTTTCCCTTCTATTTGCCATGAAGTGATGGGACAAGATGCCATGATCTAAGTTTTTTAAATGTTGAGTTTTAAGCCAGCTTTTTCACTCTCCTCTTTTACCCTTAAGAGGCTCTTTAATTCCTGCCATTAGAGTGGTATAATCTGCATATCTGAGGTTGGTGATATTTCTCCCATCTCACTTGGTCAGTCTCCTTATCTTGATGAGTTTCTCTGGTCCCTTTAACCTTGCATCAGGAAATTTCTTGGCTGCTCCTCCCTTGATCAGCAACTGTTAGAATCCACCCTTTGGAACTCCAGGAAGGTCATAGTGGCTAGAGTCTTGCCTACAAGAAATGGGGGACAAAAAGGCTCTGTGCCTTGGAGTCCCACATGGCCCCACTAAGTTTCATCTTAACTTTACATCTCACAGTGAATCTCATGGTCCTTAGCTCATTTTTATAGAGCCCTATCAGAGAAGGCATTGGCACCCCACTCCAGTATTCTTGCCTGGAAAATCCCATGGGCGGAGGAGCCTGGTAGGCTGCAGTCCATGGGGTCACGAAGACTTGGACATGACTGAGCGACTTCACTTTCACTTTTCACTTTCCTGCATTGGAGAAGGAAATGGCAACCCACTCCAGTGTTCTTGCCTGGAGAATCCCAGGGACGGCGGAGCCTGGTGGGCTGCGGTCTATGGGGCCGCACAGAGTCGGACACGACTGAAGCGACTTAGCAGCAGCAGCATAGAGCCCTATGTGACTGTCCTCTTGCTAGCTATCTGACCTCATCTTCTACCACTCTCTCTCTATACATTCCTCTCCACCACACTAGCCTCCTTGATGTCCCCTGAACACACAGGTAAATTCCACCTCAGAATCTCTCATCTTGCTTCTCTGTGCCCCATACTCTCTTCTCCAGATGCTCCCTGACTCCTTGTTTGCAGCCCCTCTCCTGGTTTGCAAGCAAAATTCAAGTGTCACACACAAATATCTCAGTGCCTCAAAGTTTGCTCCAGTAAAAAAATACACACACACACACACACACACACACACACACACACACATATACAAATACCACTCTTCCTATCAAAAATGTATGTGAAAGTACCACACTGTAGCCACACTATAGTTTTTCATTTGTTTTTTAATGATGATGGATGCTAACTGGATTTATAGTGATGATCAGTTTGTAATATATAAAATATGGAATCATTATGTTGTATACTTGAAACTAATATAACGTGAAATAAAAGTTGTTCAGTCATGTCCAGGCCAGAATACTGGAGTGGGTAACCTTCATTCCCTTCTCCAGGGGATCTTCCCAACCCAGGGTTTGAACCCAGGTCTCCCGCATTGCAGGCAGATTCTTTACCAGCTGAGCCACCAGGGAAGCCCAAGAATACTGGCGTGGGTAGCCTGTCACTTCCCCAGCAGATCTTTCTGACCCAGGAATCAAACTGGGGTCTCCTGCATTGCAGGCAGATTCTTTACCAGCTGAGCTACCAGGGGAACTAATATAATATTGTATGTCAATAATATCTTAATATAAAAGAAGAAGAATAATTTGCCTAAAAGCATATAGAAGTTACTAAAATATTTTAAGCAGGAAGTGGGTTAACATGATTAAATTTCTGTTTAAAAAAAACAACAAAAACCTTACTCTGGCTACAGTGTGATACTTTCACATACATTTCCCCTTCCTACTCTTCATGTCCTTGTATAGACAAGAAGAGGCCAATTTAACTGTATTTTTTAATGGAGCAAACTTTGAGGCACTGAGATATTTGTGACACTTAAATTTTGCTTACAAACTAGGAGGGGGCTGCAAAGGAGGAATCAGGATTTGGCCTTTTACTAAGTTACTCAGTTATTGTTCTTAGAAGTGTAATCACTGTGTTTTTCTTTCATCTTGAGGGCCTCCTGAGATTATTCAAGATATTTAATTCTATATTTTTATATGTTGAATCTGCATATAAAGAATTCATTATATTCTACATATTATTTTTTTCTATTTTGCTTGTTTGAATTTCTGCTAAACACACTACCCAGAATTCAAGAAGTGTCTAATTCTGTGTATGTCAATTGACATTATCTGGACCCTGTTCCTTTTCTTCTCCCAAAGTGCATTTTACAGCAGGAATCTGGTAGAAGAGGAAAATCATAAAATTCATGTTTTTCTTCATTTTATATCATCATTTTTAGGCAGAAAGACTTTAGGAGGGACAAGTGAGGTGGGAATCAACAGATTCTTGTGGCATCAGTTTGTTCTTTTCTCTTTTTACGAAGGAATTTGAGAACTTGCTGGTCAAGCTTGATTTTAAGATTGTGTCTACTGTGATGAGCATTTCTACATGTGCTGTGTGTTCATGGCACAGTTTTGCATTTTGGAGGAGCACTAATTTCTGTTCAGAAGAAGTCAGGCCTGCTTAGTCAGCACTCCTTGTCTTTGGGATCTTCTACTTCCCCCACTTAACTTCTGTAATTTGCTTCTGTGTTTTTGTTAGCATATGTTCTTGCTTAGGGGATTAAGCTTACAACTCTATGTCCATTGTGACCCTTTACTATGGTTTTGGTTAATCCTGGTCCTACTTTATGTTTGCTTAGGCAAATGAGGCTCAGTGTTCTTTCAGATATCTTTTAAAGTAATGATATCAATAATTTAAAATTTAATAAGTTTGCATATCCTGGTTGACCCTGTTTGACCAACATGTGTTCATAGTGTTAGCTGTCTCTACATTGAGCAACCTCATGGACCTCTATGGATCCATTTAGCTATGAAGTAAAATCATATAGTAGTATAAACTCAATGTAAGACATTTTTGGAGAGATCTCCTATATCCCAACTTATTTTTCAATTGGTTAACTCAGTTCCCCCAAATAGGAATAGTGCCTCACATTTGTATAACACTCTGTAGTTAACAAAATACACTGAGAGGCGTTCTTTTATGTGGCTTTCCCCCCAACAATTCTGTGAGGTAGGCTGGACATGTATTTTTTATCCTGATTTTACCAGTGAGGAAACAGGAATTGAGACTTGCCTTACCTACTTACAGCAAGTAAGTGGCAAATCTGAATCTCAAAGCCAGGACTTAAGATTTCACTTGACTAGGTGGTCTCTCCACATAATCATGCCACCTCCTAGGCACAGCTTTCCCACCCACGAGTTGCTGTTCTAGGCAGTGTTGAGACCCTGGCTTTCTCAGCACTCAGTGTAATGCAGGATTATTATTATTTTCTGTATACCATGACATTAAAAAAGCCTGGAAGCACAGTCTTAGTGCTTAATGGAGGAAGAGAAACCGGCTTAAGTCACTGAATGAAAGATTTAGTATGTGCCTAGTAGTCTGTGAGTTCAAATGTTTCTCCGGTATACCCTTACCCACTCTCTAATACTTGTATCCATTTGCCTCCAAGGAACCTCCCCTCCTGACTCTCCGTCTCTGTGGCTCCAGGCAGCCTACTAACAACAGTGACCCAGAGGTGTGGGTGTGGGGGTGTGGGCCTCAGTAGGTCTGGGCGCTGTCTCTTCTTGTCCTGGTGATTGGCTCAAAGGTGCTCATAGGATTCAACCAGAGAGACTTCCCTGGTGACTTTTGGGAAAGAGAATATGACCACCCTCCTGGAACTGAACCAGGAAGCATGCAGACTGGAGCTGCTGCCATCCTGGCTTCTCTTGAAGCTTAGATTGTAATGAAGGGTAGCTAAGAGATAAACAGCCCTGCTAATATCATTTGATGTCAAAATAGCACACACTAGCTCCATACTTTATAGAGTTATATGAACCAGGAAATTCCCCCTTTCTTAAAATAATTGGATTAGGTTGTTGTCACTTGAAGCCTGATGAATCCTAATATATTTTTGCTCGAACAACACAAAAAGTCATCTGGACTCTTTCACAAATGATTAAAAGTTTTGACTTGTCACCTTAAAGGCCTTGGGAGACAGGAATGATTTAGAAATGAAGGTTCCAATTTGATATTATCTCTTCCAGCTTAAGTGTGTTTTTCTTCTATCTCTGGAAAGATGATTCATAACCTTATGAATAAAAGCTATCACTGTATAAAGTTTCACAGAATCTATGTTTACAGACGGTGCTTTGGTCACAGTCAGTTACCTGTGTTAATTCAACAAATAATTACTGTTATGACACTAAACTAGGCTAGGGAACAAGACATCACCCTTGCCCTCAAAATGTTTAATTTAGTTGGTTGAAAAGGCACATTATTGTGGAAAGGAAAGTAGTTAAAAGTCAGTATAGAACTAAATGTCATTTGAGTGTCACTGGGGATGGCAAAGGAGGACAAGGCCATCAAAGACTGAAAAATGATAATCTCCATGAAAGAGACAGGGCTAGAGTCACATCTTTAAGATTTGGGCAGGTGACGTGCAAGAAGTCCTTCTAGGAGCTGAAGCATAGCATGGGCAAGGACTCAGAGACAGGAGAGAAGGGTGATGGAAGACGGTAGTGACTCAACAGGATGGGATGCAGCAGAGGAGTCGGGAGAGGAAAAATAGCTTGGAAAATTCCATCTGTTACTTCTGAGAACAACTTTGGGATAAAGCTCTTTGCTTAGGATTTGCATTGAGAAACCACAGCAAGATAGTAACCTTTGAGCATTTACTGTACACATTTGCTGTTGTTCAGTTGCTCAGTTATGTCTGAATCTTCGTGACCCCATAGACTGCAGCACGCCAGGCTTCCCTTTCTTTACTCTCTCCCAGAGTTTGCTCAAACTCATGTCCATTGAGTCAGTGATGACATCCAACCACCTCATCCTCTGTCACCCCCTTCTCCTCCTGGCCTTAGGTGAAACACTTCACAAGGATTATCTCACTTAATAATATTACCTTTGAAGTGGTCATTGTGTCTACATCTTATTCAGAGTTACAGTTGTTTACCAAGCCTATGAGTGGCTGAGGCAGAACCAGCGATGGTCAGTTTGCCTTTGAAACATATGCTGTTATGCTGGTCATGAAATTCCCTCTCCCCTCTAAGATGAACAGAGCAGTCGCTTTGCATAACCTACTTGATAATCGTGTTCTCACAGTTCAATGAGTATTCATATTTTTGGCACATATAATATTCAGAGTTACTATCTACACATTCTTAGAATGACTGGGTTCCAAGCATTTGAAGAGCCTCTTTTTTAACAGGAAATGCATTTCATTTCTTCTAGACTTTAAGCAAGAGAATGAAATCTCATGAATTAGATTCAATTAATATTGAGAACATCACAATAGCTAGGGATGCACTTGTATCATTATTATTTTGCTTTTCTCCAACAAACAGGGAAGGTAACTGTCTTTATTCCCATTGTAGGGACTACAAAACTGAGATTAAAAGTATTTAAGGAGCTTGCCTAAAGGCATACCATTAGTGTGGGCAGAACTGTGCCTTTTAAAGTCTTGGTCTTTCCCACTCCCTTAGGCTATTGGTGGCTGAAGGGTATGGTTCTAAAGGTTGGCATTTGTTAGTATAAAAATTCCAAGTAAGTACTGAGTATTAGTGATGCCTTGACAGAGATTAATCTTCTTTCAAACTGTACTTCTCATTTGGAATTCTCATTTGTCTGTCTCATTTTTTAATAATCTGTCAACAAGTCGGATAACAAACATTTTTAAAGTATATATTTTTATGTAATATTATGCATCAACTTAAAAAGAACTTTGCATGAACTTCACACTAACGGAACTTGAAATACGGTTGAGGGACCAGGTAGAAAGTTACACAACAGTACATGAACAATTGTGTGGTACAAGAGATGCGTGATCTATGACAAAATATTAAACAACTGTTTTAACTAACAGCTAATTGCCAAAAGAATGATGTCACATAAATATTAAGGTCAGTGAGTTCACAGGAAGAAAACAATTATAGGCCTTGGAGTGGTTTGGAAAAGCTTCATGAAAGAAGTATGTGAAGTCTGGAAGGTAGGACTTGAAGAGATGAGAACGTCCTGAAAAGCTGAGAGGTAGGGAAGTATGTGGTGTGCTCCAGGGAGCAGTTTGAGTGAAACCAAGGTTGGAGTAGGGAACCACAGAAGTGGGTCAGGGCCAGCCTGAGAACGTCTTAAAAAGAAAACAGACTTGATAATGCAGGAGGAATGGTGTTTGGGAGGGGTTGCTTAAGAGGGGTGGGAACAGGGCAGAATTTTGCAGAGGCATTAAAACATGAGGGGAGAGGAAATAAAGATTCACTTGGTATATAAGAAATTGGGGAGATTAAGTGAAATAAAGAGGATCAATTAAAAGTGACTGAAACAGATCTAGCCTTTGCAGGCTATAGGGGAAGAGGTAAAAGACAAATGCATATCAAGGAAGCATTCAGATAAATTCAAGCTATCTGGCATCCTCTTAGACAAAGTAAATGATCATGAATAATAAATAGGAGGGAGGAAAATAAAAAGGAAATCAAAGAGATAAGATATTTAAATAAAACCACAACTTGTAAACTGTGATTGAATTATAGCTTAAAAACCCCACAGTAGCGATAAAAGCCATTTGGTATGGAATTAATGGGACTATTTGAATGTGGCCTAGACTTTGGATATTAGTGGATCATTATTACTTTATAGTTTTGATAATGATATAATGGTAATATATGAGAAAGTTCTTATTCTTAAGAAAGGAGTGATATATGCTGACAAGTCTCTTAATATCTGCTCTTTACTTTCAAATTACTTGACAAAATATGTTGTTTTTCAGTTGCTAGGTCATGTCCGACTCTCTGCGACCCCACAGACTGTAGCACCCCAAGCTCCTCTATCCTACACCATCTCCCAGAGTTAGCTCAGATTCGTGTCCATGGGAAAATATATGTATGTGTATGTATATCTCTACTCTATCTGTATCTATGTCTTATCTGTGTCTATAGGTATATTCACACCTATGCCCATACTCATCCACCCTCATTCCTGTCTCTATCCCTATACTTACAGCTAGATCCAGGCATGGTGGTGGTGGTGGTGTAGTTGCTAAGTCATGTCCGACTCTTGTGATCCCTGGACTGTAGCCTGCCAGACTTCTCTGACCATGGGATTCTCCAGGCAATAATACTGGAGTGGGTTGCCATTTCCTTCTCCAAGATCCAGACATAGATCCAGACAAAGAAAATAAATATTATTAAAATATATTTATGTGATATAATGTTATAAATCATGAAACCTAGTTTGTTTGTCTACAGATGAGCACTGTGTCATTCTTTTAATTTTTCTGTATGTCAAAGATTTTTATGATAATTGAGCCAGAGGGAAGAAGGAGAAATAGGTCAGGCCTTGGAACCTAAAGCAGAAGCAGTGTGAGTGGGAAAGAAGGAACAGATGTGCAAGGATAATTGGCAACTCTGGGGGATTTGTTTTACCCAGAGCATCAGAGGACTCTGTTACACATGAGTCTTGACATAAGGCCTTGCTGATTGGATGTGGTCACATTTATATCAAGACAGGAAAGTCTTCAGGGGAGGTAAGTTGGGGAGAGAGTATATTCCATTTCAGAAGGTTTAGTTTCGAGTGAGCCTGGGCTTTCCAGGTGAACACTTGCTGGAGGAAGGAGGGCCAAACTCTGAGGAAATAGAGCCAGCCCAGAGATGCCGCTTTGTTATTCAGTCTTGGGAGGTAATGGTTGAAATCATGAAATTGGAGACAAATTAGGAGCAAGGAAGTACTCAAAAGGGAAAATGAGATAAGCCTTGAGAAATGCCTGTAGTTAGGTGGGGAGAAGAAAAAGTGGTGGCCACAGAGCAGATAGAACAGGCCAAGTCAGGAGGAAATAGGTTAGTGTCTTGGAAAAAATCAAGGGAGGATAAGACACCCAGCAAGCAATCTATAAATCTTTTTGAACAAATGAATGAGTAGAGTTTTACAAAAGTTTGTCAAAGTAAAAAGTTCATCAAAGTAAAAAGATAGGAAGCAGTCAAAAAATTGGTAAGTTAACAAAAAAGGCATTTAAGATTGGGAGTTAAGAAATTTAAGAGGTTATTTTAAACTTGGACTAGAGGTTTATGGGAGAATTTTGCAGTGCTCCTTGAGGAAGCACAAGTCAGCATCGAGAAGAAAAGATGAGTTGAGGATGGCTCTTAAGGGCAGCTTGGAGACAGAAAAACCTGGGTTCAACTCATGGCTCTTAACTCATGAAAGGTTTCCCTGGGCTTCAATTTTTATTTCCCTAAAAAGTGGTTGGACTAACTGATGTACAGTATTTCTCTCAATGTTTACAGTCTGTTGGCACTTATATTTAAAAAAAAAGGTATGTAGACAAGAGTGTTCTAAGTTCCATTTTATGGTGTCATTTTAAGAATCCTATGCATCCACAGAAGTGTTGGCTACTGAGACTGTATGTAGGATTATTAACACTTTACTCTCTCTCTTTTGTGCAAGCTAATTAATTTATAATCAATTACTGGAATAGTTAACACATATATCCATACAATATTTTGATAGAAATAGAATATGACGTGGTTGAGTTGCAAATGTATATTTTAATTTTTTATTTCCACTATCAAAGTTTTTTTTAAAACAATAATTGGTTGCTATGCAATAGTAGTTATTTCCATAGTGAGTTAGGGGAAGACCTACTCAAAACTCTGTACCTTTTCCCTACTCCTTTATAAAATTTGTATATCCTATTACATCCAAATATACAGAAAAGATTATGCAGATGGTACTATTCTGCTTAAATGACAAGCCTGGAATGATAAATGCCTCCGTTGGTCAATTAACCTCTGACAGAGCTTTCAGTGACTAAAAGAAATGCTGTGGAATACAGCCTCAAGTAGACTATAAAACATGTGAATTAAAGATCTTCTGAAGAGGAGAGTGCTGCATTAGAAATCTACCAGCTCCTTTCAATTCTACAATTCCCCATTTCTCAGAACATTTACCAGAGCTTGAGCAGAAACTGGCTCATAACCAGTGTTCTTAACAAAGCTTTCCAACCTTTGTTATCACAAAAAGAGATTAAAAAAAAAAAAAAAGTCTGAAATGCTTCTTATGATTCCGGCATCATCTGTTATCCTAGATCAATGTCAAGCTAAGGATTTTTGGAAAGGATTTTGGCAAAGTGCAATTGTAGATTAACCCACAACAATCCGTTAGATAAGTAACATAATGGGAGATTTAAACACTGAGTCAGAGGCCTAGACTTTAATCTTGAGATGACTGATTTTCTCTGTGACCTTCAATTAGTTACATAATCTTTTAGTTTGTGAATCTGTTATCTGTGATGTATGGGTACCATTTTTCTTTTTGTTGGTGTAAATATAGGAAATGCAAGGTGCTGTCCTTTCTCATGTTCTAGGGAGATCCAATCTTCTTAACATTTCTGCTCAGAGAACTCTTTCTCTTTAAGCACATCAGACTTCACTGCAAACAAAGGATGCATTAAACCTGATAAGGAAAACCAGACCTGAAAAGGGCAAGAAACTTTCGGTAAAGAAAGTGCTGGCAAGCACATCATAGTGGGTGGGATGTACCATGGTTGGACATTCGTAATGAATTAACATATCTTTGGGTCTTAGTCTCCATTGCAGCCTATAATTTATTGAATCTTGTAGAGCATAAATCTGACATTTCAGAATATAATCATGTCATGCAGTTTCTTTTTGGCAGATTCTAATACTTTCTCTACTCTAGGTACTTCTTTCTGCAGAGGGTGTGTTGGCACCCAGCTTAGAATCCCTGACTTTTTCACTGCCCTGAAGGACCCTTGACCAAGTACTAGAATTTCCATCTTTTTCTTTTATTTTAAAAAATCATTTATTTATTTATTTATTTATGTTTGGCTGTGCTGGGTTAGTTGTGGTAAGCAGAGGCTACTCTTCCTTGTGGCTCTCAGGCTTCTCATTTTAGCGGTTTCTCTTGTTGTGGAACACGGGCTCTAGGTGTGTGGGCTTCAGAGTTGCAGCTCTCTGGCTCAGGAGTTGTGGCTAGTGGGCCCGAGGGTGCATGGGCTTCAGTAGTTACAGCGTGTGGCCTCAGTAGTTGAGGCTCCCGGGCTCTAGAGCACAGGCGCAATAGTTGTGGCGCATGGGCTTAGTCGCTTCTTGGCACATGGAATATTCCTGGATCAGCGATCAAATTCGTGTCTCCTGCATTGGCAGGTGGATTCTTTACCACTGAGCCACCGGGGAAGCCCCATCCTTTTCTTCTAAATGTCTCTTTACAATGGTTAGTAAGGATGGGGTTCATTAGCATACTTTGCCAGTGTTTTGTGCTAATGTTACACTCAAGTCTGAGACTTCTGGTCATACACAGCTAACATGTTCTTTAATTATGCATTTTGTGGATTCAGAATGCTGCATAGGGCTCTTCATGATTTGCTTCATGACAATGGCACTCTTTGTGCCGGCATGTTGCACTCTCAAATTTCCTGCTTTCATAGCAGCAAGCTAGTGATTCCCCACATGTGATGTGGTGCCTTTCATCGTTGCTTATTCATGGTTCCCTTTTTCTTGGGATGCTTATTCCCACACTCTGCCTACTTAGCTCCTTCTCATTCTGTACAGCTCTGCACAGACTTCCTCTTTTGTAGTTGATCTTTCCTAATCTCCTTACTTTTATCTTCAACTAAGCTAAGAGCCTTTCTGCACATTCTCTTAATATCCTGTAATATTTCTGACTGTACACCTCTCATCTTGTTTATGTTTATGTTTATATATATTAGCTCTGTTAGACAATGTTATCCTTGAAAACAAGACTAGAGTTTTCTTAATCTTTGTATTCCAGTACCTAGCACAGTGCTTGGCACACAGTAACTGATTAAATAACCATTAAGTGATAGGTGAATTGGCCTACTTGGAAGGAAGAGGAAAATCACAGACTCAGGCAAATTTTCATGTACACTTGGTGTCCCAGTAACTATTTTTGGGGTAGCTGGGTACCCATGTGTGTGACTTTGGGCAAGGGAACAAAGGGAATGTTCACTGCATAAATGAAGCAGGATAGGGAACCGCTTGTTAGGCTAGAAATAAAGTCCATTTGTAGATCAGCAAGCCTACGTGGGAGGGGAAAATGGACTCAGGGATGTTGTCAACACAATAAGCTTCTTAATCATGCATTATGCATTCTTTAACTAGTATCTCATGTAAAGCAAAACAAAAAGACTTCCAGGTCTTCAGAGCTCCAAATTGCCATGGTAGCAGCACCACCATTCTTGGCTCTTTGTGGGATTGCAGGGGGAATGGCCTGACACTAGTAGGCAGATTGCCAAGGGGCTGGGAGAGGTTACTGAAGCATTTTATTACTGACACTGAAGAAATGATTATAGATCTTGAAGCTGGAGAACCCACCATACCGTGGCAATGAGATTCATTGGTTTCTAGAGAGTTTCGTTGTAACTTTTAAAAAGAGATTTTTAAAAAATGATAGTCAAATGCACTTCAATGCATTAAAAAGAATAACCGTTTTAAAAGTGAAAAGGTAGAAGCTGCTAGAGAGTGAATTCAAATCCATGCTTCTTAGCAACCAGACCAGATTTCACCCATAAAAGAAGACTAGAGAGCTACAATAATAATAATAATAAAAGCCTCTTTGGTCTCTAGAGAATATAAAAGCATATTAGAGAAAAAGAACCACTTGGAGTTCTTTAGATGAAAGGCACGGCATGGATGTAAAGTATTTTTATAAAAAGAGAAGGACAAGGAAGAAGTGATGTCTAGACTGGATAGGTTATCTTGGGTATATACGAGGATAAATGCCAAAGTCAAAATGAGAGAAGATCATGGACAACTAGGATCATTAAAATATTCAGAAGTTGTTATTGTTATTATTATCAAGACGAATATGATCTTTTCCCCTCTAAATCAAAGTAAGGGAAATGAAAAGGGAGAATATGTGGATGACTTGGCAACTTTGAGAATATTTCCCTGAAAGGTTTTCACAGTGAAGCGAGATGAAAAGGTGCAAATATAAACGTCACTAATATATTACAGAGTTAGATGTCATCTATCTTCAGACTACATTTCAATGACATTCTACACAAAGACTTGGTTCTTAGTGACTCAACCAGGAAGGGAACACTGAGGCACTTACGCATTGTTCCTTGATAATTTAAGGCCAGAAGAGTCATCATAAGCACAATAGAACACTTTAAAAAAAAAGGAAATAAAAAAGAACTCGAGACCAACCAAACTAACTTATTTTTTTTTAAAAAAAAGAGGAATGTCAGTGGCAAGAATATCACTTCTGGTGATATGATAGAAACAAATTTACTACTTAAACTAGAATGTTCTTTTCCTCTGAATTAAATGAAACCTTTTTGTGTTAGTGTAAAGAACGATGGGGTGTGAAAGAAATAATTCTATTCATATGCCAAAAACAATGCATAGAGTATATTCAGGGAGATTCAAGTATGCTCCAGTGGTATACAAAAAGAGTGATGGATTAGGATAAAGAAGAAATGCACATCATTGTTTCCTGGATAAACAAACAACCTAAATTTGGAACTGGCATGTATAAATTTAGCAGAGATTTGATGTTTTGGTTTGAACAGACTGTGGTGCAGTTGTTATCTGCCCAGGTTATTTTATAATGGCTGCATTTTCCCTTGAAGCCAGACCCCATATGGTATGGGAGGACAAAACCTCATATATCTCACTATCATTAGGCTAATGAGCTTGGTCAAGCCCATGTGCATTTAAATTCTGGGCAAAATTTAAGGCCAATCTAGTACTCTGTTCTAATTGCTTTGTACTGTTTTGGAAAGAAGGAATAAAAAGAACTAAGGAATGAATAAAAGTGGATCAAGTACATGAGGATCTATGTCAGAAATACTGTTACATTATCAAAGCAAGTCTAAGAAAAATTGTTTATACACATTATTTTAGAATTTTGTGGTCACAAAAAAAATTTAGTCAGATGTTTATGAAAGTCCAGTTGTTTTTGTTGTTTAGTTGCCAAGTCATGTCTGACTCTTTGAGACTCCATGGACTGTAGTCTTCCAGGCTCCTCTGGCTAAGGGATTTCCCAAGCAAGAATGTTGGAATGGGTTGCCATTTCCTTCTCCAGATTATCTTCCCAACCCAGGGATCAAACCCATGTCTCCTGCCTTGGCAGATGTATTCTTTACCACTGAGCCCCCTGGGAAGCCACAAAAATCCAATATGGAAATGCAAGACATTATACAATTGCTCCTTAAGTTTTCCTTTTATACACAAAAGTTTTCAGTTATTAAGTTAAGAGTTTAGAAAATTAAAGTGCACGGATGTTGAAAATAGGTTAGTTAGCTTAGTTCTGGAAAGTTTATTGATCTTAAAACAACTCTGAGACATTATGCCCAATTTATAATCACTAAAAGCGTTAAATTGGTAGGAACCATAATGAATGCTTTTGGACCATAAGGTTTATAATGATTTACATGCAGTTGAGGAAGATATCATTTCATTCAAGATCTTTGGATAGATTTTCAAAGCTAGTTAAAAATAGTAAAAACTCATTTTAACCTTGCTCTGTTAAATAATATTACAAGCTGTAATTTATTGAAATTACTGGAGTTGCTCTTTATATAGATAGTTAATAACTACCAAGTACTGTCTATAAAGTAGGGGGCACTGGTGAAAAATGTTCAAATTACTGTCCAAAAGCTAAAGTTACGATACAGTGCAGAGCAACACTCAGTAATAAGTGGAAGGATCATCTACAGCATATTACACGTGAGTCATTCAAAGGTGTGTGCAGAACGCCCTGCACATAGTTGGAGCTACACAGAGAAAGTAGAGAGTTTAGAAATTATCAGTATGTTTATCAGCTTAGGTAGTCATTGTGGATGATTTAAGTGCTACTACACTTCTTCTCTCTGAGAATTAGATATGCTTGCCCTAAATACCCTATAGAATAGTTTTAAGGTTATATGTCTCTTTGCCTGATTTGGCTGTACTTTGCTGAAAAAAAACGAGATGGTGGGTTGGTGAATGGTTTCCTCCCTCCACATTTCACCCCTACGTCTTAGAAGAAAATATACTATTAACTTTGCCAGAACAACTTACATTGTCAGGCTTACTGATAGTAGTTCAGTAGCATCACATTGATATAATATTACTATAACAGATAAGAGACTTCACATATGAAATCATTCCTACTAATAAATTTTCTAAAATTATAAGGGTTCAGTTAAATTCAATCCAATACTGAATGGAAAGCCAATTGAAGCATTAAAATTGTACAATGTTTTTATAATTACTATTCTTAAGACATTTATTGCTGCATTTGTGCCTGCTACTGAATGTTGTGGGCTTCCCAGGGAGCTCAGTGGTAAAGAATCCCATGGACAAGTGAGCCTGGCGGGCTACAGTTCATGGGGTGGCAAATGAGTCAAATGCAACTTAGCTCCTAAACAACAACAGCAGCCACTCAATATTGTTCCAAATGCAGTGTATTCCCGTGAATACTCTAAGACTTGACCAAAGTAAAAAACAACAAACAAATATTTTGAGGAAGTAATGCAAACAGAACTAGATATTAATAGCTTGATAGGATGTTTAGAAAAATATATTTATAAGCATAGGTAATAAAATTCATTAATGTTCTCATTAAGTTGTCAGTTTATCAGCAAAAGAAACATGCCCTCTCTTTAAAAATGTTGGACTGGCTTTTATGAGTACTGAATTTTTCAGTTCTCTTTTTGCCTGTGATGTTGAGCTGACGTCAAACTATTGAAGATTATGCATGATTTGACTTTATTTTGCTTGAAAGTACAAATGCAGGGATTTTTTTTTCCCAGCATGCCACTATTAGTAGAATTAGTACTATTTCAACTTTTCACTTTCAATACTTTGCTTCGAGTTGCTGTTTTGTTAGTAGTGTGTACATGAAATTGCCACTCACAAGCACTTTACCAATCTTCTGTCACCCCAGTACTGAGGTACTCTCGTGTACTGTGGTCAACATCCACAGGGCCATGGATTATTGGATATTCTGATATTAACTCATTATAATTCTATTCCATTCTTTCCCAATGTTCTCTTGTCAGAAGCAAGTTATACTTTATAACTCTAGTCAGGACATGAAAATCAGAATTCTAATTTTATGTCTTTCCATTATTTCAAATGTATTGGATCAAGATGGGCATTGCATGTTTCATAGTACTGATGGCCTCGGTCCCCTGGTCTGATAGAGGACATGTAGTTTACAGCATATTCTTTAGCACACCCTGCGATATCTAGGCACTCCTGTAAGCCCCAGGACCTCGTATCTGCTGTCCAGGGAGCTGCCATTAGATGGCCGTGGCAAACTTGAAAATTGCCATGTACTTCCTTTTGTCTCCAGGAACTGGTAGCTGGGGAGTAGAGATTTACTTATAATTGAAATTTTCTGTCTTCTAATTAATCTTTTTTGCTTAAAAGAAATATACTAAATTATAAAAATTACGTTTTGATGACTGAGCCAAGAATTTTAGCCTGAGGAAGATTTAAAATATAAAACATGTCATGGCTCATCTATCTCACAACTCTCAGTATTTTTTCTAAAATTGCTATTTACTTCTATATTGGTGTTTTTGTTCACCTGTTTATATGTAAGTCTATCTGTAATTCTGTCTTTATGTCTTTTTTTTCTGAAAACCTCATTTCTGGCTACTATGAGGCTTACCTGAGGTGAATAGGATATCGGTCACTTTAGGGGCTAGACTTTGATTTTTATTATTTACACACTTAGTGGAAAGCCTCCTCTTTCCCAATGTAGCAGCTAAAACAGTGACTGGAACATGAAATCTCTTTGTTTTTGATTGCTCATGGTTCCTCTGAACTAAAAAACACTCTCCTCAAAGATGTCAGCTGTGTGGCTAGATTTCTTCTTATAAGTCAACACTGTGTCATTTAGACTTACTTGAAAACCTTCCTTCCCAGCATGAGAAAAGTTTCCATGGTGTACAGTTGGAAATATAAAATAGTGCTCTGCAGCCTCCAGAAATCTCCCAGTTTGCTAGAAAGTTTTCTTAATATAGATTTTTTTTCGAGACATACTTTATTTGAATGAACATTCTAGTAGATCAGTTGTTATTGCTCTTTATTCCTCAGTCGTGTCCAACTCTTTGTGACCTCATGGACTGCAGCACACCAGGCTTCCCACCCTTCACTATCTCCTGGAGTTTGTTCAAACCCATGTCCCTTGAGTTGGTGAAGCCATCCAACCATTTCATCCTCTGTCATCCCCTTCTCCTCCTGCCCTCAATCTTTGCCAGCATCAGGGTCTTTTCCAATGAGTCAGCTCTTTGCATCAGGTAGCCAAAGTATTGGAGCTTCACTTTCAGCATCAGTCCTTCCAATGAACACTCAGGACTGATCTCCTTTAGGATGGACTGGTTGGATCTCCTTGCAGTCCAAGGGACTCTCAAGAGTCTTCTCCAGCATCACAGTTCTAAAGCATCAATTCTTTGGGATTCAGCCTTCTTTAGGGTTCAGTTCTCACATCCAGTACATGACTACTGGAAAATAGTACATAAATTACCTGGGAATGAATAGAAAAGGAGGCACATATAGTTTGGGAAAGATTCTTTACTGTTCAGGGCAATATCCATAGATATCTGCATGATTCTTTTTCACAATGTCATGGATTCATGTGTCTAGTATGCAGAAGAGTAATTAATAAAAATTTTACACACATTACCAGTGATGAATCTAGGTACTTGCACATGCAACTAAACTCACATGGACTCAGTTAATAATGATGAAGTGAATAAAACAGTTATAACTGGACATGGAACAACAGACTGGTTTCAAATAGGAAAAGGAGTACATCAAGGCTGTATACTGTCACCCTGCTTATTTAACTTATATGCCGAGTACATCATGAGAAATGCTGGGCTGGAAGAAGCACAAGCTGGAATCAAGATTGCCGGGAGAAATATCAATAACCTCAGATATGCAGATGATACCACCATCATGGCAGAAAGCAAAGAAGAACTAAAGAGCCTCTGGATGAAAGTGCAAGAGGAGAGTGAAAAAGTTGGCTTAAAGCTCAACATTCAGAAAACTAAGATCATGGCATTTGGTCCCATCACTTCATGGCAAATAGATGGGGAAACAGTGGCTGACTTTATTTTTCTGGGCTCTAAAATCACTGCAAATGATAATTGCAGCCTGAAATTAAAAGACGCTTACTGCTTGGAAGGAAAGTTATGACCAACCTAGCTGCTGCTAAGTCACTTCAGTCGTGTCCGACTCTGTGTGACCCCATAGATGGCAGCCCAGCAGGCTCCCCCGTCCCTGGGATTCTCCAGGCAAGAGCACCGGAATGGGTTGCCATTTCCTTCTCCAGTGCATGAAAGTGAAAAGTGAAAGTGAAGTCACTCAGTTGTGTCCAACTCTTAGTGACCCCATGGACTGCAGCCTACCAGGCTCCTCCGTCCATGGGATTTTCCAGGCAAGAGTACTGGAGTGGGGTGCCATTGCCTTCTGTGGGCCAACCTAGACAGCATATTAAAAAGCAGAGACATTACTTTGTCAACAAAAGTCCATCTAGTCAAGGCTATGGTTTTTCCAGTAGTCATGTATGGATGTGAGAGTTGGAGTATAAAGAAAGCTGAGCACCGAAGAATTGATGCTTTTGAACTGTGATGTTGGAGAAGACTCTTGAGAGTCTCTTGGACTGCAAGAAGATCCAACCAGTCCATCCTAAAGGAGATCAGTCCTGGGTGTTAATTGGAAGGACTGATGTTGAAGCTGAAACTCCAATACTTTGGCTACCTGGTGCAAAGAACTGAGTCAATGGAGAAGACCCTGATGCTGGAAAGATTGAGGGCAGGAGGAGAAGGGGATGACAGAGGATGAGGTGGTTGGATGGCATCACCGACTGAATGGACATGGGTTTGGGTGAACTCCAGGAGTTGGTGATGGACAGGGAGGCCTTCTGTGCTGCGGTTCATGGGGTTGCAAAGATTCGGAGATGACTGAACAACTGAACTGAACTGAACTAAATAAAACCGTAGCATGTTATGAAGTGAAATCACTCAGCATGTCCGACTCTTTGAGACCCCATGGACAGTAGCCTGCACCAGGCTCCTCCGTCCTTGGGATTTTCTAGGCAAGAGTACTGGAGTGGGTTGTCATTTCCTTCTCCAGGGAATCTTTCCGACCCAAGGATCGGACCCAGGGATCGAACCCATGTCTCCCGCATTGATAGACAGACACTTTACCATCTGAGCCACCAGGGAAGTCCAAGCATGTCATTAAAATAACAGCAAATTAAAGCTATGGCTAACTCAAGACATTCCCATTGAACTGACAACAAAGCTTCGTTCCCTAAAATTGTGGGAATGTGAAAGGACAATCACAGTATACCCTAGTGTTGTGTGACAACCAAATTTCGTAACAGAAGAGTTAATTTCAGCTTCAGTGTGCTCTAGTAATGAGCCAACACATTTGTTTATGAACTGGGAACTTTAGAGACATTTATAAACCATTCAAAAGAATACTTCAGTTTAGTACAGTTGCCCAGTTGTGTCCAACTCTCTTCACATCAGGTGGCCAAAGTATTGGACAACAGAGGATGAGATGATTGGATGGCATCACCAGTGTGATGGACATGAGTTTGAGTAGACTCTGGGAGTTGGTGATGGACAGGGAAGCCTGGCGTGCTGCATTCCATGACATCGCAAACAGTCGGACATGGCTGAACGACTGAACTGAACTGAGGTGGAAGTAGTATGTCAGGTTGTACTAAAGATAAACATTTTTTGTGTGTGAGGTAGTATTTGCTTAAGAATCTCAACTCCTAGGCTACATAGCAGGCCTAGTTTTCTTATGTAATACAAAGTCTTAAGAGCATCTGTAAATAGGGATTTCTCCCCAAAATGGAGATATTTATTCTATTAGAGGGCAACACTGATTGTTTGAAAGTTGGGTTTGATGGTGGCTGGAATCTGTCTCATGATAACTTCTATTTATTTATGTTTTCCCTGGTAATAAGAGAGTTTGTATTGTTTTGCTGTGACACTTGTCTGAGTGTTTCAGGCCCAAGACATGGCCACATATGCATTAATTAACAAGGTTATAGAAATTAAATTCTTTGGAGTGAAGTCTTTCTCCTGCAGTCATTTGCATTAGAGAGATTGTACAGAAGATTTCTATCCAGAGAGAGCTGCCTCTCCTTTACCTGGGAATTTTCTTTGAGATGGAAGTGGTCCAGGAAATGGCAGGGTTTATATTTATTTGCTTACCTAATAGGGAAGTAAGCAGACACATAGTGTAGTGTTCATCTCTGTTCTCAATCTCTGAGAATTTCCTCAAGAATAAGTATTGAGCATTCCAGAATGCAGAAGTTCCAACTCCTTCACCAGGCACTTTTGGAGTGCTTGAATACCTGATAATTTCTATATAACTTCCTACCATATGTACGAATGACTCTTTTGCTTCCTATCAGCATATTACTGGAGCACAAACAATATTCTGAGGATGTAGTTATAACACTGGGAATTTGTCAACATAGTGATTTGTGATTATTTGTATCAGAAGCAGTCTAGAAGTCTTATCTATCTGAAGCAGTCAACCAGTAGGCAGTTTTTTAAGAGACAACCTAAAATGCTGAATAAGACTCGAAAATAGGAAAAATGCTTTGTCACTGAGGTGAAGGGAAACTTGGAGCCTGAGTGCTATACTCATTTCTTCAAAGGTTATGGGAATGACAGCCATTAGCAGGCTGAAGGTACAATTCTTTAAGAAGTAATACACAGCAGTCTTTGCTGCCTTTGCCCTAAAATCTCACATCACATTCCATTTAGTTAGACAGCTATTGAACTCAAAAGAACTTTAGAGTTTCTTTCAAGTTCTTTTTCTACCTTTCTCCTTTTGGTGTTATAAATAAACTGAGTCTCTTGGGCACCATTTGAATTATTCTATTAAATTCTACAAGATCTTAGTAATTGGTTTCCGGGACTTACCTCATTATCAAGATGACTGTTAAGTCTTAAGAGCAGTGCTGTGGTCATAGAACAGAGAAAATACAGACACATCAAGCTAGATAATTTGGAAGAAGAACCATTGCTCAATTATCTTCTGGAATGTTGGAGAGTATGTGAAAACATTAGGCTTAAATAAATCTATAGAATTTAAATAGATAGCTAAAGAAAATATTAAAATAAATCAATATCCTATTGATGTATTCATTCTACTGACTTGTGTTTTGGAGCCATTTAAGTCTTTAATCAATGAAAAGATAAAACAGTTTTTTTTTTTTTTAACAATTAAGAATACTGGCCCTGATGTATGGCAGAAACCAACACAATATTGTAAAACAGTTATACTTTAATTAAAAAATAAATAAATTAAAACATATTGGTCCAACCAAATTTAGAATATACAGTTGCATTTGAACAGGTTGCCCAACTTTTTGAATTAACTGTTTTAAAATGTGTGTTAATTTTATCTTTCCTTTGTTGAAGAGTGTTATCCTTAAAGGGTGAGAGAGAGGTAGAGACAAAGAGAGAGATAATCCAAGGAATATGATGCTTAAAAGTAATGCTTCTTACTTACACCTACTGAAGGTCACTTTATTTATCCAAGGGTAAGGCTTTTCTTTCTCCCATTTATTTTTTATTGAAGTTGGACTGCAGCCTGCATAGACTTTCTTTTTCCTTTAAAGATATCGTTTTCTGCCTAATTGTGCCCAGCTTCATTTATGCCCTGAAAAGGATTGTGTTTGAGCTTATAGACTCAGGAGACTGTTTCACTCAATAGCCAAACTGCAGCCACAGCCCTTTGGGATATTTGGGTAAATGTAAGTGAAAGCTCCCTGTGTTTGTCTCTGTTCCTTTTAAACAAAAGTTTAACTCAGGACACTATGGGAATATTTAAAGAAATTTATCTGTAGAACTGTCTTCCAGATAAGATCTGAAAAATAGTTTGTGGACTGCAGAAGTGTTCATCAGTCAGCAGAATTTCCAATAGCTCCTCTGATGTTTCTGAGACAACTTCTCCCCAAGTTAATAGGTAAAGGCACAACATCTGCCTACAGGAGATAATGATACTCCTTTAAAATTTTCCATAAAAACTGAACAGCAGAGGATTAAAAGGGAAAGGACAAATCAAGGACAGCAAATTGATTTCACTTCCAGTGGAATGCCAATTACAGTCAATTAGGATGTGACATCAGTTCCAGGCTAAGGGAGATGATAAGAATGTATCTGCAGTCAGTGGGAAAGTGTGCCGTGATTGATTTTTGATATCTGCCACGGGCGTGGGGGGCAAGTCTCGTATTTGAACATATTGTAACGTTGACATGTTCCACCTCTTGCTTAAATCCTCAACATCAGGTTTGTAAAGGCTTACAACCACAGTGACCTATTTGGTTTTCTGTTCTATCATTCATCTTCTCTTAATGTGGGCTACCTAGGCCCAACTCAGTTTCTCAGACTCTAAGGCCACTGGATCCCTACAATCAGTGAAATGTTAGAATCTGAGTAATAACAGAAGGGTCAAGAACAGGCCAGCTTTGCTAACTTGGTCCTCAAGTTCCAAAATGAGGGATGTGGCTTTGATATTGTGACCGTAACCTTATTTCATGTTATAGTTCTAGTTGAATAGCCTGGCTTCCTCTCCCTGGGGACCCTGCTTACTGTATTCCTGTGCTTCCTCGGGCTACCACAGAGCATTGCACAGGCCACATACATGTGGTCATATGGTACACACACTAAGGAACCTCTGGATCTCTGCCTTTTGTAGGCTACAGTCCCTTAAAAATGATGTCCCTCCTACCTTTTGTCCCTCGTCTTGCCTGTTGCTGAGGCTGACTCATTTCCTATTGTGGTCAGTGAGGCGGGACTGTCCCTGGTTAACTTGTTTTCATCACAGATAGGTCTGTTCCTCTGACAGCCCCTTTGCATCTAGATATTGTGCCTGTCATCTTTTAGGCTTTGAGCTACTCTAACCTTTATTAATTTGTGGACTAATTCACAGTGCTTCATGTTCTCTTCAACTTCATTGAATTTATTGCTAAAATTTATTTAGAGATTGGTATTTCTGTTAGGTATGCAGTTTAAGACAGAAAAGAAATAAGGTGTCTATATATTAATAGGTTTGCCTCTAGTGACATGATATAAAGCAAATCAAAGGAATTTATTTTAAATGTGGTATTGGGTTATAGTGATGCATTGAACAAGCTTAGCCCATATCTGGCATAGGAATCCCATTCTAGTCTATCGAAGTAAATAACACAAATTTCTCCAAAAAAATGAAAAAAGTCTGCTGAAGAAAATTAGAAAATTGAATACAAAAGTGGATAAAGTGCAGGAGGCCGATACTTTGAAAAGAAAATACCCTGACTTGTAGCAACGGAGATGGAGAACCTGGAGAGGAGAATGCTGATCTAGTGAAGCAGATGGGCCAAACAAACACGAGCTGGGAAAACAAAGCAGAAAATCTGGGAGGAGAGCCAGCATCTACAATGGACTAATAAAAGCAAACAAACACCTCGGCAACCGTGTCAGACAGCTAGGAGCACGAATTGGCGCCGTTCAGCTCATTGTCTTGAACTTATCAGAAGAGCAGAGGGACCACTCGTCTGTAGATGCTCACGTTCACTGTGGACCAGCAATCCCTGGAAAAAATTAGAGTCCTCCTGGCGCCAGGAGGTCTCCTGAAGTTTGCATATTAGCCACTGCTGGTTCTATTAGCACACCAAGGAATTATGTAAGATATATTAAGAAGTTGTAATCTACATTGGAAACCTTTAAAGGAGAATCAGTAGAATGAATGACTCATTTGGGGATTGATTGTGGTATCATACTTTTCACAAATAGTTGTGTTTTTAGATAGATAAATACTTTGAGGGGTTCTTAAAAGGGAGACAAAAGAGCACATTAAAGACTACCTTGCTCTGTCTCTATGGCATTGTGAATATTAATTCAATTAATTTAAAATGTTTTTAAATGTTTCAGTAGTATGACTTTAACAATGGATCCAATAGTTAATTCTATGTGATTAAACATTTATACTCTAACCAGTCTCAACTGCATTATTCTTTACTCTTTGCAATTTATTTATTGTTTGTATTTTATAATCATTATACAGGGATTGAGACCTTTGGAGATGTGGGCTTGAATTACTTTCTAGCTTGCTGTGTGACCTTGGATAAATTACTTAAGCTCTCTGAACCTCATTTCAAAGTGATGATCATAATACTTACTTCACAAACATTAAAACTATGAAATGCAGTTTATATAAAAGTGTCTAGTATAGTTTTTGCATGGAGCAAGCTGTCAATAAGTAATAGATACATTTCTTTTTCTGTGAGTGCTGCATATACATAAAAATAGCTGCATAATTATTTTTAAAATTTTATATAAACTAAAAATGAAACCTTTAGTACTAATCATGGATGGAATTCATATTTTGAGAGTTATGAATTTCCTAATATCACATTATCAAACTTCAGACCTGTCTAGAACTGGTTTAATTTTGGAAAAATAGTTGTCTGATAGCTGCATCTATATGGGCAAATGGATGTGTGAGGAATTATTTAGTAAAGTAGACTCTGTGTATGCAAATAGACTTTCACATCTCAACCCCAGACACTATGACAAAAGGCCTGAGCATTTACTTTAGGTAGATATTGCTAAATTTTCCTCCAAAACATTGTACTAATTTACATTATTACTAGCAATACAAAGGCAAAGAAAAAGAAAAGACTGTTTCTATATATCCCTTTTAATTTTTTCCAACTTGGTAGCTAAAAATTGTATCTCATCACTGTTTTCATTGCTATCATTAGTGAGGTCAAGCATTCTTTTTATGTTACTGGCTGTTTACATAGCTTCTGTGAATTGTTTGATCCTATGCTTTGATTGGGCTTCCCTTGTGGCTCAGCTGGTAAAGAATCCGCTTGCAATGCGGGAGACTTGGGTTTGATCCCTGGGTTGGGAAGATCCCCTGGAGAGGGGAAAGGCTACCACTCCATTATCCTGGCCTGGAGAATTCCATGAAATGTATAGTCCATGGGGTTGCAAAGAGTCGGACACGACTGAGCGACTTTCATTTCACTTTCACTTGCATGCTTTGATTACTTTTCTATTGGATTATTTGTATTTTTCTTATTGAGTTATAGGAACTTTTTAATAAGAATGATTCAAAACCTATGTTGCAAATCCTTATTTCCAATGTTACTTGCCTTTTAATTTTTGATTCTGTTTATTTTGGTGGTGGCTTAGTAGCTAAGTCGTGTCCGACTCTTGTGATCCCATGGACTGTAGCCCTCCAGGCTCCTCTGTCCATGGGATTTTCCAGGCAAGAATATTGGAGTGGTTTGCCATTTCCTTCTCCAGGGGGTCTTTCTGACTCAGGGATCAAACCCAGGTCTCCTGCACTGTAGGCAGATTCTTTACCGACTGAGCTACCAGGGAAGCCCCTGTTTTATTTTAGTCCATAGAAATTATTTCTATTTATGTCAGTGTAAAACTGTTCCTGTAAGGCCTCTGGACTTTATATCTAATTTAGGAAGGTCTTCTCAACTCCAAATTTAAGGAAATATTTGTGTTTTAAACACTTTTACTGTTTCAAAAAATGTTTCAATTTTGATTTGAAATTGATTTTTTAACCTAAAGGGAATGTCCAGTGGTCCTCATTTAGTTTTTGAGTAGTCCATTTCTCCTAACTGATTTGAATATTACTTTCATTAGTATATTTGTATATATAGGCACACTATGGCTTTATGGTATGTTTTGACATAGTATGGCAAATGCTAAATGATAGTCTCATATATTTCTTTTTTTATATTTAATGTAGAAGTGGCATATAAAATTCTATCAAAAACCTATTTAGATTAGGTTGAGCTTTCAATTAATTAAAAAATTAATTAGTGAAGCTTTTGCATTTTAATTATTTGAGTCTTCCATGAAAGAACAAGGTCTCTTTTTTGCCTTTAAATATCTTCAGTTAAGTTTTCTAATTTTCTTGGTGTATCTTTAACATTTCCTATAACATGTATTCCTAGGTATTGTATAATTTTTATTATTTATAGTAATGATATTTTTAGAATGTTTCTTTTTTATTTTAAGCTATTTTACCAACTAGTCTATTTAAGTACATTATTAAAGTAGTACAGGACAGGGTTTTAACATCCAATAAATGTGGATATCCTTATATCTAGAACACTGAAGCCAGTGTGGGCTTTTCCCTTATTTTATCTTCAGGGAAAACACATGGGTAGCTTTAAATCAGCCACAGTGGGAGTATTTCCAACATAAAAATTGTCACATGATACAAATTAGGGCTTTGCTTTTTCTTTCTTTTTTCTGAGAGAGGGCAAAGTTTAAGCATTTACCAGCCTTCTGCTGGAGTTACACTGCGGCTGCTGCTAAGTCACTTCGGTCGTGTACTACTCCACTCCAATTCCCATTCCCAGGAACAACAGTTTTCAACATTTTGAGCAATTTATCCAGTTCTGTTATCTGTTTCTAAATATCATCCTTTGCTGGTAAGGTATTATTTATTTATCTTTTTAATTTTTTAGACATTGTTTATGATGTTTACTTCCTACCCTGGGTGCTGAGAACTTCATATGCTTATATGTACATCCCTCTCTTCCCATTACATTATATAAATTACATCACTTTTTAAGTTAATTCATTACTAAGGTACATTATTATGACTAATTTTTCACAAGCTGTATTATATGTTATAATTTTTCCTGTTCTTATACAATCCCTTCATTCTTATTCAAGTTAATAATTGTCTTATTTTTCTCTGCCTAGTTTTCTGTGAATCAACTATATTCATCATAACCACATAGGTGAAACCCTTCTCAATAAAGTCAAACACATTGGGTAGTTACAATCAATTAATTTCTTCCTCCTTGAAGGCTTTCCTTCTGGAACCCTCCATCTTCCTATTCTGTTCTTCTCCTTAGGTCTACAGTTAAGTGTTATCCTTGGGCTTTCCTTTATGTGATAGGAATTCTTGTTACTTTTACTCATTGGGACTTCTTTCTCTTCCGTTTGAGGCATTCTAATTAGCTCCCTAAAAGAGTGTGTAGCAGGCACATTTTTTATTTTCTGAGACTTTGCAGGACTGAAAGTTATCTTTGATCTTGTCTCATGAAGATAAAATTCAATTAAGAATAACACTTGAGGATAGCATTCAATTTGGGAGTCATTTTCCTCTTGAACCTCTAAAGGCATTGATTTATCATCCTATAACTTCCAGTGTTGTTGTTAAAAAGCCTGATGTCATTCTCATTCCAAATTGTTTGTAGGTGGCCCTTTAGTTCTCTCTGGAATTGTCTGAATTTTTTTTTTTTAATTTTGGATACTTTTAAATTAAAATGATATGCTTTAGGTAGGTATTTTCTCCATCACTTGGTAGGTCTTTTGAGAGTAGAAGTGTGTGACTAGCTCCCTTGGGAACTTTTGTTTTTAAAGTTAGTTACTGAAGTGAAGTCGCTCAGTCGTGTCTGACTCTTTGCAACCCCATGGACTGTAGCCTACCAGGCTCCTCCCTCCATGGGATTCTCCAGGCAAGAGTACTGGAGTGGGGTGCCATTTCCTTCTCCAGGGGATCTTCCTGACCCAGGGATGGAACCCGGGTCTCCCGCATTCCAGGCAGACGCTTTAGCCTCTGAGCCACCAGGTAAGCTACTGAAGTTACTGAAAATATGTACAAAATGTTTTTTACTTTTTAATATTGTCTTTTGTTTGGCCATCTGATATTTAATTCTCAAGTTTTCTGTTGATTTTCTTGGATATTTTTGGCAAGCAACATTAGTATCAACAACTAATGACTTTTCCCCCTTATAGTTCCATATTTCCATATTT
Source organism: Budorcas taxicolor (assembly GCF_023091745.1). Lineage (NCBI taxonomy): Eukaryota > Metazoa > Chordata > Mammalia > Artiodactyla > Bovidae > Budorcas > Budorcas taxicolor. Next base: position 18,646,849 of record NC_068913.1, read on the forward strand.
ATTTCTTATTCCTTCTTGTTTTATTTCATTGGCTGGTATATCTAGACCAATGGAGAACAGTAGCAGAGATCCTTTTCTTTTAACTGACTTTAATGGGAATATTCCTAAGTGTTAAGTTTTTGCATCAATTTTTAATAATATACGGGCATGTGTGTGTGTATGTATGTATGCATTTAGTCGCTCAGTCATATCTGACTCTGCATATATATACATAACATTTTGTTTGTATTCTTGGAGAATTCTTCTGAAGTTATGATGCACTGTTTTACTAAAAAACTGGTGGATTATTGATGATTTTTTTTTTTTGTAATTTAACATACATGTACAAAAAATAGATGTTTTCTTCTGTTTGATTATTGGATTGCATTAGCCTTTAGAAAATTTCTAGTCTTACATTTAGATCTTTAATCCATTTTGAGTTTATTTTTGTGTGTGGTGTTAGAAAGTGATCTAGTTTCATTCTTTTACAAGTGGTTGACCAGTTTTCCCAGCACCACTTGTTAAAGAGATTGTCTTTACTCCATTGTATATTCTTGCCTCCTTTGTCAAAGATAAGGTGTCCATAGGTGTGTGGATTTATCTCTGGGCTTTCTATTTTGTTCCATTGATCAATATTTCTGTCTTTGTGCCAGTACCATACTGTTTTGATGACTGTGGCTTTGTAGTAGAGCCTGAAGTCAGGCAAGTTGATTCCTCCAGTTCCATTCTTCTTTCTCAAGATTGCTTTGGCAATTCGAGGTTTTTTGTATTTCCATACAAATCTTGAAATTATTTGTTCTAGTTCTGTGAAAAATATGGCTGGTAGCTTGATAGGGATTGCATTGAATTTGTAAATTGCTTTGGGTAGTATACTCATTTTCACTATATTGATTCTTCCGATCCATGAACATGGTATATTTCTCCATCTATTAGTGTCCTCTTTGATTTCTTTCATCAGTGTTTTATAGTTTTCTATATATAGGTCTTTAGTTTCTTTGGGTAGATATATTCCTAAGTATTTTATTCTTTTCGTTGCAATGGTGAATGGAATTGTTTCCTTAATTTCTTTTTCTACTTTCTCATTATTAGTGTATAGGAATGCAAGGGATTTCTGTGTGTTGATTTTATATCCTGCAACTTTACTATATTCATTGATGAGCTCTAGTAATTTTCTGGTGGAGTCTTTAGGGTTTTCCATGTAGAGGATCATGTCATCTGCAAACAGTGAGAGTTTGACTTCTTCTTTTCCAATTTGGATTCCTTTTATTTCTTTTTCTGCTCTGATTGCTGTGGCCAAAACTTCCAGAACTATGTTGAATAGTAGCAGTGAAAGTGGACCCAGCAATCCCACTGCTGGGCATACACACCGAGGAAACCAGAATTGAAAGAGACACATGTACCCCAATGTTCATCGCAGCACTGTTTATAATAGCCAGGACATGGAAGCAAGCTAGATGTCCATCAGCAGATGAATGGATAAGAAAGCTGTGGTACATATACACAATGGAGTATTACTCAGCCGTTAAAAAGAATTCATTTGAATCAGTTCTGATGAGATGGATGAAACTGGAGCCGATTATACAGAGTGAAGTAAGCCAGAAAGAAAAACACCAATACAGTATACTAACACATATATATGGAATTTAGAAAGATGGCAATGACAACCCTGTATGCAAGACAGGAAAAAAGACACAGCTGTGTATAACGGACTTTTGGACTCAGAGGGAGAGGGAGAGGGTGGGATGATTTGGGAGAATGGCATTCTATCATGTATACTATCATGTGAGAATTGAATCGCCAGTCTATGTCTGACGCAGGATACAGCATGCTTGGGGCTGGTGCATGGGGATGACCCACAGAGATGTTATGGGGAGGGAGGCAGGAGGGGGGTTCATGTTTGGGAACACATGTAAGAATTAAAGATTTTAAAATTAAAAAAAAATGAAAAAAAAATATAATGTACATCACAGGGATTATAGCCAATATTTTATAATAAATTTAAATGGAATAAAAAAAAGAAAATTTCTAGCTAAGCTTTGTAAATTTGGTTGGTTTGTTTAAATATCACTTCTATGAGTGTATTGAGATTTTTTTGTTAAACTAATACACATTCAGATTTTATTATAATGATTACATAGGGCATTTGAAATAATGTGTAATTTCTGTCATATGCAAAATTTCTCAACACAGCTACTTATTATAAATGTATTAATTATCATCAAAATGATTAAAATTTTACTTTGGGAAATTTTATTACTTTATTAGCTTTGCATAAGTGACTTATTAATGTGTCCCATTGTGGTTATAATTTTTGACATTATCTTATATATCTGAGCATTTTAACTTTGAATTTTGTGTTGTTTGAGCTATAATATTTGTAACTCTATGTGGATTAGGCCTTTTATCAATATAAATGTTCATATTATCTCATTAATTCTTTTAGTCTTGTGTTGGTATTACATTTTATCTTATAGTTTATCTTCATAGAAGGCTTTCTTTAGGGTTCCTGGGCAGCAACAGGCTGGAAGTCTTTGGTCTGGGCTTAGAGAAGTTTGGTGTGTTCCCTTCTGTGCCTCACATACCACTTAGCTTCTTGCCTTTTGTGAAAGTTCTGGTTTTCTTCTCTCTGCAGCCCGGATATCTAGGCTAAAGGCCCTCTAAGGAAAGAATCTCCTTTGTTTGGAAAGAAATTCTTAATGCTTCATCCTGGGAAGCAAGTGCCCCTGTTTTCAGCTGCTTTGTTTTTTTTTTTTTGGTCTCAAGAGAGAGAGGACCAATACTGGCATATTCACTGGTGTTTGATGGATGGTCTTTATTGACTTGTTCTGACCATTGTCCTGCCCTTTCAATTTGCTGACTCTGAGCTTGGAATTTCTCGGGAGCTCCTTTTGGAAGAAAGGTTCTCACCTTGACAGTGGCCTTCTCTCAGGCCATTTGGGTCAAAGTTTACTCATAGTGTTTTCTGTTAGTTTGTGCATCTTTATTAACATATCTAGAGATTCTCCTATATTTCTGGCTTGCTTATAGCATCATTTCTTCTTAATGGTGACAGTGATTGATGAATTTTTTTCACCCATGTATAAGTCTACAAGTCTTCACACCCTCAGTAACATTTTCAAGCTTTTAAATTTCTGCTTGTAAGTTGTGTATACGGTTATATTTCACTGGGCTTTTAGTTTACATTTTCTTGATTACATAAGCTTGAGCATCTTTTCATTTGTTTTGGATATTCAAATTCCTTCTTCTATTAAATGCTTCTTTATATCATTTGCACTTTTTTCACACTTTTGTCTTTTTTATTTGTAGGAATTTATTAAAATAAAATTTGGGTATCAATCCTTCCTTGGTGATATGTAGTGTACTTACTACTGATACATTCCTTCTGATTTTTGGTTCATCTTTTAATTTCATCAATCTTTTTTCTCAAGTTTTGCCTTTTTATAGAAATCTTTCCCTATCCTGAGATCTTAAAGTCATTCTTCTATATTTGCTTCTAAAAGTTAAAATTTTTTCCTTATATTTCAGTATTTAGTCCAACTGGAATTAAGTTTCAGGGTATGTTACAAAGTCATTACACAGTTTTATGGATTTTTCCAAATGGAATTACTGGCACTGTTATTCTTCCACTGGTCAACAATTCCACCTGTTATATTTCATGTTTACCTTTGGTACTTGTGGGTCTAATTCTTTCTGTTTGTAGTCTCTTTATCATCTTTTTTTCCTAATCCCATATTGTGTTGATTATATTCTTTATAATAAGTGTTAATGTCTACCAGGAAAGTATGTCTTATCCTTTGTATGTATCTTAGTATCATCTGGTTAAGTCCTTCAGAAATCCTGAAGGTTTTATGATTTTGATATGTAGCAAATCAAATAATTTAAAAAAACTGACATCTTTTAAATTTAATCATTCTATCCAGAATGTGGGCAATCCCTCTATTTTTAAAAAGTCTTCTTCAGTGTCTTTTAGCAAAGATTATATTTTTTTCTGTGAAGGTCACTCACCACTTTTCTTAAATGTGTTACAATATACCTGTTATTTCTTTAAATTCTTATTGTAAATGAACTTTTGGAGATACATTTGAACTCTTTAAGACTATTACATATAAGCACAATTGATTTTTGTTACATTTATTTCACATTTAGTCATCTTGTTAAAGTTTTATTATTTCTTACAATAGCTGTATATTATTTCAGGCTTTCTGTGCTTAGAATGTGTGAATAATGATAATATTGCTTCTTCCTATTCTGATCTATTTTATTTTCTTGTCTCATTTTCTTGGCTATGGTAATAGAGAGCATCCTTTTCTTGCTTTTAAAAATATGTATATAAGCTTTATTGTACTATTTGTGCTTATTTTTTATCAAGTTCAAAGCATTCTCTTCTATCCTGATTTCTGAATTTAAGAAATCATGATTATCAACTTAATTTTCCTATATGCTTTCTCTAATCTATTAAGGTGATCATATGATTTTTCTTGTTAGATGTGTTAATATGATAAAATACATTAATAAATTTAATAATGATATATTAATCTTCATCCCTGGAGTAAGCCCAGTTTGATACCAGATATGTGTGTGTGTGTGTGTGTGTGTGTGTGTGTATAATTTTCTTGACTTCTATATTTGTTTTTGGATCAAATGTGTAAGTTGCCTTGGAAACATCTGAACCTAATTCATTTTTGTTCTGTTTGCTTAATCTATCAGTTATTGAGAGAAGGACCTACTCAGAAAGCCAATACTGTGATGGTAGATTTGTCAATTTCCTGTTTTACTTCTCTTAATTTTTATTCTGGACCCTGTACTTTAGTCCATGGGGTCTCAAAGAGTTGGATATGACTTGGCAACTGAACAACAATAGCAATTTTTATTTTATGTAGAATTAAAGCTAAGTTGATAAATGCATGCAAGCTTAGATTAAAGCATTATTATTATGAGAACTCTTCACCACTATGCTTTTTTGAGTTAAAATCTGTCTTTGTGATATATGTATACTCTTTGCTTTTGGTAGTATTCAATTGACATATTTTCTAGAACTTTCTTTAACATTTATATACATCTCTTTAAAACGAACCAAAGCTATATTGAAAAAAATTAAAATTCTCTCTGAATAAATTTTTCTTTTAACTAGAGCATATTGTCTGTTTGTATTCACTGTGATTACCAACATATTTGAATTAATTTTTGCTATTTTTAAATTTTGCTATTTTTATTTTCTCCTTTTTATTTTTTGTGATTTTTACATTAAAAACATTTCTTTCCTTTTTTAGTAGTCATTGTTTATCTTACTTTCCTCCTTTATTTAGAAATTTATACTCAACTCACCTGTTTCACACAGATAAGACCTCCCATGACTTTCTACACATAGGCATGTGCGTAGACAGATACACACATACAGAACCAAGACCACAAAAAGTATTTCCTTACCATCTCTGTTTGGAGGGTGGATTTAAAAAAAAATCACAAATTATATGATATATATATTTTTTATCTTTCTGACTACTTAACTCTGTATAACAGGCTCAGTTTCATCAAACACACACTACAACTGGCTCAGGTTCATTCCTTTTTATGTCTGAGTAATGTTCCATTGTATATATGTACCACAACTTCTTTATCCATTCATCTGTACAGTGGAATGGCGGGGAGGGAGGCTCAACAGGGAGGGGATATATACATAATTATGACTGGTTTGCATTGATGTATACCACAGCATTGTAGAGCAATTATCCTCCAATTTAAAAAAAAGCACAGCTTACTCAGTTTATTGGATACAATTAGCACACAGCACAGGTTAGTCAAAGTAGGGGAAAAGGGTACTGGACCATTCCAAGGAAAAGTCTCAGCTGGAAGAACAGTTTCTGATCTGGCAATGAGTGAGTCTCTGACAGGCAGGAGTGGGAAGTTACCTTCTGCTTCCTCAGGGCCTCTGGCAGCATCCCTCTGGAACCATTCTCAGCAGCATGGAGTCTGTTCCTCCAGCCAAGAACCTTCTGGAGGGTGGATTCTTTTTAATTTACTTTTTCACTGCTTGTGTAGCCCTTTAGAGAGGGATTTTTTTTTTCCCCCAGCTCTATATGCCCAGGTTCCAAGTAAGTGAGTCAAGGCCTTGTTTCTTGTTCTCATGGGCTATTATTAGAAATAGGTTTCTTGGCCAGCAGACACCCTTATTGCAGCCAAAGGATTCAGTTATTGTGTACTTTACTCCCACTTCACTATTCTCTTATGAGTATTTTCCTTACTTGTTTGCAGAATCAGTTATTAATATATATTTAAACATTTTTGGTGTTTGGTAGTGGGGATATTTCAGCAACATCTAATCCACCATCTTATCAGAAACAGACTCTAAGTGTTCTTTTATTCTCTATCCCCTTTCCATGTTGTTCTCTGTACAGGTAAACAGGGCTTAAACTAAGGAAGGACTGAGCAGTTGTGATGTATAATGCCTAAACTGGATAGTAAACAGTAATACTTAGTGAAACCGGTTCACCTGGGGCCCTGTGTTCATGACTCGGGAGTTGTGTTGCTGGTATTCGTGGGTAACTATATAATTAGAAGAGAGTGAACAACTGTTATTTCAATTTTCTTTTTATTTAAGAGAGAAAAGGATACACAGTCTTTGAGTGATATAGAAAAATTGTATCCAGTAACTTTTGCTTTTAATGCTTCATTTGTAAGATTTGAGATTAAAATGAATTAAAAACATCCAAGTCTTCCTTTTATTCTTTCCTTCCTATTGAAATTATTAGCTGAAAATATGACAAATTAAAAGATTTCTAATGAAATATTAAGTTTACTAAGTGATTTTCACTTAGAAAGAACAGATTCAATGAAAAAAGCCTCTACCACATGAGAGTTCTATTAAACTTAAATGAACGTCTTATGATCTAAAGATTTAGTCTCTTTGAATGAGCAGTAATCAGGAAGATAGGCAGTCTGAGTTTTAATATCACCTTGTCATTGTTGCAGCTGGTCAGTTTCTATGTTGCAGCTTTGTCTTCTACAATACTTGGCTAACCATGCTCCCAGAGGTATGAGAAAGTAGTGAAGTCCTTGCAGCCCTCTTCCTTTTACGCTTGACTTTAAAAATACTTGCCTGTCTCTGCATTACAATACAATATGCTCTCTTTGCCATTTTGCTAAACATTTTTAGTTACCATATGACAATATTCTCCTCCATTCATCAGTTCAGTTTTGACAACATGCCTGTCATTATTCAGTAGTGTATAGGCAATGATTAGGAGAAGGCAATGGCACCCCACTCCAGTAGTCTTGCCTGGAAAATCCAATGGACGGAGGAGCCTGGTAGGCTGCAGTCCATGGGGTTGCTAACAGTCAGGCATGACTGAGTGACTTCACTTTCACTTTTCACTTTCATGCATTGGAGAAGGAAATGGCAACCCACTCCAGTATTCTTGCCTGGAGAATCCCAGGGACGGAGGAGCCTAGTGGGCTGCCATCTATGGGGGTCCCACAGAGTCGGACACGACTGAAGCGACTTAGCAGCAGCATAGGCAAAGATTAGAAAAAGAGAAATGACAGTGCTGTTGCAACAAAGGTGGATGCCATAAAGATGAGCCAAAGCCACAAATGCTGCTGTTGCTGCTAAGTCGCTTCAGTCATGCCCGACTCTGTGCGACCCCATAGACGGCAGCCCACCAGGCTCCCCCATCCCTGGGATTCTCCAGGCAAGAACACTGGAGTGGGTTGCCATTTCCTTCTCCAATGCATGAAAGTGAAAAGTGAAAGTGAAGTCGCTCAGTCGTATTTAGCTGCAATTAGACATTCATTGTCTCATTATGAGTTCAAATGTGAAGAAGATAAACACAATTAAAACTGCATGGATAAAATGTTGGAAATAAATCACTGAAGATTTATCCTGAAGATGAGATGTATTTTAGTATGCTGTAATTTTAAGTTGTCAAATAGAATTTCTCTCTACTTGCAAGCCTTTTAGATGATTGACTTTAGAACATTTAGCATATTCTCATCATTTCAGTTTGGTATTTTGTCTTTATCATATGTTATGATACTGGAAAAAATGTTTCAAAACTTTTCCAAATTGGAGTTTTATCAAGTCTCTGATCATTATCAGAACACTAGAAGCATTTTTCAACACATTTTTGAAAATGGTTGTAATGGATAACTCAAGGTTAAAGTAGTTATCTCATCCTCTTTTCTGTATAGTCTATAAGTTATTGAAAATAAGTATAATTTTTTTTGGAGGTTTTTTTCTACTGTGACTCTTTTTGAATATTGTTTTTCTGGCTCACAGAACAACATAGGGTCATTTATCCTCACACCCCTAATCTATTCCCTGCTCTCTTTTATTAATCTCAGAGGATTTTTAATTCTTTTAATCAGTTTTTAAGTTTTCAACTTTCTATGAAGGACTTTCAATTTCTTCAGCTCCTAGCTTTTAGTCTCAGCCTTTATCTGACCATATCAGCCTTCCATGTAAAAATTCACTGGGCTGTGCTTTCTTTTGAAAATGATTTGGAAATTCCAACAAGCAACAAATTATTATTATATACATACAATTAAGAAAAATCTATAGAAAATCACTTATGTCTCATACCCAGAATTAACCAAAACTACACTTTGATATGGGGCTTCCCTGGTGACTCAATGGTAAAGAATCCTCCTGCCAATTCAGGAGATGTGGCTTCAGTCTCTGGGTCTGGAAGATCCCGTGGAGAAGGAAATGGCAACCTTCTCCAGTATTTGTGCTTAGAGAATCCCATGGACAGAGGAGCCTGGTGGGCTACAGTCCATGGGCTTGCAAAGGGTTGGACATGAGTTAGCAACTAAACAACAGCAACATGCTTTGATATATACTCCTCAAAGTGTTTATATGTTAATAGAGCCATTACATATTTTATTTATCTCATATACATAAATAAAATGGAATTGTACTTCCTGTGATTTTATAATCTTTTTAATCATTCCATCTATATCCTAGAGAGAAACTTCCATCACAAGCATCTTCCTATATCAATAAATAAACCTCTAAAACTTGCATTTTATATCTCCTCAAATTCAGTTACAGGGATGTGCCAGAATTTGCTATACTAATTCTTGATTGTTAGAAATTGAGGAAGTTTCTAAGGTTATTAATTTATTGAACACATGTTTTGAGTATCCACTCTATGTCAGTCTCTATTCTATTCCCAGATCTTAGAAATAAAAGGACAGGTAAATTTTTGTTCATATTATTTTTGAAGTGTGCCTGTGTGCTCAGTTGCTCAGTCATGTCCAGCTCTTTGCAACCCCATGGACTGTAGCCCGCCAGACTTCTCTGTCCATGGGATGAGATTCTCCAGACAAGAATACTAGAATGGGTTCCCATTTACTTCTGCAGAGGATCTTCCCTACCCATGGTTTGAACCCGTGTCTCCAACATTGGCAGAAGGATTCTTTACCAGAGCACCACCTGGGAAGCCCTATTTTTGGAAAGTAGCATTCAAATCGGAGAAGGCAGTGGCACCCCACTCCAGTACTGTTGCCTGGAAAATCCCATGGACGGAGGAGCCTGGTAGGCTGCAGCCCATGGGGTTGCGAAGAGTCGGACACGACTGAGCGACTTCACTTTCACTTTTCACTTTCATCCACTGGAGAAGGAAATGGCAACCCACTCCAGTGTTCTTGTCTGGAGAATCCCAGGGACGGGGGAGCCTGGTGGGCTGCCGTCTATGGGGTCGCACAGAGTCGGACACGACTGAAGCGACTTAGCAGCAGCAGCAGCAGCAGCAGCATTCAAATAATTTCTCTTCTTTGGGTGACCTACTCTCCCATGACCACAGAGGTACTTAGTTTGTTGCCTACAGATGATCCTTTCTATACCACTTAAGGGAAAACATACTTCTGTGTACTTCATCCCTCTATTCCTTAATGATATAAGTCACTGTTAGGTTTCTATGCTTTTGTTTGGAGACATTGATCACTCAGAGAAATTAGTGTTGTTGTAGAAATCTAAAAGAATAGCTGGGATTTTTAGTGGATATTTACTTCAGAGTCATCTTCATGTCACTTTCATTCAAAATAAATGCTCCTAATTGAACACAGTTTAGTACATATGAATTACAGTTTCATCTCTTGGAGGTTATACGTTTTAGTAGTTGTTTTGGTGGTAGAACTTTAAAAATCTGCCTTGTACTCCAGTATTACTCTGTGTGATTTTGCTTTATATCTTCAACCATAACATGGAGTTTGGCTAGATGATTTCTATACTGCTTGCCAGCCCTGGACAGGGAGGCATTGCACTATCATAAACTAGTTCTTAAGGCATTGATTGGCTCGAATGATTTTAAACCTTGTTGGTATACACACATCTATGCAGTCTCTCAGCTTCTGGTTCTGATTTCCCTTAAATATGTTATTTGTTTTCTCAATCATAGGAATAGCAGGATTTTCAATAGTCTATACTAATAATCTATACTTTGATTTCTGCCTTCTAGATTCTGGGGAATGTTTGCCCTCTCAAATGCAGAAGGGCATTTCTGCATATCTACCTCCTGAGGCAATTTTCTTAACAGTCAAGTTGGTCTATAAACTGATAGAAGAACTTTTCAGAGGATTTTTCATTTTATCAGAAAGATGATGTACCATTGGACATTTTCTTGCTTTTGTTTCTTATAATATACAGATGGCTATTTCCCCTCTATGTACTTTTGCATGGCCAGGGTCAACTATTATCATTAGGAAATATAGGCTAAAAGTGGTAATAACAATAGTTAACCTTGTTGGATTCAATTGGGCTTTCATTGCAGCTTTCCTTTTTTCATCTCTCTTGATATATGAATCTATTTTCAGAAGATGGAATGCCAGGAGGATAGGAAGAATCAAAGACCTCTCCAGCCTTTAACTCTTGGAAAACTCTTCCAGTTGCTTTCGGATATGCTCAATTTCTTTCATCATTTCTCCTGAGAGAATTCAGAATTAGTGTTCAATAATTTTTTTCTTTTTGGCAAAAACAAACTCTATTAGATTTTTTTCAAGTGAGTCATTTACTACAGTTTTCATAAGGTCAGGTTCCAACTAGTATTTGCATTTTTAACTGACATTCAGGGAGGATTTTTAGCTGGAGTTAAAGACCAAGAGAGAAGGGACAAGCACTTATTATAGCTTGACTGTTCTGAAAATCATCTGATTTTAAAAAGGTTAAAAAATGAATATGATTATCTTATTATTCCTAATTTGAAATTATACCATTAAAGCCACATTCTACTAAAGGAATATATAATGCAAACTTATTACTATATAGTGTCACACTGAGGGATTCAAACCCACTCCTTTGGAAATCAGCCCATCCCCAGCTGTTGATAGGATTTGTGTAGCCCATAAAACATTCCATGAGGCATGAGGCAATGGAAACAGTGATTGATGGTGGTCTCATTTCTGTTAATCCTTTCATTTCCACTCAAGTCACCTATTGGCTTAGCCACAGACTTTGAGTCGGGAGAGGTACTATAGATATCATATCTTGGTCGGCTTCAAATCATTCCCAGTGACTTCTATGATAGTTTAATCTGTCTCACTGAGCTGGAGATTCAGATATTCAGGGTGGAAAAAGCAAAGAAGAGGTTTGGGGCAATGTTGGCTGAATGATTTTGAAACAGTCTCCCTGGTGGTGGGTGGAAAGGTAGGTGGATGATTGGGTCAAATAATATAAGGAAAATGAAATGCAACCAAAACTGTTTGGAAGGTCCAAAGGCAAGAAACCATAAATATTCAGAATGTTAATTGCATAGTCAGAAAAATTCAGCTACCCATGAAGGCAAGACTCTTCACTGTGGTTTTTCTTCTGGAAATTGACCGATTTCTGAGTACATGAAGAAGTCTAGTAGATGGTAGCATCTGATGTTTAGTATTTCCGGTGCATGGCAATTGACTGGCACGAATCAAATGTGAGATAAAAGTTTATTGAATGAACGCTCTTAATTTAAATGACCTACATCATTGGCTTGAGTTTAGGTTTGTGTCTTGGTTGCTTGTACAGGCCGTTATATATGTAGGAAATGTACTAAGGAAGACTATTCTGGTTTATTCCTGATAATATGAATAGTAAGGTTGATTGATAGTGAATAACTAAATATTACTTGCTTTTGTATTATAAAACACACAGTAGGACCTTCAGTTCAGTTCAGTCACTCAGTCCTGTCCGACTCATTGTGACCCCATGAACCGCAGCATGCCAGGCCTCCCTGTCCATCACCAGCTCCCGGAGTTTACCCAAACTTGTATCCATGGAGTTGGTGATGCCATCCAACCATCTCATCCTCTGCCATCCCCTTCTCCTGCCCCCAATCCCTCCCAGCATCAGGGTCTTTTCAAATGAATCAACTCTTCGCATGACGTGGCCAAAGTATTGGAGTTTCAGCTTTAGCACCAGTCCTTCCAATGAATACCCAGGACTGATCTCCTTTAGGATGGACTGGTTGGATCTCCTTGCAGTCCAAGGGATTCTCAAGAATCTTTTCCATCACCACAGTTTAAAAGCATCAATTCTTCTGCATTCAGCTTTGTTTATAGTCCAACTCTCACATCCATACATGACTACTGGAAAAACCACAGCCTTGACTAGACGGACCTTTGTTAACAAAGTGATGTCTCTGCTTTTTAATATGCTATCTAGGTTGATCGTAATTTTCCTTCCAAGAAGTAAGCGTCTTTTCATTTCATGGCTGAAGTCACCATATGCAGTGATTTTGGAGCCCAGAAAAATAAACTCAGCTACTGTTTTCCGATCTATTTACCTTAGTAAATGAATAATCAATACAACTTGTTTTTAAAATACTTAATATATGCTAGACACTGGGTGTATTGCTTTATTTACATTATCTCATTTCTTTTCTATTACTCCCATTTGGCTGAAGTCTGTCTTATTCACTTTCTCACTACACTCTTAACCCTTCACCATGTTGCCGTGAATTTATAGTTCTTCATCAATGAATTTAAAATTCTTCTTTATAAATCCATTAATGGATATTTTATTTTGGTCCTTATTCTAGTTATGTATGGCAGAATAGCATTGAGTTTCCCATAGTTGGTGTCTTTTTGATTCAAAATTTATTGAACTTCTATGTACATGATGTTGTCCTAGCTGCTATAAGACATAGTTTTAGCTAATTAAGGGCAGAAATCATGTTTCACTTGTTTCTTAGCCTCAGAATATCTACCTAATAGAGAATTTTACCTATAAAAGCTGACAAACATTTTGCTGTGCAATTGTGAATTAAAATAGCAGAAAACAGTACCATAAATTCTATAAGATAATATAAATGCCAAAGAAATGTTTTAAGCAAAATGAGCTATGAATTCTAAAGTGAGAGAAATCATTGTGGGTAGGGATAGCTGGGGCAGTTGGCTCTGGTAGTTTTGTAAGAGGCTTTGAAATTCCCCCAATTAGGTTGTTTCTGGTAACCCTCAACTGCTTTTCAGCAGTGATTTGCAGGACATTTCCTTACATAAGAAGAGTCTGAGCACTTGTTTTGGGAACAAGAAATGTGAGGATGGAAGAGCCCTGTTTTACTCAGGCAGTGGGCAGAGTCAGGGTTGGAGATGGCAGAGTGGGACCATGTCAAATCAGAGATAGGGTCATGGTAGCTGAAAGGAAAGTGGACAATAGGCTGGAGAATCAATCGGAGTCAGGTATCATTTATAATCAACAGTCTAATGGCAAGAAACATCAAAGAGAAATCCAGTATCATAAGCTTCAGAGATAAAATATTTCTTGACCTCAATAATAATGGGAATGTTGAGACAGAGAAAAAAATCAGTAAAATGTAACAATTCAAAATCAATTTCACTTTACATACCAATTTTCAGACAAGTATCTGATGAATTTGGAAATACAGTATATCTAATAGGTACACTCATGTTTACTTTATGTGTAAATTTTGAATCAAATTAGTCATAATACTTATATGTTTATATATTATTTCCTAAGCACCACAATTATAATTTCCTAATGTCATATTTTGTTCATCTTTTTATCCTTGGTACTTATAGTGTCTAATTTATAGTAAGTGCTCAATGGGTGTTTGAAATATGAATATGTTTTCATTAGAATAGTAGTATTCAGAACTTTAGGAATTTATTCTTGAGCTTCAATTTGTTTATCATATCAGAATGCATTGTAACCACAGTTACAGTAAATCTACTATGATATAAAACACACCACACCAAGGAAATTTTGTTTTATTCTGATTGCTGGTTTTGAAATGATTTTGAGATAAGAAACATGTAGATTGAATGTGGCCACATTCAAACATGAAAAAAAAATAAGCCTGTTATCTATCCTTGTCATTGATGTGTACAATATGCAATCAAGTAAGATTAGAACAGTCATTTGAAATCCATCCTGGTTTCTATAACACCAGTTATTTGTAACAGTCTATTTACTTTCACCTTTCACTATGAAGTCTGTTATTTTATATAGACCTGCTCTCCAGGTGCTTTCACATTAGTATGAAAAAAAAAAAAAGAGGTCAATCAATTTAGGATACATATGAGAAAATAAGATAATGCAGAATAACTTATCTATAAAACAGTGTGAGGCAGAATTGTTTGATTGTATAAGAGTATTTTAAGAGAGAGTAGATTAGTTTTTTAATAATCAAAAAGAAATGATAAATTATACAGGTGAGCTATGTATGAGATCTTTAACGTTTGAGTGCTGTGACTCAGGGAAACATGATATCTGGGAAGTTGGCAGGAGAACAGTTTTTTTGTTGTTTTTTAGCTGGAATCAGAGAGTTTGAACTGGATCAACTGGCAACTGAGTCTGTTTCATGGCTTTGGAGTCAAATAGCAGGTGGCTTTATGAGACTATGTTTTTGAGCCCTACCTGATGGGTTGGTGGGAAAACCCTGAAGATTTTATAGGCTATTAACATAGTTAAAAAGGAAGATGACCACAGTGCTACTGCCAAGAACTAAATAGAGATAAAAAGGAATCTAAACAGGTTTATTAGTCTAGGAAACATTCCTATTTAGAACACCTTTGAATATCCCCAGAACTAAGAATTGTTATTTCTTAGACTCTTTATTAAAAATCAGAAAGTAACAATCTTTAAGAGGAATGGATTAATAAGATCTAGTATAAATGCATTAATTTATTTATTTAACCAGTTCAAAATGATTGCTTATTGTGACGTTTCCCGGGGACAGTAAACCAACGGTCTCAGCCCTGATGACACTCATCATCCAGTGCTAGGCAACATGAGTGTCATACCAACGAGAGACTGGGCAGCTCCACAAAACAGAGAGAAGTGCTACGATGGGATTGGTGTTGAGTCTTTGGGGAACACATAAGGATGGCATAATTGTGCTTGGAAAAATACCCAGTGTTACTTTCTGCATCTGGCAATATTACTTTAAATTAATAAAATTGCTCATAATATGGTAATGGTAAAAGCATAGCATATATCTAGCCTTTTGTTATGTGTCAGCCCTGGGAAAATGTTTCATATGCATTAGCTCATTTTAATCTGTAAAACTACCCTGCTGGATAGGCTCTAGTTTGTTTTCTTGTTGTTACTATTATCCAGATTAAGTGAAGTGAGACTTAAAAATTTGACTGCCTGTCTAATGGTCACAGAACTGGTCAGAAGTAGAGACGGACACAGACTAAAGCTTTACTTTAACTTTCATAAACACATATGTGAGAGTTCTGAAAGAAAACACTGAGCAGAAACACAGAGTGTGCATAGCTAACACAATCACTGCTCAAAGTGAAAAACAACTCTCCTACATTCAAGTAGCTATGTGCGTGCGTGCATGCAGTCACTTCAGTCATGTCCGACTCTTTGTGACCCCATGGACTGTAGCCCACCAGACTCCTCTGTCCACAGGATTCTCTAGGCAAGATTACTGGAGTGGGTTGCCATGCCCTCTTCCAGGGGATCTTCCTGACCCAGGAATCGAACCCACATCTCTTATGTCTCCTGCATCGGCAGGTAGGTTCTTTACCACTAGTGCTACCTGGGAAGCCCCTCAAGTAGCTATAATTTTTGAAAAAAAAATTACAACAGCATACTTGTTGAACAGTTTTAGATCAATGAGGCTCAAATGTAAAAGTTACCTTTTGGCATCTGAGGACAGGAAATGTAAATTTAAAACGAATTGAACAGCAGCAAAGTCACTCATTAGAACAGATATCCTTTTCAATAATAGTGATTCAAGTCTTCTTCGGCACAGAAGAATTGTGAAATATTTATGTATGGTTTAAGCAGCAGTACCACACAAAGAAAAGATTCACAACCCTCCCAATAATAGGTTTGGAAGTAGGCAAACATCGTTTTAATGCAGTGTAGGAACCAGTTTAAGGTTAGTTTTTAAGCTGAAATATTTGATTTTTAGTTTTCTTGTTTCTCTGCTGTGTGTCAAAATTTTCCAGCTTAAAATGGTTACTATAACAAATGAGGAAAGATACCAATTTCATGAAAATCAGAGGACATAATTTATGTATCAGTCCCTTATTTTTAAAAAAGTGGCTAATGCCATTTTACATAACATAACCTTCGATGGTTTGATCATTTCCTCAGGTAATCTCTTTTGATTAAGAAGCCATTCAGTGGCACAGAGAAGGACAGCAGCATGATTGCTTCCTCTCCAAATCGTGTCTGAATAATAAGTAGTCAAGGTAAGAATAACTTGGAATATTGAGGTGTCTTCCTTTTGTAACCTTAGAAACTTTCATCCATTATTTTAGCCTCACAGGGTAGATTTGAACATTTTAGTTCTTTTAAAGTCGCACAACATACAAAATACTATCAAGGAAGAACAGCTGGGACCAAGGATGGGTTATAAAAAGTCATTTTTTTTCCCATCCTAACACCAATATCAGAGTGATTATATCCTGCATCTACTGATTCTTAAATAACAATTTGGCTCATCAAATCCAGACATATCAAAAGAACTCAATCTAGTTGAATCTAACAACTGCCTTGAGCAATAATTAATAGATAAAAGAGGAGGGTATTAAAAATGCACTACAAAACAGAGGCAAAACAAAATGTAAGTGGAATTAATGACTTTTGTCCAATTATACCCAAAATACGTAGTAACCAAAAGAAATAACTAAACTGATACGAAAATTCCTCAAGTAGGCTGATATTGTGTTGAAAATGAAAGTGTTAGTCACTCAGTCATGTCCAACTCTTTGTGATTTCATGGACTTTAACCCACTAGGCTTCTCTGTCCATGGAATTCTCCAGGCAGGATTACTGGAGTGAGTAGCCATTTCCTTCTCCAGAAATCATCCCAACCCAGGAATTGAACCCAGGTCTCATGCACTATAGGCAGATTCTTTACCATCTGAACCACCAGAGAAGCCGATTGCTACATTCTTAAATTTCCTAAATGATAAGGAACCCTAGTTCCTTTATAATGTTAAAACAATTTGATGTATATGTGTCTAAATAATGAACTGTGAAGTATAACTGACATAAAATTATGCATCTTAAAGCTAAGGAAAATTTAGAGATATTTGGTACACACCAGGTACAAAAGACTCAAGTACAAATAAAGACTTTTCAGGTAGCTTCTGACCAAAAACTTGCTCAAGACCTTGGGAATGACAGTGTATTAAAAAGCAGAGACATTACTTTACTTTGCTGACAAGGTCCATATAGTCGAAGCTATGGTTTTACCAGTAGTCACGTATGGATGTGAGAGCTGGACCATAAGGAAGGCTGAGTGCCTTTGAACTTCAGTGCTGGAGAAGACTCTTTAGAGTCCCTTGGACTGCAAGGAGATCAAACCACTCAATCCTAAAGGATATCAACCCTGAATATTCATTGGAAGGACTGATGTTGAAGCTGAAGCTCTAATGCTTTGGCCACCTGATGCGAAGAGCTGAGTCACTGGAAAAGACCCTGATGGTGGGAAAGATTGAAGGCAGAGGAGAAGGGGACGACAGAGGATGAGATGGTTGGATGGCATCACTGACTCAATGGACATGAGTTTGAGCAAAAACCAGGAAATAGTGAAAGACAGGGAAGCCTGGAGTGCTGCAGTCCACGGGGTCTCAAAGAGTCGAACAGGGCTGAGAGAGTGAACAACAAAAAGTACAAAAGAAGAAGCAATTAATTTAAAGTTGTGAATTAAATAACATATGTTAAGTAAATAAAAAGACTTTTCAGGTAGCTTCCAACAAAGAACTTGCTCAAGAACTTAGAATTGACTTCAGAAGTGCTTTAAGCCTCAGCTCATATTCCCAGGTGAAATGATTACTGTATATTTTTTGAGATATTACATATTTTTGAGGTATCAAAAGGACCTGCCTAGTTTATTTTTGTTTTCATATTTGCTTCAACATTGCTTATAAACTTGTAACTGGCAGTAAATGATGTCAATGCCTTGTGACCCCCATAAATAAGAAAAGCAGGCAGTTGCTTGTCATTTAATTCACCTTATAACTGTCAGAACAGGTTTTGTCATTGGAGATGAGTCTGGCTCCATTTACTAGACCTTATACATGAGCATATTTAACCAGAATGAGAAAAGTATATAGTGACCATTTCAAACATAATTATCATTTTAATTTTAAAGGAAATTTGTCAAAAATTAAAAATTTCACCTATATGGAGAGATGTTTGTAAAGGAAATAATTCTTCATCAATTCTGGGTTATAAGTTGGTGTTATTGAGCTGCTTTTTTGCAAATTAAAAAACCTGGAAGTGAAGTTACTTGGCCTAATGTCAGCTAGAAAGGAAGTATAAGAGTCAGGGCTTAAACCATGGGTATCTGACTTTTGGTTTAATACTTTTTCCACTAACCCATAATTACTATTTTAAATCTATTTAATATTGCAGTGTTACCCAGAGCCATGATTTACACTATTTGTAGTGTTGCCAATACTGTTACCTAAATATTCATCAGTTCAGTTCAGTCACTCAGTCGTGTCCGACTCTTTAAGACCCCATGAACTGCAGCACACCAGGCCTCCCTGTCCATCACCAACTCCCGGAGTTCACTCAGACTCACGTCCATAGAGTCAGTGATGCCATCCAGCCATCTCAACCTCTGTCGTCCCCTTCTTCTCCTGCCCCCAATCCCTCCTAGCATAAGGGTCTTTTCCAATGAGTCAACTCTTCACATCAGGTGGCCAAAGTATTGGAGTTTCAGCTTTAGCATCATTCCTTCCAAAGAAATCCCAGGGCTGATCTTCTTCAGAATGGACTGGTTGGATCTCCTTGCAGTCCAAGGGACTCTCAAGAGTCTTCTCCAACACCACATTCAAAAGCATCAATTCTTCGGCACTCAGCTTTCTTCACAGTCCAACTCACATCCATACATGACCACTGGAAAAACCATAGCCTTGACTAGACGGACCTGTGTTGGCAAAGTAATGGCTCTGCTTTTTAATATGGTGTCTAGGTTGGTCATAACTTTTCTTCCAAGGAGTAAGCGTCTTTTAATTTCATGGCTACAATCACCATCTGAAGTGATTTTGGAGCCCAGAGAAATAAAGTCTGACGCTGTTTCCACTGTTTCCCCATCTATTTCCCATGAAGTGATGAGACCACATGCCATGATCTTTGTTTTCTGAATGTTGAGCTTTAAGCCAACTTTTTCACTCTCTTTCACTTTCATCAAGAGGCTTTTTAGTTCCTCTTCACTTGCTGCCATAAGGGTGGTGTCTTCTGCATGTCTGAGGTTCTTGATATTTCTCCCGGCCATCTTGATCCAGCTTGTGCTTCTTCCAGCCCAGCGTTTCTCATGATGTACTCTGCATATAAGTTAAATAAGCAGGGTGACAATATACAGCCTTGACAGACTCCTTTTCCTATTTGGCACCAGTCTGTTGTTCCATGTCCAGTTCTAACTGTTGCTTCCTGACCTACATTACAGGTTTCTCAAGAGGCAGGTCAGGTGTTCTGGTATTCCCATCTCCTTCAGAATTTTCCACAGTTTGTGGTAATCCACACAGAGGATTTGGAATAGTCAATAAAGCAGAAATAGATGTTTTTCTGGAACTCTCTTGCTTTTTCAGTGATCCAGTGGATGTTGGCAATTTGATCTCTGGTTCCTCTGCCTTTTCTAAAACCAGCTTGAACATCAGGAAGTTCACGGTTCACATATTGCTGACGCCTGGCTTGGAGAATTTTGAGCATTACTTTACTAGCATGTGAGATGAGTGCAATGGTGTGGTAGTTTGAGCATTCTTTGGCATTGCCTTTCTTTGGGATTGGAATGAAAACAAATATTCATAAATGTGTGTAATTTTTAATCATTTGGAAAATACAACAAAAGTTTGTGTATTATCTTCCAGCTTTATTAGGGTATAACTGAGAAGTAAAAATTGTATATATTTCAGGTTCAGTGTTATGGTTTGTTATACTTACCCATTTTGAATGTTTACCGTTTCAAGCTAATTAACATATTCATCACCTCTCATAGCTGTCTTTGTGTGTGTGTGTGTGGAGGGAGGTGAGAACTCTGAAGATCTACATTCTTAACAAATTTCAATATGAAGCATAGTTTCATTAGCTATAATCACCAACCTGTCTATTAGCTCCCCAGAGCATTTTTATCTTATAACTGAAAGTTTCCATCCTTTGCTCAACATCCCCTTATTGCTCCCATCCCCAGTCCCTAGTAAACACCAGTATAACCTCTGGTTCTATGTGTTCTTGGATTCCACAAAGAAGTGAGATCGTAGAACATTTGTCGTTTATTTCGCTTAGCATAATGCCCTCAAGGTTCATCCATTTTATCACTAACAGCAGGATTCTTTCCTTTTTATGGCTGAATTATACTACATTGTTTATTTATATAACATGCCTTTTTCCATTGATCAGTTGATGAACACAGGTTGTCTGTGTCTTGGCTATTGTGAACAAATTCTTTAAGATACTGATTTCATTTCCTTTGCATATGTGCCCAGTGGTGGGATTGCTTGATCATGTAGTAGTTTTATTTTCAATAGTTTGAAGACCTCCAATGTATTTTTAAAGTGAAAGCACATTTAAATAAGACCATCAATGTTATCTGTTTTTATCTTTCTCAAAATGTTCAGTGGTTGAATGGTCAGAATGGGTGTAATATTCTGATCTGATATGTGTGTGATGTTTCAGATGTTAGAGAATGAGAGAAAGAATGCCTGCCTACAAAGGCTTGACAACATGGAGTGGTTGAACAGGGAGCTAGAAAGCTGGACACTGGGAGTCACTTTGTATATGAGTGTCAAATATTATTAATCGTAAAAACGAGGTAGAGGATTCCCCATGGTGTGTGTTGGCTGATTCTTTCTTCTCTCTCCTTTGGCAGGTACAATGGACACAGTTTTTCTTTTCAAATCCTCTAGGATAAACATGAACTTCACATTCCCCCCTGTGTCCATCACACTCTCTATTTCTAACAATCTGTCTGATTCACATAATTATTACTTGTCTGGTCCCAAAATACATGAATTTCAAGGTCTTTTCTTCCTCAAGAATTCTGTAGCTTTTTCATCTACAATGGGCTTACTGTATATGTCATCGCGTGAGTGCTAAGTCACTTCAATCCTGTCCTTGTCCGACTCCTGGGTTGCCACGCGCTCCTCTAGGGGATCTTCCCCACCCAGGGATCAAACATCTCTAATATCTCTTGAATTAGCAGGCAGGTTTTTTACCACTAGCGTCATTTGGGAAGCCCATATATGTCATTAAAAATAATAGCTAAGGTCTGCTTCTGTTAAAAGACTATACAGTTTGGGGGCTAAAATATCTGTTTTCAATTTATTTCAGGTTCTTCAAATACCAAAACAAAACGTATCCCTCACAAAATTAATGAAGTTAATCTAATAGGTAATTTTTGGAAATTCATAAGAAGTGCACTAATTTTTGAACTCATCAGCCAGGGGAGGCAAAGTTAGTTTTCTTAAACCTAACTGAGCTGAAAGGAATCGAAACCTGAGATATAAAGAAATAAAAAGGTTTCCAGTGTCTGATGGTCTTGATTCATGGAGGTGGCTTCCCTCTCTTGAAGCCTCTCATCCCTAATCCTGATTTCTTTTTAAAAGAGGATTATACATGTACACTATGATCTATCTATATATATATATACACACATACACATTCACATATATACACATACAAACACAAATATATACACTATGTTATATATAATCATGTATGTACATATACTGTTGTAAAGTATATATTAATAGTTATTATACTCTTTTTGTATATTGCTATAGCATGAAAACTTCCTTAAGTCATCAAAAACTGCAAAGTACACATTGATTTCAAGTGAATATGGAATCTTTTCCAGAATAGATCACATACTGGGCCAAAAAAGAAGTTTTACTTATTATCTGAAAATATGACTTTAATGGTTGTTAATATTTTGTTACATATCATAGCTTCAAAACTTAATCTTCAGTATTTAAACATTTAGGATGTTTTGCTAATTGGAATTGCTCTTTTCAAAGTTAGAAAGGGTTGTTATTTATCCAACCAATGATATTTTCTGGCATTTGAAATGGCTGCTGCCTCTTCTGATAGAAATGTCCCCTGCCTTTGATCTTCTTTCCTTTTCTCTGACTTTGCATTCCTCTCTCTTTCTCCTAAATGTAGACAGTCCTTAGGGTAGTATCCTTGGCTTTCTTACCTCAATAGACTCTCCTCTGGAAAACTCACTTTTCCCAAATCTACATTTTTCACTCTGGAAATCTCTCAGAAAGTTCCATCACCATTTTTTTTCTTTCTTTTACAGTTTTTTTTCCTAATTCATTTTTTATTGAAGGAAAATTGCTTTACAGAATTTTGTTGTTTGCTGTCAAACCTCAACATGAGTCAGCCACAGGTATCTATATATCCCCTCCTTTTGGAACCTCCCTCCCGTCTCTGTCCCTATCCCACTCCTCTAGGTGGATACAGAGCCCCTGTTTGAATTTCCTGAGCCATACAGCAAATTCCCGATTGCTATCTATTTTACATATGGTAATGTAAGTTTTCATGTTACTCTTTCCATACATCTCACTCTTCCCCTCTCCCCATGTCCATAAATCTTTTCTTTATGTCTGTTTCTTCATTGCTAACCTGTAAATAAGTTTTTCAGTACCATTCGTCTAGATTCTCTATATATGTGTTAGAATACAATATTTATTTTTCTCTATCTGACTCACTTCACTCTGTACAATAGGTTCTATGTTCATCCACCACATTAGAACTGACTCAAATGCATTCCTTCTTATGACTTAGTAATATTCTATTATGTATATGTACCACAACTTCTTTATCCATTCATTTGTTGATGTACATCTAGGTTGCTTCCATGTTCTAGCTATTGTAAATAGTGCTGCAATGAACACTGGGATGCATGTGTCTTTTCCAGTTTTGGTTTCCTGAGGGTATATGTGTAGGAGTAGGATTGCTGGGTCATATGGTGGTTTTATTCCTAGTTTTTAAAGGAATCTCCATACCATCTTCCATGTGGCTATATCAATTTACATTCCTATCAACAGTGCAAGAACATTCCCTTTTCTCCACACCTTCTCTGGCATTTATTGTTTGTAGACTTTTCGATGATGGCCATTCTGACCAGTGTGAGGTGATAGCTCATTGTGGTTTTGATTTGCATTTCTCTAATAATGAATGATGTTAAGCATCTTTTCATGTGTTTGTTAGCCATCTGTATGTCTTCTTTGGAGAAGTATCTGTTTAGGTCTTTTTCCCACTTTTTGATTGGGTTGTTTGTTTTTCTGGCATTGAGTTGTATGAGCTACTTGTATATTTTGGAAATTAATCCTTTGTCAGTTGTTTCATATGTATTATTTTCTCTCATTCAGAGGGTTGTCTTTTCACCTTGCTTATAGTTTCCTTTGCTGTGCAAAATCATTTAAGTTTAATCAGGTCCCACTTGTTTAATTTTATTTTTATTTCCATTACTCTAGGAGGTGGGTCATAGAGGATCTTGCTTTGATGTATGTCATCGAGTGTTCTGCCTATGTTTTCCTCTAAGGGTTTTATAGTTTCTGGTCTTACATTTAGGTCTTTAATCCATTTTGAGTTTATCTTTGTGTATGGTGTTTCAGTTCAGTTCAGTTCAGTTCAGTCACTCAGTCGTGTCCAACTCTTTGCGACCCCATGAATTGCAGCACGCCAGGCCTCCCTGTCCATCACCAACTCCTGGAGTTCACTCAAACTCACAGCCATCGAGTCAGTGATGCCATCCAGCCATCTCATCCTCTGTCGTCCCCTTCTCCTCCTGCCCCCAATCCCTCCCAGCATCAGAGTCTTCCAATGAGTCAACTCTTCGCATGAGGTGGCCAAAGTACTGGAGTTTCAGCTTTAGCTCATTCTTTCCAAAGAAATCCCAGGGCTGATCTCCTTTAGAATGGACTGGTTGGACCTCCTTGCACTCCAAGGGACTCTTGAAGTGATCTAATTTCATTCTTTTACATGTAGCTGTCCAGTTTTTCCAGCACCATTTATTGAAGAGGCTGTCTTTGCCACATTGTATATTCTTGCCTCCTTTGTCAAAGATAAGGTAACCATAGGTGCATGGGTTTATTTCTGGACTTTCTATCTTGTTCCATCGGTCTATATTTCTGTTTTTGTACCAGTACCATACTATATTGATGAATGTAGGTTTGTAGTATAATCTGAAGTCAGGATTGATTCATCCAGCTCCATTCTTCATTCTCAAGACTGCTTTGACTATTTGGGGTCTTTTGTGTTTCCATATGAATTGTGAAATTTAGTGTCTTATAATTTTCTGTGTTAAGTTTTTTGTCTCCTTAGGTACATTTATTCCTAGATATTTAATTCTTTTTGTTGTAATGGTGAATGGGATTGATTCCTTAATTTCTCTTTCTGATTTTTCATTGTTAGTATATAGAAATGCAGTGACTTCTGTGTATTGATTTTGTCAGTCAAGTCCAAGAGGCACAAAGAGTCTCATACAGGGTAAAACATGCCAAGGAGAAACACATCAAGACACAAACTAATCAAACTAACAAAGACTAAACACAAAGAATAGTAAAAACAGCAAGGGAGAAGCAACAAATAACATACAAAGGAAGCCCCATATGCTTAACAGCTGACCTTTCAGCAGAAACTACAGTCCAGAAGGGAATGGCAGGATATACTTAAAGTACTGAAAGGGAAAAATCTACAACCAAGATTACTGTATCTGGCAAGGATCTCATTCAAAATTGATGGAGAAATAAGATTTTCAGGCAAGCAAAGGTTAAGAGAATTCAGTACCACCAAACTAGCTTTACAACTAATGTTAAAGGGACTTATATAGTCAAGATATACAAGAGAAGCAAAAAGATCTACAAAATCAACCCCAAACAGTTAAGAAAATGGCAGTTAAGAACATATATATCAATAGTTTCTTTAAATGTAAATGAATTAGATGCTCCAACCAATAGACAGAGACTGACTGAATGAATACAAACACAAGACTCATATATATGCGGTCTACAAGAAACCCACTTCAGACTTAAAGACATGTATAGACTGAAAGTGAGAGGATGGAAAAACATATTCCATGCAAATGGGAAGCAAAAGAAAGCTGGAGTAGCAATCCTCATATCAGATAAAACAGGCCTTAAAACAAGGAGTATTACAAGAGATAAGGAAGGCCACTACATAATGATCAAGGGATTGATCTAAGAGGAAGACATAGCAATTTTCAATATCTATGCACCCAACATAGGAGCACATCAATACATAAGACAATCACTAACAGACATAAAAGGAGAAATTGACAGGAACTCAATAAAAGTAAGAGATTTTAACACCCCACCTGCAGAGAGTGCTACTGGTGGTTGGGTGATGCCAGGTCTTATATTCAAGTGGTTTCCTTTGTGTGAGTTCTCACTATTTATTACTCCCAGGTTTAGTTCTCTAGTAATCTAGGGTCTTGGAGTCAGTGCTCCCACTTCAAAGGCTCAAGGCTTGATCTCTGGTCAGGAACAAAGATTCCACATGTGGTTTGTTATGGCATTAAGTAAGACTAAAACAAATATCCAAAAACGAGAAGCCCAAAGATGAACACTAGACAAAGGGCAGTTACAAAATCAGGCAAATAATAATTAATGGAATATACACATATACATATACACGCATGAGCAAAGTCAAAACAGTCCAAGAAAATAAAGTACAGTAGACTGACCCGGTGAATAAAGGAAATAAAAAATTATATTTACCAGTTAAGCACAAATCTAACTAAAGCACAAACTGGAAAACAAAAGTAAAGCAAGGTGTCAAGTGGGGAATAAAGCAATGAAAACAAAACTAACAAATATGTTGAGAGGAAAAGAAAGAATAGATATGCAAATTTAAGTAGAGGTAGATGAAGAAGGTTTACATACATTAAAGATTAACTTCAAGGGGAAAAGAACAGTAGGAAAGGCAAACGAAGGAATAAATGTAGAAAAAATATAATAGGCTTAAAAGCATTAAAAATTAAAATTATAAAAAAGAGGAAAAAAAGGAAGAAGAAAGAAAAAAGGAAAAAAACAAAACAAAACAAAAGGAAAACTCCACAGAACTGCAAAAGCCCTACATAGTGGCAAAGGTTTATGACAACAATAAAAAGTGTGACTGAATATACAATATACATATACACGCATAAACAAAATCAAAACAGTCCAACAAAAATAAAGTACAATAAATTGACCTGGCAAAGGAACAGAGGAAACCAGAAATTATATCTACCAGAACAAAACTGATTAGAGCACAAACTGGAAAGCAAAACTAAAGCAAGGTGCCAGTTGGGGAATAAAGCAGTGAAAATAAATGTAACAAATAATTTAAGAGGAAAGGAAAGAAAGAAAGAATAGATATGCCAAGTTAGATAGAGATAGATAAAGAAGATTTCTATACATTAAAGATTAACTGTAAGGGGAAAAGAACAGTAGGAAAAGCAAACTAAGGAATAAATGTAGAAATAATAATAATAGGTTTAAAAATTAAAATTAAAAAAAAAGAAAAGAAAAAAAAAGGAAAACACCACAGAACTGCAAAAGCCAAACACAGAGGCCAAGGTTTATAATAACAATAAAAAATATGACTGAGGAAAAAGAAAGCTCAAAAGCCTAATTAGATTTCATTGTGCCAATAAAATTGACAGCTATGACAGAAATGGGAAAAAAAGGAAGAAAAAGAAAAAAAAATCCAAAGAATCTACAGAATGAGTCAAAACATAAGAATAATAAATGTTTTTTCTGAGTCACTGCTGTCAAAGTCCTTTCCCTCGCTGGGAGTCACAGTCCACCTCATCTCCCTAGGATGCCCTCCAGCACAGTGCTGATCTCTGGACCTGCTGTGGGAGTAGCTCAGATTCTGATCTGGTCCTGCTTCCATGTGTTCTTGCCTCCAATGTCCATGCTATCAGAACTAGTGTGTTTTCTTTTGTGAGAACTCTCAATGAGCTTTTATATATTCTATAGACTGTCTTGTTGATCGTGTGGATTTAATCTGCAGCTTGTACGCCTGGTACAAGCTGGTGGGAAGGTTTTGGGTCTTCTTCCTTAGCCACACTTCCCCTGGATTTCAATTGTGGTTTTATCTCCACCTCTGGATATGGGTCGTCCACTGGGGTTTGCTCCTGAGGCTGCCCTGGAGGACTTGGGTCTGCCCCTGTGAGGGCCAGGTGTGAAGGTGGGGCAGCTGCTGGGGTTGCAGGAATTCTGGCAGCATCGGGTACTCAGGGGGGGTGGCGGCTAGTGCAGCAGGAAATATAGTGCTCTAGAAGGGCATGGCAACCAGTATTGGCCAATACATTCCAGTATTCTTGCCTGAAGAGCCCCATTCCCTGACAGAGAAGCCTGGCAGGCCACAGTCTACAGGGTTTTAAAGAGATGGACACTACTGAAGTGACCCTGAGCGATAGATGCAAGACATTGTTTGCCTGTGGCAGCTCTGCCCCCATGAGAGTTGAGCATGAAGGTGGCACAGCTGCTTGGCTTGCGGGGACCCTGGAGGCACCAAGTGTGCAGGGACATGGACTGCCTCCGTTGCAGGAGTTATAGCCCGATCAGAGTCTATTTTCCCATCTCTTGTAGCTGGTGATTAGAAGGCCTCTTTGGCCAGTCTTTTTCTGTAACTCTGCCCATTCAGGCACTTAGAGGGCTCCCTTGCCTGGGGTCCTTCTCTGTTGTTTGGTGTGTCAGGCACACAGAGGGGTCCCCCTGGGTGGGGTCCTACTCTGTAGTTCAGTGCCTCAGGCATTTGATGGGCCAGTCTCTCTACTATGCAACCGCTGATGCTGGCGTGTGGGGAGAGACAGGCTATGGTGATGGCTCCACCCGCTACGCGTGGCTCAGCACTATCGCCTTACTTCTATGGGTGCCTGGCCTCCCTCCTCAGGCGTCTCCCACCACCATCTCCTCCCTCACATCTCCTTGATCCATCTCTCCACAGTCAACAGAAGTCCTTGCCCTGGGATTGCTCCACAATCCCTAGACTCCAGCTCCCAGGCGCTGTGCCTTCCAGGGGACCCACATCCCTGTCCAGGGTCTGTACAGCTGTGGCAAGGACTGTCTGATTCCAGGCTATGTATGGCAGCAGCAAGGACTGTCTGACTCTAATTCCATTTAGGCTGCCACAGACCAGCTGTTTCCCTCTCAGCTTTACATGTTTCTCCTCTGACTCAGTCAATTGCCCCAGTGTGGGGATCGGAGCCCTGCTTCAGTTCCCCCATCCACCGAGGGCAGGTCCAGTCCTACTGACACTCCTGTTTCCCCCCAGTTCCTTCATCCTACAGAGGTTTGCGTGGGTCTATATGTTCTTTTCCACTGGGCAGGTCCTCCTGTCCGTTCTCAGCTGGTGTTCTGCATGCACTTCTGTGTCTGAAGGTGTGTTCCTGATGTGTCCACGAAGAGAGATGGACTCCACGTCCACTTACTCCTCTGCCATCTTGTTCTCCCCCACCTTTTTTCTTATTAAACATTTTTACCTCACACCTATGTTCAAAACCAAGTTGAACTTACACAAGTTTATATAAGAGTGAAGTTAACTAACCCAATTGAATACTTTTTGTAACCTCTGCTGCTGCTGCTTCTGCTAAGTCACTTCAGTCGTGTCCGACTCTGTGTGACCCCGTAGACGGCAGCCCACCAGGCTCCCCTGTCCCTGGGATTCTCCAGACGAGAACACTGGAGTGGGTTGCCATTTCCTTCTCCAATGCATGAACATGAAAAGTGAAGTCGTGGCCCCAACCATTGTCTGAATTTTCTAACAGAAAGATTCCTGTGTAAACTCCTTCTCATTCATCTTTTCTGCCAACATATCCAAGTCCTTTCTTTTTCCTCCTTTTTTTCCCCTTTAATCTTATTTAAATTCATCTTTCACCATTTCAATTGACCATTAAATCAATTTACTTCACTTTTTAGGCTGCCCAATATCCTCGTTAAAAAAAGCAAATGTTCTTTTGGAAATGGAAGTCAGTGGTAAAACAGGGTCTTTCACATAACATAAACCTATAGAAAAGCAATTTGAACAACATTTTGATTCTTGAAGTACCTAGACCCTGCATCACAGAAGAATTCTCTTCTTTAATACAAGGGGATGGGAACAGGAGTGTATTATTTCGTTTGCCATGGAGTTCTGGCCAGTAACATCTTTCAGTATGTGCACCCCTCTGGCATTGCTTTGTAATCTTGAGATCAATATTCACTGTGTTACGTACACCCAAGATGATGGCACTTTTGATGCAGTGTGATCTATCTATTATGTCCCCATCTTCCTGAATTTTCATCATGCTCTTTAACAAGAGATCCCTCAAAAATCACAGATCCCTGGTCTGTGGACAAAATCAAGCCAGGCACGTCACTGATATGTGCCATTCAGCTCTAAAGATATGCATATTTTAAATCCCTATTATAATGGCAAAAATTTTTCTGTACAACTATGTTAAATGCATAACACATACTATTTTTTGTATATTGTGTTGTTTAAATAAACAGTTTGATTTCTATGTGAAATATTTTAAAAATTGGGAAAGTTATTATAGTACTGTCATGTGGAGAAGACCATAAGAGTTGTATCATATTAAGTACCCAGCTGTCTTTGGCCATTGAAGCTTTCTTGGACAGGTATGTGCCTGAGCTTTCTAAAAGCACTTTTCTGATTGCCAATAGAGTTTGGCTTCAGGGGCTCTCCTATATTTGCCAGAGAGAATGAAAATACTGATGCTTTCCATCAATTTTAGAGAAATGTTTCTGAGCACTGAAATGAGAGACTTTGGAAGGTCATATAATTACCTCCCATTAAGCCCTTTAAAAACAGAATGGCTATTTATATTCCTGGAGTTCTTAATGAAGCTCTTTTCTGCAGTGAAGAAGCGATTTTGTGTGATGATTTCTGAGGTCATTCTAGGACTTATTTTGAATAGCTCTAATGTCTTAGATAAGTTTGGTTCAGGAAAATAATCCTATTGAGGAAAAAAAAATGGTCTGGTATGGCTCTATCATAAAGTTATTGGGTAAATCTTAATTCTTTCACCATTTTTGAAGAGAGGGTTTAAGAAATAAAAAATGTAAACACTCCATTGCCTCGAGAAAAGAACTTGAAAGAGAAATTCTAAATCATCTTGTCCAATTGCTTTCTAATCTCTATACAACTTAAATGCTAGGATGGTTGAGACAATTAATACAAGAAGTTTTGTATTTTGGAGAACTAAACAGTGAGAACCAAAGCCAAGTGTCAGCTGTTTCACAGAGGTGACCTAGTAGTTTCAACATGATGTGCTCACTCTGTGGGTTACATGAGGAGTCTTTTCTCATTTTCGAACTTTGAGGATTTTGTACCTTTCCTGTCCCACAGTCCCCTCTTCCATCTCTTTCCGCATTACTTTTCCCAGCCCCAGCATCTTTTCTTTCCCATGTGCTATTCAGAGAAGACACAGGGTGGTAGAGTGAAAAATATGAATTTTGCATCAGACAGACCTGGGTTTGCATCTTCATTACTTGGCATCAGGATTTTCTTTGTCAAGTTATATATCCTCATGTGAAGACACTGAAATAAACTCTACCTCTCAAAGTTTCTACAAAAGGAGATGGTATCTGGAAAACGTCCCAACACAGTTGCTGACACAAAGTGAATTCTCAATAATTATTATGCATTACTGTTCTATTTTCACATGTCGTGTTGAAATACCACTGCCAATTTGAATATAATTATTTTAAGCCTGATAAAAGGGAAACAAATTGACTCTAAAAAAGGAATGCATGATAAATAAAAGCAAAAGATATTTAAAAGAGACAGCCCAGAATAAAAAGAAGCAAGTATTAGTAACATAAACCATTACAGTTGAGATATAGGTTTTTAAACTAAATAAATGCTAACAATAGCATTATGTTTTCAAATATAATTTGATGATACATCCGCTAGTAATCTTCCTAAATTGGAGGCCACTATGGAGACAATATTTCAGATATATTCTTAAAAATGCAAGTGTATATAGAGGATGTATATTTATCTAGGAAAGATAGGTACAGTTTTGCATGTGGTATTTTTCAAGTTAGAGAAGCTGTATCAGTACAGTTCAGTTGCTCAGTCATGTCCGACTCTTTGCAACCCCATGAACTGCAGCACACCAGGCCTCCCTGTCCATCACCAACTCCTGGAGCTTACGCAAACTCATGTCCATTGAGTCGGTGATGCCATCAACTATCTCATCCTCTGTCATCCCCTTCTCCTCCCACCTTCAATCTTGCCCAGCATCAGGGTCTTTTCAAATGAGTCAGTTCTTCACTGTATAGCATGAAGAAGCTATATAGCATAAGAAGCTGTATAGCATGGAAGTTAAGAGTGTGGGTTCTGTTTTTAATAACTTTAAATGGAGTATAATCTATAAAAGCATTGAATCACTATGTTTACACCTGAAACTAATATAATATTGTAAAGAAAATATACGTCAATAAAAAAATAAAATGAAAGTTTAAAATGTATCATCGGGCAAACACCTGTAACACAAGAGCCTAGGTTCTAGAGCTGAATACCAGGGTTTCTAATCCAGGTTCTTTAGTTAATAGCTCTAACACCTTGGCTAAGCTACCTAACTGGGCTTCCCTGGTGGCTTGGTGAGTAAAGAATCCACATGCAATGCAGAAGATGCAAGACAGGTGGGTTCAATCTATGAGCTGGGAAGATCCCCTGGATGAGGGCGTGGCAACCCACTCCAGTATTCTTGCCTGAAGAATCCCATGGGCAGAGGAGCCTGGCGGGCTACAGTTAATAGGGTTGCAAAGAATCAGACATGACTGAAGCAACTGAGCGTGCGCACACACAGAAGCTACCTAACTACTTTAAGCTTCATGCTTTCATGTATAAATTTGGGATAATAAGAATTCTGTGCAATATAGTTTTTCGGTATGTGCATGCATGTGTGATAATTAGCTGAGTAAATACAAAGGGATTACAGCACTGTTTGGCAAAGAACAAATGATCTGTATTTATTTGAAGTGCTATTATTATTATCATTATTAATATTATTATTATAATTAATAGTAGTAGTAGATGCAGGGAGATAGTGGTACTTGGAAATGGTTATGTTTGGTAAATTTCCCAGAGTTAGTTTATGGCTAATGCTGATTAAACATTGAATATCTCCAAAAGACTAGAAAAGTCCACTATTGGAGGATAAAATTAGAAGGTCAATATTATTAATACTTTATTAACTGATAAAGAAGTTAAAGTGAGTTATAGTTCAGAAAGCTGGATTCATGTGACAGAGTAAGGATGTGTTTGCAAACAAAATACAGTATTGGGCTTGTAACATCTATTTGAGTTTGCAAACAAAATATGGTATTGGGGTTGTCAGTAAACTTAAAAGATAATTTTTTCAAGGAGGTATAAATCTATGGTGAAAACATGAATCATGCTGTTATTTTATTGTAAGATGCAACTCTAACCTGAGTTCTTGGTATACACACACGCATATATACACACACACTAAGACTCAATTCAGTCTTTGCTACAGTTCTGCAAGGCAGTTCTTAATATTTCTTATATTTCAGGTGGGAAAACTGAAGATTGGTGAGATTTTGTGGCTTGCTTAAGACACACGAGTGTGTGGGAGATTCATTGCCTCTTCGCTGGGCCACTCTGTGTCTCTAAAAGTGACTTCGTTTCCTGAAAGCATTGCTGTTATGCTACTCTATGGACCGTAGCTATATATTATGTTCAGAAAATGTATCATATTTAAAAAGAAAGTTTATTTTTATAAATTAATCTTTATTAGAAACAAGGGTGCATTCAGATGGGGAGCAACTGAAGGTCTGGGGCTTGGAGTTAGAAAAGGACATCACCTCACCCTATAGAAATCCAGGGCTCCGGGTGCCACAAAAGCAAAAGCCCAGGAGAAGCTGGTCAGCAGATAAATGCATTAATGAAGCAGGCTCATGTCAATTTTGGGTGAATCATGCTGACAGCCAGCAGCATGCACCAGAGAGTAAATCATGCTCTCTGGAGGCCTATCACAGAAGGGATGCAACTAATGAGATTCCATGCATCATTCTGATGAGGTATGAACGCATACTCATCAGAACAGTTGACCTAGAAATGAAGACCAGTATTTCAAGGGATATCTTAGAGCCAAGCCCTCTTGGTGCAGGCAGCTCCAGATGAAATGTGATTTTTCTAAGCCAACTTAGTGACAGAGCAGCCCTGACTTTTCCCTACCACTGCTGCCAGGGTTTTATGGACCTGGTGTGCATGGAAAAGTCCTAAAATAGAACAAAGCTAGAGCAGGCTAAATCTTCCCAGTCTTGGGAAGAGAATAGAAACTCTGGTGTCAGAGAGACCTAGATTCAAATTCCAACTCTTCCATTTCTTTGCTGTAAAATTGAGTATGTTTTCATCTCTGAAATGGGACTGAGAATAATTATCAAAATGCCTGAGATGTTATATGTATTTCCCTGGCATGTAATACCTGTTTAATAGATAATGGTTCTATCAGCTGCCTTCTATTTAGAGACAAAAATTGATACACAGTGTACTATGTGTCTTTTCCAATTATACATTCCTTGCATCTCTTGCTCTTTTTCTAAGGTTTAAGATTCATTCATTCATCAATCAGATATTGAACATTTATAGTGAGGCACGAATGGGACCAGGTCCTGGGATGTTAGAGAGAGAACACAGCCTCTGCTTCCACGTTGCTTACTGAGCACTGCAGGATTAATGGAGAACTTCCATTCAATGTGATGAGTACAGGATGTTAAAGAAGCAGCTAAGACAGGTGGGGAACTGGGTCATCTGTACAGCTTCCTACAGTATAAGTATGGGTTATTCAAGTAAAGAAGGGTTAGGGCAATTGTGTAGTCCCCCAAAAGGATAACATATATAAAGATATGAAGGTCTTGTGTAGACAACCATGGATCTTTTAGAGGTATTTTGAAGACCAGTTGTAAGTTTTAAATGGCTTCCAATAAATTAATTAATTGAACCCTAGTCAAGAACACATATTTTCATTTAATCTCTCCTTTGCCACTCATTGCCTCCCACTCTTGTTTCCATTCACTTCTTAGACTCAAAAATTGTCTATGCTGTTTGACTGTGTAAACTAACCAAGCTCTAGGGCTAAGATCTAGAGTTGCAGGCACAGTCTTAGATGTTTTTCTAAACAATTTAACAATTTAGCCACAGTGATCATTGTCACAGATATCTTAGTTTGAAAATATGTTAAGTTTTATTAGGCATTAACACTTCAAAGGAGTTGCTGTTATACTTTACATACAACCTTTAAAAAAGACTATTATAGATTGAATAACCAAAAAGAATTATTCCTTTCTGTTCTGAAGATGTGTGTTATCCTATTGTGTGCTATAATGGAACTATCTTAAAAAAAACTGTTTAAGTTTTGTTCACGATATCTTTCAGAGCAAAAAATAGAGTTCTGGAGCTCTCTCTTTACCTTACTTGGGTTGTGTGACCTAAAGTGAGTAGCAAAAAACTGAAGTAATTTGCATAATGATCCACCCAAATCAGTCCTCACCTATAAAATTGTGATTTTAATTTTAAGAAAAAAAATGTTATAAAAGACCTTTTGGATAAAAAGTTCCTTGTGTTTGTATAATACTGGAATACACTTCTTTAAAATATTGCTTTGCCTAAATACAAGGAAATACATGGATATATAAAGAAAATTCTGAATGTATCCATTTATATTACTAGAAAAGAAAGGAAGTGATAGCTCAGGACTCAATATTTCAAGGGGTACTTATTGATTTATGTAGAGCTTGGCTGTATTGACTAATATGACATATTGTCATAGTCAATGCCATGACATACTGACTAAATGCTTAAATGGGTAAAATAGTTCTTTAAATAAATCTGATACTTCATGATGCTGAATTTTAAGGCCAGAAAAAAACCTAGAGGTGAGACCTATAGTTTTATATTCTGTTGTTTCAAATCTCATTATTTATCAATAACTAGAAAAAGCCAACTAAAGTGATTAATGAGAAAAAATGATTCTGAACAAAATATAAGTTTACTTGTCATTCTGAAGTATATGGGCCAATGCAGAAAAACTAACCCTGTTATAAATTTAATATATTAATGAGCAAATATTGGATGCCTGTATTTTATTTCAAGAATCTAATTTAAGTATTCTCTGAGTGAGTGCTACAGGCTACAAGAGAACCAGCCGCCTGTGGCCTCCTGTCTGACAGATCAGAGATCTCTTGACAACAAAGAACTGTAGGTTTATAGATGGACTTTATTCTTCCTAACTTGGTGTTAAGACCTAAGAAACTAAGAGGATGATTATGAAGGGCAATTTTGCAGAAATCCTTCATGCTGCATTTAACTGGATTGATAACGGTAGAATTTCCTAAAGTTATTACGTTAGAATTCTTGATTCTTTAAAGAGTAAGTGTATCAGTTGGATTCCATTTAAGTAGAAA
The DNA here is from genome assembly GCF_023091745.1 of Budorcas taxicolor. NCBI lineage: Eukaryota > Metazoa > Chordata > Mammalia > Artiodactyla > Bovidae > Budorcas > Budorcas taxicolor. The sequence continues at coordinate 18,682,687 of NC_068913.1, forward strand.
GTTATGGGATTATGAATATAGAAACTGTATAGATTTTTAAAAAATTACTTATTTATGGCTGTGCTGGGTCTTCATTGCTGTGCCCAGGCTTTCTCGAGTTGCAGTGAGTGGGAGTTATGCTTCATTGCAGTGCAGAGGCATCTCATTGTGATGGCTTCTCTTGTTGTGGAGCACAGGCTCTAGGCAAATAGGCTTAGTTACTCTGCGGCATGTGGAATCTTCCCAGACCAGGGATGCAACCCATGTCCCCTCCATTGGCAGGCAGATTTCTATCCACTGTACCACCAGGGAAGTCTGAAACTGTATAGATTTTTAATGGAAAGATATTTGGAAGTTCATTTGAGAAATGGCAGACCAAAGAGAGTGCTGATTTGTTAATAGGGAAAGCAGGTATTAGATAAATTATTTGTTAAGACATTTACAGGGAAAATGAGGGGACAGATGCCAGCAACAGACGTGAAGTTCCCCAGAGAGGAAAAGAACTTTGATAGCACAAAACCAGATGATCAAGGTATTAGAATGTGAAGTCTGACAAAAGCTCCAGGCCATATGGAGCCCATCTCATCACTGTGAGATAGAGAAGAGAAGAGATAAACCTTTCTCCCCATCCTCGGTTTCCAAAGAAACAAGACCTCATATTTAAAGTGAACTTCACTTCAGTTCAGTTCAGTTGCTCAGTCATGTCCGACCCTTTGCGACCCCATGAATCGCAGCACGCCAGGCCTCCCTGTCCGTCATCAACTCCCGGAGTTCACTCAGACTCACCTCCATCGAGTCCGTGATGCCATCCAGCCGTCTCATCCTGGGTCGTCCCCTTCTCCTCCTTCCCCCAATCCCTCCCAGCATCAGAGTCTTTTCCAATGAGTCAACTCTTCACATGAGGTGGCCAAAGTACTGGAGTTTCAGCTTTAGCATCAGTCCTTCCAAAGAAATCCCAGGGCTGATCTCCTTCAGAATGGATTTGTTGTCCAAGGGACTCTCAAGACTCTTCTCCAACACCACAGTTCAAAAGCATCAATTCTTTAGCGCTCAGTCTTCTTCACAGTCCAACTCTCACATCCATACATGAATACTGGAAAAACCATAGCCTTGACTAGACAGACTTAAATATGTTTAATTTAGAACAAGCAAAGCAAAGAGATTTAGCTGTGAAAATGATGTTTTTTATCGATAACAAAACCATGCATTTCTAGGCTATAAATTAATCAAGGCTTATCAAGGCTTATTTGAAACTTTGGAGAAGTTTCAATGGCACCCCACTCCAGCATTCTTGCCTGGAAAATCCCATGGATGGAGGAGCTTGGTAGGCTGCAGTCCATGGAGTTGCTAAGAGTCAGACATGACTGAGTGACTTCACTTTCACTTTTCACTTTCATGCATTGAAGAAGGAAATGGCAACCCACTCCAGTGTTCTTGCCTGGAGAATCTCAGGGACAGGGGAGCCTGGCGGGCTGCCGTCTATGGGGTCGCACAGAGTCGGATACGACTGAAGCGACTTAGCAGCAGCAGCAGCAGCAGCATTTGAAACTTATTCATATAAAAAGAATTGGTAAAATGTCCTCTCAATTCAACATATTATGTAATAATGTAGTTAGATTATAGTGCCAAATAGTTGGCCCAAGAACGAGTTCATAATAGATACAGATTATGGAATGAGTTGAAGTGTGATGGAGCTGGAGAAAACTGAAAATCTGTTGAGGAAGAAACTCATCGTTATGTCAAAGCACATTCTAAAGAAGGGGATTTCCTGTTTCTTAAATTTCTAGTGCTGTTGTTTAACAGCTCAAAGGTCAATAGGACTCATTAGGACTCACCTGATGAGTTATGCTGGCAGTTAGTCCAAAGGCTCAACATATCCCACTACTGGCTGCTTGGTCTTAATTGCCAATCTGTAAATTTGTGTTTCTCCCCAGAGTAGGGATATTTTTCCTTTTCTTGTTTTCTGGTTAAGATCTTGCACTTTGCCCTTTTGCCTCTATGGCATATTCTCCTCAATTCTGGAGTATATCTGGAAGTCTGTAGGAATTTCCCATATATAGTCTCTGTGTCTACAGTATAGTTTTTCTCCGGTTACATTTTAACTTCGTCTAGCTGTTGTTCACTGAAACTTGCATTGGCGCCGCTTGCACCAATGGGCAGCACTGCTGTGTTCACGAACAACCACTTCAGAGGAAGTTATCACCATCTCTTACTGCTCTCACTGTACTGTTCTCTGCCAAATCATAGACCCCCATAAGTCCCATAGGGCCTCCTGCTGGGTAATTGGTCACTTTGTACTAACTGTTAATTCTGCCATTTGCAACTTCAGATTGTCAACTACTGCCTCCAGCTTTGTGGTGTGCACACGAGCTACTTATGATACATACATATTTTTTTTTCTTATTATTGTCATTTTGCTTATTTAAAGTGGTCCCATAGAATAATTGCTTGGGACTCTGGTATCACATCTGTCTTACTCTCACAGATCTTTCCTTCCCTCATTTTTATTCACCTTCCTAGACTTATCTTTGCTTTACTTAACTTACCATGATATTTGGGGCTTCTGTGGTGGCTCAGACAGTAAAGAATCTGCCTGCAATGCAGGAGGCCCAGGTTCAATCCCTGAGTCAGGAAGATCCCCTGGAGAAGTAAATGGCTACCTACTCCAATATTCTTGCCTGAAGAATTCCATGGACAGAGGAGCCTGGTGGGCTACAGTCCATGGGGTTGAAAAGAGTCAGCAGAAATATATCCTCAAGGTGCTGAGGTACTAGAAATCTTTATGAAATAGGATCTGCATTTTATTTATGTATATTTTATCTTAATCAATTTAATATGTTTAATTGATAAATTATCAGGTGAAGAAGGGGCACGCTAGTCGTAGAAGTACTATTATTGGTTAAAATCTTATTTTCAATTTTTCCTCTTGTTTTTGTCATAATTATTATTTTTATTTTTGGTATGAAAGTCCTTTGTTGAGATTAACATATATTTGATCAGATGTGTCTGAATTGGTGAAGGATTGTTTCTTGGTGGCCATATCATCCAGGTCTAATTGTTTCATTCTTTCATCAATATTTAATCTAAATCAGATTTTGAAAATTTATTATTTCTTCAGACAGGGGGTTGAATTCATTCATGGTGTGGTTACTATCACTAATATGGGATACCTTTCATTTAGTGCTATTTCTGGGCTTGCTTATATTGATAACTGTATGAAAGAAGTTAAATTCATTTCAAACATTTTGTGCATAAGGTATTACATTGGGTCCCAGGGATATGGAGATGCACCAAGTGTGGTAAGGGTGAGCTGGTGGTGGAGAGAAAAGAAGAGAGCATTTTGGATGGAAGAAATAGCCAGTCCAGAAAGCAGAGTGGGGAAAATGCATGGACTGTGTGACACCAGATGAACAGTCAGTCGTAGCTAAAGTTACTAAGATAGGAAGTCTGTTCCTCCAAGCCATATAATCTAAGATTATAAATTTCAATGAGCGAAACAAATCTCATGTTTTACAGATTATTTCCCCAAGTGATTCAAGAAAAAATGCTAGGTAGCATACACACATGTTTAGGTAAAATGCATCTGATGATAGGAAAGCATTTGCAAACCAAACCAAACCAAAATATATTCCTGGTAGAATTAGGAAGGTGGTGTAGATATGTTTCAGAGAATTAAGTACTTTGTCAAGAGGCTTGGTAGTGACTGAGGAAAATTGTAAAATCATTATGCAATAATCAAAGAAGTGAATTCTCAGAATACAAGAGATCATTGTAAGAGTTATTGATATGAAGTTAACACCTGGAGCTGCCACTGCTAATGAGATAGCTTCAGTTGAAAATATCTGCTATCAGCATCTTTTGTAAGAAAAGAAGTGCTAAAACAGCTCCCTCATAATCCATGAAGGAAATTTTCTATTAACAGAACATTAGTGCTAGAAAAGGATTGTTGTGACCTGAAGCTATCAGAAACCTTCTGAATACTTCAACTAAGACAGTCTTAAGAGACTAATTCAATCCCTCATTTCATAGATGAGCAAACTGAGGTTCAGAGAGGTAAATCGAACTACTCAGAAAGATGGTTAGTAACAGAGCTGGTACTAGTGTCTGGTACTCTTCCTACAGACTTTGCTGTACATCCCCTTTATATCAGCGAAAGAAAAGCTTTTTCTGTACTCAACACTTCTGACACCAAATGTGTAGGTTTTTGATACAGTGCAATTCTGACACTAACTGCCCGGACTTAGTGAAAACCCTGCATTGTTAAGGAGTCAGTCCTTCAAGACTAAGGTTGCTACCTAGCCGCCCCCCTCCAAGACTGTCACCTGTACTTTATTGTTTTTAAATTTTTGGCTGTATGGCCTGTGGGGTCTTAGTTTCCTGACCAGGGGCCGAACCTGTGGCCCCTTCATTGGCAGTGTGGAGCCTTAACTGCTGGACCACCAGGGAAGTCCCATGTTACCTGTACTGCTGATCAACAGACTATGAATGGGGAGTTCCCACAACACCCTCCTTAGGTTCAATTATTTACTAGAATGGTTCACAGAGCTGAGGAGAGTGCTTTCCTTACTCTTACTTACTTACTCTTTACTTACTCCTGTTTTTTTATTTTTGTTTAGCAGCTGGTCATGTTCAACTCTCTGCAACCCCTTGGACTGTAGCCCGCCAGGCTCCTCTGTCTATGAGATTCTTCAGGCAAGAATACTGGAATGGTTGCCATTTTCTTCTCCAGGGGATCTTCCCAACTCAGGGATTGAACCGGAGGATTGGCAGGTGGATTCTTTACCAACGAGTCACAGGGAAAGCCATACTTACTATTACCAATTTACTAAAAAGGCATAGACAAGGGAGACTAGTGGGCTACTGTCCATGGGCTCCCAAAAAGGCTGGACACGGCTGAGTGACTAAGCAACAACAAGAAAAAGGATATAACTCAGGACCTGCCCAATAGAAGACAAGCATAGGACAAGGACACGGTGAGAAGGGGTGCAGAGCTCCCATCCTGTCCCCCAGAACTTCCATGTGTTCACCAACCTCATAGCTCCCTGAAACCCATAATTTAGAGTTCTTATGGCGTTTCCACTGCACAAGAAAAATTGATCAATGCCTGACCATTGGTGATCAAACTCTGTCTCTTGCTTCTCTTCCCTCCTGGGAGGACTCGGAGCGAGAGGTGAATGTTCTAACCCGGGAAGCACATGCACACGGTTGGCTTTTCTGTTTACCATCTCCAGTCAACCTGGAGTCACTTCCTTAACTTAAACTCTGGTACGATCAATAAGGATTGGTGCAAATAATAATAGACAACACTAGCTGTCTTATCACTCAGGAAATTCTAAAGGCTCTCAGTTCAGTTCAGTTCAGTCACTCAGTCGTGTCCGACTCTTTGCAACCCCATGGACAGCAGCACGCCAGGCCTCCCTGTCCATCACCAACTCCCGGAGCCCACACAAACTCATGTCCATTGAGTCGGTGATGCCATCCAACCATCTCATCCTCTGTCACCCCCTTCGCCACCTGCCTTCAATCTTTCCCAGCATCAGGGTCTTTTCCAATGAGTCAACTCTTTGCATCATGTGGCCAAAGTGTTGGAGTTTCAGCTTCAACATCAGTCCTTCCAATGAACACTCAGGACTGATCTCCTTTAGGATGGACTGGTTGGATCCCCTTGCAGCCCAGGGGACTCTTAACAGTCTTCTCCAACATCACAGTTCAAACACATCAATTCTTCAGTGCTCAGCTTTCTATGTTGTCCAGTTCTAAAATCCATATATGACTACTGGAAAAACCACCGTTTGACTAGACAGACCTTTTTAGGCAAAGTAATGCCTCTGCTTTTTAATATGCTATCTAGGTTGGCCATAACTTTCCTTCCAAGCAGTAAGTATCTTCCAATTTCATGGCTGCAATCTGCAGTGATTTTGGAGCCCAGAAAAATAAAGTCTGACACTGTTTCCACTGTTTCCCCATCTATTTCCCATGAAGTGATGGGACCAGATGCCATGATCTTGGTTTTCTGAATGTTGAGCTTTAAGCCAATTTTTTCACTCTCTTCTTTCACTTTCATCAAGAGGCTCTTTAGTTCTTCTTCACTTTCTGCCATAAGGGTGGTGTCATCTGCATATCTGAGGTTATTGATATTTCTCTCAGCATTCATGATTCCAGCTTGTGCTTCATCCAGTCCAGAATTTCTCATGATGTACTCTGCATATTAAGTTAAATTAGCATGGTGACAATATACAGCCTTGAGGTACTCCTTTTCCTATTTGGAACCAGTCTGTTGTTCCATGTCCAGTTCTAACTGTTGCTTCCTGACCTGCACACAGATGTCTCAAGAGGCAGGTCAGGTAGTCTGGCATTCCCATCTCTTTGAGAGTTTTCCATAGTTTATTGTGATCCACACAGTCAAAGGCTTTGGCATAGTCAATAAATCAGAAATAGATGTTTTTCTGGAATTCTCTTGTTTTTTTTGATGATCCAGCAGATGTCGGCAATTTGATCTCTGGTTGGTTCCTCTGCCTTTTCTAAAACCAGCTTGAACATTTGGAAGTTCACGGTTCACGTATTGTTGAAGCCTGGCTTGGAGAATTTTGAGCATTCCTTTACTAGTGTGTGAGATGAATGCAATTGTGCGGTAGTTTGAGCATTCTTTGGCATTGCCTTTCTTTGGGAATGGAATGAAAACTGACCTCTTCCAGTCTTGTGGCCACTGCTGCATTTTCCAAATTTGTTGGCATATTGAGTGCAGCACTTTCACAGCATCATCTTTCAGGATTTGAAATAGCTCAACTGGAATTCCATCACCTCCACTAGCTTTGTTCATAGTGATGCTTCCTAGGGCCCACTTGACTTCACATTCCAAGATGTCTGGCTCTAGGTGAGTGATCACAGCATCGTGGTTATCTGGGTCATGAAGATCTTTTTTGTACAGTTCTTCTGTGTATTCTTGCCACCTCTTCTTAATATCTTCTGCTTCTGTTAGGTCCAGACCATTTCTGTCCTTTATCGAGCCCATCTTTGCATGAAATATTCCCTTGATCTCTAATTTTCTTGAAGAGATCTCTAGTCATTTCCATTCTATTGTTTTCCTCTATTTCTTTGCACTGATCACTGAGGAAGGCTTTTTTATCTCTCCTTGCTATTCTTTGGAATTCTGCATTCAAATGGGTATATCTTGTTTTTTCTACTTTGTCTTAAGCTTCTCTTCTTTTCTCAGCTATTTGTAAGTCCTCCTCAGACAGCTATTTTTCTTTTTTGCATTTCTTTTTCTTGAGGGAGGTCTTAATCCCCATCATCTGTACAGTGTCATGAACCTCTGCCCATAGTTCACCAGGCACTCTGTCTATCAGATCTATAGTCCCTTAAATCTATTTCTCACTTCCACTATATAATCGTAAGGGATTTGATTTAGGTCATACTTGAATGGTCTAGTGGTTTTCCCTACTTTCTTCAATTTCAGTGTGAATTTGGCAATAAGGAGTTCATGATCTGAGCCACAGTCAGCTCCCGGTCTTGTTTTTGCTGACTGTATAGAGCTTCTCCATGTTTGGCTGCAAAGAATATAATCAACCTGATTTCTGTGTTGACCATTTAGTGATGTCCATGTGTAGAGTCTTGTGTTGTTGGAAGAGGGTGTTTGCTATGACCAGTGCCTTCTCTTGGCAAACTCTATTAACCTTTGCCTTGCTTCATTCCGTACCCCAAGGCCAAATTTGCCTCTTACTCCAGGTGTTTCTTGTCTTCCTACTTTTGCATTCTATTCCCCTATAATGAAAAGGACATCTTTTTTGCATGTTAGTTCTAAAAGATCTTGTAGGTCTTCATAGAACTGTTCAACTTCAGCTTCCTCAGCATTACTGGTCGGGGCATAGACTTAGATTACCATGATATTGAATGGTTTGCCTTGATAATGAACAGAGATCATTCTGTCATTTTGAGATTGCATCCAAGTACTGCATTTCAGACTCTTTTGTTGACTATGATGGCTATTCCATTTATTTTAAGGGATTCTTTCCCACAGTTGTAGATATAAGGGTTATCTGAGTTAAATTCACCCATTCTAGTCCATTTTAGTTCACTGGTTCCTAAAATGTCGATGTTCACTCTTGCCATCTCCTGTTTCACTACTTCCAATTTGCCTTGATTAATGGACATAACATTCCAGGTTCCTATGCAGTATTGCTCTTTACAGTCCTAGAGCCTCTGTGTCAAAGTAATCTGGACAAAAGCCAAATATTAATGTATTGTATTAATTAGGAGCTCTGTGCTAGGTACCAGGGATGAAGAACAAATATAGTCAGCCTTCTGTATCTGCAGATTCCACATTCTTGAACTGTGTACTGTGATTAAGGTTGGCAGTGTTGAAACTTCAGAAGAGGAACCTGAGGAAGGCAGACTGACTGTGGGCTTGAGCATCCTCTGATTTTGCTATCTTCAGTAGGTTCTGGAACCAATCTCCTTTGAATACTGAGGGGCATTGTGTATATATATATATATATTTATATTATATCATATCACATATTAGGTAGTTAAATGATTATATATCTGTGAAAGAATTATGTGGCCTTTCCAAGTCACTTAGTTTCAGAGCTTATAATAATAAGAAAAAACAGCCCTTTTAGATATGAGATCTTTCTATCATATCATATGATATAATATATCATATCTTATGATATATTTAGGTACATGAATAAATTTAGGTATGCATCTGAAAGATATTGCAGGGTTGGTTCCAGATCACTGCATTAAAGTGCATATCTCAATAAAGCAAGTCACAAGAAATGTTTGGTTTTCCACTGCATATAAAAGTTAAGTAGTCTATTAAGGAGGCTTCTCTGTTAGCTCAGTTGGTAAAGAATCCTCCTGCAATGCAGGAGACCCCAGGCCAATTCTTGGGTCAGAAAGTTCCTCTGGAGGAAGGGATAGGCTACCCATTCGAGTATTCTTGTGCTTCACTGGTGTCTCAGCTGGTAAAGAATCCACCTGTAATGTGGGAGACCTGGGTTTGATCCATGGGTTGGGAAGATGCCCTGGAGGAGGGCATGGCAATCCACTCCAGTATTCTTGCCTGGAGATTCCCCTTGGATAGAGGAGCCTGGTAGGCTACAGTCCATGGGGTTAAAAAGAGTCAGACATGACTAAGTGACTAAGCACAGCACAGTCTATTAAGGGCTTCCCAGGTGGCACAGTGGTAAAGAATCTGTCTTCCAGAGCAGGAGACACAGGAGACATGGATCAGGATCCCCTGGAGAAAGAAATGGCAACCACTCCAGTATTATTGCCTGGAAAATTCTATGGATAGAGGAGTCTAGTGGGCTACAGTCCATGAGGTCACAAAGAGTCAATCAAGACTTAGCAATTAGAACACATGCATAGTCTAATAAGTATGCAATAGCGTTGTGGCTGGGCTCCCCTGGTTGCTCAGCTATAAAGAATCTGTCTGCAGTGCAGGAGACCTGGGTTTGATCCCTGGGTCAGGAGGATTCCCTGGAGGAGAGCATGACAACCCACTCCAGTATTCTTGCTTGGAGAATCTCTATGAACCAAGGAGCCTGGCGGGCTGCAGTCCATAGCATCACAGAGTCAGACACGACTGAGTGATTGCAGCAGCAGCATTATGGCTAGGAGAAACACACACACACACACACACACACACAAAATGTACGTATATTAACTAAAAAATACTTAATTGCTAAAATATTTTAACCATTATCTGAGTCTTCAGTGAGTGATAATCTTTTTTTTCTGGTAGAGAGTCTTTGTTGTTGATAGCTGCTGACTGATCAAGGTGGTTGTTGCTAAAATTTGGGGTGGCTTGACAATTTCTTAAAGTAAGATGATAATCAAGTTTGATGCATTGACTGACTCTTCCTTTCACAATCAATTTCTCTGTAGTATGCACTGCTATTTGATAGCATTTTACCTTCTTTCAAAACTTAAGTCAATCCTCTTAAATCCTGCCTCTACTTTGATTCATGTAATATTTTAAATCCTTAGTTGCCATTTCAATAATCTTCACCGCACCTTCACTAGGACTAGATTCCACCTCAAGATTCCATCTCTTATGCTCATCCATAAAAATCAGCTACTTACCACTTCAGTTATATCGTGAGATTGCAGCAATTCAGTCACCTTTTTCAGGCTCCACTTCTAGTTCTGCTGCTCTCTCCACCGTATCTGCAGTTACTCCCTCCACTAAAGTCCTGAACCCCTCAAAGTCATCCATGGAATCCATGGAATCAACTTCTTCTAAACTCCTGTTAGTGGTAATATTTTGGCCTCTTTTCATGAATCACAGATGTTCTTAAAGGCGTCTAAAATAGTGATTCCTTTCCAGAAGGTTTTTAATTCACTTTGCCCACGTCCATCAGAGGAATCACTACCTATGACATCTATAGTCTTATCAAATATATTTCTTAAATAATAAGACTTGAAAGTCAAAATTAATCTTTGATCCATGAGCTACAGAATGTTTGTTGTGTTAGCAGGTGTGAAAGCAGTATTCATCTTGTTGTGTATTTCTATCAGAGCTCTTGAGTGACCAGGTACATTGTCAATGAGCAGTAATAATTTGAAAGAAATATATTTTTCTGAGTAGTAGGTCTCAACAGTGGGCTTAATATATCAAGTAAACAATATAGTGAATGATATGCTGTCATCTAGGCTTTGTTTTTCCATTTATAGAAGATGAAGAAATTGGATCACATTTAGAACACAGTGAATAATTTAGCTTAGTATGCAGGACACACAAAAGAGATCGTTGGGAAAAGAGCTGAGAAGATGGGTTGGATTTGTAATTCGTAGCACCTGTAGTGAGGCTCACAGGTAGCAATTTTCTACAGATCAGGCCATTTCTGGTCTTGTTACTTTCTTATTTTGGCTTTTTAGGCCCCTTTGCCTTTAGTTCTGATCACTACAATAGTGTGTATATGTTTCCTCACACCAGGTCTTATTTTCAGGGGAACACTTGACTGGTAGCATGGCTTTGAAATTTGGCCTTTGATACATGGTACTGGAATGCTAAAGGTTATGCTCAATCTTTTTATTTTCTTGACTGTTTTTCTCTCAGGCCATACTCTGATTTTATTAATTCTTAATCATATCCCTTTCAGTCTGTTTCATGATGGTGTATAGACTGAAAGAAAAGACTGTTGCTTGGAATAAAAGAGAAAATCTAGGCATCCTGGTACTAAGTATTAGAGATTCAGGATGTTTAGAGCTTCGTTATTTTCTTCCGAACAATCCTGCACACTTACAAGTCTGTAACTGCAAGAAGAGACTGTATATATTTGAAGAAGCTTTACTTTAAAGAACAAGCCAGACTGAATCATTAATTATCTTCCAAAACCAGGTTTTGTCACTGTGTAAAGAAAATTCAAAATCATCTTCTCCACTATCCAATGTTTCCTATGCTACTTATCCTATTCCCCGGCAACCATTTTGCCTACCTCCTTTAAATCTATTAATTTTGTTTCTTTGGTGACATTTAGACTCTTCCGCAGGATGTGTTTGCTTTGTTAATTATTTAAATATCTTCCGACAAAAATTACATGTGGATTTGGAGAGTGAGAAATCGGAAATGTGAGTTTTAAACAACAATTCACTGAGCTGCTATGTGTACCTGCATCAGGTGTATTTTGGACGGGTTCTGGGCAGCACTGGAAGTAAAAGACATATTTTCTCATTTCTTAGCCTTGTCTCCTCTCTTCCCTTTCTTGATAAAGTGGACTTGACTGTTCTTCAGTAAAAGTTTCTGCCTTTCCCTTCAAAACTTGTTCTTAGATAGCATTATCTTAAACCTTTTCACACAAAGGTTTAATAAACTGATAACTCTCAGTCGGCTTCCTTTAAAATACTTATTTGCTTTAAACAGTTTATGTTACCCAAATGAGTGATTTTCTAATTGGTTATGTTTGAGATAGAGGGACATTCCTGGCTTCTTAAAAGAAAAAATGTACTCTTCACCCTCTTCCAGCCTACTCAAAGAGAACCTTTTTTTGGTATTTCTAAAGCCCCTTGTTAGGTATGACCTTAAATTTAACAAATGTGCCTGATATTTTATACCTAAAAGCCTCCTGCTTCTAGTTTGCATTTAGAATATATTCCATTCCGTAAGTGTTTGGTGTATTCTACCTACATCTAATGAAAATTCTGTACTGCTGTCAAAATTCAAAAAGCACAGTTATTATTTCACTGTGGTAGTTCAGGAAAATTTAAATTAGATTTGTACTCTTCAGAATCATAGTCTGTTTAGGCATAAGCAAATTACATGCAAATAATGTAGAAAATGTCAGGTGTATTTGTTACACTTGAGTATGACCTTTGGGAAAATACTGTTGGAAAGTGCCTGACTGTATTGTAGGATCACTGGAGTGGTCTGAAAGAATAGAAGGTCATCTGCACACAGAAAAACTATAGTTTCTGTATACAACTGTGCATATGAGATTTGTTTTCCTGATCTATAAGTGAAAATCCAAAGATGCTTTGCACTATGAATATGCTAAAGACAAAGGGACAAGTGACATTTTCCCACCAGCTTTTAATGCTAATCTTTGTTAAATTAGGAAAGAGAATAATGTTAAGAATGCCACGTGTTAGGAGAAGGCAACTTGAATTTAGGTTCCTTCGAATCAGCTTAATTTTATGATAAACTTGAACTGATGTCTTTCACATCATTATTAGGTATTTGTAACAGAATGCTGCAGTTTATTCTGACTTACATGTTATGGTGAACAAAGTATGCTAATTTTCTGCCTATAAGAAGTTGTTTTAATAAAAAAAAAAGTGGGTAAGAAGTTGGTTTAGATAGGTTTTCCATAAAGACAAGTAAACCACTGCGAATAAGGTATAGTTTGGCAAATAAAAGACTCTCATTCTCAAAAAAGCTTCCTTCTTTAACTTAAAATTATGCTACAGTGTTATATTGACCATGATTTCAGCCTCATTTTTCTAACCATAGAAACATAGTTCTTTCTGTCAAATTGATATCTCTGAGTGTTTCTTTCCCTCAAAATGCAAGGACACAGAATCAGAAGAATACGGATTTAAAAACTGGTATTGCTACTTAGAAGTAAAGTGATCTTGGGCAAGTGAAATAATTGCACTGACCACCAGTTTTTTTTTCCTGGAAAAGAGAATGGCTACCCACTCCAGTATTCTTACTTAGAGAATTTCATGGACAGAGGAGCCTGGTGGGCTATAGTCCATGGGATCTCAAAGAGTTGAACACCCCTCAGTGACTAACACTTAATCCAATTCTTTTTATTTGTGAAATTGCTATAATAACCTTGCTGAAAATTTTGAGGATAAATATGATCATATCTTGGGCTCAATAAAGGGCACAAATTGTATGGACCTAACAGAAGCAAAAGATATTTAAGAAGAGGTGGCAAGAATACACAGAAGAACTGTACAAAAAAGATCTTCACCACCCAGATATTCACAATGGTGTGATCACTCACCTAGAGCCAGACATCCTGGAATGTGAAGTCAAGTAGACCTTAGGAAGCATCACTACGAACAAAGCTAGTGGAGGTGGTGGAATTCCAGTTGAGCTATTTCAAATCCTGGAAGATGATGCTGTGAAAGTGCTGCACTCAATATGTCAGCAAATTTGGAAAACTCAGCAGTGGCCACAGGACTGGAAAAGCTCAGTTTTCATTCCATTCCCAAAGAAAGGCAATGCCAAAGAATGCTCAAACTACTGCACAGTTGCACTCATCTCACATGCTAGTAAAGTAATGCTCAAAATTCTCCAAGCCAGGCTTCAGCAATATGTGAATCGTGAACTTTCAGATATTCCAGCTGGTTTTAGAAAAGGCAGAGGAATCAGAGATCAAATTGCCAACATCCGCTGGATCATTGAAAAAGCAAGAGAGTTCCAGAAAAACTAAAATAAATCTATTTCTGCTTTATTGAATATGCCAAAGCCTTTGACTGTGTGGATCACAATAAACTGTTGAAAATTCTGAAAGAGATGGGAATACCAGACCACCTGACCTGCCTCTTGGGAAATCTGTATGCAGGTCAGGAAGCAACAGTTAGGAATGGACATGGAACAACAGACTGGTTCCAAATAGGAAAAGGAGTACCTCAAGGCTGTATATTGTCACCATGCTTATTTAACTTATATGCAGAGTACATCATGAGAAACGCTGGGCTGGATGAAGCACAAACTGAAATCAAGATTGCCGAGAGAAATATCAACAACCTCAGATATGCAGATGACACCACCCTTATGCCAGAAAGTGAAGAACTAAAGAGCCTCTTGATGAAAGTGAAAGAGGAGAGTGAAAAAGTTGGCTTAAAGCTCAACATTCAGAACACTAAAATCGTGGCATCTGGTCCCATCACTTCATGGGAAATAGATGGGGAAACAGTGGAAACAGTGGCTGACTTTATTTTTCTGGGCTCCAAAATCACTGCAGATGGTGATTGCAGCCATGAAATTGAAAGACGCTTACTGCTTGGAAGGAAAGTTATGAGCAACCTAGACAGCATATTCAAAAGCAGAGACATTACTTTGTCAGCAAAGGTCTGTCAAGGCTATAGTTTTTCCAGTGGTCATGTATGGATGTGAGAGTTGGACTATAAAGAAAGCTGAGAGCCGAAGATTTAACGCTTTTGAACTGTGGTGTTGGAGAAGACTCTTGAGAGACCCTTGGACTGCAAGGAGATTGATCCAACCAGTCCATCCCAAAGGAGATCAGTCCTGGGTGTTCACTGGAAGGACTGATATTGAAGCTGAAACTCCAATAGTTTGGCCACCTGATGGGAAGAGTTGACTCATTGGAAAAGGCCCTGATGCTGGGAAAGATTGAGGGCAGGAGGAGAAGGGGACAACAGAGGATGAGATGGCTGGATGGCATCACTGACTCAGTGGGCATGAGTTTGGGTAAACTCCAGGAGGTGGTGATGGACAGGGAGGCCTGACGTACTGAAATTCATGGGGTTGCAAACAGTTGGACACGACTGAGTGACTGAACTGAACTGAACTGATGATGCTAACTGCACATGATCTGCTTGAGTGCTGGTACATGGCAAATGTTAAATATCCTCTAAAATCATTATTATCAATGTAGTTACTTCTCTTCAGACATATTTTGGAAAACATTTCTTTCTGGGACTAAGTATCCTGGTCAGACTTCCCAGAAATAGATGTAGTTTCTTTTTTTTTTTCATATTTGATATCAGAACCATTGGGCTGTGTCATTCTATTTTCCTCAAATGGAACAAGTGTGTGCATAGTTAACCTGATGTCAAAAAAGTAAGTAAAGAGAATCTTTTTTTTTTTTAATTTTTTTAAAATTTTAATTGGAAGCTAATTACTTTACAATATTGTATTGGTTTTGCATACATCAACATGAATCCCCCATGGGTGTACATGTGTTCCCCATCTTGAACCCCCCCTCCCACCTCCCTCCCCATTAACCTTTTAATGTCAGGACATTTAAAGATTCCATGTGTGAAAATGAGTGTGGCTCTTTGAATGAATGTACTCTTTATGAAGTGTGTGTTATGACCTGCTTCTTCCTGGCATATTGGACAGGGAGCCCTGCTTACTCTATAGAGCTCTGTGTGTAAAAGGATGTTTTCAAAATGAGCTGATGGATGCCCTGCGATCTGATGTTCTCAATGTGGGTAAAACTCATTATTCAGAAACTTGATAAATAGAAATGCAAACTTTTAAAATAACACTAAGGTAAGTCATGGAACTGATTCATCATATGCCATAAATTCCTTTACATATCTTATGGTTAACTTTACATTTTCAATAAGTTTGTTTTCTCCTATTATTTAATATACTATTGAATGTGTCTTGGTAAGTATGGTCAGTTTTTCCAATTACCATATTATCTTAGATTGTTGCTTCTGCTTTTACTTTGTATATCTTCCTCTATTTAGTCCAGATCAATCTGCAAATTTCTCACACCCTAAATTTTGCAACAGAGCTGAGAGGGAAATATAGCTAAGGAAAGAAAGGTTCACAAGTCCTTGAACTGATCTGGGCTCAGCAGGTAAGAGACGTTTGAACTTAGTGTGTTGTATTCAAGTTAGATAGATGAATTTATCTTCTTTTAACTTTAAGGCTTTGGTGCTCATCAAGACTTGTGTATTTACGTGTGTGCTATGTCACTTCAGTAGTGCCCAACTGTGTGACACTATGGACTGTAGCACCACCTCCCAGCTCCTCTGTCCGTAGGATTTCCCAGGCAAAAACTAGAGTGGATTGCCATACTCTTCTCAAGGGGCTCTCCCCAACCCAGGGATCAAACCCAGGACTCTTCTATCTCCTGCATTGGCAGGCAGGTTCTTTACCACTAGTGCTACCTGGGAAGTCAGGTTAAGTCTTCAAATTGAGAAGGAGCCCATGCTAGAGAAGGGGAAACATGGGTCCTGTTTTTACCTAGCTTATCATCCGAGAGTCTTATTGAGAAACTGACTTTGAGATTGCAGATAAATTTTCTTTGTTAGGACATAGTTAAGAATCAGAATTTCCATTAATCTAGAAGGTAGTCAATGTTACAGAGCTGGATTAGTGCTTTCAAGCACATCCTAAAGATGCTCCTGTCCAATGTATTGTCCCATTTACACCTGACATCATTTAATGTTCCAAGGTACCTCTGTTTTCCATGGCTTTTGTCTTGAAGTCCTCTGGTGTTTTTCCTAATAACCACATTACCTACTTCATACTGGTCACTTGCTCAAAAGTATTTGTCAAATGCATGTATGTTCATTTATCACTGGAATATTAGAGCTTATTGTGTCCTTCATTATCTAGTACAGGAAGGAAGTCTGTAGGTTGACTAACTTGATATAGTAGGCTAACCCATAGGTTTCAGCTTTGGGGGCACCCAGGTTTGATTCTCTTATTGTTTTGGTTAAGTTGTTCAGTTGTGTCCAACTCTTTGCGATCCCACGGACTATAGCCCACCAGGCTCCTCTGTCCATGGGATTTCCCAGGCAAGAATACTGGAGTGGGTTGCCACTCCCTTCTTCAGCTCTTCTACCTAACTGGAAAAATAAAGTAGCTTATCTGCACCTCAATTTTTTTCACAAGTAAAATGGGCATATTTTCTAAGATATAGAATTTCTGGGTAGAGGAGGTAAAAAACAAACAAACAAACAAACAAACTCTCAGTCAGCTTCCAGGGAGGAAACCTAGTTCAGTTAGTTCAGTTGCTCAGTTGTGTCTGACTCTTTGCGACGCCATGGACTGCAGCACACCAGGCTTCCCTGTCCATCACCAAATCCCAGAGCTTACTCAAACTCATGTCCATTGAGTCGGTGATGCCATTCAACCATCTCATCCTCTGTAATCCCCTTCTCCTCCCACCTTCAATCTTTCCCAGCATCAGGGTCTTTTCCAATGAGTCAGGTTTTTGCATTAGGTGGCCAAAGTATTGAAGTTTCAGCTTCAGCATAAATCCCTCCAATGAATATTCAGGACTGATTTCCTTTAGGATGGACTGGTTGGATCTCCTTGCAATTCAGGGGACTCTCAAGAATCTTCTCCAACACCACAGTTCAAAAGCATCAGTTCTTTGGCTCTCAGCTTTCTGTATAGTCCAACTCTCATGTCCATAATTGACTACTGGAAAAACCATAGCTTTGACTAGACAGACCTTTGTTGGCAAAGTAATGTCTCTGCTTTTGAATATGCTGTCTAGGTTGCTCATAACTTTTCTTCCAAGGAGTAAGTGAAGTGAAGTCACTCAGTCATGTCTTACTCTTTGCGACCTCATGGACTGTAGCCCACCAGGCTCCTTGATCCATGGGATTTTCTAGGCATGAATACTGGAAGAGGTGGCATTTCCTTCTCCAGGGGATCTTCCTGACCCAGGGATTGAACCCGGGTCTCCCGCATTGTAGGCAGACGCTTTACCATCCAAGCTACCAAGGAAGCCCGTAGGAGTAAGCATCTTTTAATTTCATGGCTGCAGTCACCATCTGCAGTGATTTTGGAGCCCAAGACAATAAAGTCTCTCACTGTTTCCACTGTTTCCCCATCTGTTTGCCATGAAGTGATGGGACCGGATGCCATGATCTTAGTTTTCTGAATATTGAATTTTAAGCCAACTTTTTCACTCCCCTCTTTTCACTTTCATCAAGAAGCTCTTTAGTTCCTCTTTGCTTTCTGCCATAAGTGTGGTGCCATCTGCATATCTGAGGTTATTGGTACTTCTCCAACCTATCTTGTTTTTTTTGTTTTGCATACAAGTTTAGAATGTTTTAGTTTCTGAAAGACCTGGGGTATTTTATATCCATGGTATTCTCAGTTCTGCTCTTCTCAGTTTTTTTTTTTTAATTAATTTATTTTTGACTGCACTGGGTCTTTGTTGTTGCACATAGGTTTTCTCTAGTTGCAGTGAGTGGGGGCTAATTTCTAGCTGTGGCACGAGGGATTCTCACTGTGGTGGTTTCTTTTCTTGCAGAAAATGAGTTTTAGGGTATGCAGGCTTCAGTAGTTGTGGCACTATGGCTCTGTCTAGAGGGCAGGCTCAGTAGTCATGGCCTTCGGGCTTACTTGTCCTGTGGTATGTGGAATCTGCCCAGACCGGGGATCAAACCTTTGTCCTCTGTGTTGGCAGGTGATTCTTTTTTAAAATTATTTTTTATTGAAGGACAATTGCTTTACACAATTTTGTTGTTTTCTGTTAAACATCAACATGAATCAGCCATAGGCACACTTATATCCCCCCACTTTTGAAATTCCTTCCGTCTCCCTCCCCATCCCACCCCTCTAGATTGATACAGAGCCCCTGTTTGAGTTTCCTGAGCCACACAGCAAATTCCCGATGGCTATCTATTTTACAAATGGTAATGTAAGTTTCCATGTTACTCTTCCCATACATCTCACCCTCTCCTCCCCTCTCCCCATGTCCATGAGTCTATTCTCTATGTCTGTTTCTCTACTGCTGCCCTGTAAATAAATTCTTCAGTACCATTTTTCTAGATTCCATATATATGCATTAGAATATGGTATTTAGCTTTCTCTTGCTGATTCATTCACTCTGTATAATAGGTTCTAGGTTCATCCACCTCATTAGAACTGACTCAAGTGGGTTCCTTTTTATGGCTGAGTAATATTCCATTGTGTATATGTACTGCAACTTCTTTATCCATTCATCTGTTGATGTACATCTAGGTTGCTTCCGTATTCTATTTTAAATAGTGCTGCAATGAACATTGGGATACATGTGTCTTTTTCAATTTTGGTTTCCTCAGGGTATATGCCTGCTGCTGCTGCTGCTAAGTTGCTTCAGTTGTGTCCAACTCTGTGCGACCCCATAGACGGCAGCCCACCAGGCTCCCCCGTCCCTGGGATTCTCCAGGCAAGAACACTGGAGTGGGTTGCCATTTCCTTCTCCAATGCATGCAAGTGAAGTCGCTCAGTCATGCCCGACTCTTAGCGACCCCATGGACTGCAGCCTACCAGGCTCCTTCGTCCATGGGATTTTCCAGGCAAGAGTGCTGGAGTGGGGTGCCATTGCCTTCTCCACAGGATATATGCCTAGGGTGGAGATTTCTGGGTCATATGGTGGTTTTATTCCTAGTTTTAAAGGAATCGCCATACCGTCTTCCATAGTGGCTGTATCAATTTACACTCCCACCAGCAGTGCAAGAGTGTTCCCTTTTCTCCACACCTTCTCCAGCATTTATTGTTTGTAGGCTTTTTGATGATGGCCATTCTGACTGGTGTGAGGTGATATCTCATTGTAGTTTTTATTGCATTTCTCTAATAATGAACGATGTTGAGCATCTTTCCATGTGTTTGTGATCCGTCTGTATGTCTTCTTTGGAGAAATGTCAGTTTAGGTCTTTTTCCCACTTTTTGATTTAGTTGTTTGTTTTTCTGGTATTGAGTTGTATGAGCTGCTTGTATATTTTGGAAATTAATCCTTTGTCAGTTGTTTAATTTGCTATTATTTTCTCTAATTCTGAGGGTTGTCTTTTCACCTTGCTTATAGTTTCCTTTTCTGTGCAAAAGCTTTTAAGTTTAATCAGGTCCCACTTGCTTACTTTTTTTTTTATTTCTGTTACTCTAGGAGGTGGGTCATAGAGGATTTATGTCATCAAATGTTCTGCCTATGTTTTCCTCTAAGAGTTTTATGTTTTCTGGTCTTACATTTAGGTCTTTAATCCATTTTTGAGTTTATCTTTGTGTATGGTGTTAGGAAGGGTTCTTATTTCATTCTTTTACATGTAGCTGTCCAGTTTTCCTACCACTGTTTATTGAAGAGACTGTTTTTGCCCCATTGTATATATCTTTACCTCTTTTGTCAAAGATGAGGTAACCATAGGTGCATGGGTTTATTTCTGGGCTCTCTATCTTGTTTCCTTGGTCTGTATTTCTGTTTCTGTGCCAGTACTGTACTATCTTGATGACTGTAGCTTTGTAGTATAATCTGAAGTCAGAAAGATTGATTCTTCTAGCTCCATTCTTCATTCTCAAGATTGCTTTGACTATTTGGGGTCTTTTGTGTTTCTATATGAATTGCAAAATTTTTTGTTCTAGTTCAGTGAGAAATGCCATTGGTAATTTGATAGGGATCAAATTCAATTTGTAGACTACGTTTGGTAGTACAGTCATTTTCACAATACTGATCCTTCCTACCCAGGAACATGCAATATGTCTCCTTCTATTTATGCCATCTTTTATTTCTTTCATTAGTGTCTTATAATTTTCTGTGTAAAGCTTTTTATCTCCTTAGGTACGTTTATTCCCAGATATTTAATTTTTTTTGTTGCAATGGTGAATGGGATTGATTGCTTAATTTCTTTTTCTGATTTTTTCATTGTTAGTTTATAGAAAGGCCAATGATTTCTGTGTATTGATTTCGTATCCTGCAACTTTGCTTAATTCACTGATTAGCTCTAGTAATTTTCTGATATTATCCTTAGGGTTAGATATGTACAGTATCATGTTATCCAAAAACAGTGAGAGATTTACTTCTTTTCTGATCTGGATTCCTTTTCTTTCTTTTTCTTCTCTGATTGCTGCAGCTAGGATGTCCAGACCTATGTTGAATAATAGTGGTGAAAGTGGACACCCTTATCTTATTCCTGATCTTAGGGTGAATGCTTTCAGTTTTTCACCATTGAGAATAATATTTTCTGTAGGCTTATCATATATGGCCTTTACTATGTTAAGGTAGGTTCCTTCTATGCCCATTTTTTGAAAAGTTTTAATTCTGAAAGATGGGAATACCAGACCACTTGACCTGCCTCTTGAGAAACCTTTATGGGTCAGGAAGCAACAGTTAGAACTGGACATAAAACAACAGACTAGTTCCAAATAGGAAAAGGAGTATGTCAAGGCTGTATATTGTCACCCTACTTATTGAACTTATATGCAGAGTACATCATGAGAAATGCTGGGCTGGAAGGAGCACAAGCTGGAATCAAGATTGCCGGAGAAATATCAATAACCTCAGATATGCAGATGACACCACCCTTATGGCAGAAAGTGAAGAAGAACTAAAGAGCTTCTTTTGAAAGTGAAAAAGGAGAGTGAAAAAGTTGGCTTAAAGCTTAACATTCAGAAAACTAAGATCATGGCATCTGGTCCCATCACTACATGGACAATAGATGGGGAAACAATGGAAACAGTGTCAGACTTTATTTTTCTGGGCTCCAAAATCACTGCAGATGGTGATTGCAGCCACAAAATTAAAAGATGCTTACTTCTTGGAAGGAAAGTTATGACCAACCTAGACAGCATATTCAAAAGCAGAGACATTACTTTGCCAACAAAGGTCCATCTTGTCAAAGCTATGGTTTTTCCAATGGTCATGTATGTATGTGAGAGTTGGACTATAAAGAAAGCTGAGAGCCGAAGAATTGATGCTTTTGAACTGTGGTGTTGGAGAATACTCTTGAGAGTCCCTGGGACTGCAAGGAGATCCAACCAGTCCATCCTAAAGAGATCAGTCCTGGATGTTCATTGGAAGGACTGATGTTGAAGCTGAAACTCCAGTACTTTGGCCAACTGATGCGAAGTGCTGAAAAGACTCATTTTCCAATGACCCTGATTCTGGGCAAGATTGAGGGTGGGAGGAGAAGGGGATGACAGAGGATGAGATGGTTGGATGGCATCACCAACTCAATGGACATGGGTTTGGGTGGACTCTGGGAGTTGGTGATGGACAGGGAGGCCTAGCATGCTGCGGTTCATGGGGTTGCAAAGAGTCGGACACAACTGAGCGACTGAACTGACTGACTCACTAGTCTTGACAATATCAATGAGATCCATCTCATCTAATGTATCATTTAAGGCTTGTGCTTCCTTATTAATTTTATGTTTTGATGATCTGTCCATTGGTGTGAGTGGGGTGTTAAAGACTCCTATATTACTGTGTTCCTGTCAGTTTCTCCTTTTATGTCTGTTAGTGTTTGTCTTATATATTGAAGTGCTCCTATGCTGGGTGCATAGATATTTAAAATGTTATGTCTTTCTCTTGGATTTATCCCTTGATCATTATGTAGTGCCCTTCCTTATCTCTTGTAATCATATTTATTTTAATGTCTATTTTGTCTGATATGAGGATTGCTACTCCAGCTTTCTTTTGCTTCCGATTTGCATGGAATATGTTTTTCCATTCTCTCACTTTCAGTCTATATATGTCTTGAGGTGTGAAGTGGGTTTCCTGTAGACAGCATATATCTGGGTCTTGTTTTTGTATCCATTCAGCCAGTCTTTGTCTTTTGGTAGGAGCATGTAATTCATTTACATTTAAAGAAACTATTGAGATATATGTTCCTATTGCCATTTTCTTAACTGTTTGGGGTTGATTTTGTAGGTCTTTTTGCTTCTCTTGTATTTCTTGACTAAATAAGCCCCTTTAACATTTGTTGTAAAGCTACTTTGTTGGTACAGAATTCTTTTAACCTTTGCTTGTCCGAAAACCTTTTTATTTCTCCATCAATTTTGAATGAGATCCTTGCCAGGTACAGTAATCTTGGTTGTAGATTTTTCCCTTTCAGTACTTTAAATATAAACTGCCATTCCCTTCTGGCCTGCAGCGTTTCTGCTGAAAGATCAGCTGTTAAGTGTATGGGTTTTCCCTGGTATGTTACTTGTTGCTTCTCCCTTGCTGCTTTTAATATACTTTTTTGTGTTTAGTCTTTGTTAGTTTGATTAGTATGTGTCTTGGTGTGTTTTTTCTTGGGTTTATCCTGTAGTGGACTCTTTGTGCCTCTTTGGATATGCAAAGTTAAATAGAGTCGATAAAGTAGATTTATAAACATTAAAGATTAACTGCAAGGGGAAAAGAACAGTAGGAAAAGCAAACTAAGGAATAAATGTAGAAAAAATAATAATACATTTAAAATTTAAAAATTAAAACTAAAAAAAAATGAAAAGAAAAAAAAAGAGGAAAACTTTGCAGAATGGCAAAAGCCCAACATGGAGGCAGAGGTTTATGACAATTAAAAATGTGACTGACTAATAAAAAAGCTCAAAAGCTTAATTGGATTTCTTAGTGCCAATAAAATCAACACCTACAACAGAGGGGGAAAAAGGTGGGGGGGAAGCAAAAAATATCCAAAAAAATCTACAGAACAAGTCAAAACATAAGAATAATAAATATTTTTCTTGAGTCACTGCTGTCAGAGTCCTTTCCCTCGCTGGAAGTTACAGTCTACCTTGTGAAGTCGCTCAGTCGTGCCCGACTCTTTGGACCCCATGGACCTATCAGGCTCCTCTGTCCATGGGATTTTCCAGGCAAGAGTGCTGGAGTGGATTGCCATTTCCTTCTCTAGGGGATCTTCCCAACCCAGGAATAGAACCTGGGTCTCCCGCATTGCAGGCAGATGCTTTTGCCATCTGAGCCACCTTACTTCCCTAGAAAGGCCTCCAGCAGTGTGCTGATCTCTCGTCCTGCTGTGGGTGCAGCTCAGATTCTAATCTGGTCCCACTTCTGTGTGTTCTTGCCTCCAGTGTCCAAGGCTAGAGTGTTTTCTTTTATGGGTGCTCTCACTGGCCTTTTATATATTCCATCAATACAGAGTCTGCTTAATTGATCATGTGGATTTAATCTGTAGCTTGTATAGCTGGTAGGAAGGTTTTAGGTCTTCTTCCTTAGCCACACTGCCCCTGGGTTTCAATTGTGGTTTTATTCCACCTTTGCATGTGGGTCGTCCCACTGGGGTTTGCTCCTGAGGCTGCCCTGGAGGACTTGGGTTTGCCCCTGTGAGGGCCAGGTGTGGAGCTGGGGCAGCTGCTAGGGTCACAGGGGTTCTGACTGCACCAGGTATTCAGGGGAGTTGGCAGCTAGGGCAGCAGGAAATATAGTGCTCTAGAAGGGTATGGCAACAAGTATTGGCCAATACACTCCAGTATTCTTGCCTGAAGAACCCATTCCCTGACAGAGAAGCCTGGTAGGCCACAGTCTACAGGGTCACAAAGAGCTAGACACACCTGAAGTGACCCTGGGAACATAGACGCAAGTCTTCTTTTTTGCCTGTGGCAGCTCTGCCCCAGTCAGAGTTGATTGTGAAGATGGCACAGCTGCTTGGCTTGCGGGGACCCTGGCAGTGCCAATTGTGCAGGGACACAGACTGCCTCTGCTGCAGGAGTTATGGTCCTATCAGAGTCTTTTTTTGAACCTCGTGTAGCTGTCGATAAGGCCTCTTTGGCCAGTCTTTCTCCATAGCTCAGCCTGTTCAGGCACTTAGAGGCTCCCTTACCTGGGGTCCTTCTCTGTTTTTCAGTGCATCAGGCACATAGAGGGGCCCCCCTGGATGGGGTCCTACTCTGTAGATGGTCCTACTCTGTAGTGTTAGGCACTTAAAGAGGCATCCTGGGTGGGGTCCTACCCTGTAGTTCAGTGCATCAGGCCTTTGATGGGCCAGTCTCTCTGTTGTTCAACTGCTGATGCTGGCATGCGAGGAGAGCGAGGCTATGGTGATGGCTCCACCCCCTGTGCATGACTCAGCAGTATCGCCTTGCTTCCATGGCTGTCTGGCTT
This sequence comes from Budorcas taxicolor, assembly GCF_023091745.1. Classification (NCBI taxonomy): domain Eukaryota; kingdom Metazoa; phylum Chordata; class Mammalia; order Artiodactyla; family Bovidae; genus Budorcas; species Budorcas taxicolor. The sequence continues at coordinate 18,707,634 of NC_068913.1, forward strand.
TCCTCCACTGGCATTTCCCACCACAATCTACTTTCTCACATCCCCTCAATCCATCTCTCCACATCAACAACAGCCCTGGCTCTGAGATTGCTCCACAATCCCTAAACTCCAGCTCCCAGCCACCATGCCTTCCAGGAGACCAGGGGTCTGTATGGCTGCGGCAAGAACTGTTTGATTCTCATTCCATTTAGATCAGCTGTTTCACTCTCAACCTTAAATGTTTCTCCTCTGACTCAGACAGTTTCCCTAATGTGGGGATTGGACCCCTGCTTCATTTCCCCCACTCACTGAGGACAGGTCCAGTCCTACTAACACTCCTTGTGTGGTTCTATATATTTTTTCCCACTGGTCAGGTACACCTGTCTGCTCTCTGTTGGTATTCTGCTTGCACTTCTGTATCTCAGGGTGTATTCCTGATGTATTCATGGATAGAGTAGTACTCCACATTCCCCTAATCCTCTGCCATCTTGTTCTCTATCCCAGCAGTCTTGATTCCAGCTTGTGCTTCATCTAGCTCGGCATTTTGCATGATGTACTCTGCATATAAGTTAAATAAGCAGGGTGATAACATGCAGCCTTGATGTACTCCTTTCTCAATTTGGAACCATTCTGTTGTTCCATGTCCAGTTCCAGCTGTTGCTTCCTGACCTGCATACAGATTTCTCATAAGGCAGGTAAAGGGGTCTGGTATTCCCATATCTTTAAAAATTTTCCACAGTTTATTGTAATCTACATAGTCAAAGGCTTTGGCATAGTCAGTAAAGCAGAAATAGATGTTTTTCTGAAACTTTCTTGCTTTTTCAGTGATCCAATGGATGTCGGCAATTTGATCTCTGGTTCCTCTGGCTTTTCTAAATCTAGCTTGGACATCTGGAAGTTCATGGTTCATGTACTGTTGAAGCTTGGCTTGGAGAATTTGAGCATTCTTTTGCTAGCATATAAGATGAGTGCGATTGTGTGGTAGTTTGAAAACTGTTTGGCATTGCCTTTCTTTGAGATTGGAATGAAAACTGACATTTTGGAGTCCCTTGGCCGCTGCTGAGTTTTCCAAATTTGCTGGCATATTGAGTGCAGCAGTTTCACACCATCATCTTTCAGGATTTGAAATAGCTCAACTGGAATTCTGTCACCTCCACTAGCTTTGTTTGTAGTGATGCTGCCTAAGGCCTACTTGACTTTGTATTCCAGGATGTCTGGTTCTAGGTGAGTGATCACACCATTGTGATTATCTGGGTCGTGAAGCTCTTTTTTTTATAGTTCTTCTGTATTTTCTTGCCACCTCTTCTTAATATCTTCTGCTTCTGTTAGGTCCATACCATTTCTGTCCTTTATTGAGCCCGTCTTTGCACGAAATGTTCCCTTGGTATCTCTAATTTTCTTGAAGAGATCACTAGTCTTTCCCATTCTATTATTTTCTTCTATTTCTCTGCACTGATCACTGAGGAAGGCTTTTTTATCTCTCCTTGCTTTTCTTTGGAACTCTGCATTCAGATGAATATATCTTTCCTTTTCTCCTTTGCCTTTAGCTTCTCTTCTTTTCTCAGCTATTTGTAAGGCCTTCTCAGACAACCATTTCGCCTTTTTGAATTTCTTTTTCTTGGGAACGATCTTGATCACTGCCTCTTGCACAATGTCACAAACCTCCGTCCATAGTTCTTTAGGCACTCTATCAGATCTAATCCCCTGAATCTATTTGTCACTTCCAGTGTATAATCTTAAGCAATTTGATTTAGGTTATGCCTGAATGGTGTAGTGGTTTTCCCTACTTTCTTCAATTTCAGTCTGAATTTGGCAATAGGGAGTTCATGATCTGAGCCACGGTCAGCTCCCAGTCTTGTTTTTGCTGACTGTATAGAGCTTCTCCATTTTTGGCTGCAAAGAATATCTGTCCATCTTTGGCTCCATCTTTGCAGCCAAAGATAGGCAGAGGGCAACATAGGGAATGCTCAAATGGGAAATTGAAGGGAGAAGGTAGCCTACAAAGGTATGGCCAAAGTTGAAGGACATCTACAAGGGATTATGAAGCACTGTAGGGCGAGGAACAGAAATACCGCCTGGGCTAGATCTGAAGAAGCAATTGGAGTGAATGATTTACAGATGCTAAAAATAGTGCTGTCCTTTTAGGAAAGCCCCTTCTGGAGCTGTGGCCTTTGGTGGAGAGACCATACCAGTTAGACCACAGCCAGGCAGGTAGTGAGATCAGGGAATCAATATCCTGACTAATTCTCTTTATTCCCACCCTCCCATTTTCTGCTAGTTCCTGAGTGGCCAGATTCACTCAGAAGGAACACAATAGTACAGCTGATACAGATGAGCAACTGTGGAATGGAGAAGGAGGGATGGGGAGAAAAATCTCTCTTTCTGTCAATCTGTGGATCCAAGATGAGCATACTGCTCACTACTGAACACACAGGATAACCATATAACTTGTTATCTAAATTGCAACATTTTTGAGAATGAAAGGGAATGCTATGAGTAGTAATTGCACAGGGACAGAAGGCATAAAATAGAGCTGTGCTGGACGAATCAGGACTTACTGTCACCTTACTAACAGAGCATGATAAGGGCAGATAAATGTGAATTTCCTTCCCTTTCTTCACCACGTTTTTCAGATTTTCTCCTCTTGTAATAGAGTAGTGGGGATATTTTGAGAAAGAAGATTGGGTTATTTTAATAAAGCAATTTAGACTCATCTCCCCATGGCAGCCTTTTCAAAGTTGGTAATTATTATTGAGTCCTTTGCTAATGTCTGCTGGAAGAATGTGAAGATATAGGTTGTGCTTTAAACCTGAGACCTGATTATCTTGTTTAGTAGGCTCTTTCTGCTTAGAAACCTTGCTTGAAGACAGTGGAGGCAAGAGAGAGTCTGTTATTCAATAAATGAAAAATACATACTATGCACAGGGGAATTTGGTGAGCTATTTATTCTTCTCTGGCCATAGTGTTCTTATTTATATCTTAAAACCAATTGCGACACACATTGGATCCTTTGATTTGGAGGACACCTGTGATTAATATATTCACTCTTGGTAAATGTGATTGACCAGGTGTGGTGTTCAATGTCATTATATATAACAAAGACTAAGACAAGGGATACTAACAAATGCAGGCAATTATAGAGATCAACAAGCATTTCATCACATGTTGATAGGTACATTGAAGTTTCAAAGATAAAAATAATTTCAGTTAAGCCAAGAAACATCAGTATGATCAAATGTTATGGAGGGTATTTGAACAAAGCAAGCTCTAATTGTGAAAATTGTGTGTGGTTTACCTTCTACACAAGCTTTTGCTGGAATTTTGAACTACTTACTTGGGAAATAAATAACCTTGGTTATTTCTGCTTTTCAGTATTTCAGCTTGTGTATTTATGTTTTGACCACCCTGTCTGTCACAGTTCTGTCAACATCGGTAACCTGACGCTTTCCTTTGAGGTTCCCTGAGATCAAGGACAGTGTGGGCTTGAACTCACCTGTGGTGCCCTTGCTCTTGGCTTACTGACTTCCTCGAAACCATTACCTTTGCTCAGCTTACATGAGTCTCTGCTCATAGGCTCTTGCCCTGCACCTTTGCCATCCATCGAGATTTGAATAAGGTGTCCTCAAGGAGTGACTTACTCTTTTCCTTCAGAGACTTCTTTTTAGTTAACAATTAGGAGAGTCACTTAACTGTGACTCTAATTGGTTGGGGTGACATATGGCTCACTTAGCCCTCATGTTTTGACAACCCTATTGGAAGATAGATATATTCTTCAAGGAAAATGCTTACTAACTTTCCAGTGAAATTTTTGACATTAAACGTCTTATTAGTAAGAAAGCATTTAACCAGGTCATTCCACCTGTTCTGTGCCTCAATGAAGTCTTAACTCTCCAGAGTTCAGACTAACTGTGCATTGTATGATGTTGTTTATCTGGAGAAGCTGCAGACTTCCAGATTTAGGGTTTTGTGTCCTTTGATAGCATGCTATTGATAAGAATGCAAGGAGATCAAAGCAGTCAATACTAAAGGGAGTCAGTCTTGAATATTCACTGGAAGGACTGATGCTGAAGCTGAAGCTCCAATACTTTGGCCATCTGATAGGAGGAACTGACTCACTGGAAAAGACCCTGATGCTGGGAAAGGCTGAAGGCAGGAATAAAAGGGGGTGACAGAGGATGAGATGGTTGGGTTGTATCACTGACTCGATAGACATAAATTAGAGAAAACTCCGGGAGTTGGTGATGCACAGTGAAGCCTGGCATGCTGCCGTCCATGTGGTCGCAAAGAGTCGGATACAACTGAGTAACTAAACTGACTGATTGATCAATAAGAAAGCCTCTTAAACCAAGGTTGGTCACAGTTCCAATTAAGGGTTAAGCCTTCTTAAAAGTAGAGTCAAGCCCTCACTAGATTTTTGTAATGTATCCATGCAAGAGCTTGTACTTCTGTTGAGTTCTTTCCTGGAGCTATTTGGATTCACCTTCATGGTGGCTCAGCGGTAGAGAAGCCAGCTGCAGTGCCAGAGCTGCAGGAGGCCTGGGTTCAATCCATGGGGAAGGAAGAACCCCCTCCCCCGCCCCCTGCCGGAGGTAACCCCCTGGAGAAAACCCACTTCAGTATTCTTGCCTGGAGAATCCCATGGACAGAGAAGCCCGGTGGGCTACAGTCCTTAGGGTTGCAAAGAGTTGGACATGACTGAAATGACTTATGCACTCACCACAAAAAAAAAGAATCAAGGTATTTATATAGCTAACATTGGCAAACAGTTTTAAGGACTCATGTGTAATTATAAGAAACTATTTTTGTTACCAAATATGTTTTTAAGTTCATAGCTTTTCCATGATCCAGTTCAGTTCAGTCGCTCAGTCGTGTCTGACTCTTTGTGACCCCATGAATCGCAGCATGCCAGGCCTCCCTGTGCATCACCATATCCCGGAGTTCACTCAGACTCACGTCCATCGAGTTGGTGATGCCATCCAGCCATCTCATCCTCTGTCGTCCCCTTCTCCTCCTGCCCCCAATCCCTCCCAGCATCAGAGTCTTTTCCAATGAGTCAACTCTTCGCGTGAGGTGGCCAAAGTACTGGTGCTTCAGCTTTAGCATCTTTCCCTCCAAAGAAATCCCAGGGCTGATCTCCTTCAGAATGGACTGGTTGGATCTTCTTGCAGTCCAAGGGACCCTCAAGAGTCTTCTCCAACACCACAGTTCAAAAGCATCAATTCTTCAGCGCTCAGCCTTCTTCACAGTCCAACTCTCACATCCATACATGACCACAGGAAAAACCATAGCCTTGACTAGATGGACCTTAGTCGGCAAAGTAATGTCTCTGCTTTTGAATATGCTATCTAGGTTGGTCATAACTTTTCTTCCAAGGAGTAAGCATCTTTTAATTTCATGGCTGCAGTCACCATCTGCAGTGATTTTGGAGCCCCCAAAAATAAAGTCTGACACTGTTTCCACTGTTTCCCCATCTATTTCCCATGAAGTGATAAGACCAAATGCCATGATCTTAGTGTTCTGAATGTTGAGTTTTAAGCCAACTTTTTCACTCTCCTTTTTCACTTTCAAAAGAAGCTCTTTAGTTCTTCTTCACTTTCTGCCATGAGTGTGGTGTCAACTGCATGTCTGAAGTTATTGATATTTCTCCTGGCAATCTTGATTCCAGCTTGTGCTTCATCGAGCCCAGCATTTCTCATGATGTACTCTGCATATAAGTTAAATAAGTAGGGTGACAATATACAGCCTTGATATACTCCTTTTCCTATTTGGAACCAGTTTGTTGCTCCATGTCTAGTTCTAACTGTTGCTTCTTGACCTGCATACATATTTCTTGCAAGAGGCAGGTCAGGTGGTCTGGTATTTCATCTCTTTCAGAATTTTCCACAGTTTATTGTGATCCGCACAGTCAAAGGCTGTGGCATAATCAGTAAATCAGAAATGTTTTTCTGGAACTCTCTTGCTTTTTTGATGATCCAGCGGATGTTGGCAATTTGATCTCTGGTTCCTCTGCCTTTTCTAAAACCAGCTTGAAAATCAGGAAGTTCACGGTTCATGTATTGCTGAAGCCTGGCTTGGAGAATTTTAAGCATCACTCTACTAGCGTGTGAGATAAGCGCAGTTGTGTGGTGCTTTGAGCATTCTTTGGCATTGTCTTTCTTTGGGATCGGAATGAAAACTGACCTTTTTCAGTCCTGTGGCCACTGCTGAGTTTTCCAAATTTGTTGGCATAGACTGTAATCCAAGTCTATGTCCTGACCAGTAATGCTGATGAAGCTGAAGTTGAATGGTTTTATGAAGGCCTACAAGACCTTCTAGAACTCACACCCAAAAAAGATATCCTTTTCATTACAGGGGACTGGAATGCAAAAGTAGAAAGTTAAGAAATACTGGTAGTAACAAGCAAATTTGGCTTTGGAGTATAGAATGAAGCAGGCAATGGCTAATAGAGAATGCACTGGTCATAGTAAACAGCCTCTTCCTACAACACAAGAGAAGACTCTACATATGGACATCACCAGAAGGTCAATAGTGAAATCAGATTGATTATATTCTTTGTAGACAAAAAAGGAGAAGCTCTATACAGTCAGCAAAAATAAGACCAGGCCCTGACTGTGGCTCAGATCATGAACTCCTTATTGCCAAATTCAGTCTTAAATTGAAGAAAGTAGGGAAACCACTAGACCATTCAGGTATGACGTAAATCATATCCCTTTTGAGTATACAGCAAAAGTGACAAATTGATTCAAGAAATTAGATATGATAGAGTGCCTGAAGAGTTATGGACAGAAGTTCGTGACATTGTACAGGAGGCAGTGATCAAGACCATCCCCAAGAAAAAGATACGCAATAAGCAGCTACAAAACAAGTAAATCAATAAATTTTCAGAGTCTTAGGGTGCTGTGTGATGATCACTATGTTAGGGAATAGTGGAGTGACTCCCCTTTAGGTTAAGGAAGGTCTTTTGGAGGAGGTGACTTTCAAAGCCAAGGTCTGAGTGACACGAGGCACCAGCCAGGCCACCATCTGGGTACATAACTTGTCTGTCAGTGGAAGTAGTGTGTACAAAGGCTCTGGTGCTGGAACCAGCCTGGCCCATTCTAGGTCTTGGAAGAAGGTCAAGGAGGCTGAAGTGGGCCTGGAGAAAAATACTGTAAGATGGTAGGAAGGGCCTGCAAGGTCCTATTGGGGTTTGTAAGTGGGATAAGCAGTTCAGATTTTGTACTAAGTGCTGGAGGATATAACTGGGGGGAATTACATAAGAGAGTGACATGATCTGATAAACAGATTTAAAAGATACTCTGGCTGCTGGGTGAAGAATTAACCATACAAGAGCAAGAGTGAAAGCCTGGAGACTGCTGGTAAGCCATTACACCTCCAGAGAGCAATGGCAGTGGTTTTTACTAGGGGATATATGAGATGACAAGGGTGGAGAAAAGTAGGCAGAATGGGGAAAAGTCTTGCTTTGTGAATATCTGAGTTTCAAATACAGTCTTATATAAATGTAATCATCAATGACTAGCATCAGAGTGTAGTTTGTTTCTTGTTAACAGAACAAGATTGCTTAAGCAAGAACCCAAGAGGAGTTTATAAGTGTCCTTGCTGAACTCTTCTTTCGTTAGTTTTCTTGGCCTTTTGTCTAGAATGTGGCCATGTGCTAAGTCACTTCAGTCATGTCTGTCTCTTTGAGACCCTATGGGCCACAGTCTGCCAGGCTCCTCCGTCCATGGCATTCTCCTGGCATGAATATTGGAGTTGGTTGCCATGCACTCCTCTGGGGGATCTTCCCAGCCCAGGGATCAAACCCAAGTCTCCTACACCGCCTGCATTAGCAGGCAGATTCTTTACTACTAGCGCCACCTGGGAAGTCCTTCTCATATGATACTGTGGGGAAACTCCTTTCAATATACTCATAGTGAGAGAGTGTTTTGTGTTAGCCTGCCTTCCTCCAACTTTCTGTACACAATATAGTTTATAGATTTTCATGTTATTTAGAAAAGGGTGCTGGTAACCTCAAGCCAATTTGAAAGTAGGACGAGTATGGCAGAAAGAGACACTGTGAATAAGTTGATGTGGAGGATGAAATGACCCAGACTGAATGAATTTCATAAGAAAGAAGGGGATGTAAACACACACATATTAGATGATACATGGACTGGAAGTGATGTGAGGGGTACATTACAGAAGGTCCAAATTAGTAAGCTAAGGTTTCTGACAAGCCTGGTTCTGATATCTTGATTAAATATTTAGAATGAAGACTAAGGAAGAGAGTAAAAAAGAGGCAAGAGAGGTATAAGGAGAAGCAAGTTTAAAGTGGAAATGGAGCTTAAGCAAAGCCCACACAAGAAGAGGGGAAGAGATCCACACCCCATTCCTCTCAGAAAAACCCAAGACAAAGCCCAAACAAATGAACAAATAAAACCCCAGTCTCTGAACAAAGTCCAATCAATATTTTGGTAGTAAGAATGTTGACTTAAGAGTCAGGCAGGTCTGAATTTGAATCCAGATTCTATGTTACACAGGAATCCTTGAACGGGTCTGTCTCTGAGCCTCAGTTTCCTATTTATAATATGGAAATATAATGCCATTTATATAATTGTAGTAACTTTGGAGCAGATTTAATGAGCTGGCATCATGTTTGAATACAGGTTCCATCTTTTTCTCTGTGTGTCTTTGGCAAGAGGTTTAGCCCTTTTAAAGTTTTGGTTTCCTTATCTGTAAAATGCTATCTAAAATATCACTACTATACATGTTACAGTTGTTTAAAAACTTGGTCTGAAACAGGCAATCAATAAATGTCATTTTCTTCTGCTATTTAATTTCAACTCTTGTATCATTTGACCACTCCTCCTTCATTCTATAAGATCTTTCTTCCCCCCACAGTGTTCAAGTTGTATTCTACAGGTTTCCATACACAAGTATATGCTTGCCTTAAACTTCTTTCCTCCTATGTGATCTCTCCCTCTGTTTGACATAATTATTAATATTTTTTATTTTACTCTCAGGTTTCCTGGCTTGAATAACAAATTCTGTGCCCATTCCACTCAGGGTCCTTGTTACTCATTCAGTGTGTTATTGGAAACACATATCTTTGGAAAACAGTGTTCTGTGATGGAAGGTTCAAGTCAGGATTACTTTTGCAAAAGTGATTTTCTGAAAAAAAAGTAGTGTCTTATTAACCAAGCAGACAATGAGTCTGCCCTGATTGATGGGGGGGGCGGGGCACTGATGATAACCTGTCACTCTTGGAACATTCTGAGGCAAACCAAATGCACTCCTGTGGGTATTACCTCAAGCTGCATGTTACAAAAGTGCTTGTGATGTTGGAAAACTTCCAAGGCTCCTTTCTCTCACAAGCATAGACACAGGGTTGTCTCTGCATTTCAGGTACCATGATGTGTGTGTGGGGAGAGGTTGAATTGTCCCTTGCCACCCATGGCAAAGAACCACAGCTTTCTTTGGGAAAGTTTGCTTTCTATGTCCCAACAGAAAAGACAGCAGGGTTGTCCTGGGGGACCTACTGGAATGACATTTTTCTGGCATGATGGTTACATTTCTCAACCTGTCCATTTGGTGGAGGAAAAACTCTTTTAAACTTTTAATCTGTACCTTGCCCTAGCATCATATTAGATGGGAGAAACCACACAACTTTGAATCTTGAACATTTCATTTCTGCGTATACAGATTATCATAACACTTACCTGTTGTCTTCATAGAATGATATTTGATTCATAATTCAATTGATTAGTATATAGTCTTGCAGGAAGTGAGTGGAAGAATTAATAATGCTATAATTAACAAATGCCAGGCAATTTTAAACATTCATCTCACTCCTCTTCCTTCTCCACTATATGACTAAAAACTCATGTAAAGCGGTCATGCAAAATACCTCTGCCTTCACGTAGCTTGCTAACTTCTCAGAGATGTCCACATGAAAAAAAGTTGAAGAAAATGAGAACTTGATTTTTAAAAAGTGCTAAATTGAGTTGAAAGCAAATGCTTCAAAATAGGATTTGAAATTATTTTGATTATTCAGTCTATCTAGCCAAGAGAATCTCTGAATACATTATTACTTTAAACCCAAATATTAGATAATATAGACTTATAAAAGCATCGGCTATAATTTTAGATGTCTGGCAGAACTAGGGTATCAACTTTTATTAAAACATTTCCTTTAGAAAAAAAGCATGAAATATTCATTGCTAATATAAACCAAACTTCCTTTCATATTAAATCTGGAATTAAAATAGGGTACTTTTAATTTTTGTAATGATAGGTACATTATTCCATAACAAAAATAGCTATAATTTAAGGGCTTGGTGGATGCTAGGTCTGCGATATATACGGTAATCTTCCCAAGCTTCTTAAGAGTTAGGTATTATTATGTTTAAATCACAGGCAAGACTAGTAATTTGGTCAAAGTCACACAGTTAGTTATTGACAGTTTTCAATGCCAGGCAGGTCTTGCTGTTACATCCACTGTTATACAGAATGTAATTTGTTTACCGGGATGATCATTATTATATTTTCCTCCCAGATTTCATCAGTACTTTAGTGGAAGTCACAATTTACTGCTGACCTAATGCTTGTCAAACATCTTTTTATCCCTTTCTTAGCAGATTGTCATCATCGGACTTTACTGCTTGGCTATTTCTATCACCCCTACTTCTTAGTTTCCTGAAGGTTAGGTAGATATGAGACTATTTTGCCTTTCCTTGTTGAGGAATTTTGGATGTCTCTTGGTCCTGGTCTTCCACCTTGACCTCTAATACACTAAGTATTTGGTGCCATAGTTAAAGTTTACTGCCGCTAACAGGAACTAGCAGCACTCCAAGCTGTTCTATTAAAAAAGAAATTTACAAATGTTTTGATTCAGAATATTCAAAATTACACAACCAATAGGAAACTTTGCTTATTTCTATGGTATTATTTTTAAATATAACTTTAAACATGGGCTTCCCAATGGTTGACCTTACTTAATGTTCATAAAGTAATTCCTCGGCTTCCTTGATGGCTCAGTGGTAAAGAATCTGCCTGTAATGCAGGAGGAGCAGGTTCCATCCTTGGATTGGGTAGATCCCCTGGAGGGGGAAATGGCTACTCCAGCATTCTTGCCTGGAAAATCCCAAGGACAGAGAGCCTGGGGGGGCTACAGTCCATGGGGTCGCAAAAGAGTCAGACGTGATTTAGTGACTAAATAACAACAACTCCTTAGAACAGAAGAATGTCACTTTATACTGGGAGATTTGGAGGCAGAGTCTGAAGCAACTGCTAAAAGTATGAAGTTTCACAGAACTTTATTTTGTATGAAAAGTCCATGTAAATATTATATTCTAATTCATTATATATTTTATCTTTTTATGTAAATACACTGTTTTAAGTACTTTCATGTAAATCTAATGTTTTAGGAAGATACGCCATATTTTTTCCTGGAGCTTGAGCAAACTATCTCATGTTTCCTGGTGATGCACATAGTCTAGATTTAAAACAGTAAAGTTAAAGAATTTTCTCCAGGAAACACTGTGCCACTCATTCATTTATTTTTTCAGTGTTCATTCTGAGTAATGAGTACTTAGATGTTGAGAACAGACTTATAGTGAATTTAATCAAAGTTCTGCTTCCATGGATCTTACGTTCAAGGGATAGGCATTAATAAATGACAAAGTAAACAAAAAATACTAATTAATTTTATGATGCAAAGAAAAGAAGGTATTGTGAAGGGGACTAAATGGGGATTTCTTTAGACATGGTAGATGAGGAAAGACTTTTCTGAGTATGTGATATTTTAAACTTACACCTGAATGATACAAAGAAGTGGTTGTTGCTTAGTCACTAAGCTGTGTCCAGTTCTTTTGTGACCCCATGGATTGTAGCACACCAGGCTCCTCTGTCCATGGGATTTCCCAGGCAAGAATCCTGGAGTGGGTTGCCATTTCCTTCTCCAGGGAATTTTCCCAACTCAGGGATCGAATCCCTATCTCCTGCACTGCAGGTGGATTCTTTACCACTGAGCTGCAGAGAAGCCCCAGGGGAAGAAGGAAGCCATGTAATATATGTCATAGTAATTTCCAGCATATAGATGCAGGATACAGCAAAAGTCTTAGGGTGAGAATGAGTATGGCTTGTTCTTTTATCAGAAAGAAGACTGGTTATATAGAAAGTGAGTGGAAGAAAGGTGAACAATGAGCAAAGGGGCCAAATTGTCAAAGCCTTCGTAGACTATGGTGGCCAGAGTTTGGTTTCTATTCTAGATATGAAAGATGTGATTGGATCTCTGACAAATGGTGGAATGACATGATCTGATTTATCCTATTTAAAGATGACTCTGATTGCTGGGGGGAGAAAAGATTATAGAGGGTAAGAATGGAAGCAATGTACCAACTAGATGGCCTGTAAAATAGCTTCCCTCATAGCTCAGTTAGTAAAGAATCCTCCTGCAATGCAGGACACCCCGGTTCAATCCCTGGGTCTGAAACATCTACTGGAGAAGGGATAGACTACCCACTCCAGTATTCTTGTCTTCCCTTGAAGCTCAACTGGTAAAGAATCCACCTGCAATGCAGGAGACCTGGGTTTGATCCCTGGGTTGGGAAGATCCCCTGGACAAGGGAAAGGCTATCCACTCCAGTATTCTAGCCTGGAGAATTCCATGGACTACAGTCCGTGGAGTCACAAAAAGTCAGACATAACTGAGTGACTTTCATGTTCACTTTTTACTTTCAAACAGAAATAGTAGCAGTTGTTATGACAAATATGAGATATGTGTTAGAGTTACAGAGGCAAGGACTGACTCATTGATTAGGTGGACAAACACATTTGGATGAGGGGAAAATTATCAAAGGTTTTAGCCTGAGTAACTGGATGTGCCATTTGGTAAGACAGAGAGGATGATGATTTGAGGAGCAACTGAGCCCATCTTCATTTTGGGGAATCCACCATCCAGGTGAAGCAGTCAAACAGGGTACAGGAGCCAGAGAGACTCAGGTGAGCGTACTTCCCAGGGAGAGAACAGCAAATACAAAATCCCAAGTATGGATAATGTTGATGAGTTTTAGGACCCTCAAGAGAGTCAGTGTGTCTGGAGCATGAAACCAGGGGATACTGGTAAATGAGATCACAGAAGTGGGCTACAGGAAGGATCATTCTGAACCTGAAGATTGTGAAAAAGAGTTTGGATTGCATTCTAAGTATGACAAGAAATCACTGATGGGTTTAGTCCAAGTGACAAAGTCTGATAAACCATTTTTAAAGAATGACTCTCACTGTTATGTGATGAACTGATGGGGAGAGAGTGGTGCAAGAAGCAAAAGTAGAAGTTCCTTTCAGTTCAGTTCAGTCCAGTTCAGTCGCTCAGTCGTGTCCGACTCTTTGCGACCCCATGAGTCGCAGCACGCCAGGCCTCCCTGTCCATCACCAACTCCCGGAGTTCACTCAGACTCACGTCCATCAAGTCGGTGATGCCATCCAGCCATCTCATCCTCTGTCGTCCCCTTCTCCTCCTGCCCCCAATCCCTGCCAGCATCAAAGTCTTTTCCAATGAGTCAACTCTTCACATGAGGTGGCCAAAGTACTGGAGTTTCAGCTTTAGCATCATTCCTTCCAAAGAAATCCCAGGGCTGATCTCCTTCAGAATGGACTGGTTAGATCTCCCTGCAGTCCAAGGGACTCTCAAGAGCCTTCTCCAACACCACAGTTCAAGAGCATCAATTCTTAAAAGAACTCATTAAAAGGTGAGTGGAACCAGGGATGTGAGGTATCTTGCTGTGTGTGAATGAGTTCTGCACAATCACACATTTCCCCCCCACATTTTACATGAACCATGAACATCCTCCTAGAGAGTCACAGAGGTGAAAAACCTGTTTATAATGATATGTATAAACACACATCATTTGTGCATAGTTTTATCCACAATAAATTTTCTAGGAACACAAGTGTTGTGTATACTGAAGGAAACACAGTACTTGTGTGCTGAGCTGTGCTAATAGATGCTCACATTTGGAAAATCAAGTCGTGATGGCAGTGTCACCTATGGTATTTAAGTAGCCACTACCTCACATCTGTATCTGTCCTCATTTAAATTATCTTATTGATGGCTTTATGCAAGTTTAAGTGTCTGATATCGTGTCTTGTGGAGTAGCAGTACCCATATACTTGCATATTGAAATGTATCTTATGGGACACTATACTGATTTTTTGAAAAATAGGTTACAATATTGAAGTCCTTCATTGGAATGACTAATGCAGAAGCTGAAGCTCCAATACTTTGGCCACATGATGCAAAGAAGTGACTCATTGGAAAAGACCCTGATGCTGGGAAAGATTGAAGGCAGGAGGAGAAGGGGATGACAGAGGATGAGATGGTTGGATGGCATCACCCACTCAATGGGCATGAGTTTGAGCAGGCTCCAGGAGATGGTGAAGTTCAGGGAAGCCTGGTGTGCTTCAGTCCATAGAGTTGCAAAGAGTCAGACGTGACTGAGCAACTGAACTCACTGATACTGATCTTTTGAAAAATAGGTTACAATATTGATGAGTTCTACTACAAAGTGATTAAACTATTATTATATAAAGGGAGCCATGTATCTGATATATTGAGACCCATAGATCTAGGTAATAATGAATGACCTAGGAAGCTTAGGTTTCCACTGATGACTGATGTTAGACTAGGTGGAATTAGACCTGATAGTCTCTTGGATTAATGTAATTTGCCCAAGAACACATAGTTAACTAACTACAGCTGCTGATTTTGAATCCAGCGTAGAATGTTTCCAAAGCTCATGTTGACTATATCACACATACCAGAAAGATTTATTTTCAGAAGTTTATTCATTGTACTAACAGTGTCCTGCTTAAATTCTTCGCCCAGTGAAAGTATTTTAAAGCTGTGTTTCTGCTGGTAATAAGATAAAGGTGTTAATTCAGTCAATTTAATGATTAAAATAATTAAATTTGGAGAGTCAGAACAGATACAGTAATTGTTTGTTCCAGTATGTGAAGAACAAATCCTGATTGTAGCTGCTTTTTTCACTTTTAGTTGTTGAGATATTTGTAGAAAAGACTGGGTTTTATCATGATTTTTATTTAAACTTAAAAATATGTTTCTATGTGGTTTTAGTTATTTCCTCTTAGCACAAATTTCTCCCATATTGGTTAGGTAAATGCTTAATGATTGCTACAGATAGAAAACACACATAGATTTTTACTCTAAGATTTTGAAAACTAATACTTGTTTACTAGAATAGCTGCTTAGTTTTTTTAATCCCTGATTTTCCCTTTGTAGAAATTCACCTAATAAAACATTATTTTTAGTGTCAGTGTTTTATCTTATAAAGTACCAACAATACTATTATTCTGTAGAAGAATAATTGAGAAGGATTTAACTAGACAGAAATTTACATGCAAAAAAGTAATTTTTAAAAGTTATGACAGTTTTGTGAACCATAATTCTAGGGACTATCACTAAAACATCTTAGTTTTAATGTTGTAAGAATTTGTAATATTTAAGAAAGATAGTTGCAGCAGAATATATCAACAATATTTTGTTACTACATCAAAGGATTTTTTGATAGGGTTTTGACAATGGGGAAAATACAAGTTAAAAAACTCAAACTAAATGTCTTCTATTTGCATTGGAAATTGACATGGTATTAAAAATTGATTTTTAACATTTCACTTTTATTGTGAGGCAATGCATAGCTCAGATTCATCGCATCATAGGAGATTTCTTAATCTTCACATTGCACCTTGCTCTTCGTGGTGATTTGTGTCTGGCTTTGTCTTATGGATAGAAAGAGAAGATCTACTTACTGTGTTGAAGATATAAAAGAAATTAATTACACTGCCTGTGGTTACTATCTGCACAGAATCAAATTACTTGGTTTAGGAAATATTTCATCTGTTAAAAATCCAATGTGGACCAGAGATAATGCACCTCAACCAAATAAATGGTAAAACCTCAAGATAAATTTACTTTTCATTACTCTGCCTGTGAGAGGCAGGGCACACATGTCCAGAACCTCTCCAGTGAGGCACCTGAGGAACTGTCATCCTTTCTTTACCAAATTGAATTGTAAACTATTCCTGTTTAGGATCGTTCTTCAACGGTTTGAATGTTACTTAACAAGCAAAATGCTGTGGAGTGGTGCTCCGTACTGTCTAAGAAGACTTCTATGACTTCTATTTATCTTTTGCATCAGGATTTGACAGGTAACAAATGAAATTCCTTTTCTAAAATTAAATCTAGCTTCATTTCTATCTTTCACTCATAAAGGGTGAAACATTATTTGTTTCTTGGACAGTTCCTGTACTCTATCATCTTTCATTACTTTTATAAGCTCTGTCATAAAAGCTTTAGTCCTTTGGCCTGGGTTTCTAACTGCCTATTATAGAGATAAGTGTCTGCATTTGATAATATAAAATCCTCAAATATTGCCTTATCTGCAATTAAAAAGTACTTTAAAAGCAGCATTAGGATATGATATTGTCTTTCATTTCTCTATTGTATTTGCCTTCTCATATAGTTTTAGTTCTTTATGACCGTGAAGAACAGTGTTTCTAGAGCACTTTGGACATCATACTTCTCTGAGGTCCAGCCCCGAACCCGTGCCTTCAACACACAGCCTCACCTGGATGTCCCGCAGTGCCTTAAACTTAACTCAGATGCTGTTCCTCCTCCTGCTTCCTCTATTACAGAGGTTGGCAGATTCTGGTCCTTGGGCCAAATCTTTCTTACTGCCTATTGTTGTATGGCCTTTCTGAAAAGTGAGAAGAGTTTTGACATTTTTAAAAGAAAATGAAAATACTATTTCATGACCTGTGAAAATTAGATGAAATTCAAGTATCAATGTCCATAAAATGTTTTTACTGGAGTCCAGCCACACTTATTTATGTATTGCCTATGGCTGCTTTTGCACTGCAATAGCAGAATGAGTGGTTGTAAGGAAGACTGTCTGGTTTTCGAAGGCTTAAAATAGCTTAAGCTACCTGGCTCTTCACAAAAAAAAGTTTGCTGACTTTTGATCTATTTGAATAGAATATTTCACCACTCTCTCAACTCTTAATCTCCCAATATCAAAACCTCTGAATTATCTTCCAGCCTTTCTTCTTATTCAGATGCATATCCTATTGCTGTATGTAAGGAATATCTCCAGACCAGACTCCTTTATTGTGTTTCTACAACTTTAGCACATAAATCCTTACTGTCTGTTTCCTAGACAACTGCAATATTTCTTCTTAACCCCAGTTTCTCTCTAATAAAATTCAAATTCTTGTATTAGTACCAAAGCTATCATGTGAAAATCAATAGATTTTAGATCATTTCACTCCCCTGTTAAAGATGGCATTGGGACCCTGCTTCCCATAGAATGAAGTCCAAGTCCTTAGCATTGCAACAAATCCCTTTATTCACTGGCCCTGACTTTTTCTCCAGTTTCATCTCCCTTGGCTGCCTGTACCCTCCACTCCCACCCTCGCATTTTAAATTCCCACAGCACAGTACTTCTTATTGTCCCCCTGATATGTTGCTGCCTTTCATGACTCTCTGCCTTTGCCATGCAGCTGCCTTTTTCTTTACTCGCCTTTTACTACTTTCTAAACAGCAAGCTTGAATTAAATTTTGGAGATTCAGCTTAAATGTCACATTTAAGAATCCTTTCTTAGATCCTTCAGGTAAAGTTAATTTTTCATCCACTACATCTCATCACTTTTTTGTGTTGTCATCATCTTTGTAGATATCAGAGTTCTTTCTCATTTTTATATGCTAGAACTGAGCATTTCTCATAAAGAGGATAGTAAATATTTACTGAGTAAATAAGTGCTCATGTGCTTTTAGAGAGATTCTTTAATTTAGCAGAGCTAAAATTATAAAATGATTACAGTCAAGTCTGTTAATTCTATCATGTCTGGAATAAATGTCTGAATCTTGTGGATGATTACCCAAAGTCTCAGACATCTCTAACCACTATAGTTCTCATTATTTAGTTTTGTGGTTTCTTAAGATGCAAAGTTATTGAATCAAATGCATCAATTTACCTATTAACAATTTCCTCCCCCCCAAAATTATGACCTCAGTGTAAAAGAGAGCCATTTCTATTCTGAATTTGATATTTAAGCTGGCTTGTGTGTGTGCTAAGTCACTTCAGTTGTGTCCAACACTTTGTGACCTGGTAGACTGTAGCCCACCAGGCTCCTCTGTCCATAGGATTTTCCAGGCAAGAATACTGGAGTGGGTTGCCATGCCCACCTCCAGGGGATCTTCCCAACCCCCGGACTATACCCTTGTCTCCTACGGCTCTTTTACTGCAGGAAGATTCTTTGCCTCTGAATCACTGGGGATGCCTTTAAGTTGGGTTACTAGTTACTTATTTGTTTTTACTATTATTTCTGTAGGCAGTTAAATTTTTCAGATTCAGCTTTCAAGATGATCAGGTTGTACAGAAATAGTTTATGTCTCTGTTTTAGTTATTCGAACAGGCCATTCATTTGAAGAATCAGTTAAGCTCCTCATATCCTATCATTCTCCCCTGGTACTGTCTTTGAATTCACATTACTGTTTGTTAGCATCGCCATAGAAAGCTAGACATGGAGCTTACTGAGCTATTTTACATGTGTGCTGTAAAGACTGGTTAGGTGGGAGAGAATATAAAACCGTCTAAAAGAAGATTTTAAGATTATCTATGAGTTTCATTCATCTATTATTTTCCTGGCTCCATTTAGTATGGATAATAATAGTGAGACAGGCTTATGATTATATAGCACTCTATACTTATTCAAAGTGCTTTCACCTACATTATCCCTCCTGGGAGGAAAGTATTGGTGGTATTGTTACAGTGATTTTTTTCAGGTGAAACTGATGATCAGAAAGTTGAAATTACCTGGTGAAATTCTTTTAGTTTGTAAGCGATGAGGCTGAAACTAAAACCTAGTTCCTAACTCCATGTAAGTTTTCTGTGATTTTGTTTTCTTCATATAAAATACGTACTTGTTATTCAACTGTCACCTCGGCTCTAAAGCTGTACTTCCATACTCTGATTTGTACTCGGGCTTTGCAGAGTTCCCTTATTTACTAGTTGGGTTCTTGGTGGGTTTTGTCAACAGGGAGTATATGGGGGAGACTGGATATTAGTAGGAGAACATTCTGCTTGCTGTGCTTGTCAGCATATACTTAGCAATAGAAGTTGAATAGAGGCTTCTTTTGACCGTTACAGAACCAGTCTCATTTTATGTCTCAGAACTACCAGCACCAGCTAGGCTTGTTCCGTCACTAAGTCATATCTGACTCTTTGCAGCCCCATGAATTACAGCATGCCAGGCTTCCCAATCCTTCACCATCTCCCAGAGTGGCTCAAACTCATGTCCACTGAGTCAGTTATGACATCCAACCATCTCATCCTCTGTCGTCCTCTTATCCTTCTTCCCTCAGTCTTTCCCAGCATCAAGGTCTTTTCCGACGAGTTGGGTTTTCACATCAGGTGGCCAAACTATTGGACCTTCAGCTTCAGCAGCAGTCCTTCCAATGAATATTCAAGGTTGGTTAGCTTTAGAATTGAATGCTTTGATTTCCTTGCTCTCCAAGGGACTCTCAAGAGTGTTCTCCAGCACCACAGTTTGAAAGCATCAATTCTTGGGTGCTCATCCTTCCTTATGGTCGTGTCTCTATTCACCTCTCTGAGTGCCCAGTCCCTCCTCTCAGCTGCTAAGTTCTGATAACCACCATCCCTGCCTTCTATTTCTCTAGTCTTAGAGGTGGTAGTTGCTTTTTATAATTCTTTGTCCATGTTACCTCACTGTTTTCTTTGTGCTTTTTCAGTCCTTCAATACCTATGAACCAATCTGCCATGCTGTTGACTCTTGTTGGAAACACTTGGTTTGGTTTCCCTGAAAAAAATGCTGCATGACAGACATTCCTGTCTCTGCTGGGATGGCAAATCTAAAGTACAATTACAGCCCTAGAAAAACTGCGAATAGTGGCACTATCCAAAACTTGAAATATGCAAGGGTAGTGATTTCCATTATATCCTCATTGAATTCACTTGGTTGAACTTTGAAGAAGATAGATGTCTCTTAGAGAATTGCTGTGGATTTTCTTAAATATAATCAGGCAGTGATTCCAATTGCAGCTGCAGTTCCAGATGTGTGGATTTTTTTTTTTAACTGAAACAAATCAACTCAGCCCCTTGGA
Source organism: Budorcas taxicolor (assembly GCF_023091745.1). Lineage (NCBI taxonomy): Eukaryota > Metazoa > Chordata > Mammalia > Artiodactyla > Bovidae > Budorcas > Budorcas taxicolor. Next base: position 18,727,789 of record NC_068913.1, read on the forward strand.
CCTGGTACAAAGCTATTAATCTGGAAAAAGTTTTTGTCTCTATAATAATTTGGAGAGTTCACCAGCAGTGTGCTTGCTTTTACTTAACAGAATCAACAGTTCATCTTCATAGTCTTGCCTTAGGGTTGTGTCAGCCACTCCTTCTCTGCCTTAATTTAGTCCTCAAAGATTATGGTGGCTCAAAGCTTTGTTGGGCTTCCCAGGTGCTGCTAGTGTTAAAGAAATTGCCTGCCAATATAGGAGACATAAGAGTCTCAGGTTTGATCCCTATATTGGGAAGATCCCCTGGAGAAGGGCATGGCAACCCATTCCAGTATTCTTGCTTGGAGAACCCCACAGACCTCTAGAACAGCCTGGCAGGCTATGGTCCATAGCGTTACAAAGAGTCAGACACAACTAAAGTGACTTAGAACTCATGCACACAAAGCTTGGTTGGTTAATTTGGATTTTGGAGACAGCATATACCACATTTGAACATGCTGTTCCACTACATTTATTGAGTAACTCAAAGCATAATAAGAAAATGCTCTTCAACCAGTAACACAGCTGTTCAAGTTGTTCTTCTGCTTCAGCCTAATGACCCATCAGATCCAATAATATTTGTTGTATCTGAAAATAGAGGCACTTGTAAAACTGACAAACCCTTGGAGGAGAATCATAGTTATGATCTCTGGGATTTAGAGCAAAGCTATGACTATTGCTCCAGATACCTTTTTGAAAAAGAGTTCCTGGAAAGCCTGGGTAGAATTGGAATGCCTGGTCACAGACAATCACGTGATCATGGAGATTTGGCTGCCATCATGAACTTAGCTTTCATTAGCATGTGCAGCAGCAATTTATCATTAGTGGAATAATATGTTTGAGATCAGGTGTTCAGTTCAGTTGCTCAGTCGTGTCTGACTCTTTGAGACCCCATGGACTACAGCATGCCGGGCTTCCCTGTCCATAATCAACTCCCGGAGCTTACTCAAACTCATATCTATTGAGTCAGTGATGCCATCCAACCGTCTCAGCCTCTGTCATGCTCTTCTCCTCCAACTTTCCATCTTGCCCAGCATCAGGGTCTTCTCCAATGAGTCAGTTCTTTGCATCAGAGTTTCAGTTTCAGCATCAGTCCTTCCAATGAACATTCAGGACTGATTTCCTTTAGGTTGGGCTAGTTGGATCTCCTTGCAGTCCAAGAGACTCTCAGGAGTCTTCTCTAACACCACAGTTCAAAAACATCAATTGTTTGGCTTTCTTTATAGTCCAACTCTCACATCCATACACGACTATTGGAAAAACCATAGCTTTGACTAAATGGACCTCTGTTGGCAAAGTAATGTCTCTGCTTTTTAAGATGCTATCTAGGTTGGTCATAACTTTTCTTCCAAGGATCAAGCGTCTTTTAATTTCATGGCTGCAGGCACCATCTGCAGTGATTTTGGAGCCCCCCAAAATAAAGCCTGTCACTGTTTCCATTGTGTCCCCATCTATTTGCCATGAAGTGATGGGACCAGATGCAATGATCTTACTTTTCTGAATATTGAGTTTTAAGTCAACACTTTCACTCTCCTCTTTCACTTTCATCAAGAGGCTCTTTAGTTCTTTGCTTTCTGCCATAAGGGTGGTATCATCTGCATATCTGAGGTTATTGATATTTCTCTCGGCAATCTTGATTCCAGCTTGTGCTTCATCCAGTCCAGTATTTCTCATGATGTACTCTGCATATAAGTTAAATAAGCAAGGTGACATTATACAGCCTTGATATACCCCTTTCCCAATTTGGAACCAGTCTGTTGTTCCATGTCCAGTTCTAACTGTTGCTTCCTGACCTGCATACAGATTCCTGAGGAGGCAGATCAGGTGGTCTGATATCCCCATCTCTTTAAAAATTTTCCACCGTTTGTTGTGATTCCCACTGTCAAAGGCTTTGGCATGATTAATAAAGCAGAAGTAGATGTTTCTCTGGAACTCTCTTGTTTTTTCAGTGATCCAGCAGATGTTGGTAATTTAATTTCTGATTCCTCTGACTTTTCTAAATCCAGCTTGAACATCTGGAAGTTCACGGTTCACGTATTACTGAAGCCTGGCTTGGAGAATTTTGAACATTCCTTTGCTAGCGTGTGAAATGAGTGCCAATTGTCCAGTAGTTTGAGCATTCTTGGCATTGCCTTTCTTTGGGATTGGAATGAAAATAACCTTTTCCAGTCCTGTGGCCATTGCTGAGTTTTCCAAATTTGCTGGCATATTGAGTGCAGCACTTTCACAGCATCATCTTTTAGGATTTGAAATAGCTCAGCTGGAATTCCATTACCTCCACTTTATTCATAGCAATGCTTCCTAAGGCCCACTTGACTTCGCTTTCCAGGATGTCTGGTTCTAGGTCAAAGATCACACCATCATGGTTATTTGGGTGGTGAAGATCTTTTCTGTATAGTTCTTCTGTGTATTCTTGCCACCTCTACTTAATATCTTTTGCTTCTTAGCAGATCCAAAAGGCATCAGCAGGTATTTCAGACTTTTACCACACGTGTTCCTACTGTGATATCTCTCCTCCTCCAATGCATAATCAAGGCTTCATGGGGAGAATAAGTTCATGATCTCATTGGAAGGACTGATGTTGAAGCTGAAACTCCAGTACTTTGGACACCTGATGCAAAGAGCTGACTCATTTGAAAAGACTCTGTTGCTGGGAGGGATTGGGGGCAGGAGGAGAAGGGGATGACAGAGGATGAGATGGTTGGATGGCATCACCGACTCAATGCACATGAGTTTGGGTAAACTCCGGGAGTTGGTGATGGACAGGGAGGCCTGGTGTGCTGCAGTCCATGGGGTCACAAAGAGTCAGACATGACTGAGCGACTGAACTGAACTGAACTGAACTGCTTGGGATGGTCAGAGTGTGAAGATATTTGTGTTCCATGTGAATGATCAGCAAAGGGCACCTACCAGAGAACCAGCTCTGTATAATTATATGGAAGAGATGACCCCTGTTTGACCATCAATTTGCTTCTTTCCTCAGCCACTCTTATTCTTGCTCAGTGGGCCCATGGACAGAGTGGCCATGGCCAAAGAAATAGAGGCTATTCCTAGGTTCAGTAACATGGCCATCCCCTTTCCAAGAGTGGTCCAATTATTGCCAGTCCCGAATGACTGACATGACAACTGTGCAGGCCAGCACTATTCCTCTATATGGTCCTTTACGCATTTGATAGGGAGAAACCTCACCTGGGGGGCAGGTTGATTACATTAGACAGACTGCTTTTAATTGTCTAAAAATTAGTGTTAAGAAGTTTTAATGACTGATTGACTTTGTTAGATTGACTATTACTATTTAAACTAGAAACTTGTGCATATCTTTGACTTCATTTCTTTCTCTCTAGCTCTAAACTCCCCCACCCTGTACTTCTTACAGTTAAAATTATTTGGCCTTAATGCGTTATGCTTTTCCACACCCTTGTACTTTGGGCCAGCTCAGTTTCTCTCTTAGACTTATCCAAAATATTTCCAACTTTCAAAACCCATCTCAAGTATAGTATCACCTCCTTTAATTCCTGGCAGCACTTTTTGTTTGTAGGACTGTATTATAAGTACGTATGCATGTTTTCCTACTAAACTGTGTATTCCATGAGGAGTTGGCAATGCTATCCATTACTGCACAGTATCCTTTGGCCCCAAGTCAATGACTGTTGTGTCAGTGGTTCTCAAGACATATTCAATGATTGAATAAAATATGCCCCTCTTTCCATTTTTTCTATTTTTCTACTATAATGAATCATAATGATGTTGAGGTTCATAGGTCAATTTGCATTATGATAGTAAAGCAGTGTGACATGTGAGAGATTTAGTCAAAAGTCTCTCTGGGATTTGTTAGCTATGTGACCGTGAGAAAGTCATTTGATCTGTCTCAATTTCTTCCTTTCTAAGAGGAGGCTTCTTTAACATTGTAATTCTACTGTTTCATAATTCACTTCAAACAAGAAATAAATTTTTTTATAGAAACAATTAACTTAAAAATTTTGCTTCTTTATTTTTTATTTTCACATAGTTTAGAGTAATTGCTTCAATATTGCAGATAAAAGCTTTTTTTTTCTTTTGAAGATGATCAATGGGTGAAACTTTGCTTGAATAGAAAACATAAATCTTAACATAATTTAATATGCATTCATATATATGAATATGCAAATTGTACATAGAATTAATTTGAAACTGAAAATATTTATAACACTATTACAAAGGATTGAAGTAGGAAATGGAAATCCACTTAGTATTCTTGCTGGGACAATTCCATGGACAGAGGAGCCTGGTGGATTACAGTCGTGAAGAGTTGGATACGACTGAGTGACTGAGCATGCATGCATTACAGAGAATTGATCCTACCTTTTGAATCACTATAGTAACAAAGAACCAAATCAGTCTATCAAGAATTCTTAATTTGTTTCTTCAGAAAAATTGCCCCAGATGAGGTACTTATTGCCTTAATATCATCGATAGTCCCTGTATCCTGGTGGTCCATGATGTCCTTGGCCTTACCTAAAAGTTTACTAGAAATTCAAAATTACAGGCTCGAACTATAGACATTCTGAGTCAGAATCTGCTTTTTAATCAGATCCCTTGATCCGCCATATGGACGTTTAAGTGTGAGAAGCAGGATGTCGCCCAGTGATATCTTATGAGATTCCTTGTAAAGTTACTTTCTCATAAAATAACAATAAAATTATTATTATCAGTATATATAATCAAGAGAGAAAACTGTGCTTCTCCAAAATAAGAGATTTCTGTTAGTTGTTTTTTAATCTATTGAACACTGTGAATTTTGTAGTTGACCCTAGTTTCCTCTCTGTCTTGGCCACATCTTATAGCCCATGTTACATCTGTTGACTACCATATGGTGGTCTCTTTGCAAGTACCTTTTTGCCTTTTTTCTTGTTCACTTGCCTATTATCCACAGTTTTTCCTTGCCTAGATACCTTCAGTTAAAAGACAAGTCATGTGATGTATTGGGTGCTTCAGATACTTTGTGGAATGAAGTGAAGTATAAAGAAATAAAACCAACACAAACAGCCTAAATATTTCCAGGGTTTGCTATATGATTTAAGCATTGCAAACCTAGACACTTCCCTCTTCACCACCTACCCTTCTGAACATCATAATTAATGTTCAGTATGAAGATCCCAAGATACTCTGGGGGGTACAGTTATCAGAGAAGTATTAATTATACTCAGCATACTATACTGTACTTACTGAGCCAGAAACATGAACTAATGTATTTTATAAAGATTTTAAACAAGAGTGGAAAGCCCCAAAGATTTCTGACTGAATCAGAACATTCACTTCAATTAAAATATCACATTTTGTAAGCACACTGGTGAATATCAGTCTTTATGTCTTTTATACACAAATTATTTTTCTATTCCTTTTGTTTACTGGGTTCAATCACTTTCTGGGAATTTAGAAATCATTTATATCAAACATGTACTAATAAAACACATAGCAGGTAAATATTGAGCTAATGTCATGCTATATATCTTTACCAGCAGGCTGCCAAACAGTTGAACTTGCTGCGTCCAGAAGCCATTCAACTGACTATGTTGGCTGAATAATTTTATGACCAGTAATAAGGCTCACACATTATCCATGCTAAGAGAGGGGTAATCAAATCTTATGCTTCAGGGCATAAATTAATCACCACAGGGGTCAGAAAAGAATCTCTTTGACCCTATAAACAGAATTGAATAATTAGGCAGTGACTGTATTGATGTTTTTAAAGCCTTCTTCTTAAGGATCAGCATTGGTTTTAAGAACAATTCCGAGACTTCGTGGGGGTGTTGGAGATCTTGATTAGAAGAGGAGGGTGCTGCCAGTTGAGCAGTTCATTCTGGCAGGCAGGCAGGTTGGGCAGCTTCCTGATACCACACTGTTCAACTTGATTTTCATTAAAAGCTCAAAGTGCCTGCTGTTAAAATATCTCCAGGCAGCTGGGGCAAATGGGCCTCCTTGCCTATCTTGAGGTGAAGTTTTATCTGTTAATCAAGTTTCCTTGTAAGGTGGTGGTGGGAGGGTGGAGTTTTACTAATGTGGGAGGTTCATTCTTTTTCTTCTATGATTTGTATTTTACATTTAAAAAACACATATTTCTCTAGGATTGGGGAATTAAACCTTGAGTTTTTAATTTTTATTTTTTTAGTAAAATAGGCTCAAGGGGAAACTTGTTAATTAAGTGACATCGAAGGTCAAGTGTGATCAACTGCCAAACACTTAAATCTTTGCGCATTTGCCCACATGGTTATTGAATGGAGCATGTCAAACATGATTTTGTGATAATGCAAGGATACTATATTTCATGGAAAATAAATTTTACTTCCTATATCCTGCTGCTGCCCACCCCATATATTCAGCAGTTTTAAATTTAGATAAAGCAAAATAACTTTCAAGTCATATCCCAGGAGTGTTTCTAGTAAAAGGAAAACTGAAGAATGAATCATTTCCAAATAATGACTGCACACAAGTGACCTCAATATTCGATACTCCTGGAGTTGAAAACAAAATCTTTATTGACATACCTATTTATTGACTCCACTAGCCTTCTAGATGTTTGTATATTTGGTTTTCTTTGCCTTTTCTCTGTTTTCACTTGAAGCCAGTCAAATATTGTTGTATGGCCAGTCCAGCAGTGGGTCAAACATATTTACTTATAATCAAAATAGTATGATTTTCCATCAAAGGATATACTGTATTCTTCCTATAAACCTGACACAGAGACAGGCAATTGACATGAAGGCAGTAACTTTTCCCTTTAGACATTCCAAATCTGGTTGGGGACATAGGACAGACCCACTTCATATGGTTCAGTCATGTTACTATGTGTCAAGTTGAGTGTCAGTGAGGCCTTGGTATGTTCAGAAAGAGTGATAATCATGGTCTGGCATGATTCACGACAGGGAGCTAGATGATCTCTGGACCTGAAGAGTATGCGTGCTGTGCTCTTCATGTAGGAAAAGGGGTATTATGTAAGGGCATGAGAGTGTGCATGGATGTGTGTACATGTGTGTATGTGTGTACATGCATGTGTGGGATGCACGTGAAGGGGGATGCAGCTGCTGCAGAATGAACAAAGACTTGAACTCTAGAAGGAGCTGAGAATGATCTGGGAAGGACCATGAATTTTTTTTTTTTTTTCTCAATTATCAGATAACAACATTTCTTTTTTTAAAATTGGTTAAATGAGTAATTAAGTTTATTTGTGGCTGTGCTGGCTCTTCATTGCTGTGCACAGGCTTTCTCTAGCTGGGGTGAGCTACTCTCGAGTTGCAGTGCTCGGGCTTCTCCTTGCAGTGGCTTCTTGTCTTGTGATGGAGCGTGGGCTCCAGGGTGTGGGCTCAGTAGTTGTGGTGCACGGGCTTAGTTGCTCCTCAGCCTGTGGGATCTTCCTGGACCAGGGATGAGACTTGTGTCCCCTGCAATTGTAGGCAGATTACTATCCACTGTGCCACCAGGGAAGTCCTGGAATATGTTTTAATGATAATCGGGCACACATTTATGTAGGTGGAGAGGAGGCTGATCCTTGAAGAACTTGAATGCCAGGCTAAGTAATATCTTACAGAGACTGATCTTACAGAGTCAAACCACTGACTTTCTTGAGTATGTAATTGGCATGTGGAAAGCATGTTTTGGGAAGAGTGGAGATCCAACCAGTCCATCCTAAAGGAGATCAGTCCTGGGTGTTCATTGAAAGGACTGATGTTGAAGCTGAAACTCCAATACTTTGGTCACCTGATGCAAAGAACTGAGTCAATGGAGAAAACCCTGATGCTGAGAAAGATTGAGGGCAGGAGGAGAAGGGGACAACAGAGGATGAGGTGGTAGGATGGCATCACCAACTCAATGGACACGAGTTTGGGTAAACTCCGGGAGTTGGTGATGGACAGGGAGGCCTGGCGTGCTGCAGTCCATGGGGTCACAAAGAGTCGGACATGACTGAGTGACTGAGCTGAACTAAACTGAACTGAATATGTTTACAGTATAGAAAGTGAATTCCAGCAGAGAGGGGTTGGGTCAGGTATACTCACCTGAGGGCCATCAAGTCCTGAGACAGTTATGTTTATATTATCTGCCATTCATTTTCTCGTTTCACAACCTGAAAGTCTACTTGATCATATTGTCTGTTTGGGTTTTTTGTTTATTTTATTTTTCTGAAAGCTCAAGGTTGTCCTTTGTCAAAAGAGAGATGAGAGGTCCTGTTTGATTTACTGAATGTGTGCTAATGTATCCACAACACTGGTATTGCCTAAGCTCTAGATTCAAGGATCTTTATGATTAGACTGACAGTGAACACAATTAAGTATGTGTCCCTAAATCAATTTTGTATCTAGCATGCTTAATTTCAGGATCAGTTCTCTCTCTTCTTTTTATTTTTCAGCAAAATATCCAACATTTTACAAGGCTGTTTTCCTGAATTAAGCATACATTAAATATCTCATCTAGATAATAAATCTTTATGTCAGTAGCTATCGTAATCTTGCCAGATTTCATATTGCTACATTTTCATGACACTAAGATAGCAAAGTAAATCAACTGCTCAGACAAATGAGCAATTCAAACTTCTCTGAAAAGTCTGCCAATATTGGTAGAGTGTCCACTGAATAAAGAATTCTTCCCTCTGTCTGTTGGGAAGATACAAAGAATTAAATGAGTAGTCCACCCTTAGTAAGACTGCAGCAGAAAGAGGGAAAAAGGAAAAGCAGAAATTAGAAATTAAACTAAAACCTAAAAGACCCCTAAAATGGTAATAGCTCTGGGTCAAATAATTACTCTGTACCAGACACTTCATAGACATCTCACTAACTTCTCATATCTGCCCTATGGGTTATAGTATCAGCATCTCTAATCTTGCAGACAAGCAATCTGAGGCCCAGAGAGGTTAGCTATCTTGTTCATAGTCACACAATGGCAGAACCAGAATTTAAACCTGTGGCTCTCTAACTTTTGAACCAGGTTTCTTTTCAGGCTGCTATAGTTATTTATGAGAAGGCAAAAAATGCCAAAATTATTGTTTTTTAATTCCAAATAAAATGACTTGGGGAGGCTATTTAGAGTTATGATTTGAAGTCATGAAAAAAAAAAAAGTAACACAGATTAGGGAAGAGTCTTTAGGAGAACAGTCCATACTGGGAAAAAGGCAGACTTGTACTCAGAATACAACAGACTACCAGTGTGGGGCAGCATATGGGAATAGTTAATTGAAGTGAATGATGAAGGGATATATGTCCCCAAATTAAAACATTACTAGGACTTAAAATCCTGATTAGAATATTCAGTGCTGGGCACATATGACGTGATTGACATAATCATATTGAGGTGATGCTGACCACATGCATATTGTGGTGCTGAGCACTGATGGGGGTTCGTGTGGTGAAGACAACAAAGGGGAAAAGTAGATAGGGAGACAGAGCTGGTTGCTTTCGGGATTAACCTCAAATCATTCTCTAAAAATTTCCTTACAGTAGCAAACGTAAAGCACCCGCCTATCAATGCAGGAGACGCGAGTTCAACCCTGGGTGGCGAAGATCCCCTGGAAAAGGAAATGGCAACCCACTCCAACGTTCTTGCCTGGGAAATCCCATGAACAGAGGAGCCTGGAGGGCTACAGTCCATGGGGTCGCACAGAGTCAGAGGCAACTGAGCATACACACACTGCATTGAGACATACAGTTGACCCTTGAACAACATGGGTTTGAACTTTTCATATCTGTATATACACAGAATTTTTTCAGTAGTAAATACTACAATACCATTCCATCTATGGTTGAATCCATGGATGTCGAGGAACTGCAAATTCGGAGGGCCTACTACAAGTTTTATGGGGATTAAAAAAGAAATCATTGGAGTATAGTTGATTTACAATGTTGTATTAGTTTCAGTTGTACAGAAGATATACAAATATTCACTATTTTTTAGATTCTTTTCGCATATAAGCCATTACAGAGTACTGAGTAGAGTTGCATGCACTGTATATTGTGTGTGCAGTGTGCTATACAGGTCCTTATTAGTTATCTATTTTATATATAGTAGTGTGTATATGTTGATATCTATGGGGATTTTGACTATACTGAGGATCTGCCTCTAACCCTCATGGTGTTCAAGGATAACTTGTATTTGTGTGGTAGGCTGATGAATGGCGAAGTGTAACTGATGAAGAAAAGAGGATGGATATTCAGCTAGTATGCTCTAGTATTAAACTATTTAAATACTGTTGTACTGGTAAATCGGAGAAGGCAATGGCAACCCACTCCAGTACTCTTGCTTGGAAAATCCCATGGACGGAGGAGCCTGGTGGGCTGCAGTCCATGGGGTTGTAAAGAGTCAGACACGACTGAGCGACTTCACTTTCACTTTTCACTTTCATGCTTTGGAGAAGGAAATGGCAACCCACTCCAGTGTTCTTGCCTGGAGAATCCCAGGGACGGAGGAGCCTGGTGGGCTGCCGTCTGTGGGGTCACACAGAGTCAGACACGACTGAAGTGACTTAGCAGCAGCAGCGGCAGCAGTACTGGTAAATGAGCACTGTCTTGAGCCATTGGAGTGTCTCCCCATAGCCCTTCCTGCTATGCTGGGCACTCTGGCCCTTCCCCCCAGGACAATTTCTTTCCCTCCCTAAAGTCTAGCACCTAAAGAGTTGACTAGCACAGCAGGAAGGCTCTGGGACACTGCCAGTTGCCCCAACACTGATCCTAGTGTTTTACAGTTATTACCCATTTAACATGCCAGAGTAATTAGTTGAATATGATAGGAAAAGTAGCCTTTTCTACTCCTACTCATGTGTTCCTATTCCTACAACTCTCCCCCTCTACTTATCTTCCATACATAGGCTCTCAAAGGAGAATAAAATATGACCTTGGAGATGATACATCCTTTCTCTTAAATTAAGGATGCCTCCAGGTATAATCGGGGCTTCCTGGGTGATGTTAGTGGTAAAGAACCTGCCTGCCAGTGGAAGAGACATAAGTTATGTGGGTTTGATCCCTGGGTCAGGAAGATCCCCTGCAGAAGGGAATGGCAACCCACCTCAGTATTCTTGCCTGGAGAATCCCATGGGCAGAGGAGGCTGGAGGGCTACAGTCCATAGGGGCTCAAAGAGGTGGACACAACTGAGTGACTGAGAATGCATGCATGCACCAAGTATAGTCATTTCCCATCTCTTGCCCTATTTATGCTAACACTTGTGAATATAATAGAATAAGGACAAACATTTTGGTTTTTACAATGTTTGTTTCTAATTATAAATGGTTTTTAGAGTAATGGAGTCTAGGTTTCCCTAATAAATGTTAAACTATAAAAAAACTGGATCATGTGTCTATGTATGTATATGTATAGATACAAAGAAAACCCCATATTGATGTGTGTATACTTATATACACATTCATATATACATATTCATTTTGGCTTGATGACTAGGGTTTATTTTAAAAGTCATAACTCCTAACAATATATTAATGTATTCTTGGCACAATATTTCTTTAGGTGCGTATAACATTTCTCATAATGTGACACCATTATTCCTTTGCATTTCTCCTTGAAGTGCATTTGCCTTCTCTCAAAAGAGTATTTATGAAGTCAGATTCACTGTGAAAAGGGGATCTTTCTTTGCACATATTGTATGTAAAGCAGGCATGAACTCAGCTTTTGATTAAAATGTAGTTGTGTGGCCCTCTAGCTCCGCTTTAATTGCATTTAAAATTCCTTTCTGCACCTGTTCTGAAGATCGCAAACCAATATTAATAAAGTTGGCTTAGAGCAGTGCAGCACCCGAGTGGTAGGTTCTTGATAAAGTTATTTACCTAGCTAGAGTTTCATTTCAAAGTTAACATGATTCTGTGCTACTTGACTAAAGCACTCATCTGAAAACTGTTAGACACTTTAACCCAATTTAATTTATTCCTTGAAAGTTTAATCCCCTGCTGAAAAGAGTAGTTGCAGATTTTCCAGAGTCACAATCCACTGAAGTGAAAAATGTTTAATGACATCATAGGTACTGAACTTCAAGAGTTTAGTTAAAAATCTTCAAAATGTAAAACAGGGGGCAAGAGTTAATAGGATATTTTATATAGTTATATTTCAATCCTATTCCAAATCCTTCTAAAGCCCCTTGCATCTCTACCATTAAAGCTGTACAAAATGAGTTACTTAGACATCTCCAGTGAATAGAGGAGAAAAGAAAAAAAAAAACCAAAACACTTAAATTTTAAACCCTACAAACAAATCTCTTCTGAGCTTTGACATTTAAGTGGCTCATTCAGTCATTTTACATTTTATAAAACCCTCTTTGTAGTCACATCAACCAAACAAAGCAAATATTAAGCGCCAACCATCCACAGTGTCCTGTGTAACTGTACAAGAAAGCAGCCCACAGGGCACAGCACAGAATGCTTTGGCACCCACGAAACAAACCCAGACTCGGTTTTATACAGTTAAATTGTGCAACAGAAGTCTATTTATTGGTTATTAAAATATTTTTGGTCTGACTGCCAGAGAATGAGGATAAAAACAGGGGAGGAGAGAAAATAAAATCAATTGACTTTGTTTTTGGCACAGTAGAAAGCATTTTGGTACTCTTTATAGTCTCCTAAAAATCTAATTATTCATTTGGCAGTTGTACCTCTACAGCATAACTGGATAGTTGTTTTAAAATATGCAAAGCACAGATTTCAGATTTAATAGGTGATAATGATCACGTTATAGCCTGTCAGGTCATGGCCTATTTGGCCTAGTTACAGAGATATTGCTTCATGGTTCAGTGCTTGAGAGCTGATGATGGCTCCAGGCCAACAAAGGTGTCATTGACATAATAGAAAGTAAGGGTTTCTCTGGAACTCTAATGGGATGCTCTGTAAAGAATACATCAAAAATGTCATGGCTTAAAGAGTACCACTCTGATTGGGTCAATGGATGGTATTTTCCTATACTGTATCATTAAAAAAGAAAGGAAAGAGGAGAAAGAAAAGGAAAGTTTAAGTCTGTAGCTTCAATCAGGTTTCTTTGTAAAGTCATAATTTCACATTCTAAAACCAAGATTATGTGTGAAAATCGTATTGTGTTTGGAGTATTACCACTTCAAAAGGATACCAGTGCGCTGTTGCCAGAGTGACTTGGAATGTCACCATTTAGGCAGTTCCCCTAGACGAGGGCATTTGCCTTAAGAGCTGGGATGTGAGCCTGTGGCCTGGCTCCAGAGTCCCTGCTTTTACCACTATGCCAAGATACCTCAAAGGTGCATTTTTTCCTACATGAGTTGAAATTTTGAAAATTAAATTGTTTTGTACAAAATAACCACATGGATCCATATAACCATCTTGATGAGTTTAAAAAAAATAGAGTAAGTATTATTAACATCTACCATTTACTGAAAAGAAATATTCACATGTATTTTCTCTAATACTCAAAATAATGCTGGGGCAAGGTATCCATATCAGTTAAGAGATTGTGGCTTTGAAATTAATTGCTATTTGGCCACGAAGCACCTTTTGTATTCATAGTTGAGTGTGCGGGTACCTGAGCACCTGGTGTGTAATGAACACTGATATGCTATCCTTTGGGGGAATGATAATTCAAGTTACACCTGAAGTTCTGTATCTAGGGTTGAAGTATGAGGATAACTCTACTTGTTGCTGTTGTTTAGTTACTAAGTTGTGTCTGACTCTTTGCGACCCCATGGGTTGCAGCATACCAGGCTCCTCTGTCCTCTGTCTCCTGGAGTTTGTTCAGATTCATGTCCATTGAGTCAGGGATGCTATCTTACTATACCTGGTCAGGGTTAGTTAGCTCATGCCCACTCAAGGAGCTGAATCACCATGCATTCTCTTAAATTAGCAAAAGAGAGTATGGTGGTGGTAACAACAGAATAGTCTGGGAATTTTGACATGGAACCTGAATGTGGCTTCTTGGATGTGTGATTCAACAGAAGTTTCCTTGCCAGTGGGTCTTAGTTTCCTCCAGTCTGTCATTGGGCTATTAGTGTCTACATCCCAGGAAGGTTGTCAGAGTTCAGTCTACTCACATAACATACTAATTTTTGATGGGAAAATAAATACTATGCAAGTGTTACTTTAAAAATCCTTCAGATTTAAACAAAGAATGTCAGCCTCAGATTGATTAGTTAATCCACCAGGATTTTTTTTTTTAAAAAAAAATTAGCTTCACTTAAACAAAATGTGAAATGAAAGAGCCATAAAATGACAAAATTAAATGAATTTATTATAAAAAATAGTAAGACAATTATATAAAATGCAAATTAATTATCTATAAAATTATATTAAATAGTCTAAATGACTTACAAGGCTATGATTTAGCATCATACAATAATATTATTCCCTCTACTGCTACTCAAGGCATTGCTTCCTTCACTCTGAAATTCAGGAACACGATTTCCCATTATCATCTTTGTCAGTTGAAAACTCAAGAACTATTACACAGTTATTTTCAGCACACAAATCCAAACTGAGGAACATTTTACAAATTAAGTAGCCTATAATCTTTACATTTTACAAATAAAGGACGAGAAACAGAACAAAAGACTACTGAAGGGTCATAACAACTAAATGCAATGCATGGCATTGGAATGGGCCAGAAAACTTAGTAACTGTAAAAGTGTTGTTGGGACAATTTGATATTGTCTGTTACTAAAGTATTGGCTCCATGGTAAAGAACCTGCCTGCCAGTGCAGGAGATGGGAGTTTGATCTCTGGGTTGGGAAGAATCCTGGAGAAGAAAATAGCAACCTACTCCAGTATTCTTACCTGGGAAATCCCATGGACAGAGGAGCCTGGCAGGCTGCTGTCGGTGGGGTCACAAAAGGGTCAGATGCAATTTAGTGACTAAATAACAATAATAGATTAAATTAGAAGGTATCAAGGTTAAATTTCTCGATTTTGATAGCTGTTCATATATAAAATGTAATATCTCTTAGGAATTTGGAACTTCTTTAGGAATAAATGGGCATGATATCTCCAAATAGCACCAACACACAGACCCCCCCCCCCACATATATATGCACAGGCATGCATACTAACACATGCATTTACATAAACATATACATGTGCATATGTATACATATGAATGAAAGAGAGAGCAATAAAGCAACATGTAATCAAATGGAATTGATTGGTGAATTTGGGTAAAGAGTATATGTGAGTTTCTTGCAACTTTCTGCAAATTGGAAATTATAGCTAAATTTTAAAATTGCAAAAATATATAAACACAAATACTGTTTCCTGTGCAAATTCCAATTAAGATGGCTCACGCTCACAGCCCATCTAAAGAACCAAGATTACTTAGCAAAAGATGATTTCACTTATAAAGGCATTTCTTGACTATTTAAAATCAGCCTCTACTTTGAAAAATATATATATATCACACCTTCCTTTAATATGATGTCAAACTATGAAATCGCTATTTTAACTGGAAGCAAATCACTGATAC
The DNA here is from genome assembly GCF_023091745.1 of Budorcas taxicolor. Lineage (NCBI taxonomy): Eukaryota > Metazoa > Chordata > Mammalia > Artiodactyla > Bovidae > Budorcas > Budorcas taxicolor. The sequence continues at coordinate 18,743,245 of NC_068913.1, forward strand.
ACTTGGAATAACCTTTTTAATATAGTACATCTCGCAATACCCACACTGTCAATTCTGTTATGATTCTCAGTGTACCTTATAGTTCCCATTTCCCTGGCTCTACTTTAGTAATCTGTATTGAGAATCACTGACTTTCAAGGCTCCATAGCAGGAGGGTGGCTCCAGAATAGTAGTACCTTTATCTATGAGAGAGTATAAAGTACTGACGCTGGTTATCTAGAATGAGCAGACACAGACGGATTTGGAGTGAGTACAATGACTTCCCTGAGGTTAATTTTTGAAAGTTTAAAAAATCATAGTCACTTGCTGATGGATTTATAGAACAGAAAATCTGACAAACTTTTGCTTTAACTTAGCTTTTTTAGAAAAAATCTTCTGAAAATAGGAACTAACAAACAAAATTTTCCTGGAAAACAAATATAACACACTGTTTCTTTTAGAGACTAAAGAATAATTCCCTTTGTGTTATCATTTGCTTAACTGAAAACCTATGACAACAGTCTCCTCGTTTTGATTCCCTCTCTCCTCAGAATAGTCACTGTTCAGACTCAAGTCTTAGAAGGTCTGAGCCTAGGTTCATGCATTTAGTCAATCCAGGAGACCCCAAGCTGTAGTTGAGATGCCCTGGGTTACTGCCTCTTTTTTTTTAGGATTAGCAAGTGATGGCAGATCTCCTTCCACAAAATTAAGAGCAGAGATAAGCCAGTTCCATACTTTGCAGTTGACACCCTGGTTCCAGTTTTGGTAAACTCTGAGAAGACATAAGGTATCAGCTCTCAATAAAACGAAGCTTTGGAACTCAAGAAGAGTGGGCTGAATACTAGGAAACCTTACCTATAGTTTTAACTCTGCCCCTAACCACCTTGGGAACTTTAGGTGAGTTGCATCTGCTCTGTAAGACTCAGCTACCAAAGTCGTGAAATGATTTTCAAGGTCCCTTTCAACTTCAGATATTTTGTGATTCTCTCAACAGTCATGGATTTTAGTGACACAGACAAAAAGCAAAAGTGTCATAAGTCATACTGTATTTATACTCTGTCAACTCTAAAGCCAAAAATGTCTTTAAGATTCCTATTTTTAATATCAGCTTACTTTGTACTGTTAATGAATATTTTTATGGCTCAATTTGAACCTTTGCAAACACATCCATGAAACTGGTTATATTGTTTCACATTTATAAAACCCCACTGCATTTTCCAAGCAAGTGGACATTTACGTAAAGAAATAGACTAACACATGCCTAACTGCCTGTTTCAAAGCAATTATTGTTTGTCAATACAAGTGGCCACTCAAATACTGCAGAGAAAATGCCCCCAGAAAGTTTGGCTGACTCTTGGTGAAGGAACTTCTGCATTTAGCATCCCATCAGCATTTTCTTTCATTTCTGTCTTAACATCAAATTTCTGGAAATTCAAGAGAAAAAATCCAGAAGATGGCACTCGCTTTCCTGCCATTCAAGAGACCACACTCATTGTTTCATTAAGCTTTTCTGATATTTGTAAAACTTCTAAAACACAGTTATAGTCATATAGGCGTTTTGCTCTTATTCGCTTTTCACTTTGACTTAAATAAAACTCACATTTATTTGGGGATTTTTGATGTGACAGTCCTGACTGATTATAATAACCTGTAGCATCCATTCACTTGTATTTTCTTAGAAAAATATCACCTTTTTCCTTGCATCACTGTAGATGTTTACAGAATTACACAAAGCCTCCATGAAGGCTTACAATACAAACACATTTATCTATGTCAGAAAATGAGCTGTTTATCTGCTTATGAGGTAAGCTCATCTGTGAAGGAATAGCATCATGTGTAGGTAGGCACTCCATTCAAACAGGCATTTATTCATGCAGCTGATAATTGTAGAGCACCTACTTGGAACCTGGGATTTTATGAACTGCAGTAACAATGACAAAGGTATTGAATAACCAATCCTAACCTCATGGAGATGACAGTTGAGAGAAAGAAGATAGATGTATGGATATAGGTATGGATATATGGATAGATATATGGCTATAGGTATGGATAGAGACAATAGTATTACTTTTATGAACAAATAGTACAAGGTGCTATGAGAGGATCAACCATTCCTGTAGAAACGGAGTTTAGATTGGACTAGAGGAGGTCAAGGGCTTCCCAGGTGGCACTGGTGGTAAAGAATCCACCTGCTGATGCAGGGAACATAAGACACTTGGGTTTGATTCCTGGGTTGGGAAGATCCCCTGGAGTAGGAAATGGCAACTCACTCCAGTATTCTTGCCTGGAGAATCTCATGGACAGAGGAGCCTAATGGGCTACAGTCTGTGGTGTCACAAAGAGCTGGACATGACAAACAACTTGCACAGCACAAAGGATAACTAAGAGTTAGCTACGCAAATGGGAGGGGATGGAAAGGATTCCAGGATGGAGAAGCAGCCTTTGCAAGGGTCCTAACGTTGGAAGAGATGTCGATATGGTTGCTCAGTTGTGTGCAACTCTTTGTGACCCCATGGACTATAGCCTGCCAGGCCCCTCTGTCCATGGGGATTCTCCAGGCAAGAATACTGGAGTAGGTTGCTATTTTCTCCTCCAGGATATCTTCCCAACACAGGAGTTGAACCTGAATCTCCTGCATCTCAGGCAGATTCTTTACCATCTGAGCCCTGAAGTTGGAAGAAAGAGAACACATAAACAGAAAATGTCTGATGTGATCTGAACTCGGAGGACAAAGTGAAGAGAAGCCAAAAATGGAGCTAGAGATGTAGAAATATGTGGCATTGACCTAGACTCTTATCCAATCAGTTCAGTTCAGTTGCTCAGTCGTGTCCAACTCTTTGCAACTCCATGGACTGCAGTGCTCCAGGCCTCCCTGTCCATCACCAACACCTGGAGTTTACTCAAACTCATGTCCATTGAGTTGGTGATGCTATCCAACCATCTCATCCTCTGTTGTTCCCTTCTCCTCCCGCCTTCAATCTTTCCTAGCATCAGGGTCTTTTCCAATGCGTCAGTTCTTCACATGGCCAAAGTATTCGAGCTTCAGCTTCAACATCAGTCCTTCCAATGAATATTCAAGACTGATTTCCTTTAGGATGGACTGATTGGATCTCCTTACAGTCCAAGGGACTCTCAAGAGTCTTCTTTTCCAATAAATAAATATAAATACCTTAACACCGAACATACCCTCTATGGGGAATCAAAGGCTCACAACAGCTTCTTTAGTTGGTGATGACTTCGGTAGTAGTTCTTTGAGCAAAGAACTCCTAGCAAAGACTAGGAGGGAGTTATTCCCTCCTAGTCTCTGAAGCTCGCAGAAGAGGTAGATCCCAGGATCTGTGTCAGTCAGCAGGTACCATGAAGTTTCCTGGTTCATCTTCTTTCTTCAAAGAGGTCTGCGACCCTTCGTGACACAATTCTGCCTGACTTCAGCACCAGGAATAGAGACAGCTGTCAGATGTCCTAGCTGCGCCCTCTAGTGGCATCTGGAGTGTTACCCAGCTCTTTTGAAAAGGATAATTAAACTCCCTCTTGGAATCTGGACGTTTGAGTGTGACACAATCGGGGAAAGGGGAGAGAGGAAATTCTACCCTAACAGTCTGTCTTTCTTTCAATTCTCCTGTGATTCCCTCTGTCCGCAGTGTTCACAGCAGTTCACACTAATGTTGTGACAAGTCGTTTTAAAGTACATTAAAGGTCAATGGGATCTCAGAGCTCTCCTTGCATACACACTTGCATCCAGCCTTCCTATTGTGACTTCTCTTACAGCATCCTCAGCCTCTTGGGACTCTGTTTGCTCTGTTCTCTCCATGACCCATCTCGTCTCCTCCTGTAACATAATCTGGGTGAGCATCCTTCTTTGATGTAGTGAAACTGTCCACTTAATTCCCTTGGTAACAAAAAGAGCCAAGTCCTTTTCCTTTGGGAATCTAGGCATATCATTCAGTTTTACATCTGATCAACTTTAAAGGCACAACACCTAAACCCAGAGGCCATCTTTTCCCTTGTGTGTGAGATCTCTTTGCCTAAGCATCCCTTTGCCTCAGCACTTGGCTTTTGGAGGTGAAATTCCACATGCTGGATGTTGAGAAGCTGGGAATAGACCAAAGTAAAATATAGCCCAGGCTCTTCATGCATCTGCTTCCCACACTGGCTGTAATTGAATAAGAGATCTGCTTTTCCCAAGTGCTAAGAGTCTTACCTGGCAGAAACAGTGATCAAAGACTCGATGCTAATCTTCTCACCAGAGGGACTTTAGAAAAGGACAGATTGGTTTAAGACCTTTCAAGGGAATTGTTTTGTCATAGACATAGTGAGAAAGCTTGAAGTTACCTCAGTCCGTGAGTTGGGTCCTCCCTGAGCTACACCCAAGTGCCATTGCGGGGCCTGTGGCTGTGGGCTGGATACTCTTTCCCACATCTTGCTGTGCCCAAAGCATGATCTAAAGATACGTATTTACTCAGTGTCGAAAGCTTTTACCTAACTCAAACTCCAGCATCACCATCCTGTGATAAAAGAGTGAGGGGTCAATTCTCTCTGTTCTCAGTGGATTCCACTTCAGGAAGTTGGGGATTTCCAGCTTACAGGGCTTTTACAGGAGTGTGGAGGGACTTTATTTCTAGGATATCTGCATGCCCTTTTGTATTTCTCAGTTGTCTTTCTGCCTTGTCCATTCGGTACTTGGGAAGCTCTGAGCAGTGTTCATGTGCTGGAGTCTGATAAGAAAGAGGCCCTAGAATAATTCTGGAGTAAATTTGGATCTAAATGGTACCAGGGTGATATTCCACTGAAACTAGTCTCTATCGCTTTCTTTATATAATGGCTTCTTCCTCTGTCTATTAGAAGATTTTCAGATCAACCTCTGGATAATCAAAGGGTGTTGAGTAGAATATTGTCTCAAAACATCAAAGTGATTATTTCCTCAGGATTTTGAACTTCAGTTGGATAAAGTGAACTATGATTACTACTCGGTGTGTTCTCAAATACCAGTGCTGTATTTGGGAACATATGTATGTATAGGTCATTGGAAATGGCATTGAAATATGAGTCAGTCTTTCCTCATTTGGTCCATTTTAGAGAGGTCTGTACCTTGTTTGACTTTAAGAAGCTAGAAACATCCTAAAACCTGCATTTACATGCCTTATTATGGACAATCACTCACATTAGCCTCCAGTTCAGATCGAAAGACCCTGGATTTAACACAATTATTCCTACATATGCAATATTTGTCTTTTCTTTAAAGACAGCTAGATTTACTGATAAATTAAAACCTCTTTATAGATAATGAGAAAATAACACTGAAGTGGCTTTGTTTCAGCCAAGAAATAGCTTTTCAACATGTTATTTTAAATGTTTTGTTTATTATTATGACCAGGTACCCAGGGTTCCTCACATGGGATATTCCTTATACATTTTAAATGGACATATTGTAAAATACTAAACAAAGAAGTAACTTTTGCAATGCAAAGCTGGGTAAGGTAATCTGCAATTAAGTTTTGAGAGAATGGGTTAAGTAGGGTTATAGAGAATATAATTTTTAATTTCTCCTCAATGTTAATGTGTCTATATGTCAAAACTTACATGTGTATCTATATAAAGTGTGCAGAAGGGAAGAGACAATATTTTTGTCAGATGAAAAATTCTGTTTCTCAGCAGCAGAAACAATAGTTCATGGCTCTTCTCAAGGCATGCGTTTCCCCTTGCAAGTAAAGAAACAAAAACGTTTCCAAGATAATTTTCATGAGAGTACCTAAAGGGGGAAAAATCAAAAGGAAAACTAATTTTCATAGTTACACAAACTTGCGAGGTGCTCAATGACCCATGACTTAGATCCAGTCTCCAACACAATAATTTGAAGGGACTTGTTGGTGTCCTATGTTAAAAGTGAACCATCCTGCATGGAATCATGAAAACTCATGGAATAACATGCCTAAAATTCTTAGCCACTTTTTCAAACTCATAGAAACGTACCATGTTTCTAGTTTTTAAGGGTGATGTGGAATGTCCAGGCTGATCAATATATCTTCTCTTAATGTTATGCTAAAGATAAATTATTGCTTACATTTGCCAGCACTAAATTGTAACATACGGAATCAGTGTGATCTCCTCCCACCACCTACTGCTAAAGATGACCACAGGGATGTTGCAGTGATACTCATTTCCATCACAGTTTGTTTGGCCCACTTGAACAAATGTAATGTCTCCAGTGAGAAGACGGAGTTATAATAGCAGGGTGCATTCTGAAAGCCTTGTTTTCCTTTTCTCTGGAGTTTCATAACCTACCTCAGCGTGTTAGCTCTCAAGTGTTGAACTCATACTGTTTCCCCTATTTTTATTTCTGCTGCATATAAAATCATCTATCTTCACAAAAACCCAGTGAGTGAGTTGTCATCTCTATTTTCTAGTTGAAAAAGATCTGACGGTTCAGGTTATTGGTAACAGATTTTGGGTTTAGCCCTGCAATCTCTGACTGCAAAGCCTGTTTTCTTGGTTTCTGTGCAATACAGCCTCCAGCAACGACTACACTAGGGGAGAGGCTTGGGGTTCTTCTCCTGCTTTTCCACTGTTAATGCAGCGTGGCTGCTGCTGGATCGCTGCTTTGTAGCAGAAGGAAATGATGTATTTTTGATGTATTAAAATACTAACCCATTTCCTCTGGCTTATCACATATAATACAGGCACTCTGAGAATTGTCAGTGAAGTGTAGGCTCTAAACTTGTAAGAGAGAAACCTCTGTGGGCCACATGTTCTACCAAAATCGTGGTTGTGGCTAAAGAATCAATGAACCCTCCCTATTGAAACTAATGTAAGTAAGAATATAAACTGTGTATATAATTTATTGAGTGCTTACCCTATGCGAGGTAGTCCTTTCCTCAAGTTACAAAATGGAATAATACAGAAAAAAACATTCCCCAAAGGGGTTACAGTCCTTTTTGGGAACACTATTAAAAAGAGCCTAGCATGGCTGTGAATATCTGCATGCTTTTCCCTAAACTAGTTAAGGAAAGGTCTGGAGAAAACACGAGCACATGTAGCTCACCTTGTGAGATATCACAATACCAGAAGTGGAAAAATATCCTCGCTTTTTTGGAGAAAGAGAAAAAAAAATCACAGAACAAAAGGAATTGAAAGATGAATGCCTATTCTGCCCAATGTAAGCCTATGGCCAGTAAAGACGTTTTTAGGCATAGACTACTCAGATAGCTTATCTCATGTGAACTCTTTTTAAAAGGATCACACAAATCTATGCAACCATAGAAATGAAAATCAGAAGAGGGATGAAGTTATCTGAAGCAATAATGAACAGAAAAACCAATGGAAGGAAGGCTAAAAAAATGTCTGTGAAAGAATGTAATGATTAAGGATCTATCACAAAAGGTAACCCCAAAATAGAAATATGATACATTTACATTCTAGAATTCGATTTCCTATTTAATAAAGATGATATACCTTTATGAACTAAGAGCTATGCCTCTCAAAGACATTGTTGATTGGAAAAAATACAAAATGCAAATCATAAAATACAACACTAGCGACGTAAATATTTATACATGAAAAATAGTGAAAATGTTTAGGAACAATATACATCAAAAATTTGAGGTTTTATCTTTACAGAGAGAGGTGGGATTATAAGGGAGCAAGGGTTGATTATGAAGATAGGCTTTTAAATTTTGCTTCATAAATCCTCTAATGTTTAAATGCTTTGATAAACATATATTCATGTATAATTGTATATGATTAAAATAATTTTAAAAATAAAGGAAATACCCAGTGGAGTAATAAGCAGTAGCTCTTTCACTTACCAGCAGTAATCTTGAACAAGTTCTTCTCAAGCTTCCGTATCTCTGCCTGTAAGTTGAAAATAACAACATTGTGTATGAGTCAGTGAATGAGTGTGTGTGTGTTTGTGGTTTAAATGAAGTGCAATGCCATATGTAAAATGCTAATTACAGTGTCTGAAGATAGTATGCCCTTAACCAATAGCAGTTGATAGTATGTGACATGTATTCAATGTAGCAAATCATAAACTGCCAAAACGAAGTTGTAATCACAGAGCAAGGTCGTTTTGTTGATTAGTTATTCACTGATGAGAGATATTGCTTAAGCATCAGGTTATCCAGAATTTTTGTTTGGCTTAAATATTCATACAGTTGATGAAATAAATACATGATTTTCAAAGTAATCTTGAGATAATTTGTATTGAACAGTAGTAGACCAACAGTAAGTGTGAGGGCTGGTAGAAATGAAAAGGCACCTTATTGCTCTTTTATAAAAAGAGATACACAGACCACCTGGAGGTGCCTCTAGTTGGAGATGTATATGTGAAAGAGGGACCTGTTTATATAAAATCTCGTAAGGCCAGGAGCATAGTTGAAGTGTTAGTGAAGTATCTCTTCCAAAAGTGACGTCTTTCAACAATATTTTAAAAGATAATATATATTGACATTAGGATTATAAGCCTGTAATGAAAAGATGTTAGAGAAAGCAATGTGAAAGCATAGCCCTGAGAGATATAAAGGAGGAGCTAGACCAAGGTGTCTCAACTCTTTATATGCTTACACCCCCACCAGGCAAGAGCAGTCTCTTTTTTTTCTAGCCCCCCACACAGGTCCTGCCCCAGACAAGCTCCCTTAATGTTAGATTCAAGCTGGGTCTTTGTTGGGTTGAAGAAAATGACCCTTGTCTTTGCACCTATTTTTGAATGTTGTCAAAAGAAACATGTGCTTTAATATGCATATTCCTAATCGTGGTAAGAGTCTTTATGATTCTCAGTGTTTCTAAAGCAATTAGACAACTCACATAATTTGTGGAAATAGTATGATCGGACTGGTGAGTGGGTCAATTCCTTTGGAGTGGGTGTTGGCCACGTCTTAAAATTTTTATTTTTGAGGCATTGGCCACTTTAAAAAGTTAATTAATTTATTTTAATTGGAAGCTAATTACTTTACAATACTGTGGTGGTTTTCACCATACATTGACATGAATCAGCCACGGGTGTACATGTGTCCCCCATCCCGAACCCCCCTCCCACCTCCCTCCCCATCCCATCCTTCTGGGTTGTCCCAGTGCGCCGGCTTTGAGTGCCCTGTTTTGAGCATCAGACTTGGACTGGTGATCTGTTTCACTTATGGTAATATACATGTTTCAATGCTATTCTCTCAAGTCATCCCACCCTCGCCCTCTTCCACAGAGTCCAAAAGTCTCTTCTTTATATCTGTGTCTCTTTTGCTGTCTCGTATATAGGGTCACCATTACCATCTTTCTAAATTCCATATATATGCATTAATATACTGTATTCGTGTTTTTCTTTCTGACTTACCTCACTCTGTATAATAGGCTCCAGTTTCATCAACTTCATTAGAACTGATTTAAATGTGGTCACTTTTGACTTGGAAAATTATATTCAGTTAGGAAGTATCTTTAGTGCTTTCACTGTTATAGAAAAAATGACTCTTTGTAGAAAAAAGTTCACAGTGCATTGCCTTTTTGGAATCGAGTTAGTTAGCAATTGTCAGATTTTTCTTTGGGGCTCATTTTATGCCATGGTCTTCACCACCTCTGTCAACATTCTGATGTACTGGTGTGAAAGGATCTTTAGGTGACTTTTCAAAAGGAACTCTTCTCTTATGTTTGTAAAATCAATGATAGAAGGTGTTCTGAGTCTAAGATTTTTTTTAATATATTGTTTATTCAGTAAGGCTCAAAATCTATTTCAATTTTATGTGTACATTTATGTGTTTCAAAAATGAAAATTCTTCATATGTAAAGCAATATAATGGAGTGAGAAAGCCAAGAATTCTCGATTGCATCTGGGAGCAGATGTATTAAGGTAGCTGCACTTCTTTCCCATCTTACATCATTTCTTTACCACCACTAACACTTGCTTCCAGAAGGTCCTTAGTAGTTAATTTAAAAGTCTGGAGACTTCTTTTCAAGTGTTTATATACATTTTTAACTTGTTACTTTTGTATTTCTTACGGATGCAAGAAAATTCATTAATTCTCAACTTTTTCACATTCCTGCTTACCCAATATATATCATCAAATTAAGTTAATCCTGCCCCTGAAATATATTTTATATCCATTTTTTTCTTTCTCTTTTTCTCTGCCATTGCCTTGGTTCAGGCCCATTTACTTTCTCAAAAGGAGTATTACAATTTGTTATTTAACTAATTATTCCCTCAAGCTTTCTCCCTACCAAACTACCTTTCAATGTCCAGTCAGTGATTCTTTTAGAGCCAGGATGACCTAATTAAAAGCAAAATAAGACAAAATTTAAGCACTCCTCATTATCTATAAGATTAATTTTAAATATCTTCATAAATTGACCCTAGAAACTTCACAATTTGACCCTAGCCTCCCTTCTTTGAAGCAAAAAGCAAAGGAGAAAAGGAAAGATAAACCCACTTGAATCCAGAGTTCCAAAGAACAGCAATAAGAGATAAGAAAGAGAGATAAGAAAGCCTTCCTCGGCTATCAATGCAAAGAAATAGAGGAAAACAATAGAATGGGAAAGACTAGAGATCTCTTCAAGAAAATTAGAGATACCAAGGAAACTTTTCATGTAAAGATGGACTCAATAAAGGACAGAAATGGTATGGACCTAACAGAAACAGAAGGTATTAAGAAGAGGTGGCAAGGATACATGGAAGAATTGTACAAAAAAGATCTTCACGACCCAGATAATCACAATGGTGTGATCACTCACCTAGAGACAGACATCCTAGAATGTGAAGTCAAGTGGGCCTTAGGAAGCATCACTATGAACAAAGCTAGTGGAGGTGATGGAATTCCAGTAGAGCTGTTTCAAATCCTGAAAGATGATGCTGTGAAAGTGCTGCACTCAATATGCCAGCAAATTTGGAAAACAGCAGTGGCCAGAGGGCTGGGAAAGGTCAGTTTTCATTCTGATTCCAAAGAAAGGCAATGCCAAAGAATGCGCAAACTACTGCACAACTGCACTCATCTCACATGCTAGTAAAGTAATGCTCAAAATTCTCCAAGCCAGGCTTCAGCAATATGTGAACAGTGATGTTCCTGATGTTCTAGCTGGTTTTAGAAAAGGCAGAGGAACCAGAGATCAAATTACCAACATCCGATGGATCGTCAAAAAAGCAAGAGAGTTCCAGAAAAACATCTATTTCTGATTTATTGATTATGCCAAAGCCTTTGATTGTGTGGATCACAATAAATTGTGGAAAATTCTGAAAGAGATGGGAATACCAGACCACCTGACCTGCCTCTTGAGAAATCTGTATGCAGGTCAGGAAGCAACAGTTAGAACTGGACATGGAACAACAGACTGGTTCCAAATAGGAAAAGGAGTACATCAAGGCTGTATATTGTCACACTGCTTATTTAACTTATATGCAGAGTATATCATGAGAAACACTGGGCTGGATGAAGCACAAGCTGGAATCAAGATTGCCAAGAGAAATATCAATAACCTCAGATATGCAGATGACACCACCCTTATGGCAGAAAGTGAAGAAGAACTAAACAGCCTCATGATGAAACTAAAAGAGGAGATTGAAAAAGTTGCCTTAAAGCTCACCATTCAGAAAACTAAAATCATGGCATCTGGTCCCATCACTTCATGGCAAATAGATGGGGAACCAGTGGAAACAGTGGCTGACTTTATTTTTGGGGGTCTCCAAAATCTCTGCAGATTGTGATTGCAGCCATGAAATTAAAAGATGTTTACTCCTTGGAAGGAAAGTTATGACAAACCTAGACAGCATATTAAAAAGCAGAGACATTACTTTGTAAACAAATGTCCATCTTGTCAAGGCTATGGTTTTTCCAGTGGTCATGTATGGATGTGAGAGTTGGACTGTGAAGAAAGCTGAGCACCAAAGAATTGATGCTTTTGAACTGTGGTGTTGGAGAAGACTCTTGAGAGTCCCTTGGACTACAAGGAGATCCAACCAGCCCATCCTAAAGGAGATCAGTCCTGGGTGTTCATTGGAAGGACTGATGCTGAAGCTGAAACTCCAATACTTTGGTCACCTGATGCGAAGAACTGACTCATTGGTAAAGACCCTGATGCTGGGAAAGATTGAAGGCAGGAGGAGAAGGGGATGACAGAGGATGAGATGGTTGGATGGCATCACCGACTCAATGGACATTAGTTTGGGTAAACTCCAGGAGGTGGTGATGGACAGGGAGCACTGATGTGCTGCAGTTCATGGGGTCACAAAGAGTTGGACACAACTGAGGGACTCAACTGACCTGAAATGACCTTCTTTCTGTTCTGCCAAAATCTTGCAACTTCTGTTTATCCTTCCTGTCAATTCTCCCTGAAGTTCAGAGATAAGGAACTATTTTCCATTCTTACATTTGACATGTTCTTTTTCAACTTCTTACTTTTGCGTAGTATGTTCCTTATACTTAGAAGAACTTCTTTCGCCTGTTCATTATCTGTTGAAGTCCTAAACCTTTTTTTAAATCTCCCAGATCTGAGTATAATCTGCTCTGTTGTATATTCTCTACCTTTTAACTTTGACCCTAAGAATATTGTACATTGTGTTGGTCACATCACTATACCCCTTGCTTAACGGATCTCACTATTAGATTGTGAACATCTTGTAAGAAAGAACCACATCTCATTTGCCTTTATATTCCTGTTATTTTACTCAATATTACCAGAATCACTTAGTTATTGAATTAATAAAGCAAGATGAATCATGGACCCTTCCTGATTTTTCATGACTAAAACTCTCCTAGACGTTGCCTTGCTTCTCTCCTAGCCTAAATGAAAGGGAGAGGAAAGGAGAATGGTATCAAGGCAGTGCTGGTGATTATAGCCTACTTTGATTCTGTACCCAAACTCAGACGTTGCAGAGGCCTCTTGACTGCGCCACTAGAAGCCTTTCACATTGCACCATTGAGGGCTAATAAATTCATTGCATTTGGTCCTTGAACAGTTTAATAGCTGAAGTTCTGCTCATGTTTTATTCATCTGAATTTTGCTAACTACTCAGTTTGTCTGTTTTTAGGTTGTGGTAGCAGCCTAAATACTTTGGAAAGTGTATATATGTGTGCTTAGCCACTTTGGGGTTCCCTGGTGGCTCAGATGTTAAAGAATCTGCCTGCAGTACAGGCAACCTGGGTTCCATTGTTGGGTCAGGAAAATCCCCTGGAGAAGGAAATGGCAACCCCACTCTAGTATTCTTGCCTGGGAAATACCGTGGACAGAAGAGCCTGGTGGGTGCGCTATGGTCCATGGGGTGGCAAAGAGTCGAAAACTACTGAGAAACTAATACTTTCACTTTCTTAGTCGCTTCAGTCATATCCAACTCTTTGTGACCCTATGGACTGTAGCCTGCCCCCCGCCCATCCAGGTTCCTCAGCCCATGGGCTTCTCAAGGCAAGAATAATGGAGTGGGTTGCCAAGCCCTCCTCCAGGGGATCTTCCCAACCCAGGGATCAAATCTGCCTCTTACAACTCCTGCACTGGCAGGCAGGTTCTTTACCACTGTGCCACCTGGGCATTATATATATATGTATACATATATGTGTGTTTAAGTGGTTTGCTTTAGGTTTTGGGGTATGTATTAATAAAAGGGAGATTTTCTTATAAAGATATCCTTGCTCTCAGATCCTATTGTCTGTTATTCATTTACATAAAATGTTACCTTTGGAATTCAGAGGTAAATTGTTTGAGGATGATAATAGAAACACTGATGCTGAACACTCATCGTGTCCAGGTACTGTCCTTCCGTGTTTTTAATGGACTGTCCAGGTTAATTCTTCAAACAGCCATGTGAGGAAAAGGGATATCATTTTTCTACTCTGTGGAAGAGAAATACAGAAATGTACACAAGTCAAGCAACTGGCCCAGATCATACAGCTGTGAAGGATCATAGCCTGCATTGGGATTCAGAGTGTCTGACTCCAGAGATTGCACTCATAATTACTACAGCTGTGGAGAGTATAATTTAGATGTAAATTTCTATTCTGCCTGAAAATCAGAGGTTGTTCTTCTGGCAGAATCTTAGCATCCTGTTAAATAGATTCATTTTTTTTTTTCCCTTGAAACCTGCCACTTCCTTTTTTTTTTCTTCTTTCTCTTTTACTCCCTATATTCTGCTGGTAAATGCACTCTAAGTCCCTTTTACTTCTTCTTTAGGACAGTTTCATCACTGCTTCATGAGCCAGTGCACCATGGATTCATCTCATTATACTCGCTCTCCTTGATGGACTATGTTGTTGCTGAGATACAAGTGCCAAGCCATTATCAAATACATTTATTCTTTCTGCCACCCAAAGAATGGGAGATTATCTGTGTAATTTGAGAGACTGGGATATGTATTTCTTTCTTTTATACTAAGAATACAGAGGCTGCAGTAAGAACAAAGACAATAGAATTAGGCAAATACAGATTTGGATGTTTGACCAATCAATTAGATTCCGTCGAAACAAAACAAATACACAGGCCAAAATAAACTCTAAAATCAAAAGGTCTGTACTACTCTTATCAATTAGTATTTGTTTTACTAGATCACATTTAAATCTGTTAATGGAAAAATTATCTTATACAGTATGTTTCTTGCCAATAATAGGTGATCATAAACAAGTTATTTTGTTTTGACCAGAAAAAAATATTCTAGATTCTCCCTGCAAAACTAACTTTTCTTATGTGACTGTGGCATGGACTACCAAAAGTCTGTAGAATGTCAGTTGATATATTTCTGAGAATCCTACCATTTTAAAGCTTATGGTGATTTTAAAGTAAAAACGTAACATAATCCTGTGTAAAATTTTATTTTAAAAGTGTTTGGATTTTGGCACTGAGAAGTAATTCAAACATAAATCACACTAAGGTGCTGCTTTGCTGTATTCATGTTATGTGGCCCTTTTCAAAGTCAATGTTTTTATATAGTCTTTCTGTCATGTTTAATGGTTTTTCTCCACCTCCTCTCTCCCATCGTTGTATAAAAATAGCAGTGATATTCAATCACAGTTTAGTAAGCATTGGCCATGTGCTGAAGGTACTTGAATCCCCAGCCACTGAAAGAGGGCTTGAATCTGTGTTACGTGTTCTCAGATACAGGGTTGTAAACACCATTTTTCTGTTCCATTTTCAGGTCACATGTGCCAATTTAACAAACGGTGGGAAGTCAGAACTTCTAAAATCAGGAGGCAGCAAATCCACACTAAAGCACATATGGACAGAAAGCAGCAAAGACTTGTCTATCAGCCGACTCCTGTCACAGACTTTTCGTGGCAAAGAGAATGATACAGATTTAGACCTGCGATATGACACCCCAGAACCTTATTCTGAGCAAGACCTCTGGGACTGGTTGAGGAACTCCACAGACCTTCAAGAGCCCCGGCCCAGGGCCAAGCGAAGGCCCATTGTTAAGACGGGCAAGTTTAAGAAAATGTTTGGATGGGGTGATTTTCATTCCAACATCAAAACAGTGAAGCTAAACCTATTGATAACTGGGAAAATTGTCGATCATGGCAATGGGACGTTTAGTGTTTATTTCAGGCACAATTCCACTGGTCAAGGGAATGTATCTGTCAGCTTGGTACCCCCTACGAAAATAGTGGAATTCGACTTGGCACAACAAACCGTGATTGATGCCAAAGATTCCAAGTCCTTTAACTGCCGCATTGAGTACGAAAAGGTTGACAAGGCTACCAAGAACACACTCTGCAACTATGACCCTTCAAAAACCTGTTACCAGGAGCAGACGCAAAGTCACGTGTCCTGGCTCTGCTCCAAGCCCTTTAAGGTGATCTGTATTTACATTTCCTTTTATAGTACAGATTATAAACTAGTACAGAAAGTGTGCCCCGACTACAACTACCACAGTGACACACCTTACTTCCCCTCCGGATGAGGGCGAACACGAGGGTGAGACTGAGGCCTGAGGAATTCCAGGTCACATGACAGGGCTGTCGCCTCAAGAAGAAGGTCCCATCTGTTGCCTGGAATGTGTCTACACTCTGCTCCTCTTGTCAACTGACGGCAAATAAACGCTCGTGGAAAACAACCTGATGTGATTTCTGCCCAGTCAGCTTCATCTCTTGGTATAGTCGCAAAATCACCACAGATTATCAAGCCACACCTGGAGACACGCTCCCACACATAGACGCACACCAACACACTCGCATACACATTTCAGCCAGCGTCTGTCGTGATTCCTGTTGAGAGGGCTTTCATTGTCTGCCTCATAATGGTTCAGGAGAAACGATCATCAAGCAAAAGGATTAACTAGACAGTGAATGGTTTTTAGCACTTGCTGTTATGGAAATCTCTCTTTAATGTCTTGAGTACATGCTAATCAATAGTCCCCACTCATGCATTTCTACTGCTTGGAGTAGCTGTACTGGTAAATACTACTGTAGGAGTATAATGCTTGTTAAAATGGAAAAAAAAATGTGTTTTTAAAACTCAGTATTCTTTATTTTATGAACACAACAAGTGTAGTAATTTTTTCCAGCGTTCAGTAGGCACATTCAAGGTGATCCAAGATAGCTCTTTTTTCTATGGAGGGAGCCTGTTCTCAGTAAAGATGAGCAAACATTTGGAATTTACATGTGGGCAGACACTGGACTACAGCTTTCATCACCAGTCATTGGACTTTTGCAAAGTCGAGACCAGCTAAGGCTGCTTAAAACAAGTTCTGATCATTATATAAGAAGGGAAATGCCTGACAGACACCATGTAAGTTATAAGTGTCTGTCTTATCTTTACTAAACATATTGTAACAAAGTCAATATCCTAGTCTTCATTTGTATGAATGGTTTGTATTGTACATAGTTTAACCAAGTGTAATTTGAGCTGCTTATTAATATTAACTTGTATTTGTCTCTCTGCTTGTTATTGGTTTAAAAAGAAAAAAAAAAGGATATGAGGAATCCATTCTATCAATGTAGCTGTGAACTCCATTAAAAAGACAAACTTAATGTACAAAGCATTTATTCAGCTCAAGTATTGTTGAAACCTATACATATACAACATTACAGTCTGTCTGTATTTAGATATTTTATTTCTGGACAAAATGAAATGTACATAAAAATAAAATGCTTAAAGTTGAGTTTCAATATGTACTTGTGTAAGATGGTGATTTAAATGGTTCTGACAAGAAGAATGTGCTGGAAGACACTCATGGTTTTGCATCTCATGTCTCTAAATTTGTATAGGACTATCTAAATTGTTATTAGTTACCTAGTCAAAACAACTTAGGAGTCTCAGTCTCAAGCCTGGGAAACAGTTGTGGCATTCAGTATTACACACATTTTTGGTTGTTGTCATGTTAGTTGTTCAAGAATACCAAAAAAATCAATGAGCATAAAGAGATAATTGAGGTCTCCTGAATTAATTATAGCTAGTTGTTTTTTAATTTTCCCGTAAAGCATCTTTATTTAGTAGGATGTTTAGAAGGTATTGTTTTTTCTTAAAAGAAAGCCAAGAGATCTGAAGATTGTGGCTGATTTCCCCTGATTCTACCATATCGACTCAACTGAGGAAATGACAATAGTAGTGGAGGGCTTTGATGCTCAATTTACATATAGCAAAAGGGATCAATTTATGTATAAAGGATTCTTTTTGGACATTAAATTTTATTTTAAAAAAGTAATTATGGTATACAATCCCAGCATAATAAACAGAAGAAGAAATACGTTAAGGTAATATCCCATATTTAAGGTCACAAACTGGGGATTGGGATATGAAAAGTCTCAAAGGTTAACCAAAGAAGTCAAATTAAGAACATTCACTCATTCTCATCTTCCCTTCATGCTACAGAGGAATAAGTATGTTTCATATAGAAAATGATACAAGTACTACAGGGAACCCCATACTATAGAGTTCTAAAGCAAGAACTCCATAACTGGTTTGACTAAAGAGAGCCTTCATTTTTTTTTTTTCTTTTTTTTTTCATTTTTATTTTTACTTTATTTTACTTTACAATACTGTATTGGTTTTGAGAAAAAAAAAAAGAGAGACAGAGAGCCTTCAATTGCCAATTAAAGGCAAATCATTCTGTTCAATGTCCATCACCCAAATCCCTCCAATATAGCTAGACAACCATTTATATCAATGTATCAATTAATTTGCCATGGGATTTAGAAGGTAATGTTAGAACAGACTTCCCTGGTGTGATTGGCATGAAGAGCTTCTTGAGTCCCAGGTGCATAACATATCTTCCACAGATAAATCTTACTATTCAGGGGTTTATTTATCAAAATGATCATTTAAGAGTTAACTCTCTTTAACAAAAAGGAGAGTAAGTCAGAAAGCAAAAATCTTTTATTTTTTTTATCATTTGATTAGTGGCCTGTGACTTTCATTATGTGGTCTAATCTGCTCTGTGATCCAACATTCAAGATGAGAAGAAAATATGCTTCAGCCTTCACCCATCTGCCCTACTTTCAAAGTCCCTTTGAAATATTGCTTTTGTTTTTATGAACATATAGAGTGCAACAAATAAAGCATTGAATTATTTTTTCTGTAGTTTTTCTTTAGAAGAAAAAAAGAGAAAACTCCTAATGAAGATTTCAATTTTTAAAAATCCAAACTTTTAGGATTCTTTTTGGGACCTGTACTCACATATCACTAACACCTCCATCTGTGGTATACATAAGTCATGATGACATAGAAGTAGGATTCAAAAGATAATTTACTCGTATGTATCTAATATACTCTTTCTGTTTTAGATAAGGAACTGGATGATGGACTGTGATGAATATGAAGGTTCAAAGGTTCAAACTTATACTAGGCCAACTTGTTGCTCAACAAAATGGTTATTTAAGTTTCAATTATGCTAAAAAATCATTTGTTATTTGGAAAAAATAAATTTTAAGCTATACTAAAGAAATTGCTTTTTCCTACCTTTGCAAAGGTATAGAAAAAAAAAAACACGTCAAGGTGGAAGTAGATAACATCTGATGCAAACATGGATGTGTCATCACCTATTGTTATTTTCAGAAGCATTTTAGTATAATTGAAATTATAATAAAGAAATGATTATTGCAGTGATATTGCCTCATGAAAGGAAAATGATACAAGTTACCGGTTTGTACAGTTATGATGAAAACAATGAATTGTCATGGTATGGTTTCAATTGGGCATTTTGGGTTCACTGACTCTTGTGAGAATTTCTCTGCATGAGTAGAAAAGGCATAACTGTTAATAGTACAGTACTAAATTCTGGAAGTCATTATTCTGAAAGTAATAGAAATACTTGTTAAACTTAAAACTGTGGACAGGAATCTTCAGGTTCCTACATTGCAGCAATAACCTGTAAGCCATATTTTTGCACAGAATAGATTAAAACAATCATAAGAAGCCTGAGAAAGTGTTTGTCTTTTCCCTTTTCCCCACTGCTTTACATGTAAGAAGCAGCTTAACCAATATGAACAGTTGTTTGGAAAAACAATTTACATCTCCACCATCGACTCTGAATGCCAAGTTTTGGCCTGAAGCAAAATCCAATGTCTGTTTATTAACTTCTGAGAGATTAGGTTGATGTACTAGTTTCAGACGTTTGTTGATATTTATTCAATTGGTCTATTTTATCTTTACACTTTTACTCAAATGAAAATCAGTAGATGCATTCAAAAATTAAAAATTTGAAAACATTAATGTGCATAGAAATGTTTACCATTTACTTAGTTTCTAGGTGACAAGAATTGAGGATTTTAACAGTCAGAATTGAATCCTAAACAGCTGATTGCTAGGTCAGGTTTGTCCCATGCATTTCAAAGAAGGATTTCAGGGCTGGGGAGCAAAGGAAATAATCCTTCTCAGCTTAAAATTACGATGTAGCATTAATTTTTATATCCTATACCATCAAATATTTTTAGGTAACAAATTTGCAATTGCTTTTATTTTTACTAGAATGGCAAACAGCAGACATCCCATGACAGTTTTAGTTTCAATGTTTGTGTGAACAAAGTCTAGAGGAATCACCTACAATTAGGAGACTACTACTGCCAAGTAAGTGGCCAAGTGTCCTGAGTTTGATGAAAAGCAGTTTAATGTTTATAATTCTGCATTTACAGGATCATGCTTTTTATTACTGCTGGATTGCAGGATGACTCTAAAGGCCCTAAAAGTGATGGATGAGAAGCCTTAGAGACTTCCTTTCTTTGGCGGTAGTGGTTGTTACTGTTGGAGGTGCCAAGAGTACATTCTCCTAAAATTAGACATATAGCCAAAGCTCTGTTTACATCCTCCTCACCTAGCAGGTGCTGGGTTTCTGTTTGCTAATTCTACTAAGGCCCCTAAATAGATCACTGGAGTTACTTATTTCTGATACACAAACTCCTTGATTCAAACATAGGAATAAATTTGGCCATGGAGATAGTGACTGTTTAAAGAAATATTGCTAGAAAGTTGTAGAAAGCCTCTATTGTCAAATAAGTATTAAATCAATCTATATACCTATCTATCTATATCTGAATCTACTATTGTTTTTTACTGCCAAATTTCACTTTGCCAATTTTCTGCAATACAGTTTTATTATTATAATGAATTTCTTTTCTGCATTTTATAAAAGCTTTCAGTAGAAGGTGCAAAAGAAGCTAATTGTGTTTAGCGTAAGATAGTAGTCCAGTTTTTATTCTTTCATATGTGGCGGGGGCCCAGGTTTCCCAACACCATTTATTGAAGTTTTTTTTAGTAAAACTAAATGCTGCTGCTGCTGCTAAGTCACGTCAGTCGTGTCCGACTCTGTGCTACCCCATAGACGGCAGCCCACCAGGCTCTTCTGTCCCTGGAATTCTCCATGCAAGAATACTTCAGTGGGTTGCCATTTCCTTCTCCAAAACTAAATGTGGACTTATATAAATTCAAGTTCCCCCCAAGTGGTTGCTACAATTCCAAATTATCCAAAAGTTCATCTGTTTTCCAAAAAGTCACACGATTCTGATCCACAGTGGATATATGTACAGAACTCAGGGGTTTTCTGAGGGAGGTGGAACCCATCTTTGCATTTAGATTCCCTGCGAGGTCATTACTTCAAGGGGACCTGTATTTCTTAAGAGCTGTCCCAAAACACAGGGACTCATATTTTTCTCACTTTTGAACAGAATAGGGCACTTACCAAGAAGACTTAACAAACAGAATAGAGGTATGCACAGTAAAGCAGGAGAACTCAAAATACAAAGGTCGCGGAGCCTGGACCCAGGACAGAATCACCTTCAAATCCCAGAGTGGGCAAGAAAGCGAAGAACTCAGTGGACACTGTAGGTACCAGCATGAGTTGGCTCAGCAGCCTCCTCGGAGTCATAATGCCATCTTCTGTCAATCCCACTCTTGATGGTACAAGCTCCCAAAAGTTCAGAAACAACAGAAGTAACACCGATAAATCCTTAAAGTAGTGATTAATAAAAGTTTATTGGGTACCCACCAAAAGGACAGTTTGCAAACTGGAAGTAGTCAAACCAAAACAAAGACCGAGGCTCAGGAGTAGTGCATTGTTATAAAGCAGCTTATGTAGCGAGACAGCATTGACTTTATTCTTCCTAGTGACTGGCTATAGATTTGTATTTTCTTCAATAATGGGAAATCAGTTAGAGGTTGTTACCTCATATCAATATTGGGAAACAGTTTTTAAGTTTTGCCTACAATTTCTAGAGCCATAAGCATGAAATGACCCAGGACGAGTTAGTGTTGCAAAATGAGCTAACATAAGCTTTGTTTGGATGACTTAAATGGTTTTATCCTCTCACAGAATTTTCAAGGCTGGTTTCTACTGGGGTTTGATTTTAACAAGAAAAAAATAAAGATGGCTCCTACCTGCCTTAATGAAGACAGTGCCTACCACCTCTATTGTGAGAGAGGATCCCAGCAGGCCCTTGCCCCTCAGTCTACCAGGGGCAGTCCCCACTGTCTGTAGGTCTTGTGCTCATGGGTTTGAACTCCCTCCAGATTTTTCCAAGCGAGGCCTTCTGCAGGCTTATCTCTCAGGTGCAGGTTCTCATAGTTAGCTCACCCAAACTGGAGTAGAAGCCCTTCCTTCCTCAGAGAGACCTTTTAGGTTTTGAGCTCACTCAGATTGTGGGCTCCCATGGCAAGACCACATCTCAGCCTTTCCCACCACTGCTGGATGGTTTCCATCTATCTGTTCATATTACCTGCAGGAGGGGCTCCACTAGCTTTGGTTTTTTTTCTCCAGAGAAAACTGTTCCCTATGCAGACTCAGTTTGTACAAGGGAGGGGTAGCGTTCAGGGTTTTTCTGTGTTGCCATCTGAGCTGCAGTGCCTCAAATGTTTTGTGGAAGGAGGGTCATTGTTATTAAGTCTTACTTTCTTCACCCACAAGAGAAAGGAGTGTAAGTTTCTGGTAATGGCGAGTGTTTGTTGAACACTTAAAGCTGAGCCACTGACTTGTCCGTTTCTCCCCTCAACCTCACGGCTTGTTGAAGGTATAGAAACTCTTTTTTGGCCTCATTGCAGTTAAAAAGTCTGCGCTTGGAAACCAAGTAACTTCACCCAATGTAGTACAGACCCTAAGCTATACACCTAGAAGTCAAACCCCACCTTCATGACTCTAGAGTCTGACTTGTAAACTGGTACTTCTCTCTGTTACTCTGAGTTCTTATTTTTCAAATTGTGGTGAAAAGTCTTGATATTTGCAAAATCACCATGCCTATTATGAACATACAGCATGCTTATATAAAAAAGATGAAGAATTCATTGAATCTGTTTTTCTTCAGCTTCTTGCTGTTTCTCTTACTGCTTCAGGACCCTGAGACTCCTCTGGCTGGTTCAGCTGGCTCCAAGGGCCAACCAACCCATGGTGGGAGCCAGTGTGGTCCCCCAAAGCAGAGAGAAAGGGAGAGGAGTGTGTGTGTGTGTGTGTGTGTGTGTGTGTGTGTGTGTGTGTGTGAGGTCATTTTGATTTGAAGCCAGGGAGTCTTTGAGCTTGCTGAGTAGGGAAGTGGTAGGTCAGGGATGAATACAGCTGAAATGTAATTTTGAGTTACCCAGTCCCTGCATCAGAATCTCATTTCAGGGAACTCCTACGATATGTTTAGGAAATTCCAGATCATGGCTTCCATCTTTCCTCAGAAATGAATCAAGTAACTTCATTTTCTTTTTTTAATATAAGCTACCTTGGTAAAGTTTACTTTAATTTTTTGGCCAGTTGTGTGGCTTAGAGGATGTTGGTTTCCCAACTGAGGATTGAACCCAGGCTGTGGATCATGGAATCTTAACCAGCCACTGGAGAAGTTCCTAATACGGGGTTTCAGTCACCTTTCTGTGTCATTTCTCAATATGGCTTTTTGCCTTTCTGCTCTGGGCTTTAATTCTTCCCCCTCCATTCTTCACATACACCCACAAAGGGAAAACAACACATTTCATTTTCTCTCTAAAGCTTAGTGGATGGAGAGATTGGGAAAAACTGCTTAATCTACTTTTCTGACATACTTTTTCCTTTGCCACATCTTATTCTTGAAACAAACACACAGAAACATTGTAACCATTTTCCAGTTTTAATTCCTGGATCCAGCTGTAAATGCACAAACAGGGACTAGAATACTCTTTTTACCCTGGCCCTCTGCCTATTGCAGAAAGGTGTGTTCCATTTTTTCCCCCTCTTACTCATGTTTTGCTCATGTTCAAAATTAATATTCTTTAAGAGAACCTGTAAGTGTGAAGGCAAGTTATACTCCGTGGGTGTGACTGGGCTCCAGCTGAAATTCTATCATGTTACAAATTTATGAGCCTTCCCTCCACTGCTAACTGAACCTTAGCTCTTATCTTTTCATTTTCCCACAGATTTTAGAGAAAAAAAAATCAAATATATCATTAACACTTGCTTAAATCTATAATATTTATAATATTTTACTCTGCATAAGTCATGAAAACTAAAGGATAAGTTGAGTTTGTAAATGTGGTTCTTCGTTTTCTTTAGTTCACAGGTTTTTCCTCTCCTTTCCTCCCTTCCTCCCATCCTTGGTATTTGTCAGGTATTATCATTCAGGGCCTTTTGAAGTATGTGCTCCAAACCCCTTCATACACTCATTTGCTCCTTAGGAGCACGTGGGCTCTTCTTGACTTAGTCAACTACAGCTTTCCACATTTAGTACTCTGCTGCTCCTACAAATTTATTTTTGAAAATTTAGCAGAACTAGTGGGTTTGACCAAAGAGAAGAAAATTTATTTGTTGCTTTGATTAAGCTGGAGTTATGCATATAAAAAGGGAGGCCTTGGAGCATTAGATCACAAATTTTTGTATAATAGAAAAAGTTAAGATTACAAAGAAACTGTCCCTTCACACTCATTACTCACACTCAGAATAGGTGTTCCTTGTACATACTATGAAGAAAAGGAATTTAGTAGTGGAAGGCCTGATTATATATAAATGGCAGTATGATTCTGGGAAGAGCTGTGTACTCTTGGGGTTTGTTCTGATAACAGAGCTACTTTGGGATAGAATCTAGGGGAAAGAGTTGCAGCAGAGTTGAGATAGCTGTGCACAGTATCTAAGCCCATGGTAATGGGGTATGAAAACAGCAGAAAAGTTTCCTTTTGTTATGTGAATGTGCTATAAACTTGGCAGAGGTCAGTGTACCCACGAGGACTTGAGTTTGGGGCAGGATTTGCAGGAGAAATCGACCAGACCTGAGTCCAGATGGATGCATCTCTGGGAGGCCAGTGTGGGCTGATAATGAATGATAGTCAGGTAACATCTCCTGCCAGCAGGATATGAAAGTTGTTTGTAACCTTTGGAAGGGGTTGGAGAACCCTTCATTGTTGTTGTTGTTCAGTCGCTAAGCTGTGTCCGACTCTTTGTGACCCCCTGGACTGCAGCACACTGAGCTTCCCTGTCCTTCACTATCTCCAGGAGTTTGCTCAAACGCATGTTCATTGAGTTGGCGATGCCATCCAACCATCAGTGTTTCTCAGCATCAGGGTCTTTTCCAGTAAGTTGGCTCTTCACATCAGGAGGTCAAAGTATTGGAGCTTCACCTTCTGCTTCTAGAACCTTAGATAGACTGAAATTGGCTTTACCTGGCTGAGATTTAGTTTTCTCTACATGGTAGAATTTGGGCTTAAGATAAGCATTAAGCTGCAGGAAGGTAAAATTACATCTATTCCACAATTGATTATGCAACTTGAAATTAACATCTGCTGGTATTTATTTCATTCATTTGTTAGAAGGTGTTGATATCTGTTTTGTGGAGAGTGGAGTCCTAGCACACTGATTCTGAATCAAACACATTTTAATATAGAGATTAAAATCTATATTGAAGGACAAAGTAATTTATTAAAATGCAAGAAGGATTTTGTGACCTTTATGATGATTTCCATCCAATATAAATTTTTAATTTTATATTGGCTTTAATAACCTTTATAAATAATGGTTTTGGATGAAAGGGATAATTAGACATATGGAGGAGATGGAGAGAAGGTAAATAATCTTTTCAACTGACATCTTTAATCATTTTTTTAATCTTCCTTTCTTCAGTCATGTTTTTACAGGTTGTGAATAAATATAGAATTTATTTCTAGGCACTGGCACACTGAAAGAAATGGGATGTTTAGGATATATTACAGAACCCTGTCAAGGGAAATGCCTGGGAGTGGGAATAGAGCTCAACCTTACTCAGACTTCAAGCTTAAATCTCTTTTCCTTACACTCCAATTATGCTTTTCCCATTCCATGGGGTAGCAAAGAGTTATACATGACTGAGTGACTAATATTGACTGAGACTTACTGGGAAATCTTGCTTGTGTATTTGTTTGAAAAATAAAAAAAAGGTATTTCTAGACTTGAGTCATAGTTTGCTATCCGAGAATCCCTACATTTCCAGAGAGGTGCCTCCTGAGCCTTAAGATTGGGACACAGTGGCCAAGGGTAGGTGGTACTGGTACCATTTTGGCCATCTGCTGAACTTTTCACTCAGGTATTCACTCATCCATTTGACAGATTTACGGAATGTCTACTATACGTCATGCACTGGTGTAAGAGCTGAGGATACATCAGTGAACAACACAGACAAGGCCTTTGTCCTCATGCAGCTTAGAATCTAGTGGAAGAAGAAAGCATTCACCAAATAAATGCATGTCTAGTAGTAATAGATACTACAAAGGCAAATGAAGCCGAGAGAGGGTATAGAGTTTATTTACTTTTTAAAGTTACTTTGGAAAACTGGCTCCTTTATGATGACATTTGAAGAAAGTGATGGAGATAGTCATATGGATTTCTAGGGCAATATAATTCCATAGTCAAGGAAAAGCTATTGTTCAATGCCTGAGTCAAGACTGGCTTGGTGTGATTTTAATGAAAGGCAAAAATGGCTAGAGTGATTGCAAGAGAGTTAGCACTGTAGTGAACCTTAGAAGATGAGCCAAGAAAGGAAGCATGAGTTTGACCGTACCTAAGAATGTGAAAGGAAACTTGAGAGGGCTTAGAGCAGATGAGTGATTTGATGTGATTTATGTTTTAAAAGGACTGTGGAGAATGGAATATAGGGGGGATGGTTGAAGCAGGGAGGCCAGGTGTGCAGCTGTTGTAACAGGTGGGAGAAGACAGCCTCACATTTAGGCCATGAGGTAGCAATATTGGCAGTGAGAACCATCAGATCCTGGATATAGAATGTAGGATTGTCTGGACTGGTTCTGATGTGTGAGAGAAACCAGTGATGCCTTCCCTATTTGGTATCTTCAGGTTACACATAAAGATAGATGCTTTGTAAAGACATACTTTAAAACCTGCTTTGAAATTAGCTGAAGTTACAGATAAGCATGAATCATCTCCTCTGTATTAACTAATAAGGTTGTTCTGGCTCTCTAGAACCTATGGAATGGAGAGGAATTCATTTTATCTTTTGAAAAGTCCGTGTATCTTTATCCATTCTGGCAGTCACGTTATTACTCTTAAAAGCATTGTGAGTATTGACATTTTTCTTTAGATGTTGCATTTAAAAATTACATAAGTCATATTATATGAAAGAGTTATTTGTACTGATCCATTGTGAAAATCTGAGACAAAAAAAAGCTTTTATGTAAATTGGAGGGGACAGGTAAATAGAAAAATGTAATATGTAAATCTCTTCATGTTTATTTTGAAGCTCAGTTCATGTCTAAGCAGACCTACATATAATCTGTAGGAAGGGCATGGGTACAGAGCTGATTTTTGTGAGAGCCAAGAAATTTCCCAAATTGTGTGTATATTCTGTCTTCTTATAAGAGGGATCCAATTTTCCTCCATATTTATAAAACAGTTTTAAAAAGTATAAAGTCAAGAACAACAAAATTGGGTGATAAGAAATTTATGAACAGATAGGTTGGACCAATGTTATCAACAAAAGGAAATTCTGAAAGATGTTATGAACACTTTATGATTCTATTTTATATTTAACTACCTTCAATTTGACTTATTTGAATTTAAATGACTCATTTGAAAAGACCCTGATGCTGGGAAAAATTGAAGGTGGGAGGAAAACGGGATGACAGAGGAAGAGATGGCTGGATGGCATCACTGACTCAATGGACATGAGTTTGAATAAACTCTGGGAGTTGGTGATGGACAGGGAGGCCTGGTGTGCTGCAGTCCATGGGGTCACAAAGAGTCAGACATGACTGAGAGACTGAACTGAACTGGAAAATTGAAAAAACAAAATAACAAAGTTTTAAGCTATTACTTTATCCTAAAATGTCTGGAAACATATTTGAGGCATACTTTAAAATCAAGTGTTGCCACCAGAATTATGTTAATCTACAAACATTTTCATAATCTGAGTACTAACATTAGACATGAACTCAGTTTTTCTAGAAATGTTCAATCAAACCTTGAAAACTGAGAATCTACAAGTCACAAATGGAGAGGCTGTAATAATTCATATGTCTAGAAACAATAGCTTGTGTGATTATTCACGTCATTAAGTCCTGGCTAATGTATTAAATCCATATAGATGTACTATCATGGGACAATTGATTGAAAAGTATTGTGCCTGGAGATTGAATATTTAGAATTTATATTCGTTTAGAAATTTAAATATATGTGGTATTGAATAGCTAGTTATAGTCATTGGTTGATGCTGACTTTTGTCATTAAAAAAACAAAATAATAAAAACTCTAAGTGTTTCACTTTGTATGTTGGAATTTATATTCTCTTAGACCTCTGGGATAATGCTCTCTTGTTGTAGAATAAAAATTGTTAGATGTAACACTCAAGTGTCTCAAATACTATATTTAGAAATACATTACTGCTAATGATTGATCCTGCCAAAGAATTGATGCTTTTGAACTGTGGTGTTGGAGAAGACTCTTGAGAGTTCCTGGGACTGCAAGGAGATCCAACCAGTCCATTCTGAAGGAGATCAGCCCTGGGATTTCTTTGGAAGGAATGATGCTAAAGCTGAAGCTCCAGTACTTTGGCCACCTCATGAGAAGAGTTGACTCATTGGAAAAGACTCTGATGCTGTGAGGGATTGGGGGCAGGAGAAGAAGGGGATGACGGAGGATGAGATGGCTGGATGGCATCACGGACTCGATGGACGTGAGTCTGAGTGAACTCCGGGAGTTGGTGATGGACAGGGAGGCCTGGCGTGCTGCGATTCATGGGGTTGCAAAGAGTCGGACACGACTGAGCAACTGAACTGAACTGAACTGAATGATTGATCTGGGGAGGTAGTAGGTTTATGCCAAATAAAGACCATTTCAGGGAAAAAGAATAGTATATTCTCTTCATAGTGATGTGTATTTAATTTGATGGTGACTAAATTCAATGGGTTTTATTTTCCAGCATAGTTGAAGAGCATAAACCTCACTTTGTTCAGTTCCTGTGGCTTATGTCTCCATAGTTGTAAAAGATGTGTTAGTCTTGAAAACAAAGTGGAGATAAACAAATAAAGGATCCAAAGTTGTCTTTAACCCATACCTGTAGGGCTAAAATTTCTGAATCACTAAGACCCTGATGCTGGGAGGGATTGGGGGCAGGAGGAGAAGGGGACGACAGAGGATGAGTTGGCTGGATGGCATCACCGACTGGATGGACATGAGTTTGAGTGAAATCCGGGAGTTGGTGATGAACAGGGAGGCCTGGTGTGCTGCGATTCATGGGGTCACCAAGAGTCGGACATGACTGAGCAACTCAACTGAACTGAACTGAAGGTATTTTGAACTGTTGAGTGTTCTTTTCTGGTAACATTTGATAGCAGGCACTGCCAGTGTCCTGCCCAGGTCCCTATTCCCCTTCCCACTTCAGTCCACATCAGCTCAACTTCCAGCTGTCAGTACCTGCATTTTTTTTTCCTCACAAAGGCATTCTGTGTGCTGGAGCCTGCTTTGCTACTTGTGCAGCAGGCCAGATGTGCTCGGGAACTAATGCTCTGCAGGAGCACAGGGAACAGGCTTCCAGCAATGACCAGAGCAGCCCTCAACCATTGATCCTCAGGTGGGATAATTTTTTAGGGGTGTGCTGTACACTGGTTCACCAAATCCCATAGTAGTAACTTACCTCATGGAGCACACCTTACTGAATTCCCTTTTCTGTCTCACTTCATTACTAATGCCTTCTACAATCATCTCCAATATTATTTGCTTTCATTCAAATCTTTATCTCAGGAAATGTTCTGGGGAATCTGCATTAGGAAAAAGTAGATTTTACAACTTCAGTTGCAATATTTTATCCTGGTCATAAGTGTACAGTAATACTTTTTTATGAATGTAGATTTTAAAATCACATTAATTGAAGTATAAATTGCAATCGTTTTAGGTGTACAGTTCAGTAAGTTTGTGTAGAACTGTAACAACCACCATCACAATCAAGATACAGAACATCTCCCTAAATTACTCAAAAATTTCCTTCATAACTCCATGTGTAGTCAGTTCTTCACCATGTTCAATCTGCTCTCTCACTACAAATTAGTTTTTCTTCTAGAGTTTCACCTAGAAAAAAATCTTCATTTGGCTTCCTTTGCTTTGAATTATTAATATGTTTTTGAGATTTACTTGTTATGTGTTCTATGAATCAATAATTTTATTTTCATTGCTAAGTGATATCCCATTGCATAAAAAAACTACAATCTATCTATTCACACTTGGGTTGCTTCCAGTTCTTGACTATAATTGAAAAAGTTGTTTTTTGTGGGCCCGTTTTCATTTCTATCAGGTAAATGCCTAAATGTGGAATTATTGCATTGGAATTGCTGGATTTGATGACAAAATTATGTTTACTTTTAAGAAAAAAGTCTAACTGGTTTACAAAGTGGCTTTATGCATTTTACATATCTACCAACACTCTCTGAGTTACAGTTGCTGTATGTCTTCCCCAATAGTAGATATTATCAGTCTTTAATCTTAGCAGTTCTAGTGGATATGTATTAGTATTGCAGGATGAGTATGCTTTTAATTTGCATTTTTATGATTCCTCATGATGTTTGAGTGTCTTTTCAGATGCTTATTTACTGTTTAGATAACTTGTTTTTGTGAAGTGTCTATGAAATATTTGCCCAGTTTTAAATGACTGAGTTCAAGTTTTTAATATATATTGGATACTAGGTTTTTGTTATATGTAACAGAAAATAATTTCACTCAGTTTGCCTTTTCATTTTCTTATTAGTGTCTTTAGAAGAGCAGAGTTCAATTTATTGTATTTTTTTTTATGATTACTGTTTTGCCTAAAAAGTCTTTGTTTACTTTCAAAAGCTTTAGAGTTTTCTTCTGAAATACCTTTACTAGCTGTGATGGTTTAGTGGTTTTAATAGTCTGCATTGTGAATCTCCTTTATTATTCGACCTGTGTTTAGATGCTTTCATTAAATTCTATAGGAAATCAAACAATTTTCTGCAAATGTTTAAGAATTTTGAGAGGCATTTGCACTATTAAGTTTCCTATTTTACATTAATCAATGGACTCTGGCCTTTATGTGAGTGTCATGTTGTTTGGGAGCCAATTCTAAGTATTAATCTAGGAAGGGTCTTATTTTCTGTAAAATAGACCAATGCTCTTAAGGAATTGACTTATATGAAACAGAATCAAAATGTCAAGACCTTCTGGCAAAATCTTGTGGTTGAATCTCAACAGCAGCCTCAAAACAGATGCACACTTAGTTTATTCCTTTATTCTCTGTAGTGTCACACCAGAATACTTACATAGTGTATATGAACTGTTAATTTTCAAAGGTGATCAATTTCAAATTTGATAGCCAAGTTGAAAAGGTAGGAAACATGGGTATATGCTATGTCTCAGTCGCTGTCGCAAGTGTTTTATGTCAGTTATCTCTTTTAAACCTAAAGGTAATGCTTTGAGGTGGCTATTTACTATGAGTAGAAATGTGTACATGAAAAGTTTGGCATTGATTGCTGGGGAAAATGTCAATAACCTCAGATATGCAGATAACACCACCCTTATGGCAGAAAGTGAAGAGGAACTAAAAAGCCTCTGGATGAAAGTGAAAGAGGAGAGTGAAAAAGTTGGCTTAAAGCTCAACATTCAGAAAACGAAGATCATGGCACCCAGTTCCATCACTTCCTGGGAAATAGATGGGGAAACAGTGGAAACAATGTTAGACTTTATTTTTTTGGACTCCAAAATCACTGCAGATGCTGACTGCAGCCGTGAAATTAAAAGACGCTTACTCCTTGGAAGAAAAGTTATGACCAACCGAGATAGCATATTCAAAAGCAGAGACATTACTTTGCCGACTAAGGTCCGTCTAGTCAAGGCTATGGTTTTTCCTGTGGTCATATATGGATGTGAGAGTTGGACTGTGAAGAAGGCTGAGCGCTGAAGAATTGATGCGTTTGAACTGTGGTGTTGGAGAAGACTCTTGAGAGTCCCTTGGACTGCAAGGAGATCCAACCAGTCCATTCTGAAGGAGATCGAACCAGTCCATTCTGAAGGAGATCAACCCTGGGATTTCTTTGGAAGGAATGATGCTAAAGCTGAAACTCCAGTACTTTGGCCACCTCATGCGAAGAGTTGACTCATTGACTCATTGGAAAAGACTCTGATGCTGGGAGGGATTGGAGGCAGGAGGAGAAGGGGACGACCAAGGATGAGATGGCTGAATGGCATCACGGACTCGATGGATGTGAGTCTGAGTAAACTCTGGGAGATGGTGATGGACAGGGAGGCCTGGCGTGCTGCAATTCATGGGGTCGCAAAGAGTTGGACACGACTGAGTGACTGAACTGAACTGAACTGAACCAATGGTTGAGGCAATCCCCTTCTCCCCATGGTTGGCCTGTCCT
This sequence comes from Budorcas taxicolor, assembly GCF_023091745.1. Taxonomy (NCBI): domain Eukaryota; kingdom Metazoa; phylum Chordata; class Mammalia; order Artiodactyla; family Bovidae; genus Budorcas; species Budorcas taxicolor. Next base: position 18,775,393 of record NC_068913.1, read on the forward strand.
GGGAAGACTTAGGAAGGTGAGAATAATTCTTACTCTTGGTCGGTAAGCTTGTTCTCTAGTTATTTGTCAGATATACTACTCTGCTCTTCAGGGATGAATATAGCAAAGGAGTAGAGAGAGACAAGGAGTTATCTTCACACTAGATTTTTCTTATAGAAATCAGGATTTGTGTTGGAGTAGTGGCAGGGGAGAGATGTTTCCTCTTTTACAGGGATTATATAAAAATTATTAGAGGTTAAAAAGAAGAGAATATCTGATCTAATATTTTTCCCATTAGAAAAAAACTTCTTGGGGGTTATTGTTTATGACAAAATGAAAAAGTATTTTATAGCCACTCATGATGACAGGAAGGAAATAGCAGTGTCAAAGCATTCCTTAAACTGAGAGTTTCATATTTGTTTAAAAATTCTTCATTGTATTTTTAGGCACAGTCTTATTTTTTAATTAATAAATTAGAAACTGCAATTTAACTTTATTCCAAATTAAGCCTAATTGTGTAATATCACTATACTTTAATATAATTTAATGCATAAATTATATAAATATAATTTAATGCATTCTATACCTTCCAGATTATACTGTATATCAGATCTAAGCAGCAAGATGCTCACAGTCAGAAAGTAGCATGGTCAAATTAGGTGGGGGAATAATGAGCAAAAGATCAAGTTTTACATGTCTCCTCACTGTGACTCTGGGACTTGTTAAAATATTTTGACATTTTGATTATCAATTGCAAATTTCCTAGCATTTCCCAAACTTACTTGACTGCTGTCCTTTCTTTCACAGACCACTTCACAGGACCTATTTTCTTTGCATCATGCTTTGGGAAGTAATGTTTTTCATTTTTAATTTTTTTTCTATATGTAATTTTATTTTGTTATCACAGTCATCTTATCAACTGATACTGGGTTGTTTCTAATAGCAGAACACGGGAGATGAGGAACTTAAGGTGTTATGTTACTGGATCAAAGCATAAGTCTAGAGAAAACTGGGAGTCAAACTTGAGTTATCTGACTCTCCACTCCTTTAGCCTTGACACTGTTGTTATTTCTTATTAGGGAAAATGCAAAGCCCATGTACATACGTTGATAATTAATTGAAAAGTGAAAAGAAAAGAAACTAACTTAAAGCATGTTAATAAAAATAATATGACAAAATTGACATTATTCAAAATAAGTGTTATAGACATATTTTCTCTTACTGGATTGAGTAGCTTGGAGTTGTCAGAAAGAACTGAGTTACAATGTTTTGTGCCAAACAGTGTCCTTGAAGATGAATCCAGTTCATTTCTTTGATTTTGAGATAGGGTTCTGAGGTGGAATCAATTTTCTAGAAAATCTCTTGCATGATATGAATAGAAGAATGCCACTTTCTTATTAAAAAATGTTCTTTCACTTTCTATTTGAAGACGAAGTGTTCATTGATATATTTTCTCACTAACCAGTGGATTAAAAGTGTAAGAAATCCTTATTGAAGATTGTGAAGGAAGTAAACATGAATCCACTCCTGATTTATGAAAAGTGATATCATGTGAAACAGGAAAGGTATAACTTGATATTGCAACCTCTCTAACATGATTTTATAACTTCAGTGATATGGACTTTATTGTCTTCTCATTTGCATGACATTTAACAGGTCAAACATCCCTTTTAGCTGAAGCTAGGCCAATGAAACATTTAACCTGGAAGAAAGAAGTTTTACCATGTTACCTGGAGGGTAATAATAAAGACGGCAGAGTAGAAGGATGTACATTCATCTTCTCCTGTGAGAACTCCAAAATTACAACTCGCTGCTGAACAACCATCAACAAAGGAATGTTGGATCCCACCAAAAAAAGATACCCCATGTTCAAGGGCAAAGGAGAAGCCCCAGCAAGACAGTAGGAGGGGTGAAATCGCGTTTAGAATCAAACCTCATACCTGCCAGAGATGCTTGGAGGGGTCAAGAGACTGAAGCAGACCTGCCTTTGAATGTTTGAGTGTCTCCTGTGGAGCTACAGGTCAGCAGTGGCCTGCTGCAGAGTCAGGCGCTCTGGGTGCAGCAGACACAAAAATTTGTGCACACCAGGACCCAGGAAAAAGGAGAAGTGACCCCACAAGTGACTGACCCAGACTTGCCCCTGAGTGTCCAGGAGTCTCTGGCAGAGGCATGGGCCGGAGGTGGCCTGCTGCAGGGTTGGCAGCCCTGAGTGTGGCAGTGCCTGCATGGAAGTTTTGAAGGAGGTCAAAATTATCTTCATTACCTCAACCATAGTTTGGCCTCAAGTCAAATAACAGGGAGGGAACCCAGCCACACCAATCAATAGAAAATTGGATTAAAGATTTACTGAGCATGGCCCCACCCATTAGAACAAGACCCAGTTTCCCCCACAGTCAGTCTCCCCAACAGGAAGTTTCCATAAGCCTCTTATCCTTATCCATCAGAAGGCAGACAATGAAAACCAGTCACAGAAAATTAATCAAGCTGATCACATGGACCACAGCCTTGTCTAACATAATGAAACTATGAGCTGTTCCCTGTAGGGCCACCCAAGACAGATGGGTCATGGTGGAGAGTTCTGACAAAACATGGTCCACTGGAGAAGGGAGTGACAAACCACTTCAGTATTCCTGCCTTGAGAACCCCATGAACGGTATGAAAAGACAAAAAGACAAGACACTGAAAGATGAACTTCCCAGGTCAGTAAGTGCCCAATATGCCACTGGAGAAGAGTGGAGAAATAACTCCAGAAAGAATGAAGAGACAGAGCCAAAGCAAAAACAACACCCAGCTGGGAGTGTGACTGGTGATGGAAGCAAAGTCTCATGCTGGAAATAGCAATGTTGCACAGCCACCTGGAATGTCAGGTCCATGAATCAAGGTAAACTTGAAGTGGTCAAACAGGAGATGGCAGAGTGAACATTGACATTTTAGGAATCAATGAACTAAAATGGACTGGAATGAGCGAATTTAACTCAGATGACCATTATATCTACTACTGTGGGCAAAAATCCCTTAGAAGAAATGGAGTAGCCCTCAGTCAACAAGAGAGTCCGAAATGCAGTCTCAAAAATGACAGAATGATCTGTGTTCATTTCCAAGGCAAACTATTCAATATCAGAGTAATCCAAGTCTATGCCCCAACCAGTAATGCTGAAGAAGCTGAAGTTGAATGGTTCTATGAAGACCTACAAGACTTTCTAGAACTAACATGCAAAAAAGATGTCCTTTTCATTATAGGGGACTGGGATACAGAAGTAGGAAGCCAAGAGATACCTGGAGTAACAGGCAAACTTGGCCTTGGAGTACAAAATGAAGCAGGGCAAAAGCTAACAAAGTTTTGCAAGAGGGTCTTGGCAAAAACCCTCTTCCAACAACATAAGAGAAGACTCTACACATGGACATCACCAGATGGTCAATACTGAAATCAGATTGATTGTATTCTTTGCAGCCAAAGGTGGAGAAACTATTCAGTCAGCAAAAACAAGACTGGGACCTGACTGTGGCTCAGATCATGAACTTCTTATTGCCAAATTCAGACTTAAATTGAAGAAAGTAGGGAAAACCACCAGACCATTCAGGTATGACCTAAATCAAATCCCTTACGATTATACAGTGAAAGTAAGAATTAGATTTAAGGGACTGTAGATCTTATAGAGTGCCTGATGAACTATGGATGTAGGTTCATGACAATGTACAGTAGACAGGAATCAAGATCATCCTCAAGAAAAAGAAATGCCAAAAAGCAAAATGGTTGTCTGAGGAGGCCTTACAAATGGCTGTGAAAAGAAGAAACGCGAAAATCAAAGGGGAAAAGGAAAGATATACCCATTTGAATGCAGTTACAAAGAATAGCAAGGAAAGATAAGAAAGCCTTCCTCAGTGATCAGTGCAAAGAAATAGAGGAAAAAAATATCATGGGAGACTAGAGATCTCTTCAAGAAAATTAGAGATACCAAGGGAACATTTCATGCAAAGATGGGCTCGATAAAGGACAGAAATGATATGGACCTAACAGAAGCAGAAGATATTAAGAAGAGGTGGCAAGAATACAAAGAACTATACAAAAAAGATCTTCATGACCAAGCTAATCACAATGGTTGATCACTCATCTAGAACCAGACATCCTGGGATATGAAGTCAAGTTGCCCTTAGAAAGCACCACTATAAACAAAGCTAGTGGAGGTAATGGAATTCCAGTTGAGCTATTTCAAAACCTAAAAGTTGATGCTTTGAAAGTGCTGTACTCAATATGCCAACAATATCAGTGGCCACAGAACTGGAAAAGGTCTATTTTCGTTCCAATCCCAAAGAAAGGCAATGACAAAGAATGCTCAAACTACCGCACAATTGCGCTCATCTCACACGCTAGTAAAGAAAGGCTCAAAATTCTCCAAGACAAGCTTCAGCAATATGTGAACTGCAAACTTCTAGATGTTCAAGATGATTTTAGAAAACACAGAGGAACCAGAGATCAAATTGCCAACATCCACTGGATTATCAAAAAAGCAAGAGAGTTCCAGGAAAACATCTATTTCTGCTTTATTGACTATGCCAAAGCCTTTGACTGTGTGGATCACAATAAACTGTGGAAAATTCTTCAAGAAATGGGAATATCAGACCACCTCAACTGCTTATTGAGAAATCTGTACGCAGGTCAGGAAACAACAGTTAGAACTGGAAATGGAACAAAAGACTGGTTCCAAATAGGAAAAGGCATACGTCAATGCTGCATATTGTCAACCTGCTTACTTAACTTATACGTAGAGTACATCATGAGAAACACTGGGCTGGATGAAGCACAAGCAGAAATCAAGAATTCCAGGAGAAATATCAATAACCTCAGATATACAGATGACACCACCCTTTGGCAGAAAGTGAAGAAGAACTAAAGGGCTTCTTGATTAAAGTGAAAGAGCAGAGTGAAAAAGTTGGCTTAAAGCTCAACATTCAGAAAACAAAGATCATGGCATCCTGTCTCATCAGTTCATGGGAAATAGATGGGGAAACAGTGTCAGACTTTATTTTTTCAGGCTCCAAAATCACTGCAGATAATGATTGCAGCCATGAGATTAAAAGATAGTTATTACTTGGAAGAAAAGTTATGCCCAACCTAGACAGCATATTAAAAAGCAGAGACACGTCTTTGTTAACAAAGGTTCATCTAGTCAAGGCTATGGTTTTTCCAGTGGTCAAGTATGGATGTGAGCATTGGACTATAAAGAAAACTGAGTGCTGAAGAATTGATGCTTTTGAACTGTGGTGTTGGAGAAGACTCTTGAGAGTCCCTTGGACTGCAAGGAGATCCAGCCAGTCCATCCTAAAGGAAATCAGTCCTGAATATTCACTGGAAGGACTAATGTTGAAGCTGACACTCCAATACTTTGGCCACCTGATGTAAAGGGCTGACTCATTTGAAAAGACCACAATGCTGGGAAAGATTGAGGGCAGGAGGAGAAGGGGATGACAGAGGATGAGATTGTTGGATGACATCACTGACTTGATGGATATGGGTTTGGGTGGACTCCGGGAGTTGGTAATGGACAGGGAGGCCTGGTGTGCTGCTGTCCATGGGGTTGCAAAGAGTTGGACACAGCTGATCAACTGAACTGTACTGAACTGAGGGTAACAAGGATTAAGTAAAGTTTATAAAGTATCCCAGTATGGTACTTTACACATTAGTAGACAGTCCATGAATGCCTGCTGTTATTACTGATATTAATATTGGGTATGTCTTAACTCGTGAATCCAAATATAATGTTAATGACAACACAATATTATTTCAAATTTATCCTCAAAGCAAGCAAATAGGCTTTTCAGTTCAGTTCAGTTCAGTTCAGTTGCTCAATCGTGTCTGACTCTTTGAGACCCCATGAATCGCAGCACGCTAGGCTTCCCTGTCCATCACCAACTCCCAGAGTTCACTCAGACTCATGTCCATCGAGTCGGTGATGCCATCCAGCCATCTCATCCTCGGTCGTCCCCTTCTCCTCCTGCCCCTAATCCCTCCCAGCATCAGAGTCTTTTCCAATGAGTCAACTCGTTGCATGAGGTGGCCAAGGTACTGGAGTTTCAGCTGTAGCATCATTCCTTCCAAAGAAATCCCAGGGCTGATCTCCTTCAGAATGGACTGGTTGGATCTCCTTGCAGTCCAAGGGACTCTCAAGAGTCTTCTCCAACACCACAGTTCAAAAGCATCAATTCTTCAGCGTTCAGCCTTCTTCACAGTCCAACTCTCACATCCATACATGACCACAGGAAAAACCCTAGCCTTGACTAGACGGATCTTAGTCAGCAAAGTAATGTCTGTGCTTTTGAATATACTATCTAGGTTGATCATAACTTTTCTTCCAAGGAGTAAAGCGTCTTTTAATTTCATGGCTGCAGTCACCATCTGCAGTGATTTTGGAGCCCCCCAAAATAAAGTCTGACACTGTTTCCACTGTTTCCCCATCTATTTCCCATGAAGTGATGGACCGGATGCCATGATCTTTGTTTTCTGAATGTTGAGCTTTAAGCCAACTTTTTCACTCTCCTCTTTCACTTTCATCAAGAGGCCTTTTAGTTCCTCTTCACTTTCTGCCATAAGGATGGTGTCATCTGCATATCTGAGGTTATTGATATTTCTCCTGGCAATCTTGATTCCAGCTTGTGCTTCTTCCAGCCCAGCGTTATTCATGATGTACTCTGCATATAAGTTAAATAAGCAGGGTGACAATATATTGCCTTGACGTACTCCTCTTCCTCTTTGGAACCAGTCTGTTGTTCCATGTCCAGTTCTAACTGTTGCTTCCTGACCTGCATACAGATTTCTCAAGAGGCAGGTTAGGTGGTCTGGTATTCCCATCTCTTTCAGAATTTTCCACAGTTTATTGTGATCCACACAGTCAAAGGCTTTGGCATAGTCAATAAAGCAGAAGTAGATGTTTTTCTGAAACTCTCCTGCTTTTTTCATGATCCAGCGGATGTTGGCAATTTGATCTCTGGTTCCTCTGCCTTTTCTAAAACCAGCTTGAATGTCAGTGAGTTCACGGTTCACATATTGCTGAAGACTTGCTTGGAGAATTTTGAGCATTACTTAACTAGCATGTGAGATGAGCGCAATTTTGCGGCAGTTTGAGCATTCTTTGGCATTGCCGTTCTTTGAGATTGGAATGAAAATTGATCTTTTCCAGTCCTGTGGCCACTGCTGAGTTTTCCAAATGTGCTGGCATATTGAGTGCAGCACTTTCACAGCATCATCTTTCAGGATTTGAAATAGCTCAACTGGAATTCCATCACCTCCACTAGCTTTGTTTGTAGTGATGCTTTCTAAGGCCCACTTGACTTCACGTTCCAAGATGTCTGGCTCTAGATTAGAGATCACATCATCATGAGTATCTGGGTCGTGAAGATCTTTTTTGTACAGTTCTTCTCTGTATTCTTGCCACCTCTTCTTAATATCTTCTGCTTCTGTTAGGTCCAGACCATTACTGTCCTTTATCGAGCCCATCTTTGCATGAAATGTTCCCTTGGTATCTCTAATTTTCTTGAAGAGATCTCTAGTCTTTCCCATTCTGTTCTTTTCCTCTATTTCTTTGCATTGATTGCTGAAGAAGGCTTTCTTGTCTCTTCTTGCTATTTTCTGGAACTCTGCATTCAGATGCTTATATCTTTCCTTTTCTCCTTTGCTTTTCGCCTCTCTTCTTTTCACAGCTATTTGTAAGGCCTCCCCACACAGCCATTTTGCTTTTTTGCATTTCTTTTTCCATGGGGATGGTCTTGATCCCTGTCTCCTGTACAATGTCACGAACCTCATTCCAGGCACTCTATCTATCAGATCTAGTCCCTTAAATCTATTTCTCACTTCCACTGTATAATCATAAGGGATTTGATTTAGGTCATACCTGAATGGTCTAGCGGTTTTCCCTATTTTCTTCAGTTTGAGTCTGAATTTGGTAATAAGGAGTTCATGATCTGAGCCACAGTCAGCTCCTGGTCTTGTTTTTGTTGACTGTATAGAGCTTCTTCAATTTTCACTGCATAAAATATAATCAATCTGATTTCGGTTTTGACCATCTGGTGATGTCCATGTGTAGAGTCTTCTCTTGTGTTGTTGGAAGAGGGTTTTTGCTATGACCAGTGCATTCTCTTGGCAAAACTCTATTAGTCTTTGCCCTGTTTCATTCTGCATTCCAAGGCCAAATTTGCCTGTTACTCCAGGTGTTTCTTGACTTCCTACTTTTGCATTCCAGTCCCCTAAAACAAAAAGGACATCTTTTTTGGGTGTTAGTTCTAAAAGGTCTTGAAGGTCTTCATAAAACCGTTCAACTCAGCTTCTTCAGTGTTACTGGTTGGGGCATAGACTTGGATAACTGTAATATTGAATGGTTTGCCTTGGAGACGAGCAGAGATCATTCTGTCGTTTTTGAGATTGCATCCAAATACTGCATTTCAGACTCTTTTGTTGACTATGATGGCTACTCCATTTCTTCTGAGGGATTCCTGCCTGCAGTAGTAGATATAATAGTCATCTGAGTTAAATTCACCCTTTCCAGTCCATTTTAGTTCGCTGATTCCTAGAATGTCAACATTCACCCTTGCTATCTCTTGTTTAACCTCTTCCAATTTGCCTTGATTCATGGACCTGACATTCCAGGTTCCTATGCAATATCGCTCTTTACAGCATCAGACCTTGCTTCTATCACCAGTCACATGCACATCTGGGTATTGTTTTTGCTTTGGCTCCACCCCTTCATTCTTTCTAAAGTTATTTCTCCACTGATCATCAGTAGCATATTGGGCACCTAATGACCTGGGGAGTTCCTCTTTTGGTATCCTATCATTTTGCCTTTTCATACTGTTCATGGGGTTCTCAAGCAGGCTTTTAAAGATCCTTAATCCAAACTTATTCATAAATAACTGTCCTTTTTACCTATATTTGTGTCTATAAATGCACTTTTAGTCTAAACCAGTAGTTCTTAGTTACTTGCATATTAGATTTGACAAGTGAGCTAGGGAACTTAAAAAAAAGCATACAGATTCATATACCCACCTCACACCACTTAAATCTCTAGAGTGGAGTCCATGTATTGGTAGTCTTTAAAGGCTCATCAAGTGAGTTGCAGTCATTGATGAAAACTTTTGGCCTATTGTCCATCTGGCTTCAAGATTGATATCTGCAATAAGACAATTTAGGTGAAGAATATAAGTGACAGCGTAGAATGTAATGCCTAACGACTGTAAACCTTAACCACTAGGCTATGAGCAAGATTGTTGTTGTTCAGTCACTCAGTCATATCTGACTCGTTGCGACCGCATGAATGGCAGCACACCAGGCCTCCCTGTCCCTCACCGTTTCCCAGTGTTCACCCAAGTTCATGTCCATTGAATCAGTGATGCCATCCAACCATCTCATCCTCTGTTGCCCTCTTCTCTTTCTGCCTTCAATCTTTCCCAGCATCAGGGTCTTCCAATCAGTCAGCTCTTCAAATCAGGTGACCAAAGTCTTGGAGCTTCAGCTTCAGCATCAGTCCTTCCAATGAATATTCAGGGTTGATTTCCTTTAGGATTGACTGGTTTGATTTCCCTGCAGTCCAAGGAACTCTCAAGGGTCTTTTCCAGCACCACAGTTTGAAAGCACTAATTCTTTGGTATTCTGCCTTCTTTATGGTCCAACTCTCACATCCATACATGAACTACTGGGAAGAGCATAGCCTCAAATATATAGACCTCTGTTAGCAATTACATTTTGTAATATTTTGTTCAGTGAGAAATGAAGGTGTTAATGTCTAAATGAAGGACATGGCATCCTCAGAGATAGTAGATAGAATGGTACATGGACTACTCTGAGGAGAACGATAGACGTAAAAATGAATGTTTGCTAGCATTATAAAACATGGCATGAAAAACACTGCATTCTTGGACAATTTGGATTGATTAGCTACCTTGAACTAAAAATTATGTGAACTACCCAATTTCTTCTTTACTTGATCTTTATTCCTGACTCATTTCTTTTGACTTATGGGTTTATATTGTTGGGCCTTTTGTTTGTGCAGTCTTGTCACACCAGACTGCATATTTCTCTGACTTATTGTAACCCAGTAGAATCAACTACATTATTGAGCCTATATCTTACATGCCTAATGAATTTGGATTGAATCAAGTATGCCATTCAGTGTTGCTCTGTATAAATCATAGTTTCCTTGCTGTCAATTTCTTTAAAAGTGTTTTTCTTGTTAAAATACATGTTTTTTACACATAATTGTATCCTCCTAAGTTTCTTCAGTCATGTCTGACTCTGTGCGACCCCACAGATGGCAGCCCACCAGACTTCGCTGACCCTGGGATTCTCCAGGCAAGAACGCTGGAGTGGGTTGCCATTTCCTTCTCCAATGCATGAAAGTGAAAAGTGAGTGAAGTCACTGAGTCGTGTCCAACTCTCAGCGACCCCATGGACTGCAGCCAACCAGGCTCCTCCGTCCATGGGATTTTCCATGCAAGAGTACTGGAGTGGGGTGCCATTGGCTTCTCCTAGAGGTATTAAACGTATTTCACACATTTTGAAGATATGAGTGTGCACACACGCTCATGGGTGCTCAGTTGCTTCATTCATGTCCAACATTTTGTGACCCTATGTAGTAATCTGCCAGGTTACTGTCCATGGAATTCTTTAGGCAAGAATACCGTGACTTGCCATGCCCACCTCCAGGGATTTTCCCGACTCTGGGATTGAACCTACTTCTCTTAGGTTTCCTACATTGGAGGTGGTTCTTTACCACTAGTGCTACCTGGGAAGTATTGTTCCAACATGCCAGAGGCTGTTCACCTTGGAGACCTGCTGCTGAAATAGGTATGGCCTGATGCGAGATTTACACCCTCTCCACCGGATTTTCAAGGGCTAGTGAGAGCCCACCAGATGCCGCTGGAACCACGATGCTTTGGAAGGTATAGTTATTACAATGGATTGTATTAACTATCATAATTTAGTCCATGAAGATCAAGATAGCTTTATTGCATGAGCATTCTGTGAATAATTTTATGAAATAATGTTAGATACCACTTGGAAAAAAGTAATATATACTGTAGGTTCCCTCTGTCCTTAATGGATCTCAAAATGAAAGAAAACATTTATAAGGAAGTATCTTTTGATCTAGTTTCATTTTAAAAATAAAGACATTGTTATTGCTTTTTAAAAATATGTTTCAAATTACCTCAGGTGGAGTCAGTTAACATTATTGATTCATTGCGAATATTTTGTATATCTGCTTGTTTTTTGGTATAAAGTACTTCCTGAATGGTCATCAGTTCAGTTCAGTTCAGTCGCTCACTCGTGTCCGTCTTTTTGTGACCGCATGAATCACAGCACACAAGGCCTCCCTGTCCATCACCATCTCCCGGAGTTCACTCAGACTCATATCCATTGAGTCAGATGTGCCATCCAGCCATCTCATCCTCAGTCGTCCCCTTCTCCTCCTGCCCTCAAACCCTCCCAGCATCAGAGTCTTTTCCAATGAGTCAGCTCTTCGCATGAGGTGGCCAAAGTACTGGAGTTTCAGCTTCAGCATCATTCTTTCCAAAGAACATCTAGGACTGATCTCCTTCAGAATGGACTGGTTGGATCTCCTTGCAGTCCAAGGGACTCTTAAAAGTCTTCTCCAACATCACAGTTCAAAGCATCAATTCTTTGGCACTCAGCTTTCTTCACAGTCCAACTCTCACATCCATACATGGCCACAGGAAAAAGCATAGCCTTGACTAGATGGACCTTTGTTGGCAAAGTAATGTCTCTGCTTTTGAATATGCTATCTAGATTGGTCATAACTTTCCTTCCAAGGAGTGAGCGTCTTTTAATTTTATGGCTGCAGTCACTGTCTGCAGTGATTTTGGAGCCCCCCAAAATAAAGTCTGTCACTGTTTCCACTGTTTCCCCATCTATTTCCCATGAAGGGATGGGACTGGATGCCATGATCTTCGTTTTCTGAATGTTGAGCTTTAAGCCAACTTTTTCACTCTCCTCTTTCACTTTCATCCAGAGGCTTTTTAGTTCCTCTTCACTTTCTGCCATCAGGGTAGTGTCATCTGCATATCTGAGGTTATTGATATTTCTTACAGAAATCTTGATTCCAGCTTGTGCTTCTCCCAGCCCAGCGTTTCTCATGATGTACTCTGCATATAAGTTAAATATGCAGGGTGACAGTATACAGCCTTGACGTACTCCTTTTCCTATTTGGAACCATTCTGTATTTCCATGTCCAGTTCTAACTGTTGTTTCTTGACCTAAATATAGGTTTCTCAAGAGGCAAGTCGGGTGGTCTGGTATGCCCATCTCTTTCAAAATTTTCCACAGTTTATTGTGATCCACACAATGAAATGCTTTGGCATAGTCCATAAAGCAGAAATAGATGTTTTTCTGGGACTCTCTTGCTTTTTCCATGATCCAGCAGATGTTGGCAATTTGATCTCTGGTTCCTCTGCCTTTTCTAAAGCCAGCTAGACCACCTGGAAGTTTACGGTTCATGTATTACTGAAGCCTGGCTTGGAGAATTTTGAGCATTTCTTTACTAGCATGTGAGATGAGCGCAATTGTGCGGCAGTTTGAGCATTCTTTGGCATTGCCGTTCTTTGAGATTGGAATGAAAATTGATCTTTTCCAGTCCTGTGGCCACTGCTGAGTTTTCCGAATTTGCTGGCATACTGAGTGCAACCCTTTTACACCATCATCTTCCAGGATTTGAAATAGCTTAACTGGAATTCCATCACCTCCACTAGCTTTGTTCGTAGTGATGCTTTCTAAGGCCCACTAGACTTCACATTCCAGGATGTCTGGTTCTAGATGAGTGATCACATCATCATGAGTATCTTGGTCATGTAGATCTTTTTTGTACAGTTCTTCTGTGTATTCTTGCCACCTCTTCTTAATATCTTCTGCTTCTGTTAAGTCCATACCATTTCTGTCCTTTATCGAGCCCATCTTTGCATGAAATGTTCCCTTGGTATCTCTAATTTCCTTGAAGAGATCTCTAGTCTCTCCCAGTGTGTTGTTTTCCTCTATTTCTTTGCACTGATCACTGAGGAAGGCTTTCTTATCTCTTCTTGCTATTCTTTGGAACTCTGAATTCAGATGCTTATATTTTTCCTTTTCTCCTTTGCTTTTCGTTTCTCTTCTTTTCACAGCTATTTGTAAGGCCTCCCCAGACAGTCATTTTGCTTTTTTGCATTTCTTTTCCATGGGGATGGTCTTGATCCCTGTCTCTTGTACAATGTCACAAACCTACATCCATAGTTCATCAAGCACTCTATCTATCAGATCTAGCCCCTGAAATTTATTTCTCACTTCCACTGTACAATCATAAGGGATTTGATTTAGATCATACCTGAATGGTCTAGTGGTTTTCCCTACTTTCTTCAATTTCAGTCTGAATTTGGCAATAAGGAGTTCATGATCTGAGCCACAGTCAGCTCTTCGGTGTTGACCATCTGGTGATGTCCATGTGTAGAGTCTTCTCTTGTGTTGTTGGAAGAGGGTGTTTGCTATGAGCAGTGCATTCTCTTGGCAAAACTCTCTTAGTCTTTGCCCTGCTTCATTCCATTTTCCAAAGCTAAATTTGCCTGTTACTCCAGGTGTTTCTTGACTTCCTACTTTAGCATTCCAGTCCCCTAAAACGAAAAGGACATCTTTTTTGGGTGTTAGTTCTAAAAGGTCTTGTGGGTCTTCATAGAACTGTTCAACTTCAGCTTCTTCAGCATTACTGGTTGGGGTATAGACTTGGATTACTGTAAAATTGAATAGTTTGCCTTGGAAATGAGCAGAGATCATTCTGTCATTTTTGAGATTGTGTCCAAGTAGTGCATTTTGGACTTTTTGTTGACCATGATGGCTACTCCACTTCTTCTGAGGGATTCCTGCTCCCTGTAGTATATATAATGGTCATCTGAGTTAAATTCACCCATTCCAGTCCATCTTAGTTTGCTGATTCATAAAATGTCAATGTTCACTCTTGCCATCTCCTATTTGACCACTTCCAATTTGCCTTGATTCATGGACCTAACATTCCAGGTTCATATGCAATATTGCTCTTTACAGCATCGAACTTTCCTTCTATCACCGGTCACATCCACAGCTGGATATTGTTTTTGTTTTGGCTCCACCCCTTCATTCTTTCTGGAGTTATTTCTCCACTGATCCCCCGTAGCATATTTGGCACCTACTGACCTGGGGAGTTCCTCTTTCAGTATCCTATCATTTTGCCTTTTCATACTGCTCTAATGGTCATAGTAGGAAATTAATAAATATTAAATTACTTGTAATCTTTTACCTGCTCTTTCCATCATTACCATCAATTGTCCATCTTAGAAAAAGGAGAGTAAATTGGTATAATTCTTTTGAAGGGCAGTTTGGATGTCTGTACTGAAAGCCTTTAAAATTGCTCATACACTTTGGCTCAGGAATTCATCAAAGAATTTAACCTTAGGTGGTAATCAAAATTCTGTACAAAAAATTAATGTCCAAGGACCTTCATTACATCTTTTAATATACAAGAAGACCAGGCAAAATGATGAAAGAAAAAAGAAGTCAAACTGTTAACTAAATTATTTTATATCCATACCATCAAGCTTTTCAAATTTGTACTTTCAAAAGAGATTTAGTAGCATGAGGAAGTCCCATAGTATGATAAAATCTGAAAAACTCAGCATTGTAGGCTGTTTGTAGATTTGGTCCTCGTTGTTACATGGTGGAGGCCACATTGTGTGACATTGTATGTCTTAACACATTCAGAGGGAAATATAGTGAATATTAAGAGATCATTACTAGCTGTTTACAAGTAATTAAGTGTTTCGTCCTTATTTTCTACATCTTTCCATCTTTTTACAGTAAACCTGTATAATTTTGCTGTTAGAAAAATGTTATAAAGACCATCATTTAAAAGCATAGTTTTGTTATTCCCTGGGGAAACACAGCCTGGAAGGTGACTGGTCAACAACCAAGAAAGCAGATAATCCCAGTCAAAGAAAGCAAGATGAAAGATATTCAGAAGCCCCCACTGACCTCATAAGAAACTCAAAGACTTCATGTCAACTCTGTTTTTCTCAAGTTGAATAACCTTGGTAGCAGCAAATATTTGGTTCAGGTCAAACCATAAGAAAGTAGATGTAGTTAAGTTTTAAACATCAGAATGTGAGAAATATAACTGTTTCAGAAGCAGCTGCCAATAAATCATGTAAGCCATAGAAAGGTTCACATTTTGGGGTTTATTAATTTCCATTCTGAAGATGAATCCTAAAGAAAAAACTTAAACATTCAACTAATTTAACATAAACATATGTTTAGTGGAGCATTGTTTTCAAGGGAAAATGTTGGAGCTTTCCTGGTGGCTCAGATGGTAAAGCATCTGTCTACAAGGTGGGAGACCCGGGTTCGATCCCAGGGTTGGGAAGATCCCCTGGAGAAGGAAATGGCAACCCACTCTAGGACTATTGCCTGGAAAATCCCTTGGATGGAGGAACCTTGTAGGCTACAGTCCATGGGGTTGTAAAGAACATATGTTTAGTGGAGCATTGTTTTCAATGGAAAATGTTAGATTGAGCTAAATATCAATCATTAAATTGATTATAATCTGTTTACCACTGGATATTGTACAGATATTAAAAATATACCATTTTCAAAAAACACTTAAGATGTTTCAAGTGTGCTGCTGCTGCTTAGTCACTTCAGACTTGTCTGGTCCTCTAAGACCACATTGACCATGGCCCGCCAGACTGCTCTGTCCATGGGATTCTCCAGAATACTGGAGTGGGTTGCCATTTCCTTTTCCAGTGATAAAGTAAGAAACGAGTGAAGTGAGTGAAGTGAAGTCTCTCAGTCGTGTCTGACTCCGCAACCCCATGGTCTGTAGTCTACCAGGCTCCTCCATCCGTGGGATTTTCCAGGCAAGAGGACTGGAGTGGGTGGCCATTTCCTTCTCCAGCTTTAAATGTAAAAGCATCTACAATGAATCTACATAGAGTTTTAAGAAGTTTGCATGAGGAGCGCTGTATAGAAAAAAATGGTGTGCAAGAAAGGTACCTTTTTCTTTTAATTTTCTCTGTATTTTAATTTCTTTTCTGAGTATCTTTTTATAAGACAACACAGGAGTCCATAAAGAGAATGTCCAATTGGATGTGCTTTGTTGTGGGATAGCCAAAGGAATTTTAAGAGTAGAGATAATGTTCAATTCTTGTTTGCTTATTCTGCTGTGATGTCAACCTCATCCATTGACTCTAATCTCCAATAAAAGTCCGTTGCAGACATAGCCTTACATCAGTGGCTGTTTTGAGAAACAAAACAACCAGGATGCTTTCCAGGATGGAGCAATTCAATAAAGGAAAGGGACAATATTTATGGGACAGCAAGAGAACCTGAACTAACCAAGGAAGAGGACTTGAAAACAGTGATGAGTAGGAGGAATGTAAGCTCCCAAGATTTCCAGGAGACATTCAGGTAGTCCTTCACATTTGATTGACAAAAGCTAAATTCTTTTTATTTCGAAGGGCAATATAATACCACTTGGCTTATCATTTATAGTTGTAAAGGGAAGAATTTATTATATAAAGCCTGGAATATCATTAGTGATCCAACTGATGTAGAGTAACATCAGAATGGCCCATCTTATTGTTTCTGCCAACTTTCCTTTTATGTCTAATAGTTAGAAGAGAGTTCTAACATCAGCAATAGGCAGTTTGTTTTCTAAAATTAATTCATTCTTCCAACAGTATTTTATAGTGTCTAATAAATGACAGAGCCTACTACAGGCACTTGAAATACATCAATTAACACAAAATATAAAAAGTCACACCCTCTTAGGATGTCATTGTTGTTTTTGTTCAGTCTCTAAGTCGTGTCCAACTCTTGGTGACCCCATGAACTACAGCTCACCAGGCTTCTCTGTCTATCACTATCTCCCTAAGTTTGTTCAAACTCATGTCCATCAAGTTGGTGATGCCATCCAACCATCTCAATCTGTCATCCCCTTCTCCTGATACTTAAGCAGGGTGACAATATACAGCTTTGATGCACTAATTTCCCAATTTGGAATAGTCCATTGTTCCCTTTCTAACTGTTGCTTCTTGTCCCCTTCTCCAGGGGATCTTCCTGACCTAGAAACTGAACTGGGTTCTCTTGCATTGCAGGTGAATTCTTTACCAGCCTAGCTACCATGGAAGTCCTCTTAGGATGTAAATCTGTTCTAAGGTTAAAATCTCAAAAGAAAAAAAAATCAGTAACAAAATACAGACCTACAATAACAGAAATACAGACAAGTTACTGCATCTAAGTGTTGATCTAGTCACAGTTTAGAAGAAAAGAGTGGTTATTTTGTAGCGACATTACAGGGACTTTATCAAATCTGGGAAGATGAGAATGTTATCTTTATGTGGCTTTGAGCTATGTTGAACTCCTGCTACCAACTGAGTGATTTTAGTTTGAAAATTCTGGAGTTTTCGTGTTAAAATAGAGCCCTCTCAATTCTTCAAGTTCAAATAATCTACAGAGTCCCTGGACTGAGAATAATTATCCAGAAAGAATTTACTCCACTCTCTGGTTGGAGAAACATGGAAGTAGATGTGGGTTAGAGATGAGCTATGGAGATGAACAGGGAAAACACTGGTCACATATAACCTCATAAGTTGGTATTCCTCTCTAATATTATGGATTTTACTGATTTCCAAGCCAAATGATCAGATCATATGGTTAGAAGTCTCTTGACATCATGTTGAGAATTGGCTCTTTCTGAATCACTGCAAGAGATGGCAAGAGTAATCGTCGACATTCTAGGAATTAGCGAACTAAAATGGACTGGAATGGGTGAATTTAACTCAGATAACCATTATATCTACTACTGCGGGCAGGAATTCCTCAGAAGAAATGGAGTAGCCATCATGGTCAACAAGATTCCAAAATGCAGTACTTGGATGCAATCTCAAAAATGACTGAATGATCTCTGTTCGTCTCCAAGGCAAACCATTCAATTTCACAGTAATCCAAGTCAATGCCCCAACCAGTAATGCTGAAGAAGCTGAAGTTGAATGGTTCTATGAAGACCTACAAGACCTTTTAGAACTAACACCCAAAAAAGATGTCCTTTTCATTATAGGGGACTGGAATGCAAAAGAAGGAAGTCAAGACACATCTGGAGTAACAGGCAAATTTGGTCTTGGAATATGGAATGAAGCAGGGCAAAGACTAATAGAGTTTTGCCAAGAAAATGCACTGGTCATAGCAAACACCTTCTTCCAACAACACAAGAGATGACTCTACACAAGAACATCACCAGATGGTCAACACCAAAATCAGATTGATTATATTTTATGCAGCGAAAATTGAAGAAGCTCTACACAGTCAACAAAAACAAGACCAGGAGCTGACTGTGGCTCAGACCATGAACTCCTTATTGCCAAATTCAGACTGAAATTGAAGAAAGTAGGGAAAACCACTAGGCCATTCAGGTATGACCTAAATCAAATCCCTTATGATTATACAGTGGAAGTGAGAAATAGATTTAAGGGACTAGATCTGATAGATAGAGTGCCTGATGAACTGTGGACAGAGGCTTCATGACATTGTATAGGAGACAGGGATCAAGACCATCCCCATGGAAAAGAAATGCAAAAAAGCAAAATGGCTATCTGAGGAGGCCTTACAAACAGCTATGAAAAGAAGAGAAGCAAAAAGCAAAGGAGAAAAGGAAAGATATAAGCATCTGAATGCAGAGTTCCAAAGAATAGCAAGAAGAGATAAGAAAGCCTTCCTCAGCGATCAGTGAAAAGAAATAGAGGAAAAGAACAGAATGGGAAAGACTAGAGATCTCTTCAAGAAAATTAGAGATACCAAGGGAACATTTCATGCAAAGATGGGCTTGATAAAGGACAGAAATGGTATGGGCCTAACAGAAGCAGAAGATATTAAGAAGAAGTGGCAAGAATACACAGAAGAACTGTACAAAAAAGATATCCATGACCAAGATACTCACGATGGTGTGTATATATATATATATATATGAGATATATAATGAAAAAATCACTCACCTAGAGCCAGACATTCTGGAATGTGAAGTCAAGGGGAACTTAGAAAGCATCACTATGAACAAAGCTAGTGGAGGTGATGTAATTCCAGCTAAGCTATTTCAAATCCTGAAAGATGATGCTGTGAAAGTGTTGCACTAAATATGCCAGCAAATTTGGAAAACTCAGCAGTGGCCACAGGACTGGAAAAGGTCAGATTTCATTCCAATTCCAAAGAAAGGCAATGCCAAAGAATGCTCAAACTACTGCACAATTGCACTCATCTCACACACTAGTAAAGAAATGCTCAAAATTCTATAAGCCAGGCTTTAGCAATATGTGAGCTGTGAACTTCCAGATGTTCAAGCTGGTTTTAGAAAAGGCAGAGGAACCAGAGATCAAATTGCCAACATCTGCTGGATCATGGAAAAAGCAGGAGAGCTCCAGAAAAACATCTATTTCTGCTTTATTGACTATGCCGAAGCCTTTGACTGTGTGGATCACAATAAACTGTGGAAAATTCTGAAAGAGATGGGAATACCAGACCACCTGACCCGCCTCTTGAGAAACCTATATGCAGGTCAAGAAGCAACACTTAGAACTGGACATGGAACAACAGACTGGTTCCAAATAGGAAAAGGAGTACGTCAAGGCTGTATATTGTCACCCTGCTTATTTAACTTCTATGCAGAGTACATCATGAGAAACGCTGGGCTGGAAGAAGCACAAGCTGGAATCAAGATTGCTGGGAGAAATATCAATAACATCAGATATGCAGATGACACCACCCTGATGGCAGAAAGTGAAGAGGAGCTAAAAAGCCTCTGGATGAAAGTGAAAGAGGAGAGTGAAAAAGTTGGCTTAAAGCTCAACATTCAGAAAATGAAGATCATGGCATCTGGTCCCATCACTTCATGGGAAATAGATGGGGAAACAGTGGAAACAGTGTCAGACTTTATTTGTTTGGGCTTCAAAATCACTGCAGATGGTGATTGCAGCCATGAAATTAAAAGACGCTCACTCCTTGGAAGGAAAGTTATGACCAACCGAGATAGCATATTCAAAAGCAGAGACATTACTTTGCCGATTAAGGTCCGTCTAGTTAAGGCTATGGTTTTTCCAGTAGTCATGTATGGATGTGAGAGTTGGACTGTGAAGAAGGCTGAGCGCCAAAGAATTGATGCTTTTGAACTGTGGTGTTGGAGAAGACTCTTGAGAGTCCCTTGGACTGCAAGGAGATCCAACCAGTCCATTCTGAAGGAGATCAGCCCTGGGATTTCTTTGGAAAGAATGATGCTGAAGCTGAAACTCCAGTACTTTGGCCACCTCATGTGAAGAGTTGACTCATTAGAAAAGTCTTTGATGCTGGGAGGGATTGGGGGCAGGAGGAGAAGGGGATGGCCGAGGATGAGATGGCTGGATGGCATCACTGACTCGATGGACATGAATCTGATGGACAGGGAGGCCTGGCGTGCTGGATTCATGGGGTCGCAAAGAGTCGGACACGACTGTGCTACTGAACTGAACTGAACTGAATCATTGCAACATACTCTAGCAGCAACTGAAGTGAAACAAAAATGCAGAAACAGATGAAAAATCCAATGAAGTAACACAGAGATTGTGTTTTTTATTACTCTTTGTTACAAATCCTTAGTATGGCTTTTCCTGTGGAAATTTAGAATCATAGTCTCTTGTGATACTCCTGGAAACAAGAGTTAATGGTCAGATGAGTTTAGAAAGCCTTTTGTTTCACAAACTGGTTCACAAACATATTGGTTCAATCAAGTCTCTAAGATATCCAACAGTAAAGAAACCTCTTGACCTTAGCTTAGTCAGAGTTTTCTGAAATTTTTGGACCATGAAATATAGTTGCTTTATTTCTTTTCATGTTTTCTTGTTTTAAGAAACATTATCATCCCATTAATATACTTCAAAAATGTTACTTTAAAATGGTTTGTTTTATACTAAAAGAGTAACTATGTCAAGAGGATGTACTTGAAGTTCATAAATGGTACATAAAACTATATTGGGTAGGCATTGACAAATCTGAAAAAATATTTTTGAAGTCTTTGTGATTGTGTTTTTCTATTGAAAGTCAAAATGATTTGAAAGTAGCAAATAGGTTCCTAGGCCAGTACAAGGCTGATGGCAATTTGCTGCACAAATTTGCACTGGTAGATAATCAAATTTTTATCACTCATTTCAAACTGATTACACTCTTTGGAGATGTTCCACTTTTTCCCGACTTTGCATCTGAGGCACACATTAGCTGGGCAATTGCTCGAAGCTTTTGTTTTCCATTCTCTAGCTTTTAATGCCACTTGAAGATCCAAAAACTTTCAAGAAGCAGCAAAGCACGAAAGTACTATTCTGCTTGCTAAAGAAAATAAAACCGTTTTCAAGGTATGCTTATTCCTCCAATTTCATGGATGCTAAAATCCATGAATGGGTTCCATCTCAAGGCCATCTTGAGCAGAATCACACTGCTTGGGCTCTAACTGTGGATTTCTCCACCTGGGAGTGTTTTTCCTAGGGGAGCATTTCCCAAGATGAGGAAAACTCTGTAATGACCTGGGTTTTAGACACCGGACAGGATATGCTAATACAATCAGAAAAGCCTCTCTGAAAGAACAGCATCCAATGGGAAAAATAAAACTAGGCTATGCCTTCTTACTTTTGCTTCTAATTAAGATGTTATAATTATAAAGCTAATGAGTACATTTCTTGTCCTATATAAAGTTGTTATCTTTTCTGATGAAAATATTGTTAACATTTTAAAACTATATTTCATTTGTGCAGAGAGACTACTTTTTCTAGACTGAAGTTCACAAGAATGGCTGGATTATGATAGAAATTAATATCAATAATATACTTTGTTATTTTTAAAAATAATCCAATAAAAGTGAACTTTGAAGACCCAAAGAGATTTTAAGTTTTAATCTTATTAAATAGAAGACCCAAGTGAACTTGGCAGATGTACCAGGTATCAACACCAAACAAATTAATATCTATCAAACTGACATGTATTAATCTTACGTTATGGTAGAGGCATTATGACAGAAATTAGTAAGATAGAAAGCAGTAACATAGTCCCTTGACTAAAGAGGTTATAGTGAAGTAGAGGGGAAAGCACCTTCAATGATTAGGTCTTGCCCCATCTTGGAGAGCAGGGAGGGAATGGCAATTCATAACGTTTCCAGAGGAAAGGAATCTGAATTGAGTGTTCATAGGTGACTGACAGGCCTGGTGAACTGAAGGGCCAGGACATTTCACATAGAAGTTACAGTTTGTGCAGTGGGGTGGGGTGAGAGGGGGGACATGCTGTATTCTGACAATTGAGATTAATTAGAATGAGAGTAGAAGAAATTGGCATGGAGTGAGGCTGGAGAAGTGGGCAGGAGCATGGAAATTTGTATGCCAGGCTAAGGAGTTGAGATTTTATCCTGCAAGCAGTGAGGGTCATTGATAAATCTTACTATGGGTTCTCATGGCTGGGCTTTATCAGGCACATGGCTACACTTAGGGTGGGTGGCATTCAACACAAGAGGTGGGAGAGGTGTGGGGGAGGAGGGAGCAGGTAAGGGAAATATTATAGAATTCAGGGTTGGAGGGATTTGTGGGGCTTAGCAATTGAGCATCATGATAGAGAGGGACTGGAGTGTGAGAGGCATACTGCAACGCTAGTAGATGACACTCATTTTTGTTATTTTGTTATTTGGCTTCATTTGGAGCCAGAGGTCAGAACAAGGAGAAATTGTTCAAGGGAATAGTGGTGATTCTGCCTGTGGTGAGGCAAGGAAGTGAATACTTTTGGGATCTGGGTCTTGGTCAGGGTGGTAAAAATGACTCCTTTTCTGCTTTTGACCCTGTTTTCTCCTTCATAGACTAGTTTTACTTCATCAGTCATGTATCTCTTTTATATCTTTTTTTCTTGCCATGATGTGATTAACATCATTTTTTCCAAATGAAATGTACAGCTGATTATGCAATGAAAACTAAACTTGCCTTCTACTGGCAGTATATCAGCTTTATTAATCAAATGTTCAAACTCTCCCCCTTCCATTTATCTTAAAAAGCTGTCAGATTCCTTTCTCTTAAAGCACTGTTTTTCAACCTTCCATATATATATATTTCTCAACCTTTTATATATGTATAGAGAAGGGAATGGCACCCACTCCAGTTTTTCTTGCCTGGAGAATTCCACGGACAGAGGAGCCTGGAAGACTACAGTCCATGGGGTCACAAAGAGTTAGACATGGCTGAGTGACTAACATTTTCACTATATATATATATATATATAAAATCTTCAGTGGCCCTTTAACTCAAATAGAATGCGGTATTATTTCCTGGCACAGAGCACTAGTTCATCTTTAAAAATCATTAATATTAATACTAGTTGGACCCCAAGTTTCCTTAATGCCCCAGTCGTGACATTTTTGGATACGAAGGATTCTTTTAGATATGAGGAAGAGAATTCAACTTACTGAAAAAGACAAGACAGAAATTGAGGGTAGTTTTGGGAAAGGTTCAGGAGTCAGACTTTTAAACTTAGGGTCAGGAATTCTTGGCAGGCGGATGAGCAACCAGAACCAGAAATCAGTGTTGTGCCAGTTTTGTGCTGCGTGTTTTTCCAGACTCTGCTCTTCTCCAAGGACGTTTCAGTTCTTCTTTCTCTAAAGACTGGCTCTGTGTATGTCACACCTCTATGCAATGTCTCCAGTTAAGACCCCAATAAAAATAGCCATGTGCTGGTAATACAATTCCAAATTACAGGAAGGAAATACGTATTAATTTATTTTTGGTCAACTACTAGCCCACTCCCATCGTTCAAAGCCAGGGTACTAGGTCACACGGGCCAGCATCCTCTTAGTGGGGATGTAGAGCTGAGGGTCTAAGAGAAAGTGAAAAGATTCTTGAAAGTACCGGGTATGGGTATCTGAATCACCAGCTGAGCCTTCCTCCTAAACCTGCTGTTACTCTCCCACCTGTTTTTCCTCAGAGCATCTAACACATCTCGACTCAACCTAAGTTCCAACTCTTTAATTTAGATGCTAATGAGCAGCGAAATGACCAAACCATGAACATGAATAAGGGAAAGATAGAGAACAAAGGTCTAAGGGGAAACTCGTGAAGAAGATAATGAGCCCTTAAATAATCCACAGTTACCTGGCATGTCTGTGACCTACCGTCTGCAGGGCAAGAGGACTCACTCTTCTTCCCAAACTGTTGGTATGGTTACAGGGACCTGAATTTTCCCTGCCAGAGTAGAACACGCTGAATGAGTTCTATGAATCTTTCCTGGAAACTGCGTGGTACTTAACCTCTCCTCACCCTCTGCTAGCAATTCAGAAGTGGTTATTTGTCTTGTTTCTGTTTGTGCTATATTGCTTTGCTTCTGTAGTAATGAGAATACAAATGTCCTTAGTGGCAAGTCGTGTAAAGTTTAACCCTTTGTGCCTTTTCATGCGGACAAAAACCTTCTGGAATTTTCTTTCTTCCCTTTCGCATGTGTGGAGCAATGAGGTTGTATAGGTACAGGAACATTTTCTTGCCCCCGTGGGTAATCCAAGATTATAAATAATTAGGGGTAAAGGACACTGGTCTTCTGTTCACACCACTTTTAGCTGTGGGTCAGATAGCAGTGGCGCTGCTACCATTTTGATGCTGAAGTAGTGGCTCAACAATGAAAAGATACAACCTAGTCTTTAATGGATTTATGTAATTGTGGTTTGACATGTGTCATTTCAGAAGCTACTTCCCTAAAGGAGACCTTGTCTGCTGAACCACTGTCTACTCTGACATTGGCAGAAAAATAGGGAAATAGTTTATTTTATTTTTTTAAATAAGATCGCTAGCTTGAACCGATCTTTTCTTCAAGTCACTGATGCTAGGGGTTCCACAGAGGTATGTGTAAAGCATTACTGAACACAGGAGTGAGGCTAAGTGGCCAGTTGCCCTTGAACTGAAAGAGATCCAGCCATGAGTGTTTTATAATCTATGTGGAAAATAAAGCACTAGCTTTCACTTGCTAATTTGTTGACCTTTTCTCTTCCAGTTACAGCTTTTCTTTCACCTTGACAAACTGCAGTCAGATTTTGTCCCATAAATGCTCCATCATATAACTGTTAACTCAAGAATAAAAGTTTCTAACCCAAATCTCCTCTCTCTAACTTACTTGTTAGTCACTCTCATGATGGATGTTCTTGTATCCCTACAGATCCTTCCATCCCCTGACTCATTTCCCAGTTCGCCAGCTTCCTCCTTTCTTCACCAGTCTCATACCCAATTTAAATGACAAGGTTTATCACATCACACAACTCTCACTAGTATTATAACTTTCTTGTCCCTTTCCCTTTGTCACAGAATCCCATTTCTGGATGAATCCAAATATCTGTTTTATTTTTACTTATGTGCAAGTAGCCCAAAGGAGAAAATGTAATAAAACAGATTGCTGCTTCTGTATATTCATGACTTTCAATTTCAGATTGACTCTTAGCATTTAGCAATCCTGGGCCACTTCTCTGGTCAATCCTCTCACCCTTCCTATTGACAGTTCAGCATTTTCCCACTCTTCCAGTGGCTTCTCTGGTGGCTCAGATGGTAAAGAATCTGCCTGCAATGCAGGAGACCTGGGTTTGATCCCTGAGTCTGGAAGATCCCAGGAGAAGGAAATGACTACCCACTTCAGTAATCTTTCCTAGAGAAATAACATGGACAGAGGAGCCTGGAAGGCTACAGTCTGTGGGGTCACAAAGAGTTGGACATGACTGAGTGATTAACATATACACAAAACAAACACAAGAATAAGTAAACAACCTTTTGTACCATATCTTCTTAAAGGAATTGTCCATACTCACTGCCCAATGCTCAATGAGTACTTTTGCAAAAATAAGTAATTTGAAAATATTTGATAATTTAGCAATATAATCTTTTTGAAAGTAAAGTATCTTTGCATGAAACTTTAAAATCACTGAATAAATGTTTGCAGAGGTCATACTATACTAAGTGTTGGCGATAAAAAATGTGTGGCAAAGCACTCTCTATTCTGATGGACTTAAAACAAACAAGCATGAGCAACACAGTTAGATATATGCTGCATGGAGGTATATGTCTAAGACTATAGAAGCAATTTTAAAATGAAGGCACAGTACAGTTTTAATGAAGACAAAATAAAATAAGACAAATGTTTTTAAATTAAGATTTTAAAAAGCTAAAAAAACTCTAGTATATTATATATTCTGTCCACGAATTCTGTATAAATTCCATTTTGTGAAATCTTTTAATTGAGGTCAGCAATTGCACAGGAATTTTAATCACATGTAAAACCCTGAAATCTTGTTTGAGACTATGAAATCTTTCCAATATTTCTGTTCAGTTGCTCAGTAGTGTCTGACTCTTTGGGATCCCATGGACTGCAGCATGCCAGGCTTCCTTGTCCATCACCAACTCCTGGAGCTTACTCAAACTCATGTGCATTGAGTCAGTGATGCCATCCAACCATCTCATCCTTTATCATCCTCTTCTCTTTCTGCCTTCAATCTTTCCCAGCATCAAGGTCTTTTCCATTGGGTCAGTTCTTCACATCATGTGGCCAAAGTATTGGAGTTTCAGCTTCAGCATCAGTCCCTCCAATGAATATTCAGGACTGATTTCCTTTAGGATTGACTGGTTTGATCTCCTTGCAATCAAGGGACTCTTAAGAGTCTTCTCCAACACCACAGTTCAAAAGGATCAATTATTTGGTGCTCAGCTTTCTTTTTAGTTCAGCTCTCATATCCGTACATGACTACTAGAAAAACCATAGCTTTGACTAAATGGACCTTAGTTGGCAAAATAATGTCTCTGCTTTTTAATATGCTGTCTAGGTTGGTCATAGCTTTTCTTCTAAGGAGCAAGTGTCTTTTAATTTCATGGCTGCAGTCTCCATTTGCAGTGATTTTGGAGCCCCTCAGAATAAAGTCTCTCACTGTTTCCATTGTTTCCCACTCTATTTGCCATGGAGTGATGGGCCTGGATGCCATGATCTTAGTTTTTTGAATGCTGAATTTTAAGCCAGGTTTTCACTCTCCTCTTTCACTTTCATCAAGAGGCTCTTTAGTTCCTCTTTACTTTCTGCCATAATGGTGGTGTCATCTGCGTATCTGAGGTTATTGATATTTCTCCTGGCAATGTTGATTTCAGTTTGTGCTTTATACAGCCCAGCATTTCTCATGATGTACTCTGCATATAAGTTAAACAAGCAGGGTGACAATATACAGCTTTGACATACTCTTTTCCCAATTTGGAACCAGTCTGTTGTTCCATGTCTTGCTCTAACTGTTGCTTCTTGATCTATATTTGTATCTAATAATATATTTTCAAAGCATAGGAAGCAATAATATAGGTTGAACTAATCAATTCCATAATCATAGCCTGAGATTTGAATGCGTTTCTTTCAATAAATAATAGAATAAGCACATAAGAGATAAGTATGTGGAAAATTTAAAGACATTAATAAACAAGTATGTAATGGACATGTTTTTATAATATATATAAGCTTTTGTTGTTGTCTTTTAGTCGTTAAGTCATGTCTGACCCTTTGACCCCATGGACTATAGCTTATCATCCTTCCCTATCCTTGAGATTTCCCAGGAAAGAATACTGGAGTGGGTTGCCATTTCCTCCTTCAGGATTGAACCCTCGTCTCCTGCATTGGCAGGTGGATTCTTACCACTCTGTCACTGGGGAAGCCCATATAGAAGCTTACTTGTATATATTATATAAACATATGATTATATATTATTTAAAAATGAAAGTTGCTCAGTCATGTCCAACTCTTTGTGACCCCATGGACTATACAGTCCGTGGAATTCTCCAGGCCAGAATATTGGAGTGGGTAGCTTTTCCCTTCTCCAGGGGATCTTCCCAACCCAGGGATCGAACCCAAGTCTCCCACACTGAAGGCTGATTCTTTACTATCTGAGCCACAAGGGAAGCTGAAGAATACTGGAGTGGGTAGCCTATCCCTTCTCCAGCAGATCTTCCTGACCCAGGAATCGAACCAAGATCTCCTGCTTTGCAGGAGGATTCTTGTCAACTGAGCTGTGTAGATATACACACGTGTGGTGTGGTGGTTTAGTCACTAAGTCGTGTCCAACTCTTTGTGACCCCGTGCACTGTAGCCTTCTGGCTCCCCTGTCCAAAATATACACATAAACACACAAAAAAATGTGTGTAAGTTACTTAACCAACAGCAAAACATGTCATCTTTTCAGGGGCACTTGGAAAATTTATCAGATTTTGCCAAATTCCAAATTTCAGAATTTGTAAAATCCCCAAATTTCCAGTCTCAAAATTGACCACATGATGCTGCATATGGCAGGCTTTAACAAATCTTTTGAAATTCAAATATTATATACTGATTTCCGGTATTGAAATCAAACAAGAAGTTAAACAAAAACATATATTGAAATTTAAAATTAAGCAATACTCCTCTTAAAAATCTATTGGTTAAAGAAATAAATCATAATAACTTTTATAAAATACTTTAGTTGAAGGATAATGAAAAGATACCATTTCAAAACTTGTGAGATGCAGCAACTCAGGGCTAAGAGAAAAATTATTGCCTTAAATGTATTAAAAGCAAGATTAAAAGTAAGTATTGATCCATTAATTTCATACATTAGGAAAAGAACAGTGAATCCAATTTAAAGAAATTAGAAGGAAGAATTGATACTTTTGAACTGTCGTGTTGGAAAAGACTCTTGAGAGTCCCTTGGACTACAAGAAAATCAAACCAGTCAATCCTAAAGGAAATCAGTCCCGAATATTCATTGGAAGGACTAATGCTGAAGCTGAAACTCCAATATTTGGCCACCTAATGTGAAGAACTGACTCATTGGAAAAGACCTTGATGCTGGGAAAGATTGAAGGCAGGAAGAGAAGGGGACAACAGAGGATGAGATGGTTAAATGGCATCACTGACTTGATGGACATGAGTTTGAGCAAGCCTTGGGAGTTGATGATGGTCAGGGAAGCCTGGTGTGCTGCAGTCCATGTGGTTGCAAAGAGTAGGACATGACTGAGTGACTGAACTGAACTGAGAAGGAAGAATAATAAAGGTAATGACAAAAGCTCAATAAAATAATAACAATAATAATAAAGATAATGGCAAAAGATCAATAAAATAATAAGAAGACCT
This sequence comes from Budorcas taxicolor, assembly GCF_023091745.1. NCBI lineage: Eukaryota > Metazoa > Chordata > Mammalia > Artiodactyla > Bovidae > Budorcas > Budorcas taxicolor. The sequence continues at coordinate 18,804,569 of NC_068913.1, forward strand.
AACAATAGAGAAGATCAACAAAACTGATAATTAATTCTTTATAAATGTGATAAAATTAGAGTTCCAGCAAGCTAGGTAGAGGGAGGTAAAGAAAGAGAGAGGGAGAGAGGAGAGGTATAAAATTTCAACATCAATATTAGCAATGAAAAATATCAGTTAGAAATTTCATAACATTTCTAATGATTATTAGAGAATATTTTGAACAACTTTGTGGTATTAAATTTGAAAATTTATTAATGAGATAACTCTTAGAAAAATAATCAAAAAAAAATAATAAATAGCAAACCTATTAAAGAAACTATGCATAATTTTAATACTTGCCACAAAGAAAACTTTTAGGTTCAAGTGACTTTCCTGGTGAAGTATTTCTGCCAGTAAATTTCAGGATGAAATATCAGTTCTATACAATATTTTCCAAAACAAGAAAAAAGGGGAAACACCAAGATTTCTGTATAACCTTGATAATGAAAGCTGAAAAAGACTTTCAAAAAAGGGAAAATTATACATACTATACTTTTCATGAACATATATGTAATATGTAACATTTTTAACACAATATTAGAAAACTCAACATGTGGCATATGAAAGGATATTATATCCAGGAATGTAAGCTTTTGAAAATTAATTTGATAGATTCAGGACATCAAGAGAGTAATAGGTCCAGAACAGTCATTTGATAATTTCTTAATCTAATCATGATAATAACTTTTGGAAAATAAGGAGTAGAAAAGAATTAATATGATATAGAATGTACAGAAAATAAAGGCTAAAGCAAAAATCTTATCTAAGTGTGGAATATTGACATTAAATCAAACAATAAACGGAGGAATATTGTATATTCTTGGATTCAAAATCTCCATATTATACAAACGCCAATTCTTCTTAAAGTGATTCATAGATTTAGTGCAATCCTAACCAACACTTCATGAGAAACGCTGGGCTGGAAGAAGCACAAGTTGGAATAAAGATTGCCAGGAGAAATATCAATAACCTCAGATATGCAGATGACACCACCCTTATGGCAGAAAGTGAAGGGGAACTAAAAAGCTTCTTGATGAAAGTGAAAGAGGAGAGTGAAAAAGTTGGCTTAAAGCTCAACATTCAGAAAATGAAGATCATGGCATTTGGTCCCATCACTTCATGGGAAATAGATGGGGAAACAGTGGAAACAATGTTAGACTTTATTTTTCTGGGCTCCAAAATCACTGCAGATGGTGATGGCAGCCATGAAATTAAAAGACGCTTACTCCTTGGAAGGAAAGTTATGACCAACCTAGACAGCATATTCAAAAGCACAGACATTACTTTGCCGATAAAGGTCCATCTAGTCAAGGCTATGGTTTTTCCAGCGATCATGTATGGATGTGAGAGTTGGACTGTGAAGAAATCTGAGCTCCGAAGAGTTGACGCTCTTGAACTGTGGTGTTGGAGAAGACTCTTGAGAGTCCCTTGGACTGCAAGAAGATCCAACCAGTCCATTCTGAAGAAGATCAGCCCTGGGTGTTCATTGGAGGGAGTGATGCTGAAGCTGAAATTCCAATACTTTGGCCATCTCATGCGAAGAGTTGACTCATTGGAAAAGACCCTGATGCTGGGAGGGATTGAGGGCAGGAGGAGAAGGGGACAACAGAGGATGAGATGTCTGGATGGCATCATGGACTCCATGGACATGAGTTCGGGTAAACTCCGGGAGTTGGTGATGGACAAGGAGGCCTGGCGTGTTGCGATTCATGGGGTTGCAAAGAGTCGGACACAACTGAGCCACTGAACTGAACTGACTGAACCAACACTTCAACATTTTTTATTTTGGTAAAAGTGATGAGATGATATTACTCTACAATTTATATAGTGATACATGTGCAAATAACCAATGCAAACTGGACAGATATCAAAGCTATAAGACCTAATATAAGTTATCAAGACTTAGAAGTTATGTTAATCAAAAAATATTTATTCATTCAAGGAGAGAAAAAGAGACCAATTCTCCAGAAAAGCTACCCAGAATAAAGAACGACACAAACATTAGATTTATGACAAGGGCAGAATTTCAGGGCAGCAGGGAAAGGACAGTCTTTTTCCATATTGATGCTAAGACAGGTGAAAGAGTATGTGAAAAGTCTTCTAAAAATAATTAAAAGAGAACATATTCATGGCCTTTGGATATACATGTTATTTCTTAAATAGGACAAAAATATCCCAGTGAATACTAAGAATAGGAAAGCCATATTACACTTAATAAAGATAAAATGTTTTTCACCAAAGTCAACATTATGTAATAAAAAAAATCCAGAGATTCAGAAATATTATACAGTTTTGCAACTTAAAATTTGGGTTCTTGTCTAGAATATATAATAGTCTCTTACAAGCCAAGAAGAAATAGAAAACATTGGACAACATACTTGGATGAGATGCAAAAAGGAGTCTAGCCAAATGGTCAAAACAACATGAAAAGAATCTCAACTTAAACAGTCTTCAAATGAATGTAAATTAAATCCTTAGCCCCAGTTGCACATCTGGTATCATGACTAAAACTGAGTGATATTACTCAGGATTGGAAAGGTTGATGGGCAATAGAGACTCCCATGCATTGCTGGTGGGAGTACATATTAGTACAACGACTTTGCAGAACTGTTTGATATTATCTGATAAAGCTGAACCTAGCCAAACCCCATGACTTAATACTAACATATCCAGGTGAGTAGCCATCAGAAGGCATACATGTGTTCATTAAAATGAAAAAAGAGTGTTGCTAGCATTAATATGATAGAAACTGTGATCTACCCCAACATTCACTAAAGGTAAGATGCATAAATACACTGAGGCATATTAATACAAGGGAATACTGTATAACAATGGATGTCAATGAACTATTTCTCCACCAGTAGAAAGGTCACACCTCACAAAAGGAACATGTAGTGAAAGAAGACAGAGACAAACACAAAAGTTTGAACACACAAAATTGTTCAGACTGTATTATTCTATTTAAATAACGTTCAGACTTTGGCAGGATAAATCTCTTGTATTGCATGCTCAGTCACTTCAGGCATGTCTGTCACTTGCGATCCCGTGGATGGTGGCCTGCCAAGCTCTTCTGTTCATGGCATTTTCCAGGCAAGAATACCGGACTGGGTTGCCGTTTCCTCCTGCAAGAGATCTTCCTGACCCAAGGATCGAACCAGAGTCTCCTCTGAATTGCAGGCAGATTCTTTTCTGCTGAGCCACCAGGAATCAGGAAATAAATTACTGCACTGGGGAGGGGTCATGTCGTAGAGGGGTACTAGGAGTTTCTGACTTGATAGTGCACTGTTTCTTGGCTGGTAAATTAGGTGGATGTGTTCACCCTATGTTCATTCATTGAACAGTACATTTACAATGTGTGTGTTTTTCTATGTAATTGTTGTACTTGAACATAGACATTTATTAATAATTTTGGAAATGCCTGTACTTTGGAATCGTTTGAGTTATGGAGAATTGTGGTGGGGGTGGAATCTCTGTTATTGTTTTAAGCAAAAAAAAAAAAAAAAAAAGGCAAGATGGTACAATAAAAGCATGGATTTTGGCAATAGGCAGTTTTGAGATTGAATCCTAAGTTTACTGCTCATTAGCCTTATGTCCTTGAATATATTATTTAATATATCTAATCCTAAGTTTCTAAAAAATGACTTTAAGAAATATATATATATATATATATATATATATGTATCAATTGACTTAGAGTCTTTTTTCCCCTAAAACTTTCTGTTTAGCACTGCTTAAAGAATAAAGTCACTGTCATTCCAGCATGGCCTACTGCCAATGGATGTGGCTTGGGTGGTTTCTGTATCTCTGCTTTACTCATTTGGCTAAAGCCAACTTTGAAAAAATATAAAGTACTTCTTATACCCAAGCCGTAACTACTTTCCTTTGCAACACTTGCTCTTTCATGGCTAGCCTCCTAGACACGCAAAAGCATAGCAGCAGTACAAAGACTAATCATTTTCCTCTACAGAAGCCTCACTCAGGGAACTCACTTCTCTCATTTGTGCCAAAGTCGAATATCTTCACAATCCTCCCAGCTTTGCCTTTTCGGTGACTCAGAACACCTGGTTGCCAATTGCTAGCTGACGATAATTAGCTCTCAATTATCACCAGTTACATTTTCACCTGTTTAATTTGCAAATTTCTTAATTTTTGGCTTGTCCTATTAACAAGTTCTGATCTCTTTTGTCTTCGGTACACCTGCTCTGTGATTGTGTGTGCATGTGTGTGGAAGAGGGGAGGGCTCCCACTGTGGAATTCCCCCTTCAGCTACCATCCCATCCATTGTCATCCATCTGCTGTCAGACAGGTACATGCTCCGCAAAGGGATATTTGGAGAGACCCAGGTTCTTAGTCTCAGTATCTTATGGACTGTCCTGCTTTCCTGGAATTGTTTCTACAGATTTTCTCAGTAAAAGTGCTCAACAATCACTAGGCAATCCTTTTATTTCTATAAATGAGCTTTCTTAAAATATAACCAAAATAAGAGCTAAACAATATAACAAGAAGTGAGTTTTTAATCATGTAGGAGTCTCCCAGATTAGGTAATGGATTAAGAGTAAATCAGGATATAAAATGAAGTTAAAGGAGATGTGGAGTATGATTTTAAAGGGGAACAGAAAAATTTATTCTAGTGAAATTTGTTTGTGGTTATAGTTGAAGAAGGGTTTCTCTGGAGGCTCAGATGGTAAAGAATCTGAGACATGTCTGCAGTGTGGAAGACCCTGGTTCGAGCACAGGGTCAGGAAGATCCCCTGGAGAAGAGAATGACTACCCACTCCAGCATTCTTGCCTGGAGAATTCCATGGACAGAGGAGCCTGGTGGGTTACAGACATGGGGTCACAAAGAATCTGACAAGACTGAGCAACTAACACTTTCACTCTCATATTTGAACACATGTCAATTAAACTGAATATATCCATTAAATGTATGATTGGTAGTGTTGGAATTAACATGAATTAAAGTGGAATTCTCTAAATAATATAACATCATGAACAAGGCAATATCACAAGATATTAAACCTAGAATTAAGTGGACATGCAACATTGATTTATGTATTAAATAACATGAACATAGCTCATATATACAGAGAAGGCAATGGCACCCCACTCCAGTATTCTTGCCTGGAAAATCCAATGGATGGAGAAACCTGGTAGGCTGCAGTCCACGGGGTCGCTAGGGGTCGGACACAACTGAGCGACTTCACTTTCATGCATTGGAGAAATAAATGGCAACCCACTCCAGTGTTCTTGCCTGGAGAATCCCAGGCACGGGGGAGCCTGGTGGGCTGCCGTCTATGCGGTCGCACAGAGTCGGACACGACTGAAGTGACTTAGCAGCAGCAGCTCATATATGGTTTTAAAATGATACAAAAGGCACAGCACATAGAAAGAAATTTACTTGAATCATGTTCTTTCCTTCACTTTCTATTTAAAGATGGTTATTTAAATTTTATTTTTAAATTTATTTAACTGGAGGATGATGTTAAAAGAAAAGTTTTAATAAAAAAGAACATATAGCTTTTTTCTGTGCCATGATTATTTATTTATTTTTTATTTTTAGCAACATTTGTTTTACATCATTGTAGTTATAGATTATAATAAATATTATGCTTTTAATTTAACAGTATGTTTAAAGTTTTTCTATGTTTCCACAGTTTTCATGACTGTAAAAAATGCAGATTAGTTTTCAAAATGATATTTTACAATTGCTAAATCATCTGCTTCGGGGGGAGATTTGTTGTGCATCTATTTTTAAAATTATTGTGAGTAAGACTACAATGGACATTTTTGTCTCTTTATTACTTTCAATATATTTGAAGGGAATTATATGTTAAAGGGTATGATTCAATTATTGTATGTCTTGATATATTGCCAAATTGCCTTTATTTGGCAATTTTCTTTTCAATTTGTGCTTTCCACTTCCAAATCGGCAGTACTATTATTCTGTGCTTAGTCGCTCAGTCATGTGTGACTCTTTGCGACACCATGGGCTCTAGCCTGACAGGCTCCTCTGTTCATAGGGATTCTAGAGGCAAGAATATTGAAGTGGGTTGCCATGTCCAGGGATTAAACCCAGGTCTCCCACATGGCAGGCAGATTCTTTACCATCTGAGCCACCAGGGAAGAGGTACTACAATTCCGATATTTTTAATCCCTTTTATATTTTTCTCAGAAAGAATATATTTTTACATTTTTAATATTGGAAAAAATTCACACATTATGAAAAAAAACTATAAAAACAGGAAATTGCAGAGAAAAACAAAACCAAAATTACCATAATTCTATGATCCAGAAAATTCTTTAATATTTTGAAATCTGTTTCAGTCTTTTATAGGAAAATATTTTAAAAACCCATTATAAAACTTATTTTTGGAACAGTGAACAGTAACCACTTGATAGTCTAATTCCCTTAATACATTTTAATTTTTTTATGTATAAGCATCATATCTTATATTTATTTATTAAATATAAATTTATTTATTTTAATTGGAGGCTAATTACTTTACAATATTGTATTGGTTTTGGCTAACATCAACATGAATCTGCCACAGGTATAATCTACACAGTACAGATCATAGTTTTATCATACAAAATATACCAAAATTTATGAAAAATTGTTGTCCACTTTTTTTCTGAAAGCAGGAATTCACATTTATTTTAATTCATTGTAGACTTTAATGTTCTGTTTGTGCTTTCTCTCAAATATTAATTATTTATGTTTTTATTCATTCACTCAAGGGACATTTATTAAGTGGTTAGTAAAACACAAAGACAGGCCTGGTCATTTTGTGAAGAGGGATCATAGACTAGTCAGAAAAATCTTTACTGCAAAATAAAAACTTTACCTGAATCTTGAATGACAAGCAGGTCTTGAAGAGGCTTCAGCAAGCAAGAGAAAGAACAGTATTTCAAGAAGGCATGATACGATGAAGACTCAAGTGTACGAGATGATATGATGCTGACAGTAGCCTGGTAGGAGACAGTAGTCTTAAGAAAAGAGCTGGAGAAATCAAGAGGGGCCATAGCCAGGTAGGCATGATGTGTCATGAGAAAGATAGTTACCTGAGACCCTGTAAAGCAGATATTGACATAGTAATAGAAAAATAACTATAAGCAATTAAATAAGCTAGATATTCATTACATCAAATCTCAGACTTCCTATATTCCCCAAAATGTTTCATCTAAACTAGTCTAAACAAGTATATATGAGAATCACTTCTTAAACATCAATACTACATAGTATTAGTCATTGTTTCAAATACATGCTCAGACTCTAAGCAATGGAAACAGTGTGTTTCATGGACATCTCTCTCATGGTAAATATGTGAAAAAGCAGTTTTTTGCTTCATCTCAACTAAAGTGTAGGCTCCAGGTCTCTTTTGTTGTTCAGTCACTAAATCATGTCCAACTCTTTGCGATCCCATGGGCAGCAGCATACCAGGCTTCCCTGTCCTTCATCATCTTCCAGAGTTTGTTCAAACTCATGTCCATTGAGTCGATGATGCCATCCAACCATCTCATCCTCTGTCACCCTCTTCTCCTCCTGCTCTTATTCTTTCCCAGCATCAGAGTCTTTTCCAATGAATCAGCTCTTCACATCAGGTGACCAGAGTGTTGGAGCTTCAGCTTCAGCATCAGTCTTTCCAATGAATATTCAGGGTTGATTTCCTTTAGGATTGACAGGTTTGATCTCCTTGCTGTCTAAGGGACTCTCAAGAGTCGTCTCCAGCACCACAGTTCAAAACCACCAGGTCTCTGAACAATAATAAATACTATCACATCTCTTAAACAGCAGGCTCTAACTGTGAACATAAAATGATAGAAGACAACCTAGTCCCATACAGATGATTTAACCTTGAAACTAATACTCTGATTATTTTTAGAATGACAATAAAGTTTAGAAAAATGAAGACTATATTACTTAGGGATGATAGCTAACTTGAGCATCCATGGGTGGTCAGAGACTGAAAATATACTCAGTGTGTGGACAGCAGATGCAGATGCTGCTGCTGCTGCTGCTAAGTCGCGTTAGTCGTGTCAGACTCTGTGCGACCCCAGAGATGGCAGCCCACTAGGCTCCCCCATCCCTGGGATTCTCCAGGCAAGAACACTGGAGTGGGGTGCCATTTCCTTCTCCAGTGCATGAAAGTGAAAAGTGAAAGTGAAGTCCCTCAGTCATGTCCGACTCTTAGCGACCCCATGGACTGTAGCCTGCCAGGCTCCTCTGCCCATGGGATTTTCTAGGCAAGAGTACTGGAGTGGGTTGCCATTGCCTTCTCCAAGATGCAGATGACACCACCCATATGACAGAAAATGAAGGGGAATTAAAAAACCTCTTGATGAAAGTGAAAGAGGAGAGTGAAAAATTTGGCTTAAAGCTCAACATTCAGAAAACGAAGATCATGTGCTGGGGTCCTGCCCTGGTGGATCCTGGGTAATTCGATGGGGAGACGGAGTAGGCAAGGAAAAAACTTATTTATTTAGAAATATAAAAGAAATTAAGAAATAGTATAGTAGGAAAACTGAGTGGAGAACAGATGCTGAATAACTTGGTTTACATGGAAAGCCAATAAAGTTCCAGACAAGGAGCTTGCACCACCTATGTTAGGCCACCGGCGTCCTCTTGAATAGCAGGGGGTGCCCTGCCTAGGGCCCCCTCTAGCATGGATCTTAGAAGCCGGGGCAAGTAAGTAGACATGGCGAGCCTCCACGCCCCAGATGGGAATTCAGCCAGAAAATAGAGTAAGGAAGAGACACGGGGGAAACCAGTCCTTCCAATGACTGGCCTGGCCTCTATTGTCTAGAAAGGCCTTTTATACCGTTTTGATTGTACATAGAGATCAATGGGTAATACAACATTATGCAGTGTTAGCAGCCCAGACTCTTATCAAAACCAGGCTTTTCTCTCTGCATACCTAGTTGTACACACAAGTCTTAGGTGATTTACATCATCTTCCAGCAAAAAGGGCCAATTAACATTTTACAGCCCTTTTCTGATAAGGGTTTGTCAACCAGAAGACTTATTTGTGTCATTCTTCTCAAAGTCTGGTGCCACTCTCAGAAAGCACTAAATAAAGTTACATTCTTACATAGCAAAGATACAGCAATTTATAACAACTAAAAGGAGTACAGTGATTTATAACAAAAGAAAAGTAATTAACTCAAAAGTCTAGTGTTGCTAACATCAAAACTACTATATACCTTTTCCCATATCCCGATTACATTGATTAATATCCTCACAGGTGCCTAAAAGATAAAGAATATGGAGGCCTGGCAGCAATCATTAAGTCAACAGTGAAATCCGTCACCAATATGATTTTTAGCTCTTTAGAAAAGGCTCTGTATCTTTAAGATGCTTTAAGCTTTGTGCCTCTCGCGGTTGGGGGGCTGTAAGCAATTCACAAGCTGCAAAAAGTCCAGGGGAACCTGTTAGGCAAGTAGAGGGTTATCAGAGGGGGTTTGAACTGAAACATCCCTTTCAAATGCAGAAGACTAAAGCCCTGAGTAAACTTTTTCCAGAGTATGTCAGAAGAGTGGAAAAGCACAGTACAATAAGGCATGCAGATTCTCATTTTGGGGGTACATGCTCAGGAAATTCCAGGGGGAAACCCTGAGACCTGACTTGCCTTGTCCATCAGGCCTCTCCGCATGACCTTGTCATGGGTGGGATTCCTTACGCTGGCTCCCGGCAATCATGGCATCTGGTCCAATCACTTCACGGCCAATAGATGGGGAAACAGTGGAAACAGTGTCAGACTTTTTATTTTTCTGGGCTCCAAAATCACTGCTGATAGTGATTGCAGCCATGAAATTAAAAGATGCTTATTCCTTGGAAGAAAAGTTATGACCAACCTAGATAACATATTGAAAAGCAGAGACATTGCTTTGCCAACAAAGGTCCGTCTAGTCAAGGCTATGGTTTTTCCAGTGGTCATGTATGGATGTGAGAGTTGAACTGTGAAGAAAGCTGAGCGCTGAAAAATTGATGCTTTTGAACTGTGGTGTTGAAGGCTCTTGAGAGTCCCTTGGACTGCAAAGAGATCAAACCAGTCCATCCTAAAGAAGATCAGCCCTGGGTATTCTTGGAAGGATTGATGCTGAAGCTGAAACTCCAGTACATTGGCCACCTCATGCGAAGAGTTGACTCATTGGAAAAGACTCTGATGATGGGAGGGGTTGGGGGCAGGAGGAGAAGGGGACGACAGAGGATGAGATGGGTGGATGGCATCACTGACTCGATGGATGTGAGTCTGAGTGAACTCTGGGAGTTGGTGATGCACAGGGAGGCCTGGAGTGCTGCGATTCATGGGGTCGCAAAGAGTTGGACATGACTGAGTGACTGAACTGAACTGATGTGGACAGCAACTTTAAGTGAAATAGGTTTTTTGAACCAAAGGATGTGACTCTGAACATATACAGATAATGTCATTTGACCCAAAACAAGCTTTAATACTGAGTCTGTATGTGTGAGACTCATATATAGTATAATGAGTTATATATATAACATATAACTCAATATAATGAAACAGAGTTTATTCCATTTGTATGTAAACATTTTGTGAGTATTACAAATGGCGTATCTAAGGCTCAGTGGTAAAAACCCACCTGCCAATGCAGGAGATGCAGGTTCCATCCCTGGGTTGAGAAGATCTCCTGCAGAAGGAAATGGCAACCCACTCCAGTATGTGGCCTGGGAAATCCCATGGAAAGAGGAGCCTGGTGGGTTACAATCCATGGGGTCTCAAAGAGTCAGTTATGACTTAGCAATTGAGCAAGAGCGTGGGTTCTGTAGGGGTGCTCCATCAATATTTGACTCATTTTATTTTAGCTGCCAGGGCACTATAATGCTACTACTTTCTCATCCTTCAGACTTTTTAGGAAATCTGTGCAGGATGGAGAAAAATTTAGAATAATTACTAATTTCCTGATTTTGACTTCCAAGCTTAAGATCTGAAAATCTGCATTTGTAATTAATTTAACTTCTTAATTCCCATTCTATTTTTTTTCCTGATTTCAAGATGCTTATTCTCATTGCAGAATTGTAGTCTCTGGATTTGTATATGCACTTGTGCCCCACTGAAGGTTTTTGTTATATATACTAAGATATAGTATAGCATAGTGAAGTCGCTCAGTCGTGTCAACTCTTTGCGACCCCATGGACTGTACCCTACCAGGCTCCTCCGTCCATGGGACTTTCCAGGCAAGAGTACTGGAGTGGGTTGCCATTTCCTTCTCCAGGGGATCTTTCTGACCCAGGGATCGAACCCTGGTCTCCTGCATTGCAGGCAAATGCTATACCATCTGAGCCACCAGGGAAGACGAGTACTAAGAGATATATATATATATATATATGGAACCTTTAAAGATCTGGCATATACCAGTGCATTTGCTGTCTCTATTTACTTGAGTAATCATCAACCACATTCTAGTAGTCCACCAGAATAAGGACTGCTGACTTCAGTGGGTCACCAATTCTATGATTTATATTTGTGCGATTTGGCACATATTGTGTAGAAAATGTACTCTAGTGTACTCTTAAATTGTCTTGGACTTTTAAAGTGGTATGATTTTTTAAAATCTTTATTTACTTGATGAGAATTAAGTATACTGATTATTTTTATTCTTATGGTTATAATATTCCTTTTGAAATAAAATTATGACAGACATATCTCATTGACATGAGGAAGCAGAGTGAGGAATGCTCCCCAACCCTGCATAACTGAGTTTATATGACTCATCTGTGCTTGTTGCTCTCAAAAACAAAGGCCTTTGAACTGAAGTGTTATCTGAATGTTGAGTAGCAAGGAATCAATGATTAAAATGATAGTATTTCCATACTATGGAATACAGCCCATATATTGTAAATGTTGGGAAATATTTGATAAAATGTGGTTGCCAGATGTTTCCTTTTAAATGAAGGCAAAGAGGATACACATACATTAAAATCAAATAGATTAAAACCAATAATCAAGACAAAATGTTAAAAAGCAGAGGAGAAAAAGATACATCACAAAGGAATAAGTATAAGAGAAATTAAATATTTTTTGATCAGAAACTATGTAAGACCTAAGGAAATCTAATAGCATCTTTACAATCTTCAAAGGAAACAATAACTGTCAATTTAGAAAATTTTCATCAAAAAATATTTCAAAAGTAAATAATAAATAATGACTTTTAAAAAATCTTTTAAAAATTAAGACCTTATTTTTTAAAGAAGTTTTAGATTCACAGCAAGATTAATGGGGAGATAGAGATTTCTCATATATTCTCACCCTTTCTCCCCAGCCTCCCCATTCCCAACACCCCCCACCAGAGTGGTACATTTGTTACAATTGATAAACCTACATTTCCCCTACTATGGCTTACTTCCAATGTTGTATAGTCTATGAGTTTGGACAAACACATAATAGCATGTATCTATCATTATGGTATCATACAGGGTATTTTCAACGTTCTACAATTCCACTTTGTTTTCCTGTTCATCCCTCCCTCCACCCCAGCCTCCTGCAGACACTATCTTTTCACGTTTCCGTAGTTTTCTTTTCCCCCTTTCCAGAATGTTATATAGTTGGTAGCATACTATATGTAACCTTTTTAGATTTGTTTCTTTCACTTAATAATATGCATTTAAGATTCATCCATGTCTTTTCATGGCTTGGTCACTCATTTATTTTTAGTGTTGAATAATATTCCATTGTCAGTTAAAGTCTTTGACCTATTTTTTAATTGGGTTGTTTTAATAGGGTTGAGTTAGTGTTCTTTGTATATTTTGGTTAACAGTCTTTTCTCACTTAAGCTTTTTGCAGATAGTTTCTTTTTAACAACAATTATCATATTTTATTCTCAATATTATATACTTTTATAAATTATTTTGTCTTGATAAATAGAAAAAAATTAAAATAGAAAATAAACATTTTCTATTTGGGGTTTTCAGGGTTGAAATATGCACATTAGATTTTGACCTATTAGGTTTATCAACATGAGTCCAAACTATTTCCTCTGGCATTTCATACAGACAGCATGCTTCCCTGGTGACTCAGAGTGTAAAGAATACCTGCAGTGCAAGAGACTCAGGTTCAATCCCTGGGTTGGGAAGATCCCATAGAGGAAGGAATGGCTCTCCACTCCAGTATTCTTGCCAGAAAAATTTCATGGACAGAGGAGTCTGGTGGGTTACAGTCCATAGAGTCACAAAAAGTGGGACCCAACTGAGGAACTAACACATTATAGAGACATCATGATCACTTATAAAAATCAAATTTCATTCTCTTAGTCCTAACCAATCTGTTAAAACATCAACGTTTGTAATGCATAAATGACAGCCTGAGTTTTCAATGGAATTATAAATAGGCCTTGCTTTGATTTAACAAAATGATAGTGTTTAGCAAAATCTTACATTTTTGTATCCTAAATCCAGTATCTAGTGTTTGCAGAAAACCCTCTATAGAGAATATATTTTATTTCATTTCACACTGTGTTAATTGTGTAATACACTGTAACCATTACCTTTTACCAACTACAATTACTCTTCTAATGAAAACTGATGAATTTAACAAGAAATTATTAGATCTGTTTGATCTAAGCATGAACAAGTGGTTGATGGGAAATGATTCTTAATGAATATTTCATTCCTTTTACCACTCCCTCCTTCAATTTTATAATTGAATTACATGCCTCAATTTAGTTAAATAAAGAAACAGTCACATAAGACACTTAGTGTACAGAATACCATAATACATAACATCAACTATAAGGAATTTTCTGTTTCAGACCAGGAAATGTATTGCCTGCCATTTGCTTTTTTTTTTACATTTAGTATATGAAAGCAAATCTAGTTTTTCTCATAAAATTTTTCCTAAGTTTTCTGCCTCCTAAATATCTGCAAAATAATATATTCATGTGTTCTCTTCTCTCTTTGTTGCTGTCGGCAAAAACCACCATTATTTCTGGCATCCCAATTTGCTGCTTCTCTTTTTCTCTCTCCCATTTTTTCCTTCCAATTTCCTATCAGGAACTTCTTTGAAAGATGCTTAAATCTTGACTTAAATCTTTCACAGGTCTCCCGTTGCCTTTAGAATAAGGTGCTAATGCCTGAATAGTATAAGAATTCCTGTGGGGTTTGTTTCCTATATATTTCTCAGTGCCATCTTTCACGTGGCACCTAGTGCTCCAGTAATATGGACAGTTTGCTGTTCTTCCAAACATTTCATGATATGCTTGTAGGCTCACCTTTAAATATTTATTTTTTTTCTGCTTGAATTGTTGTCCTCAGACTTTCTCTGCCCACTCATCTCAACACTGTTTAGTAAATTTCCATTCATTGTTCAAGAAGCAACTTTAAACTCTTTCTTTCAGTAGAAGGGCAAGATGTTAAAGTGTGTCATAAGCATAAACTTTATCCTAAGAATACTGTAAAATAATCTATTCTTTGAATCCATCCTCCATATCAATTTCTCATTTTATTCTACCATGTTTACAAACAGAGCCTTCAAAATACATGTAATGAAGAGTACTATAGATCAGTACTCCAACCATATCCTCTCTGCCTGGTTTCCTTACTGGATACCAGAAATTCAGAGAATTAATAAAACTCTAGGAGCAGCTCTCTCAGCCTGTTATGGAGGAAATCTGATGTGTAAATGTTACAGTTCCTTTGCCCCTAGGTTGGGAGTACGTCAAGGCTGTATATTGTCACCCTGCTTATTTAACATATGCAGAGTACATCATGAGAAACACTGGACTGGAAGAAACACAAGCTGGAATCGATTGCTGGGAGAAATATCAATAATCTCAGATATGCAGATGACATCACCCTTATGGCAGAAAGTGAAGAGGAGCTAAAAAGCCTCTTGATGAAAGTGAAAGAGGAGAGTGAAAAAGTTGGCTTAAAGCTCAACATTCAGAAAATGAAGATCATGGCATCCAGTCCCATCACTTCATGGGAAACAGATGGAGAAACAGTGGAAACAGTGTCAGACTTTGTTTGGGCTCCAAAATCACTGCAGATGGTGATTGCAGCCATGAAATTAAAAGACGCTTACTCCTTGGAAGGAAAGTTACAACCAACCTAGATAGCATATTCAAAAGCAGAGACATTACTTTGCTGACTAAGGTCCATCTAGTCAAGGTTATAGTTTTTCCAGCGATCATGTATGGATGTGAGAGTTGGACTGTGAAGAAGGCTGAGTGCTGAAGAATTGATGGTTTTGAACTGTGGTGTTGGAGAAGACTCTTGAGAGTCCCTTGGACTGCGAGGAGATCCAACCAGTCCATTCTGTAGGAGATCAACCCTGAGATTTCTCTGGAAGGAATGATGCTAAAGCTGAAACTCCAGTACTTTGGCCACCTGATGCAAAGAGTTGACTCATTGGAAAAGACTCAGATGCTGGGAGGGATTGGGGGCAGGAGAAGAAGGGGACGGCAGAGGATGAGCTGGCTGGATGGCATCACTGACTCGATGGACGTGAGTCTGAGTGAACTCCGGGAGTTGATGATGGACAGGGAGGCCTGGCATGCTGCGATTCATGGGGTCTCAAAGAGGCGGACACGACTGAGCGACTGAACTGAACTGAACTGAACTGGGGTCTGGATAAGGTATTCCTCAAAGGAGTTAAGATCCTATAACTCACAGCGATAACTTACCAGATAATTCATCCTTTATGGGTTCTTTCTTTCCCTCTTAAATTTGCCTTGATTAATTTCTTTGGGAACATATCCAAAATAAGCTACTTGTACTAAAATCTTTGTTCAACAGTCAACTTCTGGGAGAACACATATTGAGAAAGACATTGGTAAATACCATTTACTCATTGAATTGTTTTTACATGTTGTAATTTATTAATGTTAGGCTTAGATAATCAGAATGTTTTAGGAGTTTCAAAGTAAATAATTATAGCTTCTATGCAAGTATATCAACTTATGTATAGTTCATAAATAAGGATACAAATTTAGAGCATGTTTTGCATTGGCCAAAATGTTTGTTGTGGTTTTTCCGTAAGATCTTAAACAAGAATGAACTCTTCACTCAGCCCAGTAAATTCCATTCAAGCTCAACTGAGGGCAGTTTGAAAACTAAACGGTAGAACAAAATAAACCAAGGATGATGATGTAAAATCCATCACAATCTATGGGAGTCTGGCATTATCTGATGTATGGGATTCTTAGCATTGGAAAAAAAAATCCTGTGTCAATTTTAGCATCAAAATATTGCTTAGATTTCCATGTATTCTTTCAATCTTACAACATAATCTTAGGCTTTGGCAAAATTTTAGATCTGATTTTCTTATTTCTGTCATTATATTTGAAGACAAAATTATTATAAATTAATACAGCAAATCAAAATATAAAAGAAAATAAAAATTATACTGCTCATCACTTCTCCCCCAAAGATATCACTATTTAAAATATGGCATAGTTTCTGTACAAATGTCCAAATGTATAGCATTATATAAATACAGGCTAACACTGTTTATATCATTTTGTGAACTTCCTTTCTCAGTAAATAGTCTGAATTTTTCAGTGCTATTAAATATTTTTCTACAAAATTATTTTTGCTGGCTATAGGAGATTTAACTTAAGGTGCTTAATTTTTGGTTTGATTGCATATTTAAGTGATACATTTACAAATCCTTAAAGTCAAATTTTGTAAACTAATAGCTGTTATAGGGCTTACACATAGTAGTCACATTCTGGCTCACAGAATCTTGGGAAATTTTATCATCTGGCATCAGAGGATCAAGTAATTCAATTTTTAAAACTACTTCAAATGTCTCTACATAAGCTTGGTTGTTAGAGACACCTCTAATATATAAGACTCTCATGTTAGAACTAACCCATACCTCTTATTCTGCTTCTTCTTCTTTCCCCATAACACATATTACTACCTAACTTATTATATAATTGGTAATTTGTAACATTTGTTGTTTATCTCTTCAATAGATTTTAAGAACCACGAATGTGAGGGCAGTGTCTAGCACATGGTGGGTTTTTAATAAACTTTTGAAAAATAAGTGCAACTTCAAAAAGGCCCTTTCTATACTGTATAATCTCTAATTCTAGTAATTGCAAGTCATTATGATAAGAACCAACATCCCCAAATAATCTTTAGATTATATCATTTCTTCACTTTCCACAGGTTGCTCAGTTGTTAATTTTCTTGTGAGTTCTTGAGCTATTTGATGTATGTTACTTGTTCATCTGGACCAGAAAAAATTTCAGAATTAAACTGGATGCTTTGAACACAAAGGAGGAAAGGACTGACCTCCAAATGTGTGTATAAAATCTGAGATCTACATGTTATATCAAAATGCAGCATCAAAGTTAGATTAGTATCATGTAGTAGTAACATGTAGCTATTACAACTATTACAGCAGTAAATGTAAATTATCACTTGATAGGTATCTAAAAATCTATTATATGTTAAAGGTCTATACTAAAATATTTTCCCATGGGTTATCTTTCTAGTAGAAATAAGTGCATAGACATTTTAAGGCTGCTACATGTTTCTTTTCAGTTATTTTTTGTATGTTAAAGATGTTCATATGACTTAAACCAGGTGAGTGAAAGAAATGTTCATTTACTTACATTTTGTCTCCTCTTCTAAAGTTTTATTTTCCCTTGCCTGCTTCTTCTTGAAGAAATGCTAAGTGTTTGGTGAGGAGGAATGTTCCATCCTCCCTGCTGAGCTCAGGCAGCAGAAGAGGCACCACAAGTCCAGGAATTCCATAGTGATGCTGCTGCTTATCAGCTCAGGTTGTGTCATATGAGCTTTGATTATTATCTTAACTCAACAACTGAAACTTTTTTATTTACCAAGAAATTATTCATCTCTCTTTAGAACCAGATTTGGTAGTTGACTCCAAAATCTCTAGAGTTGAGTCAGTGTACCAGGTAGATTTATTAGATTCTACAGAAAAAGGAAGAAGTCCCTAGATTATAATGTTTGTTATAATGCAACCAAATCCCTTACTTGCCCCAGAAAATATAATTTTCAAAAGTTATATAATGTTCACAAAGAAAAATAAAACACATATGCATTTACGTTACAAAAACTGAGAGAAATACTTTGTTACACTGTGAAAATGATTTTTTAGCACCTTTGTGATGCCAGCACAACTCAAACTCTACACCCATACTTCTCTACACTGGTTCTTGGAGGATTGATGACTCAGATTATTCAACCTCAAAAAACACAAAACAATAAACAAAAAGCAAAGAATACTGATACTTTGTTTTATTACAAATTGAGTAATTTACATTCAAGAAAAAATGAAAAAGCACATACACAAACTTCAAAGATACACTAGAGGGTAGAAATTTGCAATGCATGGAACAACCAAAATACCAGTGCCTAGGATATATAATGATTCTTACATCCAGCAGAAGACAATCCCTAAGAAAACTGGGCAAAAGATATAAAGACATAATCTGAAGAAAGAGAAACCTGAATGTCCAATGAACATATGGAAAAGCATGTATTTTTAATAGTGAACAGAAAAGTGAAAATAAGACATCAATGAGATACTGTTTCAACTCCAATAAAAGTATGAGAGCTTTCATACATGATGTCAGTACAAATTGGTATAACCTCCTAAGAAGCAATTTGGCAATATCTAATAAAATTGAGGGTGCAGATACATGCAGTCCAGTAATCTAGCCCTAACCATATAGTTTCTGAAAGAAACTAAGATCATGGCATCTGGTCTCTTCACTTCATGGCAAATAGATGAGGAAACAATGGAAATATTGACAGGCTTTATTTTTTGGGGCTCCAAAAATCAGTGCAGATGATGATTGCAGCCACAAAATTAAAAGATGCTTGCTCCTTGGAAGAAAAGCTATGATCAAACTAGACAGCATATTAAAAAACAGAGACATTACTTTGCTGACAAAGGTCCATCTAGTCAAGGCTATGGTTTTACCAGTGGTCATGTATAGATGTGAGAGTTGGACTGTAAAGAAAGCTGTGCACCAAAGAATTGATGCCTTTGAACTGTGGTGTTGGAGAAGACTCTTGAGAGTCCCTTGGACTGCAAGGAGATCCAACCAGTCCATCCTAAAGGAGATCAGTCCTGAGTGTTCATTGGAGGGACTGACGCTGAAGCTGAAACTCCAATACTTTGGCCACCTCATGCAAAGAGTTGACTCATTGGAACAGACCCTGATGCTGGGAAAGATTGAAGTCAGGAGGAGAAGGGGATGACAGAGGATGAGATGGTTGGATGACATCACTGACTCAATGGACATGAGTTTGAGTAAACTCCAGGAGTTGGTGATGGACAGGGAAGCCTGGCGTGCTGCAGTCCATGAGGTAGTAAAGAGTCAGACACAACTGAGCAACTGAACTGAACTGTACTGAATCATATATTCTAGAGAAAATCTTTCAAAAACAGCCTGCAACCACCAACACAAGGGTAGGTCTGAACTATGAGTCCACTTGTATCTGTCTGATATCTGAGTACAGCTATCACACAAATCAACCCAGACCGGAAGAACTGTGAGAATAAGTAAGTATAATTTTAAGTCACTAAATTATGGAGAAATTTGTCTCATGTAAAAAAGCTATCATATCTACTCATGTCTATGCTGTATATAAATATAAATACAAATACAGTGAAAATAAAAATGGGATTATATTATCATTTGGAATTAACAGCATCATAGAATAATATTTTTCCTATATGGAGCAAGATTGTTATTGCTGTTTTTTCTATAGCTCTAGAAAATCAAAAAAATAAGTAGAGAGTGGTATAATTCCCTTATCATTCCAAAATAGCAGCCAGAGTTTCTGTATCCTGAATGTGGGCTCCCTTGCATCACGTGATCTTTGTGGACCTACGTACTTTGCAGTCTTCGTCTTCATTTGCTTTGTCTTCATGCACTGGGAGAGGCTATTGCTTTGAGTCGCAGTGGCTGCATCCCAAATGTAGAAGGAAAAGGAAACTGTGTTCATTTAGTTTGTTCCAGAAGCAGACACTGAGAAAGGAATTTGAGTGCAAGAGGTACATTTGGGAAGTACAGAAAATAATAACAAGGGAGAGGAAAGGTGATACACGCAAGGGAAGGAGAAAAAAGACATTATTCAGCCTACTCTCCCACAAAGCCAACTGGAGCTCAGTCCTGTAAGAAAATGTAAACTGGTGTAAACACCTGACTCAACTTTGCCTCTGCAACACTGCTCATCTACCACTTAAGGATGAGAGCTGGAGTATTAACACATAACCTTCAGTGAGTTCCCTTGTCAGAGGAGCCTGGCAGGCTACAGTGCATGGGATCGTGAAAAGTCAGACACAACTGAGCGACTAACACATCACCTTCATGAGCTGAGGCCTTATCCAGTGGAAGAATGGTGACAATTCCTTTGAATTTCCAGACTTCTATGTGGAAGGAAAGCTTTTCTTGGCTCTGGGGGAAAAAAAAATTCTCAGACACAGGTAAGTTCATCAGAGAACAATGAAAGGTCTAAGACATAGCAGCAGAGCCTGATGGTGTCTGTTCCAGGGATGTATTCCATAACTGGACAAAGAAGAAACTTGGTTTGAAAACTTTAGAGACTGGCCTATTTGCCCAGAGATGGGAAAGTGGGGACTTGAATGATTCCAGTTGCCATGGTTACTATGAATGGAGACCTTGAAGATGAAGTGGAGGTTGA
This sequence comes from Budorcas taxicolor, assembly GCF_023091745.1. Classification (NCBI taxonomy): domain Eukaryota; kingdom Metazoa; phylum Chordata; class Mammalia; order Artiodactyla; family Bovidae; genus Budorcas; species Budorcas taxicolor. The sequence goes on from NC_068913.1 coordinate 18,825,240, forward strand.
CTCCAGATTTGCTCTGCTGGTGCCTCAGACCACCATGTTTTCAAGGATCCACATGCTGCAGGGAGCAGGCTCTAAGGTAGCCAGGTATTGCAGAAGGAGAGCCGAAATTTCAACCTCAAAGCCCTTGGAGATGAATGTATTGTAGAGAGTGGGGATGCCCTACATAAGGTTGTTATGTATCATTGGTAAGTGGGGCATTAGCCTGGGTGATTCAGGAAGAAAATCCATCTAAGGTTTCCTGCACTTAAAGTGCTATGGAACAAATTATAACCAGTCTTCTCTAGTTAGACATCAATATATTCTGAAAAAATCAAGATGATTAACTTTTTTTTTTTTTAATTTTACCTATGTGAAGCTGTCTGAGAATTTTCTCAGGAGAAATCCCTAACTGTGGAAATCTGGATGAAAAGTTTGGGTTTTAAAACATACTGCAAAATTCTCTTTGAAAATGGATATATTGATTTGTATATAGTTCTATCAATGTATTTGGTTTTTGATGATTAAGTGGCATTTAAAAACATTTCTTATAACTGCATTCAGCTATTCCTAGCTTCCATGTCTTAATTGTCTCTTATTTCATAAAAGAAGCAGAAAGTCATGAGTTATCAACACAAGGATGTCAAAAGGTGCCAAGATGTTTTAAATTAGGCCAGTTGATTTTGTTTCCATTTTTATGTTATTTCTGAAAACTTTGAAAGAGATTTTTTTGTTATCCAAACTCATTTGCTAAATTTAGTGATCCAAACTTATCTGCTAAGTTTGCTTGCTTTTCATTGTGAAGTTGGAAAGTGAAAGTCATTCAGTGGTATCCAACTGTTTGTAACCCCGTGGACTGTAGCCTGCCAGGTTCCTCTATCTATGAATTCTCCAGTCAAGAATGTTCGAGTGGGTTGCCATTCCCTTTGCAGGGGATCTTCCTAACCCAAGGATCAAACCCAGGTCTCCTGCATTGCAGGCAAATCCTTTCCTGTCTGAGTTGTCAGGGAATCCCTTACTTGTTTTTGTATAATATTAAATTTGTATTTCATTTAATGTGAGGGAGTTACTAGAATTCTAGTTCTGTGACTCATTTTCTGTTTTGTTCTTCATTATTTTATTATTTAGCATGTATACTAGAGAATTGATGGGCTTCCCTGGTGGCTCAGAGGTTAAAGCATCTGCCTGCAATGCGAGAGACCTGGGTTCAATCCCTGGGTCGGGAAGATCCCCTGGAGAAGGAAATGACAACCCACTCCAGTATTGTTGCCTGGAGAATCCCATGGACAGAGAAGCCTGGTGGGATACAGTCCATGGGGTCACGAAGAGTCGGACACAACTGAGTGACTTCACTTTCAGAGAACTAATAAACAGAATTCCATGTATATCATAAGTATCACTTGGTTGATTTACAATACTTAAAATTCTCATCAATCACATGGGCCTTGTCTAACTCAATGAAACTGAGCCATGCCGTGTGGGGCCACCCAAGATGGACGGGTCATAATAGAGAGTTCCACTGGAGAAGGGAATGGCAAACTACTTCAGTATTCTTGCCTTGAGAACCTCATGAACAGTATAAAAAGGCAAAAAGATAGGGCACTGAAAGATGAATCCCCAGGTCAGTAGGAGCCCAATATGCTACTGGAGATCAGTAGAGAAATAACTCCAGAAAGAACGAAGGGATGGAGCCGAAGCAAAAACAACACCCAGTTGTGGATGGGACTGGAGATGGAAGTCAAGACCCATGCTGTAAAGAGCAAAATTGCATAGGCACCTGGAATATTAGGTCCATAAATCAAGGCAAATTGGAAGTGGTCAAACAGGAGATGGCAAGAGTGAACGTTGACATTCTAAGAATCAGTGAACTAAGATGGACTGGAATGGGTGAATTTAACTCAGATGACCATTATATCTACTAGCGTGGGCAGGGATCCCTTAGAAGAAATGGAGTAGCCATCATAGTCAACAGAAGAGTCCAAAATTCAGTACTTGGATGCAATCTCAAAATGACAGAATGATCTCTGTTAGTTTCCAAGGCAAACCATTCAATGTCACAGTAATCCAAGTCTATGCCCCAACCAGTAACACTGAAGAAGCTGAAGTTGAATGGTTCTATGAAGACCTACAAGACCTTTTAGAACTAACACCCAAAATAGATGTCCTTTTCATCATAGGGGACAGAAATGCAAAATAGGAAGTCAAGAAACACCTGGAGTAACAGCAAATTTGGCATTGGAGTACAGAATGAAGCAGGGGAAAGGCTAATAGAGTTCTGCCAAGAGAATGCACTGGTCATAGCAAACACCCTCTTCCAACAACACAAGAGAAGACTCTACACATGGACATCACCAGATGGTCAACACCAAAATCAGATTGATTATATTCTTTGCAGCCAAAGATGGAAAATCTCTATACAGTCAGCAAAAACAAGACTGGGAGCTGACTGTGGCTCAGATCATGAACTCCTTATTGCCAAATTCACACTGAAATTGAAGAAAGTAGGGAAAACCACTAGACCATTCAGGTATGACCTACATCAAATCCCTTATGATTATACAGTGGAAGTGAGAAATAGATTTAAGGACCTAGATCTGACAGACAGAGTGCCTGATGAACTATGGATGGAGGTTTGTGGCATTGTCCAGGAGACAGGAATCAAGACCATCCTCAAGAAAAAGAAATGCAAAATAGCAAAATGGCTGTCTGAGGAGGCCTTACAAATAGCTGTGAAAAGAAGAGAGGTGAAAAGCAAAGGAGAAAAGGAAAGATATACCCATTTGAATTCAGAGATCCAAAGAATAGAGAGGAGAGATAAGAAAGGCTTCCTCAGTGATCAGTGCAAAGAAATAGAGGAAAACAATAGAATGGGTAAGACTAGAGATCTCTTCAAGAAAATTAGAGATATCAAGGAAACTTTTCATGCAAAGATGGGCTCGATAAAGGACACAAATGGTATGTAGCTAACAGAAGCAAAAGATATTAAGAAGAGGTGGCAAGAATAGACAAAAGAACTGTACAAAAAAGATCTTAATGACCCAGATAAGCATGATGGTGTGATCACTCACAGTCTCCTAGAGCCAGACATCTTGGAATGTGAAGTCAAGTGGGCTTTAGGAAGCATCCCTGTGAACAAAGCTAGTGAATGCGATGGAATTCCAGTGGAGCTATTTCAAGTCCTGAAAGATGATGTTGTGAAAGTGCTGCACTCAGTATGTCAGCAAATTTGGAAAACTCAGCAGTGGCCACAAGACTGGAAAAGGTCAGTTTTCATTTCAATCCCAAAGAAAGGCAATGCCAGAAATGCTCTAACTACTGCACAATTGCACTCATCTCACATGCTAGCAAAGTAATGCTCAAAATTCTCCAAGCCAGGCTTCAGCAGTACATGAACGGTGACCTTCCAGATGTTCAAGCTGGTTTTAGAAAAGACAGGGGAACCAAAGGTCAAATTGCCAACATCCACTGGATCATTGAAAACGCAAGAGAGTTTCAGAAAAACATTTATTACTGCTTTATTGACTATGCCAAAGCCTTTGACTGTGTGGATCACAATACACTGTGGAAAATTCTGAAGGAGATGGGAATACCAGACCACCTGACCTGCCTCTTGAGAAACCTGTATGCAGGTCAGGAAGCAACAGTTAGAACTGGACATGGAACAACAGACTGGTTCCAAATAGGAAAAGGAGTACATCAAGGCTGTATATTGTCACCCTGCTTATTTAACTTATATGCAGAGTACATCATGAGAAATGCTGGGCTGGAGGAAGCACAATCTGGAATCAAGATTGCTGGGAGAAACATCAATAACCTCAGATATGCAGATGACACCACCCTTATGGCAGAAAGTGAAGAAGAACTAAAGAGCCTCGTGATGAAAGTGAAAGAGGAGAGTGAAAAAGTTGGCTTAAAGCTCAACATTCAGAAAACGAAGATCATGGCATCTGGTCCCATCACTTCATGGGAAATAGATGGGGAAACAGTGGAAACAGTGTCAGACTTTATTTTTTTGAACTCTAAAATCACTGCAGATGGTGATTGCAGCCATGAAATTAAGACGCTTACTCTTTGGAAGGAAAGTTATGACCAACCTAGACAGCATATTAAAAAGCAGAGGCATTACTTTGCCAACAAAGGTCTGTCTAGTCAAGGCTATGATTTTTCCAGTGGTCATGTATGGATGTGAGAGTTGGACTATAAAGAAGGCTGAGTGCTGAAGAATTGATGCTTTGGAACTGTGGTGTTGGAGAAGACTCTTGAGATCCCTTGGACTGCAAGGAGATCCAACCAGTCCATCCTAAAGGTAATCAGTCCTGGGTGTTCATGTGAAGGACAGATGTTGAATCTGAAACTCCAATACTTTGGCCACCTGATGAGAAGTGCTGACTCATTTGAAAAGACCCTGATGCTGGGGAAGATTGAGTGCAGGAGTAGGACGGGATGACAGAGGATGAGATGGTTGGATGGCATCACTGACTCAATGGACATGGGCTTGGGTAGACTGTGGCAGTTGGTGCTGGACAGGGAGGCCTGGCGTGTTGCGGATCATGAGGTCACAAAGAGTCGGACACGACTGAATGACTGAACTTAACTGAACTGAAAATTCCCAATAAGTAAAAGAAAAATGAAATTTCGTCTTTGATAAGATTAGATCCTTTCAAGAGTTAATATTAAAATTTTGTATCTGAATATGATCAAGCATTTGCCCAATTATCTTTAATTAATCTGCTATAGAAATGAGACTGCAAATTGTAGATGGAGTTGCAATGCTTTACAAATCAAAGAAGAGTTGAAAGTAAAGCAATAAAATAGGATGGAGGTTGTTTTCATTTGGGCACTCATGGGCTACTTACTGTTTTTTCAATATTGCTGGTGAAGGGAAAAATTTCAATAGCTTAAAATCAACCTGGTCTTTGAAATAAAAAAGTTTTCATAATTTTGGCTACTTTTCATTCTAAAAGGGAGTTGTATGACAGGTTGCTTATTACTGCCTTGTCTGACAGCCTGGAGAAACTGCTCAAGCAGGCAGCATGAGTGAAGGGCTAATTATGGCAAGGAGGGAAGAAAGGGGATAGAAATTCATGAGCTTTCATTTATCCAGTGCCATTACTCCCTTTCTCCAGCTTAAGATGAAGGCCTGTAAAGACACCCAATTCTTTTTTGACCAGAAGTGCTCAGAGAAATGGATAAAACCATGGACTTGGGCATTGCAGTGATTGAAACTCATCTGTCTCTTACTAGCTAAATTTTTTTTTTTTTTCTCACTTGCTTCAGCTGTGTCCAACTCTTTGTGACCCCTGGACTGTAGCCCACCAGGATCCTCTGTCCTTGGAATTCTACAGTAGGAATACTGGAGTGGGTTGTCATTTTCTTCTCCAGGGGATCTTTTTGACCCAAGGATCAAACCGGTGTCTTTTATATCTCTTGCATTGGCAGACAGGTTCTGAACCATTAGTGCCACTTGGGAAGACCATTTCTTTCTTTCTTTTTTTTTTAATTGAAGTGTAATTTATCTACAGTGTTAGTTTAGACGTGCAGCACAGTGATCCAGCATTTTTATCCGTTTTACTCCATTTAAAGTTATTACAATATAATGGCTATAATCTTGTGTTGTGTCCTCATTGCTTATCAACTTTATACATAGTAGTTTGTATCTCTCAATCCCTCTCTTGCTTCCTCTTACCATCCCTCTCTTGTTATCTGCTGATTCGTTTTCTCTATCTGTGAGTCTTTCTGTTTTATTATGTACATTAACTTGCTTTATATTTTGGATTCCACATTAAGTTGATAATAGCATATCATATTTGTCTTTCTCTGAATTATTTCACTAAGCATAATACTCTCTGCTGCTGCTGCTGCTAAGTCGCTTCAGTTGTGTCCGACTCTGTGTGAACCCATAAACGGCAGCCCACCAGGCTCCCCCATCCTTGGGATTCTCCAGGCAAGAACACTGGAGTGGGTTGCCATTTCCTTCTCCAATGCATGAAAGTGAAAAGTGAAAGTGAAGTCACTGAGTCGTGTCCAACTCTTAGCGACCCCATGGAATGCAGCACACCAGGCTCCTCCGTCCTACCATCCATATTGCTGTGGATGGCAGAATTTTATTCTTTTATTTCTGAATAATACTCGTGTGTGTGTGTGTGTGTGTGTGTGTGTGTGTGACATCTTTATCCACTCATCTCTTGATAGACACTTGGGTTGTTTCCATATCCTGGATATTGTAAATAGTGCTATTGTGAACATTGGAGTGCATGCATCTTTTCAGATCAATGTTTTTGGTTTTTTGGGGATATATACTCCAAAAATGTAGAAGGTGAATCACTAGATCACAGGCTAGTTCTATTTTCAGAGTTTTAAGGAAACTCATTGTATTCCATACAGACTACATCAATTTTTTTCCACCAACAGTGTAAAAAGGTTCCCTTTTCTCCACATATTCACCAGTATTTGTTATTTGTAGACTTTTGATGATGGCCATTCTAACAGTTATGAGGTGACATTTCTTTATTTTCATTTTTATTTGTCTAATAAGTAGTGGGTGAGCATCTTTCCATTAACCTGTTATTGGTCATATCACTTGTAAAAAAAAAAAACTCCCATTCCATATGTTGTCTTTTGGTTTTGTTGATGGTTTCCTTTATTGTGCAAAAGCTTTTAAATTTGTTAGGTCTCATTTGCTTATTTTTGCTCTTTCCTCACTGACTCATTCTTCTGCTTCAGATATTCTGAAATTGATTCCTTCTAGAGTATTTTTTATTTCAGTAATTGTGTTGTTTGTCTCTGTATGATTATTGTTTAATTCTTCTCAATCTTTGTTAATTGATTCTTGGATTTTCTCCATTTTGTTTTCAAGGTTTTTGATCATCTTTACTCTCATTATTCCAAATTCTTTTTCAGGTAGTTTGCCTATTTCCTCTTTATTTATTTCAACCTCTGTGTTTCTAGTTTGTTCCTTCATTTGAATAGAGTTTCTTTGCCTTTTCATTATTATTTTTTAACTTATCGTGTTTGAGTTCTCCTTTGCTCAGGCTTCAAGGTTGAATTCTTTCTTCCTTTTGGTTCCTGCCTTCCTAAGGTTTGTCCAGTGGTGTGTGTAAGCTTCATATAGGGTGAGATTTGGGTTGAGGTTTTTTGTTTGTTTGTTTGTTTTTCCTCTGTGGACAATGCTGAGTGAGGTGGTAATCCTGTCTGCTGATGATTGGGTTTATACTTTTGTTTAACCCACTTCAGTATTCTTGCCTGGGAAATCCCATGTACAGAGGAACCCGGTGGGCTACAGTCCATGGGGTTGCAAAGAGTCAGACACGACTGAGTGACTTCACTTTCACTTTGTTTGTTGTTTAGATGAGGCATCCTGCACAGGGTGCTTCTGGTGATTGGGTGATTCCAGGTCTTGTATTCAAGTGGCTTCCCTTGTGTGAGTTCTCACTCTTTGATACTCCCTAGGGTTAGTTCTCTGGTAATCTAGGGTGTTGGAGCCAGTGCTCCCACTTCCAAAGGCTCAAGGCTTGATCTCTGATCAGGAGTGAAGCTTCCACAAGTGGTTTGTTATGGCACCAAGTGAGATTAAAACAAATACTAAAAAACAAGAAACCAAAGAGGAACCGCAGGCAGGTGGCGGTTACAAAATCAGGCAAATAATAATTAAAATTATGGAATATATACATATATACCCATAAGCAAAGTCAGAACAGTCCAACAAAACTAAAGTACAGTAGATTGACCTGGCAAACAAAGGCAATCAAAAATTATATTTGCGAGTTAAGAACAAAACTAAAGCACAAACTGGAAAATAAAAGTAAAGGAAGGTGCCAAGTGGGGGATAGAGCAGTGAAAACAAAACTAATAAATATGTTGATAGGAAAGGAAAGAAAGAAAAGATATGCAAAGTTAAGTAGAGGTAGATAAAGATTTATATACATTAAAGATTACTGCAAGGGGAAAAAAACAGTGGGAAAAGCAAACTAAGGAATAAATGTAAAAAAAAATAATAAGTTAAAAAATAAAATTATAAAAAAGAGAAGAGAAAAAAGGAAGAAGAAAGAAAAAAAAAAGAAAAAAGAAAACTCCACAGAATTGCAAAAGCCCAACATAGAGCCAGAGGTTTGTAACAACAATAAATAGTGTGACTGAATATACACATATACGTATACACCCATAAACAAAATCAAGTCAGTCCACCAAAATTAAAGTACAATAGATTGACACGGCAAACAATGGAAACCAAAAATTACATCTACCAGGTAAGAACAAAATTAACTAAAGCACAAACTGGAAAACAAAACTTAAACAAGGTGCCAATTGGGGAATAAAGCAATGAAAAGAAAACTAACAAATATTTTGGGAGGAAAAGAAAGAAAGAATAGATAATGCAAATTTAAGTAGCAGTAGATAAAGATTTGTATACATTAAAGAATAACTGCAAGGGGAAAAGAACAGTGGGAAAAGCAAACTAAGGAATAAATGTATAAATAAGAATAATAGGTTTAAAAAATTAAAAATTAAAATTAAAAAAAGAGAAAAGAAAAAATAAAAGGAAAACTCCACAGAACTGCAAAATTTCAATGTAGAGGCAGAGGTTTATAACAACAATAAAAATGTGACTGAGGGAAAAAAAAAAGCTCAAAAGCTTAATTAGATTTCAAAGTGCCAATAAAATCAACAACTACAACAGAGGGGGGAACAAAAGGACAAAAATAGAAAAAACAAATCCAAAAGAATCTACAGAACAAGTCAAACCATCAGAATAATAAATATTTTTCTTGAGTCACTGCTGTCAGAGTCTTTTCCCTAGCTGGAAGTCACAGTCCACCTCACCTCCCTAGGATGCCCTCCAACACTGCTGATCTCTGGACCTGCTGTGAGGGCAGCTCAGATTCTAAGCTGGTCCTACTCCTGTGTGTTCTCGCCTCCAATGTCCACAGCTATCAGAACTAGTGCGTTTTTTTTTTTTTTTTTGTGGGAGCTCTCAGTGTCCTTTTATATATTCCACAGACACAGAGTCTGCCTAGTGATCATGTGGAGTTAATCTGCAGCTTGTATAGCTGGTGGGAAGGTTTTGGGTCTTCTTCCTTAGCCACACTGCCCTTGGGTTTCAATTGTCGTTTTATCTCCACCTCTGCATGTGGGTCGTCCACTGGGGTTTGCTCCTGAGGCTGCCCTGGAGGACTTGGGTCTGCCCCTGTGAGGGCCAGGTGTGGAGGTGGTGCGGCTGCTTGGGTCACAGGGGTTCTGGCAGCACCAAGTACTCAGGGGAGTTGGCGGCTAGGGCAGCGGGAAATATAGTGCTCTAGAAGTGTATGGAACCAGTATTGGCCAATATGCGCCAGTGTTCTTGCCTGGAGAGCCCCCTTCCCTAACAGAGAAGTCTGGCAGGCCAGTCTACGGGGTCACAAAGAGTTGGACACGACCAAAATGACCCTGCATTAATGGATGCAAAACTTTTTTTGCCTGTGGCAGCTCTGCCCCAGTGAGAGTTGAGCGTGAAGGTGGCTCAGCTGCTTGGCTTGCTGGGACCCTGGTGGTGCCAACTGTGCAGGGACATGACTGCCTCTGCCCCAGGAGTTATGGCCCCATCAGAGTCTTTTTTCGAGCCTCTTGTAGCTGGCTATCAGAAGGCCTCTTTGGCCAGTCTTTCTCCATAGCTCTGCCCATTCGGGCACTTAGAGGGCTCCCTCACCTGGGGTCCTTCTCTGTTGTTCGGTGGATCAGGAACATAGAGGGGTCCCCCTGGCTGGGGTCCTACTCCATAGATAGATGCATCAGGCACTTAAAGGGGCACCCTGGGCGGTGTCCTACTCTGTAGTTCAGTGTGTCAGGTATTTGATGGGCCAGCCTCTCTATTGTTCAGCTGCCCAATGCTGGCTGGGGAAGAGAGAGGCTATGGTGATGGCTTCTCTCCCTGTGCATGACTCAGCAGTATCGCTTCCTGCCCGGCTTTCCTCCACAAGCATTTCCCACCACAGTCTCCTCCCTCACATCCCTTGATCTGTCTCTCTGCAGTCAGCAGCAGCCCTCAACCTGGGATTGCTCCACAATCCCTAAACTCCAGCTACCAACCGCTTCCCCTTCCAGGGGACCCGTCTCCCTGTCTGGGGTTTGTATGGCTGCAGCAAGGACTGTCTGATTCTCATTCCATTTAGGCTGCCACAGATCAGCTATTTCCCTCTCAGCCTTTAATGTTTCTCCTCTGACTCAGACAATTGCCTGGATGTGGGATCAGATCCCTGCTTCAGTTTCCCCACCCACAGAGGGCAGGTCCAGTCCTACTAATACGCCTATGTTTCCTCCTAGTTCCTTCATTCTACAGAATTTTGCTTGGTTCTATATATTCTTTCCGGGAGAAGGCAATGGCACCCTACTCCAGTACTCCTGCCTGGGAAATCCCATGGACGGAGGAGCCCGGTAGGCTACAGTCCGTGGGGTCGCAAAGAGTCAGACATAACTGAGCGACTTCACTTTCACTTTTCACTTTCATGCATTGGAGAAGGAAATGGCAACCCATTCCAGTGTTCTTGCCTGGTGAATCCCAGGGACAGGGGAGTCTGGTGGGCTGCTGTCTATGGGGTCGCACAGAGTCGGACACGACTGATGCGACTTAGCAGCAGCAGCAGCAGCAGCATATATTCTTTTCTGCTGGTCAGGTACTCCTGTCTGCTCTCAGCTGGTGTTCTGCATGCACTTCTATGTCTGAAGGTGTATTCCTGTTGTATCTGTGGAGACAGATGTACTCCACGTCCATCTACTCCTCCGCCATCTCGTTCTCTCCCAATAGGAGAGATTGGATTTTCTTAATCCAAGCTATCATAGCTTTTCCTTAGGCCAGGATTGCAAAATTAAATGCCTGCTAGCATATTTGAGCAAAGTACCTAGGTATCCTTGCAAAATGGTATCCATAACTGACTGAGTTTTTTTTTTTTTCCTGTCTCATTTTTTTTGCAGGTTATACATGTAGTGCTACTCTTTACTCCTGAGAAGTGTATATGTATTTTTCCAGTATTTTTGAATGCTGCAGTCCTCTTGGTAATATTATATTTTATTTTAAAATTTTGATAGAAAGATGAGTCTAACAAATATTTAATTTTAAACTGTTTTAAGAAAACTGTGCTGATGTGATAAGTGGCAGCTTATAATTACAGTGTAGAGGTACAAAGACTCAGTGTTCCGGGTCTAACATATTTTTTTCCAAGAGAGCTCCATATTCTTAAAAGATGGAAATACATTTATATGAGAAACTAAAAACATTTTTAAGAGGTGGAAGTTACTTTTACAAATTGAAATTTGTCTACACAGTTTGGGCCAATCAAAACACATCTGTGGGATAAAATGTGGCTCGTTTTGTACCTTCCAATATTCTCCATTCAAGACCTTTACTTCAAACTTACTAAATAACCATGGATACTGGCATTAGCTCATAGCAGTGATGTGCTCCTTTCATTACTCTTAATTTTTCTGTTGGGATTCCAAAAGAATGAGCTTGCCTTGAGTCTTGTTTTGGTATCTTTACTTTGCTTTTCCCAGCAGGTTTATAATAACTAGCACATTCTAGATTATTTTTCAATAGAATTTGATCTTCTAACTCAACCACACTTGGGAAATAGCTGATGATAATGCAGCTACCTAATTTCTGTTCAGAATCTGCTATTTCTTGGTGCTGAAAGATGCAGCCCAAATCCCATTTCCAGCATTTATTACTTCTCAGAATCTGTGAGCAAGCATCTCTCCTGGTCTTTTACTTGTCTGTCTTGTCTATTGGCTATTCATTTTCCATTGTTGTCCCAGCTTGGCTGCCAGTGGTACATTTCTCAGCCACTTAATAACTTCACTTAGACAGATTTATAAGAATCCAAGTGCTGTCAAGTCCCTGAGATGTATAGATTGAGGCTTTCTTCCTCTCTTCCACCCCTTCCAACTTTACAGTATAAGTCTGTCTCCTTAACAGCACTTTGGTCTTAATAGAGTGTGTCTCTCAGGGTCCAGCATCAGCTCTATTGTTGCAGCATGGCTTATGCTCATCTCTTCTGCGGTGGACTGCAGTTAAATAGGAGCAATTTATTTCTGCTGTTGTCAATATCACATTTCATGAACCTGAAACTCATTACATTTTTTTTTTTTTCAAATTACCTTCCTTGGCTTTGTAAGGGCATTTTGTATTTGCCACAGATCATTCCTTTAGATTTGGAAAGAAGTGAAACCTTGTTACACTTCTGATTGGTATAATAGGGTACCATTTAGGTTAAGGTTGGTCAGGAGAAGAAAAGCACACCTTTTAACTACAGAAATGCACTTGCTATACTAAATCACAAGCACAGTGATTTTGGAGCTTCTAGCTCACTATGCAGAGGAAGGAAAAGAAAAAGATCTCACATAATGATATATTACTACAAACTTAAAGACTGGAAATACTTTTTCTAAAGGAATTTAAGAACTCTATCCGAGGGGCAGTTATGAGTACTGTTAAGGACAATGTCTTAGTGGACTTTGCAATACAAGACCCAGTTAAAGTAATTTGCTTTTTATTCTATGCACATTTTGTATTGCAATTAGATCCTCTGCCAATCTCTGTTCTAAAGCATGGTGCTAGGTAACCAGGCATATTTTTTCTTTTCTTCTCCATCCTGCTACTTGGAGGAAACACTGATACAAGAGCTGCAAAGTCAGAGCTGGCTCTCTGCTGAGATGGAGTTGTGTAAATGAATTTAAGAATGTAGCAAAGTTTCCTCTGCTCACCAATATCTCAGTCAGTTTCCCTTCAAGATTCAACTCTTCTATTGACTGATTGGAGTCATTCCTTGAGTTCAAGGATCCCAAGGTGATGGGGAGGGTCGTTATTCATAGAATACTATAGAAAAAGTTGTACTATGGAAAAAGTCCTAATCTGAGGCTCGAGAAACCTGGGATCTAGTTAGCATTTATCAAAGACTTCAGCTACATGCAGTTGAGGGAGGTGTTTGAGCTTTTTGCAGTTTTCTCATCTGCATGGATGATGAACATCTGTTTTAACTTGCTAGTCCCCATTCTTGTATTTTCCAATAATGAGAGGGAGGTCTAATGCATTATTTGGACACCCCCATTACTGTGATTGGATTTCCTACAGAAATGAATTGTTATTATGAGAAAAGTAGTTCTTTTGTCCGTCAGTGTTAGTCACTCAGTCATATCGGACTCTTTGTGATCCCATGGACTATACAGCCCACCAGGCTCCTTTGTCCATGGGATTCTCCAGCCAAGAATACTGGAGTAGGTTGCCATTCCCTTCTCCAGGGGATCTTCCTGACCCAGGGATAGATTCCCGTATTGCAGGCAGATTCTTTACCATCTGAGCCATCAAGAAAGTCCTCTTTTGTCTCTTCAGTTCAGTTCAGTTCAGTCGCTCAGTCGTGTCCGACTCTTTGCAACCCCATGAATTGCAGCACGCCAGGCCTCCCTGTCCATCACCAACTCCTAGTGTACATTATTCACTATCGTATCCCCAACACCTAGCACAAAAGGGATGCTTAATCATCAGTTTTGAATTAATGGATAACTGAATGCATGAATGAAATAATCTAAGCATAACATGCTTAGTCTATCTTTTTAAAAATGGATTCTATCCTTGTGATTTGTCTTCTTACTTATTTATACCTTCACCCTACACTTACAAACTGGGAATCAGCACACCCTTTTGGCAGCCTTCTTACAACCATGTCACAGCTTTATATAGGCTTTTCTTACCCAGAACAAACAAATCAGTCAATTCATCTGGTACACTAGACCCTTGGCAGGCTGAATTTAGACCCAGACAGGCTGATTTCTATGAGTGGAAGCTAAAATCCTTAGGGGACTGAGAAGTAGCCATAGAATGCCAGTTTGGGTAATTAACCCAACAATTAGACAACTGTCAATAAAGAACTTTTATACATCTCAAAATTTCCTGGAACCAGTGTTTCATAAGATGTCAAAATACTGATGAGTGTATGTTGGTTTTGTAGGTTTTTGTGTTTGGAAGCCCCTGTAGCTGTAGCTTCTTCTACTTTCAAAGAGCTCCTTATTTTTAAACAGTAGATAATCATACTTAAGGAAGCAAAATACATAGTCTTTGTCATAAGTCCATAATTTTGTTTTAAAACTTAAGAAATTGGAAGTACTTAGAAATGAACTTTGCAGACTTTCCCATGTTTGCCTTGGGAAAGGAGCTAGTGTAAAGGAGGCTTTTTTTTTAAATTAAACTTTTTTGTTTGTCACTTCTGTAGAGTATTATCTTTAAATATCAGTTTTATATGATCTAAAGGGATAGGAAAAGTTATTAATATACGTTGATCTAAGAATCATTGAATCATGAGAATTTAGTAAAGATGCTTCTTGGCCAAGCAACTGTAGCATCTCATAAATACAGTGAAGTAAATAAATATTTGCAAGGATATGCCTATTTACCCTCACTACCCTATGGTTTGGCTTCCCCAACGGCTCAGTGGGTAAAGAATCCACCTGCAATGGAGGAGACACAGGAGATGTGTCTGTGAGCCCTGGGTTGAGCAGATCCCCTGGAGGAGGACGTGGCAACCCACTCCAGCATTCTTGCCTGGAGAGTCCCATGGACAGAGGGGCCTGGTGGGCCACAGTGCACGGAGTCACAGTTGGACACGACTGTGCACATGACTCCTCTACCAAACACTACCACCCTGTGGTTTAAAAGGCAATGCTTATGAGAAGGTGGCAGTTATTACAAGAGTAGAATGGGAAAAAATATGAAACAAAAACAACATTTAAAAAACTTGTAGTTATTGTCTTTTAAGCTATCAACATGATCTATATGTTTATCATACTCCAAAGTGTCCAAAGTGAAGTGAAGTCGCTCAGTCGTGTCCGACTCTTAGCGACCCCATGGACTGTAGCCTACTAGGCTCCTCTGTCCATGGGATTTTCCAGGCAATAGTCCTGGAGTGGGTTGCCATTTCCTTCTCCAGGGGATCTTCCTAACCCAGGGATCTAACCCGGATCTCCCACATTGTAGACTGACACTTTACCGTCTGAGCCGCCAGGGAAGCTCCGCAAAATGTCCGAAGTTATTATCAATTACTGATCAGAATAAATAGCCAATTATTATTTTCTTATCATTGTGTACCTACAGTGTGAAATTCAATCACTGTAAAGCTGAAGGACAGCTTTGGGTCTCCCTGTGACTAGCAATCCAGTTTCTAGGATGCATTTGGAAGGGTTGAAGTGTGGATAAAAAGAGAAAAAGAGTATCTCATCCAGGTGGCTATTTCTTTATCTACTCTGGCTTTCTATACCCAAATTGAAATAGGTCAATATGTACCTTTCTATCTTGTAAAAGCCAAGATAGGAAGACCTAGTTGCCTTTCTAAGTCAACCTTTGTTAGGTATCATTTTAAAGACTTCTATTGGAGAAATTTCTTAACTTTTTCCATAACATTTCTGTGTCAGCAGTCTTTAAGTAACTTTTTCTCTTTCCACATTTAAAGGTTCTGATTCCTTACCTAATTCAAGTTTATAGCAAATGTGGAGTGAAATAGTATGATGTCATCTTTGGATTTGATATTGTGTTGATATTAACATAATTATGTTTCTTATGGGCACATTGATACCATAGTGAATGGTAAATAAAAGGCCTTGCCAAAGAACAGCAGATTATAAAAATGACTAGTATTTATTGAGAACTTCAATATACTAGCAATAGTTCTAAATAATTTATAATGTATAATATTTATTTTCAAACGAATCCTGTGGAATAGTGACTCATAATGTCTTACATTTGCAGCTGCCAACAGTGAGCATTTAGGCAACTTGCCAAAAGCAACAGAATTTGAAGCCAGGTAGTCTGATATCAATGCCTATGTACCACCTACTTTGTTTCTTTTTAGATTATGTTTCTGAGCTTACTGCATTTGCCACAAAAGTAATATTGTTTATTAAATTCAACTTCCATAGTCACATCTTCCAAACTCTGCTCCCTGGAATAAAATTTCCATGTGGTACTAATTCATGGGGTGGTGGTGGGGGCACTGAGGGGCTGGGGAGGGGGGTCCTTGCCTGGATATGTTTGGAAAGTGGTGGGTTAATTAATCAAATGGGTTTCTTCCCTAGGCTCTCTCAGGGCTTTTATCATGTTAATATACATTGTAGTGCCCCTAAAACTAGGAGAGTATGCAGTGTTTTCCTTTCTTGGTCACACTTTGGGAAAGAATTATTTTCCTACTGATTAGAATCTGTAAACTTGTGTTGTGTAATATGATAGCCACTAGCCAAACATGGCTATTAAAATGAAAGTTAGTTCAATTAAGAATTCAATTAGTTGCATTACTTACATGTTAAGCGTTTAATAATCACATGTGGCTAATGGCTACTACCTTACAGGGTGCAGATTGGAAACATTTCCTCCTTCACAGATATTTCTGTTAGCATTGCTACTGACTTCCATGCCTGCATTTGGGCCTAGAGAGAAATAATACTTTGTCGCTTATTGAACTATACGAATAGACAACTGACACTGAAGGTGAATCTTGAGATAGAAACAATGCCTTTTCACTGATTCCATTTAGTTTTTCCTGCTAAAATGAATCTTTTGATTAAAATATAATTGTATTTATAAATCACTAATTCCTTATATCTGTGGCAAAACTCAAAAGATTTATAGGACTTGGAGTTCAGTATTTAAATAGATGTAAACCACAAAATAGAGGAAAGCAAGCATGAAGAAAGGATAGATTAGTAATTGATCTTGAGAGCAAGAAGCCGGATGCAGGGATTCCCCTTTCTGTGTGCTGGATATATAAATAAAATATAACTGTATGATGCAACTGGCATAGTTAATGCTCTATACTCCAGAGAAGCAACAGTTGTGATACCTAGCTTGAAAAAGCTAATCATTTAAAAACAGACTCTCCCTTCAAACGGCATTAATGGGGGAAGATATTAAAAGACTAGACCGAGGGCTACTTTTTGATACTTAGCCAGGAATTCTAAGAGCAATGACCTTAGGAATCAGGAAGGTTGAGGTAAATACATAAATAAAGAGGGAAATGGTGGTTGAGTAAGGCAGGGACTGACAGAGTGGGTATGACACAAGTGAAATACTTCTGATGCTGTTTGCCAGTATGGGACACCTGAATCGTAATTGCTTTAGAATAAACGGAAATCAAAGTCCCACATTCATTAAAGTAAATAGGGAAATGATTTTAAATCATTTTTAAATGATTTAAACAAAGGGAACAAAGAATAGATTAATATTGCCATGCCTTGGAGAACTAAAAGCAAGACATCAACACCATCGAGATGTGTCTGCTCTGAATTGCCGGTATACCATCTCAGAGATAGACTCACTTTGGGAACTTCCTTAACTGAATATCTGGAATCATCTATCTTGTTTCATGTTAAACATTATCCACATTAATGAGACTCTAAATTGTTGTGAAGACTGAGATTTCAGAGGTATTTATTAAATTGTAGTCAACTTGAAAGTAGAGACAATGCCTTATTTTAAAATTATCATTTGTATCAAAATAATACATGTATAATTTATAATGTATATATCTATAAATACACACATATAGATACATATGTCTATTTTCCTTTATAGGACAATATATTATTTGATTCAGTCATCAATATTTCCTAGACCCTCTTCCCAAATTTGCAACTTCCTGTGGCTAAGTAATATGCTTCTACTGATACTACTTATGCATCAATTGTATTTGCAAAATTGACTTCCTGTTAGAGAACGTAAGATAACCCTCTTGCATCCAGTTATTTAAATCAATATTCAGCATTCACCTCATATAGCTATGTAAGTATGAGTCCTGCCAAAATATTAATACATATCAAGTGCATTTCTGCTTTTCGGTTCTTTTCCTGTAATGATTGCTTTTTTCCTTTGCTTAGGTTTGTATGTCATCATCACTTATTTTTACCACATTTTCAATCCATATTGTAAATATTTTATGTAAATCCAAATGCATTAAAATCCTACCCCCTTCCTTCCCCCACACCCACTTCCTTGGAGACATTTCCCTGGAATCCCTCCATTTATCTACTCCAGTCTGGACTGGATGTTCTCTAGTTGTCATTCCGGGATTGCCTTATTCTGTTTCCCCGGTCAGAGCATGTGTGTTCTGTGTCTGGTATTCAGTTTTCTTCCTTACTGCTATATGCCCTCATCCTGCACAGGGTACTCATATTTCTACAGTTCCTAGAGAAAGAGGATATGGAATTTTGTGTGTGTGTGTATATGTGCTCAGTTGCTTCAGTCTTGGCTGACTCTGTGGCCCCAGGGACCATAGCCCGCCAGGCTCTATCCATGGGATTTCCCAGTCAAGAATACTGGAGTGTGTTGGCATGCTCTTCTCCAGGGGATCTTTCTGACTAGGGATTGAACCTGTGTCTCCTGCATCTCCTGTGTTTCAGGCAGATTCTTTACTACTGGGCCACAGGGGAAGCCCTTAAAAATCTATATTACCCCATTTATTGAGAATTTTAGTTTTCATTAATGTTTCACAATTTTACTCAAATCTTGTACATTGTTTATCACATGTATTGCTTTGTTTTTAACAATATATTTTAAGTGGTATGTTAATAAAAGTCTATTTTTCTAAATATTGCTTGACAGTATTTAGAAATATTATTGACTTTTTAAAAACTGAATCTGAATTCAGTGGCTTTTAAAATTTTATTATTAATACTAATAATTCAACTAGAGCTTTTGAGGGGATTTAAAATATAGTTTATATTGTCTGCAGTAACAGTAATTTTATTTCTTCCTTTCCAATTCTGTAAACTTTTTCTTTTCACTTGCTATACTATATATTTCAGTTATAAATCAATCCTCTCATGTTTAATTCTACACCTCACCCATCTACTGATCTTTTAGTGTTTCCAACATGAATTAATTGCCTTTAACAGTGGAAGGTATGGGAATATAGACAATATTGAATAAAACTGATGATAGTGGAATGGAATGGGATGTATAAAACAAATAATATGTTTAATAGAACAAATTTCACTGGAATTCAACTGTGTCTTTGTTATTTTTGTGTTTTCACTGCCTAACCCAGTGCTTGCTATCGATCAGATAATTATTTTGTTGACTAAATAGTTCTTAAAAATAACTCTTTGAAAGAGTTATTTAAAAAATGTTTTGAATATTTTAAAAAAGAAAAAAATAATTAAAATTATGTATTAAATAAGTGCTTGTAATTATCCTACATAACAGATATTATAAAGTTAACTTCAGGGACTTTAAATATTATAACTATTTCACTGGGTACAGTATATTTTCACTATCATGAACCGAATTTCATTGAGAAAGAATTCTGGACTCTGAAAAAATGAATGTAGGCAAATCCTGGAAAGCATTGATGTAGGCAGATATTTGGCAGTTTAATGAAGCAAAAATACATTCTACCAACAGTCATGTGAGTCCTACATAGTAGAGTTGCAGAGGAACTATATACTGAGAAAGTGGAGCCAGAAATATAAAAAAATCAGAACTATTAACAGTGAGCAGGATAACCTCAATATAAAACCTCACAGTCCAAGAACAAAGTTCATCAAGATTTCATGTTTTAGTTTATCTGCTATAAAATTTGTAACTGAGGCTATTTACATCATTCTATTAATGTAATTGTTTCCTTAGAAGTCATTGAAATAAGGTTATTAAAATACCCTCAGTCTTGGAATTGGGTAACATTCTGTCTACTTTGTGACCCCATGGACTATACAGTCCATGGAATTCTCCAGGCCAGAGTGAGTTGTCTTTCCTTTCTCCAGGGTATCTTCCCAACCCAGGGATTGAACCCAGGTCTTCTGCCTTTCAGGCAGATTCTTTACATGCTGAGCCATTGGAGAATTACATAGTAAAAGATAGCAGCCATGATTTTAACTGGCTGCCTGCTTTTCACTTGAGCTTTCTTTCTTACCTTCAGTTTACCTCTAACATACTCTTCTGCCATACAGAGTTCTAAAATTCCATCAATATTCCAGGTATTTTTTCAACTATGGGTAGCTTTTGCCTTCCTGTGCATATAACCATAACTGGTTATTTCCTGCTATTTCTCTCTTTTTTGTTTTCTTGATGGAGAGACAACATGTTCTTGGATTGGAAGAATCAATATTGTAATTCTTTCTTTTTAAAAATTTTTTACAGTTTATCAATTGGAAGTTTGTAAACAGAATAAAGTCAGGTCTTGCTTTCTCAACATGATTAGAAAATCTCTGCTTTTTAATGGAAGGATTTAGAACATTAAATATAATGTAATTGTTTGTGATTTGGCTTAAATCTATTATCTATTTACATTTAAAAATTGTTTTTCCATTTAATTTTTATTTTAGTTTTATTTTCTTTAACTTTTTATTTTGTGCTAGGATATAGTTGATTAACAAAAAATGTTGTGTGGTAATTTCAGATCAACAGTGAAAGGATTCAGCTATATATACACATATATCCAGTCATTGGATCAGTTCAGTTCAGTTCAGTTCAGTTCAGTCACTCAGTCGTGTCCGACTCTTTGTGACCCCATGAATCGCAGCACGCCAGGCCTCCCTGTCCATCACCAACTCCTGGAGTTCACTCAGAGTCATGTCCATCGAGTCCGTGATGCCATCCAGCCATCTCATCCTCTGTTGTCCCCTTTTCCTCCTGCCCCCAATCCCTCCCAGCATCAGAGTCTTTTCCAATGAGTCAACTCTTCGCATGAGGTGGCCAAAGTACTGGAGTTTCAGCTTTAGCATCATTCCTTCCAAAGAAATCCCAGGGATGATCTCCTTCAGAATAGACTGGTTGGCTCTCCTTGCAGTCCAAGGGACTCTCAAGAGTCTTCTCCAACACCACAGTTCCAAAGCATCAATTCTTCGGCGCTCAGCTTTCTTTACAGTCCAACTCTCACATCCATACATGACCACTGGAAAAACCATAGCTTTGACTGGACGGACCTTAGTCGGCAAAGTAATGTCTCTGCTTTTGAATATGCTATCTAGGTTGGTCATAACTTTACTTCCAAGGAGTAAGCGTCTTTATTTTCATGGCTGCAATCACCATCTGCAGTGATTTTGGAGCCGCCAAAAATAAAGTCTGACACTGTTCCCACTGTTTCCCCATCTATTTCCCATGAAGTGATTGGACCGGATGCCATAATCTTCGTTTTCTGAATGTTGAGCCTTAAGCCAACTTTTTCACTCTCCTCTTTCACTTTCATCAAGAGGGTTTTTAGTTCCTCTTCACTTTCTGCCATAAGGGTGGTGTCATCTGCATATCTGAGGTTATTGATATTTCTCCCGGCAATCTTGATTCCAGCTTGTGTTTCTTCCAGTCCAGTGTTTCTCATGATGTACTCTGCATAAAAGTTAAATAAGCAGGGTGACAGTATACAGCCTTGATGTACTCCTTTTCCTATTTGGAACCAGTCTGTTGTTCCATGTCCAGTTCTAACTGTTGCTTCCTGACCTGCATACAGATTTCTCAAGAGGCAGGTCAGGTGGTCTGGTATTCCCATCTCTTTCAGAATTTTCCACAGTTTATTGTGATCCACACAGTCAAAGGCTTTGGCATAGTCAATAAAGCAGAAATACTATTATTTTTTGATATCGCCATTTAGATGCTACTTTTTCTGAGAGTTTTCCCTAAACCTCCAGGTTTGATTTGATGTTTCTTCTCTGTAAGTTCTCACAGAACTAAATTGATGTTTGTTTATCATGCTACATTAAAACAGTACTGTCCTTCTTGCCACCCTGTAAAAGGGTGGTGATTACATTTCTTTTAGTAAGTCCTCAGTGCCTATTACTAAGAGGAGACTAAAACTTATGAGTAGATGACTGCTCACTGAGTGTTCATCCATAAACGTGATACTGTTGTAGCCACGTGTTCCAGAAAACAAACTCACTCAGAAGGACAATGCAGATAGTGGAATGCAGTTTATTATACCAGCAGGCCCAAGGCAGAGTCTCCTCTTAGCCAAGGACCCTGACCAGTTTTTGTGGAAACCTTATATACCCTAAGCGTATTTGCTCAAACCCACCTCCCCAAATTCCTTGAAACTAGTCTGGACAAGGTAAAAGATAGATATGATCAAACTTAACCCATGATTCATGTGTTATAAGCCTTGATAGTAAACAGTAGACATTTATCAATAGGCCTGTGGTCATATCTTGATAAACATAATGAAATTTACTACTTTGCTGGCAATCCACTCCAGTACTATTGTCTGGAAAATCCCATGGACACAGGAGCCTGGTTGGCTACAGTCCATGGGGTCGCAAAGAGTCCAACACGACTGAGCAACTTCATCTGTTACAGAGATAATTAGCATATTCTTTTAGGCAAAGGAGAGGAGAGTCCAAGTACAAGTCCTGAGGCGCTTTTATCCAGGGCGGAGGTGGGGGGCAGGGGGAGGCCGGTTTGGTTTTCCATGGGTGTGCCATTTCTATAGACACCAGACACAAAGTTCAGAGTCCATTGGGAGGGTGACCATGCGTGTAGCCTAATATTCACAGCCTGGCCTAAGAGGGAGTCCAGTTCTGTCTGTTTTCCTCCTTCAATACAATTTAGGAGTTCAATTTTGTTTTCCTGGATGTAGTTTTTCAGAGTTGGAAAGCTACATTATACAAGTAATTACATAAGGGGTCATTGAATTATAATTTTTATTGGTGCTACAAGGAAAAATGACAGGAGTAGACAGTTGAAGTGCCTTAGAGTTTTCACTTTCATGCATTGGAGAAGGAAATGGCAACCCACTCCAGTGTTCTTGCCTGGAGAATCCCAGGGACGTTGCACAGAGAGTCAGACACGACTGAAGCAACTTAGCAGTAGCAGACACTTGAAACAGGCAATCTTGGCCAAAGTATGATTGGTGAATTGTCAATCTGTGATGGCTAATCCTATCTATTCACTTGGCTGGACCACAGTACCCAGTTATTTGATCAAACACTAGTCTAGATGTTGCTTTGAAGGTATTGTTAGGATAAAATTAACATTTATGTCAGTAGATTTGAGTAAAGGAGATTACCTCTTCCACATATGAGTGGGGCCTATCTAGTCAGTTTGAAGTGTCAACTAAAAAAGATGTACAACTTCAGAGTTATGAGTTAAGTTTTATTTGGGGCAAAATGAGGATGGCAGCCTGGGAGGCAGCATCTCAGATAGCTCTGAGAGACTGCTCCAAAGCAGCAGTGGGGGAAAGTCAATATATAAGGTTTTGGTGAAGGGGGAGTTCAATATCATGAAGCACTCATTTTACAAAAGGGTTCTTGTTAGTCATGAGGTTCTGATGTCACCATGAAGGGATTTAGTGCTTCTCTAGATGTGAGGAGATGCAAGGATTGAAATCATAAAATCTGTTCCTAAAAACATCCGACTATCTAAAGACCTGTCCCACCAGATTCCCTGGAGCACAGAGTGCCTCACTCCACCCTGAACTCCCTCGGGGGTTAGCAGCATGGGGTTCAATGTCCATGAGGCAGATGGCAAATGTCTCTGTTGTTCAGTCATTGGCAATCGTCTTGATAAGTGCCAATTTGTTGTTGACAAAAGCTTTCAAAGGAAAAGCCTGCGGACCCCAAGTGAAAGTCACTCAGTTGTGTTCGACTCTTTGTGACCCCATGGACTATACAGTCCATGGAATTTTCCAAGACAGAATACTGGAGAGGGTAGCCACTACCTTCTCCAGGGGATCTTCCCAACGCAGGGATTGAACCCAGGTTGCCTGAATTGCAGGCAGATTCCTTACCATCCGAGCCACTAGGGAAGCCCTGGGGACCTCAAGGAAGAGAGAATTCTGCTTCCAGGTTGCCTTTGAACTCAATACCACAACATCAACTCTTCTTTGGGTCTCTAGCCTGCTGGCCTGTCTTGCAAATTTTGGTGTAGGCATCCCCCACTATTGTGTGAGCCAATTCTTTAAATCTTTCTTTATTCACATTGGTTCTGCTTCTCTGCACAACCTGATATACAGCTGGAAAAAGACAACATTGAGAAAGTGATGTTTTGGTTGGAGTTTTGAAAGAGGAGTAGGGATTAACATGTGAAAAGAGAGGAAGTAGAAAACATTCTGGCAGAAGTAAAAACATGCCCCAGGGCCTTTGGGTGGGAAGACACACAGTAGAATGCAGAGGGAAGTGAGGGGAGAGCCTGGAAATGGGTTGGGTAAGACAAGTAAGGTCAGATCATGCAGAACCTGGTCATTTCACTGGAAGAAAATTCATGGAAAACCATCTTTATTTATGTTTGACTATAATTATTAGTATCTTCTACTTCTGTTAGGTCCAGACCATTTCTGTCTTTACCAAGCCCATCTTTGCATGAAATGTTCCCTTGGTATCTCTAATTTTCTTGAAGAGATCTATAGTCTTTCTCATTCTGTTGTTTTCCTCTATTTCTTTGCATTGATCGCTGAGGAAGACTTTTATCTCTTCTTGGTATTCTTTGGAACTCTGCAGTCAGATGCGTATATCTTTCCTTTTCTCCTTTGCTTTTCACTTCTCTTCTTTTCACAGCTATTTGTAAGGCCTCCCTAGACAGCCATTTTGCTTTTTTGCACTTCTTTTCCATGGGGATGGTCTTGATCCCTGTCTCCTGTACCATGTCACGAACCTCATTCCATAGTTTATCAGGCACTCTATCTATCAGATCTAGGCCCCTAAATCTATTTCTCACATCCACTGTATAGTCATAAGGGATTTGATTTATGTCTTATATGAATATTATAAATATTAGTTGCTCAGTCGTGTCCGACTTTTTGTGACCCCATGGACTGTAGCCCGCCAGGCTCCTCTCTCCATGGGATTCTCTAGGCAAAAATACTGGAGTGAGTTGCCATTTCCTCCTCCAGGGATGGTCTAGTGGTTTTCCTTACTTTCTTCAATGTAAGTCTGAATTTGGCAATAAGGAGTTCACGATCTGAGCCACAGTCTGCTCCCGGTCTTGTTTTTGCTGACTGTATAGATCTTCTCCATCTTTGGCTGCAAAGAATATAATCAATCTGATTTTGGTGTTGACCATCTGGTGAGGTCCATGTGTAGAGTCTTCTCCTGTGTTGTTGGAAGAGGGTATTTGCTATGACCAGTGTGTTTTCTTGGCAAAACTCCATTAGCCTTTGCCCTGCTTCATTCCGTGTTCCAATGCCAAATTTGCCTGTTACTCCAGGTGTTTCTTGACATCCTACTTTTGCATTCCAGTCCCCTATAATGAAGAGGACATCTTTTTTGGGTGTTAAAAGATGCTTACTCCTTGGAAGACACTCCTTGGAAGACGGTTACTCCTTGGAAGGAAAGTTATGATCAACCTAGATAGATAGCATGTTGAAAAGCAGAGACATTACTTTGCCAACAAAGATCCGTCTAGCCAAGGCTATGGTTTTTCCAGTGGTCACGTATGGATATGAAAGTTGGACTGTGAAGAAAGCTGAGCGCCGAAGAATTGATGCTTTTGAACTGTGGTGTTGGAGAAGACTTCTGAGAGTCCCTTGGACTGCAAGGAGATCCAAGGAGATCCAATCAGTCCATTCTAAAGGAGATCAGCCCTGGGTGTTCTTTGGAAGGAATGATGCTAAAGCTGAAACTCCAGTATTTTGGCCACCTCATGCGAAGAGTTGACTCATTGGAAAAGACTCTGATGCTGAGAGGGATTGGAGGCAGGAGGAGAAGGGGACGACAGAGGATGAGATGGCTGGATGGCATCACCGACTCGATGGACGTGAGTCTGGGTGAACTCTGGGAGTTGGTGATGGACAGGGAGGCCTGGCGAGCTGCGATTCATGGGTCGCAAAGAGTCGCATATGACTGAGCGACTGAACAGAAGTGAACTGATAATTATTAAACTACTTTATAAAATTAGATCTACACAGCACTGGGATTAGCCATAATTTAAATCATCTGTGCCCTTCTCTTCTCTCCTTTAATGAAACGATCAAGCGGGAATACCTGCTTTTTTCCTACCCAAACACAAGCATATTCTGGAAAAAGTAATGAATGCAAGTCCCATGTGGTTGAAATAGATGTTTGAAACTGTAAGAAAAGATCAAATACCTGCTACATTGAACCAAAACATCAGTAAAACATTAGCAAAGCTTGAGTGAACCTGAGAAGAGTTCACAAAACAATTCACTTTAGATAATGAGAAAGAAGTTCAAGTGTGAGGGAAACAGAACAAGATTCAGATTATTTAATATTCCTTAGTTATTGTATTTAAAAAATACAATCTGGCCTTCTCCCAAAATGTCAGTGCACATTTTTTGAAATTTCACTGCACATCTAGTCATTACATAGCTTCTTTAAACCATTTAATGCTATTGTGCCTGTTCTCAGGATTTTCAGATATTTCTGAAGCTGCAAATGTAGTGGTGTTAAAGAATTAGGAAAAAGGAAAAGTGTAAAAAAAAAAAAAGAGAAATAGTTTTATTATAGTTACTTTGGGCTTCCCTGGTGGCTCAGTCAGTAAAGAATCTGCTTGCAATGCAGGAGAACTGGGCTTGATCCCTAGGTTGGGAAGATTCCCGGGAAAAGGAAATGACAACCCATTCCAGTATTCTTGCTGGGGAAATTTCATGCACAGAGGAGCCTGGCAGACTACAGTTCATGGGGTCACATGAGTCGAACATGACTTTGCAACTAAACAACCACCATAGATATTTTTACAATAATCAAAGATTTAAAAATGATAATATGTTTTAAAGGAAGGAATATAATAGCATATAAGAACACATGAGATGAGATGAGGTGTTTCCTACTCTTAAGTCAGTGTTTCATATTAAGAAGCTGGATGTTATGGTGGGAGGATGAATTTTTATGATATAAGGAGAACATAAGCTACTTGTAAAGTGAGAACTTAGTGAATAACCTTACAGGGAGTGCATTAAATTATGTGCATTGTAGAGAGGCCTGAGCAAGCTGGGGTGACAGCAATGCAGACAAGATGACAATGGCAAGGACCCACCTTTGATCAAGTAGCCAGTGCCTAAGGAGCAGGTTATTGCTCTTGTTTGGTCACTAAGTCAGGTCCTACTCTGTGTGATCCCATGGACTGTAGCCTGCAAGGCTCCTCTGTCCATGGGATTTCCCAGGAAAGAATACTGAAGTAGGTTGCCATTTCCTTCTCCAGGGAGTCTTAGTTCAGGGACTAAACCCATGTCTCCTGTTTTGGCAGATGAATTCATTACCAGTGAGCCAGATGTAGCTGACCAAATCTGGGTGATAAATGAATTGAGTCTGTTACAAATGGGTATCAGTTTTCACTCAGTTGTATATTAAGCCATGGAGTTAATTTAATTATAAGATATCATCCATTTTTTCCTCCAGATTTATCGAGGTATAATTGACAGACAATATTCTGTAAGTTTAAAATGTAAAACACAAAGAGTATATATGAATGATTACCTTAGTGAAGTTAGTTACCACATCCATCACCCTATAGTTACTTTATATTTGCTATAAGGATACTTAAATTTTATTCTCTTAGCATATTTCAAGTATACAATGAAGTGTTCATATTTATAATCACCATACTGTACATTACATATCCAGACTTTATTAAACTTGTAATTGAAAGTTTGCAAGTTTTGTCTCACATCTCCCCATTTTCCTTACCCTACAGCCCCTTAAAATGACCAGTCTATTCTTTGCTGTTATGAGTTCAACTTTTAAAATTTCCACATATAAGTGAAACCATACAATATTTTTCTTTCCATATCTGATTTATTTTGGTTACAATAATGTTCTCAATAATGAAATTTGTCCTGAATATTCATTGGAAGGACTGATGCTGAAGCTGAAACTCCAATACTTTGGCCACCTGATGTGACAAACTGACTCATTTGAAAAGACCCTGATGCTGGATAAGATTGAAGGCATGAGGAGAAGGGGATAACAGGATGGGATGGTTGGATGGCATCACTGACTCAATGGACAGGAGTCTAAGTAAACGCCAGGAGTTGGCAATGGACAGGGAGGCCTGGCATGCTGCAGTCTATGGGGTCACAAAGAGTTGGGCATGACAGAGCAACTGAAATGAACTGAACTGAGGGAATATTGGCATGCAAATACAAATACTGCCATTCTTGGCACTATAACTTTAATATTCATTTTAAATTGTGGAAGCAGAATATAGATTATCAAGCAAGTGTTCAATACTTAATACAAGTTATCTCATTTAATCCTTACAAACAACTTTGTGAAGTGTACATTAAATACATCATTTCATAAAGCTAAATAAAACAGGAGGGAAAATTTTTTGAGAGGATGGATACAAACGAGAAGGACTTGAATTCAAACTCAGTCTGTTCACCCCTCCAAATTGCTTACCTTCCAGTACAATCATCTGAGGTAAAATAGAAGAAGGATAATACCTAGTCCAAGAGTATCCCATTGCTAGTGTTCTACTCCAGAAGAAATCCAAATTAATATATAAATGTTACATATCCTGACAAAGTGAAAATAAAGCTTATGATTCTGACACCAAATTTCCTTTGGAAATTCAGCTTTACCTTGATGATCTACCTCATGTTCTTCTCTGGGTCACTGACCAGTTTGGTCTTGCATGTGTGTGTGCTCAGTTGCTTCAGTCATGTTTAACCCTTTGTGACCCCATGGACTGTAGCCCATCAGGTTCTTCTGTCCATGGGATTCTCCAGGCAAGAATACTGGAATGGGTTGCCATGTCCTCCTCCAGGGGATCTTCCCAACCTGGGGACTAAACTGACATTTGCCTGCATCTCCTGTATTGCAGCCAGATTTTTAACCCATTAAGCCACTGCTAAATTCTCACATTTTCATTTTCTCAAATGACTGTGTGCCTTTTAAAGTCAGTTAATATTGTGATAATCAATTGTCTTTTTATCTTCTTTTTTGTTTTTTAGTTTGTTGTTGCTCTAGATGATTAGGAAGAGGATAGATAAGATGAATTAGGAGATGCTGAATGTCCATGCTACTGTAGTTAATTGTCACATCTTTAAATTCCTGTTTGGAGCCACTGCAACATGGTTCACTGGAATTAACAAGGTCCTCTGAAGCCTTGGCTTTCAACATCTGACTTCTTTCTGGCAGGAGAATATAAGAACAACTCAATGGCTTCTTGTTCTCATAGTATTTCTGTGCTGTTAATCAGATACTAACTTTAAGCTCAGTTATCAGATGGTTTATAAGTTACAGTGCACAAGTTTTATCAGAAGCACTGACAATGACCAAAATATCACTTATAAAAATAAAACTAATGTAACTTCTAGGCTGGTGATTTGCAATATTTTTCAAAGTCAAGGAACTGGATTACTTCAGTAAGGAATGGTTGTTCTGGAGTCCCTTATATTTAATATTGTTAATTGATCCTGTATTTCCATATCTACTTCCAGGTTGCATTGCAGAAGAAGTTCATTTATTAGAATGCATACTCACAGGTATTAAGGAAATGTGAAATTAGATCACCAATGATATGACTAAGTTAAATGTTAGGACAAGTTCCCAGAGTTAAAGACTTATATCCTTAGGAAATAAATCTTTGTTTCTTCAACCGTGAAACCACTTCTGGGTTTTGGTCTATTTTAGTCAAACACTATATATCCCTTCATCACCAATTACGTGTTGACTGTGTAGTAACCACATATATAATTTCAATTAAAGCCAAGATTCTTAGCTTTCAACCTGGTTTTCTTGTTAGTTTTTAGTATTGTTTCTCCTCAAGAGGCAAGAGCAAAGGTATAAGTAGCAATCTGAGTAAAACTCACCAATATAAACTGTCATCATTTTTCATCCTCTGTATACCCAAGGGCTTGGGAAGTGAGCAACATGAGCTTTAGGGGTGGATTTTCTTGCCAGAGGTATTTGCCGTGCAACTATCAATAGATACAAATACTGAACTCTTGTTTTCTTGCTAAAATTTCCTTTCTTCATTGAGAAATGGATAAGCCTCATATATTGATTAAGTGTTTTATAAATCAAACAGTTACTGAGATGCAATTTGATTTTTTAAATTAAGCTATAGGGTGAGAGTGGGGCTTTGATTAAACCTCATGAAGCAATGAATGAGCTACAATGTTGAAAGGGAACAGGGATGATTTTTGCTTTTCTTGTACCACCAGCCTTTGGTATTGAATATAAGATATCATACCCACAGAAGATTAGTGAATGCATGGAAATTTTAAAATTATAGTAGTGCTTTGCTACATGATCAGCTTTTAAAAATGTGTTTTGTTCAAACAGCTTTGCTTCCTGAAAATGACAAAAATGAAAAAAAGTAGCTCTCCCTTAATTTCAAGTGTTATCTCAAGCAACAATAGTTCAATGATTTTCTTCTTCTTTCTAATGACCTAAGCCCAGAGTAAATGATTGATAATGTTTGCTTCAAAGTCACACTAGTAAAGTCTTATGTGAAATGATCTTTTCATTTTTCATGATAGATTACTTTGAATAAAATCATAGTTAGGCAATAGCCAATATTTACTAGCATTTTCCAGATATATCTAAATTACAACAAACAAGAGGCATCTCTAGCTGCATGGTATATTTCCATGACAGAGATTTGTTTTCTTTCTTTCTTACAGCCCTTACTCAAATTAGGAATAATGATGTTATTGTTAAATTATGTGGATTAATTGTGCAAGTGTGTGTGCTAAGTCTCTTCAGTTGTGTCTGACTTTTTGCAATGCCATGGGATGTAGCCGGCCAGTCTCTGTCCATGGGATTCTTCAGGCAAGAATACTGGAATGGGTTGCCAAGCACCCTCCAGGGGATCTTCCCTACCCAGGGATCGAACCCACGTCTCCTTTGTCTCCTACAATGGCAGGCAGTCTCTGTACCACTAGTGAAATTTGGGAAGCCCAGATTTTGCACAAATGCAACCAGTCTTTAGGGACTTCCCTGGTGGTTCAGAGGGTAAAGAATCTGCCTGCAATGCAGGAGACCTGGGTTTGATCCCTGTGTTTGGAAGATTCCCCTAAAGAAGGGAACATCTACCCTCTACAATATCCTTGCCTGGAGAATTCCATGAACAGAAACTATAGTCTACAGGGTTGCAAAGAGACATGACTGAGTGACTAACACACTTTTAACCAATCTTTGGAAAGCAGATATGAAACAGACTTTTGCTATAAGAATTCATAATAACTTTATTATAGTTAGCCAGATATATACATTTACATGTGCATGTTTATTGCACAGAAGTGTATACAGCTGGAAGTGATTTTGAAGCCCTAAAACAAACCAAACTAATTACTTGGATCACAGCCTGATCTAACTCAATGAAACTATGAGTCATGTCATGAAGGGCCATCCAAGATGGATGGGTCATAGTAGAGATTTCTGATAAAATGTGGTCCACTGGAGAAGGGAATGGCAAACCACTTCAGTATTCTTGCCTTGAGAACCCCATGAACAGTATGAGAAGGCAAAAAGACATGACACTGAAAGATGAACTCACCATGTTGGCCGGTGCCCAATATGCTACTGGAGAAAGTTGAAGAAATAACTCCAGAAATAATAAAGAGACTGAGCCAAAACTAAAACAATGCCCGGTTGTAGGTGTGACAGGTGATGGAAGTAAAATCTGATGCTGTAAAGAACAATATTGCATAGGAACTTGGAATGTTAGGTTCATGAATCAAGATAAACTGGAAGTGGTCAAACAGGGTATGGCAAGGATGAACATTGACATTTTAGGAATCAGTGAACTAAAATGGACTGGAATGGGTGAATTTAATTTAGACAATCATGATATCTACTACTGTGGGCAAGAATCCCTTAGAAGAAATGGAGTAGCCCTCATAGTCAATAAAAGAATCCAAAATGCAGTACTTAGGTGCAGTCTCAAAAACAACAGATTGATCTCTGTTTGTTTAGAAGGAAAACCATTCAATATCACAGTAATCCAAGTCTATGCTCTAACCACTAATGCTGAAGAAGTTGAAGTTGAACAGTTGTATGGAAGACATACAAGACCTTATAGAACTAACACCAAAAAAGGAAATCCTTTTCATCATAGTGTACTAGAATGCAAAAGTAGGAAGTCAAGAGATACCTGGAGTAACAGGCAAGTTTGGCCTTGAAGTACAAAATAAAGCAGAGCAAAGTCTAAGAGAGTTTTGGCAAGCGAATTCACTGGTCATAGCAACAACACCAGAAATGACTCTACACATGGACATCACCAGATGATCCCCTAAAGAAGGGAACATATTGATTATTGATATTATTCTTTGCAGCCAAAGATGGAGATACTCTATACAGTCAGCAAAAACAAGACCAGGAGCTGATGTGGGTCCGATCATGAACTCACTGCAAAATTCAGACTTAAATGAAGAAAGTAGGGAAAACCACTAGGCCATTCAGGTGTGACCTAAATCAAATCGCTTATGATTATACACTGGAAGTGGCAAACAGATTCAAGAGATTAGATATGATAGAAAGAATGCCTGAAGAATTATGGGCAGAGTTTTGTAACATTTTACAGGAAGTAGTGATCAAAATCATTTCCAAGAAGAAGAAATGCAAAAAGGCAAAATGGTTGTCTGAGGAGGCCTTACAAACAGCTGAGAAAAGAAGAGACATGAAAGGCAAAGGAGCAAAGAAAGCTAAATACACCTGAATGCAGAGTTCCAAATAATAGTAAGGAGAGATAAGAAAGTCTTCCTAAGCGACCAAGGCAAAGAAATAGAGGAAAACAATAGAATTGAAAAGACCAGAGATCTCCTCAAGAAACTGAGATACCAAGTGAACATTTCATGCAAATATGGTCACAGTAAAGGACAGAAATGGTATGGACCTAACAGAAGCAGATTTTAAGCAGAGGTGGCAAGAATACATAGAAGAAATGTACAAAAAAGATCTTCATGACCCAGATAACTACAATGGTGTGATCACTTTCCTAGAGCCAGACATCCTGGAATATGAAGTGAAGTGGGCCTTAGGAAGATTCACTATGAACTAAGCTAGTGGAAGTGATGGAATTCCAGCTGAGCTATTACAAATCCTAAATGATGATGCTATGAAAGTGCTGTACTCAATAAAAACAAAAACAAAAACAAAAACTTTCCACAGCAAATGTGCAAAACTCAGCAGTGGCCACAGGACTGGAAAAATCAGTTTTCATTTCAATCCCAAAGAAAGGCAATACCAAAGAATGTTCAAACTACCACATAATTGTACTCATCCCACACACTAGCAAATTACTGCTCAAAATTCTCCAAGTTAGGTTTCAACAGTATATGAACTGAGAATTTCCAGATGTACAAGCTGGATTTAGAAAAGGCAGAGGAAGCAGTGATCAAATTGCCAACATCTGATGGATCATAGAAAAAGCAAGAGAATTCCAGAAAAATGTCTATTTCTGCTTCAATGACTACACTAAAGCCTTTGACTGTGTGGATTACAACAAAATGTGGAAAATTCTTCCACCTTAACTTCCTCCTGAGAAATCTATTTGTAGGTCAAGAAGCAGCAGTTAGAACCAGACATGGAACAATGGACTGATTCCAAATTGAGAAAGGAGTACATCAAGGCTGTATATTGTCACCTTGCTTAACATCATGTGAAATGCTGGACTGGATGAAGCACAAGCTGGAATTAAGATTGCAGAGAGAATTATCAATAACCTCAGATATGCAGATGACACCACCCTTATGGCAGAAAGCAATGAGGAACTAAAGAGCCTCTCGATGAAAGTGAAAGAGGAGAGTGAAAAAGCTGGCTTAAAACTCAACTTCCAAAAAACTAAGATCATGACATCCAGTCTCATTACTTCATGGCAAATAGATGGCAAAACAATGGAAACAATGAGTTAAACTATTTTCTTAGGCTCCAAAATCAATGTAGATGGTAACTGCAGCCATGAAATTAAAAGACACTTGTACCTTGGAAGAAAAGCTATGACAAAGCTAGACAGTGTATGAAAAAGAAAGGATATTACTTTGCAGACAAAGGTCTGTGTTGTCAAAACTATGGTTTTTCCAGTAGTCAATTATAGATGTGAGAGTTGGACCATAAATAAAGTTAAGTGTCAAAGAATGGATGCTTTTGCACTGTGGTGTTGGAGAGACTCTTGAGAATCCTTTGGACATCAAGGAGATCATATAGTCAATCCTAAAGGAAACCAGTCCTGAATATTCATTGGAAAGACTGATGCTGAAGCTGAAGCTCTAATACTTTGGCCACATGATGCAAAGAACTGCCTCATTGGAAAAGATCCTGATGCTGGGAAAGATTGAAGGCAGAAAGAGAAGAGGATGACAGAGGATGAGATAGTTGGATGACATCACTGACCCAATGGACATGAGTTTGAGCAAGCTCTGGGTGTTTGTGATGGACAGGGAGGCCTGGATTGCTGCAGTCCATGTGGTTGCAAAGAGTTGGACATGACTGAGCAACTGAATGGAACTGATTTATTTTATAGGCCTTGAGTGTTGTAGTTTCTCTCTATATTTAAAGTTTAAGTATAACTTTATTAATTAAAACAAAAGAACATTTTATTTGGAGGCTTTCTATCTGAAATCTGGAATTCATTTACTCTATTGTATAGCTTGAAAACTTCGAACTCTAATATGTTAACATAAATTAATACCACCTTAACATTAAATGAGTTTTCTGTTCTATTATTTGTAAGTCACTATCAAAGATTTACAATGTATAAAATAAGATTTTTGAAGATTGAGCATCTGTTAAATTTCCTTGAAGTGTTTTTTGAGAAACTTTGTTAAAGTTGCAGTTCATATATTATGAAATAATAGGTTCATTGTTTTCAGGAATTTTATTTTTGGTATTCATATTCTATAAATAAGTTTCATGGAAACAGGACTTTGTTTTGTTTTGGAAGACATATCACTTTGGGCTCTTTACCAAAGCTAGCAGTATTGACTCATTGATTGCTTGGTATAATACTTTTAGCTACAGATCCTATTTATATCAGATACAGATTTGTAATTACATATAACATCACTTTGAAATACTTTTTAAGTGGGACATAAAATTGTTTTCTATTTAAAAAATTGTAGAAAACTAAAGAGAGCCTAATAAATAAGTTCTGAGAGGACGTTAAAGACAATTGAGATCATAAGGTCAAGATCCTCAATCAGTCTTGGTTCCACTCTGATATGTGATAGGACAGCATTATTATTACTCTGCAATTATACTTTGCGCCTGAGAACCTCTAAACCCCTCAAAACTGTGAGGTGTTTTCGTATGACAGACATACTAGCCAATGATATGGGATGAGGAGGGCAGGGTCATCTACACATAAATGTCAGGGCACTTATTCTGACATAAACATGCTTATTTTTCATTTCTTTGAGCTAATTTCTTCTTAGAGAAGTATCATCAAGCATGGAATGAAAAGAAGGGGAAGTGAAAAAAATGTAGCTAGAGCAAATATGAATAAGCAAATTGAATTAATTAGCAAAAATCCAAACTTTATCCCTTGCTGTAGGATTTAATATGACTGTGAGAGTAGATAATCTCTGTAAGAACAATTTGGAAAATAAAAGAATGGTATTCTGGTATGAATGTATAAAAAAGATTAAGCATTCTGAACATAATAATAAACTCAGAAAAATAATGAAATTCACTCTAATGTTAGTATGCAAGCACAAGGGGGTCTCTAGGAAAAATATAACAATAAAATCAAGTTTCACATTAATTATGCCATTTGACAAGCTGAACATTGAGTCACTTATGTCCAACAGCCTTATATAGATGTGATCACAGACATAGTCTGAGATGTTAAAATGCTGGAAATCCATCTTCCTGGGAGGATTTTTGCCAATTAGTTTGAGACTAAAGAATCCTGCCAGGCTTGAGCCTGCCCAGCAAGGTAGAGGATCAGAAATGGGAAAAAAGAAACATTTTATAAGAGACAGCTCAAAAATCAGTGACTCAGCTGGCAGTACAAAACTATGCTTGAAAGCAACTTTAGATTTTGGAAACTTTCACAGTGAAATGCATTATAATTTTAGAGGTCCTTCTGGGGAGATTTGTTATATTTCTGGCATTAGAAAATTGTGTAAATATTGTATGATGTGCTTACTTGTTGTGGTAGCCTACACTTAGTGCAGAATCTTACCTTATGCATTTACTACAGACCAATTGATGGGACTCTGATGAACTAGTTTCATAACTTTAAAATCTGAAAAATGTTCCTGGGTATTTAGACATCTGTAATAACTGATTACCAGACCGGGAGCTGACTGTGGCTCAGATCATGGACTTCTTATTGCCAAATTCAGACTGAAATTGAAGAAAGTAGGGAAAACCACTAGACCATTCAGGTATGACCTAAATCAAATCCATTATGAATATACAGTGGAAGTGAGAAATAGATTTAAGGGACTAGATCTGATAGAGTGCCTGATGAACTATGGACAGAGGCTCGTGACATTGTACAGGAGATAGGGATCAAGACCATCCCCATGGAAAAGAAATGCAAAAAAGCAAAATGGCTGTCTGGGGAGGCCTTACAATTAGCTGTGAAAAGAAGAGAAGCAAAAAGCAAAGGAGAAAAGGAAAGCTATAAGCATCTGAATGCGGAGTTCCAAAGAACAGGAAGGAGAGATAAGAAAGCCTTCTTCAGCGATCAATGCAAAGAAATAGAGGAAAACAACAGAATGGGAGAGACTATAGATCTCTTCAAGAAAATTAGAGATACCAAGGGAACATTTTATGCAAAGATGGGCTCGATAAAGGACAGAAATGGTATGGATATAACAGAAGCAGAAGATATTAAGAAGAGGTGGCAAGTATACACAAAAGAACTGCACAAAAAAAATCTTCACGACCCAGATAATGACCATGGTGTGATCACTCACCTAGAGCCAGACATCCTGGGATGTGAAGTCAAGTGGGCTTTAGGAAGCATCACTACGAACAAAGCTAGTGGTGGTGATGGCATTCCAGTTGAGCTATTTCAAATCCTGAAAGAGGATGCTGTGAAAGTGCTACACTCAATATGCCAGCAAAATTGGAAAACTCAGTAGTGGCCACAGGACCAGAAAAGATCAGTTTTCATTCCAATCCCAAAGAAAGGCAATGCCAAAGAATGCTCAAACTACCACACAATTGCACTCATCTCACATGCTAGTAAAGGAATGCTCAAAATTCTCCAAGCCAGGCTTCAGCAGTACATGAACGATGACCTTCCAGATGTTCAAGTTGGTTTTAGAAAAGGCAGAGGAACCAGAGATCAAATTGCCATCATCGACTGGATCATCAAAAAAGCAAGAAAGTTCCAGAAAAAACGTCTATTTCTGCTTTATTGGCTATGCCAAAGCCTTTGACTGTGTGGACCACAATAAACTGGAAAATTCTGAAGGAGATGGGAATACCAGACCACCTGACCTGCCTCTTGAGAAAACTATATGCAGGTCAGGAAGCAACAGTTAGAACTGGACATGGAACAACAAACTAGTTCCAAATAGGAAAAGGAGTACGACAAGGCTGTACATTGTCACCTTGCTTATTTAACTTATATGCCGAGTACATCATGAGAAATGCTTGGCTGGAAGAAGCACAAGCTGGAATCAAGATTGCCGGGAGAAATATCAATAGCCTCAGATATGCAGATGACACCACCCTTATGGCAGAAAGTGAAGAGGAACTAAAGAGCCTCTTGATGAAAGTGAAAAAGGAGAGTGAAAAATTTGACTTAAATCTCAACATTCAGAAAATGAAGATCATGGCATCCGGTTCCATCACTTCATGGGAAATAGATGGGGAAACAGTGGAAACAGTGTCAGACGTTATTTTTGGGGGCTCCAAAATCACTGCAGATGGTGATTGCAGCCATGAAATTAAAAGATACTTACTTCTTGGAAGGAAAGTTATGACCAACCTAGAAAGCATATTCAAAAGCAGAGACATTACTTTGCCAACAAAGGTCCATCTAGTCAAGGCTGTGGTTTTACCAGCGATCATGTATGGATGTGAGAGTTGGACTGTGAAGAAAGCTGAGCACTGAAGAGTTGATGCTTTTGAACTGTGGTGTTGGAGAAGACTCTTGAGAGTCCCTTGGACTGCAAGGAGATCCAACCCGTCCATTCTGAAGGAGACCAGGCCTAGGTGTTCATTAGAAGGACTGATGCTGAAGCTGAAACTCCAATACTTTGGCCACCTCTTGCAAAGAGTTGACTCATTGGGAAAGATCCTGAGGTTGGGAGGGATTGGGGGCAGGAGGAAAAGGGGATGACAGAGGATGAGATGGCTGGATGCCATCACCAACTCGATGGACATGAGTTTGTGTGAACTCTGGGAGTTGGTGATGGACAGGGAGGCCTGGCGTGCTGCGATTCTTGGGGTCACAAAGAGTTGGACACAACTGAGCAACTGAACTGAACTAAACTGTACTGAATAGCTGACTAGCCGAATTTTTATTTTCTTTCTTTATTTGGAGGTGAAGCATCAAGATAGGTGGGGGAAAAAACCTCTACCCAGTAAAGACAAAGCCCAAAAAGTAAACTTATAAATAACTGAGTAGCTCTCACACATGAACTAGGGTACACACTTTATTCATAAGATCTGAGTTAGCTGTACAACTCCTAAGAAAAAAAATGGAGTACATTTTCTGTTCACCTTTTTCATCTTATTTCTAAACTCTTTAGACATAATTTTCTTCCCTGGGATATCCGAAGCTCATGCTTGTTGGGTAGAGATGACAGTCTAGCAACTCTTTAAAAACCTGCAATAGTTTACTTACCTTCATTGGATCTTCTGTCAATTTCCAACTTGTATATCATGCAATTAAAATTATTAATGGCAGGAGGAGTAATTGAATGACAAAACCAGGAGAATTTAGGAATCATGAATTCACTCTGTAATCATAAATGAACTGAATTTGCACTGATACTTTTCACTATTTTTTTTCTAAAACACTTTATTCCCTTGGCTTAAGTGATACTACACTCTTCTAGTTTTCTATTTTTTTTTGGATAAAAACAGATAACATCTTCAGTGCATTCCACAAACATTCAGGATACTGCTGAAGATCCTGTAAAGACACAAGAAACACCTTTTGGGTGATTAGCATACTGTAGAGAGAGAAAAAAAAGTGAAAGTTGCTCAGTCTTGTCTGACTCTTCACAGACCCCATGGACTATATAGTCCATGAAACTCTCCAGGCAAGAATACTGGCATGGGTAGCTTTTCCCTTCTCCAGGGGATCTCATCAACCCAGGGATCCAACCTAGGTCTCTGCATTGCAAGCGGATTCTTTAGCAGCCACCAAGGAAGCCTAAGAATACTGGAGTGGGACATTGGATAGCCCAAGAAACCTGTCCATTCTCCCAGGGATATTCCCATCCCAGGAATTGAACTGGGGTCTCCTGATTGCAGGTGGATTATTTACCAGCTGATCTACCAGTGAAGCCCCTAAAATGTAGAGAGATGGCCAGTAACTGAGAGTAGAAAACTGTTGCCCAAGTAAGGAACCACCTTTTTTCCTTAAAAAAAAAAAAAGGAGGATAATTGCTTTACAAAGTTGTGCTGGTTTCTGCCATACATATATATGAATCAGCCATAGGTATACATATGTCCTCTCCCTCTTAAACCTCCCTCCCTTCTCCTACCTAGGCTGGCACTGAGACCAACCCTTCTGGTTGTCAGAGCACTGGGTTGAGCTCCCTGTGTCACATAACTTCTCATTGGCTATCTATTTTACATATGGTAGAATTTTTTCCTAGTACAAAAATTAGCTTTATGAAACAAAAGCCCAGAACATTTAAATGTTTGGGTATGTATCAGTCGGAGTCCAAGCAGAGAAACAGAATCAGTAGGCAATACACATTAATTTATTTCAAAGATCTGCCTTACAGAATTGTGAATGCTAACTATGCCAGTCCGAAATCCATAGGGTGGGTTGTTAGGAAGGGCAAGCTGGAGCAGTAAAGCATGGGCTAAAGCTGCTGTCCACAGTTAGAATTCCTACTTCTTCAGGAAAACCTCAGCTCTGCTTTTATTGTATTTCACCTTTTTGAATCAGGCTGACAAAAATGATCTGGGATAATCTCCCTTACTTAAAGTCAACTAGTTATAGGTCTGAATAGTATCTGTAAAATATGTTCAAAACAACACCTAGGTTAGATTGGTTGAACAACTGGGGACTGTAACCTGGCTATACTGACATGTGAAATGGACACACAGGCAACTCTCAGGAGGACCTTCTGGAATAGAAAAAGAGGAAACCATTGGATTTGGTAAGATGTGGGTATTAACTCAAACTTTATGTATGACCCGTGGGATCCTGAGTGAATTACAAAACCTTTCTGTACTACTTTATTTCTAAAATTTGACATGTCCTTGTTAATGAATTTTCTCGTTACCAAAATGGAGACAGTATTGGTTTAACACACTCCTGGCACGTAGTACTCAATGGGTGTTAACCTCCAACCCTTAGAAATCACATCTTGTGGTGAGTACATTGTTGTTTCTAAATACCAGTGCTTTGTACAATTTTACACAAGAATTAAAAAAAAAAGAGAAGCGAAAGC
This sequence comes from Budorcas taxicolor, assembly GCF_023091745.1. NCBI lineage: Eukaryota > Metazoa > Chordata > Mammalia > Artiodactyla > Bovidae > Budorcas > Budorcas taxicolor. The sequence goes on from NC_068913.1 coordinate 18,865,646, forward strand.
AATGACAGAGTTGGTAAAATATATTAAATTTGCTGCAAGATATATTCTCAAGGTTGTTAGTGAGAGATAAAATTGAATGTTATCTTAGTGAACGGTTTTGACACCTTGGCATATTTTTTAATTATTTTGAACCTCAGCTTATTCACTATAAAATGGGGAAATAAATGCTTGCTCTACTTACTTTATTTGAATATATATATTTTTATTGATGTGTAGTTGACTTACATTGTTTCAGTTGCACAGCAAGGTGATTCAGTCATGCAAATACACATGTATTATTTTTGAAACTAGTTTCTGTCATGTGCTTAGTCACTCAGTTGTGTTCAACCCTTGCAACCCCATGGACTGTAACCCACCAGACCCCTCTGTCAATGGAGATTCTCCAGACAAGAATACTGGAATGGATTGCCATTTCCTTCTCCAATTTTCCATCATAGGTTATTACTAGATATTGACTATAGTTTCCTGTTCTATTCAGTAAACCTTTGTTTCTTGTTGCATATCTATTTTTTAATTGGGAATCTAGCATTTCATTCATATTAAGTCAAACAATTGGAATCAAAATGTCTTAATTTTTTTAGTTAAGCAAAAATTCATAAATTTTCAAATATATATTATACATATATATATATATACAAACATGAAAGCTTTTCTACTACACTTGATAAAGACTTGAGAAAGAATCTCAAAAAAATAAAAAGGAAGAGAAAGAAACTGGAGAAAATAAACTAAATGAAAAGGGAGCACTGAATATGAAATAGAAAAAGTGAAACAAACTAGATAAAAATAAAAGATCATCATATAGTACCGTTGTTTCTAAACATGGCTGCTCATTAGAAATACAGCTGGAGCTCTGGAGAAAAAAGCAACACCTGAGCATTTGTATTTTTCAAAAAGTTTTAAGATAATTCTGATGTACCTCTGGATTTTAAAGAGTGATTGCAGGTTTTTCTATTAGATCCTAGTTTTGGTGATATTATTTTTGTATTGACCAATCATGATATGATGGTATTGAGTAACATAATCACAATAGTAAAAGATGTTTATCAGTTTTCACAATCAATAGCCAGAAAAAAAGAAAAGGTCATTGCAACTGCAAGCCAAAATAATTACACACAATTTAAGGGAGTCAATCAGAGTATTGTGGCCAGTGGAAGTGCATATATACACGTTTTAATCCACCTAGCCAGTCTATGTCTTTTGGTTGGTGCATTTAATCCATTTACATTTAAGGTAATTATCAATATGCATGATCCTATTACTGTTTTCTTAATTATTTGGGTTTATTTTCTGTAGGTCTTTTTTTTTTTTTTTTTTCCCCTCTTGTGTTTCCTGCATAGATAAGTTCCTTTAGCATTTCCTGTAAAGCTGGTTTCAGGCATGCTGAATTCTCTTAACTTTGGCGTCTCTGAAAAGCTTTCAATTCCTCCATCAAATTTGAAGGAGAGTCTTGCTGGGTAGAACATTCTTGGTTGTAGTTTCTTCCCTTTCATCACTTTAAATATATCATGCCATCCCTTTCTGGCTTGTAGAGTTTCTGTTGAGAAATCAGCTGATAGCCTTGTATGTTATTTGTAGTTTTTCTCTTGCTGCTTTTAATATTTTATCTCTGTCTTTACTTTTGGTCAATTTGATTACTATGAGTGTGTTCTAGGTGTGTTCCTCCTTGGCTTTATCCTGCCTGGGATTCTCAGTGTTTCCTGGACTTGGTTGACTATTTCCTTTCCCATATTAAGGAAGTTTTCAGCTAGTGTCTCTTCAAATATTTTCTCAGGTCCTTTTTCTCTCTCTTCTCTTTCTGGGACCTCTACAATGCAAATGTTGATGCATTTAATGTCCCAGAGGTCTCTTAGGCTGTTTTCATTTCTTTTCATTCTTCTTTCTTTACTCTGTTCTGCACCAGTGATTTCCGCCGTTTTGTCCTCCAGGTCATTTACCCATGCTTCTGCCTCAGTTATTCTGCTATTGATTCCTTCTAGTGTATTATTCAAGGAGAAGGCAATGGCAACCCACTCCAGTACTCTTGCCTGGAGAATCCCAGGGACGGCGGAGCCTGGTGGGCTGCCATCTACGGGGTCGCAAAGAGTCGGACACGACTGAAGTGACTTAGCAGCAGCAGCAGCAACAGTGTACTATTCATCCCTGTTTATTTGTTCTTTAGTTCTTCTAGGTCTCTGATAAATACTTCTTTTCAATCTTTGCCCCCATTCTTCTTCTGAGATCCTGAACCATCTTCATTTCTTCATTATCAGCATTCTGAATTGTTTTTCTGGGAGGTTGTCTGTTTCCACTTCATTTAATTGTTTTTCTGGGGTTTTATCTTGTCCCTTCATCTGGAACATAACCTTCTGCTTTTTCATCCTGATTAACTTTCTGTAATATGTTTTTTGTTTTAGCCCTTGTGAGACTGCTTCTTCTTGCTTCTTCTGTCTGTCCTCTGATGGATGGGGTTAAAAGGTTTTTTCCTCATGGGAAGGGCTGGCAATTGGAAAAATTGGGGCTTTCTCTGGTGGGCAGGGCATTGCTCAGTTTGCTCAGTAAAGCTTTAATCAAATTATCTGCTGATGAGTGGGGTTGCACTCCCTCCCTGGTAGTTGTTTGGCCTGAGGCGACCCAGCCCTGGGATATACAAGCACTATGGTAGGGTTAATGGGGTTTATGCCAAGGGGGACCTTCCAATGGGCCCATCCCTGCGGTAAGCCCCTGCTGATCCATGCCTCCACAATAGACCCTCCAATGCTTCACAGGTTGTTTCAGTTCAGTCTCCTGTGGGGTCATGTTTCCTCTCCTCTGGGTCTTGGTGTGTGCAAAGTTCTGTTTGTGCCCTCCAAGACAAGAGTCTCTGTTTCCCCCAGTCCTCTGCAAGTCCTATAATCAAATCCCATTGGCCTTCATGGCCAGATTCCCTGGGGATTTCCAGTCTCTTTTTCTGGTCCCCAGGCTAGGAAAGGGGGTTCTGAACCTTCACAACAGTGTGAGAATGTCCTTGGTATTATTGTTCTACAGTTTGTGAGTCACCCACCTGATGGGTATGGAATTTGATTTTATCATGATTGTGCCCCTCCTAAAGTCTTGTTTCAGCTTCTTCTTTGTCTTTGGACATGGGGTATCTTTTTTGGTGGGTTCCAGCATCCTCTTGTCAATGGTTGTTCAAGACCTGGTAACAATCTTGGTGCTCTCGCAGGAGGAGATGAGCACACGTCCTACTCCACCATCTTGACTTGGAAGCCACTTTACTGAAATTAGGAAGAAAAAATAAAAAAGCATATGGATGGACTTTGTAAACTACAAAAATAATTATATTGGCCAACAATTTTTATCCTACCTCTGTTGAGTGGATATAAGAAAACATTTTCATGCTTCTTTAAAAGATTTGGAAGATCATAGAATATTTTTTAATGAATAAAGTGAGGAAGAAAAGCACCTAAAACTTCTCAGCTATTATAAAAACTAATTTCTTAAGGCTGAGAGGAAAAATAAGAAGTAATTAAGATATTATGGTGTTTTGCCAGGCTTTACAAAAATTATTTTAAAACAATTTATCTTAGCAAATGGTGCTGCTAAGTAAGTTTAAAATTCTATTATGACACAAAACTCAGTTTGAACAAGTTATGAAAATTTGAAGTTATCAACAATTTACTTTTGTGTTAGTATAATTAAAGAGAAATCTCCTTGTACTTTCTAAATAGGAATTTAAAAAAATATGAAGTTTCTTATGTTCCAGTTATCTATTGCTTGGTAACAAATTATCTTGATGGTGGCAAGAAAAACAATTTTTTTATATGCAGGGATTCTGTGGGACAGGAATTCAGACAAGAAAAATCACTGCAGATGGTGATTGCAGCCATGAAATTAAAAGACGCTTACTCCTTGGAAGAAAAGTTATGACCAACCTAGACAGCATATTCAAAAGCAGAGACATTACTTTGCCAACAAAGGTCCGTCTAGTTAAGGCTATTATTTTTCCTGTGGTCATGTATGGATGTGAGAGTTGGACTGTGAAGAAGGCTGAGTGCTGAAGAATGGATGCTTTTGAACTGTGGTGTTGGAGAAGACTCTTGAGAGTCCCTCGGACTGCAAGGAGATCCAACCAGTCCATTCTGAAGGAGATCAGTCCTGGGGTTTCTTTGGAAGGAATGATGTTAAAGTTGAAACTCCAGTACTTCGGCCAACTTATGCAAAGAGTTGGCTCACTGGAAAAGACTCTGATGCTGGGAGGGATTGGGGGCAGGAGGAGAAGGGGACGACAGAAGATGAGATGGCAGGATGGCATCACTGACTCGATGGACGTGAGTCTGAGTGAACTCCGGGAGTTGGTGATGGACAGGGAGGCCTGGCATGCTGTGATTCATGGGGTCACAAAGAGTCAGACACGACTGAGCAACTGAACTGAACTGAACTGAACTGAACTGATAGTAATGACTTCATGATGGTATCATGTCTCTATTCCATAATATTTGGAGCCTCAGCTGGGGACAACAGAATACAGCTGCTTTGAACAACTGGGAACTGCAAACACGTAGAGGCTTGGCACAAAGCCTGAGATGTTGCAAAGACTGAGCTCATCTGAGAGTATAACACATTGCCTCTCCATGTAGCTTTGCCTTCTTTCTAGTATCATGTCCACAAAGTAGTTGAGGTTCTAATATAATGGGTTAGTGCTCCAATTTGTGAGCAAGGCAGATGGTGCAGCACTTTTTATGATCTGTTCTCAGAATTCATGAATCACCATTTCAGTCACACCTATAGGTCAAAAAAGTCACAAGCCTACTCAAGTTGAGGGAGAAGAGACTTAGAACACAAATCTTTTCTTTTCTTTTAATTTGGTTTCATCGGGTCTTGGTTGCAGCATGTGGGATCTAGTTCCTCAACAAGACTCCTTTGCTTTGGGAGCATGGTGTCTTAGCCACTGGACCACCAGGGAAGTCCTAGAACACAAATCTTAATGGGTCTAAGAATCGGTTTTCATTTTTAAATTTAGTTCTGTGATATATTCCAAATCAGGTTTTGCATATTGGCTAAGATATTGGTTGAGGTTCATTTTACGTTTTTAGATTATTGGTGTTCGGTCTGTAAGTTGTGTCTGGTTCTTTGTGATACAATGGACTGCAGCACACCAGGCTTCTCTGTCCTTCACCATCTCCCAGAGTTTACTCAAACTCATGTCCATTGAGTCAGTGATGCCAGCCAGCCATCTCATCCTCTGTTGTTCCCTTCTCCTGCCTTCAATCTTTCCCAGCATCAGGGTCTTTCTCAAGGAGTCAGCTCTTTGTATTCTGTGGCCAAAGTATTGGAGCTTCAGCTTTAGCATCAGTCCTTCCAATGAATATTCAGGGTTGATTTCCTTTAGGATTGACAGGTTTGATTTCCTTGCTGTCCAAAGCACTCTCAAGAGTCTTCTCTGGCAGCACAGTTTGAAAGCATAAATTCTTTAGTGCTTAGCCTTGTTTATGGTCCAGCTCTCACATCTATTCATGTCTTCTGGAAAAACCATGTGCTTAGTTGCTCAGTTGTGTCCAACTTTTTGTGACCACACGGACTGTAGCCCCCCAGGCTCCTCTGTCCATGGGGATTCTCCATGCAGGAATACTAGTTTGACTATATGGACCTTTGTTGGCAATGTGATGTCTCTGCTTTTTAATACACTGTTTAGGTTTGTCATAGCTTTTCTTCTAAAGAGCAAGTGGCTTTTAATTTCAGGGCTTTTTTTGGGGGGCATCCAAATTTTCCAACTCCATTTGTTGAGTAGATTATCATTTCCCACAATACTAAATACTAATACACAATACTAAATATATATACATAATTTAAATATACTTCCTGAATATATATTATACATACACAAGTGCACACATACAGTTTTTTGTATGAATTAGAAAAGAAAAAATGGGAATATTAAGATGTTTTCTACCTCATATATCAGAGGAGATAAAGGAAATATAATGTAAGGGTCAGGATGTGATGTAATCTCAGAATGTCACATATTTTTTTCATATGGGCCTATATACTCCTTGGTCTAAAAGACTGAGTACATGTGCAAAGCTCTGCCTGCAGTTAGGAAAGTGTGAGATAGACTTAACCATCTACTTGTTCCAGATTTAAAGTGAAACTTCACCTACCAGAATGCTGTCAGAGTAAACTTGTAACTGGTTGAAGTTGGAAAGCATTTCCCAGTGTGTGTACAGATTCAATAGCAAAGACTTAAAACTTCACTGTCTCAAAGAGTTTAAGTATATCCTCTTACCAGTTATTGGCTAACAACTAAGCTATGCTGAGCCATGTGTAACTCCTAAGAAACCGAGCTTGGAAAGAAAAACACCACAGAAAAGGTACCACCTCAAAAATACCACCACAGAAGAGGCAGATATTATTGTATTAACCCTGACAAGTAAATGGACAAATAAAACCAAAAAACTGAAATAGCAACAACAGAGAAATCAGAATCCAAAATTGCCTTAATTTAGCTCTAGTATGTCCAGTTTTCAGTGTGATTATGCTACACGAAAAGAAATTGGAAGCTAAACCATACAATGAAAAAGGCAGGAATAATAATGATAAAAGTAAAACAACATCAATCAGCTCAGTTCAGTCACTCAGTTGAGTCTGACTCTTTGCAACCTCATGGACTGCAGCATGCCAGGCCTCCCTGTCCATCGCCAACTCTCAGTGTTTACTCAAACTCATGTCCATTGAGTCGGTGATACCATCCAGCCATCTCATCCTCTGTCTTCCCACCTTCAATCTTTCCCAGCATCAGGGTCTTTTCAAATGAGTCAGTTCTTCCCATTAGGTGGCCAAATTATTGGAGTTTCAGATTCAGCATCAGTGCTTCCAATGAATATTCAGGACTGATCTCCTTTAGGATGGACTCTGGTTGGATCTCCTTGCAGTCCAAGGGACCCTCAAGAGTCTTCTCCAACACTATAGTTCAAAAGAATCAGTTCTTCAGCACTTAGCTTTCTTTATAGTCCATCTCTCACATCTATACATGACTACTGGAAAAACCATAGCTTTGACTAGACAGACCGTTGTTGGCAAAAGAATGTCTCTGCTTTTTAATATGCCATCTAGGTTGGTCATAAATTTTCTTCCAAGGAGCAGGCTGCAGTCTCCATTTGTGGTGATTTTGGAGCCCCCCAAAATAAACTCAGTCACTATTTCCACTGTTTCACTACCTATTTGACATGAAATGATGGGGCCAGATTCCATGATCTTAGTTTTTTGAATGTTGAGATTTAAGCCAAATTTTTCACTCTCCTCTTTCACTTTCATCAAGAGGCTCTTTAGTTCTTCTTCACTTTCTGCCATAAGGGTGGTGTCATCTGCATATCTGAGGTTACTGATATTTCTCTTGGCAATCTTGATTCCAGCTTGTGCTTCTTCCAGCCCAGCGTTTCTCATGATGTACTCTGCATATAAGTCAAATAAGCAGGGTGACAATATACAGCCTTGACGTACTCCTTTCCCTATTTGGAACCAGTCTGTTGTTCGATGTCCAGTTCTAACTTTTGCTTCCTGTCCTGTGTACAGATTTCTCAAGAGGCAGGTCAGGTGGTCTGGTATTCCCATCTCTTTTAGAATTTTCCACAGTTTGTTGTGATCCACACAGTCAAAGGCTTTGGCATAGTCAGTAAAGCAGAAACAGATTTTTTCTGAGATGTTGTCAATTTGATCTCTGGTTCCTCTGCCTTTTCGAAAACCAGCTTGAACATCTGGATGTTCACAGTTCACATACTGTTAAAGCCTGGCTTGGAGAATTTTGAGCATTACTTTGCTAGCATGTGAGATGAGTGCAATTGTACAGTAGTTTGAGCATTCTTTGGCATTGCCTTTCTTTGGGACTGGAATGAAAATGGACCTTTTCTAGTCCTGTGGCCACTGCTGAGTTTTCCAAATTGGCATATTGAGTGCAGTGCTTTCATAGCATCACCTTTTAGGATTTGAAATAACTCCGCTGGAATTCCATCACCTCCACTATCTTTGCTGTAGTTGGGGTACCTTTATCAAATCTTAGAAATTAACACTGGTAAAACAGTTTCAATTAGATTGCAGTTTAGCAGTTTTTTTGGTGCCATATCCTATTCATTTAAAGGATATAATTCTGAACACTCATTACATTTAAGCATAATGACTCCCTAGTTCCTTCTACTCTGGTACATAGTTTCAATCTTTTGTTGACAATTTCAAACTGTACTGGTTAGGTGGTTTCAGAATGCACCCCAAATTTGGGTTTGTTAGATGTTTGCTAGTAATTAGATTTGAGTTATGAGTTTTGCCAAAGGATATCATAGAGATGAATTATCTTTCTCATTATATCAGGAGATTCATGATATGCCTCATTACTGGTGATACTAACCTTGATCTTTTGGTTAAGGTCATATTTTTCAGACTTTCTTTTTTTTTACCATAAAATCATTAATTTTCACCTTTTGGGGACTCTTAAATATTACTAAGTGAATATTTTTAATAGCTGCAGATATTTTCTATTTTTCATAAATTAGTTTTGCTAAGTTGTATTTATCAAAGGATATGTCCATTTTTATGTTGTCAAATTTATTGGAACAAATTTGTTTTAAATAATCCCTTATTTCCCTTTTAGTGTCTGTAGGATCTGTAATAATTTCTGTAACAATTTCTTTCCTCATGTTAATAGTTTTTCTTCTCTTTTTCCTTTTATTAGTTTTGTGAGTGGTTTATCGATTTTTTTAAAAACAACTTTTGGCTTTGTAACTTTCCCCATTATGTGTTTCTATTTCATTCATTTTTTTGTTACCTTATTAAATATTTTTATTTTGATTTCTGGTCTCTTAAATGTTTTTCTATTTATTCTGATTTAGTTTGATCTGGTTCTTCTGGTGTCTTAAGATGAAAATGTAGATAATTTCATAAATTTCTCTCAATGCACTGCACTAGTTCCATCCCACAAATTTTTGTATAATGTGTTTTTATAATATTATCATTTGGTTTGAAAAATTTATCTTGAGATTTTTTTTTTTTCTTTGACTCATGGGTTATTTAGAATGATTTTTACAAGTATCTAAACTTTTAGAGATTTTATATGTATCTAATATTTCTGATTTCCACTTTAATTTCTTTGCATCAGGGAATATTTTAAGGTATATATTTTGTAAGGTAACAACTGTTTTACTGTACAGTCATAGGGGATTTGATTTAGGTAATACCTGAATGGTTTAGTGGTTTCCCCTACTTTCTTCAATTTCAGTCTGAATTTGGCAATAAGGAGTTCATGATCTGAGCCACAGTCAGATCCTAGTCTTGTTTTTGCTGACTGTATAGAGCTTCTTCATCTTTGGCTGCAAAAAATATAATCAATCTGATTTTGGTGCTGACCATCTGGTGATGTCCATGTGTAGAGTCTTCTCTTGTGTTGTTGGAAGAGGGAGTTTGCTATGACCAGTGTGTTCTCTTGGCAAAACTCGATTAGCCTTTGCCCTGCTTCATTCTGTACTCCAAGGCCAAATTTGCCTGTTACTCCAGGCAGCTCTTAACTTCCTACTTTTGCATTCCAGTCTCCTATAATGAAAAGGACATCATTTTTGGGTGTTAGTTCTTTTGTGTGTGTGTGTGTGTTAGTTCTAAAAGGTCTTGTAGGTCTTCATAGAACTGTTCAGCTTCAGCTTCTTCAGTGTTACTGGTTGGGGCATAGGCTTGGATTACCGTGATATTGAAGCAACGAGTAGAACTGGACATGTAACAACAGACTGGTTCCAAATAGGAAAAGGAGTACATCAAGGCTGTATATTGTCACCCTGCTTATTTAACTTCTATGCAGAGGACATCATGAGAAACACTGGACTGGAAGAAACACAAGCTGGAATCAAGATTGCCAGGAGAAATATCAATAACCTCAGACATGCAGATGACACCACCCTTATGGCAGAAAAGGAAGAAGAACTAAAAAGCCTCTTGATGAAAGTGAAAGAGGAGAGTGAAAAAGTGGGCTTAAAGCTCAACATTCAGAAAACGAAGATCATGGCATCTGGTCCCATCAATTCATGGGAAATAGATGGGGAGACAGTGGAAACAGTGTCAGACTTTATTTTTCTGGGCTCCAAAATCACTGCAGATGGTGACTGCAGCCATGAAATTAAAAGATGCTTACTCCTTGAAAGGAAAGTTATGACCAACCTAGATAGCATATTCAAAAGCAGAGACATTTCGTTGGCGACTAAGGTCCATCTAGTCAAGGCTATGGTTTTTCCAGTGGTCATGTGTGGATGTGAGAGTTGGACTAGAAAGAAATTGAGCACCGAAGAACTGATGCTTTGAACTGTGGTGTTGGAGAAGACTTTTGAGAGTTCCTTGGACTGCAAGTAGATCCAACCAGCCCATCCTAAAACAGATCAGTCCTGGGTGTTCATTGGTAGGACTGACGCTGAAGCTGAAACTCCAATACCTTGGGCACCTCATGTGAAGTTTTGACTCATTGGAAAAAACCCTGATGCTGGCAGGGATTGGGGGCAGGAGGAGAAGGGGGCCACAGAGGATGAGATGGCTGGATGGCAGCATGGACTCCATGAACATGAATGTGGGTAATCTCCGGGAGCTGGTGATTGACAGGGAGGCCCGGTGTGCTATGAATCATTGGGTTGCAGAGTCAGACACGACTGAGCGACTGAACTGAACTGAACTGTTTGACATTTTTTGAGACTCATTTTGTGGGTCACCATGTCGTTTATCTTCACAAGTGGTGTATGTGTGCTGAAAAAATAGTTTGTGGCAGTTTTTTTTTCCCCCTTTATTTTTAGTTGAAGGATAATTGCTTTACCATATTGGTTTCATTTCTGCTATCCATCAATATGAATTAGCCATAGGTATACATATGTCCCTTCCTTCTTCAACCTCCCTGCCATCTCTCACCCTTTCCCACCCCTCTAGGGTGTTACAGAGGCTTGGTTTGAGTTCTCTGAGTCATAGGGCAAATTTCCATTGGCCATCTATTTTGCATATGGTAGTGTATAAACTTCCATGCTACTTTCTCCGTTTGTGTTGCCCTCTCCTTCCTCATCCCCCGCCCATGTCCTTAAGTCTGTTCTCTATGTCTGCAAATAGGTTCATCACTACCATCTTTCTAGGTTTCATATATATGCATTAGTATATGATATTTTTTTTTCTCTTTCTGACTTATTTCACTCTGTATTATAGGCTCTGGGTTTATCCACCTCTTTAAAACTGACTCAAAGAGCTATCCTCTACAGATAGCTTTTTTTTTGAACTGTAAACACCATTTGTGCCTTATTAATCACAGTTTTTCAGATCTAAAACATTACTTGTTACATACTAACTTGTCATTTATTTGCAATCTCAGTTCAGTTCAGTTCAGTCACTCAGTTGTGTCCGACTCTTTGTGACCCCATGAATTGCAGCACACCAGGCCTCCCTGTCCATCACCAACTCCTGGAGTTTACCCAAACTCATGTGAATAGGGTCTGTGATGCCATCCAGCCATCTCATCCTCTGTTGTTCCCTTCTCCTCCTGCCCTCAATCCCTCCCACCATCAGAGTCTTTTCTAATGAATCAGTTCTTCCCATCAGGTGGCCAAAGTATTGGAGTTTCAACCTCAGCATCAGTCCTTCCAATGAACACTCAGGACTGGTCTCCTTCAGAATGGACTGGTTGGATCTCCTTGCAGTCCAAAGGACTCTCAAGAGTCTTCTCCAACACCACAGTTCAAAAGCATCAATTCTTTGGCACTCAGCTTTCTTCACAGTCCAACTCTCACATCCATACATGACCACTGGGAAAACCATAGATTTGACTAGATGGACCTTTGTTGACAAAGTAATATTTCTGCTTTTTAATATGCTATCTAGGTTGGTCATAACAATCTCAGACCACTTATATTCAGCTGCACCTGTGAGGTTGTCTAGCACATGCTAGATGTGTGAGTTTTCATTGATCAACATACACAAACAAGCACGTGTACATTTATAACCAGTTCCCCTTGTTGCCATTAGTTGATAGGCAAATAACACCTTGGAGTAAAGTAATGACAGTTGATGTGACAGAAAGCACTTTGGATGACAGGGAAAATTTAAAGGTATTTTCCTCTGGTGGATTGAAGATTAGTCAATTGGACTACTTAATTTCTCAAAGATATTAAAAAACAAAGAAAATCCTTGATCTAGTGTAGAGTAGGAGAAATTCAAAGATGTTTTAAAGAGTGTTTCAGCTATTTATTTGCTTTACTTGTGTTATTCTTTTAACAGATTCACAACACATTTGAATCACAGATTTGACTGAGTTACCCTAAAATCTGCTCCTGCTGAACAACCATTTTTGGGAAAATGTTGGATCCCACCAAAAAAAGATGCACCACATCCAAGGGCAATGGGGAAGACCCAGCAGAATGGTAGGAGGGGTGAAATCATGTTTAGAATCAAACCCCATACCCTCCAGAGATGCTCTGAGGGCTCAAACAAAACCTTGTGTGTACCAGGAGGCCCCATAGAGACTGAGCCAGACTTGCCTGTGAGTGTCTCCTGCAGAGGTATGGGTCATCAATGGCCTGCCACAGGTGGAGGGGCTCTGGGTACTGCAGCCCTGGGTATGGCATAAGCCCTCTTGGAGAGGTCACCAGTAACTTCACCATGGAGACACCAGAACTTACACAGGGCTGGGGAAACAGACTCATGGAGGGCACAAACAAAACCTTGTGCCCAACAGGACCCAGGAGAAAGGAGCTGTGACCCCACAAGGGACTGACCCAGACTTGCCCACGAGTGTCCAGAAGTTTCTGGTGGAGGTGTGGGTCAGTGGTGGCCAGCTGCAGGGTCTGGGACACTGACCTAAATCAGATCCTTTATAATTATATAGTGGAAGTAACAAACATTCAAGGGATTAGATCTGATAGACAGAGTGCTTGAAGAACTATGAATGGAGGTTTATGACATTGTACAGAAGGCAATGATCAAGACAATCCCCGAGAAAAAGAAATGCAAAGAGGCAAAATGGTTGTCTGATGTGGCCTTACAAATAGCTGAGAAAGAAAGAGAAGCTAAAAGTAAAGGAGAAAAAGAAAGATATGCCCATTTGAATGCAGAGTTCTAAAGAATAGCAGGGAGAGATAAGAAGCATTCCTTAGTGACCAGTGCAAAGAAATAGAGGACAACAATAGAATGGGAGAGACTAGAGATCTCTTAAAGAAAATAAGAGATACTAAGGGAAATTTTCATGCAAAGATGGGCACAATAAAGGACAGAAATGGTATGGACCTAACAGAAGCAGAAGGTATTAAGAAGATGTGGCAAGAATACATAGAAAAACTATACAAAAAGATCTTCATGATCCAAATAACCATGATTGTGTGATCACTCAAGTAGAGCCTACATCCTGGAATGTGAAGCCAAGTGGGCCTTAGGAAGCATCACTATGAACAAAGCTAATGGAGATGAAGGAATTCCATTGTGCTATTTCCAACCCAAAAAGATGATGCTGTGAAAGTGCTGCACTCATTATGCCAGCAAATCTGGAAAACTCAGCAGTGGCCACAGGACTGAAAAAGGTCAGTTTTCACTCCAATCTCAAAGAAAGGCAATGCCAAAGAATGGTCAAACTACCACACACTTGCACTCATCTCACATGATAGCAAAGATAATGCTCAAAATTCTTCAAGCTAGGATTCAGCAGTATGTGAACCGTGAACTTCCAGATGTTCAAGCTCGATTTATAAAAGGCAGAGGAACCAGAGATCAAATTGGCAACATCCACTGGATCATCAAAAGAACACGAGAGTTCCAGAAAAACATCTATTTCTGCTTTATTGACGATGCCAAAGCCTTTGACTGTGTGAATCACAACAAACCATGGAAAATTCTTAGAGACTGGACTAGCAGACAGCCTTACCTGCCTCCTGAGAAATCTGTATGCAGGTCAGGAAGCAACAGTTAGAACTGTACATGGAACAACAGACTGGTTCCAAATAGGGAAAGGAGTACATCAAGGCTGCATATTGTCAACCTGCTTATTTAACTTATATGCAGCGAACATCATGTGAAATGTTGGGCTGGATGAAGCACAAGCTGGAATCAAGATTTCCATAAGAAATATCAATAACCTCAGATATGCAGATGACACCACTCTCATGGCAGAAAGTGAAGAAGAACTAAAGAGCCTCTTGATGAAAGTGAAAGAGGAGAGCGAAAAAGTTGGCTTAAAATCAACATTCAGAAAACAAAGATCATGGCATCTGTTCCGTCACTTCATTACAAATAGATGGGGAAACAGAGTAAACAGTGAGAGATGTTATTTGGCGGGGTGGGGGATGGGCTCAAAAATTACTGCAGTTGGCGACTGCAGCCATGAAATTAAAAGATGCTTGCTCCTTGGAAAAAAAGTTATGACCAACCCAGACAGCATATTAAAAAACAGAGACATCGCTTTGTCAACAAAGGTCTATCTAGTCAAAGCTATCATTTTTCAGTAGTCATGTATGGATGTGAGAGTTGGACTACAAAGAATGTTGCGCACTAAAGAACTGATGCTTTTGAACTATGGTGTTGGAGAAGAGTCTTGGGGTTCCCTTGGACAGCAAGGAGATTCAACCAGTCCATTCTAAAGGAGATCAGTCCTGAATAGTCATTGGAAGGAATGATGATGAAGCTGAAACTCCAATATTTTGGCCACATGATGCGAAGAACTGACTCATTTGAAAAGACCCTGCTGTTGGGAAAGATTTGAGGCAGGAGGAGAAGGCGATGACAGAGGATGCGATCATTTTGTGGTATCATCAGCTTGATGGACAGGAGTTTAAGCAAGCGCTGGGAGTTGATTATGGACAGGGAAACCTGGCATGCTGCAGTCCATGAGGTCTCAAAGATTTAGACACGACTGAGTGACTTAACTGACCTGAACTGACCCCAAACTTATGTGGATATTATTCTTATATAGAAATTTAAAATGTGAATTTTGGAAAATTTTATATCAAGGAGAATCTGTTGATTTTTAATCATTCAGTTAATTAACTAGTGAATTGTTTACACTCTTACCAATGCTGGATCAATCACTCTGTAGTAATAATCTCTCATTATAATGTACAAATTGTTATATATGCAACCAGGCAAACAAAAAATGCTATTTGTGAAATCTATGTAGGAGATGTATAGATGTACAATGTATAATCCTCCAGCTTCTCTGAACATTCAAAAAGTTTCATAAATATATTAATTAAACATAGAATCACTGGGTCTCATTTGTTAAAAATTTCAAAAGTATCATACAATAGAATAAACTCATCACAAAACTCCACTATTCTGCATTGTAATACCTGTAGAAATCTTACATAAATTGTAGGAGTATTTAATTCTGAAGTTTAATTTTTGTCATTCTGTCCAATGAGTGTAAGTTGCTAAAAATATGTTGCCTCTTTCAAAATGGAATATCCTTTCTTACATTAAACCAACACAGATATGCAATTATTGAGTGGTTTTAAAAGAGGCATATATTTTACATCACCAATTATTATGGCTAATTTTCAAGCAGTGTGTATTTTTCACGAATTAGTGATATAAGACGGGTCTCTCTCTCCCTTTCTTTTAGTTGCATGCTGGATGACTTTTCAGTAGGGTCCTATATTTATGTTTCTTTTTATTTTAATTTTTTTGTTACCATATAATATTTTAAGTTTAATCAAAAGTCAACTTAGAAAGGCCATTCTGCCTAAGGGATATTTTTCCATTAAGAAATATGACATATTGGTGGCCTTGAGGGATTATTGGTTTTTGAAGAAATATTAACAGCTGGAAATTTGCATTTTAATACAGTTCTCCTCGACTACTCAAGCAATTTTATTTTTAAGACCTGTGACAGTTTCAAAGCTTTAGTTCTAAAGCAATCTAGTCAAGAAGAGCTAGCATAATTTTATTACAAATAACTAAGTTTCTAATAGGTTTTTTTTTTTTTTCCACCTGAAATTTTTAGTTTGAAATGTCTGAGAAATCAACACCCAAATTTTACATCAACACTAAAAGACAGACTTGATAATTGAAACAAGTGAGGAAGAATTCTTTTTAAACCTCTAGTTTCAAAAATTAAGGAATACGAAAAGAGCACATCTAATTAGGTTTTTCTGATTAGTAGTTAACAATGAATTTAATGCAAAGCAACCATCCACAACAATTGTTTCAGTCTAACTAGGTGATGTCTCTGGGGAAAATGATTCCTAGGATAGCAGAGGATGCTGTGAAATGAGAACAGAATCCATCCCCCTTGATTTGGTATTAAATATATATTCAATTGCTATTGAAATTAACTGAGGATTTTCAGTCAGGATCAAGTGATTTATCATCATTAAAAATGGAGACAGTGAATAGGATTGAATGGTAGCCTCATCAATTATAAGTGAATTTTTGTTCTAAAAATGAGTATATGTGACTAAATACCTTAGGATGGTGTAACAGGAACACTGATTACTCTTTTCATTTTTAGCATAAATTGAAAAGTTGATTTGTTACTCAAATCTAGATATCTAAAATGATAGGATCAGAGCTCGGACAATTGCTTATTTGCTGATGACTAAAATCACCAAGGGCTTCCCAGGTGGCTCAGTGGTAAAGAACCCGCCTGCCAATGCAGGAGATGGGGGTTGATCCTGGGTTGGAAAGATCCTCTGGAGAAGGAAATGACAACCCACTCCAGTATTCTTGTCTGGAGAATCCCATAGACAGAGGGGCCTGGCAGGCTATTGTACATGGGGTCGCAGTCAGACACGACTGAACACGCACCCACTCTACAATCTCTAAAATCTTATTGGATAGTAAATAGAACATTTGCAAAGCATGCTTGGGGGTCTTTGGACTAAAAGCCATAAGAGCAAAATGTGCCATCATGAACCTATTCTTCTGTGTTTTTATTCTTCTTGCTTGTTTTTCAATGACCTCAACCAACTTGTTTTATTATCAAAAAAAATGAACTTGCTGTCAATGCAAAGATTAAAGGGAAATCTCATATATGTTCTTGTTTTTTCTCTGAATTTTTAGGTTAAAAATTAAATGAAATGAAGTTGGCATCAAAGTCATAGTTCTTTTGCAAATTGATATTCAAGTATTAGACTTGATTGAAGAAGAGATGTCATTTTAAGTGTCAATTCCTATCTATAAAAGGAGCCAATAGAATTTTCCACAGCAAGATGCAGCACTAATTCATCATTTATTTAACAGCAGTGTTTGAGTTAGCAGATTAATGGGAAGGAATGGATGAGAACTTGAGACATAGGACAACCCATAAAGAAAAAATAAAAGAAAAAAATATTCTGAAGCTCATAATATAGTCCTTAAATTGTATTCTGTGAGCCAAGAACTCAGAATTGTTAGCCAGACAGTTTCACACTGGTTCTAAGTACAACTTAGTAAGAGTAACATCTGTTTAAGTTTCATTTTGTTTTTGCTATAGTTCAGTTGCTCAGTTGTGTCTGACTCTTTGTGACCCCTTGGACTGCAGCACACCAGTCTTCCCTGTCCTTCACCATTTCCCATCTCCGTGAGTTTGATCAAACTCATGTCCATTGAGTCAGTGATGCCATCCAAACATCTTTTCCTTTGTCATCCCCTTCTCCTCCTGCCTTTAATCTTTCGCAGCATCAAGATCTTTTCCAATGAGTCAGTTCTTCAAATCAGGTGGTCAAAGTATTGAAGCTTCAGGTTCAGCATCAGTTCTTTCAGTGAATATTGAGGGTTTTATTTTATATCTTACTATAAGATCAATGTCTCTCCTTTTGAATATGCTATCTAGGTTGGTCATAACTTTTCTTCCAGGGAGTAAGCGTCTTTTACTTTCATGGCTGCAGTCACCATCTGCAGTGATTTTGGAGCCTGCAAAAATAACGTCTGACACTGTTTCTACTGTTTCCCCATCTATTTCCCATGAAGTGATGGGACTGGATGCCATGATCTTCATTTTCTGAATGTTGAGCTTTAAGCCAACTTTTTCACTCTCCTCTTTCACTTTCATCAAGAGGCTCTTTAGTTCCTCTTCACTTTCTGCCATATGGATGGTATCATCTGCATATCTGAGGTTATTGATATTTCTCCTGGCAATCTTGATTCCAGCTTGTGTTTCTTCCAGTCCAGTCTTTCTCATGATGTACTCTGCATATAAGTTAAATAAGCAGGGTGACAATATACAGCCTTGACGCACACCTTTTCCTATTTGGAAGGCTGAGCGCTGAAGAATTGATGCTTTTAAACTGTGGTGTTGGAAAAGACTCTTGAGAGTCCCTTGGACTGCAAGGAGATCCAACCAGTCCATTCTGAAGGAGATCAGCCCTGGGACTTCTTTGGAAGGAATGATGCTGAAGCTGAAACTCCAGTACTTTGGCCACCTCATGCGAAGAGTTGACTCATTGGAAAAGACTCTGATGCTGGGAGGGATTGGGGGCAGGAGGAGAAGGGGACGACAGAGGATGAGATGGGTGGATGGCATCACGGACTCGATGGACGTGAGTCTGAGTGAACTCCGGGAGTTGGTGATGGACAGGGAGGCCTGTCATGCTGCGATTCATGGGGTCGCAAAGAGTCGGACTGAGCAACTGAACTGAACTGATAAGATTAATGTGCATTTGCAGCTTGAACTTATATGTAAATGATATAAAACCATTTCACACATTTTAATTTCATTTAGTATCTAATAATCTTGTAGAGTAAGATTTAAACTCACTCTCTTGATAAGGACTCTGACTTTTAGAAAGAGTTAAGTAGTTCCTTGTCATCTAACGCTATAGGCATGGGTAGGGAATGGCTGTCACTGAGATAGTGATGAGCTTAGACAATGTCCTTATTCTTCTGGAGCTTGTATTTGTGTGTGCCTCTATGATGTATGGAGAAAGAAAACTAGAAATGGATAAAAATGATAATATCATATGTTGATAAATACAATAAGGGGTTGGGGGAGGCGGTTTATGCCTAAGTAATTTGTGAGGGAAGTTCCCCTCTGAAGAAGTGATGTTTGAACTGGGAGGAATCAGCCAAGATATGGGTGGCAATATTCCAGATGAAAATATATGTTAGGAGACACTGCAGGATTACTTTTGTAACAAGTAAATCAGGATGTACAGAAAAAGTCCTGTTTGAGGTCTCCATAGCACACGTCTGCTTTTGAAAGCTTGTTGTGGGTGCTGCCTTTTAAAGTTGTTTCAGTTCAGTTCAGTCACTGAGTCGTATCCGACTCTTTTTGACCTCATGGACTGTAGCATGCCAGTCTTCCCTGTTCATCACCAAATCTTGGAGTTTACTCAAACTCAGGTCCATTGAGTTGGTCATGCCATACAATCATCTCACCCTCTGTCGTCCCCTTCTCCTCCTGCCTTCAATCTTTCCCAGCATCAGGGTCTTTTCAAATGAGTCAGCTCTTCACATCAGGAGGCTAAAGTATTGGAGTTTCAGCTTCAGCATCAGTCCTTCCAATGAATATTCAAGTCCTAAAGGATGGACTGGTTGGATCTCCCTGCAGTCCAAGGGACTCTCAAGAGTCTTCTCCAACACCACAGTTCAAAAGCATCAATTATTTGGCACTCAGCTCTCTTTATAGTCCAACTGTCACATTCCACATGACCACTGGAGAAACCATAGCCTAAACTAGATGGACCCTTGTTGGCAAAGTAATGTCTCTGCTTTTGAATATGCAGTCTAGGTTGGTTATAACTTTTTTCCAAGGAGTAAGAGTCTTTTTAATGGCTGAATAATACTCCATTGTGTATATGTACCACAGTTTTCTTATCCATTCATCTCCTGATGGACATCTAGGTTGCTTCCATGTCCTGGCTATTATAAACAGTGCTGCAATGAACATTAGGGTAGACGTGTCTCTTTCAATTCTGGTTTCCTTGGTGTGTATGTCCAGCAGTGGGATTGCTGGGTCATAAAGCAGTTCTATTTGCAGTTTTTTAAGGAATGTCCACACAGTTCTCCATAGTGGCTGTACTAATTTGCATTCCTACCAACAGTGTAAGAGGGTTCCCTTTTTTCCATACCCTCTCCAGCATTTATTGCTTGTAGACTTTTGGATTGCAGCCATTCTGACTGGTGTGAAATGGTACCTCATTGTGGTTTTGATTTGCATTTCTCTGATAATGAGTGATGTTGAGCATCTTTTCATGTGTTTGTTAGCTATCTGTGTGTCTTCTTTGGAGAAATGTCTATTTAGTTCTTTGGCCCATTTTTTAATTGGGTCATTTATTTTTCTGGAATTGAGCTGCAGGAGTTGCTTGTATATTTTTGAGATTAGTTGTTTGTCAGTTGCTTCATTTGCTATTATTGTCTCCCATTCAGAAGGCTGTCTTTTCACCTTGCTTATAGTTTCCTTTGTTGTGCAGAAGCTTTTAAGTTTAATTAGGTCCCATTTGTTTATTTTTGCTTTTATTTCCAATATTCTGGGAGGTGGGTCATAGAGGATACTGCTGTGATTTATGTTGGAGAGTGTTTTGCCTATGTTCTCCTCTAGGAGTTTTATGCTTTCTGGTCTTACATTTAGATCTTTAATCCATGTTGAGTTTATTTTTGTGTATGGTGTTAGAAAGTGTCCTAGTTTCATTCTTTTACAAGTGGTTGACCAGTTTTGCCAGAACCACTTGTTAAAGAGATTGTCTTTAATCCATTGTATATTCTTGCCTCCTTTGTCAAAGCTAAAGTGTCCATAGGTGTGTGGATTTATCTCTGGGCTTTCTATTTTGTTCCATTGATCTATATTTCTCTCTTTGTGCCAGTACCATACTGTCCTGATGACTGTGGCTTTGTAGTAGCCAGGACATGGAAGCAACCTAGATGTGTATCAGCAGATGAATGGATAAGAAATCTGTGGTACATCATATACACAACGGAGTATTACTCAGCCATTAAAAAGAATACATTTGAATCAGTTCTAATGAGGTGGGTGAAACTGGAGCCGATTATACAGAGTGAAGTAAGCCAGAAAGAAAAACACCAATACAGTATACTAACGCATATATATGGAATTTAGAAAGATGATAATGATAACCCTGTATGCGAGATAGCAAAAGAGACACAGATGTATAGAACAGTCTTTTGAATTCTGTGGGAGTGGGAGAGGGTGGGATGATTTGGGAGAATGACATTGAAACATGTATAATATCATATAAGAAACGAATCGCCAGTCCAGGTTCGATGTATGATAGTGGATGCTTGGGGCTGGTGCACTGGGACGACCCAGAGGGATGGTACAAGGAGGGGCGGGGGGGGGGGGGGGGAGGGGGTTCAGGATGGGTAACACGTGTATACCTGTGGTGGATTCATGATGATGTATGGCAAAACCAATACAATATTGTAAAGTAATTAACCTCCAATTAAAATAAATAAATAAATTTATATTTAAAAAAAGAGTCGCTTAATTTCATGGCTGCAGTCACCATCTGCAGTGATTTTGGAGCCCCCTGAAATAAAGACTTTCATTGTTTCCACTGTTTCCCCATTTATTTGAGATGAAGTGATGGGACCGAATGCTATGATCTTAGTTTTCTGAATGTTGAGTTTTAAGCCAACTTTTTCATTCTCTCCTTTCACTTTCATCAAGAGACTCTTTAGTTCTTCTTTGCCTTCTGCCATAAAGGTGGTGTCATCTGCATATCTGAGGTTATTGATATTTCTTGCGGAAATCTTGATTTCAGTTTGTGCTTCATCCAGCCCAGCATTTCTTATGATGTATTCTGCATGTAAGTTAAATAAGGAGGGTGACAATATATAGCCTTAATGTACTCCTTTACCAACTTGGAACCAGTCCATGTTCTAACTGTTGCTTCCTGACCAGCATGCAGATTTCTCAAGAGGCAGGTCAGGTGGTCTGGTATTCCCATCTCTTTCAGAATTTTCCACAGTTTATTGTGATCCACACAGTCAAAGGCTTTAGCATAGTCAATAAAGCAGAAATAGATGTTTTTCTGGAACTCTCTTACTTTTTTGATGATCCAATGGATGTTAGAAATTTGATTTCTGGTTCCTCTGTCATTTCTAAATCCAGCTTGAACATCTGGAAGTTCATGGTTCACATATTGTTGAAGCCTGGCTTGGAGAATTTGAGCATTAGTTTGTAGTGTGTGAGATGAATGCAACTGTGTGGTAGCTGGAGCATTCTTTGGCATTGCCTTTCTTTGGGATTGAAATGAAAACTGACCTTTTCCAATCCCGTGGCCACTGCTGAGTTTTCCAAATTTGCTGGTATATTGAGTGCAGCCCTTTCACAGAATCATCTTTTAGGATTTGAAATAGCTCAACTGGAATTCCATCAACTCCACTAGCTTTGTTCATATGATGCTTCAACCCACTCGACTTCACATTCCAGGATGTCTGGCTCTAGGTGAGTGATCACACCATCATGATTATCTGGGTCATGAAGATCTTTTTTGTATATTTCTTCTGTGTATTCTTGCCACCTCCTCTTAATATCTTCTGCTTCTGTTAGGTCCATACCATTTCTGTCCTTTACTGAGCCCATCTTTGCTTGAAATGTTCCCTTGGTATCTCTAATTTTCTTGAAGAGATCTCTAGTCTCCCATTGTATTGTTTTCCTCTGTTTCTTTCCACTGATCATTGAGGAAGGCTTTCTTGTCTCTCTTTGCTATTTTTTGGAACTCTGCATTCAGATGCTTATATCTTTCCTTTTCTTCTTTGCTTTTTGCTTCTCTTCTTTTCACAGCTATTTGTAAGGCCTCCTCAGATAGCCATTTTAATTTTTGCATTTCTTTTTCTTGGAGATGGTCTTGATTCCTGTCTCCTGTACAATGTCATGAATCTCCATACATAGTTCATCAGGCACTCTGTCTATCAGATCTATAGTCCCTTAAATCTATTTCTCACTTCCACTGTATAATCGCAAGGGATTTAACTTAGGTCATATCTGAATGGTCTGATGGTTTTCCCTACTTTCTTCAATTTCAGTCTGAATTTGGCAATAAGGAGTTCATGATCTGAGCCACAGTCAGCTCCCGGTCTTGTTTTTGCTAACTGTGTAGACCTTCTCCATCTTTGGCTTCAAAGAATATAATCAATCTGATTTCGGTTTTGACCATTTGTTGATGTCCATGTGTAGAGTCTTCTCTTGTGTTGTTGGAAAAGGGTGTTTGCTATGACAGTGTGTTCTCTTGGCAAAACTCTATTAGCCTTTGCCCTGCTTCATTCTGTACTCCAAGGCCAAATTTGCCTCTTACTCCAGATGTTTCTTGATTTTCTACTTTTGCATTCCAATTCCCTATAATGAAAAGGACATCTTTTTTGGGTGTTAATTCTAGAAGGTCTTGTAGGTCTTCACAGAACCATTCAACTTCAACTTCTTCAGCATTACTGGTTAAGGCATAGACTTGGGTTGCCAGTTTGCTTGGAAAAAACAAATCATTCTGTCATTTTTGAGACTGCATCCAAGTACAGCATTTCAGACTCTTTTGTTGACTATGATGGCTACTCCATTTCTTCTATGGAATTATTGCCAACAGTAGTAGATATAATGGTCATCTAAGTTAAATATACCCATTCCAGTCCATTTTAGTTTGCTGATTCCTAAAATGTCATTTAAAAGCTGTATTTAAAGAGGTATTTCTTATATACATACTCTTCAGTATTCAAGAATGTCCTCACAACTCTGACAATAATTATATGGGTAAGTTTAGGTCCAGTCCGAGCTTTCTTTCTTTAAAAAAAAAAATTCCTTATATTCCCTGGCAGCTGTTATACACCGTGAATATTAAATTAAAATCAATTGCACACTTACTTATCTTACCCTAGGGATAAAAAAGCATAAGCTAACTTAGAATTAACTTCCACCTTAAAAACATGACTTCATTTTGAAAGCTTAGCGTACTATCTAAGAAAGTTTGATATCCTCCTGTCCCTTCATTAGAAGTCTTATGTAGCTGGTTTGAGTAGAAATAGTGAAGAAGAATAGTGTTAAAATGTACATCAAGCAGAGAGGAGATCATCTCAAGCTTTTTTTCCTGGATACTTTAGTACCTTCAGAGTGCCTAACAGATAGGAATCAGAGAATATGTGGGTTCTCTTGCTCCTGGCTAAGCAAACGTATTCTAAACTAGGAAAAATCTTAATAGTCTCTCAGTTAGTAATGTTTCAAGGACTGCTTTTTACAAAGAGGGTGTATTTAAGAAGTTCCAGAAGAGCCAAGTGTGAGCAAGTAACATCCTAGGACTCTGGTTAGTGCTGAGGTCCAAGAATTTGGACTGACCATGGAGAGGTCAGATTTGAGCACAGAGAAATGGATCTTAAATTATTTATGATTGTGATAAAGAGTTACTTATAATGATACATCCATGCTTGTGTGAAAGGGTGAAGGAAAAGGGGAGTTCTAATCCATGCTTTAGAGAAGGGCCAAGTGACCCTGATGCTGGGAAAGATTGAAGGCAAAAGGAGAAAGGGGCAGTGGAGGATTAAATGGTTAGATGGCATCACTGACTCAGTGGACATGAATTTGAACAAACTCCTGGAGATGGTGAAGGACATGGAAGACTGGTGTGCTGTAGTCTATAGGGTCACAAAGAATTGGACATGACTTAGTGACTGAACAGAAACAACAACTGAAAAGTGAGGACATTTTTTCACAACCAGGGAAGATGGGGTAGAGATCATTCACAGAGTGGTTGCCTATATGATTTTGTAGGTCAGAATGGATATTCATGAATAAGTTAAAAGTTAACCTGCCTGCAATGTGGGAGACCTAGGTTCAATTGCTGGGTCAGGAAGATCCCCTGAAAAAGGGAATGAATGGTAACCCACTCCAGTCAGAGAAGGCAATGACACCCCACTCCAGTACTCTTGCCTGGAAAATCCCATGGACAGAGGAGCCTGGTAGGTTGCAGTCCATGAGGTTGCTAAGAGTCGGACACGACTGAGCGACTTCACTTTGAGTTTTCACTTTATGCGTTGGAGAAGAAAATGTCAACCCACTCCAGTATTCTTGCCTGGAGAATCCCAAAGATGGGGGAGCCTGGTGGGCTGCCTTCTATAGGGTCGCACAGAGTCGGACACGACTGAAGCAACTTAGCAGCAGCAGCAACCCACTCCAGTACTATTTCCTGGAGAATCCCATGGCCAGAGGAGCCTGGCAGGTTATAGCCTGTGGGGTTGCAAAGGATTGAAGGATTGAGCGACTAACACTTTGACTTTGAAGCAGTCATTAGCAAAGATGTGGTATTGAAGGCAATAGGGTGATGGGTGTTATTTAGGGAGAAGGTATGAAGATGAGGAGTTGCAGAGCCATGTACTAATTCCAGCAATTAATGATACAGTAAAAGAGATGAATTCAGGTATCGAATGTGAGAAAACTCATGTATGTAAAAGAACACCAGGGCATTTTGTGTAATGGCAGCTAAGGAGAAGTGTTTCAAGGAGTAAAAGTTCAGCTATGTTTCACCAATGCTGAGAGATAGGAAGGATGGGGAAAGAAAACTCTCTATTAGACTTAGCACCCATTTGATTTACCAAACTTGAGGTTATGGGTGATGTTCTCTAAAACAATTTTGGTACATGGGTGGGAGGAAGAAGCCATAGTAGGGTAGGTTTAGGAGGAAATGGTAGTGATGGAATGGTACCAGGTTGTGTGTTCAAGCGGCTTTTTCAGGAAGCTGGAATGTGAATCTGACATGGAAATTTGTTGAACAGTCATTGGTGTGGGACGCAAGAAATTGATTAATGTATTTTTTGGATAACAAGAAATGGTATAGATTTCAGAATGTTTTTAATCTTGGGCTAAATCCACTAAAGAAAGAAAAAATATAAGGGGAAAGAGGGAGTCAAAGTGGGAGAACTAGCTTTAATTTGAGGAGAACCACTTATTCCCAGCTGAACTGGAAGAGACTACGGAGAGAGAAGCAAGAAGGGAAATGGCTAGGAGTTGGTAAGTTTCTCTTCTCTGAAATGTAGTTGGTAGGGGAGTGGTGGAAATCTATTAAATACATGAAGCTATTTATAGATGCATCATTCAAAACCATCAGAATTCTACTCCAGTGGCTTCTCCTCATGGCCTCGGTCTGAGTCTAAAGTCACATTCCATTTGCTGACTACAGGTAGTTGTTGTTGTTCTGTCGCTAAGTTGTGTCTCTTTGTGACCCCATGGGCTGCAGCATGCCACACTTCCCTGTCCTTTACCATCTCCCAGAGCTTGCTCAGTCCATTGAGTCAGTGATGCCATCCAACCATCTCATCCTCTGCTGCCCTCTTCTCCTCCTGCCTTCAATCTTTGCCAGCATCAGGGTCTTTTGCAATGAGTCAGCTCTTAGCATCAGGTGGCCAAAGTATTGGAGCTTCAGCTTCAGCATCAGTCCTTCCAGTGAATATTTAGCATTGATTTCCTTTAGGTTTGATATCCTTGCTGACCAAGGGATGCTCAAGAGTTTTCTCCAGCACCACAATTTCAAAGCATCAATTATAGAGAATGTAGCAATTCCACGAAGGCCAGATCTACTCTAAAGTAGATACTCTCTCCTCTTGCTACCCATCCCTAGGGAATGTGATGGTTTTATAAGGTATTAAAATTTGAGGCAGTTGTAAAAATGTGAGGAAAAACCCTAACATATTTTGAATACCATCTATGGGTCAGCCTTTTCACTTTAGTACTATAATTTTCTGTGATGAAAAAAATTCTACTTTAATTTAGGGAATTAAGTCATTAAGAAAATAACTAAAAGTCATAGAGTCAGGAAGCAGCAGAGTAAAATTATCCCCCCATTCTATTCAGGAGAAGGATAATGGTGTAAATCAACTAAAGTGGCTTCTTTCAAGTTATAGCTAATTGCATCACACTTCATAGCTCTGGAAACCTGAAGTTGTTCTGTTAGATTTATTTAAAATATTATTTTGGTTAACAGATGACTTAACAGCGCCTCCTCTATGCAGAGGACTGTGCTCATATTTAGAACTTCCTGTTGTAATACATGTCCCCTTTACAAAATATTCAGTTAAATGTTTAAACATCTAAGCACTAACAAGCATTCATGAATAAGAGATGAATGACACATGAATCATGTCATTGCTATGTTAGTATTGATAGAATTATATTTTAGAAACAATCTTATCCAAAATTATTATGAAACATTAAGCAAAACTCTGTTGTTGTTGCTGTTGTTGTTTAGTTGCTCAGTTGTTTCTGACTCTTTGCGACACTATGGACTACATAGGCCAGGCTCCTCTGCCCATGGTATTCTCCTGGCAAGAATATTGGAGTAGATTGCCATTCCCTTCTCCAGGGAATCTTCCCAACCCAAGGATCAAACCTGAGTCTCCTATATTGACAGGTGGATTCTTTACCACTGAACCCAACCAAACCTCTGCTTTTCCCCAAAGTATTCATAACTACTTTCAACATGAACTCTAAATGACTGAATTGTCTAAAGGATAATTTATCAAATGATTTTCTATATAGAACCTAATTGTTGCTGGCATTTAGTAAACAAGTGGTTAATATTGGTTGCTAAGGTCTGTCTAGTCAAGGCTGTGGTTTTTCCAGTAGTCATGTATGGATGTGAGAGTTGGACTGTGAAGAAGGCTGAGCGCCGAAGAATTGATGCTTTTGAACTGTGGTGTTGGAGAAGACTCTTGAGAGTCCCTTGGACTGCAAGGAGATCCAACCAGTCCATTCTGAAGGAGATCAGCCCTGGGGTTTCTTTGGAAGGAATGATGCTAAAGCTGAAGCTCCAGTACTTTGGCCACCTCATGCAGAGTTGACTCATTGGAAAAGACTCTGATGCTGAGAGGGGTTGGGGGCAGGAGGAGAAGGGGACGACCGAGAATGAGATGGCTGCATGGCATCACGGACTCGATGGACGCGAATCTGAGTGAACTCCGGGAGTTGGTGATGGACAGGGAGTCCTGGTGTGCTGCGATTCATGGGGTCGCAAAGAGGCGGACACGACTGAGCGACTGAACTGAACTGAACTGAGTAAATGAACAATGGAAATAAGGTGGAGTGCTTCAGGAACTACTGTTACTCTTTAACACCTCTGGCATCTCTGGAAATGATACTCTCACTCAGTGAGAAGGGTGCTCTAAAGATTAGTTTTATTCATGATGTCTTATCATTTGGTCATGACTCTATCATTTACTCAATTTCTCAAGCATTTAAGGACAGAATAAAATCACTATGGTTACAACTTAAATAGATAAAATGCTTCTAAACTAGGCAAAGGAAGGTCTGTAAATGAGTCTACTATTTTCCATCTTTTACTTCAAGTCAAGTATGAATGATTCGTAGTGCTTCTATATTTGTGACATTTTCATTATTAAAAGTTTATTTAATTATCAGTTTTATGCCCCTTTATATTAAGAAAATAATATTTTACATTGACCATTCCTTGTGAATGGAGTTATCAATGTCATTCAATCCACTTGGAAACTGAACATCAGTTCCATTAAGCTGATGGGGTTTGCTATTGACAGCTTAAATAGAATACATTTTCCCAGGGCTCTGGCAACTTTTCCACGTATTCAATTGAATTCTTTTGTGCAAGTAATTGAATATATATAAAGTGGATTTCTTGTTGTTTCCCATTTATTTCTTTTAGGTTCTGGAGTGCTGATAAATTCAACTACAGTGCCCACTCTACTTTTTTTTCCAGATTAATTTATTTTGCTGCTATTTCATTATAAATCCATGCATGACAAGAAGTACAACAATCACTGCTTGTAAATTAACAACTGGACGCATAGACTAACCACATTTGTTATTTTCTGTTAATGTTGGTTGTTTCCAGTTTGTCAAAGTACATTAAAAAGATATTATGATATTATATGAACAGTAAAATTAACGTATTTTAATACATGCACCTATTTTTGTCTTCCATTGCCGATTGAAATCTATTATCAAGACGGATGTTTTATTCCTCTTGTGCTTGAAATTGAATCCTTCATCAGAGTAGATAGTAACTATTTAATATGAGAAAATTAGAATTCCTCCAAACAGAAGACGATCTCCCCTCCTTGTTAAGTTGGTTGTCATGCTCAAATAACATTTTACTTTGTCGTTAGTCCAATTGTTTTTGCCTTGAAAAGAGCTGTGGTGTCACTATATGATAGATAACATTAAAAAATAAAATCCTAAGATTTCTTCACTTTGGGAAATGGGTTGCCAGGATTTATTTACCACATTTGCATCTTTGCTACTTTCTCTGGTAACTGGTAACCTGGCACAGAATTCTATTACTAGGGAGTCATTTTCTTAATATGCCTCAAAGCTCATATCACATTTCTATTTAGGAATTGCCAGAATAATAGGTATTCTAATTAGATCCAATCAGCCACAGTAAAAAGATATGTATTTCTAGGTATTTTCAGGGAATATGCTGGTGTGTCCTTGTGTGAAAATGTTTGACAGAATGAAAATCAGACATATTTCATTAAAAATATTTTAATGAAAAAAATATTAGTTTTTCCCTAAAACACTTAAAAAAAATCTATATTGTGTAAAGAGGCTTTTTTTTTTTTAAGGCACATGGCAACCCACTCCAGTATTTTTGCCTGGAGAATCCCAGGGACGGGGGAGCCTGGTGGGCTGCCGTCTATGGGGTCGCACAGAGTCGGACACAACTGAAGCGACTTAGCAGCAGCAGCAGCAGTCTTTATAACAGAAGAATGGCATTTCCTTCTTTTTCATTTAAAAATTTATTTCAGATAATTTCTCTCATACACACAAGTAGAAAGAATAGGACATTGAAACTCCTCGTGCATTATCTTTAGAATCTCAATTTTCTGATATTATTTGACTAAGCTAAGTGAATTAATGACTAGGTTCACAATTAATTATAAAGTTGCCTGATGACCCTTATGCCTAAAAAAGTCAAAGGTATTTTTCCAGCCATTTCCCCCTCGACCTCATAATAAATTCTGTAATTATAATAGACAAGTAATATCACAGGTACATTAATACAAACATATCTTTATTGAAGAGCACATTTTCTATGAAAATGTTACAGAATATAGATTAGATTTTGCTTCTACCCTCAGGAATCGTACTTATTTATTGGAAAACAGGATGTAAAGATATTGCATATGCATTAGCCCAAGCTAGACCTAACTTGATATTCTATTAGCATATTAATCAATTAGGATCATATTTGCATTTCTATTGTCATGAAAAAATATGTGTTCTAGTTTAGATTTCCCAGTTATTAATGTATTACTCTCATTATAACTTCTCAGTATTTTACAAATATGTGAATAATGCTGGCTTATGTTTGGCAGAAGAGAATCAACCTGGTCAATATTTTACAACATGACACCTTTCCAACATAATAAGCTTGAACTCAGATTATCAGAGAGTCATGCTTTACAAAGTAGCTATTAAAGAAACAGCAGTGGTGAACTTTGCTTATGGGTCTTTCATGAGTTTGGACATTAACCTGTGCTTGTTCTTTTGCCATCCAATAAAGTGACATGTAGACACACCCATGTATAGACTCTAAGGGTGAACTTACATGGAGAAAGCCGAGATAGTCTTAAAATTAAGCATACGGATCAGTTCCTGGGTTGTGTGGACAGAAGAATATCTCATAACTAAGTGAATTTTGCAATGAGAAATAAGGAGTAAAATGAACATATCTTGTGGTTGGAAAGATGGTGTAAGACTACTATAATCAGGGGACAACAGAAAAAATTGCTCAGAAGTGGAGAGTAATGGACACCAAGTGAAAGTGAAGTCGCTCAGTCGTGTCCAACTCTTTGTGACCCCACGGACTGTAGCCTACCAGGCTCCTCTGTCCATGGGATTTTCCAGGCAATATGGACATCAAAGAATACTGCAAAGAGGCTGATATCAAAGTAACCTGATATATTTTGAGTAGCTAGATCCAGAGAGTACTAGAGATTTAGAATTAGACTTTCGTAATTTAACCATGTAACTTTTGGAAGCCTTGACATACTAGTATAAAGTCCTTAAACATTAGTTTAAAAAATGAGTAATGGGTTATAGTACAATGGCTAATTTCTCTCATACTCTATATAGCTGAATATGCTGATCTGTGTTGAACTTGTTGGCTATAAAACAGTAATATAGATGGGCCATATTTTTATCCAATCAATATGTATTTAATAATTATGCCCTAATAATTTTCTAATTCAAAACTGTCCCTGTCACAAACTAATCAACAGTTAAAATTTTGGCCATTTGATCATTTAGGAAATATGACTGGTTTGCAATTAGTATTACAAGTGAGAATTTCATTGGTCTGATGATTTTATCATCTAAGGAAAGAAGAAAAACTTGAGATCAGCATATCATTTAGCACATTCTTTTGTGTTTACTCATTGAATTGGAATATTCAGCAGAAAAGCAAGGCTGATTTGATGGTAAAAATCTTAGCTACCAGAAGGGATTAGAGTCCATCATTGTGAGAAAGATCCTCTCTATTACAGCAAATATAAAGTTAGGCTTGCTTATTCAGCAGAGTATACACAGAGTTAACCAACTGTTTTGCTTCAGTACTTAATAAAGCTTCAATTATTGTGAAGAGCTGTTTTTTGATTAACATTGCTATTTCTATTTGATGTTTTTGCCCAAAGGTTATAACTGTTTCGTGGAACATAATGCTGCTTAAGCTTGTTAGACTGATCAATTCCCCTCTCAGATAGTCATAAACATTTACAAACATCTTTTAATCTAAAAGTTACATAATAATATATTTCAGAGGCTTTTTAGTATATCTCATGCTAGCCAGCTGTTCAAGTAAAACTTTTTTACAAAATACCAGGGTATTTTCATATGATGCAACCACATGTAGGTTTGAAAGATTATGTAGTGGATGGGTTAGTACATAATTAAATACTGTGTAAGGCCTTTAAATGATTTTTAAGAAGACAAATTTAATGCATAGTAAACATCCTCAGTTCACTTCAGTTCAGTTCAGTCGCTCAGTCGTGTCCAACTCTTTGCGACCCCATGAATCGCAGCACGCCAGGCCTCCCTGTCCATCACCAACTCCCGGAGTTCACTCAGACTCACGTCCATCGAGTCAGTGATGCCATCCAGCCATCTCATCCTCTGTTGTCCCCTTCTCCTCCTGCCCCCAATCCTTCCAGCAAAATAGTCTTTTTCAATGAGTCAAGTCTTCACATGAGGTGGTCAAAGTACTGGAGTTTCAGCTTCAGCATCATTCCTTCCAAAGAAATCCCAGGGCTGATCTCCTTCAGAATGGACGGGTTGGATCTCCTTGCAGTCCAAGGGACTCTCAAGAGTCTTCTCCAACACCACAGTTCAAAAGCATCAATTCTTCAGCACTCAGCCTTCTTCACAGTCCAACTCTCACATCCATACATGACCACAGGAAAAACCATAGCCTTGACTAGACGGACCTTAGTTGGCAAAGTAATGTCTCTGCTTTTGAATATACTATCTAGGTTGGTCATAATTTTTCTTCTAAGGAGTAAGCGTCTTTTAATTTCATGGCTGCAATCACCATCTGCAGTGATTTTGGAGCCCAAACAAATAAAGTCTGACACTGTTTCCACTGTTTCCCCACCTATTTCCCATGAACTGATGTGAATGGATGTCATAATCTTCGTTTTCTGAATGTTGAGCTTTAAGGCAACTTTTTCACTTTCCTCTTTCACTTTCATCAAGAGGCTTTTTAGTTCCTCTTCACTTTCTGCCATCAGGGTGGTGTCATCTGTATATCTGAGGTTATTTCTCCTGGCAATCTTGATTCCAGCTTGTGCTTCTTCCAGCCCAGTGTTTCTCGTGATGTGCTCTGCATAGAAGTTAAATAAGCAGGGTGACAATATACAGCCTTGATGTACTCCTTTTCCTATTTGGAACTAGTCTGTTGTTCCATGTCCAGTTCTAACTGTTGCTTCCTGACCTGCATACAGATTTCTCAAGAGGCAGGTGGTCTGGTATTCCCATCTCTTTCAGAATTTTCCACAGTGTATTGTGATCCACACAGTCAAAGGCTTTGGCATAGTCAATAAAGCAGAAATAGATGTTTTTCTGGAACTCTCCTGCTTTTTCCATGATCCAGCGGATGTTGGCAATTTGATCTCTGGTTCCTCTGCCTTTTCTAAAACCAGCTTGAACATCAGGAAGTTCACGGTTCACGTATTGCTGAAGCCTGGCTTGGAGAATTTTGCGCATTCCTTTACTAGCGTGTGAGATGAGTGCAATTGTGCAGTAGTTTGAGCATTCTTTGGCATTGCCTTTCTTTGGAATTGGAATGAGAGCTGACCTTTTCCAGTCCTGTGGCCACTGCTGAGTTTTCCAAATTTGCTGGCATACTGAGTGCAACACTTTCACAGCATCATCTTTCAGGATTTGAAATAGCTCAACTGGAATGCCATCACCTCTACTAACTTTGTTCGTAGTGATGCTTCCTAGGCCCACTTGACTTCACATTCCAAGATGTCTGGCTCTAGATGAGTGATCACATCATCATGATTATCTGGGTCATGAAGATCTTTTTTGTACATTTCTTCTGTGTATTCTTGCCACCTCTTCTTAATATCTTCTGCTTCTGTTAGGTCCAGACCATTTCTGTCTTTTATTGAGCCCATCTTTGCATGAAATGTTCCCTTGGTATCTCTCATTTTCTTGAAGAGATCTCTCGTCTTTCCCAATCTGTTGTTTTCCTCTATTTCTTTGCATTGATTGCTGAAGAAGGCTTTCTTATCTCTTCTTGCTATTCTCTGGAACTCTGCATTCAGATGTTTATATCTTTTCTTTTCTCCTTTGCTTTTCACCTCTCTTCTTTTCACAGCTATTTGTAAGGCCTCCCAGACAGCCATTTTGCTTTTTTGCATTTCTTTTCCATGGGGATGGTCTTGGTCCCTGTACCTGTACAATGTCACAAACCTCATTCCATAGTTCATCAGGCACTCTATCTATCAGATCTAGGCCCTTAAATATATTTCTCACTTCCACTGTATAATCATAAGGGATTTGATTTAGGTCATACTTGAATGGTCTAGTGGTTTTCCCTACTTTCTTCAATTTGAGTTTGAATTTGGCAATAAGGAGTTCATGATCTGAGCCACAGTCAGCTCCTGGTCTTTTTTTTTGTGACAGTATAGAGCTTCTCCATCTTTGGCTGCAAAGAATATAATCAATCTGATTTCAGTGTTGACCATCTGGTGATGTCCATGTGTAGAGTTTTCTCTTGTGTTGTTGGAAGAGGGTGTTTGCTATGACCAGTGCATTTTCTTGGCAAAACGCTATTGGTCTTTGCCCTGCTTCATTCTGCATTCCAAGGCCAAATTTGCCTGTTACTCCAGGTGTTTCTTGACTTCCTACTTTTGCATTCCAGTCCCCTGTAATGAAAAGGACATCTTTTTTGGGTGTTAGTTCTAAAAGGTCTTGTAGGTCTTCATAAAACCATTCAACTTCAGCTTCTTCAGCATTACTGGTTGGGGCATAGGCTTGGATAACTGCGAAATTGAATGGTTTGCCTTGGAGATGAACAGAGATCATTCTGTTGTTTTTGAGATTGCATCCAAGTACTGCATTTTGGACTCTTTTGTTGACCATGATGGCTACTCCATTTCTTCTGAGGGATTCCTGCCTGCAGTAGTAGATATAATGGTCATCTGAGTTAAATTCACCCATTCCAGTCCATTTTAGTTTGCTGATTCCTAGAATGTCAATGTTCACTCTTGCCATCTCTTGTTTGACCACTTCCAATTTGCCTTGATTCATGGACTTGACATTCCAGGTTCCTATGCAATATTTCTCTTTACGGCATCGGACCTTGCTTCTATCACCAGTTACATCCACAGCTGGGTATTGTTTTTGCTTTGGTGCCATCCCTTCATTCTTTCTGGAGTTATTTCTCCACTGATCTCCAGTAGCATATTGGGCACCTACTGACCTGGGGAGTTCCTCTTTCATTGTCCTATCATATTGCCTTTTCATACTGTTTCATACTTGGTTCTCAAGGCAAGAATACTGAAGTGGTTTGCCATTCCTTCTCCAGTGGACCACGTTCTGTCAGACCTTTCCACCATGACCCGCCTGTCTTGGGTTGCCCGGCTGGCATGGCTCGGTTTCATTGAGTTAGACATGGCTGTGGTCCTAGTGTGATTAGATTGACTAGTTTTCTGTGAGTATGGTTTCAGTGTGTCTGCCCTCTGATTGCTCTCTTGCAACACCTACCATCTTACTTGGGTTTCTCTTACTTTGGGCGTGGGGTATCTCTTCACGGCTGCTCCAGCAAAGCACAGCCACTGCTCCTTACCTCGGACGAGGTGTATCTCCTTATCGCCGCCTTTCCTGACCTTCAACATGGGGATAGCTCCTCTAGGCCCTCCTGCGCCGGCGCAGCCACCGCTCCTTGGGTTGCTCCTCCCGGCCGCCGCCCCTGGCCTCGGGCGTGGGGTGGCTTCTCCCGGCCGCCCCTGTCCTCGGACCTGGGTAGCTCCTCTCAGCTGTTCCTGTGCTGTTGCAGCCTGGCACTCTTGGCCACTGTCCTTGACCTCGGACATGGGGTAACTCCTCTTGGCCACGCTCAGTGCGCCCGGACGCATCCTCAAAATACTATTATTTTCTGGTATAATATGTTTGTTAGTTGCTCAGTCACATCTGACTCTTTGAAATCTCATGGACTTAGCCCACTAGGCTCCTCATCCTTGGAATTCTTCAGGCTAGAATACTGGAGTGGGTTGCCGTTCCCTTTTCCAGGGGATCTTCCCAACCCAGGGATTGAACCCAGGTCTCCCACATTGCAGGCAGATTCTTTACCATTTGAGCCACCAGGGAAGCCTATAAACATGACTTTAGGGTTCAGAGATAAATAACAGCACAATCAAATGCAGACATTAAAGGTAATTTGCAATCTATACATATTTATGCGGTTAGTGAGTGCTTCTTTGAACCTGAAGAGTAACTAATATTTGGGATACTTTCTGGTGTCCACACAGATCAGCTTTTCAGATGGATGATTTCATTTGTCTCATGGCTGAGGAAGATATCAGAAATCCAAGGGAGAGCTTTGAGCACTATTGATACTGGCTTATATAAATCAGTATAAATACTTTGTAATTATAGCAAAAATTGACTGATAAAAAGAAAAACATAGCCAAAAACAAATGATCAGCTACTCTTGCCTAGAAACTTTGTCAGCAAATGCAGTACTTATTGCAGCATATTAATCAAATGAGTCAGATTGCCAATAATAAAGCATTACCATATTTCACAAAGGATATAAAAATGGATCTAGGATTTTACATCATCTTGTAAGAAGAAGCAAGACAAAAATTTAATATGCCCTCTGGATGCAGAACACTCTTGACTTAAGGAAATCAGTGTTATTATTATTTTCTGTCAGTGTCCTATGGTTTAATTGGTAGTGTATGTTAGATAGAAAAAGAGGCTCTTTCGGAAGATCCACATGACTTGAAAGAACAATATTCATGTTGATTCTAAGAACTACTGGCTATTTCCTCACACAGTGGTAATTTTGAAACTATCAGTATTGAGCAACACAGAATTCAGGAGGGGTTCAGTAGTGACTGTGGCTTAGAACAATCAAAACTCTGTGATTCTTTGTCCATAATATGTAAAATAATAGTCTTTAGAGAATAAGAAGTGGATACACTATGTAGCTTGGCTAGGGGGAGGAGAAACATGGAACCCCATATTTGATAATTATGCCTTTGTGTGAAATGAAAGAAGTGCCGTAGTCAGAAAAGAATTAACTATTTATTCTCATAATGTCCAGTAATAGAAAATATAACAAAGCAGTAGACATATTAAAGTAGCTTTCTTAATTCTTAAACCACTTGAACTAACTAGGACTCTTTCCTTGAGATAATTCACGTGTAAGTATATTATGATTAACAGTAAGGAGACACAGGCCACATTAAATGTAGGTTCTGTTTTGTCACTTATTACTCATGTATATATACCTGGTTATACACATCTAAATTATTCATACTTATTTTCACTTTTATGGTCACGTAAAATATACATAGTTATAGAGCATTAAAGTGAATGATCCTCAAATGTGCACAATATCCAAAGCAATGATAAAAATATTTCATGAATCTTTTTAAAATAACTTTCTGTTTATAATTGCTTCCAAAATGAAGTTCTAAGTTGAAAATTATATCATAATTTAAGTGCTTAAATTTATATATAAACATTGTATATAAATATTCTGTTTATGCATATATTTGAATTTGTATCACTTTTACATCAGAATTCTGATTCACCAAAGGGTTTCCTGTATTAGGCAGGACTTTGGCCTGAATCTTGAGTTTGAATCCTAAAAGTGCCATTATCTTGTTGGATGACCATTACAAATGATTTCAAAACTTAACTAAGTTATTTTGGAAAACAAGAGTGCTTGCCTATCTCTCCATACATCATTAATTTTTTTCTATCAAAATGGTTACTAACATTAGTAGTGAAATATGATGTTATTTTTTCCTATCATAAATAACAACAACTTCAATGATCTTCTTTAGACTGTGCTTTTTCATTCATTTGACACTCCGTTACAATATTTCCCATAGTTGAAAACAGCTTTCTTAGTGGCGCTAGTGGTGAAGAACCTGCCTGTCAGTATGGGAGACATAAGAAACATGAGTTCTATCCCTGGGTGGGGAAGATCCTCAGGAGGAGGGCATGGCAACCCACTCCAGTAGATTGCAGTATATTGCAGAGACTGAGTGACTAATACTTTCAGTTTCTAACAACTTATATCTATATTGGGGTTTCCCCAGTGGCTCAGATGATAAAGAATCCACTCATCAATGCAGGAGACAAAAATTCCATCCTGGGTGGGGAAGATCCCCTGGAGGTGGCTACTCACTCCACTATTCTTGCCTGGAGAATTCCATGAACAGAGGAGCCTGGCAGGCTACAGTCTATGGAGTCACATAGAGTTGGACATGGCTAAGTGACTAACACTTCACTTCCAATCTTCAGTTCCTTTCTTCTTACTCACTCTTAAACCTGTGCACACTTGCCTTTCTCTTCAAGCAGTCATGGAGATTACTACTGTCAGGATCACAGAGACTCACATGGGGAAACGGAATGCTTAATTCTCAGTTTGTATCTTGCTTGACATTTCAGGGGCATTTGGCAGAACTGACCATTCCTTTGCCCTTGAAACAATTTCTACACTTGGATTTCCTTTTCCTTTTGGTCTTTTGTTTTGTTGTCACCTTTTTATCAGATCCCAGTACTAAGAAGAGGTGGCAAGAATACATAGAAGAACTGTACAAAAAAGATCTTTATGACCCAGATGATCATGATGGTATGATCACTCATCTAGAGTCAGACATCCTGGAATGTGAAGTCAAGTGGGCCTTAGAAAGCATCACTACGAACAAAGCTAGTGGAGGTGATGGCATTCCAGTTGAGCTATTTCAAATCCTGAAAGATGATGCTGTGAAAGGCTGCACTCAATAAGCCAGCAAATTTAGAAAACTCAGCAGTGGCCACAGGACTGGAAAAGGTCAGCTCTCATTCCAATTCCAAAGAAAGGCAATGCCAAAGAATGCTCAAACTACCACACAATTGCACTCATCTCACATGCTAGTAAAGGAATGCTCAAAATTCTCCAAGCCAGGCTTCAGCAATACGTGAACCGTGAACTTCCTGATGTTCAAGCTGGTTTTGAACCAGCAGAGGAAAAGGCAGAGGAACCAGAGATCAAATTGCCAACATCTGCTGGATCATGGAAAAAGCAGGAGAGTTCCAGAAAAACATATATTTCTGCTTTATTGACTACGCTAAAGCCTTTGACTGTGTGGATCACAATACACTGTGGAAAATTCTGAAGGAGATGGGAATACCAGACCACCTGACCTGCCTCTTGAGAAATCTGTATGCAGGTCAGGAAGCAACAGTTAGAACTGGACATGGAACAACAGACTGGTTCCAAATAGGAAAAGGAGTACATCAAGGCTGTATATTGTCACCCTGCTTATTTAACTTCTATGCAGAGTACATCATCAGAAAAGCTGGACTGGAAGAAACACAAGCTGGAATCAAGATTGCCAGGAGAAAGATCAATCACCTCAGATACGCAGATGACACCACCCTGATGGAAGAAAGTGAAGAGGAACTAAAAAGCCTCTTGATGAAAGGAAAGAGGAGAGTGAAAAAGTTGGTTTAAAGCTCAGCATTCTGAAAACGAAGATTATGGCATCTGGTCCCATCACTTCATGGTAAATAGATGGGGAAACAGTGGAAACAGTGTCAGACTTTATTTTTTTGGGCTCCAAAATCACTGCAGATGATGACTGCAGCCATGAAATTAAAAGATGCTTACTCCTTGAAAGAAAAGTTATGACCAACCTAGACAGCATATTCAAAAGCAGAGACATTACTTTGCTGACTAAGGTCTGTCTAGTCAAGGCTATGGTTTTTCCCGTGTTCATGTATGGACGTGAGAGTTGGACTGTGAAGAAGGCTGAGCACAGAAGAATTGATGCTTTTGAACTGTGGTGTTGGAGAAGACTCTTGAGAGTCCCTTGGACTGCAAGGAGATCCAACCAGTCCATTCTGAAGGAGATCAGCCCTGGGATTTCTTTGGAAGGAATGATGCTGAAGCTGAAACGCCAGTACTTTGGCCACCTCATGTGAAGAGTTGGCTCATTGGAAAAGACTGATGCTGGAAGGGATTATGGGCAGGAGGAGAAGGGGACGATAGAGGATGAGATGGCTGGATGGCATCACTGATTCGATGGACTTGAGTTTGAGTGAACTCTGGGAGATGGTGATGGACAGGGAGGCCTAGCGGGCTGCGATTCATGGGGTTGCAAAGAGTCGGATACGACTGAGCAACTGAACTGAACTGAACTGATGTACTGAGACTTCCTAATTTGTTCAACCCTTAGATGTTGGAGAGTGGAAGGTTGTTTTTTTTTTTTTTTTTTTTTTTTTTTTTTTTACAGCACACCCTCTATTTCTTTTAGGTTCATGACTTCAAATACCATTGTTTTAGCAAAAGCAAATCAGAACAGAAAAACCCATAGTAATTTGAACAGAAGAAATTTGGGAATCACTATTGAAATTTACTAAGAATCACTATTATAATCACTATAATAACTATTATAATATGCCTATTAAGGGGAAAAGAGAACTAAAGAATATAAGAAGGAAAAGATAAGGAGTGGCCCCTGTTTCTAAGGCTAAGACAGAACTCCCAAGACAGAAAAAAAAATATGGAAGAGGACCTGTTTCTCCTAGGAATGAGGTCCAGATTTTATTGGATTGTGCGTGGCCGTGGCTAAATACATATGGAGAGATGCTGCATGCTAACTCCTCACTGTAGAAGCCTGGTCAGAAAAACCAAAGCAAAAACAAAAACACTCCTTTGCCAGCTACACTGAAGAACCTTCCCCTTAGGAAGTGTTTCCTGCTACCAATTAGCAAGGGATGGATATACTAGTCTCACATACAGATACTTACAGCTACCTGTGTATTTTTTGCTATTCTGTATTTACATCTCTCTCTCTTTCTCTTTATATATATATATATGTTTGTGTGTGTGTGTATACATTACATATTTTATATATATAAAATCTATCCTCTCCTTATGCACCAGGCTAGTTTATCCAAATGTCTGCTTGACGACTTCATTTGGATGTCTAATTGATGTCTCAAAGGTAATATGTTTGAAACTGACCTTTGGACCTTTCCTTTAAACTTGTTTTATCCAAAGTCTTCCCTGTCTCATTAAATCGCAACTCCATCACTCCAGTTACTGAGTTTAAGAACTTCAAAATCACCCTTACATCCTCCATTTCTCACTTTTAAAATCCAGTCTTTAATATACTCTGTTGACACTACATTTATAACATGTCTAAAGTTTCACTGCATCCCACTGTAATCAACATTGCTACCAGCAGGAGCATGGCAAGAAACACTTTTGCCCATTTATTTCAGTGCTTTCCTAACTTTTTTCTCTGCTTCTGTCCTTGATTCTCTAACATTATTCTCATCAGAGGACCTATAGTAAATCTTTTAAAGTAAGTCAGGCCAAGAAGTCTCTGTTCAAAACCTTTCAGTATCTTCCTGTCTTAACAATATCTTCCTCTTTAAATGGCCTATAGGACCCAGCAAAATGATTCCGCTGGAAGCACAGTGATTTCCTTGCTGTTCCTTGAACATTCCAAACCTCAGGGCCTTTAAACTTGCTCTTCTTTTAGTATTTGATTAAAAACCATTTCCAGACATTTTAAGTCCTGTCAGTCTCCCTCACTGACCTTGCACTCTTCTTCCTTTTTCCATCTTAGGTCTTGCCATCAGTTCAGTTTAGTTCAGTTGCTCAGTCATGTCCGACTCTTCCCGACCCCATAGACCACAGTACACCAGGCCTCCCTGTCCATTACCGACTCCCAGAGTTTACTCAAACTCATCTGCATTGAGTTGGTGATGCCATCCAACCGTCTCATCCTCTGTTGTCCCATCTCCTCCTGTCATATGAATCATCAATATCTGAAGCACAATAATTTCTTTATTTTACTTATTGGCTGCCTCTGACACTAGGATTTATATTCCATGAAGGCAAAGTTTTTGTTGTTTGGTTCACTGGTGTTTGACCAATGCCTTATCCAAAGGAAATGTTCAACAAAATATTTTTAAATTAATAAATGGATAGTTATTTGATAAGAAGGACTTCCCTGGTGCCTCAGATGGTAAAGCATCTGCTTACAATGCAGGAGACTCGGGTTCGATCCCTGGGTTGGAAAGATCCTCTGGAGAAGGAAATGGCAACCCTCTCTAGTACTCTTGCCTGGAAAATCCCATGGACGGAGGAACTTGGTAGGCTACAGTCCATGGGGTTGCAAAGAGTCGGATACGACTGAGTGACTTCACTTTGATGCTGGAAACTAATATGATTTATGTTAATCTCAAAGAGATGTTTAAGAAAAAAGGTTCATTAAATATAATTTAAAAATTTTCCTTCCATAAAATGAAGCTAATATTTCATTATGCTTAAATATAATATACTTTTCTTTCTTCCTCCACTCAATATAAATACATATAGGGCTTTCCTGATAGCTCAGTTGGTAGAGAATCCGCCTGCAGTGCAGGAGACCCCAGTCTGATTCCTGGATCCGGAAGATCCAGGAAGGGATAGGCTACCCACTCCAGTATTCTTGGGTTTTCCTTGTGGCTCAGCTGATAAAGAATCTGCCCGCAATGCGGGAAGCCTGGGTTCGATCCCTGGGTTGGCAAGATCCCCTGGAGAAGGCAAAGGATACCCACTCCAGTATTCTGGCCTGGAGAATTCCATGGTATAGTCCATCGGGTCACAAAGAGTCGGACAAGACTGAGTGACTTTCACTTTCAGAGATGATTTCACTTTTTCAATGCTGCATATTATTGTAGTGGGTAACACTTCTTTTTCAGAATAAAATTATTTTATGCTTCTGTATTTCTGGTCAAGCTCAATGTTAAACAAATCGTAGTCATGAAAAAATAAATGTTCTAAAGTAAGGAAACAACTTATTGCATGTAACTTTAATTATTAAAAACTAGAACTGTTATAGGTATAAACATACCATGTTCATTGCATTGATTATAGGAGGTGATTAAATACACTTCTTATAAAATATGCCTAAAGAACATAGATTATTAATTATTGTTTCATATACTATATAATGAATATTAAATTGTAAATTTACCATAATTCTGCTCACTTTTATTTTAGAATAACTTTTTATAGGATAATTTAGATGCCATAGACTTTTTAAAATGCCCCCAAATTAAGAACTGTTTCTCTTTTCCCTCTTAAGATGTTTTTTCAGAGAAAGCTAAGGAATTCAAAGCATTCACTGGCCAGACTCTGAAATTAATTATAGCACAACACACAAACTGTAGTCAATGATGATGTTATTTTTCCTTCTGTGAGTAATTTCAAAAAACAAGACCTAAAAAGTAGCAGCTCTATCATCTTCTATCTCTTAAGATGACATCATACTATTTACTGGCAATACTTCGAAGAATCCATAGTTCTATTCAATTACTCGCTTCAGCTTTTTCTGAGTATGTACAGCAGGAGCATGTCACACATCATTGGAAAGCCAAGGAAACTATTTCTGGATCATTATCATAAACTCTGAGGGGTTGCTCACAGGATTGCTTGCTTAGCATTAATGTTATCTTCTTTGAGACAGCTTCACTGATCAGCTTATTATCAATCTTACCAAAGTATACTTGTTCAGCCACCCTTCTGGTTTAACACAGCACTGTATGTAATCCTCTACTGATGCTTTTCATATTTTATAATTATAGCATAATTTGTCTTATAGATTCACAAAAATCATAATTAAATATATTTGAAAATTTGTTTCTAAATTTTTATATATTGTCAAGTATCTACCTACAACACCTTAATGTTCACATTTATGTAATTCTCAGTATTATGCAAGAAAATTAAGTAGCCACTTTGCTTTTTAGATTCTATCATTTGTGTCACTCTCAACACAGATATCTGTGCTCTGTAAACGTGAGAGTAAAATTATTCTAAATAGTGACTATATGTCTTGTGCATTCTTGGTATATATGTTCTATAAAAGCAAATGCTTGTAGTTAGAGAATATTAATACATTTTAAACTACTGAGATAAGATAGTTATTAAAAATGAGATTATCATTAATATTTGTATATATATCTGCTGCTGCTGCTAAGTCGCTTCAGTCGTGTCCGACTCTGTGCGACCCCATAGACGGAGGCCCACCAGGCTCCCCCGTCCCTGGGATTCTCCAGGCAAGAACACTGGAGTGGGCTGCCATTTTCTTCTCCAGTGCATGAAAGTGAAAAGTGAAAGTGAAGTCGCTCAGTCGTGTCCGACTAGTAGCGACCCCATGGACTGCAGCCTATCAGGCTCCTCTGTCCATGGGATTTTCCAGGCAGGAGTACTGAAGTGGGGTGCCATTGCATTCATTGATTATAAATTTGCTTTTTTTAATGCCTCATGTGTGTTTTCTTCACCAAATAAGTTATGATATCCGATTCACCTCTACAGCTTTATGAGCTGCATGACAGTGGTTACAGGAAAGACAATTAAATGTCAATTTAATGCCTTTCAAGATAGTTTATTTTGAGTTTTGATTCTAGAAGTGGAAAACTGGCTTTTTATCAGACTGTCCTTCGTGGATATACCAATTATAATCTCTACTAAAATATTAAAATGCATATTTTAAGACATTGAAAAGTAACTCAAGCAAGCAGAAATTGGTGGCATTTCACCTTTAAAGTAAGAAAACACCACTGAATGAAATATGTATTTATATGCCTTTCCCCCAGAGAATATTTCCAATATTCTGTGTAAAGGACAGCTAGAGCCAAGAAAAAATCTTCGGGTCTTAGAGTATGAAGTTCAGGGCTGTAAAAACAGTTATAAATTAAGAGAGAGAATTATAAATGGCTAGTATTCACAGAAGAACCAAAACAACTGTGATATCTTCTCCTTAAATCCTACAAATATGTAGAGGGGAATCCTAAAGTCCAAGAGAAAACAGTAGCTGAATTCTAATAGCTGAGCAGAATTTGACCGTCTTCGCACTGCAGTTTGAATTCTCCCATATCTGAGGTATTTGGTAATAAATACTGTGGGTTTTATATTAAAACTGGAAAATGACCACATTTTAGGGTTAGTATCTACACTTCAGGACTATTCTTTAAGTTTTTCTTCAGAATAAGACCCAAACCAAAACAGACTTTCTGGAAATGTGTAAAAGAAGATGAGTCATCAACTGAACTTGTTGCCAGAAGGAAAATCCATATACTTCAGAAGATTCAAAGATCCTATAATGGTTCAGCTACTATGTCTGATATACCGAAAATACCTTGAAACAAATAGGTGTCCCATTTAAAGACATAGGAGTGAT
Source organism: Budorcas taxicolor (assembly GCF_023091745.1). Lineage (NCBI taxonomy): Eukaryota > Metazoa > Chordata > Mammalia > Artiodactyla > Bovidae > Budorcas > Budorcas taxicolor. The sequence goes on from NC_068913.1 coordinate 18,910,439, forward strand.
TCAAGGTCAAGGGAAAAAGAAATCAATAGAATTGGACCACAAGATGCCTCAAATATTAACTAACATGTAAGAATTTCAAAGCAGATATACTGAATTAGTTTATTTATATGAAGTTCAAACACAGGGCAAATTAATCTATGCTTAATAAAATCAGAACTGTGGTTAACTATTTGTTTTGGGGGATTGATTGGAAGGGAACGTGAGAGCTTTCTGTGGTAATGGGAATCTTATGTGTTTTACTTGGAGGTAGTTGCAGCAGTATATGCGCACGTCAAAACTCAGTGTTCTATAATCAAGATCTATTCATCTGATCAAAAGAGATCTCTTCTAGTAAAAAAAAAAAAAGAAAGAAAAGAAAAACAGAGGGACAGTAAAAGCAATGGGAAAATATTTTATCCCTAAAATTCTAAATGTATGTTACTTTTGACCATGCAGTGTGTTTTGTTTTGTTCTAGTAAAATGTTAATTTTAAATACTGGTCTAAAAAAAGATGAAGATTTGTCCTTCAGCAAATGGCCTAAATTACTGTTTTAACTTTTTAGAAAGTATCTTGCTGTCAATAGTTTTATTTACAGACTTCCTAATATATAAATTGAATGAGTTGGGATAGTATATTATTATACATCTGTTGGTCTATTGCACTGAATCCAGCTTGATTTTGTTTTGTTTTTTAATATATACAAACTATGACTATTTCAGAAGTCTTTCAGGATATGTATTGATTTCCTTACCAAGTATGTATGTGATCTTTGTCTTTGAATTTTACAATAACCTTGGAAAATATTTCTAAAATTTTGAACATTACGTGAGTAAACTGTAGGATGCTATGAGATTTATAGAATTTAATGGTATCTATAATAAGTTACTAATAAGATATAACAAAATTATGACAGTGATAAACAGTGAAAAAATAATTACTATTATAATAGAGGGTTGGGAAACTATGTGAATGAAAACATTAAAGGAAGTTGGAACAAAAAGCCTCAGTGTATCTGTGAGTGAAAGAAAGAAAAAGAGATATCATACATTTGGATGTCTGGACTTCAGGTAATTTCTCTGTGTAAAGGACTTCCAAAAACCTCGGAATGGCCAAACTGCTGAGTAAAATTAACAACAGTGCCATAGAAGAGGAATGTGTGAAACTCTTGGATTATCTTTTTTTAAAACTCATAGAAGACTCGTTATTTCTATTCAGTTTAAACTGTGCCCCAGTTCTCTTTCTACCAAAGCTAGTGACTTTGAGTAACTGTGGACTATGTGCAAGAGTGGGTATGTGCATTTATTTGCCTACTTCAATGTAACTTTGTACTGTTCATCACATCTAGTTCTAGTTCTGTGATAAACACGTCAGGAAAGAAGGAGGGCTGGCAGGTGGCAGAATGTGGACCTGGCATATTCCCTGCATAACTGGCTCAGTGTATACATTTACCATTCTCCTTTACGATTACATGCAGCTCTACACTATAAAAAGAAAAGCAGCCTACTGTTTAAAATGCATTTAGGGGGCTATGAAGGTCACAATTGAAGTGTGAATTTATTTTAGTTGGTTTGAGTTTCATTTCTAAAGGCTTTTACTTTACTGTGTAAAATCTCTCTCTCGTGCTGTTTTGAAAATTGCACCTGTACAGAGAAAGGTCTCATTTAATTCAATATTACTTTACTTTTATATATAGTCTTTCTTTTAAATCATGTTCCAAAAGGTTGAGTTAAATAATACTGCTTCAAAGTGAAAATTAAAAAGTAAAGCCAGGGAGAGAAAAAGCAAGTGTCCACCAAAATGGTGAAACACTAAGATGGATAGTTTTAATGTGCTTATGCACAAAGCCATGCCTTTGGAGGTATCTTCCTTATTTTACAGCCAGCACAGGAAGAATCATAGCTAAATAAGCATGTGCAGTATTGGTATAGATTGGTTCCTCTGTCTTTTAGCCCCCTGCTCTGGAGTTGCCATATTTAATAAATAAAAATACATAATACCAAGTTAAATTGGAATTTCATATACACAATAGATGCTTTGTTTTGTATAAGTATGTTCCATGCAATATTTGAAACATACTTATCCTTTAAATATATCCATTTGATTTAACCTGATGTCTTATATTTCACTGGCATCCTATTTTTCTTATACTCAGATACTCAGAAACACAGTAGTGGTAGTTTCTGATGATCGATAACTAGAAGATAGACTAATGTAAATTTTTGCTTAAGACTGTAGTCTTTAAATATAACTCATGGTATAGTTGCTGTTATTATAAACTGTTCCTATTGTTCAGTCAGTAAGTTGTGTCTGACTCTTTACGACCCCATGGACTGCAGCATGCCAATTCCTCTGTCCTCCACTATTTCCCAGAGTTTGCCCAAGTTCATGTCCATTGAATCAGTGATGCTATCCAGCCATCTCATACTCTGCTGCCCTTTTCTCCTTTGGCTTTCAATCTTTTTCAGCATCAGGGTCTTTTCCACTGAATCAGCTGTTCACATCAAGTGGCTAGAGTATTGGAGCTTCAGCTTCAGCATCAGTCCTTCCAATGAGCACGGCGGGTTGATTTCCTTTAGGATTGACCAGTTTGGTTTCCTTGCTGTCCAAGGGACTCTCAAGAGTGTTTTCCAGCACCACAGTTCGAAAGCATCAGTTCTTCGACACTCAGTCTTCTTTATGTCGAACTCTCACATCCATACATGACTACTGGAAAAACCATAGCATTGACTCTATGGACCTTTGTTGGCAGTCATGTATCTGCTTTTTATGGTATCATTGTGATCTGGCAAAGGGACAATGAATATATATTAGAGGGCAATGATGGCTTTACATTATAAAACATACATGGCAAAATTTCTGGAGAGAGGCTGCAATGACACTCATGTATGTTATATTTCTTTAACTGTTTCTCAAGATTCTAAGTACTTCCAAGATCCATGGTTCCTTGGCACTGGCTTGACTCTTATTATACAGACACTTGCTTCCATTCTGCAGCTTCCAAACTCCTCTTCTAACCACAAGCTCCAGTCTCCAGGACCTTGAATCACCATAAAGCTCCATCTATTTATGCTTTCTTGAGACACAGTTACATCATCATAAATAGTGATAGTGGGCTTTTTTTTAATACACCTTCTTTTTCAGATTTTTAAAATAAAATGAATCTTATTGCCAATGCATTTCAATTAAAAAAAAATCTTTTCTCTTTAATCACTCATCAGAATAAAATTGATGGTAAGGTATCATAGCTTTTCAGGCTGATGATACTTTCCACTTTCATATGGGCGGATTAATTCAATAGAGAATGTACTTCTCTTAACATGTAGGCTTATCATCCATGACAGATTTACCCATCCTATTAGGGAATTAATGGTACTGTGAATATATCAGGAACTCAAAATGCAGACTTTTTGTTAGGATATTTTATGTACCTCGATAAACCCTATTTAATAATTTACCATATGCAACATACTTTACCTTACAACAGGATTTAATCTCAAAATATATGACAGAATTTTATCTTGTGAATTTATTTACCATTAAGAAAAATCAAAACAATATGTATGATAATAACATTTAGAAACTGATATTTCCCAGAACCTAGTGTCAGCTCCCAGATAGCTGTGGAGAAGAAAAACGCTGAATCCCACTGAATATAATTAATACAATCAGAAGCTTTAAATTAAGAATAAAAGAATAAATACATGTGTAATCATCCTTAATATTGGTATCTGGCAAGTAAGCTTTTCAGGATTCATTAACAGTTTCACTGATACTCTGTAATAGGATGTGAGTAATAGGATTAATATAGCTATGGGCAGTGTTAGGTCAGCTGGCAATGGATCAATCCAAAAAGCAGAGCATATTAAAAGGATTATAGATTAGCAATTAGATGGCTTCACAAACAAGGAATAGTTCCTTGAGCATCTCTAAAGGTTAACAGAGATAGAATGTCAATTTTTTTTCAGCTTATAATCCAGTAGTGTCTGAAGAGGAAAGGAGAGATGGGATTTAAGCTATGATTATGATTGACATAATCAAACCAAACCATCATTGAGTATCAGCATCTGGATTTCAAAGGAAAGAGATCTTAGTATAAGGTGAAAGGAACATTTGTGATATAATAATGAAATAGCTTAAAGGACAAAGGTTTAGGTGTTAGAATTCTGGGAGACAGGTCATAGTCAGTTATTCAGATCTTACATTCAGTATTAAGCTTCCAAGCATTTGTGAGTGCCCTGGTATGTGTCAGTGAATTCTCAGTTTCTGTGGATGAAAATCAATGTTGTGCATTATGATTACCAGATTCTGTTGGAACTTCAGCTTGACACATGCTTTAAATTTATCAGTAATATATAACTATCTGAGTTCCTTCTGTTTGATCGTTTTCTACTGGGATATTTCCAAGTGATACTATTATATTGTTTTTGATTATACCATATATAAAAAATGTCTTCTGTAAGAACTTGCTCATATTTATGATTTGATTTTTTTATGATTTACAAATTCATGTCTAAGGAATTTCCCCCAGGGAGCCAATGTAATTCCAGGAATCAGGTTTTTGAATGACCTTATAAAATGGTATAAAATGACTGCAGTTCAGGAATGTAGAGTATATGAGGCTATTTATTTGGTTTAACAATCAGTGTGAAAGCCTGGGAAACATGCCTGCTGTATCATGTGAAACAAGAGGGTGTAGAGCAAAACTTATGCCTCTACTGTGTTAACTCCCTTATTCTGCTCTTCATCTCCTCTTCAGTCTTTGATCTCCTTGATTAGGCAATTTGGCACTATAAAAAAGTTTAGTGTGTAAGAGACAAGTTTATATTATGGTGTTTTCAGTTCAGTTCAGTTCAGTCACTCAGTCGTGTCCGATTCTTTGCAACCCCCTGAATAGCAGCACGCCAGGCCTCCCTGTCCATCACCAACTCCTGGAGTTCACTCAGACTCACGTCCATCGAGTCAGTGATGCCATCCAGCCATCTCATTCTCGGTCGTCCCCTTCTCCTCCTGCCCCCAATCCCTCCCAGCATCAGAGTCTTTTCCAATGAGTCAACTCTTCACATGAGGTGGCCAAAGTACTGGAGCTTCAGCTTCAGCATCATTCCTTCCAAAGAAATCCCAGGGCTGATCTCCTTCAGAATGGACTGGTTGGATCTCCTTGCAGTCCAAGGGACTCTCAAGAGTCTTCTCCAACACCACAGTTCAAAAGCATCAATTCTTCAGCATTCAGCCTTCTTCACAGTCCAACTCTCACATCCATACATGACCACTGGAAAAACCATAGCCTTGACTGCTGCTGCTGCTAAGTCACTTCAGTCGTGTCTGACTCTGTGCGACCCCATGGACTGCAGCCTACCAGGCTCCTCCATCCATGAGATTTTCCAGGCAAGAGTACTGGAGTGGGTTGCCATTGCCTTCTCATAGCCTTGACTAGACCGACCTTTGTTGGCAAAGTAATATCTCTGTTTTTCAACATGCTATCTATGTTGGTCATAACTTTTCTTCCATTTAAAAATATTTGTATACTAAGTTTATGATTCATCTGTTAAAATGAGTGCATTTAATATTGTTTATTTTGCTCAGTACTACTTAAAGTATAGATTCAAAGTTTCAGTTATTACATTTCTAAGTGATTTCATATTTTATTCTGGGTTTTATTTTTGAATTTTTATTTAGGGTATGCTTTTTAAAAATATCAGTTGGGTCTTTGTTCATATTTTAAAATTAATTTATAGGTTTATTGTATTATTTTGAGAGAATATAGACTACATAATTATATTAATTTTATTATTAAGAGTTTCTTTAACTTGGTGAAAACTTGTTAATAATAACAGGTTAATTACTTTTGCCTCTCACATTTAACATATCAGTTTTATTATCAGCTTAGTAATGCTGTAAAGGTAAAATTTTACCCTAAGTCAATGAGAAGATTAAAAAAAGGAAATCCAGAAAAAATGATTTAGTTCAGTTCAGTTCAGTTGCTCAGAGGTGTTCGACTCTTTGCAACCCCATGGACTGCAGCATGCCAGGCCTCTCTGCCCATGACCGACTCCCAGAGTTTACTCAAACTCTGTCCACTGAGTCAGTGATGCCATGAAACCACCTCATCCTGTCGTCCCCATCTCCTCCTACCTTCAATCTTCCCAGCATCAGAGTCTTTTCAGATGAGTCGGTTTTTCACATCAGGTGGCCAATGTATTGGAGTTTCAGCTTCAGCGTCAGTCCTTCCAATGAATATCCAGGACTGATTTCCTTTAGGATGGACTGGTTGGATCCCCTTGCAGTCCAAGGAACTCTCAAGTGTCTTCTCCAACACCATAGTTCAAAAGCATCAATTCTTCAGTGCTCACCTTTCTTTATAGTCCAACTCTCACATCCATACATGACTACTGGAAAAACCATAGCTTTGACTAGATGGGCCTGTGTTGGCAAAGTAATGTCTCTGCTTTTTAATAAGCTGTCTAGGTTGGTCATAACTTTTCTTCCAAGGGGCAAGTGTCTTTAAATTTCATGGCTGCAAGTGATTTAAAACGCATCTAAACTTCCACTTCTCTAACAGGACTGGGACATCATAAACTGTTTCTCAGAGGGTAAACCTCCTAATTATCTTGCACAGGATAAATTGACTGAGTCAGTACCAGAAGCAAAGAAAGTGTAAGGTTGGCAGTGAGGGGCATGCGAAAGGGCACTATGACAAATAGCACCTAGGAGAAGACGGTCTGTGTGATCCTCTGTTTCTGGACTGGGTGACTAAATGAATGATTATGGCCTTTATCAAGGGACAATTCTAAGCAAATTGGGAGAAAGGAAGATATCAAGCCCAGTATTAGCTGTATAACCATGTTATCATACCATTACTTGCACTTTTCAAAGTAATTTCAATGTATTTGAAGGGTGCCAGTTTATCCTCACAACAAAATAGTACAAGAAATCAGGCAGTTAATATCTTCATTTTACAGGTGGGAAGATTGATTAAAGTGCTTTGTTGAAGGTCACAGAACAAATCAAGGATTGACTCAGGAATCAAATTCTGGTTTCTAAGTTACAAATCCAAGGATTTTTCTGCTGCACTACTAGATATACCCATTGTAACCATTTAACATTCTCTTATGCACATGGGTTATATATGACTTTGAAGTAATGCTGACGCTCATTCATGTCCATTGATACATATCTGTATCTGTCTATATATCTAATCATCTGTCTGAGAGGAAAGAGGTGACTTCCTGGCATAATATTAATTAGGTAGCTTCTTATTATAGAGTTCTGATACTGAAAAAAATCCTCATTTTCTACTCCAAGGGAGACTGCAAATGATGGCCGTCCCCGCCCCCACCCCCAAAAAAGTTTTTACTCCATGACACTAGTTCTGGAGAAAAGTTATTTCTAAAGGCAAGAATTTAGCTTAACTGGTAAAATGAAAACCAACCCTTTCATTACAAATAGCTTAAATCTGTAGTTTCATAACTCCCCCCAGCCATGAACTTCAAAGCCCTCCCAGAGCAGTCCTGGAACAGGTTTCTTATTTTCCATTTGAACTTCTTAATCAATCTTTTCCACTACCTAGCATTCATGCTTTGGAAGCAGAAGGAAATAGGAATCTGAGTTTTAGCTGAATCAGACATAAACAAAAGCTAGGATCTTGAGTGAAATGTGTCATTCTGTCTAGCTCTGTTTTAACTAACCCTGCAAAAAAATTTCTGAACTCTTATCTTCTTTAGAATACACCAAATTGAATTGGTCACTTGGATTTGCTAAGAATCTTGTACTATAAAAATTATTTGTGTAACTATAGTGGCATTTTAATAGGAATAGAAAAAAAAAACCAGATGGTGGGAAGATACCCTGAATACATTAATTCCATTTTATCTAGTTTATTCTTGTGATAGAGGGCAATTTATTGCAGTGGTCTGTTTTTTTTTGTTTTTTGTTTTTTTTTTTTAACCATCTGAGCTACAATGGGAGTTCCATGAAGAACAACACATAAGAGCTGGGATTGTAAAGAGGGTTGGGAGTGGTACAGGGTAAAAATCAGTTATTGGCAGAGTGCATTTTTTAAAAACTTTTTATTTTGTAGTGGGTTATAGCTGATTAACAATGCTGTGACAGTTTCAGGTGAACAGCAAAAGCACTCAACCATATATATGCATGTATCCAATCTCCCTCAAATCCTCTTCCCATCCAGGCTTCCACATAGCATTAAGCAGAATTCCCTGTGCTATACAGTAGATCCTTGTTGGTTATCCATTTTAAATATAGCAATTTATTTTAAAAAAATTGGCTACAGTAATATATCTGGTCCTCCCTGTTCCAGAATCTCATTAAAATACAAAAGCAGCAGAGTTGATTTTGCCTCCCTTTGAACCTAGTGGGGCTTTGTTACCACCTTGATTAATAAAACGCATTGCAAGTGACACTATGTGATTTTTAAGATTATGTCATAAAAGGGGGCTTGACCTTCAACCTGGGCTCTCTCTCAGGAGATGTGTCTAGGGAACTGTAAGATTGTAAGAAATTGAGATTCCTAAAGCTGTCATGCTAGAGAGACCACAATTAGAGGCCACAAAAAGATAGCCGCCTGAAGACCTGAAGCAGTTCAAGCCCCCAGGCTTGAAGAAGCTAGGGGAAGCTATTTAAGTCTGCCCACATCAGCTGCCAGTTATATGAGTGAGCAGGCTTTTAGATGATTCCATGTCTGTTTTCACGATGTCTTAGCTGACACTGAGTAGAACAGAGCTGCTTCCTCTATGCCCTGTCCAAACAGCAGATTTGTGAGGGAACTAAATATTGTTATTGTATTAAGCCAGTAAGTTTTGGAGTGATTTGTTACATAGCATTTGATAACAAGGAAAAGTTGTTATATACACTCAAAATTGCACGATATTGATAAATTCAGTCCTTGCTTATCTAGGAAGTAGTATCAGTTTATGATTTATTTATGCACCTTTATTCTTCTTCATATCTATTCTGCCCATGCCATGGGTTTTATTTTCCTATTAATGTTTAGAATGCAAAAACATTCTAAATGGAGAACGTAGAAAATAAAAGTAACATCAGGTAACTTATTTGTCAGAGTCTTTTAAGAGCAATAATTAGGGAGACAGGAAGGGGAAAAATGTTTGCAATAATAGGATAAAATAAGTTATGGGCAGCATTCTATGTGATTTTTCCATTGGGGTCACTGCTACTTGAGGAAACCAAACATCTGTTGTACTGCACTTCAGAATCACTAAGTGATTTCCACTACATGTAATCTTCAGAAATTCCACCCCAAAAAATAGAAGGAATTTCTTAAAAGTCAAATAAGCAGGGTGACAAAGTTATGACCAACCTAAACAGCTTATTAAAAAGCAGAGACATTACTTTGCCAACACAGGTCCATCTAGTCAAAGCTATGGTTTTTCCAGTAGTCATATATGGGTGTGAGAGTTGGACTATAAAGAAAGCTGAGCACCAAAGAATTGATGCTTTTGAACTATGGTGTTGGAGAAGACTCTTGAGAGTCCCCTGGACTGCAAGGATATCACACCATTCTATCCTAAAGGAAATCAGTCCTGAATATTCATTGGAAGGACTGATGCTGAAGCTGAAACTCCAATACTTTGGCCAGGTGATGCGAAGAAATGACTCATCTGAAAAGACCCTGATGCTGGGAAAGATTGAAGGTGGGAAGAGAAGGGTACGACAGAGGATGAAACTCCAATACTTTGGCCACCTGATGCGAAGAACTGACTCATCTGAAAAGACCCTGATGCTGGGAAAGATTGAAGGCAGGAAGAGAAGGGTACGACAGAGGATGAAATGGTTGGATGGCATCACCAACTCAATGGACATGAATTTGAATAAACTCTGGGTGTTGGTGATGGAGAGGGAGACCTCACATGCTGCAGTCCATGGGTCACAAAGAGTAGGACACGACTGAGAGACTGAATTGAACTGAACTTTGAAAGTCAATGTCTCCCCACTTGGACTACAATATATCCTTTTTTTCCCATTAGCTTATAAGTCTAATTAGACTGATCAATTTTCCATGTTCCACAGAGGTCTTAAATACAAGTTCATGCAATGAGAAGATGGGATTATTGTTTGACAATATGTAACAAAGAGTGGATTGGGCTTGACCCACCTCATAGATGCTACTAAAGACCTCTGAGCCACAGAAATGTTTTTACATCTGATTCCAATGGGACAGGCATAGTGAAGGAATGGGAAGGCTGCAGTGCTGCAGTCCTTGGGGTCGCAAAGAATCAGACATGACTTAGAGACTGAAAAACCAGTGGGACATAAGCCCTGCCTCTCAATAGCACTTACTGCTGTCCGCTTCCAAAGAACAGAAGTTTCTCTAGGGTAGCCTATTGCCTTCAGAGTTGCCTTGGCTAACTCTTTCCATACCTTGGCTAATTAACAAGGAGCGGGCTCCAAAACATAGGTTCATTCTTTAAAATAAAGCCTCCATTTACTTCCTGCTAGGGCAATTATTCTATAACTATCAGGCATCTCTGCTGACTTCTAATCATACATTTTCTTGTCCATGTTGTCTCTGTGGTTGGTCACCATCACTGTGGTGTACATGCACACACACAACTATTTTCTGACACTCTGGAAGAGGTACAGGTAACACTGATAAAAATGCAAAATGAGATCAAGAGTATAAGGAAAGGGGTGGATTGAGAAAGAAGATCAAGTTCAGTGTTCTCAAGTGAGACTACGGCCTGAAAAAGATCCATGATATTATACAATTAAAAACATTTTTATTCTATAGAGTCACTAAATCACTAAGAAAAGCATTGTTTAGAGAAAACAATGCTGCTATTTTATTTCTAAGACCCAGTTTATTCCAAGTTACTAATTCTCTGAAAAAACAAATGGGCTATTACATATTTAATAAAGTACTCAATCTTACTCAAAAGAGAGAAATAGAAAAAGTGCCACAAGTTATTTTTTTTTGCTTAGCAAACTGGCAGAAGTAAAAAAATGGAAGCAAGTGGAGAAAGGGGTACACTCAGGCATCTTGCTGGTGAACACAAATTGGTGTTATATTCATGGAGAGTATATTAGTTTTCTACAACTGATGTAATGAAAATTTGAGTATCTTTGAACAGAAATTAATGTCTCACAATTCTGGAGGCCCAGAATTCAAAATCAAGGCATTGGTGTGGGCTTGCTCTCTCTGAAACCTCTAGGAGAGTATTCACTGCAGGTTTTTCTCCTAACTTGTGGTAGTTTTCTGGCACCATCAGACACCTGTGTTATCACATTCCCAATCTTCACATGGGATTCCTGTGTCTGTGTGTCTGTTTCTAAACTTTCCCTTTTTTTAAATGACATCAGTCATACTGGGTTAGGAACAAACCCTACTCATCTCATGTCAACAAATATGTCTGCATTGAACTTTTTACCAAATAAGGTCATATTCTAGGTTACTATGGGTACTGTATTTGGAGGAGATGTCACATTTAAAGGAGTTTCTCAGGTGGCTCAGTCAGTAAAGAATCTGCCTGTAGTGCAGAGACACAGAAGATGCTGGTTTGATCCCTGGGTTGGGAAGATTCCTTCTCCTGGAGGAGGGCATGGCAACCCACCCTAGTATTCTTGGCTAGAGAATCTCATGGACGGAGGAACTTGGTGGGCTATAGTTCACAGGACTGCAAAGATTCAGACATGACTGAAGCAACTGAGCATGCAGGCAGGACACATTTAAAATCAACAGAAAGCTATTTACAAATACCTGTCAAAATTTAAAATGCACAAACCCATTAAACTAACACTAGGTATTCCATAGATAGGCTAATACACATGGAGATGTAATAAACATAGAAATTCATTGCACCATTGAGTATAATAGCAAAAGGCTGGAAACATTAATGGATGACAAGTAGTAGATAATTGATAAATGAAGTACATCTATATACACTCATAGAAAAACTACTAAGTTACACTTTTAAGAAAGCAAGCAAGGTATACAACAGTTCTATGATATTTTCCCATTTATATGAATGTGTGTATGCCATACACATACACACACTTTGAAAACATGTCTAGAGTATTTTTCAGCTTTCCCCATAAAAAGGTGACATTTGTTCCCCTTCCCTTCAGTCTGGGCTGACTTTGTGAGTAGTTTTAACCAAAAGCATGCAGATGAATTTCCAACCTAGGCTTCAGGAGTCTTTGAATCTATCTTCTGTTCTTGCCTTCTTGACAACCTGAAAGTTACAACCAACATATGAATAAACCAAGCCTGGCTCTTCTGGGATGAGAGTGTAGAAACAAAGGTCCAGTCGGACCACCAACACTGATTGTCAGAAATGGAAGTGAGGCCATGTTTGTCTTTTCAGGTCTGTATAAGCTGCTGATGATTATGGTCATTTAAGTGACCCCAAAGGACATTTCCAGAAAAACCACCCAGCTGATGCCAGGCCAGCTCAAATTAGTAAAGGACAGAATCACAAGTAAAGAAAATGGCTTTTATTTTAAGCCATTGATTTTGGGGTGTTGTATGCTGTAGCAGTAGTTAACTGATACACACAAATATATGAAATGGGTTTGTTTGCGTGCATTTATGCACAAACATGCACATGCATGTATATGTTTGTAAACAAATAGAGTATTTCTGAATGGAGATGCAGAGGATGTATAAAAGTGGTTGCCTCCAGAACAGGGAAATGAGTGTTTAGGGGACAGGGTAAGGAAGGGCAACAAGCATATCACTTTTTAAAAATGGGTGCACTCTAAATCTTTCAAATTTTGTGTCATGTGCATTTAGTATCCATTCAGAAATTAAATAAATTTTAAAAACTCAGTATTGTATTGAGGTGCCAAGCAATATGATACTTTCACAGGTTATTTGTACTGGTACATGCCACATCTGAGAGAAAGGATCTGGCAGAGGGAATGTGGTGGAATGGCATTGCTGTGGAAATGGCAAACCTAGTTTCTGAAGTTTTTTAATCCTAAAAATTCACAAAACCTTATCAGAAAGTAAGTCAGCAGTGAGGCTTGTTAATGAGGACCCAAGCAGTTTCTGCACAATACTCAGTGATATTCTGCGGATGGACTGAAAAAGTAGATGAGAAATGTTTAGAACATCTACTACAGTCTTTTAACAGTCTGTCAAAAAAGAATAAATAAAACTATGAGAAACTAAAAAAAGAAAAACAATAAAAAAACAAACCTTTACTTTGTTATTTAATGTTTTTATATTTTTCTTGGGTTTCCTGGTGGCTCAGTTGATAAAGAATCTGCCTTCAATGGGGGAGACCTGGGTTCCATCCCTGGGCTGGGAAGATCCTCTGGAGGATAAAATGGCAACCCACTCAGTATTCTTGCCTGGAGAATCCCATGGACAGAGGAGCCTGCAGGCTACAGTCCATCGGGTTGCAAAGAGTCAGGCACTACTAAGCGACTTTCACTTTCACTATAGTTAGAATAATCACATGTACTTCTTAGTAAAGAATAAATAATTCCACACAAAACCCACAAAGAATACATATGGATGTGCACCTGCTAGACTGTTCTGGTTATCAAATTATTAATTAGGAAGAATGTCTGTATCAAAGACTTTCATTGTGAAATATTGCCTAATGTGAGATGGAAAAAAAAAAAGAAAACACCAGCATTGTTGCTCAAATTGGAAAGAATTCAAATTATTAATGATTAGGGGGATGGGTGTAGAGAATAATTCCAAGTGCAGGCAGATAGTAACATATATCTGTATAATTCAGCTAATTAGGGAAGTTCTATTCAAAATGTGAAAATCAAAAATTTTTCTCCAAAATCTTCATTATGGGAGAAAAATTAGTGGTGTTATGTTCTCTGTCTTGGACACAGATACATACACACCCCTGGTTTTGCTATGAAAATAACAAATTGTTACCTGGGAACAAAATGTTCCTAGGAAGTCATGCTTTATTGTTTAAAATTTTATGCTTTTAACAGTCACAGATCTATAAACTGTGCTGGTCATTGAAAAACATAATCTTAAGGAATGTCAAGAATTACATTGTTGCAGTAGTTCTTTGTGTTAAAAATATAACAAAAACTGAAATTATATTACAAAAGAAACATAATGAATTAGGAAGTAATGAGAATATAATTTACTGTTTTAAATACTTACTGTGTGCCAGGTATTTTTTATTCATTATCTTTAATCTTTAAAACTACCATTACTCCAATTGCTTTGATTCTCGCCTTTCCCGACTCCAGTAATTACTGATATATTTGCCTGAAGAATACTTCACAAATTTATCCCCTTCTTTCCATTTCTACTATTTTCATCCCCTTCTTGGCCACCAAATTTACCATGGCCTCTAATTGCTTTTTTTTTCTGTATCCTGCCTTATTATATATTCTTTACATCATTGTAAGCTGTTTTCCAATCAAAGCTAATGAAAACTCTTTAATAACTAATCATGACCCTAAGAATAAAATACAAGCTACCTACTATGGGACATACATTTCTGTATGATATGGCACTTCCTAACTTTCTTACCTCATTTCAGTACACTCAGTGGCTAAGCTTCAGAGATCCAGTATTGTCACATTGCCTAAAACGCCTACTCCAAACTTAGAGCCTTTGTAACCGTTCATTACTTCGTTGGTTAGGATACTTAAGCTACTCTTTGTATTTTTAGCTCCTGAACTCTGCTTAAATCACCCATAATTGAGGGGTCTTTCCTTAGTATACTATTTAAAATAAATAGTGCCTTGTCCCTTCATTATTTTCCAACTCAGTCAGCAATAGGTAATCTCCACAGCACTTATAATAGATGCTTATTTTCTTTCTATTTATTTTTCAAGTCTTTCTATATTCAAACTGTCATTCAAGTTTAAGCATGAGATGAAAACATTTTCAAACACTAAATATGTTCATCCTCAGAAAAGGCTAAACAATATACTTTAAAATATATATTAAAATCAGAATACAGGAGCAGAATAAAAGCAAAATCAAGGCACTATATATCTACAGTAATGATAAATTATATTTATGGTATTTAAAAAAATTGAAGAGGGTACAAACTTTTATCTATAAGATAATGTCTGAATAGTTAATGTAAAGCATGGCAAGTATAGTAGATAACATGGCATTCTATAATTTTTATGAGAGTATAGTTGTACAATATTATATAAGTTCAGTTCAGTTCAGTCAGTCAGTCGTGTCCGACTCTTTGCGACCCCATGAATCGCAGCACACCAGGCCTCCCTGTTCATCACCATCTCCCGGAGTTCACTCAGATTCACGTCCATCGAGTCCGTGATGCCATCTAGCCATCTCATCCTCGGTCGTCCCCTTTTTTCTCCTGCCCCCAATCCCTCCCAGCATCAGAGTCTTTTCCAATAAGTCAACTCTTCGCACGAGGTGGCCAAAGTACTGGAGTTTCAGCTGTAGCATCATTCCTTCCAAAGAAATCCCAGGGCTGATCTCCTTCAGAATGGACGGGTTGGATCTCCTTGCAGTCCAAGGGACTCTCAAGAGTCTTCTCCAACACCACAGTTCAAAAGCATCAATTCTTCTGTGCTCAGCCTTCTTCACAGTCCAACTCTCCCATCCATACATGACCACTGGAAAAACCATAGCCTTGACTAGATGGACCTTAGTTGGCAAAGTAATGTCTCTGCTTTTCAATGAGCTATCTAGGTTGGTCATAGCTTTCCTTCCAAGGAGTAAGCATCTTTTAATTTCATGGCTGCAATCACCATCTGCAGTGATTTTGGAGCCCAAAAAAATAAAGTCTGACACTGTTTCCACTGTTTCCCCATCTATTTCCCATGAAGTGATGGGACCTGATGCCATGATCTTCATTTTCTGAATGTTGAGCTTTAAGTCAACTTTTTCACTCTCCTCTTTCACTTTCATCAAGAGGCTCTTGAGTTCTTCTCCACTTTTTACAGGTATAAAATACAATGATTCAAAATTTTAACAGTTATACTCCATGTATGGTTATTATAAAATATTGGCTATATTTTTATGCTATAAAATATATCCTTATAGCTTATTTTATATGTAATAGTTTGAACTTAGTTCTCCATCCCTGTGTTGCCTCTCCCCTCTTCCCTCTCCTCACTGGTAGCCACTATTTTGTCCTCTCTATCTGTGGGTCTGCTTCTTTTTTTGGTATGTCCACTAGTTTGTTATAATTTTTAGATTCCACATATACATTAAATCATACAATATTTGTCATTCTCTGTTTCATTTCACTTAGTGTAATACTCTTCAAGTCCACTCATGTTGCTGCAAATGGCAACGTTTCACTCTTTTTTATGACTGAGTAGTATTCCTGCATGTGTATATGTAAGTGCATGTGTGTTTATCACATCTTCTTTTTTTAAATTTAAATTTATTTATTTTAATTGGAGGCTAGTTACTTTACAATATTGTATTGGTTTGCCATACATTGACATGAATCAGCCACGGGTGTACACGTGTTCCCATCCTGAATGCCCCTCCTACCTCCCTCCCTGTACCATCCCTCTGGGTCATCCCAGTGCACCAGCCCCAAGTGTCCTGTATCCTGCATCGAACTTGGACTGGTAATTCATTTCTTATATGATATTATACATGTTTCAATGCCATTCTCCCAAATCATCCCACCCTCTCCCTCTCCCACAGAATCCAAAAGACTCTTCTATACATCTGTGTCTCTTTTGCTGTCTCACATACAGGGTTATCGTTATCATCTTTCTAAATTCCATATATATGTGTTAGTATACTGTATTGGTGTTTTTCTTTCTGGCTTACTTTACTCTGTATAATCGGCTCCAGTTTCATCCACCTCACTAGAACTGATTCAAATGTACTGTTTTTAATGGTGGAGTAATATTCCATTGTGTATAGGTACCACAGCTTTCATATCCATTCATCTGCTGATGGACATCTAGGTTGTTTCCATGTCCTGGCTATTATAAACAGTGCTGCGAGGAACATTGGGGTACACGTGTCTCTTTCAATTCTGGTTTCCTCGGTGTGTATGCCCAGCAGTAGGATTGCTGGGTCATAAGGCAGTTCTATTTCTAGTTTTTTAAGGAATCTCCACACTGTTCTCCATCATGGCTGTACTAGTTTACATTCCCACCAACAGTGTAAGAGGGTTCCCTTTTCTCCACACCCTCTCCAGCATTTATTGCTTGTAGACTTTTGGATCACAGC
Organism: Budorcas taxicolor; assembly: GCF_023091745.1. NCBI lineage: Eukaryota > Metazoa > Chordata > Mammalia > Artiodactyla > Bovidae > Budorcas > Budorcas taxicolor. The sequence continues at coordinate 18,927,562 of NC_068913.1, forward strand.
CATTCTGATTGGTGTATCAGATCTTGTTTGTCCATTCATTTACTGATGGGCACTCAGGTTGCTTCCATATATTGGCAAAACTTGTAAATAATGGCAATTATTGTAAATAATGCTGCAGTAAACACTAGGGTGCATGTCTCTTTTTCAATTAGTACTTTTTTCATATATATACCCAGGAGTTGAATTGCTGGGTAATATGGCAGTTCTCTATTTAGTTTCTTGACAAATCTCCATTCTGTTTCCTACAGTGGCTACACCATTTTACATTGCTACCATCAGTGTACAAGAGTTTTGTTTCATTTTTTCCACATTCTTGTCAACATTTGTTGTGTTCTTTATGATGGTAGCCATGCTGTTAGGTGTGAAGTGATATTTCATTGTAGTTTTGATTTGCACTTCCCTGATGAGTTAGGGATCTATGAGCAGCTTTCATGCACTGTTGGGCATCTGTTTTTCCTCTTTGGAACAATATCTATTCAGTTCTTCTGCTCATTTTTAAAATCAGGACTTTTTATGTTAAGTTGTATGAGCTATTTATATATGTTAGATATTAACCCCTTATTGGTCATATCATTTGCAAATATCTTCTTCTATTCAGTAGGTTATATTGTCATTTTGCTGTTGGTTTCCTGTGTTGTGCAAAATCTTTTAACTTTTATTACATCCTACTTGTTTAGTTTTGCTTTTATTTTTTTTTTTTGCCTTAAGAGACAGATCCAAAAAATATTGCTATGATTTATACCAAAGAATGTTCTGCCTATGTTTTCCTCAAAGAGGTTTATGGCTTTCTGGTCTTACATTTAAGTAGTTAATCCATTTTGAATTTATTTTTGTGTATGGTGTTAGAGAATGTTCTAATTTTATTTTTGTTCATGTAGCTGTCCAGTTTTCCCAGAACCATTTATTGTAAAGACTCTCACCATTGTATAGTCTTGCCTACTTTGTCATAGATTAATTGACTGTGAGTGGGTTTTATTTTTGGGCTCTGTATTCTGTTTCATTGATCTATGTGCTTGTTTTTTTGTGCCAGTACCATACCATTTTGGTTACTGTAGTTCTGTAATATAGTGTGAAGTCAAGGACCATGATTCTTCCAACTCTGTTCTTCTTTCTTAAGAATGTTTTGTTTATTTGGGGGTCTTTCTATCTCTATATGGGCTTCCCTTGTGGCTTGGCAAAGAATCCACCTGCATGGTGGCAGACCTGGGTTCAACCTGGGTTGGGAAGATCCCCTGGAGAAGGAAAAGGCTACACACTTCAGTATTCCGGCCTGGTGCTATCTCCATACAAATTTTAAAAATGTTCCAGTTCTGTGAAAAATACCCATTGTGTTTTGATAGGGACTGTGTTGAATCTGTACATTGCCTTACATAGTAAGGTCATTTTTACAGTATTAATTCTCCCAATCCAAGAACATAGTATATCTTTCCATCTGTTTGTGTGGTCTTCAGTTTCTTTCATAAGTGTCTTATAGTTTTCAGAATACAGGTATTTTGCTCTTTAGGTAAGCTTATTCTGAGGTATTCTTTTTGATGCATGTTATATTCTACTTAAAATTTGCTAAAAGTAGACTTAAATGTTCTGACCAAAAAATAAAGACAAATATGTGAGGTGATGAATGCGTTAATGAACTAGGTGGGAAAAGCCTTTCACACTGTACAAATCACCATGATATACCTGAAAATATATTATAATTTACTTTTAAATTATACCTCAAACCTGAAAGTAAAAAAACCAAAAAAACAAAAATAAATATTAAAAAAGTGGCTTCTGTATCTTTAAGTCAGTTTTTTTGAAAAATCAGATGGGACTGACAATTTCCCAGGGAACTATGGCTCAGTAAGTGATATAAATATAAATAGAAAATTTATAGTTATATGTTAAGGTATAAAATACCTCTTTTCAAAAACTTGAAATCAGAAATTCTTATTTTTGAACATCAAAAGAACACACTGTTGTTATTGTTCTGTTGTTAAGTAATCTCTGACTGTTTGTGACCCCATGAACTGCAGAATGCCATGTTTCCTTGTCCTTTACTACCTAACAGAGTTTGCTCAAACTCATGTCCATTGAGCTGGTGATGCCATTCAACCAGCTCATCCTTTGTTGCCCCCCTCTCCTCTTGTCATCAATCTTTCCTAGCATCAAGGTCTTTTCCCATGAGTCAGCTCTTTGCATCAGGAACATCAGCTTCAGCATCAGTCCTTCCAGTGAATATTCACAGTTGATTTCCTTTAGGATTGAAAGGTCGATGCATATCCCATATAAGTGTTAGTCACTCAGTCACGTCTGCCTCTTTGTGGACTGATGGATTGTAACCCACCAGGCTCCTCCATCCATGGGATTTTCCAGGCAAGAATACTGAAATGAGCTACCTTCTCCAGGGACCATATATAAACTCTTTCAGAAGGAAATATCTTCCCCAGTGTTTCACTGGGTGGTTATTACCTTGACAGGAAAATATGTCAAGAACTTGATAGACTCTAAAATTAAAGCTTAGCTTCTTAAAGAAACATAGAGGCAAAATTCTTAAATAAATTTCTAGCACATTGAAATAGTATACAAAACTAAAATATCTTGACAAAATAGAGCATTTTCCACAAATGAACAGGTGAGCCAGCATCAGAAAAATTTATTGATGGAAACCACCATGTTAATGGATTAAAGGATAAAACTCAGTAATAATCTTAAGAGATAAAAGAAATTTAATGAAATTTAGCACTCATTTGTAAAAAAAATTAAATCAACTCAGAATGGAAGAACATGATTTTAATTGATAAAGTATATTTCCCTGTATCAAGTTAATCATGATTTTGAAAACATTTCAGCAAAATTAGAAATAGGACATGGATGGCTGTTGCCACTCTTCATATTTAATATATATCAAAGATACTGGTCAAAGTTATTGAAAAAAATGTGAGAGGGAGATGGATATGGAGAGGAGAAGAAATAAAATTGTTGATTCTTATGGATATTAAGATGTTTACATAGAGAGTCAAAAGAATCTAGATATACAGTTAGAATAAAATAATTAAGAAATTGTGATGTATAATAGGATTAACATATAAAAATATTTCATCACCAGCATTTTTCAATGAGAATAAAAATTCATATATCTAGAGTGACTAATTTGAATAAAACTATTGTTACAGCATCAGACACCACTAGCAATTTCTTGTTTTCTTCAAAAAGATACTAATTTCTAACAATGTATGATTAGGTCAAAGGGGAGACAACTAGGATTAAGTCAAAAAAGGAAAATGAATTAAAATGTGCACAATAGGCTTCAATTAATTGAAAGAAAATCTCAGATTGTTCAGGAAAAGTATATTACAATGCTAAGTATTAGTGAAAATGAGGGGGGAAATTCTCTTAGACATCTGCTAGTATTGAAAATTACTTATTGTCTTCTAGAGACATGGTGTTATACATGGTGTACCTAGCTAGTGGTTGTTTTTCTAGTTACATGCTACCCTTGCAACTTAGAGTGAGGTCTTTAGACCTGTAGCAGCAGCATCACATGGGATTTGTCAGAAATGTAGCCTCTAAGTCCTCATCCTAATCTTAAATTAGAACCTAGAGTTTATTAAGCTCCCCTGGTCATTTCTGTGAACATTAGAATTCAGAAAGCCTTGTCCTAGAAAACTTTGCACATAGCTTTCAAGGAAATATCTTGAAAAATGTTCATTCATTCTTAAAGAGACAAATAGAAAAATAAATATCAATTTGTAAAAACAAAAAATGAATGAACGGATATACAATGAAATATTTATCAGTTAAAATACATGAGCTAGAGTTACAATATCAACACTGATCATTTAAAAATATATAATATTGAAAAAAAGCACTAAGTTATAGGACAATAAGTATGACTTGACAACATTATAAAACAAAGGGCTTCTCTGGTGGCTCAGTGGTGAAGAATCCACCTGCAGTGCAGAGCTGCAGGAGACATGAGTTTGACACCAGGCTGGGGAAGCTCCTCTGGAGGAGGGCATGGCAACCTACTCCCGTATTCTTGCCTGGAGAATCCCAAAGACAGAGGAGCCTGGTGGGAAATAGTCCATGGGGTCACAAAGAGTCGGACACTACTGAAGCAGCTTAACATGCACAGACATAAAACAAAATCACTAAGGGTATGTAAGTATAAATGTGTAGATAGAAAATATATACTCAAATATGTGTTGGAGAATTTATGTCTGAAAAGGAGAAAAGAGGAAGGTTGGAAACTTGGAAAAGGAAAAGAACTTCAACCTCATCAGGGCTGTTTTTATTTCTTAACAATAAGGAAATATTGACAGATGTTACCAGTAATTTTTTTGTTTACTGGAAGCAGAATTAATGTATTTGTCATGGTATCTTTTTACTTTTATTGATGCAATTATAATTAAAACATAAACATATAGAGAAATTGGACAAAGAATATAAAATAATTCACAGAAGAAGAAATGTGAAAGTGCTAAGCATATAAAAAGTAGCTCAGTCTTTCCAGTTACATAGATTTAAAATAATGAATCACTTAAAAAAAAATCAACCAGATTAGCAAAGAAAGAGGATACTTTTGATAGCTTTTAGTAAATTAAAAAAATAAAACTCATATGCTATTGTAGCAGTGTAAATTTGCTCAGTTTTAAGTTTGGTTTATGTCTATTATGGTTTCTTAATTTTCAAGCTTTATTGACAGCAACTCCAATTCCAGGGATTCAGTGTCTAGATAATAACACTATGTGTAAAGATTTTTGTTCAGTAATGTTGATTACCACATTGCTGAAAATAAGTAATAACTGAAACAATGCAAAATTAGAAGTTAAAAAATGGCATACAATGATGAGGGTTAGTTAAAGTAGGGTAGATACATCTTTTCTGTAAAGTGTAGTAATGGTCAGAGATCATGGGAGAATTTAAATTTTACTTTATGAATATTTGTTTTATTCAATAGGAACAGTTTAATTTTCTTGAATTAAAAAGTCCATCATTTTTCAAAATAGGTATAATCCTTTTTATTTATTCCTGTATAGGAAAATATTTTTATAATACACTTTCTTTAAGTGCGTGCTCATTCTCTCATTTCTCTTTATGTGAGTGAACACAGAATATCTCATTGTTGCCTATCACAGAACATCAGGAGAAAAAGGGGGATGTTTGATATGAGATCCTGAGAGTGTCATTAAATAGAAATTCTACTGTGCCTTTGTAGTTCTCCACTCAAAATAAAACACTTAAAATCATTGTCAATACTGCTAGTTCTCTATCGTTGACAGTCAGAGAAATGAGTACATGGCCAAGGCACAGAGTTTTATGTAGGTAGTGGATTTTGGCACTGTTTTATGAGAAAGTATAGTCATTGTATTAAGGAATTCAATAGCTTATACATTTCACTCATTAATATTTAAATTTTATGATTTATTTAACTTTTGAATCCTCATTAATAGTTAAGCATTATGATTTATTCAAATTGATAACATTTCATCAGTTTAAAATTTAACATTAATCAAATTAATCTAAATCATTAAAATCAGTTATTGAAGAAAAATCACATGGTATCAGAAGATGAAGAATGAATACATTCCAAAAATTACATATATATAGATTTTTTTTTTACAAAAATTGCACTGAATGTAGTCACTAATTGTTTCATATACATCTGCTTGAAAGCTTCAGCTTCTAGAATGTGAAGGATGGCTTTGCTTACTAATCTGCAACTATCCAAAACATTATACCAAGTACTTCTATAATTTACTTTGATGACTAGCAAATTTAGGTATACTATATAGATCTACATGCAAACATAGATATGGTTATAAAATTACCTTTTAAAAATTATGTCATGACATAATCCTCATATTTATATAATCCTCTGTGTTGTGTGTGGTCACTGCATTATTTTTCTTCCTTAAATAGCACCGCATAATTGCAGCTTGCTTATAGCCAGAATTCTCTTCTTCCACAGGGTAGAGAACGAAATAAAATACTATGTCTTCTTTCCCATCTCATTTTCCTTTCCTGACAAGTAAATATAAAGTATTATCAACTTTAGTTTCAGGTTCTTAGCTATGATGATTTCCCTTCATATAATAAACTCACAAAATGGTGTTTTATCTCTTTTATTCTGTAGTCACTGACCTGGCCCCCCAAACACACTTTAATAGAGCATTTTATGGGACACTGCTTTCAGAAATGTCATTACAGCGCTAGAGAATTGGCATTTTCTGCGCCAAGATGTCACTTCTAATAATAGTGTGTCTGAGGAAGTAAAGCTGAGCGAAAGAACCAGCAGGGTAGGGAAGAGCAAGTTTGACTCATCTGTAAATTACAGGGATTTGGGGGATGATGATATCACCAACAGGGCCTCTCCTCTCCTTCATCAGGATATTCCCCGGTGAAGGGTGGGGCTGTCAGGACCCCACTGTGGGACCTGGGAGTTGTGGGAGAAACCTCCCTGTTGTGTTTCACATTTTAAAGCCATTCACAGATGTTTTGGAGCTCTCTCCCTTGCAGAAGGTAGAGATCAGGTGATGATGGAACTCTTCTTGCCTTGCTGCTAAGTACAGTTTTTATCCATGACAGAGTTCTTACTCTGTATGCTTACTTGATCAGTGTCTATCATGTCCAACTCTTTGCGATCCCACGGACTGCAGCCCACCAGGCTCCTCTGTCCATGGATTCTCCAGGCAAGAATACTGGAGTGGGGTGCCTTGTCCACCTCCAGGGGATTGTCCCCATTGAGGGATCGAATCAAGGTCTCCCACATTGCAGGCGTACTCTAAACCACCAAGAAAGCCCTCTTACTCGGTAACTCAACCTAGAACTATTTAAGTAGTCATGGTTAAGTAATGGGCTTTCCTGGTGACATAGCGGTAAAGAAGTCGCCTGCAACGTAGGAGCCTAAGGAGATGAGGGTTCGATCCCTGCGTGGGGAAGATCCCCTGGAGGAAGGCATTGCATTATATATAATCAGAGAATAGCATTTAAAAGAGAGATTCCCTATAGACCACAGGGTGGAGACCTGTTTCAATAAAAGCAGTTCTTATCAGGGACAAAAATATCAAATTTTAGGGGAGTCAGAGATGGATAGAAAAATAGAACTAATATAGTTATTTCTGTAGTTCTGATTCGAATGTCAGTTACATACAAGCTGTTTGCCAAGGTAAATGGGACCCCCCCCCCCCCAAAAGGTAATTTTCTGTGTTTCTGTCTCCATCGCAGCTATTTTGGTTGTTTTTATTTTTATTTTTTTAGAAAAATGACACTCTATGAAAGTGAAAGTGAAAGTCACTTAGTCATGTCCGACTCTTTGCAACCCCATGGACTATACAGTAGGAGTGGGTAGCCTTTCTCTTCTCTAGGGGATCTTCCCAACCCAGGGATTGAACCCAGGTCTCCCACATTATAGGCGGATTCTTTACCAGCTGAGCCACAAGAGAAGCCCCTATATTTTCTATTTAAAACCAATGACAATCTTTTGAAATTACTGTCTTTAGATGAAGAAATTGGGAAGGTTGAATAATTTGCTCCTAAATGGAAGATTCAAGATTTGAAATCAGTTCTATTTGGTGTCAACCCATGTTTTTTGTTAACACTGCTATGTGGCTCCCATATTCTTCTTTAGCAGTAAGTACCTTAAAATCCAAATTTAACTTAACAAGGGTTGTTTCCTAGTTAAAAAACTGAAAACTCCAGAAACGTTGTATTAGACATTCATACTAGACTAGTATCCAATTCCTCCTGGGCTTCCTGGATGGCACTAGTGATACAGAATCTGCCTGCCAATGCAGGAGACATAAGAGACATGGGTTCGATCCCTGGGTTGGGAAGATCCCCTGGAGGAGGGCATGGCAACCCACTCCAGTGTTCTTGTCTGGACAATCCCATGGACGGAGGAGCCTGGTGGGCTACAGTTCACAGGGCTGAAAAGAGTCGGACAGGACTGGAATGACTTAGCACACATCACATGATTCTTCAAAAAGGTTATAGTCTAGTGACTACCAACAGGTGAAAACCAGGATTAGGAAAAAAAAAAAAATACTTGCAACAACACTAAAGCCATTTCAGAACAAAGTGGCACAAGACACAATAAAGAGAAAATTTAGGATAGATATGTTTACTGTCTTCAAGTATTATGTAGGCTGTCACATAAGAGAGGGATTAACTTATCTTGAATAGCCCTAAGGGTTAGAATTAGAAGCAATTGGCACATATTTTCAGCTAAATATAAAAAGTTATTTCTACCTGTCAGAGCTGTCTAAAAATAATTTAAAAAATGCTTTTGTGAGAGAACAAAATTTTCTGTATCTGGAAATTTTCCCATATCATGTTTGTTGACATATTCTGGCAAGAGTTTTGTTAGCAAGATTCAAATTTCAGGAATTGATAGGCACATCTATTAAGGTGCTTTCCTGGTGGCTCAGATGGTAAAGAATTTGCCTGCAATGCCGGAGACAGATCAAATGCAAGCTTGATCCCTGGGTTGGGAAGATCTCCTGGAGAAGGAAATGACAACCCACTCTAGTATTCTTGCCCGGACAATCCCATGGACAGGGGAGCCTGGTGGACTATAGTCCATGGAATCACAAAGAGTTGAACACAACTGAGCAACAAATACTTTCACTTTCACATGTTTTAAGGGCTTAAACATTACATGACTTCTCAGCTATTTCTTCGTCGCTGCTAGGACTAAAAGGTACTGTAATACCCTGAGTGTATCAGGGATGGGAAGCAAAAAAGAAGTGAAGTAGGAAAATTAAAAATAAAAAGGAAAATGAGGGTAAGTGGGCGATGTCTAGGAAATGCGAAGAAAAAAAAAAATCAGGTCATCTAAATCTGTGTCCCATGGGGCTCCTCTGGACAGAGTAGCCAAGATAGAGTTGGGCCCCCAGACAGCCTTTCCCTGACCTTTCAAATGTTCACACATTTAATGGTGGTTTAGAGTTGGCTTAACTTGTTGTTATTTTTCCTCTGAGACAGCTTTTTCCTCTTTAGTTAGAAAGGCAGAGCTCTAACTCTGTTGTGTAGAAAAAGCTATTAAAAGGAGATTGTGGTATATAAAATGGAGACACTTTTTTGATCATATTTCAAAGGATTTGAAGAGAAAGACAAGAAAATCAATAAATGCATGAATTCCTTTACACTTTAAAAACACAATTCTTTCCTTTCTAAAGTCTGTTTCTGGGTGTTCCTGCTGTGAAATCAGTCCATAACACCCAGATTTAATGGAAATTTACTTGGCAAAAGGATAAAATAGTAAACAGAAAAGTGGAGTTCAACTGTTTTTCTTTCTTTCTACCTTTGACAAGTGATGATACTTGCAATGGAAACCATGTAATTTTCTGATTATTTTGCTTATTTATTTCATTAGAGGAAGGTTGGCATTCAGTTTTATTTCTGAAGTACAGAATCAAGTCCTTTTAATTTATCGTCATACCCCAAAATATTTTGCAGACTTTTGTCTATGACATAGGAACTTTTGTTTTACTGATACTTTGGCTAACAAAACCCATAAAGCAAATGTTGCTACATGAAATACTTCAGCAAAGAGAACATCAAGCTAACAATAAAATCCCTGGCAGTTTGCAAGGGCAGATGACCATTTTGGATGCTTGATGGGTTATTCTAAAAAGCAATTCATCTTGAGAATAAAGACTATTCTTTGCTTGAGGGGATTTTCTCCAAACCAAATCCCTTCTAAAATCTACACTCTTAATAAATATGAAAAGGAGGCAGAGTCTTCTTTATTGCAATAGAAATTGTATCCTGATTCATCTATGTCTTTTAGTTTTGACTGGAAATACTAGACCCTGTTATTTTCTCTTCCTCCCTTTTTCTCTCTTTGAAGTTCATATCCAGTTTTAATTAAACTTTTTAAAAATGTTGCGATATTATAGATTCACATATACTTGTAAGACAATACAGAAATCTTATGTATCCTTTACTCTGTTTATTCTAATAGCATTTTTCTAAGCTATAATACAATAACCAGGGTATTAATGTTGATAGAGTACAGATACAAAATGCAAAATGCTTTCCCTAGTGTACCTCTTTCTCATATTGTTATTTTCTAGCCACAATTTTTCCTCCCGCCCCTACCCATTCCTTACCCCTTGGCAATAACTAATCAGTTCTCTAGTTCACAAATTTTGTCTTTTCAAAAATGTCATTTAAATAGAATCATATAGTCTTGGTCTGCTTATGCTGCCATAACAAAATATAATTGATTTAATGGCTTAAACAACAGGAATTTATTTTCTCACAGTTCTGGAGATTGGAAAGTCCAAGATTAAGGTACTGGACAATTTTGCTCTTGAATGAGAGCTCCCTTCTTTGAGAAGAGTACATTCTAATTGTGTTCTCACATTATGGAGAGAGAATATAAGCAAGTACTCTGGCATCTCTTCTTACTTATTCACATCACGAAATCTTTACCCTCATGACCCCATCTAACCCTGTAAATACCATCACTTTGGGGGATAGGGCATTGACATAGGAATTTTGGAGGGAAACAAAATATTCAGTCTATGATATAGAATATTGAACCTCTGGGAACTGACTTCTTTCACTCATCATAATTGATTCATCCAAGTTTTTGTGTGCATTTTTTTTTTTTTCTTTTAATTGCTGAGTACTGTTCTCTGCCAAGGATTTGCCGTGATGTGTTTAATCATTTACCTGTTGAAGGACCCCTGGGCTGTTCTCAGTCATCAGCTGTTACAAATAAACTGCTATAAACATTTGTGTACCCCCCCACCCCAGCTTTTTTTTTTAAATGGGCCTGAATGTAACTATTCTTTCTTCTGGGATAAATGCCCAGAAGTACAATTGCAGGGTCATATGTTAATTGCATGCTTAGCTTTTAAAGGGACTGTCAAACTCTTTTCCAGAGGCTCTACCTTTTCACAGTCACACCAGTGATTTTCTTATTTTCTAATTGTTTTTTTAATTGTTAAGTTTGGGGAGTTGTATATTCTGTTGCTTCATTCTTTGTTGGATATGTGGTTTGCAAACATGTATTTTGTCCTGTCTGGAACTTGTGTTTTAATCCTGTAATCATAGAGTATCGAGGAAAACAAGTTGTTAATGCTATTGATGTTCAATTTATCAAAATTTCATTTTGCTTTTGGTGTCAGTTTTAAGAACTCTTTGGCTAGCTCTAAATCTAAAGAATTTTCTCTGGTTATTTTTTCTTAAAGTTTTAATTTTACATTTAGGTTTGTGATTTATCCTGAGTCATGCTTGTATAAAATATAATTCCTAGGTTAAGTTTAATTTATTTTGCCTTTGGATATCCCATTGCTTCATCACTCTTTGTGGAAAAGTTTCCTTGATTGAATTGCATAGTAGTTTTGTTTTTTAAATGACAGAGAATTTCAAATGAAGCAAAGAGCTTAGCTCCCCATTCTAAACTAAGGTGGGTTTTTTTGTTGTTTTTTTGGGGATGGGCAGTTTGGTCAGACTCCTCCCATACCCTACACGCCATCGTATGATTTTGTACCCAGACAAAAACAACACAAAATTGGTGACCATTCTCTTAGTTTTTCAATCAATTACCTAAGTTCTCATTTAGTTTTTATATACTGATTTGTTTTTGGTTGTGCTGGGTCTTCATGCTGTGAGCAGAGGCTGCTCTCTTGTTGAGGTGCTCAGGCCTCCTTATTCTGAGGCTTCTCTTGTGGAGCATGGGCTGTAGGCACACAGACTTCAGTAGCTGTGGCTTGCTGGCCTTGGAGTGCTGACTCTGTAGTTGTGGCATACAGACTTAATATTATTTCATCTTACTGCCAAACCAATTTGTGCTTGGCGATTGACCTGACAGATAAAACCTGTGCCTGTGGTAATGTGTAGTCAGTCTTTGCACACTCAGATCCTTGTGGAGTCTGTATTGGTTTTTTAACCAAGGAATTGGTAAATTCTTTTAAATTCTGAAAACACAAAATTCTTTGGAACTTCTTTCCTTGGTAATTGGGCTACTAACTCTCAATCCATTCTTCCAAGAAAGGCTTTTCACAGATACCAAGATGATTTGTTCTTCTTCAATAAAGTACAGTCCATGGCTTTCCTCAAATTAAAAAAAAAACAGAAAACAAAAACAAAAACCCTGTGTTCAAATGAAAGATGCTTTAATCTCTGAGAAGGGAATGGAGAAGATATGGTTCCCATTGCTAATTTGACCTTAAAACCAGTATCTCTTGGAGATAATATGTTTTAAATATCTCTAAAATGTTTGTTTTCTAAAGTTTAAAGAAGGGAGGGGGAAAGAAAAAGAAAAAAACCTGCTTTTGAAAGCGAAGAAACTAGAAATCGGAAGGTCAAATGACCTTCTCAGAACTTCTGGTCCACATCTATTTAAAATATATCTTTGTGTTTCATGTGCACCTGAAAAATGCTAGTACATTCCAGAAATTTTTATTACAAGTGAAGGTTTTAAGATTCATAAATCTATTTTCTCTTAGATTTCACATTGAAAAACTTTCTATTTGCAGAATAGTGAAAGAAAAAAGGAAACTGTGTACTTGTATTTCACAAATATGCAATATATACAATCTCAGATCCCTGAAGTTTATCTTTATTTGTAAGGTCACTTGCCTTCTTTGTGACTTATCTATACTTCCTCTTCTCTATCACTGAAATGGATCTCTGTAGAAACTCAATAATCTTGAGATTGAAAGGAGTAACATATTGTTCTAAGGATAGGAAAGTTAAAGTGAATAGAATGCTATGTTTTTTGTGACAGGCAACTGAGGTGGCACTTAGTGGGAAAAAATGCCTTTTGCTCCTTACACTGGCAAGTTAATGTCATAATAGTATTACCAACTTTGAGAGTTGCCCCTTTTTCAAATTCATGTCTTCAAAAAAATCTCAAGAAAGGGTAAAGCAAGAGTATTTTGAGGGCAAAAATGTATTAATTTTCTAGTTTGAATTTCTGACTATTATCTGTATAATTAATGATTTGACTTCATATCAGTATACCCGAACTTCTTTAAAATAGTTTTTTTTTTAATGTTAAATTGTGACAGCTGCTTTGATTTTGACAGACATCCAGTGAAGTGTTTCTGATGCAATATGACAGTACCAGCCATGACATTAATTGCATCTTTTGTTGGAAAATGCCACATATAACATTTCAAACAGAATCCAAACACCAGGATAACTATTCATTTATTTCATTTCGCAATAGAACTCTGAAATATTGGCCTTCATTTTGTCTTTCTTAGTTTCATAATTGACTATTTTAACTATATGCACTGATCACATTAGCCAGCACTATCAGTTAAATAGACTGGCATCAAGTATATCTGTTATCAACAGCATATTGTACCCAATTCACTTAAGGAGAATATGTTAGGGATTTAAGTTGTATTTTATTTTAAGGATAAAATTAATTTGAGAAACAAACAAGCCAGAAAGTCAAAAAGTGTGAAATGTAACTTTGACTTAGACACTTTGATATGAATGTGTACAAAAAATGGAATTAGAATTTCTTGGGTTCTCTGTTGCTTCCTTTCTCTCTCTCTCTCTTTTTTTTTTTTTTTTTTGGTTTGAACATCTTTCTTGATATGAATTTAGTGTTATGGCTAAATTATTGCATTGTATGCATGCATTCATTCATTCATGTGTGTGTGCATGCTAATTAGTTTCAGTCACATCCTACTCTTTGTAAACTCATGCACTGTAGCCTGCCAGGCTCTTCTGTCTATGGGATTCTCCGGACAAGAATACTGGAATGAGTAGCCATGCCCTCCTCCAGTGGATCTCCCCAACCCAGGGATTGAACCCACGTCTCTTAGGTCTTCTGAGTTGGCAGGCAGAGTCTTTACCACTTGCCACCTGGATTCATTTGCATATTGATTTAATAAATATTTTAAAACTTTATTTCATTTCAGGAATAGTGGTGAGCAAAACAGTAACTGGTTACTGCCTCCATAAGGGTCACATTATATCAAACATTGCTTTAAAATGATGCATAATTAGTACTGCCATGTGACCCAACTTTTCTTACACCTATAGTTAGCTTCAGCCTTTGGGGCATAAAAAGTTTACCTAGAATCAGAAGGTCCAAATTTTACCCTAGAAGCACTGAAATAATTTTATCATAATTCCATTTTTTATGGCTTCCAGTTGTACTCCTCACTGACATGTTGCTTGAGAGCTTTTTTTTTTTTAAAAAAAAATTCATTTACAAGACCCCAGTGCCAACCTCAGGAAATGAAACTATCCCTGTTTATTTTCTGATTTGTTATTGTCATGGCAGTACAAAGAAAATAAATAATGCACATGGCAATAATTAAGTCTGACCATGTGAAACCCTTTCCCTGAAGCAACCATTGTCTTTTGGGTTCAGTAGTGATGATCAGTTCTATTCCATAATAGCTATCTCCACAATGATAATGTCAGTGTTTGTAACAGATTTGTGTTTATGCTGCTGCAATGTAAAAAAAAAAAAAAAAAAAAAAAGCTACCAGCAACTGGTACTCTCTGATATCCTTGGAAACGTTAGCCAAAATATCAAAGTTCAATATCCATTATTGATGAGGACTCAGGAGAGACATGTAGAAATAGTTAAGAATATATTGATTATTAGATTTACTAAGATACTGAAGAGACTAAATGTTCTCATTTTGCTATTGAGAATTGTGGGACATTAATAAGCACTAACTAACATGATGCATTATTCACTTGATTACAGAAGATGTTATCACAGGCCGTTTAGAGAGACCGGGAACTTGTTTTCAGCTTGACTCGTTACTTAAATACAAGTGATCTTCAGGGTTCTATCACCATCTCTCTTTTTATCTTTATACTTACCTTGAGTGAATTTGTTTATTCTTATGACTTTAACTTCCTGAGAAGGAAATGGCAGCCCACTACAGTATTCTTGCTGGGAAGATTCCATGGACAGAGGAGCCTGGTGAGCTATAGTCCATTGGGTGGCAAAGAGTCAGACATGAATGAGTGACTGGGGACACACACATGCCTTTTAACTGTATTAATGGCTCTCAAATCTAGACTTCACTACTAAAGATGATTTTCAACAGTTTGTTCTGTATGTTCATGTTCTTAATTTTTTACTGCAATACCTTCAAAACTTGAGTTGCTGCCCCCAGTTTTGTTCAGCATCTTATGTTTCTTTAATTGTTGTCCCTTTCAGATTGCTTGCATAAAACATTGGTAATGACTTTGTCTTCTCATCCTAACCTCCATCTCTAGGTTACCAAAATGAGCAAATTTTTCTATCTTCTCTCATGTAGGGGTTCTATTTTTCACTCTTACTGCCATTTCTCTACATGAAGTCATATTGTTTCCATACATATTTGCCTATTTACAACAGCTTTCTAACACCTACTGTCTCAGAATTTTCTGAAGAAAATGTATAGAAATTGGTCCTGTTCCTGTGCTGGTAGCAAAGATCTTAACACTCCAGATACATCAGCCTGATGTGCAAGGCTTCTGCTCATGCCCACTTTGAAACCATTCTCCACATACACCAGAGAGACATATTAAAAATAAATCAGAGCATGTAGCACATCTGCTAATGAAAATGATGCTAGAAGCTTCCTATTGCTTCTAAAGAACAATCTAACCTCCGTTCCCCAGCTGAAGGGCTGTTCATGACCTGACCCTGACTACCTGCCTACCTGCTCACACCTATTTGTGCCACTCTATTCTTTGCTCGCTACATTCTGGGAACACTGACTTTGATAATCAAAGCTACATAGTTCATAAGGTATTCTTTTAAGTACTAACTGGGAGAGCAGAGAAAATAATGTCTTGCCAACTTAAAAAGAAAGGAGAGAATTATATAGAGAATAAATGCTATAATTCAGTTTCCATTACCACTAATAGAGAAAACTGAGGCTGTCATAATCACCAGGAATTTTCATTATATGCTTCTATTTTATCAAAAAGGTCTGAAAATGGTTGAGTTGTGATTTTTGACATAATTCTTGAGCTTGTATGACTGTGTAAATATGAATGTATAACTTCACTCATAGGAAACACAGTCAAGATGTGAATATAATAATTACACATAGGTTATCCCTCTACTTAAAATGAGTTGTATTTCTGGAAAAAAAATACAGATGTTTCACAATTTTAGTAGATTTTAAAGTAGTCACTTTAGCTTTTCCACAATCTTAGTTGACTTTAAAATAGTTTCCTACTCAAGTCACTTTGAGCACTTTTTTCTTGTAATACTTTTGCTCTGGTTCACCATCATCAGGATACTTCCCTTTATATTATATTCATAGACACAATTCCTTGTTTTGTAATTTAGTATTTAAATTTTGCAGTTTCTTATATTGAATATTTATATACATTTTCAGGTGTGAATAACTGCATTGTGTACAAGCCAGGGAGATAAACAAGACTGAGTTGCTGCAGCCTGGTCAGGAGACCCCATGATCAATAATAACTTACCTTGTATATTCCTATTGATCCTTTAACTTAGTTTCTTTATTTCCTTCTCTTCCCAAGATGAGAAGACAATTGTGAAGTCTCCTAATGAGCTAACATAGACTCAAAAGATCATAGGCTCAGGAGGTACATTAAGTAGGGGACTTGAAGAAAATATTTAGGCAGGAAGTAGTTTGACCCTTAAGAAGTCTTATTGCATTATTTATTTGTGTGCTGCTATTATTAGCTGTCAGCTGTTATTAAAAACTCTGTGTCTTAAATAGACTTATTGAGAGTTTATCATTTTTATGTGGGACAAAAACTGAAACTAAAGGCCTGGATGTTTATGTCCTGATGTATTAATGAAAATCATACACAATAATACCCATTTGCACACAGATCTGTGAGTTGTCATATCATGATATAATACTATTAAAATATTTAAAAATTCACTGAGTCTCTTACATCAATAATAAACATTTGCTAGATTTCGTTAGCTGTTGTCAGATGATAACTTGTGTTACTTGTGGAAAAACTGGTAGCTTTGTGTCAAAAATAAATTAGAAATTTGTCAATTGGGAATTGTATTTGAAATGTTTTAAATCTAAATTCATATTTTTGAAGCATTTTCTTCAGGAGAATATATGACTATTCCCTTAATTTTTCTAAGATCACATTCTCTAACTTCAAAATTCTCTACTTCACCTGTTCATTCATTTTCATAATTAGAACACTGAAAATTCTACAGAAAGCACTCTGTTTTTACAGTCATTCTGGGCTGTGTTTGTGAATGGTTTAGGGACAGAGAATTAAATCTGCATGAAATCATCACATTTCCCTAGATGTCACCGTGAAATTAGTACTTTCTCCTGAAAATTTCCATGAAATTACAAAAATTATTGCATGTTTGTCTCTGGATAACTTGCTTGAAAAAATAAAGGAGACTGAGTCAGTCTGTCTTGTATCTCAATTCCTAGTATAGCAATTATTCAGGAAGCTAATACCACAAATTAAACAGTCGAAGAAAAGGTGTATAGTTTATATAAGAAAATTTTAGAAGGTGAGTCTTTAAACATCTAAATCCATTGACCAGAGAGCCCTAACTTCTGTTTGTTTCCAATGAATGACAGACCATGTAATATACACGTGTTCATTTTTGTCAGTTTCATATTTAATGGTAGCAACTGTTAGGTAAATAATGGAATACTATATATTATCATTAAAACTGCCTAATTGATGAATTAATTACAATAAAGGCTACTTAAAAAAAATTTATTGGAATGTCTTTTCAAGTATGATTTAAAGGAAATACTTAGATTAGATGCACACCCCAGCCTAATGTTAGCATCGGACATCTTTTAAAAAAATATTTATGTTTAATTGAATGATAACTCATTTACACTGTTGTATTCATTTCTGCCATACATCAACATGACTTAGCCATAGGTATACATATGTCCCCTCCCACCTTAACCTCCCTTTCAGCTCCCCACGCATCCCATCCCTCTAGGTTGTTGCAGAGCACTGCTTTCAGCTCTGTAAGTGATATAGCAAATGCCCACTGGCCATTTCACATTTTATATATGGTACTGTATATGTTTCCATGCTACTCTCTCCATTCATTCCACCCTCTCCTTCCCACTGTGTCCACAAATCTGTTCCCTGTTGTCTGTATCTCCATTGCTGCCCAGCAAATGGGTTCATTGGTACCATCTTTCTAGATTTCATATATATGTGTTAATACACAATAATACAGAATTGGAAAGACTAGAGATCTCTTCAAGAAAATTAGAGATACCAAGGGAACATTTCATGCAAAGATGGGCTCTATAAAGGACAGAAATTGTGTAGACCTAACAGAAGCAGAAGATATTAAGAAGAGGTGGCAAGAATACACAGAAGAAATGTACAAAAAAGATCTTCATGACCCAGATAATCACAATGGTGTGATCACTCATCTAGAGCCAGACATCTTGGAATGTGAAGTCAAGGGGGCCTTAGAAAGCATCACTACGAACAAAGCTAGTGGAGGTGATGGAATTCCAGTTGAGTTATTTCAAATCCTGAAAGATGATGCTGTGAAAGTGTTGCACTCAATATGCCAGCAAATTTGGAAAACTCAGCAGTGGCCACAGGACTGGAAAAGCTCACTTTTCATTCCAATCCCAAAGAAAGGCAATGCCAAAGAATGCTCAAACTACCACACAATTGCACTCATCTCACATGCTAGTAAAGTCATGCTCAAAATTCTCCAAGCCAGGCTTCAGAAATATGTGAACTGTGAACTTCCTGATGTTCAAGCTGGTTTTAGAAAAGGCAGAGGAACCAGAGATCAAATTGCCAACATCCGCTGGATCATGGAAAAAACAAGAGAGTTCCAGAAAAACATCTATTTCTGCTTTATTGACTATGCCAAAGCCTTTGACTGTGTGGATCACGATACACTGTGGAAAATTCTGAAAGAGATGGAAATACCAACCACCTGACCTGCCTCTTGAAAAATCTGTATGCAGATCAGGAAGCAACAGTTAAAACTGGACATGGAACAACAGACTGCTTCCAAATAGGAAAAGGAGTATGTCAAGGCTGTATATTGCCACCTTGCTTATTTAACTTATATGCAGAGTACATCATGAGAAACTCTGGGCTGGAAGAAACACAAGCTGGAATCAAGATTGCTGGGAGAAATATCAATAACCTCAGATATGCAGATGACACCACCCGTATGGCAGAAAGTGAAGAAGAACTAAAGAGCCTCTTGATGAAAGTGAAAGAGGAGAGTGAAATAGCAGGCATAAAGCTCAACATTCAGAAAACGAAGATCATGGCATCTGGTCCCATCATTTCATGGGAAATAGATGGGGAAACAGTGTAAACAGTGTCAGATTTTATTTTGGGGGGCTCCAAAATCACTGCAGATGGTGATTGCAGCCATCAGATTAAAAGATGCTTATTCCTTAGAAGAAAAGTTATGACCAACCTAGATAGCCATATTCAAAACAGAGACATTACTTTGCCGACTAAGTTCCATCTAGTCAAGGCTATGGTTTTTCCTGTGGTCATGTATGGATGTGAGAGTTGGACTGTGAAGAAGGCTGAGCGCCGAAGAATTGATGCTTTTGAACTGTGGTGTTGGAGAAGACTCTTGAGAGTCCCTTGGACTGCAAGGAGATCCAACCAGTCCATTCTGAAGGAGATCAGCCCTGGGATTTCTTTGGAAGGAATGATGCTAAAGCTGAAGCTCCAGTACTTTGGCCACCTCATGCAAAGAGTTGACTCATTGGAAAAGACTCTGATGTTGGGAGGAATTGGGGGCAGGAGGAGAACGGGACGACAGAGGATGAGATGGCTAGATGGCATCACTGACTTGATGGATGTGAGTCTGAGTGAACTCCGGGATTTGGTGATGGACAGGGAGGTCTGGCATGCTGCCATTCATGGGATCACAAAGAGTCAGACACGACTGAGCGACTGAACTGAACGGAACTGAATACACAGTATTTATTTTTTTTCTTTCTGACTTCATTCTGTTTAATAGGCTCCAGGTTCATCCACCTCATTAGAATTGACTCAAATGTGGTCCCTTTTATGGCTAAGTAATATTCCACTGTACATATAAACCACAGCTTCCTTATCCATTCATCTGTTAATGAACATCTAGGTTGCTTCCATGCTCTAGCTATTATAAATAGTGCTGCAGTGAACACTGGAGTGCATGTGTCTTTTTTCAATTATGATTTTCTCAGGATATATGCCCTGTTGTGAAATTGCTGGGTCATATGCTAGATTTATTCCTACTTTTAAAAGGAATCTCCATACGGACTTCCATAGTGCCTGTGCCAGTTTGCATTCGCACCAGCAGTGAAGAGGGTTCCCTTAACTCCACACCGTCTCCAGCATTTATTGTTTATAGATTTTTTGATAATGGCCATTATGACCAGTGTGAGGTGATATATCATTGCAGTTTTTATTTGCTTTTCTCTAGTAATGAGTGATGTTGAACATCTCTTCATGTTTTTATTAGCTATCTGTATGTCTTCTTTGGAGAAATGGCTGTTTAGGTCTTCTGCCCACTATTTGACTGGGTTGTTTGTTTTTCTGGTATTGAGTTGTATGAGCTTTTTGTATGTTTTTGAAAGTAATCCTTTGTCAGTTTTTTCATTTGCCTTTATTTTCTCCCATTCTTAGGGTTGCCTTTTCATCTTGTTTATAATTTCCTTTGCTGTGTAAAGGCTTTTAAGTTTAATTAAATCCCAGTTGTTAATTTTTGTTTTTATTTGCATTAAGATAGGAGGTTGTTCATAGAGGATCTCACTGTGAATTAGGTCATAGAGTGTTCTGCCTATGTTTTCCTCTAAGAATTTTATAGTATCTAGTCTTACATTTAGGTCTTTAATCCATTTTGAGTTTATCTTTGTGTATAGTGTTAGAAAGTGTTCTAATTTCATTCTTTTGCATGTAGCTGTGCAGTTTTCCCAGGACCACTTATTGAGGAGACTATCTTTTCTGCAATGTATATTTTTGCCTACTTTGTCAAATATAAGGTGTCCATAGGTGTATGAGTTTATCTCTGGGCTTTTACTCTTGTTTCATTGATCTATATTTCTGTTTTTGTGCCAATATCATACTGTCTTGACTGTAGCTTTTTAATATAATCTGAAGTCAGGAAGGTTGATTCCTTCAGCTCAATTTTTCTCTCAAGATTGCTTTGGCTATTCAGGGTCTTTGTGCTTCCATACAAATTGTGATGTTTTTTGTTTTGTTTTGTTGTTGTTCTATCTCTGTAAACAATGCCATTGATAAATTGATAGGGATTGCATTGAATCTGTACATTGCTTTTGGTAGAATAGTCATTTTCACAATATTGATTCTTTCAATACAAGAACATGAAATATCTGTCCATCTGTTCATGTCTGTTTATTTCTTTCATCAGTGGCTTATAGTTTTCTGTACACAGCTCTTGTGTCTCCTTAGGTAGGTTTATTCTTGGGTATTTTATTCTTTTGTTTTAATGGTAAATGGGATTGAGTCATCAATTTCCTTTCTGCTTTTTCATTGTTATTTTATAGGAATGCAAGTGATTTCTGTGTATTGATTTTATACCCTGAGACTTTACTTAATTCACTGATTAGCACTAGTAATTTTCTGATACTAATTTTAAAATTTTCTATGTAAAGTATCATGTTGTCTACAAACAGCAAAAGTTTTGCTTCTTTTACAGTCTGCTGCTGCTGCTAAGTCACTTCAGTCGTGTCCAACTCTGTGTGATCCCATAGACGGCAGCCCACCAGGCTCCCCTGTCCCTGGGATTCTCCAGGCAAGAACACTGGAGTGGGTTGCCATTTCCTTCCCCAGTGTATGAAAGTGAAAAGTGAAAGTGAAGTCACTCAGTCGTGTCCGACTCTTCGCAACCCCATGGACTGCAGCCCACCAGGCTCCTCCGTCCATGGGATTTTCCAGGCAAGAGTACTGGAGTGGGGTGCCATCACCTATTTACAGTCTGGATTCCTTTATTTCTTTTTCTTCTCTGATTGCTGTGGCTAGGGCATCTTTAAGTATAAATTTTTCCTTCATATGTTGAGGTTATACATCCTCACACTTTTATTTTTATTTATCTTTTTAAAAATTTATTCATTTATTTATGGCTGTGCTGGGTTTTTGTTACAGAGCATGAGCTTCTCATTGTGGTGGCTTCTCTTGTTGCAGAGCACAGGCTTTAGGTTCATGAACTTCAGAAGTTGCAGTGTATGGGGTTAGTTGCTCTGCAGCATGAGGTATCCTCCCAGACCAGGGACTAAACCCATGTACCCTGCATTGGCAGGTGGATTCTTAACCAGTAAACCACCAGAGGAGTCCCATTCCCACACTTTTAATATCACATTTGGACTTGTGACCTGTATTGTCCCTCTTCACAATTATGGCTTCCTGTTTCACTGACACCGCACTTGATATGTGATCTGCCTGGGCCAATGACATGTGAGTAAAGGCGCTTTTTGCCAACCTTTGAGTATGTCCCTTAGAGCCATTGTATGGCTCTGCCATAGTGTTCTTTCCTTCTGTCATAAGACCAAATTCTCTAGCTAGGGGCTGCTTCTTCATTCCAGACTGCATGAGTCCCACAGTTTGGAGGAAAGAAGCTACACAGCTGTCAATCCACAATGATTTTGTGATATGGAGTGAGAATCCTTTACTCTTTTTAGGTAAACACATTGAGAATGGGAATTTTTTGCTTCAGTAAAACTTGCCTGAAATTGATTAATACAGTGAGAAGGTCAAATGTAAAATTATTTCAACTTGATGAATTAGAAGGTTATTCACTGATATTTATTTTCTTATTTTTTGAATAAAAGTAAAAGAAATGTTATCATGCTATTCACCCTCACTCTTGAGAAGGAGTGATGTGTGTGAAAAGAGGAGAACCAGGGAGGTGTGATACCTGGAAACCAAGAGAAAAAAACCTTTCAAAAAGAACAAAGTATAACAGTGTCATATTATGATGAATATTGAGTAACAAGTACTGAATAACATTTGGGTTTGACAACATGAGAATCTTTGGAGTTGAAAACGGTGGTTTCAGTGTATTTGTGCATGTAAAATCCTGATACAGAGAGACTTAAGAAAGACATTAAGGAAGGAATTTTGTTGTAGTTTAGTCACTAAGTTGTGCCCAACTCTTTGTGACCCCATGGGACTATAGTGACCAGCTTCTCTTCCCATGGGACTTCCCAGGAAAGAATACCAGGGTAAGCTGCCATTTCCTCCTCCAGGGGATCTTCCCAACCAAGAGATTGAGCCTATGTTTATATCTCCTGCATTGGTAGGTGGATTCCTGACTGCTGAGCCCCCAGGGAAGCCTTGGAAATTATTTTTCTGCAGTTTGGAGTGCTCAGTACCCTGAATAAACATATTCCTGAAAACAGCAATCTCGGTAACATAAACAACAAATAGTAATAAACAAATAAATAAATTTGGAAGAAAATTCTTAGTGAAGGAAATGAAGAATCCTCAAAAGGCAAAGACAACATGAATGCTGGAATCTGTAAAGATAAGAGTGCGCTCAAGCCACTCTTGAACTTGTAGATCCCTCCTTAACTCTGGTGATAATGGAAGCTGATTTTGATAGCCACCAATTAGACAGGGGTCAGGGAACTAATCCTAGAGACTGCCCAAGTAGAAAACCTAATTGAAGACACAGGAATAAAACTGAAATTCCAGATTGATACAAACTCAAATAAGAGCAAACTAAAAATAACTTTACCCCCCAAAATGGAAAATAAAACTTGACTATTTAAGCTTGATGCTACATGGGGACGGTGTGGGAGGGATTTTTCTTTGAATATTTGAAAGCAATTTCTTTATTTCACTCGAGATTTGTACCTAACTGATGAAAACAAACAAACAAACAAACAAAAAATAAACAAAAAACTGTAATCTAAAGTATTTTTAAAAACAGTCCCAAATATGTTGTGCTTTCAGAAGCCTCACAAGCAAAAGCTTAGCATCTCTGGAGGAATGCATTTTCAATACATAACTTAAAATACTAACCTAAAGTACAAGAAAATGAAACCAGAGATAAGAATCACAAAATATGAGAGGAACCTAGACTCTAGGACTAGAGCTGACAAAAGCCATTGATAACTGAAATAAATCTATAAAGCATTCAAGTATTGCAATATCACTATAAATTCAATATTTCAAAGAGAAAATCCTAAGTCAGAAAAGGAAGATATAAAAATTTAAAATGGTATGGATGGATTAAACACCAAAATGACACTGGTAAGGAAAGAATTAGTGAGCCTATGAAATTCAGAGGGAGGAATTGCAAATTGCACAGGAAGATAACTGATAAAAAATATGAAGGAGAGGTTAGAAGACACTGAAATTAGAATGAGCATGTCTAATATATATCTAATCAACAAAGAATAGGCAAATTATATGAGGGACAAATTCAAAGTGAGCATTGATAGCCAAGACAAAAAAACCAGATTCAGGAGACCCACTAGATTTAAATATTCCACACAAGGTAAATAAAAGGATAGTCAGTCAGATCCAAACATATCATAGACCTAGAACACCAAGCATAATATTAAGTTTGTAGAAGTCAGAGATGAATTAAATAAAAAGAAAAAAACAAAACACCTGTTTGGTTTTTTAAGATAAGCAAACTGGCAACCCGACTACTCACAGCAGCAGACTGTAAAATCATATTTTCTGTGTGCTGATAAAAAAATAGTTCAACTTCAAATTATATAGCAAGCAAAGTTATATTTTGAGAATTATGGTTTAAAAGTTTAAAATCAAGACAATTTCAGATAAACAGAAGAAGGCATTTAATGCTAGAAAAACTTACACCAAAAATTCTTCCTATATAAATATATTTCAAGAAGGATTTTGATTTAATTTGGAAGGGCTGAGAAGTAAGAATAAATGATGCACACAGGAAATGGTTAATATTTGTTATACATAAATCTTGCGTGAAGAACAAAGTTTAACACTTACAGTGTTATATGGGAAGAAAAGTATAACTAAAATGCTGAAAAAACATTTCATTGTAAGTTAGGAAGGTGGTGAAAGAGTGGTTTGTCTTCTTGTATTGCTTGAGAGAATCACAGTACTGAAAAATATAACTTTTCTGTTAAACATGATTCATAATCACTAAATTAATAGAAATTGAATGTCTCCAAAATGAAGAAGAAGAAAAAAATAAAATGAAAATGATTAAATACATCAAAATAAATAGAGGGCAGGGGACTTCCCAGGTGGTGCTAGTGGGAAAGAAATGCCTGCCAATGCAGGAGACACAAGATGTGGGTTTGATCCCTGGGTCAGAAAGGTCCACTAGAATAGGAAGTGCAACTCACTTCAGTATTTTTGCCTGGAAAATTTCATGGGCAGAGGAGACTAGTGGGCCACAGTCCATGGGATTGCAAAGAGTCAGACATGACTGAGCACATTTTATCAAAGAAATACTAGAAAATTTTTTAAACAGAGGAGGAAGAAAAGAAGAAGGAACCAGAAAAAGAGTACAGAAAATGATAGGATTATCTTAAGTATATCAATAATCACACAAAATTGCAACTAGATGATGAGGATTGTAGATAGGATTTAAAAATTCAGTTATAGTCTATGTGAAAGAGACTAACAAAAATATAAAGAGAGTTTCCAGTTTTCAGTTCAGCACATAAGGAGCTTAGAAGTTGTCACTCTGTCCTAAGGAATAAATAGATGAACAAACTAAAAAATCAAATTCCAAGAAGTGGGGTTGCAAGGCAAATCATTGCCACCAAATCTGAGAGACAGATGGAAACAAGACTTGCTGGAGCCTAAATTCTCAAGCAGAATTCTCCACAGGAACCAGTACTGGGATAGGAAGATCTGAAAATAATGAACAAGTTGTCAAGGATCAGGGTAAAAAACTCAGAGAGGTAAAAACACTGCGGGCATCCCCAATCATGGGGGTGGGAGGTGGTGGGGATTGACTATATACCCTTGTGAGTTTTACTTCCAGGAACTATACTAGGTTCCCATAGTGAATACTGCAGAGAAAGAGAACCCTCATACTTCCAGCAGCAGAGGAGAGAGACTGTATTGAAATAGTCCAGAGCAACCTGCCTCCTTGACAAAAACTTCCTGCAGAAGAAACTGTTTAAGAGCCTAGACTATATTATCAGAGTCAACCTCATCTAGTGGAAGGGAAATGCCCAATTCCTGCTTACTCTGTCCTTCCATTTGGGGAAGGGAAGTAAGGAACTTCAGGCCACTGTAACTTTCCATGTGGGGGAGGCCCACGATAGGCATATTACCCCACACAATGACAGGGAAAATCTGAGAAGCAATTGTGCAGGTCACAGCTCAGAAGCACAAGTTCACTAAAAAACTAAGATTTAACTATACCACTACAGTACTCTTGCCTGGAAAATCCCATGGATGGAGGAGCCTGGTAGGCTGCAGTCCAGGGGGTCGCTAAGAGTGGGCACGACTGAGCGACTTCCATTTCACTTTTCACTTTCATGCATTGGAGAGGGAAATGGCAACCCATTCCAGTATTCTTGGCTGGAGAATCCCGGGGATGGGAGAGCCTGGTGGGCTTCCCTCTATGGGGTCGCACAGAGTCAGACACGACTGATATAGCAGCAGCAGTAGAGAATGCTTGCCCTCATCCTGCACTTACCACTATGTTTGTTATTGATGGTTAGTCACTAAATTGTGTCTGACCATTTGTGACCCTATGGACCATAGCCCGCCAGGCTCCTCTGTCCATGGGATTTTCCAGGCAAGAATACTGGAGTGGGTTGTCATTTCCTTCTCCAGAGGATATTCTTGACTCAGGGATCAAAGCTGCATTTTCTGCTTGGTAGGCGTACTCTTTATCACTGAGCCACCTGGGAAGCCCTCCATGTTAGTAAAGCCTTGTTTGTCTTGTCTCCCTTTACCCAGCATATTATGTCTGACTATCAAGAAAAAAATGACAAGGCATACATACCATAGGTCAAAGCACAATTTGAAAGGACAAAGCATTAGAAGCAGACTCAGATAAGACAGGGAGGTTAGAATTACCAGAAAGTGAATTTAAACAACTATGGTTATTATACTAGGGTCTCTAATAGATAAAAGAGACAGCATACGAGAACAGAAGGGAACCGTAAGCAGAGAGTTGGAAATTCTAAGAAACAATAAATAATTCCAGAGTTTTTAACACACTAACAGAAATGAAGGATGTCTTCGATGGACTCCTTAGTAGAGTAGACACAGTTGTGGGAAAAAAATTGTGAACTTGAGGATATGTGAATAGAAACTTCTAATTCTGAAAGGCAAAAAGAAAAAAATACTAAAAACATATAAATAACTTACACAAGAACTGTGGGACAACTGCAAAAGGTGTAACAGAGGTAAAATGGGAATACCAGAAGGGGAATAAAGAAAAGAAAAGCAGATATATTTGAAACATCAATGATTGAGAATTTCCCTAAATTAATGTCAGACATCAAACAGTAGATCCAGGATAAGTAATAAGATAAATGTAGGATAAATACAAAGAAGATCTATACCTAGGTATGCCAAACTACAGAAAATCAAAGGTGAATAAAAAATCTTTAAAGAAGCCAGAGGAGAAAAAATTTATTTATAAAGGGGCAAAGATGTGACTTATATGTGACTTATTTTCAAAAATTACACAAGCAAGGAAAGTATAATGAGATGTTTAACGTGTTGAGAGATAAAAGAATTAAAATATTCTCTACCCTGTGAAATTGTTCTTCAACAGTGAGGAATATAGTGTACATCAATTATATCTCACTAAAAAGTGTGAAGGGGAAGTAAAGACTTTCACAGACAAATAGAATTTGAGGGAATTTGTGGCTAGTAGCAGAGGACAAAAAATAGGAATTAAGAATGAGGACAACAAATAAAGGCAATAATAAATATGATAGATATTAATCCAACTAGGATCAACAATCACTTAAGTGTCAGTGGTCTGCTATACTGATTAAAATACAGTTCAAAACCCCCTGTGCTTCTGTTGCAGGGGAGATAGATTTGATCCTTGGTTGGGGAACTAAGATACCACATGCAGCACATCCCAGTCAAAAAATATAAAAACAATTAATTATAAAACGGTATAATATGTAATATAATGTAATTAACATATTATATGTTATCCATAAGAAAGTTAATTTAAGCATAACTATCAATTCAGTTCAGTCCTTCAGTTGTGTCCAACTCTTTGCAACCCCATGGACTGCAGCATGCCAGGCTTCCCTGTCCATCACCAACTCCCAGAGCTTGCTCAAACTCATTCCATCAAGTCAGTGATGGCACCCAACCATCTCATCCTCTGTTGTCTCCTTCTCCTCCTGCCTTCGACCTTCCCCCATCATCAGGGCATTTTCCAGTGAGTCAGTTCTTTATATCATGTGGACGAAGTTTTGGAGTTTCAGCTTCAGTATCAGTCCTTCCAATGACTGGTTTGATCTCCTTGCTGTGCGAGAGTCTTCTCCAACACCACAGTTGCAAAGCATCAATTCTTTGGTGCTCAGTTTTCTTTATGGTCCAACTCTCACACCCATACATAGCTACTGGAAAGACCATATCTTTGACTATATGAACCTTTGTCAGCAAAGTAACGTCTCTGCTTTTTAGTATGCTGCCTAGGTTTGTCATAGCTTGTCATTAAGATCTTTTTTGTATAGTTCTGTGTATTTTTGCCACCTCTTCTTAATATCTTCCACTTCTGTTAGGCCCATACCATTTCTATCCTTTATTGTGCCCATCTTTGCATGAAATGTTCCCTTGATATCTCTGATATTTTTGAAGAGATCTCTAGTCTTTCCCATTCTATTGTTTTTATCTATTTCTTTGCAT
Source organism: Budorcas taxicolor (assembly GCF_023091745.1). Lineage (NCBI taxonomy): Eukaryota > Metazoa > Chordata > Mammalia > Artiodactyla > Bovidae > Budorcas > Budorcas taxicolor. Next base: position 18,956,305 of record NC_068913.1, read on the forward strand.
TGATCACTTAGAAAGGCTTTCATATATCTCCTTGCTGTTCTTTGGAACTCTGCATTCAGATGGATATATCTTTCTTTTTCTCCTTTAGCTGTCACCTTTCTTCTTTTCTCAGCTATTTGTAAGGTCTCCTCAGACAATTGTTTTGCCTTTTTGCATTTTTTCTTCTTGGAGATGGTTTTCCATCTTTCTGTACAATGTTAAGAACCTCCATCTATAATCCTTCAGGCACTCTGTCAATCTGATCTAATCCCAAACATAACTATACATATAAGTTATAATTAAAGGGATATAAAAATATATACTGTATTAACACTAACCAAAAGAAAATGTAAGTAGCTATATTAATTTCAGGAAAAGAAGAGTCAGAGCAAGGAAATTTATTAGGATGGAATGGGGCCTTAAATAACAATGAAAGGTTTCAATTCTTCAAGAAGATATGTGTGTGTTTGGTTGCTCAGTCATGTCCCGACTCTTTGCTACCCTGCAGACTATAGCCCGCTAGGCTTCTCTATGCATGGGATTTTCCAGGCAAGAATACAGGAATGGGTTGCCATTTCTTTCTCCAGTGGATCTTCCTGACCCAGGGATTGAATACACATCTCTTACAGCTTCTGCATTGGCAGACATGTTCTTTAACACTAGCTCCATCTGGACAGTCATAACAATCTTTAATATGCATGCTCCTAACAGCAGAGGGTCAAAACATGTAAGGGAACAACATTGTAAATCAACTATACTTTTAGAAAGTGTTTTATAAACATAGCCACAAAGAAAACAACATCAAATTTTAAAAAAAAGTGTGAGGCAAAATCTGAAAGAATTATAAGGAGAAATAGATGAAACACTATTAAAGTTGGGGGTTCTAACATTTCTCTATCAGAAATGGGCAGATTTAGCAGGCAGAAAATTAGTAAGGGTTAGTAATTGACCTTAGTAATTGATCTGAGTAATTAGTTATTGATCTCAGTAGCACCGTCAATCAACTAGATTGATTGATATCTATTTATTACTTCAACAGCAGAAGAATACACATTCTTTTAAAGCTCACATGACACATTCATCATAATAAATAACATTCTGTGTCATAAAACATACCTTAACAAGTTTAAAAATTATACTATGGCTGCCTTTAGAACACAGTAGGATTGAACTGAAAACTAGTAACAGAACGAAAGCTTGAAAAATCCCCAAATATGTGGAGATTAAACAGCATAACTCTTAATAATACATAGGTCAAAAAAAGTTTTAAAAGTTGAAAGTTTTAAAGTATTGATACTGAAAGAAAATAAAAACACAGCTTATTAAATTTGTGGGTTGCAGTAAAAGAAGTGCTAAGAGGGAAATCTACAGCCTTGAATGCATAGAAGAAAAATCTAAAATCAAGAACTTAAATTTCCACCTTAGCAAACTACAAAACAACTAGTAAATTAAATACAAGGTAAGCAGAGAAAAATAATAAAAATTAAAATACTAATTGAAAACAACAAAAAGAAAAATCACTAGAGGAAACCCAAAAAACCAAAGGATACTTTTTTAAAATAGAAAATTAGTACCATTGAAAACCTATAGTCAGGCTAAGTGAAAAAACACTAATTAATAATACCAAAAATGAAAGTGGGAACATTACTGCACATACTATGGACATTAAAAGAATAATGCCAGAATAATATGAACAACTTTATAATTATATATATGTTAATATAGAGGAAATGGGCCAAATCCACTGAAAAACTTAATCTCTGAAAACTCACATAAGAGGAATAAGCAATTAGGACATATCTATTAGAGAAATTTGAACTGATATCAATGACTTTCCAAAACAAAGCACTAGGCCCAGATAGATTCACTGGTGAAATCTCCCACATGCTTAAAGAACAAATTATATCAGTTTTCTACAATCTCTTCCAGGAGATAAAAGCAAAAGGAATACTTCCTAACTCATTCTAAGGCCAGCATTACCCTGATAACAGAAACCAGAAATAGACCTTGCAAGAAAGCTACAGACCAAGATATATCACAAACTTAGATGCCAAAAAATTATCAACAAAGTTTTAGTAATATTTATAAACAACTCTATGACCACAGATTTGATAATCTAGATGAAATGAATCAACTCCTAGGAAGACAGAATCTACCAAAATTCAGACAAGAATAAACAATTTGAATAGACTTACATCTGCCTAAATAAGGATATTTCAGTTTAAAATCACAAGTTACAAATGTTTCTTTACCACACCATGTGGAAAGTTTATTTCAGCAAGCTGTGCATTTACCTCTAACTCCATTTGGTTTAAGGTAAAGGTCGAATCATGAAACTGAAGTTCTAATGGGAAGAAATGACAAGTAGATAGAAACAGCTCTGGAGATTAGCTATCAGCTATCCCAAGCATTAATTCATCACCAGATGGATTTTTTAAAAGTGTTCAAGTGAATGCTTTCATCTTAGAAGTATATATGCTTCCATAAAGAAAAAAAAAAATCAAAGACAGTTGATAATTTTGCAGGCCACCACGATTGTGCAGTTTTGGTAAACTTTGTTATTTATAAAGGAGAAAACAAAAATCTCCACAGCTGTGATTGTATCCCTGGACTTTTGTCCCTGGTATTGTGCTATATTCAAAGAGAGCTGAAAGGGGCTGAGCAACTAGGCCAAGTGTCTATTAATAGAAAAGAAATGAGAGACACTTCCCTAAATCCCAAATCTATGGGACTTGCCTGTTCATATGTGTTCTTCACATTTTGCTTATGTCTTCACTATAGTATGTTAAAAACAGCTTTTCACTTATCTGTTATCCAATAGAGTGAAAACTCACTGAGGGCAGTAACTATGATGTTAGTATTGAATCTCTGGAATATACAGGGCATTTTCTCATCTGGAACTATGATGGTAACATATCATGTGATTATATATATATCTATTTATACATCACATACATATCTATTAATAGCATATCCTTATATATCATTTCTTACAAGAGGAAATTAAGACTTAGGAAGGTGAATCAACTTGCCCAATGTCAATACACACTTTGTAAGCAGTGGATTCAGGATTTGAATGTGGTATTTTAATTACAGACCCTGTACTATTAATCATTATGTAAAGCTATCAGAGTAAACTCTTCATAAGTATTATTGAAAGTGGATTAATCTAATTGAGAGAATAAACATGTACTGCAAAATTATAATTCAACATGTTAAATAATATATAATCAGTAAATATGTATGCTGTATACTTTAATACTATTCATATATTGTATACACTTAAAATAGTTAGAGAAACTTCACAGAACAAAAATGTTTTGAAGTAAAATACCTACTATTTTTAAGAAACTCTTTTAGTTCAAATGAATTATAAGAAATTTTATCTTCTTCAGAGTCATCTCTTTGCTTCTTATTCTGTTTTACCAATTAATTTAGCTAAGAATTCATAAAATACAGTGTACAGCATTCTTAATAAACATTTAATACTAGTTCTATTTTCATTTCTCTATATATCTTCAGGGGCTTCCCATGTAGCTCAGTAATAAAGAATCTGCCTGCCAATGCAGGAGACATGGGTTTGATCCCTGGGTCGGAAAGATCCCCTGGAGAAGGAAATGGCAACCCACTCCAGTATTCTTGCCTGGGAAATCCCATGGACAGAGGGGCCTGGCAGGCTACAGTTCATGGGGTTGCAAAAGAGTCAGACATAACTTAGCAATTAAACAACAATAACAAATACATTTCCAGGTGTACTCTTGTTGTAAAAGGAAAAAAAAAGAATGAAACCCAGAAAACTTCTTTGATTTCTGAATGAACTATTCTGGTCCTTTATACCACTTGATAAATTTCCCATTCTTGAATGAACATTTGTTTTAACTGGGATGAAACTAAGGAATTTGATGCCACTGATACATACTTTATTTTTTCAAGATATAAAAATAATCTTATAGAATAATGGAATTTTGTATGTTTAGCTAAGAAACAATTAATTTTAAAGAAACATTTTCCAAATTATCTTTTTGTAAAATAATATCTTTATAATGCAACCAAATTTACTGATTTTAATTTTAAAAAGGCACTATCAGGTTCTTTAATTCAGTTTTTAATTTCTCTGATAGTCTCTAATGTTCATCTTGCCTTATCCACTACCCCCTACTTCTTCTACTAACTTGGAATTAAAATATGGAATAACATTTAAGCATCTAATTTAAGAAAACAGTCAAATGGTAAAATGAAACAATACCTCAAAAACATTCTTTTTGGCCAGATATAGTTTTTCAGTGTTTAAGTGCTCTTCTATATGCAGAAATATTTATACAGGTTTTGTGTATTGTCATATCATTGAAATACATGATTTAAATTTTTCCTAAGATTTCACACTGCTCCCTGTCCAATTTATTTTAAGATGATATCATAAGAGGCATCAGTTCAGTTCAATTGCTCAGTCGTGTCCAACTCTTTGCAACCCCGTGCATCACAGCACGCCAGGCCTCCCTGTCCATCACCAACTCCTGGAGTTCACTCAGACTCATGTCCATCGAGTCAGTGATGCCATCCAGCATCTCATCCTCTGTCATCCCCTTTTCCTCCTGCCCCCAATTCCTCCCAGCATCAGGGACTTTTCCAGTGAGTCAACTCTTCATATGAGGTGGCCAAAGTACTAGAGCTTCAGCTTCAGCATCATTCCTTCCAAAGAAATCCCAGGGCTGATCTCCTTCAGAATGGATGGGTTGGATCTCCTTGCAGTCCAAGGGACTCTCAAGAGTCTTCTCCAGCACCACAGTTCAAAGGCATCAATTATTCGGCGCTCAGCCTTCTTCACAGTCCGACTCTCACATCCATACATGACCCCAGGAAAAACAATAGCCTTGACTTCTTGGCAAGGTAATGTGTCTGCTTTTGAATATGCTGTCTAGGTTGGTCATAACTTTTCTTCCAAGGAGTAAGCGTCTTTTAATTTCATGGCTGCAATCACCATCTGCAGTGATTTTGGAGCCACCAAAAATAAAGTCTGACACTGTTTCCACTGTTCCCCCATCTATTTCCCATGAAGTGATGGGACTGGATGTCATGATTTTGTTTTCTGAATGTTGAGCTTTAAGCCAACTTTTTCACTCTCATCTTTCATTTTCATCAAGAGGCTTTTTAGTTTCTCTTAACTTTCTGCCATAAGGGTGGTGTCATCTGCATATCTGAGGTTATTGATATTTTCCAATAATTTGTTTTTGAAACAGAGATTTTCAATTAAAGCATAATTTCTAATAATCCTAGTACTTAGATCTTGGTTTCTGGTACCAGTCTCCAAAAATGGTATTAGATATCCTTGGATAGGGCTTCCCTCATGGCTCAGAGGTTAAAGCATCTGCCTGGAATGCGGGAGACCCGGGTTCGATCCCTGGGTCGGGAAGATCCCCTGGAGAAGGAAATGGCAACCCACTCCAGTACTCTTGCCTGGAGAATCCCATGGAGGGAGGAGCCTGGTAGGCTACAGTCCATGGGGTTGCAAAGAGTCAGACATGACTGAGCAATGAACTCACTCATCCTTGGATATAAGTTTGATTCTAGGAATGATATAGGAAATATATAAAATGATCCTGAAACATCTTTGTAGTATTAGAATGTAGGAAATTGTGCCCCACTCCCTGCAAAAACCACAAGATCTACAGTGACAGAAGTATGTCAAAATCACATAGAAATTCAAAGCCCTTCCACTAGCCAAAGCTGAAATAATTTGAGCAAAAAATATAGCTAATTTGTAACTGAAATTATAAAATAAATATATATGAATCTGTATTGACATAAATAAATGATTGAATATATGTGGAGAACAGAAAAACCTGCAAGGCAGAATATTTCCTGATAATTATTATAGATACTTAGCCCTCTATGAGGTGAAGCATAACTCCCCACCCACTTATTATGGAATGTACATTGGGACTTCCATCCGAAAAATACATTGTAGAAGGGAGAGGGTGACGGAAATGACTTCATAGTGGAGAAAACTAACAACTACTATCTTAAGCCAGATGATTAAGATTAATATCAAGAGCAAAAGTCCTAATGAGTAAGAGAAATGTTTAAGAAAGAGGCTAGTTTCATTTCATAGTGTGTAGACCTTATCCACTCAATATTGATTGATTAATGTAAAATAAGTATTAATTTCTTTAAGATACACATTGTTTTAGAGGCTGTGTGCAAGTGTGTGTGCATATATATGAAGTTTATGAGCACACACACTTAGCATTTAGAAAGGCATTTAGAAAATAATTGAAGAGAAGTTTCTTATCCAACAACCCATTATTAGCTGACGCAGAAAAGGTACTGCTGAACAAGTGAGAATGCATAGCTTTCAGGGTTTGTAAGTTACAGATCTAGATGGTTCACAAGGATGTTGACATCTGCATCAACACATAAAATGACGAACAGTTGTTCTGCTTGATCTGTGATACTGAACTGAATGCAGCAGCGTAGTTGCCGGTGTGATTGTAGACCTTTTACCGAAAGAACGGAGAGTTTAGCACCATGTTATCTTTCTTGTTTAAGCTCTGAGTCATAATTTGGTCATGTTTGTTATGGAAGAGGAAATGGAAGTTAGTCGCTCAGTCATGTTTGACTCTTTGAGATCCCATGAACTGTAGCCACCAGACTTCCCTGTCCATGGAATTCTCCAGGCAGGAATACTGAAGAGGGTAGCCATTTCCTTCTCCAGGAGATCTTCCTGACCCAGTGATCGAACCTACATCTTCTGCATTGCAGGCAGATTCTTTACCATCTGAGCCACTGATGACAAAAAAGAAAAGTTTTCCATCTTTGCTTGAATTTTCATAATGGCTTATTACTCTGACATTAAGAGATTATTTAAAAACTGATCTCTTACTGCTTCTAATCAGACTAGTTTTTGAACTATCTTCTTGCATCAGAATTTCTTTTCCACTATGTTGGGGACAGTGATATAGGCCAACACTTTAGCAATTCAGGTGGGAAAGTAAACTTAAGAGGCTCCACCATAGTTAGAGCATGGATGCCATGAAGCACAGCCCTTTCTCTACTGTGTCAGACATTGCTGCGATTGTGCTTAACCTAAAAGTGAAACTATTTGAATTATGATAAGAAAAAGTTATGGTTCACGGGAGATGGTGGATAATGATAATGAGCCAAGGCTTGTAGCCTGTCTGTGCTGCCTGCCTGATTTGTCCTGATGGGCTTTCTCTTCTATGCCTGGTGCATTAGCATTAGTATTTGACAGCAACCCCATTAGCTCTCACTTTTGCAAAGAGCCAGGGCCAGGAAACCAGCCCCATTTCTTGTGTTTTTGGGATTGTGTGACAGTAAGGAACTCCTTCCTTCTTAGGGAGTTACAGTTTGTGTTCCTGAAGACAATCAAATGAGAAGACACAAACATCTTCGCTTGAAAATAAGAATTTTGGGGAAAAAAAAAGTACCATTATTAAACTCAGCATGGGAGACAATAAGAACCAGGATCTTCATCAATCAGATTAACTACTTTCCACAATGAAAACAGACGAGGCACAGTGTGAGGCTGAGCAGATATTTATCAAAAGCCATATTAATAACCACTTTCAGCTTTTTCCTGACAGTTTCATCAGAGGTTCCATGTTTAACATTTGAGAATCATATGTTTTTGTCAGGATGAGGCTGCTAAGAGCATCAATTAATTAATTCCTTTGAAGTACAGTTCAGAAAGGTAATAAAAGTAACAGTCCCTAAGGCCACAACCAGTAACGGCAAGCAACATTCTGGAGCTAGACAATTATTTTTTACTTCTGAGATAAACTAAAAGAGAAATGTCTTCTTGAGACCACCTAAGAATAAATTCAGGTATATTTTTGCAAAGTGGCAATGAGATACGTATGCATTTGTAAATATCTAGACATAAATACACATTCAGTATGAATAGTTGCTACTAAGCTGAGATAGTCCTCATTGACATGCTAGTATACAGTTTTGCACACAGATGCAAAAAGAATGGCCTCTTTAATTTGCTTTATCTAAATGGGCTGTAAATAGGGCAAAATTAAACTTGGAAGAATAATGAGGAGAGTTTTATATTATTAAGATTATCAACTGCACTTTACTGCTTGAGAAAATTAATTTGCTGGGTTAAAAAAAAAAATCTCAGCACGTGAAAATGAACACTTCAAGTAATGCAACTCAGAGTGCCAAAGAAATTTGTATCTTGTCACATCCAGATGTAGGCTACATATATTTAGGAATATATTCTGCCATTTTCACTCTATGCAGGGCACATCAAAGGCATGGCTAATGTAGTTTTCATTTCAGTGATGTAATACCAGTCATTGGCAATCAACCAGACCACTGTAATCTCGGAGAGACTTTGTGTATGTGAGGTGCCAAGTCAAAGTGAAAAATAAAAATAGGGCAGGTGTGTGTGGCATGGGTTCATCTCACGTGGGATATTTCTGCAGTCTGGAGGTGTATTTCCTATGAATAATTTAGAATGAGCTCTCTCTCTCTCTCTTGAAGCTTCACATTACCCCATCTGCTTACTGTGGTCCAATCTTATGACAAAAATCTGTTTCATAAGTTCCCGCGTGAAGTGGTCCATTTTGTAAAACACTCAGACTAAAAAACATAGGGGCTAATGGGAAGTGGCATTCCTTAGGGGAAGGGAAGCTAGTCTGGGAGTTAGAAGACTGTCTTAAGCGATATAGTTAAGGGATCTTCTTCCTTCCATCTCCTATGGGTGACAACACTCAGTTATTTTGCTCCTGTCTTAGCAGTTTGGATGGTGAAACTCCTTCTTGCTGTTGTGGTATGGGTCAATATATTTCACTTTTGCTTCCCTTTCCTTGCCTTCCTTATTCTTACTCTGGGGGAAGCTATTCTTTCTTCTAATTGATTGGACCTAAAACATAGGAGATATCTAAGTTTAATTGATTTATACTCAGTCTCCTGGTATAGGAGTATTAGCAGTTTTGCGGCCTCAAAATCCTTTTTTTTTGTCAGCTGGGATTTCAGAGGTCCCTGAAATGCTACTCTCTTAATGGAAGGCTGGCATACTAGTTCTCCAGGTAGGTGTAAGTAGGGTGCTGATAATGCATTGCTGTGAGACAAATGATAAGGTTAAGCATTAGTGAGAGTCACAGGCATTTGAGTCCTTAAACAGAACCTTTTCAAACCTCAATGGGCAGATGTTTTTGAATCATATAATTCAAAGCAGTTATTTATAATGTTAAAATATTCTATTGCACTGTTACTTTAAAATGCGTTCACATATGGCATCTAATTTCCTTCTCACAATGAACCAAGGCAGGGAAATATTTGAACATATGAAGAAAGAGGCTGTGTTAGTGGAAGGTGAGCCTGGGGAGAAACTGGGCTGTCTACCATATGCAAGTGACACAGTTGACCCTATTTTAATTATAGAGCTACAACACCTGTGATGACAATATGAGCTGAAAGAAGGAGTCAAGGGAAAGGGTGAGTGAGAGAGGGGAAAGAAATTAAGATTCCCCACCTTCCCTAGGAGTGAGACTCTCCAAAACACGGGATGTTGCCAAACTCATTCAAGTTATACAAGTGATTGACTCCAACTGATTCTTCCTTTCCTACCACCCTTCTTCTTCTTTGTGGAATGTGCTGCTCCATTACTGTTTTGAGTATCTGTTATATTTAGCCTATGGTAACTTGGAGTTGTTATAAGTCATTCTACCATTGTGATTTGTGATCATTTTAGTTTCTTTTAAATCTTGTCTTGTGATTTGCTTCATGCATTTATTTCCTTTAGAATCATTTCCCTTTTAATCTTATTTATTTGTATGGTTTATTCTATTTTTTAACTTCTAAAACATTAATGTAGGTTAAATTTATGACCTAATATTATTGAAGTAAGAACTATTTATTTCATACTTATTTATTAAATACTTATCATATGCTCCACATTATCCATTAATAATGTATGAACTAGATTCAATTTAGGACAACTCTAAGCAACTTGCCCTGGCCTGTTATTCTGAGTGTGAGGCTATATATTATTTCTGAGGATTTTCACCACTTGCACTACTTTTCTAAAATTTCTGTTCATATCTGATGCCAAGTTTTTGTCAAGGTGTTTTTTTTTTTTTCATATTTTTAAAGAGAATCCTGTGCAATTACCTATGCCACATATATAGAATCTTTGCCCTCTTAATACTCGTGGTTTAGTCACTAAATCATGTCTGACTCTTGTGACTCCATGGACTGTAGCCTGCCAGGATCCTCTGTCCATGGGGATTCTCCAGGCAAGAATACTGATGTGGGTTGACATTTCTTTTTCCAGGGGATCTTCCTGACCCAGGAATTGAACCCGGGTCTCCTGTGTTGCAGGTAGATTCTTTACCAACTGAGCTATGAGGGATGCCCCTTGTATTTAATATTGGTTGATTCATACTAAATGTGAGTCATATGAACTTACAAATAAAATTTCTATATAATTTTCTCAAAAATCCTATTAAATAGTATTGTAATTGCTATTTTAGACTTGAATAAAGAATGACAGGAACACAATCTCTGGAAAATCACATAGCTAGTAATGATAAGGTAGTATAAAGGGTGAGTGTGTGTGTATATTCCATTTCACACTTGTGTGCTTAGCTCTATTTTATGCTACTTCTCTGTCTATGCTGTAATTATTTCCAGCAGAATTTTACTTTTAACTTTGTTAACAGTTTCTTTCTCTGAAAAATTGTTTAATATTTAGGTAGTCAAATACATCTGTTTTGCTTTAGGGCATGTGTTTTTGCAGTTAGACTTGGGGAGTCTTTACCTATTTCAATATCATGTAAATGTCATTTACATTTTCCCCTAGTTTAACATTCTAAACTTTAAAGAAAATTTTAATTACAGATACTTTAATAAACCTTATGAAAGATAAAGCCTCTCACTCAGAAATATGCACAAATGTCAAACACAGAAAATTTGGCCTGACACTTCAGGAACTGCACAGAATCTCTGAAACCAATGCATTGAGGTCAAAAGGATACTGTTTTAGTTATTTTAAAAATTCCTTAATTCTTTTAAAATACACTTTATATAGGCTTCCCTTGTGGCTTAGGTGGTAAAGAATCCACCTGCGATGCGGGAGACCTGGGTTAGATCCCTGGGTAGGGAAGATCCCCTGGAGAAGGGAAGGGCTATGCACTCCAGTATTCTGGCCTAGAGAATTCCATAGGCTGTATGGTCCATGGGGTCACAAAGAGTCGGACATGACTGAGTGACTTTCACTTTCATTTTATAGAAGTGTTATGGGCTGAATTCTGTTCCCCCCAAACATGTATGTTGAAGTCCTAACCCTCACTACCTACCACAGAACGTGACTCAGTTCAGTTCAGTTCAGTCACTCAGTCATGTCAGACTGTTTGCGACCCCATGGACTGCAGCATGCCAGGCCTACCTGTCCATCACCAGCTCCTGGAGTTTACCCAAACTCATGTCCATTGAGTCAGTGATGCCATCCAACCATCTCATCATCTGTAATCCCCTTTTCCTCCTGCTTTCAATCTTTCCCAGCATCAGGGTCTTTTCAAATGAGTCAGCTCTTCGCATCAGGTGGCCAAAGTATTGGAGTTTCAGCTTCAGCATCAGTCCTTCCAATGAATATTCAGGACTAATTTCCTTTAGGATGGACTACCTTTGGAGACAAGGCATTTTCAAAGGGGTGTTTAAGATAAAATGAGGTCATAAGGGTGGGCTCTAATCCAATGGGTCTTGTGCCCCTGTAAGAAGAGAAGGTTAGGGCACTGACACACACAAAGGGAAAACTATGAAGAAACAGGAAGGAGGCAGCGTCTACAAGTCAAGGAAAGAGACTTCGAAAGAAACCAATGCGGTTGATACCTGTCTCACCTCTAGAATTGTGGGGAAGATGATTTATGTTGTTTAAGCTACCGGTACTTTGCTATGAAAGTCCTAGCAAAATAATATAGTAAGATATGGGTCTAATTTTCTTGTTTACTTTTTCTTTTACAAATGAATTTTTCATCTCAATACCACTTATTCAATAACACATTGTGAACTTATTGGAGAAGTCATTTGAATCATATTCTAAGTCCATATTGTATGTATGTTTAAAGTGTATATGTTTACTCCCTAGTGTGCATAGATATATATACACATACACATTCTATTTTCTTATTCCATTTCATCCATATGCTAAAATTCTATGACTTAATTATCCTTGTTTTTGAAGAAAATAAGTTCAAGAAAAATAAGTTCACATTTCTTCTTCTTTTGATATTTTTATATCCTTTTTATGTCAAGTTGTAGAATTGCTTTTCACACGCCAATAAAATTCAGTATTTAGTTAAGAGTGGAATAGATTAATTTTATTTTATTTGGAGAGAAGTAACATTTTTGCAGTACTTAAATCTTTAAATTTAGCATCATGGATGTGACTCTCAGTTTGTTGTGCTTATTTATTATCCTTTAGCATTGCTTTCTAGTATTCTTCCATGCTCTTACATATTACATATTTTGTTTATTCCTAGATGTTTTATGTTTTTGGCATTATAATGACTAGAACTTTTTCATATTTTATGAAGTTTTTGATAATATCAATAAAGCCATTGATGCTGATGATTACAGTCCCAACTTTGTCATTCTCTCTCGATATTCCCTATTTCTTAGAATCACTCTTCTCCTTTTTCCTTGTATCTTTCTTATGATATTTATTTTGAGGTTCAAATATATCACAAAGTCATTAACAGCCATTAAGATAGGTGGTCCCCAGTGGTTTGACTCTTTTAAGGTTTTAGCAAAACACCAATTTTGGGGTCTTTAATGATCTTTTCTCAAGACTCCTATCTTTACAGTGCAAGTCATCTTGTCTGTGTTAAGAACTAGAGTTTTATACTTTCACAGATGGCCTTTAGGTACTCCCCTTCAACTTCCTGGTGGTTCAGATGGTAAAGGATTTTCCTGCAATGCAGGAAACCCAGGCTTGATCCCTGATTGGAAAGATCCCCTGGAGAAGGGAATGGCAACCCACTCCAACCCTCTGGCCTGGAGAATTCCCTGGACAGAGGAGCCTGACAGTCTACAGTCCATGGGTCACAAAGAGTCGAAGAGCACAACCGAGTGACTAACATTCCAAATCCTGGTACTCCATCTTTTCTTCATTTAAGCCAAATAACTAAACAGAAAGGGGAATGGCAAATCTGTTGTCTGTTTGTGACCTTTATTGTTACCTGGGAATTTAGTGCATTGTTATTGACCATTTTTTAATATTTTCTTCTTTGCTTTTATATCCTTCCTCTCTCTTCTACTCCTTGTCTCTACATAAGCACTTGTGAACTTTTTTACATTTTAAAGCTAAAGCTGGCAATCAGAAACTTAACTCATCCACAAGTTTTTCTTCCCCTACTTAATGAAAAACACTTGCTTTCCATCTAATGAACTTTTTTACATGAGATTAATGAGAGGCCTCTTTGGGAAGATGGGAGGCAGTGGTACTGATCCCAAGGCAAGACTGGGAAACAAAATAAGTTGTCTGTTGACGTGAGTTGCTGCTGCTGCAGCTAAGTAGCTTCAGTCGTGTCCGACTCTGTGCAACCCCATAGATGGCAGCCCACCAGGCTCCCCCATCCCTGGGATTCTCCAGGCACGAACACTGGAGTGAGTTGCCATTTCCTTCTCCAATGCATGAAAGTGAAAAGTGAAAGTGAAGTCGCTCAGTCGTGTCCGACTCTTTGCGACCCCACGGACTGCAGCCCACCAGGCTCCTCCATCCATGGGATTTTCTAGGCAAGAGTACTGGAGTGGGGTGCCTTTGCCTTCTCCATTGATGTGGGTGGGAATATAGAAAAAGTGCTTTAAGATAAATTAATTTGGGGATGCTGAGAGAGAATTGTCTCAGAGTCTTCAAAGAGTAGGTAGTTGGAACTATAAATTTAGAGCATAGGAAAAAGATTTTCTATAGGGCAACGTTGAGGAGTCACTCTCACTCTTGTGTTTGGCTTCATTCCCTTAAAAGTCACATAGAGTCAACCTATAGTCACATATACAAACTTTACTTTTGTAATGTCTTCAGTGTTTCCCCTAATTTCTTTTTAAATTTATGCCCTATTTCCATTGCCTTGCAATCATTTTTTTAAAAAAATATTACAGCTGTTTCAAAAACTTGTTCCTTTCTTTCTTCTGTCAGACCCTCAACAGACTTGGGTCAGTATATTCACTTGTCAAAGAAACTTGGTTATAAACTTTCTGCAGAATAGTCTATGTTTCCCATCAAGAGAAGTTTGCTTAATTCTTTCCTTTCTGTCCATGTTAACTGGTTTCCTAGGATATTAACCTAGGATAATAGGTTATCCTCGATAACTGGGTTCCTAGGATATAAACCAGGCTATTCTGGGTTTGCAGCTATGAGTAAGACAGCCTCTCCCTTCAAGTCACTCACAGTATAATGGAAATGTCAGAAAGGTTAATAAAACTACCTTTGCAGTCAAATAAGCCGTGGCACCTTCCTTTGAACTCTATGCAGCAGACACTCTATCTGCAGCTGTCGCTCTTTCTAGAACAGATATGTCCTTATCTTTGCAAATGGTCTTTTTGACTGTAAGTCTTGCTTTCTTCAACTATAAAGTATCACATCGTGTTGACAAATGTTTATCAAATAAGTGTTATTAAAACTTATCATGGGCTCTCAACCGGTTTCTGTTAGGATTATCAGTTTCTTTTAAATCAAAAATCCTGTTTGTAAGTTACACAAGGATTTCTCTTCAGATGGTCCCAGAAGTGTTTACTGTTCCACATCTGCATCCAAAACAAAATTCTGCCAATTTTTATTGTGATCTAAAGTAAGCTGTTACTCCTAAAATTATATTTTGTGGTGTTTCTAGGCATGCTCCAATTTTCACAGAAATTTTATTTATAAATAAGAAAATAGGCTTCATTTGACCAGCAAAGACCATACACACACAAATCACTTTGCAAGAATACATCAAATACATACTTAGATTGGTTCTTGTTGTTCAGTCATTCAGTCATGTCTGACTCTTGGTGACCCCATGAACTGTAGCATGCTAGGCCTCCTTATCCATCACCAACTCCTGGAGTTTACTCAAGCTCCTGTCCATTGAGTTGGTGATGCCATCCAACCATCTCATCCTCTGTCGTCTCCTTCTCTTCCCGCCTTCAATCTTTCCCAGCATCAGGGTCTTTTCAAATGAGTCAGTTCTTCCCATCAGGTGGCCAAAGTATTTTTTTTTTTTTTTTTAGGTGGCCAAAGTATTGGAGTTTCAGATTCAACATCAGTCCTTCCAATGAATATTCAGGACTGATTTCCTTTAGGATGGACTGGTTTGATCACCTTGCTGCCCAAGGGACTCTCAAGAGTCTTCTCCAACACCACAATTCAAAAGCATTAATTCTTTGGCACTCGGCTTTCTTTATAGTCCAACTCTCACATCTATACATGACTACTGGAAAAACCATAGCTTTGATTAGATGGACCTTTGTTGGCAAAGTAATGTCTCTGCTTTTTAATAAGCTGTCTAGATTGGTGATAGCTTTTCTTCCAAGGAGCAAGTGTTTTTTAAGTTCATGGCTACAATCACCATCTGCAGTGATTTTAGAGCCCCTGCAAAAATCTGTCATTGTTTCCATTGTTTCCCCATATATTTGCCATGAAGTAATGGGACCAGATGCCATGATCTTAGTTTTCTGAATGTTGAGCTTTCTGAATGTTGAGCTTAGTTTTCTGAATGTTGAGCTTTTTCCCTCTCCTCTTTCACTTTCATCAAAAGGCTCTTTAGTTCTTCTTCTGCCATAAGGGTGGTGTCATCTGCATATCTGTGATTACTGATATTTCTCTCGGCAATTTTGACTCCAGCTTGTGCTTCATCCAGCCCAACGTTTCTCATGATGTACTCTGCATATAAGTTAAATAAGCAGGGGACAATATACAGCCTTGATGTAATCCTTTCCCTATTTGGAACCAGTCTATTGTTCCATGTCCAGTTCTAACTGTTGCTTTCTCACTTGCATACAGATTTCTCAAGAGGCAGGTCAGGTGGTCTGGTATTCCAATCTCTTCCAGAATTTTCCACAGTTTGCTGTGATCCACACAGTCAAAGGCTTTGGCATAGTCAATAAAGCAGAAATAGATGTTTTTCTGGAACTCTCTTGCTTTTTCCATGATCCAATGGATGTTGGCAATTTGATCTCTGGTTCCTCTGCTTTCTCTAAATCCATCTTGAACATCTGGAAGTTCTCCTTTAACGTACTGTTGAAGCCTAGCTTGAAGAATTTTGAGCATTACTTTGCTAGCATGTAAGATGAATGCAATTGCGCAGTAGTAGAACATTCTTTGGCATTGCCTTTTTTTGGGATTGGAATGAAAACTGACCTTTTCCAGTCCTGTGGCCACTGCTGAGTTTTCCAAATTTGATGGCATATTGAGTGTAGACCTTTCAACAGCATCATCTTTTAGGATTTGAAATAACTCAACTGGAATTCCATCACCTCCACTAGCTTTGTTCGTAGTGATACTTTAAGGCCCACTTGACTTCACATTCCAGGATATCTGGCTCTAGGTGAGTGATCACCACTATCATGGTTATGTGGGTCAAGAAGGTCTTTTTTGTACAGTTCTTCTGTGTATTCTTGCCATCTCTTCTTAATATCTTCTGCTTCTGTTAGGTCCATACCATTTCTGTTCTTTATTGTGCCTCTTTTGCATGAAATGATTATATACAAGATTGTCCATTGCTTCAGAAAAAGACTGATGATGTTAATTCTGACTCATTGGTAAATTAAAATGGAGAAGATTTGTATTAATGTAATTTGCATTTACTTTTTTCTTGTATTATTAAAAAAGTTCTGAGTATCCTCCTAATATCATTGTTGACTGATATCTGAATGTACATTATTTTATATCATATTCTATTTTTTATTTCTCCATTATACAGTTCCAGTGATGAAATAACCCCAACAAATGAAATCTGAATATTTTTAAATAAATGGAGCATACCATGGTAGAAAGTTGTGGTCACTATAAGGCATAGATTTTAAAGAGCAGGCACAAACTAAAGTGTAACTTAAGCAAATATATAACATCAAATAACATCTCTTACTTTTCACTAATAGGACACTTTAATTATTATCCTTCCCTAAGTATAAATGGGTTCAACCTTTGATGGAGTATTAAAAGCCTACTTTGGCTTCACTAACCTCAAAGTGAGATAATACTTTATTTCCAATATTTACTAAAATGCTTTTTTTCTTTGAAGATTCTACTTGTCAATATACTTATATCAAGAAAAATGCTTAATGTTATGGATGTAGAATGTATAAAAATTGATATTTGGACAAAGTTACATTGTCCAGTTCCCTTGCTGGCCTAGTCTTAACTGGGAGAGATAAAGGTCAATATCCAGTTTCTTGTTTGTGGGTGATCCTTCGGGCATTCAAAGAAGACATCTCTGCTCTCTTTCTGTCAAGAAACTACAATAATAGAGCATGAAAAGAGGCAATGAAAGTAATGACAAGAAACTATTTAATGAAATACTTACTATGAAAAGATTATAAAAAGGATACAAATACATGCAACCCACCCTCCATCAAAATGGTTAACAGTTTTGGCTTTGGGTTGTTATCATGTGCTGGCTAAAAGACATGTAAGTTTCTTTGTCTTTTGTATTTTAGTTTTGTATTTGTAAGATGAACATTGGTGGTAGCAGCACATAGAATTGTTAGAGGAATGAGATAATGTATGTTGAGTATTTAGCTCACAGTATTTTAAAAAGTCAGCTCTTTTGCTCTTTTGTTCATAATGGGAATTCTAGTAAGATGTACCTTCCTAAACTTGGCTTTAGCTCCATCATCTTTTTATAATAATGCCATTCTGAGTTGGCAGTTAACATTAGTGCTAGTGAGAAATGGTATGGCACAGTGTGACATAAAGAACACTAGATTTGGAAGCAACAGATCAGTTTGAATCTGGGTTCTGTCACTTAAAAAAATCATGTAACCTCAGAGATACTTCTTAACTCTTGTGAGTATAAGTTTTTCAAGAGTCAAATGGGGATAAAAAATTACCTCACAGGCTTTGAATGAGAAATAAATTGCTCAGCATAATGACAAACACATCAGTTCAGTTCAGTTCAGTTGCTCAGTTGTGTCCAATTCTTTGTGACCCCATGAATCGCAGCACACCAGGTCTCCCTGTCCATCAAAAATTAGTGCTTTATTTTTCTTTGAATCATACAAACTCATTTAGATCAATCACCTACATTTGATTCTTTGTCTACATTGATGTGAATTTGCTAAACTGATACTATTCAGTTTGGATACTTGAAACCATTTATGAAGCAGTCAATTAAACAACTGCTCAGCTGCT
The DNA here is from genome assembly GCF_023091745.1 of Budorcas taxicolor. NCBI lineage: Eukaryota > Metazoa > Chordata > Mammalia > Artiodactyla > Bovidae > Budorcas > Budorcas taxicolor. The sequence goes on from NC_068913.1 coordinate 18,974,642, forward strand.
GCAGAGCAGTTAGAAAGGCTATGATTCCAATCAATCACCCATATCGTGACCTGACCAGCCAGATATACCATTCTGATATCTTGGTTTATATACAACAGATACTTTACAATAGTGCTTCTCATGTAAACCCTGCAACATTTCTATGGGGATGAACACAGCAAGCAAATGAGGAAAAAAGTATTGAACTACATACATACTGTCTTAGACTATATTAGAATGTCCGTAGCCCTGGCTTAGAGAGCTCATTCTTTCAATGTTAAATGTAGTTGGATCAAGGAAAAGTGGAAAATTTTAGAACAAGTTCACTGTTTCCAGCCCCAGTTTTCACTGTCATCTCGGCGGCCTCTCTTTAGGAACCTCTCCCTATTCCTGGACACATCTGTATGCCATAAAATTCTAGACCTGCATTTCCCTTGGCAAGTTAAGTAAAAGCCATTCCTCCTTGGCCTTCGACTCAAGTATTTTAAGAAGACATGCCTTTGTGTCAAGGTACCATGTCTTCAACTGGAAGGCAGGACTTCAGTTTACAGGTCTTACAGAAGCCACTATAGAGCTTTGTAAGTGTGATAGATACCAACGCTGATGTTTCTTAAAGGAAAAAAACTGTACACAGCTCATTCTCTGCTCTCTGTGGTCCAGAACTGAAAACTACTAGACGAGATGGGCGCTTGCTAGTCACAATATCTATCATAGAGACTAAGACTTCTTTTGTCTCTTTATTTTATTATTGCCAATGTTTGCTTTTTTATTAATAGCAGTAGTAATAATAGTACTATTTAAGTATTTTTCATAGTATTTTCTTAGGACTCATAGATTTAAAAAATTATAACAAATTTGTTAGCAGAATAAATCTAAATCATTCTTGAAGGAAATTCTCGAGGTTTTATGAACGTGGGAATAGCATCAGACATATAGGTTTACATTTGCTTATGTAAGAAGGGTGCTTAAGAAGAAAGGGGATGAGCAGTTTTGGCAGAGTGAGCAGAACTGTGAGATAATATACCATTCTTATCTGTTTCTTCAGGGTGGAGGATATAACCCCAGAGACCTGTAGCCTGAGACAGGATCACTGGAAGCTTCACTGGCTTTGATGCAATCTACATAAGAACATATTTTTGCATTTTTCTAAATGTGTAACATAATTAGATAGTTTTATGTTTCTGTTTATTATAATTGTGTTACATTCCCTTAGGCTTTAAGGCATAATAAAATTTTTAAATCCCAACAATTAAGTATTTAAAATTTTAAAAATCAGCATAAACCAAAGTCAAACTCTTTCTACTAAAGAAACTCTACTCTTTCTACTCTATCCACACTTTCAATTTGGACTATTATTCTGAAGGACTGAATGAGGCTGGTAAAGTTTACAAGGTATAATTTTGAAAATGTGGGAAAATACTGTGCTACCAATAGCCTGATATACTAATTAGGCAAGCACAAGCTAAAATAGGTTAGCCAGCTTGTAGAGCCATGACTCATGTCCAGGTCTATGGAAATTCAGTATTTTTCATTTGACTGAATTCTTTCTTTCAAAGGTAGAGAGCTTGAATTCAGATCTTTAGCTCATCAGGTGTTCTCTCTGACAGTAAGATCAAGGAAAATCAGAGCAGAAAGTCTGTCCCATGGCATCTTCAAAAACTTAGGTGCACCTTTGTATTTTACACAACATTCAACATTTTATATTCCTTCAAATGTTTTTTTAATATATATTTAGAGATTTTCCATTTCAATAATTACATTAAGTATCATGTTACATTTTTGTTATCTATATAATATCTCATTTTAAAGAGATACCATAGTATTATTTATAACCTAATGCTGGTAATTTAAATTACAAATGTTTACTATTATAAAGAATTCTGAAACAAACATCTTTTTCACTAAATATATGAATTTCTGATGATTTCCTTAGGAATTCCTTAGGATATTTTTACTGAGGTAAAAATATCATATACTTTTACATCACTGAATTACAAAGGACAAGTTCTTAATTATCTTAATATTTACTGGACAGAACAACATAAAATTGAGACTTTATTGAATGTTACTTTTTAGACTCAAATAACTAATGTAAGAAATGAAAGTGGGGACTTTACTACCAACTTTTCAAAGGTGAAAAGGATTATAAGGGTGCTGGGGTCCAGCCCCAGCAGGATCCAGGGGTACCCTCAGGAGAGACAGTGTCGGCAAGAGAGATTTAGAGAGAGAAAAAGAAAAAGAAAGAATGTTGCAGTTAATAAAATAAGTAGAGGAGAGAAAGAGGTTGATATTCCTTGGTTTACGCAAAGGTTGATATTCCTTGGTTTACGCAGAAAGCCAATAAAGCTCCAGCACGGGACTTGCTCTGTTCACGTATGCCACAGGCGCCCTCTTGATGGGGAAAAGGTGCAGAGCACCTTCTTGAGAAGGTCTTAGAAGCCTAGGCAGGAAAGTGAACTCAGAGAGCCTCTGCGCTCCAAGGGATCAGCCTGAAAAATAAAGGGAGAGAGAAAAAAATGACACAGGGTGACCAAGCTTCACTGAGTGAGGCCTGTAACTTTATTTTCAAAAGGAATTTTTAGGCCTTGACTTGTACATAGAGGGAAATGAAAGATGCAAAGTCATGCAGAGTCAGCCCAAACATTACATCTGTTTTGTCTTTATCGAAACCAGGATTTTTTCTGCATACTTTTCCCATAAACAATGTTGTGTACATTATCTTCTGGCCTTGGAGGCCTGTGGACATTTTATGACCCTTTTTTGATAAAGGCTGGTCAATCAGAAAACTTATTTTCCCTTGAAGTGTTTTCTTTTTATATATCTAATCTATGTCAGCCTCAGAAAGTATTAAACAGAGTTACATTCTCATGGAGCGAAGGTGCAGTGAGTTGCAACAAAGAAAGAACCAATTAGCTCAAAGGTCTGATGTGGTTAATTCCAAGGCTACTGCTTGTTTTTCTTACATTCCAACTATGTTAACTAATGCACTCCCAGGTGCACAATGGATAAGAGATATGGGAACTTGGCAGCAAGCATTGGCCCAACAATGAAATCCTACACCAGCACTACTCTAATAGTTTTTAACTCTTTGAAAGGCTCTATATTTTTAGAATGTTTTAGGCTTCCCATGTCTCTCATGTTTGGGAGGCTGTGAACAATCACAAGCATAGCTGCAAGAGTCTGGATAAACCTGCCAAGCAAGCTAGAATGCCAACAGAGGGGGTTTGAATTGAAATATTACTTTCATGCCCAAGAGACTTATCAACTAGAGCCCTAAGTTGATTTTTTCCAGAGAAAGGTGTTCAGGGATAGCCCCTGTTAATGTCAGAAGAGTTGGTGAAAGGCGCAAAATAGTAAGTCAGATTCTGGTTTTGGGGTAGATGCTTGAGCAGGTCCAGGGGGTCCCTCGAGTCCTGATCCGCCTTGCTTGTCAGGTCTCTTCCACATGACCTTGTCATGGGTGGAATCTCCCATGCTGGCTCCTGGCATAAGGGAATTTTATGAACACTGTATGTCAACAAATTAGGGAACATAGATGAAATCGACAAATTCTTAAAAACAAATCATACTGACAAATTAAATCTAAACTGACTTAAGAAAAAAAAGAAATCTAACAGAGCAGCAACAAAGAGATTGGTTTAGTAATCAAAAGCCTCTAAACAAAGAAAAGTCCAGGACCAGACGGTTTCACTGGTGAATTCTACAAAATGTCTGATAGAAAAGAAGGTAACACTTCTTAATTCATTCTATGTGGCCAGCATTACTTTGATATCAAGCCAATTAAAGACATAAAAGAAAATTACAGGCTAATTTTTCTTTTAAATATAAGTACAAAATACTGGCAAACTGAATCTAACAGGACATTAAAAAGATTACATAGTATGACCAAGTGGGATTTATCCCAGAATTTAAGTGATTCAACATAAGAAAATCACAGCAATGTAATATATCACATTACTAGTATGAAGGAAAAAAAAAACACACACGTTATCTCAATTGATGAAAAAGAAAAATGGCACTTAACATAGTCCAAAATCCTTTCATGTAAAAATATTCAGTAAACTAGGAATAGAAGAAAATTTTCTCAACATGATAAAGCACATTATATGGAAAAACCTGCAGCTGACATTGGGACTTCCCGTGAGCACTAGTGGTAAAGAACCTGCCTGCCGGTGCAGGAGACTTAAGACATGCTGGTTTGATTCCTGGGTCAGAAAGATCCTCTGGAGGAGGGCATGGCAACCCACTCTAATATTCTTGCCTGAAGAATCCTATGGACAGAGGAGCCTAGAGGGCTACAGTCTATGGGGTCACATAGAGCTGGGCACAACTGAAGCGACTTAGCATGGCACAGCACAGCTGACATTACAATTATGAAAGACTGAAAATTTTTATCTAATCTTGGGAATAATTTTTTTTTGTTTGTTTAAATGGAAAAGCTGGTTCTCAAATTCATATGGAACTTAAGAGTCCAAATAATCAAAATAATATTTATAAGTCACAAATCAAGTAAGACTCACACTTCTCAGTTTTAAAATTTGTTACAAAGCTACAGTAATCAAAACAACGTGGTTGGGCATATGTCTATATACTGGTCTCTATATGCAAACAGAACAATGGAAGAGAATTGAGAGTCCAGAAACAAATGTCTTTGGTGGCTGTTTTTGATAAGAGTGCCAAATCCATTGAATAAGAAAATAAACTCTGCTTGTAACTTTAAATAAGCAAATATGTTATAAAAGTTGTAACTTTTATAATTCTAATGGTCCTTACTAATGCTGAAATATTTGGATGGTAACAAGCTTTTTCTCTATAGTTTCATTCTAGCATTTGGTGGATAGCATAAAGAATAATGAGATAAAAGGAGTTTTATTATTAAAATTCATTTAAGTGAATAAGATTCAATCAGCACTTATGATTATATATTGAAATTTTTTAAAAGTGTGCAAACAAACTGCATAGGAATCTTTCTGCAGTATCTATGTTGAATACATTTAATATTCATCTGCTCTCCTTCCTTAACTCCCAGAATAAATATAAGTTCAGGCAAGATTTGTCTGAAATAAATGGTGAACATTCTGTCACATGAAGCATGGTACCTGTTTCTGTTTCTAAAAATCACAATTTAATTGAATCTAATAAGGACATGGACTTCCCTGGTGGCTCAGATGGTAAAGCGTCTGTCTACAATGTGGGAGACCTGGGTTCAAGCCCTGGGTTGGGAAGATCCCCTGGAGAAGGAAATGGCAATCCACTCCAGTACTGTTGCCTGGAAAATCCCGTGGACAGAGGAGCCTGGTAGGCTACAGTCTATGGGGTCACAAAGAGTTGGACACAACTGAGTGACTTCACTTTCACTTCACTAAGGACATAATTGAAGAAAACTTGGTATCTGAAAACCAAAAAGTAAAATTATTTATATAAATGGATTTTACACAAGCAAAAGGAATAAATATAATCTTATGGATCTATTTTCAAGGATCAAAGTATCTAAACGTTTATGAAAACAATACCAGAAATAGTCCCCTTTTTAAGCTAACATTTCAAAACATGTTATAGAAGCATATATATTATTTCTTTTTAAAATGGGACTTCTCTCTGAACAGTGAACTTTTAGAATAGTTTTAAAATCTCCTTTGTGGCTGTTGTTCTTGAGATTGTTCTTAGTATAAACGAGACTCAAACAAAACTGACTTGGTCAGAAATTCGAATCAAGGCTTGACATTCTGCTCTGGGTGCTGGTCTCTATATAGCACACTGAGCTAATTTATAACAACAACAACAAAAGTAAGAGACAACTTATCATCAACATTACTTGAAGTGTTTAGTACAGCGGAATTTGAAATACAATTCTGCAAGCATTTTAATGTTTATTGGAAGTTGATTCAATATTTGATTCATTTTGACTATCTCCTGGAACTGGGGAGAGGAGTAAAACAGCATCGATGTGATCCCTGCCATCACTGAGTTTATAACCTAGTAGGAGTAACAAATGCAGAATTAATCATTGTAAATAATTTTTTCAATAAACAATTAATGAAACATTTCGCTACAATTGTAAGAAATGTAACGAAAAGTAGTGCACTGTACTAGGCAGGATAAAGATGGTGGACTAAAAGAATGTGGAGCTCACCTCCCACCATGAACACATCAAAAATGCATCTACCTGTGAAATAATTCTCATTGAAAACAGAAAACCAGCAGAAGGACTCGTATACAACCAAGACCGTATGAAAGATGCATCCATAATCAGGTAGAAAGGGAAGAAAAGTGATTGGACCAGGACCTCCTAGTGCCTCTGGGAGGGCACTGGGAGGAAAATGGTGATTACACGGGTAGAGATTCACCCCGGGGAATGAGCACTTCAAGGTACGGGTTGGACGCCTCAGACTTGGCGTCCTACACAGAGAAGAAATGCTGCTTTGGCCGGTTGGAGGACTGCCGGGACAAACGGAAAGGCTGTGGGAATCCTGGACTCTGCCTGGGAGGAACACACGTTTATGGATGGTCAGGCTAGTCCCAGAAGCAATGAGGAGGACAGGTGTGCTCTGGTGGCCGCTGGTTGTCCCGAGACCACCTGGTGCACACTGCAGCCTGATTCTGGCCCCGCCCACTCCATATCACAGTGTGGTACTGGATCTGCTGCAGTCATGCCCAAGAGAAAGACTCAGCCGTGGGATGCCCAGGCAACCAGGTCCTGAGGCGGAGTCTGGAGTACATAATCAAGGAGCACCTCGGACACGGCCCAGATCCCTGATTGCAGTCATGCCTCCACAGGGCATCCTAGATACATGCTGAGAGTCCGTGCACCTACAGTCAGTTAATCCATGGCAAAGGATGCAAGAATATATAATGGAGAAAAGACAGTCCCATTCATAAGTGGTGCTGGGAAAACTGGACAGCTACATGAAAAACAGTGAGATTAGAACACTTCCTCACACACCATACACCAAAACAAGCAAAAAAACAACTTCTCAAGATGGTTTAAAGGCCAAAATGTAAAATCTGAAACCATAAAACTCCTAGAAGAAAAATGAACATAATACTTTTTGACATAATTTGTAGCAATTTTTTTTGGTATATGTCTCCCAAGGCAAAATAAAAGAGCAAAAATAAGCAAACGCGACCTAATTAAACTTAAAAACTTTTGCACAACAAAGGAAGCTATCAATAAAACTAAGATATAACCTAGAAAATGGGAGAAAATATTTGTAAATGATATGACTGACAGGGGTTGAAAGAAAAAGTCAAAGTGTTAGCTAAGTCATGTCTGATTCTTGCGACCCCATGGAATGTAACCTGCCAGTCTGCTTGGTCCATGGGATTCTCCAGGCAAGAACACTGGGGTGGGTTGCCATTTCCCCCTCCGCCTCCAAGGCATCTTCCCAACCCAGGGACTGAACCCAGGTCTCCTGCATTGCAGGCAGATTCTTTACCATCTGAGCCACCAGGGAAGCCCAACAAGGGATTAACATCCAAATACATAAGCAGCTCATAACAACTGAATCTCAAAAAATCCCAAACGACCCAATTTAAAAATTGGGCAATTTTAAGCTTATAGTCTACTTGTTTAATAACACAGAGTACCTGCTGCTTATTTAAACATTGCAGCAAAAGCCTAGGAACTGGCATTTGTTGCCACATTCTGTCCATCTGTGAACTGATCACAGTCAATTGGTTCTCGGTTTCCCTGTTAGGGAAACTCATACAACTGAGCCAGCTAGGATCAACTCATCTCAGACTCAATTCAATTCAGTCACTCAGTTGTGTCTGACTCTTTGCAGATCCGTGGACTGCAGTACATCAGGCTTCCCTGTCCATTTCCCACTCCCAGAGCTTGTTCAAACTCATGTCCATCAAGTCAGTGATGCCACCCAACCATCTCATCCTCTGTCGTCCCCTTCTCCTCTTGCCTTCAATTTTTCCCAGCATTGTGGTCTTTTCCAATGAGTCAGTTCTTCACATCAGGTGGCCAAAGTATTGGAGTTTCAGCTTTAGCATCAGTCCTTCCAATGATTATTCAAGATTGATTTCCTTTAGGATGGACTGGTTTGATCTCCTTGCAGTCCAAGGGACTTTCAAAAGTCTTCTCCAACACCATAGTCCTTCTCAGACTACAAAAGAAATTAGTTGATTTTCCAGAGGGAAACTGAAATATTATCTAAAAATATAAACAAAACCGAATAAATACTGAAAAAGCAAAAAGGAAATAGATTGGCACAGCAGGTAGTTATCTCACTCTACTGCTCACATTTTATGTAAGTACACAGCACAGTGGTAAAGAATCTGCCTGCCAATGCAGGAGACACAAGAGATGCAGTTTTGACCCCTGGGTTGGGAAGATCCCTAGAGGAAGGCATGGCAACTGACTCCATTATTCTTGCCTGGGAAATCCCATGTACAGAGGAGCTTGGCTGGATACAGTCCATGGGGTCACAAAGAATCAGACATGACTAAGCATGTGCACACACATATGCAACTAACTACATATAAATGCAAATCTTGGGTCCAGTTTACAATTTAGGAGTAAACTAAATGGATGATATTGGCTTTAGATTTTCTAAGGTGAATATTTCCATGAAAGGCTGCAATCACATATTTCCTCTGTATTTCCTAACACTGCTTAGCACAAATTTTTTTGCATTTAAGGTAACTTGATTTTATTTGCAAAGGCAGATATAATTTCCACTGCCTGAATATTGTTGAATATTAAATTTAACCTTTAAATATTATGCCTATTGAGATAAAATGACACCATTTCATCTTTATATTCTGAAAGGATGATTTGAATATTTTTGAAGACATATAATACATTGCACAGTACAAAACATAAATGATTCAACAATAAAGTATATCTCCCTTTCACCTCTCTTCCTAGCCATAGATTTCAATTCATTGATGGAACGTGTATTCTCGTATATTTTCATGGGTATATGTGCATGTACTTTTAAAAACATATATAATTCTGTGCTACAGGACATGGACATATGGACTGGTCAACTTAGAATGGCTAGTGTAAGTGGGCAGTTTCCATCAAGATTGGAATGTAAGTTAGTATCAGGGGACATAAGAATTTGTATAGTAGTCAGTGGTGTAGAAGATTTGTTTTCAGAGAAATTAAATATTTTTATTTTTTATTTTTTTTTTATTTTTTTCTTAAGAATACATTTTATTTTATTTATTTATTTTTTTTCATCTCCAGCTTCAGGGTCTTTTCCTTTTGTTTTATTTTTATTTTTTTAATTTTAAAATCTTTAATTCTTACATGTGTTCCCAAACATGAACCCCCCTCCCACCTCCCTCCCCATAACATCTCTGTGGGTCATCCCCATGCACCAGCCCCAAGCATGCTGTATCCTGCGTCAGACATAGACTGGCGATTCAATTCTTACATGATAGTATACATGATAGAATGCCATTCTCCCAAATTATCCCACCCTCTCCCTCTCCCTCTGAGTCCAAAAGTCCGTTATACACAGCTGTGTCTTTTTTCCTGTCTTGCATACAGGGTCGTCATTGCCATCTTTCTAAATTCCATATATATGTGTTAGTATACTGTATTGGTGTTTTTCTTTCTGGCTTACTTCACTCTGTATAATCGGCTCCAGTTTCATCCATCTCATCAGAACTGATTCAAATGAATTCTTTTTAAAGGCTGAGTAATACTCCATTTTAAATATTAAGCTTTTGAATTATGCTATCTACAGCTAGTCTGTCAATCATGTGTAAACTGAAATGGAGAGGGGTAGATTAGGAGTTGGTGGGAATACTGAGGAGTAAGGTACCATGGAAATGCAAGTAGGTGAGGTAGAATGACCAAGATAATGACCCAGATATCTGAATGACCCAGATAACCACAATGGTGTGATCACTCACATAGAGCCAGACATCCTGGAATGCAAAGTCAAGTGGGCCTTAGGAAGCATCTTTATGAAGAAAGCTAGAGGAAGTGATGGAATGCCAGTTGAGTGATTTCAAAACCTAAAAGATGATGCTGTGGAAGTGCTGCACTCAATATGCCAGCAAAAGTGGAAAACTCAGCAGTGGCCACAAGACTGGAAAAGGTCAGTTTAATTTCCACCCCAAAGAAAAGCAATACCAAAGAGTGTTCAAGCTACCACACAATTGGAACATCTCACACACTAGCAAAGTAATGCTCAAATTTCTCCAAGCCAGGCCTCAACAGTATGTGAACCAAGAACTTCCCATTCAAGCCAGATTTAGAAAAGGCAAAGGAACCAGAGATCAAATTGCCAACATCCACTGAATCATAGAAAATGCAAGAAAATTCAGAAAAACATCTATTTGTGCTTCATTGACTACCCCAAAGCCTTTGACTGTGTGGATCACAACAGACTGTGGAAAATTCTTAAAGAGATGGGAATACCAGGCCACCTGACCTGTGTCTTGAGAAATCTGTACACATGTCAAGAAGCAACAGTTAAAACTAGACATGGAACAATGGACTGGTTCTCAATTGGGAAAGGAGTCTGTCAAGTCTGTATATTGTCTCCCTGCTTATTTAATTTATATGCAGAGTATATCATGCAAAATTCCAGACTGAATGAAGCACTAGCTGGAATCAAGATTGCAGGGAGAAATATCAGTAACCTCAGGTATGCAGATGACACCACCTTCCTGGCAGAAAGCGAAGAAGGCCAAAAGAGCCTCTTGATGAAAGTTCAAGAAGAGAGTGGAAAGAGTTGGCTTAAAGCTCAACATTCAGAAAACAAAGATCATGGCATCCGGTCCCATCACTTCATGGGAAATAGATGGGGAAACAGTGGAAACAGTGTCAGACTTTATTTTTGGGGGCTCCAAAATCACTGCAGATGGTGACTGCAGCTATGAAATTAAAAGATGCTTACTCCTTGGAAGAAAAGTTGACCTACCGAGATAGCATATTCAAAAGCAGAGACATTACTTTGCCGACTAAGTTCGGTCTAGTCAAGGGTATAGTTTTCCCAGTAGTCTTGTATGGATGTGAGAGTTGGACTGTGAAGAGGGATGAGCACAGAGGAATTGATGCTTTTGAAGTGTGGTGTTGGAGAAGACTCTTGAGAGTCCCTTGGACTGCAAGGAGATCCCACCAGTCCATTCTGAAGGAGATCAGCCCTGGGATTTCTTTGGAAGAAATGATGCTAAAGCTGAAACTCCAGTACTTTGGCCACCTCATGTGAAGAGTTGACTCATTGCAAAAGACTCTGATGCTGGGAGGGATTGGGGGCAGGAGGAGAAGGGGACGATAGAGGATGAGATGGCTGGATGGCATCACTGACTTGATGGACGTGAGTCTGAGTGAACTCCTGGAATTGGTGATGGACAGGGAGGCCTGGTGTGCTGTGATTCATGGGGTCGCAAAGAGTTGGACACGACTGAGTGACTGAACTGAACTGAACTGATCTGAAAATCACTGCAGATGTCACATCCACCAGTGTCCCTCTACCTAACTGTCACAAAAGCATCACTGAATTCATTGTCTGCATAGTAGCCAAAGGGATCTTTCAAAGCACACTTATTTGATCTTGACACTATTTAGTTAAATATTCTTTAATATCATCCTTTCTCGAGATAAAGATAAATATACTAAGGTCAATATATTCAGTATTGTTCCCTTAGCCATGAATGATTGGGTGTGATATGTCTCCAGGCTCATTTAGCATTGCTCGCTGCATCTGACTCTTGGCAACACCATGGACACCACCAGGCTCCTCTGTCCTTTGGATTTCCCAGGCAAGAATACTGGAGTATATTCTCCAAGCACTACAATCCTGCTATCAGTTACACTGGTTTCCTTTGAGTTTTAAAAAATAGTAGCCAATTATCTACTGGATTGAAATATCTATGGGCAGAAAGATTTGTCAATTTCACTGTTTTATTTATTTTATTTTATTTTTTGCCTCCCTCAACAGATAGAACATAGTAAGGTAAGCTGGGAGAAGCAACCCCACGTCCAAGGAGCGGTGGCTGCACGGGCGCAGGAGGGCCTAGAGGAGCCATCCCACGTTGAAGGTCAGGAAGGGCAGCGGTGAGGAGATACCCCTCATCCAAGGTAAGGAGCAGTGGATGTGCTTTGCTGGAGCAGCTGTGAAGAGATACCCCACGCCCAAGGTAAGAGAAACCCAAGTAAGATGATAGGTGTTGCAAGAGGGCATCAGAGGGCAGATACACTGAAACCATACTCACAGAAAACTAGTCAATCTGATCACACTAGGACCACAGCCTTGTCTAACTCAATGAAACTAAGCCATGCCCGCGGGGCAACCCAAGACAGGCGGGTCATGGTGGAGAGGTCTGACACAATGTGGTTCATTGGAGAAGGGAAAGGGAAATCACTTCAGTATTCTTGCCTTGAGAACCCCATGAACAGTATGAAAAGGCAAAATGATAGAATACTGAAAGAGGAACTCCCAGGTCAGTAGGTGACCAATATGCTACTGGAGATCAGTGGAGAAATGACTCCAGAAAGAATGAAGGGATGGCACCAAAGCAAAAACAATACCCAGCTGTGGATGTGACTGGTGATAGAAGCAAGGTCCGATGCTGTAAAGAGCAATATTGCATAGGAACCTGGAATGTCAGGTTCATGAATCAAGGCAAATTGGAAGTGTTTAAACAAGAGATGGCAAGAGTGAACATCGACATTCTAGGAATCAGCAAACTAAAGTGGACTGGAATGGGTGAATTTCACTCAGATGACCATTATATCTACTACTGTGGGCAGAAATCCTTTAGAAGAAATGGAGTAGCCATCATGGTCAACAAAAGAGTCTGAAATGCAGTACTTGGATGCAATCTCAAAAATGACAGAATGATCTCTGTTCGTCTCCAAGGCAAACCATTCAATATCACGGTAATCCAAGTCTATGCCCCAACCAGTAACACTGAAGAAGCTGAAGTTTAATGGTTCTATGAAGACCTACAAGACCTTTTAGAACTAACACCGAAAAAAGATGTCATTTTCATTATAGGGGACTGGAATGCAAAAGTAGGAAGTCAAGAAACACCTGGAGTAACAGGCAAATTTGGCCTTGGAATGTAGAATGAAGCAGGGCAAAGACTAATAGAGTTTTGCCAAGAAAATGCACTGGTCATAGCAAACACCCTCTTCCAACAACACAAGAGAGGACTCTACACATGGACATCACCAGATGGTCAACCCGAAACCAGTTTGATTATATTCTTTGCAGCCAAAGATGGAGAAGCTCTATACAGTCAACAAAAACAAGACCAGGAGCTGACTGTGGCTCAGATCATGAACTCCTTATTAGCAAATTCAGACTGAAATTGAAGAAAGAAGGGAAAACTGCTAGACCATTCAGGTATGACCTAAATCAAATTCCTTATGATTATTACAGTGGAAGTGAAAAATAGATTTAAGGGCCTAGATCTGATAGACAGAGTTCCTGATGACCTATGAAATGAGGTTTGTGACATTGTACAGGAGACAGGGACCAAGACCATCCCCATGGAAAAGAAATGCAAAAAAGCAAAATGGATGTCTGGGGAGGCCTTACAAATAGCTGTGAAAAGAAGGAAGTGAAAAGCAAAGGAGAAAAGGAAAGATATAAGCATCTGAATGCAGAGTTCCAAAGAATAGCAAGAAGAGATGAGAAAGCCTTCCTCAGCTATCAATGCAAAGAAATAGAGGAAAACAACAGAATGGGAAAGACTAGAGATCTCTTCAAGAAAATTAGAGATACCAAGGGAACATTTCATGCAAAGATGGGCTCAATAAAGGACAGAAATTGTGTAGACCTAACAGAAGCAGAAGATATTAAGAAGAGGTGGCAAGAATACACAGAAGAACTGTACAAAAAAGATCTACATGACCAAGATACTCACGATGGTGTGGTCACTCACCTAGAGCCAGACATCCTGGAATGTGAAGTCAAGTGGGCCTTAGAAAGCATCATTATGAACAAAGTTAGTGGAGGTGATGGCATTCCAGTTGAGCTATTTCAAATCCTGAAAGATGATGCTGTGAAAGTGCTGCACTCAATATGCCAGCACATTTGGAAAACTCAGCAGTGGCCACAGGACTGGAAAAGGTCAGTTTTCATTCCAATCCCAAAGAAAGGCAATGCCAAAGAATGCTCAAACTACCGCACAATTGCACTCATCTCACATGTTAGTAAAGTCATGCTCAAAATTCTCCAAGCCAGGCTTCAGCAATAAGTGAAGCATGAACTTCCTGATGTTCAAGCTGGTTTTAGAAAAGGCAGAGGAACCAGAGATCAAATTGCCAACATCCACTGGATCATGGAAAAAGTAAGAGAGTTCCAGAAAAACATCTATTTCTGCTTTATTGACTATGCCAAAGCCTTTGACTGTGTGGATCACAATAAACTGAGAAAATTCTGAGAGAGATGGGAATACCAGACCACCTGACCTGCCTCTTGAGAAATCTGCATGCAGGTCAGGAAGCAACAGTTAGAACTGAACATGGAACAACAGACTAGTTCCAAATAGGAAAAGGAGTACGTCAAGGCTGTATACTGTAACCCTGTTTATTTAACTTCTATGCAGAGTACATCATGAGAAACGCTGGACTGGAAGAAACACAAGCTGGAATCAAGATTGCCGAGAGAAATATCAATAACCTCAGATATGCAGATGAGACCACCCTTATGGCAGAAAGTGAAGAGGAACTAAAAAGCCTCTTGATGAAAGTGAAAGAGGAGAGTGAAAAAGTTGGCTGAAAGCTCAACATTCAGAAAACAAAAATCATGACATCCGGTCCCATCACTTCATCGGAAATTAATGGGGAAACAGTGGAAACAGTGTCAGACTTTGTTTTTAGAGCTCCAAAATCACTGCAGATGGTGAGTGCAGCCATGAAATTAAAAGACGCTTACTCCTTGGAAGAAAAGTTATGACCAACCTAGATAGCATATTCAAAAGCAGAGACATCACTTTGCCGACGAAGGTCCGTCTAGTCAAGGCTATGGTTTTTCCTGTGGTCATGTATGGATGTGAGTTGGACTGTGAAGGCAGAGTGCCGAAGAATTGATGTGTTTGAACTGTGGTGTTGGAGAAGACTCTTGAGAGTCCCTTGGACTGCAAGGATATCCAACCAGTCCATTCTGAGGGAGATCAGCCTTGGGATTTCTTTGGAAGGAATGATGCTAAAGCTGAAACTCCAGTACTTTGGCCACCTCATGTGAAGACTTGACTCATTGCAAAAGACTCTGATGCTGGGAGGGATTGGGGGCAGGAGAAGAAGGGGACGATCGAGGATGAGATGGCTGGATGGCATCACTGACTCGATGGACGTGAGTCTGAGTGAACTCCGGGAGTTGGTGATGGACAGAGAGGCCTGGTGTGCTGTGATTCATGGGGTCACAAAGAGTCAGACATGACTGAGTGACTAAACTGAACTGACCTGAGGTTTTCAATAAATGCTTGTGGAGAAAATACAGTTGATATGGTTTGTCGTGTTTTATGCTGATGATAATACTCAATATCATAGAATAATAGTTTTAGAAGACTTTCAAGGTCACAAAGACCTACTTTCAAAGTGTTTTTATGATCAGGAAGAAGTCTTTTTGGGTAATGCAAATGAAGAGGAAAACTGCTGATTTTAGATATTTAAATCATAGAAGTGCTTGTTCAGGGAAATGATTTAAATCATTATCTAAAGATATTTACTCTCTCATGGAGATTAACTAGTGAAACCACTAAGTATATCATATTACCTCTTGACCTGCAGTGTTTATATTTAAATTTCCACATTAGTTCTGTTTATAATTTCTAGGGCAAACACTAGTCTCAGCAACCTGCATGGAATTTGGTATAGTTGTGTACATAAATGTACGTTGTCATTGGAATAATTTTAAATGCTTGTTAATATTTATATTTCTAAAAATTTTAATAGCTACATTTTTTAAATTAACACAAAAATACTGATTTTCTAGTAATCCAATTTATGTTAATTGCTTAATATTTTATATAGTTTCAATAGCAAAACATTTCCCTTGTGTAGGTGGTTAGCTGTCCTTCACCTTTTCTGGCTGTACATGGTCCCCTCTGCTATGTCTGTGAGTTTGCGGCTTCCCTGGTGGCTTCTCCTGCAATGCAGGAGACCTGGGTTCTATCCCTGGGTCAAGAGCATCCCCTAGAGAACATGGCTACCCACGCCAATATTCTTGCCTGGGAAATCCCACGACAGAGGAGCCTGGTGGGCTACAGTTCATGGGGTCACAAAATAGTCAGATACCACTGACTAACACTTTCACTTTTCTGGTCCACTGCAGCACCAGTGGGAATGTAGGTTTTTTACATTTCTGCCAAGAAGAGTTGATTCTATTTCTCTAATATTGCATGTTTCAGTGAGTAGCACCTCCATTCTTTTGGTTAGGTGAATCAGAATCCTCCCTTTTCTTAATTCCCACACGCAGTCCACTGGCTCCAACTCCTTAAGAGCATGGCACTTGTGGGCACGGAGTGACATGATTTTCCCTTTTACTTCTCCTGACCTAGGGGTAATAACTAGTTTCCTGAGTCATTAATGTTAACATCTGAACAATCTCATTCTACACATTTTATTTCTCAGGCTTTTCAACACTTTGATGCTATATTAAATCCCCTGGTTGAATGGGCATAACAGAATGGACTATACTGGTTATTCTGCACTTTATCCTCCTTGGTATACTGCAGGAGGGGCTTTGTTTACTAGTGGTAGTCTGCCTGCAATGTGGGAGACCCAGGTTCGATCCCTGGGTCTGGAAGATCCCTGCTGGAGAAGGGAATGGCTACCCACTCCAGTATTCTTGCTTAGAGATCCCATGGACAGAGGAGCCTGGTGGGCTACAGTCCATGAGGTCACAAAGAGTCGGACACGACTAAATGACTTTCCCCATCACGTTTCATACTGCAGGGAGCTAGAAGTAAGAATAAACAGATCTCCTTGACAGTAGGTTTCTGGTTAAATTCTTCTGCTGGGAAGACCAAAAAGTTTGAAGAAAGGGAGAATCACTTTTTATTTGCTCCTGGCAGAGTTTCAGAGAACAATAATTGAGATAGGCAAGCACAGACACTAGCTATCTGTTGGGGCAGCACTAGTATGAGAAATCACAGCATCAGTCGCTCCAACAGCTTCAGCAGCTCAACACTGAGCACACAGCAGCCATGAGCACGCTCTCAGTCTCCATGACAACGTGTTATGGCTCTGGCTCTGTCCAGAGTAGCAATATAAATGGACTTCTGCAGTTCTGGAGGTTGTTTAGCACTTTGGCTTCCCTTGTAGCATTCTTAGTTGTGGTTCTTTAGGCAAGCTAAGTAGCATAGCTGTCTTAGACTTCCAGTTAAATTAATTAAAAAAAAAAACCTTTCTAAAGTTTTCTGAGTATCCTAGTTTCATTTTATTGTCTTCTAAGCCTTTTCATTACTTTTGTATTTAACTCCCTGTATTAAATGAGCTTTGTTTGAAATAACTAGGATTGCTTGTTTTCTATTTTTAAAGGGATACTAACCAAACACTATTCCCAATATTTAAAATCATATCATATATACATGATTATAAAATTCATCTGGTTGATGAATGTGTCATTAGTTACTTTATATTATGTTATAGTAACATTATATTGTATTATATGAATTACGATTTATTGTATTGTATGGATAAGCTCCAATTTATTTACCAATAATAACTTTTGGATTGTTTCCAGTTTCTAAATATTATAAGAATTCTACATGTATGTCTTTCAGCATACATATGCATAATATATATTATATATGTATATATATATTTCATTAGGAATACAGCTTGAATCAAAATAGTGGGTCATGGATATTTGTATATTACTCTGTAGCATATATTACTAATAGTTTTCATAGTGAAGTCTCTCAGTTGTGTCCGACGCTTTGCAATCCCATGGACTGTAGCCTACCAGGCTTCTCCATCCATGGGATTTTCCAGGCAAGAGTACTGAAGTGGGTTGCCATTTCCTTCTCCAGGGGATCTTCCCAACCCAGGGGCCAAAATCCCAGGTCTCCTGCATTGCAGGCAGATACTTTACCCTCTGCACCGCCAGGGAATCTCATAGTGGATGTACCAATTTATATTTTCACTAAAAGCTTATGAAAGTTCCAGCTCTCTTCTTCTTTGCAACACTTGGTATTCTATTATGTACAAAAACATTAGTTTTCCTTAGAAATTAGCCATTTAGGTAAGACTAGGTGGAGCAAATTTTCTTTGCGCCATTCAAAATTACCTGGGCCAACTTGAGTGCTGATGACTGAAATCATCTGATATTTTACATATATATATATATATATATATATATAATTTTACATATGTATATAATCATCTGATATTTTACACACACACACATATACACACACACACATACACACACACACACACACACACACACACACACACACACATTTGGAGACTGATGTTAGGATCCTATTGGCTGAAATTTCAAGGAACATTGTAGGTGGCTTCCCCATGGCATGATACCTAGATTTCTGGGGAAAGCACCTAGAGAAATATAGATTGAGATGAGAAAGAGAAACCAGTAAAAACTGTATCAGCTATTATGACTTAGGCTCAGATCTCCAACAGTTTCAATTTCACTGTTTATTATTTATTAGAAGTGAATTACCAACCATAGAGATTATAATATTCATAGTTATATGAGGATATTTTAAACACTTTTATCTCTCCTATGATAGTTATAAATATCTCTAACAATTTCTTTTCATTCATGCCTTTCTGCTTTGGCTGTGTTGTTTTCGTGCATTTTGTTCTCACATATATTTGCTGCTGCTGCTGCTGCTTAGTCACTCAGTCCTGTCTGACTCTCTGCGACCCCGTGGACTGTAGCCTGCCAGGCTCCTCTGTCCATGGGGATTCTCCAGGCCAGAATACTGGAGTGGGTTGCCATTTTCTTCTCCAGGAGATCCCCCTGACCCCCACATATATTTGAAATAGTGACAAATCATTACTATTGTTTTAAACAGTCAAAATTTATTTAGATTTATATGTAAATGTATCTTTTTGGTAGCCTTTATTTATTTGTACACTATAATAGCTTTTTCTAAAATTGCATTTCTTTTTCCTACAAAACTGTTCGGAATTTTTTTTTTCCCCTCTCATATAAGTTTCAACTAAATAAACTTTCTCAATTTTTTAAATAGAAAACAATTTTATTTTAAGGCTGTTGATTCATTTCAAAAGGATATTTTTATTGAATAAAAATCTTAGGTTGACATTTATTTCCTTTCTGTCTCTTAAAGCTCTCATTTCATAGTCTTTTGGCTTTCAGTGTTTTCTGTAAAGATCCAGCTGTTCATCTCACTGTTAGCCCTTTGACAGTGATCCCTTCCTTCTTCATTTGCCTCTCTCATTTTTCTCTTTGTCACTGGGTTATAGCAGTTTTACCATGATGTATGTACCTGAGTATAATTTTTCATCTCATTTTTAATTTTCAAAGTAATTTTTATATCTGTCTCTTTCACTTATATATTTTTCATTTCTTTATTCGTATATTTGCTTAAATCTAGATACCTTTCTACTCTCCACCTTTTCAATTACCTAATTCTTCTGCTGTGTCTAGTCTTCTCTTGAATACATCTATTAATTATTATGTATTCATTTTTTAAATTTTTAGTTTCTATTTAATTACTTTCTATGAATTCCAGCTTGTTATTCACATTTTATTTGTTTTTTTTTTTTATGTTATAGGGACAAATTAATATAGTTATTTTAAGTGTTACCTCCTAAACTGTTAAGCAAAGTACCATTAACACAATGAAGTTTATAGGTACTCATAGAGGATGGTGAGTGTTATATAGGTTTCACAGTGTTTATTATCATGATCATGAAAAAGTCAATATTCATAACAAAATTATGTTCTCTGATAACTGCAATACGTGGGTTATCTAAGAGTCTCATGTTAGTATGTGTTTATATTTTGTTTTTTTGACTTTTAGCTTCTTGATTATTTTCCTGTCTCAAGTTATAATTTTGAATAAATGCTTACTGTTTTATACAAAAAATTTCAGGGCATATGAATCATGGTACTGTCAGTTCTCACTATTTCTGATAGCTGTGTTAAGTGGTCACTGAATTAGCTAACGCTGAACCAACATTCTTAGGGGAAATACAAAATTAGGTTCCTGGGGGCCTCTGTCACAATACTCTCAAGATACTAAAGGTATATGGATGTGTTTATGCTAAGTCACTTCAGTCTTGTCCAACTCTGTGAGACCCTATGGACTGTAGCCCTCCAGGCTCCTCTGTCCATGGCATTCTCCAGGCAAGAATACTGGAGTGGGTTGCCATTTCTTCCTCCAAGGGATCTTCCAGACCCAGAGATAGAACTAGCATTTCTTAAGTCTCCTGCACTGACAGGCAGATTCTTTATATATATAATACTGTTTTATGTGTGTTTCTGTTGAAAGAGACCTTATTCAATTTACACAGTTGATTCATTAACATTGCAACAGCATAGTATTCATGTATGCATACTCAATCATGTCCGACTCTTTGAGACTCTATGGACTGTAGCCTACCAGGTTCCTCTGTCCATGGAATTTTCCTGGCAAGAATACTGGAGTGGGTTGCAATTTTCTACTCCAGGGGATCTTCCCAATCCATGGATTGAACCTTCATTTCTTATGTCTCTTTCATTGTCAGGCAGATTCTTTACCACTGTGCCACCTGGGAATAACACTATAACTCATGCCTATGTGTAGCTTATCTAATGTGCAGGTCATCCATCAGGCAAATATAGCCTGTTTACATTTAGAAGCATTAGACAGCACTCAGCTCTGTGCTTTGTGGGTCATTTTAAATAAGAAATCACAGAAAACAAAAAATCACAAAAACATTTTCACAACAAGGAAGTTTGTAGTTTGAGAGAGAAAGCAAGAAGTCAGAGTATTACCTTGACTTCAGTTGAGAATATAGGTGTTGAGCAATGTAAAATTTTTACCACTCTATGCATGTCCACAAATGATTGTAAAAACACTATAAGCATAAGCACTGTTTTTTTTGGGGGGGATACAAATAAATTTTAATGAATAAGCAAATTTACAAGTAGGAAATCCTTGGGTAATGAGGATTAACTATGTCTGTCTAGGATAGCATTTAATTTTCCTCTTGTAATAAAACCATCTTTGTCCAAAAAGTGATTGAGATAATTCTAAAATCTCAGAGCATTTAGAAATGTTCTCTTTCTTTGCTGGACTTCAAGCTCAATTTTTGTCTCATTAACACTATAATATTTTCCAAACCTCATTTTATCCTCATAGCAGCTGCCTTTTAAATACTTACTTTGTGCATGTACAGTTGAGGAATCCCAAACACCTTGAGGGAGACTGTGTAAAATAATGGACTCTCATCTTTATTTTTTTCATATCTCCAGAGCATCTTAGCTCCTACCTTCTTGCTTCATTGGAGCCTCAAACTTCATTTTGACTTCCTTACTCAGTAAGATTGGTGCACCCTCCAAGCCACAACTTTCTGTTTGAATGCTATGCCCTGTGAGTAAATTAGAAAACAAACAAACAAAAAAAGCAGGGTCCTGAGGAAAAAGCAGTGAATAGAGAGCTTTCTTCAATGCATTTTTTTCCCCCTTTGTCTCTCAAATCCTGAGCACCATAGCTGCTTTTTTATGCTTTGAAAAGAATTTTTTTTGTATTTTTCATAGTTTACCTTTGCTCTTTTTATTTATGTTTGGCTGTGCTGTGTCTTCATTGCTGCATATGGGATTTCTCTAGTTGTGTCGAGTGGGGACTACTCTTCTTTGTGTTGCGTGATCTTCTTATTGCAGTGGCCTCTCTTGTTGAGGAGCACTGGCTCTAGGCATGCAGTTTCAGTAGCTGTGGTGCACAGGCTCAGTTGCTCTGTGACACATGGAACCTTCCTGGACCAGGGATCGAACCTCTGTCCCCTGCATTGGCAGGCAGATTTTCAACCACTGGGCCACCTGGGAAGTCCCTACCTTTCTCTCTTGAGAGAAGGTTAGTCTGATACAAATTATCCCATTTTGGCTGATAGAGCAAGTCTGATGTATTATTTATTACATGAATAGTGAATAGACATTCAGTTTACTTATGAACTGGTTTAGTGATTATTATTGAAACATCTATTTTAACATCTCCTACAAGCCAACCATTTCAGATGTAGCATTGAATAATGTGCATAGAATGATTTTTCTCAGGGAACTTAGTATCTAATAAAGAATATAGAAAAGTTTAAAAGAGCAATGTGTTACAAGGGTGATAAGAGCAAAGATTCATTGTGGTGTAAGAATAGATATGAGGCACACTACACTTACTGGGACTTTTGAATTAAGAGAAGAATTAATAAAAGAAAGGGCATTTGAGTATAATCCTGAAGACTGAATAGAATTTAGGTAGGAAATAGAGAGCTTTGGAAGAAAAGGGAAAGAGAAATTTTAACAAAGAAGAAAATTATTAAATATCATAGAAGAAAGGACTGACCTTTAAAAGAACTAAAGTGAAAAATATGACTAAAGAAAGACAATAGATGAAGTTAAAGAGGAAAAAAAGATAATAATATTTCATAAGAAGACTATAAGTTCTTTTAAGAAAGCTGACCTTTATCCTAAGATCAAAACAATTCATTTAGAAGTATAGCATGAGCAGTAGTATCAAATTTGCATTAAAAATAATCCTGCTGGTTATACTATTAACATTATATTGAAAGAGATAAAATTAAAGGTAGAAGATAGGATAGGCGCCTATTAGAATGACACAGATGAGTGGAAACATTGGATTAGAGTATTTATTTTACACAAAGATACAAAATAGTGTATTTTATTGCAAAGTAAAATAGTATATTTTTACTGCAAACATATGAACAAGCCAGGCATGCATGTATATATAGTTTATGAGTCTTCCTGCTCTCAATCATACTCCCCAGAATTTACAATAACTATTATCAACAGCTTGGTGAATACCATGCAATAATTTTAAAAAAAACATATATATGTTCATATACAAAAGACAATACTACAATTTTATTTTTCCCATTTATGGAAGATATCCATTTATGAAATATGACCTCTTTATATCCATTGTTCCTGTACATGAGATAATGAAAAATTCCTTAAAAAATAATGGTTTGGAAACTAATAGGAGGGGATGAAAAAGGAGCCTTGGGAGGAATGAGTATGTGTATAAGAGAGAGACGGAGAGATAAGGAGAGAAAGAAAATGAAGGAAATAGAATGAGGAAAAGGGAGAGAGAGAGACTGGAGATGAGGATGAGGGAGAGAAGATAAATGGCAAGTAAAAGAATTGGGTAAAAAGACAGAAATGTCCCATGAGCGTTATTAAATTATTTTTCTATACTGGATACATTGTTTTCCCTTCTTTTTCTCTACAATACCGTAAGTAAAACGTTATCTAAAGCTTTAAGAAATAAATATCTTTGGCCCATTTTTTGATTGGATCATTTATTTCTCTGAAATTGAGCTACATAAGTTGCTTGTATATTTTTGAGATTAGTTGTTTTTCAGTTGCTTCATTTGCTATTATTTTATCCCATTCTGAAGGCTGTCTTTTCACCTTGCTTATCGTTTCCTTTGTTGTGCAGAAGCTTTTAAGTTTAATTAGGTCCCATTTGTTTATTTTTGCTTTTATTTCCAGTATTCTGGGAGGTGGATCAAAGAGGATCTTGCTGTGATTTATGTCGGAGAGTGTTTTGCCTATGTTCTCCTCTAGGAGTTTTAGTTTCTGGTCTTACATTTAGATCTTTAATCCATTTTGAGTTTATTTTTGTGTGTGGTGTTAGAAAGTGTTCTAGTTTCATTCTTTTACAAGTGGTTGACCAGTTTTCCCAGAACCACTTGTTAAAGAGATTGTCTTTAATCCATTGTATATTCTTGCTTCCTTTGTCAAAGATAAGGTATCCATCAGCAGACGAATGGATAAGAAAGCTGTGGTACATATACACAATGGAGTATTACTCAGCCATTAAAAAGAATACATTTGAATCAGTTTTAATGAGGTGTATGAAACTGAAGCCGATTATACAGAGTGAAGTAAGCCAGAAAGAAAAACACCAATACAGTATACTAACACATATATATGGAACTTAGAAAGATGATAATGATAACCCTGTATGCAAGACAGCAAAAGAGACACAGATATATAGCACAGACTTTTGGACTCTGCGAGAGAGGGAGAAGGTAGGATGATTTGGGAGAATGGCATTGAAACATGTACACTATCATAAGAAACGAATCACAAGTCTAGATTCGATACAGGATACAGGATGCTTGGGGCTGGTGCACTGGGATGACCCAGAGAGATGATATGGAGAGGGTGGTGGGAGGGGGGTTCAGGATTGAGAATTCATGTACACCCGTGGTGGATTCGTGCCGATGTATGGCAAAACCAATACAGTATTGTAAAGTAAAAAAAATAAATTAAAAAAGGGGCAATAAATAAATAAATAAAAAGAAAGAAATATCATTTGGAGGGGAAAGTTAAATGTTTCAGATCTTGTCTCAACCTTGACTGAGACAAACACTGAATATGCAAAACACAGCCCCACATTTCAATACTATCTATTTATTCTTTTCTGAACATATATATCCGTTTACACAATATCTATAATTTATGCACACAAATACATGCAATCATATGTATGCAAGTATATATGTACAGTTATATGATTACATAACTTAGTCACATT
Source organism: Budorcas taxicolor (assembly GCF_023091745.1). NCBI lineage: Eukaryota > Metazoa > Chordata > Mammalia > Artiodactyla > Bovidae > Budorcas > Budorcas taxicolor. Next base: position 18,999,299 of record NC_068913.1, read on the forward strand.
ATACACATAGCTGTGCAATTTGCATTTTTCACCATACATGATAGTCATCTATGTCCCTATATATGTCAATTTAAGGGAGCTTTTCAAAAGAGTTCTTATGATTACATAGTATTACTCTAATCAATTTAGCCAACTGTCTTTTGCTGACTATTTAGGTTCTTTATTAATCTCTAATCACTGTCATCAAAAATTACTGTTAGAGAAAGATCTTTTTTTCTATATTATGTTATTTTGTAAAGTTTGCATGTGTGGCAGATATCATAAAATATTGTCACATTTGCCTGCAAAGTTTTTATGTGCTATGAATTTGAAATTTAGAAAGTCTTTACCTATCTGTGTTCCCAGAAGAGGCATTTGAGAGTGCCAAACTTCTAGTGTGAACATTTTGCTTTTGGTGAAAAAAAAAAAGAAAAATGCCACAGCCGTGAAAACATTTCCTTCTGGAGGCAGTAAAAGTTGCTTCAGAGGCAATTTGTACTGCTTGCTTTCTTTTCTCGTTGCTATATCTTTTTCTCAGCTGGAACATTTTGTTAAGACTTCTTTTTAGCAATCGTATTGCTGGGTTAGTTTTTACAGTTCTTACCTAGCTGGTATGACAAGACATTCTATTGTAAGCTTTGCATGTTCCTGATTCTGTATTCACTTAACATTTTAGTTTTTCTTGGCTTACCCAATTTCAACAGCTTCTTGGCTAACCAAGAAGAATATCACTTTTGAATAATGACCTGGATTTCACATCTTGACTAAAACCAGTTTATCATTCTGGTAAAATTCCTCTCAAGGGTGAATTTACTTATTGGGATAACATTTCAGAATTAGCCTATGAATTTTATATTGTTAATCATACTCAATAAAACTCACTCAGTATCAAAAGATAAAGAAGTAAATTGTAATTACAAAAGTAACATTATTTCTTTAAACTGTTAGTCATAAAGTATTTATGTGAATCGTGTATCATATCAAGCTGACAAATTACTGTTATTAAATATTTAAGACAACCACCTAAACATAATTTTCATACTATATGTGTGAGGGTTTACAAATATTTAGCTTAAGTATTCAACTTTTTATCTAAAATATTACCTATTTTTAAGATAATTTAAAATTTGACCCTTAAGGACTGTATTAGACAGTGCTGCTGCTGCTGCTGCTGCTGCTGCTAAGTCGCTTTAGTCGTGTCCAACTCTGTGCGATCCCGTAAGCGGCAGCCCACCAGGCTCCCGCGTCCCTGGGGTTCTCCAGGAAAGAACACTGGAGTGGGTTGCCATTTCCTTCTCCAATGCATGAAACTGAAAAGTGAAAGTGATAGATAGTGCATGCAAGCTTAGTTGTGCCCAGCTCTTTTTGCGACCCCATAGACTAGCCCGCCAGGCTCCTCTGTTCATGGAATTTCTGAGACAAGAATCCTGGAACAGGTTGCCATTTCCTTCTTGTGGGATCTTCCGATAGAACCAATGTCTCCTGCATTGACAGGCAGATTCCCCTTCACCAGCATCACCTGGGAAGCCCCCGATAGTAGTTTGTACTCATTATTGAAGTGAAGTGAAGTCACTCAGTCATGTCCGACTCTTTGCGACTCCATGGACTGTAGCCTACAAGTCTCCTCTGTCCATGGAATTTTCCAGGCAAGAGTAGCAGAATAGGTTGCCATTTCCTTCTCCTGCAGACACTTTACCATCTGAGCCACCAGGGAAGCCTGTATTCATTATTAAACAGAGATAATTTCTAGTGAATGTGTTCATTCTTGGAATTTTTGATTTTGATGTTATATATTTGGTAATCTATTATTTTCAGAGCCAGTATATTGTAACACTTTTATTTTAAAAATGCATTGCCTTAAGTATATAATTTATTAATTTATGAAATACTAAGATAATTTGTCAAAAAGTAAGTTGACATAAGAATATGTAGTAGCTTCTATTGGGAAGTCATTGGTTGTTGGGAAGTGGAAATCTCTTGATGTTACAAGTCATTTTTCTTCAGGGTACCCTCATGATCTTCTGAAGGAAATGATATGAGACATATGAGGATGTAAGTCAAAAGCTCATTTGAGTCAGTGTTACATATTAAAAGCTTATTGATGCTTATAAGCTTTAATAAAAAAAATTTATGACTGGAAATTATATCAGAATTAATTTATACAATTAATTACAATTAAAGTGTGCAAATGAGCTTAATAATGTCATTTAACATTTGAATTCTTTCACAATCATCATTAAAATATATTGACTGTATTGATTAGGACAAGAAATTTTATGTTACAAGATTTACCATAGAGAATTTTCCCTAATGATGAGAAATCTTGAATGTCTACATGCAATCTCTCTTATTCACTACTGTGTCTAGTGTTCCTAGCACAATACTTAGTCACAGCAGGTATTTAATTATAAATGAGTACAATGAGGTGGTACAAAAGAGTGAATCACCCCCACAGTCATGTTTTAATAGTTATTGTTATTTCTATTTTTTGAGAGAAAAAATATGAGTAGCATTTGCAAATTATAATTTATCAGATTCTCACTAAAGTAAAAATGACAGCTCTCCTAGCATAAATATGATTAGCTGAAAGAGTTGCTGTTGATTAGTCACTGTCATGTCACTGTTTTGTGACCCCATGGACTGTAAACTGCCAGACTCCTCTGTCCATGGAGTTTCCCAGGCAAGAATACTGGAGTGGGTTGCTATTTTCTTGTTTAAGGGATCTTCCCAATACAGGGATCAAACGCATATCTCTTGCATTGCAGGTGGGTTCTTTATCGTTGAGCCACCGGGGAAGCCCTAGCTGAAGGAGTAGCTAATGCATATTGCTTGCTTACTACATTCAAGGGACTATTCTGTTTTTGCAAAAATCTTCATGTCAGTTGTAAGACAGATACTATGATTCCTTCCAATTTATAATTTATGAGTTAGTATTTTAAACATTCTATCTAAATATGTAATACAGAGTATACTTTTTGGAAAAAATGATGACTTTTCTGTTAAGAAGATATGCAGCTATTATTAAAAAAAGGTAGTCCAAAACATGCAATGGAAAAAGATTTTAAAAAGCGTTTGAAATAAAATCGTTTGTTAACAACTGGGTAACATTGTTCCAGATAGCTCTGTGAAAGTATTAAAGCCGATAAATACAACTAATTTGAAAACCTGGGATTGCATTATACCTGATTTTAGTGTAAGCCAGTAAATAAATGTACTTAAAAAGCGGATATAAGATCAAATTAAAGTTGCTTGCTGCTACTGCTAAGTCGCTTCAGTCGTGTCGGACTCTGTGCGACCTCATAGACGGCAGCCCACCAGGCTTCCTCATCCCTGGGATTCTCCAGGCAAGAACACTGGAGTGGGTTGCCATTTCCTTCTCCAATGCATGAAAGAGAAAAGTGAAAGGGAAGTCACTCAGACGTGTCCGACTCTTAGCGACCCCATGGACTGCACCAGGCTCCTCCATCCATGGATTTTCCAGGCAAGAGTACTGGAGTGGGGTGCCATTGCCTTCTGATAAATATTTCTCTGTAATATATAAGTATATAAAGAATTTTATCAACTAGTAAAAGATTTTATTATGAGGACATTTAAAGTTATAAATTCATTATTGTGTTTCTCTTAATATTTAAGTTGTAGTCTATATTGAATTCTTGATAAAACTTAAAAGAATATTAGCTCAGTTAAATTTCTTTCTCTTCTTTCTTCTATCTTATACTTCTTTCTTCTTTCTTCTAACTCTTCTATCTCTATATTATATTATTTAATTATATTGTCAAGGTACATACTGCTTACTTACAGTTATGAAACCTTAATTCTCTTCTTTATTATTAGCTTTATAGTCCTAAAATCTGTTCATCACAACATATACATTCTATGATTCTTCAATTTGATTAGCATTTTAGTTTATCATCAAATATAATTTTCATATATATTATATTCCCAGTGTCCCAACTTGCTAAATAATGCCTATTTGTTATTGTATTTTTGAAAGACAAATTGCCTATATGTAAAGGACGTGCCACCATCCTTTCTGTCAAAATTATTTTAAGATATTACTCTACTATATTCCCAAGTTGAATGAGATTATTAAAGAGCTAGAGAAATTAAAAACATATTTTTACATAACTTGCTATATCGTTTAAGAATTCAGTTTCAATTTTACTTTCAGAGACATTGTTCAATTATGCTTTACATTATTTTGGACCATTTCTTCTACCTTCTTATATTTTTTTCCCAGAGTCATCCTTTATATACTTTTTCTTGTAGTTGAAATATACCTTTGTAATAGTTTTTCATAAATTTATAATTTTTTATGATATCAGTTCAGTGGCTCAGTCATGTCCGACTCTGCAACCCCATGGACTGCAGCACACCAGGCCTGCTTGTCCATTACCAACTCCCTGAGTTCACTCAAACTCTTGTCCATTGAGTCGGTGATGTCATCCAATCATCTCATCCTCTGTTGTCTCCTTGTCATCCCACCTTTAATCTTCCCCAGCATCAGGGTCTTTTCAGATGAGTAGGTTCTTCACATCAGGGGGGCAAAGTATTGGTGTTTCAGCTTCATTATCAGTCCTGCCAATGAATATTCAGGACTGATTTCCTTTAGGATGGACTGGTTTGACCACCTTGCTCCCCAAAGGACTCTCAAGAGTCTTCTCCAACACCACAGTTTAAAAGCATCAGTTCTTCAGCACTCAGATTTCTTTATAGTCCAACTCTCATATCCATACATGACCACTGGAAAAATCATGGCTTTGACTAGATGGACTTTTATTGGCAAAATAATGTCTCTGCTTTTTAATATGCTGTCTAGGTTGGTCATAACTTTCCTCCAAGGGGCAAGCGTCTTTTAATTTCACGGCTGCAATCACCATCTGCAGTGTTTTTGAAGTCCCCCTAAATAAAGTCTCTCACTGTTTCCACTGTTTCCCCGTCTATTTGTTGTGAAATGATGGGACTAGATGCCATGATCTTCATTTTCTGAATGTTGAGATTTAAGCCAACTTTCTTACTCTCCTCTTTCACTTTCATCAAGAGGCTCTTTAGTTCTTCTTCACTTTCTGCCATAAGGGTGCTGTCATCTGCATATCTGAGGTTATTGATAACTCTCCTGGCAATCTTGATTCAAGCTTGTGCTTCATCCAGCCCAGCATTTCTCATGATGTACTCTGTATATAAGTTAAATAAGCAGGATGACAATATATAGCCTTGACGTACTCATTTCCCTATTTGGAACAAGTCTGCTGTTTCATGTCCAGTTCTAACTGTTGCTTCCTGTCTTGTCTACAGATTTCTCAGGAGGCAGGTCAGGTGGTCTGATATTCCCAATTCTTTCAGAATTTTCCACAATTCATTGTGATCCACACAGTCAAAGGCTTTGGCATAGTCAATAAAGCAGAAGTAGATATTTTTGTGGAATTCTCTTGCTTTATTGATGATCCAGTGGATGTTGGCAATTTGATCTCTGGTTCCTCTGCCTTTTCTAAATCCAGCTTGAACATCTGGAAGTTCATGGTTCACATACTGTTTAAGCCTGGCTTGGAGAATTTTGAGCATGACTTTGCTAGCGTGTGAGATGAGTACAACTGTGTTTGAACATTCTTTGGCATTGCCTTTCTTTGGGATTGGAAAGAAAACTGACCTTTTCCAGTCCTGCGACCACTGCTGCGTTTTCCAAATTTCCTGGCATATTTGGTGCAGCACTTCCAAAGCATCATCTTTTAGGATTTGAAATAGCTCGACTGGAATCCCATCACTTCCACTAGCTTTGTTTGTAGTGAGGTTTCCTAAGGGCCAGTTGACTTCACATTCCAGGATTTTTATGATATAGAATTAAATAATACCATATGTTAACCCTGGGATAGAACCCACATTTCCCACATTGCAGGTGGATTCTTTACCACCTGAGCCATCAGAGAAGCCCAAGAATATGGATGTGGGTAGTTTGTCCATTCTTCAGGGGAACTTCCCATCCTAGAAATCAAACTTGGGTCTCCTGCATTGCAGGCAGATCCTTTATCAGCTGAGCTACCTGGGAAACTCCCACATAAATTTAAATATAATAAATAGATGGAAGTTTTTAGATGGGCTTGAATAATTTTCTAATAATGTCAGTATTCCTACATGAATAGATTATTGTTGGCTGGGTAAATACCTTTTGCTTTAATGGCATAAACAAGCTGAGAGCTATGTTGTATCTTGTATTTTGTCTTGTTTTGTTGCATGGTTTCTTTTTTTATAAAAGCATATGTTTTAAAAATGCTGACAAAGCTCTGGTTGGTCCATTTTAGCCATTAACTTTTCCAAAGCTTCTTTCTATTCAGCATGATTTGAAAGTTAGAAGAAAATCTTAGAACTTTGGGCTATCTTGATGATCCAGGCTTATTTTTGCACTATTTCTATAGGACCAAATCTTCCACCTTTTACTTCCAATGATCTAAACAAGGGATTATTTTATAGTACTTTAGTTAAGTGATGCTTGTTTTCTCATTCTTTTGCCACAAATCTTTGTAATATATTTATTATCCAGTTATCTCTAGCAAATCCCAATTTTAGTAGTATTTCCAATCTCCGTACATCTCTATTAATATGAGATTAAGCTCTGTAGAGCTGCCTTGATTTCTGTTCTTTATTACAACTGAATGCTAAGCTTCAATTCTGTGAACTGCTAAGTATTCTAAAATTTTTTTTTCTTTTACTTTTTTTAGGAGGTTATTTTTATTGCTTGCAACTAAATAGCCACTTATAACTAAGAAAATAAAATGATTCCCCCTATCTGATCCCTGGTTAAAAAAAAAAAAACTGGATGTTTACAAAGTTATGCTCAGCATGAATTATCTATGATCATTTTATAAATCTTCTAAACTTGATCTTTACTGGTATTCAATGTGTTCTCAGAATGAACCTTTTTCTCATGTTAATTTTTTAGCAATAAGTACTGTTAATAGGAAAAGAATGAAATAGAGATTTAAAAATGAAATATGTGATAAGACATCACAGTATTAAAGTAAAAGCTTTTCAGCATGTCTTAGGAAAGGCAAAGAAACTCCTTTCTTGTCTTTTAGAATATGGAGTCCTGATTTGTATGAAGGGAAACCCATGAAGATGGATGGTATCTTGCACATTCCTCATGTGCTATAGGAGGAAGTCAATAGACCTAGTGTCAGGATGAAACTAGTGCATCAGACAGAAGATTAGAGGAATAACATCAGTTCCTATGAAACTGCACTTACAGCTCTGCTCAGACAAGATAATGCAAATATTTTAAATAGTTTGTTTTATCTTACATTTAAATTACTTTTTCTCCAGAGGAAGCAAAGTTTGGAAATGCTGCTTAAGCTTATTCTTTATTTCATAGCAAAGGAAATTAGAGAAACTCACAAATTATGGTTCTAAAATTATGGAGGATTCAATGAATTTACTATTCTCTAAGTTAGTTTCACATTTCATAATATGACTTATAATTTATTAGAAGTTAAATCTATACAGGAATACCAACTACCTTTTTTTTTTTGAGAATCCTCCAAAGTCAATGTTTACATAACAGTAACAATTAGTTTTCTCTAACAACACTACTACTTCTAGCCTTTGATCTAGAGAAAATAGGAAGTTACTATACTGTGCTGTTTGAACCTGTCAGTTTGTTCTAATGAATATCTTAAAGGAAGTTTGGATGACAGATGTGCTACTCAGTTTTATGCTCAGTTATTAACTCCATTCCAAGTAAAAGATTTTTACAAAAATATTAGTAATAATGAAAAGGTCAGGTATCTATGTCCCATTAATAACTAACCTATAGGCTTGCAAGAGTGACAATACAATGATATATAACAAAACATGGTAGAATTTCCTAATGACTGTTTCAAAAAGGAAATCAGTTTAACAACACAAAATTCACAGTAAGAAATAGGACCTGGCCACACACAGATATATTCTTGTTATGGGTTGAATTGTGTCCCCAATCCCACCCCCACCTCCAAACTCTTCCCACACCAATCAAGTTCTTTTATTGACATTCTAACCCTGAGTCCTGTAGAATGTAACAAATTTAGCAACAGGGCCTTTCAAGAAGTTATTAAAATTAAATGAGATCGATTGGCTGATCTTAATTCACATGACTCTATTTGGACATAGACTTCAAAATGTGATTCAGTTAAAATTCATGTTTTCTAAAATATATATATTATGTTATATATACTATATATATATGTATATGTATACAAAAGCTTTTCTACTTAAGAATTTTTGCCTAGCTAAAAATGTACAGCATTTGATTCTACTTGTTTGATTTAGTATGAATAGAATGCTAGATTTCTAATTTATATTCACTCAAAATTTTTATATTGTTCCATGTATTTTGGCATGCAGTATTACTGGTAAAAGTTTACAAAGTTCATTATCTTCAGTTCAGTTCAGTCTCTCAGTCATGTCTGACTCTTTACCAACCCCAGGAATTATAGCACGCCAGGCTTCCCTGTCCATCATCAAGTACCAGAAGTTGCTCAAACTCATGTCCATCAAGTCGTTGATACCATTCAGTCATCTTCTCCTCTTGTCATCTCCTTCTCCTCCTACATTTAATCTTTCCCAGCATCAGGATCTTTTCTAGGGAGTCAGTTCTTCTCATCAGGTCCCCAAAGTATTAGAGCTTCAGCTTCAGCATCAGTCCTTCCAATGAATATTCAGGATTGATTTCTCTTAGGATGGACTTGTTTGATCTCCTTGCAGTCCAAGCGACTCTCAAGAGTCTTCTCTAGCACCACAGTTCAAAAGCATCAATTCTTTGGAGCTCAGCTTTTGTTATGGTCCAACTCTCAAATTCATACATGACTATTGGAAAAACCATAACTTTGACTAGATGGAAATTTGTTGGCAAAATAATGTCTCTGCTTTTTTATGATGCTGTCTATTTTGGTCATCACTTTTCTTCCAAAAGTGATTTAATTTCATGACTGCAGTCACCATCTGCAGTGATTTTGGTGCTGAAGAATATAGTCTCACTCTGTCCATTGTTTACCTGTGTATTTGCCATGAAGTGATGAAACCAGAAGCCATCATCTTAGTTTTTTGAATGTTGAGTTTTATGCTTACTTTTTCACTCTCCTCTTTCACTTTCATTAAGAGGCTCTTTTGTTCTTCTTCACTTTCTGACATAAGGGTGGTGTCATCTTCATATCTGAGGCAATCTTGATTTTAGCTTGTGCCTCAACTAGCCTGGCATTTAACATAATGTACTTTGCATATAAGTTAACTAAACAGGGTGACAATGTATAGCCTTGATGTACTCCTTTCCTGATTTAGAACCAGTCTCTTGTTCCATGTCTAGTTCTAGCTGTTGCTTCCTGACCTGCATACAGATTTCTCAAGAGGCAGGTCAGGTGGTATGGTATTCCCATCTCTTGAAGAATTTTTCCACAGTATGTTGTGATCCACACAGTCAAAAGCTTTAGTATAGTCAATAAAGCAGAAGTAGATATTTTCTGGAACTCTCTTGCTTTTTCGATGATCCAGTGGATGTTGGCAATTTGATCTCTGGTTCCTCTGCCTTGTCTAAATCCAGCTTGAATGTCTGGGAGTTCTTGGTTCATGTACTAATGAAACCTAGCTTGGAGAATTTTCAGCATTACTTTGCTAGCGTGTGAGATGACTGTAATTGTGTGGCAGTTTGAACATTCTTTGGCATTGCCTTTCTTTGGGATTGGAATGAAAACTGACCTTTTCCAGTCCTGTGGCCACAGCTGAGCTTTCCAAATTTGCTGGCATATTGAGTGCAGCACTTTCACAGCATCATCTTTCAGGATTTGAAATAGCTCAGCTGGAATTCCATCACCTCCACTAGCTTTGTTCATAGTGATGCTTCCTAAGGCCCACTTGACTTCACATTCCATGGTGTCTGGCTCTAGGTGAGTGATCTGGGTCATTAAGATCCATGGGGTTATCTGGATCATTAAGATATTAAGATCATTAAGATTTGTATAATTCTTCTGTGTATTCTTCCAAACTCTTCTTAATAGCTTCTGCTTCTGTTAGGTCGATACCATTTCTGTCCTTCACTGTGCCCATCTTTGTGATTGAAAAATTTTTGAATGAGTTTTTGACCTTCTATTCCCATTCTGAGAATATAAAGAAATATTGTTAACAAAACAGGAAGTTAACGTTATATAGTGTTATTAACTAAAGTAGAGATTTTGTTAAAATCTCACAAAATTTTATGCTAGTGTCCATCATTTTATCATACCTTATTCAAGATTCCAAAGGTGATTAAGTTAAAATGAGACCACTAGAGCCCTCATCCAATATGATCAATATTCTTATAAGAAGAGAAAGAGATCCAGGTGAACACATATAGAGAAAAGGCTGTGTGTGAGGACATACCAAGAAGACTGACATCTGTAAGTTAAGAAAAAAAGTCTTAGGAGAAACCAAATCTGTTGACACCCTGATCTTGGACATTAGACTCCAAAACCATGAGAAATAATTTTCTGTTGTTTAAGCCACCCAGTCTGTGATATTTTGTTATGACAGTCCTAGCAAACTGATACAATTCCCATCTTTCCAATATCTTTTCTTTCAGGATCATCTTTTTTTTTTACCCTCTTAGTATGAATGAGATAATTTTCAGGGTACAATCAATCATTATTTATGACGTAGGTAATTTTTCAAGCTTCTGAGTATCCTGATGCTGTACAGATATTGCACATTCTACATTCATGCAGCAGCTTAACTATTTCTGTGTTCCTCAAAAATCCAGTCCTTAATTCGACCAAGTCTACTTTGATTTTTATGGTATGCAAAAATTCAAGTTAAGTGGGCCATAGGAAGAATGACCATGAACAAATCTAGTGGAAATGAAGGAATTCCCGTTGAGCTATTTCAAATCCTAAAAGATGATGCTCTGAAAGTGCAGAGCTCAATATGCCAGCAAATTTGGAAAACTCAGCAGTGGCCACAGGACTGGAAAAGGTCAGTTTTCATTCCAATCCCAAAGAAAGCAAATGCCAAAGAATGCTCAAACTACCTCACAACTGCACTCATCTCATATGCTAGCAAAATCATACTCAAAATTTTCCAAGCCAGGCTTCAACAGTACATGAACCATGAACTTCGAGATGTTCAAGCTGGTTTTAGAAAAGGCAGAGGAATCAGAGACCAAATTGCAAACATCAATTGGATCATCAAAAAAGCAAGAGAGTTCCAGAAAAACATCTACTTCTGCTTTATTGACTATGCCAAAGGCTTTGACTGTGTGGATGACAATGAACTGTGGAAAATTCTGCAAGAGCTGGTAACACCAGACCATCTGACCTGCCTCTTGAGAAATCTGTATGCAGGTCAGGAAGCAACAGTTAGAACTGGACATGGAACAACAGACTTGTTCCAAATAAGAAAAGGAGTCCAACAAAGCTGTATAATGTCACCATGCTTATTTAACTTATATGCAGAGTACATCATGAGACACGCTGGACTGGAAGAAACACAAGCTGGAATCAAGATTGCCGGGAGAAATATCAATAACCTCAGATATGCAGATGACACCACCGTTATGGCAGAAACTGAAGAGGAACTAAAAAGCCTCTTGACGAAAGTGAAAGAGGAGAGTGAAAAAGTTGGCTTAAAGCTCAACATTCAGAAAATGAAGATCATGGCATCTGGTCCCATCACTTCATGGCAAATAGATGGGGAAACTGTGAAAACTGTGTCAGACTTTATTTTGGGGGGCTCCAAAATCAATGCAGAAGGTGACTGCAGCTATGAAATTAAAAGATGCTTGCTCCTTGGAAGGAAATTTATGACCAACCTAGACAGCATATTAAAAAGCAGAGACATTACTTTGCCAGTAAAGGTCCATCTAGTCAAAGCTATGATTTTTCCAGTGGTCATGTATGAATGTGAGAGTTGGACTATGAAGAAAGTTGTATGCTGAAGAATTGATGCTTTTGAACTGTAGTGTTGGAGAAGACTCTTGAGAGTCCCTTGGACTGTAAGGCGATCTAGCCAGTCCATCCTAAAGGAAATCAGTGCTGAATATTCACTGGAAGGACTGATGCTGAAACTGAAACACCAATACTCTGGTCCTCTGATGTGAAGAATTGACTCACTTGAAAATACCCTGATGCTGGGAGAGATTGAAAGCAGGATGACAAGGGGGCAGCAGAGGATGAGATGGTTGGATGACATCACCAACTCAATGGAGATGAGTTTGAGTAAACTCTGGGAGTTGGTGATAGACAGGGAGGCCTGGCATGCTGTAGTCCATGGGGTCACTAAGAGTTGGACATGACTAAGCAACTGAGCTTAAAAATTCAAGTGCCTCCTGTTGAGGCTCTCTTATTAACAGATAAAAATCTAGCCAAAAAAAAAAAGTTTTATTAAATTAAATTCTTGGTACTTAAACAAGCCTGAGTGCACACTCCCAAAGACTTCAGTAATATATTTCACTGTTTTAGTAGGGTGCACAATTTCCCAATATGAAATTTTGGCAGAGTCATTGTTCTAAAGCCTTATTGACTAAAACCATCAATTGAATAGTATATCCTCTTAGCTTAATTAAATTTAATCCATGTGTTTCAAATAGAAAGATGGCTAAATTCAGTCTTGGAGGATTTCCTTTCATTTATTTACTTTTGACTTGAGAGTATTGTTGAACACTGAAAAATTACAAGTAGTTTGCACTTTCAGATTCTGATATTTTCTACTGAGAAAGTATTTAGCTATTACTTTCTTATCTAAAAAAAAATATCCTTGGCAAGATATAAGCTCTGGCAATCATTTACTCTTTGCAGATAAGACTCTTAAATTCACATTTCTTGTGTCAGTTTTTGGTTGAATTCCAAATATATTTGCATACATAGAGCTAGACATAATCAATGGGTACTATCCTCCTTATTGCTGACTATCCTTTGTAGGGCTGGTCTACTCTTAGATGTGTAAGTTGCCTTTTATTGAACAGAAGTTGCCAAATTCTGTAGTTCTTACTGCTTTTAGGAACATAGACAAGAAGTCACCAGATCAGCATGTATAAAAGGAGAAAGAAATCAGTACTAATGAGTGTTTAGCTTAGGTCAGACACTTGATGTAAATCTTTCTTACAGCATTATATTAATCCCTCCCAGAAACCTTCTAAAGCAGATATTTGTATCTTCAATTTAGAGAAGAAACTGAGGCTTATATTAGGCTAAAAATAATTATAAAATAGCCATCTATTCCTATTTCAAAGTTAATACCTCTGAAACCATTATAGACCAACTGAGTCATCTGTCTCACAAATAGAAACCCAGTGTGCTGGCGTTGCTCCTTGTGACATTTGAAGTCACTGTGAGCAGTGTCAACAGCAAGTGGCCATATCAAAGAAGAAATTCTTATATAATGAAGCATTTGGCCAGAAAAACAATATCAGATGGACCATGAGTCAGCACAGTTTTGTTTTGTTTTTTTTCCCCTAGCACACAATCTGAATTTACTCTGCTGTGTTCCTCTGTTAAAACTGTTTGTGTCCTGAGCGACATTATTTCACAATTTCTAAGTACAAACAGTTACATTTTGAGTTATGTAATGTTCCCTCTCCTGAAAGAGTTAACTGGACTTGAAACCTCTGCTTAGATCCCTGTAGGAAATGCTTATGTTATGGTTTGGGGCTTATAAAAACAATAATATTTATTGAGAACTCCTCTGCTGGGCACTATGCTAAGTGATTTCATACATGTTGGGGTGGAGAGGCAGAATAACTTAGGTTGTTTATTTGAGAAGCAAATCCTGTATGAGTAGTCCATCATTAATATGTAAATCCCCTGTATTATTGCTTTACTGGCACATTCCTTTCTTACTTGTCTCTTTCACAACTCAAAAGAGAATCATTCAAGACTGAGTTACTTGTCATTCCTTTTATGACTAGACAAAAAGCAAAGAAAGAAATGAAGGAAGGCATTTGCTTGCTCAGAAAGCCTCCTTTAAGAAGTTGAAAGGGGCTGTAATTAGTTCTAAAATACCATCTTATATCCACTGTGCATATATTTTTCACTCAAGAAAATTGAACATTGGAGACCAAAGGGCTAGGAATGTAAAATGATGCAGCTAAATTCCATTTAGAAATAGTTGTAATGCAATTCCCAGTAGCTGGAATGATTTGATCTTCCTATCTGGAGAAGAAATTGAACCCTGCAATATCACCAATATTTTATAACTCCTCTCTGATTATTGTTATAAACTGACAGTGATTGATTTTGAGTAATTATTCTGAAAAATGAATTAGATTAAAAAATAATCTTCTTGATTATAGAGAAGCCTAGTACATTTTTTAAAAAAAATTAGTGCTTTTTTAGAATGACTGATGATGTAACATTTGACTAGCACAGTGGATCTCTTACATGCTAACTATTAGACTTTACTTTCAAAAACACTGTTTAAGTTAAAGGCCAAATTTTTAGTAAAATCCCAATTGTGGGTAAAATTCTTCTGAAAGGAAGTGGCATGTAATTAAAGCAGCCAGGAAATCAGAATCAGGGGGCCTGATGTGTATTCTTGGCTTAACCATCAGTTATCTCCATGAGCCCAGGTGACCTCTCTGGGTCTGATCTTTCTGCTTCCGTAAAATGAAGGAGTTCAAGGAGGTGCTCTTTGAGGTCCTTTCCTCTTGAACATTCTGTTTTTATGTATTACATAATCCCATTTTATGTAAATTAATGGTCTAGTTTCCATACAGGACTCTAAAGTAACATTGGAAAGCAACTAAGGGAAAGTGTAGAGAAAGACTAGTTATTAGGAGATAAAATAGTTTCTTTATGTTTCATTGCTTATGGAAAGATGGTCTCAAGAGTCGTACTTTTTAAATTTTAATTTTCATTCAAATCACCCAGGAATCTTGTTAAAATGCAGGCTCTGATTGGTAGGTTTGAGAAGAGGCCTGAGAATATGCATTATCTTTAGCACGTTTCAGAGTGCTCTCCTTGTTGCTGGTTTCAGGGTACATTTTAAGTAGCAAGGCTCTGACTATAAATCTAAAATATGTATAAGAATCTGATAGATAATTAAAAATTCAGATTCCAAGATTAGCTCTCCAAAAATTTGAAGACTAGACTGGGGGTTACCAACCCTGAATTCTTAACAAGCATCCTGTGTGAAACTGATGTAGGAGTTTAAGAACTCATACTAAATACATTTAAGAATTACTATTATAGAGTCATAGAAGGGATTTATCTACCAGCCCTTCTCTACTTTGTACAGGTTATTTTTTCAGTCACTGACTAATTTTCTGATGCATTTGTTTTCAAAATTACCGTGTGAAACCGGTTCTATGGTTTGCTTGTCTTCTCATTTCATGAATTATCTCTTGTCTAATTAGAAGGGCAGTTCTGTGTATAGTGCTTTTGTAGCTTTTTTTTTTTTTTTTTGTCTTTGTTTTTTCAACTTGTGGTCCAGAGGACTGTCTACCCTTAACAAGGATTTGTGAAGTCACCATAAAGGAAGTATTCTTGCCTGGAGAATCCCCGGGATGGGGGAGCCTGGTGGGCTGCTATCTATGGGGTCATGCTGAGTTGGACACGACTGAAGTGGCTTAGCAGCAACAGCAGCATAAAGGGAGTAGGCTGGAGTAGATAGAATACCATACTGGAAATAAGAGAGCCTGAGCTCTCGTTCCAGCACTACTGACCATTCATTAATCCATTCACTGATTCATCCTATGCTTTTCTCACACCTGAAATTGGGAGATCTTGGGTATCACAAGTTAAGTTACTAAATTATTAATTAAATTAGTTAGACAGAAACTAAACAGCATGGTGATCTAGTGGGAGTTGCCAAGAATGAAAATAATGATTAAGTTCAGAGGTATAATTGCTATAATACACAGAAAGCTTGAAAATGGTCACTGAATTTCTTTGCTTCCAAGAAAATATTTGACCTATCTGTTTCATTTGTGAGCATGATAAGAGAAAATATGAGATTATTATGTACACTGAAAATAGTATGCATATGAGTATGAACATGTGGCTGTATTGGGTAAATTCAAAAGCTTGTTAAATAAAGTCATTTTCATTGTAGAGTCTATATTGGGTCAAGGTTCTCCAGAGAAACAGAGCCAATAACAAATATATTAGATATAGATGTAGTTAGAGGTGAAAGGAGATTTCCTATAGGAATTGGATTACATAGTTAAGGCGGCCAAAATGTCTTAGAATGTGCTGTCTGCAAACAGGAGACCCAGGAAAGCGAGAGGTAGAATTCAGTCCAAGTTTGAGAGCCGGAGAATTGGGAGACCAAGGGTGTAAGTACTGGTCTGAGTCAGCAATTCTGAGAACCAGAAGGGCAAGAGAATATGGGTATCTCAGATCAATAGCAGATCCACCCTTGCTCCACATTTTTGCCCTGTGTGTGCCTCCAATGGAATTGGCTGATGCCTTTCCACATAAGGGAGGGACATCTGCTTTATTCGGTTGAATTCAAATGCTAATCTCTTCTAGAAATTCCCTCACTGAAACATCTAGAAATAAGGTTTCACAAGCTCTCAGTGCATCCCTTAGTTCAATCAAGTTGACACAAAAAAATTAAGCATCAAAGAGACAGAGGAGAAAAAAAATATCAAAACATTATGTTAAAAAATTTAGAGATAAACCTTGGTGTATTACATTTGAAATTTTAAATAACTTCTATCATGTGATACAGTAATTTCTCTGTTGGATCTAAGGCAATAACTTTCTCTTGCCCTCCCTGAGTTCATTTAGGGAGTGCTTCATTCAACAACTATCTATTTTTTAGTGCCAAATTATATACCAGAAACTGTTCTAGACTCTGGAGATAAAATAGAAAATCATTAAAATAAACAAATCCTCATGTATATACCAATATTTTAACAGGAGATATTCTGACTGGGAGGACAAATGAGAATTAAACTTCTTAGCATACTAACTGATGAGGGTAGAAAAAGAATATAGGAGGGAAAGAGAATGGGGCATTTTGGGAGGAGGGTGATGGTGATTTCTTAGGGAGGAAAGGCTTCATTGAAAATAAGAGATTTGATCAGGAACCTGAGGAGGGTGGAGAGTGAGTTTTACAGTTTATGGGTTCTCAGACAGGAAATAGAAAGGATAGGTGCCCTCTTGCATGTGGCAAGTTCAAAGGCCATCAGAAAGATCAATGTAGCTAGATCGCAGGAGCAAAATTGAGGAAACATATTGTTTCGAAACTTTGTATGCCATACAAAAAATTTTGACTTTTACTATGAGTGAAATGGGGAGCACGATCTGTTGACAACAGACATTAGGAAAGAAAGATGAGTCAAGGAGACAAACTAGAATTGGTGTTGGCAAGCTACAGCTCATAGATCACATTTGGCCACCTTCCTGTTTTAATAAATAACGTTTTACAGAAACACAGCACATTCATTAATTGTATACTGTTGATGGAATGCTTTCAAATTTTGGCAGAGTTAGGTACCTGCAACAGGACCTTATGGTCTGCAATACCTAAAACACTCGCTATCTCATCCTTGCAGGAAAAAGTGCACACGCTTGAACTAGAAGGTTATTATAGTCTAAGTGAATGATAGTGGTAGCTTGTATTAGGATAGGAGTAAAGGAAATGATGAGAAGTGTTCAAATACCAGGCATATTTTGAAGGTGAAAGGTAAGTATGTGCTGACAGAGGAAAAGTATAAGAGAAAACACCAACAAAAAATTACAGATGACTTCTTTTTTTAGGCCTGAGCAGTGGGAAAGACAGAGTATTGATTCATTGACTGGTTTTAGGAAGATTGAGTTTATTGATTTTTAGTAAGATTTGTGGGAAGAGCAGGTTTGGAGGTACAGATTAGGAGTTTAATCTTTGAGATACTTACATCTCAGCAGATATATCCACTAGAAAGTTGTATGGCTAAGTTTAGAGTTCAGACAGGTCTGAGCTCGTGATACAAATTTGGAAGTTTTCAGCATAAAAAATTCATGTGTGAGATCATAGGGAAGTTATGGTATGAAATCAGGAGGTTTTAAGGTTAGAACTGAGATTTGAGCCTTTCTAGTGTTTGGAGGTCATGAGATACTGTAAACCCAGCAAAACTGAATGAGAAGGAGAAGCTCGAAAAATTGGGAGAGAAACAACTTATGAAAACCTGGTTGCTGAGAAAAGAGACTATATTTAGGAGACTATTCTGAGCCTTATTAGTACTGCTGGCCTATAGATAAGATGAGGATGGAGAATTTGTTATTGGCTTAAAATACTGAGGTAGTGATAACCTTGAGGAAAGTTCTGGTGGCATATGGGGTGAAATGCTAATTGGACAGGATTCAAGAGACTGGAAAGAAAGGAACTGAAGACAGCTTATAAAGAAAACTTAGAAGTTTGCCTCTAAAGGAGAGCAAAAACAGTAGAAAAAGGATGTGGTTTTGAGATTGTTTTTTTTCCCTTATATTTTTCAAGATGGGAGAAATAGCAGAATGCTTGTATGCTTTTGTGATGATTTAGTCAAGAGGGAAAGTTAAAATGTCCAAGACAAAGAAAAATTCCTGGAGCAGTGTGTTTGAGCAGGTGCACAAGTGGAAGAAATGTCCTTCAACAAAAACACAGGCTGTTCATTCAAAGCAACAGAAGGGAAAACAGAATGTATAGGCACAGATACAAATAGGTGACTTGATTGTAGCAATTTGGAACGTTTTCTTCTCTTTGCTTTTTCTCTTCTTTTCCTTTTTCTTTTTTTTTTTAAGCAAGGTCAACTGCTGAGGGGAAAAGCAGAAGAGATCTTGGAACTATGAGAGTGAAGGAGTAGAGGGCATTTCAGTTCAGTTCAGTTCAGTTCACTTCAGTCGCTCAGTTGTGTCCGACTCTTTGCGACCCCATGAATCGCAGCACACCAGGCCTCCCTGTCTATCACCAACCCCGGGAGTTTACTCAAACTCCTGTCCATCGAGTCAGTGATGCCATCCAGCCATCTCATCCTCTGTTGTCCCCTTCTCCTCCTGCCTCCAATCCCTCCCAGCATAAGGGTCTTTTCCAATGAGTCAACTCTTCGCATGAGGTGGCCAAAGTATTGGAGTTTCAGCTTTAGCATCAATCCTTCCAAAGAACACCCAGAACTGATCTCCTTCAGAATGGACTGGTTGGATCTCCTTGCAGTCCAAGGGACTCTCAAGAGTCTTCTCCAACACCACAGTTCAAAAGCATCAGTTCTTTGGTGCTCAGCTTTAAACATCCTCAAAGAGAAGGTCAAGTAGATAGATGGTGCATGGGGTATATATAGTAGAGCTTCAGAATAGTAGAGTAGAATACCAAGGGCTAAGGTTCAAAATAAATAAAAATTTATGATAATAATGTAAAATAAAAAGATTCTAAATATCCAACAAGATGATAAGAAATGATGGTTTAAAACTTTCAGTAAATGGACAATTGTGCAACTATTATAATAATTTTCCAGTAAGTGTACTAACATGGAAAAATCCCCTCAAACAATTTTTAAGAGAACTCCTTATACTCTAGACCATTATTAAGACAATTTGACAAGTGGCATAGATATTAAGATTCCAAAGACACATTCCTGGAAAGTGATGGCATGGACTTACACTTCACGTCTATCTGCTTTTCACTGATAACCACACAGCTTAAATTTACATTTTGAGTACCTAAATCACATAATTAATTGAAGTGTAGCCTTTATTTTTTGAACCTTCAAATTAAAAAATATAATAAACTATTACATAGAGATGTAGCTCCCATCTCCTACTTCAATAATTGTTTCAACTGATACAGTTAACTTTCTTTTATCAAACTTTTTATTTTGTATTTGCTTATAGCTGACTAGCAATGTATCAGATAAACAACAAAGGGACTGAGCCATACATATACACGTATCCATTCTTCCCGAAGTCCCCTCCCCTGTCCATGTAACACTGAGCAGTTCTCTGTACTATACAGTAGGTCTTTTTGGGTGTTCCATTTTAAATATAGCTGTGTGTACGTGTCTATCCCAAACTCCCTAACTATCCCTTCCCCTCATCCTTACTTTCCCCTACTGAGTAAAGAGAAGTTTGCTCTCCAAGCCTGTGAGTTTGTGAAACATGTTATTATAAACTAATATCATTTATTTCTAACATTCCAAGTCATCACTCTGAACTGCATTTTTGTAAAGGCTGATTCTGTCATTCAACATCTAAGACTTACCTTTGTCAACACTTTCATTAGCCAGCTCTTTGTCATTTGTAGAATTAATTATTTCAAGGAAGTCTCTCATGTAAATCACCAACATATTTAACATGCTAATTCATTCTTTGAAAAGAGTATTTAAAATGATAGAATCACAGGAGTTTCTTTGAACAATGCAAGAAGCCTTGTACAACTAAATAGAATAAATTTTAGACATAGGTGAATCAAGAAACAAAACCCAAATTAAGTGTGGGTCACTCCTCTGAGATGATTTCTTTAGCAAAAATGGTTTTTAATTTCAGGTTTTACCCTCAAAAGACTTTTAGGATTTCTACACAAGTGTGATTTTCCCCTGGTATCTCACAGCTGGCATTTAGATGATCTTACCTAGTCCTGGTGATCTCAAGTGGCTTCAACCTGCAATTGCTTGGAGCGGGGCATCGGTTCCCAGCCAGAGACTGGGGCTGGGTTGTGGCAGTGAAAGCACTAGTTCCTAGCCACTAGACCGGTTCAGTGACAAGGGCCCTGGCCCTTCAGCTTTGCACAAAGGAATTTCCACAAAGGTGGAACATAGTGAAGCAGCTCAATTATTTATTAAGAGGATGAAGAACACAGAACATATAGTTAGACACATGGTTTGACTCAGAGGAAGAGTACCTGAGTCGCACCCTCATGGCAGCTTGAATTACTTTTATGAGGCATTTCCTCTGGTTTTCCTTTGGCCAATTATTTTGATTTGTCTGGTTCACTGTCCATCTTTGGTATATTTCAGGATCTTTCCATGTGTGCACACACATCTCTTAGCCAAGATGAATTCTACCAAAGAGCCCTGTGGGTAGCCTGACATTAGTTAACATCACTCCCCTTTGATCTCCAAGGAGACTTTCTGTGCATGTGTGGTCAGGGAGGTGCCCTGACTTCAAGAATGGGAACTGTGTGGTCTGGGCAGGGTCCAGCCTCCTCCCTTATTTGTCCTGCTATTCTCCTCTTGGAGTTTTGGTAAATAAGGAATGAATCTCCTATTGTTTTACCTTGAGAGGAGGGGGTACATCTGCCTTCTGCCTCACTATACCATAAATAATATTTACCTCCCATGCTGATGACTTCCAAATTTGTATCTTTTATCCAAATCTCTTCTTTAAGCTTCAGTCACATATATTCAGCTATCTTCCTGATAGCTCCCTTAGGG
Organism: Budorcas taxicolor; assembly: GCF_023091745.1. Lineage (NCBI taxonomy): Eukaryota > Metazoa > Chordata > Mammalia > Artiodactyla > Bovidae > Budorcas > Budorcas taxicolor. The sequence continues at coordinate 19,020,594 of NC_068913.1, forward strand.
TAATTCAAACATAATTCATTCCAAAGAGATTATTTACACTTTCTGCTACCTCTACTGTGAGAAAGAAGATGATTCTCATCAGATTGTTAATATTTCAGAAAATCTTGACAGCACTCTGAAAGGAAGCACAGTTATTGTCAAGGACCCCACAGGAACTCTGTGGAGAAACTTCAGTTACATCTGTGTAGAATACAGTTTCCTTGAAATGAAGAGACTCTACCCTGATAAACTACGATCATGGCATCCGATCTCATCACTTCATGGCATGGGGAAACAGTGGAAACAGTGGCTGACTTTATTTTTGGGGGGCTCCAAAATCACTGCAGATGGTGATTGCAGCCATGAAATTAAAAGACACTTACTCCTTCCAAGGAAAGTTATGACCAACCTAGACAGCATATTGAAAAGCAGAGACATTACTTTGTCTACAAAGGTCTGTCTAGTCAGGCTATGGTTTTTGCAGTAGTCATGTATGGATGTGAGAGTTGGACTATAAAGAAAGCTGAGTGCTGAAGAATTGATGCTTTTGAACTGTGGTGTTGGAGAAGACTCTTGAGAGTCTCTTGGACTGCAAGGAGATCCAACCAGTCCATCCTAAAGCAGATCAGTCCTGGGTGTTCATTGGAAGGACTGATGCTAAAGCTGAAACTCCAATACTTTGGCCACCTGATGCGAAGAGCTGACTCATTTGAAAAGACCCTGATGCTGAGAAAGATTGCGGGCAGGAGGAGAAGGGGATGACAGAGGATGAGATGGTTGGATGGCATCACCAACTCAATGAACATGGGTTTGGGTATGCTCCGGGAGTTGGTGATGGACAGGGAGGCCTGGTGTGCTGTGGTTCGTGGGGCTGCAAAGAGTTGGACACAACTGAGAAACAGAACTGAACTGAACTACCCTGACAAACGATAGGGAAATAGAAGGGAAGTGGTTACTGCTTACACTATCTATAGTCAAGCATAGAACATGATCAGGACTCTCGCACTAGGCTCCTCTTACAAGATGAGATTTGTGCCACTTGCCCATCAACCTCATTATTTAGAATGACTCTCTTGTTGAAATTAGAAATTTCTTAGTTGAAAGTTGCATCTGCAGTGTTTGAATGAGACAAGGCATTCCTTGCTCACTATCTTGAGTTCAGAATGCTGAGTTAATTCTTGAAGAAAATGGCATTGAACATGTATCAAACCTAGCTATTTTGATTCAGCAAGCCAGAACAGTTATAAGTGAGAATATCAGAAAATTTGGGGATGGTATCTATGTTTCTGAAAAAGGAAAAGTTCAGCTGGCTGATGAATAAAATGTAGGAGTTGTCTACCTATGGAAACAACAAGATGCTTGAGGACTACTAAGATCTCCTTGTGATATTTTAAAGATGAAATAAAGGCTTTATTGAAGAAAACAACAAAAATCTGGATCATCTGTTTACCCTCTCTATCTGCAAGCTGTTTTCTGGTTTTATAATGGAACCATCACTTGCCCAAGCCAAGAATCATCCTTATTTCAACATTCTTTCTAAACTGTGTTTCTTAAACGATGTGTTTGTTAGTTTTACCTCTAAATTTGTTGGAGAAGATTCCTGAGAGTCCTTTGGACAACAAGACCAAACCAGGCAGTCCTAAAGGAAATCAATCCTGAATATTCATTGGAAGGACTGACACTGAAGCTGAAGCTCCAATACTTTGTCCACCTGATGCGAAGAGTTGACTCACTGGAAAAGAACCTGATGCTGAGAAAGACTGAGGGCAAGAAGAGAAAGGGGTGACAGAGGATGATATGGTTGGATGATATCACAGACTCAATGGACATGCGTTTGAGCAAACTTTGGGAGATAGTGAAGGACAGGGAAGCCTGGTGTGCTGCAGTCTATGGGGTCGAAAAGAGTCGAACAGGACTGAGTTTCTGTACTAAAATGAACAACCCCCAAAATACATGTCTATTCATCCCATGTTTCTCTACCTCCTCTGCTCCTCCCTAGTTTGTCAATCGTCTCTACCCTGTATTACGATAGTTTTCTTCTAATTATGGAGGACTTTCCCATTTCATCCTCCTAATTTTTCCACAAAACAAATAGTTTTGAAAGATCATTCAGATCATGTCACTTCCCTACTTAAAACCTCTTAATGGCTTTTGGTAGTTTTAGAATAAAATTTAAACTCTGTATCCTGATCTATAAGATACTGCATGCTTTAACTCTTGTCAGGGTTTTTTAACCCATTGTGCTCTCCCTAGTTTTTTTTCTCCAGTTGCATTACTCTTTGTCTTCTTTGAAGAAATGGAGCTTTTCTAGCCTTAGATCCTTGTATCCACTCTCACCTCTATCTGGACCACTTTCCCATGGCTCTTCTTATTCTTTAGAGCCCTGAAAATGTCACACACCAAGGGAGGTATTTCCTGCCCCTTCAGATCAGTCCTGGGTGTTCATTGGAAGGACTGATGTTGAGGCTGAAACTCCAATACTTTGACCACCTAATGCGAAGAGCTGACTCATTGGAAAAGACTCTGATGCTGGGAAAGATTGAGGGCAGGAGGAGAAGGGGACGACAGAGGATGAGATGGCATCACTGACTCAATGGATATGAGTTTGGGTAAACTCTGGGAGTTGGTGATGGACAGGGAGGCCTGGCGTGCTGTGGTTCATGGGGTCCCAAAGAGTCGGACATGACTGAGCAACTGAACTGAACTATGTACAATAGATTCCCAACTTTGAACTTCCTTTTTTTCTATGAAAACATCTGCTTATTTCTCCTAGGAACCTACCATGGGTATCTTGTTTATCCATGTATTTCATTCCTTATTTTATGTCTCACCAATTTATAGTTTTTCACTGAAACCCCATAGTCTCTGTCACATATTAGATTCCTAATAAATAATGTTTGAATGAATGGGTGAATATGCTATTTTCATTCCTTGCAGAAGCAATAGTTCATGTTCATAATTTATGAATCCATTAGGTACCATGTGTAGTCAATTGATATTTAGATTACAGGTGATAACTGCCTTCTTAACACTTCCTATTTCCCAGTTTTAGCATGAAAAGATCTGTTTTAAGCAATTTCTAGAGCCCTTTGGTTTATCAGACTTCTAAATGTTTGTCTTCTTTCACCCTGAATAATCCCAATGGATATTTATAAGGAAACCATTTAGCTGGATACCCCTGTTTCTCATTTTCGCTCAGGTTCTAACCTCTGGATAAATGCTTTCCCTATTTTAACCACCTGTGAACCATTTTAACATCACACAAATCAAAATGCAAATTTACAAAGCAAAAGAGGTTTCTTTATCCTTCTTCCACCATTTACACAGGTTGTCTACATAGATTTGTTGAAGGTAGTAAATATAAGATGAAATAAGTTTAAATCAGGAGGAAAGGGTTTAATCCAAAAAACTCATTTCAAGTGACTGAAATCACAGCATGAATCAATGCATTTATTAAGATGCTGCCTGGCCAGCTGAAATAGATCATATTTTAATATCATCAACCATGCCTTTGGCAAATAAACATGACCATAGCTATTTAATTTTAATTTTAGAGATACCATTTTTAAACTTTCAGTGATCTTTAACACCACAGATTCCAGAACCCCACAGAAAAGCAATAGTCAGAAACAATATTATGTCATATCTCAAACTTCTGCACTAGAAGTCATTAAAATTGTCTGGAGATTTAGTGGATTTATGCATAAAACCTCTACTGGATTATCCATTTGTGTCATAGAGAGCATTATCAATGTTTCCTTTCAGATTCTCCCCTAGTGTCAAGTGGACAGAGTCCACTGACACTGGTCAATACACGGGCCTGTATTACCCATTGGAACACTTCCCCAGAGTTAGAAACACGCTTAATTCTCCCTCTCATTTACCCTTCTGTTACTCATCAAAGGGCACTAAAGGTCCTATGGATCTTGCCTTATTCCCAAACCTATATCTGTATTAGCTATATCTATATCTTAGCCACAGCAAGTGAAGTGAGGTCGCTCAGTCGTGTCTGTCTCTTTGTGACCCTGTGGACTGTAGCCCGCCAGGCTCCTCTGTCCATGGGATTCTCCAGGCAAGAATACTGGAGTGGGTTGCCATTTCCTTCTCCAGGGGATCTTCCCAACCCAGAGATTGAACCGGGGTCTCCTGCATTGCAGGCAGACGCTTTATCCTCTGAGCCACCAGGGAAGCCCCAGCAAAGTGACAGTGAAAGTGAGGTCGCTCAGTCGTGTCTGACCCTCAGCGACCCCATGGACTGCAGCCGACCCCATGGACTGCAGCCAGCAAAGGGAAGAACAAATTCTAAGTTAAGGAATGTAAAACTGAAAGTAGCTATTTCCATTGCCAGAGGGGAGCTGACTGTGTGAAGACAGAAAGTGAAGGATAAAAGAATCTTCTTATTCCTCCTCCCCTCTTTTTCAGTCCACAACGCCATAGTTCCAGCAGTAGAAACAACCAGACACTTTTTCAGGAGTTCTGAACAAGGGGGTTTGTTTCTCACTTTCCCAGCTACATATTAGAAAAATTTCAAGTTCCCTTAGAGGGAAAGCCAGTGCAACATGTGGCCACCCAGATGATACGTAAGGCAGTAACATGACCAGTTGAAAAAGGGCCAAGCCACATTCCCAATTTTTTTCAGAACTTCCTAGATTTTCTTTAAGCCTAGAGAAGGAGGCAGGAGATACCTGGGATGTGACCTGGTTTGCACCCCACAACAAAGTCTATCGAGTTGGGTAAAACAATCCCAGGAAATGAGGAGAAAGAGAACCGTTATGCCTCTGCAGTAACCACAATGACATGAAACTGAAGAGAGGGTTCCCAGGTGGGTTCCTGAAGACCACTGAATGTATAACATGGCAAAATAGAAGTCTCCAGAGTTGGACTAAGTAAGAGCATGATTAGCCTGACAGATCAGGAAACAAGTGATAGTCTTCATTGCTCTGGACATCAGCAGCTGATGGCAACTGGGCCTTAGCGCAAGACAACTGGAGCCCAGGGTATTTCAAAGAACCTACATACAAGGAAACTGAAGTCAGAATAGTGGATATTATCATCTCTGCAGAGCATGTAGTATGAGAAAAGTGGAGCAAAGGACAGATCTCTGAATTTTGAATCAAGAGTATGAAAAGAAAGAGTAATCTGAATAAGGGGTTTTCCAATGTGAGGGACTGAACACCCTCTCTTCGGTTTCAAGGCACTGTGGATACTGTGGAGGCCTAACTGCTCCCTATTTCCTCATTTTCTGGGATTGTTTTACCCAGATGAATAGACTTTGTTGTTTCTGGTCAAATTTCAAGTTCAATGGAGACTTTCACTCAACTAACGACTGAAAATCTCCACCGATCTAGAAATTTCGAAGTCATTAGTGACCATGGTAGAAACAGATTTTGTGAAGGGGAGAAGACTCAAGGAGAGAGTGGAGGAGCCTGTAAGTGAGAAAGCAAAGGATGGATGAGGAAATAGAGGCAGCATCTGTAGTCTTTTCAAAAATTTTGACAATGAATAGGAGAGAAATCAAGAAAGTGGAGTAAGACAATAGTTTTTTTATTTGTTTGTTAAATCATTTATTTTAAAGAATACTGAGCACATTTCATTGTCTGGGGAAGGAAGCAGAAAATAGGGAGAGTAGATAATACTGCTCATAGACTGAAAGGTGAGCAGAAAATGCATCAGGGCTTCTATTTTGTAAATAAGAAAAAAATGAGATTTTATATTAATCTGCTTGTTGAAGTTCACAGAGGTTGAAGGATCCATTTGGGCAAGAAGCACATATAAAAGACTATATTCATAGTCTTTTACTCTTCTATCATTATATTGAATGTCTTCATTTGCATCAGAACAATGGCGATGCTGTGATGGCTTAAATCACCTGTAATACCCCTTCCTCTTGCACTGAATTAAGTTATTTAGTCCCTAAGTCAAGTCATATCTGACTTTTGCCACCCCATGGACTGCAGCACACCAGGCTCTCCTGTCCTTCCCTTTCTCCCAGAGTCTGCTTGAATTCATGTCCATTGAGTAGGTGATGCTATCGAACCATCTCATCTTCTGCTGCCCCTTCTCCTTTTGCCTTCAATCTTTCCCAGCATCAGGGTCTTTTGCAATGAGTTGGCTCTTCCCATCATGTGGTCAAAGTATTGGAGCTTTGGCATCAGTCCTTCCAATGAATACTTAGGATTGATTTCCTTTAGGAATGACTGGTTTGATCTCCTTGCTGTTCAAGGAGACTCTCAAGAGACTTCTCCAGCATCACATTAAGACTTGTGTGTGCTTGTATGCTTAGTCGCTCAGTTATGTCCGATTCTTTGCGACACCATGGAGTGTGGGCTTCACACGTCAGGCTCCTCTGTCCATGGGGATTGTTTAGGCAAGAATACTGGAGTGGGCTGCTGTGCCCTCCTCCAGGGGATCTTCCTGACCCAGGGATTGAACCCAGGTCTCCTGCATCTCAGTCAGATTCTTTACCATCTGAGCCACCAGGGAATTTAAGGATTCCAAACTTCTTGATAGCAACCTGAGGCTTTTGTAAGTTTTGCATATGAAGGAGGCACAGTTGTAATTTTGTTGCTGTTTGTGAATTTCTCATTGCCTTTTAATCTGAGCACAGAAGACTACTGCCTTTTTTTTTTTTTTTTTTTTTGGCCAGTCCTAAGGAAGAGGGAAAGTAGATACTCAAAAGGGGGAAGAAGATGAAAGCATTTCTAGACTTGGGCAATGGGTAAAGAGAGATGAATGACTTCCAGTTTTTGGTGCTGGATCAACTATATTCTTTATCCCTTTCATGAATTTTGAGGAAACTACAGTGCAATCTTTTCTAAATGTAAAGGAACTGGAAGGAAAACAAGGCTGACAATATTGGTGTTAGGGTCCACAAAGGACTCATAGTTTAAAAACAGCCCATTGTGGTGACCTAACAAATAAGGGATGAAATCACAGTGGCCACATTGCCCTGGTGGCAGCCTGTTTTTTCCTTAAGGTGATACCTGTTTTTCCCTGTTGGTGTGAGTTTCTCAAGACTACGTGCCCACCCGATGGTGAGATCCCTCTAACTACATGATCACAAGATCCCCGCTGCATGCTAAAGATAATTAAGGTCCCCTCCCTTTGGGGCACGATTTCCCATTGATAGGGTATAAGAAAGGTTGGCTGTAAAGGGGAGCGCTGTTTTTTCTCTAAAGCCAGTCACTTTCTCTCTTCCTATAGTAAATCTTTCTCTGCTTGAATGCCTGGGTCACTTTCTTTTTCTCCAAACTTGCCTTACAATTGGCACCTATTTTTAAAATAAAAATAGCAAACAGTAGCTGATATTTATTAAGTCCTGGCCATGTGTCAGGCAGATTTCGCTGATGGCACTTGAACATGTCATTGAGTCCTTACAATGTTCTGAAATAGGATATGTTTCCCCCTTGTTAGGACTGGAGACTGACTGATTCAATATCCCACTTATAAGCTATGTGACTTTTGGTCAGGTATTTAACCACCTGAGCCTCAGTATCTGTATTCATAAAATGTGACTGAGAAAGATGATCCATGGATGAGAAACTCTTCTTCGCAGTTTTTTTTTTTTTTTTGAGTTAGTGTTTATAAAGTGTTTAGAATCTCATGGTGAGCAATATATGATTTTGTAAAACGAAATAAAACTCTGATTTTGAGGCCCATACTCTTTCCACTTCACCAGCCCAAACTACACATCAGTTTGCTGACTCTACTCTTAGAAGTGATAGTGTATATTCCCAGAGCAAAATAAGCAATTATAATTCTTGTAATACTATAATTCAAGCAAGTAGAATTCTGAGGACTATCCAAGAAAGTAATGGCCACACATCATAATAGAACCTTGAATATATTTTCTTACAGAAGCAAAAATAAGAATCGGATATTTCGTGTGATGTGAGTTGAAGATTACTTGTTGATTAAATACAGAAAGTTTATGAAAGATAACACCTTCCAGTGAGTTATCAGTAAGATGCGTTCTCCATTCTTATTCACCTGATTCAGTTTAATTGCTTAATAACTGGAAATACACCTACAAACCGCAGCAGAAGAGCATGTGAACATTAAAGTGAGAGAACAGGGAAAATTGCCCTTCTGCCATGAAACAAAACACTCCAATCTTCACTGAATTGTACAGACAAGAAGGGATTTCTGAAGAAATGAACTCATTTGAACTTGAGTTAAACTCTTGTTTTTGATTGTTTGGATGTCTGACAGCAACTAATTTTTCATAAAACCCCCCAATTTTTCATAAACCCTCCTTGCGGGGGGCGCTCCGCAGAAAAAGAGAGGCAGTGGAACTTCCCTCAACAGAGCTGAGGGGTCCCGAGGAAAAGTGAGCCTGCTGTCTGCCAACCCAGCCCCTCCGGGAGCGGAGACAAATCAGACGCGACAGGGGTTCCGCCTGAGCAGTTCCCCTTTAGTGGAGCAAGCTCCCAGCTTATACAGGCAAGCAGGGGGTGTTTTGCAAGGGACTTTCCATAGTTGCACCAATCACGTTAAAGGTCAAATCGTCATGTGCCATCATTATAACAGGAGTCTATGGTGATCATGTGCTGTCCACGTGCACGGAAATCAAGAGAGCCAATCAAAAGTTTTGACAAACAACATAGACCACGCCCCTATCTCTAAGGTGCCATCTTAGTTTCCGACTGCAAAGCTAGCCCTTCTCTTTTTCTGTTTTAAGGTTTTCCATTTAGGGCCCCACACCTCCTCAGCCAAGTGTGTATTTTTTATTATTTATGTTTTCCTTACCAGTTGAGTTCTTAAATGAAAAAATGCTTTGAAAATTAAAAAAACATTAAAAAACATAATATTTATTTTTTGTGAACTGTGACTTTCTATGTTTAAGAACTCTACTGGTCCAAGAGGTACTAACTTTACTCTGAATTAACTGGAAAGAAGGAAACAGTTTGCAAAATTACCCAATTTTGGAAAATGAGATGGTTTTTAACATCTGAAATTTCAATTTAAACTGCATGTACTACGAGGGTTAAGACAGAGAAAAGAGAAACTGGTTAAAAGAATAAGTAGAACTTTGAGTGAATTTAGTATGTTTTTATATTCTGGAAAATCTCTTAATCTGACACATGTTCAGTACCTCCTAATAATTTCTCAATGTCAGATTTGATCATATAGAGATGAGCAAATGTACACTATATTTCACTGATTTACTGAATGGAATAATTTCATTAAAAATCCATAATATTTAAACTTTATACATCATTGCCCAAGAATGAGAACACATTAACAATGTTAATAAACTGGGTATATGCATGAATTATTACCAGAAATATATATATTTCAAGTTTCTGCACATATGTGTTTTCTCTAAGGTATCAGCTCATCTCAGTTCAGTTGCTCAGTCGTGTCCGACTCTTTGCGACCCCATGAATGGCAGCACGCCAGGCCTCCCTGTCCATCACCAACTCCCGAAGTTCACCTAAACTCTTGTTTGTTGAGTCAGTGATGCCATCCAGCCATCTCATCCTCTGTTGTCCCCTTCTCCTCCTGCCCACAATCCCTCCCAGCATCAGAGTCTTTTCCAATGAATTAACCCTTCGCATGGGGTGGCCAAAGTATTGGAGTTTCCGCTTTAGCATCAGTCCTTCTAAAGAAATCCCAGGACTGACCTCCTTTAGAATGGACTGGTTGGATCTCCTTGCAGTCCAAGGGACTCTCAAGAGTCTTCTCTGACACCACAGTTCAAAAGCATCAATTCTTTGGTGCTCAGCTTTCTTCACAGTCCATCTTTCACATCCATACATGACCACTGGAAAACCATAGCCTTGACTAGACAGACCTTAGTCGGCAAAGTAATGTTCCTGTTTGGAATATGCTATCTAGGTTGGTCATAACTTTTTTTCCAAGAAGTAAGCATCTTTTAATTTCATGGCTGCAGTCACCATCTGCAGTGATTTTGGAGCCCAAAAAATAAAGTCTGACACTGTTTCCACTGTTTCCCCATCTATTTCCCATGAAGTGATGGGACCAGATGCCATGATCTTCGTTTTCTGAATGTTGAGCTTTAAGCCAACTTTTTCACTCTCCTCTTTCACTTTCATCAAAAGGCTTTTTAGTTCCTCTTCACTTTCTGCCATAAGGGGGGTGTCATCTGCATATTTGAGGTTATCGATATTTCTCCTGGCAATCTTGATTCCAGCTTGTGCTTCTTCCAGCCCAGGCTTTCTCATGATGTACTCTGCATAGAAGTTAAATAAGCAGGGTGACAATATACAGCCATGATGTACTCCTTTTCCTATTTGGAACCAGTCTGTTCTTTCATCTCTAAGGTAAAGTAATTTTTTTAATAGTCAGTGTGTGAACATTCTTGGAGTGAGTTAGGACAACTATTGTTGCTTAAGTGTTTACTCTCCTCATTGTTCTATTCTTAAAGGTCTAACCTGTGGGAACCTCATCAAAGTATTTCTTGCCATCTGGTTTCTCCTTGGATTTGGTCAAGGAAGAGAGCAGAGTGATGTAGGGTTAATAATTTCCCTGTATGTTTCTCTGCCAGCATGCAACTAGTGTCCCTTTTGGCTTTTATTCCCACTTAGAAGCCTCCTCTGTATAGCTCTCTTCTTGGTAGTTGTTGTTCAGTTACTAAGTCGTGTCCGACTCTTTACTACCCCATGGACTGCAGCATGCCACAATTCTCTGTCCTCAAACATCTCCCTGAGTTTGCTCAAACTCATTACCACTGAGTCAGTCATGCCATCCAACCATCTCAAACCTCTCTCATCCCTTTCTCCTCTTGCTCTCAGTCTTTCTCAGCATCAGGGACTTTTCCAATGAGTTGGCTCTTCCCTTCAGGTGGCTAAAGTATTGGAGCTTCAGCATCAGTCCTCCCAATGAATATTTAGGTTTGATCATCTTGCTGTCCAAGGAACCCTCAAGAGTCTTCTCCAGTACCACAGTTCTAAAGCATCAGTTCTTCAGTGCTCAGCCTTCTTTATGGGCCAACTCTCACATCCATACATAATGACTGTAAAAATACATAGTTTTGAATACATGGACCTTTGTCACAAAGTAATGTCTCTGCTCTTAAATGTGATATCTATGTTTGTCATAGTTTTCTTCCAAGGAGAAAGTGTCTTTTAATTTTATGGCTGCAGTCACCATCTGCAGTGATTTTGGAGCCCAAGAATAAATAAAGTCTGTCACTGATTCCATTGTTTCTCCATCTATTTGCCATGAAGTGATGGGTCTGCTTTCAATGATCTTGTTTTTCTAAATGTTGAGTTTTGAGCCAGCTGTTTCACTCTCCTCTTTCACTTTCATCAAGAGGCTCTTTAGTTCTTCTTTGCTTTCTGCCATTAGGGTAGGGTTATCTTCATATCTGTGGTTATTGATGTTTCTCCCAGCAATCTTGATTCCAGCTTGTGCTTTATCCAGCCCTGCATGTCGTATGATGTCTCTGCATATAAGTTAAATAAGCAGGGTGACGATATACAGCCTTGATGTACTCCTTTCCCTGTTTTGAACCAGTCCATTTTTCCATATCCAGTTCTAACTGTTGCTTCTTGACCTGCGTACTGGTTTCTCAAGAGGCAGGTAAGTTGGCCTGGTATTCCCATCACTTTAAGAAATTTCCAGTTTGTTTTATTCCACACAGTCAAAGGCTTTATTATAGTTAATGAAGCAGAAGTAGACTTTTTTCTGGAATTCTCTTGCTTTTTCTATCATACAGTGTATGTTGAAAATTTTATCGCTAGTTCCTCTGCCTTTTCTAAGTCCACCTTGTAAATCTGGAAGTTTTTGGTTAACATACTGTTGGAGCATAGCTTGAAGGATTTTCAGCATTACCTTGCTAGCATGTAAAATGAATGCACTTGTGTGGTACTTCGAACATTCTTTGGAATCGTCCCTATTTGGGATTGGAATGAAAGCTGACATTTTCCAGTCCTGTGGCCACTGCTGAGTTCTCCAAATTTCCTGGCATGTTGATTGGAGCACTTTAACAGCATCATCCTTTAGGATTTGAAATAGCTCAGCTGGAATTCCATCATCTCTACTAGCTTTGTTTGTAGTGATGCTTCCTAAGGTCCACTTGACTTTGCACTTTAGGATGTCTGGCTTTAGGTGATTACTCACACCATCGTGGTTTTCCAGGTCATTAAGATCTTTTCTGTACAGTTCTTCTGTGTATTCTTGCCACCTCTTCTTAGTATCTTCTGCTTCTGTTAGGTCCATACTGTTAGGTCCATACTCTGCTATTTAGGGTCCAGTGATAGTTTGCTATCAACTATTCCTGGAAAACTCAGCAGTGGCCACAGGACTGGAAAAGGTCAGTTTTCATTCCAATCCCAAAGAAAGGCAATGCCAAAGAATGCTCCACCTACCACACAACTGCACTCATCTCACACGCTAGTAAAGGAATGCTCAAAATTCTCCAAGCCAGGCTTCAGCAATATGTGAACCATGAACTTCCAGATGTTCAAGCTGGTTTTAGAAAAGGCAGAAGAACCAGAGATCAAATTGCCAAAATCTGCTGGAATTGAAAAAGCAAGAGAGTTCCAGAAAAACATCTATTTCTGCTTTATTGACTATGCCAAAGCCTTTACTGTGTGGATCACAATAAACTATGGAAAATTCTGAAAGAAATGAGAATACCAGACCACCTGACCTGCCTCTTTAGAAACCTGTATGCAGGCCAGGAAACAATAGTCAGAACTGGACATGGAACAACAGACTGGTTCCAAATAGGAAAAGGAGTATGTCAATGCTGTATATTGTCACTCTGCTTATTTAACTTATATGCAGAGTACATCATGAGAAATGCTGGGCTGGAGGAAGCACAAGCTGGAATCAAGATTGCTGGGAGAAATACCAATAACCTCAGATATGCAGATGACACCACCCTATGGCAGAAAGTGAAGAAGAACTAAAGAGTCTCTTGATGAAAGTGAAAGAGCAGAGTGAAAAAGTTGGTTTAAAGCTCAACATTCAGAAAACTAAGATCATGGCATCTGGTCCCATCACTTCATGGTAAATAGAATAGGAAACAGTGGAAACAGCGGCTGAGTTTATGTTTCTGGATGCCAAAATCACTGCAGATGGTGACTGCAGTCATGAAATTAAAAGACACTTACTCCTTGGAAGGAAAGTTATGACCAACCTAGACAGCATATTAAAAAGCAGAGATATGTCTTTGTCAACAAAGTCTGTCTAGTCAAGGCTATGGTTTTTCAGTGGTCATGTATGGATGTGAGAGTTGGACTATAAAGAAAGCTGAGCATTGAAGAATTGATGCTTTTGAACTGTGGTGTTGGAGAAGACTCTTGAGAGTCCCTTGGACTGCAAGGAGATCTAACCAGTCCATCCTAAAGCAAATCAGTCCTGGGTGTTCATTGGAGGGACTGATGTTGAAACTGAAACTCCAGTACCTGGCCACCTGATGTGAAGAGCTGACTCATTTGAAAAGACCCTGATGCTGGGAAAGATTGAGGGCAGGAGGAGAAGGGGACGACAGGATGAGATGGTTGGATGGCATCACTGATTCAATGGACATGGTTTTGGGTGAATTGGGGAGTTGGTGATGTACAGGGAGGCCTGGTGTGCTGCAGTCCATGGGGTCACAAAGAATCGGACACGGCTGACCTACTGAACTGACTGACTGATAGTCTGCTCCCATTGCATCCATTCATTAGGCCTAGATGGTAGTATATGTTCCATTATAACTAGCCTCATTGTATTATGACATTTGTTAATAACATCTGTATTACACTAAGTCTGATGACCTTGATCCACCCATGGAAATATCCCTTATTAAAATCTTCTCAAATTATCCCATTTGAATGATCCATCTGTTTCCTGACTGATCTATTACAGTGTAGGAAATAGATTTCCCAGATAATTTAGTTATGGTGTAATAATCTTCAGTGTCAACATCATCTCTTGTCTACTTTAAAAAAAATTAAATTAATTCATTAATTTTAATTGGAGTATAATTCTTGTCTGCTTTGCAGTAGCTTCCTGTTGTTCTCCTTTCTTCTACTTTTGTTCCACTAAAGTCTGTCTTCTACAAAGCAACCAGAGTGATCTTATTAAAATGTGAGATCAGATCATTTCTCTGCTCAGACCCCTTGAGAGCTTTAAATCTAAAAGTCCAATACATCTCCATGGCCTCAGGCCCCTAACAGTCTTGGTCAATCCATGACTTGCTTGCCTCCTTGCTCTTATCTTCTCTAAATAACTCACTCCGATATCCACTGCTCTAGATCTTTCATTGTTTCTTGAGCACATCAGGCATACTTATTGTTAAGGATCATCACATTCCATATTCCAGCTGCCAATAATGTTCTTCCTTATGGGTCCTGCACTAACAAATCAAATTTTAGCTTCTAAACTTAGGCTTTTCTGTACACCCTATTCAAATGAAACCCCATCCTGCCTTAGGTGTGCTTACTAAGTGCTTTTTTTTTTTCTTCCATAGTGCTTATCATCAACTAACATATTTATTTTATGCCATTTCTTTTGAAAAAGTTAATCTCATGAAAACTGGCTTATTTCTGTTGGCCCCTATGCTGTGAATGCCTTGAACACTGCCTAGCACTTAGTAGAAACATACTTTATAATGATTTATTGAATGAGTGGGTATGTATTACTCACTGAAGTTTAGTTACATTTTATTCAGGTCACAGTGATGCTAGTTGCAGTGTTAGTACTGATTTAATTAAATCAATCATCAAAAAAATATTAAAACTTACAGTTCTATACTGAAAGTGTCATGGCTCTCTAAGACTTATATCTGCTTAATAAACACAAATAAATACAAGTCTTAATTTACTCTTAAGTCCATAGAATAATGTAACTAAAGTGAATCAGTAGACCTAAATTTTTGAACTAGCTCTACTAACAACTTATATTGCATAACCTAAGGGAAAGTCTCTTTAATTTCTCTGTGCTCCAATTTCCTTAGTTGTAAAATTAGGTGAAAGAGTGAATGATTCTTAGCATCCATTATTTATCTGAAATTCTAAGAGGTGGTTGTTATATACCTTTTGAGAATATGTTTATGTATTTTAAAATGTCATCTGAAATTATAGTGTAGTCAATGCTAAAGATCATTGATAAGTGATACCTACAGGAAGCACAGATAACTTATTTGTCCTTCATCTTCTTTATGAACAATATATTACTATGTCTTTTTCTAGAGAATAACAATGGATAAATTAATCAGGAGACTTGTGACCACAGATAACCCTGTGATTGCGACCAAGCATTTTTTTTTAATTGAAATATAGTTGATTTATAATGTGTTAGTCTCACATGTACAAAAATAATTCAGTTATTCATAGCAGTAGTGTTAGTCACTCAGAAGACTGTAGTCCACCAAGCTCCTCTGTCCATGGAATTCTCCAGGCAACAATACTGGAGTGGGTGGCCATTTGTGTGTGTGTGTATATATACAGATTTACATACATGTATATATTTTTTCAGATTCATTTCCCTTATAGTTTATTACAAGAAATTGTGTATAGTACTGTATGCTCTACAGTAGGTTTTTATTGTTTATCTATTTTACATATATTATTACATATATTTTCATCACAAACTCCTCATTTATCTCTCTCCTTCTTTCCACTTTGGTAAACATAAATTTGTTTTCAATGTCTCTTAGTCTGTTTATGTTTTATAAATAAGTTTATTTGCATCTTTTTTAGATTCCACATATAATGAGTATTATGGTATTTGTCTTTCTCCATCTGCCTTACTTAGTTATCTCTGCTGCTGCTGCTAAGTCGCTTCAGTCGTGTCCGACTCTGTGCGACCCCATAGACGGCAGCCCACCAGGCTCCGCCGTCCCTGGGACTCTCCAGGCAAGAACACTGCAGTGGGTTGCCATTTCCTTCTCCAATGCATGAAAGTGAAGTCAAAGTGAAGTTGCTCAGTCGTGTCCGACTCTTAGCGACCTCATGGATTGCAGCCTAGCAGGCTCCTCAGTCCATGGGATTTTCCAGGCAAAAGTACTGGAGAGGGGTGCCATTGCCTTCTTCATAGTAATCTCTAGGTCCATCCATATTGCTGAAAATGGCTTTCTTTCTACGCTGAGTAATATCCTATCATGTATCTATACTTCATCTTTTTATCTGCTCACATGTCAGTGGACATTTAGTTGACCTCCATGTTTTGTTTATTGTAAATAGTGCAGCAATGAACATTGGGGTGCATGTATCTTTTCAAATTATGATTTTCTCTGGATATATGGCCAGGGATGGTATTGCTGGATCCTATGGAAATTCCAGTATTTTAAAGAGCCTCCATACTGTTTACCATAGTAGCTGCACCAATTTGGGACCAAAGTATAATCTTGAATTTACTGTTTTCAACAATATATTGAGAATATATTAAAATATAGATGAAATATGTTATGATAGATGATACATGTCAGGATTTCAGATTATACTGCAGTGAGTATTCTCATCTTTGATATTCCTGGAAACTTATCCATGTCATAGATTTTCAAATCCAAGAAAATATTTTAAATGATCTCAGATGAATACTTCAAATTGAAATGAACCTTTTATATATGGCATAGTTTTAACCTTTAGGATTCACACTGGACTCCTGAAAATTTTATGTAAAAGTTGTAGAAGTATCCAAATGGTTCTCTTTATCTCTTTAAATATCTGAAAATACAAAGTCAAAAAATTTTAAATTTGCTATGTCTGCATTGTGCCAACCCAGCAAAAATCAGATGCTATTTATCACTTTTGAATTTTCACCACCAGAAAAGTCATTAATTTTAATGATAAAATCCTGTTATAACTTGCATTGAGTTGACCTTTTAAGCTCTCAGACAAAATGTACAATATAACCATAAGGTGATATTATTGCTATTTGGAAATAAAATAGTATTTCTTATCCTTTTTAATAGCATTACAGACAAAATACTTGAATACCATAATTTTTTCCTCTGTGCAAATTTTATGTACAATATTCATTTTGAAAATGAGTATTTTCTATACATTTATGTTTACATGTTAACAAATAGACATACATAATTATTTATAGACTTCTGTTGGGTAGATAGAAATGCTTTTCTTACATCTATTGTTTTATTTGTCTTAATTTTTTTCAGTAAAATCTGAACTAAATCATCAGTTATTAATATACTTGACCGCATACATGTGTTTTATCCCTCTACTAAATGATTTTCTTACCTTGCATCAAGTCATCTTGATTATGAAACTGAAATAAATTCAGTGACTGCTTGTCAGACAACTGGACAGTGGAAAATTCTTTTGTTGGGAAAACAAAGAACTCACAATTTCTATCCTTTTAGTGCTTGATGATATTTGCTTCCATCATGCCATTTGCTTATTGTACAATACATAGGAGAATGCTTTCTGCTGGCTTCAAACGTAGCCTGATAACAGGCATGGTTCAAAGAAAAGGCTCTCTACATGTATCACAATTTCTTCCTTGCTGCTGCTGTTTCGTAAACACTTAGGTGATACATCCATCCTCATTAGGAATCACTCTTCCTTACAGACAGACTATTCCCAACAATCAGCAAAACCAGTTCTTCTCTTGGATTTAAAATATCCTTGTAACATTCATTCTTACCATTTCTCTGTGGTCCCCAATTAACACTATTTTTTAAGCATAATATCTTCCATCTTGATTTATGTCAATATAATGTAACAGATTTTATGGGTAGGAGGAAGCAAGCAATGCAAAAGGCAACATTAAAAGGGCCTTGCCAAGTACTGGGTTTAAAAATTGGTAGAATTTCAAAAAGCAGCTCTTAGAAATTATGTTTAATCATTACTAGCAGCTTAGAGTAAAATTATTTCATACTCCTAGTCACTTACCATTTAATATTTATAAAAATGATTTCTACATTCCATGAATCTTAAATATTCATGATTATCATTTCTCTAATTTCCAAAAGCCCCTCAGAGAAAGTATACTGCAAGTTAGAACATTACCTGATATGGGAAAGGGAATAATGACACATATATCTGACAGATTGTGTGATACAGTGGGGTGAAAGCAATTTACTAGTAGATGGGCAATGTGGGTTGCCCTTTGATACCTGGGACTTGCTACTTTTGTGACTGAGCAAATTCTATGGTTCTTGTGTTCTCTAGTTTTCATCCCTGGCAACGAAAGAGATCACTGTCTTGCTCTACCTTTTAGGTTCTTTGAAAGTTTATTGATAATGTGTGTGAAAGTACTTTCAAAATGTGAAATATTTTAAAGTATTAGATTGGTAAAAAAGTAACTGTGATTTCAGACCATGAATTTTAAATCATTATAACAAAGCTCAAACACATCTTTAATAATCAAAATAGGAACCATTACAATCAACATATTTTTGCCAATGAGAAATAAGTTTATTTATTCCTGTAGCATAAAAATCCATACTTGGGGATTCCACAAACTCCTGGAAAACATTTTTTGCCTCCTGCTAGTAGTGGAAGCATTTTCCCTGCCAAAAATTACCTAGATGCATGAAGAAGTGGGCCCTTTCTACTGATCAATGTCAGCTGCAGGCATTGAAGTTTTCATTGCATCTCATCAATTTGCTGAGCATACTTCTCAGATGTAATGATTTCACCAAGATTCAGAAAGCTATAGTGGATTAAATTGGTAGCAGACCACCAAACAGTGACCATGACCTTTCTCTGGCATAAGTCTGGCTTTGGGGAGTGCTTTGAGCATCTTCTCAGTCCAACCACTGAGCTGGTCATCACTGGTTATCATACAAAATCCATTTTTCATCACACATCACAATCCAATTGAGAAATGGTTCATAGTTGTTATATAGAATAAGAGAAGATGACACTTTGAAAATCGTGAATTTTTGATTTCCAGTCACTCATGAGGCACCCACTCACTGAGCTTTTCATCTTTCCAATTTGCTTCAAATGTCAAACAGCTGTAGAGTGGTCGATGTTGAGTTCTTCAGCAACTTTTCCTGCAGTTGTAAGAGGATGGGTTTCAGTGATGCTCTCAATTGGTCGTTGTGAACTTCCGATGGACAGTCACTATGCTCCTCAGCTTTAAGGGTCTCATCTCTTTTGCAAAATTTCTTGAACCACCACTGCACTGCATGTTCGTTAGCAGTTCCTGGGCCAAATGCATTGTTGATGTTGAGAGTTGCCTCCATTGCTTTACAACCCATTTTAAACTCTAATTTAAAAAAAAATGCTCGAATTTGTTTTTTGTCTAACATAATTTCTACAGGCTAAAATAAAATAAAATAAACAGCAAGTAATAAGTCAGTGAAAAAACTTAAAGCAAGTAATGTACATTAAATGATGTATAACATAACCACATTCAAGAATGTATTCTGATATCAAACAGCACAGTTCAACAATGCATAACCGCAATTCCTTTTGAACCAACTTAATATTATCTTTATGATTCTTTAAAATTTTATATTCCTATCTATATACCACTACAGAATGAACTTTTTTCCCCCTCTCCATTAAAAAAAAAAAAAAAATCACTCCCCATTTTGAAAAAATATAAGCAATTTAAAACTCCTCTTCCTGGTTTCCACAATTCCAGACTCTCTCCACTTTTATCTGTTGATTTTTAGAGGGTTAGATTTTGTACCAAATATCTCATGACACTCTAAAAAATCTCAAATGATAGTGTCACCAAAAAAGAAAGTGAAAGTGGAGTCACTCAGTCTTGTCCAACTCTTTGTGATCCCATGGGCTGTAGCCTGGCAGGCTCCTCCATCCATGGGATTTTCCAGGCAAGAGTACTGGAGTGGGGTGCCATTTCCTTCTCCAGGGGATCCCTGACGCAGGGATCCAACCCAGGTTTCCCACACTGTAGGCAGACACTTTACAGTCTGAGCCACCAGGGAAGTCACCAATAAAAATAGTAACAAAACTACACATGGTTTACTGTTGATACAAGATATTCATACCCAACTCCACTGTGTCTTAACCCAAACGTTTATCAAAGTAGCCCTTTTTAAAACTTGTAATCCATTAAGCTCAAGCCTAATTTTCATTCTCTATGCAAAAAATATTTTTTTTTAAAAGAAAACTCCTTTATTTTTTCACTGAAACCATCCATTAGACAGGCCCACCCCTTCCTTGCAATAGCTCTTTTTTTATGATCAGAAACTTTTTACATCATATTTTGTTTACTGGACTATAGCAACAACACTACCACTGTTAGTATTACTACCTTTTACTACTCAATGCTTTGTTTTCTCATTTATAAAAATAGGAATGTTAAAACTAGTAGCTAGAATTTTTGTTTGGGTTAAGTTAGCAAATAAAAATTTATATATTAATACCTATAAGTTCCTTAAAGGAAAGAGCATATGGTATTACAGGTATACTGCTACATTCCCCATAGTATTTAACACTAAAGCAATTTTCTACCCATGTACCTGATACTTATCCTTTAAATACACTGAATATCAGAGAGTTAATATATTTGTCTGTGCTCATGAGTATTATATACATGTGTATATATGTGTTTATATACCTGTAGAATTAATGTTACATGTGTTTATATACATGTAGTTTTTTTTTTTTTCTTTTCCCCCATTTCTTTCTGGTAAGTAATACTAAGTACTAATTGCTATTCCAGAGAACTCAGAGTGGTAGATGTTACCATCCTCATTTCACAGAAGAGAAAACAGTGACTTAGGAGTTATAGTTTTCTTAGAATTACTCAGCTTAATAATACAGAATGAGATTCCAAACACAGGTTCTTTTCTCATAAGTAAATGCTGCTTACACCACTTCATCTAATTGTCAGACACTATTCTAGCTGATGATGATAGAATTGTAATTTAGAACAATTTCCTGCATTCTCATCTGCTTTTCATGCCCAGGCCTGAGAAGAGTTTCTTCTTCAGCTCTTTGGGTTGTTGAATGAGACTTTGGAACCTGGAGCAGAGTATGTCCAATTCCCTTCTCCACTCTGAAAACATATGTGACTCCTACATTAAATCTAGTGATTAAATGTCTTTGAAATACCCTTCAACTCACCCAAGCATTATTAGCTTACAATATGTTTATTCTTTTATGATTTGTATTAAGAAGATATTTCTTGAGATTGTAAGCATCCCTTCAAATCACATTTAAAATGTTCTAACAAAACTGGTCAAATGCAATTGTATTATCTTATTGTTTTACAAAATAAAGTTGGTAGTGCCAAATGATCACAAATTATTAATAATTAGAAAAGTTAATGAGCCAATTTGTTCCTCTGGCTCATGATACTCTAGGTATTTTAGAATTGTGTTTTTCTCAATTATCCATGAATTATTACATCATTGTACTAAACAGAATTACATTTTCTTAGGTATTTCAGAAATATGCCTTATAATGTATATTGGGTAAAAAGTTCTTGCTTCATGGCTTCCCATTTCCTGAAACTTGATAGTTATTAACCTTAATCCCATAAATTCAATGTTCTGTAAGGTAAATTTACTTCAAATGCAGAGCACTGTTCTGTAAACATCCATGTGTATCACTTTCATTCTCTCATCAGTCTGGCTTTATTGCTCTAAGCAAATATCCCTTGATTTCATTTGTAAAATATTTCTGAAGAAACAAAGGTGGTTTTGAACTTATTTTCCTTTTTCCCCTTTTACTGAGATTATGATGACTTTGAACAGTCCTCAGATGAATTTCACCTTTCCTTTTTTGTCTATTTCAAAGGAAGGGAAACTTTGAAGAACTTTTTTTCTTTTTTAATATATCTAAAGCTTCTTTTACATAGAAATGAAATTTCCATTTAATACTTTGAGCTTTCACTGTGAATAGACTATGCTCAGTGGAGACAGAGGCAAACAAACTTACTTATAACTATTCTTGTTGTCTATGGGGACCCATGTCTGGTCACTTGTAACTCCTCTACCCCGCTGACAATGGGGAAACTGTAGAGCCTCAACTCAAGCATAGTTTGCCAAGGAAATGAGGACCCTGAGTGTACAAAGAAATTTTCCCTTCAACTTTGTGAGTCATAGTTTCCTAAGGGAGGAAAATATGGGATCATGAGAAGCAAAATTCTACTTCACCTCTTCTCTAACCTGCCAAACATTCCTGATCAGGGTTACAGAAGGAATGCTTTCAGTCTCTTGCTGTGGTGGTTATCAAAAACTTAAGTCTGCTACTTTAGTCTTAATTTTTACAAAAATCGGTTCATACTGAAAATGTAAGAACTATTTTTATGGGGATACAGTCCATTATGTGATAGCTACCGTGCTGTTTCTGGAAATAACTTCTTGTTTTTCCTCTTTGATTAAACAACTGTTGTTGTTCAGTTGTTAAGTCATGTCAGTCTCTTTGCGACCCCGTGAACTCAGCATGCCAGGGTTTCCTGTCCTTCATTATCTCCCTGAGTGTGTTCAAACTCATGTCCATTGAGCCAGTGATGCCATCTAACCATCTTATCCTATATCACTCCCTTCTTTTCTTTCCACCAATCAATAACTTGTCTCTTCACACCAGGTGGCTGAAATATTGGAGCTTCAGCTTTAGCATCAGTCTTTCCAACGAATATTTAGGGTTGATTTCCTTTAGGATTGAAGAGTTTGATTCTCCTTGCTGTCCAAGGGACTCTCTAGAGTCTTCTCTAGCACCATAGTTTGAAAGCATCAATTCTTTGGTGCTCAGCCATCTTTATGGTTCAACTCTCACATTCATACGTGACTACTGGAAAAACCATAGCTTTAACTATAAAACCTTTGTTGCCAACGTTATGACTCTACTTTTTAATTCATTGTCTAGGTTTGTCATAGCTTTTCTTCCAAGGAGCAAGCATCTTTTAATTCCTTGGCTGCAGTCACCATCCTCAGTGATTTTGGAGCCCAAGAAAATGAAATCTGACACTGCTTCCACTTTACCCTCATCTACTTGTCATGAAGTAATGGGTCTGGATGCCAAGTATCAGATTATGTCCAAGTGCAGTTCAGTTCAGTCGCTCAGTAGTGTCCCACTCTTTGCAACCCCATGAATCTCAGCACACCAGGCTTCCCTGTCCATCACCAACTCCCGGTGTTCACCCAAACTCATATGTATTGACTCGGTGATGCCATCCAGCCGTCTTATCCTCTGTCGGCCCCTTCTCCTCCTGTCCCCTATCCTTCCCACTATCAGGGTCTTTTCCAATGAGTCAATTCTTCCCATAAGGTGGCCAATGTATTGGAGTTTCAGCTTCAACATCAGTCATTCCAGTGAACACCCAGGACTGGTCTCCTTTAGGATAGACTGGTTAGATCTCCTTTTAGTTCAAGGGACTCTCAAGAGTCCTCCCCAACACCACAGTTCAAAAGCATCAATTCTTCGGCACTCAGCTTTCTTCACAGTCCAACTCTCATATCCATACATAACCACTGGAAAAACCATAGCCTTGACTAGATGGACCTTTGTTGGCAGAGTAATATCTCTGCTTTTTAATATGCTGTCTATGTTGGTCATAACTTTCCTTCCAAGGAGTAAGCGTCTTTTAATTTCATGGCTGCAGTCACCATCTGCAGTGATTTTGGAGCCCCCCAAAATAAAGTCTGACGCTGTTTCCCCATCTATTTGCCATGAAGTGATGGGACCGGATGCCATGATCTTCGTTTTCTGAATGTTGAGCTTTAAGGCAACTTTTTCACTCTCCTCTTTCATTTTCATCAAGAGGCTTTTTAGTTCCTCTTCACTTTCTGCCATAAGGGTGGTGTTATCTGCATATCTGAGGTTATTTCTCCTGGCAATCTTGATTCCATCTTGTGCTTCTTTCAGCCCAGCCTTTCTCATGATATACTCTGCATATAAGTTAAATAAGCAGGGTGATAATATACAGCCTTGATGTATTCCTTTTACTATTTGGAACCAGTCTGTTGTTCATGTTCAGTTCTAACAGTTGCTTCCTGACCTGCATAGAGATTTCTCAAGAGGCAGGTCAGGTGCTCTGGTATTCCCATCTCTTTCAAATTTTCACAGTTTATTGTGATCCATACACTCAAAGGCTTTGGCATAGTCAATAAAGCAGAAATAGATGTTTTTCTGGAACTCTCTTGTTTTTTCCATGATCCAGCAGATGTTGACAATTTGATCTCTGGTTCCTCTGCCTTTTCTAAAACCAGTTTGAACATCAGGAAGTTCACGGTTCACGTATTGCTGAAGCCTGGCTTGGAGAATTTTGAGCATTCCTTTACTAGCTTGTGAGATGTGTGCAATTGTGTGATAGTTTAAGCATTCTTTGACATTGCCTTTCTTTGGGATTGGAATGAAAAGTGAGCTTTTCCAGTCCTGTGGCCGCTGCTGAGTTTTCCAAATTTGCTGGCATATTGAGTGCAGCACTTTGACAGCATCACCTTTCAGGATTTGAAATAGCTCAACTGGAATTCCATCACCTCCACTAGCTTTATTCATAGTGATGCTTTCTAAGGCCCACTTGACTTCACATTCCAGGATGTCTGGCTCTAGGTGAATAATTACATCATCATGATTATTTGGGTAGTGGCGATCTTTTTTGTATAGTTCTTTTGTGTATTCTTGTCACATCTTCTTAATATTGTCTGTTTCTGTTAGGTCCATACCATTTCTATCCTTTATCGAGCCCATCTTTGCATGAAATATTCCCTTGGTGTCTCTAATTTTCTTGAAGAGATCTCTAGTCTTTCCCATTCTGTTGTTTTCCTCTATTTCTTTGCATTGATCGCTGAGGAAGGCTTTCTTATGTCTTTTTGCTATTCTTTGGAACTCTGCATTCAAATGATATCTTTCCTTTTTTCCTTCACTTTTCACTTCTCTTCTTTTCACAGCTATTTGTAAGGCCTCCTCAGATAGCCATTTTCCTTTTTTTGCATTTTCTAAGAGTGTTCATTTTTGTTCAGTTAGAATTCTGCCTCATGTGTCAGCAAATATATACAGCATAATTTGATTTTAGAAATTAAAATATGATGGGCTATTAAAAAATTATTGGAGTGTAGTTGAATTACAATATTGAATTAGTTTCAGGTGTACAGCAAAGTGAATCAGTTATACATACACACATATCCAGTCTTTTTAGATTCTTTTCCCATATTGACCATTATAGGGTACAGAGTTTCCTGTGCTATACATAGGTCCTTATTAGTTATCTATTTTTATATATGTATATAGTAATGTTTATGTATCAATCTCAATCTTCCAATTTATCTCTCTCCTCCTTATACCTTGGTAACTGTAAGTTTGTTTTCAACATCTCTGACTCTATTTCTGTTTTAAAGGTAAGTTCATTTTGTACAGTTGTTTTAGATTCCACATATAAGTGATATCTTGTGATTTTTGTCTTTCTCTGATTTATTCAGTATGAAAGTCTCTAGGCCCATCCATGTTGCTGCAAATCACATTATTTCATTTTTTTAATGGTTGAGTAATAGTCCATTGCATATAAGTACCACATCTCCTTTATCCATTTCTCTGTTGATGGACATTTAAGTTGCTTTGACTTCATTTGAAAAGATGAATTTTAAAATTGAACTGAATAATGACTGTACTTAACACAAATACATGGCAAAAATAAGTTTTTTAATTGGCCAAAACAATCTTGAGGAAAGAAGAATAAAGCTGGAGACATAATGCTCTCTGATTTCAGGTTATGTCACTGGTACAATAATCAAAACCATATGGCACTGGTAAAAGAACAGACATATATATCAGTGGAGCAGAATAGAAAACCCAGAAATAAACCTAAATATTTATAATCAGTTAATCTATAAAAAAGGAGGCAAGAATATACAATGGAGAAAAAACAGTCTTTTCAATAAATGGTGCTGGAAAAACTAAACAGCTATTTGTAAGAAGGAACCTACCTCAAGATAGTGAAAGGTCATATATGATAAGCCCACAGCAAACATTATTCTCAATGGTGAAAAGCTGAGAGCATTCCCCCTAAGATCAGGAATAAGACAAGGGTGCACTCTCTTACCACTATTATTCAATATAGTTTTGAAAGTTCTAGCTGTGGCAATCAGAGAAGAAAAAGAAATACAAGGAATTGAGATTGGAACACAAGAAGTAAAGCTCTCACTGTTTGCAGATGACATGATACCCCCTAAAGATACAATCAGAAAATTACTAGAACTAATCAATGAATTTAGCAAAGTCACAGGATACAAAATCAATGCAGAGAAATCACTTTCATTCCTATATACTAACAATAAAAATCGGAAAGATAAATAAAGGAATGAATCCCATTCACCATTGCAACAAAAAGAATAAAACATCTTGGAATAATCCTGTCTAAGGAGACAAAAGTACTGTATACAGAAAACTATAAGACACTGATGAAAGAATAAGATGACATAGCAGATGGAGAGATATTCCATGTTCCTGAGTAGGAAGAGTCAATATTGTGAAAATGAATATAGTGCCCAAAGCAATCCACAGATTTAATGCAATCCTTAGCAAATTACCAATGGCATTTTTCACAGAACTAGAACAAAATATCTCACAATTCATATGGAAACACAAAAGGCCCCAAGTAGCTAAAGCAGTCTTGACAAAAAATAGAGTGGAGAAATCAACCTTCCTGTCTTCAGATGATACTACAAACCTACAGAAATCTAAACAGTAGGGTACTGGCACAAAAACAGAAATATAGACCAATGGAACAAGATAGAAACCACAGAAAACTCACACATTTATGGGTGGCCATTTCAAATCCTAAAAGATGATTCTGTGAAAGTGCTGCACTCAATATGCCAGCAAATTTGGAAAACTCAGCAGTGGCCACAGGACTGGAAAAGCTCAGTTTTCATTTCAATCCCAAAGAAAGGCAATGCCAAAGAATGCTCAAACTACCACATGACTACAACCATCTCACGTGCTAGTAAAGGGATGCTCAAAATTCTTCAAGCCAGGCTTCAGCAATATGTGAACTGTGAAATTCCAGATGTTCAAGCTGGTTTTAGAATAGGCAGAGGAACCAGAGATCAAATTGACATCTCTTGGATCATGGAAAAAGCAAGAGAGTTCCAGAAAAACATCGATTTCTGCTTTATTGACTATGCCAAAGCCTTTGACTGTGTGGATCACAGTGAACCGTGGAAAATTCTGAAAGAGATGGGGATACCAGAGCAACTGACCTGCCTCTTGAGAAATCTGTATGCAGGTCAGGAAGCAACAGTTAGAACTGGACATGGAACAACAGACTGGTTGGTCACCTGATGTGAAGAGCTGACTCATTGGAAAAGACCCTAATGCTGGAAAAGATTGAAGGTGGGAGGAGAAGGGGACAACAGCGGATAAGATGGTTGGATGGCATCACCGACTCAATGGAGATGAATTTGAGTAAACTCTGGGAGTTGATGATAGACAGGGAGACCTGGTATGCTGCAGTCCATGGGGTCGCAAGGAGTCAGACATGACTGAGCGACTGAACTGAACTGATGCGTGCCTTATTTTTCACAAAGGAGGCAGGAACATATAATGTGGCAAAGACAGCCTTTTCAATAAGTGGTGCTGGTAAAACTGGATAGTTACATGTAAAAGAATGAAATGAGAACACTTCCTAACACTATACACAAAGATAAACTCAAAATGCATTAAAGTCCTAAATGTAAGACCGGAGACTATAAAACTCTTAGAGGAAAACAGGCAGAACACTTGATGACATGAATCAAAGCAAGATTCTCTATGACAAACCTCCTAGAATAATGGAAATAAAAGCAAAAATAAACAAGTGGGACCTAACTAAACTTAAAAGCTTTTGCACAGCAAAGGAAACTATAAACAAGGTGAAAAGACAACTGTCAGAATGGCAAATGAAACGACTGACAAAGGATTAATTTCCAAAATATACAAGCAGCTCATACAACTCAATACCAGAAAAACAGACAACCCAATCAAACAGTCGGAAAAAGACCTAAACAGACATTTCTCCAAAGAAGACATAAAGATGGCTCACAAAGATATGAAAAGATGCTGAAAATCACTCATTATTTAAGAAATGCAAATCAAACTACAATGAGATATCAGCTCACACCAGTTAGAATGCCCATCATCAGAAAGTCTACAAACAATAAATATTGGAGAGGGTGTGGAGAAAAGGGAACCCTCTTGCACTGTTGGTGGGAATGTAAATTGATAAAGCCACTATGGAAGATGGTATGAAGATTCCTTAAAAGACTAGGAATACATTTGAATCAGTTCTGATGAGATGGATGAAACTGGAGCCGATTATACAGAGTGAAGTAAGCCAGAAAGAAAAACACCAATACAGTATACTAACACATATATATGGAATTTAGAAAGATGGCAATGATGACCCTCTATGCAAGACAGCAAAAAAGACACAGATGTGTATAGCAGACTTTTGGACTCAGAGGGAGAGGGAGAGGGTGGGATGATTTGGGAGAATGGCATTGAAACATGTATACTATCATGTAAGAATCGAATCGCCAGTCTATGTCCAGTGCAGGATACAGCATGCTTGGGGCTGGTGCACGGGGATGACCCAGCGGGATGTTGTGGGGAGGGAGGTGGGAGGGGGGTTCATGTTTGGGATTGCATGTGCACCCGTGGTGGATTCATGTCAATGTATGGCAAAACCAATATAGTATTGTAAAGTAAAATAAAGTAAAAATAAAAATTAAAAAAAAAAAGACTATTAATAAAACCACCATATGACCTAGTTATCCCACTCCTAGGCAAATACCCTGAGGAAAACAAAACTGAAAAAGACACATGTACCCCAATGTTCATTGCAACATTATTTACAATAGCTAGAACATGGAAGCAACCCAGATGTCCATCAACAGATAAATGGATAAAGAAGTGTGGTACATATATACAGTGGAATATTACTCAGTCATAAACAGGAATATATTTGAGTCAGTTCTAATGAAGTGGATGAACCTAGAGCCTATTACACAGAATGAAGTAAGTCAGAAAGAAAAAAATAAATATCATATACTAATGCACATATATGAAATCTAGAAAAATGTTACTAATGGATTTATTTACAGGGCAGCAGTGGAGAAACAGACATACAGAACAGACTTAAGGACACCAGGAAAAGGGAGGAGAGGGTCAGATGGATGGAGAGAGTAACATGGGAACTTACCTTACCATGTGTAAAATAGATAGCCAAAGAAAATTTGCTGAGTGTCTCAGGGCACTCAAACAGGGGCTCTGTATCAACCCAGAGTGATGGGATGGAGTGGGAGATGGGAGGGAGGTTCAAGAAGGAGGGCACATATGTACACCTATGGCTGATTCATGTTGATGTTTGACAGAAACCAACAAAATTCTGTAAAGCAATTATCCCTCAATTTAAAAATAAATAAATTAAAAAAATAAAGAATTTAGAACATTTTTCACAATGTGTAAAAAATAAACACAAAATTGATTAAAGATCTAAAAGTAAGACTGAAAACCATAAAACTCCTAGAAGAGCACATAGACTTAGTACTATGAGGTAAATCATCACAGTTTTTGTTTGGATCCCTTTCCTAGGCAAAGGAAGCAAAACCAAAAATAATCCAATGGTACCTACTTAAAAGCTTTTGCATAGCAAGAGGAACCATGAAAAGTAAAATGAAAAGACATCCTACTCAAAGGGAGAAAATATTTGAAAAATAATACAACTGATAAGGGGTTAATATATGAAATGTATAAATAGTTCATATAACTCAAATTCAAAAAACCTGATTAAAAAATGAGAAGAAGAGCTGAACAGACACTTTTTCCCTCCAAAGAATACATACTGATGGCCAACCAGCATGTGAAAATGCTCAGCATTATTGATCATCATAGATATGCATTTATTAAAGTCCATCTAGGAATTTAACTTTTTTGAAAAACAGCTAGATTAATTTTACTGGGTTTCCTTTCTCCATTCTTAGTCTGCATCTCCATCCACATTTCATACAACCTTCACCTGTTTTTTCAGTCACTTTTTGCCACCTCATTTTATTTCTTACTAACAAATCTTCAGAGGACTCCTGAATTTACAAGGAAGTATCCAATTACCTCAACTTAACTTTTTAGTTTTATAATTACCTTTATGCAGCTCTCCTTCCCAACCTCTTGTCCTTCTAGCCTAGTTGGTCTCTCCATCTTCATAATATATTTATTTTTACAAGGTATATATTTCCTTGGAACAAGACAAGAATATTCATCATATCATTGTTATTGAACATTGTTCTAAGTTACTAGCTGAAGTAATTAGTAAAGAGAAAAGAACAGGAGACATAGGAATTAGAGAGTTGAATGTAAAATGATTATCTGCAAATAATATGATTGTTTTCTGAAACACTGAAAATAATCAACTGAATTTTTGTGAAAAACAAAGAATTCAATAAGTGGGCACAGAGTGATATCAATTGTCTTTATATAAATTGCCTTCATATGTTGAAGCTAAAAGACAGTCATATCTTGTGTCTTTTAGTGTTTTTATAATAGCAACCAAAAGATGAACTACCTCCAACTAAAAAAAGAAACGACCAAGACCTAAATGAAGAACACTTTAAAATATCTAGAGATTCATGAAAAGATATTTTAACAAATGGAAATCATGTTCTTGAAGAGAAAGACCAGAAATTATAAAGATGTCTATCCACTCTAAATTAATCTATGCATTTAATGTGATCCCAACAAAAATGCCAGTAGGATAAATTTTTGAAGCTAAAAAGACTGATTTAAAAATATATGTAGAAAAAAGAGATGGTTTTTCCCCTGTAAATACTCTTTCCTTTTATTACTGCTAATTTTTTACTTAATTCTGCAGGGTATTAAGCATCATAGTCCTATGATCTAGACGTAAAACACAAAAGAAAGCAAATATTTGATTTCAGAGCTTGGGCGTTATGGAATTAGCAGACTCAAATTTGTGTTTTGGTTTTGCCACTAGCTGACTATCTGAATGTGGGCAATTAACTTAACCTCTTCAAGTCTCATTTTCCCATCTAATGAAGGGAAGAATCCACCTTACTGTGAGAGTCAAAGGAAATGAGTACACATTTCCATTTGTGAAAATCCTGGACACTTTGCCTAACCCAGAGTGTATTTAAGACATATTACTTTAAAAATGCAACCTTGGCTTTTCCAAAGTTCAGAAATATTCTAGGTCTCTTGCAAAACTAATTCCTAATGGATGCTTTACTTTTATTTTTCATGTAATTCATTAACTATCTCCTATTGTTTCTCTGAACATTATATGTAACAGTAGTGATGGATATATTTAGGGGTAAAGAGAAATGTTAATATCTCCCATTCTTCTGTTAGATTTTCACCAGTGTTGAAATTTGTAGGTTGTTACAACTTCTGAATTAAGCTCAATAGAATTTTGTTCTCATTGTTCTCTTATGACAAACAGTTATTCGGGGGATACCTGAAACAAAACAAATACAATCCTGAAAAAGCCCCCCCTCTTTCAAAATCTTGTATGAATCTTAGGGGATGCATACTATTCTCTAAGCTTCTTGGTTACAGTCCAGGCAGTCTCATGGGAGTAGCATTTAGGGAAAGCTACAGTTGTTTTCTGCAACCCATATTCTTCATCTATAAAAAGAAAATAATTAATACCTGGCTGCCAAAGTGTGGTGGGGACTAATTGAATGTTTATGAAATCTTTAAAGATACAAAATTCCGTAAAAGCTCAGAGTTTCTGCCTATTAAATTTGTCACTCAGTCATGTCCGACTCTTTGTGACCCCATGGGCAGTAGTAGCCTGCACCAGGCTTCTCCGTCCATGGGATTTTCTAGGCAAGAGTACTGGAGTGGGTTGCCATTTCCTTCTCCAGGGAATCTTCCTGACCCAGGGATCAAACCCAGGTCTCCTGCATTGTAGACAGACGCTTTACCATCTGAGCCACCAGGGAAGTCAAATTAGTCATAAAATGTGGAAAATTTCCAGGAAAAATATTTAAACTATTGGGATATGATTGTTTAGTTTTAGGAGATAACAAAAATATGCAGCATATTTTATAATTTTTGATCCTACCTCTTTTATTTAGATGATTGAGGAAAGGTTAAAATCAAGTTACCTTTGATGCTTAACAGTCACAGAGCAGAGGAGTTTCTATATGAAAGTTATTGCAAATGAAAAATGAAGAATCCATGAATTCATTAGCATTACCATCTCATTTATCTCATCAAAAGAGCTTTAACTGTCTGGCTATCCTTTTTCTCACTTCAAAACCATGATACCCTATTTCTAACACTGCTCTCCTTTGGGCACTTTATCAACATTTACTCATTAAAAAATTCTTTGGAAGTGAATTATTTGTTTTCACAGTACATACGGCAGCTCTTGGAACCAGCACAATGAGAACAGGAGAAACGTTATTTGATGGTATGAGAGAGGGTAGGTCTTCCCAGTGGTAAAGAATCCACCTGCCAATGCAGGAGATCTGCTTTTGATCCTTGGGTCAAGAAGATCCCCTGGAGAAGGAATTGGCAACCACTCCAGTATTCTTGCCTGGAAAATCCCCTGGACAGAGGCGTGTGGCATGGTATAGTCCATGGAGTCACAAAGAGTCAGACACAGCTTAGTGACTGAACAACAAAGGCATGAACGTTACAGATTTTTGTACACTAGGTGATGGTCATACCAATATGTTCCATGGCCTGTCTAAGGAAGCAGTGACATTAGTGAAATTCATTATTGCTATATTCATCAACAATAAATGAGTAGAACACATGTGAAAGCTGTAGAACTCACAGAGTTTAATGTCAAACACTGGAAGATTTGAATACAGAATACTTTTTGATTTATAAAGCTACACGCCATGAGACTCTGTTGCACAGAAAATATGCTGTAAAAGAACTCTGTAGTCCATTATGTTAGTAATGAAATAACAAAGTAATTTTTTAGAATATTCCTATGATAAACCTAACCTAACCATAGAGAGTGCCCTTGAGTGGTTCCTCTCCAGTTCTGTGGAGCCAGTGAATCCCAAACAGCCAAGCAGAAAGAAATCAGAGAGAGAGTGAGAGCAAGAGATTGTGGGTACTTGTGTGTGTTGCCCATTTTCATGTGAGAAGGGAAGTGTTCTGAGGTAGTGATGGAGGGTGCTTTTGGTCCATGGAAAGGCAGTACCGCAGGTGGCTATGAGACCTTTGAGTTTGAACTCAGGTTGACTGGGCTCTTAATCTCAGATCCATCACTCATATAGAGAACTGAAACAACTCCTTGCATGAAATGGAGGCTATAACAGGAGTATATATTACATGGACTAGTTATTAGAGTTTAATGTTTATGTTAAAATGATTAACAGAGTGTTGGGTGAGCACAAGTAAAAACTGACTACATTATAGCACTTGCTGTTATCATCTCTTTTTAAGTATAATAGTTCTATTAATAGCTTTGAAAACAATGATCAGTTTATATTTGGGTGGCATAGAACAAAATTCATTCTCTATCTGCCTTCCCCACCTTCCCCACACTAAAAGAGCAAACCTGTTAGTAATTGGACTCGCCAACCAATACAAGGTAGAGAACCTCTCAGGCCACACATGGGTAGGAGAAGGTAGGATGAGTTATTGAGACCAGTGTAGTGTGCATAAACCTCTTAGGATTTATGATACTCATTCATTCCTCTTTGAAACTTTCTAAGCACAATATTTGGAGAAGGCAATGGCAACCCACTCCAGTACTCTTGCCTGGCAAATCCCATGGATGGAGGAGCCTGGTGGGCTGCAGTCCATGGGTCGCTAAGAGTCGGACATGACTGAGCGACTTCACTTTTACTTTTCACTTTCACGCATTGGAGAAGGAAATGGCAACCCAATCCGGTGTTCTTGCCTGGAGAATCCCAGGGACGGCAGAGCCTGGTGGGCTGCCGTCTATGGGGTCACACAAAGTTGGACATGACTGAAGTGACTTAGCAGCAGCAAGCACAATATTGTTGTAGAAGGTTATTGAGTTGGTGTGACTGCAAGTTGACCGGCAAACTGAACCTGGAAACTAGGGGCTCTAGTTTATGAGATTGCAAAGAGTCAGACATGACTTAGTGACTAAATAGCAACAACTCTCTTAACCTTGTCCTTGGAATGTACATTCTGTCTACCATTCCCACTCTAGGAGCCATTTTAAGGACACAGCCTTGAAAGAGCAGTGTTGAGACCATCCTAACTGAATATGTGATTGGATCCATTTAAGTCCTCTGTATAAACTTTGAAGATACTGATGGGTGGATATGGAACTTTACTAATGGTTCAGTTGTCCAAGGCAAGCCTCATATGTAAGTTCCCTTTCTTGTTAGAGTGCTTCCCTGGTGGTTCAGACACAAAGAATCTGCCTGCAATGCAGAAGACCTGGGTTCAATCCTTGAGTTGGCAAGATTCCCTAGTGAATAGAATGGCAACCTACTCCACTGTTCTTGGCTGGAGAATTGCAGGGACATAGCAGCCTGGTGGACAAAAGTCCATGGGGTCACATAGAATCGGATGCGACTGAATGACTAGCACTTTCACTTTCTTGTTAAAACTGTTACCAGTCTAGAGTGGTCCACTACTTTCTTTTTTTCCTTTGGAAACTAATATTTTATTTGTATATTGTCAATTTTGTAATCAGTAAAAGAGCTAGTAACAATCACAATTATTTAGCACAAATAAAATACTTATTAAATCAAGATCTTGTCTATGTATATATAGTAAAGTATATACATTGGTTATCTTTAGGAGATGGGATTATGAGGCTGTTAAAATCTCTCCATGTCCTCCATGTATGGGGCCAGTTTGTGAACTAACAAATAAGAACATAGGACTCTGGGAGAGTAATAAATAATCTCAGGACAATCCAAGGCCAAATACTTAGAATAACCCTTAAAAACTTTTCAGACATTTTTCAATTTTGGTATCTCCCTGTCACGGTTTTATATTTTTACTGAATATGCAAAAGAGAACCATTCTAATGCCTTTTGACTCAACACAGTTCTATATTCAATACCCATTTCCAGGAACAATTCTATAGGCTTTATAATTGCAATGTCATATGTAGATTTTTTGTTGAGACCTGACAATCTGTGTTTAAAGGGTTGGCCCTGGAAGCAGCTACCCACTTCAAAATCAGGTCTTGTCATGTACTGAACTGGGTCCTTGAGAAAGTTACTTAATCTTTTTGTGCCTCAGTTTACTCACTGATCCACACAGTTAAAGGCTTTGGCATAGTCAATAAAGCAGAAATAGATGTTTTACTGGAACTCTCTTGCTTTTTCAATGATCCAACAGATGTTGTCAATTTGATCTCTGGTTCCTCTGCCTTTTCTAAAACCAGCTTGAATATCTGGAAATTCACCGTTCACATATTGCTGAAGCCTGGCTTGGAGAATTTTGAGCATTAATTTACTAGCGTGTGAGAGGAGTGCAACTGTGAGATTTGATTGTGAGTTTGAGCATTCTTTGGCATTGCCTTTCTTTGGGATTGGAATGAAAACTGACCTTTTCCAGTCCTGTGGCCACTGCCGAGTTTTCCAAATTTGATGACATATTGAGTGTAGCACTTTCACAGCATCATCTTTCAGGATCTGAAATAGCTCAATTGGAATTCCATCACCTCCACTAGCTTTGTTCATAGTGATGCTTTCTAAGGCCCACTTGACTTCGCATTACAATAAACTGTGGAAAATTCTGAAAGAGATGGGAATACCAGAGCACCTGACCTGCCTCTTGAGAAACCTATATGCAGGTCAGGAAGCAACAGTTAGAACTGGACATGGAACAACAGACTGGTTCCAAATAGGAAAAGGAGTACATCAAGGCTGTATATTGTGACTCTGATTATTTAACTTCTATGCAGAATACATCATGAAAAATGCTGGAGAGGAAGAAGCACAAGCTGAAATCAAGATTGCTGGGAGAAATACCAATAACCTCAGACATGCAGATGACACCACCCTAATGGCAGAAAGTGCAGAGGAACTAAAGAGCCTCTTGATGAAAGTGAAAGAGGAGAGTGAAAAAGTTGGCCTAAAGCTCAACATTCAGAAAACTAAGATCATGGCCTCCCGTCCCATCACTTCATGGGAAATAGATGGGGAAATAGTAGAATCAGTGTCAGACTTTATTTTTGGGGGCTCCAAAATCACTGCAGATGGTGATTGCAGCCATGAAATTAAAAGATGCTTACTCCTTGGAAGGAAAGTTATGACTAACCTAGATAACATATTGAAAAGCAGAGACATTACCTTGCCAAGAAAGTTCCGTCTAGTCAAGGCTATGGTTTTTCCAGTAGTCATCTATGGATGTGAGAGTTGGACTGTGAAGAAAGCTGAGTGTTGAAGAATTGATGCTTTTGAACTGTGGTGTTGGAGAAGACTCTTGAGAGTCCCTTGGACTGCAAGGAAATCCAACCAGTCCATGCTAAAGGAGATCAGTCCTGGGTGTTCTTTGGAAAGACTGATGCTAAAGCTGAAACTCCAGTACTTTGGCCACCTCATGGGAAGAGTTGACTCATTGGAAAAGACTGTGATGCTGGGAGGGATTGGGGGCAGGAGAAGAAGCGGACAACAGAGGATAAGATGGCTGAATGGCAACACCGACTTGATGGATGTGATTTTGAGTGAATTCTGGGAGTTGGTGATGGACAGGGAAGCCTGGCATGCTGCAACTCATGGGGTCACAAAGATTCGGACATGACTGAGTGACTGAACTGAATGGAACTGAACTTACTCACTGTACAGCAAAAATAAGAGTAATTCATTGTTATGCTATATGATTATATAAAGATCAAAAGAGATGAAAGATACAATGAGATTAGAATGGTTTCAGGCTCATAATAACTGTTTAGAAATGTAAGTTGTTACTATTGTATTATGGTTATTATGCTGCCCTGTGGTAAGGGTTACCTCACACACTATGTTAACAGCCAGTTAATGGAGTAAAAGCACTATAATGCAATTGAGTATGATCCTCAACTTCCTTATATCAGGTATTATTAAAGATAGAGGAGAAATCAGAATGAAAACATTAGTCGTGCTGTTGCGCTTAGTGGAGAGATCAGTAATTTCAGTGTAATAGTAACACCTGAGTTTCCTTAGGGCTTTATAGATCACAAATTTCTATGCATAAATGCTTGGCAGTTTGCAAAGAGCTTCAGAACTCTGCTTTTTAGACTTAGCAACAATCAGGCAACTCAGGTTATTGTTTCTATTAAAAAAAAAAAAAGAAAGGCTAAAAGAAGTTAACTCATTCAATTTTAGTCAAACACTCATGCCAGTTAATATGTCTATAAAACAAAGAGTTATAAGTCACGTGGTGTGCTGCTTATCTCCACATTCTCTTCCCTCTTCCTCCTCTATCCCCTCCCTTCCTATCTCCCTGCCTCCCTCACTTCCTTCCTTTCTCCCTTCCTTCCCTTTTCTCTTCTCTTCCTTCTTCCCTCCCTTCCTTTCTCTCTTCCTTTTTCATCTTTGTTTTCTTACTCCATTCAGAAATATTGATTAAACCTGACCACAGGACATGCACTATGCAAGACACTGATATGAAGTCATGAAATGCAAACACGATCCCTCCCTCTTTGGAGAAAACATTCCAGGGTTAGAGTCATAAACAAGTAAACAAATCCATAAACTTAATGACTCCAAAATTTGACACTATAAAGAAGCAGATGAGGCAGTGTGATTCAGAAAAATGAACTGTGAGTGGGGGTTAATTTAGGCAGATTGGTCAAGATAAACGTCTCTGAGTAATGGGCAAACCAGAGAGCCGAAGAAAGAGGGGAGTTTGTCAAGTCAGGGGCTTGGTGAGATATGCAAGGGTGTTACAGACACAAGCAAATTGGGCCCAAGTTGTTTTGGGCCCTGAGATCTTTCAGGTTGAAGTATTTGAATTGAGTCTGGATTACAAACTTTTCAGGTAGCTAAGAGATTTTGGGGATTGTGTCTTATCCTAAATGTCCGCTAGTACTTTGTTACATGATTCTAGAAGATTAGCACAGAATGTCTACTCTGGAGGCACCATCAACTATGATAAGTGGGGCTTAATTTGCCCTATTTCCTGAAGTGTCTTAAAATGCTCTCTTGTAATTGCTATATTCAAGGAACATTTTGCATTTTTCTCAATGTTTGTCCCAAGGAGATTTTTTTTTTTTTTTTTTTTTTTTTTGCTGCTTTGATCTCTAGAGCTCTTTGTTGACTCACCAATGAGATTCTAATTCAGCATTTTTTACACTAAAATCTACAATTTTCATTCTGGTCTGGTATAGGAGATATACATCTTTTGAAAAATAATACTGTTCCAGACAGTATTAAAAAGAAATCTTATCCCCCAAAGGATGTAATGTAAGTAGAGCAGCACATGGCCAGCTGTTAAAGGAAATCTCTTTGGCTTTATTCTTCCCCCAAGAGTGCAGTGAGCTGGTCCTTTTAGAATGTACCTACCAGGATACTAATAAGATGCCAAATGAAAACACCTTTAAAATATCTGCATATGTCAAATACTCAGGCCTAGAAATCCCATGGATATGACGTGCTGTTATTATATGACTTATACTGAGTATTTATTTTGCATTGCCTAAACCAAGGTCCTTAGCATCGAAGACAGAATGCTGAAAGATGCTAATATATTACATCTAAGGTTTCCTTCAGCATCTTTGGCATTTCCCATGAGACATCATGTACATAGCTTTGAATGCAGAGTGATGTAATAAAGCAGGATAAAATATGGCTGCAGAATTCTGTGATGGCACCACGGCAGGCATCTTAAGCTTTTTTCATATTGAAAATTCAGCAGGACTATTAAAGTGTAATGGCACAGAACATCTTGTTAAAAAAAAGCCACAACCCTGTATGATATTCTTGTTTATGGATGATATTTATTGCTTTTGTATTCTTATTGTGTGCTTTTGAAGTCAATTGAAATGTAAGGGCTAATGAAAAATCCACCATAACACATTTATTCTTCCCCTACCCAAAATGAGTCTACAAGATGTAAATGACTTACATATATCAACAGCTCAGGTTTTATTGTTTTGGATTAATTTATTTATTGTAATATTTTTAATGAAAGTAATGA
Source organism: Budorcas taxicolor (assembly GCF_023091745.1). Classification (NCBI taxonomy): domain Eukaryota; kingdom Metazoa; phylum Chordata; class Mammalia; order Artiodactyla; family Bovidae; genus Budorcas; species Budorcas taxicolor. The sequence continues at coordinate 19,059,491 of NC_068913.1, forward strand.
CTCTTACACTAGTTTGTATATTCTCATACTACAGTTTTATTAAATCATGCTGGGAAAGTTCACGATGAAGACTTAAAATAAAATTCCATGTTTAGTCAAATATATAAATATAATCCACTTACTGAAGATTAACACTATATGTTTTTTCTTTTCATTGTCCTTAATTTTAGCTCATCAAAATTTTAAGTTTAGGAATGTCCAGGATTTAACATATTAGCAAAGTATTCCTATTACATAATTTTTTAAAATAATGCATGTCTGAATTATTAGCTTTTCTTTCATACCCAGAGTTCACTACACATTTTATTGATTATGAAGAACTTAAGCAATCACTTCAAACTTTTGTCCTCAATGTTTGCACTTCTGTGATCATTTGTACTTGAGGCAAAAGTGAATGTTTTTAATAGAATTACTGAAATTCTAGACTGGAGGTGAAAGCAGAAACTTTCAATGTCTAATTAATTCCAAACTGCATGTTAGAAAAATTACAACAGTCAATAAATGCAATTATTGTGTGACATAATTTGAAAAGTAACCTAAAATGTTTTTATTTATGTCCATTCCTTTTCATATAACTGATGCCTGGTAGTAGTATGGAATCTCTCCCAAAATTTTGCTAAATGACCATCTAATTAATAATCTCTTATTGCCATCAATCCCAATCTTTCAAAAACTAGGCCTCTTATTCCTATTTTCTTCCTTAATTAGAAATTACTTCCCTTGCATTAAATTAATCTTAAAGTTTTGGAATCATCTTCAAATCAATCTCCCAATGGGACCATGATATGTCAATTATACCCTCAAAAAGCATTGCAAAATGTATCCCCTCCTGTCCATTTCCACTGCATTCTTCAGCAGTATCTTTTCAGATTCCCAGTAGCAAATAATCTTCAAACTGACCTTGGCAATATCTTCTACCTATGGTCTTTCCTTATATAAGAGTTTGTTTGTTTTCCTGAGCTATACATTAGGTCGTGTAACGTTACTGCTCTAAAATTGTAAAGGTTTCTTAAAATTCAGATTTCTTAGTCTAACTTGTAAATCTAGGATTTATTGCTAAACTTACATTTTTAGAGCTTTCCCATAATTTCACTTCATTTATCTTATATTACAACCCATCTTGAAATCTCAGTAGCCTCAGAATTCATCACCTATAATCTTTCACCCAATTTAGAATGTCTTTTGGCAATGTGGGGTCCACTGCTACAGAAGTTTTATTAGAGAATGGTTCATTCACCCTTCTCTGATAAAAACATTGAGAAATATTTGTTTCTTACATCACCTACTTCTCCCCCCACAATGGTCTATCAGAATTGTTTTTAGATCTATTGAGGCATTAACAACTAACTGCAAAGCATTCTTGCACTTGAAAATATTTGCCTTCTATATTAAAGCTTCTTGAAGGTCAATTTCTTGTTTGTTTCTTCTTCATATTCTTTTATGATGCCTAGCACAAAGCCATGGACATATTTGATGTTCAGCAAACATTTGTTGAATTAAATGGAATCAACCATAAAATGTCTTACACTTTTAAAAACGTTCTTTTGGTATCTAATGCCTGCCAAATAACCCCTAGCTGCTTTTTAATCTCTATTCAAAGCTGCATTTTCTAACTTGCAAGTTGCTCTAATTACTCCTTCTTAAAGCAGGAAAATAAAGAAAGAAATAGAGAAAGTGGAGAGATGAAGGAGAGAAATGCAAGATGTAGATGCTGCAGAGGCATCCCGTAAAGTTAAATGCTGCATGTGATCTGACGGAAAATACCTGAGAGCTGCAGATCTCAGAAGACTTGTGGAGGCTTCTTCAAGTAGAGAGTGGTTTTATCCATTGTATGAAAAGCATTTATGACATGGTCAGCCTTTCCATTTTAAAGAAAATATGTTTTCTGAATTTACAAAAGGCACTTTCTTCCTGGTACTGATTTTCCATCCATGTGGCAGCAATTTTAAAAAGTTCCTCTTTGAGTGACAGCTAATGTTGCATCATTGTGAACTAGTGAATGATAGCTTCCAAGGAAACAGCCAAGAAACCCTTCAAGGTATCAAAAAGCTTCTGGTGAATAATCTGTTTTTGATTTAGAATCCTGTAAGAAAAGGGCTTTTTAAAGATGTCATGAGTTTCACTGTCCTTTTCTTCTCTATCCCCCAATTCAGCCTGGGGTATTTATAGCTCAGTAATGGTTACAATCTTTTGTGCTCAGGGCAGATTTTCATTCTTTTTTTTCTAAAATTAAACATTCATATGGTAGAAAGCATTTTTTAAAGTCAGCCTTAGCATTTTGATCTTCAGCTTAGTTTGACACTGACACTTTGTTTTTGTTTTTATTTTCTAGTTGAGAGCACTAAGAATTAATGGAAACTTTTTCTTTCTTTTTTTTTTTTTTTTTGGTAAACTCAATGCATCTAAGAGAATCTGGGATGATTGCCAGTTACAGAAATGAAGGTGTGGGAGATAATCTTTAAGTATGAAGTCATACCTCTCATTTCAGTGTCCTGAAATGTTTCATTAGCCACATGGTCAGAAAATTATTTCTTATATACAATGAGATCTTTCTTGGAGTAACAACACGAGCCTATTTTTATCTGATATTTTGTGAAGTATCAGATAAAAGTCATATTTTTCTGATAAGAGTCACCATTTATTTAGTGATTATGTAGCCTGTGATAAGTAGTTTACACAGTGTCCTGATAAAGATGTCCTAGTATTTTGATTTTACAGGTGAAAACATTTAGGTTAAGTAGGTTGCCCAAAGTAACATGGGCAGAACTGGGATTTCTGTCAAGGACCATTTGACTTCAAAACCATGCTTTTTAGCACTTCATTCTGCTGAGCCTCAGCAATAAATTTTCAAATATGTAAGTCATAATGATGTAAACTTTCTTTTCTCATTTTTTAAAGTTCTGCCCATATTTACATTGGCTGTTATTTGCTTATGATGTGTCAACTGAAAACGTATACACACCTAAAGTTGGCTTGTTGTTGTTTGTTTTAATCCCTAGGTCATGTCCAGCTCTTCTGCAACCCCATGGACTATAGCCCACCAGGCTTCTCTGTCTGTGGGATTTTCCAGGCAAGAGTACTGAAGTGGGTAGCCATTCCCTTCTCCAGGGGATTGCCTGACCCAGGGATAGAACCCACATCTCCTGAATTGGCAGGTGGATTCTTGACCACTGAACCACTTGTGAAAATTTTATGGCTTCAAGCCAGTGAGACAGCATCTTAAGTAACCCTGAAAGAACTGCTTGGAGGAGGCAGGGGAGAAGCCAGGATATATAGAAGCTTTAAAACAAAGGGCAGAAAGTCTGAACATTAAGATTATTGTTAATTAAAGAAAGCCAGATAACCCAAGTTAAGGAATTTAGAGCTTTTCTATATATGCGAAGATGCAAGATTCTGGGCTCACTGAAATGATTCCTTTGATATGTACCTCAACTATCTGGGGCCAGTTTCCTTGGTTTTCACATCCTGAGCTTCCTTTCCTCAGGGATCATAGGAGGGAGTGGCTACAGTTTAGATGGCAGGTATTCTCCTTTCTGAGTTCCCTCAGGGTTCACGGCTTACATTGGAGGGCTGTAATCTCTGATGACTGTGACATCTTTGTTTACTGATATGGCAGGAAATAGTCCATTTCTCAGGTGTATGGCAATATTTTTCTTCAAGTAGTAATATCAACTGCTAACTATCTTTTGAGTTCTTACTTGATGAGGTTGTTCAGTTGCACAGTCATGTCTGACTCTTTGTGACCCCATGGACTATAGCCCGCCAGGCCTCCCTGTCCCTCTCCGTCTCCTGAAGCTTGTGCATTTTCATGTCCATTGCACTGGGGGATGTCATGAAGTCATCTCATACTCTGAGCCCCTCTTCTCCTTCTGCCCTCACTCTTTCCCACTATCAGGGGCTTTTCCAATGAGTTGGCTATTGGCATCAGGTAACCAAAATATTGGAACTTCAGCTCCAGCATGTGAAATGGAAATATTAATAAATATTAATAAACAAGAAATGTCACAGCCATCGGTGATTTTTGGCCTCCAAATGTAAATGAGAGCTCACAAAACTGAGATCCACTAGATGCTGCCACCTTCCCATGATGATTTCTGGGGAGGTGGGGGAAGGAAAGAAGTTGAACAAGGAAACAGGATTGACCCCAGAGAGCTGAGGTGCATATGAAAGAAATGCATTCAGTGAGCCCAGAGTCTTGCATCTTCCCATACATTGAATGCTAAATTCCTTGACTTGATGACTGCTCTTTGATGTTCAGACTGCCTGCCCCTTTTGTTGCAAACTTGTATATAGCCTGACTTCCCCTCCTGCCTCCTTGGAGCAATTTTCTTGGACCTACTGAGATGCTATCTCCCAGGCTCAGATTCCTAAGCATTCCCACAAAAATAAAGTTAACTCTCAGTTTGTAACTATATTTTTTAGTCAACCGCATCAGTTCTTCCAATGAGTAGTCAGGGTTGATTTCTCTTAAGGGTAACTGGTTTGATCACCTTGCTGTCCAAGGGACCCTCAGGAGTCTTTTCCAGCACTGCAGTCCAAAAGCATGGATTCATCAGCGCTCCACCTTCTTTATGGTCCAGCTGTCACAGCCTCACATGACCACTGGGAAGACTATAGACTTGACTATATGGACCTTTGTTAGCTGAAAGTTAATTGGACCTACAACATACACTACAGCTATTCAGGTTTTACCACCATCAGGGATTAGTCTGTATTTTTTTCCCCCCAAGACTCCTTTCCAAATTTAAATACAAGCTTGTAGGACTGATTTTAACTTTTAAGACTTTATTTTTTCTGGGGTTTCCATGTTGGGAACAGGCTGAAGTGGATTCATTTTTAATGAAGTAGTCTGTGTTGTGAAATCTGAGAACTAATTGGAGATTTTATATGATGGCAAGTCTTTTTTGTTTTTTTATTATTGCTTAAATTTGGCATTATCACTGTTAGGTAGTTAGAATAGGAAAAAGGAGTCCAGAATGGTGGTGGTTAAAAGACAAGAAAGGAAAGGAAAGACAAGAAAGGAAAAAGCCCGCAAAAATGAAAGAAAGGAAGGTCTGAGGACTGGAGTGAGAACCTCAGGTGAAGCAATCAGCCTTCCTGGCTAGCCCAATTTACAAAGACAGGCTCAGGGGGAGGAGAAAAAACATATAGAAAGAGGAGCCAAAACTGAGTCTCTTTTCTTTGCTTCTTTTGGGTCAGCCCACCCTCACGCCTTGAAGATGTACTTTCCTTTGCTTCCCAAATAAAACTGAGCTATAACCGAGCTGTAACACTGAGCTGGTACATCCATCGCTTCAAATTTTTGCTGCAGTGAGACAGAACTGAGGAAATTATACACTCCCCTGACATCGCTGATGCCATTTCTTGGGTTTAACCTGACTGAAACAACTTCAGCTCAGCCCCTATGAAGCAGAGGCCAAGTACAGCAGAAGCCCAACTCAGCAAAAGCTCACACGGCTCAGTCTCAGATTCCAGAAGACCTCGATTTAGGGTAGGAGGTCCTCACTCCTATGGTTGAAAGACCTATGGGTAAAAAATCTTAATTCCTTTACAATCTCTTGTTTCTTGTTTCCTTGAACCCCCTTCAAACAGGCAGGTAGCAGTGGGTGCAATTGAGGGACTCTGACAGGGGCTACCTAGGAGCTGTTGCCCAAGCATATGAGGGTTCTTCTGTCCTTAATCTTCTTTGTGCCAAGGATCAGGCCAATGAAAACTGTGAGCACAGGTCAGGTATTTAGCAGATTTTCTGGCAGGTTATGAAGGGGATTCCTCTTCATGTTTTTCCCACTGCTTTTTCCTCCTGTCCCTCAGTTCTTCTCTCCTTCTATGCCACTGCTTATAAAGTATTGGGCAGGTCATTATCTTTCCATTTCCAAAAGTTGTGCTTGAAGCTGATTACCTGATTGGGACTCAAACCCATGTGCCAGGGACTCTGTGCTGTGCTTAGTCACTCAGTTGCATCTGACTGGGACTTAAGCCTGGCCAAAACCCACAGTGCCTGGTTTTAGGACCTAATAAAGCTCAGGCTCTTAATGTCTCATTGCAAAAAAAATTCAGTGAGAGACACAGCGATAGGTAATAGGTGGATTTGTTCAGATTTAGAGAGAACACTCTGCAGGAAAATTCTTAAAGAGATGGGAATACCAGACCACCTGACATGCCTAAGGAGAAATCTGTATGCAGATCAAGAAGCAACAGTTAGAACTGGACATGGAACTCCAGACTGGTTCTAAACTGGGAAAGGAGTATGTCAAGGCTGTATATTGTCACCCTGCTTATTTAACTGATATGCAGAGTACATCATGCAAAATGCCAGGCTGGATGAAGCACAAGCTGGAGTCAAGATTGCTGGGAGAAATATCAATAACCTCAGATATGCAGATGATACCACCATTATGGCTTGAAAGCAAAGAACTAAAGAGCCTCTTGATGAAAGTTAAAGAGGAGAGTGAAAAAGTTGGCTTAAAGCTCAACATTCAGAAAACGAAGATCATGGCATCTAGTCCCATCGCTTCACTGTGAATAGATGGGGAAACAATGGAAACAATGAGACTTTATTTTTTGGGCTCCAGTGTCACTGCAGATGGTGACTGCAGCCATGAAATTAAAAGATGCTTTCTCCTTGGAAGAAAAGCTATGACTAACCTAGACAGCATATTAAAAAGCAGAGACCTTACTTTGCCAACCAATTTCCATCTAGTCAAAGCTATGGTTTTCCCAGTAGCCATGTATGCATGTGAGATTTGGACTATAAAGAAAACTGAACACTGAAGAATTGATTCTTTTGAACTGTGGTGTTGGAGAAGACTCTTGAGAATCTCTTGGGCTACAAGGAAATTCAACCAGTCCATCCTAAAGGAAATCAGTCTTGACTATTCATTGGAAGGACTGATGCTGAAGCTGAAACTCCAATACTTTGGCCACCTGCTGTGAAGAAATGACTCACTGGAAAAGACCCTGATGCTGGGCAAAATTGAAGGCAGGAGGAGAAGGGGATGACAGAGGATGAGATGGTTGGATGGTGTCACTGACTCAATGAACATGAGTTTGAGTAAGTTCTGGGAGTTGGTGATGGACAGGGAGGCCTGGCATTCTGCAGGCCATGGGGTTGCAAATAGTTGGACAGGACTGAGCAACTGAACTGAACTGAACTGGACTGACACTCCACAGGGTGTGAGCCATTGCAGAGGGTGAGTGTGGCAGCCATGGAATGTGATTTGATTAGTTTTTGCAAGCTGGGTGATTTCATATGCTAATGAGTAGAAGGATCATTCCAACAGTTGGGGAACCACCCACTCCTCAGTCATTTGACAGCACCTTGGAACTGTCCTGGAACCCTCTGGGTGTGTCATTTAGCTTGCAGATTGAGGATCAATGTTTAGTTGAATTTGACTTTTCATCTTGGACCCATTTGATTTTAATTGGTTTATGTTTTGCCCTTGGGCTATGTCATTCTTTCAAAAGTTGTACCCTGCCCCTTTCCCTCCTATTTCATACTTTTTTCCTGGACCCCTCAGCGGACCACAGTTTTGCCTCTACAATCTTCTGGAGGGACAACCAGAAAATAGTTGGCCCTTGGGAAGGAAATACTGTATAATATCCAACCCCTCTATAGATATTCAGACCTTCATCTTCCATGTTTCCTACAACATGCACAACACCAGCGTCTCTCAGTTAGCCCACTAGGGTGAGTGACAGGCACCAAATGCCTGCTAGAAGTATCCCTTCAAGGGCAGTTGGGTTTCCAGGGATAGTGTTTGCCACTTTGGAAGTTAGACCTGCAGGCCGTTTGGGCCCAATCCCTTACTACCCTTCTCCTAAAGTTACAAACACACCACTGGATCAAATCTCCACTACACTTTTATGGAACATCTCCTCTGTTGCCTCTTATCAATTTGTTCTTCAGCCACTTACTAAGACCACCTAACCTGCCTCTTGAGAAATCTGTATGCAGGTCAGGAAGCAACAGTTAGAACTGAACATGGAACAACAGACTGGATCCAAATAGGAAAAGGAGTACATCAAGGCTGTATATTGTCACCCTGCTTATTTAACTTCTATGCAGAGTACATCATGAGAAACGCTGGACTGGAAGAAACACAAGCTGGAATCAAGATTGCTGGGAGAAATATCAATAACCTCAGATATGCAGATGACATCACCCTTATGGCAGAAAGTGAAGAGCTAAAAAGCCTCTTGATGAAAGTGAAAAAGGAGAGTGAAAAAGTTGGCTTAAAGCTCAACATTCAGAAAACGAAGATCATGGCATCCGGTCCCATCACTTCATGGGAAATAGATGGGGAAACAGTGGAAACAGTGTCAGACTTTACTTTTTGGGGCTCCAAAATCACTGCAGATGGTGATTGCAGCCATGATATTAAAAGACGTTTACTCCTTGGAAGAAAAGTTATGACCAACCTAGATAGTATATTCAAAAGCAGAGACGTTACCTTGCCAACTAAGGTCCGTCTAGTCAAGGCTATGGTTTTTCCTGTGGTCATGTATGAATGTGAGAGTTGGACTGTGAAGAAGGCTGAATGCTGAAGAATTGATGCTTTTGAACTGTGGTGTTGGAGAAGACTCTTGAGAGTCCCTTGGACTGCAAGGAGATCCAACCAGTCCATTCTGAAGGAGATCAACCCTGGGATTTCTTTGGAAGGAATGATGCTTAAGCTGAAGCTCCAGTACTTTGGCCACCTCATGGGAAGAGTTGACTCATTGGAAAAGACTGTGATGCTGGGAGGGACTGGGGGCAGGAGGAGAAGGGGACAACCGAGGATGAGATGGCTGGATGGCATCACGTACTCAATGGACATGAGTCTGAGTGAACTCCGGGAGATGGTGATGAACAGGGAGGCCTGGCGTGCTGTGATTCATGGGGTCGCAAAGAGTCGGACAGGACTGAACTGAACTGAACTCCTACAACCAGGACCCTGCCTCTTTGTAGGCAACATCACTTCACACCGCTTATTATTAAAACACTCTAATGGGAAAGATTGAAGGCAGGAGGAAAAGGGGCCAACTGAAGGTGAGATAGTTGGATGGCATCACCAATTCAACAGACATGAGTTTGAGTAAGCTCTGGGAGTTGGTGATGGACAGGGAAGCCTGGCGTGCTGCAGTCCATGGGATCGCATAGAGTCAGACATGACTTAGTGACTGAACTGAACTAATGCCCCTAACAGGACCAGATAGCCCACTCCTTTGTCATTACTTCTGTTATTATCTAAAATGGGTCTATGACAATGAAATGTTTATCATTGAACACATCCTAAACTTCTCTTATGGAGTTGTAGGGGAGGGAATCAGTGACTTACATTCCCTTGGAGCAATAAAAGGATAAGTCTTATGGCTGTTTCACCAGGTTCCCAGTCTCAGGGCACAGGCATGGATTACTTTACATCATAATATCTATTCCCACCCATGGTGGACAAATCAGCAATGAGTTAGGATCAGAAACCCTTAACCCTACCCAGAACTGGTCATTTTGGAGACTGTGGAGATCCCCAAATCCAGTCTGGGGGTCCCAGGAGGTCTATATGCCTCGACCTGCCCAGGCACCCAATTCTTGGGAGGCTAGCATATCTCAGTCTGCCTGGGGATCTATACCCTGACCTGGGGATGCCTGGCTTTCAGGTTGCAACAGTACTGGGTAGAATAAGCTTCAGAAAGACTCACCCCTAAGGAAGTCCACCCATGGAAATTGAAGGAAGCCTATTAGTTTTTTTCTTTTTTTGTTTCCTCCCTGTTATCACTGTCTTTCAGATGGGAAATAACCAATCCACTTCCTGACAGATACCCTTGAGTTGCATCCTTGATAACTGGAAGCGGTTTGATCCTGTGACTCTAAGGAGAAGTGGCTTAAAATTCTTTTGTGCCACTGCGTGGCCATAGTATCCTCTGGGGGACAAGGAACACTAGCATGAAGATGGGAGTTTAAATTACAATACCATCCTGCAGCTAGACTTATTCTTCAAAAGACGAGGGAAATGGACGGAGATCCCCTATGTCCAAATTTTCTTCCAACTAAGAGATATGAAGGAACTCTGTCTTAAGTATGGAATTGTTGTATGCCCTAAAAGTGAGACTACTGGGAAAATGGTGTTAGGCACAGACAACCAAAAGAAGGAAGCCCCCATGAAGGCTCACCTCCCATGGCTCCCAAGTTGCCTGGTGCTCCTTTCTTGTATCCAAACGTTTCCCCATATCTGGGAGCACCCCCTCCCCAACAGCCAACTCGAGTATGTCCTTTAGTGGAAACTGGAGGAGAATTCGGACCAACCCAGGTCCATAAGCCCTCCTTCTGCTTAGAACTAAGACAGATCAAACAAGTCCTGGGAAGCTCTACAGGTGACCCAGGCAAATATATTTATACATTCCAACACATTACCTTAGCCTTTGACTTGACGTGGAAGGACATCATGGTCATATTTAGTCAAACTTTATCTGACCCTGAGTATGCTAGTGTCTTAAAGGAAGCCAGAAGGTATGCTACAGGGCTTCACATGCCAAGCGATATATACCCAGTGGTGGAAACTGCGGTCCCCTCCTCAGATTCTAATTGGGATTATAATCATCATGAGCACATCTAGGAAAGGGATCACTTTCTGATCTGTGTAAAGGCAGGACTAAAATTATCCCAGCAACAGTAATTGGCTGTGCCTGGGTCTCAGCAATAACTCAGGAACCCGATGAGAACCCCATTGCCTTTCTGGAAAGGCTAAAAAAAGCCTCCAAAAGTTTACCAGTCTGGACTTAGACTCTTATCAGGGACAGGTGATTTTAAAGAACAAATTCCTGTTCCAATGCACATTAGACATCAGGATAAAGCCCAACAGCGACAACAGCAGGACCCTGCTGCCTCTTTAGATGAGATGGTCCAGGCAGCCACCAATCCCTTTTATAACAGAGAACAGGAGAGGTAGGCCAAGTCCCAGGAAAGGGAGAAAAGGAAAGAGACAAGGCAAGCCCAGATGCTGGTCACCCTCCAGGGAAGCCCTATGGCAAACCCTGAGTCCTTAAAGGACAGGGCATGATACAAATGCCTCATCTGTGGACAGGGGTGGGGCACAGAGTGTCCAAACCATGACAAGTCTCCTAAAATGGCTTGCTGCAGATGCTGTAAATTAGGACATTGGGTGGCAGCCTGCTCTCAGGACCCAAGAGCCTCAAGGTCAAGCGCCAAGCCTTACCTCATGATAGTTCAACAGGACTGCAGCGGCTGGCTCCAGCTAGTCTACCTGTCACAGATAACCATCATGAGGCTGGAACCAAGGGTATAACTGGATGTGGCAGGTAGGTCCAAGAATTTCTTGGTTGACACAGGGGTTATCTACTCTGTCCTGACCTCCTACTCCAGAGCCTTCTCCTCCCAAACCTGTAGCATTTTGTGTGCTACAGGAAAAAAAATTACTAAAAGATTCACCCAAGCACTTACTTGTTACTGGGATGGACACATATTTTCCTACCAGTTCCTGGTGGTCTGTGAGCATCCTACTCTCTTATTGGGAAGAGATATACTCACTAAACTGGGCACCACCCTTGTGATGGGAAGCTTTTCAGCCCCTAGAGCCCTACAGCTTCTGGTTACTACTGAGGAACCCGTTACACCCTCTCCAATAGAGAGGGACCAAAAACTACGGAAGGACAAAATTAATCCCCAGGTGTGGGTCCAGAGGATCCTGGTTGAGCCCACCAAGCTGAACCAGTTATCATTGTCCTCTCGGTTTCCAAACTGGAAACAATACCCCCCTCAGAAGAGAAGCTTGGGAAGGGCTACAGCCTCTAATAAATAAATTTCTTGCCTGTGGGCTATTGATCTCCACCAGTTCACCATATAACACCCTGATCCTCCCTGTAAAGAAAAAGGATGGGACCTCGTGAATGGTTCAAGATCTCTGGATAATAAATGAAGCTCTAGTCCCGCTCCATGCCACAGTACCAAATCCCTATGTAAATTTGGGAGAAATCCCACCCAGTGCCAAGTGGTTTACACAGTCTTGGATCTCAAAAATGCATTGTTTTGGATACTACTGGCTAAAGAACCCCAACATTTTTTTTTTTCCTTCAAGTGGGAGGCTCCAGGAGAAAGATGACTTAGACAGTATTACCTCAAGGATTCAGAGACAGACCCCCACCTGTTTGGGTAGGCTCTTAGCCGGGATCTCCTAGGTCTGGATTTGGGACCTATGGGAAAATATTCCAACATGTAAATGACCTAAAAACCTGCTCTCCAGATGAGAAAAATGCCAAACACATGCAATTCAGGTTCTAAACTTTTTGGCAGAGAGGGGATATAAGGTCTCCCATGCTAAGGCACAGATGGTTGAGACAAAGGTCACTTACCTGGGAGTTCAGATTATACATGGGTCCAGGAGGCTGTCCTCTGATCTGGTACAAGGAATACTCCAGTTGCCCTCCCCCTCAACTCGAAAATAATTGCTAGCTTTCCTGGGGCTAACTGGGTACTATAGAATCTGGATACGCAATTCAGTCTCTCAGTCATGTCTGACTCTTTGTGACCCCATGATTCACAGCATGCCAGACCTCCCTGTCCATCACCAACTCCCGGAGTTGACTCAGATTCATGTCCATTGAGTTGTGATGCCATCCAGCCATCTCATCCTTTGTTGTCCCGTTCTCCTCCTGCCCCCAATCCCTCCCAGCATCAGGGTATTTTCAAATGAGTCAACTCTTCGCATAAGGTGGCCAAAGTACTGGAGTTTCAGCTTCAGCATCAGTCCTTCCAATGAACACCCAGGACTGATCTCCTTTAGGATGGACTGGTTGGATCTCCTTGCAGTCCAAGGGACTCTCAAGAGTCTTCTCCAACACCACAGTTCAAAAGCATCAATTCTTCGGCGCTAGAAGCCTTCTTCACAGTCCAATTCTCACATCCATACATGACCACTGGAAAAACCACAGCTTTGCCTAGATGGACCCTTGTTGGCCAAGTAATATTTCTGCTTTTCAATATGTTATCTAGGTTGGTCATAACTTTCCTTCCAAGGAGTAAGCATCTTTTAATTTCATGGCTGCAATCACCATCTGCAGTGATTTTGGAGCCCAAACAAATAAAGTCTGACATTGTTTCCACTGTTTCCCCATCTATTTGCCATGAAGTGATGGGACCAAATGCCATGATCTTCTTTTTCTGGATGTTGAGCTTTAAGCCAATCTTTTCACTCTCCTCTTTCATTTTCATCAAGAGAATTTTTCGTTCCTCTTCACTTTCTGCCATTACGGTGGTGTCATCTGCATATCTGAGGTTATTGATATTTCTTCCAGCAATCTTGATTCCAGCTTGTGCTTCTTCCAGCCCAGAGTTTCTCATGATATACTCTGCATAGAAGTTAAATAAGCAAGGTGTCAATATACAGCCTTGACGTACTCCTTTTCCTCTTTGGAACAAGTCTGTGGTTCCATGTCCAGTTCTAATTGTTGCTTCCTGACCTGCAGACAGGTTTCTCAAGAGGCAGATCAAGTGGTCTGGTATTCCTATCTCTTTCAAATTTTCCACAGTTTATTGTGATCCACACAATCAAAGGCTTTGGCATAGTCAATAAAACAAAAATAGATGTTTTTCTGGAACTCTCTTGTTCTTTCCATGATCCAGTGGATGTTGGCAATTTGATCTCTGGTTCCTCTGACTTTTCTAAAACCAGCTTGAACATCTGGAAGTTCATGGTTCAGATACTGCTGAAGGCTGGCTTGGAGAATTTTGAGCATTACTTTACTAGCATGTGAGATGAGTGCAATTGTGCAGTAGTTTGAGCATTCTTTGGCATTGCCTTTCTTTGGGATTGGAATGAAAGCTGATCTCTTCCAGTTTTGTGGCCACTGCTGAGTTTTCCGAATGTGCTGGCATATTGAGTGCAGCACTTTCCCAGCATCACCTTTCAGAATTTGAAATAGCTCAACTGGAATTCCATCACCTCCACTAGCTTTGTTTGTAGTGATGCTTTCTAAGGCCCACTTAACTTCACATTGGGATGTCTGGCTCTAGATGAGTGATCACACCATCACGATTATCTTGGTTGTGAAGCTCTTTTTCATACAGTTCTTCTGTGTTTTCTTGTCACCTCTTCTTAATGTCTTCTGCTTCTGTTATATCCATACCATTTCTGTCCTTTACTGAGTCCATCTTTGCATGAAATGTTCCCTTGGTGTCTCTAATTTTCTTGAAGAGATCTCTAATCTTTCCCATTCCGTTGTTTTCCTCTATTTCTTTGCATTGATCTCCGAGGAAGGCTTTCTTATCTCTCCTTGCTATTCTTTGGAACTCTGCATTCAGATGCTTATATCTTTCCTTTTCTCCTTTGCTTTGCACTTTTCTTCTTTTCCCAGCTATTTGTAAGCCCTCCTCAGACAGCCATTTTGCTTTTTTGAATTTCTTTTCCATGGGGATTGTCCTGATTCCTGTCTCCTGTACAATGTCATGCACCTCCATCCATAGTTCATCAGGCACTCTGTCTATCAGATCTAGTCCCTTAAGTCTATTTGTCACCTCCACTGTACAGTCATAAGGGATTTGATTTAGATCTTACCTGAATGATCTAGTGGTTTTCCCCACCTTCTTCAATTTAAGTCTGAATTTGCCAATAAGGAGTTCATGATCTGAGCCACAGTCAGATCCTGGTCTTGTTTTTGCTGATTGTATACAGCTTCTTCATCTTTGGCTGCAAAGAATATAATCAATCTGATTTCAGTGTTGACCATCTGGTGATGTCCATGTGTAGTCTTCTCTTGTGTTGTTGGAAGATGGTGTTTGCTATGACCAGTGCGTTCTCTTGGCAAAACTCTATTAGTCTTTGTCCTGCTTCATTCCATACTTCAAGGCCAAATTTGCCTGTTACTCCAGGTGTTTCTTGACTTCCTACTTTAGCATTCCAGTCCCCTATAATGAAAAGGACATCTTTTTTGGGTGTTAGTTCTAAAAGGTCTTGTAGGTCTTCATAGAACTGTTCAACTTCAGGTTCTTCAGCATTACTGGTTGGGGCATAGGCTTGGATTACCGTGATATTGAATGGTTGGCCTTGGAAATGAACAGAGATCAGCTATGGTTTAATTGTCCAGCCCTTATATGAAAGCTTAAAGGGACAGATGATTAAGTCACATCGATATGAGGAATTCCTCAATAGAAGGCAGAGGCTACACTAAAACAAGCCTTAACTCAAGTATCTGCCTTGTGGTTGCCCACCCAAAAAAAAGCATTCTAACTTTATGTCCACAAAAAGGAAGAAATAGCCTTGGAAGTGTTAAATCAAAGATTGGGACTTTTAACTCAAAAGTAGAGCCCCAGTCTGTAGCTTACTTATTCAAGAAGTTCGACCTAACTGCCAGAGGCTGGCCTCCCGATCTTTGAAATCTTGCAGCTATTGCAGTCCTGATAGAAACGTTAAAATTCTCTTCTGGGGGCAAACTAACTATTTTTACCAGCCACCAAGTGAAACAACTTCTAAATGGGAGAGGCCATTTATGGATGTCTGATCAAAGGATCGGAGAGGGCAATGGCAACCCACTCCAGTACTCTTGCCTGGCAAATCCCATGGCTGGAGGAGCCTGGTAGGCTGCAGTCCATGGGGTCGCTCAGGGTCAGACACGACTTCACTCTCACTTTCACTTTTCACTTTTCACTTTCATGCATTGGAGAAGGAAATGGCAACCCACTCCAATGTTCTTTCCTGGAGAATCCCAGGGACAGGGGAGCCTGGTGGGCTGCCATGTGGGGTCGCACAGAGTCGGACATGACTGTAGCGACTTAGCAGGAGCAGCAGCAGATCAAAGGATCCTCAGATATCAAGTGGTGCTGATGGAAAATCTAGGCCTGACTGTATCCTCTTGTGAGGTTCTTAGCAGGTACCCTCTTGTCTACCCCCAAGAGCTCTCCCCTTTCAGTCTTGCTTAGAGACCTTGGACCACTGGACAAAACCCTGAGAGGGATTGTCAGAAGATCCTCTGACCAGTCCTGAGGAAATCTAGTACACTGATGGAAGAAGCTTTGTCTTGGATGGAAAAAGAAGAGCCGGATATACAGTAGTCTCCAATTTTGAGGCCATAGAGGCTAAACCTTTGGCATCGGGTACTTCAGCCCAATTGGCTGACCTCATAGCCTTGACTAAAGCTTTAGAGCTGGGAAAAGGAAAAAGAGTATCCATTTATGCTGACTCCAAGTATACCTTTCTGGTTCTACATGCACATGCTGCTATTTGGAAAGAAAAAGACCACTTGAAAGACGGCCCCCAATCAAACATGGTGATCTAATCCTTAGGCTCTTGGAGTCAGTCCATCTGCCCACTGAGATTTCAGTCTCCTATCATAAAGGACACCAAAAATGGAGCACAGAAATTGCACGAGGGCACCAAGCAGCCATTCAGGAAGCTATGAGAGCAGCATCACAGAACAATGACCTAATAGGGTTGCCACCTTAGTTCCACAGACTAATTTGCCAGAAACTCCTTCATATACTGAAGGTGAGGCTCTTAAAGCTAAGAGTGAGGGCTTTCAAGAAGATCATATGGGGTGCTTTTAAAAGGGGAGACTCCTTTTTCTGCCTGGGAACCTCCAATGAAAGTTGATTAACTCCTTACATGCCATCATTCATTCAGGAAAGAAGGCCCTCCGAAGGTCCAAATGACTTTAAAGCAAGTGGTCTCCTCTTGTTCTGCTTGCCAATTAAACAACCCCCAAGGGGCTCAAGGACCCAAGCTGGCCCAGCACATCCAATGACATAGGACCTACCCAGGAGAGGACTGGCAGATGGATTTCACCCAGATGACAGTTTCTCAAGGGTATAAATACCTATTAGTCATGATAGATACATTCACAGGATGGATTGAAGCCTTTCCCACTCAGACTGAGAAGGCTGAGGAAGTAGTAAAAAAAACTGTTCCGGGAAATCGTTGGTCTGCCCAGGTCATTACATAGTGACAATGGGACATCATTTACTTCTAAGGTCACTCAAGGGGTCTCTAAAGCATTGGGCATTATTTATTATCTCCCTTGTGCCTGGGGCCCTCAGTCTTCAGGAAAAGCGGAAAGAGCCAAACAATTCTTAAAATCAGTGATAAAAAGATAATCCAGGAGACTTCCCTGGGATGGAAGAAGGCTTTACCAACAGCTCTCCTCTGCACCCTCATTGTCCCTAAGGAACCGATTGTTCTTAGTCCTTATGAGATGGTATATGGGAGACCTTTTGTTCATGTCAATGACCTCCTCCTAGATCCAGAGGCTCAGACCCAGAGGCTTATACAATGGCCATGGGGCAACTCCAAAAAGATACATGCTATGGGGTGTCAACTGGGACCCACAAGATTCTAAAGAGCCACCACTATATGCTCCAGCGACTCAAGTCCTAATTAAAGTCTGGAAAGATGAGTCGCCAAAGGCTCAACTCCAGCCCACATGAAAGGGCCCCTACTCTGTAATACTTTCTACCTCCATAGCAGTCAAGGTATAGGACTCCTGGATTCACTACTCACAAGTCAAGCCATGGAAGAAAACAGAAGAGGACATTCAATACACCTGTGAGCCCCTTTGCTTGCCAAATAAAGCTGAGCTGTAAGCAAGCTGTAACACCAAGCTTCAGATACCTATTCAGGACTACAAATGAGTGCTATTCTAATGAACACCACCAAAATTAAGTTTCTGGGGATAAGATTTCTCAAAATAGCTCTAAAGAGCCAACACATCTTGGCACGGGTTGTACTCCAAATAGACAGGTGATAAATCTCCTGATCCCTGAACAGGAGGGACTTGAGCTATCTTGAATGAGTCATGTTTCTTCTGGGTAAATACCTCCAGCTAAGTTGAAGAAAATCTCACAGTCCTCAGGAAAAATATTCAGATCCTACAGGATCTCAAAGAATGAGCCAGAGAGTTCTGGTGGCTACAATCTCTCTTTGGAGATCCTTCTCCTGGCAGAGGGACTTTGGAGTTGACTAATGCAAGGAGATCCAACCAATCCATTTTGAAGGAGATCAGCCCTGGGATTTCTTTGGAAGGAATGATGCTAATGCTGGAACTCCAGTACTTTGGCCACTTCATGCGAAGAGTTGACTCATTGGAAAAGACTCTGATGCTGGGAGGGACTGGGGGCAGGAGGAGAAGAGGACGACAGAGGATGAGATGGCTGGATGGCATCACTGACTCGATGAATGTGAGTCTGAGTGAACTCCAGGAATTGGTGATGGACAGGGAGGCCTTGCGTGCTGCGATTCATGGGGTCACAAAGAGTCAGACATGACTGAGTGACTGAACTGAACTGAACTGAACTGAATGCCCCTATTAATCCCTGTATCACCATATTGATGCTGCTTGTGATTACCCCTTGTATTATCAATTGTCTATCCCATTTTGTATCTGCCCAGATCAAAAAACTACAACATGCAGTGTCAGTTCAACAAGGATATATAAAACTACAGCCAACCATGGAATATATCACTCACCTTTAGATGGACAACTCTATAAGAACTCTGAAGCTTGAGACTAGCAAGAAGGGGAGGCCCAGTGGCCCTTGCTGTCCCAGTTCAGCAGGAAGTTAGTCAGAGAGACCGTGACACCCCAATTCCCAAAGAACTGGACCTTCTATCTCTTGAGTGGGGAATGCTAGTTAGTTAGAATAGGAAAACAGGAGTCCAGAATGGCAGTGGCTAAAAGACCAGGAAAGGAAAAAGGCCATGAAAATAGAACAAAGGAAGGTCTGAGGATCGGAGTGAGAACCTCAGGTGAAGCAAACAGCTCTCCTGTTAAGCCCAATTAACAGAAGGCAGGCTTAGGGGGAGAAGAAAAAGCATCTAAAAAAGGGAGCCAAAATTGAGTCTCTTCACTTCTTTTGGGCCGGCCTACCCTCATGCCTTGAGGATCTATTTTCCTTTGCGTGCCAAATAAAGCTGAGCTGTAAGCAAGCTGTAACACCAAGCTGTAACACTGGTCTGTCCATCACTTCAAATTTTTGCTGTGGCAAGACAGAACCAAGGAAATTACACACTGCCCTGACATCACTTTTTACTTGGTTAATTAGCCTTGTTTTTTTGTTCACACTATTATTCAGTGATTTGGAAGATGGTTTTTCTTTTCCAAACTTCTCACTCTGATATTTTTAGGGGAGTATTTCTGTAACTTTGAAGGCATAATTTTAAATTATTTTAAGGGATGTATAAGCCCATTTCATTCTTTTTAAAATCAGAATTTGGGTTAAGGACTGTGGGCCATCAGTGTCTACCAAGACATGGCCTTAGACTGCAGTCAAGAATAGTAGATAGAAATTTACATGGTGATTATGTGAGTTGAATTTAAAGAGGGTCATACGAGAGTTCTAAGATTGGGTGGTGGGATTTCACAGGAAAAATAAATTAATAATGCCTAAGACATTGCTGGAAAATTTCTTGGCATAGGCAGCAAGCTGTTTATTTTCTGTTTTGATTTCCCCATTAAAATATGTTAATTTTAAAATTAACCTAAATTCTACATTTTAGAATAGATCTGGTAGGATTTTGACAAATGGATGGTAAATAACATCCATTTGAAATGAACATATTCTATACATTTTAAATACAAAACATAAGTTTTACCTTGAAAAATAAAGTACTTGAGCTTTGTTACTAACTTTTCTAATACCTTGGCATTACTTTGCCAACAAAGGTCTATCTAGTCAAAGCTATGGTTTTTGCAGTAGGCATGTATGAATGTGGGGGTTGGACTCTAAAGAAAGCTGAGTGCCAAAGAACTGATGCTTTTGAACTGTGATATTGGAGAAGACTCTTGAGAGTCCCTTGGACTGCAAGGAGATCAAACCAGTCAATCCTAAAGGAAATCAGCACTGAGTGTTCTTTGGAATGACTGATGCTGAAGCTGAAGCTCCAATACTTTGCCCAACTGATGTGAAGAACTGACTCATTGGAAAAGATCTTGATGCTGGGAAAGATTGAAGACAGAAAGAGAAGGGGACAACAGAGGGTGAGATAGTTGGATGGCATCACTGACTCAATGGACATGAGTTTGAGCAAGCTCTAGGAGTTGGTGATGGACAGTGTAGCCTGGTGTGCTTCAGCCAATGGGTTCACAAAAAGTCAGACATGACTGACCAGCTGAACTGACTGACTTTCTAATATCATGATAATCAAAGAAGGAAGAGAATAAGGAAGGTAAGCAGGGAAGGAGGGAAGAATGAGTAAAGGGTAGCAGAGAGGAAGGAAACAAAGCCAAGTATTTTGGTTAACTTTTTAAAACCCAACTAAAAGCTTTATTGGGCAACTGAAATATAGAAATAACTAAATTTTCATGCAACTTCAGTGTTTCCTCCTGTACTTTTGGTTGACGTATACATATAAAATTTGAATTTATATTTACTGAATTTTTTTAGTTGATAATTCTTCCAAATTGTGCACCTGATCCTCCCCTTCAAGAAAGTAGAAAGTCGAGTCAGGGAATTTCTTTCCAAGTTGTTCTTGGTCATTTAACTCTCAATATACTCCATTCCAAAGAACAATTCAATCCCTATCCCAGACAATATTAGCTTGCTCTCTGGTGTCTAACAATTTTACAAAAACCAATTTTATCATGTCATAGTGCTATTGTGCAAATGATAGTTAGCTTATAAATGGCAAGTAGTAAGGTTATAGTGTTTTCAATGCTATTCAGATTGTGAACGGCCAGAAACATCATAGAGCTAGTCTGCTCTTGAGATAGTAAAATAAATATTTTTATTGAAATGCATTAAGTGTTTGGGGAGTCATACTTTGAAATAGAATAGAGTAGGAGCACTTACTCAGAGATAAATTTGACAGGGAAATCTCAGAGCTACTTCCTACATAATCATATACGAGGAATGAGAGATCCTATGATGAAATTTACAGCAATGGTTTAACACTGAATGACTATAATAAAGAAAATATAGAGTCAGAATGTTTTATCAATTATTGAGAGGTGCTTCATGTGGCTTTGCTGTCTGGATATAATTCAGCCTCTTCAATTACAAATGTGACTCAACCAAACCCCAGAGACATGAAACAATGAGGAGGTTTTATTTTTTGCCTTTTTTTTTTTCCAGCACATATCATGTTTGAGATATGATTGTAGCTGTCACTATCTGTAATTGTATCTGCATTGAGGAAACAGGAAATAAAGAGGAAAGGGTCAAAGTATAAATTGAATTCTAGACATACTTATGGATTTCCTTTTAATGGAGGATGATGAAACAAGATGCTGGAGTCAAATTTATAGCAGCCCTTTTGAATAGGAAACAATGAATGACATGTGTTTATCATTCAAACAATGCATAATTACTAATACTATAATAATGTAATGTTATTGCTGGCATTTGGAGTATTTCTCTCATGGTTCAGGTTTAGTGAAAACGCAAGTTTGCTGACCATTTCTTTTATCAATAAGTGGATGATATCCAGTTCAATGCTAGTATAGTCTTGGCAAGTATCACGGTAATTTCCAGTTTGCTAAAAACCAACCCATAGTACTTTGCAACTTTTATTGAAAGTTTCAAATATAATGCAAAACTTCCATCTTAATTCTATTAGTAACACTTTGGCATTATTGCTTCATGGAAATATTGGCTCATGAAATACTAATATATAGGATCTCTAATTTTTTGAGAATAGCAAGGCTCCAAAGGCCTTTATCTGAGAAGGAAATGGCATCCCACTCCTGTATTCTTGCCTAGAGAATCCTGTGGACAGAGGAACCTGGTGGGCTGCCATCCAAGGGGTCACACAGAGTCGGACACGACTGAAGCAACTTAGCAGCAGCAGCAAAGGCCTTTATAACTTCCAGTATAATATTTTATTTAAATTTTATTCAATCAGAATTTAATGGGTTAAATAGTTATTTTAAAATGTCAAAACTTCAAAACAATTAAGCATGTATACTTAATGGACTTAAAACCTTGCTTAAGTGATTATTACAAGACCAGTAGTCTTAAACAAACCAGTGTTAGCACACATGTCAACTTGATGTGACATCATAGAATGTTTAATCTTCACATCATTAAGTCTAGTGATTTTGAGTTCCATGAAAAATAAACGGGCAATACTTAGAATATATTAACTTGATTTTTCCAAATAATATGCTTTTGTTCCTTTCCATGCTAGTTCTAAATAAACTATATTTTCAACTTCATTGCCTACCAGAAAACCTTCCATGCAATTTATGCTCCAGCTACACTGATTATTAACCATTCCTTCAAAATAAACACTTTCAGCTTCAACTATTCCTTTACTTTTGGTGCGGTCCTATTTATGAAACCCTCAACCTTGGTGCTAGGTGTGAACTCTAATTGGAATACTTCTGATTATGACACAGTTTCTATAGCAATTGTTTTAGAGATAAGCACATGATTCAAGATGACGTACTCAGAAAGATGTCTGGTTCTTCTGGTCAGAAAGTTGAGAAAGAGATAAACTTTTTCCCTGTGTTAGATGCTAGTAAGGACTAATAATTGTGGATTACTGCAGATAGCTCACCTTGGTAATGAAGACATTTCTAAAGTCAGTTTGAGGCTGCTTTTTAGTTACTTGTAACTGAAGAATTTGGATTGGTATAAGTGTTATCTTCTCTTTAGAGCTTTTCATGACTACTCTACAAATAATGACTCCTTTAAGAACACACTCCTATTAATTCAATAAAAATTTTAAAAGTTCAGAAGAGAAGTCTGGGTTAGAGATATAAAACTGGGAATGACTAGCATGTATACAATAAACGAAAGCTTGGGACAGGAAGACATCACCAGGATAGTGAGTGCAAATATAAAAGAAGACCAAAGACATCCGTGTGCTATACCATCACAAAATATGAGGTAGATGAGGAGGATTCTTGGCAAGAATTCTGAGAAGGAGTAGTAAAGTGTTGCTAGAAGGAGAGCTAAGAAAGTGTGTTGTCCTAAAAGGAAGTAAACATTATTACATAAGCAAATAACTCTTTCACATGCAGCAGATAGATGAAACAGAATGAAAACTGAGAAATCAACATTATGTTTAGTAAGGTGGAGGTTACTTGTGACATTGACAAGAACAGATCAGATGGAATTTTGGAGGCAAAAACTGATTAGAGTAGGATTTGAACAAAAGAGATGGAGAGGTCTTAGAAATATCAAATACATGCCTGATGATGTTGAACACCATTTCATTACTTTTTGCCAATTGCATAAACACAACAGCCATCTAGTACTAGGGTCAAGCCAAAACCACCCAAGGGATTTCTCTAAATTTCAAAGTTCAAATTACAAATAAATGGCATGCACTTCCTTTAGCATCACTGTTCAGAAACAATATCATATTGAATTGACTTGCTTAATATAAAATGTCTTGCATTCTTTATTTTATTTTAAAACTTCAGGCAAGATTTCATCATAATTCAAAGGTAGTTTATACTTACTTTCCATAGGAATATTTTACAGACTCTTCAAATAAATGTGTTAATTGCATGTCTAAGCACCATCACTGTAGAAAATATTTTTAAAAATATTTTCCATATATTTTCTTTGAATAATTAGTGAATTAGCCAAACAGCAAGTTTTACAGGTTTATTTTTTTAATTTTTTGGCCTAAGCATTGGCCTAAATCCACACTTTCCATCACCCAAGTCTATTGTTCTGACCTGCAGGCCAGTTTATGAAAGCTTACCATCACAAAACTGTACTGGTCAAGTCAAAATACATATTGTTTGTTCCTTGGTACTTAGCCAACCAAACAGAAAAATTATGTTAATACAAAACCCTTCACACAGATTTTTATAACAGCTTTACTCATAATTGCCAAACTTGGAGCAATGAAAAAACCTTTCAGTAGGTGAATTAATAGATAAACTGTGATATATCCAAACAATTGAATATTATTCACTTCATGGGAAATAGATGGGGAAACAGTGAAAACAGTGTCAGACTTTATTTTTTTTTGGGGGGGGGGGCTCCAAAATCACTGCAGATGGTGACTGCAGCCATGAAATTAAAGGATGCTTACTCCTTGGAAGAAAAGTTATGACCAACCTAGATAGCATATTCAAAAGCAGAGACATTACCTTGCTAACAAAGGTCTGTCTAGTCAAGGCTATGGCTATGGTTTTTCCTGTGGTCATGTATGGATGTGAGAGTTGGACTGTGAAGAAGGCTGAGCGCCAAAGAATTGATGCTTTTGAACTGTGGTGTTGGAGAAAACTCTTGAGAGTCCCTTGGACTGCAAGGAGATCCAACCAGTCCATTCTAGAGGAGATCAGCCCTGGGTGTTCTTTGGAAGGAATGATGCTAAAGCTGAAACTCCAGTACTTTGGCCACCTCATGTGAAGAGTTGACTCACTGGAAAAGACCCTGATGCTGGAGGGATTGGGGGCAGGAGGAGAAGGGGACGACAGAGGATGAGATGGCTGGATGGCATCACCAACTCGATGGACATGAGTTTGAGTGAACTCTGGGAGATGGTGATGGACAGGGAGGCCTGCTGTGCTGCGATTCATGGGGTTGCAAAGAGTCGGACATGACTGAGCGACTGAAATGAAAAAGAAATAATCAAGCCATAAAAAGACATGGAGGAAACTTATGCATATTACTAAGAGAAGGAAGCCAATCCATAAAGGCTACACACTGTGTAATTCCAAGTATGATATTCTAGAAAAGGCAAAACTATGGAGACAGCAAAGAGATCAGGGGTTGCCAGGTGTTTGTTAGGGGGAAACAGGGATGAATAGGTGGAATAAAAAGGATATTTTGGGCAGTGAAACTAATCTGCATAATAATACAATGACATAAAAATGTTATTGTACATTTACCAAAACCCAAAGAATGTACATCATACATGTACAATCCTAATGTAAATTTTGGGGGGCTTCCCTTGTAGCTCAGCTGGTAAAGAATTTACCTGCAATTTGGGAGACCTGGTTTGATCCCTGGGTTGGGAAGATCCCCTGAAGAAGGGAAAGGCTACCCATTCCAGGGTTCTGGCCTGGAGAATGCCATGAACTGTATAGTTTGTGTGTACTGTAAAGTATGTATGGACTGTAACACAAATTTTAGGCATTGGATACTAAAGATGTGTTAAGGTAAGTTTTTTGATTGTAACAAGTGTACGCCTATGATGTGGGATGTTAGTAGTCTTTGGGAGGTTGTACATGTGTGGTGACAGGAAGTACATGGGAGCTTGCTGTACTTCCTGCTAAATTTGGCAGTGAACCTAAAATTGCTCTCAGAGATAGCTCATTAAACTAAAACAACAGCAACCAAAATATACATTGTTTTCAGTGCTTATCTATAACTAGTTCCATTTCTAATGAATTGTATTGAATTTCATTTGGAAGATTAAGAAAATCAATCACTGTTCTCAAAACAGTTTCAAGTGGTTAATTTTTAAAACATGTAATTGCATAAAGCCAAATAAAAAAGCTTTCATTTTGCAGCAGACTGTATTTCTCAGCTATTTTAGGGACATGAAATTCTCAATACATATATTTGTGTGCCACAAACTCTCACCCAAATTCTTGAAAATGCTTGATTAAGAAGGGCCCTCCATTTTGAGTGAGTGAGTGAAAGTAAAAGTAAGTAGAACTAACTGATAGGTGTTTAAAGGGAAGTGCAGTTGTGGGTTATACTCATAAACATTGTGATGCTCTGGGTGTGGATGGTTTGATTCAATATCTTCATAGGGGAGTATAACATTCCCTTTTCCTGAGTGACATAGAAGAACAGGAATTGTACTTTCTTTGGTATTTAGGGATGTCAAATGATAGGGAGAAAGTTTGGGATGAGTGTATCTAATACTTCCAAAAAAACTCCTGAATAAACATTTTATTATTATTTTCAGATAATAAACACTGCAGAATAAATAATTTATCTTCACATTGGCTGAATATCGACTTAGCAACAGGACAAGCTTAAGAAGTTGTAGACTTTTGCCTGTGTTATTTGCTTCCTGTGCTTTCAGAAACCACAAAATAATTATAATTTTAAAAATCTACACAGCAAGGATCCCTGAGAATCAACCTTCTTTTCACTACTGCTCCCTGACTTATCACAGCACTAACAAGTATTTGAGGACTTTGCTACCCAGTTTACAATTATCAGTCATGACATCTTAGCACAATAGTAGTAAATGCTGGTTATGTAGCCTTTCTGGGATTAACAAGATCAAGATTTAAAAAAAAAAAAATCTCCCAGGACCCTGGTGCTTTCCTGATTAAATAGGAAAAAGGCTTTAACAGGAGACAAATGAAGGCATTGAAAGTTGAAAATAAACAGATACTAACATTGTATTTTTGCTTTCTCTTATCATGTTATTTTCAGTTAATAAAGAGCATAATCTGTTTGTACCTGCTTTTGCCTTAGGAGTTAGAGGGAGATAATGAAAATATTTGCTATCTATTTTCATATTATAAGCTGTTGTTTCCAAAGAAAGTCAAAACTGATGTATATTATCACATTATTGTTCTCAGGGGACCGCAGTCACCATAGTGATTGTAATTACATGGCTTCATTAACTTTATACATTCTACCTGTTATGGGGGGCTCACATTAAGGAAATTTGCATATACAGGAAATGAATGTCATTTGCAGGGAGCTAATGTCATTAAACATTTAGGCAGTCCCTATCAGGCAGAGGGGTTTCCACTGAGATATGCTTTTCAGTGTGCCCTTTATACTTATTGTGGGCACAGGGATGTATTTCGAAACCTTAAAAGTGAAACCTCTTTAAGAGGAAAATATTAGAAAAGCAACAGATATTTTAACAAATCAGATATATGACTGGAATCAAATCACTGACACTAAAGGTTATTAGAACACACAATCAAGGAAACTATGATCCTGAAAAATGCAAATAATTAGAACATTTTGGGGCTCTTGCACAGCATGAGTATGTTTGTGTGTGTGTGTATGTAAGTATATATATATATGTATATGCATGCATATGTAACTGGATAGTGACATACTTTCAAATGCATTTTTATATATGTTGGTGCATCTCTGTTTTTATTGAGCAATTTAATCTATTAGCCATAACATTTTTAAAAAAATTCAAATATAATTTCAGGTGAAGAAATCATGATAACTGAACAGTAGACATAAAAAGAAAGGGACAAAAAACCCAGAAAGTAAAATTTAAAATAATAAATTTAGATTTTTTACTTCAACAATAAATATATTTCAGACATTGTGAAGGGCAGGATAATAAAAATACCTTCATGTACCTTTTTGTTTGAAGTAGCTGTTTTTGTTTTTGGCAGCACCAGAGTTCTGAGTAGTCTAGAGAGAAAATCTATAATTTCCTCTGGATGCAGTGGAGCAATGGGCTTTCATACCCTCACAGTCTGGCTGTGGCAGTCTTCAAGGAATGCTCAGAAGTTCTTCTTGTCTTTGTATTCTGTTTGCCACACTAGGACTTATTTCTATTAGTGAGAACAATAATGTTAGCAGTAGCAAAGTATTTATTGTGTACCTAGGAAAATGGGATGATATTTGGCAAATGACAGAGTTTTGTAAGTCCTAGAGAGTTGTTTTCCAAATAAGATTAAAAACAAATCATTACTTCTTTTTAGCTATTAAAATGATCACAATAATAGAGAAATTATCTGTTTTCTGGTACAAAATTACATCTTAGGGAATTACATTACACATGTAAACTATGATAGGTTCTTTTCCATCTGTACTTTTTGGGTTAATTAATTCTTCAAGAGAGATGATGTATGTCAGTATTGAATGAAAATGAAATCACTTAATGGAGGCAATTCACATAGATCTCTACAATTAGAGTTGAAAGCAACAGAGTTAACAATGCCAGAGTTCATAGGTAGCTGAAAAAAAATCAATTTTTCCCATCAAATTATTCCCATGTCTTCTGAAATTGTCTCTACCTGATTAAGAAGTTTACAAAACTCATGTTAAATATTTTAAAAGAATGAATACATCAAGTAAATGAATTAAAATACAATTTTTCCTCTCTTCCATCCAAAGAATTTTGATCTTTTTTTTAGGGTAAGCTTTCCAAGGGTAAAGTTAATCACGTTTTGGATCAAAATAACAACCTTATTTGCTGGTACAACATCATGTAAGCTAATTTATGCCTGCTTCTAAATGAAAAGGACCCAAAATCAACTGGTCTCCTATTAAATGGTTGTGTACCTGCTATTAATTGTGGATACTGCAATCAGTGCTTATTTAGATTTGTTGGAAAGAAATCCACAAAGGCTTTTCTAGACTTTTAATTTTTTTCAAAATAGAACTGAAGTCTATGATCTCTTGCCAAGTCCATCAACGGTTATTTATTTGGTATTGTAGAAGAAAGGCAGCTCTTTAAATCTTAACAATGTGATTAGGTGTTTTTCATTTCTTCTTCTTCTTTTTTTTTTTTAACCAAGAGTACTGAAATATATGGGATGTTTTATTCAATAAATGTTTTTGAATGTCTACTGTTATATTCTAGTGCTTGGCAGCCCAGAACGTATTTGATTCATCTAGGAAACCAGATGTGGTGATTATTGTAGTGGTTATTCCACTATATATAGTGAATAACTTAGTAAATTAACATATCCATCACCTCACATTGTTAGCATTTCCTTTATTTATTTATTTGTGTGTGTGTGTGTGTGTGGTGAGAATATTTAAGATCCACCCTCTTAGCAAGTATGAAATATAGTATTTTTAACTGTAGTCACATTACAAGTATAAAATGTATTTTAAACTACAGTCACCTTATGTTAGATCTCCAGAACTTATTCATTTTGCATAACTTAATCTTTGTTCCCATTAATCAATCGTGCATGCCAAGTTGCTTCAGTTGTGTCCAACTCTGTGTGATCCTATGGACAGCAGCCCACCAGGCTCCTCTGTCCACAGGATTCTCTAGGCAAGAACACTGGAGTGGGTTGCCATTTCCTTCTCCGAGCACCTGGCTATCACCACTCTAATCTCTGCCACCACTCTAATTTCTGCTTCTATAAGTCTAACTAATTTATATACCTTATATAAGTGGAATAAGGCAGTATTTGTCTTTCTGTGTATAGCTTATTTCACATAGCATAATGTCCTCCAGGTTCATTCATGTTGTCACAAATGGCAAGATTTTCTTCTTTTTTAAAGCAAAATAATACCTCATTATTTTCATAATCCATTCATCTGTCAGTTGACACTGAGGAGGAAACTTTAAAAATAGAGATTCTTGAGTGCCAGTTCATATATATATTAATATCACATCATAGTTTTGGGAGTTGTATCAGGCTCTGAAATTTTTTTAACACTTCACAGAATTTTTAATGTTCAATAACAGTTGAGAACCATTATTTCAGGTATTGTAGAGAATATAGAAAGCATAAATGTGGATAACAAACCATCTCTGATATTTTGGACCTTCAAGAAAAGTAGTTATAGGTAGAATGTTAACTATACTCAAAGCCTCCTTGTAAAAAAAAAAAAAATCACTCAATGATTGACTGAGTAGTAAAGTGCATATCTGGGTGACGTATCAATATTTTAATATTGATATATTCAAATATCTGTCATACTCCTCCTTGGCTTCTGTAAAAGTTTATTGCTGATCTTTTTGGAACCTTACATTGTGGCTCAGGTGGTAAAGAATCTGTCTGCAATGCAGGAGACCTAGGTTCGATCCGTGGATGGGGAAGATTCCATGGGAAAGGAAAGGGCAACCCACTCCAGTATTCTTGCCTGGAGAATTACATAGACAGAGAAGCCTGGAGGGCTACAGTCCATAAGGTAACAAAGAATGGACACGACTGAGTAACTGACACTAACATTGTGTCAGCACAGAGGAAGTGTAAACTCTCTTTTGGGTTATGGTGCTAACAACCATGAAGACAGGAACCGTCTTCTCTTGCCATATATCCCCAATCAGTTGAAGATGAGAGAATGGAATTCAGAGAGGCCTTGCTTAGAGATATAAATCTGGAGCTTTATAACTAGAGTTATAGGGTTAAATTTGATGCTCTACAACTACAATTATGAATTTGGAATATAAACTGGGAAAATATAGATGCTGCTTAAAAGCCACAGGTTGTTATTACCAGAGGAGTATGTGTAAATGGTGAAAAGAAGAGCACCTGAGATGTTCAATAAGTAAACATTTTGAAGATAAACGGAGGGAAAATAGCCAGTAAGGAGACTGAGAAAGAGTAGTCAGGGAAGTAGAAGGAAAACCAGGAAAACTCTATCTCCCAGAAGATTAGAGAGAAGACTATTTTTTTGTTGTTTTGTTAAAGAGAATGACCAACTGTGCCCATTACTAAAGATCTTAAGTTAGGTGCACATAGAAAAGTATTCATTAAATATTGAAACACAAAAGTTGGTGATGGGTCTTGGGAAAAGGTCAAATGAATGGTATAAAACCCAGAGCGGAGTGGGTTATAATAAATGAGAAGTGAAAAAATGGATACAGTAAGTGTCATAAACGTTTTTGAGAATTTTGATTGTTAAGAATACTAAAGATTTAAATAGTAGTCATTAGGCTCAATGTGCAGCTTGCTTTTATGCCCCTTTGGACAAATAAGGAAAAAATTATTTTTAGGTAAATTAGAAAACAATGTCCTTCCCAGTCACGTAGTTACAAGTCAGGATGTATATATAGGAGAGGAGAATACATACTAGATTTGGCTCCCATGTCTTACTTTAGTCAGGTACCTTTGGGATGAACAATCCTGCTTTGTATAGAAAAATAAAATTAAGTTGGGTGAGTATTATGCTGTATTTGTTTTTGTATCATTTTTATATCACTAAATATCACACCCACTGCTTGGTTAAAATGAACCTTTCAAGCTCCAGTTCAGGGAATTAGTCCTGGAAATACTCAAGACAGTTGTCAGCAATTGCCTTTCTGAAAGTTGAATCGTGTGTGGTTATTTACCAGTGAAGGTGGCCATTTGCTACTAGTCGGGAGAGCAAAAGTGGTTGCTGAGATCAAGAGGATAGAAAGTGAGTTAATTTCAGCTTTGAGGTGAATTTATTAGATGGCAACTTTTGCAAACTCAGAAGCAGTGTTTTTATCTTTGTATTTCCCATACTTAGCACAGTGCCAGTGAGTGGTAGGTGTCCAGTCAGTGTTTGTTGAATTGTACTGAAATTCCAAAAGGTAGTTTAATGACCAAAAAATAAGTAAGTATAGATGATAAACTAGATGATGAGACAGATGTCAGGAATGGTGGTTATTAGACAGAGACTGGTGTTGAAGTGGATAAGCCAAAGGGAAATCTACTTTCTTGGAGATAAAAACAGAATCATGTTAAATGAGGGGGTCTCACTGAAACTTCCTTTATTCCAAGTGGTTCTTTCTCATGTCCTGTCTTAGAGGGAAAACACTGAGGGATAATATATCAGAGGAAATATACTATAGATTAACAGTAAGTTGATAGTAAGTTGGTAGTATAATGGCCAGAACAAACATGTACTGTGGGGAGTTGGTCATACTCATTACAGATTTTTATTGGCAGTAAGTCAGATAAATTTGACACAAACAAGAAATGGCATTTACAAGCAATGATAGACATTCACATTGATAGGAGGTCAGAGTTCAGCATGGCAAGAAAACAGACAGGAATCTTAAAAAGATGCTGATGCTGATGCTGAAGCAGACAAGTGTTTGTCATTAATAGGGCTGTGCAAGTGATAAAAACATGTATGCCTTAAGGACAGGATTAAAGGCAAGACTGATGAAAGTATGGTAGGAAAGAAATTTCAGAACTCAAGTAAATGGCAGTTCATCAAGGCAGGGACTCAAATGCAAAAGAAAATCTTAAGGAACCCATCAGAGTGTGACTATAGCAAAAGTGGACTTGATTCTTGTTTGAGTTTTGAATGGATCTAGGACTTGTTGCATGAGCTAGAAGGATTGCAGAAGAGGAACACAGCCTGGCATGCTCTTCTACCCACCTTTACCCTGCTGTAGTATTATGCTATTTTATCATCTACATTGCTTAAAATTTAGCACATACACATAGCCTACATTTTATTTGTTCTTTTTAAAATCTTTTTCTAAAAAAAATAATTCCCACAAATTGGCCATCATGTGGTATTTTTGTGTCTATTTACATTATTATGTATTTCTACTTTTTAGGACAATGGTACCAACTTACGGTATCCTCAATGAGTACTTGTTGAACTGAAATGTTAACTTGTTCATGTCAGGTAAATTTCACTATTTTAAATTATGAATTTGAAGCAAAAGATGTAGTTATATCATCTTTAAAGGAAATATGTTGAATCCTAAAAACGACTCACTTTTGAATATGAAACATAAGTTTAACAGAGATGCTATCACCACTTTGTGTCTTCCCTGAAACACTTGGCTGCTGCCATCTTGATTGGTTTAAAATGTTTTGTGAAGGCTGTACCTTTACATTTTATGAAAGAGGAATAAAGCTCCTCTCAATTGACTTGATGCATTGAAGAGAATTGCATGGGCAATCTCCCTTTATTACATTCAATGGTCCAAGGTGCTGTGAGTAGCTTAAAAATGTTCTTTTAGAAATGATACTCTTCAGAAAGGTTCACTAATATGGCATTACTAGATATCTCTTTTACTGTCTTTTTGCTGAAAAAATGCAACTTTTAAGGGGAAACCAAGTACTTCCATTGTGTGAACTTGGTCAACAATCAAATGACCATATGTAGTTCATTCTCCACCCTTTCTTATAATACGTGGTACTCATAGTACCTTAAAATGAAAGTGGTGGCACCCTAGGAACCTACACTAGAGTCAGCATCTATTATGATTAATTAAGCTCCTATACAATGCCTTCTTATTAACATTAATTATGTGGCAAGGAAAATTGAATGATTCATAAAAGCAGAAAGCATTCGGCTTGACCACATTATACAGCAGTGCAAATAAGAATTCTTAATGCTGTTTAACAAATGACTTTTTCACTCTTCATTAAAGCCCCTTGTTGCCATCCAATCTTGATTTTAGAAATTAAAGCTAACAACCAGATTGAGAGAATCAGGAAAGGGACAGCATGGGGCAAAGTCTCAAAGCCACAACTAACAGCGTGAGGCAAAGTGAACCTCAAGCTATTGCTGTTCTCAGAGAAGGCTAGGGAGGGGAGGAATGCATTTACAGGGAAACTCAATTATAGCAACCCTCAGCTATAGGAAAGTACTTGTGAATGTTGACATGAAAGCTTTTTCCCTTAATGTTTTAATTAAATACCTAGAAGCCAGCGCTTCTTCTCAGTTAGTGTCAGAGCACTGCTTCTTGGTGGATAAATGTTTACAGCAGAGGCTCAGCTGAGGGTTTCTACAAACATGACTCTAAGAACTGAGAAGGCTTTTGTTGAGGCACTTGAGATCCAGAAAGCAGTAGTGATTATAAACTAGCAGTACAATAGCAGGATGGTTTAATCCACCCAAATGTCAGTCATTGGTTTGCAAGTTGGCAAACCCACCTTCATCTTCAGACAAAAGGGCACTGGTTAGTCATCTGTTTAATTCTCTAGCTTCAGTGTGTCATTTGGATGTTGAAGGAAAATCCCTTGATTTGGTCTGCCATTTCTGACAGCCTCCCTCTAGACCCCATTAATAAGCCTTTTAGAGAATAGAATGCAAAGTAGACAGCAGGCAGCCCGCAATCAAAATGGAGATAGAATACACAGCAGAAATGCCTCCCCTTTGTAAGAATGGTGTTTAGGTGACCTTTGTTGAAGAGAATTTTTTTTTTAATCTCAAAACTGCGTCTTTCAAGATACAAAGCAGCATTTGCGGTGCAGTAGATTTGTGAGGTCATCTGGAAATTGAGAGTTTGTGATAGGATACAGAAAAACTCAAGTGATATTTACAAAATATGCAAACAATGGCACAGACAGGAAGCCAGCCTGGCTTTGGGCATGCCTGGGGAATATCCTTCAGAAAACAAATATGCCACTCTTTAATGTTGGTTTGAGTCTCATTATAAAATCGCAAGTGAAATGAGACACTCTGCTTCTGAAACAGTGATTCCAGAAGCAAAGCAACTGTTCTCTAATAAAGCAGTCCTGCTAAGATTTGTAGGATTTTAATGTGCTTTGAAATCACATCATTTGTTAGATAATGGACCCTTTCTGTTGAACCTGTTTTCCATTTTCATGCATTAATAATTTCTGGTTGATATACGTGTGTGTGTGTGTGTGTGTGTGTGTGTGTGTGTGTGTGTATGTGTGTGTGTGCATTCTGACTAGCACTGCTTAATAGGTCACATGTACATTGATGTGTCCGATCTCTAGGGAAGTCTCATTCCAAATACCTTTCTGCAGGCATTGCCTGATGGAAGGAAGCATTCCAAAATGCACAATTTTCAGAGACACAAATTTGACCAGGAGTGGAGAACTTTAGAAGGAATGAAACAAGTACAACTTCTCCATTAAATAGGGAAGTTCTTCTAGAGAGAGAGATCGGGCCAAAATCTACATTGTACTGATCACAACGCAATACCAAGTGTCTTGTAATCAAAGGCTGAGAAACAAGACCACAAAAGAAGCGGAGAGATCATTTATTACTAGGGAGATCACTTTTATTTATGGAGTAGCACCAGGGAAGTCACTGATTTTTATGCATCTAGTCCTTTAATAAAACACTGATAAAGCTTTTATGTACTTTTATAATTCAGTAAAGCATTCAGGCATGCCTTTTAAAATATACAATGGCAAAAATAGCTGTTTTTTGTTAGGAATTTGTTTATAAGCTGTCCTTTTACTAGAATGTACATTAACCTGAATTCACCTAAGTGAAACAGCAAAAATATGTCTATTAAGACTACATAAAAATATATACACAATGGGTACTTAAAAATGATATGCCATGTCTGTAATGCTTAGTAAGTACTAGAGATGAGACTGTTTGTATAAAAGAATGTGCTGCAGTGCTATAGTCCATGGGGTTGCAGAGTCAGACATGACTGGATGGCTGAACAATGGGAAAAGAGATGAATTACATGTATTCTGACAAGTCAGTTTATTTTCAAAAGATACAAATTAGAACATTGATGGCCTTGGGCTCAGGCAGGTTTCTGTGGGGTGCTGGGTTTCACTACCCATTTGACTGTTCTGGAACCAGCAGTGGAAATTGTCATATTTGTTTTGAATACTCCCTGCAAACTACATTTTGTAGAAGCCTCTGTTTATTGTAAAATCATGTTTAAGCTAATGAGACTGGGAAGTCATCTAGTCATGTTCTATCACTTTTTAATGGGAGATTTTATCAAAGTATATTTTTAGTAATTCCAATGACAATGTTTTTTCTTATATTTTTCATTTATATCTAGATCTTTAGGGCTTTAAAAAAAAAACTGTTGATTTCTACAAGAGGTCCTTAGTGAATGTTCAGAGGAGAGTTGGCTATCAACTCTATCAACTCTCTATCAACTCTAATAGAACTCAAGAAAAACATCCTGCATTCTTATTGCATGCTATACTGCTCATATAAAAGCTAATTTATTTTTATTGGTATTTAAACAACATATGATAACTTGTGTTACGTTCAGTGAAAACATTACTATGCTTTCAGTGATGTGCTTTGTAGAAAAATACAATTTTAAAGATTCCTAACTTAACTTGACATTTGAATGTTTACATCCATATAAGAGATGGGAAATCATATCCTTCTTTTGACATCCCATGGTTTCCTCAGGGTGGTCTCATTCCTTCTTGGAGGTTTTAAGTAGAGGGAAAAATGTTAAGCAATTAGTAACCTGTGGATCACTGTAAACCACAGGCCCTGCTGGCAGAGTATCTCCCTGTATTAGGGATTATTCTTGCAGAAGGTTGATAGAAGAGGAGATTGAACAATGAGAGTCTCCTACTACTGATATTTATACAGAGCAGCAACTGGATGAGGGAAAGAAACAGGTGTCCAGCATCACAGAATTGCCTCAATCCGTAAGCTCAGATTTACATACATATCTATTCAAACCACCACCACAAACAACGAACCCTTCTTGTGTTAAACTATACTGTTATAAATGAAGTATTTAGGATCTGAGACCAGTGGTTTTCAAATTAGCGTGTTTTGTCAATATGGAGGTAATAAACCACTTTTGGTGTGTGTGTGTGTGTGTGTGTGTGTGTGTGTGTGTGTGTAGATACCTGGGCAAAAATAGAATTAGAGGCTATTATCTTCCATATGTACCCTTTCCCCAACTCATCTGACCTAGCAAAGAATCTGTGCAGCTTTCCCACTCCCACTTCTCTTTTCAGAACCCTTCTGCTACAAGAAGAACAGGGCAATTTTCACCAACAGATTCCACATCCTATTGTAGCACAGTCCCAGGGTTTAAAAAAATCTCTGAAGCACATAAAGAGGGAGAAAAAATTCAAAAAAGCAAAAATTTTTTCTAACTGTTCATGCATCTGTCTGCCTCCCTGTCTAGCATGTATCTGTTCATCAGCCTGCCTCTATTTATACAGCTATCTATGGTAAGAGTCAGACACGACTGAGCGACTTCACTTTCACTTTTCACTTTCATGCATTGGAGAAGGAAATGGCAGCCCACTCCAGTGTTCTTGCCTTGAGAATCCCAGGGACGGGGGAGCCTGGTGGACTGCCATTTATGGGGTTGTGCAGAGTTGGACACAACTGAAGTGACTTAGCAGCAGCAGCATGGCATGTGCAGTCATTTCAGTCATGTTAGACTCCTTGCAACCCTATGTATTCTAGCCTGCAAAGCTCCTCTGTTCATATGATTCTCCAGGCAATAATACTGAAGTGGGTTCCATGTCCTCTTCCAGGGGATCTTCCTGGCCCAGGGATTGAACGAGCGTCTCTTCTATCTCCTGCACTGGCAGACGAGTTCTTTACCACTAGCACCACCTGGGAAGCCCACATCTATCTATAGATTCATCTGCCTACCAATCACTTAGAATTAAACATCAGAACAAAGATGGGTTTAATAGTGATGCTTCTTAACATGACATTTGAAATGAAAGCAAAGTCATCTGTTTTATGTTTGTTTTTTTTTTTTTTTTTCTGACATGAAGTGAGTCTGAATTTGAGAAATATAGGACTAGCTTTGTCATTTGGGTTACTAGACATACTTTTTCCACAAATTGAATAATGCTGGATCTCCAAAGTTTTGATAAAAACAGTCTTAAAGGACATGCACAGTAGAATTTTAGATGTAATTACTTTTAATTATATAGTATAATTAATTTATAATTTATTATTATAATTACTTATCCTTTGCAAGGATCAAACTTAAGATGAAAACTTCAGATAATATCCTAAAATGTACAGATGGTAACAATTTTTCAAAATTCTTGTAGAGATACCCAAAGATTTGGATACTACTCCCATAGGCTTGCACTCTTATCCTTGTCAGGGATCAGCCTAGAGTCTGAACCTGATCAACTATCTTTTCTATCATGACCTTCATCTTCCTCCTCCTCCCTGCATCCCCCCTTCTTATTCTCTTCTTTCTGCCCCCTTTTTCTTCCCTTCCTTCCCCTCCCCTACCCCTCTTTCTTTTTATTTTTATTCTCCTTCTCTGTCTTTTCCTGGAGCAGATTTTTTTTTTTTTTACATTTTTAAAATAGGTGCATTTTAATTGTCTTTGAAGTACTTATATCTTAGGCTTGCCTGGTGGCTCAGTGGTGAAGAATCTGCCTGCCAATGCCAGAGACACAAGTCCAATCCTTGGGTCGGGAAGCTCCCCTGGAGCAGGAAATGGCAACCCACTCCAGTATTGTTGCCTGGAGAATCCCATGGACAGAAGAGCCTCGTGGAGGTTATAGTCCATGGGATCACAAAGAGTCAGACACGAGTTAGTGACTAAACAGCAAGTACCTATATAACGCTCTCAGTTTTACCACTTGGCAGAAGGAAACAAAAATATTTACTATCTAGCTGTTTATTTAAAAGTTAGTCAACTGCTGATATAGGTGATATAGGCTTATTTAATGATTATTAGTTTTCTTCCAAAATGTTCAAGTCATGCTTCTATGATAATTTGTGGACATTAATTTTCTATCACATCTTACAGACAAAAATTAATGTTAAGTTTTACTTCATTCTTCTTATACATCTGTTTTTATTTCTTGGTGTTTGCCACTGTGTGTTAGTTCATATCCTTTGAGAATCAGACACAGAGGTGAGCTGAGCTAAGTAAGAGAGGAACACAAGTGTGTGGAAAAACTGAGCCCAGAGCCAGAGGAGGTTGGGAGATCTGTCAAACCAGGTGGCAGATCTAATCTAGAGTAGCTAAGAGGGAGAGAAAGGAGGTTGAATGGGAAATGGATTAGACTGTGGAGCAATTCTGAAAAAGTTTTGGCAAAAGTATTGGGGAATCCTTAAGCCAACAAGGTCTTGTTGGAGTCTACTGTCTCCAGGAGAGCACTGGCTCTTGTATCTGGCCATACTTGGTCACTGGCCTGAGAATCTGGCAGGAAGTACAGCCTTTCATGAGCTGGGTGATGGCTTTCACCCTGCAGCATCTGGGGTTGCTGGCCAATTGCCAGCTTACCAAGCCATTTTTGATTCGAGATGTATTTTCACAGCAGCCATACTTTGTAAAAATGGATTGCTAAGCCTTCTTTCAAAAAATAATTTCTGAACTTGAATACAAATATGCTTCTCTGTCATCATTTCAGTCTCCATTTTATATCTTGTTTGAGAAATCCCTCTCAATCCTGAATGAATAAGATACTTCACTATATTTGTTTTTAATAGTATTTGAGATTTGGTTTCCACAATTAGGCATGGAGAGGTAGGTAAGCAGAGAGGAGAAAGGAAAGTGGAGAGATAAAGATACTATTTTACTTTATTTTCTTATGAAAAGGCAATTGTCCAACACTTCACTGAATAGAGTGTCCTATCACTTCTGACTTTATGGTTTATCTAAAGGGTTTACCTATCACCTGTGACTTTAGGGTGACTCTTTTCTAGTGAGTTAGTTCTTCATATCAGGTGACCAAAGTATTGGAGCTTCAGCATCAGTCCTTCCAATGAATATTCAGGGTTGATTTCCTTTAGGAATGAATGGTTTGATCTCCTTGCAGTTCAAGGGACTCTCAAGAGTCTTCCTCAACACCACATTCAAAAGCATCAATTCTTTGGCGCTCAGTCTTCTTTATGGTCCAACTCTCACATTCATACATGACTACTGGAAAAAAAAAAACACATAGCTTTGACTAGATGGACCTTTGTCGGCAAAGTAATGTTTCTGCTTTTTAATATGCTGTCTAGGTTGGTCATACTTTTCTTCCAAGGACCAAGCATCTTTTAATTTCATGGCTGCAGTCACCATCTGAAGTGATTTTGGAGCCCGAGAAAGTTAAGTCTATCACTGTTTCCCCATCTATTTGCCATGAAGTGATGGGATCGGATGACGTAATTTTTTTTTTTTTTTAACTTTGAGTTTTAAGTCAGCTTTTTCACTCTCCTCTTTCACTTTTGTCAAGAGGCTCTTCAATTTCTTATCACTTTCTGGCATGATGATGGTGTCATCTGCATATCTGAGGTGATTGATATTTCTCCCAGCAATC
The DNA here is from genome assembly GCF_023091745.1 of Budorcas taxicolor. Taxonomy (NCBI): domain Eukaryota; kingdom Metazoa; phylum Chordata; class Mammalia; order Artiodactyla; family Bovidae; genus Budorcas; species Budorcas taxicolor. The sequence continues at coordinate 19,098,935 of NC_068913.1, forward strand.
TTGATTCCAGCCTGTGCTTCATCCAGCCTGGTATTTCACATGATGTACTGTGCATATAAGTTAAATAAGCAGAGTGACAATACAGAGCCTTGATGTACTCCTTTCCTGATTTGGAACCAGTCTGTTGTTCTATGTATGGTTCTAACTGTTGCTTCTTGACCTGTATACAGATTTCTCAGGAGGCAGGTAAGGTGGTCTGGTATTCCCCTCTCTTGAAGAATTCTCCACAGTTTGTTGTGATCCACACAGTCAAAGGCTTTGGCATAGCCAAATAAAGCAGAAATAGTTGTTTTTCTGGAACTCTCTTGCATTTTCGATGATCCAGTGGATGTTGGCAATTTGATCTCTGGTTCCTCTGCCTTTTCTAAAACCAGCTTGAACATCTGGAAGTTTTCAATTCATATACCATTGAAGTGTAGCTTGGAAAAACCTTAAGCATTACTTTCCAAGCATGTGAAATGAGTGCAATTGTGTGGTAGTTTGAACATTCTTTGTCATTGCCTTTTTTTGGGATTGGAATAAAAACTGACCTTTTCCAGTTCTGTGGCCACTGCTGACTTTTCCAAATTGCTGGCATAATTGAGTGCAGCACTTTCACAGCATCATCTTTTATGATTTTAAATAGCTCAGCTGGAATCCCATCACCTCACTAGCTTTGTTCATAGTGATGCTACCTAACACCCACTTGACTTCATACTCCAGGATGTCTGAGTCTAGGTGAGTGATCACACCATCATGGTTATCTGGCTCATTATGATCTTTTTGTATAGTTCTTCTGGGTATCCCTGCCACCTCTTTTTAATATTTTCTTCTTCTGTTAGGTTCATGCTCTTTCTGTCCTTTATTATGCCCATCTTTGCATGAAATACTCCCTGGTATCTCTAAATCTGTAGTCTTTCCCATTCTATTGTTTTCCTTTATTTCTCTGCATTGTTCACTTAGGAAGTCTTTCTTATTTTTCCTTGCTATTCTTTGGAACACTACTTTCAGATGGATGTATCTTTCCTTTTCTCCTTGCCTTTTGCTTCTATTCTTTTCTTAGTAAGGCCTCCTCAGACAACCATTTTGCCTTTTTGCATTTTTTTTTCTTTATGGATGGTTTTGACCATCGCCTTCTGTACAATGTGATGAACCTCCATCCATAGTTTTTCAGGCACTCTATCAGATCTAATCCCTGGATTCTATTTATCACTTCTACTGTATAACCATAAGAGATTTGATTTAGTTCATAGTTGAATGGCCTAGTGGTTTTCCCTACTTTCTTCAGTTTAAGTCTGAATTTGGCAATAAGGAGTTCATGATCTGAGCCACAGTCAGCTCCTGGTCTTATTTTTGTTTCACCATTTGGCTGCAAAGAATATAATCAATTTGATTTTGGCATTAACCATCTGGTGATGTCCATGTGTGGAGTTGTCTCTTGTGTTGTTGGAAGAGGGTGTTTGCCATGACCAGCGTGTTCTCTTGACAACACTCTGTTAGCCTTTGCTCTGCTACATTTTGTACTCCAAGGCCAAAGTTGCCTGTGACTCTGGGTTCTCTTGACTTCCTGCTTTTGCATTCCAGTCCCCTATGATGAAAAAGACATCTTTTTTTGGTGTTAATTCTAGAACACCTTTTAGGTTTTCATAGAACCATTCAACTTTAGCTTCTTTGGCTTTAGTTGTTGGGGTATAGACTTGGATTACTGTGATACTGAATAGTTTGCCTTGGAAATGAACAAAGTTCATTGTGTTGTTTTTGAGGTTGTACCCAAGTACTGCTTTGGATAACCTAATACGATTTATTTAGGAAAATTTGGGGGCAGATTAAGTATTGGCTAATGGGAGTAATTTTCTTTTCATGTGTATCTACCCTCTGATTAATCATTTTATAACACCATAGAAAACAAGGTTGTAAAGTAAGCTTAGTTATCAGAGGTTTTACACAAGAGGACTTGAGTAAATTTACTTTATTAAAACATCAGTGAAGATAATATATGAGAGAAAAGTAATGATTAAAAAACATGACAACAAAATCTCTGGGAGCTGAAGTTATTCCCTAATGCTAACCTATTCAAGACTTGTACTTGCTTTAAAAATCTGCATTAATTTTATTATGTCCTTATGTTTCCCTTTTCCTGACACTTTAAGAGATGACATCTTTCTAATAAAATACTGCAGGAAAACAGAATTGTTATAGTGAATGTGAAACATGAATATCATCTACTATGTAAGAATTGACAGTTTTTGCCTAATGAAATGTTCCACATGACTAGTTTGTACTGGATAATTCACTGTATCCATTTTAAAATAAATACAGATTTTAAAATAAGATATGTTATCTTTTGTAGAACACAGAAAGGTCAACACCAGGAAAAGAAAGTGAATTACTTTTATAATCTGAGTAAGTCAATTTCAGCTAGTTTTTTTTATAATAAGGCAGGAATCCTGTCTCTATTATATACTGTTATGACTTCAGCAGCTAAAAATTGCATGACACATAGTAGGTCCTCAACAAAATTTTATAAAATTGTTTAATGAAAGTCAACAAAGCATCTTGGAGTTTCTAAGGTAATTTAATTCCTCCTATAAAATTAATATTCTGGATTTGTTTTCAATAATGTGTTGCCCTTTACTAACACCAGATAGCTCTCCAGGTAATAGTTATATGATTATGAAAGCACCAAATAACTTGCTAACTTAAATCAAATTTGCTGAGATAATATTTATAATATGCAAAGATTCAAATAGTTAAATATATATATTTTTTAAACAAAATACAAAAGCCATGTAATGAAAAGCAGCAGTAATGAGCTTTTGTTTTCCCCAGTATCTACTTCATTTTATGTTTTAAAAGTTGTTCTTATTTTAGTATATGCACTTCTAGATGACTCTCATATCATTAAATATTATGCTTATATCAGGCTTTCTTGATCACTGTAAGTTATATTGAAATCTAATTGTGATGCATGAGAATATTTTATATTCTTCCACTGTTGCCCCTGTTTTCAAATATAGTTACATTTGAAATTTCAATCTATTATTTTATTCTCATATTTCATAACACTTAAAACTTCATTCTCCACCATTACCATACCACAATTCTAATGTCCTTAATGTTTATCTTTTTATTTGCATAAGTTCTTATGACATGCATATTTTGTCTGCACATGTTCTTAGTACAGGTAAATAGTATGATACTATATCTTAATCTTTTCCTACACTTCACCAGTCAATAATATATTTTAAAAAGCCATCCTTGTTGCTATATTTAGAGGTTCTAAACTGTGGACACTAAGTGTTCATTCATTTTACCAAGAACCAGGAATATCAACAAGTGATGGATAAAGGACAGTCAACTGATACCAGCAATAAGGTGACAGAAATATTAATATTGTCACTACACCTCATCTCTTCCATTCTGACAAGTCTCCTTCTTCATATTTTTTGTAATGGATCCTTCTTTATATCTTTAGTTGTGGGAAAATATTTTCTGCTAGTCTTCACATCATTCTTATTGATAGTTGTTTTGTAAATAGTTGTAATTTTGGTGTGCCCATTGAAGGAATTAAGCTCAACTTCTTCCTATTCTGCCATCTTTGCATGACAAATATTTTCTATCATCCTGTAGTCTGCTTTATCACTTGTTGATTGTTTTATTTGCTGTACAGACCCCATTCAGTTTGATGAAATCATATTTGTCTATTTTTTTGCTATGTTGCTATGTTGCTGAGCTTTTGGCATCTTATCCAAAAAATGATTGTCCAGGCTAATGTCCACGAGAATTTTTTGCCTGTTTTCTTTTGTGAGTTTTGCAGTTTTATTTCAGTTTTTAATCAATTCTGAGTGGATTTTTGTATATGGTTTATGATGAGTCCAGTTTAATTCTTTTTCTTATGAATATCTAGTTTCACTAACACTATTTATTGAAGAAATTATCTTTTCTCCATTGTCTGTTCTTGACATACTTTTAGAAGATCAATTGACAATTTGTAGATTTATCTCTGGCTTCTGTATTCTCTTCTGTCGGTCTATTGTTTTATACCAGCACCATACTTTTTTCACTACTGTAGCTTTGCAATATATTTTGAAATAGGAAATGTGATATCTCTGTATGTAAGGAGCTCCTTCTAGTCAATAGAAAAAAAATAATAAATAACAATAATTTGAATATACTTTTTCTAAAAAAACACACAAATGGCCCCTCAGTTCAGTTCAGTCGCTCAGTCGTGTCCGACTCTTTGCGACCCCATAAATCGCAGCACACCAGGCCTCCATGTCCATTACCAACTCCCAGAGTTCACTCAGACTCATGTCCATCGAGTCAGTGATGCCATCCAGCCATCTCATCTTCTGTTGTCCCCTTCTCCTCCTGCCCTCAATCCCTCCCAGCATCAGAGTCTTTTCCAATGAGTCAACTCTTCACATGAGGTGGCCAAAGTACTGGAGTTTCAGCTTTAGCATCATTCCTTCCAAAGAAATCCCAGGGCTGATCTACTTCAGAATGGACTGGTTGGATCTCCTTGCAGTCCAAGGGACTCTCAAGAATCTTCTCCAACACCACAGTTCAAAAGCATCAATTCTTCAGCGCTCAGCCTTCTTCACAGTCCAACTCTCACATCCATACATGACCACAGGAAAAACCATAGCCTTGACTAGATGGACCTCAGTCAGCAAAGCAATGTCTCTGCTTTTGAATATGCTATCTAGGTTGGTCATAACTTTTCTTCCAAGAAGTAAGCGTCTTTTAACTTCATGGCTGCACAATGGCTCCTAGGTATATGAAAGATGCACATCATCATTCATCTTCAGGAAAATGCAAATCAAAATGCCAGGGAGGTATCACTTGACACCTGTTAGGGTGACTTTATTGAAAAGGAAAAAAAAAGTGGAAGCACTGGTAAATGTGTTAAGAAAAGGGAACTCTTATACTATGCTGGTAAGAATGTATAGCAATTATGAAATACATTATGGGGGCTTTTTCCCTCTAAGATCAGGAATAAGGAGGGATTCTGTTTTCACCATTCATATTTAGCAGTGTGGCAAATTCTAGTCAATGAAATAAGGCAAGGAAAGGAGAGAAGAGACATATTAGCATTCCTTGTTTGCAGACGATAGCATTATCTGTTAGAGACTCTCAAAGAACCTATAAAAAATCCTAGAATGAATAAGAGTTCAGCAAGATCACAGGATAAAAAAAATCAACATAGAAAAATCAATTGTACTTCTATATACAAGCAATGTAGAGATAGACACAGAATCATTACAGTTACAACATAACATTTACAATTGTTCAGAAAATGAAAACTAACTATAATTTTTCAAAAACATATATAGAACTAGTATATTGAAAACTATAAAATGTTGATGAAATAAATAAAAGATCTAAATAAATATAAAGCCACTTATTCATGATGGGAAAAGTCAAAATAGTAATGAGTTTAATTCTTTTCAATTAAATATGCTAAATATGAATGGTGAAAACAGAATCCCTCTTTATTCCTGATCTTAGAGGGAAAAAGCCCCTATAATGTATTTCATAATTGATATGAGGGGTTTTAAACAATATTCCTATAAAAATCCTAGCCAAATATTTTGTAGGCATAGACACAGCTATTCTAAATTTATATGGAAAAACAAAGAAATATAACTAAAATTATTTTTTTAATTAATAATTAAATGGGATAATTCAGCTGACCTGATTTTAGGACTTATAATAACTATATTGTCAAGATGTGGTATTGTGTTAGATCTACAGATCAATGAAACAGAATGGAGTACTTAGAAATGGGCCAATACAAATATGACTAACTGATTTTTAACAATGTTTTAATGCAATTCTATGGAGGAATGATAGCTTCTTATAAGCAGGAAAAATAAGAAACCTTGTCAAAAAAGTAATATCTTACATAAAAATTAACACTAAATTGATTGTGGACTGAATTTAAAACAGAAAACTCTCAGAAAAAAAACATAGAATTTTTTGGGATCTAGGTCTAAGCAGAAACTTCTTAAACTCAACACCAAAGGCAATATCCAAATAAAGAAGGAGTTAACTGGACTTTGTATAAATTGACTTTTGCTCTCTAGAAACACTGTTAGGTTGGAAATACAAGCTGCAGACTGAGAAAATACTTACAAATCATATATGTCTGACAAAAGATCATGTACATAATAAATAGAGAACTCCATCTGAAGAGGTTTTTTTTTTTTTTTTAATTCACTCAACAAAAGCATGCATAGTCATTTCATGGAAGATACAGGAGGCATATAAGTGCATGAAAATATGTTCAACATCATTAGCCACCAGGGAAATGCAGATTAAAACCACAGCGAATATTATTGCACACCTATCAGAATGACTGAAATAAAATAAAAAAAACAGTGACAACACCAAATGCTGGCTAGGGACTGAGAAACTTGAATCACTCATATATTGCTCATCATATTGTTGGGAATCTAAAATGGTCCAGCCACTCTGGAAAAGAGTTTAGCAATTTCTTTAAAAATACATGCAACTATCACATGGCTCAGTAATTAAAACAATGTTCACACAGAAACATGTACTGTATCTTTTATAGCCCAAGCTGTAAACAACGTATATTTCCTTCAACAGGGGTATGATTAAACAATATACTCACCATAAAATACTGCTCAGTAATAAAAATGAACAAAGAATTAGATGCAGAAATTAGATGAATCTCTAGAAAATTATACTGAGTGGAAAAAAAGTCAGCCACAGATGATTCCATATTGTGTAATTTCATTAATATAACATTCTTGAAACTGAAAAAATCATAGTTATGGAGAACAGATTAATGACTATCACCAGTTAAGGAAGAAGTGGGGCAGGACAGAAATGGGTGCAGCTAATTGAAGAGCAACATTAGTGATACTTAGGGTGATAGAAAAATTCTGCTTTGACTGTATTGATGTCAATATCTTATCTGTGTTGTCATACTATAATTTAAGACTTTGTGTTTGAGGGCAACTGAGTAAAAGGTACACAAGCTCTTTTTGTGTTACCTTTTACAACTACATGTGAGTCAACAATTTTCTTAACTTTTAAAATGTTTAATGTGTAGCTTAATACCATATGAGCAAAAATTCAGTTTCTCTTGAAATTCAATGTTTTAAAAAATCTATCTTTAGCCCATTTAGTCACATGCAGGGGAGGATGAGCTACGTAAAGAATACAATAATTCTTGTTATGCTTCATCCCAAGGAACAAACATTTCTGTGTTTTTGTGAAAAAAGAAAAGAAAAAGAAAGTAAAAATCTGAAAATCTTCAACTCCCTGGAACATGATTACTACGATTTTAAACTGTTTGAAGCAGTTGATTCATGTAATAGAGTTTAATTACTACTATTAATAAGATATCTTTAGCATATTTTTTTATTCAAATGTATATGCATTTTAATTTTCTCTCTTTCAAACCTCAAAATTCTTTGTGGAATATTTGTCCCATTTAAATTAATGTTCTATGTTGATTAGTTTGACCTACCTGCATATAGAGCTCAGATTCAGGATATTACAGATATTTCCCTGAGAACATCCCTTGACTATTTTCTCAGCACTTGTAGGAATGTATAGCTTCATTCCATTGTGCTTAGCTCTTGGCTGATTCATTCCACTGGCTCTTATTCAGAGCCAAGATGAATTATAGGTCCTTTGGCAAGTACAACTGAGAACACACTTGCTTTAAGAAATGTTTACAATTGTATTATAGGGATTTGTATTTAGACTTCTAAAGAAATATTTTTAACATTATTTATAGCATCCTCTTCTTTGCCCTAGACATTATACAACTGTTTCTTTCTACACAAACCTTTCCATTCCTCCTGGATGCCTTTGGAACATTGCAAACTGTGGTAATAATCATTGTCATGGGAATGCTTTTGTGTGCAAAACATAAATCTCTGTTTTCAAAAAGTAAACTGTGTTTTGGAAAATATATGAATAAGAAAGCAGAAAGTGATTAAGCAAGTTATGCTTACTAATAATGTCTTTAAAAAATGTTAGGCAGTACTTCTTTTCCAAATTTTTAAAGGAGAGAATAAAATAAACCGAACCTAAATTGCTATAGAGAATGTTTAGCTAGAAATGAAGAAAATCATATTGACTTACAGGTTTGTAAAAACCTAAATCTCAACTACTGGTCATAAATTTCTTTAAAATTGTAGTACCCAGTTGCAGAAAATTCTGAAGTCATCTTCTTTTAGACCAGTGTTTCTTAATTTTGGCACTATTGACAGATAATTCCCTGAGAACTGTTAGAGTGAGAGGGCATAAAGTGAGTTGTAGAGTATTAAGCATCATCCCTGGCCTCTATTCACTAAGTGCTAGGTCTCTTCAGTCGTGTCCAACTCTTTGCAACCGTGTGGACTGTAGCCCACCAGATTCCTCTGTCCATGGGATTCTCCAGGCAAGATACTGGAGTGGGTTGCCATGCCCTCTTCCAGTGGATCTTCCTGACCCAGGGATTGAACCTATATCTCTTAAGTCTCCTGCATTAGCAGGCAGGTTCTTTACCACTGGCACCACCTGGGAAGACCTAGATGCTGGTAAAACTCTCCTAGATGAGACAACCGAAATGTCTCCAGGTGTTGCTAAATGTCCTGTGTGGAAAAAGGAGGGAAATCACCCCAGCTGAAAAATACTCCGTTATCATCCTGTAATATACTTCCTTGCTCTTATTACAATATTTATTTTAAAGCCTGTTTTGTCTGATATAAATATTACTACTCCGATTTGCTTTTTTTATTTTCCAATGGCCTGGAATACCTTTATACATCCTCTCATGGGGATGCAGGTCTCAACTATCCCACATCTTCACTCCTCCTATCCATCTCATTGTGGTTCTTTCTTTATATATTTCATTGTGGTTAATCTTTCCTGCTAGTGTCCAGGTTGTTGTCATTGATAGTTACTCCGTTAATAGTTGTACTTTTGGTGTGCCCATGGGAGGAGGTGAGCTCCGAATTTTCCTATTCCGCCATCTTGACCGCTCCCTGTGCTCTGTCAATGAGATGGTACACATTGCCCGCTGGGTTTCTGTGCACTCTAATTTAATGAACTGTGTTTAATTTGACTGGCATTATTTACTTCATAGTCCAGAAATACTTTATACTTTCAGTTCAGTTGTATCCCTGGGATGAAGATCCAAGGAATTTATATGCTTCGTGAGGGTGGGCCAAGGGGCAATTGCAAGCACATCAGAGTCACTGCCTAACCTGTAACCAGTCTTCCAGAACGGGAGGAGAGGGTGCTCACGTATTTCTTTGGATCAGTTTTTAGAACAGGGCTTATTCTCTCTTTGCTACCTTTCCAGCTGCTTTTCTTTACCATACCTCCATTTAAACGACTGCTGTTTAATCCTGCCTGCATATTAAAATCACTTGGAAAAGTTTTTTTAAAGACTATTGGGTTTATCCAGTAGCTCAGACGGTAAAGGACCTTCCTGCAATGCAGGAGACCTGGGTTCGATCTCAGGATTGGGAAGATCCCCTGGAAAAAGAAATGACAACCCATTCCATTATTCTTGCCTGGAGAATCCTATTCAGAGAGAAGCCTGGCAGGCTACCTTCCATGGAGTCACACAGACACATGACTCATTGACTAACACTATGGATGCCTGAGATTTATTTCTACAGATTCTAATTTAATTATTCCAATAGAGACATGATCATCTCTGTCTTGAAATGTTTTGTAGATTATTTTCATGTTCAGCCAATGTAAAAAAGAAATATTTAGTGAAGTACTCTTATATGGTTGGGGATATTGTTTTGTTTTCAAACAAAAGAGTATCTTCTTTCTCATTTCAGCTTTCTCCTTTCAGTAATCATAACAAATGGATTTAATTATAGATGCTTATGTGGATGAGAAACACTATTTTTTAGAAAATCTTCTTAGACACAGATACAACTCTCTTCTACATCGGGTCTTTTCTTTCCTGGTGACAAGTTAGAGATAAGTGAAATCTGGTTTGAGGGTCGCAACTACTTTTTAGGGCTAAATTTTATTTTGATCCTCCAAATATGAAGAAAATATCTTAGATTCTGGTGGTGCTAGTCACTCAGTCGTATCCGACTCTTTGTGACCCCTTGAAATGTAGCCCACCAGGCTTCTCTGTCCATGAGATTCTCCAGACAAGAATACTGGAGTGGGCAACCATTACCTTCTCCAGGGGATCTTCCTGACCCAGGGATTGAACTCTCATCTCCTGTGTCTCCTGCATTGCAGGCAGATTCTTTACCACTGAACCACCAGAGAAGCCCATATATACAGTATATATTATTCTAATAATTATTTAAACAAGTATATTGTATTGGCTTTCAAAAGAAAAGAAGAAATGAGATATTGTAGGAATACATAAATGGAAACACCATTGCAGACTGCACTAGTCTCTGAATGTTTAGTGGATAAGGTTTGCATAAAAAAAGGGGGATGATTATGACCCAATGCCATGTTTTAAATGTTGTTATTTGGTAGAAGAAGGCAAAGGAAAAGATATAGCAACTGAAAGTGAAGCAGTGTGAAAAATAAATACAAAAGCTAGACAGTACCGAGTTCACTTGATGAAAAATGGATGGCTCAAAAATGTTTGTGATTTTTTAAAGCATATATTGGAAGTAGTTTATAAAAGGCTTTGACATCAGGCAAAGAGGTTGAAATTATCTTTTATTAAAGTGAAATGTGAGGGGTTGTTTAAAAATTTAAATATATAAAGGGAAAAAAATTCCTCTAAACTGAGTCCATTGGTTATAGTCATTCACATTTTTTTTATACTATTGAGAAGCGTATTCTGGGTCCAGGAAACATAAGCCCTCTGAAAACTGTATCAAAGCTGAATGCCTGGTATATTGTCAATCTAAATAAAATATTATTACATTGTATATTTAAAGGTCATAAAATGCTGTCAGTGGAGCTTGTGATTTTTTTTCCTCAGATGAATGTGGTTATGGAAGAAATGTGCAGGCAGATGTTTAATATAAAATATCCTTCACATTTTAGAATAAATGACATATGGAACAAGTAGCCATTTTACTTGATGTGCTGAAGTTGAAAATAGTTCAGAACAGATCTGCTTTGATTTAGTTTATCTCCACCACATACTAACCAAGATGTTTCAGCAGATTACAGTTAACATGAGGGCAGGTTGTTAATTTTTTAACTTTAAAGGTATTTAAAAAGTATCCTACCTGGTATGACAATAAGAGATAGAATTACAACTAGTGTAATAAAATAAAACATTTCTTATTAAAGTGATATGTGGGACCTTTACATTACAGACAAAAAGAGAAAGCCATTCTAACCTGGGAAATGTTGGATTCAGAAAAACAGTTAAAAAAAAAATTGGATTGATCTTTTTAATTGCTCAGATTTTGTCCAGAGAAGTAAATTGAGCTCAACTAATCCATTCTGTTCCTTTTTTAGCATATTTATGGAAAATCAGGCAATTAAATGATGAAAGAGGGAAAAAATAACTGATGAATACATTTTATAGTCGCATATTTTATTTTTAGATAGAACTTCATGTCATTTTATTGCAATAAAAAGTATTTCATAACAACCAAAGGAAATTTAACATTTAGTTCCATGTTAAAAATAAAATAAATTGTTTTCTCTGAATTCAGACCTACTATATTTAGACAACAAGAATGCTAACTATATAAAATGAATATTTTGGGAATTGATGGGTATCATGTATTGGAATGTATTTGCATTCAAATGTTATTGTTCTTACCCACCCTGCCTTCTTGCTCTAAATAAGAAAGTTCACAAAAGTATAACTTTAAAATTAGGATTACTTAATTTTGGAGATGGAAGGACCCAGAAGTTCAGCTAATATGTCTTTTCTAAAGCACCTCTGACAGATGGACATCCAGCCTCTGCTTTTATGAACATTTATCACAGTGTTGAGAGGGACACGTTACTGGCTACTTCTCTGTGCCACCTGTATTATTATTATTTTTCTTTTACTTTAAAAAAGTTATTTATTTTTAATTGAAGGATAATTGCTTTACAATATTGTGTTGGTTTCTGCCATACATCAGCATGAATCAGCCATAGGTATACATATGCCCCCTCCTTCTTAGGCCTCCCTCCCACCTCCCACCCCATCCCATCCCTCTGTGTTGTCACAGAGCACTGGTTTGAGCTCCCTGCCTCATATTAATAAACAGACCCTAATTTAGTCATTCCACAAATGTTTCAAAAAGAAAAATACAGGTTCTTTGGTTTGTTTTAACTGTTAAATGGAAAATCAAATAGTTAAATCAAGGCAGTTTCATTGATCTTCCATTCTGTTCGTTACTGTTCCATTTCCCCTGAATATAAACACATCAACAGGTATTCTTGGCCATATCTTACAGACCTGTATATGCTTCCATAAGTTATCCAGATGCAAAAGATCTCTCAAGAGGTAGTCCCAGTTAGATAAGTTGTCTGCAGTGAGTACAGGCTCTCCAGGTGGTGCTAGTGATAACGAACCTGCCTCCCAATGCAGAGACGTGGGTTCTGACGCTGTGTTGGAAGATCTCCTGCAGGAGGGCCCAGAAATACACTCCAACATTGTTGCCAGGAGAATTCTATGGACAGAGGAGTTTGGTGGGCTACAGTCCATAATGTTGGACACCACTGAAACGACAGCATGCATACACGAAATGGGCAAACTTCTGGGACTCTGCGGTATTAAATTCTTTGGGCTCCAAAATCACTGCAGATGGTGACTGCAGCCATGAAATTAAAAGAAGCTTACTCCTTGGAAAGAAAGTTATGACCAACCTAGATAGCATATTGAAAAGCAGAGACATTACCTTGCCAACAAAGGTCCATCTAGTCAAGGATATGGTTTTTCCAGTAGTCATGTATGGATGTGGGAGCTGGACTGTGAAGAAAGCCGAGTGCCGAAGAATTGATGCTTTTGAACTGTGGTGTTGGAGAAGACTCTTGAGGGTTCCTTGGACTGCAAGGACATCCAAACAGTCCATTCTAAAGGAGATCAGTTCTGGATGTTCTTTGGAAGGAATGATGCTAAAGCTGAAACTCCAATACTTTGGCCACTCCACGCGAAGAGTTGATTCACTGGAAAAGACTCTTTTGCTGGGAGGGATTGGGGGCAGGAGGAGAAGGGGCCGACAGAGGATGAGATGGCTGGATGGCATCACCGACTCGGTGGACGTGAGTCTGAGTGAACTCCGGGAGTTGGTGATGGACAGGGAGGCCTGGCGTGCTGCGATTCATGGGGTCGCAAAGAGTCGGACACGACTGAGTGACTGAACTGAACTGAACTGAACTGAGGAAAAGATGAGCCAGTCAGTACCAAAGTCTAGCTCTTTATATCTGCAAGAAGTTTTGACTGTCTCTCTGTTACATCCAAACAGGAAAATGTACTTTCCTACCTAGGAAGAAGCCATCTAAGAAAGAAAGTAGAGAGTCTCTAACCAGAGAGATGGAAATCCAAATCTGACTCCCTTACTTATTGATGTTTTTGGTAGTGGACAAGTTATATATCCTTTTTCAAACTCAGTTGTCTCGTAGGGAAAAGCAAATATGTTCAAAAGAGAGACTGTACAGTCTGTGGTGACAATTACTATATTTCTATGCCTGTGTAAAATGAGGTACTGGTTTACCTCCATCACAATATAGGATTCTGGACTGAGAAGCAAAGAGCTATTATCCTATATGGGAAAAAGGCTATGAACTGGGCCATGAATTTTGGCTTAACTAAAACTTGTTCACATGCATGTACTATTTATAAAAGTGAAAAGTCAAAGTGTTAGTCACTCAGTCATGTCCAACTCTTTGATTTCTAAGTACTTCATGTTAATTTTACAAAATTCAAATAAATACTTATGAAAACCTAGAAGTCAGTGAAAGACTTATTATTTTAAGGGAATAACATATACCATTACCATCTTTGTAATACATTTGTGTATATACATATATACACACGTACACATATCTATTTCTTTGGTCCAGTGTAAATAATTTCTTTCTTTTCATTTGAATCACAAGTTGTACAAATTTCACAGGAATACACAGATACAAAACAAAACTAAAATTTAATGACTCTTTAAAAGTTCTACTGAGGCAAGAGGATTAAGATATGACAGTTCAGTAACTTCTTGTTGACTAAAAATGAACTGCAGTATTTAAACAATGCTTTTGAAACTAGATAATTCATTTACATCTGAATAATTTATTGTACCACTCTCAGTTCAGTTCAGTCACTCAGTCATGTCTGACTCTTTGTGACCCTATGAACTGCAGCATGCCAGGCCTCCCTGTCCATTACCAACTCCCAGAGTTCACTCAAACTCACATCCATTGAGTTGGTGATGCCATCAGCCATCCCATCCTCTATTGTCCCCCTTTCCTCTTGCCCCTAGTCCCTCCCAGCATCAGGGTTTTTTCCAATGAGTCATCTCTTTGCATGAGGTGGCCAAAGTACTGGAGTTTCAGCTTTAGCATCATTCCTTCCAAAGAACACCCAGGACTGATCTCCTTTAGAATGGGCTGGTTGGATCTCCTTGCAGTCCAAGGGACTCTCAAGAGTCTTCTCCAACACCACAGTTCAAAAGCATCAATTCTTTGGCGCTCAGCTTTCTTCACAGTCCAGCTCCCACATTCATACATGACCACTGGAAAAATCATAGCCTTGACTAGATGGACCTTTGTTGGCAAGGTAATGTCTCTGCTTTTCAATATGCTATCTAGGTTGGTCATAACTTTCCTTCCAAGGAGTAAGCTTCTTTTAATTTCATGGCTGCAGTCACCATCTGCAGTGATTTTGGAGCCCAAACAAATAAAGTCTGACACTGTTTCCACTGTTTCCCCATCTATTTCCCATGAAGTGACGGGACCACTTGCCATGATCTTCATTTTCTGAATATTGAGCTTTAAGTCAACTTTTTTACTCTCCTCTTTCACTTTAATCAAGAGGTTTTTTAGTTCCTCTTCACTCTCTGCAATAAGGGTGGTGTCATCTGCATATCTTAGGTTATTGATAAGAAACAGTTAAACAAAGTTCTAGGATTATTCAATTGATTTATAGAAATATCAGAAAAGAAATTTTGTATGGTCACAAAGATGTAGAAATTAGTTGATTGCTAATGTTCATATAAATTTAAAATGTTCTTATAATTCTGAAATATTCTCTCTCTTTCTTAATTGGCATAGACTTTAAAATCTTTTTTTCCTGAGCCTGCATTTAGGATTTTTTTAAAATATGATTTTCACTAAAAATCTTGAGTAATAAAAAGGATATATATTTCAAAAATAGTAAAAAATGTTCCTGATAGTATACTATGAAATGTATAGCATAAATGTCTCTAATTCAGAGAATCATTTTCATAGGTGCTTGATGTTTTAATTTTATTCTTATAAGTTTCCTATAAAAGACTGTCAGGAAGGATGAAATTCCTTTCCAGGAAAATGTGATATTTGTGTGTTATGAAAAGTTACATATCATGCAATTTCTGATGTATAAAGTCTACTAAATAACTATATAAGAAGTTTTAAGACAGAAATACACTAAATTATCAAACTAACTTTCACAGATAAAATGCTAGAATCAAAGACAACACACTAAGGGTTATTTTTAGTCAGTCTTTATTTATTACTGACCATAATTGCAATTCTATTATAAGCAAAATTTAAAAAACAAAATTAATATACATGAATTAAAAATATTAGGGCTGTAAGTGTTAGTCACTCAGTCGTGTCTGACTTTTGCGGCCCCATGAACTGTAGCCTGCCAGGCTCCTCTGTCCATAGAATTCTGAAGGCAAGAATAATGGAGTAGGTAGCCATTCCCTTCTTCAGGGGCTCCTCTAGGCCCTAGGACTGGAAACAGCCTCAGAAATAGCCCTTTTTCCTCTTTGTTAGACAAAGTATCAGAGTAATTGGAGGCAGACCCCTAGAGTATAAAAGCTGTGTTCAGTGTATGGTGATATTCCAATCACAATGGTCTCCATCCTATAGTGGATACTAAATCTATTTTGACTGAATTTTTAGTGATAAGTGACTGCTCTGCCTAAGATAGTGTAGGTAACTACAGCAGTGCAACATTCAGAGCCATTCTGGGCCTGTGAAGGCTGGGCTAGATCTGTCTATGATAACACATTGACTGTACTTGGTGGACATTCTCAAAAGTTAGAGTTTGGAACACGATTGAGGCAAAAATACAAATCGGGGGAATGGCTTATAATTCTCACACTTTTGATATCAGCCAGACATTGAAATGTTCATACTATTGATTCAGTTACACAAATTCCCACCTCTCAAAGTATGTCTTCTGTTCTCTGTGTCTAGGCAAAAAAATAGTAATAATAAAGGACTTTAGATCTACATTAAGGCTCTTTGTTGTCTTGATCAGATATTAACGATGTGATTAAATTTGAATTAAATAAAATTTCTAGAGTTCAGCATCTATTAATATGGTATGATGGGATAAATAAAGTTTATTAAATAGAAAACAGATTTTTCCCACCAGTTCAGTTCAGTCACTCAGTTGTGTCCACCTCTTTGTGACCCCATGAATCACAGCACGCCAGGCCTCCCTGTCCATCACCAACTCCTGGAGTTGACTCAGACTCACATCCATTGAGTCAGTGATGCCATCCAGCCATCTCATCCTCTGTCGTCCCCCTCTCCTCCTGCCCCCAATCCCTCCCAGCATCAGACTGTTTCCAAATGAGTCAACTCTTCACATAAGGTGGCCAAAATACTGGAGTTTCAGCCTCAGCATCAGTCCTTCCAAAGAACACCCAGAACTGATCTCCTTTAGAATGGACTGGATGGATTTCCTTGTAGTCCAAGGGACTCTCAAGAGTCTTCTCCAACACAGTTCAAAAGCATCAATTCTTCAGAGCTCAGCTTTCTTCACAGTCCAATTCTCATATCCATACATGACTACTGGAAAAACCATATCCTTGACTAGATGGACCTTTGTTGGCATAGTAATCTGTCTTCTTTTCAATCTGCTTAGGTTGGTCATAACTTTCTTTCCAAGGAGTAAGCATCTTTTAATTTCATGGCTGCAATCACCATCTGCAGTGATATTGGAGCCCCAAAAAATAAAGTCTGACACTGTTTCCACTGTTTCCCCATCTATTTCCCATGAATTGATGGGACCGGATATCATGATCTTCATTTTCTGAATGTTGAGCTTTCAGCCAACTTTTTCACTCTCCTCTTTCACTTTCATCGAGATGCTTTTTAGTTCCTCTTCACTTTCTGCCATAAGGGTGGTGTCATCTGCATATCTGAGGTTATTGATATTTCTCCCATCAATCTTGATTCCAGCTTGTGCTTCTTCCAGTCCAGCGTTTCTCATGATGTACTCTGCATATAAGTTAAATAAGCAGGGTGACAATATACAGCCTTGATGTACTCCTTTTCCTATTTGGAACCAGTCTGTTGTTCCATGTCCAGTTCTAACTGTTGCTTCCTGACCTGCATACAGGTTTCTCAAGAGGGTCAGGTGGTTTGGTATTCCCATCTCTTTCAGGATTTCCCACAGTTTATTGTGATCACATAGTCAAAAAGGCTTTGGCTAAGTCAATAAAGCAGAAATAGATGTATTTCTGGAACTCTCTTGCTTTTTTGATGATCCAGTGGATGTTGGCAATTTGATCTCTGGTTCCTCTGCCTTTTCTAAAACCAGCTTGAACAGCTGGAATTTCATGGTTGATGTATTGCTGAAGCCTGGCTTGGAGAATTTTGAGCATTACTTTACTAGCATGTGAGATGTGTGCAATTGTGCGGTAGTTAGGGCTTCCATGGTGCCTCAGAGGTTAAAGCGTCTGCCTGCAATGCAGGAGACCTGGGTTCGATCCCTGGGTTGGAAAGATCCCCTGGAGAAGGAAATGGCAACCCACTCCAGTACTCTTGCCTGGAGAATCCCATGGGCGGAGGAGCCTGGTGGGCTACAGTCCATGGGATTACAAAGAGTTGGACATTACTTTACTTTCACTTTCACTTTTGAGCATTCTTTGGCATTGCCTTTCTTTGGGATTGGAATGAAAACTGACCTTTTCCAGTCCTGTGGCCACCGCTGAGTTTTCCAAATTTGCTGGCATATAGAGTGCAGCACTTTCACAGCATCATCTTTCAAGTTTTGAAATAACTCAACTGGAATTCCATCACCTCCACTAGCTTTGTTCATAGTGATGCTTTCTAAGGCCCACTTGATTTCACATTCCAGGATGTCTGGCTCTAGGTGAGTGATCAAACCATCGTGATTATCTTGGTCATGAAGATCTTTTTTGTACAGATCTTCTGTGTATTCTTGCCACCTCTTCTTAATGTCTTCTGCTTCTGTTATGTCCATACCATTTCTGTCCTTTATCGAGCCCATTTTTGCATGAAATGTTCCCTTGGTATCTCTAATTTTCTTTCTTTTTTTTTTTTTTAATTTTAAAATCTTTAATTCTTACATGTGTTCCCAAACATGAATCCCCCTCCCACCTCCCTCCCCATAACATCTCTGTGGGTCATCCCCATGCACCAGCCCCAAGCATGCTGTATCCTGTGTCAGACATAGACTAGCGATTCAATTCTTACATGATAGTATACATGATAGAATGCCATTCTCCCATATCATCCCACCCTCTCCCTCTCCCTCTGAGTCCAAAAGTCCGTTATAGACAGCTGCGTCTTTTTTCCTGTCTTGCATACAGGGTCGTCATTGCCATCTTTCTAGATTCCATATATATGTGTTAGTATACTGTATTGGTGTTTTTCTTTCTGGCTTACTTCACTCTGTATAATCGGCTCCAGCTTCATCCATCTCATTAGAACTGATTCAAATGAATTCTTTTTAATGGCTGAGTAATACTCCATTGTGTATATGTACCACAGCTTTCTTATCCATTCATCTGCTGATGGACATCTAGGTTGTTTCCATGTCCTGGCTATTATAAACAGTGCTGCGATGAACATTGGGGTACATGTGTCTCTTTCAATTCTGGTTTCCTCGGTGTGTATGCCCAGCAGTGGGATTGCTGGGTCATAAGGGAGTTCTATTTGCAATTTTTAAAGGAATCTCCACACTGTTCTCCATAGTGGCTGTACTAGTTTGCATTCCCACCAACAGTGTAGGAGGGTTCCCTTTTCTCCACACCCTCTCCAGCATTTATTGCTTGCAGATTTTTGGATCGCAGACATTCTGACTGGTGTGAAGTGATACCTCATTGTGGTTTTGATTTGCATTTCTCTGATAATGAGTGATGTTGAGCATCTTTTCATGTGTTTGTTAGCCATCCGTATGTCTTCTTTGGAGAAATGTCTATTTAGTTTTTTGGCCCATTTTTTGATTGGGTCGTTTATTTTTCTGGAATTGAGCTGCATAAGTTGCTTGTATATTTTTGAGATTAGTTGTTTGTCAGTTGCTTCATTTGCTATTATTTTCTCCCATTCAGAAGGCTGTCTTTTCACCTTGCTGATATTTTCCTTTGTTGTGCAGAAGCTTTTAATTTTAATTAGATCCCATTTGTTTATTTTTGCTTTTATTTCCAGTATTCTGGGAGGTGGATCATAGAGGATCCTGCTGTGATTTATGTCTGAGAGTGTTTTGCCTATGTTCTCCTCTAGGAGTTTTATAGTTCCTGGTCTTACATTTAGATCTTTAATCCATTTTGAGTTTATTTTTGTGTGCGGTGTTAGAAAGTGATCTAGTTTCATTCTTTTACAAGTGGTTGACCAGTTTTCCCAGCACCACTTGTTAAAGAGATTGTCTTTACTCCATTGTATATTCTTGCCTCCTTTGTCAAAGATAAGCTGTCCATATGTGTGTGGATTTATCTCTGGGCTTTCTATTTTCTTGAAGAGATCTCTAGTCTTTGTCATTTTGTTCTTTTCCTCTATTTCTTTACATTGATTGCTGAGGAAGGCTTTCTTATCTCTTCTTGCTATTCTCTGGAACTCTGAATTCAGATACTTATATCTTTCCTTTTCTGCTTTGCTTTTGGCTTCTCTTCTTTTCACAGCTATTTGTAAGGCCTCGTTAGACAGCCATTTGGCTTTTTGCATTTCTTTTCCGTGGGGATGGTCTTGATCCCTGTCTCCTGTGCAATGTCACGAATCTCCATCCATAGTTCATTTTCCCCATAGTCTCCTATTTATTACAAGATGTGTGACAATTACTCCTCTGAAATTTTTTTCACTTGTAAAATTAAAGTAGCAATTTGAAGCAATTTTCTACTCATCCTTCACAAATCAATCCCATTGTCACTGTTCTCTACACACCACCCAGGCAAATGAAAGCATCCATGCCTGCTTTCATAATAGCATTTATACATTGTCTTACAATAGTTTATATTCTCTTTCCCCTCCACTGAATTGAGCTTCTAGAATTGAAAGGTTATTTTGTTTTTCTCTGTATCCCAGTAATAATCAGAGACGGCAATGGCACCCCACTCCAGGAGTCTTGCCTGGAAAATCTCATGGATGGAGGAGCCTGGTAGGCTGCAGTCCATGCAGTCGCTAGGAGTCAGACACGACTGAGCGACTTCACTTTCACTTTTCACTTTCATGCATTGGAGAAGGAAATGGCAACCCACTCCAGTGTTCTTGCCTGGAGAATCCCAAGGACGGGGGAGCCTGGTGGGCTCCCGTCTATGGGGTCTCACAGAGTCG
Organism: Budorcas taxicolor; assembly: GCF_023091745.1. NCBI lineage: Eukaryota > Metazoa > Chordata > Mammalia > Artiodactyla > Bovidae > Budorcas > Budorcas taxicolor. The sequence goes on from NC_068913.1 coordinate 19,119,557, forward strand.
GACACGACTGAAGCGACTTAGCAGCAGCAGCAGCAGTAAGCCATAATGTCTGTAAATTGGCTTACTAAAGCATCTTTAATATGAATTATTTTATTAGAACAAAGAATAAGAGACACAATAGGTAAGTTTTCTATGAATACATAAGAACAAGTTTTTCACTTGTCATTATATGCCCCTATGTTCTACAATTACTGCACTTATTGTGATTAAGAAGTAAATTGTCCCTGTAATTGAAGTTCTCATTGTCATGGGTCAGTGTACTCACATACCTCTCATAATATATATATATATATATATATATATTTAACTTAATATATGACCATACTGTTTAAGTCAAGAGATAGGTGGCATAAAGGTCTATAATATGTAAGTTCTAAAGTATAAAACTATTTTTTGTACATAATTGAAGCACTTAGTGCAATCAGCATGTTGATTAGCACATCAACCAATAACAGATGGATTTTAAAGAAAATAAACAAGAAAATTTGGTAATCCATATCCTTGGAAAAAAAATTTTTTTACCACTTTGTGGCGTTTGCTTCTCCTGTACTCTCTGTAAATTGTTTATATATGTGAATAGAGAAAAAACTCAAAACACATGTTTTGAAATATTAAAAGCAGCTGTCTCTGGTGTGGATTTGGGTGATTTTTACACTTTTTTCCCTCAAGTGCTTTTTTTACTCCATGGTTTACTTTTACTAAAACACAAATATTACTTATCTAATAAGGTAAAGAGACAGTTATTCTCTTTTAGAAAAATAGTTAAAACCTTATGAGAATGATGCAAAAGTGAAAATAAGGATCAGTGAACCAGAATTAGGAATTCAGAGAGACTTCACTTATAAAGTTTCCATAATTAAAACAAAATTATGTAAAATGAAGCTTGAAACAAAATAAAATCAGTTATTAAAGCCATCCTTAAAATGATCTTATATTACTCATAACCTTGAAGTCTCTGTGCCAGTGAAATTTACCACCTTTCAGGACAGATCAAGGTCTGAGCAGGATTTCCTGGTTTCACCAGATTACTTTGTTTTAGCAGAGTTTGGTTCTTTGTAATTTCTCCTGCTCACAATCTGGACTCCTTTCACCATCTGCAAGCCTTCATCCAGCTGATCTTAAACATAGTAAAAGACTTCCTTCCTCTTAATTGCTGCCCAGTGTTCTTTCCTTTGAAATTGTAGATCAGGCCCACTTCCTTGATTTAATACCACTAATTTTCTAAACCTATCATTTAATTCTTGATTCATCACATTTAGCACACTTGGATTTCTGTAAACATATTTATTTGGTTTTTATATTTATCAGCCTTAGTCTCATTGAAGAGGCTAACCTTTGAGTCAGACCAAATCCTACTTTCCCTTTTTATTCAAAGAGGGACCACAAATATGGTACATGATTATATAAACCTCAAAGTTCTTCTTAAAAAAATAAAAGAAAAAGTTAATAGAGTTTGTTTTGGATTAGGTAAGTGCCATGCATAAGCTATGTAAGATAGCAGGTTGTCACCATAGGGTATCTGTTGTTATTTTAAGATCCTACTATGATTTCTTATTTAAGGTCAGTCTTATTCTTAAATACCTGCTGGATATTACTACTTATTGTTTGTTTAAAACCAAAATAGGTTTTGTTCTAAACATTCTTGATCCTATTCTTTTGTCATGAGACTGAAAAGAATAGTGATATCCAGAGTATTTTACCCCTTTTCAAACAGTCAGCTGAAAATAACTTTGGTTCTTGTTCCAGAATTTGTCTGGCAAAGGAAATATGTGACCTTTTGACCTCCTGTTCTGCTGTGATGATCTGTTGTTTCAGACCCTTGACTTCAAAGATGTTTCATTTTAAATTACATTTTCATGGTATTTTCCATCTCAAAAACCTCCAGACTTTGTCCTTAGCTTACATTTGAACTCTAAGCCCAAATTATCTCATGTTCCCTTGACAAACTGAACATCTGCTTTATCTTCATTATAGCCTCGATCCTCTTTGCCAACTCTGAGACCCCTCCACCCTCATCATAGACTTGCCTGTCATCTCTGCTGCCTCAAACCACTTCCCCACAAGTGTATTTGTCCCAGGTCCACCATTTTTCAAAATAAAATATTATCTTTTTCATGAAGACTTATCAGGGTGCACTTGGCCTTAAGAGATCTTTCCTTGATCTGAACGCCTCAAGTCCTAACTGCCAGCACATGTTCAGGACATCACTTTACCACATGCAGAATCTTGGTCTCTGTCTTTCTTCTGTTCCTATTCTCTGCCTATCAAGGCAGGCCCCTCAATGTACTTTATGTATCGATATCTTACCCACTGCCTCTGTCACAATAACTGGTCAGGATGGACGGTCAATTGATCTTCAGATGTTCCAGTTCATGTGACGTATAATGTAGGAGAAATTTTAGAGTATATCTAACATTTTTTTTAGTATAATTCAGGATACTCAGTTTTGGCTTAAAGGTACATGGTAGCATAAATGCTAGCATTAATAGAACTCCAATCTTATTTTTAAATTTATATTTGCTAACTGCATCATATTCTTTATGGATGCATAGTGAATATTTGTTGAGTAAATAATTTGTCAATCAGTAGTTAAGATGCCTTGATTTTAGTATTTTAGGGCAAAGGAAATATATCTCTCAAATTATTAAACACATACATCTGTACTTCACCACTTTTTCTGAAATTGTATTTGTGATGTTATAATTTATTTTGGTCCTTTTAGGCTTCCCTGGTGACTCAGATGGTAAAGAATCTGCTTGTAGTGTGGGAACCTGGGTTTAATCCCTTGGTCGGGAAGATCCCCTGGAGAAGGAAATGGCAAACCACCTCAGTATTCTTGCCTGGAGAATTCCATGGACAGAAGAACCTGGTAGGCTACAATCCATGGGGTTGTGAAGAATCAGACACGACTTAATGACTAATACTTAAACATAGTTCTTCCAGCATAGCAGATACACTGCCACTTTAGAATATCTGTACCTGCTGATACTCTTTCCCCCACAAAACTCCTATAGTTGATATTCAGATATTACTTTCTCATGCAGACTTCCATGACCCTTCTATTTCAAAGCTCATATCTTCTCCCCAACACTTAGTATCCTGGTCTTTAGCTTTATTTTCTCCATAAAAGTAATACCATGTGATAGGCTATATGTTTTTAAAATTTATTTGCTTACCGTTTGTTTCTTCTATCTAGATTATAAATTCTGGGAGAACAAAGTTTCTTTTGTTGAATTTGTTTATATTATATCCTCAATGCCAAGAATATAGTAGGAGTTAGGCACATGGGTGTAAAATGACACTTTGCCAAGAGAGATCTAGTTCACATACTTTTATGCTTATAGACATATTTTTGTCTTTTAAATGGAAAAATAAACAAACATTTCTAATTTTATGAAATTGCTTTCTGACTTTTCAGATCTTCTATTGTCATATTTCCTGGCCCACATATTAAATAAAAGACCACCAAATATGACAGGGAAAATAAAGTTATAGAGTTGCTGAACCCACTTAATTAAAAAGTGAGCCTTCTGATTGTTTCTGTCAGTGTGTGAAAGTTAGAGTTGGACTTGATTCATTAAAAACGCATTTTCTTAAAAAACTTCTGGATAGGTCTTCTAACTGAAAAAATACAGTCAAGTTGGTAGCAGTTTGTCCCAGCACTCACTGCAAAGTGAGTTTTTAAGGAGAAAAAAAAAAAAAGTTTTTACAGTGCATTTAAATTCCAAATCCCTATAAGCAAATTAAATTCTAAAAATAATCTTTTAATTTTGAAACAGAACTTTAGAGACAGAGAAATGATCATGTGGTCAATCAACCCCTTAATTATTTGGATAATTACCCTTAGCTCTGGATAACATGCCATATGCTTGAATGTGTTTCACAGACATTTTATAATTCTCCTGGTAGTCACATAATTTTATATTCAGATCTCTAGAAAAATTTCTCTCAAATTGAGGGGTGGGGAGGCAAGCATATGCATTCTATACTCTCTAAATTCTCCAGTGAGACAATCCAAAAATATCATATTTATGGGCAAGTTTGACATTTGTTTGGTATTTATGGAAGAAATTGTCTTCTTGGTTGTAGAAATTGTCTTGAGAGTTGACATTTTCACATTAAAAAAAAAACATGATTTTTCTTTCATATTTTAGCCTACTTTTCAGGTTAAATTGGAACAGTTAGATAATTTAATAATTTCCTTTTGGAATGGCCCTGTTTGTAAATATATTGTTCAGGAAGTTTATTTTTCAACTTTTGAAATTGAGTTCCCCTAGCTGTTTTGATGATTATGTATATGTCAATTTAATAAACTGATTAATAACTTCTGACCCAGCCTAAGGTAGAGAACTTCCATTCTACAGAAAGGAGCCCAACTTCACCTATTACCTTGGTATAAATATTCTAAATTACTTATATATCCTTACTATAGATTTGAACTATCCAGATACAGGGGTCTATTTCTAACCAATATTATTTTATGACTGTTTAGTAGTTTGATTTAATGTTTCTTAACCTATTAGCATTCTTAGGAATACCTTTTGTTGTTGTTGTTGTTCAGTTGCCCAGTCTTGTCAGACTCTTTGTGACCCCAGGGACTGAGGCATGCCAAGCTTCCCTATCCCTCACCATCTCCCAGAGTTTGTCCAAGTTAATGTTCATTGCATCAGTGATGCCGTCCAGCCGTCTCATCCTCTAATGACTTCTTTTCCTTCAGCCCTTGATCTTTCCCAGCATCAGGGACTTTTCCAATATGTCATCTGTTCACATCAGATTTGAATAGTTATGTTAGGAATACCTTAGATAGTCTTAAATTTTTTTACTCAGAAAATTGAATTACATATTTATAGACAATTGTTTTTGACATAGATTTGAACTTATTTAGTATGCTGTGAGTTGTCCTTTGATTTCATACACTGAGTAGAAATTATTGTTTTATGATAATGTTCTTGAGATATAACTCACAGACCATATAGTTCACTTTAATTTAAAGTGTAACACTGAATTTTAGAACATTTGTCGATATGCACAATTATTACTACCATCTAATTTTAGAACAGTAATATCACCCCCGAGCTCATTAGTATCACTTCTAATTTTCCCTCCTTCAACCTTTGGAAGTTTCTCAGGCACTTTCTAACTCTAAGGATTTCTCTATTATGGACACTTTTGTAAATAGAATCAATCATATAATAGTCCACATTTTGTGAATATTTTTTCAATGACTATAATGTTTTCAAGGTTCATCATGTTTTAGTATCCATTCATGTATCAGTGACTGATTTCTTTCCATATTGAGTGGTAATCCATTGTATGGATAAATTTAAATTTGTTTATCTATTCATCATGTGGTAGTTAGTTTCAAAATTTTAGCAATGATGAATAATGCTGCTGCAAACATATTTATGTACTCATTTTTGAGAAGGCATATGTTTTCATTTATCTTGGATATATATCTAAGAATGGGATTTGTGTCATATGGTAATTCTATGTTTAGCATTTTGAGGAACAGCCAAATAGGGTTTCCAAAGGGGTTACAACATTTGCAATCACACCAGCTATGTATGGGTGCCAATTTCTGTACATCATCACTAACATTTATTAGTCTGTATTTTGCATTATAGAAATTCTAATAATATATGAAATATGTTTACTTTTTGACTGTAAAGAATGAATGAGGGGTGTATACATATATCAAAACTTATTAAAAGTATTTATTAAATATATGCAGTTTATTGTATGTTACACCTTAATTAGGCTGTTAACTGAGGAAGAAATTAAAACATTTAGATCAACAAAAAACAAGAGAATTGGTTTTTGGCATATGCACCCTACAAGAAATACTTAAGGGAGTCCTTCAGGCTGAAATGAAAGGACACTAATCAATAACTCAGAAACACATAATAATATAAAAAACATTAGTAAAGATATTTTCAAATGAGTATACTAGACAACATAAATTTATGTTGTTCATAAGTCATTTATTCTCTTACATAGCTATCAGTTCAATTCAGGTGCTCAGTAGTGTCTGACTCTGTGTGAACCCATGGACTACAACATGCCAAGCTTCCCTGTCCATCACCAAGTCCTGGAGCTTGCTCAAACTTACATCCATCGAGTTGATGATGCCATTCAACCATCTCATCCTCTGTCATCCCCTTCTCTTCCTGACTTCAATCTTTCCCAGCATCAGGTCTTTTCCAATGAGTCAGTTTTTTGCATTAGGTGGCCAAAGTAGTGGAATTTCAATGTCAGCATCAGTCCTTCCAATGAATATTCAGGACTGTAATTTCCTTTAGAATTGACTGGTTTGATCTCCTTACAGTCCAAGGGATTCTCAAGAGTCTTCTCCAACACCACAGTTCGAAAGCATCAATTCTTTGGTGTTCTGCTTACTTCATGGTCCAACTCTCACATCCATACATGACTACTGGAAAAACCATAGCTTTGACTAGATGGAACTTTGTTGAAAAAGTAATGTCTCTGCTTTTTAATATGCTGTCTAGGTTGGTCATGACTTTTCTTCCAAAGAGTAAGCATCTTTTAATTTCATGGCTGCAAGCATTATCTGCAGTGATTTTGGAGCCCAAGAAAATACAGTCTGTCACTGTTTCCATTGTTCCCCCATCTATTTGCCAAGCATAGCTATTAATACATGTAAAATTCATGACAGAGACTCACAATGCATGAAGTAAAATACAGAATCGAAGGAAGAGGAACACAATGATAATAGCTCCAGGCTAAAATACCTCACTTTTAGTAATAGATGTAACAATGAGATATGATTACAGGGAAATCTAAGACTTGAACAACATTATAAGTTAACTAGACCTAACCGTTGGAGAAGACTCTTGAGAGTCCCTTGGACTGCAAGGAGATCCAACCAGTCCATTCTGAAGGAGATCAGCCCTGGGATTTCTTTGGAAGGAATGATGCTAAAGCTGAAATTCCATTACTTTGGCCACCTGATGCGAAAGAGTTGACTTATTGGAAAAGACCCTGATGCTGGGAGGGATTGGGGGCAGGAGAAGAAGGGGACGACCGAGGATGGGATGGCTGGATGGCATCACTGACTTGATGGACGTGAGTCTGAGTGAACTCCGGGAGTTGGTGATGGACATGGAGGCCTGGCGTGCTGTGATTCATGGGGTTGCAAAGAGTCGGACATGACTGAGTGACTGAACTGAACTGAACTGAGACCTAATTGACATCTACAGAATAATCCACACAGTGATTTCAGAATGCACAGTCTTTTCAAGTTAAGATTGAACATTCTCCAGGATAGATCATATGAAATCTCAAAATATTAAAAATGATTGAATTCACAAAGAAGTGGGTTCTTGAACTGTACTAAAATGAAATTAGAAATTACATTAGACCAGTTAGACCTAATTGATATCTATAGGACATTTCACCCCAAAACAATGAATTTCACCTTTTTCTCAAGTGCTCATGGAACATTCTCCAGGATAGATCACATCCTGGGCCATAAATCTAAACTTGATAAATTCAAAAAAATCGAAATCATTCCAAGCATCTTTTCTGACCATAATGCATTAAGATTAGATCTCAATTACAGGAGAAAAACTATTAAAAATTCCAACATATGGAGGTTGAACAACACACCTCTGAATAACCAACAAATCACAGAAGAAATCAAAAAAGAAATCAAAATATGCATAGAAACTAATGAAAATGAAAACACAACAACCCAAAACCTGTGGGACACTATAAAAGCATGCTAAGAGGAAAGTTCATAGCAATACAGGCATACCTCAAGAAACAAGAAAAAAGTCAAATAAATAACCTAACTTTACACCTAAAGCAACTAGAAAAGGAAGAATTGGAGAACCCCAGAGTTAGTAGAAGGAAAGAAATCTTAAAAATTAGGGCAGAAATAAATGCAAAAGAAACAAAAGGGACCACAGCAAAAATCAACGAAGCCAAAAGCTGGTTCTTTGAAAGGATAAATAAAATTGACAAACCATTAGCCAGACTCATCAAGAAGCAAAGAGAGAAAAATCAAATCAATAAAATTAGAAATGAAAATGGAGAGATCACAACAGACAAAACAGAAATACAAAGGATCATAAGAGACTACTATCAGCAGTTATATGCCAATAAAATGAACAACGTGGAAGAAATGGACAAATTCTTAGAAAAGTACAATTTTCCAAAACTGAACCAGGAAGAAATAGAAAATCTTAACAGACCCATCACAAGCACAGAAATTGAAACTGTAATCAGAAATCTTCCAGCAAATAAAAGCCCAGGTCCAGACGGCTTCACAGCTGAATTCTACCAAAAATTTTGAGAAGAGCTAACACCTATCCTCCTCAAACTTTTCCAGAAAATTGCAGAGGAAGGTAAACTTCCAAACTCATTCTATGAGGCCACCATCACCCTAATACCAAAACCTGACAAAGATACTACAAAAAAAGAAAACTACAGGCCAATATCACTGATGAACATAGATGCAAAAATCCTTAACAAAATTCTAGCAATCAGAATCCAACAACACATTAAAAAGATCATACACCATGACCAAGTGGGCTTTATCCCAGGGATGAAAGGATTCTTCAATATCCGCAAATCAATCAATGTAATTCACCACATTAACAAATTGAAAAATAAAAGCCATATGATTATCTCAATAGATGCAGAGAAGGCCTTTGACAAAATTCAACATCCATTTATGATAAAAACTCTCCAGAAAGCAGGAATAGAAGGAACATACCTCAACATAATAAAAGCTATATATGACAAACCCACAGCAAACATTATCCTCAATGGTGAAAAATTGAAAGCATTTCCCCTAAAGTCAGGAGCAAGACAAGGGTGCCCACTTTCACTGCTACTATTCAACATAGTTCTGGAAGTTTTGGCCACAGCAATCAGAGCAGAAAAAGAAATAAAAGGAATCCAAATTGGAAAAGAAGAAGTAAAACTTTCACTGTTTGCAGATGACATGATCCTCTACATAGAAAACTCTAAAGACTCCACAAGAAAATTACTAGAGCTAATCAATGAATATAGTAAAGTTGCAGGAAATAAAATCAACACACAGATACACTAATAATGAGAAAGTAGAAAAAGAAATTAAGGAAACAATTCCATTCACCATTGCAACAAAAAGAATAAAATACTTAGGAATATATCTACCTAAAGAAACTAAAGACCTATACATAGAAAACTATAAAACACTGGTGAAAGAAATCAAAGAGGACACTAATAGATGGAGAAATATACCATGTTCATGGATTGGAAGAATCAATATAGTGAAAATGAGTATACTACCCAAAGCAATTTACAAATTCAACGCAATCCCTATTAAGCTACCAGCCATATTTTTCACAGAACTAGAACAAATAATTTCAAGATTTGTATGGAAATACAAAAAACCTCGAATAGCCAAAGCAATCTTGAGAAAGAAGAATGGAACTGGAGGAATCAACTTGCCTGACTTCAGGCTCTACTACAAAGCCACAGTCATCAAGACAGTATGGTACTGGCACAAAGACAGACATATAGATCAATGGAAGAAAATAGAAAGCCCAGAGATAAATCCACACACATATGGACAGCTTATCTTTGACAAAGGAGGCAAGAATATACAATGGAGTAAAGACAATCTCTTTAACAAGTGGTGCTGGGAAAACTGGTCAACCACTTGTAAAGGAATGAAACTAGATCACTTTCTGACACCATACACAAAAATAAACTCAAAATGGATTAAAGATCTAAATGTAAGACCAGAAACTATAAAACTCCTAGAGGAGAACATAGGCAAAACACTCTCAGACGTAAATCACAGCAGGATCCTCTATGATCCACCTCCCAGAATACTGGAAATAAAAGCAAAAATAAACAAATGGGATCTAATTAAAATTAAAAGCTTCTGCACAAGAAAGGAAAATATAAGCAAAGTGAAAAGACAGCCTTCTGAATGGGAGAAAATAATAGAAAATGAAGCAACTGACAAACAACTAATCTCAAAAATATACAAGCAACTTATGCAGCTCAATTCCAGAAAAATAAACGACCCAATCAAAAAATGGGCCAAAAAACTAAATAGACATTTCTCCAAAGAAGACATACGGATGGCTAACAAACACATGAAAAGATGCTCAACATCACTCATTATTAGAGAAATGCAAATCAAAACCACAATGAGGTACCACATCACACCAGTCAGAATGTCTGCGATCCAAAAATCTGCAAGCAATAAATGCTGGAGAGGGGGTGGAGAAAAGGGAACCCTCTTACACTGTTGGTGGGAATGCAAACTAGTACAGCCACTTTGGAGAACAGTGTGGAGATTCCTTTAAAAATTGCAAATAGAACTGCCTAATGACCCAGCAATCCCACTGCTGGGCATACACACTGAGGAAACCAGAATTGAAAGAGACACATGTACCCCAATGTTCATCGCAGCACTGTTTATAATAGCCAGGACATGGAAACAACCTAGATGTCCATCAGCAGATGAATGGATAAGAAAGCTGTGGTACATATACACAATGGAGTATTACTCAGCCGTTAAAAAGAATACATTGGAATCAGTTCTAATGAGATGGATGAAACTGGAGCCGATTATACAGAGTGAAGTAAGCCAGAAAGAAAAACACCAATACAGTATACTAACACATATATATGGAATTTAGAAAGATGGCAATGACGACCCTGTATGCAAGACAGCAAAAAAGACACAGATGTGTATAACGGACTTTTGGACTCAGAGGGAGAGGGAGAGGGTGGGATGATTTGGGAGAATGGCATTGTAACATGTATACTATCATGTAAGAATCGAATCGCCAGTCTATGTCCGACACAGGATACAGCATGCTTGGGGCTGGTGCACGGTGATGACCCAGAGAGACGTTATGGGGAGGGAGGTGGGTGGGGGGTTCATGTTTGGGAACACATGTACTCCCGTGGTTGATTCATGTCAATGTATGGCAAAACCAATACAGTATTGTAAATTAAAATAAAGGAAAAAAAATTAAGTAAATACATCAAAAATATATATATATATAAAAAGAAATCAATGACAGGAAGAAATTTTGAAATTTAAAAAATGTTTGGAAGTTAACACACTCCTAAATAGCTAACGAATCAAAGGGGAAATCCCAAGAGAATTAAGAAAATACATTGAGGTAATTGAAAATGAAAGGCCAATATTACCAAATTTATGTGATAGATGTAGCAATGTTAGGAGGGAACATTACAACTGTAACCCCAAAGTGGGATTTATCCCAAGAATGCAAGGCTATTTTCACATAAAAATTCAATTTAATACAATATAATAGAATAAAGTGCAAAAGTACAAATGGTTGCATCCACTCAACCAAAAACATCAACAAAATCCAACATTCTTTCATAATAAGACACTTAACGAGTTAAAAATTGAAGAAAACATCTTAAACTTTATAGAGAGTATCTATGGAAAACTTGCTGCTAAATATCTTATTGAAATATTGAGCTTCACCTCATAAAAAATAAGACAAATGATGTTCATTCTCATTATGTATTTTCAAATTTGTCCTGGATTTTCTACTGAGGACAACTAGAGAAAACAGACTTAAAAAACCATCTTTATTGGAAAGAAAGAAGTAAAATTATCTCTACCATCAATGATATAATATTGTATATTGGAAAACTTCAGAAGTGCACACACACACACACAAAGAGGGCTGAAAAATAATTTCAGGAAAATTGTAAGTTGCAAACTTAATACACAAAAATCAATTGTATTTCTACCCACTTTCAACATTTAGGAAATAAAGTTAAGGAAAAATTCCATTTATAGATTTAACACAATTCCTATTAATATCTTTAATATAAACTAAAGTTCTTAGAGAAATGCAAGGGGCTCAGAGTATCCAAAACACACTTTAAGAAAACAGTAAAATGTGTGTTTGATAAGTCTTTAGCCAAGCTCATCAAGAAAAAAAGAGAACCCAAGTAAACAAAATTAGAAATGAAAATAGATTAATTACAAATTATATCACAGAGATTAAAAAAAATCATAAGAGAATACTTGAAGAGTTATATGCCAACAAATTGGACAAGCCAAAGAAATGGATAACTTTGTAGAAACATACAGTTTTCCAGGACAAAATTGGGAGAAAAAATAGACTATTCTGAGCACCAGTAGTGAAACTGAATTTCCTTTAAAACAAGTGCATATCTACTATCCCATTAACCTATAAATCTCATTTCTAGAAACCAATGATATGTACAAAGATATAGGCATGGACTAGAATGTTACCTCCTGTGTTGTTTATATTACAATGCTGGAAAAAAGTCATCTAGTAAAGGGCTTCCTAGGTGGTGCAGTGAAAAAAATCCACTTGTCTATGCAGGAGATAGAGGAGACACAGGTTCTGGGTAGGGGATATCCCCTGGAGAAGGAAATGGCCAAATCCTCCTATATTCTTGCCCAGAAATCTCAGACAGGGGAGTTTGGTGGGCTACTGTTTATGGGGTTGCAAAGAGTCAGACATGACTGAGCGCCTGAGCATACATGCATCTAATAAACATTAATAAATTCAAAAGATTAAAAATAGAAAACATGTGAAAATTTAACACTTCCTAATTGGAAAACTTATTACAAAGCTTCAACAATCAAGGCAGTGGGGTGTTAGCATAAGGATAGACAAAGATCAATAACATGAAATTAAGAGTCCAGAAATAAGCCCAAATATTTGTGGACAGATTATGTCTGAAGAAACCAGAAGAAAAGAAATAATATAAGAGGAGAAACCAATGTAATTGAAAGCAGGCAACTAATAGAGAATCAACAAAATTAAAAAGAGCTAGTTCTTTGGAAATATCAATAAATTCAATAAAACTTTTCAGGCTAATCAAAAAGACAGAATTTGGGGAGGGGAGAGAAAGATATAAATTACTAGTGTCAGAAATAAGAGGAGGTAATTAGTCATGATCCCATGGGCATCATTAAAGGATTAAAAAGGAATATAATAAAGAACACTATGGCCTCAAATCTGTAACTTTAATGAAATATATAAATTTCTTGAAAGATTCTAGCAAACAAACTCACAGAAGGAGAAAAAATGTCATCTAACTAGGTCCATAAAATTTGAAAGAAGTTAAATCACTTTCTTAAAAGAAATCACAAGGCCCAGATGGTTTTACTGGTCAAATATTATATTATTTGCTAAGAATATTTCACACAAGACCTACTTTTTAAGAAGATTTTTAAGTTTACAATATGGTGCTACTATCTACAGACATGGTGTTGTACAGCAGATCTCTGTTGCTGCTGCTGCTAAGTTGCTTCAGTCGTGTCCAACGTCTATGTGGGACCCCATAGACGGCAGCCCACCAGGCTCCCCCATCCCTGGGATTCTCCAGGCAAGAACACTGGAGTGGGTTGCTATTTCCTACAGCAGACCTCTAGAACTTGCTAATTTTTCATTACTAAAACTGTATACCTGTTGATTAGAAACACTCTATTCCCTCTTCCAGTCTTGGGCTAGCATCATTCTACTATTTGCTTCTATGAATTGACTATTTAAAATACTTAATATACATGGAATCATGCAGTATTTTTGTGTATGTGTGTGGACTACCTTATTTCATTTAGGCTAATGCCTTCAAAATTTCATTTATGTTGTCACATATTGCAAGATTTCTTTATTTTCAAAGACTAATCTTCTATTGCATGTATTTGTTGCATTTTTCAAATCATCCATTGTGGATATTAGGTGTTTTTTTTTTTTTTTTTTTTTTAACAGCTTGGCTATTGCAAAGACTAATGTAATGAACATGAGAGTGCCAATATCTCTTTGAGATTCTGATTTCAGTTCTTTTGGAAAAATACCCAAAAGTGAGATGGCTAGATCATGTAGTATTTTTAACCTTTTGATAACATTCCATGCTGTTTTTCCATCTAAGCTTAACAATTTTTCTTTCCCACCAATAGTGTACAAGGGTTCCGATTTTCCATTTCCTTAGTAACACTTGTTATCTTTTGCCTAGTGGATAAAAGCATTCCTAACAGGTATGTGATGATGTCTCCTTATGGTTTTTTATTTATATTTTCCTGATGATAAGTAATATTGAGAATCTTTTCATTTATTTGTTGGCCATACACCTGTTGACCATTTGTACAACTACTATCTCAATTTGAATCAAAATTTAGTTCAAATTAATCCAACTTAATTTCAGTAGTGTATAAAAACTGCTCCAATTATAGATCGATTTTCTCTTACTCCCTTGTGCTATTAATGTTAAGCAAAATATGTCTTTATATATCACAATGCCATCAACACAATTTTAAAATCAACCTTTTACTCAACTGCTTTTTATTATTTTTTGTTTATTTATTTTTATTTTGTTCACTTTATTTAAATTAGAGGCTTATTACTTTACAATATTGTAGTGGTTTTTGCCATACTTCACATGAATCTGCCACGGTGTACATATGTTCGCCATCCTGAAGCCCCCTCCCACCTCCCTCCCCATCCCATCCCTCTGGAGCATCCCAGTGCACCAGCCCCGAGCACCCTGTCTCATGCATTGAACCTGGACTGGTGATCTGTTTCACATATGATAATATACATGTTTCAATGCTATTCTCTCAGATCATCCCACCCTCGCCTTCTCCCACAGAGTTCAAAAGACTGATCTGTACATCTGTGTCTCTTTTGCTGTCTCGCATACAGGGTTATTGTTACCGTCTTTCTAAATTTCAACCAAGTACCACCTGAGGGCCAACAAGTTCCAGAGCAAGTCATATCACGCAAATTTTCCAGCAACACAGGGACACACCCCTGAGCTTCAATATACAGGCAGGTCAAGTTACTCCAAAACCATTGACATTCTCATTACTGGACACTTCATTGCACTCCAGAGAGAAGAAATCCAGCTCCACCCACCAGAACTCCGACACAAGCTTCCCTAACCAAGAAACCTTGACAAGCCACTGATACAACCTCACCCACAGCGAGGAAACTCCATAATAAAGAGAACTCCACAAACTGCCAGAATACAGAAAGGCCACCCCAAATGCAGCAATATAACCAAGATGAAGAGATAGAGGAATACCCAGCAGATCAAGGAACAGGATAAATGCCCACCAAACCAAACAAAAGAGGAAGAGATAGGGAATCTACCTGATAAAGAATTCCAAAAATTGATAGTGAAAATGATCCAAAATCTTGAAATCAAAATGGAATCACAGATAAATAGCCTGGAGACAAGGACTGAGAAGAGCAAGAAAGGTTTAACAAGGACCTAGAAGAAATAAAAATGAGTCAATATATAATGAATAATGCTTTTTAAATTATATGGAAGAAAAGATATAAAAAGAAAAACATATGATTTGTACTGTGTTTTGTGGTTAGCTTTAGCTATACTCTTCATTTCTTCAGATGGATCTGAGATACTATTTACTGTCCTTTCATTTCAACCTGAAGGAAGAATCTCCATTAGTATTTCTCAAATGGCAAGTCTGCTAGCAGAGAATTCTGTCAGTTTTGCTTATCCAAGAGTGTCATAATTTCTTTGCATTTTAAAGAATATCTTTGCTATAGAATTCTTGATTGCCATCCTTTGAACCCTCTGAATGTGTCATCCCCGTCTTTTGGCCTCCATAAGTTTTGATGAGACATCAGATATCGATCTTATTGGGGAAATAGTTGTACATGGTGAGTTACTTCTCTCTTGCTTCTTTCAAGGTTCTTTGTCTTATGCTTTTAATAGCATGACTGTGATGTAAGTAGTTGATCTCATTGAATGTATTCTGCTTGGATTTGATCAGCTTCTTGTTTGCACAAATTAGAGTGTGAAAGTTTTTCTTTTTCTCAGGCTGGATCATCTCTATTGTCCTATGTTTTAATATCTGAATTTTCTACTACCAGTTTAAATATGTTGTTGAGCCCAGATAGTATATTTTTAGTAAGACATTGTACTCTCCAACTCAAGAAGTTCTATTTTGTCTTTTTCTGTAATTTCTATTTTTAATAATATAACCTATTTGAAGAGAGTTCATTTTCCTGCTTTTTAAAACTTTTTAGACACAATTTTCTCAGTTTCTTTGAATATACTTACAAGCTGACTTCAATTCTTTTTCTTGTAAGTCTTGTCTCCGGACTTCCTCAGGGACAATTTTTTTGGGATGATTTTTCCCTCTGAGTATGATGCATATTTTGTCATTTCTTTGTGGTTCCCACTTTTTTTTTTGTAATATTGGACTTCTAAAAGAACATAATGTGACAAACCTGGAAATCAAATTCTCCACTTCCTTCCCACAATGTTTTGTTTATGTTATTGCTATTTGTTTTCTTAGTGATTTTCCTGAAACCATTCTGTAAAGTTTGTGTTCTTTGTAGTATGTGGCCAACTGATATCTCTGCTCATGTAACTTCAGTTCAGTTCAATTCAGTCGCTCAGTCGTGTCCGACTCTTTGCATTCCCATGACCCACAGCATGCCAGGCCTCCCTGTCCATCACCAATTCCCGGAGTTCACTCAAACTCACATCCATCGAGTCGGTGATGCCATCCAGCCATCTCATCCTCTATCATCCCCTTCTCCTCTTGCCCCCAATCCCTCCTAGCATCTGTCTTTTCCAATGAGACAACTCTTCGCATGAGGTGGCCAAAGTACTGGAGTTTCAGCTTTAGCATGATTTCTTCCAAAAAACACCCAGGGCTGATCTCCTTTAGAATGGACTGTTTGAATCTCCTTGCAGTCCAAGGGACTCTCAAGAGTCTTCTACAACACCACAGTTCAAAAGCATCAATTCATCGGCGCTCAGCTTTCTTACAGTCCAACTCTCACATCCATACATGACCACAGGAAAAACCATAGCCTTGACTAGATGGACCTTTGTTGGCAAAGTAATGTCTCTGTTTTTCAATATGCTATCTAGTTTGGTCATAACTTAGCTTAGTAGTCATCTAATGATTAGACATATACACTGTTTAATTCTTTGTACTAATAAATTTACTGACCTTTGCCATAGAAGTCTGTACATGTTTCAGGGCAGGCTTTCAATCCTGTGATGGTTTACAACACTTTCTTCATTTCTTCCTTGTGAAGAGCCTGACAGTTAACAGAAGATGAGATATTAGCGTCTTTTGTAGACTTTCTTGGATGTGTGCACACCTCTTTATATTTTGGCAGCTTTCTAGTATCCCCAGACATATGTGAGAACTTTCAGACACCCATCTCAGGCTTTTCATTCTCCAGACCATCGGTTAAATTTTTTTAACCTCTTGCTATTCCAACTGCTTTCACCAGCTCAAACATCAGCATAATTGAACAATTTTCTCTGATTTTTTTTCACTCTGAATATAGTGCTTTTCTTACAGAGTAAGTTCTGAGCCAAGTCACATGAAGACAAAATCTGAGAATAGAGCTTTTCTAGAGAAATGAAATTTTTTCTGGGTAGGCACTTTTTGAAGAGTTGTGAGCACATTATGTTCCCTCTAGGCAAAGGGAAAAATTAGCTGTTAATCTGTTGGAGTTCATAGGTGAAATGATTGCATACTCCTGATTTTCAAGGTTACTATGGAGCTAGGGAGAGACAGAAGTCAAAACACCACCAAGCTTTGTTATTTCTGAATCTCCGTTGTTTTCTTTGAATAAACTCTCCTTGGGTTATTGTAAGACTTTGGTTAATTTCCAGGGTTTGTAAAAGTTGGTGTAGAAAATTATTTCCAGTATTCTTACTGCTTTTATGGAGAAGTAAACTTTTGGAAGTGCTTACTCTATCATTTGGAAAGTGCTTCTAAAATATTTTTTATGCTTAAAATCCTCCAATGGATATATTCTTTCATTCAGTTTTAGATACAAATGCTGCATTTTCTGAGTGATTCCTGAAATATATGTTGACTCAGTTTTAAGCAATTTATTCCATACCATTATATGCTATAATGACATCTGTTGTAGTAAGGTCAGACAGGACAATACATAAATCATTGATATTTCTTGGATTCCATGCTGTAACTTAGAGGTATCAACAATGCTTCATTGATTTGGATATTTCAGTTCTCCAAACATAAGGGAAGCTTCTAATATTAAACAACTGTTTACATCTTCTCTTAGGATGACAAATGATTTTTTAAGTGCCCCAGAGTGAAAAGCACTTCCTTTTAAAGATGGCATTACAAAAATAAAATTAGAGCCATATTTCTATGCCACAGTTAATAGCATCGTAGGAAAATGCATGAGTGTGTTTGTAGAGGGAAGAAACAGAAGAGCTCAGGTTGAGCGATGAGAACATCCTGCACCCCATTTGTATTCAGTCTTAGTGCCAGAAAAGCCACCTTCATTATTTGTGTCTGCTGTGTACCATACGTATCACCTGGACTGTTTCACACTGAACTGTTTCTTGGTCATCTTAGAAGAATTGTGAATATTTAACCAGAGAAACAATATCCATTTTATCAGTTCTGTCTCCTAATTACTTTCACCCTTAATAATGGACAAAAAATGTCCTGAGGCTATGAATCTGCAAGTACTAGATGCAGTAGTAATTCTGCATAATCTAATGTACTGGGCAGTGACTGCATTAAGAAATTAGAAACAGATTAGGGCACAAATTGGAGGGTTTTATATCCACATCTATCTGCATAACAATCAAATATTCTACTCATGAACTTCAAGGAACTTCTAGAAATGAAGAAACCAAAGCAATGACATATGTTCCGAAATATAGTTGCTTTGAAATAAGGATAATAAAAGGATTAAAGCAGAGGATGAAGAGAGGGCTTGAAAAAAGGGACTCTTTTCCCTAAGGAACTATTTCCAAGTCAGCAGTATTTTTTATCTTGTGCTGATATCTATAAGAATAATAGCAGTTTGAGATTAGAGAAAATTTTGAGTTAATGTAACTGACTTTAATGCAGTAAAA
Source organism: Budorcas taxicolor (assembly GCF_023091745.1). Taxonomy (NCBI): domain Eukaryota; kingdom Metazoa; phylum Chordata; class Mammalia; order Artiodactyla; family Bovidae; genus Budorcas; species Budorcas taxicolor. The sequence continues at coordinate 19,138,442 of NC_068913.1, forward strand.
ATTGAACCAAAGCACTGCTAAAAATGCAGGAAGAAATGAAGATTACTCAACAAATATTCAGCAAGCACCTAGCATGTACAGGTGAAAGATTGCATCATTATTCCAATCTTTGAATAATTTAGAAATGAATACAACCTAGGAATCATTGCTTCTCTAAAGCAGTCCTTAATTTGAGGATACTTCTTGAAATGATCATATGTATGACACATTGGTAATTATTTTATTCCTCTCAGAATGCTCCACCTGAGATTTGCTATCTCTCCATTTGTTCATTATCTAGTAATGTTTATAAACTTTAAAATGCATGAGTTAATTAGGATAAATGCCAGGTATTTATAAACATCAACAAAGTACAAAATAAAAAGAAAATTATTGAATTTATTAATTTGAGATATTAGTGATAAATTTGATGAAGCAATTTGAGTAGAACTGTGAAGTAGATATTAGATCTACACATTCAGGTAAGAAGAATGTGAATATAAAAACAATAATATTGTTGTTGTTCAGTCACTAAGTTGTGTCTAAATCTTTGCAACCCCATAGACTGTAGCAAGCCAGGCTTCCCTGTCCTTCACTATCTTCCAGAGTTTGCTCAAACTCATGTCCAATGAGTTGGCGGTGTCATCCGACCATCTCATTCTCGGTCATACCCTTCTCCTGCTGCTCTCAGTCCTTCTCAACATCAGGGTCTTTTCCATTGAGTCAGTTTTTCACATCAGGTGGCCAAAGTATTGAAGCTTCAGCTCAGCATCAGTCCTTGTAATGAATATTCAGGGTAGATTTCCTTTAGTATTGACTGGTTTAATCTCTTGGCTGCCCAAGGGTCTCTCGAGTCTTCTTCAGTACCACAGTTCAAAGTGTCAGTTCTTTAGCACTCATCTTTATTCAGTTCAGTTGCTCAGTTGTGTCTGACTCTTTGTGACCTCATGGACTGCAGCAGGCCAGGCCTCCCTGTCCATTGCCAACTCCCTGAGTTTACTCAAACTCATGTCCATTCAGTCAGTGATGTCATCCAACCATCTCATCCTCTGTCATCCCCTTCTCCTCCTGCCTGCAGTCTTTCCCAGCATCAGGGTCTTTAACAATGAGTCAGTTCTTTACAGCAGGTGGCCAAAGTATTGGAGTTTCAGCTTCAGCATCAGTCCTTCCAGTGAATATTCAGGACTGATTCCCTTTAGGATGGACTGGTTGGATCTTCTTGACGTCCAAGGGACTCTCAAGAGTCTTCTCCAACACAACAGTTCAAAAGCACCAATTCTGCAGTACTCAGTTTTCTTTATAGTCCAACTCTTACATCCATAATGACTACTGGAAAAACCATAGCTTTGACTAGATGGAACTTTGTCATCGAATTATGTCTTTGCCTTTTAACACACTGTCTAGGTTGATCATAACTTTTCTTCCAAGGATCAAGTGTCTTTTCAATTTAATGGTTGCAGTCATCATCTGCAGTGATTTTGGAGCCCCCCAAAATAAAGTCTGACACCGTTTCCACTGTTTCCCCATCTATTTGCCATTAAGTGATGGGACCAGATGCCATGATCTTTGTTTTCTGAATTATGAGTTTTAAATTGGCTTTTTCATTCTCTTCTTTCACCTTCATCAGGAGACTCTTTAGTTCCTCTTTGTTTTCTGCCATTACAGTGGTATTATCCATATATTGAGGTTTTCGATATTTCCCCAGGCAATCTGGATTTTAGCTTAAGAGTCATTCAGTCTGTCATTTTGTATGATGTACTCTGTATATAAGTTAAATATTCATATAACCTTGATGTACTCCTTTCCCAAATTTGAACCAGTCAGTTGTAACATATCTGGTCTTAATTGTTACTTCTTGACTTGCATAGAGCTTTCTCAGGAGATAGTTAAAATGGCCTGGTACTGTCATCTTTTTAAGAATTTTCCACATTTTGTGTGATTCACACAGTCAAAGGCTGTAGCATAGTCAATGAAGCAGAGGTGGAAATTTTTCTGATATTCCCTTGCTTTTCTATTATCCAACCAGTGTTGGCAATTTGATCTCTGGTTCATCTCACTTTTCTAAACCCAGATTGGTCATCTGAAAGTTCTCAATTTAGATACTGTTCAATCCTAGCTTGAAGGATTTTGAGCATTACCTTGCTAGCATGTGAAATGAGTGCAGTTGTGCAGTAGTTTGAACATTATTTGGCATTGCCCTTCTTTGGGATTGGAATGAAAGCTGAACTTTTCCAGTCCTGTGTCCACTGCTGAGTTTTCCAAATGTGCTGGCATACTGTGTGGCATATAGCATCATCTTTGAGGATTTGAAATGGCTCAGCTGGAATGCCATTACCTCTGCTACCTTTGTTCATTCTAATGCTTCCTAAATCCCACTTGACTTCAGACTCCAGGATGTCTGGATCTAGGTGACTAACTTCACCATTACGGTTATCTAGGTTACTAAGACCTTTTTTCTATAGCTCTTCTGTGTTCTTGCCACCTCTTCATAAATTCTTCTGTTTCTGTTAGGTCCTTGTCATTGTGCCCATCTTTGCATAAAATGTCCTCTTGGTATCTCTAACTTTCTTAAAGAAATCTCTAGTCTTCCCCATTCTGTTGCTTTCCTCTACTTTTTGTACTCTTCATTAAGGAGGGTTTTCTTATTTCTCCTAGCCTTTCTCTGGAACTCTGAATTCAATTAGGTATATCTATTCCTTTGTCCTTCAGCTTTCACTTCTCTTCTTTTCTCAGCTTTTTGTAAAACCTCATCAGAAAATCATTTTGCTTCCTTGCATTTCTTTTTCCTTGGGATAGTTTTGGTAACCACATTCTATATAACTTTATGAACCTCTGTCCATAGTTCTTCTGATCTAATCTCTTGAATCTATTCATCACCTCTACTGTATAAGAGATTTGATAAAGGTCATACCTGAATGGCTTAGTGGTATTCCCTACTTTCTTCAATTAAAGTCTGAATTTTGCAATAAGGAGCTCATTATCTGAGCCACAGGATTTGTTTGTTTTCTCTGACTGTGTAGAACTTCTCCATCTTTGGCGGCAAAGAATACAATCAATCTAATTTTGGTACTGACCATTTTGTAAGGTCTAAATGTAGAGTCATCTCTTGTGTTGTTCGAAGAGGGTGTTTGCTATGACCAGTGTGTTCTTTTAACAAAACAGAGTTAGCCATTGCTCTGTTTCATTTTCTACTCTAAAGCCAAACTTTCCTGTCACTCCAGTTCAGTTCAGTTCAGTTCAGTCTCTCAGTCGTGTCCGACTCTTTGCGACCCCATGAATCGAGCACGCCAGGCCTCCCTGTCCATCACCAACTCCCGGAGTTCACTCAGACTCACGTCCATCGAGTCCGTGATGCCATCCAGCCATCTCATCCTCAGTCATCCCCTTCTCCTCCTGCCCCCAATCCCTCCCAGCATCAAGGTCTTTTCCATTGAGTCAACTCTGCATGAGGTGTCCAACGTATTGGAGATTTCGCTTCAGCATCAGTCCTTCCAATGAACCCCCAGGACTGATCTCCTTTAGGATGGACTCGTCGGATCTCCTTGCAGTCCAAGGAACTCTCAAGAGTCTTCTCCAGCACCACAGTTTAAAAGCATCAATTCTTGAGTGCTCAGCCTTCTTCACAGTCCAACTCTTACATCCATACATGACCACTGGAAAAACCATAGCCTTGACTAGAAAGATCTTTGTTGGCAAAGTAATGTCTCTGCTTTTTAATATGCTATCTAGGTGGTCATAACTTTCCTTCCAAGGAATAAGCATCTTTTAATTTCATGGCTGCAATCACCATCTACAGTGATTTAGTTCTAGGCAAAACATGGTTCACTGGAGAAGGGAATGAACAAATCACTCCAGTATTTTTGCCTCAAAACTCCAAAAAGCAGTATCAGCAGGCACAAAGATATGACACCAGAAGATGGGCCCCCCCAGTTAGAAGGCATCCAATATGATACTAAGAGAAAAGAAATAGCTCCAGAAAGAAGAGGCTGGGCCAAAGCTGAAATGATGCTCAGTTTTGGATGTGTCTGGTAAAAGTAAAGTGCATTGGTGTAAAGAATAATATTGCATAGGAACCTGGAATTTTAGGTCCGTGAAATAAGGTAAATTGGACATCGTCAAGCAGAAGATTCTATGGCATTGTCTTTCTTTGGGATTGGGCTGAAAACTTTTCCAATCCTGTGGCCACTGCTGTTTTCTAAACTTGCTGGCATATTGAGTGCAGCACTTTCACAGCATCATCTTTTAGGATTTGAAATAGCTCAACTGGAATTCCATCACATCCACTCGTTTTGTTCATAGTGATGCTTCCTAAGATCCACTTGATTTCACATTCCAGGATGTCTGGCTCTAGGTGAGTGATGACACCATCTTGATTATCTGGGTCATGAAGACCTTTTTTTCTGTAATTGTTTTGTGTATTCTTGCCACTTCTTAATATCTTCTGCTTCTGTTAGGTCCATACAATTTCTTTCCTTTTTTTGTGCCTACCTTTGCATGAAAATTTCCCTTGATGTCTCTAATTTTCTTGAAGAGACCCTTAGTGTTTCCCATTGTATTGTTTTTCTTTAATTCTTTGCATTGATCACTGAGGAACTTCCAGATGTTCAAGCTGGTTTTAGAAAAGGCAGAGGCATCAGAGATCAAACTACCAACATTGGTTGGATCATCAAAAAAGCAAGAGAGTTCCAGAAAAAACATCTACTTCTGTTGTATTGACTTTGCCAAAGCCTTTAATTGCGTGGATCACAACAAACTGGAAAATTCAAGAGATGGGAATACCAGACCACTGACCTGCTTCCTGAGCAATTTGTATGCAGATCAAGAAGTAACAGTTAGAACTGGACATGGACCAGCAGACTGGTTCCAAATCAGGAAAGGAATACATCAAGGCTGTATATTGTCACCCTGCTTATTTAGCTTATCTGTAGAGTATATCATGATAAATGTTGGACTGGACAAGCTAGAATCAAGACTGCACGGAGAAATATCAGTAACTTCAGATATGCAGATGACACTATGCTTATGGCAGAAGGCAAAGAAGAACTGAAGAACCTGTTGATGAAAGTGAAACAGGAGAAGGAAAAAGTTGGTGTAAAACTCAACATTTAGAAAAATAAGACCATGGCATCTGGTCCCATCATTTCATGGCAAATAGATGGGGATACTGTGACAGACTTTATTTTTTTGTGTTCCAAAATCACTGCAGATGGTGGCTGCAGCCATGATATTAAAAGACATTTGCTCTTTGGAAGAAAAGTTATGACCAACCTACACAGCTTTTAAAAAGCAGAGACATTACTTTGATGACAAATATCCATTTAGTCAAAGCTATGGTTTTTCCAGTAGTCATGTATGGATGTGAGTGTTGGACTATAAAGAAAGCTGAGCACTGAAGAACTGACTCTTTTAAACTGTGGTGTTGAGGAAGACTCTTGAGAATCCCTTGGGCAGCAAGGAGATCCTTCCAGTCCATCCTAAAGGAAATCAGTCCTGAATATTCATTGGAAGGACTGACGCTGAAGCTGAAATTCCAATACTTAGGCCACCTGATACAAAGAACGGACTTATTTGAAAATACCCTGATACTGGGAAAGATTGTAGGTGGGAGGAGAATGGGACAACAGACGATGAGATGGTTGGATGGCATCACTGACTCAATGGACATGAGTTTGAGTAAACTCCAGGTGTTGGTGATGGACAGGGAGGCCAGCGTCCTATAGTCCATGGGGTTACAAAGAGTCGGACACGACTGAGTGACTAAACTGAACCGCAGCAGGAGACGGCAAGAATCAGCATGAACATCTTAGAAATCAGTAAACTAAAATGAATGGGAATGGACAAATTTAATTCAGGTGACAATTATATTTACTTCTGTAGGCAAGAATTTCTTAGAAGAGATGGAATAGTCCTCATAGTCAACAAAAGAGTCTGAAACACAGTGCTTGTGTGTAGTCTCAAAAATGACATTATGATCTCAGTTCATTTCCAAGGCAGATCATTCAACATCACATTAATCCAAGCTTGTGCCCAACCACTAATGCCAAAGAAACTGAAGTTGAATGATTCGATGAAGACCCACAAGACTTTCTAGAACTAGAAAGAATAGTATAGAAAACATGTAAACATGATTATTTGAACATTTGGCTATATAATATGATAAATAATATTAAACTTTAAATAGGTAAAGGGGTCAATTAAAAACAAATTAGTCCATCCATACTGTATAGATCACAGCAATATGCCAGACACAAAGAAGTTGTCAAGAAATGGTTGATGTGTTTGCTACTACTGGCTATCATGAGTTAAAATACAAGATACGTTTTAGGTTGCTTTATAGGGGAGAATTAGGTTAATAGGTAGTGGTCATATAAATGCATGTGAAGTCGCTTTAGTCGTGTCCGACTCTGTGCAACCCCATAGACGGAAGCCCACCAGGCTCCCCCGTCACTGGGATTTTCCAGGCAAGAACAGTGGGGTGGGTTGCCATTTCCTTCTCCAATGCATGAAAGTGAAAAATGAAAATGAAGTCACTCAGTCGTGTCCGACTCTTAGCGACCCCATGGACTGCAGCCTACCAGGCTCCTCCTTCCACGAGGTTTTGCAGGAAAGAGTACTGGAGTGGGTTGCCATTGCCTTCTCTGCATATAAATCATACCTGAATCCATTTTAGTACAAACTTAAAGAATTCAATCTTAAAAAGAAAACACAAAACAAAATGTGGCCTTGTGGAAAGAATGTAGGCTTCACAAGAGGATGACACGTGCCCAGGATGAGGCCATAATGATGGCATTTCCCTAACGTCAATATAACTTTGGTTGAGTAGTGTGACCTTAAGCTTCAGATTTATCATTTGTGAAATTAAGTTTATGTAGAAAATCAGTAATTATAAGCCATGTGAAATAGCTCAGAAAACTTACTGGCATATAGTAGGCAATTAATAACTGTAGGCAATTGATATTTTTCCTCTTGCAAATTAGAGAGGTCTTTACTGGAAGTTCCCAAGTTGAGATGAGTTATTATTATGTTGTAGAATATGAATGTCCTCAATGTGTACTTCAAACTTATATCTTAGGACTCTTTGATGAAGTGTCTAGCATTGTTAAAGTTCTCACACTAGCAAAGAGAGTGAGAACTGATATTAGAACTGAGAAATATTGATTTTGAATGCATGTTCCTTTCAAGACATATCTAGGCTGTACAAAAAGATATCATTCAGGGGAATTTTTTTTTTTCAACAGTGATATCGCAGTAGTATAATTATTACAAACATAAAATCAACTCACTAGAAAGGACATTTTTGTTACCTGAAACTTCCCCCTTTCTCTTGTTAAGGCACAAGTTTCTGAAATTCAACATGGAAAAAAAAAATCTCCAGTTATATGTTACTTTTAATCCATATTTCTTTTCTTTGGAAAAGAAAATCATTGGATGTCATTCAATCATTTCTAAAGCTTATTGGTTTCTCTAAGTATTTGAATCTATCATTTGAAAAAATAACTTATTAAATTAAGCAACTGAAATATGAAACATTTTTAAAAGGAACAGCATTGAAGGGTTTGTATTTTCTCACTTTCCTTTGACTGTATACACATATGTGTGCACTTGTGCACACACGTGTGCACACACACACACAGGACTGTTAAATTGGATGTTAAAATTTTATGTACTTTTCCAAAATTTGCAAGTCAGAAAGCTGGATGGTTACTGTAATCCTTAGTTATATGATGATCTCTGGGTCCTTTTGTTACTGAGTATAATAAGATATCTTTATCCCCAGGATGAGGCCTCCTGCCAAATGACTTTGAAGTGTTATCAACTGTTTGGGTTTTTTTTTTTTTTTAATCTTATCTGAAAAGTAGATTTAGAGCTTTCACCTAGTAAACTCAAATATGAAATCACACTTACCTTTCAGGGAAAGATTTAAAAAATGCAAATACCTCACAGTAGTGAATCATTTTAAAAACAAACTACTCTGCCATGTTTGAATCCCTCTGCAGGAGCAACTTTTAGTTTTGGGGCTTTGATTTTTACCCTTCAACCATCAAACCTACAGGCTACCAGCACTTGTTCTATGTGGTGTTTAGTTTTCAGTCACTAGTCAGGGATAGGTGCTATTCCATAAGGAAATAACAGATGCTGGGAAAAGAGGAGTGCTCAGGACAGAGTCACCAACATTCAGACATTTAGTGAAGGAAGACATAAAAATGTGATGGCTACAGAATGTAGAAATTGTTGAAGAAATTGTTGTTGCTGTTGTTGTTGTTTTGCAAGTCCCAGAGCAGCCACTTATTTTTCCTCATGGTTCCATATCTTAGAGCAATTTATTACATTTTTTAAACGGCAGTATTATTGCTTTACAATGTGGTGTTAATTTCTGCTGTAAAACAACATAACAACATGAATCAGCTATATGTGTGTATGTGTGTGTGTGTGTAACCCTTTCCTCTTGAGCCTCTCACCCCACCCCACCTCTCTACTCATCACACGTCACAGAGCTGAGCTCCCTGTGCTCTACAGTTGCTTCCTAAGGCTATCTAATTTACACATGGTAAGTGGTGCTAGTGGTAAAGAATCCGCCTGCCATTTCAGGAGATGCAAGAGACACAGGTTCTATCCCTGGGTTGGGACAATCCCTTGGAGTAGAAAATGGCACCCCAGTCCAGTATTCTTGACTGAAAAATTCCATGGGCAGAGGAGCCTAGTGGACTCCAGCCCATGGGGTCACAAAGAGTAGGAATGACTGAGTGACTGAGCACACAAACACACAGTATATATATATGTCAGTGCTACTCTCGCAGTTTGTCATCCCACCCAACCCCCTATGTCCCGTTCTCTACTTCTGTATCTTTATTCTTTGCAGGAAGAAGTTTTTAATAAGGGGAAAGTGAGCGCATGGGAAATTATATTATACAGTATTGAAAAAAATATATACAAAATATAATTTTAAAATGCAGAGTTGTTTTTGTGGTGTTAAGAATTGCAGGCTGATTTAGAATTTGAAGCGATACCTGAAATACAGCTAAGGAAGTAAAGGGACCATGCTGAGTAATAATGATTCCAAACATTTTCTTGGAAAATCTGGTAGAAATAAGACTGGAAAGATGACACAGGGCTTAAAGAGGGTTTATGTTTTGTTTTTGCAAGTGGCTATAAATTGATGCCTTTGAACTGTGGTGTTGGAGAAGACTCTTGAGAGTCCCTTGGACTGCAAGGAGATCCAACCAGTCCATTCTGAAGGAGATCAGCCCTGGGATTTCTTTGGAGGGAATGATACTAAAGCTGAAACTCCAGTACTTTGGCCACCTCATTCGAAGAGTTGACTCATTGGAAAAGACTTTGATCCTGGGAGGGATTGGGGGCAGGAGGAGAAGGGGACGACAGAGGATGAGATGGCTGGATAGCATCACCGACTCAGTGGACGTGAGTTTGCGTGAACTCCGGGAGTTGGAGATGGACAGAGAGGCCTGGCGTGCTGCAATTCATGGGGTCTCAAAGAGTCAGACACGACTGAGAGACTGAACTGAACTGAACTGAACTTATGGGAAAAATAAGACCATGTTGAAATAGGAATGAAAAGTATTCCATATAAGGAGAAGAGTTAAAGCTTTGATGAAGAAATTCTATAATTATGATACAAGATCTCTGAGAATATGAGAAGAGAAGAAATATTGATTATACACTAAACAAGTTATTATTGAGAAATGGCAGGGAGCCTCTTTCCTCTTAAAAATAAAGAAGGAGAAGAAGGCTGGTGCAGATGCAGGCAAACTTGATGATTTGGGTAAGGATTTGAGGAAAAAGCCAATTTGATGTCTTTGTTTCTCTGTGAGTTATAAAGTGAGGGCAGTTTATGGAGACTGAGGGAATAGAGCAATGTGTAAAGGTTTGAGGAGAGAAGCAAAGATATGAGATAGTTGATAAGAACTATGAAAGATCCAGATGTCTGGAAAAGCCTAAAAAGATGGCCTCACAGAGTTAAGGGTCTACTTGTAGTTGGTGATCATGACTTTATGGTGAAAACAGTCTGTGCCATTGTAATTTCCCCTTTAACACCAAATTTGATTTTGTGAGATCTTGCTTGGGAGAGTGAACACAATGCGCACAAGTGTCAGAGTGGTAAGGATGTGTGCAAGAAACTGACAATGATAGTGGACCATGAAATGTACAATAAATGAGGAAGGAGACAGAGCCAGGAACAGGCCACATGATTCAGTGTAAATGATGACCAAAATAAATTCAAGGCCTTAATGAATTTTCAGTTATTTTGCATATAAAGGATATGATCAGTGAAAGGGATATGAGAGTTGTTCATTTCAGGAGTTGAATCAGAAAGTGACAATTTTAGAGTGAAATAGAGTGGATGAGAATGTCTCTAAAGATGAATAGGCAAAAGTGTTGACAGGGAAGACATTACAAAGTACCCTAGGATAATGGAAGAGGAGGATAAAGAAGACATGAAGTCAGATATGGTAGAAAAGAAAACAAATAACCAGAAAATAAATATGCAAGTGGAGCTTTTTGTATGTTTATTTTATTTTTAATATAGAAAATAATTTTCAGGAAGCCATATTTGGTAGTGAGCAAAGCCCTGACCACATCACCTGATCCTGAGATATATGAAATAAATAGGTACATTTGAAACATGAAGGGCAAATTTATACCATGCTAGCTAAAGAAAGAAGATGGCAATTTAAGATGGTAATGGTATGAGGCAGATAAATGCAGAGCCACTGACATAAAATATCTCCCCCATTACACCCTTCTAACTATTGTGGCCATTGTATTTATCTTTTATTTAATGCTAATTGTACACTAGACATATTGCAAATGATATATTATTCTATTCTCATAGTAGTATTTGCAAGTGGCTATTTTATTTTAAATTTATAGAGAAGGAAGCTAAAACTCAGAGAGTTTTATTTTGCCAAAGTCACCCAGGAAGTAAATATTACTATTGATGTTCAAACTTAGATATATTGAACATAATTCAATCTCTAGTCAACTTAGTTGCTGTGAGGCTCAGTTTCCTCATCAGTAAAATGCAGAAAATATTAACATCTACCTCAGAGGGTACAACTTTGCAAGTGATAATAGTGGTAAAAAAAAAAAAAAAATCTGCCTGCCAGTGAAGGAGACATAAGAGTTGTGGGTTTGATCCCTGGGTCAGGAACACCACTCTCTGCTGCCCCCCTCCCCTGCTCCCCCACCAGAGTAAGAAATTGCAATCCATTCAAGTCTTCTTGCCTGGAAAATTCCATGGGCAGTGGAGCCTGGTGGGCTATCATCCCATCAGGGACTGCAAAGAGTCAGTCCCACCAGGCTGCAAAGAGTCAAACATGACCTAGTGACTGAGCACACAGGTGAGTTAAATGTCTAAATTACTCAGAACTGGTCATACTTAATAAATAATTAAATTATTTATTAGTGTGTAGTAGTAAATACACTAATAAATACATGTTAGCAAAAATATAAACCACCTCTGAGAGGAACTACCCCACATCCAAGGTCAGGAGTGGCAGCTATAAGTGGAGCTACCCCATGTACAAGGTAAGGAGCAGTGGCTGCGCTTTGCTGGAGCAGCCCTGAAGAGATACCCCACATCCAAGGTAAGAGAAACCCAAGTAAGACGGTAGGCATTGAGAGAGGGCATCAGAGGGCAGACAGACTGAAACCACAATCACAGACAACTAGGCAATCTGATCACATGGACCGCAGCTTGTCTAACTCAATGAAACTAAGCCATGCATGTGGGGCCACACAAGATGGACAGGTCATAGTGGAGAGGTCTGAAAGAATGTGGTCCACTGGAAAAGGGAATGGCAAACCACTTCAGTATTCTTGCCTTGAGAACCCCAGAACAGTATGAAAGGGCAAAAAGATAGGACACTGAAATAGGAACTCCCCAGGTTGGTAGGTGCCCAATATGCTACTGGAGATCACTGGAGAAATAATGAAGGGATGGAACCAAAGCCAAAACAACACCCAGTTGTGGATGTGACTGGTGATAGAAGCAAGGTCCAATGCTGAAAAGAGCAATATTGCAAAGAAACCTGGAATGTTAGGTCCGTGAATCAAGGCAAATTGGAAGTGGTCAAACAGGAGATGACAAGAGTGAACGTTGACATTCCAGGATTCAGTGAACTAAGATGGCCTGGAATGGGTGAATTTAACTCAGATGACCATTATATCTACTACTGTGCACAGGAATTCCTTAGAAAAAATGAAGTAGCCATCATGGTCAACAAAAGAGTCTGAAATGCAGTACTTGGATGCAATCTCAAAAGCGACAGAATGATCTCTGTTCATTTCCAAGGCAAACCATTCAATATCACGGTAATTCAAGTCTTTGCCCCGAGGAGTAACGCTGAAGAAGCTGAAGTTGAACGGTTCTATGAAGACTGACAAGACCTTCTAGAACTAACACCCCCAAAAAATATCCTTTTCATTATAGCAGACTCGAATGCAAAAGAAAGAAGTCAAGAAACACCTGAAATAATAGGCAAATTTGGCCTTGGAGTACAGAATGTAGCAGGGCAAAGGCTAATAGAGTTTTGCCAAGGGGACGCACTGGTCATAGCAAACACCCTCTTCCAACAACACAAGAGAAGACTCTACACATGGATATCACCAGATGGTCAACACTGAAATCAGATTGATTATATTCTTTGCAGCCAAAGATGAGAAGCTCTCTATAGTCAGCAAAAACAAGACTGGGAGCTGACTGTGGCTCAGATCATGAGCTCCTTATTGCTAAATTCAGAATTAAATTGAAGGAGGTGGGGAAAACCACTAGACCACCCAGGTACAACCTAAATCAAATCCCTTATGATTATACAGTGGAAGTGAGAAATAGATTTAAGGGTCTAGATCTGATAGACAGAGTGCCTGATGAGCTATAGACAGGGGTTCATGACATTGTACAGGAGACAGTGATCAAGACCATCCCCAAGAAAAAGAAATGCAAAAAAAGCAAAATGGCTGTCTGAGTTGGCCTTACAAATAACTGTGAAAAGAAGAGAAGCAAAAAGCCAAGGAGAAAAGGAAAGATACTCATTTGAATGCAGAGTTCCAAAGAATAGCAAGAAGAGGTAAGAAAGCTTTCTTCAGCAATCAATGCAAAGAAATAGAGGAAAACAACAGAATGGAAAATACTAGAGATCTCATCAAGAAAATTAGAAATACCAAGGGAACATTTCATGCAAAGATGGGCTCAATAAAAGACAGAAATTGTATGGACCTAAAAGAAGCAGAAGTTATAAAGAAGAGGTGGCAAGAATACACAGAAGAACTGAAAAGAAAAATCTACACGACCCAGATAATCATGATAGTGTGATCATTCACCTAGAGCCAGACATCCTGGAATGTGAAGTCAAGTGGGCCTTAGGAAGCATCACTATGAACAAAGCTAGTGGAGGTGATATAATTCCAGTTGAGCTATTTCAAATCCTGAAAGATGATGCTGTGAAAATGCTGAGCTCAATATGCCAGCAAGTTTGGAAAACCTAGCAGTGGCCACAGGACTGGAAAAGGCCAGTTTTCATTCCAATCCCAAAGAAAGACAATGTCAAAAAATGCTCAAACTACCGCACAATTGCACTCATCTCATACACTAGTAAATTAATGCTCAAAATTCTCCAAACCAGACTTCAGCAATATGTGAACAGTGAACTTCCAGGTGTTCAAGCTGATTTTAGAAAAGACAGAGGAACCAGAGATCAAATTGCCAACATCCACTGGATCATCAAAAAAGCAAGAGCGTTCCAGAAAAACATCCATTTCTGCTTTATTGGCTATGCCAAAGCCTTTGACTGTGTGGATCACAATAAACTGTGGAAAATTCTGAAAGAGATGGGAATATCAGACCACCTGTCCTGCCTCTTGAGAAACCTATATGAAGGTCAGAAAACAACAGTTAGAACAGGACATGGAACAACAGACTGATTCCAAACTGGACATGGAAAAACAGACTCCAAATCAGAAAAGGAGTATGTCAAGGCTGTATATTGTCACCTTGCTTATTTAACTTATATGCAGAGCACATCATGTGAAATGCTGGGCTGGATGAATCACAAGCTGGAATCAAGATTGCCAGAGAAATTTCAATAACCTCTGATATGCAGATGACACTATCCTTATGGCAGAAAGTGAAGAGGAACTAAAGAGCCTCTTGATGAAAGTGAAAGAGAAGAGTGACAAAGTTGGCTTAAAACTCAACATTCAGAAAACTAAGATCATGGCATCTGGTCCCATCACTTCATGGAAAATAGATGGGGAAACAGTGGTGCCGCGGTCCAGCCCCAGTGGATCCAGGGTGATTCGAAGGTGGGGACAGAGTCGGCGTCCTGGAAAAAACTTATTTAATTACAGATATAGAGGGAGATTAGAAACAGATAGTGTAGTAGGAGAATTAGTGGAGAAAAGAGGCTGAATAACTGGTTTACATGGAATCCCAATCACCATCTATGTAGGCCACAGGCGTCTTTCCATTTTCCCAAAGGAGAGAAGGCACTGAGGCCTCCCCCGTCCGACCTCAGAAGCCCAGGCAGAATTAGCAGGCTTGGTGAGTACCCACATTTCAGATGGGAATTCATCCAGGAAAATGGGGAGCGAGAAAAAACAACATGGGGGAACCAGTCTTTCCAGAAACTGATCCTATTTCTTTATTTTTCAGGTTTGTTTATATACCGTTTTGTTATACATAGGGATGAATACAGAGTCACGTGGGGGTCAGCAGACCTGACCCTTGTCACAATCAGGTGCTTCATATAAAATTATACAAAGGTCTTATGAGTTTCATCATCTTTTAGCCATGAGGTCTGCTGACATTTTATGGCCCTTTCTGATACCTGTCAGTTAACCAGAAAACTTATTTTTCCAGGGGTGATTTTTTCTTAAATCAGGTGCCACCCTCCAAATAAAGTTGCATTCCTATAGGGTGAGGGTGTAGTGAGTTACAATCAAGAAAGGAATTTACTTAACCTAAGGTTTAACATGATTAATCTTAAAGGTTAATGCTTATTTCTCCTATATGCTAGTTATATTTATTATAAGGGCAGGAATATGAAGATTTAGCAGCAAATATTGGCTCAACAAATGTAAACCCTTCACCAAAGTTCCCCTTAAGATCTATAGTGATAAAGTTACATTTTTGCATAGCAAGGACACAGTGATTTATAGTGATTTATAACAAAGTACAGTGATCTATTACAAAAGAGAAGATTCATTAACTCAAAAAGTCTAGTATTGCTAACATCAAAAAACTAGTATATTTCCTTTTCTATATTCCAAATACATTGATTAATATATTCCCAGGTGCCTAAGGATATGGAGGCCTGATGGCAATCATTGACTCATCAATGAAAAAAGCCCTATGCTAATACTCCAAACTCTCTGTGCTGTTTATGGCTGAGAGTCTGTCACACAAGCTAGTCTGTCAGCAGAGAGGTTTGGCCTGAGACATCCTTGTCACACCCAGGGCAGGGAATCAGCAGTAATTATTGGCAGGACAAATGAAAAAACCCTTCACCAATATAATTCCTAATCATCCTACTAATACTATACTAATGATCTTCTAACTTCTCAAAAGACTCTGTTTTTAGAAAGTTTTAAAACATCCCATGCCTCTCACAGTTGGGAGGCTGTAAACAATCACATGCAGTGGGAAGAACCTGATCAGGCAGGCCAGAGAAACTTCAGAGTTCGTAAGTTGAAACACTCTTATCACGCCCAGGAATTTTTATTAACTGGAGCTGCAAGTTAACTCCTTCTCTGAGAGAAATGGTTATGGGGGAGAGCTCCCAGTAAAGTACTCTGGTTTTGGGGGTAGATGCTCTGGAACAGGGGGTTTCCTGAGGCTTGATCACGCCTTTGCGTATGCCAAGCTTCCTTCCTCATGACCTTTGCCATGGGCGGAGTTCCTCACGCTGGCTCCCAACACAGTGGCTGACTTTATTTTGGGGGGCTCCAACATCACTGCAGATGTTGATATCAGCTATTAAATTAAAAGGTGCTTACTCCACAGGAGGAAAGTTATGATCAACCTAGACAGCATATTAAAAAGCAGAGACATTACTTTGACAACAAAGGTCCGTCTAGTCAAGGATATGATATTTTCCGGTGGTTATGTTTGGATGTTAGAGTTGGACTATAAAGACAGCTGAGCACTGAAGAATTGATGGTTTTGAACTGTGATGTTGGAGAAGACTCTTGAGAGTCCCTTGGACTGCAAGGACATCCAACCAGTCCATGCTAAAGGAGATCAGTCCTGGGTGTTCATTGGAAGGACTGACGTTGAAGCTGAAACTTCAACACTTTGGCCACCTGATGCAAAGAGCTTACTCATTTGAAAAGACCTTGATGCTGGGAAAGACTGAGGGAAGGAGGAGAAGAGGACGACAAAGATGAGGATGGCATCATTGATTTAATGGACATGGGTTTGGGTGTACTCCGGGAGTTGATAATGGAGGCCTGACATGCTGCCATTCATGGGGTCAAAAAGAGTCGGACACGACTGAACGACTGAACTGAACTATACCGTGTTGTTTTTTTTTTTGAACCAGAAAGATATTTTATTTTAAACAGGCTTCAAATGAAGGTTGAAGTAATCTGGAACAGACACTTTTGCAATCTACATTGCATGTTTTCCAAAGTGCTGACTGCCAGAGCAAAACAACAAAATTGTTTCTGGATACATGAAGGGAAAAAGTTGATATTAGTTATTCATTTTTGCAGATGCACAGTTCAGTAACTTGTACACAGAAACATTATGCAAATCTTTCTAAAACTTGAAAATATAGTAGTGGATGCCTTATTAAACAAGGTTTAAAGTCATCTGAGAAGTAACCAATGACAGTTTGCCATACTTCTACTCACCCCAGATCACCTCCCCTCTGAGATGATTTATAAAGTTCATTTTAGAGATACCTGTAGCATACACGTTCTGTAGAGATTTGAACTTCAAATGCTTTACATTATTTTTTTAAATATAAATTTATTTATTTTCATTGGAGGTTAATTACTTTACAATATTGTATTGGTTTTGCCATACATCAACATGAATCAGCCACAGGTATACATGTGATCCCCATCCTGAACCCCTCTCTCTCTTCCCTCCCTGTACCATCCCTCTGGGTCGTCCCAGTGCACCAGCCCCAAGCATCCAGTATCATGCATCGAACCTGGACTGGTGATTCGTTTCATATATGATATTATACATGTTTCAATGTCATTCTCCCAAATCATCCCACCCTTTCCTTCTCCCACAGAATCCAAAAGCCTGTTCTATACATCTATGTCTTTTGCTGTCTTGCATACAGGTTTATCGTTACCATCTTTCTAAATTCCATATATATGTGATAGTATACTGTATTGGTGTTTTTCTTTATGGCTTACTTCACTCTGTATACTTTTAAAAGAGTTTACTTGTGTGTATGGATATAGGCTAATAATCTCATTTCAGAAGTATAAAATACAGCACACCTTTTTGAGGAGATTATCTTTTTAAATAAAATTTTATATATGTAAAGCATACAGTGTGATGTTTTGATATACATATACACTGAAATGATTACTACAATCAAGCTAATTGACATGTTATTGTTAATTTTGTTAGTTTTTTAAAAAAATTTTTCTTTTTGGGTATGGTTAGAACACTTAAGATCTACTTCATTATTTGAAATGGCATCAATAAAACTGTATCACATTATGTGGAGTGAAAAAACCAGAGACTGAAAGACAAATCCTGCATGATTCTACTTATATGTGCAAATTAAAAATGTTGAACCCTTAGAAGTAGAAGAAAATACAATTGTGGTTGCTAGAATTTGGGGAGTGGAGATATTGGTCAAAGCGTACAAAATTTCTGTTTTGCAGGATGAATACGTTTTGGAGGTCTACTGTATAGCCATGTGACTATAATTAATAGTACTGTAGTGTGTATATTTGATATTTCTCATTTCCAGTAGCTAGAAAAGTGGTCTTAAAACAATAGCTACACCAAGAGAAAGGGAATGTAACTCTCTCCACTCAAGTTTACTTGGAAAACTTATCAGAGGGAATTATGCATTAAATTGATGAATAAATAAATAGTTTGATATCATTTTTATAATGGAATATTCTTACTCCATTACAATTCTGAAATTTGAGGCTGCCTCATGAATAAAAATCACTCAGCCATCTGAGCAATTAAGAAAAAAGTCGACCGTGTTAATGGCGTGTTTGCATCTGCTACATTTGTGAGTGTGAAGGTGGTCGGACAAGAGCGAAAATGGGTGGATCGGACTGACAATGATGAAGCAAAGTGCCAGCATAGTAGAGTATGACAGAGTATAGAGCACGGGAATCATGCCTGAACAGACTGTCATGTGACTGACGAGGAGTGTGTGCACTTTGACAAGGATTAGAGCTGACTGCCTTTGAAAAGAGAAAATACACACCTCGCTTGACTCTGTTACAGCGACTGCGTGTCATATCAATGATTAGGGAAGACGTGTAGAGAAAGACAGAAAGATTAGTTTTCTCTTGACAAAAATAACTAGCTCTGGATGGAGTGATTATCGTCTGTTAATGTGGATTCCATTGCTTTAAGTTTAATTAACATTTTTCTAGAGACAGTACAATTGTGTTGGAACCATGGAATCTTCTCCATGTATCTTATGCAGTTCTTATGAACCCACAGCTAGTGTTGAGCTGAGGTCATGTATGTCCCATTTAATCTTATTTGACACCTGTTATTTTATTACTGTTTCATCCACTTTGTTGTAGACCTGTGATACAGCAGCTTTTTTCTTCAGGTGTCAAATATGTCCTGCCTTTGTTATACTTGAAGGCTGGGTGTCATAAAGTCAGAGCTCTCAGTGTTCTAGGAAATGGAAAAGTATAACACAATTCCTGCTATCCTCAGATAACTTTAAAACTTACTTGCTGGCTGAGAATTAGAACCTGAATAACGAGGGTGGGATCCCAAAGTGGATCGACCACTTACTTCTGCCCTGCCTCCACCCACTCTCTTCTGCTCAGTGATGAAGAGAAAATGAACTGAAAGGAGTGGAGGGGGTAGAATGGTCCTCAGAAGCAGAGTTGGCCATGGCTATTCCAGTGGTACTTTACCTGCTGAGTGAGATACCCAAGAAATCCAAAGCTATTTAGAAGGAAGACAGTACTCTCCATGCCACCGACAAACAGCCTCTTTGAATTTCTAATATACATTTTCCCTATCCATTTCATCCTCTGAATTCTTTTGCTTTCTTTTCTTTCAGTCAGGTTGTGGAGAATCTAAAACAAACAAAAAGTATACCCACTGCCTTTTCAGTCAACATGAAGGAGAGATGCAAAGATGGTGAAGAATCCTACTTATGGTGAATACCTGACCAAGAAAAAGTTTGATTATACACTTGTTTAGTGTTCTAAAAAATTACATGTCAAGGTGTTGGCAAGAAAAGCATTATATGACCTCAGCCACAATTATGCTGACACAACATTTTGACCCAAGCTTAGGGCACAGATCTTGACTGTGTACTTATGAGTAAAGGGTCAGAATATTAGAAATTAGAACTGTCCTGATAAATATAAGTCATGTTGTTCATCCCATATGCAAAGATCTATAGTTTTTAAAATAACAAGATTTATCTCTGTTTGGTCTTTGAAAGTAGCCAGTGAGAATCTTTCTGAATTTTTTTTTTTTTCTTTCTTTCTTTTTGACCATCTTCTTCAAAGATTTTCCACTGGAAACTATGATGTATGCAGTAAACATTAGGCCCCGTTTCCTAGATGATATGATGACAGACGTATTTGGAAATAACTGGAAATGTGAGAGTGAGGACACATCTTATTCCTTTGTAGGAAAAAGTTAAACTCTCTTTCATGTGTTATTTGTAACCATGTCACCAAAAGCCAGATGGGTGATATGTGTCGGGGCAAGCGAAAGGGAAAACAAAACAAAAACCAAACAAACACACAAAATAGACAAAAAAAAAAAAAACACCCCCAAAAAAACCCAAACCCTCTAAAGAGTCACATTTGTTTACCTAAGATATAAGACTTACTCCAATGCATAATGATATTTTTTATGAGATATTGGTTACAAGCTACCTCATAAATGGGCTTCCCAGGTGGCTCAGTGATATAGAACTCGCCTGCCAATGAAGGAGACACAGGAGATGAGGGTTCATTCCGTGGGTTGGGAAAATCCCCTGGAAGAGGGCATGAACCCATACTAGAACCCACTCTCGTATTCTTGCCTGGAGAATCCCATGGACAGAGGAAACTGGCAGGCTGCAGTCCATGGGGTCACAAAGAGTTGGACATCACTGAACATGCTAGCATGACATCGTAAATGGAGTCTCATTTAAAAAAAAAAAATCACAGCAATTATCCTGATGGGAGGTGACAGAATTTATGGGTTTGTTGAAAAAAATAAAACATTGCAGTTTGTTATGAAGTAATGGAGAGTGGTCAGGAAAACATAATCTCATTGTAACTAAGAAAGATTGATTTGAACATTTTTAAAGGTATCTTTAAAACATGAACATCAATCATAGCAATAGGACAGTCAGTGCAACCTAAAATTACAACTTTAGGTTAAGGGAATGAGATTTTTTTTCAAAAGGCAGAAAGGGAGATTGTGGATTGTGAGTATTTGTGATATCAGTAAAACTATAAATACATGAGGAGATGCAGAGTGATCAGAATAAGAACTTGTATTACTTGCTTTTATAATTGCCCTCTCACTGCCCTTTTATAAAAGCTGGCACCTTTATACTGTTGGATTTACTCTGTTGCTAATAAGGAAAATGTTTAAGGTAAGAAAGAATTTGAAGTAGTGATTTTATTTACTTGAGTTATAGATAAAGACATCAAACATGGAACCCTTTTTCACAGTTACCTAAATTCCTATTTTCATTGAGATTTTTGTGATTTTATATGCCTAGTCATTTATTGTTTTTGCAAACCAGAGCTCTTTATAACAACTGCTAACTTTTAAAAAACACTTCTTGCCAAACATTCTTGAAAAACTTTACATGTATTTACCCACTTTATTCTCTCCTCATCCCTGTTTTAGATACTATTTTTATGCCATTTCATAGATGTAGAATTTCATGTTTAGAAGAAATACTGAGTTATTTGTCTGAGGCTTCATAGCAACTCACGTGTGTGAGTTTATAGCTTATGTTTTTAATCAACATCCTGAATATAATTGGCACAGTAAGTTGTTTTATATTCTTGTATTGAGCAGCTTTATTTCCCTTCTACACAATTGGATTATGATTGGGAGCCCAAGTGGACCTTTTGATTTCATGGGAAGCATTCACATTTGAGTGAACACTGTCCTCTTTATTTTTTCTAACAGCTCCTGCCAGGGGCTTCAGTAGTGTTTTTTCCAAAAGCTTTCTGTTTTTACTCATTGTCACCAAGCATGGCACTTGGGGGAAAAAATAAATACTTATTCTTCTTGTGAACATATGGTAAGTTTTCTTCCTATGTTTAGTCCAACAGGACATTTGTCCAATAGGACTGAATAGCCTACTGTTTTGACTCCTGACTAATATCTTGACTTATTCAAGAGCTCTGAGTTGTTGTATGCATTTGGCTACATGGATTTTGCTTTTGTCTTTGGGAGCAAACTAGTTGGAACATTCTGGAATGCCTTTGCATTGTGTGTCTTTCCCAGCTATGGTGCACTGCCCTTTCCCCAAACAGTTATTCTTTCTCTAACTACATTTTTCTTGGCAGCCACAGAAACATCCATTTCACATGTGCTGACAGTTGCGTCAGTTCCTTAAATTTAGTCAGTGATCATTAGGGATCCTCCATCATATTTTCAGTTAGCACAAACTCCTAGGGAGTGTGATTTGAACGGTGGAGGCGTCCAGTGTCTTATAATTTACAGAAACATTTGTTGTTTATGAGAGACTAGTTTGACACAAATCAGCTAGCACTTCACTGTATTATTTTGCTACCATTTTTAGTATTGATCTCACAACTCAATAGAATTCAGAGGTTTGATAACATTTTATCTTTCTGGGAAGAGAGTGAATTCACTATTTTATTATATTCAATTTAAATTTAAATACAGTAAGTAAATCATACAGAATTAATATATATCTGTACTAGCTGGAATCCCCACTTATATTCAGGGTTTTGAAGTTTCTGTAAAGCACTGTTTTCTTTTTGTTTGTTTGGTTTTTTTTTTACATCTGCTTAACTTCTAATGTCTCAGTTCTAATGAAAACAAAAAATTGTAAATGCTTAAGCCACAGACTTTACTAAATTAGGGAAAGTCTTTATTTATCTATCTGTATATACATGCACACATAAACATAGAGCCATCTATGTAATCCTTTTCTTTGTATATATACATATACCTATGTATATATACATATACCTATGTATATATGGATATGCAAACACATATTACACATATGTGGTACCATATGAAATTATGTGTTCCCCCTCTTTGTCTCTTTCACCCCCTTATTTAGAAATGAAACCTCAATAACGCAGGGTCTTTAAGTGAATGATTGACTTCATTTTCACTTATGTTATTCAGGTTGGGGGCTTTTAGCAGATACTGTTAGCCAAAGCGAAATATAGATGAATTGG
The DNA here is from genome assembly GCF_023091745.1 of Budorcas taxicolor. Taxonomy (NCBI): domain Eukaryota; kingdom Metazoa; phylum Chordata; class Mammalia; order Artiodactyla; family Bovidae; genus Budorcas; species Budorcas taxicolor. The sequence continues at coordinate 19,161,020 of NC_068913.1, forward strand.
AATAGCTTTATAATTAAATAAATTGCAATGCATATAATATATACAATAAGTCATGCTTTTCAGTCTGTGGTGCCCTTTCAATTCTCTGCATGGTATTCCTGTCTAAAAGGCACTAATAGAGACATTCTGATCTTGAAAAGAAAAGTGAGGAAAATCAACATCTAAAACTCAGAAAAGTCCTGGGTAGTAAAAGGTCTTTGTTCTGTGGAGTGTTCCCCACAGAGGAACAGAATTTTCTTTTAGCTTTTACATTTGACTCCCAGGCTCTGAAATATAATAATCAAAGCTCTTTGCTACCTTATGTTGAATCTCCTATACATGAAATCTTTTTATTTAGCAAGAAATGGAATTCTTGCTCCCAAATAATTTGATGAAAGCTTGAGCATTTGCCAGATAAAAATATCTTTTTTATTGTGATGTTATAAGAAGCTCCTAGTAGGCCACTGGGATAATTAGAGAAGACTAGAGTGTATTTAATGAGCTTTCTGGGGTGCATTTCAGAATGTCTTCTATGTTTTCATGTGTTCCTGATAATTTTATCTTTCTTTCTTTAGCTGTTAAGGTTTTCTGGTGTTGGAATGTTTAAATTAGAGATTCAAGACAATACTGAAACCTAGAAAAGTCTGACTTTTTCAGACATTTTTGTAAGGATATGTGAGCCTTCATCCTATTTCAGCTGTTTTGGGTCTTATATTCTTCCTCATGGGCAGATTAGTATATAACAATCAATAGCTCATCTCCACTGAAGAACTGCTTTGCCTTTTCAGGGAATGAACAAACCATTGCCTGGTGGTTAAATGAAAAGAAGAAACATAAGTAAAATCTTTGGAAAATTTTTTGTATTTATTATCATGCACCTTGATGGTGTGCCCTAGCTTCCGTGAGCACTGTTGTTCAGTTGCTCAGTCATGTCCAATTCTTTGCAACCCCATGGACTGCAGCACGCCAGGCTTCCCTGTCCTTCACTATTTCCTGGAGTTTGCTCAAGCTCATGTCCATTGAGTTGGTGATGCCATCCAGCTGTCTCAACCTCTGTCACCCGCTTCTCCTCCTATCCTCAATCTTTTCCGACATCAGGATATTTTCAATGAGTCAGCTCTTCGCCTCAGATGGCGAAAGTATCGGAGTTTCAACTTCAGCATCAGTCCTTCCAATGCACATTCAGGATTGATTCCTTTAGGATTGACTGGTTTGATCTTGCTGTCCAAGGGACTCTCACAGGTGCAAGAATTTCAAGCTAGATCTTTCAGGCTAGGTTTTTCTCATGTAGATTCTTATACAACTCAATCAAAATTAAAAAAAGTAATACTATCCAGAGAAAGCTTGAATTGGTGGTGGGCTCCATCCACCCTATCAATGATAGGGTGAAGGCAAGGAAGAGGAAGATTTTATTTTTATTTTTTAATGAGAAAGAACAAAAACAAAAGCATTATAATCCAAGAACTGGTCTGTCATGGAGTCTGAACTTGAGGAGTAGAAACATTTGGTAGGCTTTCCGATCTCAGCAGATCAGAACAGAATGAGAAATGCTAACTGGAAGTGAAATGAGTATGAATTCATACTACTGTGATTATTTCCCTGTAACTTCTAACAGCCACTTGCTGCAGAAACAGCAGTGTAGGTGAGCTGGAGGGTTTAAGGTCCACACATTTCAGTAGCTTCAATAAGATAAAAAAAAAAAGAATGTGGGGAAAAAGCATCTCTCAGGCTTGTGCAGAAGCTGGATGCCTCAGACCAAGCTTAAGAACCAAATCAGTTTGTATAAGTAAAGTTTGACTGGGACACAGTTTCACCCATTCTCTTTGTATTATCTATGTAATACATAGAATATTGCCTGTTTTGAAGTCGGCTACAAGGCTTTAAGTACAAATGGATAGAGCTGAGTAGTGGCAGCAGAGACTTCATGGCCTGCAACAACTAAAACTTTTGGGTCTTTATACAAAATGTTTGCAGACACCTGCTTTGGCAGCCATTAGACCACTGCATTCTGATGTATCAGGCAAGTCAGAAGCGAACTCCCATACTTCCATAGAGGTTACAGCATTTTACATTCCCACCAACAGTATACAAAAAGTTTCATTTCTCCACATTCTCACCAACACTTATCTTTTGTTTTTTGATAATAATCATTTAAACAATGTAAGCTGGTATCTCACTGTGGTTTTCATTTGCATTTCTTTGGCAATTAATTATTGAGAACATCTTTTCATATACCTATTGACCATTTGTATTATTTCTTTAGAGGAATGTCTATTCAGGTACTTTGCTCATTTTTTAGCTATGTTATTTTGGAAGTTTTTGCTGTTGACTTATAGGAGTTCCAACTTACATTTTCACTTTTAATTTTTTGCCATGAAAAACTTCTGTTTTTCCTTCTGTTGTCATATCCAAGAAGCTATGTTCAAGACCAATGTGAAGGGTTTTTTTTTTGTTTTTAATCCATTTTGAGTTTATTTTCGTGTTGCAATATGAGATTGGGGCAATTTCTCTTACTGCTGCAGGCATTAATTTCCTCTTATATGAAATGAAAGGCCTTGATAATACTTCTAAGTCCTTTTACAGTTCTATTCAACTCAGAGACTCTCATGTCTCATCTTTCCATTTCCTGTCTCTTTTATCATTTTTTTCACCCCTTTAGACCCTGAAGAAGGGAATGACAACCCATTGCAGTATTCTTGCCTCGAGAATCCCATGGTCAGAGGAGCCTGGTGGACAACATACAATCCGTGGGGTCGCGGAGTTGGACCTGACTGAGCGACTATACTTACTTACTTACATCCCTGTAGAAAGGCTGTTTCACTGATTGGGATTCTATTTTTGTCTGCGAGTAACAGAATAACTCAAAAAAGTGCCTTAATAAAGGAATTTACTATCTTTCATAATAAGAAAATAAAAAATAGGCAGATCAGAGTTTATGCAGCTGCTTAATATTCAAAAGGATGCAGACTTACTCCTTTCTGCTGTTTCTTCGTATGTTACCTTTGGCCTAGTAGTGGAGGATCATTACTCCCATACATCAAATCTGTATTTCAGGCAGGAGCAAGGAGGCAGGAGAAAAAAGGGCAGATGTTTGCTTAGGAGACAATGACTTAAGCCTCCATATGATTGGCCAGATTTGCTGCATGAATCTTTACACCATTGAAAGCTATATGAACACAGGGAATTCAAATAATTTATTTGATATTTCTCCAGTAAAGAAGACAAGGGGGGGAAAGGGCTCAAAAGGATATTGTGATTGAACTGATATACAATACCTATGAAGGTTAATATTTTGGAAAACGTGACATGTTAATGACAGGAAAATTTTATTTGAGCAGTGAAAAAAGTTATTTTTTAATCTTATCCAGTTCTAATCAAAGAAGGTTTCCTAGAAGACAAACATGTTGCAGAAGAATATTAACTGTAGATAATATATTGTCTAAATGATTAATACAAAACAAAGGAAAATTTTATGTTGTCTGTAGAAGTCTTAGGATTGGATTGGCTAAATAATACTATTTAAAAGGTGTTTCTACAAAGACTTCCCTCTTAGCTCAGTTGGTAAAGAACCTGCCTGCAATGCAGGAGACCATAGTTTGATTCCTGGATCAGGCAGATCCCTTGGAGAAGGGACAGGATACCCACTCCTGTATGTTTGGGCTTCCCTTGTGGCTCAGCTGATAAAGAGTCCTCCTGCAATGAAGGAGACCTGAGTTCAATCCCTGGGTTGGGAAGGTCCCCTGGAGAAGGGAAATGCTACTCACTCCAGTATTCTGGCCTGGAGAATTCCATGGACTATACAGTCCATGGGGTCCCAAAGAATGGGACAGGACTTTCACTTTCACTTTCTTTCTTTCTACAAAGACAATGTCATCTCAGCTGATGAAAGCAATCCCTTCTAAAAATTATAATCTTAGGCTCATACAAATAGAATAAACAATGAGATCCAACTCTTCCTCCATCATTATCACAGTTACATCTATTTAGAGATACAATATAGCACATTATTATTATCGCTATTCTATTAGTCAAACTTTGTGAATAGTGTAATCTTTAATTTGTTGAAGTGGATATTTTATAACAATTACAATAGTCAGCTGAAAAAGATGGTGGTATTTTGAAGTAAAAATAATTTATAAGTGTGTAATTTTGATTCCAGTTTCACACTTACATATGATGCTTCTTTTTAAGTGAAGCAGAACCTTATATTAATATTTAAAGCCTCATTCGTAAGAGCCGAACTTGGCTGTTGCCATGAAATGAAAAATATTTGAGTTTCTGTTTCTAAGACAGATACATTCTATGTATTTTATTTATTTATGAAAATATTGGGGTCCATGTGATGAAAGGATATTTTTTGTGTCTGACATTCATATTGTATTTGGGCATAGACTTTGGTTTAATTTCTTTCCGAATCTGATATTAGTCAATCCCCCAAACTCTGATTAGGAGAGAAAAAGCTCACTTTGGTTAATCTGAATATCTCCTCAGTATTTAAGGAATACTGGGCTGTGAGCAGAAAAGGAAGAAACAAATATCATTAAAAGCAACTCAGCCAATTCTTTTGCCTTTTAAAAATTACAAATATTCACATAAGAGTAAGTAAAATATCCCTAAGTGTACAAGCTTTGGTTAAAAAAAATCAATAAATAAAAAAAAGAGTAGAAGTCCTGCAAGCTGTGCTGTTTGCTAAAATGTGGCAACAAGTACAAAGTCATAATTTCTAAATAGCTGAAATCAATCAAGGGAGTGAAATGTGAAATTTGACATTTTTTAATAAATTGCACTATTTACCTCAATGCAAGTGGCATAATTGAGTTAAATTAAATAGAGGAAAGAAACAACTGAGCTGTAGCTATGTCATGTATTAGTCAGTGTTCAAAGTTTTCTTTAAAATGTATTCAGGATTTTTTAACTTCTGGAATGATAGAAGCTGGATTCTTTATACAATCGAGTTTGTCTTCATTTTAAGATAATGAATTAGGATATTTTTTCCTAAATCTATACTCCTATGAAAAGAACATATTACATATATTTAAATGAATAACATTAGCACTTTGAAAATAATTATGTTTGTGAACAGAATCATCTTGAAAAAAAATTACTGTAGGCTAATATTCTGAGAATACATACATTACTGTTTTTTTCTAAAATTGTATTCAAGTCCTTAATATGAACATTATTTTAATTGTGTATTAAAAAGTAGAGAAAAAAGATACATCTAAAATGGTCACTTTTGTGTACAAGTAACTTTTTACTTCAGTGTACAATTAAGAGATATTTTAAAGCCCACACAAAGTAAAAATTAAAAAACAGCACACATGTGCAACTGAAAGCATTTTAAGAATAACATAATTATTTCTTTTTTCTTAATTTGAGAAGTTACTAAAGAGCTATTAAACTAAAGAATATAAAATGAATGATAATGCAGAGATATGGACCAAGAACAAGCAAACATTCTATCAGAGGAAACACAAACACTATCAAATAATGTGAAGTGACATTCGTCATATAGTCCAGTTGACTGAAACATGACTGCTCATTAGAAACATATCTAGAAGTCTGGAGAACAAAAGTAGTATATGGACATTTGTATTCCTCAAAAAATTCCAAGATAATTCTGATATGCATCTATGCTTTAAATAGTGATTACAGATTCTTCTATTAAATTGTAGTTTAGGAGATATAGAGTTCTATTGTTTTTCTATTGACTAATCATGATGCAATGGTATTGAGAGTAATAGTTACATAATCATAATAGTAAAAAATATTTATCAGTTTTCACAATCAATAGCCAGACAAAAAGTAAGATAATTACAATTGCAAGTCAAAATGGGAACATGATTAACCTAACAATATAAAATAATTACATAAAATCTGACACAATGTGTGTGTGTGGGGGGGAATCAAGCAGAGTGATGAGGTAACTGGAAGCGCATACATGCCCATGTTTCCATCTGCCCAGACAATCTATATCTTTTGTTTGGTGCATTTAATCCATTTACATTTAAGGTAATTATCTATATGCATGATCCTATTACTGTTTTCTTAATTGTTTTGGGTTTATTTTCTGTAGGTCTTCTCCTTCTCTTATGTTTCCTGCCTAGAGAAGTTCCTTTAGCATTTGTTGTAAAGCTGGTTTGGTGGTGCTGAATTCTCTTAACTCTAGCTTGTCTGGAAAGTTTTTGATTTCTCCATCAAATCTGAATTAGAGTCTTGCTGGGTAGAATATTCAGAGTTATAGTTACTTCTCTTTCATCACTTTAAATACCATTCCCTTCTAGTTTGTAGATCTTCTGTTGAGAAATCAGCTAGTACAGTGATGGGAGTTTCCCTGTATGTTATTTATTGCTTTTCCCTTCTTGCCTTTAATATTACTTCTTTGTCTTTCAGTTCAGTTCAGTCGCTCAAACACATCTGACTCTTTGCAACCCCATGGAGAGCTACATGCCAGGCCTCCCTGTTCATCAACAGCTCCCGGAGTTTGCTCAAATTCATGTCCATCAAGTCGATGATGCCATCCAACCATCTCATCCTCTGTCGTCCCCTTCACCTCCAGCATTCAATATTTCCCAGCATCAGGGTCTTTTCCAAGGAGTCAATTCTTATCATAAGGTGGCCAAAGTACTGGAGCTTCAACTTCAGCATCAGTTCTTCCAATGAACATTCAGGACTGATTTCCTTTAGGATGGACTGGTTGGACCTCCTTGCAGTCCAAGGGACTCTCAAGAGTCTTCTCCAACACCACAGTTCAAATGCATCAAATCTTTGGTGTTCAGCCTTCTTTATGGTCCAACTCTCACATCCATACATGGCTCCTGGAAAATAAGATAGCTTTGACTAGACGAACCTTTCTTGGCAAAGTAATGTCTTTTCAATATGCTGTCTAGGTTGGTCACAGCTCTTCTTCCAAGGAGCAAGTATCTTTTAATTTCATGGCTGCAGTCACCATCTGCAGTGATTTTGGAGCCCCCCAAAATAAAGTCTCTCACTGTTTCCATTGATTCCCCTCCTATTTGACATGAAGTGATTGGACCAGATGCCATAATCTTCATTTTTTTAATGCTGAATTTTAAGCCAGGTTTTTCACTCTCCTCTTTCACTTTCATCAAGAGGGTCTTTTGTTCCTCTTTGCTTTCTGCCATAAGGGTGGTGTCATCAGCATATCTGAGGTTATTGATATTTCTCCTGGCAATCTCGATTCTAGGTTGTGCTTCATTTAGCACAGCATTTCACACGATGTACTCTGCAAAGAAGTTAAACAAGCAAGGTGGCAATATACAGCCTTGACATGCTGTTTATGCAATTTGGAACCAGTCTGTTGTTCCATGTCTGATTCTAACAGTTGCTTCTGCATACAGATTTCTCAGGAGGCAGTTTAGGTGGTCTGGTATTCCCATGTCTTTCAGAATTTTCCACAGTTCGTTGTGATCCACACAATCAAATTCTTTGGCGTAGTCAATAAAGCAGAAGCAAATGTTTTTCTGGAACTCTCTGGTTCCACTGTTTTTTCTACAATCCAGTGGATGTTGGCCATTTGATCTTTGGTTCTTCTGCCTTTTTAAATCCAGGTTGAATATCTGGAAGTTCTCAGTTCATGTACTATTGAAACCTTGCTTGAAGGGTTTTGAGCATTACTTTGCTAGCATATGAGATGAGTACAATTGTGCAGTAGTTTGAATATTCTTTGTCATTGCCTTTCTTTGGGATTGGAATAAGAACTGACCTTTTTCAGCCCTGTGGCCAGTGCTGACTTTTCCAAATTTGCTGGCATATTGAGTATAGCCAGCAAATTTCACAGCATCATCTTTTAGGACTTGAAATAGCTTAGCTGGAATTCCATCACCCCCACTGGCTTTGTTCATAGTGATGCTTCCAAAGGCCCATTTGTGTTTGCATTCCAGGATATCTGGTTCTAGGTGAGTGATCACACCATCGTGGTAAACTGGGTCACGAAGATCTTTTTTGTATAGTTGTTCTGTGTATTCTTGTCACCTCTTCTTAATATCTTCTGCTTCTGCTAGGTTCATACCATTTCCTTTATTGTGCCCATCTTTGCCTGGAAAATCCCATGGATGGGGGAGCCTGGTAGACTGCAGTCCATGCGGTCGCTAAGAGTCGGACACAATTGAGCGACTTCACTTTCACTTTTCACTTTTATGCATTGGAGAAGGAAATGGAAACACACTTCAGTGTTCTTGCCTGTAGAATCACAGGGACGGGAAAGCCTGGTGGGCTGCCATCTATGGGGTCGCAGAGAGTCAGACATGACTGAAGCAAATTAGCAGCAGCAGCTGCAGTCTTTCCAATAGTATTGTTTCCCACTATTTCTTTGCACTGATCACTGAGCAAGACTTTCTTATCTCTCCTTGCTATTCTTTGGAACTCTGCATTCACATGGACATATCTTTCCTTTTCTCCTTTGCCTTTAGCCTCTCTTCTTTTGTCAGCTATTTGTAAGGCCTCCTCAGACAACCATTTTGCCTTTTTGCATTTCTTTTTCTTGGTGACAATCTTGATCACTGCCTCCTGTACAATGTCGGGAACCTCCACCCATAGTGCTCCAGGCATTCTGTCTATCAGATCGAATCCCTTGAATCTATTTGTCAGTCCACTATATAAATGTAAATGTAAGGGATTTGATTTAGGTCGTATCTAAACGGCCTACTCCTTTTCCCTACTGTCTTCAATTTATTCTGAAGTTTGCAATAAGAAGTTCATGATCTGAGCCACAGACAGCTCCAGGTCTAGTTTTTGCTGACTGTGTAGAGGTTCTTTATCTTTGGCTTCAAAGAATAAAATCAACCTGATTTTGGTATTGACCATCTGGTGATGTCCATGTGTAGAGTTTCTCTTGTGTTATTGGAAGAGTGTGTTTGCTACGACCAGTGCATTCTCTTGGCAAAACTCTGTTAGCCTTTGCCCTGCTTCATTTTTGCACTCCAAAGCCAAACTTTCCTGTGACTCCAAGTATCTCTTGACTTCCTACTTTTGCACTCCTGCCCACTGTGATGAAAAGGATATCTTTCTTTGGTGTTAGTTCTAGAAGGCCCTGTAGGTCATCATAGAACCATTCAATTTCAGCTTCTTTAACATTAATTGTTGGGGCACAGACTTGGATTACTTTGCTATTAAATGGTTTGCCTTGTAAACAAACAGAGATCATTCTGTCATTTTGAAGACTATACCCAAGTACTGCATTTTGGATTCTTTTGTTGACTATGAGAACTACTCTATTTCTTCTAAGGGATTCTTGCCCACAGTAGTAGATATAATGGTCATCTGAATTAAATTTGCCCATTCCAGTCCATTTTAGTTCATTGATTCCTAAAATGTCGATATTTACTCTTGCCATCTCTGTTTAACCACTTCCAATTTACCTTGATTCATGGACCTAACATTTCAGGTTCCTCTGCAATATTGTTTTTTACAGCATCGGACTTTCCTTCCATCACCAATCATATCCACAACTGGGCGTTGTTTTTGTTTTGGCTGTTTCTTCATTCTTTCTGGATTTACTTCTCCACTGATCTCCAGTAGCATATTGGGTACTTACCGACCTGGGGAGTTCATCTTTTAGTTGTTTTATCTTTTTGCCTTTTCATACTGTTCAAGGGATTCTCAGGGAAAGAAGACTGAAGTGGTTTGCCATTCCCATTTCCAGTGGACCACATTTTGTCAGAACTTTCCGCCATGATCGGTCCATCTTGGCTGGCCCTACATGGCATGGCTCATAGTTTCATTTTTGAGACAAGGCTGTGATCCATGTGATGTTTTGTTAGTTTTCTGTGATTGTAGTTTTCATTCTATCTGCCCTCTGATGGATAAGAGGCTTTTGGAAGGGATGGGAGACCCTTGCTGAATGGAGAGACATAATTTTTGTTATTTTGGTTACAATGTGTCTTGGTATCTTCCTCCTTGGGTTTAATCCTGCCTGAGACTTTGTGCTTCCTGGACTTGGTTGACTATTTCCTTTCCCATTTTAGGGAAATTTTCAGGTAGTATCTCTTCAAGTATTTTGTCACAGAATTTCTCTCTCTCTTCTCTTTCTGGGACTCCTATATTGCAATTGTTTGTCCACTTAATGTCTCAGAGGTCTCTTAGGCTATCTTCATTTCTTTTCATTCTTTTTTCTATATTCCGTTTTGCAGCATTGATTTTCACCATTCTTTCCTCAAGGTCATTTATCTGTTCTTCTGTCTCAGTTATTCCGCTATTGATTCTTTCTAGTGTATTATTCATCTCTGTTTGTTCTTTAGTTCCCCTGGGTCTTTGGTAAACATTTCTTGCATCTTCTCCATTGTTTTCTTAAGATCCTGAATCATCTTTACTCTCATTTTTCTGAATTCTTTTCCTGGAAGGTTGCCTATCTCCACTTCATTTTGCTGTTTTTATGGGGTTTTATCTTGTCCCTTCATCTGGGACATTGCATTCTTTCCATCCTGATGAACTTCTGTAACATGGTTTTCGTTTTGGCCACTGTAGGACTGTGGTTCTTTTTGTTCTTCTGTATGCCCTTTGGTGGAGGAGGCAAAGAGGCCTGTGTTAGCTTCCTAATGGGATTGACTGGCCAGGGGAAAAACTGAGTCTTGCTCTGGTGGACAGGGCCTTGCTCAGTAAAGCTTTAATCCCATTTTCTGCTAATGGTTGGAGTTATACTCCCTTCCTGGTTTTAGTTTGGCCTGAGGCAACTCAGCCCTGGGGACTAAGGGCTCTGTGGTAGGGTTAATGGCAAAATCCAAGAGGGCTTATGCCAAGTGGGACCTTCCCAGACTGCTGCTGCCAGTGCCCTCATCCCTGTCATGATCCCCTGCCAACCCACACCTTCACAGGGTACCCTCCACACTAGCAGGAGTTTTGGTTCAGTCTCCTGTGGAGTCACTGCTTCTTTTCTCTGGGTCTTGCTGTGTGCAATATTTTGTTTGTGCCCTCCAAGACTGGAATCTCTGATTCCCCCAGTCCTGTGGATTATAATCAAATCCCACTGGCCTTCAAGGTCAGATTCTCTGGGGATTCCCAGTCCCTTTGATGGATTCTTAGTCTGGGAAGCCTGAAGTGGGGTTCAGAATCTTCATAACAGTGGGAAAACTTCTTTGGTATTATTGTTCTCTAGTTTGTGGGTCACTCACATGGTGGGTATGGGATTTGATTTTATCATGATTGCACCCTTCCTAACATCTCACTGAGGCTTCTTCTCTGGGCATGGGGTATCTTTTTTTGGTGGGTTCCAGCATCTTCCTGTTGATGGTTATTTAACAACTATTTGCAATTTTGGTGCTCTTGCAGGAGGAATTGAGTGCATGTCCTTCTATTCAGCTATCTTGAATCAGAAGTCAGTTTATATTTTTAAAAATGACAGTTATGCAAAATAGTGTTGCTATTGTTTGACTGCAATGATTTTGCATTAACCATGTACCATAGAACACTTTTAGTGAATTTAACAAGACTTTGTATTAAGTGTTGTGAACCAAAACATCCCTTCACTCATTATTCACTCATTCAGTAAATAATAACCAAACATCTGGTATGTGCCGCAGTGTTTTAGACATCAGAAAACAATAAATGACCCAGTTTTCTTTGTACTTGCATTCTAATGAATTTCTAGTGATGATAAAAGTGTTACTTCTGAACGTTGGAAATTTTGTACCATTGTAGGAATCTGATTAAAGGTTATAATGTATACATAATATGGAATATGCTATTAAACATCATTTTGAACATTTACCAAAATGGGAAAAATCAGAATATAAGTTATTATAAGTTTGATACAAAGCTATATGCATATATTATACTTGCATATATATGTACACACAAACACTTAACAAGTATGGCATAAATATATATATGTATATATGTATCTATCTATATTATAGATGGATATAGATAAGCTTCTTTTCATAATGTCTTAAATAAATGATGTTTTACTTGAAATTAGTACATAAAGTGTTCCTATTTTCCTTACTTCTATGGTAATTTTCAAAATTCATATATTTTTTGATACACAGATATATTGGTATCTCACATATTTATGTATTATTTAAGTTTTATGTTTAGTCAGAAAAAACTAAAAACAAATACTCAAAGAGATTGGTTAACTAAATTTAGGTACACTGTACATGATAGAAAGATGACAAAGATTATCAGTATTTCTCTCTAGACAAAGTGGTATTATAGGTAGTTTTCCTCTGTCTCTCTCTATATGTATGTATATATACATTTTGTACAATTTTATGTAAGAACTATAACTTGGAAAATCAATTTAATTTTTGTTTTTACTTTTGTTGCTAGCGTTTTATTCCAAATTTAAATTTAAGTACAATTTTCAGTGGCAATTATGTCTCTCTCTTCAGATATTTTGTTCTATGTATCCTTCCAGTTCTGTGGTGGTTTGCTGTTTACTTCTCTGTTGGGTTCTCTGTGACTGTGTGACTTGTCGTAGTTCATCAAATGTAAGCGTAATAGTGATGTGTTACATGATACTTAAGGATATCATTTGCTGCAAAAGAATAAGTAATAAAAACATAGTAAAATGCATGTATTTATGGAGACTCCCTAGTTACAGAGCAAGACCACTCTTAAAATACTGATGAAAAGTGCTTTTATAATAAGTGTTCTGATGTTTGTTTTCATTCAACCATATATTTTTCCCCATAACGATTTCATAAATCTCCTCTCTTCAGGGCTAAAGATTTATAATCCTGTATTATAAGGGTTTTGTGTCTCCAAGAAGCCAAATATGTGACATATCTGACTAATTCAATGTGTCATTTTGCTTCCCATCTGCCTTTCCTTTTCATCTCTGCAAAGTTCCAGCATTGATCCCCATGTTTCAGGTGTCAGTCAATATGAAAAGCAGTCCTGGGAGAATACAGCTTTGAACTTCCATAAAGGCTCTATCTCATCAGGCTTAAGTTGTCCCTGCATCATTGACCTCAAGGGCTGTGGCTCACTGTGAGATGTAAACCTCTCTTTTTGCCTGTCATTCCCAGTTAAGAGATGGATCCTATCAGCTCTGTGATAGAGTAATGACTCCTGTAACTCTCCTTGGGGATAATTTATCTCCTAGATTCTTTCTCAGCTTTTAACATTATTTACCTCAAAGGTAATTTAAGTGCAGTCCTGCAGATCTGGAAATGAGGTCATCACAGATGAGGGAAAAGACTGTATCATCCCTACTTTAATACACAAAATATCTCTGTAAAGATAGGTTTTACAATTTATGGAGTCATAGAACACCCCAAATGCACATAAGCCCATCGACACATACTCAACTGTTCTTTAATTTAAAAAAGGAAGACTGAATATTCCCCACCCTTAATTTAAGCACATGGATTTTTTTTTCCAAGGTAAAAGTGCCTGTCCTCAAACTTTGCTGTGCAGAGATTAATTAACTATATATAAAAGTGCAGTAATCAGCCCTCAACATATTTGCAAAGTATAAAAATGTTTGAGCTGTGTCTTCCTCTCTATTTTAGAATTTGGGCTGAGCTGCCCGTTCAGCTATGACTTTTATCACCAGGTTGGTCTTTGCTTCCATGATTCCCTAACTTCTCTGTGCACTGACACACAAGTTTACCACACTCTTTTAGAATCTCACTCTTTACCCAACTTTGAGATGATATACTAGTAGTTTTGCAGTGGTAACGTTAGTGGTAACGAATTTTCCTGCCAGTGCAGGAGATGCAAGAAGTGAAGGTTCATTCCCTAGGTTGGGAAGATGTCCTGGAGTAGGCAATGGAAACCCCACTCTAATATTCTTGCTTGGAGAGTCCCATGGGCAGAGGAATCTGGTGGGCCACAGTCCATGGGGTCACAAAGAGTTGGACATGACTGAACACACAGAATATATTTATCCTAGAAAGGAAAATTTGTGGAAGAGAATTTTGAGGTTCTAGGCAGCAAGGTAGTAAAGATAATGCTGACAATTACTTTGAATCTTAAATTAAAATATTAATTATGTAATACTAATATTTATTAGTAATAATTATTAAAAGAATAATTTATAATAGAATATCAATGAGGTAATTCAGAAAGAAATCTTAGGAATTGTCTTTTCTTTTCATCATTACCCTTATCCCAATTTTAAAGATTTAAAATTCTTAGCCCTTCACATTATAATACAGAAATGGCTGTCTATACTCTTTATAAGTATTAATATCTTAGATTACATATTTGACTTGATAGCTCAGAAACGTGTTATAACCTTATAGGGTCTTAGATTTCCATGTGAATGCTTGAAATATAGTATAAATGAATATGATATATTATCATATTATGATATATATTTAATATAATTAAGTATAATATAAATGAATATAGTCCAGTTCTGTGACTATTGATGAACTCAGTATATAGTTGCTGAATAAAAGAACAAGTGAATCAATAAATGAATGAATAGGCTGATGATAATGTTTGCTTGTGGCAGTTCTTACAGATTTTTAGATAGTGTATGATCAACAAGTTAGCCTTCAAGAAGCATCCTAATTGGGCTAGGTTTCAAGAATTATTTGACATGAGAAATTTTACTCTGGGCCAAGTACTGAGAACAGAAATCAGATTTAAATTTCAAAAATCATTGACTTCTTTTAGTTTGACAATATTAGAAAAACAACAACAACAGAAATATAGTCTTCCATGTTGCCATCAGCAGGGACTCAGACCCCTTTAACATATTTTAACCATGTTTCAGGGGTCTATCTTGATGTTCACAGTTCAGAATGGTTGCTAAAGATGGCTCTGATTGTCGTATTGAAGTTCTGGCAGCTCGATGGAGAAAGGGCATAGATGAACACACTCCCTTCTCTAGGGAAGGGGAACACACCCAGGAAGAATTATACAACACTCCCATTCCCATTTCACAGACCAGATGTGACCATACCTAGCTGTGAGGGAGGCTGGATGTTATGGTCTTTGGATTAGCAGCAGTGTGTTCAGTTAAGCTTCTGTTATGAAATGATTAATTGAACTTTTGCAGAGAGTATTCTCTTACTCATAACTCTTACACAGATATGGACATTTTAACCTTCTAGTTGTGCAGAAAATTTTAAGAGCACAGAAAAATATATATTTTCCTCAATGAATAATTTTAGAAAAGACACACTGCTATGTCAAGATATGAATTAAGCTTGTTTATTAACCAGGTAAAAACAGAACAGCACAATCTAGAAAGCAAAATATTAGTAATTTATAGTTTTAGACAAAGTTTATGTTTTAATGTAAAATGTGCTACAATAGGTGCTGTCTGCTGGAAGGCAAAATCCAAATTTCACTTTCTTCTGTGTACTTTCCTTTGCTACAGAGATTGGAATACTTAAAAATAGAACTAGATTTATCAGATTGCCTTGTAGGTAAAGTTCTGGGTACAGGTTTGATTCTTCAAATTTAGATGTGGCTGCAATGAGTTGGAGGGTAGAAGATGGAAGGAGACAGATTTTTTGGGATTTTGTTAGTGAATATGTCTCTTCTTTCACAATGACTGTCAAACTTCTATTCCTATCCTCTACCTTCAAAGTGTGTAGGATCCCTTTAGCGTGTGCGTGCTTGTGCACATGCACACATGCACACACACACACACATACACACACACACTGACATCTTAGTAGGCTCTTGGTATGGCGTGTTACCTCCTTGACAAAAGAATGAGTGGGGTTGTCTGTGGAAAAAAGGCGTTTAAACAGAAGAGATAACTAGATAGCCCTTAATCACACAGTTGCTATTCTTCATCTTACTCCGGGTACTTAAAAACTGATTAATGGTTTCAAAAGTGAAAGTGAAAGTGAAGTCGCTCCGTTGTGTCTGACTCTTTGTGACCCCTTGGACTGTAACCCACAAGGCTCCTCCGACCATGGGATTCTCCAGGCAAGAGTACTGGAGTGGGGTGCCATTGCCTTCTCCAGGAGAACTTCCCGAATGGTTTCAAAGGGAGCTTCAATTTTCAGGTTACTTTATAAGAAAGACTGAAAAAATTAAGTCCTGTTTTTGCCTTTCTCCCACTCCAACATTGTATTATGTGACTATCTGAAGTATATATATATCTTTCTATAAGCATAATTGCATACAGAAATAATTTTGAAAAGACACATTTAGGTTTTAAAATGGAAAAGAGAAAAAATATTCTCACCTCCCTTTCTGGTACAAAGATTTTAAAGTGTCTAAATATTGCTTTCTCAGAAATGGTTCATTAAGTGATCTGCATGTTTTCAGCTCAAGCCAGCTATTCCTTTTTCATTTAGGAAAGGATTAGAATTACTGCCCCTTCTCTCGCCTCCCCACCCTCAGCCCACACATTCCTCAAATCCTCATTTTCTGAGTACATATTATGAGTCACACATTGTGCTAGGTATGGAAGACATAAAGAAACAAAAAGTAAGGTTCCCGCCATGAAGGAGCACAAATTTTCCTGGGATATAGATGTGTAAGTGGATTAATTTTAACACTGCACTTTAAGAGTTATGGGCTTCCCTAGTGGCTCAGATGGTAAAGAATCTGCCTGCAATTCAGGAGACTCAAATTCAATTCCCTGGTGGGGAAGATCCCCTGGAGAAGGGAGTGGCAACTCACTCCAGTATTCTTGCCTGGAGAATTCTATGGACCAAGGAGCTTGGCAGGCTATAGGCCATAGTGTCACAAAGAGTTGGACATGGCTGAGTGACTAATACTTTAAGAGTTATAAATGGAAGTACTCTTAAGGGATTTGAATGCCATAGAGGGTAAAGGACCTGACTCTCCTGGGGGAATCATAGAAGGCCAAATTTCATCTTTTTCATTGACTTCATTGAAAGCAATGGCACCCCACTCCAGTACTCTTGCCTGGAAAATCCCATAGACGGAGGAGCCTGGTAGGCTGCAGTCCATGGGGTCGCCAAGAGTCGGACATGACTGAAGCAACTTAGCAGTAAGCAGTAGCAGCAGCAGCAAGATGGTCTCCAGTGATCCCTCCTTCCTGGTATTCATGCACTAGTCTGGTCCTTTCCCACATTGTATCATGATGATGACAGGTCTGTGTGACTCACACCTTGTTGCAAAAGTGAGGATATGTCATCTTCTGGGCTGAAATACAAAAGATACCATGACTTCTGCCTCTCTGTCTCTTTGTCTCTCTCTGTTTCTCTTTCTCTCTCTCTCTGGAAGGAAGCTGCCTGGGATAAAACTCAGGCAGCCTGTGAACTGGCTCATATAATGAGGAACCGAGACATTCTGTCAACAACCAGAAGGAAACTGAGTCCCCAGAACAATAGTCACGTGAGGGAGGGAGATATCACAGAGGTGCATTCTTCAACCTAAATGAAGACTTCAGTGCAGTCTGGTCATCAGCTTGCCTGAAATCTCATGAGTGACACCAAGACAGAACTACTAGACAGCTGAACTTCTTTCAGATCCTGATCTTCATAAACAATGTGAGATAATAAATATTCCTTTTATATGTGAAAAGCAGTTTTGGAATACTTTCTTATGTAGCAAAGATAACTATTTCAAAGGATTCATGAATATCTGACTGCTAATGTGCTGTGGGAGCTGATGTTTTAATTGGCCCTGGATTCTCTGAAAGATAATCTTTGTTGAGAAGGGCTGGGACCTCTGAAAAAAATGTGGGTAGCTAGGGCCTGGAATCACCTTAACCTCACTGCCATCATAGCAAAAATAATGTTATAAGCAAAAAACTTTGTATTTCTGTCTTTTTATCTCTTGCAATTATTGGTAAAATTTAACAAAATCTGTTTGGCTCCCTGCCTTGGCCTGCGAAAACCATAGAGTTTACCGAAATACAAGTACAGACTTCCAGCTCCAGCAACTCAGAGCAGAAGATATTTAAAACTGAGTGTATCACTGAAAGAAATATAACTATAGGAACTATGCAGAATGTCTTATTAACTATATTTTACAGATGAGGAGTCTATGGCTCAGAGTATGAATAACTTGTCCAAGGTCACACAGCACAAAGTAGAAGCATGTTTCCAAAGCCTATGAATGAGTTTAAATACTGAGAAGTCAGGGAATGAAGAATGAAATTTCTTTCTTTCCTTCTTTTTTTTATACAACTTTGCTTCAGACCACTCCTGACCATATGGGGAGGACGTAGAACCAGAAAGCATCTACTTTAACATGTCATCTGTAGACTGTTTTTCTATTACCTTGAAGTCATTTATAGGACTTTTTACAGACACAACATGTTCCCTGCAAGAGGATATATTGTCATTCAAACAAGCCACGTCCAAGGAGCAGGCAATTTATTCTCCCCTCCACCAGAAGTAAACTGTGAAACTACTGAAGCATGAAGAAGAAATGGGAGAGAAAAGGAGGAGGTTTTATCATTTTGGTTTAGGGAAAAAAAAAAAAAAAGGCAAAATCAGGAGAAACGTATCTTGAACAATATTTTTATAAAGTTAAAAACAGCCTGTTTGCAATTCAGTTGGTCCTATTGATAAAACTCAGACAAATAAAGGTGAATGAGGGATGTTATTCTATTTGTGCCCTGCTACTGTGAGTAGAATAATCAAGACAGGGTGAGTCACAAGTGGAATTGTTCCAAGTGTTTCCTTTATAATGAACCCAATACTTAGGTAGCCTTTGAAATGAAAGAAGCCCTACAAAAGATGGAAACACACAGGAAGTAATTATGTGCTTTCAATAAATGCCTGAAAGCTCACAGGTTCCTCTGAGAGATACAATCTCTAGAAAAGCTTACGTTGTCATTTCCATTCTATTTATTATTTTAACACATTGTATTTCTGCAGAGGAATTTTGTTTCCAAAAATTATACATTAAATCAATCCTTTAATTCAAAGCCTTTGGGAAAAATTTCGATTCCTTGCTGTCCATTGAGATTCTGCATTGAATTAACGTTACGTGCCAAAAACGATTGCCACATTATAATTTTATGTGATCATATAATTTTCAGTTTTCTATTGTGTATTCTCTAGGTCAAAGATCAACAAACTATAGCCTATAGGCAAAATCTGGCCTGGCACTTGTTTTACAAATAAAATGTTATTGCAACACAATCACACCTTATTAAAATTGAGCCAAAGACTTTAACAGATGCTTCAAAAGAAGATACACAGATGACAAGCATAGGAAAAGATGACCCTGTATCATATGTCATCAGGGAAATGCAATTTAGAACAATAATGACACACAGCTACACACCTATTAGAATGGTCAAAATCTGGAACACTGACAACAGCAAAAGCTGATAAACACATGGGGCTGTAGGAGTTGTCATTTGTTGCTAATGGGAATGAAAACTGGTATAGATACATTGGAAGAAATTCTGACAAAATATTACAAAACTAAGCATACTTTTACCATATAATCCAGCAATGGTACACTTTGGTATTTATTCAAAGGAGTTGGAAACTTGTCCACACAAAAGCCTGCACCTAACTCTTTATTGCAGCTTTACTCATATTTGCCCAAACTTGGAAGCAACCCACATGTTTTTCAGTAGGTTAGTGGATGGCCAAATAGTGATGCAGCTGAACAGTGGATTACTACTCAGCACTAAAAAATATGAGCCACCAAGTCATGAAACGACATGGGGGAACATTAAATGAATATTACTACATGAAAGAAGACAATAAAAAAGGCTACATTTTATCTGATTCAATTATTTGACATTCCCTAAAAGGCACATTTATTGAGACATTAAAACATCAGTAGCTGTCAGTGGTTGAGGTGAAGTATGACTAGGTTAAGCACAGAGAATTTGGGGAATAGTAACACTACTCTGTATGATACCATATATGTGGAAACATTCATTAGGTATTTGTTGAAAATCCACTGTAACACCAAGGGTGAACCTTAACGTAAATCATGGACTTTGGGTGATCATGATGTGTCATAATCAATTATAACATCAGTTATAACATATGTATCATTCAGTGCAGAATGTTGATAATGAGGGCACTAGGGCATGAATTATATAAGGGCTTGGGGTATGTGGGAAATCTCTGTACCTTCCTCTCAATTTTATTGTGAATGTAAAACCTCTAAAAAATTGTTTTTTTTTTCCTTCAAGTCAGCAATTGCAATCAATCTTTCAGACTCTCTTGAGGATACCTTCTCTTTGTCTTTCTCTCTCTCTCTCTCTTTCTCCCTGTTCTTATTTTAATATAACATTTTATTAGTATGTCCATAAATATGGCCTGCACTGAAATAAACATTTTCTGGAGCTATGTACTTTCATGGCATTCTGGAGTATAACAGTGTTAGGTGGTTCGTCTTCCTTTTCTCCTGCCAAGATCAGAGCATTGAAGTCAGTGAAGAATTCTGCTTCTTCACTCTGCTATCAGTTCTGAATCTGCCCATAATTAACAGTGTGAACCTGGGCAGCTAACTTAACCTAAGTTTCAGCCTCAGTGATCCTGTGTTAGTACAACAAAAAACAAAATAACCAAAATCTTAGCTTTATTAAAAGAAGGGCTTAGACATTTTTTGATCACTTCAATTAAGCAGTTAGAACAAAGGTTGACTTGAAATGAGAGCTCAATATGGGTTAAAGGTTGATATTTGAATATATATTTTAAAAGCACAGTATCCAAGCACTTTAAAAATGCATTATTATTATAATTGTTTACTTATTTACTATTGCCTACTTATTCCTTTTTTCTTTAGATCCTATATCTTATTTTGTAAAATATATGAAAAGTTTTATTAAGAAGCGTTAAAATTGAAAACATAGACCGAATATGGTTAGATGTATTCTTTGTATAGAATTTTTTCAAGTATTTTCACTCACTCTTTCAAGAAATTGCTCTAATAATGCCGTGTCCTTCTACATTTTTATAATTTAAAGAGGTAGAGAGTGAGATCAGCCTGATAAGTAAGACAAAAATCATTTACATGGAACCAAGAGTGGTTTAGAGCCAGAGCCTCTTCCAACTTATTTAGCTATGTAACTTTAGACAGTCCGTCCCTTACCTAATTTATTTTTTTTCTCCATTGTTAATTAGCTTTAAAAGCCTACCTTAAGAATCCATCATGACAAGACTTGAGATAACTTGTGTGAAAATAGCCAGTTCATGGAACAAAACAAAAGCAATACTTGTTAGAATTGCTTATTAAAATACTAAAATAATTCTATTTTCAACCACTGTTTAAATTTTCATTATTTATGCTTAAAATAATATTACTTGAAGGCTGATATATATATGTGTATATATATATATATATATATATATATATATATATATATATGCTTTAAAAAGCCTGATATGGAAATGTGATACAGGACTAAAAGAAAACCTGCTTTCAACATGGCTATACACTAGCAAATTTGTAAAATGTTGTCACCTGAATCTGTCTTCTCCATCCTAGCATTCACTTGCTTAGAGTTCCTCCCTTTCAAGTAGCTTTCAGCCAATAATATGCTGCTGCTGCTGCTGCTAACTCACTTCAGTCGTGTCTGACTCTATGTGACCCCATAGATGCAGCCCACCAGGCTCCCCAGTCCCTGGGATTCTCTAGGGAAGAACACTGGAGTGGTTTGCCATTTCCTTGTCCAATGCATGAAAGCGAAAAGTGAAAGTGAAGTCACTCAATCGTGTCCAACTCTTAGTGACCCCATGGACTGCAGCCTACCAGGCTCCTCCGTCCATGGGATTTTCCAGGCAAGAGTACTGGAGTGGGGTGCCATTGCCTTCTCCATATAATGTACTAATATATGTTAAAAAACTGACTTTATGGAAAACAACAAGAAAACAGTAACAGTGAAATATAATAGGTTTTGATTGGTAACGTGTACCTATCTCCATTGTGTAAGTACTTGACACTGCTGAATGTGAAGCTGGAAACAGATGCACACCCAAGACTTCACTATAGGCTCCAGCGCCCTGCTTTCAGGTCTAATAGTCTATGATTCATTCAAGCAGTCTCACTGTACTTTCATTATCTCTATTGCTGCTATGAATTATCAGAGAATTCCAGACTTTGCATACTTTCCCTGATGTCAGCTGACAACTCCCATAAATCATAGTGGAACATAGGTTTCATCTCAGAAGCCAATGCTGATTTATTGGTGATAGGTACTTGTGATCCTGTGTTAAGAGTGGTTCTGAGGATACATCCGAGCTCAGTAAGAAAGAGGACTGTGGTTACTTTGTGCTGTTTGTCATGACCATGAGAGCAGAGCCTCTTGATCATTAACTGAAGCCTTGAATAAACAAACCTGTCATCATGGGATGACTTGAAGATCTGTCCACCCCCTTCAGGTGCCACAAACATCTCACCTGTTGGGGACTTCTGGAGACAATACTCCTGCTACTCCTACTTTATTCTGAAACAAACACTGGAAACATTTGGAAATTTTAGGCTAAATGGAAGGAAAGCATAACCATAGAAGACAGAGCACCAGCCTCAGGTTTGTCAAAGTCCATGATGTCTATAGAATTTCACGTAGCCTGTTCTCTCCTTTAGTCATAGCAGTAGACCTTGTGTTTGGGGGAGATGTAAATAAAAACCAAGTTTCCTCCCAAGTCAGAAAACCTCTTCACAATGCTATTATTGGATAAGCATCAAACCACAAGGTGATTCACATCAAAAACAATTCATTAAAGAGACTGCAGGGGTAGAAGAAATGAAATCTCACTCTTTTGTGTAGTCAAGCCAATACAGCCCATACCATACCTTTTCTCAAGATAAACAACTAGTCCTCCAGGGAGAGGACATGACAGCCTGTGGTCCATAATTCAAGTGAATCCTGCTGGATCATCGAAAAAGCAAGAGAGTTCCAGGAAAACCTCTGTTTCTGCTTTATTGACTATGCCAAAGCCTTTGACTGTGTGGATCACAATAAACTGGAAAATTCTGAAAGAGATAGGAATGCCAGACAACCTGTCCTGCCTCTTGAGAAACCTGTATGCAGGTCAGGAAGCAACAATTAGAACTGGACATGAAACAACAGACTGGTTCCAAATAGGAAAAGGAGTATGTCAAGGCTGTATATTGTCACCCTGCTTATTTAACTTATGCAGAGTATATCATGAGAAATGATGGGCTGGAGGAAGCACAAGCTGGAATCAAGATTGCTGGGAGAAATATCAATAAACTCAGATATGCAGATGACACCACCCTTATGCAGAAAGTTAAGAGGAACTAAAGAGTCTCTTGATGAAAGTGAAAGAGGAGAAT
This sequence comes from Budorcas taxicolor, assembly GCF_023091745.1. Classification (NCBI taxonomy): domain Eukaryota; kingdom Metazoa; phylum Chordata; class Mammalia; order Artiodactyla; family Bovidae; genus Budorcas; species Budorcas taxicolor. The sequence goes on from NC_068913.1 coordinate 19,184,126, forward strand.
GAAGAAGTTGGCTTAAAGCTCAACATTCAGAAAACAAAGATCATGACATTTGGTCCCATCAGTTCAGTTCAGTCACTCAGTCATGTCCAACTCTTTGCGAACCCATGAATCGCAGCACACCAAGCCTCCCTGTACATCACCAACTCCCGGAGTTCACTCAGATTCACGTCCATTGAGTCAGTGATGCCATCCAGCCATCTCATCCTCTGTCATCCCTGTCTCCTCCTGCCCCCAATCCTTCCCACTATCAGAGTCTTTTCCAATGAGTCAACTCTTCACATGAGGTGGCCAAAGTACTGGAGTTTCAGCTTTAGCATCATTCCTTCCAAAGAAATCCCAGGGCTGATCTTCCGAATGGACTGGTTGGATCTCCTTGCAGTCCAAGGGACTCTCAAGAGTCTTCTCCAACACCACAGTTCAAAAGCATCAATTCTTTGGCGCTCAGCCTTCTTCACAGTCCAACTCTCACATCCATACATGACTACTGGAAACACCATAGCCTTGACTAGATGGACCTTAGTTAGCAAAGTAATCACTTCATGGCAAATAAATGAGGAAACAGTGGAAACAGTGGCTGTCTTTATTTTTCGGGGCTCCAAAATCACTGTAGATGGTGATTGCAGCCATGTAATTAAAAGACGCTTACTCCTTGGAAGGAAAGTTATGACCAACCTAGACAGCATATTAAGAAATGGAGACATTACTTTATCAACAAAGGTCCATCTCAATCAAGGCTATGGTTTTTCCAGTAGTCTTGTATGGATGTGAGAGTTGGACTATAAAGAAAGCTGAGCACAGAACAATTGATGCTTTTGAACTGGGGTGTTGGAGAAGACTCTTGAAAGTTCCTTGAACTGCAAGGAGATCCAACCTGTCCATTCTAAAGGAGATCAGTCCTGGGTGTTCTTTGGAAGGACTGATGTTGAAGGTGAAACTCCAACACTTTGCCCACCTGATGTGAAGGGCTGACTCATTTGAAAAGACCTTGATCCTGGGAAAGATTGAGGGCAGGAGGAGAAGGGGACAACAGAGGATGAGATGGTTGGATGGCATCACCAACTCAATGGACATGAGTTTCTGTAAACTCCGGGAGTTAGAGATGGACAGGGAGGACTGGTATGCTGTGGTTCATGGGGTCACAGAGAGTCAGACATGACTGAGCGCCTGAACTGAACTGAGCTGAATTCACTTGGTAACACTTGGGAATGGGATGAACATCTGTGTTAGATAACTGACTTTATATCCAAAGGAAACCTTAACTTCTCCAATCTTTGTGACAGGAAGTAGTTTTGCAACTGGGAGCAAAGAAACTTCTGAAGTTAGGCTCCTAACTCTTCCCAGAAACTGGAAAACAGGAGCGCTATCTCTGTTACTGATTACACTTCCAGGAGATGGCTCCTAGATTTTGAGAAAAACAATTCTGAGCATAAATCAGGCAAGAAGCCTAATTACCTTTTTGAAAAGTTTTGCATAACGTTCAAAGAGACAGATAAAGGACTTACAATTACACATTTTCTAAAATAATGCTATGAGAAAAGGAAGGAAGAAAGTCTTCTCTTATTTTCAACAGTGAGAATTCAGCCTCCAGTATTTTTTAATTAAATTTTTATTTTATACTGGGACAAAGAATCTGCTTGCAATACAGGAGACCTGGGTTCAATCCCTAGGTTACAAAGATCTCTTGGAGAAGTGAATGGCAACCCACTCCAGTATTTTTGCCTGGAGAATTCCATAGACAGAGGAATCTGGTGGGCTAGAGTCCATGGGGTCTCAAAGAGTTGGACATAACTGAGCTACTAACATTTTCACTTTCATAGTTGATTTACAATGTTGCATATTTTTCAAGTATACAACAAAGTTGTTCAGTTACATATATATATATATGCTCATTTTTTTTTTTTTTTTTTTCTTTTTTGAGATTCTTTTCCCATGTAGGCCATTATGGAGCATTGAATAGAATTCCCTGTGCTATACACTAGGGCCTTACTGTTTTGCCCTTGTGGTCTCATGGACATTATATATCTTAAATGTATTCAGACACATGAGTAACTTTATCTTAAATAAAAGTGTGAGATTATGAATGATAAAAATCTTTTTCAAATTACCCACCATAGGTTAGATTTTCAGGAACAGATTCTGAGATTTGCATGCAAGGATTTTATTGGGGAAACACTGCTGGGAATAGCATCTCTGAGAAGTGAGAGAAGCAGAACTGAAAGGTGAATTCTGATGTTTCTGGAAGCAGTGCCTCAGTCCTGCACGAGGGCCTAGGTGGTTCATCATGGTGCCCACTCCATGGCCTTATACATTCTTTAACTGAGTAAATACTTATTTATGTCTCTGATAAGCACCAGATATTTCTTTTTGGAAGATGCAAGAGAAAAAAAAAATAGTTCAAAAAGATTACAAAAGTGATTTTTCCAAATAGAGAGGGAGATTTTAAAAAAAATACAACTTAATTAACTTATTCCAATCTCATTTGTCAACAAAGTAGGATTTTTTTGTTTGTTTGTTTATTAGTTTACACCTGTTTCCATTTCCTATCATCATTTGATATGCAGGAATTTTGGACTGTATGTTTCCCCTGTTCCATCCTATTCTAGGTTTGTGTTTTCAGGCACTTAGTATCAGTTAGCACAGATTTGCACTTATTTTTTTGGAAACTCTAGCCATCTCTGTTTACTTTCTTGCACAGGCCTATTTACATTTGGAAACTTTTAAATCAACGACACAGTAAAGACTATAAATTGACAACATCAATGATGAGGAGGATGGTGATAAACATGGAGGATTTACTAAGTCCCAAGTATTGGACTAAGAAGTTTATGCACATTGTCTCATGACAATCCTATAAAGTATCTGTAATGACCATTTTATAAATAAACTGAGACTTAAAAATGAAACAATATCATAGAGCTGGTAAATAGCAGAATAGACCTTGAATAAAGGTGGTTGATGCAAATATCCAAAATCTGCTGGCTTCGTTTGTATATTATATCTTTACTTCTGAATCCACTTCACTACCACAATCCTCACCCACCTCCAGCACCTTCACTTCCCCACCCCTTAGCATCTTCTTATACTCCTACACTGTTAACTATCAGACTAAAGGCATACAAACACAAGACCATTCAGGTATGATTTCTATCAAATCCCCTACAAGTATACAGTGGAAGTGACAAACAGATTCAAGGGATAATATCTGATAGACAGAGTGCCTGAATAACTATGAACAGAGGTCCGTGACACTGTACTGATGTCATGTGGAGGCAGCGATCAAGACCATCTCCAAGAAAGAAAAAAAGCAAAAAGGTAAAATGGTTGTCTAAGGAGGCCTTACAGATAGCTGAGAAAAGAAGAGAAGCTAAAGGCAAAGGAGAAAAGGAAAGATATACGCATCTGAATGGATAGTTCTAAAGAAGAGCAAAGAGAGATAAGAAAGCTTTCCTCAGTGATCAATGCAAAAAAAAAAAAAAAAAAAAAAAAAAAAGAGGAGAATACAGTGGGAAAGACTAGAGATCTCTTTAAGAAAATTAGAAATATCAGGGGAACATTTCATGCAAAGATGGGCACAATAAAGTATAGAAATGGTATGGACCTAACAGAAGCAGAAGGTATTAAGAAGAGGTGGCAAGAATACACAGAAGAATTATACAAAAAAGATGTTCATGACCAAGTTTAAAACGATGGTGTGATCACTCACCTAGAGCCAGGCATCCTAGAGTCAGAAGTCATGTGGGCCTTAGAAAGCATCACTACAAACCAAGCTACTGGAGGTGATGGAATCCCAGTTGAGCTAATTCAAGTTCTAAAATCTGATGTTGTGAAACTGTTGCATTCAATTATGCCAGCAAATTTGGAAAAGTAAGCAGTAGCCACAGAACTGGAAAAGGTCAGTTCTCATTCCAATCCCAAAGGAAGGCAATGACAAAGAACATTCAGATTAGCGCATAATTGCACTTATCTCACACACTAGCAAAGTAATGCTCAAAATTCTCCAAGTGAGACTTCAACAGTATGTGAACTGAGAACTTCCAGATGTTCAAGCTGGATTTAGAAAAGGCAGAGGAACCAGAGATCAAATTGTCAATATCCATTGGATCATAGAAAAAGCAAGAGAGTTCCAGAAAAAATATCTTCTCCTGCTTTACTGACTACGCCAAAGAATTTGACTGTGTGGCTCACAGCAAACTGTGGAAAATTCTGCAAGAGATGGGAATACCAGACCACCTTACCTGTCTATTGGGTTTCCCTGGTGAACTCAGGTGGTAAAGCATCTGCCTGTAATGCGGGAGACATGGGTTCGATCCCTGGGTCAGGAAGATCCCCTGGAGAAGGAAATGGCAACCCACTCCAGTACTCTTGCCTGGAAAATTCCATGGATGGAGGAGTCTGGTGGACTACAGTCCTTGAGGTCGCAAAAAGTTGGACACGACTGAATGACTTCACTTTTCCTGCCTGTTGAAAAAATTGTATGCAGGTCAAGAAGTAACTGTTAGAACCAGACATGGAACAACGGACTCATTCCAACTGGGAAGGGAGTACTTCAAGGCTGTATATTGTCACCCTGCTTATTTAACTTCTATGCAGAGTATATCATGTGAAATGCTGGGCTGGATGAAGCACAAGCTGGAATCAAAATTGCCAGGATGAATATTAATAATCTCAGAGATGCAGATGATTTCACCCTTACGGCAGAGAGTGAAGAGGACTGAAGAGCCTCTTGATGAAAGTGAAAGAGGAGAGTGAAAAAGATGGCTTAAAACTCAACATTCAAAACACTAAGATCATGGTATCTGATCCCATCACTTCATGGCAAATAGATGGGAAAACAATGGAATCAGTGACAGTCTTTATTTTCTTTGGCACAAAAATCACTGCAGATTGTGGTTGCAGCCATGAACTTAGCAGATACTTGCTCCTTGGAAGAAGAGCTGTGACCAACCTAGGCAACATATTGAAAAGCAGAAACATTACTTTGAAAACAAAGGTCCATCTAGTCAAAGCTATGGTTTTTACAGTAGTCATGATGGATGTGAGAGTTGGACCATAAAGAAAGCTAAAAGTGAAGTCGCTCAGTCGTGTCCAACTCTTTGCGATACCATGGACTGTAGTCTACCAGGCTTCTCTGTCCGTGGGATTTTCCAGGCAAGAGTACTGGAGTGGGTTGCCATTTAGCTGAGCACCAAATAATTGATGCTTTTGAACTGTGGTGTTGGAGAAGACTCTTGAGAGCCCCTTGGACTGCAAGGAGATCCAAACAGTCCATCCTAAAGGAAATTAGTCTTGAGTATTCATTGGAAGGACTGATGTTGAAGCTGAAACTCCAATACTTGGCCACCTGATGCAAAGAACTGACTCTTTGGAAAAGACCCTGAAGCTAGGAAAGATTGAAGACAGGAGATGGTTGGATATAATCACTGACTCAATGGACCTGAGTTTGAGCAAGCTCCCAACATTGGTGATGGACAGGGAAGCCTGGTATGCAGCAGTGCATGGGGTTGTAAAAAGTCGGACACGATTGAGAGACTGAGTTGAACTGAGCTGAAAGGCATACATGAGTCAATGAAGTTATCAAGTTTTGGGTTCATAAATCTATGTTTGAAACATAATTTTAGTGTTTGGTAGTTGGTATAAGTGGGCAAATTATTTCACTTCCCTGAGCCTCAGTTTCCTCATCTGAATAAATGATGACAATAAAAGCTACCTTGTAGAAAGTGGCTGTAAACTTCCTGCCATATGATGACACTCAACAAACAAATGATAGCTCTTGCTGTTAATGAAGATATTGACAATTATTTTGTAAAGGGTAAGTAGCTGCATTGATGCCGCCAAAGTTGGAACTAGTGAAGATGTGGATTCACATGGAAGTTGATTTCCAGAATGAAGGTGAGCAGCATATTAGGTTAGAATACTTGAAAGTGGTAGCAACTATTAAATTCAGAATCTAAAAAGCTGAACTATTTAAAACACAATCCAAAAGGGTAATTTTTTTAAATGGAGAATAAATAATAGGATTCTACAGGGGGAAATTTTTATAACCAAATAAAGAACTCCCAAAGCTAAACTGTTTCTTCAATATATGATGGTTGGAAGGATATTTAACAAAATGTTAAGTTCATTCCTTTTCAATTATTTGTAGGAAATAATCATAACTATCAAATTATTTTTTAATTCTAAGACATCAAACAATTATTCATAGTATCAAAAAGTGAAACAAATGAAATGATTACAAATAACTGAGCATTAAATTAAAGTATGTTATATTAATTTAAAGGCTCCCCAGGTGGCTTATTGGTAAAGAATCTACCTGCCAAGCAGGAGACACTGGTTCAATCCCTGGATGGGGAAGATGCCCTGGAGAAAGGAATGGCAACCCACTCCAGTATTCTTGCCTGGGAAATTCTATGAACAGATGGGCCTGGCCACCTATAGTCCATGGAGCTGCAAAGACTGGACACGACTTAGTGACTAACACAACAACAGCATACTTTAAAGAAAATTATGTAGTTATTATATATGTAAGACCTATATCTAGAGAATGTATATATTAAAATAATGGTAGAGTGTCATATTATTTATAAATATATGAACATATACATAAGGCAAATATATTTCTCTCCTAGACATGAAAAAATAAATGAAAATATAATCACTGATTCTTTATTCATGGTAGAAGCACAGGCAATATTTTTCTCCCTGTGTGTATGTGTGATGTTCCAGATATCCATAAGGAGCAAGACTCCATAAAGTATTAGAATCTGGCCCACATTGATGCACACTTGCCTCCTCAGCTCCAGTTTTCCCTCCTAAGATCAGCTAATGTTTATGACAGTGATAAAAAATGATGCAAATATTTACTTCCTAAACAGTAGGAAGGCCTTTCAAGGCCTTCAATAATGGTTGTAGGCACTCTTAAAGTCAACTGATTAAGATCTGTGCACCCATAAAAAATGTAGAGATTAAAGGAGAGGACTGAAAATGTATTCATAATAAGAGAGGGGACCAAGATTGTGTTTGGGACATGATTAACTGGTAATCAGTAAAGAACAAACTGATTATTAGCTGTTCAATTGTTGTTAGTCTTAGGGGATTCCACTCAGTGGCCTAATTAAACTGAGCTTGAAGGCTTCACATCTCCATTCAGTGGCAATTTTATTATAATATTCAGTTCTTTGCATGAGATTTGCCTTCCCTCTCTTTAATCATATGTTTTGCCTCTGTGTAACACCTTCCTTGATTAGTTTCTCTACAGGATTAGCTCTTGATAACTGCATGGTTTATGAAAGCAAATGTCACATATAAGACAATCTGGATATTAAGGTTTCTTGTCAGTCTTCAAGTTTTTAAAAAGGAAAAACAAACAAAAGACATGCACTTGTTTTAATTAAAAGGACTTTCTTGGCTATTCTGAACTGTTTATTTGTTTGGCTCTGAATATTTTGTACAGATAAGATTTCAGAAAAAAAAAAAAAAGCAAACATATATCACAATGACTCCAGAGAAATAAAAGTATTTTACATTTTCAATTCGAACTCAAGGGAACTTTTATTAATTGCATTATTCCCAGCATGTAGGGCACCCTCAAAGATAGCAGTAATTCTTTCTGGCTCTAGGGTACCACTTAGATTAGAAATGCTCTCAGTGCTTTGAAATTTGCAGCACAGAGGCCCTACATGTGTGTCTTTGTAGCTCAAAACCAAGTAGTGATTTAACCATTAGCTGATTAATTCGATCAATGTTAATGACTAAACTGTGGCTGATTTGAATAATGCAGCCTTTCACATGAATTTTTGGTAAAAAAGCATCCGGGTTGGCTGTATAATTTATTGATAACTCAGTTACCAAATCTCAGTTTCATACTCTCTACCATAAACTGAGGTAGCAAAAATTGAGCTGAGTCTAAGCCATAACATAATAAAGAATAATTTCATGTTATGGCTTATAATAAGACAGACAAACATGTCTGTTATAAACAAAAGAAAAAAGCCATAATAATTTCTATGCTGTAATGTGCTAAGTTGCTTGAGTCATGTCTGACTCTTTGCGACCCTGCGGACTATAGCCTGCCAGGTTCCTCTGTCCATGGGATTCTCCAGGCAAGGATACTGAAGTGGGTTGCTGTACCCTCCTCCAGGGGATCTCCCTGACCCAAACCTGTGTCTCTTATGTCTACCTGTGTTGGCTGGCAGGTTCTTTACCACTAGCTCCACCTGGAAAGCCCCAGTAATTTCTATTTCAGATCCTAGAAGTCACAAATTAATACTAATGTAGCATTTCACTTTCAAAAAGTAATATATCTTGATAATACTCTCTGTTAAGTTGATAAGTAAGCCAGTATGGATAAACCTCAAAGCCACTTTCAAAACAACTTTTATTTTTAAAACTTCCAGTACATCTGTGTAATTGCTCCATTAACAACAATGCTGTCATTGTTCAGTTCCTAAGCTGTGACCCATGGACTTCCGCCTACCAGGCTCACCTGTCTAAGGGGTTTTCCAGGCAAGAATATTGGAGTAGGTTGCCACTTCCTTCTCCAGGAGATCTTCCCAACCAAGGAGTTGAACCCATATCTCCTACATTGGCAGATAGATTCTTTACCACTGAGCCACCAGGGAAGCTCACTAACAAAAAGTGATATCTATTCAGTGCCTACTATATATAGTCTATACTTTAAAGTAGTTTCATTTGACTAAGTTACAGTTTTATTCATGAACATTTTGGTAATAAATGAATTCTCATTTACTTGGAATATACAATTGTGAAAAATTGAAGGCATATAGCTAAAATTTATGCAAACATCGTATTTTCAATATAACATACTTGTACAAAACTGATGATGGAAATAAGTAACATTTGATGGTTCAGAAATGACTTAAATCTATAGAATATGTGCTATCTTTGTAGAAAAATATGAAAGCAATTTTAGTTGCTTGCTATAACAGGGTTTTTTCCCCACTCTGAAACCACTGAAGGGTATATCTGGCCACGTGATAAAACTATTTAATAAAGTCTAAAATTAAAATTAAACTTAAGCAATATCAGTTCAATTCAGTTGCTTAGTCATGTCCGACTCTTTGCGACCCCATGAATCGCAGCACACCAGGCCTCCCTGTACATCACCAACTCCCGGAGTTCCCTCAGACTCGTGTCCATCCAGTCAGTGATGCCAACCAGCCATCTCATCCTCTGTCGTCCCCTTCTCCTCCTGCCCCCAATCCCTCCCAGCATCAGAGTCTTTTCCAATGAGTCAACTCTTTGCATGAGGTGGCCAAAGTACTGGATTTTCAGCTTTAGCATCATTCCTTCCAAAGAAATCCCAGGGCTGAACTCCTTCAGAATGGACTGGTTGGATCTCCTTGCAGTCCAAGGGACTCTCAAGAGTCTTCTCCAACACCACAGTTCAAGAGCATCAATTCTTTGGCGCTCAGCCTTCTTCACAGTCCAACTCTCACATCCATACATGACTGCTGGAAAAACCATAGCCTTGACTAGACGGACCTTAGTTGGTAAAGTAATGTCTCTGCTTTTGAATATGCTATCTAGGTTGGTCATAACTTTTCTTCCAAGGAGTAAGTGTCTTTTAATTTCATGGCTATAATACATACTAGAAAAATATCATTTTCAAGATGACAGAGATTTTGCCATTCTTTACCATTCTTCCTCATGTCTATTTCTAGTACTTGATAGGGTTATTGCAAACAGTAGGCTCTTGTGCAATTTTTGTTAAAAGAATAAATTAATTAATTGATGCATAGAAGAAAGAAACAAAAATTTAGGAGGAAATGCAAACTGGCATGCATTTCTTTCTTCCTACTTTGAAGAAAACATTGGCTCCTAATTGGAGGAGTAACCCTACAGTCTCCTGCGTGTATTCAGTTTCTTGAGAATATATATATTTTTTAATTTCTTGGGCCACTTCTCTAAGGTATCATTCTCATAGGCATCAGTCTTTGTCTTTGAAGCCAGCACTAATTCTTCCTCTACAGAAAATGGATTTGAAAAGAAGAAGCTATATTTTTTAGGAAAGCTATCCAAAACCCAGTAAAATAATTCACACTTTAAAGGAAATTTCATTGACCAGCTGTTTGTATGTGAACCACTTACTTGAATAACTTTTCTGAATTCCACCAAAATGATTAAGTTCTTAATATTTCTGGGGTTCAGTTCATTTCAGTCACTCAGTCATGTCTGACTACTTGTGACCCCATGAACTGCAGCACACCAGGCCTCCCTGTCATCACCAACTTCCGGAGTCCACCCAAAACCATGTCCATTGAGTCGGTGATGCCATCTAGCCATCACATCCCCTGTCATCCCCTTCTTCTCCTGCTCTCAATCTTTCCCAGCATCAGGGTCTTTTCAAATGCATCAACTCTTTGCATCAGGTGGCAAAAGTATTGGAGTTTCACCTTCAACATCAGTCCTTCCAATGAACACCCAGGACTGATCTCTTTAAGATGGACTGGTTGCATCTCCTTGCAGTCCAAGGGACTCTCAAGAGTCTTCTCCAAGACCACAGTTCAAAAGTATCAATTCTTCAGCACTCAGCTTTCTTCACAGTCCAACCCTCACGTCCATATATGACCATAGCCTTGACCAGATGGACTTGTGTTGGCAAAGTAATGTCTCTGCTTTTTAATATGATGTCTAGTTTGGTTATAACTTTCCTTCCAAGAAGTAAGCGTCTTTAAATTTCATGGCTGCAGTCACCATCTGCAGTGATTTTGGAGACCAAAAATATAAAGTCATCCACTGCTTCCATTGTTTCCCCATCTATTTGCCATGAGGTGACCGGACCAAATGCCGTGATCTTAGTTTTCTGAATGTTGAGTTTTAAGCCAACTTTTTCACTCTCCTCTTTCACTTTCATCAAAAGACTCTTCAGTTCTTGACTTTCTGCCACAAGGGTGCTGTTATCTGCATATCTAAGGTTATTGATATTTCTCCTGGAAATCTTGATTCCAGCTTGTGCTTCCTCCGGCCCAGCATTTCTTATGATGTACTCTGCATATAAGTTAAATAAGCAAGGTGACAATATACAGCCTTGACGTGCTCCTGTTCCTATTTGGAACCAGTCTGTTTTTCCATGTCCAGTTCTAACTGTTGCTTCCTGACCTGCATACAGGTTTCTCAAGAGGCAGATCAGGTGGTCTGGTATTCTCATCTCTTGAAGAATTTTCCACAGTTTATTGTGATTCACACAGTCAAAGTCTTTGGCATGGTCAAGAATGCAGAAATAGATGTTTTTCTGGAACTCTCTTGCTTTTTCAATGATCCAGCGGATGTTGGCAATTTCTGGGGTGCTTAATCAAAAATTATATTGGAAAACTACATATTGATGGTTCTAGGTACATAACTTTTACTAAAGAATTAGATGTTACTATCATTATCCTAGATCTGGAATGCCAAGTTTTTTGTTTCGTTTTGTTTTATAGTCAAAGAATGTAATACTTTGAGATTTATTGAGATATTAGGATTTAATATTTGGTAACCATTCATTTGGTAACCATTCTGCTCCAAATCAAAATCACTCCAAATCAAATACCTGTAGATTCTGCTCCAAATCAAAATCCAAAATCACTGCAGATGGTGATTGCAGCCATGTAATTAAAGATGCTTACTCCTTGGAAGAAAAGTTATGACCAACCTAGATAGTATATTGAAAAGCAGAGGCATTACTTTGGCAACAAAGTTCGTCTAGTCAAGGCTATGGTTTTTCCAGTAGTCATGTATGGATGTGAGAGTTGGACTGTGAAGAGGGCTGAGCACCGAAGAATTGATGCTTTTGAACTGTGGTGTTGGAGAAGACTCTTGAGAGTCCCTTGGACTGCAAGGAGATCCAACCAGTCCATTCTGAAGGAGATCAGCCCTGGGATTTCTTTGGAGAGAATGATGCTAAAGCTGAAACTCCAGTATTTTGGCCACCTCATGCGAAGAGTTGACTCATTGCAAAAGCTCTGATGCTGGGAGGGATTGGGGGCAGGAGGAGAAGGGGACAACAGAGAATGAGATGGCAGGATGGCATCACTGACTCGATGGATGTGAGTCTGAGTGAACTCCAGGAGTTGGTGATGTACAGGGAGGCCTGGCGTGCTGCGATTCATGGACTTGCAAAGAGTCGGACACGACTGAATGACTGAACTGAACTAAACTGAACCATTCATAAATGTTCTTTTTTTATGTTTTAAAATATTTATTATTTATTTATTTTAAATATAATTTTATTTATTTTAATTGCAGGTTAATTAGTTTACAATATTGTATTGGTTTTGCCATACATCAACATGAATCCGCTGTTTTCATTTCCAATTTTTTTTTATTAAATTTTATATTTTCCAAAGATATGTTCACAAACAACCCTCCCCAGTCACATACACAAATATTTCCAGGAATTTTTTTTTTTTAATGATTTGCTTTTCTATTCCAAAGTGTGTAACATGAATGTAACTCCAATAATTTTAATGGTAGTAACATACTTTCCTGAATAATATTTTAATTTTGTCCCCAGTGTAATTACACTATATTTTATCAATATTGATAAAATGTAAAATTTATAGGTTCCTAGTAAGTTTTTTAGGGGCTTCCCTGGTGACTCAGTGGTAAAGAATCTGTCTGCCAGTGCAAGAGAAGTGAGTTCAATCCCTCTTTCAGGAAGATCCCCTGGAGAAGTGAACAGCAACCCACTCCAGTATTCTTGCCTGGGAAATCCCATGAACAGAGTTGCCCAGTGGGCTACAGTCCATGGGATTGCAAAAGAGTCAGCCACAACTTAGCTACTAAACAACAACAACAACGACTAAGTGTTTAAGTCTTTTAAATTGCTTACAGTTATCTAACTCTGTGTAATGGACAATATTTGAAATTTATCAAATATTGAATTATTAAATATTGAAACTTGTTAAATATTATTATAGCTAATGATTTCAGTGTAATATATACTCTAATAAATATGTGCGTACAGAACACCCAGTGCAACTTCTAAGTGTGTCTGGATATCTGACAGCACATTGTGAGAGCATTCACCAAACTAGGGGAAAAAGCACAGCTTTATTAATAAGAACGTGAAATGTCTGTTTGACACACTCTTAACTTTAATTCTGAACCATAGCACCTCAACTCAATATAAGTTGTTCCTCTAGGATTATTATATGTTTGATTTATTTATTATCATCTACTTTGAAATATTATGCTAAACAAATACAGAATTTCACAGCAGTCTACATGTATTTAGTCCCCTTCATTCTTTGTGCTAGTCTCACCTATTTTTCTATATATAATTCTCAAAGTACATTGCTATTACTCATGATTTAAATAGTCATTTCCTGTATTTTTCCTGTGCTTTAATTTGTTTAATTGCTGTTGATCTGTCTACAAGTTGGCTTATTCTTTTTTATTATTATTATTATTATTTAGTGCACAATCTTCTGTAAAGCATATCAGATAATTATTTTTTTAATTCAGGTATTGTATTTCCCAGTTCTTTTATATGGAGTTTTCATTTTGCAACTAGAGCATATCATCTTTTTATTCCTTTATCTATATTTCCCCATAAAATATTAACATGTTTATATTTCTTTTCAAATTCTTATGTAAATCCAACAACTGGATCATCTGGAGGTGTTTCTCTATTGACGGCTTTCTTTTTATTTATGGGTTAAAGTTTCCTGCTATTTTCAAACATTATGTATATTTTTTCTCCTATTCCAGACATTGTGCATAAAATAAAAATGGAACAGTTAAGTAAAAATTCATTTTGTTTTATTTTCTAGGAAGTAGTTACTGTGAGGAGTTGATCACTCAGATTTGTCTTTGAGTGAAGTTGAGCTGATCCAGGATCAAAGCTTAAATCAGATTGAATGTACCTGAGGTTTGTTCAACCTAGAATCCGCACATCTCTGCCATCTGACTTTGTCCATTTGACTGGGAATAGATTAGACACACTGTTTTAGATGATTTTGGTTCACCAGTGCCTTCAGTTTTGGCAGTACTCCAGAACCCAAGCACTGCAATGGTGTATAACATACGTCATTTCTCTGCTTTCTAGTCCTTTCCCAATACCATTCTTACCCTCTGCAAAATCAGGATAGAGATGAGAGAAAATTGCTGGGCCAAGAATTTAAGTATCTTGGCCTCTTTCTCCTTGCAATATATTGTCTAAGGATCAGTTGATTTTTTTTCCCCGTCACTGATAAGTTTCTCTCTGTCTGACGGGACTGTCCCTTCATGCATCTCAACTCAGATCATGTGGTGGATCACAGGTTTGAAAATGGCCATACAGTGGTCATGTATGGATGTGAGAGTTGGACTGTGAAGAAAGCTGAGTGCCAAAGAATTGATGCTTTTGAATGTGGTGTTGGAGAAGACTCTTGAGAGTCCCTTGGACTGGAAGGAGATTCAACCAGTCCTTACTAAAGGATATCAGTCCTGGGTGTTCATTGGAAGGATTGATGCTAAAGCTGAAACTCCAATATTTGCACATATTTATTAGAGTACATATTACACAGCTTACTTTGAAAGTGCTAGTTTCTCAGCAGAATTCACCTTGCATCATCTACCTTTTGATAGTCTCATAGAATAAATGGCTCTCATTTTATCTAGTACTTTTAGAAATGTAGTATATTGCAACATTCTACATACTGATCTAAAGTAGAAATCTAAACTTAACCCTTTACAGCATTGGACCTTGCTTCTATCACCAGTCACATCCACAAATTAGAGATACCAAGGGAGCATTTCATGCAATGATGGGCTCGATAAAGGACATAAATGGTATGGACCTAACAGAGGCAGAAGATATTAAGAAGAGGAGGCAAGAATGCACAGAAGAACTGTACAAAAAAGATCTTCATGAACCAGATAATCACGATGGTGTGATCACTCATCTAGAGCCAGACATCCTGGAATGTGAAGTCAAGTGGGCCTTAGAAAGCATCACTACGAACAAAGCTAGTGAAGGTGATGGAATTCCAGTGGAGCTATTTGAAATCCTGAAAGATGATGCTGTGAAAGTGTTGCACTCAATATGCCAGCAAATTTGGAAAACTCAGCAGTGGCCAGGACTGGAAAAGGTCAGTTTTCATTCCAATCCCAAAGAAAGTCAATGCCAAAACATGCTCAAACTACCTCACAACTGCACTCATCTTATAGGCTAATAAACTAATGGTCAAAATTCTCCAATCCAGGCTTCAGCAATATGTGAACCATGAAATCCCAGCTGTTCAAGCTGGTTTTAGAAAGGCAGAGGAACCAGAGATCAAATTGCCAACATCTGCTGGTTCATCGAAAAAGCAAGAGAATTCCAGAAAAATATCTATTTCTGCTTTATTGACTATGCCAAAGCCTTTAACTGTGTGGATCACAATAAACTATGGAAAATTGTGAAAGAGAAGGGAATACCAGACCACCTGAACTGTCTCTTGAGAAACGTATATGCAGGTCAGGAAGCAACAGTTAGAACTGGACATGGAACAACAGACTGGTTCCAAATAGGAAAAGGAGTACGTCAAGGCTGTGTATTGTCACTCTGCTTATTTAACTTATATGCAGAGTACATCATGAGAAACATTGGGCTGGAAAAAGCACCAGCTGGAATCAAGATTGCTGGGAGAAGTATCAATAACCTCAGATATGCAGAAGACCCCCCCCCCCCACTATGCAGAAAGTGAAGAGGAACTCAAAAGCGTCTTGATGAAAGTGAAAGAGGAGAGTGAAAAAGTTGGCTTAAAGCTCAACATTCAGAAAACGAAGATCATGGCATGTGGTTCCATCACTTCATGGGAAATAGATGGGGAAACAGTAGAAACAGTGTCAGACTTTATTATTTTGGGCTCCAAAATCACTGCAGATGGTGATTGCAGCCATGAAATTAAAAGACCCTTACTCCTTGGAATGAAAGTTGTGACCAACCTAGATAGCATATTCAAAAGCAGAGACATTACTTTGCCAACTAAGGTCCATCTAGTCAAGGCTATGGTTTTTCCAGTGGTCATGTATGGATGTGAGAGTTGGACTGTGAAGAAAGCTGAGTGCCAAAGAATTGATGCTTTTGAATGTGGTGTTGGAGAAAACTCTTGAGAGTCCTTTGGACTGGAAGGGGATTCAACCAGTCCTTACTAAAGGATATCAGTCCTGGGTGTTCATTGGAAGGATTGATGCTAAAGCTGAAGCTCCAGTACTTTGGCCACCTCATGCGAAGAGTTGATTCATTGGAAAAGACCCTGATGCTGGGCGGGATTGGGGGCAGGAGGAGAAGGGGATGACAGAGGATGAGATGGCTGGATGGCATCACCGATTCGTTGGACATGAGTCTGAGTGAACTCCGGGAGTTGGTGATGGACAGGGAAGCCTGGTGTGCTGCGATTCATGGGGTCACAAAGAGTCAGACACGACTAAGCAACTGAACTGAACTGAACTGAAACTGAACTTAGTTTTTATGAATCTTAAAATAGACATGCAGCTGTTGGATTTTGCAGGGGAGGAAGGGGCATTCTTTGACACTAACAGCAAAGAGTTAAAGGTTAAGTACTTATTCTTCCTGAACTCTGATGGCAAGGCTGAGGACAAATGATGTAATGTTAGCCAGTTTATTCTCTGCTGGAGATTTTTGAATCTGGGGATAGTTTTAGCTAGAGAATCAGAAGCAGAAGTACTTTTGATATTTGTATTAACATCCAGCGTCCAGGTGTCTCTTTTTCTGTAGTATAATCAGTAGGGAATCTTGGAGTTTAACTTTTATTAAAATTCTGCCCAATTCCCCAACCCAGTTTACCCACCTACATGATATACTTGTTCAATCAATAAACTGTGTTTGACTCTTTGTGACCCCATGGAGTGCAGCAGGCCAGGACCCTCTATACTCCATTACCTCCTGGAATTTGCTTGAATATATGTCCATTGAGTTGGGGATGCTATCTAATAGTCTTGTCCTCTGTTGTCCCCTTCTCCTCTTGTTTTCAATATTTCCCAGCATTGGGATCTTTTCCAATGAGTCCGCTCTTTGTATCAGGTGGCCAAAGTATTGGAGCTTCAGCTTTGGCATTAGCCCTTCCAGAGAATATTCAGGGTTGATTTCATTTAAGATTGATTGGTTTGATCTCCTTGCAGTCCAAGGAACTCACAAGAGCCTTCTCCAGCAACACAATTCAAAAGTACTGTGGATATAGTTTCTATATTATTTAGACTAAAATATTTTTCTTTATATATATATATACATATATACACATTATATGTCTATTTGTTTTGATTTGAGTAACTAAAATTTCTTTTTTGTGTGCTCTAGAGGGAGGGGATTTATGTATAATCATGGCTGATTCTCTTTGTTGTGTGGCACAAACCAAGGCAACATGTAAAACAATTATCCTCCAATTAAAAAATCAATGAAAACATTTTAAATTAAATAGAACAGTAGTTTTAAGCTCTATATCAAAAGATAGCATTGAATGAATGCTCTACAAACTTTATTTTCCTCACGTTTTTCTAGATATAAACAAAATTATTTGACTTCTTTGGATCAACCTCAAAACTGTCCATGGTAGTAAATATGGTAGCTCTCTCATATATGCTTATTATATGAAATAATGAATAGATTACTGAGAATAATATACTTCACTCTTATCTCTCCTTTAGCTAATAGATGCTGCTGTGTCTGTTGATTTCAAATGATGGCATACTGGTAAATTCTAGAACTGGGTTCAGTTCAGTTCAGTTCAGTCATTCAGTTGTGTCTGACTATTTGATAACCCATGGACTGCATCACACCATGTTTCACTGTCCATCACCAACTCCCAGAGCTTACTCAAACTCATGTTCATTGAGTCAGTGATGCCATCCAACCATCTCATCCTTTGTTGCCCCCTTCTCCTCCTGCCTTCAATCTTCCCCAGGATCAGGGTCTTTTCCAATGAGTCAGCTCTTCACATCAGGTGGCCAAAGTATTGGAGTTTCAGCTTCAGCATCAGTCCTTCCAATGAATACTCAGGAGTGAGTTCCTTTATGATTGACTGGTTTGATCTCCTTGCCATGCAAAAGGACCCTCAAAAGTATTCTCCAAAATCACTGTTAAAAAGCTTCAATTCTTTGGCAGTCAACTTTCTTTATGGTTCAACTCTCACATCCATACATGACTACTGGAAATACCATAGCTTTGACAAGATGGACCTTTGTTGGCAAAGCAATGTCTGTTTTTTAATATACTGTTTAGGTTTGTCATAGCTTTTCTTCCAAGGAGCAAGCATCTTTTAATTTCATGGCTGCAATCACCATCTGTAGTGATTTTGAAGCCCCCAAAATAAAGTCTCTCACTGTTTCTATTGTTTCCCCATCTATTTGCCATGAAGTGATGGGACTGAATGTCATGATCTTAATTTTTTGAAAGTTGAATTTTAAGCTAGCTTTTAAACTCTGCTCTTTTATCTTCATTAAGAAGCTCTTTAGTTCCTCTTCACTTCCTGCCATAAAGGTGGTGTCATTTGCCTATCTGAGGTCATTGATATTTCTCCCGGCAATCTTGATTCCCACTTGCACTTCATCCAGCCTGGCATTCCATGTGATGCACCCTGCATATAAGTAAAACAAGCAGGGTGACAATATACAGGCTTGACATACTTCTTTCCCAATTTAGAACCAGTTTGTTGTTCCATGTCCGTTCTAACAGTTGCTTCTTGACCTGCATACAGATTTCTCAGGAGGCAGGTAAGATGGACTGGTACTCCCACTTCTAAGAATTTCGTGCAGCTTGTTGTGATTCACACTGTCAAAAGCTTTAGCATAGTCAATGAAGCAGAAGTATATCTTTTTCTGGAATTCTCTTGCTTTCTCTTTGATCCAGCAGATGTTGGCAATTTGATGCCCAGTTCCTCTGCCTTTTCTAAATCCAGCTTGAACATCTGGAATTTCTTGGTTCACATACTGTTGTATCATAGCTTGGAGAATTTTGAGCATTACTTTGCTAGCATGTGAGATGACTGTAATTATGTGATAGTTTGAACATTTTTTTGGCATTGCCTTTCTTTGGGATTGGAATGAAAACTGACCTTTTCCAGTCCTGTGGCCGCTGCTGAGTTTTCCAAATTTGCTGGCATATTGAGTGCAGCACTATCACAGCATCATGTTTCAGGGTTTGAAATAGCTCATCTGAAATTCTATCACCTCCACTAGCTTTGTTCATAGTGATGCTTCCTAAGGCCCACTTGACCTCACACTCCAGCATGTCTGGCTCTAGGTGAGTGATCACACCATCATGGTTACTGGGGTCATCAAGATCTTTTTTGTGTAATTCTTCTGTGTATTCTTGCCACCTCTTCTTAATATCTCCTGCTTCTGTTAGGTCCATACCATTTCTGTCCTTTATTGTGCCCATCTTTATTGTGCACATCCAGTATTGTGGGTAAGAATCCCTTAGAAAAAAATGGAGTAGGCCTCACAGTCAACAAAAAGTCTGAAATGCAGTATTTGTGTGTAGTCTCAACAACAACAGAATGATCTTTGTTCATTTCCAAGGCAAACCATTCAATATCACAGTAATCCAAGTCTGTGCCCCAGCTGCTAATGCCAAAGAAGCTGAAGTTGCACATTCTATGAAGACATATAAGGCCTTCTAAAACTAACACCAAAAAAGATGTCCTTTTCATCATAGGGAACTGGAATCCACAAGTGGGAAGTCAAGCTATACCTGGACTAGTAGGCATGTTTGCCCTTGGAGGACAAAATGAAGCAGGGCAAAACTTAACAGAGTTTTGCCAAAAGAACACACTGGTCACAGCAAACACCTTCTTCCAACAACATAAGAGAAGACTCTACACATGGACATCACCAGATGCTCAATACCGAAATCAAATTGGTTATATTCTTTGCAGCCGAAGATGGAGAATCTCTATATAGTCAGCAAAAACAAGACTGCGAGCTGACTATGGCTCAGATCATGATCTTATTGCCAAATTCAGACTTAAATTGAAGAAAGTAGGGAAAACCACTAGACCGTTCAGGTATGACTAAATCAAATCCCTTATGATTATACAGTGGAAGTGACAAATAGATTCAAGATATTAGATCTGGTAAGCAGAATACCTGAAAAACCGTGGATGGAGTTTGTGATGTCACGGGATTCCCTGATAGTTCAGTTGGTCAAGAATTTGTGAGTAATGCAGGAAACCCTGGTTCAATTCCTGGGTCAGGAACATCCCCTGGAGAAGGGATAGGCTACCAACTCCAGTGTTCTTGGGCTTCCCTTATGGCTAAGCTGGTAAAGAATATGCCTGCACTGTGGGAGACCTGGGTTTGATCCCTGGGTTGGGAAAATCCCCTGGAGAAGGGAAAGGCTACCCACTCCAGTATTCTAGCCTGGAGAATTCCATGGTCAGTACAGTCCATGGAGTCGCAAAGTTGGACACCACTGAGCCACTTTCACTTTCACTTGTCATAACATTGATGGTTATCAAAACCATCCCCAAGAAAAAGGGATGCAAAAAGACAAAATGGTTGTCTGAGGAGGCCTTAGAAATTCCCGAGAAAAGAGAAGCAAAAGACAAAGGAGAAAAGGAAAGGTATATCCATCTGAATGCAGAGTTCCAAAGAATAGCAAGGAGAGATAAGAAAGCTTTCCTAAATGATCAATGCAAAGAACAGTTAGGAGCACACAATGTTAAACACACGATAATATACAAAAATTAGTTGATTTATTTCATTTGTTTTCATCATTTAAAATAAATTAAAATGGATTTATCAATCAGACAGCAATTCTTGTTCATTCATTTCAGTGAGTAAAACACTGTCCCAAGAGTAAAAATTCTGTGTTCTTGTTTAGTCGCTAAGTTATGTCCAACTCTTCGTGATTCCATGGACTGTAGTCTGTCAGGACCCTTTGTCCATGGGTTTTCCCAGGTAAGAATACTGATGTGAGTTGCCATTTCCTTCTTCAGGGAATCTTCCTGACCCAGGGATTGAATCCACATCTGGTCCATTGCAGGCAGATCTTTAACACTGAGCCACCAAGAAAGCCCCAGGTTTCTGTAGATGTGTTGAAGTTTATTGCTTTTGGAGAACAGTTAAAATAAATTATTCATAATTCAAATTATCACCAGATTTGTTATAAGGGAGTATTTAATGAACATATGATTTGTTGGTTATTTTAAATACAGTGGTATATACATATCAATTCCAAACTTTCAGTCTATCACTTGACCCCACCCTTGTCCCCACCCTTGTAACCATAAATCCATTCTCTAAGCTTGTGAGCCTGTTTCTGTTTTGTAAATGAGTTCATTCGTATCATTTATTTTTTTGGATTCTGCATGTAATTGATATCATATGATATTTGTCTTTCTCTATCTGACTTATACTTTACTTAGTTTCACTTAGTACGATACCAGATCCAGTCATGTTACTGCAAATAGCTTTATCTCATTCCTTTTAATTGCTGAGTTACATTCCATTGTATATGTGTATCAAATCTTCTTTATCCATTAATTTGGCAATAGAATTTTAGGTTGTTTCCAAGTCTTGGGTATTGTAAACAATGCTGCAATGAACATTGTAGTACATACATCGTTTGGAGTTATGGATTACCAAGGGCATATGCCGAGTGGTGGGATTTCTGGGTCATATGGTAGCTCTATTTTTAGTTTTTAAGGACACTCCATAATGTTCTTCTTAGTGGTTGCACCAATTTGCATTACCATCAACAGTGTAGGTGGGTTTCCTTCTCTTGACTTTCCACACCCTTTCCAGCATTTATTGCTTGTAGATTTTTTGATGATGGTCATGCTAACTGGTGTGAGGTGATGTCTCACTATAATTTTGATATGCATTTCTCTAATGATTAGCAGTGTTGAGCATCTTTTCATGTACCTTTTGACCATCTGTGTCTCCTTTGGAGAATGCCTATTTAAATCTTTTGCCCATTTTTTGATTAGGTTGTTTGTTCTTTGGATGTTGAGCTACATGAACTGCTTGTATATCTTGGAGACAACTCACTTGCTGGTCACATAGTTTCCAAATATTTCCTACCATTCTGTGGGTTGTCTTTTCACTTTGTTTTTTGTTTTCTTTGCTGGGCCAAAGCTCTTAAATTTCACTGGGTCCCATTTGTTTATTTCTGTTTTTATTTGCATTACTTTGGGAGACAAATCAAAAAAATATGTTGTAATTTATGTTCTGCTTACATTTTCCTGTAAAACTTTTATAGTATCCATTTTTATATTATGGTAGTTATTTTAAGTTTATTTTTGTGTATGGTATCAAAGAGTATTCTAGTTTCATTTTTTTACATGTAGCTGTCTAGTTTTCCCAGCATCATTTATTGAAGAGACTCTTTTCTCCATTACTCTAAAAACAATAATATAAAAAAAATTAAAAACAACATATGACTTGGAGCTCTAGTCTTCCTTGTAAAGAGAAAATCCACTCTCATAACATCAGTGCACGCATGCTTAGTCGTTCAGTCCTGTCTGACTCTTTGCCCCAAGAGCAAAGAGGACCCAAGACTGTGGTCCTTTAGGCTTCTTTGTCCATGGGAATTTCTAGGCAAGAATACTGGAGGGGGTTACCATGCCTTCCTCCAGAGGATCTTGCAGACCAAGGAGTTAAACCCAAGTCTCCTCTCTCTCCTGCACTGCAGGTGAATTCTTTACCTGCTGAGCCATTGAGGAAGCCCCATATCATCCAGACTTTCCATTAGTTTGTAGACTAATAACTAAAGTGATTACTTACAATTCAGTATGTTCTAATCTACTAAAGGGTTTTCCCTGGTGGCTCAGAGGTTAAAGTGCCTGCCTCCAATGCGGGAGACCCGGGTTCGATCCCTGGGTTGGGAAGATCCCCTGGAGAAGGAAATGGTAACCCACTCCAGTATTCTTACCTGGAGAATCCCATGGACCGAGAATATCACATATCATATGGCATAGTTCCTCACTTTTCTAAGAATATTGGTGTTTACAGATTCACCTGCATTATAAGAAAAATATAAAAAAGATAGGAAACCACATTCACAACATGCTGCCTTCAGAGTTTTAATGATTTATAATATAGAAATAAAATAGAAATTAAAGCTATTTTCCAAGCAGACATGAAAATGAGAGGAGAGTATACCTAGCTTTGTTTCACAGTTTTTGTAAATTCCAAGTATGTATTTAAATACATGTAGTTATTGTTCTCAGACAAAAGTGTGCAGAATATGTACAGCTATTGGTTTTGAAAAAAGAATTGTATTCCATCACCATAAAGGTCCCTAAGAAACCATTTAAACAACTTTATTGATTTTTCCCTGTTGGTGCATTTAGTTCAAACAGCTCCCAAGGAGCACCTCTGTACTTGAACAGAATTCTTGACCACTAGTGATGAAAGTAACAGTACGTTAGTTCCTTTTCTTGCTTTCTTGATTATTCAGGTTAAAACTCATACTAAGGTTTCAATACAGAGTTAAAGTATAAGCAATATGAAGAATTTTAATATACTTTTTTTAGAGCACTTTCGGATTCACAGCAAAATTGAATGGAGAATACAGAGTCCAATATATAAGCTTAGTGTTAGTCGCTCAGTCATGTCTGACTCTTTGCAACCCCATGGTCTGCAGCCCATCAGAATCCTCTGTCCATGGACTTCTCCAGGCAAGAATACTGGAGTGGGTAGCCATCCCCTTCTCCAGAAATCTTCCTGACCCAGGGATTGAACCTGGGTGTCCTGCATTGCAGGCAGATTCTTTACAGTCTGAGCCACCAGAGAAGCCTATATGTAGGACTATGTAAGAGATACTGAGGATTCTATTTCAGACCACTGCAATAAAGCAAATATTGCAATAAAGTGAATCACATGAATTTTTTTTGGTTTCACAGTGCATATAAAAGTTATGTTTACAATATAGTATAGCCTATTTGGTGTCCAGTGTCATCATGTCTAAGAAATAATACATATATCTTTATTTTAAAATATTTTATTGCTAAAAATGTTAACCATCATCTGAATCTTTAGCAAATCATAACCTTTTTGCCAACAGAGTGTTTGAAATATTGAAATAATTATCAAAGTGTGACATTCTTGGTCACACTGACCAGGTATGAGTAAATGCTGTTGGACAAATGGCACTGGTGGACTTGCTCTGTGTAAGGTTGCCGTAAGTCTTCAATTTGTAAAGAATTTAACATTTACAAAGTACAATAACATGAAGCACAGTTAAGTGGGATATGCCTGCCTGTACGCTCTGCCACCACACATACACATCTTCACTTATTTTCAATCACTGGCACAAGATTAGTACATTTATTATAAAAGATGAACTTATTGACACATCATCATCAACCAACACCCATGGTTTAGACTAAGATAAGTCTTGGTGTTATGCAATCTCTGGGGTTATAATAGCATGTATCCAGCATTATCATATTGAATAATTTCACTGTCTTAAAAGTCCCCTTTTCTCTGACTATTCATACCTCCTTCCCACTTGATCCTGGCAACTTCTGATCCTTTGACTATCTCCACTGTAATTGTTGTTCACTCGCTAAGCCATGTACGACTCTTTGCAACCCCACAGACTGCAGCATACCAGGCTTCTCTGTCCTTCAGTATTTCCCGGAGTTTGGCCACGTTCATGTCCATTGAGTCTGTGATGCCTTCCAACAATTTCATCCTCTGCCATTCTTTTCTCCTTTTGTCTTCAGTCTTTCCCAGCTTCAGGGTCTTTTCCAATCAAGTGGCCAAAGTATTGGAGCTTCAGCTTCAGTATCAGTCTTTCCAATGAATATTCATAATTGATTTCCTTTAGGATTGACTGGTTTGATCTCCTTGCTGTCTGAGGGACTCTTAAGAGTCTTCTCCAACATCACAGTTCAAAAGCATCAGTTCTTTGGTGCTCAACCTTCTTTATGGTCCAACTCTCACATCCATACATGACTACAGGAAAAATCATAACTTTGACTATACAGACCTTCGTGCACAAAGTGATGCTTATGCTTTTTAATATGCTGGTTTGTCTTTTCTAGAATGTTGTATAGTTGGATTTAAGCAATATATAGTGTTTTCAGGTCAGCTTCCTTCATTTAAAAGAGAATCATTTTACATTTATATGTTTTCTAAGTTGAAATTTTCATTCCTAATGACACAAAAATCATTAACTTATTCTAGTGCATAAATATATCAATTGCACACTCCAAGCTATTATTAAGAATATGATTGTGGAACATTTTATGATTTGTTTTGATCTTAACATATATCTTAAAGGAATATGTAGTTGCTTTACTTTTTAAAAAAATAACTTAAAACAATTCTTTTTCTCCCTTTTTGCTTATGTATTTTAGGCCAGAGAAACTCAAGCTAGTGTTTCTTTTTTGATATGTTTTCACTCTGATCAATTTTTAATTTATTCTCTATCAGTGTGAAGACTGGATCATTCCATGTTTTTTCCTTATGGTCATCAACATACAAATGTACTAATCAATTTAGGGAAAATTTATATCCGAACAACCCATTAACATAGTGTATCTCTTTTGGTACTAGGTCTTTATTTCCTCTATCATTATTTCAGAGTTTCTGATTTGCAGAACTTATGTATATTTTTATATTTCATATTTTTAATGAAAATGAAGAGGATATTTTGAAATTTCACTTTCTGATACTTATTAGTGGTATATAGAAGTACAGTTATTCTGCTACATTGATCTTAATATTTTGCAATATCGATAAACTTGTATGGTACTTCTAGATTTTTGTGGATCAGATTTTCTATATACAAGATCATATCCTCTGCAGATAAATACAGTTTTTCTTTTTTCCTTACTTCCTGAATTCTGTTTACTTCTTTTTCTTCACACTGGCTAGAACCTCCAGTACAATGTTGATCAGATGTGATAAGAGAAGGCATCCTTGCTTGTTCCTAATCTTAGAGATAAAACATGTAGTTTCTTACCATAGAATGAGATGATAGCTGTAGGATTTTCATAAGTATCCTTCATCAGATTGAGTTTTTTCTTTTTCTGATGAAGTTTTTATCAAAAATGAATATTGGATTTTATTTTTAAAAAAATGTTCCTGACTATACTGAGGTGATCAACTTTTGTTGCTTTTAAAATGGTTAATTGCACTGATTGATTTTGAATTTTAAATCAAGTTTACACTCTTATTAAAAACTCCTCTTGACATGTGTTATCCTGTTTACACATTATTGAGTTCAGTTTGCTAAAATTTTGTTTAGAATGTTGGCATCTATTTTAATGAAGGTTGTATGTGCTCAGTGTTGTCCGGCTCTTTGAGATTGCATGGACTGTCTCCCACCAAGCTCTTCTGTCCATGGAATTTCCCAGGCAAGAATACTGGAGTGGATTGCCATTTCTTCCTACAGGGAATATTTCCAACCCAGGAATTGAATTGGCCTTTCTTTCGTGTTCTGCATCGTCAGGCAGATTCTTTACCACTGTGCCACCTGGGAAGCCTAGTGAAGGTTATCAGTAATTTTCATTCTTTTGTAACTCCTTTCTTTCATTTTAGAATCAAGATTGCTGCTTTAAGGAATAAGTTGATAATATTTCTTGCTTCTCAATCTGCTGAAAAAGACTATAGAATTGATATTTCTTTTTTCAAAAAAAATTTTTGGTAGTACTCACCCATAAAGTTAGTAGGCATGAAAAGTTCTTTGTTAGTAGGCTTTTAACTACAAACTCAATCTCTTTAGTAGATATGGAACCGTTGATGATGAGCTAATTTCTTCTTGAGTGAACTATGATAGTTCCATTTTATAGAACCACTTTATTTTCATAAAAACTCAAATTTGAAGTTATCACGTTTCTTTATTATCTTGTAAGTATCTATAGAACCCATACTGATATCAACTACCTCAGTCCTGATATTGGTAGTTTTTTTCTTTCTGTTTTTCATGATCAATGTGGCTAGAGTTTATTGATTTCATTTAAAAACATTTTTAGTTTCATTAAGCTTTTTGTATGTTTTTCCTTTTCTTTGTCATGGACTTCCACTTTTATTTTTATTATTTTATGCATTTTGATTGCTTTATTTTATTTATCTTTTTCTAAATTCTTTAGTTGAAATTGTTTGAGAACTTTATTCTTTTCTCATATAGGCTTTGAAAGCTATAAATTCTGCCCCTCCCATGCCCATATACTCATACTGCTTTAGTAGAAAATTACAAGTTCTGATAGGTTGTTTTCTCATTGTCATTCAGTTTAAAATATTTCCTTTGATCTTTTTTGTGACTCATGAATTATTCAGAATTTTAAAATTTAGTCTCCAAATGTTCACAATTTCCAGTTGTATTTTAGGAATAAATTTATTTAATTCCAATTTGGGTAGAGAATGTTCTATATATGATATGAATCATTTTAAACTTATTGAACCTATTTTATGACCCAGAATATAGCTTATCTTAATTACTATTTCAGATGCCCTTAAAAATAATGCACATTCTTTTATTGCTGAGAGGAGTATCCATTAGGTCAAATTAATTGAAAGTATTTTCTGTAATTTTATGGATTCTCTGTCTACATTTTGTATCAGTTATTGAAAGGAAGGTATTCAAATATTTGACTGTCATGGTGAACCTGTATGTTTCTCCTGGCAGTTCTAACAGTTTTTGCTCTAAGTGTTTTGAAGTTTGGTTATCAAAGAATAAGCATTTATTAATGTTATATTCTTATGATTAATTGTTCTGAACTTATTTTGTGCAACACTGAAGGCTTCCTTTGGCTAATTATTAACATGGTCTGTTTTTATTTTATCATTTTACTGTTAACCTATTTGTGTCTTTATAAAGTGTGTTTCTTAAGGGCGTCATACACTTTCAACTTTCTATTTAAGTCAGTCTGAAAAATCTCTTCCTTTTAATTGGAGCATTTAAAACACAGTAGTTTTAAATGATCGCTAATATAGTTAGATTGTATTCTCTTGCTATCTATTTTCTACTTATGATCTTTGTTTCCCTTTTCTATTTTTTCTGACTTCTTGGGAATTTTTTTTTTAACGTTACATTTTATTTTCTTTACTGCCTAATAGAACCTTGCTAAAATTTAGTGTTAGAGTAACTTTCTGCTGCATGTTCAGTCATGTCCAATTCTTTGTGACCCCGTGGACTATAACCCACCAGTCTGTTAATGCCTCTGTCCATGGGATTTCTCAGGCAAGAATACTGGAGTGGGTTGCCATTTCCTTCTCCAGGGGATCTTCCTGACCCAGGGATCTAATCCATCCTGACCCAGGTCTCCTGTGTCTCCTGCATTGGCAGGCATATTCTTTACCACTGATCCACCTGGGAAGCCCTAGAGTAACTTTGTTCTTTTTGGAACCAGCAGCAAAGTCACATTACCTGGTTCCTCCCATGCAAAAATTTTGAAAATAGATTGTTTTTGCAGTGCTTCCAGAATATTGGACACTGTCTAGAAAATAGTGCTTGTGAACTTTAGAGAATTTTACTAAGATCTGAAGTTTTTATACACATTGGAATGGATTGCAGGGTTTCCCAAGCTGTAATCTATATTATTATTTATATGCGAGATTTAAATTTTTGTTTCTTGAAAAGCAATATTCAGATGCAAATTCTGAACACATTGATTGCTCTGTTCCCATCTTACAGATTCTCAGTAAAGATTCTCTTATGTCCAGTGAACAAAGCTAATTGTTTGTTAATGTGTTTTCAAAGTTGCTCTGGCTACATTGCTGTATATGTTCAGATTGCCCTACCAAGAATTTTCATCAGCCCTTCACTACTTTGTTTTCTGCCTCAGGAGGCTGACCAGTAGGAGTTATAGGAACAGATTTTGTTGCCCTTCCATGTGCGTTTGCTTGTGTTAATAAAAGGAAAGGAAGAGGTATTCATTTCCCCAGTTTCAACTCTGCTTTTGTCACCTCTGTTTTTTTGTCCTCCATTAAAAATCAAATCCCTCTGAATTGTCTTCCAGACATGGCTCTCTTCTTTCTTGTTTGACCAGGTTCCCCTCCTCTTATCCCTTTAGCTTGTATAACTAATAGTTTATAGCTCTGTGTTACAGCAGTTCCTTTTTTGTTTCTTTAAAATCTGTCCGTACTTTAGTAAAAGTTAAGCTCTCTCCAAATAACCTCCCTGCTGGAAATTTTTTTCCTGTTATTTTCAGAATAGCTATTAACATCTATTAGCACCTTAGTGTTCCAGAGACCATATGTTAAGAAATCTTGAATGCTTTAAAGGGCCGTGGATTATGATTCAGTAGGCATGGTATTTAGTTTCAGCTCTAACAAAAACTGATTTTAAAGCCCCTGATTTCTCCAGGCTTTATTTTCTTTGTTTGTATAATAAAATCATATTAGGTGATTCCTAGAATTCCGTTTAATGCTCTCAGGCACCATATGATTAAGATAGACTAAGATAGAATAGTCAGCAAACTAAGGCCAATCTTTTATTTCCACTCAATAAAATTTTTAAAATTGAATGCTGTCTATTTTTCAGGCACAATTACATTATATATTATATATAGCCTTATATATTTAAATTATATATATATATATATATATATAGCCTTACATATTTAAATTCAAAGTGCTTATGTGCTCAGTCACTCAATTGTGTCTGATTCTTTGCAACCCTATGGATTGTAAGCTTCCAGGCTCCTCTGTCCAAGGGATTTCTCAGGCAAGAATACTGGAGTGGGTTGCCATTTCCTCCTCCAGGGATTCTTTCTGACCCAGGGATAGAACCCATATCTCCTGAATCTCCTGTATTGGTGATCAGATTCTTTACTGCAGAGTCACCTCAACCAAGTGGATAGACACTAGTTGGAATTTTTAAATAATTTGACATTAATTTTAGTGAATTAATTTTGTATATTTATGTATATTTATGGTTTAAGAACTTCAACTAGAGATGAGATTGGTATTTGAACTTTAAGAATCTATAAAATACATGCATTGTTGTTGTTGTTCAGTCGCCCAGTCCTGTTTGACTCTCTGTAACCCCATGGACTGCAGCATGCCAGGCCTCCCTGTCCCTCACCATCTCCTGGAGTTTGCCTAAGTTTATGTTTATTGCATCGGTGATGCCGTGCAGCCATCTCATCCTCTGATGCCCTCTTCTGCTTCTGCCCTCAATCTTTCTCAGCATCAGGGACTTTTCCAATGAGTTATCTGTTCACATCAGATGACCAAAATACTGGAGCTTCAGTTTTAGCATTAGTCCTTTCAGTAGATATTCAAGGTTGATCTCCCTTAAAATTGACTGGTTGATCTCTTTGCTGTCCAAGAGTCTTCTCCAGTACCGCATTTCAAAGGCATCAATTCTTTGGTGTTCTGACTTCTTTATGGTCCAGCTCTCACAACCATACAAGGCCACTGAGAAGACCATTGCCTTGACGATATGGACCTTTGTCAGCAGAGTAATGTCTCTGCTTTTCAACACAATGTCTAGGTTTGTCATCTCTTTCCTGCCAAGAAGAAATTTTCTTCTGATTTCATGGCTGCAAGTCACTGTCTGTAGTGATTTTGGAGCCTCAAAAGACGAAATCTGTCACTACTTCCACTTTTCCCCCTTGCTATGCAGTAATGGAGCCAGATGCCATGATCTTAGGTTGTTTTTTTTTTTTTTAATATTTAGTCTTAAACCAGCTCTTTCACTCTCCTCCTTCACAATCACCAGAGGCTCTTCTGTTCCTTTTTGCTTTATGCCATTAGAGTGATATCATCTGCATATCTGAGATTATTTCTCCCACCTATCTTGATTCCAGCTTGTAACTTATCCAGCCTAGCATTTCTCATGATGTGCCCAGTGTGTAGGTTAAGCAAACAGGGTGACAGCAGACAGTCCTGTTGTACCCTTTTCTTGATCTTGAACCAATCAGTTGTTCCAAGATTCTAATTTTTGTTTCTTGACCTGCAAACGGGTTTCTCAGGAGACAAGTAAGATGGTCTGGTATCCCCATCTCTCTAAAAGCTTTCCACAGTTTGTCATGATCTACACAGTTAAAGGCTTTAGTGTAGTCAATGAAACAGAGATAGGTGTTTTTCTGAAATTTCATTGTTTTCTCTATAATCCAGTGAATGTTGGCAACTTGATCTCTAGTTCCTCTTTTTTAAACCCAACTTGGACATCTGGAAGTTTTTGGTTCACATAATGCTGAAGCCTAGCATGGAAGATTTTAAGCATGACCTTACTAGCATGGGAGATGAGTGTGATTGTCCAATGGTTAGCACATTCTTTGGTACTACCCTTCTTGGAGATTGGAATGAAGATTGACCTTTTCCAGTCCTGTGGCCACTCCTGGCTTTTCCAGATTTGCTGACATAATGAATGCAAAACCTTGATGGCATCATCCTTTAGGAATTTGAATAGTCCTGCAGGAATTTCATCATATCCACTAACTTTATTAACAGCAGTGCTTCTTAAGGTCCACTTGACTTCACACTCCAGAATGTCAGGGTCTGGGTGACTAACCACATCATCACAGTAATCCTGTTCATTAGGTTCTTTTTTTATACAGTTCTTCTGTGTATTCTTTCCATCTCTTCTTGATCTCTTCAGTGGCTACTAGGTCTCTAACCATTTTTATCATTTACTGTACCCATATTTGGGTGGAATGCTCTGTTGATGTTTCCAACTTTCCTGAAGAAATCTCTAGTCTTTTCCTTTTTGTTGTTTCCTTCTATTATTAAGCACTGCTCATTGAAGGAGGCCTTCTTGTCTCTTCTAGCTATTTTTTGGAATTTAGCATTTAATTGGATGCACTTTTCCCTCTTTCCCTTGCTTTCTGCTTCTCTTCCATCTTCTGTTATTTGTAAAGCCTCCTCAGATAGCCACTTTGCCTTCTTTCTTTTCTTTTTCTTTTGGATAATTTTGTTTGCCACCTCCTGCACAATATTATGGACTTCTGTCCATAGTTCTGTAGGTATATTTTTAGCTCGATCTAGTCTGGGTGTACATGCGTGTGTGCTAAGTTGCTTCAGTCATGTCTGACTCTTTGTGACTCTATAGACTGTAGCCCGCCAGGCTCCTCTGTCCATGGGATTCTCCAGGCAAGAACTCTGGAGTGGGTTGCCGTTTCCTCCTTTAGGGGTCTTCCTGACCCAAGGATTGAACCTGCATGTCTTATGTCTCCTGGCAGGCAGGTTCTTTACCACTAGCACTGCCTGGGAAGTCCAGGTGTATACATAGATGCATACATACAAACATACATATGTATATATACACATGTACTTAACACCTAATTGAACAGGAGTGAGTGAAGTCGCTTAGCCGTGTCTGACTCTTTGCGACCCCGTGGACTGTAGCCTACCAGGCTTCTCTGTCCATGGGATTCTCTAGGCAAGAGTACTGGAGTGGGTTACCATTTCCTTCTCCAGGGGATCTTCCCGACCCAGGGATTGAACCCGGGTCTCCCGCATCGGAGGCAGACGCTTTAACCTCTGAGCCACCAGGGAAGCCAAAAAAAAAATTGGAAGAATTGAACAGGAATAACTAATAAATCAAGTCAATTACACTTGGTTAATTTCTGCCCAGTTATGTTGAATACATTTATGTTATTATTGGTATCAGTTAATAATTATTCTTGGGTGCTTAACCTATTGAAGGCATTCTCATGTCTTCCACTTGAGATTATTTGTGAGACAATTTTCTATCATAGGGATTATTATTATTTAACATAAGTAGAATGGTAAAAAGATTATTGGAGTCTTCTTACATGGCTTGTACTTAAATAAATCTAGCTTCTTTAAAACTCTGAATAATTTATGTATTACTTTATTTTTCTCAAGGTCTAAAGACAAACTACTTAAGAATTATTAAACCAGCAGCAATGAAGCTGGTAGTAAAGTAGATAACTGTAGAAGAACTATATAGTAAAAGGACTGTGATAAAGTCACAGAATCTTTACCAATGCTATTTTGCTATAACTGACAAATTGCCTTTGAATTATTATTTAAATTATGCTATTCTTAAATATAGTCACGTATGCTGATTAAACACCATCTGGAAGTTTGGGGTGGAAAGTAACTACCAATCTTCTTTATATTTTTTAATTAGCATTTAGTCTGAGTTATACTTATGACTTCATTTGTATTAAATATTTATAGATCACAGCTATTGCTGAATATTTACAGCATTGGACATCATAAATTGGATTTCAAAGGCAAAGGACAAAATTGCCTGTCCTTTCTTTGACACTAATACAACTTTAGCATTGTTTTATGGGAGAGGATATTAACTATTTTTCTTGTCTCAGTAACTAATTCCAAAGTCACATTTGTGATTTTTTAATTTTTTTGTTTCCTTATTCTGCTAAATTCTCTTGTGTGCATCCTCTTTAGTAGCATTCTTGAGGAGTAACATATCACATAGCACCTAAAATCACATCCTCAAGAGTCAGATTTCTGGGTTCACACTCAGGTCTACACCAGGGATGATGGTTGGTAAATATCTTTATATTTCTCTATATTTCAATTTCTTCATTGCAAAATGAGAACAAAAGTTTTACTGTTAGAATATATACACATATAAGCCTTAATACTGCCTTACAGCAAATGCTATGTAGATATTTGCTATTAACAATATCTCCTTCTTTTACCATTCTCTCATTTCTCTTTTCTTTGACTCTACCTTTTTGCTAATTTTTCTAATCTCCTCTTCTGTAGTTATACTCACAGCTGTTGGACTCCACATTTTATTCACACTTTTATGGGAAAAATAATTTCTAATTCTAGCCATGAATTTTTATTTCCTAAAATGTAAATTTTTCCCTTCAGAATAAAAAAAAAGAACATTCTAAGAAATGCAATATCTAACATATCAAATGTGGAATGTTGTTGGTTATCACTTATTTATATACTCAATTGATTTGTCCTTATTCTGTACAGTCAAAATATTAATACTTTGGCAAGTGGTGCACAAATCTATGAATGCCAGTGGTTTAGCAGTCATCATTTTCTTAATATTTTTATCATTACAAGAGCTTCATAAATCAAATTTTCTTGATTACTTGTTTGATTGTGTTACATAAGGAAATACACAAAAAAGTGTCTAGAAACTCATTGAGAACTTGTGCCCATAGGAGACCTAATAGGCACATTTCTGGGCACTTGGATATTGGTACTCAGTTTTTGACCAATGTCTATGTTAGAAGTAATAAACTACTCTGTGAAATGTAAGGACATATGTTTTCCTTTTACATTTATAGAAAGTTTAGTTATATATATATGTAAATATATACACACATATATGTAATATATAAATGTATAATATTATACTTATCCCTATGAATTGTGCTCTGTGGCTCAGTAATGTCTGACACTTTGAGACCCCATGGACTGTAGCCTCCCAGGTTCCTCTGTCCTTGGGATTCTCCAGGCAAGAATATTGGAGTGGGTTCCCATTTCCCTTTCCAGGGGATCTTCCTGACCCGGGGATCTAACCCTTATCTTGTGCATTGGTGGGCAAATTCTTTACCACTGAGCCACCAGGGAAAGCCACCACCCCTCGCCGTCTCTTTGAATTAGTGACTTTAAGGGGGTTTTTGAAAATTTCCAGTCCACAGCAATATTTTTCTCCCATGAAGATCTATGCAGTGATAAAGTATGAATGCAGTAAGTGTCAACAATTTGAGGAAATACAGTCTTGGAGTGTTTGAATATCATCTCCCTGTGCTCTGTACTCTAAGACACTGTACTAATGAGATTAAAGTAATTTTCAAAGATAGCTTATCTTGGTGACCTTATTCACAACTCATCTGAATCTGCCAAAACAATGTCTCCTTTTCCTCTTAAAAGATTATGAGTTTGCACACTTTACCTGAGTCTTGTGTTTCTGGATGACAAAGTCACCTCTCAGGATGTTTCTGATAGTCCTGTTTCTTCTTTCATTGCTCAGTAATTCAATTAATTCTAATTGTTCTTGTTTTTTTGTATCACTTCCTCCCATGGGAAATTTCTTATTACAATATATTGGATGATTTAATTTTTTTTCATTTACTGTATACTAGGACCATTTTAAGGTGTTTTATTGAAATGATAATTTCATACTTTAAAATTTGTATGTACTTGAATGTACATTTTTAATTTAAAAGTGTAGGTGGGGGGGAATGGAACATTAAGACAATTATACTATCTTTTTCTGAAACCATTTTCTGTGGGTGAGGTCATTTACATGAGCAAATATACTTATATTGATTTAAAAAACAAACAAACAAACAAACAAAACTCAAGATAAACTAGAAGCTGGGAAGCCAAAATTCCTGATTGCAATTGTTCCAGGTCCAAATTAGAATTTGTTCTTCTTTATTTTTTTTCCAAAACAGAGAATGCAGGATAAATATTTATAATTTTATTTATTTGTTTATTTTTGGCTGTGTTGTATCTTCATTGCTGCGTGGGTTTTTCTCTAGTTGCAGTAAGCAGGGGCTACTCTCTAGATGCGGAACACAGGGCTTGTCATTGTGGTGGCTTCTCTGTTGTGGAGCACGGGGTCTAGCCATACGGGCTTCAGCAGTTTCAACTCCCAGGCTCTAGAGCACAGATTCAGTAGCTGTGGCTCACAGGTCCAGTTGCTCTGCGGCACGTAGGATCTTCCTGGATCACAGATTGAACTTGTGTCTCCTGCATTGGCGCATGGCTTCTTCACCACTACAGCCATCAGGGAAGCCCCAGGATAAAGTATTTAAATGGAATCTACAAGTTAGCCTCAGTAGACCACTCGAAAACGAAAACATTACATGCGTCTATACTTTTTTGTTTTGTCATTTAGTTACTAAGTCATGTTCGGCTCTTTGAGACCCTGTAGATGGTATCCTCCCAGGTTCCTCTGCCCATGGGATTTCCTAGGCAAGAATATTGGAGTTGGTTGTCATTTCCTTCTCCAGGATGGCTTCCTTACCCAGGGATTGAACCCATGTCTCCTGCATTACAGGCAGATTCTTTACCACCTACCCATCAGGGAGGCCCATCTCTACTAATGATGTAATAATTTGAGTGAAGATGAGACATTTTATGCAGATTCCAGACAATGAACATAATTCATAGCCTATTCTAAACTCTATACAACATTCCTCCAAAATGTTGTTCAGTCACTTAGTTGTGTTGGACTCTTCGTGAACCCATGGACTGGAGTGCACCAGGTCTCCGTGTCCCTCACCATCTCTTGGAGTTTGCCTACATTCATATCCATTGAATTGGTGATGCCATTCAACCATCTCAACCTCTGTTGCCCTCTTCTCCTCCTGCCCTCAATCTTTCCCAGCATCAGGGTCTTTTCCAATGAGTTGGCTCTTCTCATTAGGTGGCCAAAGCATTGAAACTTCAGCTTCAGCATCAGCTAATATGAACACATCAGTCATTTTAAAGACTCAGAATGAAAGAGTGCTCAGATATTTTTTGATGTATGAAATTGTGAAATTGGAAGAGTTGGGAGCAGGATATATAGCAACATGAATAGTACTTGGTGATATCAGAGCCATATAAAAGGGGAGACAAGAATTAAAAAAGGAATATTTAAGATAAGGAAAAGGATAAAAGCATATCTTTATCATTAATTTTTCCCCAGAGGTGTGTTTTGAGGACCTTTTTCTTAATAGTAATACTTAACCTACATAATATTGATTATCATAATAAATTCATAGACCAATAGTAGCCCTGGATTCACACAAATGGATTATCCTTTTGTTAATATATGAAAGTAGAAAACTTGTGGTAGTATTTGATTTTCTAAATTTCTATATGTTTCTCTTCATTTTCATTGTATGCATATTTTAGTAAATTACTGTTGAGAAAAAAGCATATTTGGTTTAAAAATACAGTACAATGTTTCAGATGGTGATCCTGTTTTTCCCTCACTGGAAATAAGAGAACAGATGCCTATTTTAACTCTTACACAAAAATTACAGGTTTTCAAACCAAAAATAGTTACCTTAATATGTACATGTTATATCTTCATTGCCACTTTCCCCTAAAATGTTGAGACTGACAGGTAGGCTGATTGTGGGTATCTTTTTTCATTCAGTTGAAAGCACCTGCTGTTGCTTTTGAAAGAGCAAGATAATTCTCTATACTGGAAACCCAAAGCATGAAATTTACCATATCCTTTATAATTCACATTTGAGCTCTGGGCACATTTTCTTTTGGATATTCATCTTTTGTTTGAGCTGTCTATGTAGCTCCTGATGCTTCAGTGTAAAAATCATTTAACACAAATGGCAAAATAAAATAAACAAAGAAAAAATTTTTATTCAAGTGATGCTACTTTCCTCCACCCCCAGGTAAAAAATTTCCTTAATTGAGAAGGGGGAAATGGCTATATTAGTTTGCTGACAAGTAGCAATCATATTAGTCTTAAAAGAAATATTTTTGCCCATTTTAAAATTTTTTTTCTGGTGAACTCAACTTAAAAATGAAAATAACTAAAAATGTTTTCTTAGTATAAATAAAGACTAGGAAGTAATTGTGGAGACTTGACAGTAAGCTTCATGAAGGAAGGGGCTTAGACTCATTTACTTCTGAATCCCCTTTGCCCAGAATAGTGTCTAGCTCAGAGTAGTTGGCAATCAATACATCACTGAGCTGGTATCACTTAAAATTATTTTCCATCAGTTCTCTATCATATTGTATTTATTTTGTAGAGAGAGAATCAGGGATATTTCCATATACAGACAAAGTAAATACTTACAGAGATAAAAATTATTCTATTTAACTATTAGAATCATATCCACATTTTCACACTATTGATTCAATTGTGATTTATACCCAAATAAAGTGAGAGTATTTTAAATGGAGCTTAAAATGTTGATTTTATCTGTTCTCCTACATCTTTCATTGAAGTAATGTTTAAAATCACCTTATTAAAGTATGTTTTAAAATTATGCTTATGCGTTATACATTTAAAGACACTTTATAAAAAAAGAGAATGGATCTTGTTTTTGAAACTCATGAAAACTTCATATAAAACTTAAATACAATAGAAGGTGTTTGTTACAATTCACATACTTCCTTGTTCATATTAACAATATGAAAGTAACCAGTGTAGGCTTCTTACTAAAATATGAAGGGAAAATTAATTTTCAATTGTTTCTTCGATTTCCCAAGGTTGTCAGTCTCGTCTATTAAGAAGTTTTCCTGCAAAATATGCATGTCATGATTGAGTATAAGGTTATTAATATGCATAATAAATAAAAGCCATCTCTTTTTTCTTCTTTAGTTACTTTTAAATTACATATTTATACACTTTATAAAGTACAATATCCATTAACTATTTGCTTTATTTTTTTTACCTTCAAATGTTAGATTTAACACTGGAATTCATTAATCATTGAAATTAATATTGAAAAATCCTTTTATATTTTTACTTGCATTTCTTGCAGGGCAAACAATTTTCCAGTATGGTAAAATTATGTTAAATTCAGAAGTTTAAATTTATATTTAAAAAGTGGGGATTGCTATTTTTTTAAAATGGAACGTTCATGATTATCATGTATAGTATTGCTTTTCAGAATGTTGTCAAAACTGCATCTTCTTTCCTTAATGTAAACAAGTCATTTTCTCTCATAAGCTATGTAAAAATGTCTGCTAACCCATCTGCTTTAGTTGCCATAGCTTGAATTTTAACAGGAGAATATTATTTACTGTACTTGTCGTTGCAAATTTCCCATTGTTTTCCCTGTCTTAGTAATTCTCTCTGTGAATGGATCAGATTACCTTTGCCTTTCTGGAGATCTTGAAAATAAGTATTGGCACTCAATCAGTGAGGCTCCGGGTTATGAGAGCTTAGTGGTTAAACTAAGAGTAACGCATCCTAGATTTTAAACAAGGAGCCCAATTTACTCTGCCCACTAGAAGGCCTCTTCAGAAAGTCTGATGAGTTGGAATAATAGTTCGCTGAAGTTCTGTTATCTCTTTCAGACTCCAAGGACATTGTTATATTTAAAACAGTAGGGATACATTAAATTGTACCCCTTGTGTATAATCCAAATGAATTACATTCAGCAATAATGATGTTACTGTGAAATGTGTATCTGAACTGACCTCTTTCAGGTGTCAGTTCAGTTCAGTTCAGTTGCTCAGTTGTGTCAGACTCTTTGTGACCCCATGAGTCGCAGCACGTCAGGCCTTCCTGTCCATCACCATCTCCCGGAGTTCACTCA
Organism: Budorcas taxicolor; assembly: GCF_023091745.1. Lineage (NCBI taxonomy): Eukaryota > Metazoa > Chordata > Mammalia > Artiodactyla > Bovidae > Budorcas > Budorcas taxicolor. Next base: position 19,223,203 of record NC_068913.1, read on the forward strand.
GACTCATGTCCATCGAGTCCATGATGCCATCCAGCCATCTCATCCTCTGTCGTCCCCTTCTCCTCCTGCCCCCAATCCCTCCCAGCGTCAGAGTCTTTTCCAATGAGTCAACTCTTCGCATGAGGTGGCCAAAGTACTGGAGCTTCAGCTTTAGCATCATTCCTTCCAAGGAAATCCCAGGTTTGATCTCCTTCAGAACAGACTGGTTGGATCTCCTTGCAGTCCAAGGGACTCTCAAGAGTCTTCTCCAACACCACAGTTCAAAAGCATCAATTCTTCGGCACTCAGCCTTCTTCACAGTCCAACTCTCACATCCATACATTACCACAGGAAAAACCATAGCCTTGACTAGACGGACCTTAGTCGGCAAAATAATGTCTCTGCTTTTGAATATACTATCTAGGTTGGTCATAACTTTTCTCCCAAGGAGTAAGCGTCTTTTAATTTCATGGCTGCAGTCACCATCTGCAGCGATTTTGGAGCCCAAAAAAGTAAAGTCTTCCACTGTTTCTACTGTTTCCCCATCTATTTCCCATAAAGTGATGGGACCGGATGCCATGATCTTCATTTTCTGAATGTTGAGCTTTAAGCCAACTTTTTCACTCTCCTCTTTCACTTTCATCAAGAGGCTTTTTAGCTCCTCTTCACTTTCTGCCATAAGGGTGGTGTCATCTGTATATCTGTGGTTACTGATATTTCTCCCGGCAGTCCTGATTCCAGCCTGTGCTTCTTCCAGTCCAGCGTTTCTCATGATGTACTCTGCATATAAGTTAAATAAGCAGGGTGACGATATACAGCCTTGACATACTCCTTTTCCTATTTGGAACCAGTCTGTTGTTCCATGTCCAGTTCTAACTGTTGCTACCTGACCTGCATACAGATTTCTCAAGAGGCAGGTTAGGTGGTTTGGTATTCCCATCTCTTTCAGAATTTTCCACAGTTTATTGTGATCCACACAATCAAAGGCTTTGGCATAGTCAATAAAGCAGAAAGAGATGTTTTTCTGGAACTCTCTTGCTTTTTCCATGATCCAGTGGATGTTGGCAATTTGATCTGTGGTTCCCCTGCTTTTTCTAAAACCAGCTTGAACATCAGGGTGTTCACGGTTCATGTATTGCTGAAGCCTGGCTTTCAGGTATGGATGGTGACTTTTTGCATTTAACTGATCCTGTGTTTGTGTGTGTACATTAGTCGCTCAGTCATATCCAACTGTTTGTGACCCCATTAACTGTAGCCCTCTAGGCTCCTCTGTCCATAGACTTCTCCAGACAAGACTACTGGAGTGGGTTGCCATCCACTCTCTAGGAGATCTTCCTGACCCAGAGATTGAACCCATGTCTCCGGCATTGCAGGCAGATTCTTTACCGTCTGAGTCACCAAGGAAGCCCTTAAGCAGTCATACTAGAAGAAAATTATAATTCAAATATTTAAAATGAATAGTGTATATAATTCCTGAAGTGTAGGAGTTAAGAGGATATCTTCTCACCTATAAGAATAATGACACTCTTTTCATTAAATTAAATATTTGTTTTTAGAAATGGAGAGGTTAGGACTTGACTGGAGATTATCAAAAGATAAGTGCTTCAGATAGGTGGCCACTGAGTTCTCTGTGCTGCCCCTGGAGACTTCACTTCTACAAGTGAATAATCACACAAAGTTCAAGTCATTAAGTGAAAGGACTGAATTTACAGAATAATATAGATTTTCAGAGGTCTTAATTAAAATTCACAGAACTTTAGAAAATTGAGAAATGCTCTCTCTTGACATTGCCAACTACTGCATTATTTGATTTGTGATTTAAATATGTGTTTCATTAGTTAATATTAGTATGCAATCTCCTAGAGAGAATTGGAGTGAATTCCCTCTGGTTGTGCAGTGATTTGACACTCTTCAAAGGGAGGGAAATGAAAGATTATTGATTAGAGAACTCTGGCCTCTTTGAAAGCATCTCTTCCCCCGTGATGCCTCCCAGGATGTTATGAGTCTCTGAGACCAAGATCAGACATAGAAGAAACCACAAGTTCCTTTCCTACGAGTTAGCACATCTCCAGTATACCACAGCTATTTGTCTACTTTCCTATAAGTAACACTTCTAGGTTTAAGCAGATTCCCTAAGTCAAAACTGGATTGAAAGTTAACACTTAGGAACTCAGTATAAAAGCTAATGAGTAAACTAGTACAGGAATAAGAGCTATCTTTAGATCTTTGTCTCTGACAGCTGTTTTTTGTTTATGAAAGTGGTATTTCTGATACCACACCAAAATTGTCCAGATTGACTTCCAAACCAATATGGAGACCATGTTTGTTTTTTGTTTTTTCTCTTTAGCAATGTGTTCTTTTCCTTATCATCATAGTATCTGGGATAAATATTTCTAGTATAATTGCTTAATAAAAAGATGCAAACAAATGCCGATGAGTTAGGTTAATGAGCCCCTTGGCTCCAAATACTTAAAATGGAACATCTTTCATTAAGACGAGGTTTAGACTCTAGAAACATTTTTTGGTAGTGTCTTACACCAAGGTTGCTCTTTGAAGCATGTACTGTAAAGATGGTATTTTGGATCAATAATATTCCATCTCATAGAAAAGGACTCATATGGTGATATGTTCCCATAGGGAAAAAATTACTTTGGAGTTTAAACTTGCTGCTTGATTTTACTTTCTTCCTCTCAACAGAACTGCTTAAAGTTGTGACTCAGGATCTCCCAGTTAGTGATTTTAAAATTTGACAATTAAAGTTTGGGCTCATAAGCTCAGCAGGTTTTTACAAGTTATAGGTCAACAGAATCACATAGAAATGCATAATGAGAACTCACCCTCATGTACAGTAGTGATACAATCCCTTTCTCTTACCTCTGTCAAAGGCACATAAAGCAATATTTTATTCTCTAAATACTTTCAGCCAAACTGTGTTTTGAGGTGGGCAGAATAATTAGGAGTCAAACAACAGCCTGACATATTTTTTGCTAAAATCAAGCCACAGTCAGTTCAGTCTCAGCTTCAATCTTATAGGAATATGAATCTATTAGTGACTTTTTCTTTCACCGCTAGAAATATAGTTTGATGTACAGTGTAATGCAAGAGGCTTTATTTTAAATCTTTAATTCTGGTCACTGGAGAGAATCTGTCTTTCTTTGGCTTATGAACAACTAAAAGAAGGCATAGAGTTCAGTTTCCTGAGAATATTTTTGTAGAAAGAGTCACTGATGGTAGAGATACAAGTCATTTCATTTAGAAAGAAAATTGGAATTAGGAACCCCAATTCTTTATGAAATATATTTCTCCTTAAAGGAAAACCATAGTCAGGGAAAGACTTTGCTGACCACTTATGAAAACATGTATTAGGAAAAATTAATAATTCAATTTTAAATCCAGAGGAAGAACCTTCATCTCTCATGTTATAAGCATTTACATTTAGGGACACATGAGAGCTTGCCAGGTGGCCCTAGTGGTAAAGAACCCACCTGCCAATGCAAGTAGAGGTAAAAAACCCAGGTTTCATCCCTGAGCCAGGAAGATCCCCTGGAAAAGGAAATGGCTACCCACTCCAGTATTCTTGCCTGGAGAATCCCCAGGACAGAGGAGCCTGATGGGCTGTGGTCCATAGGGTCGCACAGAATTGGAAATGACAGAAGTGACTTAGCATGCATGCGTGGGGTTTCATATGGGGCTTCCCCGGTAGTGCTAGTGGTAAAGAACTCACCTGCCAGTGCAGGAGAGGTGAGTTCCATCCCTAGTTGGGGAAGAGCCCCTGGAGGAGGCAGGGCAACTAACTCCAGTATTCTTGCCTGAAGAATCCCATGGACAGAGGAGCCTACAGGCTACAGTCCATGGGGCCACACAGAGTTGGACATGACTGAAGCAACTTAGCATGCACAGGTTTTCACATGAGAGTTTGTTTTCTATTACTGCTTAAGTTTTAGGCAGATAGACATAAATTACTGGCCCTTTTTCATCCAAGCTTATACATTATTGGGCAAAAGAAGAGAGGCATAGCTGGAGGAAGATTAGGCTCTCATGACTAAAGTGAATAGACCATGTATTAAAATATATTAAATATTTATCAGATTTTTTGCTTTATAAGTACTTGCAGATAATCTGTATGATCTAAAATTATGTTTTGTTGTTGTTTTAACAGAAGCTACTCAACTAGATCATGACCCCAAATATTCAAATTCAGAATTTTACTAGTTTGAATCCAAAATGTTTACTAATTTTTCTTGTTGATGAATAAAATGCAGTTTTATTTATTGTGGAGGTACATACCTCATGCTAAATTGTGATTAAAAAGATATTTAGTAATATGCAACACTGTAGGAAGAAGTAATTTTTGAAAAGCTTTACTTGTTGATTCAAGTATAAAGCAAGTTAAGCAACTCTCTTGGCCTCAGTTTTTTGTATCTAAAATAACCAATAACCTACTGCAGTTATTTTATAAAATCATGAAATTTCTTGAGGGCTTTTACTTTCGCAATCAACGATGAAAACGTATTTTTTTTTCTCATTTTAAAAGTAAAAGAAAGAATCACTAGAAAAAAATGTTAATAATAATAATAACAAGAAGAGTGCTGCATGGATTATTACATGCTTTTAGTAATTTCACAACAGTTAAAAGTCTTTGGGTTATAATTCTAAGTTTTAAAAATTAAACTTGTCAGTAGCAGTAGTAGTTGTAGGCACAGTTGGATTGCTGTTAAAATTTTTTTAGCAATAGGAACAAATTTGTAAAATTTCTCTTTATTTTATTATTATACATATTAGATAAATTTTGAAATACCATCATTTTCAAGTGGAGAGTCCCTTACTAAATCATGTACCTCTTACAGAAGACAATGTTCAAAATAGAATGGTTATGTACATATATGGCTGAGCCCCTTCACTATTCACCTGAAGCTTTCACAACATTGTTAATTGGCTATACCTCAATACAAAATAAAAAGTTGTTTTTCTTTAATATACTCAGTATATGCATGACTTACAAAACTCCCCATGGATTCAATGCACTCTAACAATGCCTTTGTCTGTGGAAAAACTAGTTTGCAGAAGGTGGTTGACTAACCCAGAAGTAGATGGCTTTCAAAGACATTACATCAAGGCTGGCTGATTACATAGATTACTTAAAATTTATTTATTTTTTTTAATCTTAGAATCCTTAAAATAGTTCCAGAAGAATCACAGGCAGGGCTACTTTCTTAACTTCTTGAGAGAACAAAGAGAATTCTTTTCTAGACGCCCCATAACATCACTGATATAAAATGTCATTACTGCTAATTGGAATAAATTCTTACCTTCCTGATTGTAAGTCAGGGCTGCTCAAGATTTCTTTCTGATAATGTGGCAAGAGTTAGCCTCACTTTCATCTATTAATGTCATCTCTTGTGTGCCTGCAAAATTTGCCAGAACTGATTAGAGCAGATATTAAATGATAATTGGACATTTAGTGCTCGTCAAACAGAAAGTGACAGATGCGGCACTAATTAAATTATAGTTCTGACATTATTCACAATGGTTTATGACTCTTCAGTGATGACCTTCATGCATCTCTTCTCCATATGTCTTCCCCTTTCAGTAAGGAAAGAAGGATAAAAGTTTGATTGATAGAAAGGAAAACTATCTGTTTAAAACACCACAGAGTAAAACCTGGAGATATTTAAAATACCTAATCTTTAAAGCTATCTATCAAAATAAAATGTTGGTCTTTGGTTAAATGAATAATCATAAAGGGAAAACTTACTATGAAGTTAATGAACTAGGAAGAAAATGCCTATATATTTTTAAAAGATATACAAAGACAGATAAAAATGACCCTGTTTATGGAAAGTGTAAAGATCTTTGTTTTGATTTGAATAAAGAAAAAAAATAAAATTCTGATATCAGAAATGAGGATGCAGTGCTTTTTTATTAATCCCTTTTTTATTTGTTAACTCAAGCTTGCATTACTAGTTATCTCCACCAGCTAAATTAAGAAACTTGTTGAAAAGAAAGGAGTGGGGAGAAGGATTAAAAGAAATTCTATGCCACAGTTGCTGAACCAGAACGGCATTTTACTTTTCAATTAAAAGAGAAAACACAATGTTGATTACTTTCTAACTTTAGTTTCTTTAATTTTACTCCAGTGTTTAATAGTCTTATAAAAAAACTAAGAGTAAAAATCTCAAAGACTTTGATGCTTAGCTGTTGTTTTCAGCAGTGAACAACAACCCTCTGTCTAATAATGACTGACCACAGTTTAAAATTTTTGAATACATCATTTTATGTCATATCACTTTTTCATGCTTTTCTGGGAAGTTTTTTCTGACATATATGTACAGCTTTAGCTATTATTAATGCTGAGACAGGTCAACATTCTCTCTCCACCCCTATCCACACATAAGACAAGGGAAGATCATTTGTTGTGACTCAAGTAATCTCTTCGGAATATAAAGATATAGAAAAACATCAAATGAATATACTATTTATTTATATAACTTTGTCTAAATATGTTTTGGAGTTTAGCCTTGATAACTAACTAGCAAATTCAATTTAAAGGATTAAATAGAACAGACATAGAGACAGGGTTCCAGCCTGCCTGGCTCTCCATGGGAATTTGGAGAATTTACTTTTTAGAGCCTTATTTCTTCATTGGTGAAATAACATGGCTTTAGGAAATGTTTTACAAGTTCTTTCATACTTTCAAAAGTCTTGTATTTATATTGTGGATGACTTTTAAGTTTCAAGTCAGTAGAATCAATACATGTCAATAGCAATTTATTTTTAAAGAAATTTTAATATAATATGTTGCCAATAGTATAATAGTGTCTGTATTACTCAAAGAAATGCAAATGTATTCACCAATATAACTGAAGAGTAGTGTTTAGAAAATTTTCTGGTTAATAGCATGCTATTCAGCTATTCAAAACCTTTACAGTATTTCTTGTTTTTATGTTTGTTGTTCAATAACAAAAGGCTGAATATGCAGACTACGGTCGTGGGTATTTGAAATGTTTGTGTATGTTTATGTAGGCCTTTTTATTAAGCATTCTTTTTCTGTTAAGATATTTATATTTTTCTGAGTATAAACAATATAATGTCCTTTACTCTCCTATTCTGATAACTACATTGAAATAGAAGACGAGGTTATTTGGCTGTAACATATTCTTGACCAATTCAGAGATTATGGTTTCCTTTAAGTGCACATAAATACATTTTGCATATAGCAAGTATAAATCTTTTGTCAGGGGAAAACAATATATTCTCTGATAGATGATTTCTAAAGTTTTCTTATTTTCTCCTTACAAATCAGAACATTTAAACTTATCCCATCTTTGGTCACCTTTCTGTTTTCCATGATATGTGAAAAATCACTACTGCCGAGATTGTTCCTCTGTTTCCACCTGAAAGTTATCTCAGCATCTTAATGTTATTAACTGGAGACTTGGATTAAACTAAAATGCTAGATGCTTTCCATTATCCTGCTTACCGTGACTTCATCTTCCCTGTAAACAGTCCATTTTCATTCATTGCAGAAAACATATAAATAAGTTAATAGCCACATTGTTTCCAGTTTTCTATATCTTTAAAAAATTTAACAATGTATCTGCTTTGAATAGTATTAATAGTCTTTTCTTTCTTTGGCCTTTACTGATGACTGAGAGGACCAATTTTTTTTTTTATCATCGTATCATAAAACTCACTTATTTTGCCTATTAGCTTAGCAAAAACAAACCTGTGTGCTTTGAAATTACTCCAGAGGTAAGGTGATGCTCTGAAGTAATTCTCAATCTTAGGCATGCCAAATCTTTGTTTTCACATATAACAGTACTGGCTAAAGGACTGAGTCACTGAAGGCATAGGATACAGCTATGATTAACTTTTAATTTCAAATTATACTAATTATAGAATATTAAAATATTAACCTTATGTATTTAGCTCATTGGTATTTTTTTTTTTCAATTTTCAAATGTTTTATTTTTAGTGTTTTTAAACATTTTAATACAACAAAGATATAAAATAATATATATTAGTTAAATCTGGATTTAATTTAGAATTGAGATATTTACTTATATACAATACTGTGCTTCAAGGTATGGCTACCACAGGAACTTTCACATCTTCAAGTAATACTAGTTTCTCTGCACATTGGGTGACATTTAGGTAGAATTCATAGAACAAAACATGCCCATTTTAGCCCTAGCTAATTTTGTTTCCCCCATTAAGTACCAGTCTCCACTTCTTTTGTTTCATATCAGAAATACTTCAGTTGTCCTAACAAGTCATAGATTCTTTGAATAAGAAATTATTAAAATGGAACATTTTAAAGATGGTATTACTAGCTGGTAACAATGCTTCACTAGTTCAGACAACCCAGTAGTTCAGATTGAAACAGAGCTGAAATAACAGCAAAATTAACATAGTATTCCCTCTCCTTCCATATTAGGTACAAAACTTCTTTATGCATAAACATGGAGTACACAGAGAAAAAGTCCTTGGCTAATATAAGGTAGAACCATAGTCTAAAAAATTAACTTTGGGGGAAGCTGAATTATGGCTTATAGATTGGACAGATGTTTTAATTCAACTTAATGCAAAATAATAGGCCATATTTTAGTTACTTGAAATTGGTGGTCTTTGCTGGGGGTGAGGAATAAGCAAGAGGGACATCAAAACCTAGTTCCATAGTAATTTCAGTCATTCAAAGCTACTAAAAGAGAAGGAAAAAAACTTCAACCTCCCTCCTTTCTCACTGGTCACTTGTAGCAACAGTCTGACTTCTGATGTTACTAACAATTTCCTCTATAGCAGTACAGGGTAATTCAGATTAAACATTTCACAAATGCAAACTGTAATGGCCAAGTAAAGATGGCATTAAAGTTGACATAGTTTTTGGCTCTGAAACTCTCTAAATGAAACCAATACTGTTTAAGAAAGCCATGGGACTATTCTATAAAAGAGTTACCTAATCTCAAATGCCTGCAAAGAACTGGCAAATGATTGTTACTATAATTTGTTTTAGCAAGGGATAATTTAAGACTACAAGAAGACAATCAAAGAATTAAATTTATTAAAGAGTTTAAAACAAGAATATGGTTAATGTTCTAAAACACTATGGAACAAGAATCCTTTAAAAAAAGTTTACTATGAAACTGACAATGAAATTGCTTTTTTACTGAATACAGTCAAAGCAGGTTAGTGTTATGACTATCACTTTGAATATATAAATAACACTTTCCAAACAGGTGTCCTCAAAACACAACTTCAATGAATAATTTAAATGTCAATAGTTTGCATTATGAAATTTTCATTTATTGAATATGTCCTTCCATCTCCAAAAGACTTAAGGGACAAAGAATAAAGACACTATCAGTGAAATCAGAAGTATTAACAACCTCCTCCAGATATTTAAGGGATTCCCCTGTGGCTCAGCTCATAAAGAATCTGCCAGCAATGTGGGAGATCTGGGTTTGATCTCTGGGTTGGGAAGATACCCTGGAGAAGGGAAAGGCTACCCACTCCAGTATTCTGGCCTGGAGGATTCCATGAACTGTATAGTCCATGGGTTCACAAAGAGCTGGACATGACTAAGCAACTTTCACTTTCCGGATATTTAAATATTTTAGTTAATATACATTCAAATTAGACAGGATTGTAAAAATTATTTAATCTAACATATATGAGTTGAGGAGACTAATGACCAAAACATGATGGAACTTTTCAATTGTCACAGTTAATGGCAGACCTGGCTTAAGAGTCTTAACTTGCTAAACCTTTTGACTATCAACATAGCAATCTTAGAATTTTCTTAAGTGACAGAAGTAACTTACTTATTCAAGATCAAGGGTGGACAAGCTTTCTATAAGGAGCCAGATAGTAAATATTTCTGGCTTTCCAGACCATACGGCCTTTGTTGCAAATACTTGACTCTGCAGCCATAGATGATATGTAAATACATGAGCATGACTGTGTTCCAGTGAAAGTGTATTTATAAAAACAGATGAATGGCTGCCAATCAACTTGGTGAGTGAGCTGTAGTTGGCCAATTCCTGATCTAAACAATTTTAAATAAATACACTATTTTTTAAAATCATAAGCTATATACTTAATATGGTTAAAAGCATAAGTTTTCTTGTGTATGTTGTTGCTGTTGTTCAGCCACTAAATCATGCTCGATTTTTTGCAACCCTATGAACTATAGTCAGGCTCCTCTGTCCTTTGCATTCCTTAGGCAAAAATACTGGAGTAGGTTGCCATTTCCTTTTCCAGAGGATCTTCCCAATCCAGAGGTAGAACTCATGTCTCCTAGTCTCCATTTGGCAGGTGGATTTTTACCACTGAGCCACCTGGAAAGCCTTTTATTATGTTGTTCAATTGCTCAGTCATGTTTGACTCTTTGTGACTCGATGGACTGCAGCATGCCAGGCTTTCCTGTCCTTCACCATGTCCTAGAGTTTGCTCAAACTCAAGTCCATTGAGTCGGTGATGCCATCCAACCATCTCAGCTTCTGTTGTCCCCTTCTCCTGCCTTCAAACTTTCCCAGCATCAGGGTCTTTTCAAATGACTCAGTACTTCACATCAGGTGGCTAAAATATTAGAGCTTCAGCATCAATCCTTCCAGTGAATATTTAGTGTTGATTTCTTTTAGGATTGACTGGTTTTATCTCTTTGGAGTCCAAGGGACTCTCAAGAGTCTTCTCCAACACCACAGTTCAAAAGCATCAAATCTTTGGCAGTCAACATTCCTTATTGTCCAACTCTCATAGCCATACATGACTATTGGGAAAACCATAGCTTTGACTAGATGAAACTTCGTTGGCAAAGTAATATCTCTGCTTTTTAATACACTGTCTAGTTTTGTCATAGCTTTTCTTCCAAGAGTAAATGTCTTTTCATTTTATGGGTGCGATCACCATCTGCAGTGATTTTGCTGCTGCTGCTGCTAAGTCACTTCAATCATGTCCGACTCTGTACAGCCCCATAGATGGCAGCCCCCAGGCTCCACGATCCCTGGGATTATCCAGGCAAGAATACTGGAGTGGGTTGCCATTTCCTTCTCCAATGCATGCATGCTAAGTCGCTTCAGTTGTGTCCGACTCTGTGCAACCCTATAGACAGCAACCCACTAGGCTCCTTCACCCACAGGATTCTCCAGGCAAGAATACTGGAGTGGGCTGCCATTTCCTTCTCTAGCAGTGTTTTTGAAGCCCAAGAAACTAGAGTCTATCACTGTTTCAATTTTTTCCCCATCTATTTGCCTTGAAGTGATGGGACCAGATGTCATGATCTTAGTTTTCTGAATGTTGAGTTTTAAGCCAGCTTTACACTCTCCTCTCTCACTTTCATCAAGAGGCTCTTTAGTTCTTCTTTGCTTCCTGCTGTAAGACTGGTGTCATCTGCATGTTTGAGGTTATTGATATTTCTCCCAGTAATCTTGATTGCAGCTTGTGCTTCCTCCACCCTGACATTTCACATGATGTACTCTGCATATAAGTTAAATAAACAGGGTGACAATGTACAGTTTTGATGTACTCCTTTATCAATTTGGAACCAGTCTATTGTTCCCTGTCCAGTTCTAACTGTTGCTTCTTGACCTGCTTACAGATTTGTCAGGAGGCAGATAAGGTAGTCTGGTATTCCCATCTCTTGAAGAATTTTTCACTGTTTGTTGTGATTCATATAGTCAAAGGCTTTAGCATAATCAATGAAACAGTAGTAGATATTTTTTTCTGGAATTTCATTGCTTTTTCTATGATCCAGCAGATGTTGGTGGTTTGATCCCTGGTTCCTCTGTCTTTTCTAAATCCAACTTGTACATCTGGAATGTCTTGGTTCACATACTATTAAAACCTAGATTGAAGGATTTTGAGCATTACCTTGGTAGCATGTGAAATGAGTGTAGCTACTTGACTCTGTAGCCATAGACAGTATGTAAATAAATGATCATGACTGTGTTCCAGTGAAAGTGTATTTATAAAGACAGATGACTGGCTGCCAAATCAATTTGATGAATGAGCTGTGATTGACCAACTGTTAATCTAGACAATTTTAAATAAATATAATATTTTTTAAAAAATCTTAAGCTATACATTTGATGAAAGTGAAAGAGGAGAGTGAAAAAGTTGGCCTAAAGCTCAACATTCAGAAAATAAAGATCATGGCATCCGGTCCCATCACTTCATGGGAAATAGATGGGGAAACAGTGGAAACAGTGTCAGACTTTATTTTTCTGGGCTCTAGAATCACTGCAGATGGTGAGTGCAGCCATGAAATTAAAAGACACTTACTCCTTGGAAGAAAAGTTATGACCAACCTAGATAGCATATTCAAAAGCTGAGACATTACTTTGCCGACTAAGGTCTGTCTAGTCAAGGCTCTGGTTTTTCCTGTGGTCATGTATGGATGTGAGAGTTGGACTGTGAAGAGGGCTGAGCGCCGAAGAATTGATGCTTTTGAACTGTGGTGTTGGAGAAGACTCTTGAGAGTCCCTTGGACTGCAAGGAGATCCAACCAGTCCATTCTGAAGGAGATCAAACCTGGGATTTCTTTGGAAGGAATGATGCTAAAGCTGAAACTCCAGTACTTTGGCCACCTCATGAGAAGAGTTGACTCATTGGAAAAGACTCTGATGCTGGGAGGGACTGGGGGCAGAAGGAGAATGGGACGACCAAGGATGAGATGGCTGGATGGCATCATGGACTTGATGGACATGAGTCTGAGTGAACTCCGGGAGTTGGTGATGGACAGGGAGACCTGGCGTGCTGCGATTCATGGGGTCGCAAAGAGTCGGACATGACTGAGCGACTGAACTGAACTGAACTGAAGCTATACACTTAAAATGTATATGGATTCATAATAAACACAACACAATAAAACAAAAATCTTAAGTAGATCATCCTATATTTCACTTATCCTTTTTAATAACAAAGAGTTGGATAATTGAGTACCTACACTTAAAATGTTAGTGAACAAGGGCCTACATGCAGATTGCACTAATAAAATTATTTGTGGAATGATTTGAGTATAATAATGAGAAGCCAAGAGAAACCAAATGATTTTAGAAGCTATTTTAGGAAAATATCACTTGGAAGTCTGAACTCTCTGCCTTTGTGTGCTCAGTCACATCTAAGTCTTTGCAGCCCCATGGATGGTAGACCTCCAGGCTCCTCTGCCCATGGGATTTTTCAGGCAAGAATAGTGGAGCAGAGTGCCATTTCCTATTCCAGAAGGTCTTCCTTACCCAGGGATCAAACCCATTTCTTTTGCATCTCCTACATTGGCAGGTGGATTCTTTACTGCTGGCACCACCTGGGAAACCCCCATGCCTTTAGAACCTTGTAATTAATCACATATCTGTTTAGGTAAGATAGTACCTAATGAGAAAAATTATCCATGAAAGAGGTTTATGTTAAAGTATATTCTAATTTACACTGTTCAAAATAAAATACCTATAAGCATTATCATAGAGGTATTTTTGGTGGAAAAGAGATATGATCCTTAAAGAAAGCAAATACTTCCTTTGTTTTTTGTATTTCTTATGAAAAGCCTCCAAAAGATTTTTTTTAAACTTTGAACCCAACCAACTGGTTTCTTAAATTGATTGCAGTTATTTTACTTTTATTTTTTCTCTCCCAACATGCTCTAAAATTTGGCAAAAGCTGGCTAGGCATAATTTCCCTTGTAACACCTATGTTTTTCTATACAAAATTGTAATCTTCCACAAGTTAAATGATATGATAAGTAACCTAGGATGACAAGTAGAGGCTGCTGAGAATACTCAGGTGACTCTGATATCGCACCTTAGATAATCAGTCTTGGAAAAGGGGGACTGTGGCAAAAAGGTAAGTTTTGATAACTTTTGTCTTTCCTTAATATTTCATTTTACATCTTTACTGAGGCACAATTGATATATGATAAACTATACATATTTAAAATTTATTTTTGACATATATGGAAGCATATATATATATCATGAAACCGTCACCACAATTAAAATCTCCAAAATTTTATTTGGGTTACTTTGGATGCCTCCCTTCTGTCCCTTTATCCTTCCCTTTCATCCCATCCATAGGTAAAAATTGAGGGCAGTAGGAGAAGAGGGCAATAGAGGATGAGATGATTGGATGGCATCATTGACTCAATGGACTTGTTATATAAATGGACTTGTACATAACGTTTATGAGTGGCTATTTAAACAAAATGCAGCTATCTTGAGATTAATTCATGTTATTAGGTATATCAATAGTTTCTTCATTTTATTGCTGCTTTGTATTTTGTTTTATATAGATTCCACAAGTTGTTTATCTATTCACTTATTTACACATATTTTTCTACATTTCAGGGATTATAATTTTGCCAAAAATTATAGCAAAATTTTATTTTGCTGCTATGAATACTTGCAAAACTGCTATGAATATTTACTAATATGTAAAAGTCTTGGTATGAACATATATTTCATTTTTCATGTATAAAGGCCAAGGAGAAACCTACTAGACCATATACTATGACATATATTAGGTGAATTTTGCCTCCTGATATTTGTGATTCCAGTTTCTCAGTAAGGAAAGGAAATGCCAAGGTGTTTCAACTCACCAGTTTAAAAGTACATTATCTCTGGTGGTCACCATAACATACTCCCAGCCAACTTCTTATTTTTGGGTAGGTCTTAACGGTTCCATTCACATTGCAGACACCCACATCAACTATGTTCTACAGCTTCTCTCTCCTTTTCTGTCTCAGGGCTTCCTCCAAAGATGAGAAACTTGTCATCTCATATGTAGAAGTAGCCAGAAGAAGGGTAAGGCAGATAACCCTGAGAGCCTGCCCTACAGATTTCATATTTGGCAGCGACTGCAATCATGTGAGACAGTTTCCTTAGAATAAGTCTTATTCCTCTTCCTTTCTTCCTTTCCCTTCATCCCACATCTCTCTCCCATTGATTCTGCTTCTGTTGAAAACACTGAGTACTACTGATACATCCACATGTAACCGTACACCACACAAGCACACACACACCCCCTACATATAATCAGATGTACATAAGAATGGTGGGGGTAGAGCATGGCTGGATTTCTTGGGAGCTATCCCCCATGGTGCTAGTGGTAAAGAAATTACCTGCTAATATGGGAGACATAAGGCTGAGACCCCTGGGTCAGGAAGGTCCCCTGCCTGGAGAAAGAAATGGCAACACAGTCCAGTATTCTCTCCCGGAGAATCCCATGAGCAACCTGGCAGGCTAAATTCTATAGGATCACAAAGGGTCGGACATGACTGAAGCGACTTAGCGCACACACATTACCCTTTGTGGAAAAGCTCACTGACTGTCAGTAAAGAAAAGATGGTTTCCTATGCCACATTATGCAAACAAATTCTTCATGCAAGTTTCTATCTCTCCTTATCTTGTTTTCCCTTTTTTTTTGGGGGAAATCCCTATACAATATAAAAGATGAGAGTTTATAAACATACTCTCAGGAAACTAGGATTTTCTTTTTCATTATGATGTTTCTTTTACAAACAAGAAAGTTTTAAAAACTGAAAAAAATAATAGCTATGAGTTGAAAGTGTTTGTCTCCATAGTTCGCTCGTGAGATTTAAAGCACCAAAAGTCATTTTCACCAAGTAGAAACCCAATGATACAATTGCTCTCAATTCATTTCTAAATTTGGTGCAACTTACAACACTGTGGATAAGAAAAGGAAAGAAAAAGGCATATGGTTTAAGAATTTGCATTTTCCACTATGTGGAAACTTCTATTATTCTCAGAAACAAAGAGGCAAAAACAAAAGACAAAATTACTAGAAACTCAAGACACAGAAGTTAGAATTCTATTTGAATTCTGACCATAAATGTAGGCTATTTATTAACTCTGTATGCACTCAATGGAGTTAATCAAGAAGAGGGAGGAGGTTTGTTTATAATACATATTATTCATACAGAACCCTGTTATGATTAATCATTTCTACTATCTAAATAGCTTTCACTATTTATTGTGGCTGTATTAATTGGACAGAGACTGGTTTCAGTGGTTAAAATAACTATGCCAGGAAGATTGTCTCTGGTTTAGTCATTTCATACTTACTTGTAGATTGTCTCACTCAGGCAAATTCCAAATCATAGCTCTAGCAGAGGAGAGAGCTACAAGGTAAAACCCTGAAAGGGGTTAGCTCATGCAAGTGCTGTGTGAAGTATTTAAAATAATGAGTTTGTATTTTAAAAAAGTAAACTACATCTTATTTATAAAACATGTTTGGTTTACTTTGGAAATATGCTTATACTGATTAATCAATGTTTATCATAGAGCAAGAAACCTACTAAAGGGACCAAAAACTTTTCTATGTGCCTTACAAACTGACTGATTTAACACTCAGCACTTTTATTATGCCCATTTTATGGATAATGACCCTGAGGCAGAGATTGGATAAGCATCTTCCACTTGGTTGTGGAGTCAGTAAGTGGCAAAATCAGTCCCTCTATTAAGTTCAGATCGTAAGTGCTACATTATATAATTGTACACCATGCCATGCTAAATCACTTCAGTTGTGTCCAACTCTTTGTGACCCCGTAGACTGTAGCCCACCAGGCTCCTCTGTCCATGGGTTTCTCCAGCCAAGAGTACTGGATTACTGGGTTACTGTGCCCTCCTCCAGTTCTTCCTGACCCAGGAATTGAACCCGTGTCTCTGAGGTCTCTTGCATTGGCAGGCAGGCTCTTTACCACTTCCACCACCTAGGAAGTATGCATGTAAGTGTGCTAAGACCCTTCAGTCTCTTTGTGACCCTATGGACTACAGCCTGCCAGGCACCTCTGCCCATGGGATTCTCCAGATAAGAATACTGGAGTGGGTTGCCATGGATTCCTTGTAATTATTATAGCCAAATGCAAAGGTCAGTGTCAGTCTTTCCCCATTTTTGATGAAGGTAAGAATATTTAGGGGTTAACTAAAGTGGAATTTTAACTACAGTGGAATTTTTAAAAAAATCTCCTCTGAAAGCAATAGCATGGCAAAGTCATTCTTTCCTCAGTAAAGGGTTTTGAGCTAGACTTCTGGTTAGTTAGCCTTTCATGTAAACACCTTTTAAAAAATCTAATCATCACAGCACGATAACAACAAACATATTATTACATGTAAATTAAAATGAAGCATATCCACTACACTCTTTATGAAATAAATCTTGACTAGTCACAAAGGCTAAACATCGCTCTGTTCAGTAGTGACCTGCGTCCCATTAAAGATTATCTTTCACAATACCTCCCAAATTAGATTGAATTGAGCCATCAACCCCCAAAAGGGAAATTATTTCCAGTTGTCATAGATTCTCTCTCATAAATAAACCGTGGTCTCTCCTTCTGGCCTTGATTTCTATTAAGAGTTTCAAACATTTATTTTTTTCCCTTTTAGCATCATCAAGAGACTACATGATATATCTAGCCTACTATAATCAGTTTAGGATTTAGTTGGTTTCTTTAATGTGGAAGGGGAAGAGGTCAAATTCTGTCACATTATGAAATAGATTTAAAAAAAGCCTTCTTCATCCTCTCCCTTTGAGTATGAAAATGAATGAGTGACTTTAAAATACATAATAAAAATAATGCACCAAGTTAAAATCAAAGTGGCAAGGAATGTAACAATAGTGAACGTTTTATATATCTCCTCTCAGGTGATTGGAGAAGGAAATGGCAATCCACTCCAGTATTCTTGCCTGAAGGATCCCCATGGACAGAGGAGCCTGGCGGGCTATAGTCCATGGGGTCGCGAAGAGTGAGACACGACAGAGCGACTTCACATCACATTCTCAGGTGATACTCGTTGGATGAAATGATGTTCTCCAGCAGCTGATGGGTGAGAGACAGGATCAGGTGCCTAAGAAAAATAGTTATGATATAAAGTTATTTATGGCAGTTAATGTCTGTTCCTAGGTCAGGGTGGCATTGCAAACATTTCAGAAAGATAAGACAGTTGGTTTCCAATGAGAACCCAATTATTTCATGAAAATTGTACTGGGGTTTGCTAATATATCAGTGGGGTAAAATCATGGACAACTATACATGTCTATAATATTTCAGGTCTTTTGTATACATCACTGTATTAAATTTTCACAATTTTTCTTCAGGTTCAATGTAATTATTCCCATTTTTTAGTCAACACTTGGGTTTCAGAAAGACTTAGTTAAAATTGCCTCAAATCACAGAGCTCATAAGAGGCAGAATCTCATCAGCTTGTCTGGTGAATTGGATCAGGAAGAAAATTAAGGTGACTTACCACATGTCTATACATGGTTAAGCTGTGTTTTTGTGTTTTGAAGATTATTTGTTGCTAAGAAGTATCTACAGACAGATTCATTCATCTCTCATTCTTCATATCCTTTGTGTTTATTTTCCTCTTCCTCTTTCCCTATTGCCTAACAATCATCTACATGGTCCCCATAAAAAGACTTTCCTTAGCTTGTGTAGAACTAAATGCATGCATTTAATTATTTTAAGTTGTCTGGTAAAAATGACAATGAAAGCAAAGATTGGCAATACCGATGGAATAACATGTGAGTCTGTAAACTGAAATGGAGGTTGAGGAATATTTTATATAGCAGGAAGAAATATTTCTTTTTTTTAAGGAAGAAATATTTCTTTCCACAATATCTCCACATACAATATGTGATTTTCTATTTTGTTTCCTTTGAAACTGGAACTGGAAGTTTTAAGTTAATTTAGTCTCTATCATGGCAACCTACTCCAGCATTCTTGCCTGGAGAATCCCTATGGACTGAGGAGCCGGGTGGGCTACAGTCCATGGGGTCACAAAAAGTTGGACAGGACTGAGCAACTAAGCACACACAAATGGACTGAATCATATCACCCCCCATTCATATTTTGAAGCCTTAACCCCAAATGGCAAATATATGGAGAAAAGTGAAAACAGTGACAGATTTTATCTCCTTAAGCTCCAAAATCACTGCAGATGGTAACCACAGCCATGAAATAAATAGAAATTTGCTCCTTGGAAGAAAAGCTACAACAAAGTTAGCATATTAAAAAGCAGAGATATCACTTTGCTGACAAAGTTCCAAAAAATCAAAGCTATGGTTTTTCTGGTAATCATGTGGAGGTGTGAAAGATGGACCATAAAGAAGGCTGAGTACTTAAGAATTGCTGTTTTCGAACTTTGGTGCTGGAGAAGACTCTTGAGTCCCTTGGACTGCAAGGAGATCAAACCAAACAACCCTGAGTATTCATTGGAAAGACTGATACTGAAGCTGAAGCTCCAATATTTTGGCCACCTGATGTGAAGAACTGACTCATGGGGAAAGACTCTGATGCTGCAGAAGATTGAGGGCAAGAAAAGAAGGGGGTGACAGAGGATGAGATGGTTGGATGGCATTATTGACTCAATGGACATGAGTTGGAGCAAACTCTGGGACATAGTAAAGGACAGGGAAGCCTGGTGTGCTGCAGTCTATGGGGTTCACAAAGAATTGGACACAACTTAGTGACTGGTCAACAAAAAATTAATGTTAAATGAGGACTTAAACGTAGAGCTCTAATCCAATATGACTAGTGTCCTTTTAAAAAGAGTAAGAAACACCAGGGATGCATGTTCATAGTGTGTGTGTGTGCTAAGTTGCTTCAGTCATGTCTGACTCTTTGCAACCCTATGGAGCCCACCAGGCTCCTCTGTCCCTGGGATTCTCCAGGCAAGAATACTGGAGTGGGTTACCATGCCCTCCTCCAGGGGCATGTTCACAAAGCAAAGACCAAACGAGGCCAGAGGGAAAGGCTACCATCTGCAAGCTAAGGAGAGAGGCCTTAATAAAAACCAACCCTGCTGGCACGTTAGACTTGGACTCCAACTCTGGAAATCTGAGAATGTTAATTTCTGTTATTTTAGCCACCCAGTCTGTGGTATTTCAATGCAGCATTAACAAATCAAGTTTCTTCATATTTTATTAAATGTAGAACCATGCTTAAATAGAAATAACTTGCCCAAAGAGTTTAAAGTTAATAAAAATTTTGAAATAATAGGCACTGTGTGTACTCTTTACTACATACCCTACTGTGTACCTTTATATCTATTTTCTCATTTTATCCTCTGCAAAAATCTCATTAAGGTGAATTGATGAAATTCATTATTCTTACAGTCAAGTTCAAATGCATTTGCTCACTCTTTCCTTCAGTAATATATAGTGTATTTCAGGAAAGTAATGTGAGCAAAATGAAAATAGTATTTGTTCTTATAGTCCTAGAAAAATAAAACATTTATAATCTAATCCACGCTCACTTTTTGAGTCACATTTCTAGGCTCTCTACCATCACTAATTTCATAATGAAGAATGGAAACAGACACAGGGTGGTTTTCTCTTGTCATTTATCCTGGGTAGGAATCATCCTATAATTGCCTTTCACAGAAGTGTATACAAATGTTGTTGAAAAGCAAGGAATGTTGTGTTGAAAGAGAATTAGAGAGATTTTAATCAAATATCTTCCTGGCTAGTAAGAAATTCCCTACCAAAGTATATAGTTGAAAGATTTTAAGTAAATATTTTTCCACATCATCTTTTAATTTCAACCTCTAATTATTAAATACAAAAAACAATTAGGTGTAAATGTAAAAGATATACAACTTAATTTTCTTAGAGCATATACCTGTATAACTTTTTCTATGTCAAGAAATAGACTATTATCATTTCTCAGCAACTAGATAGTTTCTCCCTTGCAGTGAGGGCACTCTTCTGATTATATGGTAATCACTTCCTTGAAATGTTACTTTATTACATTTTTACATACAACTACAGCACTATTTTTTAACTTCGTGTAGAGTAAACCATACTTTTCCTTTCCTTTTTTAGTTTTATTCATTTAAAACAGTTTTTGAGATTTAACCAAGTTAATTTAGTATGTATGTGTGTTTGTGTGTGTATATATATATTTTTTCATTTGTTTATTGTATAATAGTCTATGAGTATACCTTAATTTACTCTCTCAGTAGTGAATATTGTGTTCCTTCTGCTTATGAATAAGACTATTATGTGCTTAACACATGAACATGTCATTTGGAGCAAATATGCATGAATTTATATAGCAGTCTAAATTAATAAGTCATAAGAAAGTCATTGACTTCACTTGATAAATGCCAAAATGTCTCCTGAAGTGTTTGCACTATTGTGCACTAGTACTATTAGTATTTAAGAGTTTTAACACCTCTATATCTTTGTGTAGTCAATCAATATATATTTATTTTATCTATCCTGATAGACATACAATATATCTTACTGTAGTTCTAATTTTTATTTCCCTGACTATTAATGAAGTCAAACAACTTTTCCTGGGTCACTTGATAACCCCTTGTTTTGAAGTGTGTATTTAAGCATCATGCTCATTGTTTCTTTTTTTTTTGATTAGCTCTTATTTATATTAATGTGAAGGAGTGTTCTAAATAGAAAACACTTTAGTTAAATATATCATAAATATCTTCATAAATATGTTTTGATGAACATACATAATTTCTTTATTTGAATATTGTAGAATTTACCAGTCTTTGGCCTTTATGGTTATTACTTCCTGTGTCTTATTTAAATAATTTCTCCATAACATGGAAATCATAAAAATATTATATTTCATCATTTTTAGAAGATGTAACACTTTGCTTTTTCCATTCCAAGCTATACTCTCCAGAGAATTTATTGTCTGGTCATGTATGAGTCAAATTCTTATAATTTTAAAATATGGATACACAATTCAGCAAGCAAACATCGTTTAGTTAAATAGCTCAATTTTCTCTGTCCTATAGAGCATCATTGTTAAAAACCATGCATCCATGTTTCTGTGTCTGGGCATTCCATTCTATGCTACTGGTATACATTATATGATATAATTCATATAATACATGGTCTTAATATTGACACAGAAGTCTTGATATCTAATAAAAGGAATCTTTTCACATTTTTATTCTTCATCAAGAGTGATAATAAATAAATTTTTTTGGAATTATAATTGGCATGTAACATTGTATTAGTTCCAGGCATACAACATAATGGGCTTCCTTGGTGGCTCAGGTGGTAAACAATCTGCCTACAATTCAGGAGACTTGGGTTCAATCCCTGGGTTGGGAAGACTCCCTGGAGAAGGCTACCCCCTACAGTATTCTGAAAGTATGAGAGACTTTCATTTTTCATACAACATAATGGTCTGGTATTTGTATATACCGTGAAATGATCACCACAGTAAGTCTAGTTAACATCCATCACCACACAGTTATGAATCTTTCTTTTGTTGAAATATTTTAAGATCTATTATCTTAGTTACTTCTAAATATACAACACAGTATTACTAATCTATTACTGATTCTTAAATTTATGTACAATGCTACTATCTCTTGTTCAGTTAAAGGATTAATGAGATATTATTAAATTATGGATCAATTTGTAGACAGGTTCCATGCATACATTACTGTTTTCTAAACTATTAGCATGTAAAACCCCTTCATTTATGTAGATCTTCCTTAATTTTTTCATAATAAAGTTTGTATAAATGTTTTACATATAAACCCTGCACATATCTTTTTACATTTACTCATGGACAATGACATTTTTAATGTAATTTTAAAATGTAAATTTAGTTGTTTAAAATTCCTATATGCTTATTTCTAGTATATGATAATGTATTGGTGATTAAGTGAACTTACACACAACAACTTAATAAAATTTTATATTAATTTTAACCTTATATGTATATATTTTGGTATTTTCCTGTAGATAGTCATATGAGATTAATTTAAGTATTGTTTTTTCCCCTTTCTAATCTTTTTAACTTTCCATTCTCTTTCTAGTCTTACTACACTTTCTAAGACATTTATTTTATTTTATTTTTACTTTATTTACTTTAAAATACTGTATTGGTTTGGCATACATTGACGTGAATCCGTCACGGGTGTACATGAGCTCCCAAACATGAACCCTCCTCCCACCTCCTACCCCACATCATCCCTCCGGATCATCCCTGTGCACCAGCCCCAAGCACCCTGCATCCTGAATTGAACATACACTGGTGATTCATTTCTTACATGATAGTATACATGTTTCAATGCCATTCTCCCAAATCATCCCACCCTCTCCCTCTCCCTCAGAGTCCAAAAGTCTGCTCTACACATCGGTGTCTCTTTTGCTGTCTTGCATACAGGGTCATCATTACCATCTTGCTAAATTCCATATATATGTGTTAGTATACTGTATTGGTGTTTTTCCTTCTGGCTTACTTCACTCTGTATAATCGGCTCCAGTTTCACCCATCTCATTAGAACTGATTCAAATGTATTCTTTTTAATAGCTGAGTAATGCTCCATTGTGTATATGTACCACAGCTTTCTTATCCATTCATTTGCTGATGGACATCTAGGTTGTTTCCATGTCCTGGCTATTATAAACAGTGCTGCGATGAACACTGGGGTACATGTGTCTCTAAGACATTTAAAGCAATGAATAGAAACAGTGATAGTAGGCATGCTTTTTCACTCCTGTTAAACTAATGAGCTATCACTTGTATTTTTAAGTATAGCTATTAATATTTTTAAAAATTGGTATAGTTGATTTGCAATGTTGTCTTAGCTTCAGGTCTACAGCAAAGCTAATCAATTACATATGTATTATTTTTTAAATTCTTTTCCTTTATAGATTATTACAAAATATTTAACATATTTCCCTCTGCTGTATAGTAGGTCCTTATTTGTTATCTATTTTATATAAAGTAGTGTGTGTTTGTTGCTGCTGCTGCTAAGTTGCTTCAGTCGTGTCCAACTCTGTGCGACCCCACAGATGGCAGTCCACCAGGCTCCTCGGTCCCTGGGATTCTCCAGGCAAGAATAGTGGAGTGGGTTGCTGTGCATGTTACTCTCAAAAATACACTTTTATGCTTTTGTTTTCATTTCTCTGCTGAAATTCTCAGTATTGCCTTTCTTTCCTCTTCAAACATCTTAAATATAGATATTTTAAAGTCAAATAATGGCAGTACTTTGAGCCTCTCTGTATATAGGTTAGCCTCAAGGAAATATAATTGTTAAGCAGTGAGAAATTAATTAGACAAAACTTTGACTGAGTGAGCAAAATTAATGTTACCAATGAAGGACATATGAACAGAACAACATATGCAACCAGAGGTGAAATCCTGAGAAGGACACTAAGTTGTTCATGCTGTATTTTGACTGAGAATGTAATGAAGAAATAGAAAAAAATAGTGAGGATAGTTCTATTTTAAAAGGTAGGAGGGTTATTGTGTTAGTCAGAAGTAAAGAAAAAGCTATGAAATTGTTTCATATTAAAGGAGGCAAAGGAGACCTGTCAACTAATTAAAACAGCTGACCTTAGATGAGATACTGGAGGGAGAATTGTTATAAATGACATCATTAGATCAATTGATAAAATTGATCGAAATATTGTATCTATGTTGAATATACTGAAATTGTTAACTGTATTGCCATTATCTTAGAGAACATTCATATTCTTAAGACGGACTTGCTCAAGTATTTAGAGAAAAAGAGCATGATATATTGTCTTACATGCAAATGTTTCATAAATTAAAGTTAAATATGCATGTATAAATTGTATATGATATTAATAATAACTGAATTGATATAAAGGGTATGCATTGGCTATTCTTGAAATTTTATGTAAGTTTGAAATTATACACACATACTATCTTTTTAAGACTTTTTAAAAGTGTTGTTCAACCTCTCAGCCACCTTACCATAATATCTATAAGTATCTTCAGGATAAAAAAAGACCCAAACTCTTCACTTCCCCTCCCTGAGTGTTCTTCTCCTTTGCTTATTGGCCAAAAAAATACTCTTTCTTTCTTCTCTTTTCTTTTGCTTCCAGATGCCTATTTTCAATGCCATATTTTATTAATATAGATTTTTAGTGAAAAATTTAAGAACAAACAAAAATTATGCATAAATTATATAATGAATTCCTCTATACCCATAACTCACATTTTCAAATATTTACGCCTATTTTCTCCTTTTTAATTACTTCTTATGAAACAACAGAAGCAGAGAATGTTTTTCTCCTATTCCCATATTATCTTTCCTAGGCTAGGTATAGCAACTATCCTCATTTTACTGATAAAAATGTCTCTATAAAAATAAATAACATGGTCTGTATGAGTTTCAATTTTATATAAATGGTATACTACTTAATCTTGCTGAAATTTCTAAGTCAGCATATTTATTGCATTTATTTGTGCTAACACTCCTTTATTTATATTTATTTATGCTGTATATTGTCACCCTGCTTATTTAACTTATATGCAGAGTACATCATGAGAAACGTTGGGCTGGAAGAAGCACAAACTGGAATCAAGATTGCTGGGAGAAATATCAATAACCTCAGATATGCAGATGACATCACCCTTATGGCAGAAAGTGAAGAGGAGCTAAAAGCCCTCTTGATTAAAGTGAAAGTGGACAGTGAAAAAGTTGGCTTAAAGCTCAACATTCAAAAAACGAAGATCATGGCATCTGGTCCCATCACTTCACGGGAAATAGATGGGGAAACAGTGGAAACAGTGGCAGTCTTTATTTTTCTTGGCTCTAAAATCACTGCAGATGGTGACTGCAGCCATGAAATTAGGGGACACTTGCTCCTTGGAAGGAAAGTTATGACCAACCTAGATAGCATATTCAAAAGCTGAGACATTACTTTGCCAACAAAGGTCCGTCTAGTCAAGGTTATGGTTTTTCCTGTGGTCATGTATGGATGCGAGAGTTAGACTGTGAAGAAGGCTGAGCACCAAAAAATTGATGCTTTTGAACTGTGGTGACTCTTGAGAGTCCCTTGGACTGCAAGGAGATCCAACCAGTTCATTCTGAAGGAGATCCACCCTGGGATTTCTTTGGAAGGAATGATGCTAAAGCTGAAACTCCAGTACTTTGGCCACCATGCGAAGAGTTCACTCATTGGAAAAGACTCTGATGCTGGGAGGGATTGGGGGCAGGAGGAAAAGGGGACGACAGAGGATGAGATGGCTGGATGGCATCACGGACTCGATGGACGTGAGTCTGAGTGAACTCCGGGAGTTGGTGATGGACAGGGAGGCCTGGCGTGCTGTGATTCGTGGGGTCACAAAGAGTTGGACACGACTGAGCGACTGAACTGACTGATACTATACTATAATGTGAAGATACCATAAATAATTTACACATTTTCTTGTTTATTGAATGCTACAGTTTCTATTCTCTATTATAGGTAATGCTGTGGTAAATGCACTTCTATTTTGACTTAAAGTGCATATGGGTACGGGATTCTTTAGGACCAAGAGTATTGGGTATTATGTGAGGAGAATGTTTCCTGGGTGTAAGGAATGTTCCTATTTATCTTCTTCATCTTTGCATTTTTCAGTTCAAACAACAAGCCCATCAGCTATTCCTACTGAAATAGTTAGTTCATTGCTGTTAAAGCAGATTGCCTTCTTTCTATATCTATTATTTTTTTCCTAAAAAGCCTAAGTGAGGTTTTTGCTCTGATCCAATGAGCACAATCATCTCCATTTGC
Source organism: Budorcas taxicolor (assembly GCF_023091745.1). Taxonomy (NCBI): domain Eukaryota; kingdom Metazoa; phylum Chordata; class Mammalia; order Artiodactyla; family Bovidae; genus Budorcas; species Budorcas taxicolor. The sequence goes on from NC_068913.1 coordinate 19,249,705, forward strand.
TTGAGGGTCTGTCTGCCAATGCAAGAAACATTAGAGACACAGGTTAAATCCCTGAATGGGGAATATCCTCTGGAGGAGGGCATGGCAACCCACTCCAGTATTCAGACTTTCCAGAATCCCATAGACAGAGGAGCCTGGCAGGCTATAGTCCATAGGGTCACAAAGAGTCAGACAAGACTGATGAGATGTGGCATGTACATACTAAGAATCAAACGTTGCTAGATAGATTGAATATCCTGGGGATTTGTGATATTGAACAAGTATCATCTGTCTAGAGTACTGAAAAATTAATGCCAGGGAGGAGGGCATTATTTTAATCATAATCTGACACAATCAGATTAAGATCAGAAAAAACTAATTTGTAAATATGGATGTCTCATAGAAATGGAACCTAAGAAGTGGCTAAACCAGACCAGCTTTTATACTTTTTAGACAAAATAATGAAAACTATTTGAGAAAAGGAGATCAGTCCTGGGTGTTCATTGGAAGGACTGATGTTGAAACTGAAGCTCCAATACTTTGGCCACATGATGTGAAGAGCTGACTCATTTGAAAAGAACCTGATGCTGGGAAAGACTGAGGGCAGGAAGAGAAGGGGAAGACAGAGGGTGAGATGGTTGGATGGCATCACAGACTCGATGGACACAGGTTTGGGTGAACTCCAGGAGTTGGTGATGGACAGGGAGGCCTGGCATGCTGTGGTTCATGGGGTCACAAAGAGTCGGACCCAACTGAGCGACTGAACTGAACTGAACTGTGTTGAGAGACTTAGGCTTTAGGTGCTTAATTAGTGAAGAAGCTGAACAGAGTTTGGGTTTGTGATAGTAAATTAATAAAGAAGAAGTAATAAGTTTTACTTATATAGGCTTCTTAGCCCAGAATTCCTTGTCTCTGACAATAAGGATGCTTCTCTACCTTCTTACATAGGGAGATGCCTGCAGGTGGGAGATTTGTTTCATGCTTTCACAGGAACAAAAGAATATCAGTCTGCCCTTTTTGCACTAATAGTTTCTTAAATAACTTTAATTAAAATAGTCAATATACCATTTGGCAACATTCTTTGAGCCCCAACAACATCCTAATATGTAACTCTGTATGTGTATGTTTAGTGGGCTCTATAGAAGGACAGTAATATATATATAGACTGTGATAGGAAATTAGGAGAAATGTTTAACCTGGTCTCGAAGTTTTCTTTCTCATGTTCAGTGGTGTTCATAATTTGGTTACATCAGTAGGGGTGAAAGTTACAATCAGGCATGGAAAAGTAAATCTTTTTACTAGGGAGAACATACAAAAGGCAAAAACATTTGGTAGTATATTCCCTGACAGATATAGTAACAGTCATGAAGCCTGTAGAGCACTGCTAAAATATTTATTTGACATTTATTAAGCAGAGTTTAATGGTAGTGACATTTTAATCTAATTCATCAGTTTAATAGTTTTCGTGAAAATGCTCCATTTATTTAGATGTTCTATGTGTCTTTCCTATTCTCACTAATCATTTTTGCTCATTTGCTATTGATGTAGGTTGTTTTGAAATAGTGCGTTAGAATCAGAAGAATATAACTTCAGAAAGCATTATCATTAAAAACCTATCTAGATTAAGATGTAGTAAGTAATTATAATTTTACAGGATTATTTTTTCATTTGTCTCTATGATGGTAAATCATTAGGACTGGGAAACCATCCGTATAGATCTATAGATACTCGCCAGAGGTCATCTTTGGAAACATAATCATACATTATTATGAAGCCCCAATTTATAATGAGTTTTCTTCTAAAAAAAATCTTTAGTAGTAATCTCTTCTGATGAACATGATAGATCTGATAATCATCAAGGGAGTCTTGTAACTTCAGATTTCTTTACCAAATCAGTAGAATCCTTAGGATGAAATAATAAGTAGACAAATGATGTTGTTCTGCTCCTTGAGGGTAGATATTTTGTACCTGATGTGTTTCTAGTGCTATTCTAAATTCAGCTCTCTAAATTAACAAGTAATCAATCAGTAAGATTGTGCTTTGAAGATTTGAGCTTGTTTTATTTCTGCTGTGTTTTCACTACCTGTGCAGAGGATGGTTGAAGACATATACCTGTCTTTCTGCCTAGGAGGACCTCAAAAATGGCCATAAGGAGGAAGAGAAGATTCTTTAATATGAATTTAACTAATGTGAATATTATATGATAAACAAAATTTTGTGGCACTATTAATTTCTGACAGCTTTTTGAGAACTTCGTCTAGTACAATTGTTCTACTTTGAGGAAGTACTGCTTTGTATTCATCCTAGATAAATTGCTTCTGAAGGAAGTTTGGGGAAAAAAGAAAATGGAAGCCATAGACTTTGAAAAAATATTTGTAATATGTGGATTTGACAAAGAAATTATGTCTAGAATATAGAAAGAACTCTTATAATTGAGTAATATGAGGATGACCCAACAAAAATACTAGATAAAATGGAATAGTACAGTCACTATGGAGAATAGTGTGGAGATTCCTTAAAAAACTAGAAATAGAACTGCTATACAATCCAGCAGTTCATACACACTGAGGAAACCAGAATTGAAAGAGACACGTGTACCCCAATGTTCATCGCAGCACTGTTTACAATAACCAGGACATGGAAGCAATCTAGATCCATTGGAAGACAAATGGATAAGAAAGCTGTGGCACATGTACAAAATTGAACATTACTCATCCATTGAAAAGAATGCATTTGAATCAGTTCTAAAGAGGTGGATGAAACTGGAGCCTATTATACAGAGTGAGGTAAGTCAGAAAGAAAAATACCAATACAGTATACTAACACATATATATGGAATTTAGAAAGATGGTAACGATGACTCTATACATGAGACATCAAAAGAGACACAGATCTAAAGAACAGTTTTTTGGACTTTGTGAGAGAAGGCAAGGGTGGGATGATTTGAGTGAATAGTTGAAACATGTATATCATCATATGTGAAACAGATTGCCAGTCCAGGTTCGATGCATGAGACAGGGTGCTCAGGGCTGGTGCACTGGGATGACCCTGAGGAATGGGATGGGGAAGGAGGTAGGAGAGGGTTCAGGATGGGGAACACATGTACACCCATGGCTGATTCATGTCTATGTATGGCAAAAACCATTTCAATATTATAACTAGCCTCCATTTAAAATAAATAAATAAATTTTAAAAAAGAATACTAAAAACACACACACAAAAAATAGTAGATAAAATAGAAATTCCCTGATGGTTCATTGGTGAGGACTCTGTGATATTACTGTTTTAGCCCAAGTTCAATCCCTCTTCAAGGAAGTACGAACCTGCAAGCTGTGTGGTGTGGCAAAAAAAAAACCCCCCAAAAAAACCAACAAAAAAAACTGGATAAAATGTTTGAGCAGATGCTTCACAGGAAATGATATATGAATGTTCAATAAGTACATGAAAAAAGTTCTCAACAACATAGATACTAGCGTGTCTTCAGAAAAGGGCAATTGGTTATGAAGTACCATTATATGATAGCCTTGACCATAGAGCCACTCTGTAGAAACAATATTATTAGTACCCAGGATTTCTTGAGTGTAAACAGATAACCATGATTACAAAATTCTCATTGTAATATAAATTAAACAGCAGGCTACTCATTTAAATGAAAAATACTGCCATCAGGTAAAATAGACATCAAGCGGTCTAGTGTTATTTTATATAGAAGAGAAATTTTCACGTGAAGTTAAATTATTAAAATTTTAAAGCAGTGCAAGATAAATTACTGATGGAATATGGATATTAAAGATCTTCAAACTTTGTCTCTAGATTTCTTGTCCCCATAACAAGGATAGATATGCTAGGTAGGTTTATTTTTCCATCTTGCCCAATGAGGAAATTTCTTTCCTCAATTATGTTTTGGTAGATTTTCCCAGGATCCTGTGGCCTGCTGATAAATGCTTAACCAACTTACTCTTGAGGAAAAAATCCTAATTTTTAGTGTTTGCTGATTTCCGTGGTGTATATATTATCACCATGGCCAACTTCAAGTATAGATATTGGTACAGATGATTGTACATCTAGGAAGAGATGTGCACTGCCCAGATCTCACAACTCAGCCCCAGCTGCTTGTTAAACCACTGCAATGTCTACCTTTCAGGTACTGCTCTGTAAGTCTCCACTATTGAAAAATGATTATTCTACTGAGGGATATTTTCTTTAAATATATTAAATATATGCATTATTATCATATCTTAATCTTTTGAACCTTAAGATGACTTTTTAAATTTTTTCTGATCTCTCATATCCTCCTTCTACCGTTTAATTCTCAGAAGTACTTAGTTTCAAGCTGTTGGGGAGTCCTTGATAATTTATTCCATGGATTTTCTACTCCAGATTTCTATGCTGTTTTCCTAAAACTACCTACATCAGAATCTCTGAGAAAGGGGACTTAGAATCAGCATGTTAATAAATTTCTTCAGAGAAAGATTGTTAAACTTTGAGAATTTCTGTTCTAAAAGACCTGCCTTTTCCTTGAAGATGTCTATTTTAATACAAGGTGGATGAAAAAATGTAGTCAAAATAGAAGTGGATAATGAGAGAGTAAGCAATGGTGAGAAGTTCTTTTGGGGGTGCTCATGAAAATGTAATCTTGATGGACGTGGCTTTGTTGAATACTTATAGAAGATTTTATTTTCTCTAGTTTTGTTATCTAGTAAACAGATGATTTATGGTGGTAGTTCTCAATCATCAGGTATACCACTATCCCCTGTTGAGATTAAATTTGTATGTAATTGCTTCACATGATGCTACTAAGCAGCCAGGTTTGAGAATCACTTCCAGCAAGAATCCCAAATTTTCTTAATTCATGACACTCACAATACTTTTTTCCTAGAACCCCTTTGTCAATAAACAAAACAAAACACCTAAGAGTTATGTTAGAGTATTAAGTGTCTTAATAAATTCCTAGTGTCTAATTCATATTTACATATCAACAACTTAACAGTAGTTTGAACAAGTAACTGCTGAAAAGAAGTTGAAAGAATAAAATAATATTTCTACTACTTTTTTGTTGTTGTTGAGTAACTTCAGTTCAAGTCAGTCGCTCAGTCGTGTCCGACTCTTTGTGACCCCTTGAATCACAGCACGCCAGGCTCCCTGTCCATCACCAACTCCCGGAGTTCACTCAGATTCACGTCCATCGAGTCGGTGATGCCATCCAGCCATCTCATCCTCCGTCGTCCCCTTCTCCCCCTGCCCCCAACCCCTCCCAGCATCAGAGTCTTTTCCAATGAGTCAACTCTTCGCATGAGGAGGCCAAAGTACTGGAGTTTCAGCTTCAGCATCATTCCTTCCAAAGAAATCCCAGGGCTGATCTCCTTCAGAATGGACTGGTTGGATCTCCTTGCAGTCCAAGGGACTTTCAAGAGTCTTCTCCAACACCACAGTTCAAAAGCATCAGTTCTTTAGTGCTCAGCCCTCTTCACAGTCCAACTCTCACATCCATACATGACCACAGGAAAAACCATAGCCCAGCCCTGGGATTTCTTTGGAAGGAATGATGCTAAAGCTGAAACTCCAGTACTTTGGCCACCTCATGTGAAGAGTTGACTCATTGGAAAAGACTCTGATGCTGGGAGGGATTGGGGGCAGGAGGAGAAGGGGATGACGGAGGATGAGATGGCTAGATGCGCATCACTGACTCGATGGACATGAGTCTGAGTGAACTCCTGGAGTTGGTGATGAACAGGGAGGCCTGGCGTGCTGCAATTCATGGGGTCACAAACAGTCGGACATGACTGAGCGACTGAACTGAACTGAACTGAACTGACTAGACGGACCTCAGTCGGCAAAGTAATGTCTCTGCTTTTGAATATGCTGTCTAGGTTGGTCATAACTTTCCTTCCAAGGAGTAAGAATATTTTAATTTCATGGATGCAATCACCATCTGCAGTGATTTTGGAGCCTCCCAAAATAAAGTCTGACACTGTTTCCACTGTTTCCCCATCTATTTCCCATGAAGTGATGGGACCGGATGCCATGATCTTTGTTTTCTGAATGTCGAGCTTTCAGCCAACTTTTTCACTCTCCTCTTTCACTTTCATCAAGAGGCTTTTTAGTTCCTCTTCACTTTCTGCCACTTTCTGCCAAGGGTGGTGTCATCTGCATATCTGAGGTTATTGATATTTCTCTTGGCAATCTGGATTCCAGCTTGTGTTTCTTCCAGTCCAGCATTTCTCATGATGTACTCTGCATATAAGTTAAATAAGCAGGGTGACAATGTAGTCCTGTCCAACTCTTTGTGACCCCTTGGACTATAGCACACCAGATCTCCTTGTCCTTCACTATGTCTGGGAGTCTGCTCAAACTCAACTGTATTGGGTCGATGATGCCATCCAACCATCTCATCATCAATATCTTCCTTTTCCTCCTGCCCTCAATATTTCCCAGCATCAGGGTCTTTCCTAATTAGTCATCTCTTCCCATCAGGTGGCCAAAATATTGGAGTTTCAGCTTCAGCATCTGTCCTTCCAATGAATGAATGTTCAGAACTGGTCTCCTTTAGGATGGACTGGTTGGATCTCCTTGCTGCCCAAGGGACCCTCAAGAGTCTTCTCCAAAACCACAGTTCAAAAGCATCAATTCTTTGGCACTCAGCCTACCTCATGGTCCAACTCTCACATGCATACGTGACTACTGGAGAAAGCATAGCTTTGACTAGATGGACCTTTGTCAGCAAACTGATGTCTCTCCTTTTTAACACATTGTCTAGTTTTCTCATAGCTTTCCTTCCAAGGAACAAGCATATTTTCATTTCATGGCTGCAGTCACCATCTGCAGTGATTTTGGAGTCCAAGAAAATAAAGTCTGTCATTGTTTCCATTGTTTCCTCATTGTTTCCCCATCCATTTTCCATGAAGTGTTGGGACTGCATACCATGATTAGTGTTTTGAATGCTGAATTTTAAGCCAGCTTTTTCACTCTCCTCTTTCACCTACACCAAGAGGCTCTTTATTTTCTTAAATAACCCAAATTGTTAACTGATGTGATGTGTGCACCTTGTGAGTAATGCACAACTCCTAGGAAGTTGGATTCAGATTGGAGACCTCAATTCTTTTATCCTATTCCACACTGATTTTCTTACCGTACTTGCCTTTGAAGCAATTAGTTAATTCCTATCTTTGGAAAGAGATGATGTCATTGAAAGAGATATAGCATGATCATAAGCTGGTAGTTTCTCTAACTCTTAAAAACTTAAAATATCACAGAGTATTCTTTGTGGCTCTCTAGGGCTCCTCGGCACTTTATTTGGAAACCAGAGACTTATAGAGCAAATTTTATGAGAATAGCCAAATAAAATTTTAGAATTTCAAAATAGTGATAAAAGAAAAAGAACTTGATGAGAGTCAGGGTTGCTTGTAGAGTTTTTATTTTCTAAATTTTTCAGTCATAGAAATGAAAGTCTTGTTAATGATGATTAAAAAAAAAATAACTGACCTTCAACGGGAACTAGCAATGTACTAATCACTATATTTTATAATTTTCCGGATTAAATTTTAGTAACAAATGTAAGAAGTAGGTACAATTATCCTTAGTTTTTACTTATGAAACTGGAGACTTAGAGCTTTACTTATTTCAGACTAGTAAGTGGCACAGATGGAGAGGGTAGGTGATTTGTTTATGAATTCATCTAGATAGGAATCTGACTTAATCATGAGAAATAGAATTGGTGGCTTCTCTGTGGCCTCAAGATAAGTAGGGAAGTCAAAAAGTAAAGCAGTGAGAAAACAAAAAATTCCTGGCATAGATACTCTTCTTATAGAACTGTAGGAAAATGCGAATTGCAAATCCCACTAATTTGGAGGTACATGTATGTGAGGGCATATGTGCATGTACACAGACATGCAAATACATGCATACTTACATAATGACTAGATATTACACCTATACATTCATAATTATCAGATATTCAGCTAGGATAATGTCCAATTGAAAATGAGAATTATAAGAGGTAAAACAGTGTAAAACTAAATGTTAGAGGGGAAAAGATAGCTGACAGTAGGAGCAGAGAAGGGAGGGAAGAGGACAGACAGCAGCTCCTGTCATCTTGTATCTTCCCGAAACTGTCTATCACCATCGCCCTTTACTTGCAGTATTAAAATTCTTAAATGTCTCTCTTGAGTTAGCCTCTGTCTCAAGCATACTGTTAAATTTTAACACAAAGGTTTTGAACTAAGGACTTTGCTTTGCTCTTAAAAATATCCCTTTCTTCTAGGGAGCTGTATGTTACTTCACATGTGTTAGGTTGGATTCCAGAGATAAAAGGGGCAGAATTCTTGTGTTGTCTGTGTACTGTTGAAAGCCTGTAATGACAAGTGCTCATTTGTATCTGTGAAGGAATATCAGGAAATAAAAAAAGGCAGGTCAAAAATATAAGCATATACACTTTAATTAAATCAATTAAGACCACCCAGGGCCTTTGTTTTAAAGTGTCTCTGTTTGTTTGTCATTTGACTTGAAAGTCACAAAAAGTAACATGTTGTTAACTCTCCCCACTCCATTTCTTCTCTCTCTTCACCCCAAAGATATTTTCTTAATCATTAGCCTATTGGGACATGTTGCTGCTGCTGCTGCTGCTGAGTTGCTTCAGTCATGTCTGACTGTGCGAACCCGTAGATAGCAGCCCACCAGGCTCCCCTGCCCCTGGGATCCTCCAGGCAAGAATACTGGAGTGGGTTGCCATTGCCTTCTCTGATTGGGACATGTTAGGCCTCATTTATATGGGAAATGGACTCATTTCTAAGAACCTTGAGATGCTTCTTTTGGCACTTTCCTGTATTCTCTCCAAAGCTTCATCCTGTCTTCACTTCTTAAATGAATGACTTTTGGTACTTATTTACCCCTTGATTTTAGGCTTCCTAAAGCCTAAAATGGTGGCTCAGAGAGCAAAGAATCTGCCTGCAATGAAGGAGACCTGGGTTTGGGAAGATCCCCTGGAGGAGGGCATGGCAAACTACTCCAGTATTCTTGCCTAGAGAATCCCCATGGACAGAGGAGCCTGGCAGGCTACAGTTCATGGGGTCACAAAAAGTTGGACATGACTGAGTGACTAAGCATTCACCCCTTGATTTAATGAGCACAATCCCTCCATGTGACAGTTATCTAATAAACATGTTTTGAATGAATTAATAAAATCTACCCTTTATAGAAGTATTGTTGTTCAGTCACTAAATCATCTCTGATTTTTTGAGACCCCTTGGACTGCAGTATGTCAGGCTTCCCTGTCCTTCATTATATCCCAGAGCTTGCTCAAACTCATGTCCTTTGAGTTGCTGATGCTTAACCATCTCTTCCTTTGCTGACTTCTTGCTGCTCACTTGGGCTTCCCTAATAGCTTGATTGGTAAAGAATCCACCTGCAATGCAGGAAAACCCGGTTGTATTCCTGGGTCGGGAAGATTCACTGGAGAAAGAATAAGCTAAACACTCCAGTTTTCTTTGGCTTCCTTTGTGGCTCAGCTGGTAAAAATTCTGCCTGCAATGTAGGAAACCTGGGTTCAATCCCTGGGTTGGGAAGATCCCTTGGAGAAGGGAAAGGCTATTCTGGCCTAGAGAATCCCACGGACTGTATAGTCCATGGGGTTGCAAAGAGTCAGACATGACTGAGCAACTTTCACTTCACTTCACTTCGCTTTTTGCTTTTAGTCTTTCCCAGCATCAGAATTGTTTCCAGTGAGTTGGTTCTTTGCATCCAGCGGCCAAAGTATTAGAGTTTCAGTGTCACCATCAGTCTTTTCAGTGAATATTCAGGGTTGATTTCCTTTAGGATTAACTGGTTGATCTCCTTGTAGTCTGAAGGACTCTTAAGAGTCTTCTCCAGCAGCACAATTTGAGAGGATCAGTTCTTTGGCACTCAGTCTTTTCATGGTGCAACTCTGACATCTGCACATGACTGCTGGAAAAAAGGACTATACAGACCTTTGTCAGCAAAATTATATCTCTGCTTTCTAATACACTGTCAAGATTTATCATAGCTATTCTTCCAAGTAGCAAGCATCTTTTAATTTCATGACTGCAGTCACTATTTGCAGTGATTTTGAAGCCCAAGAAAATAAAATCTGTTACTGCTTCCACTGTTTCCTCTTCTATTTGCCATGAAGTGATGGAACCAGATGTATAGTTGTATTCTGTTGTCTAACTAAAATTTTGGATCTGATCCCATCAGTTCAGTTCAGTCGCTCAGTCATGTCCGACTCTTTGCAACCCCATGAATCGCAGCACGCCAGGCCTCCCTGTCCATCACCAACTCCCGGAGTTCACTCAGACCCACGTCCATCGAGTCAGTGATGCTATCCAGCCATCTCATCCTCTGTTGTCCCCTTCTTCTCCTGCCCCCAATCCCTCCCAGCATCAGAGTCTTTTCCAATGAGTCAACTCTTCACATGAGGTGTCAAAAGTACTGGAGTTTCAGCTTCAGCATCATGCCCTCCAAAGAAATCCCAGGGAACTGATCAAACTCACTTCATGATCAAACTCACTGATCCCATCACTTCATGGCAAATAGATTGGGAAACAATGGAAACAGTGACACTGTATTTTTTTGGGCTCTAAGATCAGTGAAGATGGTGACTGCAGCCATGAAATTAAAAGATGCTTGATCCTTGGAAGAAAATCTATGACAAGTCTAGACAGCATATTGAAAAGCAGAGATGTTACTTGGCTAACAATTTTCCATCTAGTTAAAGCTATGGTTTTTCCAGTAGTCATGTTTGGATGTGAAAGTTTGACCATAAAGAAAGCTGAGCACCAAAGAATTGATGCTTTTGAACTGTGGTGTTGGAGAAGACTCTTGAGGGTCTCTTGGACTGCAAGGAGATCAAACCAGTCAATTGTAAAGGAGATCAGTCCTGAATATTCATTGGAAGGATTGATGCTGAAGATGAAGCTCCAGGACTTTGGCCACATGATACAAAGAACTGACTCATTGGAAAAGGCCCTGATGCTAGGAAAGATTGAAGGCAGGTGGAACAAGGAACAAAAGAGGATGAGATGGTTGGATGTCATTACCGACTTGATGGACTTGAGTTTGATCAAGCTCTGGGAATTGGTGATGGACAGGGAAGCCTGGTGTGCTGCAGTCCATGGGTCACAGTCAGATACAACTGAGCAACTGAACTGAACTGATTGTCTAAATATAATAGTCCACATAGTGTATCTTAAGTTACAACTCTTTAATTGAGCATCTTCAGGTCAGATTTATGCTGCTTAAATTACAGAATTTAATAATACAGTACAGAATTATATAATAACTATTGAAATAATTGTCTAACCAAGTTCTCTTTCTTTGGTATATCAACCTCTCTGATCTTCATGTTTGAATCAACTTAACTTAACAACAAGTGCTGAGTAACTCAGTCTACTCTGCACTCCAGCTGCAATTGACTATTTTCTGTGCTATTCTCTAAGTCTGGGAATTTCACTCTTTGCTTTCTGTTATCACCTGTTGAATCCCTCTTCTACCTGGAAAGTCAGTGCAGACATGCTCTTGTAGGTGAGGAAAAATAATTTTCCCTCAGCCTTTTTAGGTTCTTGGCTGACATCCCCATATAATAAAAAGAAAGATTTGCTAAAGAAAAACTGAAGTTTAATAACATGAATATTTCCTGTATGCATGGGAGATACCCAGGAAAAGACCCAAGTCATCACCTTAAATACCATCTCAAGTTAAGAACAAAAGATGTTGAGTGGAGGAAATAGCTAGTTGTAGGAGGTTATTAACTAGAGCACAATAAACAAATCAGTTTCTAAGGCAGATTTAAGTTCTTGTTTTCTCCATTAATAAGTTTCTAGAGATTTAGACATTCTCCTCTTTCTAATACAGAAAGACACCTTCACAAATGTATATTTTCCTTATAAATGTTAATGTTTCTTACAAAAATGTAACTTCTAGTTTTTCAGAGCTTCTCTTCTCTGCTTCTTTTTTTTTTTTTTTTTAATAACCAGGTCAAAACAATTCTTATGGTGAAAAAGCATATTTTATGGTGGAATATTCTACTCCCATTCACTCTTTCTCTTAGCCTCCACTGATCTATGTGGTGTGAATTATTCTTTTATTTTACTATCAAGAGGCCTTGCTTTGATATTTCACAGACCATTTGTTTTGCTTTTCCTATGAATGGTTTTTTGCATAGGAGTTAAAATCTTTGTTGAATGTTCTGTTGCTCACTGTTAAGCGGAGTATAAGTCATTTAATTTCCAATTCTGTTTCATTTAATATGACTTAAATCATTACTATTTGAAGTAATTCTTTGTAGTCTAAGACTTTCCTGGTGGCTAGACAGTAAAGAATCCGCATGAAATGCAGGAAACCCAGGTCTGATCCCTGGGGTGGGAAGATCCCCTGGAGAAGGAAATGATAACCCACTCTAGTATTCCTGCCTGGAGAATCCCATGGACAGAGGAACCTGGTGGACTGTATTCCATGGACAGAGTTGGATATGACTGAACAAATTTCACTTTCAATTTGATAGTCTAAGTGGAGAAAAATTATGAGAACATGCCTGATTCTGAAGGCATCAGTGTGGCATCAATCTGATGCTAGATTCTACTTTTCTCTGAAGGACTAATGAAAGCTAACTTTTTGTAAAGGTAGTATTATCCACTGCTTTTTTTGTTTGTTTTTGTTTTGTTTTTCCCTTATATATGTTGAAGGTGGTCAAAGTATCTTACCACCAAATATGTCAATTTGGCATATTGATTACTTTGAATTAAAGTTACTTAAGAAAAAACAGGTACAATAAGGACATTCTGATTCTCCTTTGTTTGCCTGAAAGCTAAAAATAAATCTCACATGTAAAAGGTATTCTCTGCTTACCAGGAAGTAAAAAGACATTCTTATCACGAGCCAGAGAATTCATGGCTAAGAAACCTGTTACTCCTTTGCTAATTAGCTACCTAAGACCCAAACTCTTTTATTTTGTGAATTCTTTACAACTATTTTTTGTCTAAAAAGTGTAAAGCCTGCCTGCTTCGCTCACTTCTTTGAACCTCATAACTTTGGGGATACTGTAAATACAAAATTAAACTTGTTTCTCTTTGGTTAATCTGTCTTGAATGTGAATGTGAAGTCACTCAATCATGTCCGACTCTCTGCGATCCCATGGACTGTAGCCTACCAGGCTCCTCTGTCTATGGGATTTTCCAGGCAATAGTACTGGAGTGGATTGTCATTTTCTTCTCCAAAGGATCTTCCCAACCCAGGGATCAAACCCAGGTCTCCTGTATTGTAGATAGACGCTTTACCATCTGAGCCACCAGGGAAGTCTAATCTGTCTTACATCTATTTAATTTTTAGACTGACCAAACAACCTAGATGGGAAGAAAGAAAATGTGTTCCTCCCCTACAGTGAATTATTGTTGTTGTTGGTTAGTTACTAAGTCTTATCTGACTCTTTTGTGACCCTGCTAGGCTCTTCTGTCCACGGAATTCTCCAAGCAAAGATACTGGAGTGGGTTGCTGTTCCCTTCTCCAGGGAATCTTCCAAACCCAGGGATCAAACCCATGTCTCTTGCATTGGCAGATAGATTTTTTACCACTGAAACACCAGAAAAACTCACAATATGTTATATATGTACATACATAGGGGCTTCCCTGATAGCTCAGTTGATAAAGAATCTGCCTGCAATGCAGGAGACTCCAGGTTGATTCCTGGGTCAGGAAGATCTTCTGGAGAAGGGATAGGCTACCACTCCAGTATTCTTGGGCTTCCCTTGTGTCTCAGATGGTGGAGAATACACCTGCAATGTGGGAGGCCTAGGTTTGATCCCTGGGTTGGGAAGATCCCCTGGAAAGGGGAAAGGCTACCCACTCCAATATTTGGGCCTATGGCAAAATTACAGCTATAGCCTCTCAGCTCTGAAGAACAAAGAGGTGGGGGAAAGTTCAGTTCCGTTCAGTCACTCAGTCGTGTCCAACTTTTTGCAAGCCAATGGACTGCAGCATGCCAGGCCCCCCTGTCCATCACTGACTCCCTGAGTTTACTCAACCTCAAATCTATTGAGTCGGTGATGCCATCCAACCATCTCATCCTCTGTCGTCCCCTTCTCCTCCTGCCAATCTTTCCTAGTATCAGGGTCTTTTCAAACGAGTCAGCTCTTTGCATCAGGTGACAAAAGTATTGGAGTTTCAACTTCAGCATTAGTCCTTCCAATGAATATTCAGGACTGATCTTCTTTAGAGTGGACTGGTTGGATCTCCTTGCAGTCCAAGGGACTCTCAAGAGTCTTCTCCAACACCACAATTCAAAAGCATCAATTCTTCAGTACTCAGCTTTCTTTATAGTCCAACTCTCATATCCATACATGACTACTAGAAAAACCATAGCTTTGACTAGATGGACCTTTGTTGGCAGGTCAGTATGTATGTGATTTTGGTGAAGGGGATATTTGTGAAGATAAGCATACATTTTTTTTGAGAAGGTTGTTGCTAGTCATGAGGAACAGATGTCTCCAGTAATGATTCTAGTGCTTTTTAGATTTGAGATGCAAGAAATTGGGTTTGTAAAACCTCCTGAAATTATCTACCTGAAGGCCTGTTCTGCCAGTGTTTCCCAGAGGACAGAGTGACTCATTCCTGATCTCCATCTTGAATTCATTTCAGAGTGTTCAGCGAAGGCAGTGGCTAGTGACTTAATCCTTGTTAGAAGCAGATTCAAATGATCATTTTTGTTGGCAAGTCTGTTCCTGGAATAGAACTATCCCGAAGGGCTTCCTTGGTGGCTCAGATGATAAAGAACCTACTTGCAATGAAAGAGACGAGGATTCAGTCCCTGGGTCAGGAAGATCCCCTGGAGAAGGAAATGACAACCCATTCCAATATTCTCACCTGGGGAATCCCATGGACAGAAGAGCCTGGATAGCTATAATACATGGTGTCACAAAGAATCGGACATGACTGAACAGCTAACACTTACACTTTCCAGAGACATCTGAAATGAATAAGGGCTAAGTGTGGTGGGGAGAACATGGCAGGGCCTAGAGATCAGCCTGCCTTCTTGTCCCATTGTCTCTACCTGGCTCACCAAATATCTATTTACCAAATATTTGTTTTTCCCCTCTCCCTCTGAATTGCCTTTCTCCACTTAGAAGTCCCAAACCACTACCCCTAACATATTCTTTGTCTGTAACTGAAAATAAAATAAGTGTTTAAAGTGAAGATTTCAGTCATTTCAGTAAGTTATTTGATTTTTCTGGCTCTCTCCCATGAAAATGAAGTGTTAGTCACTCAGTCCTGTTTGACTTTTTGCAATGCCAGGCTCTTCTGTCCATGAGCCTTCTCAGGCAAGAATTGTGGAGTAGGTTGCCATTCCCTTCTCCAGGGGATTTTCCTGATCCTGTGATGGAACCCAGGTCTCCTGTATTGCAGGCAAATTCTTTATCATTTGAGATGCCATGTATACATATTATTAAAATTTTGTTTTATTTTATCCTGTTTGTCTGTTTCATGTCAGTTTAATTAAGACCAGCCAGAAGAATCTAGAAGTACAGAGGAAAATTTCTTCCTCTCTGACATATCTTATCTCTGCTCCTAGCAACTCATGCATTGCTCAAATGTTGTTTCTCCTGTCAGATGATGTTTATAAAATCAGCAAGGTAACTGGGCTTCTTGAATTCGCAGAGTTTCTTTTTTTTTTTTTTTAATGCAGTGATAGAGGTAGTACTTGGCAAATAAGAGAATGTTGGAAGAGGAAACTCAATATATCGCTATATGTGTCCTAAATGATAAATATAGATTGAAGTTGATTGCATCCCTTGATGTGCCTTTCCACATTCCTTTTGTGTATAATAATGCCACCAGTAGGTAGTGGAGGCAAAGAGGAGATCTGAATAGGTAATGATGCTCATTTGCCACATGCAGGAACATTGCAAAAGTGCCCTTCTGCATTTACCATGTTAGAGGGGGAAAATGATAAGGAGTTTGCTTTAGAAATACATTATAAAAAGGAAAATTGATCTTTGTCTATGTTTGTCCTCTTTTGTTGTTGTGGGAACAATATTGAATGCTTTCTTGAAACTACTAATCAATTGCTATCTTCCTCCCAACAATCCTTTCTATCACTGTTTGATACTCTTTATCCCGTTTCTCAGTACATGCTATATTAGGACTATTCATTCGCTGAAACATTTATTGAGTGCTTACCTGTAGTCCACACTGCATTAGGTGTTATGGAGAGTAAATATGACTACAGAAGAGAAAATATTGTTTCTACCTTAAAGAAGATATTAGTCTTTCTATACCCAACACAATCTGACTGTTGATTGCTTTTAAGGTGGTTATGAGAAATGAAGTAAATATGCATTTTGTCACCAAGTATAAATATAACATCTGTATTTAAAATTCTACTATAAACCTATCTTCCACAATTTTCCTACTTTTCAACACATTTTCCTCATTTCTTTAAAATATAATGCTAAAATCCAACATTCCTTGAGATAGTGCAATGTTTTTGCCACATCAACTCCATTATTATTAATCATCTTAAAACATTGTGTTGCATTACAGTAAATATTTTATCCTTTATTGGAAAGTATGATTGATTTTACTAAGCATTACTTTTATAATTGAGACAGAAATAATTACAGATTTTTTCACTCCTCCTACTTATAGAATCTAAGGAGATTTTGAGATTTTCCTGTTCTCCCCTGGTTCTTAAGAGGTAATTGGGGAATCTCAAAGGACCTTTGACAGTGATTCATATAACAAAGAACTGAATCAGTAGAAGTCAGGGCAAAAAACTGGGCTGGTCAGACTTTGAGAATTTATTAAATAAAAATATTACAAACAGAGAGAAAAGGTACTTGAAGCCAGATGCTGTATAGACTTTGAGGAGACAGACAAATGAAGAGAAATTTTAGGATATATTTAGAAAGCATGCTATACAGTGACCTGCCTCTTGTCTCTTTCATCCTTACCACAGCACTCCTGCCTATCAATAAACAAATACATACTCAAGTTACTTTTAATATATTTCAGATGAAAAAAATCACAATCAATTACAAGGCAAACTATATTAGGCTTATTTGGATGTCAAAAAGTGGAAAAGCATTTTACTCATATGATATTGATCAGGTGTCTGCAGCTTTTAAGTTGCTTAGTAATCGAGTGATGACCCTTTTACTTCTTTAAAAATGTTACAAAAAACCCAGCTAACACTTATGAAAAGTACTTTTATTTTAAACAAATAGACAGTATACTAGGTATGCAGAAATTCCAATGTGACAGTCCGTGTGTGACCCAAGCAGCTATTTTCCAAAAGTCTTCCAGGTAATTTTAATGAGCATCTGGTATCTGGAACCCCTGGTGAATACTCTGATAGTTTTCCTGTTTGGGAGAATTGCCAGGAAAATGACTTGGTGTTAAGGAATGATTGGGCTAGGCAGTGGAAGATATTTGCCCATTTTTGGTAAATCTGTGTACTCTGTAGGGCTTCCCTTGTGGCTCAGACTGTAAAGAAACTCCCTGCAATTCAGGAGACCCAGGTTTGATCCCTGGGTTGGGAAGATCACCTGGAGAAGGAAGTGGCAACCCACGCCGGTAATTTTGCCTGGAAAATTCCATGGACAGAGGAGCCTGGTGGGCTACAGTCCATGAGGTCACAAAAAGTCAGACATGACTGAGCTAACACTTTTACTATGCACTCTTTAACAAATATTGAGACAAATATTTCGGCGAATTTTCATTTGTGCTTTAACTAATTGCGCTGTACACAAGCTTCATTTTCCCTAAGTTTTCTTACAGTTTCTGTCTTCACTGACATCTTTAAAAACTCCTTCCCTCCTCCATAATTATATAGCTATTACCCTATGTTCTTTTCCGCGTTTTCTATGTACTCAATAGTAACATGCTGTAGCTTTGTGAGGTGGGAGGAGATAGGGTGAAGGAATGAGTTCTGAATATCATTAAATTTTGAGGTTATGCTATCTTTATACAATTAACTGTTATGCTTTCCAAACATTTCTGTTTGCCATAACAATTTAAGGATGTAAAGCCCTTGCTCTTTTTTTGTTTGAAAGTTTGAAAGAATTCTTTATTCAACTGGATTTACCTTTGTACTATAACTAGTGCTCTATAATTATTTTTCAAATTTTGACTCTCAGGATATTCAAATATTCTGCCTTTTCTTTAATCATCATTAATTAGCTATATCATTAAATTATTCATTTCACACATATTTTCAAAATACTGATTCATGTATATTTTCTTATAGCATCTTTAGTCCAAATATAAAGTCACATCCTGTTGCATTTTTAATGTTAGTTAAACAGTCTTCTTTTTATTTTGCTAATTTTTCTAGTCAGCACTTTGTCAGTCTTTTCAGAGAACTAGGTCTTTGAGTTACTTTTTTAAAACTACAATTTTTCCTATATACCAACTGATTTAAAAAAATCCCTTAAATTTCATTTTAAAATATGAAAACAAAAAGTAATACGCTATAGATCTTATTAAGAATTAACTTATGAAACTTTTACCTTTACAGTGTTTTTATTTTATCACAATTTAACAGACATTTCCCCCAAATTTACAATTATAAACTCTTCACTAGGTTTTTGTAGTGTTTTTGATTGGTTGGCTTCTCTCTCTCTCAGTTTAATGTTTTCTTTATCATCCAAATGATATTTAAAAAATTTTAAAGTATTTTTGTCTGTACATACATGAGCATCCACATTGGCCTTTTAAGAATTTAACCAAGCCTAACTGGACATGGAACTACAGACTGGTTCCAAATAGGAAAAGGAGCACATCAAAACTGTATATTGTCACCCTGCTTATTTAACTTCCATGCAGAGTACATCATGAGAAATGCTGGGCTGGAAGAGGCACAAGCTGGAATCAAGATTGCTGGGAGAAATATCAATAACCTCAGATATGCAGATGACACCACCATTTTGGAGAAAGCGAAGAGGAACTAAAGAGCCTCTTGATGAAAGTGAAAGAGGAGAGTGAAAACGTTGGCTGAAAGCTCAACATTCAGAAAACAAAGATCATGGCATCTGGTCCCATCGCTTCATGGGAAATAGATGGGGAAACAGTGGAAACAGTGTCAGACTTTATTTTGGGGGGCTCCAAAATCACTGCAGATTATGATTGCATCCATGAAATTAAAAGACGCTTACTCCTTGGAAGAAAAGTTATGACCAACCTAGATAGCACACTGAAAAGCAGAGACATTACTTTGCCAACAAAGTTCTGTCTAGTCAAGGCTATGGTTTTTCCTGTAGTCATGTATGGATGTGAGAGTTGGACTGTGAAGAAGGCTGAGCGCTGAAGAGTTGGTGCTTTGAACTGTGGTGTTGAAGAAGACTCTTGAGAGTCCCTTGGACTGCAGCGAGATCCAGCCAGTCCATTCTGACTGCAAAGAAGGCAATGGCACCCCACTCCAGTACTCTTGCCTGGAAAATCCCATGGATGGAGGAGCCTGGTGGGCTGCAGTCCATGGATCGCTAAGAGTCGGACAGGACTGAGAGACTTCACTTTCATTTTTCACTTTCAAACATTAGAGAAGGAAATGGCATGGGGAATCTACAGGCAAGAATACTGGAGTGGGTTGTCATGCTCTCCTCCAGGGGATCTTCCCAACCCAGGGATTGAATCCAGGTCTTCTACATTGCAGGTGGATTCTTTACCATATGAGCCACCAGGGAAGCCAAATCTACTAGTTAAATATGTTATTATTCCATTACTAGGAAGAGTTACTTTGAAATATATTTGGTGGTATTTTCTGTTACTTGGTATTTAATTAAAGTCTTTTGAATTGATTTACTTATAAAATGCAAACTTAATTTCTTTTTATTTAAATATAAATTTATTTATTTTAATTGGAGGTTAATTACTTTACAATATTGTATTGGTTTTGCCATACATCAACATGAATCTGCCACAGGTATACATGTGTTCCCCATCCTGAACCCCCCTCCCTCCTCCCTCCCTGTACCATACCCTCTGGGTCATCCCAGTGTACCAGCCCCAAGCATCCAGTATCATGCATTGAACCTGGACTGGCGATTTGTTTCATATATGATATTATACATATTTCAGTGCCATTCTCCCAAATCATTCCACCCTCTCCCTCACCCACAGAGTCCAAAAGACTGTTATATACATCTGTGTCTCTTGCTGTCTCACATACAGGGTTATTGTTACCATCTTTCTAAATTCCATACATATGTATTAGTAACTGTATTGGTGTTTTTCTTTCTGGCTTACTTCACTCTGTATAATAGGCTCCAGTTTCATCCACCTCATTAGAACTGATTCAAATGTATTCTTTTTAATGGTTGAGTAATACTCCATTGTGTATATGTACCACAGCTTTCTTATCCATTCATCTGATGGACATCCAGGTTGCTTCCATGACCTGGCTATTATAAACAGTGCTGAGATGAACATTGGGGTACACGTGTCTCTTTCAATTCTAGTTTCCTCGGTATGTATGCACAGCAGTGGGATTTCTGGGTCATAAGTCAGCTCTATTTCCAGATTTTTTGTTTGTTTGTTTTATTTATTTTTTATTTTTAATATAAATTTATTCATTTTAATTGGAGGCTAATTATTTTACAATATTGTATTGGTTTTACCATACATCAACATGAATCCACCACAAGTATACACGTGTTCCACATCCTGAACCCCCCTTCCTCCTCCCTCCCTGTACCATCCCTTTGGGTCATCCCAGTGCACCAGCCCCAAGCATCAGTATCATGCATCGAACCTGGACTGGTGATTCATTTCATATATGATATTATACATGTTTCAATGCCATTCTCCCAAATCAACCCACCCTCTCCCTCTCCCAGAGCCCAAAAGACTGTTCTATACATCTGTGTCTCTTTTCCTGTCTAGCATACAGGGTTATCATTACCACCTTTCTAAATTCCATATATATGTGTTAGTATACTGTATTGGTATTTTTCTTTCTGGCTTACTTCACTCTGTATAATAGGCTCCAGTTTCATCCACCTCATTAGAACTGATTCAAATGCATTCCTTTTAATGGCTGAGTGATACTCCATTGTGTATATGTACCACAGCTTTCGTATCCATTCATCTGCTGATGGACATCTAGGTTGCTTCCATGTCCTGACTATTACAAACAGTACTGTGATGAACATTGGGGTACACGTGTCTCTTTCAATTCTGGTTTCCTCAGTGTGTATGCCCAGAAGTGGATTGCTGGGTCATAAGGCAGTTCTATTTCCAGTTTTTTAGGGAATCTCCACACTGTTCTCCATAGTTGCTCTACTAGTTTGCATTCCCACCAACAGTGTAAGAGAGTTCCTTTTTCTCCACACCCTCTCCAGCATTTAATACTTGTAGACTTTTGGATTGCAGCCATTCTGACTGGTGTGAAATGGTACTTCATTGTGGTTTTGATTTGCATTTCTCTGATAATGAGTAATATTGAGCATCTTTTCATGTGTTTGTTAGCCATCCGTATGTCTTCTTTGGAGAAATGTCTATTTAGCTCTTTGGCCCATTTTTTGATTGGGTCATTTATTTTTCTGGAATTGAGCTGCATAAGTTGCTTGTATATTTTTGAGATAATTTGTTTGCCAGTTGCTCCATTTGCTATTATTTTCTCCCATTCCAAAGGCTGTCTTTTCACCTTGCTTATAGTTTCTTTTGTTGTGCAGAAGCTTTTAAGTTTAATTAGGTCCCATTTGTTTATTTTTGCTTTGATTTCCAGTATTCTGGGGGGTGAGTGATAGAGGATCCTGCTGTGATTTATGTCGGAGAGTGTTTTGCCTATGTTCTCCACTAGGAGTTTTATAGTTTCTGGTCTTACATTTAGATCTTTAACCCATTTTGAGTTTATTTTTGTTTATGGCGTTAGAAAGTGTTCTAGTTTCATTCTTTTACAAGTGGTTGACCAGTTTTCCCAGCACCACTTGTTAAAGAGATTGTCTTTTCTCCATTGTATATTCTTGCCTCCTTTGTCAAAGATAAGGTGTCCATAGGTGCATGAATTTATTTCTGAGCTTTCTATTTTCTTCCATGGATCTATATTTCTGTCTTTGTGCCAGTACCATACTGTCTTGATGACTATGGCTTTGTAGTAGAGCCAGAAGTCAGGCAGGTTAATTCCTCCAGTTCCATTCTTCTTTCTCAAGATTGCTTTGGCTATTCAAAGTTTTTTTGCATTTCCATACAAATTGTGAAATTATTTGTTCTGGCTCTGTGAAAAATACTGTTGGTAACTTGATAGGGATTGCATTGAATCTGTAGATGGCTTTGGGTAGTATACTCATTTTCACTATATTGATTCTTTCGATCCATGAACATGGTATATTTCTCCATCTATTAGTGTCCTTTTTTATTTCTTTTACCAATGTTTTATAGTTTTCTATATATAGGTCTTTAGTTTCTTTAGGTAGATATATTCCTAAGTATTTTATTCTTTTCATTGCAATGGTGAATGGAATTGTTTCCTTAGTTTCTCTTTCTATTTTCTCATTATCAGTGTATAGAAATGCGAGGGATTTCTGTGTGCTAATTTTATATCCTGAAACTTTACTATATTCATTGATTAGCTCTAGTAATTTTCTGGTGGCGTCTTTAGGGTTTTCCATGTAGAGGATCATGTCATCTGCAAACAGTAAGAGTTTTACTTCTTTACCAATTTGGATTCCTTTTATTTCTTTTTCTGCTCTGATTGCTGTAGCCAAAACTTCCAAAACTTTGTTGAATAGTAGTGGTGAAAGTGGGCACCCTTGTCTTGTTCCTGACTTTAGGGGAAATGCTTTCAAGTTTTCACCATTGAGGATAATGTTTGCTATGGTTTTGTCATATATAGCTATTATTATGTTGAGGTAATCAAATTAACAAATATCAAACACAAAGAATAAATATTAAAAGCAGCAAGGGAAAAACAACAAATAACACACAAGGGGATTCCCATAAGGATAACAGCTGATCTTTCAATAGAAACTCTTCAGACCAGGAGAGAATGGCAAGACATACTTAAAGTGATGAAAGAAAACAACCTACAGCCCAGATTACTGTACCCAGCAAGGATCTCATTCAAATATGAAGGAGAAATCAAAGCTTTACAGACAAGCAAAAGCTGAGAGAATTCAGCATCACCAAACCAGCTCTCCAACAAATGCTAAAGGATATTGTCTAGACAAGAAACACAAAAGGGTGTATAAACTTGAACCGAAAACAATAAAGTAAATGGCACCGGGATCATACTTATCAATAATTACCTTAAACATAAAGGGGTTGAATGCCCCAACCAAAAGACAAAGACTGGCTGAATGGATACAAAAACAAGACCCCTACATATGTTGTCTACAAGAGACCCACCTCAAAATAAGGGACACATACAGACTGAAAGTGAAGGGCTGGAAAAAGATATTCTGGCAAATAGAGACCGAAAGAAAGCAGGAGTAGCAATACTCATATCCGATAAAATAGACTTTAAAGCAAAGGCTGTGAAAAGAGACAAAGAAGGACACTACATAATGATCAAAGGATCAATCCAAGAAGAAGATATAACAATTATAAATATATATGCACCCAACATAGGGGCACCACAATATGTAAGACAAATGCTAACAAGTATGAAAGGGAAAATTAACAATAACACAATAATAGTGGGAGACTTTAATACCCCATTCACACCTATGGATAGATCAACTAAACAGAAAATTAACAAGGAAACACAAACTTTAAATGATACAATAGACCAGTTAGACATAATTGATATCTTTAGTACATTTCACCCCAAATCAATGAATTTCACCTTTTTCTCAAGTGCACAAGGAACCTTCTCCAGGGTAGATCACATCCTGGGCCATAAATCTAGCTTTTGTAAATTCAAAAAAATTGAAATAATTCCAAGCATCTTTCCTGATCACAATGCGGTAAGATTAGATATCAATTACAGGAGAAAAACTATTAAAAATTACAACATATGGAGGCTGAACAACACGCTGCTGAATAACCAACAAGTCACAGAAGAAATTTAAAAAAAATCAAAATATGCATAGAGATGAATGAAAATGAAAACGCAACAACCCAAAACCTGTGGGACACTATAAAAGCAGTGCTAAGGAGAAAGTTCATAGCAATACAGGCATACCTCAAGAAACAAGAAAAAAGTCAAATAAATAACCTAACTCTACTCCCAAAGCAACTAGAAAAGGAAGAAATGAAGAACCCCAGGGTTAGTAGAAGGAAAGAAATCTTAAAACTTAGGGCAGAAGTAAATGCAAAAGAAACAAAAGGGACCATAGCCAAAATCAACAAAGCCAAAAGCTGGTTCTTTGAAAGGATAAATAAAATTGACAAATCATTAGCCAGACTCATCAAGAAACAAAGGGAGAAAAATCAAATCAATAACATTAGAAATCAAAATGGAGAGATCACAACAGACAACACAAAAATACAAAGGATCATAAGAGACTACTATCAGCAATTATATGCCAATAAAATGGACAGCGTGGAAGAAATGGACAAATTCTTAGAAAACAACTTTCCAAAACTGAACCAGGAAGAAATAGAAAAGCACAGAAATTGAAACTGTAATTCGAAATCTTCCAGCAAACAAAAGCCCAGGTCCAGACGGCTTCACAGCTGAATTCTACCAAAAATTTCGAGAAGAGCTAACATCTATCGTACTCAAACTCTTCCAGAAAATTGCAGAGGAAGGGAAACTTCCAAACTCATTCTATGAGGCCACCATCACCTTAATACCAAAACCCTACAAAGATGCCAGAGAAAAAGAAAACTACAGGCCAATATCACTGATGAACATAGATGCAAAAATCCTTAACAAAATTCTGGCAATCAGAATCCAACAACACATTAAAAAGATCATACACCATGACCAAATGGGCTTTATCCCAGGGATGCAAGGATTCTTCAATATCTGCAAATCAATCAATGTAATTCACCACATTAACAAATTGAAAAATAAAAGCCATATGATCATCAACAGATGCAGAGAAATTCTTTGACAAAATTCAACATCCATTTATGATAAACACTCTCTAGAAAGCAGGAATAGAAGGAACAAACTTAATTTCTTATATAAATTGTACAATTCTTTATCACTCTGTCTTTGTAGGTCTGTCTGTCTCTCTCCCTCTCCATGTTTGTCTCTCTCTACCTTTTGGTATTTATACTTCCTTCCAAAAATTCTCATGAGAAGAGGCTCTACATCAATCAGTCATTAAGGTCTTGTAGTGTAGGATGTATACAAGGAGGAGCAAGTGTGAAGACAGTGTCTACAGTATGACTTTTTTACTTCATTAAATGGTTAATCATATTAATTGATATTTTCCAGAATATTGGAATAGGTTTCTTATAAATTTCACATGAAGTTAAAACTATCTAGCATTCATATAATTTACAGTATTGCTATCAAACATTTTATCAATAATATTTACAATATGCCAAGCAACTTTCATTGTTATGGCAAAGGGAGTTAGAAATTGAGAGGTCCTAGCCGTGAATGTGACTCATTCTTTGTCAAATTCATCTGAGAGGGAAAATAAGACTCTGGAGTCACATTTGCTAGTTTTCAAAAACAAAGAAGATGTAGATATAGATTTTGATTGGCAATGATAGACTAGATTTCCCAGTTGCCAGAGTTATTTACAGTTGACAATCTGACACAAATACAGATTAAATAGAAGCTCTAACAACATTCAGTTTCAAAAAAAATCATTTTTTTCTTGGTTCTCAGCCAGTTAGTAGTCATGTAAAACCTATCTATGTCAGAGATAAAAAAAATTGAATAGGGCAGCAATGAGGAGGGTTAAACTTGTATAATTGCACAAATGCATCAAGGCCGTCCATCAGGTCTAAATGCCTGCTATTATTTTGGTAGATTCTGATTTATTGTTTGATTCATCACTTTTCAAATGTAGTGTAATTGTAGGATTCCAAACTTTTGACCTTTACAAATGTCAAAAGAGGAGAAAATCCTTTCTATAATGCCAATAGGTGGTTTCTTTCCAAATTATATAGTGATTTATTCTTTACCTTAGTTCAAAACACTTTTGATAACTAACTAGGTTCACTTAAAATCAAACAAAACCAGAAACACCTCTTTTCTCAATTGGAATGATAGCTCTGGGTGAATAAGATGTATTTTATCTGGGGGGAATAATTTATCATGGTTTGTCTGGTAAAGATATGGTGTATGCCAGTTTCCTGGCATGATTATTAATTTCACACTCAAAATTGAACCAGTTCGGATGATAAATTATATGACCACTCTATTACCAATTCTATTGGTTAAGCTTTACCAGAGAAACAGAACGAATAGGCTGTATAGATACATAAAGATAGAGGTAGAGATTTGTTTCAAAGCAAAGCTTTTAAGCTACTAGAAGGGGTTGGCAAGTTTGAAATCTGTAGACAAACAATCTGGAAATTCTCGGACAGAGTCTGAAGCAGCCCTCCCAAGGAGGAATTTATTCTGTTTTCAGGAAAACCTCAGTTTTGTTCTTGAGATGGCTCAGAGGTTAGAGCATCTGCCTGCAATGCAGGAGACCTGGGTTTGATCCCTGGGTTGGGAAGATCCCCTGGAGAAGAGAAATGGCAACCCACTCCAGTATTCTTGCCTGGAGAATCCCATGGACAGAGGAGCCTGGTGGGCTACAGTCCACGGGATTGCGAAGAGTCGGACACAACTGAGCAACTTCACTTCACCAACATCCTCAAGAACAATCTTTTTTTACTTGAGGTTGACTAATTGTAGATGTTAAGCACATCTACAAAAGATCTTTATAGCAACATCTCTAATAGCGTTTGATTGAATAGCTGGATACTATAGAGGAAAAATGGCACCCGGCTCCAGTATACTTGTCTGAAAAATCCCATGGACAGAGAAGCCTGGCAGGCTACATTCTGTGGGATGGCACAAACACTAATGAGTGACTGACACATATATATGCATAGCCTAGCCATATGTATATACACAAATCAATCTGGTTTATGGACATTCATTTCTATATATTAACAGTGAACAAGTACCAGAAAATAATAAAACCATCCTGCTTGTAATAGCATCAAAAAATAAATAAATAAGAGGGATAAATTTAATCAAGAGGTAAAAAATCTACATTGCTGCTTGTTTGGAAGTGTGGTACAGAAATTAAAGTTGGCCATAAAAGAGGAAAACCTTAGTCATTTTGTGCTATCTATTTCTCGTATCTTCATTGGAACCTTGGAAAACCTATATCTTTCAGCAGATCTCACATATCCTTTGGGAAAATATCCTGGCCTTCTGCTTATATCTTTTGTAAGTTAAAAACTATCTTGTCTGATGTGGGCTGACACTAGAGAAGGCTGACAACTTTTGATACAGTGATTTGTTGATGAGGACAGAGTTGGTCTCTCCAGTAGTGCAAGTCTTTCAGTAGGGTGCAAGTAGCCTGTTTGCTGCTTATATTTTGGCTTGGTTGGTTATTTTGCTTGTTGTTTTATTGATTTTATTAGCATCATAATCCAGGCTGGAATGCCTGCCTCCAAAAACATGTTCATAGCTGTGTCTGACTTTGGTGCTGTGGACCGGTTTCATTCTATGGTCTATTTGTAACTATAGTCTTGTGATTCTATTTGATAATATGAATTGAAAGAAGACCTCAGGGTAAAACTGTGTAAGAAGCTGAATATAAAACCTGTGTAAATGCTTGGCCTCCTGGCTTCTTTGTACTCTGGGAAACTTGAACTTTGTCCCCTAGGCCATTCAAGGAAATGCTTGAGATGATGACAAATAGTCATTCTCATTCATGCTTACCTTTCTTCCAGGCTGGTTGTTCTAGGGACAGGAAATGCAGTTTAAAAAAATAAAAAAAAAGAAAAGCCACTGTTCTCTAGGGAAAAAATAAAAAAAATGTGTTACTCCTTTGGATGAGGCCAGTATGGAGCTGCTGTCTCGTGTGTATACTGTTCTCTATGAAATACTACACATGGAAGAAGCTTCACTAGTCTGAAGCCACCAATATAAAGAGAGTCATGGTGAGACCATATAGAGACAGAAAGAATGGATATAGAGCCACAGCTGTTTTCATCTTCCTAGCCTAATCATGAGAAGTGTTAGTGAAGGAACCTCCAAAGAAGACACTACCCCAACCACCATTTAATTGAAATTCAATGTGATCCCAAGATTTTGTTAGGTAGTTAGAATAGGAAAAAGGAGTCCAGAATGGCAGTGGCTAAAAGACAAGGAAAAAGCCCATGAAAATAGAACAAAAGAAGGTCTGAGTGAGGACCTCAGGCAAAACAAACAGCACTCCTGGCTAGGCTAATTTACATATGGCAGGCCCAGGGGGAGGAGAAAAAAACATAAAAAGAGGAGCCAAAATTGGGCCAAGGCCTCTCCTCTCCCCATCTTTTGGGTCAGCATGCCCTTATGCCTCAGGGATGTATTTTTTTTTTTTTTTTTACTTTCTAAATAAAACTGAGCAATTACATGGAGCTGTAACACTGGTCCATCCTAGGGCTGTAACACTGGTCTGTCCAAGGGCTGTAATTGTAGTCCGTCACTTCAAATTTTTGTTGCAGTGAGACAGAACCGAGGAAATTGCAAACTCCCCCTACATCCATGGTGCTGTGACTCAGATTTAACCTGGCTGAGACAACCTTGGCACGGCCCCTGCAAGGAGGAGGCCAAGCACAGCAGGAGCCCAACTTGGTAAAAGCTCCCACAGTGGAAGCTGAATATGAAGAAAACCCAGTGCAGGGAAAGTGACAAGAAGCCCAGAATACTGGACACTGTGACAGTGAAAAACAGACTCAGCAGAAAGCTCACGCGGCTCAGTCTCAGATTCCAGAAGACCTCCAGTTAAGGTAAGAGGTCCTCATTCCTATGGCTGGAAGAACATATGTCTAACAAAATCTTAATTCATTTACATTCTCTTGTTTCTTGTTTCCTCGAAGCCCCCATGAACAGGTGAGCAGCAATGGGTGCAATTGAGGGACTCTGGCAGTGGCTACTTCCCAGTGTGTCCTGAATGCTCCACTATCCTCTGTGCTTTATTAGCTGTTACCCAAACTGGTGGGGGGTTCTTCTGTCCTTAATCTTCTTTGTGCCAAGGATCAGGCCAATGAAAACTGTGAGAACTGGTCAGGTATTTAGCAGATTTTCCGGCAGGTTATGATGAGGATTCCTAAGCACGTTTTTTTCCCACTGCTTTTTCCTCCTGTCCTTCAGCTCCTCTCTCCAGGGACTTGAGCCTGGCCAAAAACCATGGTGCTTGGCTTCAGGACAGCCATTTTGTTTTTTGTTTTGTTTTGTTTTGTTTTGCATTTTTTCCATGGAGATGGTCTTGATCCCTGTCTCCTGTACAATGTCATGAACCTCATTCCATAGTTCATCAGGCATTCTATCTATCAGATCTAGGCCCTTAAATCTATTTCTCACTTCCACTGTATAATCATAAGGGATTTGATTTAGGTCATACCTGAAAGGTCTAGCAGTTTTCCCTACTTTCTTCAATTTGAGTCTGAATTTGGTAATAAGGAGTTCATGATCTGAGCCATAGTTAGCTCCCCATCTTGCTTTTGCTGACTATATAGAGCTTCTCCATCTTTGGCTGCAAAGAATATAATCAATCTGATGTCGGTGTTGACCATCTGGTGATGTCCATGTGTAGAGTCTTCTCTTGTGTTGTTGGAAGAGGTTGTTTGCTATGACCAGTGCATTCTCTTGGCAAAACTCTACTAGTCTTTGCCCTGCTTTATTCCGCATTCCAAGGCCAAATTTGCCTGTTACTCCAGGTGTTTGTTGACTTCCTACTTTTGCATTCCAGTCCCCTATAATGAAAAGGACATCTTTTTTGGGTGTTAGTTCTAAAAGGTCTTGTAGGTCTTCATAGAACTGTTCAACTTCAGCTTCTTCAGCATTACTGGTTGGGGCATAGACTTGGATTACGGTGATATTGAATGGTTTGCCTTGGAAACGAACAGAGATCATTCTGTCATTTATGAGATTGCATCCAAGTACTGCATTTGGGACTCTTTTGCTGACCATGATGGCTATTCCATTTCTTCTGAGGGATTCCTGCCCACAGTAGTAGATATAATGGTCATCTGAGTTAAATTCACCCATTCCAGTCCATTTCAGTTCGCTGATTCCTAGAATGTCAATATTCACTCTTGCCATCTCTTGTTTGACCACTTCCAATTTGCCTTGATTCATGGACCTGACATTCCAGGTTCCTAGCAATATTGCTCTTTACAGCATTGGACTTTGTTTCTATCACCAGTGACATCCACAGCTGGGTATTGTTTTTTCTTTGGCTTCATCCCTTCATTCTTTCTAGAGTTATTTCTCCACTGATCTCCGGTAACATATTGGACACCTATTGACCTGGTGAGTTCCTCATTCAGTATTCTATCATTTTGCCTTTTCATACTGTTCATGGGGTTCTCAAGGCAAGAATACTGAAGTGGTTTGCCATTCCCTTCTCCAGTGGACCACATTCTGTCAGACTTCTCCACCATGACCTGCCCGTCTTGGATGGCCTCACGGATATGGCTTGGTTTCACTGAGTTAGACAAGGCTGTGGTCCTAGTGTGATTAGATTGACTAGCTTTCTGTGAGTATGGTTTCAGTGTGTCAGACCTCTGATACCCTCTTGGAACACCTACCGTCTTACTTGGGTTTCTCTTACCTTGGGCTTGGGGTATCTCTTCATGTCTGGTCCAGCAAAGCGCAGCCACTGCTCCTTACCTTGGATGGAGGGTATCTCCTTACCACTGCCCTTCCTGACCTTCAACGAAGGATAGCTCCTCTAAGCCCTCCTGTGCCAGTGCAGCCACCACTCCTTGGATAGGGGTTGATCTTCCTGGCCGCTGCCCCTGGCCTCGGGCACAGGGTGGCTCCTCCAGACCATTGCCCCTGACTGTGTGGATCACAATAAACTGGAAAATTCTGAGAGAGATGGGAATACCAGACCACCTGACCTGCCTCTTGAGAAATCTGTATGCAGGTCAGGAAGCAACAGTTAGAACTAGACATGGAACGACAGACTGGTTCCAAATAGGAAAAGGAGTGCGTCAAGGCTGTATATTGTCACCCTGCTTATTTAATTTCTATGCAGAGTACATCATGAGAAATGCTGGACTGGAAGAAACACAAGCTGGAATCAAGATTGCTGGGAGAAATATCAATAATCTCAGATATGCAGATGACACCACCCTTATGGCAGAAAGTGAAGAGGAACTAAAAAGCATCTTGATGAAAGTGAAAGAGGAGAGTGAAAAAGTTGGCTGAAAGCTCAACATTCAGAAAACAAAGATCAGGGCATCCTGTCCCATCACTTCATGGGAAATAGATGGAGAAACAGTGGAAACAGTGTCAGACTTTATTTTGGGGGGCTCCAAAATCACTGCAGATGGTGACTGCAGCCATGAAATTAAAAGACGCTTACTCCTTGGAAGAAAAGTTATGACCAACCTAGATAGTATATTCAAAAGCAGACACATTACTTTGCTGACTAAGGTCCATCTAGTCAAGGCTACGGTTTTTCCAGTGGTCATGTATGGATGTGAGAGTTGGACTGTGAAGAAAGCTGAGCGCCGAAGAACTGATACTTTCGAACTGTGATGTTGGAGAAGACTCTTGAGAGTCCCTTGGACTGCAAGGAGATCCAACCAGTCCATTCTGAAAGAGATCAGCCCTGGGTTTTCTTTGGAAGGAATGATGCTAAAGCTGAAACTCCAGTACTTTGGCCACCTCATGGGAAGAGTTGACTCATTGGAAAAGACTCTGATGCTGGGAGGGATTGGGGGCATGAGGAGACGGGGACGACAGAGGATGAGATGGCTGGATGGCATCACTGACTTGATGGACGCGAGTCTGAGTGAACTCCGGGAGTTGGTGATGGATAGGGAGACCTGGCGTGCTGTGATTCATGGGGTCGCAAAGAGTTGGAAACGACTGAGCGACTGAACTGAACTGAACTGGCTTCAGGACCTAATGAAGCTCAGGCTCTGATGACACATTGAAATTTCAGTTAGATACAGTGATAGGTAACAGGTGGGTTTGTTCGAATTCAGAGAGAAGCATACTCCACAGGGTGTGGACCATCTCAGAGGAGAGTGCAGTGGCCATGAAATGTGATGTGGCTAGTTTTTTCCAGCTGGGTGAATTCATATCCTATTGAGTGACAGGATCATCCCAACCACTGGGGAACCACCCACCCCTCTGTGTTTAGACAGTGCCTTGAAAATGTCCTGCCACCTCTGGGTGTGTCACTTAGCTTGCAGATTGGGGATGAAGATTTAGTTGAATTTGACTTGTCATTCTGTACTCATTTGATTTTAATCAGTTTATGCTATGCCCTTGGGCTATGTCATTCTTTCAAAAGTTGTGCCTTGCCCTCTTCTCCCCTCTTTCATGCTCCTTTCCTGAGCCCTGTCCAGGTCCACAATGTTGCAGCTACAATCTTCTGGAGGGACAACCAGAAAATAGCTGGCCCTTGGGAGGGAAATATTGTATAATATCCAATCCCTCTAGATATACAGGCCTTTGTTTTTTGAGTTCCTGCAACATGTGCAACAACATCCCTAAGTGGACCTGCTAGGGCAGGTGACAGGCACACAATGCCTGCTAGAAGTCAATCTATTGGCATCCCTTCAAGGGCAATTGGGCTTCCAGGGCTAATGTTTACCACTTTGGGAGTTAGCTCTGCAGGCCATTTGGACCCAAACCATTATCACCCTTCTCCTAAAGTTACAAACATAACCTGGGATCAAATCTTACTCCACTTTTAGGGAACATCTGGTCTGTTGCCTCTTACCAATTTGTTCTTAAGCCACTAACTCCTACAACCAGGACCCTGCCCCCTTGTAGGCAACATTTCTCCACCTTGCTTATTATTAAAATACTCTAAAAGCCCCTAACTGGACCAGATAATCCACTTCTTTGTCATTCATTCAGTTCAGTCACTCAGTCGTGTCCGAGTCTTTGCGACCCCATGAATTGCAGCACACCAGGCCTCACTGTCCATCACCAACTCCCGGAGTTCACTCAGACTCACATCCATCAAGTCAGTGATGCCATCCAGCCATCTCATCCTCTGTCATCCCCATCTCCTCTTGCCCCCAATCCCCTCCCAGCATCAGAGTCTTTTCCAATGAGTCAACTCTTCCCATGAGGTGGCCAAAGTACTGGAGTTTCAGCTTTAGCATCATTCCTTCCAAAGAAAGCCCAGGGCTGATCTCTTTCAGAATGGACTGGTTGGATCTCCTTGCAGTCCAAGGGACTCTCAAGAGTCTTCTCCAACATCACAGTTCGAAAGCATCAGTTCTTCGGTGCTCAGCTTTCTTCACAGTCCAACTCTCACATCCATACATGACCACTGGAAAAACCGTAGCCTTGACTAGACGGACCTTAGTCAGCAAAGTAATGTCTCTGCTTTTGAATATGCTATGTAGGTTGGTCATAACTTTTCTTCCAAGGAGTAAGCGTCTTTTAATTTCATGGCTGCAGTCACCATCTGCAGTGATTTTGGAGCCCCAAAAAATAAAGTCTGACACTGTTTCCACTGTTTCTCCATCTATTTCCCATGAAGTGATGGGACAGGATGCCATGATCTTCATTTTCTGAATGTTGAGCTTTCAGCCAACTTTTTCACTCTCCTCTTTCACTTTCATCAAGATGCTTTTTAGTTCCTCTTCACTTTCTGCCATAACGGTGGTGTCATCTGCATATCTGAGGTTATTGATATTTCTCCCAGCAATCTTGATTCCAGCTTGTGTTTCTTCCAGTCCAGCGTTTCTCATGATGTACTCTACATAGAAATTAAATAAGCAGGGTTACAATATACAGCCTTGACGTACTCCTTTTCCTATTTGAAACCAGTCTGTTGTTTCATGTCCAGTTGTCACTGTTGCTTCCTGACCTGCATACAGATTTCTCAAGAGGCAGGTCAGGTGGTCTGGTATTCCCATCTCTTTCAGAATTTTCCACAGTTTACTGTGATCCACACAGTCAAAGGCTTTGGCATAGTCAATACTTCTGCTGTTACCTAAAGTGGGCCTATGACAACAAAATGTTTACCATTGGAGGCACCCTAACCTGCTCCTATTGAGGACTAGGGGAGGAAATCAGTGACTTACACTCCCTTAGGACAGTAAGAAGATGAGGCTTATGGCTGCTTCACTAGGTTCCCTGTCTCAGGGCACAGGCTTGGATTGCTTTACATCATGATATCTATTCCTATCTGTGGTGAACAAACTGACTATGAGCTAAAATTACAATGCCTTAATCCTACCCAGCAATGGTCATAGTGGAGACCTTGGGGACACC
The DNA here is from genome assembly GCF_023091745.1 of Budorcas taxicolor. NCBI lineage: Eukaryota > Metazoa > Chordata > Mammalia > Artiodactyla > Bovidae > Budorcas > Budorcas taxicolor. Next base: position 19,283,996 of record NC_068913.1, read on the forward strand.
CAACACCAATCCAGGAGCCTGAGGAGGTTGATCTGCCTCGACCTGCCTATGGATCTTGTCCTAGAAAGGTTGTCAAGCCTCAACCGGCTTGGGGATCTGCCAGTCCAAGTCCTAGAAGGTCTACATGCCTCAACCTGCCCAGGGACCCAATTCTCGGGAGGCCAGCATGCCTTGATCTGCCTGGGGACTGGATCTCCATGAGGCTGTCATGCCTCAGCTTGCCTGGGTATCTGTACCCTGACCCAGGGACACCTGGCTCTTAGGTTGCAACAGTACTGGGTAGGATAAACTTCAAAAAGACTCACCCCTAAGGAAGTTTGCCTATGGAAATTGAAAGAGCCCTATTAGTTTTTTCTTTTTTCTTTCCCTCCCTGTCATCACTGTCTTTCAGATGGGAAATAACCAATCCACTTCCTGACAGATACCTTTGAGATGCACCCTTGATAACTGTAAGCTATTTGATCCTCTAACTCTAAGGAGAAGTCACTTAAAATTCTTTTGTGCCACTGCATGGCCACACTATCCTCTGGGGGACAAGGAACAGTGGCCTGAGGATGGACGTTTAAATCACAATACCATCCTACAGCTAGATTTATTATGCAAAAGACAAAGGAAATGGACAGAGATCCCCTGTGTCCAAATTTTCTTCAAATTAAGAGATATGAAGGAACTGTGTCTTAAGTATGGGATTGTTGTATGCCCTAAAAGTGAGCCTGCTAGGCAAATGGTGTTCAGCACAGACAATTAAGAGGAAGGGCCTCCCCTTAAAGGCTCACCTCCCATGGCTCCCATGCCTGGTGCTCCTTCCAATTGTGTTCCCATATCTGGAAGCGCCCCCTCCACAGAAGCCAACTTGAGTATGTCCCTTAGTGGAAACTAGAGGAGAATTCGGACCAACCCAGGTCCAAAAGCACTTCTCCCTCTTTGAACTAAGACATATCAAACAAGACCTGGAAAGCTATACAGATGACCCAGGCAAATATATCAATACCTTCCAACACATTACCTTGGCCTTTGATTTGACATGGAAAGACATCATGGTTGTATTTAGTCAAACTTTATCTGACTCTGAGCATGCTAGAGTCTTAAAGGAAGCCTGAAGGTATGCTATGGGGCTTCACATGTCAAGCAATAAATATCCAGTAGGGGAAATTGCAGTCCCCTCCTCAGATCTTAATTGAAATTATAATGACCCTGATCACATCTGGGAAAGGGATCATTTTCTGATCTGTGTGAAGGCAGGACTGAAAGCAGCCCAGCAAAAAGTAATCAGCTGTGCCCAGGTCTCAGCAATAACTCAGGAGTCCAACAAAAACCCCAGTTGCTTTTCTGGAAAGGCTAAAAGAGGCCCTTGAAAAGTTTACCAATCTGAACTTAGACTCTTAGGAGGGATAGGTGATTTTAAAGGACAAATTCCTGTTCCAATGCTCATCAGATATCAGAATAAAATTGCAACAGCTACAGCAGCAGGACCCTGCTGCCTCTTTAGATGAGATGGTCCAGACAGCCACTAATACTTTTTATAACAAAGAACAGAAGAGGGAGGCCAAGTTCCAGGAAAGGGAGAAAAGGAAAGAGACAAAGCATGCCCCAATGCTGGCTGCCCTCCAGGGAAGCCCTATGGAAACCCCAAGTCCTTGAAGGACAAGGCACAGGGCAAATGCCTAATCTGAAGACGGATGTGACATTGGGCCAAAGACTGTCCAAACTGTGACAAGTCTCCTAAAATGGCTTGCTACTAATCCCATTAATTGGGACATTGGATGGTACTCTGCCCTTGGGACCCAAGAGCCCCAAGGTCAAGTGTCAAGCCTTCCCTCATGATGGTTCAACAGGAATGAAGTGGCCCTCTCCAGCCAGCCCACCTATCACAAATAACCATCCTGGGGCTGGAGCCAAGGATGCAACTGGATGTGGCAAGTAGGCCCAAGAATTTCTAGGTTGACACAGGGGCTACATACTCTATTCTAACCTCCTACTCCAGAGCCTTTCCTCCCAAACCTGTAGCATTTTGGATGCTATAGGAAAAACAATTACTAAAATATTCATCTAAGCACTTCTTTGTTGCTGGGATGGACACATATTTTCCCACAAGTTTCTGGTGGTCCCTGAGTGTCCTACTCCCTTATTGGGAAGAGATATACTCACTAAACTGGGGACCACCTTTGTGATGAGAAGCTTTTCAGCCCCTAGAGCCCTACAGCTTCTAGTTACTACTGAGGAACCCATTACACCCTCTCCAATACAGAGGGACCTAAAACTATGGAAGGACAAAATTAACCTCCAGGTGTGGGACCAGGGAACTCCTGGGATGAGCCCACCAAGCTGAATTGATCATCACTGTCCTCTGAGATCCCACTCAGTTTCCTAACTGGAAGCGATACCCCCTCAGAAGAGAAACTTGGGAAGGATTACAGCCTCTAACAAATAAATTCCTTACCTGTGGGCTATTGGTCTCCACCAGTTAGCCATGTAACAACCCGATACTCTTTGTAAAGGAAAAGGATGGAACCTGGTAAATGGTTTAGATCTCTGGATCATAAATGAAACTGTAGTCTCCCTCCATCCCACAGTACCCTATCCCTATGTAATCTTGGGAGAAAACACGCCCACTGCCAAGTGGTTTACAGTCCTGTATCTTGAAGATGCATTCTTTTGCATACCACTGGCTAAAGACCTTCTAGTGGGAGGCTCCAGGAGAAAAACAGCAAGAGATGACTTGGACAGTATTACCTCAGAGGTTCAGAGAGGCCCACATATGTTTGGGCAGGCTCTTGGCCAGGATCTCCTAGGTCTGGACTTGGGACCTAATGGGAAAATATCACAATACATAGATGACCTACTAATCTGCTCTTCAGATGAGAAAAATGCCCAACAAAATGTAATTCAGGTTCTAAACTTTCGGCAGAGAGAGGATATAAAGTCTCCCGTGCTAAGGCACAGATGGTCGAGACAAAGGTCACATACCTTGGAGTTCAGATTACACATGGGCCCAGAAGATTGTCCTCTGATTGAGTACAAGTGATCCTCCAGTTGCCCTCCCCTCTTGCAAAAACAATTCAGAGTTTTCCTGGGGCTAACTGGGTATTGTAGAATCTAGATAACCAAATATGGTTTAATTGCCCAGCTTTTATATGAAAATTTGAAGGGATGAGATGATTCAGTCCCATTGATGTGGGGAACTCCTCAAAAGAAGGCAGAGGGTATATTAAAACAAGCCTTAACTCAAGCACCTTCCTTGAGGTTGCCAGACCCAGAAAAAGCATTCCAATTTTAAGTTCATGAAAAAGAAGTAATAGCCTTGGTAGTGTTAGCTCAAAGGTTGGGACCTGAGCCCCAGCCTGTAGCTTACTTATCCAAGAGGCTCAACCCAACCACCCGAGGCTGGCCTCCCTGCCTTCAAAATCTTGCAGCTATTGCAATCCTGATAGAAGATGCTTTAAAATTCTCTTTTGGGGGCAAACTAACTATTTCTACAAGCCACCAAGTGTAACAACTCCAAAATGGGAGAGGTGATTTATGGATGTCTGATTAAAGAATCATCAGATATCAAGTAGTGCTGATGGAAAATCCAGGCCTGACTATATCCCCTGTGAGGTTCTTAACCCAGCCACCCTTCTGCCTACCTCTGAGGGCTTTCCCACTTTCACTCTGGCCTAGAAACCTTGGACCACTGGACAAAACCCCAAGAGGGATTGTTGGAAGATCCTCTGACCAATTCTGAGAAATTCTGGTACACTATGGAAGCAGCTTTGTCTTGGATGGAAAAGGAAGAGCCAGAAAAGCAGTAGTCTCCAGTTTTGAGACCACAGAGCATAAACTTTTGCCATCAGGTACTTCAACCCAGTTAGCTTAGCTCATAGCCCTGACTCAAACTTTAGAGCTTGGAAAAGGAAAAAGAGTAGCCATTTACACTGACTCCCAATATGCCTTTCTGGTGCTAAATGTACACACTGCTATTTGGAAAGAAAGAGGCCACTTGACCACCTGAGGACCCCCAATCAAATATGGTGACCAAATCCTTAGGCTTTTGGAGGAAATCCATCTGCCCACTGAGGTTTTAGTCTCCCATGGCAAAGGACACTAAAAAGGGAGGATGGAAGTGGCACAAGGGAACTAAACAGTTGATCAGGCAGCTAAGAGAGCAGCATTACAGAACAATGACCTAGTAGGGGTTGCCACCTTAGTTCCACAGGAAAATTTGCCAGAAACACCTCCATATCCTGAAGGAGGGACTCTTAAAGATGAGAGTGAGGGCTTTCAAGGAGATCATATGGGTGGTTCCAAAAGGAGGGACTCCTTTTTCTGCCTGGGAACCTCCAATGGAAGTTGGTTAACTCTTTACATGCCACCATTCATTTAGGGAAAAAGGCCCTCCAGAGATTACTAGATTCCTTCAGAGGAACAGGCCTCCAAATGACTATGACAAGTGATCTCCTCTTGTTCCACTTGCCAATTAAACAACCCCCAAGGAGCTTGAAGACCCGAGCTGGCCCAGCCTTTCCAATGACATGGCACCTACCCAAGAGAGGACTGGCAGATGGACTTCACCCAGATGCCGTTTCTCAAAGATATAAGTACCTATTAGTCATGATAGGTACATTCACAGGATGGATTTAAGGCTTGCTCTCCCACCCAGACTGAGAAAGCTGAGGAAGTGGTCAAAAACAAACAAACAAACAAACAAGCAAACAAACCAAACTGTTCCATGAAATCATTCTGAGATTTGGTCTGTTCAGGTCATTACGAAGTGACAATGGGATATCATTTATTTCTAAGGTCACCCAAAGAGTCTCTAAAGCATTGGGCATTACTTATTATCTCTATTGTGCCTGGAGGTCTCAGTCTTCAGGAATAGTAGAAAGAGACAACAAATTCCTAAAATCAGCAGTAACAAAGATAATCCAGGAGACCTTCCTGGGATGGAACGAGGCTTTACCAATAGCTCTCCTCTGCACCCATATTGTCCCTAAGGAACAGGTTGGTCCTAGTCCTTATGGGATGCTATATGAGAGACCTTTTGTTTATGTAAAGGAAACATAAACAAACCTTTGTTTATCCAGAGGCTCAGACCCTCCAGTCTTATCCTATGGCCATTGGGCAATTCCAATAGGATATACACTTGTGGGGTGTCACCCAGGACCCAAAAGATTCTAAAGAGTCACCACTATATGCTCCAGGAACTCAAGTCCTAATTAAAGCGTGGAAAGATGGGTCCCCAAAGGCTCAACTCTAGCCCACAGGCCCATACCCTGAAATACTTTCTCCACCCACAGTAGTCAAGGTACCAGGATATGACTCCTGGATTCACTACTTATGAGTCAAGCTGTGGAAGAAAACAGAAGAGGACACTCAATACACCTGTGAGCCCCTGGAGATCTCAGATACCTATTCAGGACTACAGATGAGTGTCATTCTTATGAACACCCCTAAAATTAGGTTTCTGGGGATAAGATTTTTCAGGACAGCTCTAAAAAGCAAACACAACTTATCAGAGGTTGTACTCCAAAATAGACAGGAGATAGATCTCCTGATCCCTGAACAAGGAGGGGCTTGAGCCATCTTGAATGAGATGTGGTTTTTTTTCTGGCTAAAGACCTCCAGCTAAGTTAAGGAAAGTCTCACAGTCCTAAAGAAAAACATTCATACCCTACAGGATTTCAAAGAACGAAGTGAAGAGATCTCCTGGTGGCTACAATCTCTCTTTGGGGGATTCCCCTGGTGAGGGGAATTTGGAGTTGGCTAATGCCCCTGCTAGTTCTTGTTATCACCATATTGATGCTGCTTATCATTTCTCCATGTATTATCAATTGTCTAACCCATTTTGTCTCTGCCCAGGTTAACAAGCTACAAAATGCAGTGCCAGTTCCACAAGGATATATAAAACTACAGCTGACCACGGAAAATATCACTCACCCTTGAATGGACACAGCTATAAGGACTCTGAGGCTTTAGACTAGCAAGAGAGGGAGGCTCAATTCTCCTCACCTTCCCAGTTCAGTAGAAAGTAGCCAGAAAGAACTCTATGCCCCTATTCCCAAAGAATTGGGCCTTCTATTGCTTGAGGGGGGAATGTTAGGTATTTAGAATAGGAAAAAGAAGTCCAGAATGGCAGTGGCTAAAAGAGAAAAGAAAAGCCCATGAAAATAGAACAAAGGAAGGTCTGAGGACCGGAATGAGGACCTGAGGTAAAACAAACAGCAGTCCCGGCTAGCCCAATTTTCATAGGGCAGACCCAGGGGGAGGAGAAAAAACATAAAAAGAAGAGCCAAAATGGTTTGGGGTCTCTCTTCTCTTTGCGTCTTTTGGGTCGGCATGCCCTCACACCTCAAGGGTGTATTTTCCTTTACTTTCTGAATAAAACTGAGCTGTAACACAGAGATGTAACACTGGTCCAACCTATGGCTGTAATGCTGGTCTGTCACGGCAATTTTTTGTTGCAATGAGAGAGATCCAAGGAAATTACAAACTCCCCCCACAATTTGATGTACAAAATAGATAACCAGAATTAGAAGCCAAATAAAAACAAAGAAAATTAAGGTAGTGGTAATTGAGGGTGATCCAAGAGAGCACATTCACATTATTAAGAAGGAAGATCCATCCACATATAGTCCTAAGGTCAAAAAACATACCCAGCCTTGGAGTCAACCAGTCTCATCTACTTATTTTGTGGATTACAGTGCATTTAAAAAGTCAAATTAAAAAAAAAATTAAATCCTTTGAATTCCAATTTCATAAAGCTAATATAGCAAAGGGTTTTAAGTAGCTGAATTTCTAGCTACTGTAATTCCTCATTGGAGACTGACATGATGATATAGCAGGTCCATGAATCAAGGCAAACTGGAAGTGGACAAACAGGAGATGGCAAGAGTGAACGTTGACATTCTAGGAATCAGCAAACTAAAATGGACTGGAATGGGTGAATTCAACTCAGACGACCATTATATCTACTATTGTGGGCAAGAATCCCTTAGAAGAAATGAAATAGCCATCATAATCAACAAAAGAGTCTGAAATGCAGTACTTGGATACATTCTAAAAAAAATGACAGAATGATCGTTGTTGGCTTCCAAGGCAAACTATTGAATATCACAATAATTCAAATCTATACCCTGGCCAATAATGCTGAAGAAGCTGAAGTAGAATGATTCTGTGAAGACCTACAAGACCTTCAAGAACTAATACCCCCAAAAGATGACCTTTTCATTATAGGGGACTGGAATGCAAAAGTAGGACGTCAAGAAACATCTGAAATAACAGGTAAATTTGGCATTGAAGTACAGGATGAAGCAGGCCAAAGGCTAACAGTATTGTCAAGAGAACACACTGGTCATAGCAAACACCCTTTTTTAAAAACACAAGAGAAGACTCTACAAATGGAGATCACCAGATGGTCAATACTGAAATCAGATTGATTATATTCTTTGCAGCCAAAGATGGAGAAGCCCTATACAGTCAGCAAAAACAAGCCCAGGAGCTGCCTGTGGCTCAGATCATGAACTTCTTATTGCTAAATCCAGACTCAAATTGAAGACAGTAGGGAAAACCACTAGACCATTCAGGTATGACCTAAATCAAATCCCTTACGACTATACAGTGGAAGTGACAAACAGATTCAAGGGTTAGATCTGATAGAGTGCCTGAAGAACTACGGATGGAGTTTGGTGACATTGTACAGGAGCCAGTGATCAAGATCACCCAAAAGAAAAAGAAATGCAAAAGGCAAAATGGTTGTCTGAGGAGGTCTTACAAACAGCTGTGAAAAGAAGAGAAGGGAAAGGCAAAAGGGAAAAGGAAAGATAAAAGCATCTGAATGCAGAGTTCCAAAGAATAGCAAGGAGAGAGAAGAAAGCCTTCCTCAGTGATCAATGCAAAGAAATAGAGGAAAACAATACAATGGGAAAGATTAGAGATCTCTTCCAGAAAATTTGAGATTCCAAGGAAAATTTTTATACAAAGAGGGGCACAATAAAGGACAGAAATGACAAGGACCTAACAGAAGCAGAATATATTAAGAGGTGGCAAGAATACACAGAAGAACTGTACAAGAAAGATCTTCACCACCCAGATAATCACGATGGTGTGATTACTCACCTAGAGCCAGACATCCTGGAATGTGAAGTCAAATGGGCCTTAGGAAGCATCACTATGAACAAAACTAGTGGAGGTGATGTAATTCCAGTTGAGCTATTTCAAATCCTAAAATATGATGCTGTGAAAGTGTTGCACTCAATATGCCAGCAAATTTGGACAACTCAGCAGTGTCCACAGGACTGGAAAAGGTCAGTTTTCATTCCAATCCCATAGAAAGGCAATGCCAAAGAATGATCAAACTACCTCACAATTACACTCACCTCACAGACTAGCAAAGCAAAGCTCAAAATTCTCCACGCCAGGCTTTAACAGTATGATAATCGTGAACTTCCAGATGTTCAAGCTGGTTTTAGAAAAGGCAGAGGAAACGAAGATCAAATTGCCAACATCTGCTGGATCATCGAAAAAGGAAGAGAGTTCCAGGAAAACATCTACTTCTGCTTTGTTGACTATGCCAAAGACTTTGACTCTGTGGATCACAACAAACTGTGGAAAATTCTTAAAGAGATGGGAATACCAGAACATCTGACCTGCCTTCTGACAAATGTGTATGCAAGTCAAGAAGAAACTGTTAGAATCAGACATGGATCAACAGAATGGTTCCAAACCTGGATAGGAGTACATCAAGGCTGTATATTGTCACCTTCTTATTTAGCTTATAAGCAGAGTATATCATGAGAAATGCTGGGCTGGATGAAGCACAGGTTGGAAACAAGTTTGCTGAGAGAAATATCAATAACCTCATATGTGCAGATGACACCACCCTTATGGCAGAAAGCAAAGAACTAAAGAGCCTCTTGATGAAAGTGAAAAAGGAGAGTGGAATAGTTGACTTAAACTAAGGTCATGGCATCTGGTCCCATCTCTTCATGGCAAATAGATGGGGAAACATTGGAAACAATGACAGACTTTATTTTTTTAGGTTCCAAAATCACTGCAGATGGTGACTGTAGTCATGACATTAAAAGACTTTTGCTCCTTCGAAGAAAAGTTATGACCAACCTAGATAGCATATTGAAAAGCAGAGACATTACTTTGCCAATAAAGATCCATCTAGTCAAAGCTATGGTTTTTCCAGTAGTCATGTATGGATGTGAAAGTTGGACTATAAAGAAAGCTGAGCACCAAAGAATTGATGCTTTTGAACCGTGGTCTTGGAGAAGATTCTTGAGAGTCCCTTGGACAGCAAGGAGATCCAACCAGTCCACCCTAAAGGAAATAGGTCCTGAATATTCATTGGAAGGACTGCTGCTGAAGTTGAAACTCCAACAATTTTGCCACCTGCTGTGAAGAACTGACTCATTTGTAAAGACCCTGATGGTGGTAAAGATTGAAGGCAGGAGGAGATGGGGATGACAGAGGATAAGATGGTTGGATGGCGTCACTGACTCAATCGACATGAGTTGGAGTAAACTCCTGGAGTTGGTCATGGACAGGGAGGCCTGTCGTTCCTAGTCCATAGGGTCGCAAAGAGTTGGACATGACTAAGTGACTGAACTGAACTGAACTAACATAGTAGGATCCTGCACTGAAAAATTAGGCCTATGTTGTGAACTCCAACTCTTTTATAAATTCTAATATTTAATTGGAAAATATAAACAGTATTTTTTATTATATTAGAATAAGAACCATGATTATGAGTAAAGATTGTTCTTCCTTTAAAAATAGTATGGCAAACTCTAGTGTCGGAACTTGGCCCACATTAAAACCTAAAGACACTGAAGTGATAAAGTGATACCATTAAAACGAGATAGTCATATATTCACAGGGCAGGGTTAAAGACATCCAAACAAATCTATTGGAAATGAAAATATTAACATCAGTTTTTACTTGCAATCTCAGCTAATTATAAATTTTGACCAGTATGCAGGATGACTGAAGTGACTTAGCAGCAGCAGCAGCAGTAGGCATTTCTTTGGTAAAGAACTGAGAACTAGGGGACTTCCCTGGCAGTTCATTGGTTAAAGCTCTGCTTTCCCCATACAGGGGGCACAGGTTGGATCCCTGGTCAAAGAACTAAGACTCCACAAGCTGCATGGTATGCCAAAAAGAATTAGTAATACTAGTGGTTATTTCTTGGTGAGGTGTTATTATAGGTTTTTTCTACTTTTTCATTTTTATGTTTCTGTACTTTCTGATATTGTTAAATAATTTTCCACAATTAATTTTGTCAATACTTTAAAAAATAGATTGCTACTTTTATATTAAACAAAGAGAATTGAAAACTATGAAAAAGCCCCGTCCTGTCTTTACACTTATCTTTACACCTTGTTTCATATCCCTAGATTTCATGTTCTGATTTCAAAATTTGCAAAAACTCCCAGAAACTGGCTTATTATATCAAATTGTTTTAGTTTGCCAAAAAGGAGACAGCTGAAACAAGTATTTTTGTTTCTGTCCTCTTTGAAAATATTTCATTTGCCTCATGGAGGAAGTATGAAAATCAGCATTTGACCATAATTTGTGAATCAGTATCTCTGCATTTGAACATAGTAGAATTTGGACAGAATCAGAGTTAAAACTAGTACTTAGTTTCCTTGTCCTGCTATTTCTTCTCTCTTCTGAAATTACCCCTTCTAACATGATTAATATCTAAAGAAAATCTTAAAACTATTCAAAGTCCACTATTATTACAAGCCTAAAATCAAATTTGAGATTATCAGATTAAGACAATTCACATTCTCAATCAAGCTTGTGAGATTTGCCTACTTCCAAATGCAATACTTTTATTTGAGTTTCTATTAAGTTTTCCTATGCCCAATGGTCCTAGCTGTTCAGATGGCCTTCCATTTTATCTACACAGCAATGAAAAATTGAGTCTTTCTTTACCTTGAGATATGTAGGTTTCTGAAACTTATATAAATAAAATCCAAATGAGATGCTATTTTTGAAAAAGACATTCTAGTCTGATATTTGTGCTTGGAGTTTATAGAAAGCATGGAGAGATCCATTACTACCTTAAGCAGACAGTACAGTTTATTTCTATAATGAGGTGTTTCCTTCACTTTTAGTATAGTTCTTGCTGTGTGATATCTAATTTATATTCATTTTCTATTGTCTCTGACATAAATACCTTTTATAAATCTTAATTTCTTTGATCATTTTTTCTCAGGAAAATAGCACAGGGGGAAATTAAGGATTTTCTCTGTCAGTATGTGTACTCAGTAACTGATTCAGATACACAACCTAGGATTGCAATCAGTGTTCCAGAACTCTCAGAAATCCTGGACATGAAATGTATAGGAGTTCAGTTACAAGAGGATCAAATGTTTGTGCTGCACTTTGAATTTATAAGGGAAAGTGAAATGGATTGTCACTTCTTTAATACCTATTGGTTTAGAATTCCTTCATAACCTCTCTACAATATAATCTAAAGTAGTGCCATCTCTAACTTTGTTTCTTTGCAATTTAGTTTGCTCTTAAAATTGCAATTGTTTTTGATAAAAAAAAAACTTGTCTACTTGACAACCTCGATAGAAAAAAGAAAATAGAAAACAGAGATACGAAAGACAAAGGAAAAAAGAGTCAGGAAAAGCAAAGGGACTAATGTAAAATTTAGAATTTGTAGACTTAGCCTACAAGTTCCCCCAAGTACCAATTAAACTAAATAATATATATTTATAATTCAAACTGCATTTGCAAACCATAGATTTCATTCTTTCTGAGAATATCAGTAGTCATTCTTAATAAGATATAAATAATAAGCTAAGATTTTTCTTTGTTTTTGAATAAGCCAAAGGCTTGATTTTTAACTTAGGTTAATATGTGTTTGGATATATTTCCCTCTGCAAAGATTTTTCTCTTTTTTTTGGTGGGGCGATTGGAAAGCAGACATAGGAAAAACACAGAAAAGGTAATAAAGGTGAGAAAGGGAGTTGGTCAGTATAAATCTCATTCTACACAGCTACCTTCTAATTAAGTATTGGAGTTCTGTTCAGTTCAGTTCAGTCACTCAGTTGTGTCCGACTCTTTGCGACCCCATGAATCGCAGCACGCTAGGCCTCCCTGTCCATCACCATCTCCTGGAGTTCACTCAGACTCACGTCCATCGAGTCTGTGATGCCATCCAGCCATCTCATCCTCTATCATCCCCTTCTCCTCTTGCCCCCAATCCCTCCCAGCATCTGTCTTTTCCAATGAGTCAACTCTTCACATGAGGTGGCCAAAGTACTGGAGTTTCAGCTTTAGCATCATTCCCTCCAAAGAAATCCCAGGGTTGATCTCCTTCAGAATGGACTGGTTGGATTTCCTTGCAGCCCAAGGGACTCTCAAGAGTCTTCTCCAACACCACAGTTCAAAAGCATCAATTCTTCGGCACTCAGCCTTCTTCACAGTCCAACTCTCACATCCATACATGACCACAGGAAAAACCATAGCCTTGACTAGACGGACCTTAGTCAGCAAAGTAATGTCTCTGCTTTTGAATATGCCATCTAGGTTGGTCATAACTTTGCTTCCAAGGAGCAAGCGTCTTTTTATTTCTTGGCTACAATCACCATCTGCAGTGATTTTGGAGCCCCCCAAAATAAAGTCTGACACTGTTTCTACTGTTTCCCCATCTATTTCCCATGAAGTGATGGGACCGGATGCCATGATCTTCTTTCCTGAACGTTGAGCTTTAGGCCAACTTTTTCACTTTCCACTTTCACTTTCATCAAGAGGATTTTTAGCTCCTCTTCACTTTCTGCCATAAGGGTGGTGTCATCTGCATATCTGAGGTTATTCATATTTCTCCTGGCAATCTTGATTCCAGCTTCGGTTTCTTCCAGACCAGTGTTTCTCATGATGTACTCTGCATGGAAGTTAAATAAGCAGGGTGACAATATACAGCCTTGATGTACTCCTTTTCCTATTTGGAACCAGTCTGTTGTTCCATGTTCAGTTCTAACTGCTGCTTCCTGACCTGCATACAGATTTCTCAAGAGGCAGGTCAGATGGCCTGGTATTCCCATCTCTTTCAGAATCTTCCACAGTTTATTGTGATCCACACAGTCAAAGGCTTTGGCATAGTCAATAAAGCAGAAATAGATGTTTTTCCAGAACTCTCTTGATTTTTCCATGATCCAGTGGATGTTTTTATCTCCTCTTTAATCCACAGTTTATTGTGATCCACACAGTCAAAGGCTTTGGCATAGTCAATAAAGCAGAAATAGATGTTTTTCCAGAACTCTCTTGATTTTTCCATGATCCAGTGGATGTTTTTATCTCCTCTTTAATCTGGATTTTAATCTCCTCTTTATTCTACTTCTCACCTGAATACTTTGCCACCTTCTTTAATTTCCTGACTCCTTCTACATTGTTTCTTTATGTTGTGCTGTTAAACTCTTTAGCTTGATTATCACTATGTAGTTCTTCCTAAAGTCTGCTTTAGTCAAGTGGTCTTGTGATCTGAAAGCTATAATGAATCTGTGTACTCAGTTGCTCAGTGGTGTTCCGCTCTTTGGCTCCTTTGTCCATGGAATTCTCCAGACAAGAATACTGGAGTGGGTTGCCATTTTTTTCTCCAGGAGATCATCCCAAACCAAAGATCGAACCCTCTTCTCTTGCACTTCCTGCATTGACAGGCACATTCTTTACCTTTAGTGTCACCTGAGCAGCTCAATTTTTACTCTACCAGTAAAATAAAGACTCCTCTACTGGGCATCTTTCTTCATGCGAAAGCCCCTAACTCACAGGCCCCATATTTAGCATAAGCCCTCCTTTCTGTTTCAGCTATCTTCAGAGTTGGACTAACAGCTTAGTATCACCTATGAACATTTTAGGAATGGAAATGCAGAGATCCCACTCCTGACATGTTGAGGAAGACACCCTGGCACAGGGCCTAGTAATCTGCCGGAAGCCAGCACCATGAGTCCCTCCCATGGCAAAGGTCATGAGGTTAAGGGGTCCGAGAGGCAAAGGTGAGTCTGGCCTTAAGGGAGCCTTGCTGGAATTTCTTGAGCATCTAGCCCTAAAACCAGTCTGCTTGCTGTACTGCATTATGCTTTTTGCTTATGCTTCTGACATTAACAGGGGCTGTCCCCCACCACCTTCCGCTAAAAAGGAATTAACTTAGAGCTCCAGTTAATAAGTCTCCTGGGCTTAAAAAGAATGTCTCAGCTTAACCCCCTCTGATAGCTTTCTAACTTACCTGACCGGTCTGTCTGGATTTTTACAACTACGCATGTGAATTGTTTATGGCCCCCAACCGTGAGAGGCACGAAGCTTAAAGCATCTTAAAGATATAGAGCCCTTTTCTAGAAAGCTAAAAATTATATTGGTGATGGGTTTCACTGTTGAGTCAATAACTGCTGCCAGACCTCCATAGTCTTCATCTTTTAGGCCCCTGGAGGATATTAATCAATGTAATTGTGATATAGAAAAAGGAATATAGTAGTTTTGATGTTATCAAACAGTAGACTTTTCAGTTACTGAACTTTGTTTGTTATAAATCACTGTACTCCTCTTTCTTTGTTATAAATTGTTGTGTCCTTGCTATGCAAGAATGTAACCTTAATTACTGCTTTCTGAGAGTGGCACCAGACTTTGGAAAGAACAACACTTTTAAGGCAAATAAGTTTTCTGGTTGACAGACCCTTATCAGAAAAGGGCTGCAAAATGCTAATAGGCCTCCTGGCCAGAAGATGATGTAAATTACCTAAGACTTGTGTATACAGCTAGGTATGCAGAGAGAAAGCCTGGTCTCGATAAGAGTCAGGGCTGCTGACGCTGCATAACTTTGTATTATCCATTGATCTCTATGTACAACCAAAAGTATAAAAAGCTTTCCTGGACAATAAAGGATGGACCAGTTTCTCAGACCAGCTTCTCGAGCTGGTTTCTTGGAAATCTGGCTCCTCCCATGTTGACTCTCTCTCTTTCTCCCTCTTCCTTCCTCTCCTTTTCAGGCTGATCCCTTGGAACGAGAAGGCTCACTGAGTCTGCTTATTTGCCCTGGCTTCTAGGACCCACGCAAGAGGGAGCCCAAGGCGGGGCACCCTCTGCTATTCAAGTGGGCACTGGTGGCCTACGTAGATGGTGCAAGTTCCTTGTCTTGGAACTTTATTGGTTTTCCACTTAAACCAAGTTATTCAGCCTCTTTTCTTCTCTAAATTTCCTACTACACTATTCTTTCCTAATCTCTCTTTTCTAATTAAATAATTCTTTTCTAAGATGCCGACTCCATCCTCTCTTCGAATTCCCTGGATCCACCAGAGCTGGACCCTGGCAGTAATCAGTGTTTAACACATTAAAAATTTTTTTTTTAAATGGAGTATACATGATTTATAATGTTGTGTTTGCTTCAGGTGTACTGCAAAGTTAATGAGTTTTTGATATATTAATATACATATCCATTCTTTTCTTTTTTAGATTATTTTCCCATACAGATATTGAGTAGAATTCCCTGTGGTTTTGTTAGTTATTATTTTATATACAGTAGTGGGTATATATCAATCTCAATCTCCCAATTTAAACCTTTCTTTATCCCTTAGTATCCATAAATTTGTTTTCTACATCTGTGACTCTACTTCTGTTTTGAGTTAATTTGTACCTTTTTCTTATATTCCACGTATAAGCAATGTCATGCATTTGTCTTCGTCTGACTTACATACTTCACCTAGTATGACAGTTTCTAGGTCCATACATGTTGCTGCAAATGGCATTATTTGACATGTCTTTCAGGTGATTCTAATAAGCATTTAAGTGCTAACGTCTGAGAACCACTGCTGCTCTAGCTCCATAGAGACATACATGTATGTTATGTATGTCATACAGACATAACATGTGTGTCGCACATACTGACATAAACATATGCCATGTGCTCTGACTGAAGTAACGTCCTCTTCCTACCTCATCCATCATCTTAATATTATCACCAGCTGCAAAATTTCCTAAACTTCATTGCTTTTTCATATATTTTCCATGTCCCTATAACACTTGTCTTATAATATTCTGTTTTTAAAATTTGTTCATATTTTAGGAAAATTTACATCACACTTATTTTAAAATGAAATTGCATCAGTAATAGTATTAAAATTAGTAGTTCTAATTATAAATAAAATGCAATTTTGAAAGTAAAAATATGATATCCAGGGCTTTTGGATATAGAGGTGGGGTTGGAAAGAGGTGAGTGCACTTTTGAAAGGGTAAAAATGAAGAACTCTTTAATTTGAAAGAACTGTTCTGTATCTTGACTATGGTGGTAGGTATGTAAATCTACACATGTGATAACATTGCATAGAACTGAATGCACTTGTGCACACACAGGAGTGCAAGTAAAACAGGAAATTTTTCAGTAAGATAGGTGACTTGCATCAATGTCAGGATCCTGGTCATGAGTGACAATTCTATTATAATTTTTACAAAAGTTTGCCATGAGGGAAATTGAGTGAAGGTTGTGTGAATCTCTGTATTATTATCATTAGAATAACTGGCTATTTCAGAGACATTACCGCTTTATCAGTAATGTGCACGTGTGTGGGTGCATGCTAAACTGCTTCACTGGTGTCCGGCTCTGTGAGACCCTTGGGAGTAGCCCCCCAGGCTCTTCTCTCCATAGGATTTTCCAGGCAAGAATACTGGAGTAGGTTGCCATTTCCTCTTCCAGGGGATCTTGCCGACCCTGAGATCAAGCCAGCGTCTCTTATGTCCCCAGCATTGGCAGGTGGGTTCTTGACCACTAGCAACACCTACCAGTGTTATATAAAAATGCTTGAATCTACAGACCTTGAAAAGTCTCAAATAAGGGAGAGCCTTTGGGTAGACAGAAGTGGATTACATAGAGGATTCCAACACATGTACGCACATGCGTGCATCTCAGCATTTTTGTGTTCAGCAGAGAAAAATGATCAAATCTAATTAAGGGTGGAAAGTACAATTGATACTGAGCAGTGTGTTTGTTAATTATCTTTTCTCTCCCTTGAGTACAGTGAACAAAGATGGAGTGAACCATTCTAATGGCATATGGCTATAGCCTAATAAAAAGGGAAAATAAGGTCACATGTGTTGTATTTTATGTATTTTAGATTGCACAGAGAGGCATTCCCTTGACTATTTAAAATCTGATGGGAAAACATTCATTGATCTCTGTCCTCTGGAAGGGTTATAGACGTGGAGAGTGCAGAGGGTGAGGGAACTACACAAAGCACAGAGTCTCTGTGTGTTTCCAGCTCTGGCTGCTGTGAAAATGCTGGTGGGAGCCCCCACAAATGCTGCCAGGAAAGAAAGCAGCATAGTCTTTTCTAATTAAAAGAACCCCTTGTTTTAGGAAGCATATCAATGAAGCCCTTGGTTTAAATTCGATTTGAACAACTACCTTGTAATTTGGAATGCTCATCAGGAACTATGTGTCATTAAGCAACACAATGTGACTTTGTAAAGGATCCATTTTGGAAATTACATTCTATTCTCTCCTTGTCTTTTCCGAGAGGAGAACCCAATAGTTAAGGGGGATTACTTTACTCCTTGCAGTCTGCTCCTGTATTTATTGTTAGTGTGAGTACAAGTTTCCTTTCCTGATATTTTGCCTTTTTAAGAAGATCTGGAAATACATTTAAAAAATTCCTAGATAGACTGAATAATATTTTAGTGTTGTATTTCAAGTCAACATTTGCCAGTTGGGAAAAGAATGATTTAAATGGAATCAGGAACTTAGAGAAATGCTGCTTTAATTAACTGTTATCTCTAAGTAAAACATGACACATGACATACTCATGTAGCCATGTGTGACACACTCACACACACACACACACACACACAGATTCATACCCATGCTTTTGTTCTCACACTCAAAATTAGGATTTTTTTGCATTTGCTTGTGTTTCCCTTTTTCAATCAAATTTCGAATAGTAATGTCCTCCCTTGCAACCGTAAAACAATGTTGTCCACCTTGCAGTTCTACAAGAATTCAGTCATTAGGCACTGTAGTTGCTGACTGACAGTGCTCCCTTGGAAATTAAGTATGAGCTGCTCTGGGTTTTGGGAAAAAAGAAAGCCCTTAGGTAGTTGGATATATAGCTTAGGAAGAATTTTAATGAACCCCATTACTGCATCTTTCCAAACAGAAACACACACACACACACACACACACACACACACAAAAGGAGGTAACTACTCTTTGTGACTAAAAGTGAAAGTGTTAGTCATTCAGTTGAGTCTGACTCTTTGTGACCCCATGGACTATATATAGTTCCTCAGGTGCCTCTGTCCATGGAATTCTTCAAGCAGGAGTATTGGAGTGGGTGGCCATTCTCTTCTCTAAGGGATTGAACTCAAGTCTCCTGCATTGCAGGCAGATTCTTTACCTTCTGAGCCACCCCTCCTTGATCCCTGGGTGGGGAAGATCCCCTGAAGAAGGGAATGACAACCCACTCCAGTACTCTTGCCTGGAGAATCCCATGGACAGAGGAGCCTGGACTACAGTCCACTGGGTTGCAAAGAGTTGGACACGACTGAGTGACTAACACATACACATGCTTGAGGGAGAGTATTCCCTAGCCAGATCATATACATCCAGCTTCCCCCCCCCCCCCCCCCACCTCCATGGAGCAGCCCCTTCAGAGCTACTGAGAAGCTGTTTCCTGGGTTCTAGTCCTTACTAAGACCCTGAATAAAATTTAAACTCTTATATTGTGCGTTCTTCCTTAAGTCAACACAGCCTTTTCCTAAGAGAACTCAGAAACTGACAAAACAACAGTTTTCAACCACAGTCATTTCTTTGTTACTGACCTAGGAATCCAATTTTATTTTTGATTACCTAAATTCCTACTCCAGTGCAATCATGTGCTGAAAATCAGGATTTAGTATGTATATTTAGTATTATTAAGCTATACTGTTTTAATATTTTGCTGAAATAAGAATGGAATAGTGTGAATATGAAAAATATTTGCCCTCAAAATAGTCTTCATTCTAAGAATCAGGTCTAACTGCGTTATTGTAATGCTAGGTAATAGTAGAGAGAAGGGACCAGACACACATGGCTTCCTTTGTTAAATACTCAGTGCAGTGCTCTGATGTCACATAGGAACTAGCTCTTCTTCCATTCAACTTATTAAATTCTTTATACATCACAAATATAATAACTGTGAAAATGCCCCAAGAATGTTGCTATTGTTGTTTAGTCACTCAGTTGTGTCTGACTCTTTGTGATCCCATGGACTGTAACCCATTAAACTTCTCTGCCCATGGGATTTCCCAGGCAAGAATGCCAGATTGGGTTGCCTTGTCCTTCTTTAGGATCTTTCTGAATTAGAGACTGAACCTGTGTCCTCTGTCTTGGCAGGCAGATTCTTTACCCCTGAGCCACCAGGGAAGCCTGCCCCAAGAATACTAGTTGTAAAAAATACTGATCTTACTTTTCAGCAGGAAAAAATAATTTCCCCTAAAACCTGAATCTCAGGAAACTGTTTTAAAGAGTTGTTACTAATTAGATATATAGAAAATCAAATGCATCTTTTTGATTCCATTAAATATATCCATAAGTAATTTTTTCATTCAGAGTACAACTTCCTTGAAAATTCTGAAATCTGTCTTTGACATTTCTGGAACGACAAAGTAATGTATCATCTGCAGATAAAAACAGAGCACAAGGAAAAATAAGCCATTTGTTATACACGTGGAATATTTTGATAAAATTAATAACTAGTTTACTATTTCCTGACCTATATGAAAAGCCTAAGGGCAAACAAATGCAGCAGCAATGACTATGTATCTTGATTAGCTCAACAACAGTTGTCATAAGAATATAATTATATTCTGTTTTTATTCCTCTATTTCCCACTCTAGGTTAAAGAATCCTTATTCATTCTTTCTAGGTTAAGTGAACAGTAGGTACTGTGTATTTATAGCTTTTATACTACAAATCCTTATTCAGGCATTGTGGGCTTACCTCTCTTTGGGGCAGGAAGAGGATGGCATGCTCAAATATCAATGTTACTTATTTAAATAATAATATATTCAATGTAATTATTGTATTTAAAACCAAACATTAGAAAATAAAGCTTAAAAAGTAAATATGCTGAAGTAGAATTAGAAATATTACAGACAATATGGATTAGTCAGTCAAATACAAACCTATGATATTGATATGAATGAGTATAGATATGATAGTTTTATGTATTAATATATATCAAACCAAAGGTGTACAGTGTATAAACAATATGTGTAATGTGCTAAAATATATAATGTACTAGAGCAAAGTGAAAGTAAATAGCATGAAAGAATGTAAGATTCAGGTTAGGAATGGTTTTAATCCAGAAATTTTCTGAAAAGAGAGCCTAGAGTAACAGCAGTACCGTTTAGTCATAACCAAGTGAAATAGAGAATGGGAAAAAAGGATTATATTAATAATATGAAGTTTCCTAAAACAACAATTCAAAATAAGATTTCACATGACTTAGGAAATAAATCAAAATGTGATAAGGCAGATGTATCAAGGCAAAAAATAAAGGACATTAGAAACTGCAGCCACTACCTCTCTCCCACTCCTTCCCTATACCCACCCCCCCCCCCAAAAAAAAACAAAAAAAACCCAGAAACCTATGGTCTAAACATGAAGCAAATGATTCAAATGGAAATGGTAAGACAAACAAGAAGGATGTTTACTTCTGCTTCAGTCATTGGGGTGTGTGTGAGTTAGAACGTTCACTACTTCAAATCGTGTAAAATAGCTCTCATGGGAACACAAAGTATCAGTTAGAATAGGTCACTGAAATAGACATTCAGAAAATGAGTGACTCACTTCACTCTGTATGACAGTGTCTAGGTCAATCCATGTCTCCCCAATGACTCAATTTCATTTCTGTAAATGACTGATATTTCATTGTGTATATGTATCGAGTCTTCTTTATCCCTTCATCTGCCAGTGGACTTGTAGGTTGCTTTTTTGTTCTGGTTTTTGTAAATAGTGCTGTAGTGAACATTGGGGCACATGTGTCTTTTTTGAATTGTGGTTTTCTCAGCAGCAGAAGCTAACACAATATTGTAAAGCAACTATACCCCAATTAAAATAAGAAAACAATATAACTTACAAGTGCCACATAAAAAAAGAGTGAGGATATTTTCCTATGGATAGATCATCAGTTCTCAAATTCTCACCAGAAATGTGGGGGAGCAAGATGTATAAGATTAGGTAAGAATCGAGAATGAAATTTGGGCAGAAGAGGAATGATTGGGGAGACTTTAGGTTCTTTCGTTGCCTGAGGCAGGAATGTAAGCCCTGATGGGATGATTACTTAAGCTGATTATGGTGCTGATACTGTGAATGTTCATGGTAAATGATGGAGTGGTATTGCTCCAATAGGTGCAGTTATTCATCTTGCTATATTATCTTCCTGATAATGATGTTGTTCTCAAGGATCCTCCTGTTCCCATCTCCTCCTTTCCTTTCCATCTTCATCACTTTTTCATTTCTTCTTTCTGTCATTCTCCTCCTCCTCCTCCCCTCTTCTCTTCTTCTAAATCACTTAATAGTTTAAACTTTTAATTTTCACTCCAAATTCATGAGGTTAATACCAGTATGTGGACATTCTCACTACTCCATACTCTATTATGATTCCTTATGTAATATGCATTAGTTGATAAGGTGTGTCTGACTCCTTGCAAACCCATGGACTAGAACCTGCCAGATTCCTTTGTCCATGGAATCCTCCAGGCAAGAATACTGAAGTGAGTAGCTATTTCCTTTTCCAGGGGATCTTCCCAACCCAGGGATTGAACCTAGGTCTCCCACATTTCAGGCAGATCCCTTAGTGTCTGAGCCACCAGGGAAGCTGTCCCAAAAAAGTGCTAGTCACTCAGTTGTTTCCAACTCTTTGTGACGCTATGGACTGCAGCCTCTGTCCATGGAATTCTCCAGGCAAGAATACTGG
Source organism: Budorcas taxicolor (assembly GCF_023091745.1). Lineage (NCBI taxonomy): Eukaryota > Metazoa > Chordata > Mammalia > Artiodactyla > Bovidae > Budorcas > Budorcas taxicolor. The sequence continues at coordinate 19,305,937 of NC_068913.1, forward strand.
AGTGGGTTACCATTCCCTATTCCAGGGGGCCTTCCTAACCCAGGGATCAGGCAGTGTTTCTGCATTGGCAGGCAGATTCTTTACCATGGAGCCTCCAGGGAAGATAAGATAACCTAGGATAACTCCTTAGGTGCATTATGATTTTTAAATTTTAATGAACATTTTAGATTTGCAAAAAAAAAAATGCAAGATTATTACAGAAAGATCCCCTACATATATCCAGACTACTCAATTTTTAGTGTCTCAGGACACCTTGATTACTGAAAATTCTCTAGACTCTGAGAAGTCTAGGATAGACTCAGGCAAGCTAAGAAGAAACGAACAGGACTTTGAAGGAGAGTTTTCATCTGCCTCATGTTTAAATGTAAATTTTAGGGCACCATTTCCTAGGCCAGGTATCTATACCTGTTATAAAATTTCTGCCTCAGGAGAGTTGTCTCAGTGAAATATTCTTGACACTAACAGTGATGTCTTCTGTCTTGGTGCCAGAATGCTTTCTGGCCCTGAAAAATCTTGATATTCTTGTTTCAGTCTTGTCTGACTGGCTTATGTACCCAAGCTCTGAATGTTTCTGGTTTCTGTTTGTTCATTGCTTCTGTTTCTTCTCACCCTTGACATGTTCTTTTTGTTTTCAGTTTGACAGCGGCTTTTGTTGTAGGCAAAATAATGCCCCTTTAAAGATATCCACAAGCTTCCCTGGTGGCTCAGACAGTAAAGAATCTGTCTGCCAACGCAGGAGACCTAGGTTCAATCCCTGGGTCAAGAAGATCCCTTGGAGAAGGGAATGGCAGCCTACTTCAGTATTATTGCATAGAGAGTCCCAAGGACAGAGGAGCCTGACAGGCTACAGCCCATGGGGTCACAAAGAGTGGGCCATGACAGAACAACTTTCTCTTTTTTGAGTTTCCAGGTGGCTCAGTGGATAAAGTATCTGTCTGCCAGTACGTGAGACATGGGAGACATGGGTTCAATCACAGGTCAGGAAGATCCCCTGGAGGAGGAAATGGCAACTCACTGCAATATTCTTGCCTGGAAAATCCCATGGACAAAGGAGCCTGGTAGGCTACCGTCCATGGGGTTGTGAAGAGTTAGACACAACTAAACAACTGAGTACACACAAAAATGTCCATATCCTAAGCCTCAGAACCTGAATATGTTACCTTACATGGTTTACTGGGTTGAATAGTGTCTCCCCAGTTTCATGTCTACCTCGAAGCTTAGAATGAAACTTCTTTGGAAATTGGGTAATTTCAGAGATAACTAATTAAATGAGATCATACTAGATTAACATGGGCACTGATCCAATGAATGGTATCCTTATAAGAAGAGAAAACAGAGACACAAATGCATGTAGATAGATGATGGCAATGGGAATATGTATATTAATATGTCATATATGCATATGGCATGAAGGATGTCATATGAAATGATGGCAGAGATTGAAGTGAGACATCTACAATGCAAAGAACACCAAAGATTTCTGGCAACTACCAGGAGTATGAGAGAGGCACAGCATGGATACTCTCTTATCACCTTGATAAAGAACTGACTCTGCCAAAACCTTGATTTCAGACTTGTAATTTCCAAAACTTTACAAAAATCAGTGCTTTAAATCATCTGCTTTATGGTGATTTGCTTTCACAGCCCTAGGAAATTAATAAACATGCATAAAGAGATTTTTCGGATGTGATTAATTTACAGATCTTGGAATGGTAAGAGGATCCTGGATATCTGAGTGGGCTAATGTGATCATAAGGGTCTTTATAGGGAAGAAGGGGAAGCAAGAGAATCAAACAAGGAGATGTGGTGATGTGAGCAGAGTTTTAGTAATGTGACCATAATCTAAGCAATGCAGGCTGCCTCCTGAACTTGCAAAGGCAAGGCACAGATTTTTCTCTAGAGGTTCTAGAAAGAATGAAGCTTTGCACATACCATGATTTTGACCTAATAAAATCCATTTTGGACTTTGTATGATAACTTTTGTATTGGTTTAAGTCACCAGTGTGTGTTAGTCACTCAGTCGTGTCTGATTCTGTGACCCCATAGACTGTAGCCCACCAGACTCCTCTGTCCATGGAATTCTCAAGGCAAGAATACTGGAGTGGGTTACCATGCTATTCTCTGGGGGATTTTCCCAACCCAGGGCTTGAACCCAGGTCTCCTTCATTGCAGGCAGATTTTTTACTCTCTGAACCACCAGGAAAGCCCCTTAAATTACTGTTTGTGACGATTGTTGACACCCGCAAAAGAAGGCAAATGCAGACTTTTCTGGACCTATCCCTTTATCTGTCACCACCCATTCAAATTCTGTTACCCAAGAAATATCTAGTTAGACAACTAGCCTTTTATGCTTGCTAAATTAAATATGAAATGATAATTTCAACTCTGAGTTTTACTCATAGGCAGCAGAGAAGCTAGAAACATAGGTATTTCTCAGGATATAAATATCAGGGAAATGATTTTGCTTATAGAACAGAACTGTGTGAAAGTGTTGGCAACTTTTTTTCTCTTATCTCTTTGTGAAGCCACTCCTTTTCTTACATATTCATTAGTGCAATAAAAATAATCAATTAATTATTTGGCATGTCTAATATATATCAGGTATTGTGTGAAGCATTGGGAAAACAAAGACAATTAATGCACATTTCTTCCCCTGGTTAGGAATTTCTAGTGTGGTGTGGGAGAAGCTGGTAATTTACAGAGAGGCAAACTTCAACTATAAAACGCAGTGATGAGTAATGTCATAGAGACATCACATAAGTGCTGAGAAGCACGAGGGAGGTCCACTTAACCTAAGTGCACTAAAGCTCAGAAATTGTATAAGGATATCTGGCACTTGTTCAAAAATAATGATAGACACTAGCCAAGTGTAAACTTAAGGAAAGAGCAATATGTCAAGAAGTTTAAGTTAGAAAAAAGCCTAGCATAGTAGGAGGACTGAAGGCAATTTTGTATAACCCAAGTTCTGTATCTAGGAGGGGCAGAGTAAAAGACGAACTTGAACACATATAGGAAGCAGAATATGAAGGATTCTGCTTGTCATAGTTAGTGAAGAAAATGAGAAACTGTTGAATGATTTTATCTGGGAAGAGGCAGCCAGATTTATGCTTTAGAAAGATTAATCTAGTTGCATTCTAATCTGTACTGCTGGCTCACTCTAGTTCCTGCCAAACTCAGCATCCTCATCTCAGGTAGTTTTCCTTTTTGTTATCCTAAACTCCAGCTCACACTGTTCATTATAAAGCTCCTGAATTGCATCAAGCTCATTATTGCTTTAAGGTTTGTAACATATTGTTCCCTCTGCTTATAGCACTGTTACCTCATCTCACCCCAAAATCCTTGACACAAACATCATCATTCATGAAGAGGTCTTGTTAGAGTTCAGGATGAGCCTCCCCATGATATATCAATTTAGCATGCTAAGAATTGTTATTTTTAACATTTTTTGCTTTTAATTTATTTATTTTTAATTGGAGGATAATTGCCCTACAATATTGTCTTGGTTTCTGCCATACGTCAACAGGAATCAACCATGTGTGCTATGCTTAGTCTTTCAGTTGTGTCTGGCTCGTTGTGACCCCATGGTCTATAGCCTGCCAGGCTCCTCTGTCCATGGGGATTCTGCAGTCAAGAATACTGGAGTGGGTTGCCATGCCCTCCTCCAGGAGATCCTCCCAACCCAGGGATTGAACTCAGGTCTCCAGCATTGATGGTGCATTCATTATCATCTGAGCCACCAGGGAAGCCCACATCAGCTATATACCCTATATACCCCCTCCCTCTCAATCCTCCCTACCACCTCCCACTCCATCCCAACCCTCTAGATTGTCCGAGAGCAAAGGATTTGAGCTCCCTGCATCATACAGTAAAGTCCCACTGGCTATTTAATTTTACATATGGTAATGTATATGTTTCAATGCTACTCTCTCAATTCGTCCCACCCTCTCCTTTCCCCACTGTACCCACAAGTCTGTAATCTATGTCTGTGTCAAATATCATATATTAATGCATATATATGAAATCTAGAAAGAGGTAATGATGAACCTATTTGCAGGTTAGCAATGGGAATTATTTTGAGCTAAAGATAATCAAGACCCTGTAAGTTCAAGAGAAACAACTGCCCTTCCCTTAACTACCTAGAATAATTTAAATTGAGGCTGTCTTCCCAGAAAAGAATTCTTAACAGGGATAAATTTGATCTATGTGACCCCATGGATATGGGGAAATGTATCCCCATACGTCTAGTTACCAGAACATATCATTTTATTATTATTTTGTGAATGGTCCTCCTATCCTTAGAAGTTCGAGAGGTTAATCCCATTCCTTAACTCAGGGTGGCATATGCATCTCATTCTACTTTTCTTTCTCTGTTTCTCTCTCTACACGCCCAGTTCATATTATAACCATCTATAGGAAGAGTTCCTTTCCTGGAAAAGTTCTTCTATTACATTCCTTATGTGGTTAGGGGGCAGGTTAAAAGTTCTTCTGGAGCATTTTGGGCCTGAAAAATAAACAGCCTAAATTAATCTTCATCCCAAAGACAGTGGGATAGCAAATTTTGCTCTGCAATAGACCTAACAGGCTTCCCAGGTTGTACTAGTAGTAAAAAACCCTCCTGCCAATGCAGGAGACATAAGAGAAGCAGGTTCCATCTCTGGGTCAGAAAGATCCCCTAGAGGAGGACACGGCAACCCACTCCAATATTCTTGCCTGGAAAATCCCATGGAAAGAGGAGCCTGACAGACAACAGTCCATGGGGTTGCAAAGAGTCAGACTTCACTGAATTGACTTGGCAAGCAAGCACATAGACCTAACACCTAGCAAAATTCTTGACACATGGTCTGCATTTAATTTAGATTTATTTATTGTTGTTGTTGAATAAAGAAAAGTATAGGCTGGGGGATGTTTGTGACTGGGAAGCAGGGATTTTAAAAAGGCTAATAAAAGATAATGTTGCATTATTGTTCTGGAAGGAAATGGAATGATAATGGAGTAAGCTTGCAGAAAGGATAGTGAATTTAGGAGTTTTCAGGGTATATAATGACTGATGAAACTGGTGGTAAAAGAGAAGTTGGAGTCAAGGAGAAGTTTGCCCTTAGATTTCTGTCTGAGGAACTGGCTGGCTGGCAGCGATAAAATGTAACCTTAGGAAAGCTAAAGAGAAAAGCAAGCTGACTCTGCTACTGGAGATGTAAGCTAGATTAATCCAAGTAAACAAGCTTCAAACTCAGTGGTAATCATCAGCATTTCTAATTTCAGACCTCAGGAAACAGAAGAGTTGTCTGATATTATCACATTAGCCTATTTTTTTGCATTTAATTCATGGTACTGTTAATCTTTTACTTTTAAACTGAGTCATTTCACCATTCAGTGTGTAAGTTGTAGAGACCATATGGTTGAATTGCATATTTTCATCAATCATAAAAGATTTCTTGTTTCCTAGTCATAGGTATGTTCATCATATTTGCATGTATTTAAATAAATGTAAGGTATTCTTCACTAATATATTCCACTTATTTTAAGTTCTTTTTTTCAATTGCCGTGCTATTTTATTTTTCTATACCTCTTTTACTAATTATAATGTATATAATTTCAAGTAAAATGCTTAAATTTCCATTTATTGAATGCAATAAATAAATGCAATTCATTTATTGAATGCAAATAAGAAGCAGTATGACACCCTGACTAAAGTTTCAAACTCTTTGATTTTTGTTTCTGGATTCAAATCCTATCTACTCACTTTGAAGCTATTCAACTTAAGGAAGACCTGTAAGCTCAGTAACTTCTCTCATTTGCAAAATTGGGATAGTAGTAGTACCTGATGCTTGTTGAATGTTTGTTGTAAGCACCCAATTCTGTGCCTGGATTTCCTGTGGGGATATACCAGCATTATGTCACAAGATGAATTTTACCTTTTTTTCAATTTGGTTATCACTTGAGCACATCATTTATGTGACAATACTTTCTCTATATTCTTTTGTTAATTGAATATTCACTAACTGCTGCCTACTAAACATATCATATTTAACTTTAAAATAATACTACTCATACTAAATCATAATGCTAAATCATTATTCTCAATTTATAAATATGAAAATTAAGAATCAGTGGTTAAGTTAGTTGTCCAAAATTACACAACCACTAATAAACAAAAGACTCAGTTTTAAGACCCAGATCTCCCTAGCACCAAACTTTTGATCTTTCTTTTTGTCTTATTTATTTTGAAAATTATTGGTAACTAGCAGAGTTCCTCAGAGAAGGTGATGGCACTCCACTCCAGTACTCTTGCCTGGAAAATCCTGTGGATGGAAGAGCCAGGTAGGCTGCATCCCCCTGGGGTCGCTAAGAATCAGACTCAACTGAGCGACTTCACTTTCACTTTTCACTTACATGCATTGGAGAAGGAAATGGCAACCCACTCCAGTGTTCTTGCCTAGAGAATCCCAGGGACAGGAGAGCCTGGTGGGCTACGGTCTATGGGATTGCACAGAATCAGACATGACTGAAGTGACTTAGCAGCAGCAGAGTTCCTAAGGCCTGGATCCTCTCTACATCACATATCATAAACTGTCTGAAGGTAGGATTATTTTACCCTCTTCTTTGATTATGTACTTCCTTGCCTCTACAGTGCTAATCCAATAAGAGAAAATGAATGACCCTCAGACAAATGAAGTTGAAAAATATTTATTTATGACTATTATTTATTTTGAAGGTTAATGATGCTTTTTACTCCCTGAAAAGAAGAAAACCGTAATGCACATCTTCTAAAAGATATCTATGCAGATATTAAAATTTGCCACATATTATAAACTTGAAATTCAATATTTCCTTCAAATGGATTTTAAAAAGGTTAAATTTGGCACCATGATTGCAGCCATGAAATTAAAAGACGCTTACTCCTTGGAAGGAAAGTTATGACCAACCTAGACAGCATATTGAAAAGCAGAGACATGACTTTGCCACCAAAGGTCCATCTAGTCAAGGCTGTGGTTTTTCCAGTGGTCATGTAAGGATGTGACAGTTGGACTGTGAAGAAAGCTGAGCACAGAAGAATTGATGCTTTTGAACTGTGGTGTTGGAGAAGACTCTTGAGAGTCCCTTGGACTGCAAGGAGATTCAACCAGTCCATTCTAAAGGAGATCAGTCCTGGGTGTTCTTTGGGAGGAATGATGCTAAAGCTGACACTCCAGTACTTTGGCCACCTGATGCAAAGAGCTGACTCATTTGATAAGACCCTGATGCTGGGAGGGATTGGGGGCAGGAGGGAAAGGGGACGACAAAGGATGAGATGGCTGGATGGCATCACCGACTCATTGGACATGATTCTGAGTGAACTCTGGGAGTTGGTGATGGGCAGGGAGGCCTGGCGTGCTGCGATTCATGGAGTTGCAAAGAGTCGGACACAACTGAGCGACTGAACTGAACTGATCTGAGAAGGTCATTTTGGAGGTAAGTAAGTGAGGTTGTGAACTGTGTATACAGGGTAATTATTTTGCCAAAATATCAATGTTCCTTAGAACTTCATTCCTAACTCTGCAAATATTCTTTTTTTTTTGACTATCCAATTTTTTCTAGTCCTATACATAGAGTAATGCTTCTAAAGGCAAGACAGTGTGACTACATGTTATATGCAGATTAATGACTTCTTTCTTACTGATCAAATCTCTTACAAAAATGGGATTCAAGGATTATTTTCATATTTAAAGTAAACTAAGCCCATTTTATTTGCAACCATGACAATAACACAAATCTCATTGAACATAATATGAAATCTCAAAATTTTATCTTATTAATTGAAAACCAAAATCTCTTAAAGAAGAGATTTAAGGATTAATTTTTAAATCAGTTTTTAATCTGCTATTTCATTTTTCATTACCATGCAATGAAAATTTATAATGAAAAACATAGTTCTTAACCTTTAATAATTTTTATTTCAATATATTTAATCCTAAGAAAGCAAAGGTACTATGTACCAGAAAAACAGACCAGAATACAAAAAATTGGTGCCTACTAGATATTAAATCATACATTAAACAATTAAATTTCTAAAACATATTAAATTCAAGACAATGGTATTTACATAATTGTGCAGTGATGCATTATTTTGGAGGTAATTAAGTGAGGTTGTAAAATTTGCACTAGATATGAATGAGATTTTAGTTTGAAACTTGACTTAGTCTACTCAGTGTATGTATAAAATGAACAAGTCAAACTACATATTTGATAGTGATGCTTCATACTCTTAAATTTCTGTTATGTTAGAAGAATAGTTGACATAGAACATAAATACACTTATTCCAAAGTCCTCATTTTATCCCCATTTGGCTAGTACTTTCAGAAACTGTTCAACTGAAGTAGGTAGTAATCAGATTAATGTAAATTCAAACACTGTCTTAAGTTTGATATATCTAAACTAACTTAGAACCAAGAACTAACCAAGATTCTAAAAATTAATGTAAAATCAAGATTGCCAGGAGAAATATTAATAACCTCAGATATGCAGATGATGCCACCCTTATGGCAGAAAGTGAAGAAGAATTAAAGAGCCTCTTGAAAGTGAAAGAGGAGAGTGAAAATGTTGGCTTAAAGCTCAACATTCAGAAAACTAAGATCATGGAATCTGGTCCCATTACTTCATGGCAAATAGATGGGGGAAACAGTGGAAACAGTGGCTGACTTTGTTTTTTTCAGCTCCAAACTCACTGGAGATGGTGATTGCAGCCATGAAATTAAAAGATGCTTACTCCTTGGAAAGAAAGTTATGACCAACCTAGACAGCATATTAAAAAGCAGAGACATTACTTTGCCAACAAAGCTCCATCTAGTCAAAGCTATGGTTTTTCCTGTGGTCATGTATGGATGTGAGAGTTGGACTATAAAGAAAGCTGAGCACAGAAGAATTGATGCTTCTGAGCTGTGGTGTTGGAGAAGACTCTTGAGAGTCCCTTGGACTGCAAGAAGGTCCAATCAGTCCATCCTAAAGGAGATCAGTCGTGGGTGTTCATTGGAAGGACTGATGTTGAAGCTGAAACTCCAGTACTTTGGCCACCTGATGCAAAGAGCTGACTCATTTGAAAAGACCCTGATGCTGGGAAGGCAATGGCATCCCACTACAGTACTCTTGGCTGGAAAATCCCATGGATTGAGGAGCCTGGTAGGCTGCAGTCCATGGGGTCGGTAAGAGTCGGATATGACTGAAGCAACTTAGCAGCAGCAGCTGGGAAAGGTTGAAGGCAGGAGGAGAAGGGGAGGACAGAGGATGAGATGGTTGGATGGCATCACCGACTCAATGGACATGGGTTTGGGTGGACTCCAGGAGTTGGTGATGGACAGGGAGTCCTGGCATCTGCAGTCCATGGGGATTGCAAAGAGTAGGACAAGACTGAATGGCTGAACTGAACTGAACTTAGAACCTGGTAAGTTAATAGTAACAAATTGACATAACCAACCATTGCTTGCAACCAACTGAAACTAATGAGGTTGGTATCAAAATGGCAACAGAAGAGAAGATAAGCCTCTTTTTGAAAGCTTTTCAACTATTTCCTACTAAGATTATCTGCTAGTCCATGAGAATCAGGCCACTGATGAAAATCAAATTAAGATGTTGCTTTCCCCATTCAGGCTGTTGTTTCAAGTGGCTTCCTGGTACCATTATTAACATGGAGGTGGGGGCAGCGGGGCAGAAATGAGCAGATCACAAATAAAATAATATGGTATTAGGGCTTAAATATATTCTTGATTGAGAACATTTGACTGTTGGTATTTGCATGTGGATCTGAAGAGGGGGCGGGGGTGGTCGGGGAGTCTTCCTTCTAAGGAAATTTTGAAGAAAATTACAAGGTTGGCCTTTAAAAGTTAATTCTACACATAAATCTCTTTCTTGACTTAAAGTGAGTTCTGGCATGACTCAGTCTAAGAGAAACATGCAGGTAAACAAAGGGTACACTCTCAAGAGCCAACCGCTGCTATGTCCAAGGAGGGTGAGTGATACAGGAAAACTCTGCATAAATAAAGCTAAGGCTTACAGTGGAAAATGAATAAAGAAATTCCTTCAAAAGTGCTGTACCAAGGACTGCCAGATCAGCCTACTAGAGACCTCATTCTATTCCCAGAACAGGAAATCATCTTAAACATCATCCAAAGAATTTCATTATTATTGTTTATCAGGCATTCCTGTGTTTGCCAGTTTTCCTTTTTCTGAATATGAATTTTTTATTGTTTATTTTATTTCTGCTCCATGGTTGTATCCAGGAATGATAGGCACAGACAAAGTGCTCTTTTCTAGGTCATGAGAATAGCGTTCATACCTGGTAAAGAGAACTATATATCACCCTGATGTGTGTGTGTGTGTGTTCATGCTCAGTCATGTCTCTTTGCGACTCTATGGACTGTAGCCAGCCAGGCTTTTCTGTCCATCGGATTCTCCAGGCAAGAGTACTGGAGTGGGTTGCCATTTCCTTCCCCAGAGAATCTTCCCAAGCTGGGGATCAGAATAGACAGTGTCTCCTGTGTCTCCTGCATTAGCAGGCAGATTCTTTACCACCAAGCCACATAGGAAGCTCATATTACCCTAGACTGCAATGGAGGATTTGGGGTAGGTAGGCTTCAGTCCATGAGGTCGCAAAGAGTTGGACACGACCGAGGGAGTTCACTTTCACTTTTCAATATAAATGCAGTCACTAAAGAAGCTTGCGTGGTAGTTTCCTCAGTAAAGGAAAGCAGGGTGAGGGCTCTCTGTTTGCATAAAGACACACATTTGAATATTCTGATAATCCAAGGATACAGAATGACAGAGAAAGTCAGTCATGTCCCAAATTTTCTCCTATTCTCTTTCATAGGAAAAAAACCCTTGATTTTTAGCTGAACACATGGTTTCCAAGAATAAAGGCTCTTTCCACTGTCCTTTGCAGCTAGGTGTCACTAATAACCTAGGTTCCTGTGAATGAAATGTAAGGATAAATTCACTTATGTTAGCCAAGCAAAAAACAGGCAAAGTAACTCCCTTTCTTCTTTTTCCATTTTGTGGCAGCATTCAAATGTTGAGAAGTCCACAATTTAGGAATCTCCATCTACAGCTGAATTCATGAACAAGAGTTTCTGTACTATCACCAAACTGGTAGGGGCTTTCCTCATAGCTCAGTCGGTAAAGAATCTGCCTGCAAAGCAGGAGACTAGAGTTCAATTCCTGGGTTGGGAAGATCCTCTAGAGAAGGAAATGGCAACCCACTCCAGTATTCTTTCTTGGAAAACACCCTGGACAGAGGCACCTGACAAGCTACAGTCCATGCAAGCGTTGGACATGACTTAGCGACTAAACCACCACCACCACCGAACTGGTAAGATTAGTTTTAACCTTATTTAGTTTGATCTCTCTTTTGATCTGTCCTTGTTGAAAAGTCTATACCCCATCTAATGCACCAGGTAAAGGGAGAATGAGTCAAGCAATAAATAAATAAATAATGTATTTAGAGAAAGTGGCAATTGTAGTATGTGAAATTTAAAAAAAGACATAGTGCATTTGGGAATGTTTGGAGTAAATTGCCATGACAGTATCAAGAAAAAGAAAACAAATCTAGCATGGATGAATTAGGGAGTTCAAAGCATTTTGAGGGGATGAGGTGCAGGATGAGTCATAATTGCTTCAAGCCTGAGAAAAAGCTGGGTGTTTGATTTTACTCTTAGAACCAAGAAAATTGATCAGATGCTTATAGGTAAGAGAAAAATCCATTACTAACAACAAAAGTAGATTCAATATCTGGAAACCTCAGCAAGTTTTTCTTTTCTTACTTACTGAAACATTTTTCCAAGTATCTCCATGGTAGTCTCAGATGTTGTTATATTTTCTGCTTTAACAAAAATATAATGTAGTTAGTTATTTGGAGGAGTAATTCTCACATTTGACTTTCAGACTTTCCCAGGTAGACTTATCCTCCTGGAATCCCTCTCAACTTCCCAAACTTCCCAGTCTTAATAAACTCATGGATCTATGCTCATGTATCCACACCTACTCATTCTTGAAAAATTAATTTTTCTTTCTGATGAATCACAGAGGTAAGCTTCTACAAACTGAGTGCTAAAGACAGTATGTTGTGTATATTTGTCTAGGTTTCTGTCTCTGTGAGATCCTAAAGGCAAAGACAATTTTTAATTCTTTGCTGATTCAACACTACTTAGAAAAATGCCACATATACTGTCATATCAATTGTGCATTTTGGTTTTAAAGGCTAATTACTATTCCTAAAAAGACCTCATTATTCTCATAAATCTTTAGACTATTGCAGAAATTCAAACATTTGTTCATCCAATAGTACATCTCCCAAACTGACTCTGATACATGTACTGACTCATAATACTACTTTTCAAACAATAAATCTCAGTTTTGGTTTGCTAAATATAATTGCCATGCACACAATGTACACAATAGAAGCATTTCTGAATGATATTGAATGAATGGAAAATAGGCTATTGAAGCAATTTCTGGAACCTAATTTTCCTTAAGTTACCCCTCTTTCAAACTTTGGTTAATATATACACTTATTGAAATTGTATTAATACTTTACGTATTGTTGCTTCAACTTACCCACTATTCATTTATTCTTTGAATTGTTGTAATTTGGTGGCTACCTTTAATATTCTACTGAAACCTTTCTCAAAAAGTCAGGAATAATTTGCCAAACACTGTCATTATTAAACAACTGGAAATATTTCATCACATTGTAAAAATGTCTTTTCCTTTGGATCTCTGTATCCTCAGAGATCTTTTCTATTTCTCTAACATATTCTTCTCCTTTTCTCTTGCCAAATATTCTTCTTTTTCTTCTATGTAACTTTACTCCAACTGCTGAACACTCAAGTTTTTGTTTGTGTGTTTGTTTTTAACCTTAATTTCTTCTTAAGAAAGTTTTGGTAATTTATGTCTTTCAAGGAATCTGTCCATTTCATTAGAATTGTCAAATTTATTGGCAGGAAGTTGTGCATATTTTCTTATCAACCTTTTAATATATGTGAGATTATGAACTGTCTTTTCTCTCATTCCTGACACTGATATTATTTATCTTCTCTCTCTCTCTCTCTTTTTTTTTTTTTTTCCTGGCTACAGTTTCCCTCAACTATGAGGAAAGGGCTGGGTGAATAAATACTACTGTTTGCTCATTCTAAGTGGGACAATACTGGGGTGTATTCTACAGTTGCTCAGAGTTTCTCTGACAAAATTGAGTCCAGTTGCTCAGTCCTCCTAGTGCATATTTTGCTGGCCCCTCTTTTCTGTTTCACCTTCTCCACTACCTCACTGGTGCTTGTACATAGTTGTCTTCTAAAGAATCAGAAATAAGAGAGATTTGAAAGCCAGTATCAAGAGAATTTAGATCTTAAATAATACTAGACAAAACTGGAGAAAATACCATTCCCCAAATACTGAAAATAGCAAAACAATATTATTTACAAAAATTTTACCATATTATACACTAAGTGTCCAAGCATGACAAAGGCATTTCTCCCAAGAACAAACACTGTACTATAAAAATATGAGACATCAGGCAGAATTAATTATAGGATTACTTTAGTCTTACAAACTTTGATTCTGTTATGTACTAAAGTGTGCTCAATAGTGATTTTGCTTCAAAAATATTGTATTCTTCTAATGGTGTGCTGCAGTCAATGGGGTCGCAGAGGGTCAGACATGACTGAACGACTGAACAACAAATTCTTCTAATGACACTGTCTCTAGGTCATGTATTTTCTATGAAAGTTTGTGATACATGAAATTTAATTGTTATATAATTCACAGTTTTAAATGTTAGTTCGTTCATTTTACCTTTGAGGATACTGTGGCCCAGAGAAGTTTTGTAACTCATCCATATTTATCTGTAATCCATCTACAAATAACAGAGAACTAGGAATATGACTGGGAACGGGATTCATAAGTTCTAATTTTCAAGTCAAATTATTCCTACTTTATTATACAATATCTCTTTTATAGTTATCAAGGTAGCTCAATATTTTATATCCTCCAAGGAATGGGTTCACATATAGTTTACTTTGAGACCATCAGAATTTATACATAATTTAAAAGTATAAAGCAGGCTTCCCAGGTAGCCCAGTGGTAAAAGAATCTGGCTGCCAATGCAGGAGCCTCAGGAGACGCTGGTTCAATCCCTGGGTCAGGAAGGTCCCCTGGAAAAGGAAATGGCAAGTATTCTTGCCTGCAGAATTCCATGCACAGAGGAGCTTAGTGGGTCCCAGTCCACAGGGTTGCAAATAGTCGGATGGGACTAAGTGACTGAGCACACACACATTAAGTATAGAGCGTAGTGGTAGAAGCTAGGAAGGTGTATTTTAATTTAAAAGAATAATCCCATAGTAGTAGATGAATTGGTTCACCTAAGCTTTTACTACTTCTTTTTTTTTTTTGGTAAAGGATTTTTTTTTTTTTTTTTTACTCAACAAAATGTAAATTACAGAATTCAAAGAACATTATGATTAAATAGTTGAGGTTAGGGAAAAGTGAATATAATGATTGGATAACAAGGTAAGAAAAGCTTATTTGTGTAAAACAATAACAAGTATCATGAAATTATTGAAAAAAAATGTGTTGTGTCTCCTAGGGAAAAAGCTTACTCAAACAGTAAGAAAAAGGAGATAAAGAACTTATTTTTAAAAAATTAACCAATTAGATCCCTTCTTTTTTTTAAACTTTTTATTTTATAATAGAGTATAGCTGAACTTACATTTTCATTTTTACCAAAATGTATAATTCTAGCTTCCTGGGGATATTGGTTTCTACCAACTTCTATTTTCTTATTAAAATGTCAAGGGGAAAAAACACTGCAGGAACAATTTTGATTATCTTATAACTTACTTAAATTTTTGCTTACAATTTGTAGGAATCTGTCTTTTGGTTCATTCTGGATTTGTTTTAATTTTAGAGAAGCAATGTTGATATTAAACTAGCTCCAAAATAGTTTTGATAACTTGTAGGATTATGTTTTGAAGTGAGATGTGCTCAGTCCCTAGTGATAATCTCAAGATGAAACAACACACAGTCATAAAACAGAGTAAGCTGTTCCAGTTTATTGGTACCTTGCTTTTTTTTTTTTTTTTTTTTTACAGAAGAAAGTCTTAACTTTTCTTCCCTTAGACTGTCTTCAAAACCAAAGAAGCTCAAAAGGAGAAGTTCATCTCCATAAATTGTGGTTTATAAGCAGGCCACAGTCTATTCACATGTTGTTGCATTCTTTAAATAAGTAGAGAAAGCAAGAAGATAATGATATGAATTTGCTACCGTTGCAGATTACAATACCAGACCAAATTACATGAAGGAAGGGATAAACAGCTAATATCTGGATTTCTGTGACTTATAAAACGCCTAATGAGATCATTCAACTTCAAATTTCTAAGAAAGACCTGTCCAGCTGGTACTCACTTGTGCTTTGGAGACACTCCAAAGTGTATAATATTTTGCTATTCAAAATATTATAGATTTAAATATACATATAACACACACACATATATATATGTAAATATGTGCATTTCCTGACCCTTCCATGGGAAATATCAAATTTTCAACAATCAAAGAGTAATAAACTCATTGAGTTATCTGTATCATAATCTCTAAATACAATTCTCCATTCAAATGTTTCAGAGTTCCCTGTTAAAAAAAAAAAAAAAAGAGTAGCATTTTGCAATAAAATAATAGATAAAAAAAATTCTGAAATGAAAACTGTAGGATGAGGCTGGGACATGCTTTTGAATTGTGGTATTGGAGAAGACTCTTGAGAGTCCCTTGGATTGTGAGGAGATCCAACCAGTCCATCCTAAAGTAAATCAGTCCTGAATTGGAAGGACTGATGCTGAAGCTGAAGCTCCAAAACTTAGGCCACCTGATGTGAAGAGCTGACTCATTTGAAAATACCCTGATGCTGGGAAAGATTGAAGGCAGGAGGAGAAGGGGAGGACAGAGGATGAGATGGTTGGATGGCTTGAGTTTGAGTAAATTCCAGGAGTTGGTGATGGACAAGGAGGCCTGACATGCTGCAGTCTATGGGGGTCACAAAGAGTCAGACACGACTGAGAAACTGAATTGAACAGAATGAACTGAAAGTAAGGAAACTACCTAATACTAATCATAGCCAATATGCCAAAAGTACAGAAAAGCCATTGTGAAGGGTTTCTCATGGACCAATGATAGGGCAATTTGATCATCATAAAGAATAATGAATGCAGCTGATTTTCAGACCATTAGTATATAAAACTAATGAATATAATTATAATTCTTAAGAAATGGAAAAGCAAAAAACTCACCTCTGTTTGATTACCATTAACATTAACTAGATCTCCAAGTCCTTTCTCAGAAAATCAGCAATTAAAAGGAAAAATTAATCATGTACTTTTGTATTTCTCTATGAATTCCATTTCAGTGTAGCAGCCAAATAGCACCAATAGACAGATACAACTATAATTTGAGGAATCCAGTGCAAAGTGAAAATGCAGGACCCCTTGTTCAAATATTAGCACTTCAAGATGACAACCTCAGAAGTTTAAGCCAAGCAAGGGATTCTTTGTAACCCCATAGGTTGCATGCCGATAAAGCTGGCTCTGCTAGTTGATTTTTAAACAACAAACAAGCAAACAAAAAAAGACTAAAACAAAACAGAAGAATTTTTTAAAAACATGGAAAGAATGACAGAATAATATAAATTGCCAGTTAACAATATACATGCAGATGACACCACCCTTATGGCAGAAAGTGAAGAGGAACTGAAAAGCCTCTTGAAAGTGAAGGAGGAGAGTGAAAAAGTTGGCTTAAAGTTGAACATTCAGAAAACTAAGATCATGGCATCTGGTCCCATCACTTCATGGGAAATAAATGGGGAAGCAGTGGAAACAGTGTCAGACTATCTTTTGGGGCTCCAAAATCACTGCAGATGATGATTGCAGCTATGAAATTAAAAGATGCTTACTCCTTGGAAGGAAGTTATGACCAACCTAGATAGCATATTCAAAAGCAGAGACATTACTGTGCCAACAAATGTCTGTCTAGTTAAGGCTATGGTTTTTCCAGTGGTGGTGTATGGATGTGAGAGGTGGACTGTGAAGAAGACTGAGCACTGAAGAATTGATGCTTTTGAACTGTGGTGTTGGAGAAGACTCTTGAGAGTCCCTTGGACTGCAAGGAAATCCAACCCGTCCATTCTGAAGGAGATCAGCCCTGGGATTTCTTTGGAAGGACTGATGCTACAGCTGAAACTCCAGTACTTTGGCCACCTCATGTGAAGAGTTGACTCATTGGAAAAGACTCTGATGCTGGGAGGGATTGGGGGCAGGAGGAGAAGGGGACAACCGAGGATGAGATGGCTCGATGGCATCACTGACTCGATGGACGTGAGTTTGGGTGAACTCTGGGAGATGGTGATGGACAGGGAGGCCTGGTGTGCTGTGATTCATGGGGTCACAAAGAGTTGGACACGACTGAGCGACTGAACTGAACTGAACAATAAATATATTCTGGCAGTAATTATAAGTTTAACACAAAAAGATAAAATGTTAATGAAAGTGAAAGTTGAAGTTGCTCAGTCGTGTCTAATTCTTTGCAACCCCATGGACTATACAGTCCATGGAATTATTCAGGCCAAAATACTGGAGTAGGTAGTCATTTCCTTCTTCAAGGGATTTTCCCAACCCAGTGATCAAACCCAGGTCTCCTGCATTGCAGGTAGATTCTTTACCAGCTGAGCCACCAGGGAAGCCTGAAGTGTTGATGGTGAGTCCAATAGAGAGCTCAGGCTATTATAACCTACTTCAACTGATTAATCTTAGTATCTCAAAAGGAAGGGACACAGGTGTCTTGTGTCTCCTGATGCGGTGCAATAGGAAGCACAAAGCATTTACATGAGCAACCACTGACCTGATAATATCTTCAAGAAGTGAAACAGATGATAAAAGAAAGCTGTTTCTTTTTTAAGTGTGTGTGTGTGTGCACCAGGTCTGCATTTTATGTTTTGAGAGCATAAGTATATTGTGATTTAGAGATTGGCTATAATCTAAAATAAAACTAGGATGCAGTAATAAACTTGGCCTTAATAAATATTTGTTCTCCCCGCTGTTAATATAGTCATCAAAATTTTATTATCATCTGCTATAGGCTCTCTGTGGTAGATTTTAAATCTAGAAAGATAACAAGGAAGAAAAATGGATGGGCAGGTAAGCCAAGAAGAAAAACAATTTCAATAAAACATAAAATTCTTCACAAAAAGTAGAAAAACAGATTTCACAAAACATTCTTCACAAAAAAATAGAAAACTAGATAATATTTTATTGCATTCTTGAAGTTTGCTGAGAGAGGACGGCTTAAGTGTTCTCACCGCAAAAATATAGAGAATAGCTATGTGAGGTAATGGATATGTTAATCCGCATGATTCTGATGGTTTCACAGTGTTTATGTATATCAAAACACCAAGCTGTATACTACATATACACACTTATTTGCCAATTTTACCTCAGTTAAGCTGTGGAAAAATAGAGAAGTGGAAGGCAGTTCTTCTAGATTCAGATATACTTAAGAAATAGATTAACCAAAAGTAACTTACTTGTTTCTTATTTGAAATAAAAATCATTAAAAACCAAGAAAAATTTTAATATTGATCTAGCATAATTCCAAGATATCTTTATAAATATTATAAAATAGGACAGTTATGATGGTTATGTAAGAAAATTTCATATAATTTATAGATCTTGGTATATACTTTAAAATATTACCAAAAAATATTTAAGAGAAGACTGCTGCTGCTGCTGCTGCTGCTAAGTCGCTTCAGTTGTGTCTGACTCTGTGCGACCCCAAAGATGGCAGCCCACCAGGCTCCCCCGTCCCTGGGATTCTCCAGGCAAGAACACTGGAGTGGGTCGCCATTTTCTTCTTCAGTGCATGAAAATGAAAAGTGAAAGTGAAAGTGAAGTCATGTCCGACTCTTAGCGACCCCATGGACTGCAGCCCACCAGGCTCCTCCATCCATGGGATTTTCCAGGCAAGAAAGAGTACTGGAGTGGGGTGCCATTGCCTTCTCCAAGAGAAGCATAAGCTATGGTTAAAGCAAGCACGGAAATATCTTATTACTTGCTAAAATCAGGCAGGGTTATATGTGGTTACATGAGGATTTTTAGAACTATTCTATTTTTATGTATTAATATTTTTATAAAATTTGTAAAGAAACATAGAAGAAAGCTAGTATACTTATAGTTAATTTAGTAGCATATATGTATGTAAATATTTTTTAAGCATCTGAAATCATCACTCCCTGGAGAAGGTAAAACCGAAAGGGCCTTTGTTTAAAACTGTTTACCTCAAATGTGTGAGTGTCATAAGAAACTAGAAATGTTCTCTGAAATGACCTGAGATTTTTGGCTACAGAGAAATGAAATAATGGGAGTCATGTGGTAAAATTAAAAAAGTTATAAATGTTGAATTAAGAGTGAATTTCACAAGTAGCTGAAAATGTGATTTAGGGACCCCCTTACTTCTTCTGTTTTGCATATTATTTATAATAGAGGAGTGATTCATATGTGAACAAACAGGTTTCCTCAAGTAAATAATGTTGAAGCTCATTAATAATATAATTTCTTAGACCTACAATGTTTACAGGATTCTAGGATTGAATCTGGCACTGCTTCCTTAAACTATGTGTCTAAATTATTTATCAGTAAAGGGCTCATGAAATGATAAACACCATAACAGGTAGGGTTGTAAGTTCAGTAAATTCTCTTTTCAGAGATAATGTGGACTTTTAGAGGTAGAGTAATGCCAAGGCAGGAAAATCTAAATGTAATTGGCAGTGATTGGCATCCACATGAACTGTTAAATTTATATTTACAGCCAACCATGGTACTTAAAAGAGTGAGAAATAATTCCCTTACATTTAAACACAAGCACATCAAATCTATCTTTTATTATTTTATTTTTTTAAAAAAGTTACACTAATATCTGATGCTACATATATATAGATAGATAGATAGATATAGATACATATGTGTGTATATATACACACATGCACATACACACACACACATTGTGTCTACAGTTGGGGAGATATGTGTATATATATGCTTCCCAAAATATATTGACCATGTCATATTTGATGTTAATCAACTAACTCTTTAAGCAATTAATCAAAAGGCTGAATTTCCTCACTTATAAAAGTATATCCTCAGAGTTTACTAACAATGAGCTTAAGACTCAATACTTATTACATAATAATTAATGATGTAATCTTCTATTATAAAAAAATAAATATATTATTATAGCATGGGAACATAAAGGCTAATTTTCATATTAAATATCAATACTTTATATATATATATATATATACACACATACCTCTGTGTGCATATAAATATACCATAAATATACATATGTATATATGTAATTGTGGAAAGAACATTTAAAATTATAGCTATCCTCAACACATTTTTAAAAGTTAAGTAGGCACAGTGCTGTACAGCAGATCTCTAAAATGTATTCATTTGTATAATTCAGATTTTACATCTGTTGAATAGCAACTCCCATTTCACCATCTCATAGTTCCAGATGACCACCATTCTCTTCTTTGCTTCTGTCTTAAAACCATTATCAATTACTGCCTTGCCTGTTATGAATATTTCACACGTTTTTTGGATTCCCTAGCATCTGAACCATCTTGATGTATTTAGGGGGTTTTCTCCCAACTTACAGGTTTTGAACATATCAAGGATTGCCTTTGTTAGGTTCTATTGCAGCTAGGCTGAGGTAAACACTCCTCTCATCAGATGTACCTGGCTATTGGTCATAGGGATTTTGAGCAATTCCCTGGTGCAAGTGGCAATGGAGGACTGAGTTTCTCAGGTAACTGAGGTGTGGTTCCGTTGATGAAACTGTAGTGTACCATCAGTCCATCATCGGATGGGACCAGATGTGAAAGTGACACCTCTGCAGATTTATTCTGAAGCACAGTTGGGGAACATCATTATTTACTATCTGTGTGCGTGCATGCTAAGTCCCTTTAGTCGTGTCTGATTCTTTGTGACTGTATGGGCTGTAGCCCACCAGACTCTGTCCATGCTGATTCTCCAGGCAAGAATACTGGAGTGGGTTACCATGCCCTCCTCCAGGAGATCTTTCTGACCCAGGGATTGAACCCACATCTCTTATGTCTCCTGCATTGGCAGGTGGGTTCTTTATCACTATCACCACCTGGGAAACTCTGTTAATTATCTGCATAGCTCTAAACCCAACCCATTGCCGGAGTAGGACCATAAAGAAAGCTGAGTGCTGAAGAATTGATGCTTTTGAACTGTGATGTTGGAGAAGACTCTTGAGAGTCCCTTGGACTGCAAGGAGACCAACCAGTCAATCCTAAAGGAACTCAATCCTGAATATTCATTGGAAGGACTGATGCTGGGAAAGATAGAGGACAAAAAGAGAAGGGTCAAAAGAGGATGAGATGGTTCGATGGCCAACTCTTGAATCCATACATGACTACTGGAAAAACCATAGTTTTGACAAGACAGACCTCTGTTGGCAAAGTAATGTCTCTGCTTTTTAATATGCTGTCTAAGTTTGTCATTGTTTTCCTTCTAAGGAGTAAGCATCTCTTAATTTCATGGCTGAAGTCACCATCTGCAGTGATTTTGGATCCCCCCAAAATAAAGCCAGCCACTGTTTCCACTGTTTCTCCATTTCCCATGAAGTGGTGGGACCAGATGCCATGATCTTCATTTTCTGAATGTTGAATTTTAAGCCAGCTTTTTCACTCTCCTCTTTATCCTTCATCAAGAGACTCTTTAAGCCCTCTTTGCTTTCTGCCAGTAGGGTAATTTCATTTGCATATCTAAGGTTATTGATATTTCTCCAAGCAATCTTGATTCCAGCTTTGTTATTCATCCAGACCAGCGTTTCTCATGATGTACTCTGCATATAAGTTAAATAAGCAAGGTGACAATATACAGCCTTGACATACTCCTTTCCCAATTTGGAACCAGTCTGTTGTTCCATGTTTGGCTCTAACTGTTGCTTTATGACCTGTGTACAGATATCTCAGGATGCAGGTCAGGTGGTCTGGTATTCCCACCTCTTTAAGAATTTTCCACAATTTGCTGTGATCCACCAAGTCAAAGGCTTTGGCATAGTCAATAAAGCAGAAGTATATGCCAAAGAAAGAAGTAGAAGTCATTAATTTCTACATATTTATAACTGAGCTTTTCTTCTGTCTAGAAATCTCAAAATTAAGTGGCTCTTACATAAATATTTATATCAAAGCTTATATTTGTTTTTATAGGTAAAATAAAATTGGAAATTGAAGCATCACTCATTAATTCACACTACAAATTAATTTTTTTAGAAGTTATACTTTCTTTAGAATTTACCCAATTCTTTTCTTTAGAATTTATCCACTATTCTAGAATTGTTGCAAAAGAGGCATTTCATTTGGCTATGGGAGAAAAAACTCAACATGAGAAAATTAGCTCTTTTTATGACTGGCATGAACTTATTTTAGGTGATTTCATTTTCTTGTTTTCAGTTCAGTTCAGTAGCTCAGTCATATCGACTCTTTGTGACCCCATGAATCGCAGTACGCCAGGCTTCCCTGTCCATCACCACTCCCAGAGTTCACTCAAACTCATGTCCATCGAGTCAACGATGCCAGCCAGACAGCTCATCCTCTGTCGTCCCCTTCCACCATCAGAGTCTTTTCCAATGAGTCAACTCTTCACATGAGGTGGCCAAAGTACTGGAGTTTCAGCTATAGCATCATTCCTTCCAAAGAAATCCCAGGGCTGATCTTCAGAATGGACTGGTTGGATCTCCTTGCAGTCCAAGGGACTCTCAAGAGTCTTCTCCAACACCACAGTTCAAACGCATTAATTCTTCAGCGCTCAGCTTTCTTCACAGTCCAACTCTCACATCCATACATGACCACAGGAAAAACCATAGCCTTGACTAGACAGACCTTTGTTGGCAAAGTAATGTCTCTGCTTTTGAATATGCTATCTAGGTTGGTCATAACTTTCCTTCCAAGGAGCAAGTGTCCTCGAATTTCGTGGCTGCAGTCACCATCTGCAGTGATTTGGAGCCCCCAAAATAATGTCTGACACTGTTTCTACTGTTTCCCCATCGATTTCCCATGAAGTGATGGGACCAGATGCCATGATCTTCTTTTTCTGAATATTGAGCTTTCAGCCAACTTCTTCACTCTTCTCTTTCACTTTTATCAAGAGGCTTTTTAGTTCCTCTTCACTTTCTGCCATAAGGGTGGTGTCATCTGCATATCTGAGGTTATTGACATTTCTCATGGCAATCTTGATTCCAGATTGTGCTTCTTCCAGCCCAGCATTTCTCATGATGTACTCTGCATAAAAGTTAAATAAGCAGGGTGACAGTATACAGCCTTGACGGACTCCTTTTCCTATTTGGAACCAGTCTGTTGTTCCATGTTCAGTTCTAACTGTTGCTTCCTGACCTGCATATAGGTTTCTCAAGAGGCAGATCAGGTGGTCTGGTATTCCCATCTCTTTCAGAATTTTCCACAGTTTATTGTGATCCACACAGTCAAAGGCTTTGGCATAGTCAATAAAGCAGAAATAGATGTCTCTCTGGAACTCTCTTGCTTTTTCCATGATCCAGCAGATGTTGGCAATTTGATCTCTGGTTCCTCTGCCTTTTCTAAAACCAGCTTGAACATCTGGAAGTTCACGGTTCACGTATTGCTGGAGCCTGGCTTGGAGAATTTTGAGCATTACTTTACTAGCGTGTGAGATGAGTGCAATTGTGCGGTAGTTTGAGCATTCTTTGGCATTGCCTTTCTTTGGGATTGGAATGAAAACTGACCTTTTCCAGTCCTGTGGCCACTGCTGCATTTTCCAAATTTGCTGGCATATTGAGTGCAACACTTCCACAGCATCATCTTTTAGGATTTGAAATAGCTCAACTGGAATTCCATCACCTCCACTAGCTTTGTTTGTAGTGATGCTTTCTAAGGCCCACTTGACTTCACATTCCAGGATGTCAGTCTCTAGATGATTGATCACACCATCGTGATTATCTTGGTCTTGAAGATCTTTTTTGTACAGTTCTTCCATGTATTCTTGCCACCTCTTCTTAATATCTTCTGCTTCTGTTAGGTCCATACCATTTCTGTCCTTTATTGAGCCCATCTTTGCATGAAATATTCCCTTGGTGTCTCTAATTTTCTTGAAGAGATCTCTAGTCTTTCCCATTCTGTTCTTTTCCTCTATTTCTTTCCATTGATTGCTGAGGACAGCTTTCTTATCTCTCCTTGCTATTTTTTGGAACTCTGCATTCAGATGCTTATATCTTTCCTTTTCTTCTTTCCTTTTGGCTTCTCTTCTTTTCACAGCTATTTGTAAGGCCCCCTCAGACAGCCATTTTGCTTTTTTGCATTTCTTTTCCATGGGGATGGTCTTGATCCCTGTCTCCTGTACAATGTCATGAACCTCAGTCCATAGTTCATTTTCTCTTTTAGGAGTGGTTAAATATTCCTGAGAAATTGTTTAAAGTTTTTTTTTTTTTTTTTTTTTTCCCACAAATGGTGATTATAGTTCACTATGGAGCCTAAGAAAGAATCATTCATGTTAACATACTTTTTAACTATATCTGTGAAATAGTTTTTCAAAGAACCTATTGAGCCTATGGCTAGGCCAAATGTATATGTGAGTTGAATTCCAGACTGTGTTTGTAAGTTAGATATAAAGAATTTGACAACTTTCCATAGAAAGAATGATATATAACAATATTAATACTCTTGGTCAGCTTCAATAAAGATAAGAGTGAAGGACTTTCCTGGTAGTCCAATGATTAAGACTACACTTATAATGGAAAGTGCTCAGGTGTGATCTCTGGTTGGGGAACTAAGATCCCACATGCCACATGATGTAGGCAAAAGATTAAAGATAAGAGTAGATTTGAGTTAACTGAAAGAGCAGGGAGATTTCTCTCTTTCTAGCAATATATAATCAACTGGACAGTTTGGGAAATTCTTCCACTATAAAATACATGATAACAGATAAAACAATTACCATTCATGTAAATACTTAGCTTTACCTAAAGGAATGTAAAGAAAGGCAATGCCAAAGAATGTTCAAACTACTGCACAACTGCACTCATCTCACATGCTAACAAAGTAATGCTCAAAATTCTCCAAGCCAGGCTTCAACAGTAGGTGAACTGTGAACTTCCAGATGTTCAAGCAGGTTAGAAAAGGCAGAGGAACAAGAGATCAAATTGCTAACATCTGTTGAATCATCAAAAAAGCAAGAAAGTTCCAGAAAAACATCTACTTCTGCTTTACTGACTAAACCAAAGCCTTTGTGTGGGTGACAACAAACTGTGGAAAATTCTGAGAGATGGGAATACCAGACCACTTGACCTGCCCCCTGAGAATTCTGTATTCAGGCCAAGAAGTAACTGTTAGAACTGGACATGGAACAACAGACTGGTTCCAAATCGGGAAAGGAGTACATCAAGACTGTATATTGTCACCCTGCCTATTTAACTTATATGCAGAGTACATCATGCAAAATGCTGGGCTAGATGATGCACAGGCTGAAGTCAAGATTGCCAGGAGAAATATCAATGACCTCAGATATGCAGATGACATCACCCTTATAGCAGAAAGCAAAAATAAACTAAAGAAAGTCGATGAAAGTGAAAGAGAAGAGTGGAAAAGTTGGCTTAAAACTCAACATTCAGAGAACTAAGATCATGGCATCTGATCCCACCACTTCAAGATGGGGAGACAGTGGAAACAATGACAGACTTCATTTTTTTGGGCTCCAGAATCACTGCAAATTGTGACTGCAGCCATGAAATTAAAAGATGCTTACTCCTTGGAAGAAAAGGTATGAATACTCTAGACAGCATATTAAAAAGCAGAGACATTACTTTCTGACAAAGGTCCCTGTAGTCGAAGTTATGGTTTTTCCAAGAGTCATGTATGGATATGAGAGTTGGACTATAAAGAAAACTGAGCACTGAAGAATTGATGCTTTTGAACTGTGTTGTTGGAAAAGACTCTTGAGAATCCCTTGGACTGCAAGGAGATCAAACCAGTCAATCCTAAAGCAAATGAATCCTGAATATTCATTGGAAGGACTGATGCTGAAACTTCAATACCCTGGCCACCGAATGCAAAGAACTGACTCATTGGAAAAGACCCTGATGTGGGAAAGATTGAATTCAGGAGGAGAAGGGGATGACAGAGGATGAGATGGTTGGATGTCATCATGGGTCAATGGACATGAGTTTGAGCAAACTCCAGGGTTTGGTGATGGACAAGGAAACCTGGTGTGCTGCAGTCCATGGGGTGGCAAAAGGTTGAACATGCCTGAGTGACTGAACTGAGCTGGTGGTTTAAAAAGAGGTAAACCCAGCATTACCTGTATGGTAGGAAGACTTGGTGGTAGAAAGGTAATTCAAAGGAGATATTTCTGTCAGCAAATTATGCTGGAACATCTGTGTTTCAGATGCAAAACAATAAACAGTGTTCAGTTACTAAAAATTATATGCCAAAAGTAACTCAAAATCATACAAGCACAAATTTAAAAACCACAAATCTTCTGGATTTTAACATAGGAAAAAAGTCTTTGTGATATTGAGTTGAAATTTTTTCAGATGTGCCATGGAATGTAGCCTTCATAGAATAAAAAGTTGATGACTTAAAATTGAGAGAAATTAACAATTTTCCTTAAAATTATTTTGTAGTACAACAAAATTATTTTATTCATAATGAACTCAAAAAACTCAATTATCTAAATAATACTATGATCAAATATATAAAATTATTTATATAATTTTTTATTATGATTTTAATTATTTCTATACTTTTTTCATTTTCAGCATGCTTTGAAGGACTGATTATTATGTATATACAGTAATGATCAAAATCTTTTATACTGTTTAAATGAGTCAGAAACTTACGAACCCTGTTTATTTAATTACAGTTGACCCTTGAACAACATAAGTTTAAACTGCATGGGTCCATGTACAATATATCTTGATTTTTTTCAATAGTAAATATTATAGAGCTACCCAATACACCATTGGCTCAATCTGCAAATGTGGACCTACAAATTCAGAAGAAGAACAGATACAAAGGGCAAACTATTAGTTACATGCAAGTTTTTGATGGTGGGTTAGCGTCCCTAGCCCTTGCATTGATCAAGGTTATCTGTATTTAGTGTTGGGAGTTGAGTTCTTTTTAAGTTAAATTAAATTCAGATATGCAGATGACACCACCCTTAAGGCAGAAAATGAAGAGGAACTAAAAAGCCTGTTGATGAAAGTGAAAGAGGAGAGTGAAAAAGTTGGCTTAAAGCTCAACATTCAGAAAACGAAGATCATGGCATCTGGTCCCATCACTTCATGGGAAATAGATGGGGAAACAGTGGAAACAGTGTCAGACTTTAATTATTTGGGCTCCAAATCACTGCAGATGGTGATTGCAGCCATGAAATTAAAAGACGCTTACTCCTTGGAAGGAAAGTTATGACCAACCTAGATAGCATATTCAAAAGCAGAGATTACTTTGCCAACAAAGGTCTGTCTAGTCAAGGCTATGGTTTTTCCAGTGGTCATGTATGGATGTGAGAGTTGGACTGTGAAGAAAGCTGAGTGTCGAAGAACTGATGCTTTTGAACTGTGGTGTTGTAGAAGACTCTTGAGAGTCCCTTGGACTGCAAGGAGATTCAACCAGTCCATTCTAAAGGAGATCAGTCCTGGGTGTTCTTTCTAAGAAATGAGGCTAAAGCTGAAACTCCAGTATTTTGGCCACCTCATGTGAAGAGTTGACTCATTGGAAAAGACTCTGATGCTGGGAGGGATTGGGGGCAGGAGGAGAAGGGGATGACAGAGGATGAGATGGTTGGATGGCATCGCCAACTTGATGGACATGAGTTTGAGGGAACTCTGGGAGTTGGTGATGGACAGGGAGGCCTGGCGTGCTGCAGTTCATGGGGTCGCAAAGAGTCGGACACAACTGAGCAACTGAACTGAACTGAAACTTGATTTAACTTAAATAAATTTCCCAACTTTCTTGAGGTATGGTTGACAGATAAATATTGTATGTATTTATGGTGTAAAAGGCAATGATGTTATACACACACATTGTGCAATGATCACCACCATTAGCTGTGAACGCATATTCGCTTTATGAGGGATCTAATCTCCTGACCAGGAATCAAACCCAGGCCCGCAGCTTTGGGAGCTCAGAGTCTTAGCCACTGATCCACCATAGAAGTTCCCGGAATTAAACCAGTTAACATTTTTATCTGTATACAGTTACTCTTTTATTGTGAGTGTTCTGAGAACAGAAATCTATTCATGTAGCTAATTCCAAGTATACAAAACATTATTATTAATTACAGTCATCATGCTGTACTTTTTATCTCCAGAATTTATTTATCTTCTAACTGAAAATTTACCTTTGACCAACTTCTCCCTGTTTCCACCACACTTCAACTCCTGGTAATTGATGTTCTAGAGTCTGTTTCTAAGAGTTTGACTGTTTCTGCTTTCACAAAAAAGTGAGATCATGCAATAATTTTTTCCTTTGGCTTATTTTATTTAGTGTAATAATGTGCTCCAGGTTGATTTTAGTTTATGGCTAAAGCAAATTCCATTATGTATGTATATATATATCTCACATTTCTCAGTCCATTCATCTCTTGAAGGTTGTTTACATATTTTGTCTTTGCTGTTGTGAATAAGACTGTAATGAATGTTGGAGTGCAGATGTCTTTTTGAGATACTGGTTTCATTTCCTTTGGATCTATATCCAGAAGTGGGTATGGGGGATTACATGTAGCTGTATTTTTAATTTTTTGAGGAACCTCCTATGTTTTCTATAATAACCTTACCAATTTACACTCAGACAATATACAAAGGTGTTTTTTTTTTTTCTCCACATCCTCACCAGTATTTGTTATCTCTTTTCTTTTTAATAGTAGACATCCTAACAAGTGTGAGATGGCAACTCATCATGGTTTTGTTTGCATTTCCCTGAGGATTAGTGGTATTGAGCATTTCAATTCAAAGGAAAAAAGGAAAATTTAAAGAGAAGATTGAGATATTTTGAATGGTTTAAGTGTGAATATTGATATAAACTAGTCAGATTAACACAAAATATATGAAAAACTAGAGTTAAAAGGAAATAGAAAAGTCACATTGCATGTTCTTTGGGTAAATATTTTATTTTTAAAGTATTTTAGAAATAGTAAAATAAAAATTTAGTCTGTTTATGCTTTCACTCTATCAACATTTTTATATAATTTGAAATATTTTATATGGTCATCTTTTAATATGTATAGGACATAAAAATGCATATTGCATGTTTTTTAATTTTCATTTTATGATATTATATAAACAATCATATACAGATAAATATATTAACATTTAATGACTCTTTTTGAAACAGAATAAAATATAAAAAATATATATCCTCTGGAATCCTTGTATATTCCTCCCAAATTTTGGATTATGTTTATCCAAGAAGAAATAAAAAACCTAAACCCATTAGATCTGGTGTATTACATTTACATCAGTCAAACCCAAGGAAACACATTTATTGAAAGTTTGAAGTGTGGAGATAAAATAAGAACAAAATAATGTGAAGAAATAAAGGGCCCATAATGAACCCTTTAAAAAATAAAATGATAGTTAAAAAAATTTAATTTTTTTGAAAAGTCATTTAATGATTATATTTGTCAAAATTACGATTATCATGGATTCTTTTAACTTTATTCCTCAATAAATCTTTTCCCAAGGGAGTGTGTTACAGGGTCCCCAATAACAATTTTGTCCAGAAGTGTTCTAATTAACTGTGCCAGAGGCTCTGCTGTGCTGTCTAGTTAATGCTTTCTATCTGGTTCTTTGCCGGCCATCATGTATCATTGTTCAGCAAATGACAGCAGTCAGGTTATTAAAGGTGTAGATATTAAATTAACAACAGTAGTAAACATTGTAGCTGTACTTCACATCTCAGCAGAACCAATGAAGTGGGTGACACTGAATCCATGCTGATATGCTGGAATGACAGATGGGCATCATTTAACACAATACATCAGTGGGCAACCCACGTACCACAGCTGTCCTCCACTAAATGAATTAGATCAGGGTAATTAATCTAAGGCAGAAAGTATTACTAAACTGGATCCTAAGCAGAATTAGAGAACAATGAAATATCCTGCTCAAAAATTGAAAGGGATTTGTGCTTTAACAGTTCGAGTGCTGACAAAAGGGTTTCCAAGGAGTTATTTCATTTCTGAAAATAAAAATTATAAAAATCTTCCCTTTTCTTTGAGAAACAAACTCACCATTTGGGGTTAAAATGAATGATGGCTATTACTTTACTCTTATCCTAAAAATATATGCTGCTGAGAGATGAAGCTCAGCCTAGTTGTGTGTATGGATAAATTCTTTAAATTAAAACAAAATTCATTATCTTTCTTCATATATGTTTGCTCCAGATATAATGGTCTAAAGACTAGTATTTACACTGATAATAATTCACCTATTAAGCTCTCATTTCGGAGAAGGTGATGGCACCCCACTCCAGTACTCTTGCCTGGAAAATACCAAGGACAGGGGAGCCTGGTAGGCTGCGGTCCATGGGGTTGTGAAGGGTCAGACACAACTGAGCGACTTCCCTTTCACTTTTCACTTTCATGCATTGGAGAAGGAAATGGCGACCCACTCCAGTGTTCTTGCCTGGAGAATCCCAGGGACGGGGGAGCCTGGTGGGCTGCCATCTATGGGGTCACACAGAGTTGGACACGACTGAAGTGACTTAGCAGCAGCAGCAGCAAGCTCTCATTTTAGATAGATGTTATACAGAGAAATGAATGAATGGCTAGACAAATGATAGATTAAAGATTTTTTTTCTTTCTGACTTCAATTTCCTGTCAGACTAAAGATTATTTAGATTTGCAGTTAGTCTTGCAAAATATCAGGCACAGGTTCTTAACAATTTGGAGGAATTTCTTAAATATCTCATTCATTTCAAGAATCTACTTAAGCTATAATAATTTAATATTATTGACTCTTTTATTCATTTATAATAATATGCATTTAAGGCCAAAATACTTACAGTTTAATATAAAAATTCCTTCTTAAAATGGCTGTTTAAATTGTTTTGATAAGCTTAAAGTACAGATTTGTGAAGTATATCTTTAAAAAAATGTTCTGGATGTTATATTTTGAAATTTATAATAGATCTAACCCCTGATTTGGACAAGAGTCAGAAACTATGTTTAAAATTATCAAATAAACAGATGCATTTTCTCTAATGTTTAGCATTAAATTAATGTGTGCCTAATTGTACTTATCTTTTGTTAAAGATCTCAGAACTGAGACATTAATTTCTAACTCATGAATGCCTTATGGATTTAACTTCAAATATTTCACTGTACAAAGCTCTGAAATCTTCCTGTGAAACATATTTGTGACAATTGGGGCCATTGATCAGGCAGCTTGTCATCTGCTCAATTGTTAAAGTTTTTACTTTCTTTCTGTTTTCTTCCCAGAGGTTCCTTTCTTGTACCTCTCATGGGAAGATGCGGAAAATCTACTGCTAATTACTGCAGTTAAATTTTTTAACACAGCAGGAGATATCCAAACACAATCCTTTTTTTAAAAGAATTTGCTCTCTTCTTGTTAAGTCAGTGACTCTTAGTAGGAGGCCTGCAACAATCACATCAAACTATTGTGTGTTTATTATTGTAGAAGCTTGGCAAGCTGCAGGTAGAAGAAGCTACCACATGCACAGTATCTGATTTTTAAATTTTATTCTCTTGATCATCATCTGTGATTAAATTGTGGACTAACTGCTGGTCACATTTAAGTATTAGAATTGAAAATATGTTTGAAGGGCAGAAAAATATAAAAAAAACCTCTTCGAAGATATTTAATCTCTCTCTAAATTCTCAAAATTAGAAAATGCCCACGTAAGTTGAGTTATATAATCTTCAAAATCTTATATGTATTTTTAACTAAATGTGTAAATGATTAAATATGAAAAGAAACGGACTATAATATTTAATTGAACTCTATTGAATAAAAACCATATTAACTTAAATTAAGCCTGAAATATTTCTTTGTCTTGATGAAAAGATTCTATTTGTGTTATTTTTAGGATATTAATAAGGCTCAATTTTATGGGTTTGAACTTTTTTTCTGATTGAACAACTGTCTGGAATATTATTATGAGTTCTTCATCTTGAATAGTTGGTCACTGAGCAGGAACTGTTCAAAGACCAATTTTAGTTGTTGCATAACTAATGATATTTTGCATTATATTCAGAAGCTCTTTATCTGCTAACATCTTCTGTGTCTCCATATAGTTTAAATCCTATACTCTTATATATGAGCAATAATAAAATACTGCTATAAACTAATTTTATTTCTGTAACCCGTGATATGACATTACAGAGTGATAGCCATATCATATTGTCCTTGCATGCAAAGCTGACATTACCGAGTCACCAATATTACAAGGTATATTTTCAGTCATACTCACATCCTGACTTATCTACTTAGGAGCTTCTATTTTTTACCTTCAGAATATTATTTTAAGTATCTGAACTTGAGTTTTCTTATTTCTAAAATGAGAAGAATAACCTTGCATTTTGTTGGGACTCAACAGAAAGAGAACAGATTTCCATATTTAATACTTTAATTGTTTATATCAGTCTGGCAAATATTTTACAGTACTTAATGTAAAGAACTGGTGTAAAGTATTTAATAAATGGTTTTGACATAGAAAAACACACACATGTATTTATAAGACCAGAGTTTCTTTGTGCAAAGCTGCTTTTTTTGGTGAAAATGGAAGCCTTCTTAAAAGATAGTCTTGGGCACTGACTAGATGAAAGCTATAAACCAAAAACTCAAATCTGCTTCGAAAAAATTCCTACCTATTGCCATATTATTCCAAGGACCAATGGTTGGATTTTACATTCCAAAAGTACTGATACATGTTTTCTTTATGAATAACAGTCATTAAAATGAAGCTCAAGCATAAAGACTTATGAATGGAGTCTCATTATGATATGGTTTTCTAAGGAATAGTGTTCATGATTCAGCAGTTGAACTTCAAGTTACCAAGGTATGAAAAAGACTGTTTGCAATACAGGAGACCCTGATTCAATCCCTGGGTCAGGAAGATCCCTCAGAGAAGGGAATGGCAATCCATTCCAGTATTCTTGCCTGGAGAATCCCATGGACAGAGGAGACTGGCAGGCTACAGTCCATGGGATCTCAAAGAGTCAGACACGACTTGAGACTAACACACAAAGTCTGATTGGGAGGGTCACAGAGAAGGTACCTAGTTTTAATAAATATATGATATACAGAATTATTATATATGTTTATGAATGAAGTTGTAGGATATTAGCTCCATGTGGAGGCCTTAGAAATAGATTAAATTATTCAGAGAAAGAATTACAGAACATAGAGAAATAAGGACCAAATTTTGAATCTGCTGTGCTAGATTAGTGAGGATGAAAATAATTGTGAGTGTATGTGTGCACATACATGTAGGTGTACTTTGGTTGGGAAGATGAGTAAAAATTGGAGTCATGAAGAGGAGAAATAGTTCGTCTTTTGGGATTGTAGAAATAGAAAAGTAATATTAATAGAGCCCTTAAACATTCAATTTAGAGAAGAAAATTTCAGAATGCGACATAGGAGATTAATAGACAACTGAATCTAAGAATCTGAAGGGACGTTACTGAGATTAGAGGCTAATAGAGGAAATAATGGGATAGGGAGTTCAGCGGAGTGACCAGGACACACAAAAGACTCCCTCTATGGAGATATGAGAGTGGAATGGAGTACAGGACAGATGGTTCCAGATGTATGATGGGTCGAGAATGATTTTCTGATGTTGCAAAGCTGCAAAAGTCATATGGATTCAGTAGAAACTATACTTCATCTTTGAATTTTGATCTTTTACCCAGGCTAGTGATATATGATACCATACTCTCTTTGTAATGTGTGGCAGTGGCAGTGAGCTGCAACTCACAGTAAGCCATGCAATCATGAGAATAAACAACCAAACAGCTGATACATTTACAATCACTCTATACCCACACAACCATTCTGCTTTTCACTTTTGTATGGTATTCAATAAATTACATAAAATATTTAACACTGTATTATCAAATAGCCTTTGTATTAGGTGATTATGCTCAACTGTAGGCTAATACAAGTGTTCTGAGCACATTGAAGACAGGATAAGCTAAGCTATGCTGTTCTCTAGGTTAGGTGTATTAAATTCATTTCAACTTATGATATTGATGTTTACAATTTATGATGGGCTTATCAGGTTGTAACTCTATCATATCTTGAAGAAGTTTTATATAATAAACTTAATTTATTGAGGAAAGTAAGACAATGACCTATATATTTTCCAGCAATTTTAATGATGAAATGGAGGCTGTAGAAAAAATGGTTTATCAAAACTAGGATATGTGTTACTCCAGTAAACCCGAAATAAAGCTTAGAAGGAGACCTGTGCAATTTTAAGGCTAGAAGAGCTATTCCAGTTGTTAATAGATTTCATCCAAGCTAATTTTTTAACGTTTAAGAAATTTCAATCACCCACTGGCTCCAATAAATGTGCTTTCAGCTCTAGTTGAACTAGTGGATATTAATTATTGCATGTCTATTATGTAATAGACATACTTGAATGCCAAAAAACCTGCATTTACATTTTAGCTTTACTATTTCCAGTTTTACTATATTTATTACATGCCATTTCTGAATCCATAAAGTATCCATTTTATCACACTTGTTCTGTTTCCTCATTGTCAAATGTATTTGATTTATGTCATTACTTTATAAAAAATAAGTATAATTATATATATAATGCCTCTAGCATAAGGCTTTGAGCACATATTGGGTGCACTATAATAGTTAACTCTTTCTCCTTTTGTTCTTTCTCTAAGTGGTAGTAAAAATGCAAATGCTCTTTAATCCTTAATAACACATTTCCAAATAGAAATTGAGCTTTGAATGTTATTGGTGCTGATATTGTGATCTTTGGTTATCAAAAATGTGGTCTTTATAATCATTAAAGAAATTTACAGGCAATTCTAATTTCCAATATATATGACTTCTAACTGTTATAATGAAACATTGGTCCTATTGGGAACTGTCCTGTTTGACTTCTGACCTACTAATTTTGATTAATTTGATTGGATCCCCTCAGAATAGATACTATCTGATTACTCATTGCTGGATTAAGGTTCAATCACTTAGGTAAAGCTCATTAAATCTTTTTCAATAAAAAGGTATTATGTCCCTATCCAAAAATCATGGTAAAAAGTTTATTTCCTATTTCTGTTGCAGCTCTATCCAGAAAAAAACAAAGTGTTTTAAATCTGTTGTATGGTATTATTTTGTATACATATGTTAATGGAAAAAAATTAGTTCTGATGCTTTTATTCTTGAATGATTGTTAATTAAAATTAATTGAGAATGTACTGGTCACCCTTGTATGCTTGACAGGCAGTAGGTCCTTGACTTTGAGTGTCCCTCAATGTACATTTTAACTGCAACTATAATGTTAACAAACTTACTACCTTAAATTAGGTAGATATCTATTTTTCCAATTAAAATAAATAAATTTAAATTAAAAAATAAATAAAATAAAAATTAAAAAAAAAAGATTTTTTACACTCTGAAAGAGAACATTGATAGAAAATTAGTGTAACTCATGAGTCATGAACACACAAAGATCTATCATGTAAGTATTTAATTCTTTTCTTCTAAGGTAACCTAAAGGCACTATAATTTCACAGAGAGATTAACTTGTTTGAGAAAAGAAGCTATTAATCTCTCCCAGAACAGGCTGCTGAATCATTCTCATCATTCTGTCAATGTCGTTCTACAACTGAGTTTCAGACAATTTTTGCAAGAATAAGATGTATAGGTATTCAAAAATTATAATATTCTTAGTTGAGTGTTCCTAATTATGTCTTCAGTTTATATTTGCTTAAAGCTTTTATGTTCCAATAATTCCCTCTTCAGTTTCTTCCTTTTTTACTGTATCACACTTGGCTGGTGCTAGAAAGATGGCATTCTTTGGTTGATATTTTCTACTTACTTTGCATAATGGGATGCTTCAGTGAAATGTGTTAAAGAAATTAGAGATCAAAGTAAAAGTGAAATTCACTCAGTCATGTCTGACTCTTTGCAACCCATGGACTATACAGTCCATGGAATTCTTCAGGCCAGATTACTGAAGTGGGTAGCCTTTCGCTTCTTCAGGGAATCTTCCCAACCCAGGGACCGAACTCAGGTCTCCCTCATTGCAGGTGGATTCTTCACCAGCTGAGCCACAAGGGAAACCCTAGTGATCAAAAAGTAGATAAAAACATGTTTACTTAATCATTGTTCTGAACTATAAACAGTTACTTGAATAGATTAACATTTTTTCTCTGAAACCCAATGCAAATCCAAGTTCTAAAAGAGGAAAGGAATGCTGATTATTTTACCAGGCCATGTAGACTATCCATGTGAACTCCTTGGAAGAAAAGCTATGTCCAAACTAGACAGCATATTAAAAAGCAGAGACATTACTTTGCTGACAAAGGTCCTTCTAGTCAAGGCTATGGTTTTTTTCAGTAGTCATGTATGGATGTGAGAGTTGGACTGTAAAGGAAGCTGAGCACCAAAGAACTGATGCTTTTGAACTGTGGTGTTGGAGAAGACTCTTGAGAGTCCCTTGGGCTGCAAGAAGATCCAACCAGTCCATTCTAAAGGAGATCAGTCCTGAATACTCATTGGAAGGACCGATGTTGAAGTGCAAACTCCAATACTTTGGCCACCGGATACAAAGAATCAACTCATTGGGAAAGACTCTGATGCTGGGAAAGATTGAAGGCAGGAGGAGACAGGGATGACAGTGGATGAGATGGTTGGATGGCATCACTGACTCAATGACATGAGTTTGAGCAAACTCCAGGTGTTGGACAGGGAAGCCTGGTGTGCTGCAGTCCATCGGGTGGCAAAGAATCAGACACGACTGATTCTGAACCAAGCGGCTGAACTGACTGACTGATGTGGATTATAGATACTTCCACATGAACATGCTTCTGAGTGGCTTCTCATTTCTGTTCCTTTTTTACCATTTTGATTTTATGGAGAATGATATGTTTCAAGATTTTGAGGCTTTCCAGGTGGCACTAGTGGTAAAGAACCCATCTGCCAGTGTTGGAGACACAAGAGATTTGGGTTTGATCCCTGGGTCAGGAAGATCCACTGGAGGAGGGCATGGAAACTCACTCCAGTATTCTATCCTGGAGAATCTCAGAAACAGAGGAGGCTGGGGGGCTACAGTCCATGGGATCACAAAGAGTCAGACAAAAATGAAGTGACTTAGCACACATGCAAGATTTTTAATGGAAAAGGTATCTTACCATTCAGAATGTTAAATTAACAGTTATTCCAAATATATACGTCAGTGCTACTCTCTCAATTCATCCTCCCCACTCCTTCCCCCACCCTGTCCACAATTAATTCTCTACATCTGTGCCTCTATTCCTACCCTGCAAATAAGGTTCATCATTATCATTTTTCTTATTCCGTATAGTTGAGCTATTTCATATCCTGAAAGTTGATGCTGTGAAAGTGCTGCACTCAATATGCCAGCAAATTTGGAAAACTCAGTAGTGGCCACAGGACTGGAAAAGGTCAGTTTTCATTCCAATCCCAAAGAAAGGCAATGCCAAAGAATGCTCAAACTACCGCACAATTGCACTCATCTCACATGCTAGTAAAGTCATGCTCAAAATCCTCCAAGACAGGCTTCAGCAATATGTGAACTGTGAACTTCCTGATGTTCAAGCTGGTTTTAGAAAAGCCAGAGGAACCAGAGATCAAATTGCCAACATCCACTGGATCATGGAAAAAGCAAGAGAGTTCCAGAGAGACATCTATTTCTGCTTTATTGACTATGCCAAAGCCTCTGTGTGGATCACAATAAACTGTGGAAAATTCTGAGAGAGATGGGAATACCAGACCACCTGATCTGCCTCTTGAGAAACCTATATGCAGGTCAGGAAGCAGCAGTTAGAACTGGACATGGAACAACAGACTGGTTCCAAATAGGAAAAGGAGTCCGTCAAGGCTGTATACTGTCACCCTGCTTATTCAACTTATATGCAGAGTACATCATGAGAAACACTGGGCTGTAAGAAACACAAGCTGGAATCAAGATTGCCGGGAGAAATATCAATCACCTCAGATATGCATATGATACCACCCTTATGGCAGAAAGTGAAGAGGAACTAAAAAGCCTCTGGATGAAAGTGAAAGAGGAGAGTGAAAAAGTTGGCTTAAAGCTCAACATTCAGAAAACGAAGATCATGGCATCCGGTCCCATCACTTCATGGCAAATAGATGGGGAAACAGTGGAAACAGTGTCAGACTTTATTTTTTGGGGCTCCAAAAGCACTGCAGATGGTGACTGCAGCCATGAAATTAAGAGACGCTTGCTCCTTGGAAAAAAAGTTATGACCAACCTAGATAGTATATTCAAAAGCAGAGACAATACTTTGGCAACTAAGGTCCATCTAGTCAAGTCTATTGTTTTTCCAGTAGTCATGTATGGATGTGAGAGTTGGACTGTGAAGAAGGCTGAGCGCCGAAGAATTGATGCTTTTGTACTGTAGTGTTGGAGAAGACTCTTGAGAGTCCCTTGGACTGCAAGGAGATCCAACCAATCCATTCTGAAATATATCAGTCCTGAATGATGCTAAAGCTGAAACTCCAGTACTTTGGCCACCTCATGTAAAGAGTTGACTCAATGGAAAAGACTCTGATGCTGGGAGGGATTCAGGGTAGGAGGAGAAGGGAACAACAGAGGATGACATGGCTGGATGGCATCGCTGACTCAATGGATGTGAATCTGAGTGAACTCCAGGAGTTGATGATGGACAGGGATGCCTGGCGTGCTGCGATTCATGGGGTCGCAAAGAGTCAGACACGACTGAGCGACCGAACTGAACTGAACTGAACTATGTGTTAACATACAATATTTGTTTTTTGGCTAACTGATTTCAATCTGTATGACAGGCTCTAGATTAATTCACATCACTGCAACTGACTCAGTTTCATTCCTTTTTATGATGAATGTTCCATTTTATAGCTGTATCACATCTTCTTTATTCATTCTCTGTTGAAAGACATTTGATTTGTTTGCATGTCTTGGCTATTGTAAATGGTGCTGAAATGAACGATAGGGTACATGTGCCTTTCTGAATTACTGTTTTCTCAGGGTTATGACCCACAGGGTGATTTCTGGATCATATCTAGTTCTATGTTTAGTGTCTTAGTTCAGTTCAGTCACTTATTCATGTCCAACTCTTTGTGACCCCGTAAACCTCAGCATGCCAGGCCTCCCTGTCCATCACCAACTCCTAGAGTTTACCCAAACTTATGTCCATTGAATCGGTGATGGCACCCAACTATCTCATCCTCTGTCGTCCCCTTCTCCTCCTGCCCTCAATCTTTCCCAGCATCAGGGTCTTTTCAAATGAGTCAGCTCTTCACATCAGGTGGCCAAAGTATTGGAGTTTCAGCTTCAACATCAGTCCTTCCAATGAACACCCAGGACTGGTCTCCTTTAAGATGGACTGGCTGGATCTCCTTGCAGTCCAAGGGACTCTCAAGATTCTTCTCCAACACCACAGATCAAACGCATCAATTGTTTGGTTCTCAGCTTTCTTTATAGTCCAACTCTCACATTCATACATGAGTACTAGAAAGACCATAGCCTTGACTAGACAGACCCTGTTGACAAAGTTATGTCTCTGCTTTTTAATGTCCTGTCTAGGTTGGTCATAACTTTCCTTCCAAGGAGTAAGTGTCTTTTAATTTCATGGCTGCAATCACCATCTGCAGAGATTTTGGAGACCCCCAAAATAAAGTCTGACACTGTTTCCACTGTTTCCCCATCTATCTGCCATGAAGTGATGGGACTGGATGCCATGATATTAGTTTTCTGAATGTTGAGCTTTAAGCCAACTTTTTCACTCTCCTCTTTCACTTTCATCAAGAGGCTCTTTAGTTCTTTTTCACTTTCTGCCATAAGGGTGCTATCATCTGCATATCTGATGTTATTGATATTTCTGTCAGCAATATTAGTGTCTTAAGGTACCTCCATACTGTTGTCCACAGTGACTGTATCAATTTATATTCCCACCAACAGTGTAAGAGGGTTCTGTTTTCTCCACACTTTCTCCAGCATTTACTGTTTGTAAATTTTTTTAAAAATGATGCCATTCTGGCTGGTGTGAGATGATATCTCATTGTAGTTTTAATTTGCATTTCTCTAATAATTAATGCTATTGAGCATCTTTTCATGTGCTTCTTGGCCATCTGTATGTCTTCTTTGGAATGATGTATATTTAGGTCTTCTGTCAATTTTTTGATGGATAATTTGCTTCTTTTAAAATTGAGCTCCATGAGCTGTTTGTATACTTTGGAGAGTAATCCTTTCTCAGTTGCTTCATTTGCAAATATTCTCTCCCATTTTGAGGGCTATCTTTCATCTTGTTGGTTTTCTGTTTTGTGAAAGCTTTTAAGTTTAATTAGATCCACATTTTTATTTTTTATTTTTATTTTCATTGTTTTAGAAGGTGGGTCAAAGAAGATCATGCTGTTTATGTCAAAGAGTAGTTTTCCTGTGAGAGTTTTATTGTGTCCGGCCTTACATTTAGGTCTTTAATTCATTTTGAATTATTTTTGTGTATGGTGTTAGGTAGTGTTCTAATTTCATTCTTTTATATGCAACTTTCCAGATTTCCCAGCACCTTTATTTAAAAGGCTGTCTTTTGTATAGTCTTGCCTTCTTTGTCATCAACTACGTGACCATAGGAGCAAAGGTTTATCTCTAGGCTTTCTATCCTGTTCAGCTGATCTGTATTTCTGTTTTTGTGCCAGTGCCATACTGTTTTGATTACATACTGTTTTGTTTTGCATTTACCACTGCAATGAAAAGAATAAAATACCTAGGAAAAACTTATAGAAAGGACTTGTACTCAGAAAAGCTAGAAAATACTGATGAAAGAAATCAAAGAGGACATAAACAGATGAAGAAATATACCATGTTCTTGGATTGGAAGAATATATTGAATATAATGAACATGAATATATTACCCAAAGCAGTCTACAGATTCAGTGCAATTCCAAGCAAATAAACAATGACATTCTTCACAGAATTAGAGCAAAATTTTTTACACTTTGTATGCAAACAAAAAAAAACCCCGAATAGCCAAATTAATCTTGAGAAAGAAAAACAGAGCAAGAAGGAGTCTTCTATTTTTTTTTTTACAGACATTTTATATTTTAGAAGAAATCTATATTTATTTTAAAAGGTTGTGACGATCATGCAGAGAATTCCAATATCTCCCTCACCCAGTATCTTTGTTATTAATGTCTACATGAGGATATTCTATTTGTCACAAATAATGAATCTATTTGATCCATTGTTATTAACTAAAAACCATACTTTATTCATATATCTTTAATTTTACTTACTGTTCTTTTCATGTTCCAAGATCCCTTTCAGAGTACTATATCACCTGGTTTTCACGTTTCCTTAGGCTTCCCTAGGCCTCTGCAATTTTCTCACACTTTCCTTGCTATGAATTTGACAGCCTGAGGAAAACAAATC
Source organism: Budorcas taxicolor (assembly GCF_023091745.1). NCBI lineage: Eukaryota > Metazoa > Chordata > Mammalia > Artiodactyla > Bovidae > Budorcas > Budorcas taxicolor. Next base: position 19,347,654 of record NC_068913.1, read on the forward strand.
AGATATTTGGAGAATGTTCTTCAGCTGAGATTTGTTTAATGTTTTCTTCATGAGTAAACAAAAATTATTGGTTTTTGAGAGAAAACCCATAAAAGCAAAATGCCATTCTCAATACACTGTATGAAGGGTACAGACGCTCAATATTATTTATTTCTATTGATTTAATTTTAATCTTGTGGCTGATAAAGTGTTTGTCAGGCTTCACTACTGTAAAGTTATTCTTTCCCCTTCCTTCCATAAATTAATCTTTGGAAAGAAAGGACTATGTTCATCAGATATTTAAGGAGTGGAGAGTTATGCTTCATCTTCTACAGGGTGGCATATCTACATGAATTGGATTTTTTTCTGTGTGGTGGTATGTCTATTCTTTCTCTACTTATTTACTGTAATCATTATTCTAATCAGTATATACTCATGTGTATTTATTTTATAGTTTGGGTTGTAAACTGCTATATATATATTTTGTTCAGGTTAGTTCAGCTTTGACCTTTGGGAATTCTTTCAGTTGACTCCTGGGTTCCTTTGACATACATTCATCTTTTTTTTTTTTTTAAGTGGTTCTTTATTTTCTGACACTAAAACATAGCCTGGATTCACAGAATTAGTCATTTCTTCAAGGAGATTTTGTTTCTGTTATTAGAGATTTTAATTATAAACTAAGGTCTAAGCACTAGGTATGCTCATTGCTCTTGGAGTGTCGTTGTTTCTAGGCTCTCTAGGCTGACAAAGAAAGCAAATGTATGTGTATATGCTGACTAGTGTGTATATGCATATCTTGAGGCATTTATGTTGTATGTATTACCTAGATAGATAGAGATAATATATTACAGTTATTCATATCATATGTTTCACATATAATATGTATTATTTATTTTAAGTTAAACATGAGTTTGTACTGATATCTACAAATTTAGTCTATCCCATGTGAATCATTCTAGCTTTCTCTCTTTGACTGTATGTAACCTCCCTTTCCAATGATGAAACATGTCTCTCACCATCAATCATCTATTCTATCCATTGATCAAATCCAGTATGCATGCATATTTTTTCAGAGTTGTTAACTGTATCTCTATTGGAAATGATTTGATCATCTAGAGTACACCTCAAATTCTCCATGAGGAAAAGCTGTTTTGTTCATTGCTGTATTTTCAGTGTATAACCTATAGCCTGGAACATTGAGAGGACTCCAGAAATACTTGTGAGTAAATAAAGATACGATATGATTATGACAGACCAGAATCATAGGTACCATAATGTTAACTTCAGGAATTTAGAACCATTATGTAGTAAATCAGGAAGTTTTAGCTATATCATGCTAGGGATTAATAAAAAATAAATAACATAAAGATGGTTTTTAGAAGAAATTGTGTGGTAGTAGAATGATGACAAAATTATTTTTTATTTTTATTACATTTTTTTTCCTTTATTAACATTTCCTTTTGATTATTTCCTATGTTTTAAGTCTCCCTTTTTCCCCACAGCCCAACCTCTGGTAACTATCATTCTAGTCTCTGTTACTATGAGTTAGACTTGAATCTTTCTTATAAATTCAGTCTTTGTGCTTAAATTATCCATCTGATCTTAGTTGTTCTCTGCTTTTTCCATTATAACCCTTAACATATCCATCACAGTTATTTTTAATTACTTGTGTGATAGTTTCAACATCTGTCTGGTTCTTATGCTCAATCCTCTTCAAACTGTGAAATTTTTTTTAATACACCTTGTAATTTTCTTGTTGAAAGCTTAACTTGTCTAATAGAAACTGAGGTACATAGGGCTTTATTGTGAGAATTTCTGTTAATCTGGCTATTGTGTTTTTAAAAATATTTTCTGCTACTATAGGTGCCAGAGGTTTCATGTTTCTTGGGTAACCTTGATTTTGTCCTCCCCTATTTACTTTGGCCCTCCCTTTGTATTCCTCCTCTGAGAAAGTCTGCATTTTTGCAATTCTTTGAGGTGTTCCCACTGTTGAAACACTGGCTCTCTTGTGCTGTGATGATAAGGTGTATGCATATATTGGGGGTGGGTATCATTCTATAATCTCCCAATTAAGTTTCATGTGCTTGTCTTGTGACCTTTTAGTATAGTTCTCCCCTACCCCTGAGTAAAATAGGGGAACTAGAGAGGATGGAGTGAAAGTATTGCCCTTATCCATACCTCTGAGACAAAATATTCATGATTTTGCACTGGAGAATATATTTTTGTTATGCAGAATGCTTTAGATGTCTTTCACAATAATTACCTTATCTCTCCTCCTGTTGGAGACATTATGAAATCTTTCTTGGAGAATGTGCTTTTCAGAAGATTGAATCACATATAAGAGGGTGAAGCAAAATATAACCTTTTTCTGAAGATCAAAAGACCTATTGAAACTTGGATCTATTCTCTGACATTTAAGAGTGGTAAACAGAAACTTTGCTAAATTATAATGAGTTCGTTCAAGTTAAAATATACTGATGGGTTAGTATCATGATCCACTGAGGAAATATATGTGGCAAAATTCTCCATTCATCAGTATTATCTTAGATTCCTTTATCTTTTCATTTTATCTTCCTTGAAGATTATGCTTTTATCAAAACAGGAATATCACATTCCCTTTCAAATAGATCTTTTTGTAAACTTTTTTTTAATAGAATATGAAAATGAAGCTTATAATAACTGTCATGTTGTTTTTTAATTTTGGGATGAACATTATGTAAATTATGAACTATGCCAGTATATAAATTATTGTCAAATCAATTTGAGAATTTTCAAAGGTAATGAATAAGTATGCTAGCTCACAAGTTTCTAAGAACACAAAGAATGATACCACAGCAGAAAATCTATTTTTTAAAATTGGTAGGATACAGATAAAACAGCACTCAGAGGGAAATTTATAGCTTTAAATGCTTATGTTAATAAGGAAATAGTTTAAAATCAATATCCAAAGTTTTCACCTAAAGTCAGCAGAAAAAGAGGCAGAAAATATGTAGAACAAAAGAAATAATAAAAGTCAGACTGAAGATCAAAGACCTAAAAAGCAGAAAAATAAACTAAAAGTTAGCTCTTTGTAAAGATAAAAAGTAATAAACTTTTAGTTAAATTGATTATAGGGAAAATAAATATTGATGTCTTAATTTTGGAATTAAGAACAAAACAACGAACATCAGTAATTGAATAAATAATTTTAAATAACTAGGAGGGAACATTATGAATAATTTCATGTCACTATATTAGATAAATCAAATACACAATTCCCACAAATATACAACTTGGCCCAGGAAGAAAAAGAAGTCTTAATTTACCAATGATAGGTAGAGCCATTAAATTAATACTTAAAAATATTTCTATAAAGGAAAACCCAAGCTTAAATAACTTTATTGGAGAATTTATCAAGCATTTAAAAAGAAAAAAGAAAAGGGAAGAGTATACTAATTGCATCACATAGAGCAAATCAACTTAGTTCACATACTCACAATCTGTCTACACAAATATTCAACTGCAATTTTATTAAAACCATAAACTCAAGACATTTTGCTTATCAAATTAGAAAACTTCACAAATTACTAATGAGATTTCTGGGTTCTAAAATATAAAGGAATAGACACAGCAAAGGTCCTGCTTGCTGCAAAATTATATATATTTACTAACAAAATTTTATTGTATTTCCATTTCTCAGGAAATAAGAAAATCATCTAAAATGTCTTTTTACATCTTCAATGCCACAAAAGTTTGTAAAAATATATATAAAATTCAATGTGTAAATGTCTAATTTCATGAAGAATTTTAACACTAACATAAGTAGCAAAATAAGATAAATAGCAAAGGAAAAAGTAAAGTTACAAAGCTTCCATAAATTTCCACTTATTTAGAAAATTTAAAAGCCAAACGTATGAATAACTCCAGGGTCAAAGAAGAATTTATAATAGAAGTAAACAATTCACTAGACTTGAATGACATTTTATATAATACATGTAAAACTTCTGAAATGTAAATAAAGTAAGCATAATTTAATGCTTATATTATAAATCATTTGATGCTGATTTGTGAGCTGTGTTCCATTTATGATGTTATTAAAAAATGAAACAGAATAAATCCAAATAAGACAGGTATAGTAAGATAAAAACAGCACTTAATAAAAGAGAAGACAAAAATAATATAGAGAAATATACAAAAGAGACAAATCTTTGTTGAAACTGAAGAAGAAAATGAGAGAAAGCATGAATACATTAGGAATTTGAAAAGAGATACACATTCAGATTCCATTTACACTAAAAATACCATCAGAATACTATCATAATTTTATGGGGATAAACTTAAAAACCTTACACAAAAACAAGTAAAAATACTATGTCTGTAGTTTTCTGTTTGACTCTTGAATGTATACTCTTCAAAACATTGTAATTGTATCATATCATTTGGATATAATTTCTTTCAGATTTTTATCTTTATATGTATCTGTATATCACCAATGTCTGAAAATAGTACACAAAAACCTCAGCAGTCTGTAGTCAATGAAGAGTGCCTTGTGCATGCATATAATTATAAATAATATAGATGTGAATAAGTGCTATGTGAATTATGTTCAGATATTTCATAGATGAGAACAATCACCCTTGAATTTAGGGTTAGAGTGGGAATGAGGTGAGAACTAGAAAAGCGTAAATGAAATAGCTGGTATTGGGAGAAAAAATCCATTAAAAAAACCTATCTCAAATGGATAGATTAAGCAAGAGCAAGAAGATAAGTAAATGCTCCAGGATTAGCTTATCAAGAATTGTTTAATAAGGTGTTTCTATAAAGGTAGAGACAAAGACTTTGGATCAAATTTATTTATATTCCATTATTATAAACTGGGAGATCTCCTGTTCCATGAGGTCCTTTAGGGTAGTAAAGGTGAAGATGTCTCTCTGCCCTTTCTGGTGATATTTGATTGCACTCAAAGATATCAAATATAATGCTTCTCTCTAAGGGGAGGACAAACAGGTTTGCAGCATCTCCAATGAGGTATCAAGGTTTCCTAATCTCAGGGTTTCTCTTTTTTATACACATCTATAGCATGTGCAGACAATGCCTGAGCCTTATCTTGTTACTCTATGGGAATTAGGGATCAGGGAAATGATACCAATGATTACTGTTGCTGTAAGTAATAGAGCTGTCTAAATCCATTTGTACTCATTTCTCTTTGCAAGTAGATTACATGGAAGTGTGACAAGACAAGCCAACCTAACAGCTGCCATCATGCTGCTCTTTAGGAACAATGCATCTGGTTGGAATTAGGTTGATTTTTAAAAACTCTGGGAGTTACTTAATTGATGTGGAGCTGGGAAGAGAAATGCAGGTAAGCACTCCTAAAATATAATTTGCCAGCAATATTGCACTGTATATTTATGTCATATATACTAACAATTAAATTTAAACTCTGTTTTAGTTCTTCCTAGAAGTTCCATTGTATAGAAGGCATAAGAACTTTGATATCAGTAAAAATCACACAAAAGATTTATGTTACACGTTAAAATTATGGCTTTCCTTACCTTCATTTTCCTACAGGGTGTCAACTTTAAAACTATTAAGCAAATTTTTACAAAGACATGGAAAATAGGTGGACCAGTTTGGCTTTAAGGCTATGTAGATATTGTTGTCTTACAGTTTCAAAAGGATTTCTCTGATAGCTCAGTTGGTATAGAATCTGCCAGCAATGCAGGAGACCCTGGTTCGATCCCTGAGTTGAGAAGATCCCCTGGAGAAGGGAAAAACTACCCACTCCAGTATTCTGGCCTGGGGAATTCCAAGGACTGTACAGTCCATGGGATTGCAAAGAATTGAAAATGACTGAGCTACTTTCACTTTCACTTTTCATAGCTTCAAAATATCAGATAAGATTTTGATTGCTTATGACATCATTTTAGTCCATTTGTGAATGAGATTTAAATTTTTCATATCAAAATTTTCTCATAAATGTATCCAAAATCAGTAATCTATAGATTACCATATACCTTATATGTACTTAAAAATTTAAAGTCTATAATAATGTGAATGTGGCTAAGTATAATTCTCTTGTTTGATCAAATAATTATATTTCACACATTTTTATAGATTTTCAAGACATCCTTCATGTTTTATCTCTTAAAGATTTTCAAAAGTTTAGCTCTGCTTTTTGGGTAAAGGACGAGAAGAAAAAGTAAATTTCAAGAAAGGTACACCTGCAAAATAGGTTGTGAATTACAATCTTTTTATTTGATAAGATTTTAATTTTAACATTATGTAATCACTATACATAAGTAAGAGAAAAATAAATAGCAGTCTAATTAATAATTGGAAGACAGAGATTCAAATTAATAGCTGCTAGTGTGAAATCTGGGACTCTGGATGTTCTAATCTAACATAAGCATTCATTTTAAATAGCAATTATAAGATTTCAATGAAGCTTACTGCTAATCAGAATCATAAAACCAAATTCTTTCACCTGCCAAACATACACACTCACACAGAGGGCCACATCTTTAGAAACTACTGCTACTGCAATGTTTTTCTAAATAGACACAAATGGTGAAAATCAAAATATATGAATATACTCTGAGCAGATGTTGTGGGCTTATATTGTGCTGAAGTAGAAACCTAATGTGGTATGTATTTAAAATAAGGCTTCAGCTTTGAGGTGGTTGTTAGAATAGTTGATCCAATCCTTATGAATCAATAGTTTGTAATATAATAAAGGATGGAACCTGAAAGTCTTGGATGTAGGCCCAGTGTTACTCTTCACAGTTTTTGATGTCATGTCTTATGATTTATGAATAGACATATGAAAGAGATTGTCATGTCTTATGATTCTTTTGATTATGTCTTATATTTGGTTGAATTGTGCAAACTCTATCATATGGGAGTTAAAAACTCAGTCATGTATTTATTCCTTCAACAAATTTAATGTCTACTCAGTATCAGAAACTGTTTATGTGGGTGAGATTTCAGTAGTAGAGGAAATGGCAAAGTCTCTGCTTTCATGGAATATTCATTACTTTATAAAGTAGGTTGAAACTGTTAATGAGCAAATGAACAAATACTTTATGTCAGGGGATGGCAAATGCTGTGCAGAAAAACAGAGCAGAATAAATAGATGTGATAATGAAATCAATGTTAATAGTCTCAAACCCACCATGTTTTTTTCTGTCTTAAATATACAACTCCCAACTGCTATAAATTCAGTGTTATTGTCAGTGAAATACTATCACATATTCATTCATCAGGGCATTCTGGGATATTTAATACAAACTTATTATGTGTGAAATATTATAGCAGTCATTATTTTTATCTGAGTGATGTCAATTACTCAATATGGAATAGATTTTGAATTAACAATTACCTGACTTTATAACAACATATTTGGATTATATATATCAGAGGGATGGTACGGGGAGGGAAGTGGGAGAGGGGTTCAGGATGGGGAACACATGTATACCCATGGCGGATTCATGTTGATGTATGGCAAAACCAATACAATATTATAAAGTAATTAGCATCCAGTTATAATAAATAAATTTATATTAAAAATATTTTGTTATGTATCATGCACTTCTTTGCAATTGTGCCATTATGTCATAAGTGGAAAAAAATTACCAGTAAAATATAAAGCGTAGTGCACAGCAGAAAGTAATCTCTTTCATATGTCTATTCATACTTAAAAGGTTTCTTTTATGAGTTGTCATATAGTGGTATTAGTTACAAATTGTAAATGATGACCATAATAATACTTTTGCAATTCATGTATACTTAAGTGTTGACTGTCAGTTTGCTTTTATATCGGGCTTCCCTGGTGGCTCTGATGGTAAAGAATCTTCCTGCAATGCAGGAGACCTGGATTTGAACCTTGAGTCAGGAAGATCCCCTGGAGAAGAAACTGGCTACCCACTCCAGTATTCTTGCCTGGGGAATTCCATGGACAGAAGAACCTGGTGGGCTACAGTCCATGAGGTCACCTAGAGTTGGATACACTGAGCAACTAACACTTTCACTTGGTTTTTGTGTCAATAGCATACACTATTCATCACTAGGCTCTTCCCTCCTAGCTCAGTCAGTAAAGAATCTACCTGCAATTCAGGTTCTATCCCTCATTTGGGAAGATCTCCCGGAGGAGGGTATAGCAACCCACTCTAGTATTCTTGCCTGGCAGGCTACAGTCTATGGGGTCACAAGAATCAGACATGACTTAGAGAATAAATCACAACATTCATCACTAATTAATATATTACTTCATCTAGAGTGAGACCTAAATTTAACTGATACTTCCTTTAGCAGGAGAACAGTTTCTTTCAAAAATACTTATACATGTTTAGAGTATCCCAAATCTAACGATTTTAATACTGTGGATAGCCTCCAAAGTTATATTTCTTTGATACTACAGATAATAAATTTTAGGTGCATATATTAATATTCAGTTACTGTAGAGGCAAATCTAGACCTCTGTCTGCACAGAGGAAATGCTCAACAAATGTATATCTAATCAGTAATATTTATGGGTGAATTATTTTTATGGCACAACTCAGAAATTTTAGCCTCTGTTTGAAGCATTGTTTGTATGAATAAATTAATTCCTTACTACTGATTTATCAATTTTGAGTTAAATATAATCATAGACTAAAGTCAGTCTTTCAGTAAGTGGCAAGTAAGAATGATATCATAATGTAAAAACATCCCACTGAAATCATAGACATATCAGCAATAAGAAGGGGAAGAAGGAAGCTGTCATCAGTGGATGTTTGTACCTGTGACTTGGGTTACCTGAGTAGAGCATTCAATAGCTTTTGAATAATGCAAGTATATGTCATGGGCATTTTATACATCATAGACGTATTTGGGGTTGGAGAATGGGGTTCTAGATTGGTGAATACAAAATGGCATTCAAAAATATTAATGATCTGTCTCCTGCCTATAGGCCTCTTTCCTACTTATATTTCTGTAGTACCAAATTTATGTATTTACCCAAATGAAGCTTATGACATCATGACTTTTTGCCTTGCATGATACATGTCTTCTATCACTCATTGTCATGAACTATTTATCCATAAAAAACTCAGCTCCTGTGTCTGCTTCTTTGATAAAGCCTTCCTTGATCCCATTCTCCAAAAGAGTTAACACTTTTCTTATTTTTGTGGCATTTATATGTTTGATATTATTTCTCATTATACTCATCAAACTATATGATAAGCATGGTCAGATGTTTTTCTCCTCAAGCCATATGCTTATTGGCCTTTTCATGTGGTTGAAGTATATGAAACTACCATTTTTTTATTAAATCAGTTCCATGTTTCAATCTAATAACATAATTAGGAACAATTATGATATATACTTAGTAAAGAAATACATATACTTTGTATAATGTATACAAATGCTTCCCTGGTGGCTCAGAGGGTAAAGTGTCTGCCTGCAATGCAGGAGACCTGGGTTCAATCCCTGGGTCAGGAAGATCCCCTGGAGAAGGAAATGGCAACCCAGTCCAGTACTCTTGCTTGGAAAATCCCATGAACAGAGAAGCCTGGTAGATTACAGTCCATGGAATCGCAAAGAGTCAGACATGACTGAGCAACTTCACTCATTTCACTTGTATAATGTATAGATAAATTATATACATTTATATAATATATAAATGGATATTATGATTTATAATATTCTGTATAATTAATTTTTAATGTAAAGGTAATATTGCTTCCAGCATCAGCTCTAGAACCTAAGGAAGTCTCTGGCACATAGTGTGTGCATGTGTGCTTAGTCGCTCAGTTGTGTCTGACTCTTTGTGACCCCTTCGATTGTAGCCCACCACACTCTTCTGTCTTTGGGATTCTCCAGGAAAGAATAACTGTAGTGGGTTGCCATTTCCACTTCCAGTGAATCTTCCCAAATCAGGGATCAAACCTACATCTCCTGCATTGCCGGCATATTCCTTTACCCACTGAGTCATCAGGGAAGCCCTCACACATAGTATGTACTCATTAAATATTTCTAATTATAATAATGGTGTTGCAATTAATCTCAAATGATGAAACAACTGTGACTTTTCCTGAATTTGGAAATTGAAGCAGGTTTTTTATTCCAATTCTGCAAGAAATATCAGTGATTCTGGCATTAAACACCACCTTGTTTTTCTTCCAGGAAGAACATCAGAGCGTGAAATGAAGTGACAATAGTTTCTTTCTGAAATCTATGAATATTGTAATTTTTAGCCTATTTAAGGATTGCTATGAGTTGCTATAAGTCTTACTCAAAAGGCCAGTCTAGAATCTAGGTCGTAAAGAATGTTCATCTATATCTTGGGTTCACTATATTCATTTATATTTTGACTGATTGGGGCCTTAGAGTCTACACATGTCCTGGGCAGCACAAGTGAGGTTTTTCTGATTATAGTAGATATTGGTTGATAGAAAATATTAGAAAATACACAATAATAGATGTGTAGTAACACCCCATGTCGAGGAGCGGTGGCTGCGCGGGTGCAGGAGGGCCAACAGGAGCTACTCCACGTTCAAGGTCAGGAGGGGCGGCTGTGAGGAGATACCCCTCATCCAAGGTAAGGAGCAGTGGCAGCGCTTTGCAGGAGCAGCCATGAAGAGATAACCCACGTCCAAGGTAAGAGAAACCAAAGTAAGATGGTAATGTTGCGAGAGAGTATCAGAGGGGAGACACACTGAAACCATAATCACAGAAAAACTAGCCAATCTGATCATATGGACCACAGCCTTGTCTAACTCAATGAAACTAAGCCATGCTGGGTGGGGCCACCCAGGACATGCAGGCCATGGTGGAGAGGTCTGACAGAATGTGGTCCACTGGAGAAGGGAATGGCAAACCACTTCAGTATTGTTGCCTTGAGAACCCCACGAACAATACGAAAAGGCAAAATGATAAGGTACTGAAAGAGGAACTCCCCGGGTTGGTAAGTGCCGAATATGCTACTGGAGATCAGTGGAGAAATACTCCAGAAAGAATGAAGGGATGAAGCCAAAGCAAAAACAATACCCTGTTGTGGATGTGACTGGTGATAGAAGCAAGGTCCGATGCTGTAAAGAGCAATATTGCATAGGAACCTGGAATGAAAGGACCATGAATCAAGGTAAATTGGAAGTTGTCAAACAGGAGAATGCAAGAGTGAATTGAGCATTCACATTCTAGGAATCAGTGAACTAAAATGGACTGGAATGGGTGAATTTAACTCAGATGACCATTATATCTACTACTGTGGGAGGGAATCCCTTAGAAGAAATGGAGTAGCCATCATGGTCAACAAAAGAGTCTGAAGTGTAGTACTTGGATGCAATCTCGAAAACAACAGAATGATCTCTGTTCATTTCCAAGGCAAACCATTCAATGTCACAGTAATCCAAGTCTATGCCCCAACCAGTAACGCTGAAGAAGCTGAAGTTGAATGGTTCTTTGAACACCTACAAGACCTTTTAGAACTAACACCCAAAAAAGATGTCCTTTTCATTATAGGGGACTAGAATGCAAAAGTAGGAAGTCAAGAAACACCTGAAGAAACAGGCAAATTTGGCCTTAGAGTACGGAATGAAGCAGTGCAAAGGCTAATAGCGTTTTGCCAAGAGAACGCACTGGTCATAGCAAACACCCTCTTCCAACAACACAAGAGAAGACTCTACACATGGACATTATCAGATGGTCAACACCGACATCAGATTGATTATATTCCTGGCAGCCAAAGATGGAGAAGCGCTATACAGTCAGCAAAAATAAGACCAGGAGCTGACTGTGGCTCAGATCATGAACTCCTTAGCCAAAATTCAGAAGTTATTTGATGAAAGTAGGGAAAACTGCTAGACCATTCAGGTATGACCTAAATCAAATCCCTTATGATTATACAGTGGAAGTGAGAAATAGATTTAAGGGACTAGATCAGATAGACAGAGTGCCTGATGAACTATGGATGGAGGTTCGTGATATTGTACAGGAGACAGGGATAAAGACCATCCCCATGGAAAAGAAATGCAAAAAAGCAAAATGGCTGTCTGAGGAGGCCTTACAAATAGCTGAGAAAAGAAGAGAAGTGAAAAGCAAAGGAGAAAAGGAAAGATATAAACATCTGAATGCAGAGTTCCAAAGAAGAGCAATGAGAGACAAGAAAGACTTCCTCAGTGATCAATGCAAAGAAATAGAGGAAAACAACAAAATGTGAAGACTAGAGATTTCTTCAAAGAAAATTGGAGATACCAAGGGAACATTTCATGCAAAGATGGGCTCAATAAAGGACAGAAATGGTATGGACCTAACAGAAGCAGAAGATATTAAGAAGAGGTGGCAAGAATACACAGAACTATACAAAAAGATCTTCATGACCCAGACAGTCATGATGGTGTGATCACTAGGGCCAGACATCCTGGAATGTGAAGTCAAGTGGGTCTTAGAAAGCATCACTATGAACAAAGCTAGTGGAAGTGATGGAATTCCAGTGGAGCTATTTCAAATCCTGAAAGATGATGCTGTGAAAGTGTTGCACACAATATGCCAGCAAATTTGGAAAATGCAGCAGTGGCCACAAGACTGGAAAAGGTCAGTTTTCATTCCAATCCCAAAGAAAGGTAACGCCAAAAATGCTCAAACTACCACACAATTGCACTCATCTCACATGCTAGTAAAATAATGCTCAAAATTCTCCAAGCCAGGTTTCAGCAATATGTGAACCGTGAACTTCCTGATGGTCAAGCTGGTTTTAGAAAAGGCAGAGAAACCAGAGATCAATTTGCTGACATCTGCTGGATCATTGAAAAAGCAAGAGAGTTCCAGAGAAACATCTATTTCTGATTTATTGACTATGCCAAAGCCTTTGACTGTGTGGATCACAATAAACTGTCAAAAATTCTGAAAGAGATGGGAATACCAGACCACCTGACCTGCCTCTTGAGAAATCTATATGCAGGTCAGGAAGCAACAGTTAGAACTGGACATGGAACAACAGACTGGTTCCAAATAGGAAAAGGAGTACGTCACGGCTGTATATTGTCACCCTGCTTATTTAACTTATACACAGAGTACATCATGAGAAATGCTGGTCTGGAAGAAACACAAGCTGGAATCAAGATTTCCAGGAGAAAGATCAATAACCTTAGATGTGCAGATGAGAATACCTTAAGGCAGAAAGTGAAGAGGAACTAAAAAGCTTGATGAAAGTGAAAGAGGAGAGTGAAAAAGTTTGCTTAAAGCTCAACATTCAGAAAACGAAGATCATGGCATCTGGTCCCATCATTTCATGGGAAATAGATGGGGAAACAGTGGAAACAATGTCAGACTTTATTTTTGGGGCTCCAAAATCACTGCAGATGGTGATTGCAGCCATGAAATTAAAAGATGCTCACTTCTTGGAAGGAAAGTTATGACCAACCTAGACAGCATATTCAAAAGCAGAGACGTTACTTTGCCAACAAAGGTGTGTCTAGTCAAGGCTATGGTTTTTCCAGTGGTCATGTATGGATGTGAGAATTGGACTGTGAAGAAAGCTGAGTGCCAAAGAATTGATGCTTTTGAACTGTGGTGTTGTACAAGACTCTTGAGAGTCCTTTGGACTGGAAGGAGGTCTAATCTGTCCTTCCTAAAGGAGATCAGTCCTGTGTGTTCATTGGAAGGACTTATGCTAAAGCTGAAATTCCATTACTTTGGCCACCTGATGCGAAAGAGTTGACTTATTGGAAAAGACCCTGATGCTGGGAGGGATTGGGGGCAGGAGGAGAAGGGGACGAGAGAGAATCAGATGGCTGGATGGCATCACTGACTCAATGGACATGAGTTTGAGTGAACTCCAGGAGTTGGTGATGGACGGGGAGGCCTGGCATGCTGCAATTCATGGGGTTGCAAAGAGTCGGACATGACGGAGTGATGGAACTGACCGACTGACTGAGCAACAGTTTACAGAAAAAAATTCTTTAGTGACCCTTCCCTCTCTCCATCTACTTTCTACTAGACAGATCACAACAGGGTAACAATTCTACTTTATATATCATAATAAATATTTGTGAACATCATATATGCCTTATGGAAAATAGCATTCTTTATAGATTACAGTGATATTGAAAAAATTATAAAATCCTGAAATTATTAAGAGAAATTTTAACTTAAAATTTTATCAGAAAAGTTTTGAGTAAGGTGTATATTTTCATAACAAGCTTTTGGTACTTCTTTGTCAATATTGCTTATCCTTATTTTTTGACACAAGAAGGTAGTAAATATCCCATCATCTGTACAATCAGTGATCACTGAGAATCTCAGCCTTAAAAGCATTATACAGCATTACAGAAGAAAGCAAAACTTAAAAAAGGATTTGTGTTTGTACCTTTCAGCTGCTTTTATTATAAGGACAGTCAGTATTGTTGATATAGGAGCTATCAAAAAATAACCGGTTTCTTCTCACTTTGTATGAATTGTCATTTTTTAAAAAAAGAACTCTGATTACTAGGTACTTAATTTCTCATTCATTCATTTTTTAAACATCGTTTATTGGTGATCTTTTTCTTCCTGTGATGAATTAACAAAGGTCAGATATTCCCTCTCACCTGAAGCTATCAAAAACTGGCAACAATGTGTGAACAAATAGTTTTCAATACACATGACATCATGCATTTCTTCTAATTTGATACTTGAATCCATTATTGAAATTCCCCAATCAAAAGTTCACTACAATAATACGTCTGAAGACCGGAAATACATTAGCTATGAACCATAACTAGTGCTTGGCAGCAGCCTACAATTAAAAACTTTAGTACTAGGAGAAAGAGTTAAAGAAGGCAAAAGAGCTGAAAAATAAGCATTAGTTTTACCAAGAGCCAACTTTAAAACCATTACCATTTTGGCATCTTATTCTTAGTAGGACTCCTTTTTTAACATGAGTAGTTGCAATTCTTTGGAGCATTTCTTTTGGTAACTCTGAATTCTTTTTCCTTTTGCCACAAAGATGTGATTTTGGCTAAATAAAATAAATAAATAAATAAATGCTTTGACTTTAGAGACAAGAGCTATTTTAAAATACATGAGATTGTTATTGACTAGTTGATGGTGACACTGCAGCAGCTACGAACTGAGGGTGTTTTAAATGTCCTACTGAGTGACTTATGTTGCAATCACAAGGGACAACAATTATATAGTAAAAGAAAACTCCAGTGCACTTTCTCCTCTGGCTCAGTCTTAGTATTTTGTAAAAGCTGATAAAGAATCCAGAATCAAAAGAAAGATGACTTGGAGCTTATTTTGTATACAGGAATGGTTTACTAGATGCTTAGAATGGGATACAGTGGCCTGTGTTAAGCCCAATAGTAAAGGCATCACTAATTATTTATATCCTGCTGTTAAGTATAAAACAGGCTTGACTGCCCTTACAACAGCTGCCGTCTCACCACGTGTGCAGCACGATGAACTTTATGTGTGAGCTCTTCTGAAGAGCTTTCAGGGGCATGGGGCACTCCAAGCAGGTAGAATCCTTGTCAGAAGAGCCTTCTGAAGGGTCCTGGTGCACTGGCAGCAATTAATGCAGGTGGTATTTTAGACAAGGGAGCTAATGAGCTTTAATATGCATGCAGGTGAGGGAGTGCTGAATCAGTAGAGCCATTAATGAACCGATGACAGCCTAATTAGCTACAATTTAAAATCTATGGAATCTAATCAGAGGAGCTGAACACTGCTGAAAATCTGTTTATGAATGAGTCTTTCTAAATACTCCAATCTGTTGCTTAGTCACTGATTGATAGTAATTGCTTTTTTTCCCCTATTGTGTATAGGAAAATGCCCAATTTTGCTCTGATAGGGGAGGACACAGCATTGAAGTTAAATGCCTAAGATGTTTAGCTGCTTAAGTTTAATCACTGGATGTTTGAAAAAAAAAAATCAAAGTAAAATTAATTTTCAACTCTGAATATAGATGATTAAAAATGTACCACCAACTTCTTATATATTGTGTTGGCAAAGGTTCTCTAGTTGTTTATCAACTCCAAATAGCATATCTGAAAACCAAGCAAAGACAGTACAACATGCAAATGCATTTATTAATCCATAATTTGTTTAAAAAGGACTTTATTTATGTTAGTTATCAGATAAAATGAGGCAAAAATATTTTTACTGAATGCTTGGAATATAGTTTTCTGAGGTTAATATAATCTATTAAACATCCTATTTTAAATCAGCTGAACTAAGCATTCTTTCAGGAAATTGAGAATACTTTAAAGAAGGTGGGAGGTGATACTATTTTGTAGTGCCCATTTGGTAATAACTGATGTATAAATGGTACAAGCGGTTTTTGGTACTCTGACATTTCACCCTGATACAGCACAATTCATCTGAGAACCTTAACTGTGTAGGCTTTGATTTATTGAGTCTTGTAACACCACTGGAAGACAGGTCAGTGAGGCTGTCCTTGTTTTACAGTCAGATCAACTGAGCTCCATTTGCTGAAGGTCACCAGTGAGCCAATGCAAGAACTATAAAAAGAGACCCAAGAAAGCCCAGAGTGTTACCCCCTTACTTTCTCCATTTGACAAATGGTATATCTCATAATTCTATCATTGCAAATAAAAATTTATGTGTCAAAATTTTGAATATCAACTTAGAAAAAATATGGAATGCAGAGCAGACATAATTGTGAGTTATTTTTAAATGTTGATATTAGTTACATAGTATGATATTATCAGTGAACAAGTTAATGAAGAGAATGGTCACATTTCCTCACTGGTGTGAATGGAAGTGCTCTTCAAGGATTGTGTCTGTTAGATTAGCCATCGGGTACTGAAGTTGAAACAGGGACAAAAAATGGAAAGTTTTCTGTAGTTAGAAACATTTAAAAATGAAAAAAAAAAAAAGAAAGAATAGTGGGAGGAAGAAAAGTATGAAAGGATGAGGGGAAGAGAGATGAGATACACCCCACACATAAATGGTCCACTAAATAACTTGAGTGAGTGAGTGAAAGTCGCTCAGTTGTGTCCAACTCTTTGCAATCCCATGGACTGTATAGTCCATTGAATTCTTCAGGCCAGAATACTGGAGAGGATAGCCTTTCCCTTCTCCAGGGGATCTCCCCAACCCAGGGATCAAACTCAGGTCTCTCACATTGCAGACGGATAATTTTTTTACCAGCTAAGCCACAAGGGAAAGAGTTGGCTTAATAAACAGATGATGCCTGCAGAGACAAAGTGTATGTAATCCATTTCATTTGATTTTAGTGGAATCTCTGTATAAGGAGGGAGGGAGAGAGAGAGAGAGAGAGAGAGAGAGAGAGAGAGAGAGAGAGAGAGAACTTGAAAGGACATAGGCAACTCAATACATTAAAAGTTTAAGATTATGTCCTGGTATTTCAGCAGATCTTAACTGCAGGTTTTTAAAAAATGTATTGCAAGGCTATTTTATGAAATCTAGTATGTAAATGAAAATTACTTGCTCCCTGGTCCAAAGGATTTTTTTTTTTTTTTAAATTTGGCAATATTTTGACGGGATTTTCTTTTCTGTTGTGTTAGCCATTACACATTAAATTTGTGAGTAAAATAATCTGTAAGGAAATATTTTTTAAACTCCAGGTAATGTGACAGTGTTTACAAAACTGTCCATTTTCTTTGAAATGGAAAACACAAAAAAAGTAAAAACTTTGGTATTTTAACAAATAAAACTTTATTCTATCCAACATGATACATCTTATGCTTAAATCTATCATATTTGATCACTGTTTTTCTTAATTCGGGGCTTCCCTGGTGGCTGAGAGGTTAAAGCGTCTGTCTGCAATGCGGGAGACCTAAGTTCGATCCCTGGGTCAGGAAGATCACCTGGAGAAGGAAATGGCAACCCACTCCAGTATTCTTGCCTGGGGAATCCCATGGGTGGAGGAGCCTGGTGGGCTACAGTCCATAGGGTCCCAAAGAGTTGGACACGACTGAGCGACTTCACTTTCACTTTCTTTCTTAATTCAATTAGCAAGAATAAGCATTCTGTATATGCCACTTTGTTTCCATATGCTGTGATGTAATAACAGTTATTCAGAAAACACTCTATTATGTCTTGGAATTGACTTTTTTTTGTTATATTTGTGAATATAATATGAGAGTAATTTTTTTTTTTACTATTTCTCATAATAGCTTTTTTACTGCTGCTAAGTCACTTCAGTTGTGTCCGACTCTGTGCGACCCCATAGATGGCAGGGCACCAGGCTCCGCCGTCCCTGGGATTCTCCAGGCAAGAACACTGGAGTGGGCTGCCATTTCCTTCTCCAACGCATGAAAGTGAAAAGTGAAAGGGAAGCCGTTCAGTCGTGTCCAACTCTCAGCGACCCCATGGACAGCAGCCCACCAGGCTCCTCTGTCCATGGGATTTTCCAGGCAAGAGTACAGGAGTGGGGTGCCATTGCCTTCTCCAATAGCTTCTTTAGTGAGGTGCTATATGTGTTATTGGGCTTCCCTGGTGGCTCAATTGGTAACGAATCTTTGCAATGGGGGAGACCTGGGTTCAATCCCTGGATTGGGAATATCCCCAGGAAGAGAACATGGCAACCTACTCCAGGGTTTATTCCTTGAGAATTCCATGGATAGAGGCCCTGGAGGGCTGTATCCATGGGGGCCCTAAGAGTCAGACATGACTGAGCAACTAAGCACAACACAGCACATATATATTGTTAAGCATGATCATATATGTGATATTATAATTAATCTAGGTTTGCTAAGTAGAGTGCCACATATATTTCAATGGTCTTGCAAGTTGGAGTTGGAAGATTTCATTGAAAACACTATAAATGCATAATATTATTTGTATTTTGCATTTTTCTAATATAAGCAAATACAAATATTTTACACTACCATTAAAAATAACACATGTTTTAATTATAATATTAGACAAATTTATAATAATAAGCAGTCTATAGAAATGCACATTAATTCAGTAGTGTGGAAAGTTTAAAAGTCTATTAATAGTCAAGAATTCCTGATTTCACTCCTTTTTTTTTTCTCATTTCTTTGAATAAAATCCCATGTCATATGTTCTTTTCACAATCGTCACCTTAGCTGTCTGTTCTTGGAATTATTAATCTCTCTAGGTTCAGTATTCTTATCTGTAGAGAGGATAATATAGTATTTTCTTCAGTGTATGTCAAGAGAAATAATTGAAATTAAGTGCCTTAGGACTTTTACATAGTAAAAACTCAACACAGATTGTATTCTTTAGTTTGTTTGTTGTATTAAGTACTAGGAACAGTTGTCCACAATTTTTAAAATGAATGCCATTTCTGCTTCAAGATTTTACTATTTTGACAATAAAAGAGTATTTTAATCAGATTTTTAGTATATATATATTTCTATGCTATGTATAATCTGCTGACTCCAAACCAATAAACATACAAGTATTCAGGTTCAAATAATATTTGAAGATGCAACCATTATATATTCAGGAACAAGTGAACAAGTTAGTACTTGGAAGTAGACTATTTTCCACATATTTAAAATATTTCACTCAGTGGGCCAATTTTGCTGGCCTTTAATTTTAGAAATCCTAATGATTTAAATATAAGCAGTGACCAACTGTATAGCACAGAGAACTGTGCTTAATACTTTGTAATAACCTACAAGAGAAAACACTCTTATAAGGTATATGTATATGTAACTAAATCACTTTGCTGTGCACCTACAACTAATACAATATTGCAAATCAACTATACTTCAAAAAATAAATTTTTTAATTAAGTAAAATTAAAAATAAATAAATTTGAGCAGAATCTTTATATTCATGAAACAATAAGTTGTATTAAAAGCTTGGTTGGATATAGATTAAAGTTCTTGAGCAGCTAGGTTCAGATATATCTGAAGTAAACTTTTGAATATATTAGAATCTTCAAAGCCTTTTATGTTTTTTTGAAAACTCATTTGTAAATCAGACTTTTTTCTCTCTCTAAATATTAGAGATATCAATATTGGTTATTATGTTTTATCAATATAAACCATTTTAAATTTTTTGAAACTAGAAACTATACCTAGTATGTTTTCATTAATTTAATTAATCATTCAATACAGATCTTTCACACATGAATATATACACCTACTGAGTAAATATTTATATCCTCTCACAATGTCAGGCATTGTGCTCCATTATGGGTATTTGGAAGTCAATAAAACAAACATGATAGATCTCTTCATAGAGGTAATAAATGATACTTCATTTTTCTTTTTTTCAACGCTATGAAAGTTAGGTTGAGATTGCAATTGGGAAACCTCATCTGAATTATAATGTCAGAGAAGACCCTTTCAGAAAAAAACAAAAAAACAAAAAAAAAGTAATTAATTTTACAAAAACTTGGCCCAATGGAGCATTACATAAAAAGAAAATTATATATGGAAAATATATACATAGTCAACCAACTAAACAGAGACAAAACAACAAAGAAGAATATATGACCAATGACATTGAGAGAAGATATATAATTCAGCAACTTCTTGGCCAAGTTACAGATTTTAGATTTGTGCAAAGTGGGAAGAATTACTTGGATGGAATTTAAAGATAGGAATTGTGTAATTTAGTTTAGATTAAAATTGGACACATCTTACATCATTAAAAAAAAAAAAACTTCATGGATTAAAGACTGGAATATAAGATGTGAATTCATAAAATTCCTGGAAGTAAACACAGGAAATAAGCTCTTTGACATTGGTCTTGACAGTGATTTTTTTTTGGATATAACACCAGAAGCAAGTTTAAAAAAATAAAACTAAACAAGCAAGACTATATCAAACTAAAAAGCTTTTGCACAACAAAAGAAACCATCAATAAAATGAAAAGATAATATACGAAAGATAAACAACCCTCCCAAAAAACACTAAAAATACAATGTGATATTTATAAAAGCCTTAATTCTTAATATTTTTATTAAAAGTTTTAAAATCTTCTCATGATGTCTGTCTTTAACACATTTCTTTGTATAAAATGGAATTCTTTGATCTGTGTTGAAAGCTAAATCCAGAAAGGTGGGACATCTTCACTAAGATCAAACAGATGTTCACTGACCAAGTCAGAGGATCGACTCTTGGCCCAGGTCCATCACTACACATCACCTTGTTATCTTCTCTAGTTTCTGGAGTGAAGCTGGTTAGTGATTAACATGAGACAGATGTTCTGACAAACAAGAGTGTCTTAGTTCATTGGTGAAGGTCTATTGATCATGTTAATATTTTTTTCATTCGGCACACAGCATTATAATCTGACAATATTAGAGTTGGTTTGTAAATCAGACCTATAAAAAGAAATTGCCAAATTGAAAAACAGTCATTTTAGTAGAATTATTGCATTCTGAAACCATAGATATCATGGAAAATGCAATTAAAAGTATCAAACTTTTCAAAGACTCAGCACCTTCGTCTAACAAAAATGAACCCATAGACACACCAGGATGCCACTGTAGGGACTTGCATTCTTTTTTAAATTTTTGCTTTGCTTGGATGTGAAGATACCCTGTGTGACTGTGCCATCTCATACTGAAGAGTCAGCACGGCTGGTGCTGTTGAAAGAGCTATATTGAGAACTTTATTATGCTCATCTGAAAAGCCAAATCAGTGATTATGAACAACTTATACAGGACAGCTGAAAGTAGTTAAATCATTTTCTTGTAATACTCCCAAGATCTTAAAATGCTACAATATATAAAACACATTCAGTCACTGCAGCACTTTTACACTCAAATGAACCCTCTTGAATCTATGGGAGCTTTTCATTTAATCCCTTTATCCTTATTCTATTGTGAGACAAAAGGATTCACAAGTAGACAGTTTCCAACTTCTTGCTTTGAATTAGAGATTTAAATTCACATACTGTATTCAACTCAGAAAAACAAATCTATTTTAATAAGAGGTCTTTGTATGAGATACTGTGTATTTAGAATCTTAAACTCCCATTTTACAGGTCTGGACAAGGTGTTCAAGTCCTATGTTGGTTACTTGGTAGCTATATGTCCAAGAAATTTACCTATCCTAAACAGAGTCAGTTTTCCTATCTGGAAAATGGGGGCTAATAGTTGAATATACTTTACCTAGTTACCAGTATTAATTTGTAGTTTAAAGGTGACATCAGGAGTGAAACAGTTTGTGTGATGGTTAAAGGCATGAGTTCAAACAAAGGATTTGCCACCAACTGTTGATTTGCCATCACTTGTTGAGAACTTTGGGGCAAGGTTTTCTAATTTGTTTTAAACTATAGTTTCTTTTTTCTGTAAAAAAGGAATAGTTCAGCACTTAGCTTATAAAGCTGTATGAATGTTTAAATGATAGCATGGATTTAAACCTATAGGTCTGCAGAGATTCCTGTGTTCCCTGACTTCTCTACCTGATTAAGATAGACTGGACTGTCTCAGATCAGTCCGGTAAGGGAGTCTCGTGATTTAGTCATTGCCTTGACTTTTACTCCATACTTCAAGAGATGTCTGTCACTCCAAGACTTTTGGTTTTAATTCATTCCCAGTATCCAGATGTGGGTTTGATCCCCTGGAGGAGGGAATGGTAACCCATTCTGATATCTTTGCCTGGAAAATCCTATGGACAAAGTAGCCTGGCAGGCTACAGTCCATGGGGTCGCAAAGAGTCAGACACGACTGAAGTGACTTAGCACTATAATATTTTCTCAAAGCTATCTGCAATGTCATATTTCTGTTTATGATAGATACTACCAGAATTCCAGCCTCCTGCATGAGTCATCATCATTACCAAGACTTGGGAGACCCACTTTTCAGATCCTCCTCTGTGTCCATGCAAACATTTCCAATGAGCCTTCTCGATTGCATCATTTCATTAAGGCACGGTAATGTGTTGCTACTTGTCTTCCTTGTCTACAATGCCATTTCCAAGTTGTTTTCCCTTCCTCCTCATCTAGAAACTCCTCACCCCCAAATTCTTTATCCTTACCATAATTTCTCCACATCACTAAAGTGATTGCACATTTTCATTATTACCACTACTCTCACTGCATATTCAGCTGTATTTCTGTGATTTGTCACAATAAACACTTCCGTGCATCAAGCTAAATCTCCTTGGCCTTCTCTTTCTTTATCATACCTTCTGGATTGATTGACCTGGTATTGCTCACCTTTCCATTTTCAAATCTATCAGTCTCACAATATCTTTGTTCACTTCTTTCCCTGTTCTCTAGTTATGTTGGATAAAATACGCTTACTCTAATGAAAACAAAAACTCTTACCTTTTTGAGATCTTCCTTCATCCTTAAACTTCAACAGTGTTACAGGTTGATAACCTCAATTTTATCTCCATCTTGAAGTGGGTCACACTGAATTGGGTCAGTTCAGTTCAGTTCAGTCACTCAGTCGTGTCCAACTCTTTGCGACCACATGGCCTCCCTGTCCATCACCAACTGCATTGGGTAGCTTTCTTCTAATAGATCCTGTGATAACTCAAGAATTTATGTACAACTAACTGACTGATAGGAGTCTCCTCTTAACTGTCTAAAGGCAGGAATGGATCTATCTTAGATATTCAGTTTTATGGAGGCTTGTGTTTAAGAAGGCGCTCTATTTGGTTTAAAGCACCATGGTCACCATTTTGAAGTTCTTAATAATTATGAGCAAGGACCCAATATTTTCTTTTATACTGGGATTCACAAGTAGCCAGTCCTACCTTGCTGCTGCTGCTGCTAAGTCACTTCAGTTGTGTCCGACTCTGTGCAATCCCATAGATGGCAGCCCACCAGGCTCCCCCGTCCCTGGGATTCTCCAAGCAAGAACACTGGAATGGGTTGCCATGTCCTTCTCCAATGCATGAAAGTGAAAGTGAAAGTGAAGTCACTCAGTCGTGTCCGACTCTTAGCGACCCATGGACTGCAGCCCACGAGGCTCCTTCATCCATGGGATTTTCCAGGCAAGAGTACTGGAGCGGGGTGCTATTGCCTTCTCTGCAGTCCTACCTTGCTGCTGCTGCTTCTAAGTCACTTCAGTCATGTTCAACTTTGTGTGATCCCATAGACGGCAGCCCACCAGGCTCCCCCGTCCCTGGGATTCTCCAGGCAAATACTGGAGTGGGTTGACATTTCCTTCTCCAGCAGTCCTACCTTAGGTACCTCAAATTTAATATGGCCAAACAGATGACTTGATTTTTACCTACCAAACCAATTATTTCTCTCTTTATCCTGCTTCTAATATCTGCAAAAAATGTACATAAAATGTAAATCAGGTAAGATCACTCGCCTCATTAAAATTCTACTATGTTTTTCCATTGCATCTAAAGTGAAAATAAAATTACTTTGTATTACCCTGCATGATTTTTCATTACCCACCTTTCTGCCCTCTTAACTCCTAGCCTTATTTTCTTTCACTGTGCACCAACCATAAAGTCCATCTTTTTATTTTGTGATTATAGCAAACTTGTCTTTGGTTCAGGACATTCTTATTTGCTGTTATGTTGGCATGGAATGTATATGCCTATCTGTCTCTTCCTTGTTCTTCACATCTCGCTTCAAATGATACTCATTCACACTGATCATCCATGTGACATTCTAAGTTAGTACCTGGTCCACCACTTACTATCTCAGGATTTTTTTTTTCCTTTTTGAAATATTTAGTATATTCCAATTTATCTTGCTCATGTATATACTTATTTATTTTACTACCCTTTCAACATGAGAGCAAAGACCATGTATATGCAAAGTTTGTGGGTCTGGGATGAAATATTGTTTAATGAATTGGAAGTATGGGACTTCAAACAATGCTTATGATATATTGTTTTCAATAATTATTATGCACTATTATATGAATTTTATCATTTGTAGAGAGTTCAACTTGAAAGCATTATAAAAATTATATTGAAATTTGTTTTTATATGTAAAATTATAGTAGTACTAAAGGACTCTGAAAGTGACATTTATTACAAGTAGGTAATGTGTGTTTCTTAATCTTTAGGCCCCTATACTCCAATTTCAACAGAGGATACAATTTTGTGGGGTCTTTTGTTTGTTTGTTTGTTTAAGACCTCATTTGTTTAATAAAGCAGAAAATCAAAAATTAAAATAGCAACCAAAAACATTGATGAGAGAAGTAATTTCAGAATAACAAAGACTTCCAAAACCCTGTTATTCTCTTAAAACAACAAGATCACTGACATATATGTCAAAATCAACTTTTTTAGAATCCAGAAACTTAGTCAAAGGCTTACAAATATCCAAAAAAGTGTTTATTCAAGAAACATACCTGACTCTTGAAAAGAACAATGAGCCTTGTAATGTTTTAACTTGCCCTGTTGTTCTCATAACCCTCTTTCTAGCAACATGTATTCTTGAAAACTGCCAGTTTCACGATAGTGGTTGTGAATAACAATAACCTCCCTGGAGGCTCAGACAGTAAAGAATCTGCCTGCAGTGTGGGAGACCTGGGTTTGATCCCTGGGTTGGAAGATTTCCCTGGAGAAGGAAATGGCAACCATCTTTAGTATTCTCACCCAGAGAATCCCATGGAGAGAGGGGTCTGGTGGAATACAGTTCATGGGGTCTCAAAGAGTTGGGCACAACTGTGTGAATGTAAATGGACTAGAATAGAACAACCAGTGGAGGGAACAAAATATGACTGGTGCTACTCCAAACATGCAAAATCCAGAGGTTTTCACTACTTGACTTTTTTTGTGGCAGCTCCTTGGAGCTTTATTTGACATGACTTTTAGAGCTTGATTTATAAGAATAGATGATCCAGAAAATCATTATCAAAAAATAGAAATATCAGTGGAAATCATTTGCATTTGCAACTGCATAAGGCAACGATACCAGCTGGGGCAAATAAGAGGTGACCAAAAATCTGAAAAGAAAATGATACGTAATGAGATGTCTGTAGAGTGATTTTGAAAAAGCTTTGGCATGTACCTGGGAATATAGAAGGACACATCCACTGTGTCCTTGGCCAGTAAGGTTCTGTGGAAGCCCAAATGTCTCAGCAGTGGCTGACTTTGAGGCAGTATGCAAGCAGGAAATGAAGGCTAAGCAGAATTGTAAACTGTCGGAGCACTGAAGTCATGCTATAACACAAATGCACAGAGACACTGGGCATAGACAGAGATTTGTTACATTAAGGAATTTAAGGAAATTTGTGACCACTAACTAGTAAGATCATTAAGCTAACCAAGTCAAGACTTCAGTCAGCACCTATGGGAAATAACATGAGTTTTATAGAACTAGACCAGAGCAGTAACTAAATGAATATTAAAAGCAATAAACATAGGTAAAGGATCTCTAATTCCTGAGTTGCCAAATTATATTATCTAAAATGTTCATTTTTTTTTTGAGCATAAAAATGAAGCAAAAATGAAATCCCCAAAGAAACAGGAAAGTAAGTATTTTTCATACCCAGGAAAACTGGTATAAATTATATACAGGAAAGCAAAAGCAGTCAATAGCAACTGAACTTGAGAAAGTCCAGACATTGGGCTTACGAGCAAAGAATTTAAATCAACTATTATAAACATATTCAAAGAACTAAGGAAATACCATATAAATAATTAAGAGAAAAATATGAGAATGATATCTGACAAAATAGA
Source organism: Budorcas taxicolor (assembly GCF_023091745.1). Taxonomy (NCBI): domain Eukaryota; kingdom Metazoa; phylum Chordata; class Mammalia; order Artiodactyla; family Bovidae; genus Budorcas; species Budorcas taxicolor. Next base: position 19,374,152 of record NC_068913.1, read on the forward strand.
GAGTACCAGTAGGTTAAAATTTTTTATATATATATATATATATACAGAATCCTAGAATAAAATTTACAGTAAATGAAATGAAAAATCACTTGAAGTCTTGATCAACTGATTTATATTTACAGAAGAAGCAAGCAGCAAACGTTAAGGTAAATCAGTTGATATAATACAATCCAAAGAACAGAAAGAAAAAAGATTAAAGTGAGTAGGGTTGCAGACCTATGGGACACCATTAAGCATATGAATACATATATAATGGCATCAGCAGGAGAGGGAAGAGAGAAAGAATATATGAAGAAATAATCTCTGAAACCTCCCCAAATGTGATGCAAAATATTAATATACATCTAAGAAGCTCAACACATTACCAAGTAGGGAAAACTAAAAAAAGATTTATACCCAAACACATCACAGCTAACCTATCAAAAGTAAAAGAGGCAGTTGTGAAAGCAATACGATAAAATTATTTACATACAGGTGCTCCTCGGTAAAACTGATGGCTTTCTTGCTCTTTAGTTCCTAAGTTATGTCCAACTCTTTGTGACTCTCTAGATTATAATGAGAAGTTAAATTTAACAGCTAACTTCTCATTAAAGTCTATGGAGGCCAGAATGCAGCGAGATGACATATTTTACATGCTGAGCAGATCTGTGGGCCCACGTGGCCTTTGCTGCCCTCACCGCCACTTGCTCCTCTCAGTCCCCTGCCCACTCATGCTGGCCATCTTCACACTTGCTGTTCCCACCATTCTGACTGCTTTTGTTCTCATGCTTACTGATGTGCCTCCCCTTGGCCTGTGGTAGCAGCAGCTCCAGCACCTGAAAAACTATCTTTACAAAAAAAGGAAAAAATAAATACATTCCTAGGTAAATAAAAACTGAGAGAAATTATATCTAGCAGACCTGCTCTGTGAAAATACTAAAGGATATACTTTAGCCTGAAATGAGGATGACAGACAATAACTCAAGTGCACAAATGCAAAAAGAGAAACTGATAAAGGAACTACATAGGCAAATATAAGTATAGTAAAATTATGTATTTGGTTGCAGGTCTTCCCTTTCTAATCTAATTTAAAAGAAAATTATATAAGATAATAATCATAAAACTGTGTTGTTGGATTTATAATATGCAATGACATAACTTGCATGATCATTATACCATAAAGGGGATGGAAGGGAGTGCATGAATCTATGGTTGAGAAAATTCTATGTTATTGAAAATGAATTGGTATTAATCAGAAATAATACTTCAAGTTAAGGAATTAATTGAAATCTTCAGGAGAAACACTAAAAAAAGTAAAAGACAATTAAATGTCACACTAAAAGTTATTTAATGAAAAGAAGGTAGTAATGGAAGAAATAAATATATCGAAGTTTTAAAGTAAACAACTAGAAAAATGACTGATGTAAATGCTAATTCATTATGCTTCCCTGGTGGCTCAGACATAAAGAATCCACCTACAATGTGGGAGATCTGGGTTCTATCCCTGGGTTGGAAAGATCCCCTGGAGGAGGGCATGGCAACCCACTCCAGTATTCTTGCTTGGAGAATCCCCATGGATTGAGTAGCCTGGTAGGCTACCATCTGTGGGGTTGCAAAGAGTTGGACATGACTGAGGGGCTAAGCACAGCACATGAAAAGTCTAAACACTTCAATCGAAAGGCAGAGATTGATAGAATGAAAAGCCTTGGCCTAACTCTATGGTATCTACAATGGATATACATCATATTAAAAAAAATACATAGTTTGAAACATGTAAAAAAACATCCTCTGCAACATTTCTCTTTTCTCTAAAGAGAAGTGGAATTGCAGTATTAATGTCAGATTTAAAAACAAAAAAGCAAAGGAAAAACACCTTAAGATAAAAATAGTTACTAAAGACAAAGGAAATATTAAAAGTATAGAAGTATCAATCCATGAGAAAGGCTTGGTCTAAAGATGGTTTAAAAATGGCCAATAAGCACATTAAAAGAGGTTCAGCATCATTATTCATTAGAGAAATAGATGTCAAAACCAAAATGCCTTTGACTGTGGGCTCTTCTATGATATTAATAGCTAACATTAAAAATATAGTAACTCAAACCCATTCTTTTTTATTGTTGTTTAGTCACTAAGTCATATCTGATTCCTTGTGACCCCATGGGGTGCAGCATGCCTACCCTCCCTGTCCTTTGCTATCTCCTTGAGTTTGCTCAAACTCATGTCCATTGAGTTGGTGATGCCATCCAGTCATCTCATCCTCTGTCACCCCCTTCTGCTCCTGTCCTCAATCTTTTCTAGCACCAGATTCTCTTCCAATGAGTTGTCTCATAGCACCAGGAAACCAAAGTACTGGAGCTTCAGCTTCAGTACCAGTCCTTCCAATATGAATATTCAGGACGGGTTTCCTTTAAGATTGACTGATTTGATTCCCTTGCTGTTCAAAGGACTCTCAAGAATCTTCTCCAACACCACAGTATGAAGGCATCAATTCTTCAGTGTTCTGACTTTATGGTTCAACTCCCATATCCATATATGATTACTGGAAAAATCATAGTTTTGACTCTATGTCTGCAGTCACCATCCACAGTGATTTTAGAGACCAAGAAATAAACTCTGTCACTATTTTCATTTTTTTCTGCCTCTATTTTCCATGAAGTGATGGAACCAGATTCCATGATCTTAGTTTTTTTGAATGTTGAGTTTTAAGCCAGCTTCATCACTCTGCTCTTTCACCTTCATGAACAGGCTGTTTAATTACTTATTTTCTGTCATAAGGGTGGTATCATCTGCATATCTTCTTTTTTTATTTTTAATTTTTACTTTATTTTGCTTTACAATATGGTATTGGTTTTGCCATACATTGACATGAATCAGCCACAGGTGTACATGATTTCCCAATCCTGAACCCCCCTCCCACTTCCCACCCCATATCGTCTCTCTGGATCATCCCCGTGCACCAGCCCCAAGCATCCTGTATCCTGTATTGAACATAGACTGGCGATTCATTTCTTGCATGATAGTATACATGTTTCAATGACATTCTCCCAAATCATCCCACCCTTGCCCTCTCCCACAGAGTCCAAAAGTCCGTTATATACATCTGTGTCTCTATTGCTATCTCAGACACAGGGTTATCATTACCATCTTTCTAAATTCCATATATATGTGTTAGTATACTGTATTGGTGTTTTTCTTTCTGGCTTACTTCACTCTGTATAATCAGCTCCAGTTTCATCCACCTCATTAGAACTGATTCCAATGTATTCTTTTTAATGGCTGAGTAATACTCCATTGTGTATATGCACCACAGCTTTCTTATACATTCAACTGTTTATGGACATCTAGGTTGTTTCCATGTCCTGGCTATTATGAACAGTGCTGCAATGAACATTGGGGTACACGTGTCTCTTTCAATTCTGGTTTACTTGTTGTGTATGCCCAGCAGTGGGATTGCTGGGTCATAAGGCAGTTCTATTTCCATTTTTTTTAAGGAATCTCCACACTGTTCTCCATAGTGGCTGTACTAGTTTGCATTCCCACCAACAGTGTAAGAGGGTTGCCTTTTCTCCACACCCTCTCCAGCATTTATTGCTTGTAGACTTTTGGATCACAGCCATTCTGACTGGCATGCAATGGTACCTCATTATGGTTTTGATTTGCATTTCTCTAATAATGAGTGATGTTGAGCATCTTTTCATGTGTTTGTTAGCCATCCATATGTCTTCTTGGGAGAAATGTCTGTTTAGTTCCTTGGCCAATTTTTTGATTGGGTCGTTTATTTCTCTGGAATTGAGCTGAATAAGTCGCTTGTATATTTTTGAGATTTGTTGTCTGTCAGTTGCTTCATTTGCTTATATCTTCTCCCATTCCGAAGGCTGTCTTTTCACCTTGCTTATAGTTTCCGTTGTTGTGCCGAAGCTTTTAATTTTATTTTTAATTGATCACATTTGTTTATATTTGCTTTTATTTCCATTATTCTGAGAGGTGGATCATAGAGGATCCTGCTGTGATTTATGTCGGAGAGTGTTTTGCCTATGTTCTGCTCTAGGAGTTTTATAGTTTCTGGTCTTACGTTTAGATCTTTAATCCAGTTTGAGTTTATTTTTGTGTACGGTGTTATAAAGTGATCTAGTTTCATTCTTTTACAAGTGGTTGACCAGTTTTCCCAGCACCACTTGTTAAAGAGATTGTCTTTAATCCATTGTATATTCTTGCCGCCTTTGTTGAAGATAAGGTGTCCATATGTGTGTGGATTTATCTCTGGGCTTTCTATTTTGTTCCATTGATCTATATTTCTGTCTTTGTGCCAGTACCATACTGTCAATGGCTGTGGCTTTGTAGTAGAGCCTGAAGTTAGGCAGGTTGATTCCTCCAGTTCCATACTTCTTTCTCAAGATTGCTTTGACTATTCGAGGTTTTTTGTATTTCCATACAAATTGTGAAATTATTTGTTCTAGCTCTGTGAAAAATACCGCTGGTAGCTTGATAAGGATTGCATTGAATCTGTAGATGGCTTTGGGTAGTGTACTCGTTTTCACTATAGTGATTCTACCAATCCATGAATATGGTATATTTCTCCGTTTATTAGTGTCCTCTTTGAATTCTTTCATCAATGTTTTATAATTTTCTATATATAGGTCTTTAGTTTCTTTAAGTAGATATATTCCTAAGTATTTTATTCTGTTCGTTGCTATGGTGAATGGAATTATTTCCTTAATTTCTTTTTCTACTCTCTCATTATTAGTGTATGGCAATGCAAGGGATTTCTGTGTGTTGATTTCATATCCTGCAAATTTACTATATTCACTGATTAGCTCTAGTAATTTTCTGGTGGAGTCTTTAGGGTTTTCTATGTAGAGGATCATGTCATCTGCAAAGAGTGAGAGTTTTACTTCTTCTTTTCCAATTTGGATTCCTTTTATTTCTTTTTCTGCTCTGATTGCTGTGGCCAAAACTTCCAGAACTATGTTGAACAGTAGTGGTGAAAGCGGGCACCCATGTCTTGTTCCTGACTTTAGAGGAAATGCTTTCTATTTTTCACCATTGAGGACAATGTTTGCTGTGGGTTTGTCACAAATAGCTTTTATTATGTTGAGGTATGTTCCTTCTATTCCTGCTTTCTGGAGAGTTTTTATCATAAATGGATGTTGAATTTTGTCACAGGCTTTATCTGCATCTATTGAGATAATCATATGGCTTTTATTTTTCAATTTGTTAATGTGGTGAATTACATTGATTGATTTGCAAATATTGAAGAATCCTTGCATCCCTGGGATAAAGCCCACTTGGTCATGGTGTATGATCTTTTTAATGTGTTGTTGGATTCTGATTGCTAGAATTTTGTTAAGGATTTTTGCATCTATGTTCATCAGTGATATTGGCCTGTATTTTTCTTTTTTTGTGGCATCTCTGTCATGTTTTGTTATTAGGGTGATGGTGGCCTCATAGAATGAGTTTGGAAGTTTCCCTTCCTCTGCAATTTTCTGGAAGAGTTTGAGTAGGATAGGTGTTAGCTCTTTTCGAAATTTTTGGTAGAATTCAGCTGTGAAGCCGTCTGGACCTGGGCTTTTGTTTACTGGAAGATTTCTGATTACAGTTTCAATTTCCATGCTTGTGATGGGTCTGTTAAGATTTTCTATTTCCTCCTGGCTCAGTTTTGGAAAGTTGTACTTTTCTAAGAATTTGTCCATTTCTTCCAAGTTGTCCATTTTATTGGCATATAATTGCTGATAGTAGTCTCTTAAGATCCTTTGTATTTCTGAGTTGTCTGTTGTGATCTCTTCATTTTCATTTCTAATTTTATTGATTTGATTTTTCTCCCTTTGTTTCTTGATGAGTCTGGCTAATGGTTTGTCAATTTTATTTATCCTTTCAAAGAACCAGCTTTTGGCTTTGTTGATTTTTGCTGTGGTCTCTTTTGTTTCTTTTGCATTTCTTTCTGTCCTAATTTTAAGATTTCTTTCCTTCTACTAACCCTGAGGTTCTTCATTTCTTCCTTTTCTAGTTGCTTTAGGTGTAGAGTTAGGTTATTTATTTGACTTTTTTCTTGTTTCTTGAGGTATGCCTGTGTTGCTATGAACTTTCCTCTTAGCACTGCTTTTATAGTGTCCCACAGGTTTTGGGTTGTTGTGTTTTCATTTTCATTCATTTCTATGAATATTTTGATTTCTTTTTTAATTTCTTCTGTGATTTGTTGGTTATTCAGAAGCGAGTTGTTCAGCCTCCATATGTTGGAATCTTTAATAGTTTTTCTCAAGTGATTGAGATCTAATCTACTGCATTATTGTCAGAAAAGATGCTTGGAACGATTTCTTTTTTTTTTCTTTCTTTTGTTTTTTTTAAATTTATCAACGTTAGATTTATGGCCCAGGATGTGATCTATCCTGGAGAAGGTTCTGTGCGCACTTGAGAAAAAGGTGAAACTCATTGTTTTGGGGTGAAATGTCCTGTAGATATCAATTAGGTCTAACTGGTCTATTGTATTATTTAGTTTGCGTTTCTTTGTTAATTTTCTGTTTAGTTTATCTGTCCGTAGGTGTGAGTGGGGTATTAAAGTCTCCCACTATTATTGTGTTATTGTTAGTTTCCCCTTTCTTACTTGTTAGCATTTGTCTTACATATTGCGGTGCTCCTATATTGGGTGCATATATATTTATAATTGTTATATCTTCTTCTTTGATTGATCCTTTGATGATTATGTAGTGTCCTTCTTTGTCTCTTTTCACAGCCTTTGCTTTAAAGTCTATTTTATCGGATATGAGTATTGCCACTCCTGCTTTCTTTTGGTCTCTATTTGCGTGGTATATCTTTTTCCAGCCCTTCACTTTCAGCCTGTATGTGTCCCTTGTTATGAGGTGGGTCTCTAGTAAGCAGCATATAGAGGGGTCTTGTTTTTTTTATCCATTCGGCCAGTCTTTGCCTTTTGGTTGGGGCATTCAACCCATTTACATTTAAGGTAATTATTGATAAGTATGATCCCATTACCATTTACTTTATTGTTTTGGGTTCTGGTTTATACACCCTTTTTGTGTTTCCTGTCTAGAGAATATCCTTTAGAATTTTTGGAGAGCTGGTTTGGTGGTGCTGAATTCTCTCAGCTTTTGCTTGTCTATAAAGCTTTTCATTTCTCCTTCGTATTTGAATGAGATCCTTGCTGGGTACAGTAATCTGGGCTGTAGGTTATTTTCTTTCATCACTTTAAATATGTCTTGCCATTCCCTCCTGGCCTGAAGAGTTTCTATTGAAAGATCAGCTATTATCATTATGGGAATCCCCTTGTGTGTTATTTGTTGTTTTCCCCTTGCTGCTTTTAATATTTGTTCTTTGTGTTTGATCTTTGTTAATTTGATGAATATATGTCTTCGGGTGTTTCGCCTTGAGTTTATCCTATTTGGAACTCTGCGGGTTTCTTGGACTTGGGTGATTATTTCCTTCCCCATTTTAGGGAAGTTTTCAACTATTATCTCCTCAACTATTTTCTCATGGTCTTTCTTTGTCTTCTTCTTTGGGACTCCGATAATTCGAATGTTGGAGCATTTTATATTGTCCTTGAGGTCTCTGAGATTGTCCTTATTTCTTTTAATTCATTTTTCTTTTTTCCTCTCTGATTCATTTATTTCTACCATTCTATCTTCTATTTCACTAATCCTATCTTCTGCCTCTGTTATTCTACTATTTGTTGCCTCCAGAGTGTTTCTGATCTCATTTATTGCATTATTCATTACATATTGACTCTTTTTTATATCTTCTAGGTCCTTGTTAAACCTTTCTTGCATCTTGTCAATCCTTGTCTCCAGGCTATTTATCTGTGATTCCATTTTGATTTCAAGATTTTGGATCATTTTCAGTATCAATATTCAGAATTCTTTCTCAGGTAGATTCCCTATCTCTTCCTCTTTTGTTTGGTTTGGTGGGCATTTCTCCTGTTCCTTTACCTGCTGGGTATTCCTCTGTCTCTTCATCTTGGTTATATTGCTGCGTTTGGGGTGGCCTTTTGTATTCCAGCAGTTTCTGGAGTTCTCTTTATTATGGAGTTTCCTCACTGTGGGTGGGGTTGTATCAGTGGCTTGTCAAGGCTTTTTGGTTAGGGAAGCTTGTTTTGGAGTTCTGGTGAGTGGAGCTGGATTTCTTCTCTCTGGAGTGCAATGAAGTGTCCAGTAATGAGTTATGAGCTGTCAGTGGTTTTGGAGTAACTTTGATCTGCCTGTATATTGAAGCTCAGGTGTGTGTTCCTGTGTTGCTGGAGAATTTTCCTGGTATGTCTTGCTCTGGAACTTGTTGGCCCTTGTGTGGTGCTTGGTTTCAGTTTAGGTATGGAGGTGTTTGATGAGCTCCTATTGATTAATGTTCCCTGGAGTCAAGAGTTCTCTGATGTTCTCAGGATTTGGACTTAAGCCTCCTGCTTCTGGTTTTCAGTTTTATTTTTACAGTAGCCTCAAGACTTCTCCATCTATACAGCATGAATGATAAAACATATAGTTTAAAGATGAAAAGTTTCTCCACATTGGGGGACACCCAGAGAGGTTCACAGAGTTACATGGAGAAGAGAAGAGGGAGAGGGTAGTTAGAGGTGACTGAAATGAGATGAGGTCGGATCAAAAGGGGAGAGAGCAAGCTAGCCAGCAATCACTTCCTTATGTGCGCGCCACAGTCTGAACCACTCAGAGATGTTCACGGAGTTATACAGGGAAGAGGAGATGGTGGAAGTAGACAGAGGTGGCCAGGAGTATAATAGAGGGAAATGAAAAGAAGAGAGACAAATCCAGCCAGTAACCAGTTCGCTAAGTGTTTTCCATCATCTGGAACACACAGAGATTCACAGTGTTGGGTAGAGAAGAGAAGGGAGAGGGAGGAGACAGAGACAACCTGGTGGAGAAAAAGGAGAGTCCAAAGGAGGAGAGAGTGGTCAAGCCAGTAATCTCACGCTCAGGTAAAATTGGGTACTGAAGATTGGGTTTTTAAATGTACAAAATTGACAACAAATACCAAAAAGCAAAGATTAAAAATCTAGAGTAGAGGTTGGATTTTCAAAAATACAATATTAAAGAAAAGAAGAAGAAGAAGAAGAAGAAGAAACAAAGTAATGAAAATTATTAAACAACAACAACCACAACCACAGAAATATATATATATATATATACAGCGTTTGCTTTAAAAATAGGGGTCTTTTTTTGAAAATTAATAATAGGTTATAAACCTAAAATTAAAGGAGAAATAAAGGACTTTATAATTTTAAAAGGTTAAAGAAAAAGAAGAAAAGGAAAAGAAGAAAAAACAATCAAACAACAACATCAACAACAAAAAAAAAGAGAGAAAGAGAAAATGGTCGTAAAAATAATAAAGATATATCTGGGACTTTCTCTGGTGTTGTGGGTAGTGTGGGGTCACTTCCAAGGTGGTTCCCTCTGTTTAACTTCTTTTGTTTGCTGGTCTCTTCAGTGTCTGATTTCCACCCTGACACAAGGGGGGCGGTGGTGGACACTTTTTTTTTTTTTTAGGCTCACTTGTTCAGTCACGCTGTGGGGAGGGAGGGATGCTGCAAACAAATAACACTGGCGTGTGCTCACAATGTCTCAGCCACACTGGGCATGCCCCTGCACACAGCACACAGTGCTCAGGCTCTACGTTGCTCCGCCAGGAACTGTCTGAGGCCAGCCCTAGGCTGCATGCACCTCCCCAGTCTAAGCTGCTCAGGCTCTGCTCTCAGGTAGCCCTCAGAGGAGCAGATTAGGTTGGGCCTGCATTTTGTGCCCTTCCCAGGACCGAGTAGCTCAGGTGTTTGGTGAGTGCGGTCGCTGCGATTTATCGCCTTTCCTGCCCTGCTGCTCAGTTTTCTGGGTGTAGTGCTGGTGCCCCTTGTGAGGTGGATGGTGACTGTCCAGGACCCCAAGAAGACTTAGCAAAGAAGCCTATTTACAGTTTGGTAGGTAAAGTCTCTCCGGGGCTGCAATTGCCCCCTTCCAGCCCTTCTGGCTCTGCCTGCGTGTCACTGGAGGGGGATGATCTGCAGCCAGCTACTTCTGTTCCGTCCTTTGTTCTGTGTGCAGTCCTGGCAGTGTTTTATGTTAGAGCTTTTTGCGTGATAGCTATCCCACAGTCTTGTATGCTAGCCCAGGTTAGTTCACTCTGGTTACACTCAGGGCATTCCAGCCCGATTCTTAAAAAACACTGCGGCCCGCACCTCCCTGCACGTCTGCCACTTACTAGTGGTGGTTGCAGGCATCTGCGCTGCTTCTCCACTGGGGGAGTTACCGTTGGGACGGTAATCTGTGTGTTTTAATTATTTATTTATTTTTCTTCCCTGTTATGTTGCCGTCTGTGCTTCCAAGGCTCACCAGACTTAGCAGCAAGAGTGTTTCCTGGTGTTTGGAAACTTCTCTCTTTTTAAGACTCCCTTCCAGGGACGGGACTCCCTTCCCAGGACAGAGCTCCCTCCCTACCTCCTTTGTCTCTTTTTTCATCTTTTATATTTTTTCCTACCTGTTTTTGAATACAATGATCTGCTTTTCTGGGTGCCTGATGTCCTCTGCCAGCATTCAGAAGTTGTTTTGTAGAATTTACTCAGTGTTGAAATATTCTTTTGATGAATTTCTGTGGGAGAAAGTGATCTCCCCATCCTATTCCTCCGCTGTCTTAGGAACACCCCTCTGCATATCTTCTTTTGTTGATATTTCTTCCAGAAATCTTGATTCCAGCTTGTGATTCATCCGGTCTAACATTTCACATGATATATTCTGCATATAAGTTAAACAAGCAATGTGACAATATACAACCTTGACATACTCCTTTTCCAATTTTGAATCAGTCCACTGTTCCATGTCTGGTCCTCAGACAACCATTATGCATTCTTGCATTTGTCTTTTTTGGTTTTGGTCACCACCTCCTGTACAATGATATGAACCTCTGTCTATAGTTCTTCTGGCACTCTGTCTACCAAATCTAATCCCTTGAATCTATTTGTCACTTCCACTGTATAATCATAAGAGGTTAGTTTTAGGTTATGCTGGGATGGCCTACTGGTTTTCCTGACTTTCTTCAACTTATGTTTGAATTTTGCAAATAGGAAAATTTTATGGCTGAGTAGTATTCTATTTATATATGTACCACAACTTCTTTATATATTCCTCTGTCAATGGACAACTAGGCTGCTTCCATATCCTGGTGATTTTAAATAGTACTTCAGTGAACATTGAGATACATATGTCTTTTTGAATTATGCTTTCCTCAGAATATATGCCCAGTAGTGGGGCTGCTGGATCATATGGTATTCTTATTCCTAGTTTTTAAAGAATATCCATATTGTTCTGCATAGTGACTGTATAAATTTACATTTCCACCAACAGTGCAAGAGTATTCCCTTTTTCCACATCCTCTCCAGCATTTATTTTTTATAGATTTTTTCGATGATGGCCATTCTGAATGGAGTGAGTAGTACCTCACTGTAGTTTTGATTTGCATTTCTCCAGTAATGTGATGTTTACCTTGTTTTTAGGTGTTTATTTGCCATCTGTATATCCTCTTTTGAGAAATGTCAGTTTAGCTTCTCTGTCCATTTTTTGATTGGGTTGCTTTTATGAGACTGAGTTCAGGTGAATCAACTTAGAGTATTTTATAAAGAATAAAATGTCAGAAAGAGAGAAGTAAATATTGTATATATATATATATATATATATATATATATACATATATATATATACATATATATACACACACACATATGTGTGTGTGCATGTGTGTATGAAAATGAAAGTTATTTAGTCATGTCTGTCTCTGCAACCCCATGGACTATACAGTCCATGGAATTCTCTACTCCTGAACAGTGGAGTGGGTAGCCTTTCCCTTCTCCAGGAGATCTTCCCAATCCAGGGATTGAATCCAGGTATCCTGCATTGCAGGCAGACTCTTTACCAACTGAGCTCTCAGGGAAGCCTATATATATATAAGGAATCTAGAAAAATGGTACTGAATAACTTATTTGCAGGGCAGGAACAGAGATACAGACATCAAGAACAGACTTCTGAGCACAGAGTGGTGAAGGAAAGGGTGGGGCAAATTGAGAGAGTTGACAGATATACATTACCAAAATGTGTGAAATAAATAGCTAGTGGGAAGTTACTATGTAACAGAAGGAACTCAACCCAATACTCTGTGGCAACCTAGAGGGTGGCATTAGGTGTGGGTGAGAGGGAGGTTCAAGAGGGAGGACAAATATATATATATATATATATATATATATATATATATATATATATATATATATACTTATGGCTGATTTACATTGTTTTTTGGCAGAAACCAATACAATATTGTAAAGCAATTTTCCTCCAATTAAAGATAAATGTTAAATAAAGACAGTAACAAGTGTCAAAAATGTACTTCATATATTGATAGTGGGATTGTTGAATAGTTCAGCCACTGGAACCCTGTTTGACAGTTCTCAAAAAGTTAACCATAGAGTTACCATATAACTAAGGAATTGTACTTCTAGGCATATATCAAAAATAATTGAAAACAAATATAAAAAATTATATGTGAATCTTCTTAACAGTCTGCAAAAGGTGAAAACAGCATCTTCATCCATTAACTGATGAGTGGATAAACAAAATGTCTGTTTCCATACAATGGAATATTTTTGACTATAAAAAGGAATGGAATACTGATATATATAGCAACTTGTTTAAACACTGAAAACAATATGCAAAGTGAAAGAAAGTAGTCACATACTATATGATTCCATTTATATGAAATGCCTAGAATAGGCAGTTCCAGTGAAGCATGGTAGATAAGTAGATGCCAGGCCTGGGAGGAATTGAAATACATAATGACTGATAATGAGCTTGGGATTTATTTTGGAGTGATTATGATGTTCTAAATTTAGATAGTTGGGAGGATTGCACAACTCTTAATATACTAAAATCCACTGATGTGTGTACTCTAGTTCATTGCTCTTAAACTGGATTACAATTTCTAAAAGTATGGTGAAAACCAAAGTTCAAAACATTTCTGACTACAGAACTGAAGGAAGATTATTCAAATAATTGAATCTGCTTTCATTTGTAAAATATGTTCTAAAATATTTAATTCATTCTTGATTGTTTGATTAGCATATATTTAAAATCTGAATAAAAAAGAACAACATTACTTTCTAAAATATTAAAATACTGGTAGGTTCAGTATTGGACCTTCCAGATGGTACTAGTGGTAAAGAACTGGCCTGCAATGCTGCTGCTGCTAAGTCGCTTCAGTCATGTCTGACTCTGTGTGACCCCATAGACGGCAGCCCGCCAGGGCCCTCTGTCCATGGGATTTTCCAGGCAACAGTACTGGAGTGGGTTGCCATTGCTTTCTCCAGGCCTGCCAATGCAGTAGGTGTGTAAAAGATGTAGGTTTGATCCCTGGGTTGGGAAGATCCTCTGGAGGAGGGCACAGCAATCCACTCTAGTAATCTTGCCTGAAGAACCCCATGGACAGAGAAGCCTTGTGGGCTACAGTCCGTAGTGTCTAAAAGACTCAGACACAACTGAGGCAACTTAGCACACATTGTTCAGTATTAATTACTAAATTGCTGATTTTAGGCAGCAGCGTGCTAGAGCCAGTTTATACAGGCCTGTAAGAACCATCAAATTTTCAGGAGTATTGTGAACCAATTATTATCCCAATAGTTGACAGTTGGCCATGGTGGCAATATTTATTCTAAAGACAACAGTATAGGCTACAAAGAAAGTATGTCTTGTCCAGGGAATGAGCCATTTAACACTGTAACATTGATTTTAGTTTCAAAGCAAAGGTTACAAAAATGCAAACATAAACCTGACACTGGGAAAAATACTTGCAAAATATGTGTTTTATATAGACCTTTAGGCACAAAGCTCATTAAAAAAGCAGCCCAATGAAATTGTCTAAAAATTGGTTCATTTTTGATCATATGTAGAATTGACAGCACTTTCATCAATACAAATTTACATGCATTATAATAAACACTTTCATACATATCATCACATGAATCACAAAGAAAACAAAATGATATGAAAAGAAAAAGAAGCTCAGAAAGGAAAAGGAAAAAGAGAGGGAGGCAGAGAGAGAGGAGGAGAAGGAGAAACTATGGCAGAGAGGGAGAGAGTGGGCAGGGAAAGAAGGAATGAAGAAACAAAGGAAGTAAAGATTATATTTTTGGCATAGATTTTTGAAATTTGCTCCTTTATTACAGTTAAGGAAACTATGACCCAGAGGTATTAAGTAATCTGCCCAACAATCTCTGAACTTTCTGCCTCCTTGAATCTTTACTATAAAAGCATAAATTTAAAGTGATAGTGAAATAGTTTTTCTTTTGAATTTAGAAATCAATGTTCATTATATTTCTATACCTGGATTGAAGACCAAGATATGCTGAAAATTTGTAGACAGCCTGGAATGAAATGTTGGAACTATGTCTGAATGCTATTACTCTTAACATCCATCTCTCATATCCTCTACAGAGTGGCCCTCAAATATTTAGCTTGGTGCATTGCTTATACAGAAGGTATAATTTTATGATTAGTAGAAATACTCAGTTGAAAAGTAGGTTTTAATACATTTTTCCTTTTTTATTTCTTTAATTTTGACCATAATTTCCCAGTTTAAGTTTATTTTTTTCTATTCACAATATGTTTATTTTTTTCCTCTTTGCTTTGTTATATTTTATTTTATTATTATTATTTTTTTACTTTACGATACTGTATTGGTTTTGCCATACATCAATATGAATCCACCATGGGTGTACATAAGTTCCCACTCCTGAACCGCCCCTCCCACCTCCCTCTCCACACCATCCCTCTGGGTTATCCTAGTGCACCAGCCCCAAGCATCCTTATCCTGCATCAAACCTAGACTGGCGATTCATTTCTTATATGATATTATACATGTTTCGATGCCATTCTCTCAAATCATCCCACCCTCTCCCTCTCCCAAAGAGTCAAAAAATCTGTTCTATATATCTGTGTCTCTTTTGCTGTCTCTCATACAGGGTTATGGTTACCATCTTTCTAAATTCCATATATATGTGTTAGTATACTGTATTAGTGTTTTTCTTTCTGGTTTACTTCACTCTGTATAATCGGCTCCAGTTTCATCCACCTCATTAGAAGTGATTCAAATGTATTCTTTTTGATGGCTGAGTAATACTCCATTGTGTATATGTACCACAGCTTTCTTATCCATTCACCTGCTGATGGATATCTAGGTTGCTTCCATGTCCTGGCTATTACAAACTGTGCTGCAATGAACATTGGGGTAACGTGTCTCTTTCAATTCTGGTTTCCTCGCTGTGTATGCCTAGCAGTGGGATTGCTGGGTCATAAGGCAGTTCTATTTCCATTTTTTTAAAGGAATCTCCACACTGTTCTCCATAGTGGCTGTACTAGTTTGCATTCCCACCAACAGTGTAAGAGGGTTGCCTTTTCTCCACACCCTCTCCAGCATTTATTTCTTGTAGACATTTGCATGGCCACCATTCTGACTGGTGTGAAATGGTACCTCATTGTGGTCTGGATTTGCATTTCTCTGATAATGAGTGATGTTGAGCATCTTTTCATGTGTTTGTTAGCTATCTGTATGTCTTCTTTGGAGAAATGTCTATTTAGTTCTTTGGCCCATTTTTTGATTGGGTCGTTTATTTTTCTGGAATTGAGCTGAATAAGTTGCTTGTATATTTTTGAGATTAGTTGTTTGTCAGTTGCTTCATTTGCTATTATTTTCTCCCATTCAGAAGCCTGTCTTTTCACCTTGCTTATAGTTTCCTTTATTGTGCAGAAGCTTTTAATTTTAATTAGATCCCATTTGTTTATTTTTGCTTTTATCTCCAATATTCTCAGAGGTGTGTCATAGAGGATCCTGCTGTGATTTATGTCAGAGAGTGTTTTGCCTATGTTCTATTCTAGGAGTTTTATAGTTTTCTGGTCTTACGTTTAGATCTTTAATGCATTTGAGTTTATTTTTGTGTATGATGTTAGAAAGTGATCTAGTCTCATTTCTTTACAAGTGGTTGACCAGTTTTCCAGCACCACTTGTTAAAGAGATTGTCTTACTCCATTTTATATTTTTGCCTCCTTAGTTGAAGATAAGGTTTCCATAACTGTGTGGATTTATCTCTGGGCTTTTTTTTTAATTTTATCTTATTTTTTTATTGATTTTTTAAATTTAAATTTTATTTTCTATTTTGTTCCATTGATCTATATTTCTGTCTTTGTGCCAGTACCATACTGTCTTGATGACTGTGGCTTTGTAGTAGAGCCTGAAGTCAGGCAGGTTGATTCCTCCAGTTCCATTCTTCTTTCTCAAGATTGCTTTGGCAATTCGAGATATTTTGTATTTCCACACAAATTGTGAAATTATTATTTCTAGCTCTGTGAAAAATATCTCTGGTAGCTTAATAGGGAGTGCATTGAATCTGTAGATTGCTTTGGGTAATATACTCATTTTCACTATATTGATTCTTCCAATCCATGAACATGGTATATTTCTCCATCTATGAGTGTCCTCTTTGATTTCTTTCACCACTGTTTTATAGTTTTCTATATATAGGTCTTTAGTTTCTTTAAGTAGATATATTCCAAAGTATTTTATTCTTTTCGTTGCAATGGTGAATGGAATTGTTTCCTTAATTTCCTTTTCTACACTCTCATTATTAGTGTATGGCAATGCAAGGGATTTCTGTGTGCTAATTTTATATCCTGCAACTTTACTATATTCACTGATTAGCTCTAGTAATTTTCTGGTGGAATCTTTAGGGTTTTCCATGTAGAGGATCATGTCATCTGCAAAGAGTGAGAGTTTTACTTCTTCTTTTCCAATTTGGATTCCTTTTATTTCTTTTTCTGCTCTGATTGCTGTGGCCAAAACTTCCAGAACTAAGTTGAATAGTAGTGGTGAAAGCGAGCACCCTTGTCTTTTTCCTGACTTTAGAGGAAATGCTTTCTATTTTTCACCATTGAGGACAATGTTTGCTGTGGGTTTGTCACAAATAGCTTTTATTATGTTAAGGTATGTTCCTTCTATTCCTGCTTTCTGGAGAGTTTTTATCATAAATGGATGTTGAATTTTGTCAAAGGCTTTATCTGCATATATTGAGATAATCATATGGCTTTTATTTTTCAATTTGTTAATGTGGTGAATTACATTGATTGATTTGCGAATATTGAAGAATCCTTGCATCCCTGGGATAAAGCCCACTTGGTCATGGTGTATGATCTTTTTAATGTGTTGTTGGATTCTGATTGCTAGAATTTTGTTAAGAATGTTTGCATCTATGTTCATCAGTGATATTGGCCTGTAGTTTTCATTTTGTGTGGCATCTCTGTCGGGTTTTGGTATTACGGTGATGGTGGCCTCATAGAATGAGTTTGGAAGTTTCCCTTCCTCTGCAATTTTCTGGAAGAGTTTGAGGAGGATAGGTGTTAGCTCTTCTCGAAATTTTTGGTAGAATTCAGCTGTGAAGCCGTCTGGACCTGGGCTTTTGTTTGCTGGAAGATTTCTGATTACAGTTTCAATTTCCATGCTTGTGATGGGTTTGTTAAGATTTTCTATATCTTCCTGGTTCAGTTTTGGAAAGTTGTACTTTTCTAAGAATTTGTCCATTTCTTCCACGTTATCCATTTTATTGGCATATAATTGCTGATAGTAGTCTCTTATGATCCTTTGTATTTCTGTGTTGTCTGTTGTGATCTCTCCATTTTGATTTCTAATTTTATTGATTTGATTGATTTCTCCCTTTGTTTCTTGATGAGTCTGGCTAATGGTTTGTCAATTTTATTTATCCTTTCAAAGAACCAGCATTTGGCTTTGTTGATTTTTGCTATGGTCTCTTTTGTTTCTTTTGCATTTTTGCATTTATTTCTGTCCTAATTTTAAGATTTCTTTCTTTCTACTAACACTGGGGTTATCCATTTCTTCCTTTTCTAGTTGCTTTAGGAGTAGAGTTAGGTTATTTATTTGACTTTTTTCTTGTTTCTTGAGGTATGCCTGTGTTGCTATGAACTTTCCTGTTAGCAATGCTTTTAGAGTGTCCCACAGGTTTTGGGTTGTTGTGTTTTCATTTTCATTCATTTCTATGCATATTTTGATTTCTATTTTGATTTCTTCTGTGATTTGTTGGTTATTCAGAAGTGTGTTGTTCAGCCTCCATATGTTGGAATTTTTAATAGTTTTTCTCTTGTAATTTAGATGTAATCTTACTGCATTATGGTCAGAAAAGATGCTTGGAATGATTTCAATTTTTTTGATTTACCAAGGCTAGATTTATTGTCCAGGATGTGATCTATCCTGGAGAAGTTTCCATGAGCACTTGAGAAAAAGGTGAAATTCATTGTTTTTTGGGTGAAATGTCCTGTAGATATCAATTAGGTCTAACTGGTCTGTTGTAATATTTAAAGGTTGCGTTTCTTTGTTAATTTTCTGTTTAGTTGACCTATCCATAGATGTGAGTGGAGTATTAATTAACACTATTATTGTGTTATTGTTAATTTCCCCTTTCATACTTGTTAGCATTTGTCTTACATATTGCAGTGCTCCTATGTTGGGTGCATATATATTTATAATTGTTATATCTTCTTCTTGGATTGATCCTTTGATCATTATGTAGTGTCCTTTTTTGTCTCTTTTCACAGCCTTAGTTTTAAAGTATATTTTATATGATATGAGTATTGCTACTCCTGCTTTCTTTTGTCTCCATTTGTGTGAAATATCTTTTTCCTGCCCTTCACTTTCAATCTGTATGTGTCCCCTGTTTTGAGGTGGGTCTCTTGTAGACAACATACATAGGGGTCTTGTTTTTGTATCCATTTAGCCAGTCTTTGTCTTTTGGTTGGGGCATTCCATCCATTTACCTTTAAGGTAATTATTGATAAGTATGGTCCCTTTGATATTTACTTTATTGTTTTGGGTTTGTGTTGATACACTTTTTTTGTATTTCCTGTCTAGAGGATATCCTTTAGCATTTGTTGGAGAGCTGGTTTGGTGGTGCTGAATTCTCTCAGCTTTTGCTTGTCTGTAAATCTTTTGATTTCTCCTTCATTTTTTTTTTTATTAAATCAAACTGTCACCCTTCTTTTTATTTACTTATATATATATTTTCACTTTTAGATAGTTTTTATTTTTAATTTTTAAACACAGAAAGAATTTGGAATAACGACACAATAAAATCTTAGGTAGACTCTACCTTGAGTCAACAATTATTAGCAAATTGCCACATTAAAATTATTTCCCAGCATATATACACACATATAAACATTTTCTTGCTAATACTTTATTTCCAGTGGATGCTTTGTAATACTTTATTCTTTTATATACCCTCATCAAATATTGGAGAATTTAAAGAGTATGCTCTACATAATCACAGTGCTATTATTGTGCTCAAGAAAATCAACAATTTCACAATAACTTTAAAATATCTGATGCATATTCAAATTATCCCAATTGTCACCAAACATTTTTTTATATCTGTGTGTTTTAACTGGAGTCTTACTAAAATTGACACTGAATTTGATTATTGTGTTACTTTTGTCACTTTGAATGAGATCCTTGCTGGGTACAGTAATCTGGGCTGTAGGTTATTTTCTTTCATCACTTTAAATATGTCTTGCCATTCCCTCCTGGTCTGAAGAGTTTCTATTGAAAGATCAGCTGTTATCCTTATGGGAATCCCCGTGTGTGTTATTTGTTGTTTTTTCCTTGCTGCTTTTAATATTTGTTCTTTGTGTTTGATCTTTGTTAATTTGATTAATATGTGTCTTGGAGTGTTTTGCCTTGGGTTTATTATGTTTTGGATTCTCTGGGTTTCTTGGACTTGGATGAATATTTCCTTCCCCATTTTAGGGAAGTTTTCAACTATTATCTCCTCAACTATTTTCTCATGGTCTTTCTTTTTGTCTTCTTCTTCTGGGACTCCTATAATTTGAATGTTGGAGCGTTTCATATTTTCCTGGAGATCTCTGAGATTGTCCTCATTTCTTTTAATTAATTTTTCTTTTTTCCTCTCTGCTTGATTTATTTCTACCCTTCTATCTTCTATTTCACTTCTCCTATCTTCTGCCTCTGTTATTCTACTATTTGTTGCCTCTAGGGTGTTTCTGATCTCATTTATTGCATTATTCATCATATATTGACTCTTCTCTTTTTCTAGGTCCTTGTTACACCTTTCTTGCATCAGTCCTTGTCTCCAGGCTATTTATCTGTGATTCCACTTTGATTTCAGGATTTTGGATCATTTTCACTATCATTATTCAGAATTCTTTTTCTGATAGATTCCCTATCTCTTCCTCTTTTGTTTGTTTTGGTGGACATTTCTCGTGTTTCTTTACCTGCTGGGTATTCCTCTGTCTCTTCATCTTGGTTATATTGCTGCATTTGGGGTGGCATTTCTGTATTTGGGAATTTGTGGAGTTCTATTTATTATGGAGTTTCCTCACTGTGGGTGGGTTTGTATCAGTGCTTGTCAAGATTTCTTGGTTAGTGAAGCTTGTGTCGGTGTTCTGGTGGGTGGAGCTCGATTTTTCTCTCTGGAGTGCAATGACGTGTCCAGTAATGAGTTATGAGCTGTCAGTGGTTTTGGAGTAACTTTGAGTTGCCTGTATATTGAAGCTCAGGCGTGTGTACCTGTGTTGTTGGAGAATTTGCGTGGTATGTCTTGCTCTGGAACTTGTTGGCCCTTGGGTGTTGCTTGGTTTTAGTGTAGGTATGGAGGCATTTGATGAGCTCCTATCGATTAATGTTCCCTGGAGTCAGGAGTTCTCTGATGTTCTCAGGATTTGGACTTAAGCCTCCTGCTTCTGGTTTTCAGTTTTATTTTTACAGTTGTCTCAAGACTTTCCCTTCTATACCACCGTTGATAAAACATCTAGGTTAAAGATGAAAAGTTTCTCCACATTGGGGGACACCCAGAGAGGTTCACAGAGTTACATGGAGAAGAGAAGAGGGAGGGGGGAGTTGGAGGTGACCCGAATGAGATGAGGTGGAATCAAAAGAGGAGAGAGCTAGCTAGCCAGTAATCACTTCCTTATGAGTGCTCCACAGTCTGGACCACTAGGAAATATTCACGGAATTATACAGAGAAGAGGAGAGGGAGGAAGGAGACATAAGTGGTCAGGAGCATAAAAGAGGGAAATGAAAAGGAGAGAGACAGATCCAGCCAGTAGTCAGTTCCTGAAGCATTCTCCACCGTCTGGAACACACAGAGATTCACAGAGTTGGACAGAGCAAAAAAGGGGGAGGAAGTAGACAGGGGTGATCTAGTGGGGAAAAAGGAGAGGCCAAAGGAGAAGAGAGCTGTCGAGCCAGTAATCTCACTCCCAAGTATAAATGGGTACTGAAGATTGCATTTTTGAAGGTACAAAATTGATAACAAATATCAAAAAGCAAAGATTAAAAATCTAGTGTAGAGGTTGGATTTAAAAAATACAATATTAAAAAATAGAAGAAGAAAATAGAAAAAAAAAGTCACAAGAATTATTAAATAATTATAATAATAAAATTTAAAATATATATATATGAAGTTTAGTTTAAAAATAGGGTCTTTTTTGGGGGGGAGTAATAGTAGGTTATAAAAATGAAAACTAAAGGAGGAATAGAGGAATTAAAAATTAAAAAGTGTTAAAAAAAAGAAGAAGAAAAAGAAAAGAAGAAAAAACAAACATCAAAAAAAAGAATGATCGTAAAAATGGTAAAGATATATCTAGGGCTTAATCTATTGCACCTTTCACTTCCAAGATGGTTCCCTCTGTTTTAGCTTCTTCTATTTGCTGGTCTCTTCAGTGTCCAATTTCCGCTCTGACACAGGGGGCTGGTGGTGGACAGTTTCTTTTAGGCTCCCTTGTTCAGTCGCGCTGTGGGGAGGGAGGGATGTTGCAAACAAATAACACTGGCGAGTGCTCGCAGTGTCCCAGCCATGCTGGGCCTGACTCTGCTCACTGTGCACACAGCTCAGGCTCTAGGTTGCTCCGCTGGGAACCATCTGAGGCCAGCCCTGGGCTGCATGCACCTCCCAGTCCTAAGCTGCTTAGGCTCAGGCACTCAGGTAGTCCCCAGAGGCGCAGACTGGTTGGGCCTGCATTTTGTGCCCTTCCCAGGTCTGAGTAGCTCAGGTGTTTGGCGAGCACGGTCACTGTGACTTATCACCTCTCCCGTCCCTGCTGCTCAGTTTTCTGGGTGTACAGCTGGTGTACTTTCTCAGGCGGATGATGACTGTCCAGAACCCCAAGAAGTCTTAGTTAGCAAAGAAGCCTGTTGGCAGTTTCACAGGTAATGTCTCTCTGGGGCTGCGCTTGCCCACTTCTGGCCCTTCCAACTCTGGCTGCCTGTCACTGGAGGGGGATGGTCGGCAGCCGGCTAATTCTGTTCCGTCCTTTGTTCTGTGCGTGGTCCTGGTGGTGTCTTATGTTAGAGCTTTTCGCGTGGTAGCTATCCCACAACCTGGTTTGCTAGCCTAAGTTAGCTCACTCTGGCTACACTCGGGGCATTCAGGGCATTCAGGCCCGATCCTTGTGAAGCAATGCAGCCCGCGCCTCCCTGCCCATCCGCCGCTTGCTAGTGGCGGATGCAGGTGTCTGCGCTGCTTCTCTGCTGGGGGAGTTACTGTTGGGCTTGTAATCTGTGGGTTTTAATTATTTATTTATTTTTCTTCCCTGTTATGTTGCCCTCTGTGCTTCCAAGGCTCACCACAGACTCAGCAGTGAGTGTTTCCTGGTGTTTGGAAACTTCTCTCTTTTTAAGACTCCCTTCTGGGGACTAAGCGCCCTCCCTACCTCTTTTGTCTCTTTTTTTGTCTTTTATATTTTTTCCTACCTATTTTCGAAAACAATGAGCTGCTTTTCTGGGTGCCTGATATCCTCTGCTGACATTCAGAAGTTGTTTTGTGGAATTTACTCAACGTTGAAATGTTCTTTTTGATGAATTTGTTTGGAAGAAAGTGGTCTCCCTGTCCTATTCCTCTGCTATCTTAGGACCACCCTCCCAGTTTAAGTTGAAAATCTAAGTTTTGAACAAATTAAACTCAGAATGGAATTTTCATCAAAAACTAGTAAAATACACTGTCATCTTTGAACAGAGTTTAGGTTTAAATGTTCTAACTTTGAGAAGATTTCCAAATTGGCTTTTCAGCTAAGAAGGTTTTCTAAAACAGGACAGGACTGCAAGGACATTATCAACTGCAAATTCATTCTCAATGTACCTCATCTATTCTGTTCTTCACTAGTCATCTAGCCATAGGAAATGATGGCCAAAGCGAATTCTAGGCACTTTTTTAGTCTTTGAAAACTCCCATATGACTCCTGATTAAAACATATAAGAAGGTATTCTATTTTCTGTTTCAAATTTTAATGAAAAATATAAGTAGCAGTCAGTACATGAGAGGTATAGGTAGTAAAAAAATACATTTAATGTTCTGAATGATTTTGTTTGCCCATTTTACAATTATTACTATAATAAGCCCAAAGCATAAAGTATTTTTCTATTCTGAAAAAATGGAATAATTTAAATAATCAGCCACTTATCTTCTAAATTTTAGTACAAACCTAATCTATTTAAACTTTTTTATTTATCACAAAATACATTATAAAAAAGTTATCTTGCTTTTTAAAATATCCTTTAAACAATGTTTGGCAATATGTATTCCACATAATTGCTGTCACTACCTTCTTTTCACTTTCCTTGATATCACCAAATTGGAATAATAATTATGATACTATTTATCAGCAAAAATGGAAGATGATACCAGTATAAAGTGGTATCTACAAAGAATGTGGGACATGGTATTGATACCCTGCAGTCGATAAGCTACTAGTTATATGTACCTCCTCATTTTATAGATCGGATAGATAAGATGATATATCTAAAAGTGTTTGATATAGTCAAATGTTACACTGAATGTGATACACTTAATATATAATAAAACATACTAGCTGCCAATTGTTATCATTGTTATTTATCAGTTCAGTTCAGTCGCTCACTCGTGTCCGACTCTTTGTGACCCCATAAATCGCAGCACGCCAGGCCTCTCTGTCCATCACCATCTCCCGGAGTTCACTCAGACTCACGTCCATCGAGTCCGTGATGCCATCCAGCCATCTCATCCTCTGTTGTCCCCTTCTCCTCCTGCCCCCGATCCCTCCCAGCATCAAAGTCTTTTCCAATGAGTCAACCCTTCTCATGAGGCGTCCAAAGTACTGGAGCTTCAGCTTTAGCATTAGTCCTTCCAAAGAAATCCCAGGGTTGATCTCCTTCAGAATGGACTGGTTGGATCTCCTTGCAGTCCAAGGGACTCTCAAGAGTCTTCTCCAACACCATAGTTCAAAAGCATCAATTCTTCGGTGCTCAGCTTTCTTCACAGTCCAACTCTCACATCCATACATGACCACAGGAAAAACCATAGCCTTGGCTAGACTGACCTTAGTCGGAAAAGTAATGTCTCTGCTTTTGAATATACTACCTAGGTTGGTCATAACTTTTCTTCCAAGGAGTAAGCATCTTTTAATTTCATGGCTGCAGTCACCACCTGCAGTGATTTTGGAGCCCCAAAAAATAAAGTCTGACATTGCTGCATAAAAAAATAAAGCGGTAAAGTCAGCAATGTCCTGGATCTTTATCACAACACGAACTCATAATTACTGTCCTCAGAAACCCCATCTTCCCCAGATTTGATCTTTGTGGTTAAAGGACCCATACATCTTGATCCCAACCTATACTTTACAATGAATAATTTTTCAGTCATTTCCAATTATGTAGATAATTTTGAGATAATATTGGTACCAAGTGGCCTTTATAAGGAATAATTTTGATCAGTGTTATCTGTACATCCTTCTATATAAAATCTTTTCATTTTCAATATCTATATTCTATATACTTTATGAAAATCAACAATTTTATCCAAAACTTTTTTGCATTTATTTTTGACTGAACTAAAGTTACTTCTAAAGTTGTATGTATGTAACATCAATGAAGGAGTCACATAATATTTTGATAGGAAATGAATAATTCTGGAAACTAGGTACACAAATAAGTTATTGATACTTTCATCACCCAGGGTTTTTTGTTTGTTTTATTTTTCTCGTTTACTTTCTTATATACACAAAAAAGTCTTATGAATCTGGATTTATTTGGTACTTATCATTTTCTCTGTTTCCATATAGAAACTAAGAAAATATTACATAAGATCAAATTTTCAAGAATTCAACTCATATAGATCCAGTTGAAATAAGTAACCACAATCTTTACAATCATTTTTCCAACGACCATAATGCATAATTATAACTTTGCTTTAACATATCTACTTTTCCTTGCTGCATATGTTATTCTTACTCTGGTCTTATGCTTCAAGATGTTATTTCATTTCTGATAATTTATCTAGTGGTCTTTTACCTTTTCATGTCAGTTTTTCTGCCCAAGGGCATGGATTAAAAACTTAGAGCAAATTGTCTATGCAAAATGTATTTACATCATCAAACTTTTAAATTATGAATTTTTGACATACACAAGACTTCACTGGTTTAATTATAACATAGGTCACTTTAAGCTTATGAGAAAATCAGACTCTAAGTCTTGACTCTAAGTCAAGAGTCTGCTAGCTCTTTTAAAAAGACACATACAACTAGGTTCATCTGTGTTAAATCCTCTAGGCAAGGATTTTGTTGTTGTTGCTGAATGACACTTGCCCAGTCAGAAATGAAATTGTACCAGAAAGATCAGAATAAAGCAACAGGAGATCATTGACCTAGAACTTGGCTCATATTCCAAAGCCTGGGGTTATTCATGAGAAGGAGTTGGTCACCATGTGGTGCTATTGTAACACAGCAGGCCTGGGTCTTTTTGCAAAATGAACAATAACATTATGCTCATGGAAAACATCAGTAGAACTATGAAATCTTTTAAAAATACATCTGCGTTAGCAAAGGAACTGGAGGAGGAAATGGCAACCCACTCCAGTATTTTTGCCTGAAAAATTCCACAGAAAGAGGAGCCTGGCAGGCTATAGCCCATGGGGACTCAAAGAGTCAGACACAACTAAGTAACTGAGCAAACCATAGCAAAGAAAATAAAACAAATCAATAGAAATAATATCAATGAGCAATTTAATATTCAAATATAAAATTTCTCAGATTTTAGTTTAATTTGATAGCATATTTAAAAATTCCAATAGGTAAATATCTCTGATTTTGAACACATTCTTGCATCACCTTCTCTACCTTCTCTCTCTCTCACACACACACACACAAAATATATGTAGATATACCTACACAGCAAGTAAATTGCTGGAATATACTGTCTTGCTAAAATTTTGCAGGACAGATCCACGAGAGCCCCATGAACTATGTGGATGAATATAACAATATCGACAGAAATGAGAGTGCACATGTAATAAACTGTGGGTGCAAGTAAAATAAGAATCACCTCTACTAGGAGACTGAACACAAAGTCTACTAGTAGTCAGATAAAACTTCTTAACAATTTAGATACTACTTTTCAGAAATGTGTAGTCCGTTTCCTGCCCCAAGTGACTTTATAGTCTAATCTAGTAATAATCAAACAATTTTTTGTATTATCAAAAGAAAGCTTGAATTGTTAGACTAAAATGACTTAGTACGAAGTAATATCTAGTGACTGCAATTTAAAATTTCTGTTATATTATTGTAAAAGCCAATTTTTAAAAGCTTTCAAAATCTTCTTTAATTTCCTAAAGACTAAGATTTTTTACATATGCTGAGAGAAATGAAACATCACTGAATGTGAGCCATTTTTTTAAGGTAAAGAAAACATATACTTTTGTGTTCTTGGTTACTGTTTTGTAACTTGAGGGCAAAATTGCCAGAAATAACACAAAGAAACAGACACATAAAATATTTTATATTCAAGCTCATTTGAACATCCTGACCATTTTTTCTTCTTTAAGTATATCCAGTTTCTTTTGATAGTAATTCTTGCTTACTTATGCAAAACAGGAAATCATTTTGTATATGCCAGTTTTCATATTTAATAAACACAGGTGTGTATGATTAGAATTCAGCATTTGATTGCACTGAAAATAAAATAGCCACACAATTGTAGAGCAAGGGAAAGGTGTAGAGAAAAATCATGGGATGAATTTTAGAGAGAAAACATGGAATGAACAGATGAAAAGAAGCCAGGTGATCTTTCACAGTCATTTCTGCATCTCCGAGTCCATGGTGTCCATTGTATAACAATTTAAACAATTTAAATTGTTTTAAAGAAGAGAGATATTGAGATGATATTTGCAAGGGGAAAATAATGGCCCTGTAGAGGAGTACCTGACATATATACTTTTTATATAATCCAGAGATTGAAGATGGTTTTCCTTCTTTCCAGCCAAGTCATTCAGACTGAATTAATGACAAGTACAAAATAAGGCATGGATGTGAACCATAAAAGTAGACTTAGCTTCTCTGTCAAAATGGCCTTTCTTCTCTTTCTGTTATTAGTGTAATAGTTTCCAGTAGGCAGGGAGAGAAAAGAGAGAGAAGGCTTTCCTCCTCCTGGCTGCTGGAGTGGGAAATGTGAGTGGCTCTTTAAATACAGTGAGATTAGGCACCACCATATGCATGTCCACATCTAGGGTGTTTTAAGCTAATTAGAAAATGAAACAGAAAAATAAATGCAAATGTTCTTATATTGTGTTATATTATATCATATTTGATTGTCATTTGTTTGATCTTTGTAAAAACCACCAGAAAGAGAGTTATTTTCTAGGTATAAATAAAATGTATTAATTGCAGCTCCTTCTCCACCAAATGATATTAAGCCAATGCATTTTCAGTTAAGCAAGACAGTGGAAATGCGGATTAACGAGTCAATGTCCTAGCAAAGTTAGGGCTGAGGGTCCACAGCAGAGATGCAACAACTTTCCCAAACTACTGGGAAAACATTTCCAATGTCTTCCTAACACTGTGTGTGTGTGTGTGTACATGCATTTTGAAAATGGAAATACCTCTGTCACTGAAAGGAAAACACTGAAAAATATTGATTATGTCTAAGTGTTGTTAGTTGCTCAGTTATGTCTGATCTTTTGCATCCACATGGACCATACCCTGCCAGGCTCCTCTGTCCATGGAATCCTCCAGACAAGAATACTGGAGTGAGTAGCTCTTCCTTTCCCCAGGGAATCTTCTTAACCCAGGGACTGAACCTGTGTCTCTTATATCTCCTGCATTGACAGGTTACTGTCTTAGCCACCAGGGAAGCCCAAATAAGAATGATTGATCAAGGGTTGTCAGGGTTACCATGAATGGATACACACAATATGCACTGTGTATATAATGCAGGGTTAATCTGGTTGGTTTTTCTTTTTTAGTAAACAACATGAACACATGATGCAGTGCTGAGTCCTTTAGGATGGGATATAAATGACAGAAAAAGAGCTAACTGTTAGTTCATTCCATGCTTTAATGATTATAATATTTGATATAGATTACTATTCAAGACGTTTCTCTGCCTACCACTTGACTCTATGCAAAATCCAAGCCAATGTGCTATAATGATTTCCAGTGTTAAATTTAAGGAACCCTAGACTTTGAGATAGATTTTTAAATCCTTGTTCCTCATTTACAAACTCACAGATATTGAACACACCACTTAAGCTCTATGCCTTCTTATCTTAAATAAGACAGTAATATTTAATTGACTGGCAGAGTTTCTCTGAGAATCAGTCCATATTTTATGTGATTACTTAAGAAACTATAGTTTTCAATAAATGTTAATTCCAATGGAATCCCACTTTGGAAATCTTAAATTCTATACCATTTAGCAAATATTAAATAAGTGCTAAATTTTCTAGTTACTCCTATTGTTCAGTGAGACAAGAATCCAGGCGAAGTATTCCTGACCTAAGGTTAGAATTCCTTTATATATTCAATCCAACTAGGTTAAATCAAACTGTCTTGAGATCCTCAACAAATTAAACAAAAACTAATGGAAGCTTAGATTTTTCAATTCAAAATAAGTATTCTCCACTTAAACCATCAGATAGTTTCCAGTTATTTAACAGATTGAAAAGATTCCCTCTACTACATGGATAATGTGAATTGATAAAAATCACACCAACTTTAACATCTATTATATTGAAATATATGATTAATCTTTTAATGAGAAAGTTTCAAAACCCAAACTCATTTTCACAATTAACATAAATATATGAAAGACCTAAAACTATGCTTATATTTTCCAGAGTATGATTTATTGATTTTACACATATTTTATAAATGTGTGTGTATGAATGGTTTACAAAACCATTCAACATCAAGCCATACTTTCCTAAAATCATGAGAATATAAACTAAGCTGATAGCATGTAATGATACTTGTGTGAGCTTCAGTTGTATGAGTTTTACAGTAAAATAAATAAAGGCTATTGGTGTCTGTTTATGTTGGATTTGATGTTTCTATCTGGAACACTAAATTCCCACTTGAAGATACACAAAATGAAACAACATGTCAAAAAAGAGTGTTTATGGAAATACTTTTAAGGTATTGTGTCATTTTTGAGGAATAGAATTTTCTCATCAGTAAATCTATGCCCTTGCCAAATAAAGTTGCATTTGAAATACAGCACTGTCAGATGCTTTATTTGAAAAGAAACAGAAGATGAATGTTTCATAATGTTATGAAACCTTTGCTATAACATGGAAGTGGTCTTTCTCTCAGATAGATAGACAGACAGACGGACTTAGTATTTGTTCTATTGAAAGTGAAAGTGGAAATCTTTCAGTCATGTCCAACTCTTTGTGACCCCATGGACTATATTCCATGGATTTCTCTAGGCCAGAATACTGGAGTGGATAGCCTTTCACTTCTTCAGGGTATCTTCCCAACCCAGGGATCAAACCCAGATCTCCTGCATTGCAGGCGGATTCTTAACCACATTTTGAACCACAAGGGAAACCCAAGAATACTTGAGTGGATAGCCTAACCCTTCTCCAATGCATCTATCTGACCCAGGAATCCAACCAGGATTTGTTCTATTCAGTTCAGTTCAGTCTCTCAGTCTTGTCCGACTCTTTGCAACCCCATAAATCACAGCATGCCAAGCCTCCCTGTCTATCACCAGCTCCCGGAGTTTACCCAAACTCATGTCCATCGAGTCAGTGATGCCATCCAGCCATCTCATCCTCTGTCTTCCCCTTCTCCTCCTGCCCCCAATCCTTCCCAGCATCAGGGTATTTTCCAATGAGTCAACTCTTTGCAAGAGGTGGTCATAGTATTGGAGTTTCAGTTTCAGCATCAGTCCTTCCAATGAACACCCAGGACTGATCTCCTTGCAATCCAAGGGACTCTCAAGAGTATTCTCCAACACCACAGTTCAAAAGCATCAATTCTTCAGCACTCAGCCTTCTTCACAGTCCAACTCCCATATCCATACATGACCACTGGAAAAACCATATCCTTGTCTAGACGGACCTTTGTTGGCAAAGTAATGTCTCTGCTTTTTAATATGTTGTGTAGGTTGGTCATAACTTTCCTTCCAAGGAGTAAGCATATTTTAATTTCATGGCTGCAATCACCATCTGCAGAGATTTTGGAGACCCCCAAAATAAAGTCTGACACTGCTTCCACTGTTTCCCCATCTATTTGCCATGTGATGGGACCAGATGCCATGATCTTTGTTTTCTGAATGTTGAGCTTTAGGCCAACTTTTTCACTCTCCTCTTTCACTTTTATCAAGAGGCTTTTTAGTTCCTCTTCACTTTCTGCCATAAGGGTGGTGTCATCTGCATATCTGAGGATACTGATACTTCTCCCGGCAATCTTGATTCCAGCTTGTTCTTCTTCCAGCCCAGCGTTTCTCATGATGCACTCTGCATATAAGTTCTGTTAGTTGATTTCAATTCTTTATCTCCTCCTTAGATAGGGGTATTTGTGCTTCTCTGGTGGCTCAATGTTAAAAATTTTGCCTGTAGTGCACAAGTCACAGGAAATTCAGGTTCCATCCCTGGGTGGGGAAGATCCCCTGGAGGAGGGCATGGCAACTCACTTCAGTATTTTTGCCTGGAGAATTCCCATGGATAGAAGAGTCTGGCAGGCTTAAGTCCCTTGGGTTGCAAAGAACTGGCACAACTGAAGCGACTTAGTACACACACACATACATGCACACGCATTTGGAACACGGAGAGGAAAGAAGGTGCCTCTGTTCCTTCCTGCCTCTACTTGAGGTAGTAAAGTCAGTGATGGCGTAATATTGTATTAAAACTGCTGCTGCTGCTGCTAAGTCTCTTCAGTCGTGTCTGGCTCTGTGTGAACCCATAGATGACAGCCCACCAGGCTCCGCCATGCCTGGGATTCTCCAGGCAAGAACACTGGAGTGGGTTGCCATTTCCTTCTCCAATGCATGAAAGTGAAAAGTGAAAGTGAAGTCACTGAGTCGTGTCCAACTCTCTGCGACCCCATGGACTGCTGCCCACCAGGCTCCTCCGTCCATGGGATTTTCCAGGCAAGAGTACTGGAGTGGGGTGCCATTGCCTCTAGACTTGAATATAAAATCTGTCAAAAAGAATTTATTAAATATGTCTTAAGATTATATTCATTAGCAAGTGTTAATTAAATATCTATCACTGGGTAGAACATGTTCTAGCCAATGGGGATATTATACTAGGGAAAGCACAAAAGTACCAGTCTTAATAGATCATACCATTGAGTAAAAACAGAAACAGAAGCATAACACCGTCTAACATTTAACTGATGCTAAGAATTGAAAAAATAAGGCAATAGTCAGGGATATTAAAGAGTTCAGCTTAGGAAAATCCCATGGATGGAGGAGCCTGGTAGGCTGCAGTCAATGGGGTCGCACAGAGTCAGATATGACTGAGCGATTTCACTTTTCCTTTCATGCATTGGAGAAGGAAATGGCAACCCACTCCAGTGTTCTTGCCTGGAGAATCCCAGGGATGGGGGACCCTGGTGGGGTGCCATCTATGGGGTTGCACAGAGTCGGACATGACTGAAGTGCAGCAGCAGCATGTTCTAAAAGGTGTTAGAACACTTACAGAGGTCTGGAAATGGAAACATACTTGCCACCGCTAAGGACACTTTGAGGCTAATATGGCTGAAACATAATAAGTGAGAAAACACGTGGGAGAAGAAGTCAAGGAGGCAGGAGGAAGCCAGTTCATCTAAGGATGTATAACTCATGCTAAGTTCTTGAGTTTTTCACTAAGTAAGTTTAAAAATACTGGAATGTTTAAGCCGTGGAGTGATATCACATAGTTTAACTTGTAAAGGAACCATTGTATTTACACAGATGGAGTACTCTAGAGTATAAGACTATCTTAATTTTTACCCTGGGGTTCAGTTGGACATTCATGTGATGAGAAATGATCAAATTTTGACTATAATATGGATATAGAAGGAGCAAAATGTGCTAATGGAATGAATGTGGAGTGGGAAGAAAAATAAAGTGTCGTCAAGTGAAAGTGTTAGTCGCTCAGTGGTCACTCTTTGTGACCCCATGGACTATAGCCCATCAGGCTCCTCTGTCCTTGGAATTCTCCAGGCAAGAATACTGGAGTAGGTTGCCATTCTCTTCTCTAGAGGGTCTTCTGCACCCAAGTTTCCAACCTGAGTCTCCTGCAGATGGAGTCTTTACCACCTGAGTCACCAGGGAAACCCAAAAGAGTAGTCAAGGATGATCTTAATCTGCGTGAATAAGTATAAGAATGGAGATGATATTTACAGATCTTTTTGGAAATATTTAATTGGGTATAAAATAGTAAAATTAAGGAGTAATACTAAAGATGAAGATTTGGGGTTGTCAGAATAATACAGCTATTTAAAGCCATAAGATTAGTTGTGTTTACTTTGGGAAGTAGAAAGCTAAGAAAATGCCAACTATCAAATTGATTTCCAGAGCTCACAAACGTTCAGACCTCATCATAATAAAGACCAAGCAAAGGAATCTTAGAAAAGGCAACCTATAAGGCAAGAAAAATAAATCACAGTAATGTGTTATCTTGCAAGTCAAGTTGAACAAAGTATTTTAGGAAGGAGGGAATAGTTCAACCATGTCAAATGCCCTACTGACCAAATCAGAAGAGGTCTAAGAGTTGAGCAGTTTATTTGGCAAAATAAAACTACTTGCTTTGACCAGTATCTATTCCAATAGTGGAGATGAAAGCTTAATTAGAGGAGAATGAAGAAAATGTAAGAATGCAGTTCTTCTGGACCAAGATAGTGGCAGTAATATAGTTATGTGAATATCATGAATCCTTCTGGAGGCAGAACCTAACAATCTAATATAATTTCAAAGATAACGTCTTCAAAAAGTAGAGAGACCAAGTAGGCAAAAATTCAGATACTTCAGGTGAAAGAAATTTTGGTGGTTAGAATCTGAATGGTAACAAAAATACAATTTTTGTTGTTCAGTCCCAGTCAAATCATATCTGACTGTTTGCAACCCTGGGGGCTGCAACATGCCAGGCTCCCAAGTCCTTCACTATCTCCTAGACTTGGTTCAAATTCATGTCCATTGAGTTGGTGATGCCATCTAATCATCTCATCCTCTGTCACTCTCTTCTCCTTTGCCTTCAATCTTTCCCAGCATCAGGATCTTTTCCAATAAGTCAGCTCTTCACATCAGGTGGTCAAAGTACTAGATATGATAAGAAATGTTTTGATCTTGGTATATATTTTAAGAGAACCTAACAATATTTCCTGAAATATTGGATGCAGGGTTTGATAGAGAGATGTGATAAAATGGCTCTGAATTTTTGAATGGAGAATCTAAGATAATACAATTGCCTTAATTGAAATAAGAGTGATTTTTTCTTAATAGCAAGTTAAGCCATGGCACTAGTTGCTTAAAATCTTTCAATTTTTCAGTACTTTCCTCAATTAAGTTAAAATGAAACCTTCAGTACTTATTATGGTATATGTCATCACACTGTATTGACTAACCTCCTAGCCAATAATATAAATAGCTTAAAATTCTTATCTGACAATTAATTTATGTAACCATACTATGCTATGCTTATAATTATCATGTGTTATCCTTTTCTATTTACATATGGTTTTCTATATAAAATAATTTTAAGCCACCAGAATTAAAATAAGTCCCAGGATTTATCAGTAGTCTACATATATACATAGAAGATGTCTACATACATTGTTTTTAATTAAACTTGCTATTTTGTATTGGAGTGTAGTTGGTTAACAATGTTGTGATGGTTTCAGGTAAACAGCAAAGGGACTCAGCCATACATATACATGTATCCACTCTCCCTCAAACTCCCCTCCCATCCAGACTGCCACATAATATTAGCTATACAATAGATCCTTGTGCTATACTGTCGGTCCTTGTTGGTTATACATCTTTTCCATAAATAAAGAAAACAAGATAACAGAAATTTTGCTAACAAAAGGATAAGTGAGTGAAAGTCACTCAGTCGTGTCCAACTCTTTGTGACCTCAGGAACTATATAGTTCATGAAATTCTGTAGGCCAGAATACTGGAGTGGGTAGTCTTTCCCTTCTCCAGAAAAAGGAAATAATTTAATTTCTGAGTGTTCTGGAAAGATGAGGATGTCTCTCTGGACACCAAATGATAGGTAAGAGACTGCTTAGATTCTCAGGAGTATGTTTGTGCTCTCAGGAGTATGTTCGTGTCTGACTCCTTGGAGCCCCATGGACCGAAGCCTGCCAGGCTCCTCTGTCCATGGAATTTTCCAAACAAGAACACAGGATTGGCTTGCCATGTCCTACTCCAGGTGATCCTTCCAACCTAGGAATTAAACCCGTGTCTCTTGTATTTCTTGCATTGGCAGATGAATTCTTTACCACTATGCCACCTGGGAAGCCCTCTCAGGGGTTTGATCAGTATATATATAGCAGTTTTATACTAATATGTATTATTGATCAGTATATAATTTTTATAACTAAAATTTTGCTTCAAAGTTTAGATTTTTACTTGGCATACAAGATAGATGGTAAACTAAAATGATGATAATGATGTTTTTTCAATGTTATGAGTAACTTACTGATAACAGAAACAACAGCAATATTGAAGACTTCAATGGCAAATGGCATGAACTAATAGAGATTTCAGAAATATTTCTATGAGGAATCTAAACCATTTGCACTTTATGGAACAAAAGCTAACAGGAAGAGATTGTTGATATAGGGAAAAAGCAAATTTTGATTCTCCATTCAATCCAAATCACTTACAGATTTATATTTTTATAAAAGTGATAGTTTCTGCAGGAGTAACAAAGCTTCAAAAATCTTATATAGAATTGTCAGATGTTTTAAGCATAAAATCTTGACAGATTCAGCAAAAAGTTGTAAAAAGCAGGTGTTTGTTCTAAAACTAGACTACCAGAACAATGAAGACTTCCAAGATAAAAATTAATGAAAGGAAAACTCATAAATGTGTCACAAAAAAGATAATTATTATCTCAAATATAATCCAGATGCTCTCTTGTGAACTGCATGTTAATATTCACTGATAGAAAATTTAGTTTAGAAGGAAAGCTTCTATTTGAGGGTTATATATGCAGTAGGTAGAGAAGTCAGTTTGTGAATGATGATAATTGAGCAATAGCAGAACCACAAGTTTCAGATTTGGAGATTTATTTAAATGTTGTTAATCTTATTTGGTTGCAGAAGTTGCTTTCCATTTTTAAGCATTAATGGTCAATTACAGTTTTGTTACTTGTATAAATTATATTTCTGTAAAGTTATTCTTACTAGTAAAGTCTCTGTTTTTTACATGAATTATGATATCAATAACATTTATGTATGCTCTATATGGCCTTGCTGTATGTTCTATGGCCTTGAGATGTCCTGTGGTTAAAGAATAATATGTGATCCAAATCTTATAATTAATGATAAACTATTAATTATTTGAAGTTAGGTAAATTCTTTAGAATTGAATTCCATTTGATTAAATAGCTCTTTAAGTTTCTTAGTATGTGGCCTGAGAAAATGTTGAATAAGAGTAGCTCAGATCAAGGTAACTGATCAGTGATCCTAGGCAAATTAACCCATCAAAAATGAGCAAGCTCCCAAATAGTGACCAACCAGATGAACATGACTCAATCAACATCAAAATCAATGAGGTGAAAAGAGTCTGCCTTCAGTGAAAATCAATGGTGGTGAAAATGGACTTCCTTGAACTTGACTTTTACAGATTTGGTGCCTGACTTGAATAACAGAAATGTATTTTAATCACAACAGACTCTTGCATCTTTTTAGTCCTTTAAAATCCCCAAGAATTTTACAATAATTCCATGGTACAGCACTTGGAACTTCTTACTTTAAAAATCAGCTAAAGCCAGAAATGTCAACTATGAGGAATAGGAGAATCTCATATCTACTCTGAATGGTGATGACATTTAAAGAGGCATATCACTGGAGAATTCTTAAATAAATAGTTTACCTGTTATTTTATCCCCCAGTCATTTCCACCCTCCTGTTAACTCTGGAAAACACAGCAAAATATATTATTTTCCAAAGTAGCTCAATACAGTTGTTAGAAGACAAGTCTATATAATACTGTTCTGGTACTCTATCTTTGTCATGAAACAAAACAGCTTTGTCTCGTTTAATTATAGTCCTGATTTTCAATCTGAACTCTTGAAGAAAGTTTGAGATGGAAAGGAGTTTAGATAATCTGTGTCCATTACTCAGTCTTGCAGACTGATTGTCAACAGTTCTCATACCACTCAGTCAATCATCTCCCTTTTCCCCCTAAAGTCAAACAGTACTGTTCCTTAATTCTTAATACAGAAACATTGTCTTTTGCATACTATGCAAACGAAACTTCTTCCAAAGTTCCTACTTAGAGATGAGAGTTCTAATTGTCTTAATTGTGAGTCTTGAATAATGTTAGTGTCAAAATACAGTTGAATTCCAGATAACATATGCTTTTATAGAGGTTCTTAGAAAATTGTAACTTGTAATTCATAGTCCTCTAAAGTAGGGGTCAAGAAATGTTTTTTTGTGTGAAAGGACAGTAAATATTTTAAACTTCGTGGTCTTTGTGGTCTCAGATGAACTACTCAACTTGGCCACAGAAATACAGAGATAGCCATATACAATATATAAAAGAATAAGCATGGCTGTGTCCTAATGAATTTTAAACCTCATATAATTTTATGTGTCACAAATTATTATTTATGTGTAATTTTTCAACCATGTAAAACTGTGAAATGTATTTGTTGTGGGAAAAGGAGTACATCAAGGCTGTATATTGTCACCCTGCTTATTTAACTTACATGCAGAGTACATCATGAGAAACGCTGGGATCGAAAAAGCATAAACTGGAATCAATATTGCTGGGAGAAATATCAATAACCTCAGATATGCAGATGATACCACCCTTATGGCAGAAAGTGAAGAGGAACTAAAAAGTCTCTTGATAAAAGTGAAAGAGAAGAGTGAAAAAGTTGGCCTAAAGCTCAACATTCAGAAAACGAAGATCATGGCATCTGGTCCCATCACTTCATGGCAAATAGATGGGGAAACAGTGGAAGCAGTGTCAGACTTTATTTTATGGGGCTTCAAAATCATTGCAGATGGTGACTGCAGCCATGAAATTAAAAGATGCTTACTCCTTGGAAGGAAAGTTATGACCAACCTACACAACATATTCAAAAGCAGAGACATTACTTTGCCAACAAGGGTTCATCTAGTCAAGGCTATGGTTTTTCCAGTGGTCATGTATGGATGTGAGAATTGGACTGTGAAGAAAGCTGAGCATCGAAGAATTGATGCTTTTGAACTGTGGTGTTGGAGAAGACTCTTGAGAGTCCCTTGGACTGCAAGGAGATCCAACCAGTCCATCTTAAAGGTGATCAACCCTGGGCTTTCTTTGGAAGGAATGATGCTGAAGCTGAAACTCCAGTACTTTGGCCACCTCATGCAAAGAGTTGACTCATTGGAAAAGACCCTGATGTTGGGAGGGAGTGGGGGCAGGAGGAGAAGGGGACGACAGAGGATGAGATGGCTGGATGGCATCACTGACTCAATGGACATCTTTGAGTGAACTCCGGGAGTTGGTGATGGACAGGGAGGCCTGATGTGCTGCGATTCATGGGGTTGCAAAGAGTCAGACACGACTGAGCAACTGAACTGAACTGATAGAATAGCAGGTTGTAGGCCAGATTTGGCCAGGGGCCTTAGTTTATCCACTATAGCTCTAAGCAGAAGATATTTCTATGCATTTGTATATATACACACTTTAATTACAGAAAGTGAAGAGGAACTAAAGAGCCTCTTGATAAGGGTGAAAGAAGAGAGTAAAAACCTAATTTGAGACTCAACATTCACAAAACTAAGATGGGGGCATCCAGTCCCATCCCTCCATGGCAAAAGGGAGTGGGAAAAGTAGAAACAATTACAGACTTTATTTTCTTGAGCTCTAAAATCACTTCAGATAGGCAGCCAGAGCCTTAACGGCTGGAAAGCGGCAATTGCAGCCCCGGAGAGACTTTACCTACCAAATTGCAAGCAGACTTCTTTGCTAAGCTTTCTGGGGGTGCTGGACAGTTACCATCTGTCTCACAAGGGGTGCCAGCGGTACACCCAGAAAACTGAGCAGCAGAGACAAGAAAAGCAACAAGCCGCAGCGACAGCGCTTGGCAAACTCCTGAGCTACTTGGACCTGGGAAGGGCACAAAACGCAGTCCCAACCGAATCTGAGCCTCTGAGGGCCACCTGAGAACCGAACCTGAGTGGCTTAGACCTGGGAGCTGCACGCAGCCTAGGGCCGACCTCAGACGGTTCCCGGCAGAGCATCGTAGAACCTGAGCGGTTTGTGTGCTGCGAGCAGGGACAGGTACAGCGGGGCTGAGACACTGTGTGCACATGACAGTGCTATTTGTTTGCAGCATCCCTCCCTCCCCACAGCACGACTGAACAAGTGAGCCTAAAAAAAAAAAAAAAATGTCCACCACCGCCCCCCTGTGTC
This sequence comes from Budorcas taxicolor, assembly GCF_023091745.1. Taxonomy (NCBI): domain Eukaryota; kingdom Metazoa; phylum Chordata; class Mammalia; order Artiodactyla; family Bovidae; genus Budorcas; species Budorcas taxicolor. The sequence goes on from NC_068913.1 coordinate 19,413,056, forward strand.
AGGACGGAAATCAGACACTGAAGAGACCAGCAAACAGAAGAAGTTAAACAGAGGGAACCGCCTTGGAAGTGACCCCACACTGCCCACATCACCAGAGAAAGGGCCAGATATATCTTTACTATTTTTACAATCATTCCTTTTTGTTTGTTTTTTCGTTTGTTTTTATTTTTTGTTGATGCTGTTGTGGGGCTGTTTTTTCTTTTCTTTTTCTTCTTTTTTTTTCCTAACTTTTCAAAATTGTTAAGTCTTCTTTTTCTCCTCTAATTTTTATTTCTATAACCTACTATTACTTTTCAAAAAAAAAGATTCTATTTTTTAAGTCAAACACCATATATAGTCTTTGTGTGGTTGTTGTTGGTGTTTTTTAATAATTCTTGTGGCTTTGCTTTTTTTATTTTTTTGGTTTTCCTGGTTTTTTTTTTTTCTTTTTTCCTTCTTCTTCATTTATTTAATATTATATTTTTGAAAATCCAACCTCTACTCTAGATTTTTAGTCTTTGCTTTTTGATTTTTGTTGTCAATTTTGTACATTTAAAAACCCAAACTTTCTACCCAATTTTACCTGAGAGCGAGATTACTGGCTTGACCACTCTCTCCTCCTTTGGACTCTCCTTTTTCTCCACCAGGTGGCCTCTGTCTCTCTCCGCATCCTTCTCTTCTCTACCCAACTCTGGGACTCTCTGTGTGTTCCAGACGGTGGAGAACACCTAAGGAACGGGTTACTGGCTGGATTTGTCTCTCTCCTTTTCATTTCCCTCTTTTATCCTCCTGGCCACCTCTGTCTACTTCTTCCCTCTCCTCTTCCCTGTATAACTCTGTGAATACCTCTGAGCGGTCCAGACAATGGAGCACACATAAGGAAGTGACAACTGGCTAGCTTGCTCTCTCCTCTTTTGATCTCACTGCATTTCGTTGCAGTCACCTCTAACTACCCCCTCCCTCTTCTCTTCTCCATGTAACTCAGTGAACCTCTCTGGGTGTCCCCCAATGTGGAGAAACTTTTCATTTTTAACCTAGATGTTTTATCATCAGTGCTGTATAGATGGAGAAGTCTAGAGGCTACTGTAAAAATAAAACTGAAAACCAGAAGCAGGAGGCTTAAGTTCAAATCCTGAGAACATCAGAGAACTCCTGAATTCAGGGAACATTAAGCAAAAGGAGCTCATCAAACATCTCCATACCTGCACTGAAACCAAGCTCCACCCAAGGGCCAACAAGTTCCAGAGCAAGATGTACCAGGAAAATTCTCCAGCAACACAGGAACACACACCTGAGCTTCAATATACAGGCAGATCAAAGTTACTCCAAAACCACTGACATCTCATAATGCATTACTCATCACTCTACTGCACTCCAGAGAGAAGAAACCCAGCTCCACTCACCAGAACTCCAACACAAGCCTCCCTGTAAAGGAAACCTTGACAAGCCACTCATACAACCCCACCCACAGTGAGGAAACTCCATAATAAAGAGAACTCCACAAATTCCCAGAATATAGAAAGGCCACCCCCAATGCAGCAATATAACCAAGATGAAGAGACAGAGGAATACTCAGCAGGTAAAGGAACAGGAGAAATGCCCACCAAACCAAACAAAAGAGGAAGAGATAGGGAATCTACCTGAGAAAGAATTCTGAATATTGATACTGAAAATGATCCAAAATCTTGAAATCAAAATGGAATCAAAGATAAATAGCCTGGAGACAAGGATTGAGAAGATGCAAGAAAGGTTTAACAAGGACCTAGAAGAAATAAAAAAGAGTCAATATATAATGAATAATGCAATAAATGAGATCAGAAACACTCTGGAGGAAACAAATAGTAGAATAATGGAGGCAGAAGATAGGATTAGTGAAATAGAAGATAGAATGGTAGAAATACATGAATCAGAGAGGAAAAAAGAAAAACGAATTAAAAGAAATGAGGACAATCTCAGAGATCTTCAGGACAATATGCAATGCTCCAACATTCGAATTATAGGAGTTCCAGAAGAAGACCAAAAGAAAGACCATGAGAAAATCCTTGAGGAGATAATAGTTGAAAACTTCCCTAAAATGGGGAAGGAAATAATCACCCAAGTCCAAGAAACAAAGAGAGTTCCAAATAGGATAAACCCAAGGCGAAACACCCAAAGACATATATTCATCAAACTAACAAAGATCAAACACAAAGAACAAATATTAAAAGCAGCAAGGGGAAAACAAAAAATAACACACAAGGGGATTCCATAAGGATAACAGCTGATCTTTCAATAGAAACTCTTCAGGCCAGGAGGGAATGGCAAGACATACTTAAAGTGTTGAAAGAAAATAACCTACAGCCCAGATTACTGTACCCAGCAAGGATCTCATTCAAATACGAAGGAGAAATGAAAAGCTTTATAGACAAGCAAAAGCTGAGAGAATTCAGCACCACCAAACTAGCTCTCCAACAAATCCTAAAGGATATTCTCTAGACAGGAAACACAAAAAGGGTGTATAAACCCATACTGAAAACAATAAAGTAAATGGCAACGGGATCATACTTGTCAATAATTTCCTTAAATGTAAATGGGCTGAATGCCCCAACCAAAAGGCAAAGACTGGCCGAATGGATACAAATACAAGATCCCTGTATATGCTGCTTACAAGAGACCCACCTCAAAACAAGGGACACATACAGACTGAAAGTGAAGGGCTGGAAAAAGATATTCGACGCAAATAGAGACCAAAAGAAAGCAGGAGCGGCAATACTCATATCTGATAAAATAGACTTTAAAGCAAAGACTGTGAAAAGAGACAAAGAAGGCCACTACATAATGATCAAAGGATCAATCCAAGAAGAAGATATAACAAATATAAATATATATGCACCCAATATAGGATCACCGCAATATGTAAGACAAATGCTAACAAGTATGAAAGGGGAAATCAACAATAACACAATAATAGTGGGAGACTTTAATACCCCACTCACACCTATGGACAGATCAACTAAACAGAAAATTAACAAGGAAACACAAACTTTAAATGATACGTTAGACCAGTTAGACCTAATTGATATCTATAGGACATATCACCCCAAAACAATGAATTTCACTGTTTTCTCAAGTGCTCACGGAACTTTCTCCAGGATAGATCACATCCTGGGCCATAAATCTAACCTTGATAAATTTAAAAAAATCAAAATCATTCCAAGCATCTTTTCTGACCATAATGCATTAAGATTAGATCTCAATTACAGGAGAAAAACTATTAAAAATTACAACATATGGAGGCTGAACAACACACTTCTGAATAACCAACAAATCACAGAAGAAATCAAAATAGAAATCAAAATATGCATAGAAATGAATGAAAATGAAAACACAACAACCCAAAACCTGTGGGACACTATAAAAGCATACTAAGAGGAAAGTTCATAGCAACACAGGCATACCTCAAGAAACAAGAAAAAAGTCAAATACATAACCTAACCCTACACCTAAAGCAACTAGAAAAGGAAGAAATGGAGAACCCAAGAGTTAGTAGAGGAAAGAAATCTTAAAAACTAGGGCAGAAATAAATGCAAAAGAAACAAAAGAGACCACAGCAAAAATCAACAAAGCCAAATGCTGGTTCTTTGAAAGGATAAATAAAATTGACAAACCATTAGCCAGACTCATCAAGAAACAAAGGGAGAAAAATCAAATCAATAAAATTAGAAATCAAAATGGAGAGATTACAACAGACAACACAGAAATACAAAGGATCAAAAAAGACTACTATCAGCAATTATATGCCAATAAAATGGGCAACGTGGAAGAAATAGACAAATTCTTAGAAAAGTACAACTTTCCAAAACTGAACCAGGAAGAAATAGAAAATCTTAACAGACCCATCACAAGCACAGAAATTGAAACTGTAATCAGAAATCTTCCAGCAAACAAAAGCCCAGGTCCAGACGGCTTCACAGCTGAATTCTACCAAAAATTTTGAGAAGAGCTAACACCTATCCTACTCAAACTCTTCCAGAAAATTGCAGAGGAAGGGAAACTTCCAAACTCATTCTATGAGGCCACAATCATCTTAATACCAAAAGCTGACAAAGATACTACAAAAAACGAAAACTACAGGCCAATATCACTGATGAACATAGATGCAAAAATCCTTAACAAAATCCTAGCAATCAGAATCCAGCAACACATTAAAAAGATCATACACTGTGACCAAGTGGGCTTTATCTCAGGGACGCAAGGATTCTTCAATATCCACAAATCAATCAATGTAATTCACCACATTAACAAATTGAAAAAATAAAAGCCATATGATTATCTCAATAGATGCAGAGAAGGCCTTTGACAAAATTCAACATCCATTTATCATAAAAACTCTCCAGAAAGCAGGAATAGAAGGAACATACCTCAACATAATAAAAGCTATATATGACAAACCCACAGCAAACATTATCCTCAATGGTGAAAAATTGAAAGCATTTTCCCTAAAGTCAGGAGCAAGACAAGGGTGCCCACTTTCACTGCTACTATTCAACATAGTTCTGGAAGTTTTGGCCACAGCAATCAGAGCAGAAAAAGAAATAAAAGAAATCCAAATTGGAAAAGAAGAAGTAAAACTCTCACTGTTTGCAGATGACATGATCCTCTACATAGAAAACCCTAAAGACTCCACCGGAAAATTACTAGAGCTAATCAATGAGTATAGTAAAGTTGCAGGATATGAAATCAACACACAGAAATCCCTTGGATTCCTATACACTAATAATGAGAAAGGAGAAAAAGAAATTAAGGAAACAATTCCATTCACCATTGCAACGAAAAGAATAAAATACTTAGGAATATATCTACCTAAAGAAACTAAAGACCTCTATATAGAAAACTATAAAACACTGATGAAAGAAATCAAGAGGACACTAATAGATGGAGAAATATAACATGTTCATGGATTGGAAGAATCAATATAGTGAACATGAGTACACTACTCAAAGCAATTAACAAATTCAATGCAATCCCTATCAAGCTACCAGCGATATTTTTCACAGAACTAGAGCAAATAATTTCAAGATTTGTATGGAAACACAAAAAACCTCGAATAGCAAAAGCAATCTTGAGAAAGAAGAATGGAACTGGAGGAATCAACTTGCCTTACTTCAGGCTCTACTACAAAGCCACAGTCATCAAGACAGTATGGTATGCCACAAAACAGAAATATAGATCAATAGAACAAAATAGAAAGCCCAGAGATAAATCCACACACCTACGGACACTTTATCTTTGACAAAGGAGGCAAGAATATACAATGGAGCAAAGACAATCTCTTTAACAAGTGGTGCTGGGAAAACTGGTCAACCACTTGTAAAAGAATGAAACTAGATCACTTTCTAACACCACACACAAAAATAAACTCAAAATGGATAAAAGATCTAAATGTAAGACCAGAAACTATAAAACTCCTAGAGGAAAATATAGGCAAAACACTCTCTGACATAAATCACAGCAGGATCCTCTATGATCCACCTCCCAGAATTCTGGAAATAAAAGCAAAAATAAACAAATGGAATCTAATTAAAATTAAAAGCTTCTGCACAACAAAGGAAAATATAAGCAAGGTGAAAAGACAGCCTTCTGAATGGGAGAAAATAATAGCAAATGAAACAACTGACAAACAGCTAATCTCAAAAATATACAAGCAACTTATGCAACTCAATTCCAGAAAAATAAACGACCCAATCAAAAAATGGGCCAAAGAACTAAACAGACATTTCTCCAAAGAAGACATACGGATGACTAACAAACATGCTCAACGTGAAAAGATGCTCAACATCACTCATTATTAGAGAAATGCAAATCAAAACCACAATGAGGTACCACTTCACACCAGTCAGAATGTCTGCGATCCAAAAATGTGCAAGCAATAAATGCTAGAGAGGGTGTGGAGAAAAGGGAACCCTCCTACACTGTTGGTGGGAATGCAAACTGGTACAACCACTATGGAAAACAGTGTGGAGATTCCTTAAAAAATTGCAAATAGAACTGCCATATGACACAGCAATACCACTGCTGGGCATACACACCGAGGAAACCAGAATTGAAAGAGACACATGTACCCCAATGTTCATCGCAGCACTGTTTATAATAGCCAGGACATGGAAACAACCTAGATGTCCATCAGCAGATGAACGGATAAGAAAGCTGTGGTACATATACACAATGGAGTATTACTCAGCCGTTAAAAAGAATACATTTGAATCAGTTCTGTTGAGATGGATGAAACTGAAGCCGATTATACAGAGTGAAGTAAGCCAGAAAGAAAAACATCAATACAGTATACTAACACATATATATGGAATTTAGAAAAATGGCAATGATGACCCTGTATGCAAGACAGCAAAAAAGACACAGATGTGTATAGCGGACTTTTGGACTCAGAGGGAGAGGGAGAGGGTGGGATGATTTGGGAGAATGGCATTGAAACATGTATACTATCATGTAAGAATCGAATCACCAGTCTATGTCTGATGCAGGATACAGCATGCTTGGGGCTGGTGCATGTGGATGACCCAGAGGGATGATGTGGGGAGGGAGGTGGGAGGGGGGGTTCATGTTTGGGATCGCATGTACACCCGTGGTGGATTCATGTCAATGTATGGCAAAACAAATACAGTATTGTAAAGTAAAATAAAGTAAAAATAAAAATAAAAAAAAATTGCAAATAGAATTGCCTTATGACACAGCAATCCCACTGCTGGGCATACACACAGAGGAAACCGGAATCGAAAGAGACACATGTACCCCAATGTTCATCGCAGCACTGTTTATAATAGCCAGGACATGGAAACAACCTAGATGTCCATCAGCAGAGGAATGGATAAGAAAGCTGTGGTACATATACACAATGGAATATTACTCAGCCATTTAAAAGAATACATTTGAATCAGTTCTGATGAGATGGATGAAACTGGAGCCGATTATACGGAGTGAAGTAAGCCAGAAAGAAAAACACCAATACAATATATTAACACATATATATGGAATTTAGAAAGATGGAAATGATGACCCTGTATGCAAGACAGCAAAAGAGACACAGATGTGTAGAATGGACTTTTGGACTCTGAGGGAGAGGGAGAGGGTGGGATGATTTGGGAGAATGGCATTGAAACATGTATACTATCATGTAAGAAACGAATCGCCAGTCTATGTCCTATGCAGGATACAGCATGCTTGGGGCTGGTGCATGGGAATGACACAGAGAGATGTTATGGGGAGAGAGGTCGGGGTGGGGGGGGGTCCATGTTTGGGAATGCATGTACACCTGTGGTGGATTCATGTCAATGTATGGCAAAACCAATACAGTATTGTAAAGTAAAATAAAGTAAAAATAAAAATTAAAAAAAAATAAAATAAAGTCACTTCAGACAGTGACTGCAGCCATGAATTAACAGATGCTTGTTCCTTGGAAGTAAAGTTATGACAAACCTAGACAGTGTATTCAAAAGCAGAGATATCACTTAAGTGACAAAGGTCTACCTACTCAAAGTTATGGTTTTTCCAGTAGTCATGTACAGATGACAGTTCAGTTCAGTCACTCAGCTGTGTCTGACTCTGCGACCCCATGAACCTCAGCACACCAGGCCTCCCTGTCCATCACCAACTACCAGAGTCTTCCCAAACCCATGTTCATTGAGTTGATGATGCCATCCAACCATATCATCTTCTGTCGTCCCCTTCCCCTCCTGCTCTCATTCTTTCCCAGCATCAGGGTGCTTTCAAATGAGTCAGCTCTTCGCATCAGGTTGCCAAAGTATTGGAGTTTCAGCTTCAACATCAGTCGTGAGAGTTGAACCATTAATAAGGCTGAGTGCCAAAGAATTGATGCTTTTGAATTGTGGTGCTGGAGAACTCTTGAGAGTCTTTTGGACTGCAAAGAGATCCAACCAGTCCATTCTGAAGGAGATCAACCCTGGGATTTCTTTGGAGGGAATGATGTTGAAGCTGAAACTCCAGTACTTTGGCCACCTAATGTGAAGAGTTGACTCATTGGAAAAGACTCTGATGCTGGGAGGGATCGGGGGCAGTAGGAGAAGGAGACGACCGAGGATGGGATGGCTGAATGGCATCAAGGACCCGATGGACGTGAGTCTGAGTGAACTCCGGGAGATGGTGATGGACAGGAAGGCCTGGCGTGCTGTGATTCATGGGGTCACAAAGAGTCGGACACGACTGAGTGACTGAACTGAATTGAACTAATTTAAAATAGTTTTTGTTTTTTTTCTTTTTTGGAACCAATACCTTATTTAAAACCTTGAATGGCAATTCTGTTCATTTTATTTAAAGTTATAAGTTCATTCATTCAGTAGATGTTTTCTCAGTTCCTACAAACAGCTAGGCAGCAGTCTAAGCATACTGATTTATAAAAACAGCCCTTTGCTCTTACTATAGTTACCACTTCCACTCTGCCATCAAACTAGAGGTGAATAAACATTCATCTATATAGTAGGAAGAAAGTATTATGACAGTACAGTTTCGTGCACAGTTCTAGAAAATGGGAAGAGTTCACTGAGATGATCGTTATGGATATTTTTGGTGTTTTCCTTGAGTAAATGACTTTTCACTTGGGAATTGAGGAGTTCCCAGCGGGAGAAGTTATAATAGTGTCTTAAACAGCATAAGGATAAGTAAGAACAGTAAACCATTAACAAGAGTAAAATTAAAGGGTAATGGCTGAGAATATACAGAAGACTACAGGGATAAGTTGGGAGTAAATTCTTGATTTTATTTAAATGTAAAAGTAGAATGAATTCAAACAAGAAATCTAGTTCCCAAAATACATAGAAAAAAATTCTCGAACCAACTATATTCCAATCAGTTTTGCTCTGTGCTTTTCTGTATTGCTTTCTTTAATACGTTTTTAAAATCACTGTGATCCTGGGGCTATATTGAAAAGCTTACCAAGTGACTTTCTCTGAAGAAAAAGGAAAATTATTTCCTATCAGTTCAGTTCAGTCGCTCAGTTGTGTCCGACTCTTTGCAACCCCATGAATTGCAGCATGCCAGGTCTCCCTGTCCATTACCATCTCCCAGAGTTCACTCAGACTCACGTCCATCGAGTGTTTGATGCCTTCCAGCCATCTCATCCTGAGTCGTCTCCTTCTCCTGCCCCCAATCCCTCCCAGCATCAGAGTCTTTTCCAATGAGTCAACTCTTCGCATGAGGTGGACTGGAGTTTCAGCTTCAGCATCATTCATTCCAAAGAAATCCCAGCGTTGATCTTCAGAATGGACTGGTTGGGTCTCTTTGCAGTCCAAAGGACTCTCAAGAGTCTTCTCCAACACCATAGTTCATACGCATCAATTCTTTGGCACTCAGCCTCCTTCACAGTCCAACTTTCACATCCATACATGACCACAGGAAAAACCATAGCCTTGACTAGACGGACCTTAGTCGGAAAAGTAATGTCTCTGCTTTTGAATATACTGTCTAGGTTGGTTATAACTTTTCTTCCAAGGAGTAAGCGTCTTTTAATTTCATGGCTGCACTGACCATCTGCAGTGATTTTGGAGCCCCAAAAAATAAAGTCTGACACTGTTTCCACTGTTTCCCCATCTATTTCCCATGAAGTGATGGGACTGGATGCCATGATCTTCATTTTCTGAATGTTGAGCTTTAAGCCAACTGTTGCACTCTCCTCTTTCACTTTCATCAAGAGGCTTTTTAGTTCCTCTTCGCTTTCTGCCATAAGGGTAGTGTCATCTGCATATCTGAGGTGATTGATATTTCTCCCGGCAATCCTGAATCCAGATTGTGCTTCTTCCAGTCCAGCATTTCTCATGATGTACTCTGCATAGAAGTTGAATAAGCGGGGTGACAATATACAGCCTTGACGTACTCCTTTTCCTATATGGAGCCAGTCTGTTGTTCCATGTCCAGTTCTAACTATTGTTCCTGACCTGCATACAGGTTTCTCAAGAGGCAGGTCAGGTGGTCTGGTATTCCCATCTCTTTCAGAATTTTCGACAGTTTATTGTGATCCACACAGTCAAAGGCTTTGGCATAGTCAATAAGGCAGAAATAGATGGCTTTCTGGAACTCTCTTGCTTTGTCCATGATCCAGCAGATGTTGGCAATTTGATCTCTGGTTCCTCTGCCTTTTCTAAAACCAGCTTGAACATCAGGGAGTTCACGGTTCACATATTGCTGAAGCCTGGCTTGGAGAATTTGGAGCATTACTTTACTAGCATGTAGGATGAGTTTAATTGTGCAGTAGTTTGAGCATGCTTTGGCATTGCCTTTTTTTGGGATTGAAATGAAACTGACCTTTTCCAGTCCTGTGGCCACTGCTGAGTTTCCCAAATTTGTTGGCATATTGAATGCAGCACTTTCACAGCATCATCTCCCTGGATTTGAAACAGCTCAACTGGAATTCCATCACCTCCACTATCTTTGTTCGTAGTGATGCTTTCTAAGGCCCACTTGACTTCACATTCCAAGATGTCTGGCTCTAGATTAGTGATCACATCATCATGATTATCTGGGTCATGGAGATTTTTTTTTGTACAGTTCTTCAGTGTATTCTTGCCACCTCTTCTTAATACTTTCTGCTTCTGTTAGGCCCAGACCATTTCTGTCCTTTATCGAGCCCATCTTTGCATGAAATGTTCCCTTGGTATCTCTAATTTTCTTGAAGAGATCTCTAGTCTTTCCCATTGTGTTGTTTTCCTCTCTTTCTTTGCATTGATCGCTGAAGAAGGCTTTCTTATCTCTTCTTGATATTCTTTGGAACTGTGCATTAGGTGCTTATAGCTTTCCTTTTCTCCTTTGCTTTTCACCTCTCTTCTTTTCACAGCTATTTGTAAGGCCTCCTCAGACAGCCATTTTGCTATAATTCTCCATTAAAATTCTCTCGTGTTTTACCAATGCCAACGAAGTAGATACATATTTCTCTAACAACCCCTAGAGCCATGGGACACTATTCAACTATTTGCTTAGGCTTCGGCTGTCCTAGCCAACCGCTGACAAAGATGTTACTCACCACTGGATTTGGGACCTGGGTGGTAACCAGGTAGTTACCTGAAGTCAAACCATAATACATCTGTTAATGGGTAAATGGTGACAAGTCAGCAAGTGGTCGCCATGCTACAGGAATTTGTCTTGTGAAGTGGGCAAGAATTCCATCAAAAAAAGTTAAACAGAGAGTGACTGACTTTATATGTATTATATATATGGTATATAACTTAAATTATGTAGGGCATATATAAAATTATATAGATAGATAGATAGATAGATGCTGCTGTTTAGTCACTCAGTTGTGTTCAACACTTTAGCAACCCCACGTGCTGTAGCCTGCTGGTAGTATGGAAGTATATTTTAAATAACCTGATTTCAATATTTTAGCAACTTTATTAAGAGTTAATTAAAATGCCATACAATTCACTAATTTGAATATACAATTTGAATGATCCTATGAAGAACTCCAAGACATTCTAGAACTAACAACAAAAAAGATATCATTTTCATCATAGGGGATTGGAATGTAAAAGAAGAAATTCAAGCAAGACTTGGAGTAGCAGGCAAGTTTGGCCTTGGTGTATAAAACTAAACAGGGCAAAGGCTAACAGAGCTTTGACAAGAGAACACACCGACCATAGCAAGCACCCTCTTCCAACAACACAAGAGGTGACTCTACATATGTACATCACCAGACAGTCAATACTGAAAAAAGATTGAGAATCTCTATACAGTCAGCAAAAACAAGGCCTGGAGCTAACTGTTGATCATGAGCTTCTTATTGCTTAAAAATTCAGGCTTAAATTGAAGGAAGAAGGGAAAAGTACTAGGTCATCTAGGTATGAACTAAATAAAATCCTTTATGGTTATACAGTGGAAGTGACAAATAGATTTAAGTAATTAGATGCAATAGAGTGTCTGAAGAACTATGGACTGAAGTTCTTAACACTGTACAGGAGTGGGTGATCAAAACCATCCCCCAAAAAAGGAAATGAAGAAGGCAAAATGGTTGTCTGAGGAGGCCTTACAAACAGCCAAGAAAAGAAACGAAAAAGCCAAAGGAGAAAGAGAAAGATGCACCCAACTGAAAGCATAGTTCCAAAGAGCAGCAGGGAGAAATAAGAAAACCTTAAGTGGACAATGAAAGGAAAAAAGGAAAACAATAGAATGGAAAAGACTAGAGATCTCTTTAAGGAAATTGGAGATACCAAGGGAGCATTTCATGCTCAGATGGGCATAATAAAGGACAGAAATGGCAAAGACCTAACAGAAGCAGACAAGATTAAGAAGAGGTGGTAAGAATACACAGAGTAATTGTCCTATTATGTCTTAAAGACCTGGATAATCAAAATAATGTGAACACTCACCTATAGCCAGACACCCTGGACTATGAAGTCAAGTGGGCCTTAAAAATCATTATTACAAACAAAGCTATTAGAGGTGATGGAATTCCAGTTGAGCTGTTTCAAATCCTAAAAGATGATGCTGTTAGAGTGCTTCACTGAGTATGCCAGCAAATTTGGAAAACTCACCAGTGGCCACTGACTGGGAAAGCTCAGTTTTCATTCTAAACACAAAAGACAGGTGTCAAAGAATGTTCAAACTACAGTAAGATAGTGCTCATTTCACCTGCTAGCAAGGTAATGCTGAAAATCCTTCAAGCTATGCTTGAGTCATACATGAACCGAGAACTTCCAGATGTACAAGCTGGATTTAGAAAAGGCAAAGGAACCAGAGATTAAATTGCCAAAATACATTGGATCACATAGAAAGTGAGGGAATTCCAAAAATATATCTAATTCTGCTTTATTGACTATGCTAAAGCCTTTGATTGTGTGGATCTCAACAAAATGGAAAATTCTTTAAGAGATGGGGATATGAGACCACCTAACCTGCCCCCTGAGAAACTTGTACACAGGTCAAGGAGCAGCAGTTAGAATGGGACATGGAGCAATAGACTGATTCAAAATTGGGAAAGGAATATGTCAAAGCTGTATATTATCACCCTGCTTATTTAACTTGTATGCAGAGTACATCATGTGACATGCTGGGCTGGAATACTCACAAGCTAGCACTAAGATTTCTGGGAGAAATATCAACAACTTCAGATATGCAGATGATACCACACTAATGGCACAAAGCGAAGGGGAATTAAAGAGCTTCTTGATAAGGGTGAAAGAGGAGAGTGAAAAATCTGGCTTAAAACTTAACACTCAAAGACAAAGATTATGGCATCCGGTCCCATCACTTCAAAGCAAATAGATGGGGAAACAATAGAAACAGTGAAAGACTTTATTTTCTTGGGCTCCAAAATCATTGCAGTTCGTGACTACAGTCATGAAATTAAAAGACCTTTTTGCTCCTTAGAAGAAAAGCTATGACAAACCTAGACAGCCTATTAAATATCAAAGACATCACTTTGTCGACAAATACCCATCTATTCAAAGCTATGGTTTTTCCAGTAATCATGTATGGATGTGAGAGCTGGACCATAAAGAAGGCTGAGTGCTGAAGAACTGATGCTTTCAAACTTTGGTGCTGGAGAAGACTCTTGAAAGTCCCTTGAACCGCCAGTAGATCCAATCAGTCAACCCTAAAAGAAATCAAGCCTGAATATTCATTAGAGGGATTGATGCTGAAGCTGAAGCTCCAATATTTTGGCCACCTGATTCAAAGAAGGAATTCATTGGAAAAGATCTTGATGCTGGCAGGATAGAAGGCAAGAGGAGAAGGAAGTGACACAGAATCTTATTTTTAGATGACATCACCAAATCAATGGAGGTGAATTTGACAGACTCCTGGAGATAGTGAAGGACAGGGAAGCCTGTCATGCTGCACTCCATGGGGTCAAAAATAGTTGGACGTGACTTAGTGACTGAACAACAAGTATAAAATTCAGTAGTTTTTAGCATATTCAGAGATAAGTGCAGTAATTACCACAGTCAATTTTATTAGATTTTTATCAACTCTGGGAGAACCCTTACACTTTAGCTGCCTCTCTTGCCTTCACCACTTTCTTCTAAGTTCTAAGTGACCACTAATTTGCTTTGTGTCTCTTGATTTCCCAATTCTCAACATTTCTTATGAACAGGATCATATACTCTGTTCTTTTTGGAACTGGTTTCTTTCATTAAGTGTATTATTATCAAGGTTCATCTAAATTGTAGCAGTTTTCAGTACTTCATCTCTTTTTATGACTGAATGATGCTTCATTGTATGGATATATTTTATTTTGCCTACCCATTTGTTCTTGGATGGGCATTTGGATTGTTTGCCCCTTTTGGCAATTGCAAATAGTGACTCTAAACATTCATTCGCAAGTTTGTTAAAACTGACTGTTTTCAGTTATGTTAGGTATATACCTGGAGAGCAATTGCTGGATCATAAGGTACCTCAATGTCTAATCCTTCAAAGAACTGCCCAATTCTTTTCCAAATTTGTTCCAGCTTTTTATATTCCCCACCCTCCTCCCCAGTAGTGCAGATGAGAGATCTGATTTTTCTGTATCTTCCCCAACATTTGCTATCACGTGACTTTTTTCTTAGCTCTCTTAGTGTGTAGGAAGTGGTATCTTAATGTGATTTTGATTTCATTGCTCTGACGGTTAAGGATGCTGAGCATCTTTTCATGTCCTTATTATCAATTTGTATATTTTGTATGGAGAAATGCCTATTCAGATAATTTTGATCATTTTATATTGGGGTTATTCTTTCAACAGTTCATAGTCTGTTTAGATCATTTCCTTACGAAGTTTGGCTTAATTTTAAAAATTATATTCTAGTTAAGCTCTCAAACCCCAGTTGGCCTTCTTTTTAAAAACCTGATCAAAATGAAAATAAGTTAATTCCATGCCTTTGTTAGATAATATTTTTCAAATATTTTACCTCACATAAACCTCTTAATATTCTCATGAGTTGGGTATTACAAATATCTACACATAACTTCAGAAGAACTGTACAAAAAAGATCTTCATGACCCGGATAATCACGATGATGTGATCACTCCCCTAGAGCCAGACATCCTGAAATGTGAAGTCAAGTGGGCCTTAGAAAGCATCACTATGAACAAAGCTAGTGGAGGTGATGGAATTCCAGTAGAGCTATTTCAAATCCTGAAAGATGATGCTGTGAAAGTGCTGCACTCAGTATGCCAGCAAATTTGGAAACCTCAGCAGTGGCCACAGGACTGGAAAAGTTCAGTTTTCATTCCAATTCCAAAGAATGCTCAAACTACTGCACAAT
This sequence comes from Budorcas taxicolor, assembly GCF_023091745.1. NCBI lineage: Eukaryota > Metazoa > Chordata > Mammalia > Artiodactyla > Bovidae > Budorcas > Budorcas taxicolor. The sequence continues at coordinate 19,428,274 of NC_068913.1, forward strand.
TGCACTCATCTCACATGCTAGTAAAGTAATGCTCAAAATTCTCCAAGCCAGACTTATGCAATATGTGAACCGTGAACTCCCTGATGTTCAAACTGGTTTTTGAAAAGGCAGAGGAACCAGAGATAAAATTGCCAACATCTGCTGGATCATGGAAAAAGCAAGAAGTTCTAGAAAGCCATCTATTTCTGCTTTATTGACTCTGCCAAAGCCTTTGACTGTGTGGATCACAATAAACTGTCGAAAATTCTGAAAGATGGGAATACCAGACCACCTGACCTGCCTCTTGAGAAACCTGTATTCAAGTCAGGAAGCAACAGTTAAAACTGGACATGGAACAACAGATTGGTTCCAAATAGGAAAAGGTGTACGTCAGGCTGTATATTGTCACCCTGCTTATTTAACATATATGCAGAGCACATCATGAAAAACGCTGGGCTGGAAGAAGCACAAGCTGGAATCAAGATTGCCGGGAGAAATATCAATAACCTCAGATATGCAGCCAACACCACCCTTATGGCAGAAAGTGAAGAAGAACTAAAAATCATTTTGATGAAAGTGAAAGAGGAGAGTGAAAACGTTGGCTTAAAGATCAGCATTCAGTAAACTAAGATCATGGCATCCAATCCCATCACTTCATGGGAAATAGATGGGGAAACAGTGAAAACAGTATCAGACTTTATTTTTTTGGACTCCAAAATCACTGCAGATGGTGATTGCAGACATGGAAGTAAAAGTCGCTTACTCCTTGGAAGAAAAGTTATGACCAACCTAGATAGCATATTCAAAAGCAGAGACATTACTTTGCTGACTAAGGTCCATCTAGTCAAGGCTATGGTTTTTCCTGTGGTCATGTATGGATGTGAGAGTTGGGCTGTGAAGAAAGCTGAGCACCAAAGAATTGATGCTTTTCAACTATGGTGTTGGAGAAGATTCTTGAGAGTCCCTTGGACTTCAAGGAGATCCAACCAGTCTATCCTAAAGGAGATCAGTCCTGGGTGTTCTTTGGAAGGACTGATGCTAAAGCTGAAACTCCAATACTTTGGTCACCTCATGTGAAGAGCTGACTCATTGGAAAAGACACTGATGCTGGGAGGGATTGGGGACGGGAGGAGAAGGGGACACCAGAGGATGAGATGGTTGGATAGCATCACCAACTCGATGGACGTGAGTTTGAGTGAACTCCGGGAGCTGATGATGGACAGGGAGGCCTGGCATGCTGAGATTGATGGGGTCGCAAAGTGTCGGACACGACTGATCCACTGAACTGAACTGAACTGAATGGATCAAGCAAAAATCTCTTGGTATGATTTATATTTAAGGCTCTCTAAGATGTGGTGTATATCTGAACATAGGCTTCTCTTTAGCTTAACAAACACTCACAGGCTATGCTTCAGTTTTGGTGAAATCTTTCTCATTTCCATTTATTTGGCTTTTTCATTCTCTAACTCCAATCTGATAGCTGTCTGCAGCACCAACTACATAATTTGTGGGGTCTCTATTTCAAAATGCAAGTAAAAAGTGCTGTTAATAGAACTAAAATATAAAACTATTTTTTCCCTCTAATGGTCTTTCTGTAGACTTGTCAAATTGCTTTTACTTCCATTTGATGCCATTCTAAGTGAAGAAAAATTTAAATTAAAATTTATTGGCAAGAATTCTTCCATTTATCGTTATATTGTGCTATGTCAGTTTTAAAGGCAAATAATAAGTTGAATCCCTAAAATCAGACGTCTCATATTTTGTAGCTCTTATATGCATATGTATCTTGTTCTTACTGGAACAGTAAAATAATGCACAAATTAGCTCAAAATTAGCTGTCTTTATTTCAATTCTTGTTGTATGCATATTGTACCATGCTACCTTCAGCCCACCAATGGATAAAGAAGAACTGAAATGAAGAAGTATGGGATGGGCTGTCTTTACATTTCTTTTTTTGTCATTATTTTCAGCATAAGTAGCTGGCTAACACAGAAAAATAACACATGTAATAACAGGTGTAAGGCTCTTTAACTCGTTGTGTTTCTAGGAAAACCACCTCTTTCTTTCTGCATTTGAATCAATATTTGATTCAGAGTGAAAGTGGGGCTATAAATGTGATACTCTTGCCTTATACTCACTGAGTCTTAATGAATTCTCACGCATCACAGGTCCACAGGTATCCTATGATCATGGGGCATGGTCAGCACTATCTGGTTCAACTTGAATGGCACTTGTTTTCTGTACTGTTTTACATTTACAGGCTAAGTGTAAACATGAAATCTCATAACAGATTGGATATATTTTTCATCTAGAATATTTGCTTTAGCAGAAAATGCTATTCAGAGTAAAGGAAAGATCTCACCATATTGTGTGAACACATTTTAAAATACTGTGTCACACAAAATATTTTCAAAACACATCAGGCTGTTAACTTAAAATTAGGCCTGGTGTGTGAAACTGTAAGTAAACACAGCTCTCATCATTCAGGTCTGTCCAAGTCTGGTCATGCCTTGAGCTGCAGTTAGGCAAGCCACCTTGCCACTCCAGCCAAAGCCTTACCACCTTCCATTTCTGCTCAAATGGAACTCATGTCTGGGCCCTTCTAAAACCAAGTTAAAACTCTTACCAAAATCAAGTGAACACTCCTTAAACCAGGTTGATCAGTCATTGAAATCATTTTCTTGAGGACTTATTACCAAGTTACTACAGAAGTAGATACTAAATTGTTTTTTTGATGACTTTCCTCAAATCTTGACTAACTAATAACTAACTCTGACCTAGAAAGAAAGTTAGAGATAGATTTGCTTCTTTTTCATAAGATAGGGAAATGAGTTCTGATGGGGAGGAATTATATATATATATATTCTATAGAATATATATATATATATTCTATTATGGCTATGTAGAAGTTTCATTGGTGTTTTTCTAGTAACTTAATGAAATAAAGTGAGGGCTTTACGTTCAAGTATTTGAAAAAAAATAAAGTAACTGGGTAGAGCAAGTTTAGGTAGACTGCAGGCAGACAAAACAAGTATCCCATGACACAAGCAGTAGGTGTCAGGAGCTATAAATCAGGGACCCTGACACTCCTGATGCCCTTTACAGTCTATTTTTGGTGATGATTCAGCAGTGGACGCCCCTCCCTAAGGCAGCATTTTGCTTTAGGTGTTCAAATTTCAGCAGTGATTTTAGTATGTTGTCAATTGTCTTTGCCAGTGTAGATCAACATTGCTGAATGGCTGCACATGCAGAATTGTAATGAAAGCCTGTTGTATAAATCCTTTCAGATTTGTCAAGACAAGCAACCTCCAGTTATATCTTAATATGAGTTGAAAGGCCCACCAATCTATATTCAAACACAATAATATTTTAATATTATCTTCTAAATAAACAATGTGAAAAACCATGAATCAGTTAAAAATCCTAAATAAAAATTTTGGCTATTCCTCAAAGTATGGTTAAATTTCATTCTTTGCAATTTTAGGGCTATGATCATTCTTCCTAATTTTTTAGAGTATGAATACAGAAAATTATCAAAAACTGTGTTGCATTAAAGTAGATGTTTTCTTCTAATTTCCCACATTAAAAGGTGTGTGTACAGTGTATACAATAACAATAATATTCTAAACATTAAACTTATCCAAATTCATTGAAACATAAAATAATACTAAATGTGAAGGCTGCCAAGTACATTGAAACATAATATTAACATATTTGGGAAAAAATTATGTTGGTATGGTGATGAAGATATGTGTTATTAGGATGAAATGCTAGATCCTTCTGTAGTTGTTATTCACAGCTTTTGGAAAATTATAGATCTCCAAAGATATTTTTAGTTCAGATTCAGTAGAAATATATCTTCACACTCACACATCATCTTCCTTGTATCCAAGTGTTGCTTCAAATTATGTGATGCAATGAAATTATTATGTTAAAATCTCAGGTTTATGTTTTAATGGAAATAAGACCACAATATAAACTGTATTTCAAAAACTATTAATTTTACATAAAATGCTAAAAATTATGAGTCAGAACTCAGGAAAGTCTATGCATTTAAAGTATTGTATATGTATCATACATATATCAAAATTAGATTTAAACTGATTTAAAAATTAATATTTTCTAAACTGCCATAGGAGCTGCGGCTGCACAGGTGGAGGAGGGCTTGGAGGAGCTACTCCACTTTCAAGGTCAGGAGGGGCGACTGTGAGGAGATACCCTCTTCCAAGGTAAGAAGCAGTGGCCACACTTTGCTGGAGCAGCTGTGAAGAGATACCCCACATCCAAGGTAAGAGAAACCAAAGTAAGACGGTAATGTTGTGAGAGAGCATCAGAGGGCAGACACACTGAAACCATAAATCACAGAAAACAAACCAATCTGATAACACTGACCACAGAGTTGTCTAACTCAATGAAACTAAGCCAAGCCATGTGGGGCCATCTGGACCGGCGGGTCATGGTGGAGAGGTCTGACAGAATGTGGTCCACTGGAGAAGGGAATGGCAAACCACTTCAGTATTGTCGCCTTGAGAACCCCACGAACAATATGAAAAGGCAAAATGATAAGATACTGAAAGAGGAACTCCCCGGGTTGGTAGGTGCCGAATATGCTACTGGAGATCAGTGGAGAAATACTCCAGAAAGAATGAAGGGATGAAGCCAAAGCAAAAACAATACCCCGTTGTGGATGTGACTGGTGATAGAAGCAAGGTCCGATGCTGAAAACAGCAAAATTGCATAGGAACCTGGAATGTCAGGTCCATGAATCAAGGTAAATTGGAAGTTGTCAAACAGGAGATGTCAAGAGTGAACGTAAACATTCTAGGTATCAGCGAACTAAAATGGACTGGAATGGGTAAATTTTACTCAGGTGACCATTATATCTACTACTGTGGGCAGAAATTCCTTAGAAGAAATGGAGTAGCCATCATGGTCAACAAAAAGTCCGAAATTCAGTACTTGGATGCAATCTCAAAAACAACAGAATGATCTCTGTTTGTTTCCAAGGCAAATCATTCAATATCACGGTAATCCAAGCTTATGTCCCAACCAGTAACACTGAAACAGCTGAAGTTGAATGGTTCTATGAAGACCTACAAGACTTTTTACAACTAACACCCAGAAAAGATGTCCTTTTCATTATAGGGGACTAGAATGCAAAAGTAGGAAGTCAAGAAACATCTGGAGTAACAGGCAAATTTGGCCTTGGAGTACGGAATGAAGCAGAGCAAAGGCTAATATAGTTTTGCCAAGCAAATGCACTGGTCATAGCAAACACCTTTTCCAACAACACAAGAGAAGACTACACATGGACATCACCAGATGGTTAATACTGAAATCAGATTGATTATATTCTTTGCAGCCAAAGATGGAGAAGCTCTATATAGTCAGACCGGGAGATGACTGTGGCTCAGATCATGAACATCTTATTGCCAAATTCAGACTTAAATTGAAGAAAGTAGGGAAAACCACTAGACCATTCAGGTATGACCTAAATCAAATCCCTTATGATTATACAGTGGAAGTGAGAAATAGATTTAAGGGACTAGATCTGATAGACAGAGTGCCTGATGAACTATGGACGGAGGTTCATGACAATGTACAGGAGACAGGGATTAAGACAATCCCCAAGGAAAAGAAATGCAAAAAAAGCAAAATGGCTGTCTGGGGAGGCCTTACAAATAGCTGTGAAAGGAAGAGAAGTGAAAAGCCAAACAGAAAAGGAAAGATATAATCATCTGAATCCGGAGTTCCAAAGAATAGCAAGGAAAGATAAGAAAGCCTTCCTCAGCAATCAATGCAAAGAAATAGAGGAAAACAACAGAATGTGGAAGACTAGAGATCTCTTCAAGAAAATTAGAGACACCAAGGGAACATTTCATGCAAAGATGGGCTTGATAAAGGACAGAAATGGTATGGACCTAACAGAAGCAGAAGATATTAAAGAGATGTGGCAAGAATACACAGAAGAACTGTACAAAAATATCTTCAAGACCCAGATAATCACGATAGTGTGATCATTCACCTAGAGCCAGACATCCTGGAATGTGAAGTCAAATGGGCCTTAGAAAACATCACTACGAACAAAGCTAGTGGAGGTGATGGAATTCCAGTCGAGGTATTTCAAATCCTGAAAGATGATGCTGTGAAAGTGCTGCACTCAATATGCCAGCAAATTTGGAAACCTCAGCAGTGGCCACAAGACTGGAAAAGGTCAGTTTTCATTCCAATCCCAAAGAAAGGCAATGCCAAAGAATGCTCAAACTACCAAACAATTGCCCTCATCTCACATACTAGTAAAGTAATGCTCCAAATTCTCCAAGCCAGGCTTCAGCAATATGTGAACGGTGAACTTCCAGATGTTCAAGCTGGTTTTAGAAAAGGCAGAGGAACCAGAGATCAAATTGCCAACATCTGCTGGATCATGGAAAAAGCAAGAGAGTTCCAGAAAACCATCTCTTTCTGCTTTATTGACTATGCCAAAGCCTTTGACTGTGTGGATCACAGCAAACTGTGGAAAATTCTGAAAGAGATGGGAATACCAGGCCACCTGACCTGCCTCTTGAGAAACTTATATGCAGGTTAGGAAACAACAGTTAGAAGTGGACATGGAACAACAGGCTGGTTCCAAATACGAAAAGGAGTACGTCAAGGCCATATATTGTCACCTTGCTTATTTAACTTATATGCAGAGTACATCATGAGAAATGTTGGCTGGAAGAAGCACAATCTGGAATCAAGATTGCCAGGAGAAATATCAATCACCTCAGATATGCAGATGACACTACCCTTATGGCAGAAAGCAAAGAACTAAAGAAAGTCTCAAAGAAAGTGAAAGAGGAGGGTGAAAAGTTGGCTTATAGCTCACCATTCAGAAAACTAAGATCATGGCATCTGGTCCCATCACTTCTTGGGAAATTGATGGGGAAACAGTGGAAACAGTTTCTGACTTTATTTTTGGGGGGCTCCAAAATCACTGCAGTGGTGACTGCAGCCATGAAAGTAAAAGATGCTTATTCCTTGGAAGGAAAGTTGTGATCAACCTAGATAGCATATTAAAAAGCAGAGACATTACTTTGCCAAGAACGGTACACCTAGTCAAGGCTATGATTTTTCCTGTGGTCATGTATGGATGTGTGAGTTGGACTGTGAAGAAAGCTGAGCGCCAAAGAATTGATGCTTTTGAACTGTGGTGCTGGAGAAGACTCTTGAGGGTCCCTTGGACTGCAAGGAGATCAAACCAGTCCCTCCTAAAGGAGATTAGTCCTGGGTGTTCATTGGAAGGACTGATGATAAAGCTAAAACTCCAGTACTTTGGCCACCTGATGTGAAGAGTTGACTCATTGGAAAAGACTCTGATTCTGGGAGGGGTTGGTGTCAGGAAGAGAAGGGGACGAGAGAGGATGAGTTGGCTGGATGGCATCACTGACTCGATGGACATGAGTCTGAGTGAACTCCGAGAGATGGTGATGGACAGGGAGTCCTGGCGTGCTGCGATTCATGAGTTCGCGAAGAGTTGGACACTACTGAGCCACTGAACTGCAGTGAACTGAACTGAAACTGCCATAATTTTTTTTTCTTAAAAAAAAACAGATTAATAGCTTTGAGTAGAACAATTACCTAATAAAATAGTATAGAATGGTCTTAATGTACTATATAAATATTTACACTTCAAAGAATAGCATAATATGGAATTGCCGGATATTATGTGCTATTTATGTTTTACTAAGGGTTTTTTATAAAAGTGAACAAGTGAGAGCTCCTTTAAAAAAATTCCCTAGGATAATATACATGAAAAATATTATATGTCCACATTTAAGCCACCTGCTTTACATGCTGGTTTTCTCTTTTAGAAATGAAGCCATTCTGTATTTGCTTTAAGCTATTCTGATTGCAAATGCTCTTTTCATGAAAACCAGCTGTGCTAAGTAAATGCAAATATGTGTCATAGCACAATTTACTGAAGGGACAGAGCCAAAAGCACAACCTTTGGCTGTGCTAATTAACTGTGAATCCGACCTTCATCAGAGACTATTGTGTAATACTCCATGAAAATCTTCTAGGTATATGAAGTAGTTTAACAACATGCCAGTTATATGAATCTAGCGATATGCAAGAGTTAATAAAGCACCAATAAACTACAGTCAACTTAAAATGTGGTCATTTTTAACTACCTGAAAATACTTCAGATTAAGAGCTTGCATGGTGTGAATTACAGATTAATCAAATATCAGATCTTCTGGTCTTAAGTGGTGACATCATTAGTAGGACTTATTCATACAAGTGACTGGTAAATACACTTCTTGGTATTCAGTAAGTCATTTCAACAAAAATTGGCTTCTGTATAGTTTATAGGGAAGTTTTTAAAAATGGATAAGACACAATTTCTTTCCATGGTGATTATTGCATTTTGTGGGAAAATACAGTATCAAGGTTACCATGTTGCAAAGATTCTTCATTCACACAGGTTATGCTTATCACTCCTTTAATCATGATATAGCCTCTTCTGTGAAGGGGGTTCCCTGAGACTCTGCAGAACACACAGGGCTATATGTGTGTAGCTATATGTGGTGTAGCTATATGTGATGGCCTTTTACAACAGGAAAAATTGAAAAACAACAAACTGTTAGAGAGGACACAGTGAATATGCAGGGGTAGGAAATGCAGGACCTAGTTTTTCTCTGGGATAAGTCAGAGAAAGCTTTACAGAGAAGGTCATCTTGTTTGAACTATAAAGTGCGTGTTTTCCAGTGTGAGATGGGAAAGGCAGAGAATACATTATATGCAAAGGCAAGAGAGCTGGATTTATCATATGTTCTAAAATTGAGAAGATATTTGGCATGACTCGAGTGGCAGAGAGTTAGGATAGATACTGGAATAAACCAGGCAGGGGCTAATTTTGAGGGACTTTGGGGGAAAATATAATTGGGAGAATGGGATCATCATTTTTGCAGTTTTGGAAAAAAAATTAGTCTGGCCAGTGTTAAAATGGAATGAAGACCCTAGATATAGTGAAACATATCAGAAGGTTGTCATAGTTGAAGCAAGAAATGATAGGGGCAGGAATCTTTCCTATCTTTTTCATTATTATATTTCTAGTGACAAGACTAGTACTTGGGACATAAGTTGAACTAATGAACAGACAAGAAAAGTATCCAAGATGCATTTAGAAAATAGAGCTGACAGCATTTGAAGTTTCTAAGGATAGGATCAGAACATTTCCCAAACCACATTTTATATAAAGCAATATTAAATGTAACTGATATGTTGCCCAGAGTCCAATTACGGTATTTTTGGTCAAATTACAATGGCCTGAACACCCAAACTGCTCAAATTGTGTTCGTTTTACACAAACATTTGCAATGATATTTCTGAGAGTAAACAAAAAGCGTGGATACTTTAAAGCTTCTTATTTGTCACCAGTGAGAACCCATCTGCCAATGTAGGAGACGTAAAAGACTCTGGTTCAACCCCTGGGTCAAGAAGATCCCCTAGAGAGGGGCATGGCGACCTACTCCAGTATTCTTGCTTGGGGAATCCCACTGACAGAGAAGCCTGGCAGACTACAGTCCATAGGGTTACACAGAGTCAGACATGACTGAAGCAACTTAGCATGGCACAGCAGTCTGGAATTACTGCATGCATATCTGTGCTTGAGCCAGCTTCTATGGCTCATCCAAACTCTATGTTAAATTACTTCGTGTTGGTAATCTGAGATCAGCCCTGGTGGGAATATTTACACCATGGAAATTGGCAAATGCTACAAACCATCTTTTACTCTGAAAATCAGTTGTTAAACATTAATCAGCATATCACCAACTACACAGAATCTTCTGTGCATCTCTTTTTTTGCCACTCTTTCTGTTTTAGTTTTTTTTTTTTTTCTTTCCAGCAATTTTCACAGACTAGGTAGTCTCAGCAACTATGCATCTAAAGATGTCGTATCATATGGTACTGTAAAGCTGCCAACTTTACAATTATCACAACTGCTGGAATCTGTGTCAAGAAAATACATTTTTGTTGATTCTGTACTGCACCTCACATTCCCAAGTTCTGCTTCTCTCAAGATCTTTTGGAAGAAAATTTCATGAATCTTTGTCTGTCAAGTCATAAAGACTACAGCCTTTCTTACTTCCCAAATGTGGGAAGGCATCATTGTGACCCCTGTTGTCCTTCTTTCCCATGACTCTGACTGAACAGTTACACTTGACAACCATGATCACCACCACTACCATCTTCCACAGGAACAACAGCAAATCATATCACACCAGTATACAAAAAAATGCCCTAAGCATATTTTACGAATACAGATGATGTAGCAGGAGTGTAGTAGCTCCACTTCAAGCACCTAAGTGACTTGTTATGTTGTTACTATAAAGCTGTGTAGATAATGAGAAACATGTTTCAGACTAGAAAGAAAACCAGAGTAGGGATTCAGCTATATCCAAGATTTAACATGGTATCATGTACTGTAAACCTTAAGAAGTATTACTTCAATGAACAGGAAAGCTTTTTTTCCTGTGTCTGATAATATAAATGCTACTCCTCTCAGGTGGCTGAAATGCAAAATAAAATTTTAGAAAACAATCTAAATTTTGCAAAATTAAGCCTTGGTGCAAGGTAGACCATGTGCTTTAAAGAAGAGAAAACCTTGAAATAAAAATGTCAGTTTTATTTCTGAACGTCTTTCAATATGTCAACATCTCTTCTTGCTTAACTATGGAAAGGTGGAAAGAATTTCCCCTTCTTACACTGATTTGGTGATCTTTATGAATAGGTATAGGTTAGAAATTCCATAAACCATAAGTAGCATGCATATAATAGCTTTATTCATTATAAAGTTTGTCAGGGAAAAATATTATTTTAGAGAACAAAATATACAGCTTTAGCATATCATCTTAGGTATTCCAAATATATTTGACTTAAAAAATATACTATGTGCAAATATGTTTGTTTTGCATCAAATGGAAAAAGTGCCTTCTTTTGTATAAATGGATATTCATGCCAGCATGCAGATGACATACAAGATTCCAATTGTCTGCTTAATGTTATCACTGCAAAAAGACATAAGAACCCAATAGGTATGAACTTTATATTCATTGTTTTAATAATACAAATAACTGGAAATGCAAAATTCCCAAAATATTCAGGCATTTCAAAATATTCCTTGGTGGCTCAGATGGTAAAAAATCCACTTGCAATGTGGGAGACATGGGCTTAATCCCTGGGTTGGGAAGATCTCTTGGAGAAGGAAATGGCAACCCACTCCAGTATTCTTGCCTGGAGAATCCCACACACAAAGGATCCTGGGGGTGGTGGGGTGTGGGGTACAGTCCATGGAGCCACAGAGAGGTGGACATGACTGAGTGACTAAGCATAGCAAACTTGAAATAAGGATTTGCAACCAGAACAGACCCCAAAGTTGAATAAATTTCTCATTTGCTACTTTTGTGATCCTGGGAAAGGTCCCAAGTAAGCTGAAGATCCCCATTCTTAAAGTAAAGATAGTATTACCCTCCTCAAATATTTATTTGATGATAGGAGGCAAGAATACTTTTTAAATTTATCATAGTATTCCACATGTACCAGTTGCTGCATATATTTAATTAACTTTTCACAAACACTCAAATAAAGATCAAGTCTATGTGCATATCTCACGAAGACTTAAAATCTATATTCTGTTACAACAGGTCTGCAGCGTGATTTTCTGAATTACCAAATAAAGATCTTTACAAACTTGATTGTTTTTTTTTTTTTTTTTTGGCTTGTTCTTTTTACTACTGTAGTTCATCAGAAGAAATATGATCATTTTATGAATGGGTGAGACACTGAATGAATATAAAGTTTAGTTTAGGCACATCCATAAAAACATTACTTTTGGTTGAATAATCTTATGCTTATTAGATTTATGCCAATACTATCTGAACATTGTATTGAATGTTTCCATATTTTACATGAGAAATAAAATATAGCTTAGGAAGAGACATAAAAAGATCTTCAGCACATGCTCTGAATATTTGTATGTACATAGAATTTTTTGGTAGTGTGTTTTCTCCAGAAATAAATTGCAACTCTTAAATTGAGATTTTAACATATTAAAAAATAAAAGTGGTAAAACTCAATGATTACTTAAGCAGCATCTTTCATCATTGGACTTTGCATTCTGAGAACAACACACTATTTAATTTTGGATTGATATAGTTTAACAAAGCAACAAAAATAGCTTTTTCTTTTTCCTTTATCCTTGGCATAGATCCTTTCATATCCTTGTCTGAGATGGCCGTAAATCCAGATGATCAAAATCAAATGTCAAGGCCAGAAAAAAATACAATTAAGGATTTTGTGGATTTTAAAATTCATTCAATGTATTTCTCTTAATACATTGAATGAATTATAAGATGCATAAGCTTGTATTCATCTCTAGGGCTTCTCTGGCAACTTAGTTGGTAAAGAATCCACCTGCAATGCAGGAGATCCCAGTTTGATTCTTGAGTGGGGAAGATTCACTTGAGAAGCGATAGGCTACCCACTCCAGTGTTCTTGGGCTTCCCTGGTGGCTCAGTGAGTAAAGAATCCAACCGCAACGTGGGAGACCTGTGTTCAATCCCTGGGTTGGGAAGATCCCCTGGAGAAGGGAAAGGCTACTCACTCCAGTATTCTGGCCTGGAAAATTTCATGGACTGTATAGTTCATGGGGTCACAAAGAGTTGGACATGACTGAGCAACTTTCAGTTTCTTTCACTTTTGGCTAAACATTATTTTTCAGAGATTCATCCAATTCAATATAAGTATCAACAAAGTTTCATTGCATTCTTCCATTATAAGAATGTACCTTATTCTTGTTTTTATGGACGTTTTAGTTGTTTTCCAAATCTCACTGTTATAAATAACACTGAATGAACTTTTGTCTTTTGGGACACTTGAGCATTTCTGTAAATGTAGATCTAGACTAGAATCCTTGGGTCATTAATTTACTTTGGAATAAAACTGGCAGTTTCCAAGGCTTCTAAATTAACTTACATTCCCACCATTCACAGTATTTGAAATTTCAGTAAATCCCAATTTTTGTCAATCTTCTTTATCTAGACATTTTGCTCTAATAGTATTTGATTGTAGTCTTTATTATAATTTCTCTTATGACCAATGGGAATGAACATCTATTTATATTCTTTTTGATCAATTATGCTTAATATAGAAATAGATTTTTATGTACTGATCTAATTTCTAGTAAACTTGTTATAGGCAATTAATAATTCTAATAGTTGACCCATAGAATTATTTTAATTTTCTATGTAGGCTCTCAAGTTCTCTGCTTATTATTATGAGAGTTAAATCTCTTCCTTTCCTGTCTATATATAATTATTTATTTTGATTGATTACTCTGTGTATACTCTCAAGAAAAATATAAATTTCAAAGGTAATAGCATATAATTGTTTCCATTTTTATTATCCAGGAAAAGACCTTTGTATTTTACCTTTAAATATGAAATTTAGTGTAGTTTGATTTTGTTGTGCTTTGTCAGATTAAGATATTACTTGTACTCCCTGTTTGGCAATAACTTTTATGATACATAGGAGTTTGTCAAATGCTTTCCTAAATCTCTTGAGATAGTTTCATATATTTTATGTTTTTTTTCTGTTAATATTGATTTTTATAATTAAAGCAACTATATTTGTCTAAAATAATGGTCAAAACTGACATAAGGCTTTTAAAAAATATTGATGCCTTTAAAATACTTATTTAATGTAAAGTGTCAGTTCTTAGCTATACTAATACAATTACATATTACTAACATTAATGCAATTAACAAATAAGTCTGTAGTCCAAGGCAAGAGATAAAAATATACTTCAGAATGAAAAATATATCCAAAGAATGACTCTTCTTTTTACTTTTCTCCATCAAAAGCAATGAAAATAAAGAGTAGTATTTCATCTTTGGACAGTGAGAGCTATTAAATAAAAAATATACTGAGATGCAAATGTCTATAGATATTAGTGATTAACTATGTGCTAAGGATGAGTACAAATGAGAAATTTAATGTATTTCCTATGTTTCTTCTTTCAGTAGTTATAAGGAGAGTGAAGACACGGTTATTTTAATCCCATGATGTATTTCTGAGCCCCAAGATTTACAACACTAGTTGCAAGATTTCAGCTAGTATTGTATACTATCTTTAAAATATTTTGTTGAAATAAAATATTTCTATGCTTCTTAAGCTATAGAGACATATACCACTATAAAACATATTCAAGGAATGTTTATTCCAGTTAGAAAAAATATATAAATAAAGGAAAATTATTTGATACTAAATGTGGATTAATAATTTTCAGAGAAATTTAATATTAAAACATTTAACCCCACAACTGCATTGCATACATTATAATTTTTTGCCTACTAAGAAAAGCTTCTAGACTTTGGGATTATCAAAAATAATTATAATTAGCATGCTATAACTGAAAAGACATAAAGATAATAACACTTTAATAGATGTTATATAACATAGATAGACAAAGTGCCTGAAGAACTATGGACGGAGGTTTGTGTATTGTACAGGGGCAGTGATCAAGACTATCTCCAAGAAAAAGAAATGCAAAAAGGCAAAATGGCTGTCTGAGGAGGCCTTACAAATAGGTGAGAAAAGAAGAGAAGTGAAAAGCAAAGGAGAAAAGGAAAGATATACCCATTTGAGTGCAGAGTTCCAAAAATTAGCAAGGAGAGATAAGAAAGCATTCCTTAGTGATCAGTGCAAAGTAATAGAGGAAAACCATAGAATGAGAAAGACTAGCGATCTCTTCAAGAAACTTAGAGATACCAAGAGAACATCTAATGCAAAGATGGACACAATAAAGGACAGAATTGACACGGACCTAAAAAAAGCAGAAGATATTAAGAAGAAGTGGCAAGAATACACAGAAGAACTATGTAAAAAAATATCACCATGACCCAGATAGCCATGATGGTGTGATCACTTACCTGGAGCCAGACGTCCTGGAATGCGAAGTCAAGTGGGCCGTAGGAAGCCTCACTACTAACAAAGGTAGTGGAGGTGATGGAATCCAATTGAGCTATTTCAAATCCTCAAAGATGATGCTGTAAAAGTGGTGCACTCAATATGCCAGCAAATTTGGAAAACGGGCACATTACTTTGCTAAAAAAGGTCCATCTAGTCAAAGCTAAGTTTTTCCAGTGGCCACAGGACTAGAAAAGGTCAGTTTTCATTCCAATCCCAAAGAAAAGCAATTCCAAAGAATATTCATCAGTTCAGTTCAGTCGCTCAGTCGTGTTCTACTCTTTGCGACCCCATGAATCACAGCATGCCAGTCCTCCCTGTCCATCATGAACTCCCGGAGTTTACTCAGATTCACATCCCATCGAGTCAGTGATGCCATCCAGCCTTCTCATCCTCTGTCGTCCCCTTCTCCTCCTGGCCCCAATCCCTCCCAGCATACTACTGCACAATTGCACACATCTCACACGTTAGCAAAGTAATTCTCAAAATTCTCCAAGCGAGGCTTCAACAGTATGTGAACCCTGAAATTCCAGATCTTCAAGCTGGATTTAGAAAAGGCAGAGGAACCTGAGATCAAATTGCCAACATCCATTAGATCATCAAAAATGCAAGAGTTCCAGAACAACAACTACATCTGCTTTATTGATGATACCAAAGCCTTGGACTGTGTGTATCACAACAAAATGTGGAAAATTCTTCAAGAGATGGGAATACCAGACCACCTGACCTGCCTCCTGAGAAATCTGTATGCAGGTCAGGAAGCAACAATTAGAACTGGACATGGAACAACATATATGTTCCAAATTGGGAAAGGAGTATGTCAAGGCTGTATATTGTCACCTGCTTATTTAACTTATATGCAGAGTTCAGTTCAGTTCAGTTGCTCAGTCATGTCTGACTCTTTGCGACCCCATGAACCGCAGCACTCCAGGCCTCCCTGTCTATCACCAACCCCTGGAGTCCAACCAAACCCATGTCCATTGAGTCAATGATGCCATTCAGCTGTCTCATCCTCTGTCATCCCCCTCTCCTCTTGCCCTCAATCTTTCCCAGCATCAGGGTCTTTCCCAGTGAGTCAGCTCTTCACATCAGGTGGCCAAAGTATTGGAGTTTGAGCTTCAACATCCATCCTTCCAATGAATATCCAGGACTGATCTCCTTTATGATTGACTGGTTGGATCTCCTTGTAGTCCAAGGCACTCTTAAGAGTCTTCTCCAGCACCACAGTTCAAAAGCATCAATTCTTCTGCACTCAGCTTTCTTTATAGTCCACATCATGAGAAACGCTGGGCTGGATGAAGCATAAGCTGGCATCAAAATTGCTAGGAGAAATATCAATAACCTCAGATATGCAGATGACACCACCCTTATGGCAGAAAGTGCTGCAGAACTAATAAGCCTCTTGATGAAATTGAAAGAGGAGAGTGAAAAATTTGTATACCTGTGGTGGGACCCATGTTGATGTATGGCAAAACCAATACAATATTGTAAAGTAATTAACCTCCAATTAAAATGTATAAATTTATATTAAAAATAAATAAAATTATAAAACATAATTTTAAAAATTTAGCTTAAAACTAGCATTCAGAAAACTAATATCATGATATCCAGTCCCATCACTTCTTGGCAAATAGATGGGGAAACAATGGAAATTGTGACAGACTTTATTTTCTGGGACTCCAAAATCACTGCAGATAGTGACTGCAGCCATGAAATTAAAAGATGCTTGCTCCTTGAAAGAAAAACTGTGACAAACCTAGACAGCATATTAAATGCAGACACATTACTTTGCTAAGAAAGGTCCATCTAGTCAAAGCTAAGTTTTTTCCAGTAGTCATGTATGGATGTGAGATTTGGACTATAAAATAGCTGAGCCCTGAAGAAATGATGCTTTTGAACTATGCTTTTGGAGAATACTCTTGAGAGTCCATTGAAGTGCAAGGGTAGCAAACCAGTCAATCCTAAAGGAAATCAGTCTTGAATATTCATTGTAAGGACTGATGCTGAATCTGAAACTTCAATATTTTTGTTACCTGATGCAATTAACTGACTTATTGGAAAAGACGCTGATGCTGGGAAAGATTGAAGACAGGAGGAGAGGGGGACAACAGAGGATGAGCTGGTTGGATGGCATCACCTACCCAATGGACATGAGTTTGAGTAAGCCTCAGGAGTTGGTGATGGATAGGGAAGCCTGGCATGCTGCAGTCCATGGGGTTGCAAAGAGCTGGACACCATTGAGCAACTGAAGTGAATTGAACCATATTTTGTTATTCGAGAATATATTTTCATTTGAATTTTGGAATCTTATAAAAAGTAAGTGTATTAATGGTACTGAGTTTGGGGAAAATATAGTAATTGAAATGGTAGACTTTGGAGTTATATTGTCTGTGCTTCAATTATAGCTACTTTGCTTGCCATCTTCATATTAAAGATACTTTATGTGTCTCCTAAATAGTTTCATTTGTAAAATATTAATTATTTCAAGAAATGTGCTTAGTACATTTCATGGCACAGAATTAAATAGATGTTTGTTGAACAGAGAAGTGAAATATATTCTAACTCCTGATTCACTCCTCAGTTCAGTTCAGTCACTCAGTCGTGTCCAACTCTTTGCAACCCCATGAATCACAGCATGCCAGACTTCCCTGTCCATCACCATCTCCCGGAGTTCACTCAAACTCACATCCATTGAGTCAGTGATGCCATCCAGCCATCTAATCCTCTGTTGTCCCCTTCTCCTCCTGCCTCCAATCCCTCCCAGCATCAGAGTCTGTTCCAATGAGTCAACTCTTCTCATGAGGTGGCCAAAGTACTGGAGCTTCAGCTTTAGCATCATTCCTTCCAAGGAAATCGCAGGGCTGATCTCCTTCAGAATGGACTGGTTGGATCTCCTTGCAGTCCAAGGGACTCTCAAGAGTCTTCTCCAACACCACAGTTCAAAAGCATCAATTCTTTGGTGCTCAGCCTTCTTCACAGTCCAACTCTCACATCCATACATGACTGCAGGAAAAACCATAGCCTTGACTAGACGGACCTTAGTTGACAAAGTAATGAAGGAAATATGATAAGAGCTCTCAAAAGCAGTTTTCCCTAACTGTTCTTATGATATACCAATGAAAGTGTTTTTATTAAAATTTCAAAATGTATCAATTTTGCAAGAATGGTGCTATATACAGAAACACTGTAGGTTTACTTTACTCTGTAAAATATCCCTAACATAAAGCATCTTTAGGTTGAAGTGGTTATGTACATCTTATTTATGATTACAATAGTAGGATGTTGGGAGCCAAATTAGCTCTAAAGTTAAAAGAGATCTCTAACACTTATAGCAATATTGAAATTCAGAAGTGGAAACATCAGTGATCTGTTCATGCATCCCATGAAACTATAATGCATTCATTAATAGAACCCATGTCAATATTAATATTTGTTTACACTGCATTTATTGACTGAACCTAATGCCAGTGTTATAAAGTTGGTACTTTGAGCAGTATATGATGCTTCAGAAGTGGTTGATGCCTGGAAATGATTGGAAGAAGACAAAAGTCTATGAGCATAAAAATCTATATTGTGAAATCACAGCCATAATAGACCATTTTGATATATTGTATAATGTCACATGGATATGTGAAAATTAGCAGTAATTTGATAATTTTGTCATATACAGTCAGTGGCATCAATTAGACAGTACTTTTTGAATTTTAACTCTGTGCTTTTTGCTGTTGTTATTTTGCTAGATGTAATTTTCACAGAAATTTTGAGTTTTGGTCTTCACTACAAATGACATTAAAATTTGCAATGTATGATGTAGATTAAATTTGCATATACTTACCATTATATGTTGTTTGAAAACAATTTCATATGTCTTGTGTTTGAAATAGAATTAAAGAATCAATTGAAATTTTATAGTGCCATTAATAGATAATATCACTTCCCCTTACATATATACACATGCATTTATTTTTTATTCTTAATTACTAAGATAATTTGGCCAAGAAAAGTAAAAATAATACCAGATACTACCTACGTTATGCCTATCATGTCCCAAGAGCACTTTTCTTCTCACAACATCTTTACAGGTAGATATTATTAGACATCATGACAGATGAAGAAGGCCGAATGATATCAAGCAATTTAACCAGATCACATAAATTCTAAATGGTAAGGTCTGTGTCATTTCCAGGTAGCCTCTTCTCTCTTCCAGAAGCTTCATGAATTGAGGGCAAAGCAAGAAACTTATGACACATTCAAATTGGTAATTTGAGGACAGTTTAATGAAGAGATTACTTTCAAAGAGGTGGATGGGTTCAGGACAATGGCAAGAGATGGGACAATAATTTTGGGTTCATGACACAAGAGAGAACTGAGTGATAAAGCCATCTGACAGGAGCTATAGTTACTAAAAGAGTAATACTTTAAACCTATGGTCAGATTAAGAGAAAGCTGGGAAAAGAACTGCCCTGAACTCCCACTTCTGCCAGCCTTGGTACCTCCTTCTTGTTTCTTATACTTGCCACACTGGAGTACAGGCCAGACCATTGATGTGACAGAAGGATGAAGAGTGGATCTGATGAAATAAATGACAGCTCTTCAGAATATAGAATGTAACTAATGATGCCTAGAAAATAAAAATAGCCTAATGAGGAGGAACTATATTCTTATGTGCAAAGTATGAACCGTGTGTATTTTGACTCCTCAGATTATGAAAAAATAAAAGGCTGATTGAATTGAAATGTCATACAAAGTAGTGGGTTTCAGTTATAGTTCAGTTTAGTCGCTCAGTCGTGTCCAACTCCCTGTGACCCAATGGAGTGCAGCACGCCAGGCCTCCCTGTCCATTACCAACTCCCGGAATCTATCCAAACTCATGTCCATTGCATCGGCGATGCCATCCAACCATCTCATCCTCTGTCACCCCCATCTCCGTCTGCCCTCAATCTTTCTCAGCATCAGGGTCTTTTCAATGGAGTCAGCGTTTTGCATCAGGTGGTCAAAGTATTGGAGTTTCAGCTTCAAAATCAGTCCCTCCAATGAACACACTGGGCTGATTTCCTTTAGGATGGACTGGCTGGATCTCTTTGTAGTCCACGGGACTCTCATGAGTCGTCTCCAACATTAAAAGCATCAATCCTTCAGTACTCAGCTTTCTTTACAGTCCAACTCTCACATCCATACATGACTACTGGGAAAACCATAGCCTTGACTAGACAGGTCTTTGTTGAAAAAGTAATGTCTCTGCTTTTTAATATGCTGTCTAGAATGGTCATAACTTTCTTTCCAAGGAGTAAGAGTCTTTTAATTTCATGGCTGCAGTCACCATCTGCAGTGATTTTGGAGCCCAAAAAGAAAAGTCATCCACGGTCTCCCCATCTATTTGCCATGACGTGATGGGACCAGATGCCATGATGTTAGTTTTCTGAATGTTGGGCTTTAAGCAATGTTTTTCACTCTCCTCTTTGACTTTCATCAGGAGGCTCTTTAATCCTTCTTCACTTTCTGCCATAAGGGCAGTGTCATCTGCATATCTGAGATTATTGATATTTCCCCAAGCAATCTTGATTCCACCTTGTGTTTCTTCCAGCCCAGCATTTTTCATGATGTACTCTGCATATAAGTTAAATAAGCAGGGTGACATAAACAGCCTTGACGTACTCCTTTTCCTATTTGGAACCAGTCTGTTGTTCCATGTCCAGATCTAATTGTTACTTCCTGACCTGCATACAGATTTTGCAGGAGGCAGGTCAGGTGGTCTGGTATTTCCAACTCTTTCAGAATTTTCTACAGTTTATTGTGATTCACACAGCCAAAGGCTTTGGCATAGTCAATAAAGCAGAAATAGATGTTTTTCTGGAACTCTCTTGCTTTTTCCATGATCCAGCCAATGTTGACAATTTGATCTCTGGTTTCTCTGCCTTCTAAAACCAGCTTGAACATCTGGAAGTTCATGGTTCATTTATTGCTAAAGCCTGGCTTGGAGAATTTTGAGCATTGCTTTGCTAGTGTGTGAGATAAGTGCTGTTGTGTTTGAGCATTCTTTGGCATTGCCTTTCTTTGGGATTGGAATGAAAGGTGACCTTGTCGAGTCCTGTGGCCACTGTTGAGTTTTCCAAATTTGCTGGCATATTGAGTGCTGCACTTTCACAGCATCATCTTTCAGGATTTCAAATAGCTCAACTGGAATTCCATCACTTCCACTAATTTTGTTTATAGTGATGCTTCCTAAGGCCCACTTAACTTCGCATTCTGGGATGTCTGGCTCTAGGTGAGTTATCACACCATCATGATTATTGGGTCATGAAGAGATTTTTTATACAGTTCTTCTGTGTATTCTTGTCATGTCTCCTTAATATCTTCTGCTTTTGTTAGGTCCACACTATTTCTGTCTTTTATTGAGCCCATCTTTGCATGAAATGTTCCCTTGGTATCTCTACTTTTCTTGAAGAAATCTCTGGTCTTTTCCATTTTTTATTTTCCCTTATTTGTTTGCACTGATCACTGAGTAATGCTTTCTTATCTCTCCTTGCTATTATTTGGAACTCTGCATTCAAATGAGTATATCTTTCCTTTTCTCCTTTCCTTTTTGCTTCTCTTCTTTTCAAAGCTATTTGTAAGGCCTCCTCAGAGCCATTTTAGTTTTTTGCATTTCTTTTTCTTGGGGATGGTCTTGCTCCCTGTCTCCTATACAATGTCATGAACCTCTGTCCATAGTTCTTCAGGCACTCTATCAATTTAGACACTTAAATCTATTTCTTAGTTCCACTGTATAATCATAAGGAATTTGATTTAGGTCATACCTGAATGATCTAGTGGGTTTCCCCACTTTCTTCAATTTAAGTCTGAATTTGGCAATAAGGAGTTCATAATCTGAGCCACTGTCAGTTCTTTTCTTTTTTTTTTTTTGCTGAGTATATAGAGCCTCTCCATCTTTGGCTGCGAAGAATATAATCAATCTGATTTCAGTATTAACCATCTGGTGATGTCCATGCATAAAGTCTTCTTTTGTGTTGTTGGAAGAAGGTGTTTGCTATGACTAGTGTGTTCTCTTGGCAAAACTCTATTAGTCTTTGCCCTGCTTCATTCTGTACTCCAAGGCAAAATTTGCCTGTTACTCCAGGTGTTTCCTGATTTCCTACTTTTTCATTCCAGTCCCCTATAATGAAAAGGACATCTTTTCTGGGGTGTTAGCTCTAGAATGTCTTGTAGGTCTTCATAGAACCGTTCAACTTCAGCTTTTTCAGTGTTACTGGGTGGGCATAGGCTTGAATTACTGTGATACTGAATTGTTTGCCTTGGAAACGAACAGAGATCATTCTGTCATTTTCGAGACTGCATCCAAGTACAGCATTTCAGACTCTTTTGTTGACCATGATGGCTACTCCATTTCTTCTAAGGGATTTCTGCCCACAGTAGTAGATGTAATGGTCATCTGGATTAAATTCACCCATTCTGGTCCATATTAGTTCACTGATTCTAGAATGTCGACATTCACTCTTACCATCTCCTGTTTGACCACTTCCTGTTTGCCTTGATTCATGGACTTAACATTCCATGTTCCTATGCAACATTGCTCTTTACCACATGGATCTTGCTTCTATCACCAGTCAGACCCACAACTGGGTGTTGTTTTCCTTTGGTTCCATCCTTTCATTCTTTCTGGTGTTATTTCTCCACTGATCTCCAGTAGCATATTAGGCACCTACTGACCCAGGGTGTTCATCTTTCAATGTCCTATCTTTTTGCCTTTTCATACTGTTCATGGGGTTCTCAAGGCAAGAATACTGATGTGGTTTGCCATTCCCTTTTCCAGTGGACCATATTTTGTCAGGACTCTCCACCATGACCCATCCCATCTTGGGTGGCCCTACACGACATGGCTTAGTTTCATTGAGTTAGACAAGGCTGTGGTCCATGTGATCAGATTGGCTAATTTTCTGTGATTATGGTTTCAGTCTGTCTGCCCTCCGATGCCCCCTCTCTGGGCCTACCATCTCAGTGGGGTTTCTCTTACCTTGGACGTGGGGTATCTCTTCACAGCTGCTCCAGCAACATGCAGCCACTGTTCCTTACCTTGGATGTAGGGTATCTCCTCTCAGCCACCACTCCTGACCTTGGACGTGAGGTATCTCCTCTCTGCTTCTGCTCCTGACCTTGGACTTGGGGTACCTCCTCTCGGCCACTTGCCACTTACTTCACGGTATCTTATTCTAGGGCTTTCAGTTCAGTTTTCCCCTGGAGGCAAAGCCCCACAGTTGCAGCGGGTTGGCTTCCCAGTCAATAAATAACAACTGCTAGTTATTGGGGAAGAAAAGGTCAACAGAAATCAATTGATTTCAAACAGTACACTGAAAGAATAAAAAAATATACCTTCTCTCCAGTGTTTGCGTTTTCCATTTATTTTTACTTTTTTATTTATTCACAATCTATGAATTCAAGAATGCATCATTATGTTGAGATAACATTGTGAAGTTATGTCTTTTTATTTCAGGAAAATTTATAAACCTGTTTAGAAGGGGATGGAGTGAATCATGCCAGAATGTGCTTTCTTTTTTTAAAAAATTTTTATTTTTACTTTATTTTACTTTACAATACTGTATTGGTTTTGCCATACATTGACATGAATCCACCACGGGTGTACATGCGTTCCCAAACATGAACCCCCCTCCCACCTCCCTCCCCATAACATCTCTCTGGGTCATCCCCATGCACCAGCCCCAAGCATGCTGTATCCTGCATCAGACACAGACTGGCAATTCCTTTCTTACATGATAGTATACATGTAAAAATTAGTTAATTTATTTTAATCGGAGGCTAATTATTTTACCGTGCTGTGGTGTTTTCTGCCATATATTGAAATGAACCAGCCATGGTTGTACATGTGTCACACTGTCCTGAACTCCTCTCCCATCTCCCTTCCCACTCCATCCCTCTGGGTTGTCCCAGAGCACCAGCTTTGGCTGTCCTGCTTCATGCATTGAATTTGCCCTGGTCATTTATTTTACATATGGTAATATGCATGTTTCAATGCTACTCTCTCATATTGTCCCTCTCTCACCTTCTCCCAAAGAGTCCAAAAGTCTGTTTTTACATCTGTGTCTCTTTTGCTGTCTTGCATGTAGGGCCATCATTACCTTCTTTCTATATTCCATATATATGCATTAATACACTGTATTGGTGTTTGTCTTTCTGGCTTAACTCACTCTGTCTAATAGGCTCCAGTTTCATCCAACTCATTAGAACCGACTCAAATGTGTTCTTTGTAACAGCTGAGTATTATTCCATTGTGTATATATGTATCACAAATTCCTTATCCATTCGTCTGCTGATGGACATCAAGGTTGCTTCCATTCTAGCGATTGTAAACAGTGCTGCAATGAACACAGGGGAACATGTCTTTTTCAGTTCTGGTTTACTTGGTGTGTATGCCCAGCAGTGGAATTGCTGGGTCATATGGCAGTTTTGTTTGCAGTTTTTTAAGGAATCTCCACACTGTTCTCCATAGTGGCTACATTAGCTGGTATTCCCACCAACAATGTAAAAGGGTTCCCTTTCTCCACACCATCTCCAGTATTTATTGTTTACAAACGGACTTTTTGATGGCAGCCATTCAAACTGACATGAGATCGTATCTCATTGTGGTTTTGATTTGCATTTCTCTGAAAATGAGTGATGTTGAACATTTTTTCATGTGTTTGTTAGGCATCTTTATGCTTTCTTGGAGAAATGTCTGTTTAGTTTTTTGGCCCATTTTTTTGATTGAATCATTTATTTTTCTGATATTGAGCTGCATGAGCTGCTTATATATTTTGGAGATTAATTCTTTATCAGTTGTTTCAGTTTCAATTATCTTCTCCCATTCTGAAGGCTGACTTTTCACCTTGCTTATAGTTTCCTTCATTTTGCAAAAGGTTTTAGGTTTAATTAGGTTCCATTTGTTTATTTTTGCTTTTATTTCCATTACTCTTGGTGGTGAATCATAGAGGATCTTGCTATGATTTATGTCAGACAGTGTTCTGCCTATTTTTTTATCTAAGAGTTTTATAGTTTCCAGTCATACATTTAGATCTTTAAACCATTTTGAGTTTATTTTTGTATATGATGTTAGAAAGTGTTCTAGTTTCATTAACAGGCCATTGACCAGTTTTCCCAGCACTGCTTGTTAAAAAGATTGTCTTTTCACCATTGTATATCTTTGCCTCCTTTGTTAAAGATAAGGCGTCCATAGGTGCATGAATTTATCTCTGGGCTTTCTATTTTGTTCCATTGATCTATATTTCTGTCTTTGTGATGGTACCATACTGTCTTGATGACTGTGGCTTTGTTGTAGAGCTTGAAGTCAGATAGGTTGATTCCTCCAGTTCCATTCTTCTTTCTCAAGATTACTTTGGCTATTTGAGGGTTTTTGTGTTTCCATACAAATTGTGAAATTATTTGTTATAATTCTGTGAAAAATACCCTAGTAGCTTGATAGGGATTGTGCTGAATCTGTAGATTTACTTGGGTAGTATGCTCATTTTTACTATATTGATTTTTCCAATCCATGAATATAGTATATTTCTCCATCTATTTGTGTTCTCTTTGATTTCTTTTATCACTGTTTTATAGTTTTCTATATATAGGTCTTTTGTTTCTTTAGGTAAATTGATTCCTAAGTATTTTATTCTGTACTTTGCAATGGTGAATGAAGTTGTTTCCTTAATTTCTCTTTCCGTTTTCTCATCATTAGTGTATGGGAATGCAAAGGCTTTCTATATACTAATTTTTTATTCTTCAACTTTACTATATCCGTTGATTAGCTCTAGTAATTTTCTGGTGGTGTCTTTAGGGTTTTCTATGTAGAGGATCATGTAATCTGCAAACAGTGAGAGTTTTATTTCTTCTTTTCTAATCTGGATTCCTTTTATTTCTTTTTCTCCTCTGATTGCAGTGGCTAGGACTTTCAGCACTATTCACATGGTAGAAATCAGAAGCAGTATAAAAATCTAACATTAGAAGAAAGAATTATGGTATATAGTCACAATATACTATTATTCACTAAAAGTATGCATAGAAACAAAAATGTTTAATGGCCTGATACCACATTAAAATAATATAAAGTAGAAAATCAGAATGTAACAGCATAATACATTTATATTTATTATATAATAAAGATATGCTGTGAAGACCTTATATTGGCATGTTAAGATGATATTATCTAGATGTTGTGCTTTTAGCTTTGTATTATCTTGAGATTTATTTTAATTTTCTATAATGTATGGATCTTTCTTTGCTAATCACAAATAGACATTTTATGAAATGAAATAATTTTTATGTTCATATAGGCATATACATATTTATAAGTATTTCCTACAAATAAATATACATATTTATAGGTATTTCTTACAAATGAAGTTTATTATTTTGAGCATAACATATTTCTTAAAACTACATTAAAGAAAATATAAAGTACATAGTTTATTGGGAAGTGATCAAATATAATTTTATATGTATACATATATACATATGTCTTATAATGTACTTATAGAGAGTTCTTATTCCCAAGTGTTATCATTAGCTTGATAACTTTTTCCCATCATATTTGAAGTTAAATACAAATGTAAATGCTTGACCAATCACTTTTCTTTGTTTTAAGGGCCAAAAAATACTAAGCATTTTTTCTTTTTCTTTTTTTTTTTAGATTGAGGATAATCTTATTTTTAAAATTAATTCTTATTTTTTTACAGTAGGTCCATATTGGTTATCTATTTTAGCAGAGTGTACATGTCATTCCCAAGCGGTCAATCTATCCCTCCTCCTCTCCCTCTCTTTCCCATTGGTAATCATAAATTCACTCTCTGGGTTTCATCTTGTTTTGTAAATAAGTTCATTTGAATCAGTTTTTTTAAAATTCCTTTTAAAAGTGATATTATACAGTATTTGCTTTGTTTGATTAGTTCACCTAGCATGATAATCTCCAGGTTCATTCATTTTGCTGCAAATGGTATTATTGCATGCTTTATAATGAGTGAGTAATATTCCATTGTATATATGTACCACTTTTTTTTAATCCATTCATCTGTCAATGTACATTTAGGTTGCTTGCCTCTCTTGTGTATCATAAACAGTGCTGCAGTGAACATTGGGGTGTATGTATCCTTTCAAACTATATTTTTCTGCACATAAATACAGAGTATTGGGATTACTGGATCATGTGGTAGCTCTATTTTCATTTTTTTAAAAATAAAATCTCCATACTGTGCTCTATAGTGGTTGTATAAATTTGCATTCCCATCAACCGTGTAGGAAAATTTTCTTCTCTCAACACCCCCTGCAGCATTTATTGTTTGTAGATTTTTTTAATGATGACCATTCTGAGTGAAATGAGGTGATACCTCATTGTAGTTTTGATTTGCATTTCTCTAATAATTAGCAGTGTTAAGCATTTTTTTTTAATGTTCCTCTTGGACCTCTGTGTCTTAGAGAAATGTCTATTTAGGTCTTCTGTCCACTTTTTATATATTTATTTTTAAATATTGAGCCACATGAGCTATTTGAGGCTAATTTCTTGATGATTGCATTGTTTGTGAATATTTTCTCTCATTCTGTGGATTGTCTTTTCATTTTGTTTATTATTTCCTTTTCTGTGCAAAAGGTTTTAAACTGAATTAGTTCCATTTGTTTATATTTGTTTTTATTTCCATTACTCTTTGAGACAGATCAAAAAATATATTGGTGCAATCTATGTCAAAGAGTGTTCTGCCTATGTCTTCCTCTAACAGTTTTGTAGTATCCAGCATTACATATAGGTCTTCAGTCCATTTTAGTTTATTTTTGTTGTGGTGTAAAAGAATGTTCTAATTTCAGTTTTTTACATGCAGCTGTCCAGTTTTTCCACAACAATTTATTGAAGAGACTGTCTTTTCTCCACTGTATAGCCTTGCCTCCTTTGTAGAATAATTGAGTACAGGTACATGGCTTTCTATCCTGTTCCATTGATCTATATTTCTGTTTTGGTGTCAGTACCATAATGTTTTAATAACAGTGGCTTTGTAGCATGGTCTGAAATCAGGGAGCTTGATTCCTCTAGCTCCATTTTTCTTTCTCAAGATTGTTTTGTCTATTCAGGGTCTTTCGTGTCTCCATCAATCCTCACAGCAACTGTCAGTTTCACAGTTAAAATTCAATGATATTTTATGAATAAGTGATTTAGTAAATGCAATATACATCAGTGTTATCTGTTATTTAGCAATAGTTATGAATATTTAAACATTTCAAAACATTATATATAATTGTTAATTGAAAGAGGATCATGTGTGTGGTAGTGGCACTGTGTATAAATGTATCTTTTTATTGTATGTTTCCCTGAGTAGGTCTGAATCATAAAATAAATTAACTGCCTATTACTTTCCATTTCTAATCATAAAATGCCACCTATATTTTAAAACTTCAACAGAGGATTTCACATTACACATAACTATTCTCATAATTTATATTTCTGATTTCTTCCTGTTGTCTCTATAACTAAGGATATGAACTGTGTTTACAATAGAAAATTCTATTTGAATCTCATTTTTCCTAACCAAAGCTATAAAAGAAGCATCATATGTTACATTATATTCAAGACACTGTGATTGTATATCCTCTTCAAATTCCATATGCCTATGCACTTTCTATTGCCACTAATGACAGCTTTGCATGTGTTTTGAGGGGAACTAGCATTCAATACTTTTCTGAAAATGCACATATTGTTAAGTTCTTTTCCTGTCTTTTTTTGTCCCTTGTTGATTTTTGAGGAAACAAATTCCTGGGGTATTACAATCTACATCCTTCCAAAGGAATTCTCATGGTGCTTTCAAGATCTAGTTATATGACACATGATGGTAATGTAACCCATTACAAAACAGTTGGTTTAGTAGCTTATTTTTACTGTGCATGATGAGCAATAGTGTCTCATTATCTGTTTCAAATTTAAAATCTCATTAAAGCCATCAGCAGCACTCTTACGGAAAACTTCTTAAGAATCACTTTTAATATCCCTTTTCTACCAACACTGAATATTTTTTTTTTTTTATAAGGAAAGAAAAAATTTTCAAGTGTAGCAGCAAAGAAAACAAAACTTTATGAAAGTCTTCATCCAGTTCTCAGTACTAGCGGCTCATCAGAATCAAGTGATCGGCTTATGTAAAATATTAATGCTGGGCACATGTACCTGACCAATTAAATGCATGCCTAAGATGGTTTTGCATGGGCAAACTCTGTTTATGAGTGCTCAGCAGGCTAGCTTGCAAAATATGTAGTGTGAAATTATATATTGATTTACTCTTATGTGAAAAGTGTCTACATGATAATAAAACATCTCTGTACTTGATTGTTGCATTCTTACAATTCACAGATTACATGTGGGGACCAAAAGCAAGTAACGGTCCTTTATATTTCCACATTATGATTTGAGCTAATACCAATATAGATATCTCACACACACAAAAAAAACACAACACACTTTATATAGATTGAAACATGGCCTGATTCTATCAGGCAATAAATTAAAATAAAGTTAAATAAACTTTTTTAAAAATAGCACTATTTTCCTTCCACTATTCTAAACATATATTGAATGGAAAGTTGTCTATTCAAAAACCTTGTGTTTCTCACCGCTGGATCCAAATCTTAAATTGGTCTTTTTTTTTTTTTTTTTCAAAGAAGTTTTGCAAATTTCTCTTTGTCCTTTTCATTCATACAGAAAGAACTGCTAATTAGCAATCCTATTTTAAAGTTAAAATCACATATATTAGTTAGAATCAGTTAAATTTATTATGATTAGCAAAATGTTTCCTTTCTCCTTTCTACTATGTTTTCATTTGACATGTCAGGCATAGAACTCAAGTTTTCCTGCTTACAGAACACATAAGGATTAGAAATGTTAGTATTGATGGAAGTTGTCAGTCTGTGCTCATAAAGTACTTCACTGACCTTTAATTTTGATATGAATAAAGTTTGTTGTCAGGTTCATGAAGATTAAGAGGCTTGTACTGTTGGAAGTTGAAGCTTTGTATTGATCTATAACATTTGGCTTCCTTGTACTGTTAAATTAACCCTTTTCTACTTTAGAATTTACTCGATCTATATTCCTATAATCAAAGATGATTGATACTTGCTCCTAGCAACTGAACATCTGTATCACATTTGTCTAAGACTTGCTTGACTGTTTCTCAGTTTTTTTTTGGTAAAAAATTATTTCAGGCAAATATTAAGTTTCAAGACATGAATAAAACTAGGGGAATATTAAAACAACTAGCTATTATTAATTTTTTTCTGGAAAAAAATTGAGGACTATTAGGAGGCTTGCTCAAGAAACACTCACATGAAGGAAACCTCATATCTGGTACAACAGGAAATTTGCATTCTCTTCATGCTCTTTTCCATTCTGACTCTGACTAGGATACAGAATAGTGTTTCTTCTACAAACTGCTCTTGATTGGCACAGTGACTGTAAATCTTCACTTCATTTTTTCATTTCTGACTCTCATTCCTGTTCCTGATTCCAGCTCCTACATGTTGCCTACACTCCAGGCTCCAACCATACATCCATTCCTGAGCATTTTCCTTGTTGGTTGACATTTCTTTTCCATTTGAAACTTGAAGACAACTTCTGTTCTTCAATTTTAATTATTTTGCATAACCATTGGAAAATTTTGCTATAATATTGAGCATTGCAACAAACATTTGCCAAAACTGTTGTGGTAAGGATGAAACCTAGATAGTATTTTGATTTTGCTAATATTTATAATGCAAATGTTGACTATAATACATTGTAGTTAAATGCAATTATATTTCAGTACAATATTTGTACTACATTTAATACCCATGCTTATCATATGACATAAGTACACAATGTAAAGCTACATATTGTTAATAGATTAAAATACTCCTGTTTTATCCCCCAGAAAACCCAAGGGAAAGAAATATTATAACACATGTATGTTGAAAAACAACTTTCAGTTTTACTTTTAATTATCAAGATCTAGGTTGGAGCAAGCAAGCAAAATGGAAGTATTGCAGCCCTATCATATGCTACATTATGTGAAAATTAATTAATATCTGAATCACAATAACAACTACAAAGACAGATTATTTTCTGGAAGAGAAGTAAAGAAACAACTAAGAGTGAAAACATACTTTAGCAGAGTAGGGAAGGGAAACCAAAATATAGTCTGTGATTTATAGCTCTAGATCTAAATACAAAAAGTAGATGCTTAGACTGAATAATAATACTGTCTAGAATCTTTAAGCAGCTATTTGTGGACTTCAATGGAGATAAATGAGAATATATAGAAAGGCCTTACTATCTTCTTGTAACAAGTTTTTTTTTTTTTTTTTAATGAATGAGGTTACTGTTATTATATAAGCATATAACTTCTGGGAATTTATTTTTATAACTGCTACTAATACTATGTACAGTGATAATCACTCATACTTTATAAAGAGGGTGCTATCACCATTTGTTTTCACCTTTTAATTTGATTGTGCCAATCATATAAAATTAGAGAATAAATCTGTTAATGATAACAGGTGTGCTTGTTAGCATGCTTAATGGGTATTTTGATTAGTTCATATCCAAAGTATGCAAACATTTTTGATTACCTGTATACAGTGCTGCATTATAGCATAACTCTAAGATGAAGTTATAAAGAATTTCTGAATTGCAATCTGCAAAATATCTTTTAGGTTAAAGCAATGCCTCTAAGGAAATAGGGAAAATAAGATCTACAGTCTATGTCATATAGAGTTTAAATTAGAAGTCTGATTACCTATTTACAAAACTTGTCAATGAGCTCAGTCAGCAGCCATAGATGGAAGTTTGGAATTCTTGTTTTGTACCAAAGTATTCACAGTGTTCTATATGCTTAACTTCAAATTGCATGGTGAATTCAACAATATTTTCCAAGTCACATAATTAGGTAATACCATTAATCTTTTTTGACAGTCAAAATTCTACAATGATCAGCTTTTCACTATGTTATATGAATAAATACTCTGAGATAATAAATACTCTATTCTTGAATTTATTTCTATATTACTTAAATAATACACTTCATACATTAAGGTTTCTAAGCAATTTTCAGTCTTTAGAAACATTTGTTGTTATGGCTTATGTGATTCTGAGTCTCCAGAGAGATGTGACAAACTCACTGTTATTATACAGCTCTGCATTTATTGCTATATTAAGCGACAATACCATTGCTTATTTTAAAACATCAATCCATCACACCCAGAGGCAAATTTTTGGTGAAAAATTTCTTTTTCCTTTTCTTTCAAAAGTAACATATTGATTCGAAGAAGGATGTGAAAATATACTACAAAGGCTAAAACTTCTTTATGGGTTTTCAATTTTGCTATCTTGTTACCAGGGTGCTGCGTTTCATTCATTCATTCTTCATATAAAAATATAGAGCATTCAATGAGAAATATATGTCATCAAAGAGTTTGCATCATGGTAAGCACATAGTGTGGCCTAAACAGCTCATGGTTGAATATACTATGCCATGGTAGTGCTAGAGACAGTGTACCATGTCCAGTTATAGAAATGTATAAGAAACATGTGGGCTGGTTTTTAAATTAAACTCTATTGATAGTATTTTCCATACGAAAAGGTAGTTTTATTATAAACAGAAGACTAGAAAATTAAATTTTTTAAAACAAACCATTTCTATGTTAGAAATTGCAAGCCCTGATTTCTGCTCAACTATTATTCCTATAAATTGCGTTAAGTAAAATTAAGAACTTATGCAAACGTATTTTATTATTGTTTTTAATTATCCAGAGTTCTGTTTCTTTATTAATTAAAAAAAACACATAGCTATAATGAGATAGAAAAAAATGAGAACAATGGAAATATTAGGGTCTACCATTTTTCCAAATCAGAGAAGAGTAAAATAAGTTAAGCAAAATTTTCAAATGATTAATGGACATCCTAGAATAGCTTTAAATTTTTTTTAGTAAATGCCAATCTCAGTTGTAGAAAGTCACTTAAAAGGGGAGATGGAGTAATAAGACATCAAAATTGTTACTTACACTATTTCCTTTTAATGTTCACATCTGCATCAATTACTCCTACATATATTTTAAAATATCAATATTATGATTATTCATTAATGTATAGTGCAATTTAAAAACTTATCTGAAATTTTTATTACCATTTGAAAGAAAAACTATATTGGCTATACAGTAATGCATGTTTTGCTTTCCTCTATATGTGAAAAAAATAATAATCTAGACACTGAGAATAAACTGAAGTGACATGAAGTAAAATAAAACTAAGTGAGGTGAAAGCAATCCTTATGTAACAGCGACCTAATTCTGGCCATTATTTGCTATTCTTTTGAAATAGACCATTCAGGTATGATCTAAATCAAATCCCTTATGATTATACAGTGGAAGTGAGAAATAGATTTAAGGGGCTAGATCTGATAGATAGAGTGTCTGATGAACTATGGAATGAGGTTCATGACATTGTACAGGAGACAGGGATCAAGACCATCCCCATGGAAAAGAAATGCAAAAAAGCAAAATGGCTGTCTGGGGAGGCATTACAAATAGCTGTGAAAAGAAGAGAGGCAAAAAGCAAAGGAGAAAAGGAAAGATATAAGCATCTGAATGCAGAGTTCCAAAGAATAGCAAGAAGAGATAAGAAAGCCTTCTTCAGTGATCAATGCAAAGAAATAGAGGAAAACAACAGAATGGGAAAGACTAGAGATCTCCTCAAGAAAATTAGAGATACCAAGGGAACATTTCATGCAAAGATGGGCTCAGTAAAGGTCAGAAATGGTATGGACCTAACAGAAGCAGAAGATATTAAGAAGAGGTGGCAAGAATACATGGAAGAACTGTACAAAAAAGATCTTCATGACCCAGATAATCATGATGATGTGATCACTAATCTAGAGCCAGACATCTTGGAATGTGAAGTCAAGTGGGCCTTAGAAAGCATCACTACAAACAAAGCTAGTGGAGGTGATGGAATTAAAGTTGAGCTGTTTCAAATCCTTAAGATGATGCTGTGAAAGTGCTGCACTCAATATGCCAGCAAGTTTGGAAAACTCAGAAGTGGCCACAAGACGGGAAAAGGTCAGTTTTCATTCCAATCTCAAAGAAAAGCAATGCAAAAGAATGCTCAAACTACCACACAATTGCACTCATCTCACATACTAGTAAAGTAATGCTCAAAATTCTCCAAGCCAGGCTTCAGCAATATGTGAATAGTGAACTTCCAGATGTTCAAGCTGGTTTTAGAAAAGGCAGAGGAACCAGAGATCAAATTGCCAACATCTGCTGGATCATGGAAAAAGCAAGAGAGTTCCAGAAAGACATCTATTTCTGCTTTATTGACTATGCCAAAGCCTTTGACTGTGTGGATCACAGCAAACTGTGGAAAATTCTGAAAGAGATGGGAATACCAGGCCACCTGACCTGCCTCTTGAGAAATCTGTATGCAGGTCAGGAAGCAACAGTTAGAACTGGACTAGGAACAACAGACTGGTTCCAAATAGGAAAAGGAGTACGTCAAGGCTGTATATTGTCACCCTGCTTATTTAATTTATGTGCAGAGTACATCATGAGAAACTCTGGACTGGAAGAAGCACAAGCTGGAATCAAGATTGCTGGAAAAAATATCAATAACCTCAGATATGCAGATGACACCAACCTTATGGCAGAAAGTGAAGAGGAACTAAAAAGCCTCTTGATGAAAGTGAAAGTGGAGAGTGAAAAAGTTGGCTTAAAGCTCAACATTCAGAAAACGAAGATCATGGCATCCGGTCCCATCACTTCATGGGAAATAGATGGGGGAAACATTGGAAACAGTGTCAGATTTTATTTTTGGGGGCTCCAAAATCACTGCAGATGGTGACTGCAGCCATGAAATTAAAAGATGCTTACTGCTTGGAAGAAAAGTTATGACCAACCTAGATAGCGTATTCAAAAGCAGAGACATTACTTTACCGACTAAGGTCCGTCTAGTCAAGGCTATGCTTTTTCCTGTGGTCATGTATGGAATGAGAGTTGGACTGTGAAGAAGGCTGAGTGCTGAAGAATTGATACGTTTGAACTGTGGTGCTGGAGAAGACTCTTGAGGGTCCCTTGGACTGCAAGGAGATCCAACCAGTCCATTCTGAAGGAGATCAACCCTGGGATTTCTTTGGAAGGAATGATGCTAAAGCTGAAGCTCCAGTACTTTGGACACCTCATGCGAAGAATTTTTCTCATTGGAAAAGACTCTGATGCTGGGAGAGATTGGGGGCAGGAGGAGAAGGGAAACACCAAGGATTAGATGGCTGGATAGCATCATGAACTCGATGGACGTGAGTCTGAGTGAACTCCGGGAGATGGTGATGGACAGGGAGGCCTGGCATGCTGCAATTCATGGGGTCGCAAAGATTCAGACAAGACTGAGCGACTGAACTGAACTGAACCACTCAAATAAGGCATTTAATGAGTTAATATAAATTATAATTTTTATATTTTTGGTATTACTTGTTTGTCAGTTGCTTCATTTTCTATTATTTTCTCCGATTCTGAAGGCTGTCTTTTCACCTTGCTTATAGTTCCCTTTGTTGTCCAGAAGCTTTTAATTTTAATTAGACTCCATTTGTTTATTTTTGCTTTGATTTTCAGTATTCTGGGAGGTGGGTCATAGAGGATCCTGCTGTGGTTTATGTCGGAGAGTGTTTTGCCTATGTTCTCCTCTAGGAGTTTTATAGTTTCTAGTCTTACGTTTAGATCTTTAATCAATTTTGAGTTTATTTTTGTGTATAGTGTTAGAAAGTGTTCTAGGTTCAGTCTTTTACAAGTGGTTGACCAGTTTTCCCAGCACCACTTGTTAAAGAACTTGTCTTTTCTCCATTGTATATTCTTGCCTTCTTTGTCGAAGATCAGGTGTCCATATGTCCGTGGATTTATCTCTGGGCTTTCTATTTTGTTTCATTGATCTATATTTCTGTCTTTGTGCCAGTACCATACTGATTTGATGACTGTGGTTTTGTAGTAGAGCCTGAAGTCAGGCAGGTTGATTACTCCAGTTCCATTCTTCTTTCTCAAGTTTGCTTTGGCTATTCGAGGCTTTTTGTATTTCCATACACATTGTGAAATTATTTGTTCTAGCTCTGTGAAAAATACCGTTGGTAGCTTGATAGGGGTTGCATTGAATCTATAGATTGCTTTGAGTAGTATACTCATTTTCACTATATTGACTCTTTCGATCCAGGAACATGGTATATTTCTCCATCTATTAGTGTCCTCTTTGATTTCTTTCACCAGTGTTTTATAGTTTTCTATATATAGGTCTTTAGTTTCTTTAAGTAGATATATTCCTAAGTATTTTATTCTTTTTGTTGCAATGGTTAATGGAATTGTTTCCTTAATGTCTCTTTCTGCTTTCTCAATATTAGTGTATAGGAATGACAACTAATCTCAAAAATATATAAGCAACTCCTGCAGCTCAATTCCAGAAGAATAAATGACCCAATCAAAAAATGGACTAAATAACCAAACAGATATTTCTCCCAAGAAGACATACAGATAGCTAACAAACACATGAAAGGATGCTCAACATCACTCATTATCAGATAAATGCAAATCAAAACCACAATGAGGTACCATTGCATGCCAGTCAGAATGGCTGCAGTCCAAAAGTCTACAGGCAGTAAATCCTGGAGAGAGTGTGGAGGAAATGGAACACTCTTACACTGTTGGTGGGAAATCAAACTAGTACAGCCACTATTTAGAACAGTGTGGTGATTCCTTTAAAAACTGGAAATAGAACTGCCTTATGACCCAGCAATCCCACTGCTGGGCATACACACCAAGGAAACCAGAATTGAAAGAGACACGTGTACCCCAATGTTCATTGCAGCACTGTTCATAACAGCCAAGACATGGAAGCAACCTAGATGTCCATCAGCAGATGAATGGATAAGAAAGCTGTGGTACATATACACAATGGAGTATTACTCAGCCATTAAAAAGAATACATTTGAATCAGTTCTAATGAGGTGGATGAAACTGGAGCTGATTATACAGACTGAAGTAAGCCAGAAAGAAGAACACCAATACAGTATACTAACACATATATATAGAATTTAGAAAGACAGTAACGATAACCCTGTATGTGAGACAGCAAAAGAGACAGAGTTGTATAGAACAGTCTTTTTGACTCTGTGGGAGAGAGAGAGGGTTGGATTATTTGGGAGAATGGCATTGAAACATGTATAATATCATATAAGAAATGAATCACCAGTCCAGGTTCGATGCAGGATACAGGATGCTTGGGGCTGGTGTACTGGGATGACCCAGAGGGGTGGTACAGGGCGGGAGGTGGGAGTGGGGTTCAGGATGGGGAACACGTGTACACCTGTGGTGGATTCATGTTGTTATATGGCAAAACCAATACAATATTGTAATATAATTAGCCTCCAATTAAAATAAATAAATTTAAAATAAAAAAGGGGAAACACCACTAAAAAACAAGCAAAAAAAAAAAAGAATGAAACAAAAGTTGTTGACAATGAAGAGAAATTGGAACTCTTGTGCACTGTTGCATGAAACATAGAATGGTGCAGCCACTATGGAAAATAGCATGATAGTTCCTCAAAAAAATTAAAAATGGAATGCCTATGTGATCCAGATTTTCATTTTGGGGTATGTAGCTAAAATAAATGAAAGCTGAATCTCAAATAAATATCTGGAAACCCATATTCATAAAATCATTATTCACACAGCTAAAAGGTAGAGGTATTCCAAATATTAATGATGAAGGAATGGATAAACAAAATGTAGAATTAACAAAACGTGAAAGAAGCCAGTCACAAATAGAGAAACGCAGAATGATTCTGCCTGTAAGAGGTATCTAGAGTGGTCATGCTTGGAGAAACAGAAAGTAGAATGGGGAGTTGCCCAGATCTGGGAGAGAAGCCGGGGAGAGGGGATTGTTTTTTAATAGATATAGAGTTTCAGTTTCAGTTCAGTTCAGTCGCTCAGTCATGTCCGACTCTTTGTGACCCCATTAATCACAGCATACCAGGTCTCCCTGTCCATCACCATCTCCCGGAGTTCAGACTTATATCCATCGAGTCAGTGATGCCATCCAGCCATCTCATCCTCTCTTGTCCCCTTTTCCTCCTGCCCCCAATCCCTCCCAGCATCAGAGTCTTTTCCAATGAGTCAACTCTTCGCATGATGTGGCCAAATTACTGGAGTTTCAGCTTTAGCATCATTCCCTCCAAAGAAATCCCAGGGCTGATCTCCTTCAGAATGGACTGGTTGGATCTCCTTGCAGTCCAAGGGACTCTCAAGAGTCTTCTCCAACACCACAGTTCAAAAGCATCAATTCTTCAGCACTCAGCTTTTGCAAAAGTCCTCACTTGGCTGTCTCATGAATAAATCCTGTATCTGCTGCAAAATTTGGCACCTATCTGGCAAATGAACCTGGCTCAGTAACAAAGGGACATGAATCTGAAGAACTAGTAACAGCATTTTTCAAAATTATTAAAGTGGTTATAATAAAATCAGCCTATTCATGAAGCAGACATCACATTAAAAAATTTAGTAGACTGTATTGTACTATAAAATAGATATCTACTAAAATTATGGTGCCATGTGTGAGATTGTTTGCTCAACAGTGTGAATGCATTAACACTGTACACTAAAATGTGATAAAGATGGTCATTTTTATGTTATGTGTATTTTAATTACAATTAAAACTTTTAAAATTAAAATCCGATAACTAGCAAATATATATATATATATATATATATAATTTTTAAATATGGTATGCATGGTATTTACTTATGTGCATGTGTCCTCAGTCATGTCCAAACCTGTGATGCTATGCACTGTAGCTTGCCAGTCTCCTCTGTCCATTGAATTTTCCAGGCAAGAATACTGGAGCACATTGCCATTTCCTCCTCCAGGGAATCCTCCTGACCCAGGGATTGAACATGCATCTCTCGTATCTCCTGCATTGGGAGGCGAAATCTTTATCACTGTGCTGCATGGGAAGCCTATTTACTTACATATAAGTATATAATTATTTAATATCTTATACTTCAAGGATTATTTTAATATAATGCAATATAACTTGTGAATAATATTTTTTATAGTGTAGTCCACAAAGTAACATAATATAAAATTAATATCCATTTTATTATGAAGACAGGCCATATTTATTTTGATGAGAGCATTTCCGTACATCTTTTTAATGAAACATATTGTGATTAGATCAATCAAAGAACATTCAGATCTTGGTGTTTAGTCTGTTGAATCAGCACTTTTTTTTTGTCTCAGTTGTCTTCTTAGGAGGACTTTGCCACCTTTGCTTACTCACACAGGAATAGTTTTCAAGTGAGCCCTGGATGTTTGCACATTTACATGCTGACTAGCTAAAATAGTTACTTGAAAACTAGACTTAACTGAGCCCTTTGTGATCTATAAACATATTAATAAAGTTATTCCTAAATGACCAAACTAATAATACTGCATCTCATTAATCTTGTTAAGACAGGCTTCTCCCACTAAATTCTAAAGTCCTTAGAACATGTGCAATTTATTTTGTGACCTTAAAACTACAATTGTCCCTATACCCATACATTTTACCTTAAAATATTCCTTTTACTGTTTTATTTATTACAAAACAATTAGGTATACTCATATCACTCCTTAAACTCCTAGTTTCATGCTGTTCTCAAATTTGGTTTAAAAGTCATTAACATCCATCAAATTATTGACAAAACTATATATTAGGAAGAGACCAGAGATACTGTTCTTTTAAATTGAAATGATATATAAATTAATGAAAAAATTACTAGCATTATGAGTGAATATTATATGCCAAACCCTACACTAAGTTTTCCAGATGTATTCTCAAGTTCTCACAATGATCCTTTTGGTTAATATTATTAGAATTCTCCTTTATAAATGAGGATACTGAGGCATAGGTAGGTGGGGTACCTAGGTGGTAATATTTAGGTGGTGGCAGAGTAACAATTCAAATTCCAGAAGTTGAGTTCCAAAATCAGTAATCATCAATTTTTGCCACCTTGACATGAGCATCCATAATATTCCTAATATTATCATTTACAGCACATTTTCACTGCTTGTCTGAAAGAATATTATGAGAAGTTTGTCAGATCATGTGCTGAAATGTAGAATATATATATATGTGTGTGTGTGTGTATATATATATTAGACATGGCAAGTGTAACTTTTAGACATTACCTTGTACATGTATTAATTTAGAACATGCTCAGCAATCACTTTAAAAAAAATAAATAATTGATCCATAAATGAATCATTAAATCCAAAGCATCATGGTTCAATGAATGACTCTGAAATCAGATGACTTGGTTGAGAAGTCAATTTTGAAACATTTCATTTTTCAGGAATTTATGATGCCTTTTCCTCCCTCCTTATGTTTAAACCATGCTTTTATTATCTTGGCCATAAATATTCACTGACATTTGTACCTATTGCTTAAATCTGTAGTTCCTTTGATGTTTCTCTTAAAACCGGAACAGTTATCTATCTCCAGTTTTGCAGCAATTCTTCATTCTATATAGTTCTTCAAATATCAGTTTAATACACTTGACTTTTCTCAGAACTCTGGGAAATAAGTAATTTGAGCCAGGAGACAAACTCATTTAGAGCAATTACCTGACTTCTTACTATCTCCATATTTCAATCCCTTCTTCCCAAAGTTAGATCTTTGCTTTCAGTCTGCTTCTCATTCTCCTTGACAGAAAGACAGAGGTGAAATAGAAGTTCAGTAATTTGACTTTCTACTAACCTTATAGCATGAACTCTGAATAGCAGACCTGGTATTTCCATTATCTTTTTACTTTGTTTGCTCTAAATATCACTTTTAGAAACTCTTCCATCTTGTCACTAAGCATTCAACAATATATAGTATATATTAGGCACTGAATGTTATAGGGCAGAAAATCTTCATGCCTAATTGTGACATCACAGAACATACCTGAAGTAATTATATTACAAATTGAAAAGTTCAATTTATTCAGGATGGTGAACACATGTAAACCCATGGCTGATTCATATCAATGTATGACAAAAACCACTATAAAGTCTCCAACTTAAATAAATAAATAAAAAAGGTAAACTAATACAAAGAAATCTTTTAAAAATCAAAAATTTAAATAAAGACAGAATTGGTATTGGAAAAAAATGAATTAAATTTGAGGACATATATAGGAGGGAATGACTAACTCTGTTAAGAGCAATAGGAAGGTTTGAAAGGTGAGGTAGCTTTTGAATTAGATTTGAAGAGTTTTTCCATGTTTTCTTTATATTTGCTTTGACCTTTCAGACATTACTTTTTGCTTTGATTTTTATATTCATTCCTGGTTATGAGTTATAACCTCTGCTTGTACAATGGTTCTTTTGACCTCATTAGAACTTACTATCTCCATATATTTCAGGACTCTTCACTCTACTTTTCTTCTTTTTAGTTCCCTAATTCACAACACTGGACTTTCACTCTTAACAGTACTCTTGATATTCTTGCCTTTTTGTCAATTTGATGCAACCTGTTAGTAAAATCCAAGCTCTGCAGGAATCAAGCTCAGATGACTCAATGGTAAAGAATTCACCTGTCCATATAGGAGATGTGGATTCAATCTCTGGGTTGGGAAGAGCCCCTGCATGAGGAAATGCCAATCCACTCCAGTATTCTTGCCTGGAGAATCCCATGGACAGAGGAGCCTGGCAGGCTACAGTCCATGGGGCCACAAAGAGCTGGACGTGACTGAGCACCAGAAGTAAGAACGGCAAAAGTGTGCCTCCCGGTGTGTTGTGAAAATAAGTCTCACCTTCGGGCAGACTAGTGATAATAAATTTATTCAAAACATCTCTACTAGTTTGTTAGGACTTCCTTAACAAAGCACCACAAAATTTTGTGCCTTAAATAACAGAAATTGATTGGCTCACAGTTCCAGACTATATACGTCCAAAATGAAGCTGTCAATAGGATTGGTTTCTCCTCAGGGCTGTGAAGTGAGGATAAGTTCCAGGCCTCTCTATTTGGCTTGTGGATGGTTACTATCTCCTGGTGTCTCTTCATGTCATCTTCCCTCTACATGTGTCTGTCTCTTCCTCCAAGTTTTCCCTTTTTACAGAAAGACACTGGTCATAGTAGACCGAAGCCAACTTTAATGACCTCATTTCAATGTGATTCCCTTTTAGAGGTAATCACATTGCCTGTCTTCAAATAAGGTCACATTTTTAGGTACTGACTATAAGGACAATAGCATGTCTCTTTAGAGGGAATTCAATACAATACAATTCAATACATAACATTACCTTAATTTTTTCCCTTTTTACTATGTTTATCCATTTACAAATTGTTCCCCCACTATCAAAAATATTTTAAATATTTCTACTTTTTTTTAAATTCAAGACCTTATCTAAATCACCACTGCAGCATTTTCACAGATCATCTTTGTTCATTCTTCAAGAAAAAAATAAAATAAAATAATTAAAATATTACAAAAAAGGTCACACCTATCCGAATCAACAATATTTTTCACTTATATTTTTATATTAAAAATAAAGGTTGGATTTATTTCTTCTCCATATAAGCAATCTGTCCATAGCTCTAAATGATATTTCTTTGCACTTTTCAAAAACTCCTTGTTATTGATTACAATCATCTTATTTTCAGCCTTCCCTTTCTGTTGTTTTTTTTTTTCCTATTTACTATGATCTCTCTCTTATTAAAATAGACAAATTCCATTAACTAACTAGTTGTCTTTGTTCCAACTTTCTACCAACTTTCTGTTCAGTTTTAGTTCCAAGTTATTTTTTCTAACTGACTGTATGTATTGGATTTTGTTCATTGTGTCTTCCTTGATCTTGTGACTTTTTATTTCAAACTTTCTTACTGAGGGTGGGGGTGGGTGTTGGATCTGGATCACTCCCATGGCTTTGATTACCAACAATACATATACTCAGTTCTGAACTCAAATTTGAACCTTTTAAATTCCTCCCCTTGATGCCCACTGGAGTCTAATCCACCTGATCCATGGCTTTGTCAGCCTTCACATGCATGAACTCCCCAAATCTGAAACCCCCTACCCTCTGCCCAGTTCCTCATCACATGAAATGCTATCATCATTTACCCCACTGATCAAGTAGAATTTATTAATTGAGACTGTATTAGTCATAATCATTTGGCATTTCCTTATATCCCCATTGGCTTTGCAGGGGGAAAGAATTTTGAGCACTGTAAAACAACAACAAAAATGGTATTAAATTGGAAAGATGAATTCCCTTTCATCCTCACTCTTAAGGAATAACTTGAGAGAGTTTACTTTTGTAACCTGATTTAGAGAAGCCTTACTAGACAGGTAGACATATTTACAGAACAAATCCCTATGTCTTTTCAAAGTGATTTATACCTTTTCTCACATCATTCACTTTTTTGTTATCTTCATTGTACTGCAGTTGTACCTCTGAAATAACACATTAGAATTTGATCTTTCTCAGACTGTTAGAAAAACATGGGATAAGACATCTTTCCATCCCTTAATATTAAGTTTGGGTTTTGGCTTCCAAAATACCCACACCTTTCCACTCCTCTCTCTTCCTACTAATGTTACTCTAGTTAAAAACATTCCGTTTGCTTACAAGGAATATTATCATGGTTATCTTAATTGTTCTCATATCAACGTTTTCCACATTCACCTTTTTCAACTTTTCCCCAGAATCTAGTAAGACATATCTTAGTAAATTTCATATTTGATTTTCAATTCCTCTGCCTAAAATTTGTTGAAAACTTGACACTGAACTTAAAGTCCAAACATCTTCGGAATAGCCTATACCAAGTCTTTGCTAAGTCTTACCTCTGCTATCTTTCCTTCCCTCATTTCATACAATTCTTTTTCTTAACTATGCTCCAGCCATCCTGCTTCCCTCTAGGTTCCCTCCCAAGCAGTATATTCTTGTGCTCTTTTCTCTGTTTCAAGACTTTTTCTCTGGTACAGCTCTCTTCCCTCCTCTTCTTCATCAAACCACACCTAACTCTTACTTATCATTCATCTTTTAGTTCAGATATAACTTCTACCAGATTTTCTTAACATCCTGTTATAATTTCTTGTGATAGTCTCAAAACAGTGTTACATCTCAAGATTTTCCAAGCTCATAGGAGAGTTTTTGGGGTGTGTGTGTATCAAATCCCCTTATCATTGGAACATTTTTTTCTTATAAATTTAATATAATATTGTTTTCACTATCTATTTGGATAAACACATATTGCCAATGATCCAAGTTTTATTGTCTGATTTTCACAAGCTTTAAGATGATATAGGCATGTTCTGAATTGTTCTCATACCTAATCAAGAATTTATCTCTTGCTGTTAATAATTTGTCAAAAGATTATCTTGGCTTAATGCTTTTTCTGCCTTCTGAAAAATTAAATATCCAATTGTTAAATACCTTTGATTCATTTATATATGTTTCTAATCTTTCATTGATCAGAATACTGTATCTATAAAAATCTATTTTATGCTTATTTTTAAAACCCTGCTACATCTCAGTGTGGTGGCATCAGGAAACAATAAAACAGTTATTAAGATGTCCTACTCTTTATATATCTTAAAAAATCAGATAAAGAGAGTGCTTACAAAATAAGTTAATATGTTATGAAACTGACAAAGCAGTACAGAAGCAAGCAAGTGAAAGATTTAAAACAGCTTTGGTTTGGAACTGCAGTCCCTAGGTGGTCTAATTTG
The DNA here is from genome assembly GCF_023091745.1 of Budorcas taxicolor. Lineage (NCBI taxonomy): Eukaryota > Metazoa > Chordata > Mammalia > Artiodactyla > Bovidae > Budorcas > Budorcas taxicolor. The sequence goes on from NC_068913.1 coordinate 19,473,036, forward strand.
AGCAGAACTTTGCCACAAGGCACAGGACCCCGGCAATGTTAGAAACCACTCAAGTCATCTGCCATTTTGTCAAATGGAGGAGCTTCCCTACCTCGTAGATTAAGCTCATCACTGCCTTGACAACGTTGGGTTCCACATCATTAGTTGCCATTTGATTCTATAGCAAGAAAATAAGAGAAAATTAATTATAGGAGATGCTGGAAACCAAATAGTGGAATTAAAATCCCAGCATTCTCATTTAATGGCCAAAAAACAAATTGCACTATTACAGCAGAACAGCTTTCTTAACCTCCTGTTCTGGTTTCTTCATTTTGCGTGAATGTGGATCTTATACTCTGAAATAAGCAATTTTATTAAAAATGAATCCTGAAACATTGCTGTGAAGAGTTCAGTCAGGGATTCTCTCCAATGTGTGGGCGCCTAGAAAGAAACCACGTCTACATTTCTGGGAAAAATACTGCTTGCCTTTCTTTGTTTGCTTGGTAAGCAAAGTAACCCTTTTACATCAAAATCATCTGTTAGACTCAACCTGGTGAGAAAGACTGGCAAACACTGGCATCATCAAATAATTATGCAACCCGTTCCAGCTCCAGGCTAAGACTGATTAAAACAAGAAGGTATAAACATCCCATTTTAAGTGGAATTGATCCAAATTGCTGGCCCAGGCTAAGGTCAAAATCAGAAAGGGCTTAAAAGGGGAAGGCTGTAGGTATATAATATTCCCAGAGAATCTCCTTCAACAGAGATGAGTCCTAAAGTTTCCACCATAACTATGGACAAATATTTCAAGAAAGTACTTCTTATAAATGACTTGTTGTTTTCATTTCCCACCCTTTATTCTCTAATAGTACTCTTCATTATGAGAATGTAAGCTTTATTATCAATTTGAACACAAAAGATTATGCTAAATGGTGAATAATGTATTCAAAAGTGCTTCCAAGCCTTCCACTTTCTTTCCAGTTTTATGTTTAATAGAAAATATAACTCTCTCCAAATGACTGAAATCAATAATATTTTCATTGCTCTTATTATATATTATATATGTATACATTATTTGGCACATGGGCAGGAAGATAAATAGAAAGATCCAACTTTCAAATGCTATCATGTAAAGTACTACATGGTAACTTGGAAAAAATATATTTAATTATTACATAGTCTTATTTTGTCATTTCCTATCATCTTTGTGCTTTTCTTTTTATTCATTTCCTTCTTGTTTCTCTTATAATCATTTATCTCAGAGATGTGTATTGATTTGTGTACAACTTACTTATCTACATTATATAGGGGAGGGGTGTGTGTGGTAATGAATCTACTGCTGTATGACTTTCTGAAGAGTTATTTCTGTTGAAGATCAGTTATCAAATATCTCCTTCTCTCTCTCTCTCTTTTAATAAATTATTTATTTTAATTGGAGGCTAATTACAGTATTGTATTGGTTTTGCCATACATAAATATGAATCCTCCACAGGTATACACGTGTTCCCCATCCTGAACCCCCCTCCCACCTCCTTCCCTGTACCATCCCTCTGAGTCATACCAGTGCACCAGCCCCAAGCATCCTGTATCCTGCATCGAACCTGGACTGGTGATTCGTTTCTTATATGATATTATACATGTTTCAGTGCTATTCTCCCAAATTATCCCACCCTCTCCCTCTCCCACAGAGTCAAAAAGACTGTTCTATACATCTCTGTCTCTTTTGCTGTCTCACTAGAGATGTATCGTTACCATCTTTCTAAATTCCATATATATGCCTTAGTATACTGTACCGGTGTTTTTCTTTCTGGCTTACTTCACTCTGTATAATAGGCTCCAGTTTCATCCACCTCATTAGAACTGATTCAAATGTATTCTTTTTAATGGCTGTATATGTACATTGTGATTGTGTACCACAGCTTTCTTATCCACTCATCTGCTGATGGACATCTAGGTTGCTTCCATGTCTTGGCTATTATAAACAGTGCTGCAATCAACATTGGGGTACACGTGTCTCTTTCAATTCTGGTTTCCTTGTTGTGTATGCCTAGCAGTGGGATTGCTGGGTCATAAGGCAGTTCTATTTGGAATTTTTTAAGGAATCTCCACACTGTTCTCCATAGTGGCTGTACTAGATTGCATTTCCACCAACAGTGTAAGAGGGTCCCCTTTTCTCCACACCCTCTCCAGCATTTATTGCTTGTAGACTTTTGGATCACAGCCATTCTGGCATGGTACGGTACCTCATTGTGGTTTTGATTTGTATTTCTCTGATAATGAATGATGATGAGCATCTTTTCATGTGTTTGTTAGCCATCTGTATGTCTTCTTTGGAGAAATGTCTATTTAGTTCTTTGGCCCATTTTTTGATTAGGTCATTTATTTTGATACACATGCTTATTTTCTTTGCTTTATGTTGTGCAGAGAAGGAAAAGCATGAACATCATTTCATATATTCCTTGTGCTCACTGTATTAATTGCTTATTTATTTCATGAATGACCCTAAGGCATATGCTTTAACAGAGCCCACAATAGGCATGATCTGACAACTCACATACACACGTATTCAAACACAAGCATTTTCAAGTTAGTTATAAATATATTCATACTATTTTTGAGAGAATTTAAATTATCTTAACCAATTCTTCATTATAATTAATATCAAATGGATCCTAACAATCACATGGTATTTCATAGATTGTAAAGTACTATCCCACGCATTAATAAATCTGATTTTCATGAAATTCTGGAAATTGTGTTCACACGTGTAAATGTGTGTACATGAATTATAGGTGAGGCAGCTAGGGCATCATGAGATAAAAGGGTATATCCAAGTTCAAAAATGCAGAGTGATACAGAGCACAGCTGATAAACTAATTCACCTGTTCAGATTTCCAGTTCACAGTAATTTATTTTTAAATACTCTGAGTTTAGTTTTTAATCTTTGATTTTTAGACACTACAAAATAGTAGAAACAAAATTGAAATCACTGGAAATCTCACTTGTACCTACCTCTAAAAAATATGTGTATTTTAAGTTTCCTACACATAATTCTAAGGGAATAAAAAGAGCTTCAAATAACATATAAATGTACAGCTTTTAATTGGAAATAACCTAAGTATCTAATATCTAGCAGACATTTATTGACTTTGGCTACCCAAATTCTATTTTTGTTCTCTCATAGCACTCTTATTTCTTGTGTGAAACCTTAGAGGTGTTGATAAATCAGGGACCCACTTAATCAGTGAAAATTGAGAAATCTTAGACTTTTCATCACCAAGGTACATCAAACAAGAGCACATGAACAGAGTTAAAAAAATTAGTCCTTTCTCAAAGCATTTTAAACTGACTTTGGTTGTTTACAGTCATTTACTTAAATGATGAGGAGTATTACTTTACTGAAAATGTGATATGAGTCTTGCACTTCTAGGAGAATGGCACTGCAATACAACTAGTAAGTACAACACAGGTTTTAGGATTGTAAGAAAGCAAAGGAGGGACTTCCCTGGTGGTACAGTGGATAAGAATCCTCCTGCCACTTCAGAGGACATGGGTATGATCTCTGGTTCAGGAAGATTCCGCCTATGTGCCAGACTATGGAGTCTGCAGTCTAGAGTTCGAGAGCTGCAACTACTGAGCCCACACACTACAACTACTGAAGCTCTTGTGCCTACAGCCTGTACTCTGCAAGAGAAGTTTCAACAATGAAAAGACCATGCACCGCAACAAAAAGTAGGCCCCACTTGCTGCAACTAGAGAAAGTCCACGCACAGCAACAAAGACCCAGCACAATCAAAAAGACATTACTTAATAAATTAGAAAAAAAATGGATCTAATAGAGAGCCTGCTTTAAAAAAATAAAAACAAGCAAGCAAGCAAAGGAAAGATTCTCTGAAAGTCAAAAAGGTTTTCTTCTTCTTCTTCTTTTTTTTTTTTTTAAATGAGAAAGGACAATTAACTGGAAACCAGGGCAATGTTTTGTGAGCAATAAGTGAACCTAAAAGTAAGGAAACTTCAATGATTAGGAGCTATGTAGGAAGGAAAGTTATGACCAACCTAGATAGCATATTCTAAAGCAGAGACATTACTTTGCCAACAAAGGTCCATCTAGTCCAGGCTATAGTTTTTCCAATAGTCATGTATGGATGTGAAAGTTGGACTGTGAAGAAAGCTGAGCACCAAAGAATTTATACTTTTGAACTGTGGTGTTGGGGAAGACTCTTGAGAGACACTTGGACTGCAAAGAGATCCAACCAGTCCATCCTAAAGAAGATTAGTCCTGAGTGTTCATTGGTAGGACTGATGCTGAGGCTGAAACTCCAATACTTTGGCCTCCTCATGCAGGGAATTCACTCATTGGAAAAGACCCTGATGCTGGGAGAGATTGGAGGCAGGAGGAGAAGGGGACGACAGAGAATGACATGGCTGGATGGCATCATCGACTCAATGGACATGAGTTTGGGTGAACTCCGGGAGTTGGTGATGGACAGGGGTGCTGTGACTCATGGGGTCGTAAAGAGTTGGACACAACTGAGCAACTGAACTGAACTGAAATGACTGAAGCATGGTGACTGTGTCACTATAGTCCCACTACATGATAGCACTCTTATATTAGACACATATTCCTAGAGTATTCAATAATAAACCCAGCATCCAAGCAGAAACGTATATAAATCTTCCCTGAAGAAAAGCATTCACAGTGTAGGCCCTTGATATATCTACAAGTTCAAGAAAATTTGAACTATTGATAAAAAAAAAAGAAAAGAAAAAAGCAAACACAGAGGAAAAAGAGTTACCACAAAGGGGATATTAAATTAATAGCAAAAAATATTTCATATTTTGGTAATGCTCATATATAGTCCTTAAAATGGGCTTCCCTGATAGCTCAATTGGCAAAGAATCTGCCTGCAATGCACGAGACCCTAGATTGATTCCTGGGTCAGGAAGAGCCACTGGAAAAAGGGTAGGTTACCAACCCGAGTATTTCTGGCTTTCCCTTGTGGTTCAGCTGGTAAAGAATCCTCCTGGAATGCAAGAGATCTGGGTTCGATCCCTGGGTTGGGGAGATCCCTTGGAGAAGGGAAAGGCTACCCAATCCAGCATTTTGCCAAAAGAATTCCATGGACTGTATAGTCCATGGGGTTGTAAAGAGTCAATATGATTGAGCGACTTTCACTTCAGTCCTTATAATGATGATATAGGGAATATTTTAAGAAATAAATAGAAAAAAATTTCAGTAGTGAGAATCTGTCAAAAATGATCAGGTATATTTTAAAAAAATAGGACTTAAACAAATGTAAACTAAATCATGGATATAAAATTCTCAAAAGTTTAAACAGTAGATCCAATGTAGCTGAAAAGAATATTAGCAAACTGGAAGGCAGAGTTGAAAGTATGATACAGGTATACCAGAAGACCACAGTTAGACAAATTTTCTGTCAAGCCATGTTGGGCTTACAGACTTGTTGCTGGTGTTGTTCTTCAGTCACTAAGTCATGTATGACTCTTTGCGACCCTGTGAACTACAGCACACCAGGCTTCTTTGTCCATCACTATCTTCCAGAGTGTGCTCAAACTCACTTCCATTGAGTCAGTGATACCAACCAACCATCTCATTCTGTTGCCTCCTTCTCCTCTTGACCTCAATCTTTCCCAGCATCAGGTCTTTTTCAGTCAGTTCTTCTCATCAGGTGGCCAAAGTATTGGAGCTTCAGCTATAGCATCAGTCCTTCCAATGAATACTCAGGGTTGATTTCCTTTAAGATTGACTGATTTGATCTCCTTGCTGTCCAAGGGATTCTCAAGAGTCTTCTCCAGCACCACAGTTCAAAAGTATCAATTCTTTTTTATCTACCTACCCTCAGTTTTCCCCACCTCAATTTCCAGCCTAATATAATGTAGTATCCTTGATCTTACCTTTAAGTTTCAGACCCATATGTTTTCAGCTGTATATTTCCCTCAGCTACTTGAATCATTTGGAAGCATCTTGAATCCAAACTGATGCTCTTGTCCCTTAAATTTGTTTCTTAGGTAATTTAATAACATTAACTTTTTTACAATGATACAAGTGAGAACCCAGAGGATTTTCTGACCAGCTGTGCACACTGCTTCACCCACACTTGCAATTTCACCCCATATTATATTGCTGTTTCACTTGAATAAAACTTGACTCCTTCTTTGCAGTAACTGTTACCTTCTCGTTGATGAAGGTGATGATTACATCACCTGGACTACTTCAGTGGACCCTTTTGATATTTTCATTTTAATAATTTCATCCCTGGCCTGAAATCCTCTAATGAATCAGTCACATTGCTTGCAGAGTATAGATCAGTATATTAATAAGAACAAGATTTGTTATAATCTGCTACAATTATCCTTCCCTGTCTCAACTTGTACTCCTTCCTCGCCTGACTTCATTTTAATTGTTTCAAATGGGCACTGCCTACTGACTCAGCAACTTCACGTAAGTGTTTGCTTCTAATGTTTGTGTTCCCTTCTTTTCATCTAAGTAATTTCTCCTCAACCATCGGATCTTAGTTCAAATGCTATTTTCTTAGGGAATATTTTCTTTCATTCCAGACTAGATGAGGTTACCTGTTACAATCTTTCATAGCAAATAAACTATACATTTTTGTCATAATTCTTATAATCTCATTTTTAATATATGACTAATATTAATGTTGAGCTTCCCTCGTGTCTCAGTGGTAAAGAATCTGCCTGCAATGCAGGAGACATGGGTTTAGTCCCTAGGTAAGGAAGATCTTCTGGAGAAGGAAATGGAAACCCACTCCATTATTTTTGTTTGGGAAGTCCCATGGACAGAGGAGAGGAGTCTGGAGGGCTATAGTCCATGTTGTTACAAAAGAGTCAGCAACAATTTAGCAACTAAGTGACATTAATATCCATGTGTTACCCATCTCTAAGAAACTCATATCATCCTTATTGACTAAAACCTCCATGAGAACATGAGTGTTTGTAATCTACTTTGTTTTATTCCTGGTATCAATCACATTGCTTGAAACATAATAGATTTTCAATAAATGAATTGATTAAATAAATTGAAAAATGAGGAAAGAATATCACAGCAATAAAGAAAAGTTAAAGCTGGCCATTTGAGAAAAGCAACTCTTTTATAAAGAGATAACAGAAAATGAAACAATGTCTAATGTAAATGAAAGGATCAGGACTAAGAGAAAATATAAAAAATCCACTTTTTACAACAAAATATTGCTCTTAAGAGTAAATGTATGGAGAGTTTACTCCCACAATATACTGAGACAATGTCTTATCCATATACAGTGATGTAAGTTTGCATCCCTTCAAATCATGGAGAAGCAGAGTGTCACTGAAATAGTAACTTATTAATATGGGTAATTAGCTTAATGCACCTTTGATATTATTGAAGAACATCATCACATATCACTTTTGCCCTTGAGATACAGTTAAACATGTTAATCCCAGGACATATACAATACAACATGAAGTTTCATTGCATCAAAAAAAATTACAATTTATAGCATAGTACAAAGCATCAAAATAAAATTACCTTGAGAATAACATACCAAGTGTATTTTCAATAGAATGATGTCAGAGAACAGAAACAACTGACATTCAATATGTATGCATTTGAAAACTCTATTAAAGTAATATAAAATTATATTTTAAAGTGTGGAGTTACAAAGTGAGAATGCCTATTATTATTATAACAAGAAAATTTGAAATCCACTGTGGTAATTGGAAGTAAAAAATAATGAAATATTCTATGAATCTATCATAATATTTATTTATAAATGTTCAAAAAGTATTTAATTAAAAATACAACCCAATATGAATATCCATCCACTTTATATTAACAGAAATCTTAATTACTAGTACTCTTCAATTTGAAATTTTATATTGCCTTTGACAAAGAGTTTCACAAATATCAGCCAGAATGATTTTTGTTTCTTACATATTATTTCTGGATTTGTATTTCTTTTATAATTTTTTTTAATTCCTGATGTCTTTCTTAGTCTATTTTTTTAAACTTAAAGCTCTTGATGTTAAACCAATTTACAAATGTATTATAAAAGAATATTTTCTAGTTTTATTTTTTATATTAATATACAGTAATAAAATTTTGTAGCAGAGTTTATAGTGCTATGAAGTTTCAATACATGTAGAGACGCATGTAATTACAACCACAAACAAGATATAGAACATTTCCATCACCCCAAAGTTCTCATTCTTTTGTCCCCTTAAATCATATATTTCCTGTATTCTCTATACTGACAGCCAGTGATCAGTTTTGCTACTGTCAGTCAGTCAGTTCATTTGCTCAGTTGTGTCCTACTTTTTACGACCCTATGGACTGCAGCATGCCAGGCCTCCCTGTCCATCACCAACTCCCAGAGTTTACCCAAACTCATGTCCATTGAGTCCATGATGCCATGCAACCATCTCATCCTCTGTCATCCCCTTCTCCTCCTGCCTTCAATCTTTCCCAGCATCAGTCTTTTCAAATGAGCCAATTCTTTGCATTAGGTGGCCAAAGTATTGGAGATTCAGCTTCAGCATCAGTCCTTACAATGAATATTCAGGACTGATTTCCTTTAGGATGGACTGGTTGGATCTCTTTGCAGTCCAAGGGATTCTCAAGAGTCTTCTCTAACACCACATTTCAAAAACATCAATTCTTCAGTGATCAACTTTCTTTATAGTTCAAATCTCACATCCATACATGACTACTGGAAAAACCATATCTTTAACTAGATGGACCTTTGTTGACAAAGACATGTCTCTGTTTTTCAATATGCTGTCTATATTGATCATAACTTTTCTTCCAAGGAGCAAGCATCTTTTAATTTCATGGCTTCAGTCACCATCTGCAGTGATGTTGGAGTCCACCCCCACACACACACAAATAAAATCTGTCACTGTTTCCACTGTTTCCCCATTTACTTGCCATGAAGTGATGAGACCAGATGCCATGATCTTATTTTTCTGAATGTTGAGTTTTAAGCCAACTTTTTCACTCTCCTCTCTCACTTTCATTTGTTGCTGTAGTTTTCCTTTTTCATGATTCTATAGCATGCAATCCTTTTAAACTGTCAGTTTTTCAATGTAAACATATAGTATCTTTGCTATCTGTTAATGCTGAATGTTATTAACAGTTTCTTTTTATTATGTAACATTATATGGTATGAATGTACTACATTCATACTTTAGGCATTCACCCATTGAAGAATTTTGGATTGTTTTCATTTTTTGAGAGGTGGGCAATTTTATAGAGTTGCTATAAACATTAATGTGTAGGTTGTTGTATAAATATAGATTTAAATCTTTTAAAAGTAAATACTTAGAAATATCATTGCTATTTCCTACAAATGCAAATTTAACTTTATGAGAATATGCCAGAATATTTTCCAGAGTAACTGCTGTACCTTTTTCTTTCTCCAGTATTTCCCTGGATCCTTGCCATACATGGTATCAGTATTGTAAGGGTTCTTTTCTTTTTTATTTTTATTTTAATAATTGTGTGATAATAGCTCACTATGTTTTTGCTTCACATTTTCCAAAAAGCTAATAATGTTTCTTTTCATGTGCTTATTTTTCATCTATCTATCCTTCTTTATAAAGTGTCTTTTATCATTTATCATCCATCTACTCTGCTTGTTTTTTTAGTATTGAGTATTGAGAAATACATAGCCCCACAAACAAAAATTTGAGCAAGTTGAAAAGGATATACCTTTTCATTCTTTAAGGAAATGGTATTTAAAATGGTCAACTTGGTTTTTGTCTACTTAAATTGATAGATTCTTAAACTAACCTGATAATCCCTTTAACAGATGGACACTTGTAATATTTTAATAAAAAAGAAATTCCTGATTCCCCACCAAACTCTTAATCCATGAAGAGAGCTGAAAGATTGTCTTTCTTTAGCTCTACAAATTATAAGGATACTAAGGAAAAATTTTATAGCCTATCTGTGGACAAATTTATTTGTGAATTTAGGAAGTAAGAGTTTTTACTTTGATACACAAATTGTGGCTATGATTAATATCTTCTCTCTAGACATATATGTGTCTATTTATTATAGATAAAATAATTTCCCATTAAAAATTATTCAAAAGTATAGCTCCAACAGCAACATAATATTCCCTTAGGGTTTATATGCATTTCATTAAGGTAAGTAATCTTACTATTTCAATATTTGCATTATTTCTAGTTTATTTTGTTTGCTATTATTAATAATCACAAAACAATAAATACATTTTACTGGTATGTCTGGTTTTGTTTCTGCATATAGACTCATAGAATGCTCCAGGCAAGAATACTGGAGTGGACTGCCATTCCTTTCTCCAGGGGATCTTCCTGACCAAGGGATCGAACCCAGGTCTCCTGCATTACAAGCAGGTTCTTTACCATGTGAGCCATCAGAGAAGCCCCATAGACTCTTAGAAATGGAATTATCTTAACAAAGAGACAATTGATCTAAATAATCTGTTATCGCTGTAGTGCAATATAGACAATTTCATCAAAGGAAAGAATCAGATGTCCTTTATTCTTTTAAAGTTTGAGTACTTAAACTCCATGAGGAAACAAGGGCTAAGGGAGAAAGAATACATGTCCAATTCATCACCATCTACCAGATACGTACTTTTAACTTCTTTACAAATAATAGTCTTGTATGTGTCAGTTATTTTTTAAATTAGTTAAACCCATGAATATCAATCTCTACTTCAGAGGCTTATAAAACTGATTAATAGGATCTGGAGGCAACCTGGAATGATTTGATTCCCTTCTTTATTGAATAAAAAGGGAACACAATAAAGATCATTCTAGTGCTAGAGGACAAATGCTTGTTTCAGTGTTGTTTTCTTTTTGAAAGTGAAAGTAATAGTGTTAGTGGCTCAGTTGTGTTTGACCTCATGAATTGTAGCCCAGCAGGCTCCTCTGTCCATAGGCAAGAATACTGGAGTAGGTAGATGTTCCCTTCTCCAGGGGATCTTTCCAACCAAAGTTCTGAACTCAGGTCTCCTGCATGGCAGGCAGATTCTTTACTATCTAAGCCACCAGAGAAGCCCTATTGACATAGCTCTGAGGTTTTTCAAACAATTCAATAAGGGGACAAATGGTACTCCAGCACACAATCAAATGGCACTCCGTTTGTTTCTCACTATAACCTCACAATTTTGTTTTTTCTTCATTCCCTAGATCCATGCCCCTCACATCTAATCTGTGATATTTGAATTGCAAGATCTGCAATTTATGTTTGAATTTGTGTTAATGTCTGTATTGAATTGATGGATGTGTCAAAAAAACAAAACTAATCTTATTCTTTCCTCTTGATAGTTTCCTTGGACTGTAGCCCACCAGGCTTCTCTGTATTGAAACGGATTTCCATTCCTTTCTCCAGGGGATCTTCCCAACCCAGGGATCACACCAGGGTCTCCTGTGTTGCTGGCAGATTATTTCCTGTCTGAATCACCAGGGAAGCCAAGTTATTAATACTTTCCTAACACTTAAGTTATACAAGATAAGTGATATCTTAGATTTACAAGTGCTTTATTTACTAATACCTAACTCTGAAAGCTGAGATCAGGATTCAAAGTTTCAGAACACTTCTTGACTAAAATGTTTGAGGCTCTAGGGTCTCAAAACCTGGTTGTAAAACTTTCCAAGAGTGTATTATACTATTTCACTTCTTAACTGTATTAGTTCTTCTAGGCACATAAAAGTGCAAAGGCAAGCACAATTTTAAAAATAAGAGTCTACTGGACATTTTCAAACCTTTAGAAAGGTTCATACCAGCTTCTGTCCTATAAATGTGCAAGCCTATTTTTTCCCTTCGGTGGCTACTGTTTCTTCACCTGTAATTCAGCACATAGTTTCAGAAGCATCTGGGCTTCTATAAATCTATATGAAGAATCACAGTGTGTGTAAACAGATGTCTATGTGAGTATATTCTCTCATGGATAGATATTATGGGGGGATTTTCTTTAGCTTGTTTGATTTGCCATACATTTGTACAATACTTCATTATGGATAAGTAGATATAATTAAAACAAGCATGTTAATACCATCAACACTCTTTTACATACCAAATCTTAAACACAGCATTAATATACCATTATATCTGAAAAGGGAATGTAAGGGGGAAAAGGGGAATTTAAATCCATGTAGTCCATGGATTTATGTTTATGTTATCACATAAAGAAATTCCTTTTAATCCAGTGTTGTTGTTCAGTCACTAACTTGTGTCTGACTTTGTGATGCCATGGGCTGCAACATGCCAGTCTTCACTGTCCTTCACTATCTCACAGAGTTTGCTCAAATTCATGTTCATTGACTCAATGGTGCCATCTAACCATCTCATCCTGTCACCTCATTCACTGCCCTCAGTCTTTCCCAGTATCAAAATCTTTTCCAGTAACTCAGCTCTTCATGTCAGGTATTCAAAGTATTGGAACTTCAGCTTTACATCAGTACTTCCAATAAGCATCCAGGGCTGATTTCCTTTAGGATTGATGGGTTTGATTTCCTTGCCATCCAAGGGACTCTCAGGAGTCTTCTCTAGTACTAGAGTTTGAAAGCATCAATTCTTTGGTGCTCAGGCCTCTTGATGGGCCAATTCTCACATCCCATATATAACTATTGGAAAAACCATAGCTCTGACTCTACACACCTTTGTCGGCAAAGTGATGTTTTTGCTTTTTAATATGCTGCCTAAGTTGGTAATAGCTTTCCTTCCAGAGAAGGAAATGTCTTATAATTTCGTGGCTGCAGTCACTCTTCAAGTGATTTTGGAGCTAAAGAAAATTCACTATTTCCATTTTTTCCACATCTATTTGCCATGTAGTGATGGAACCAGATGTCATGATCTTAGTTTTTGAAAGTTGAGTTTTTTAAGCCAGATTTTTCACTCTCCTCTTTCACCATCAAGAAACTCTTCAGTTCCTCTTCATCTTCTGCCATCAGAGTGGTATAATATGAATACCAAGGTTGTTGATGTTTCTCCTGGCAATCTTGATTTCAATTTGTGATTCATCCAGTCTGGCATTTTGTGTGATGTATTCTGCATAGAAGTTAAATAAGTTGGGTAAAAATGTACAGCCTTGACATACTCCTTTTCCAATTTTAAACCAGTCTGTTATTCCATGTCTGGTTCTAACAGATGCTTCTTGACCTGCATACAATTTTCTCAGGAGGCTTCTCAGGAGAAAGTTAAAATTGTTCGGTACTCCTGTCTCTTTAAGAATTTTCCACAAGTTTGTTGTAATCCACACAATCAAAGACTTTAACATAGTCAATGAAGCAGAAGTAATTTTTTTTTTTCTTTCTGGAATTCTCTTGCTCTCTCTGTAATCCAGCAGATACTGGCAATTTTCTCTCTGGTTCCTCTGCCTTTTCTAAATCCAGCTTATACATCTGGAAAACCTTAGTTCAGAGTCTTCTGAAGACTTGCTTATAGGATTTTGAGCATTACCTTGCTAGCATGTGAAATGAGCACAGTTATTGGATGGTTTGAATGTTCTTTGGCATTGGTTTTTTTGGAATTGAAATTAAGACTGACCTTTTCCAACCCTGTGGCCACTGTTGAGTTTTCCAAATTTGCTAATGTATTGAGTGCAGCACTTTAACAGCATCATCTTTAACTCAAATGCCAGCTCCAGTTTTCACGTTAATTTGATTTTAGACTGATTTTTCATCCAATAGCAACTAAAAGTGTGTTCAATATTTTCAGTTGTGTGGTTGACTTTTGCAATATGCTCCATTTTTTTCTTATATTCAATATTTTTTTTCACACAGTGAAAACCAATATATCAATGTATCACCAAAGAAGTAAAAAAAAAAAAAAAAAAAAAGAACATTGACAGAACCCCAAAGACTCTTCATGTAACACCCTGATCACTCATACTCCTACCTTCTCCAAAATGTAGTTACTATCTTGATAGTCAGAATAATCATTTCCATACCCATTTGAAAAAAATTTATATAACAAAACCATGCATCATGTGCTCATGATTTACATTTTATTCACTCATCATTGTATTTGTAAGATTTATCGATCCTTGGGTTTGAAACCAGATATATGTGGTCCCCTGTTTCCTGTCATTACACAAATTCAGATTGTAGTCAACTTTATCCTTGGTTTTGTGTATACTTAAACATGTTGAAGTATAATTTATATGTAAAATGCACAAAACTCATGTGTTCAGTCTGATAAATTATAACCTTTTACATGTCTAAGTAGCTACCACCCTACAACAAAGTAAGTGCCATTCCTATACCAGAAAATATGTTTGTGTTCTTTGCCAGTACTATCCTACCTTCAGGAAGTAACCGCATTTGCACTTCTGTGTTCATAGCTTAATTTTGTCTTATATTTAATTTACATCAAAAGAAATAATATTATTCTGTTATGTCTTTTTCTGCTCAACATAATGTTCTTAACTTCATCAATATTATTTTTAATTAATTTTTATTGGAGTATAGTTGAGTTAAGATGTGTTCGTTTCTGCTGTACAGCAGAATGAATCAGTTTTACATATACGTGTTGCTGCTACTTAACTGCTTGAGTCATGTCCAACTCTGTGTGAGCCTATGGACTGTAGCCCCAAAGACTCCTCTGTCCATGGGACTCTCCAGGCATTAATACTGGAGTGAGTTGCCATGTCCTCCTCCAGGGGATCTTCTCAGCCCAAGGATTGAACCTGGATCTCCTGTATTGCAGGCAGATTCTTTACCCTGAGTGACCAGGGAAGCCCATACATGTACATATATCCACTCTTTTTTAGATTCCCTTCTCATATAGGTCATTACAGAGTATTGAGCAGAGTTCCCCATGCTATACAGTAGTTAACTTTACAGTAGGTCCTTATTAGTTATCTTTTTATATATAATAGTATATATGTGTCAAGCCCAATTTTCAAATTTATCCATCCCCCCTCCTTTTCCTTTGTAACCATAAATTTGTTTTCTACCCCTGTGACTCTGCCTTGTAAATAGGTTTATGTGTACCATTTTTTTTTAGATTTCACTTATAAATGATAATATATAATGTTTGTCTTTATCTGACTTACTTCACTTAGTATGACAATCTCTAGCTTCATCAATGTCACTGCAAGTGACATTATTTTGCTCTTTTATGGCTGAATAATATTCTATTGTGTATATATGTCATATCTTCTTTATCCATTCCTCTGCTGATGGACATTTAGATTGCTTCTATGTCCTGGCTATTGTAAATAGTGCTTCAATGGATATTGGGGTACATGTGTCTATTTGAACTATGTTTATCTCCAGATATATGCCCAGGAGTAGAATTGCTGGATCATATGATAGCTCTTTTGAGTTTCTTAAGGAACCTATTAATAAATACTGTTCTGCAAATAGTGAGGGTTTTGCTTCTTTTCCAATTTGGATTCCTTTTATTTCTTTTTCTGCTCTGATTGCTATTGCCAAAACTTCCAAAACTATGTTGAATAGTAGTGGTGAAAGTGGGCACCCTTGTCTTGTTCCTGACTTTAGGGGAAATGCTTTCAAATTTTTACCACTGAGAATAAGTTTGCTGTGGGTTTAGCTTTTATATAATTTTATATAGCATATATAGCTTTTATTATGTTGAGGTGAAGTGAGTGAAGTTGCTCAGTTGTGTCCGACTCTTTGCGACCCCATGGGCTGTAGCCTACCAGGCTCTTCTGTCCATGTGATTTTCAAGGCAAATAGTCCTGGAGTGGATTGCCATTTCCTTCTCCAGGGGATCTTCCCAACCCAGGGTTCGAACCAGGGTCTCCCACAATGTAGACAGACACTTTACTGTCTGAGTCACCAGGGAAGTATGTTCCTTCTATTCCTGCTTTCTGGAGAGATTTTACCATAAATGGATGTTGAATTTTGAGAAAGGCTTTCTCTGCATCTATTGAGATAATCATATGGCTTTTATTTTTCAATTTCTTAATGTGGTGTATTACATTGATTGATTTGCGGATATTGAAGAATCCTTGCATCCCTGGGATAAAGCCCACTTGGTCATGGTGTATGATCTTTTTAATTTGTTGTTGGATTCTGATTGCTAGGATTTTGTTAAGGATTTTGCATCTATGTTCATCAGTGATATTGGCCTGTAGTTTTCTTTTTTTGTAGTATCTTTGTCAGCTTTTGGTATTAAGGTGATGGTGGCCTCATGGAATGAGTTTGGAAGTTTACCTTCCTCTGCAATTTTCTGGAAGAGTTTGAGTAGGATAGGTGTTAGCTCTTCTCAAAATTTTTGGTAGAATTCAGCTGTGAAGCCGTCTGGACCTGGGCTTTTGTTTGCTGGAAGATTTCTGGTTACAGTTTCAATTTCTGTGCTTGTGATGGGTCTGTTAAGATTTTCTATTTCTTCCTGGTTCAGTTTTGGAAAGTTGTACTTGTCTAAGAATTTGTCCATTTCTTCCACATTGTCCATTTTATTGGCATATAACTGCTGATAGTAGTCTCTTATGATCCTTTGTATTTCTGTGTTATCTGTTGTGATCTTTCCACTTTCATTACTAATTTTATTGATTTGATTTTTCTCCCTTAAGTCTGGCTAATGGTTTGTTAATTTTATTTATCCTTTCAAAGAACCAGCTTTTGGCTTTGTTGATTTTTGCTATGGTCTCTTTTGTTTCTTTTGCATTTATTTCTTCCCTAATTTTTAAGATTTCTTTCCTTCTACTAACACTGGGGTTCTTCATTTCTTCCTTTTCTAGTTGCTTTAGGTGTAGAGCTAGGTTATTTATTTGACTTTTTTCTTGTTTCTTGAGGTATGCCTGTATTGCTATGAACTTTCCCCTTAGCACTGCTTTCACAGTGTCCCACAGGTTTTGGGTTGTTGTGTTTTCATTTTTAGTCATTTCTATGCATTTTTTATTTTTTAAAATTTCTTCTGTGATTTGTTGGTTATTAGGCAGTGTGTTGTTCAGCCTCCATATGTTGGAATTTTTAATAGTTTTTCTCTTGTAATTAAGATCTAATCTTACTGCATTGTGATCAGAAAATATACTTGGAATGATTTGATTTTTTTTTGAATTTACCAAGGCTAGATTTATGGCCCAGGATGTGATCTATCCTGGAGAAGGTTCCGTGTGCACTTGAGAAAAATGTGAAACTCATTGTTTTGATGTGAAATGTCCTATAGATATCAATTAGGTCTAACTGGTCTATTGTATCATTTAAAGTTTATGAGATGATCCTCCACATAGAAAACCCTAAAGACTCCACCAGAAAATTACTAGAGCTAATCAATGAATATAGTAAATTTGCAGGATATAAAATCAACACACAGAAATCCCTTGCATTCCTATACACTAATAATGAGAAAATTGAAAGAGAAACTAAGAAAACAATTCCATTCACCATTGCAATGAAAAGAATAAAATACTTAAGAATATATCCACCTAAAGAAACTAAAAACCTACATATAGAAAACTATAAAACACTGGTGAAAGAAATAAAAGAGGACACTAATAGATGGAGGAATATACCATGTTCATGGAACAGAAGAATCAATATAGAGAAAACGAGTGCACTACCCAAAGCAATATATAGATTCAATTCAATCCCTATCAAGCTACCAATGGTATTTTTCACAGAGCTAAAACAAATAATTTCACAGTTTGTATGGAAACACAAAAAGCCTCGAATAGCCAAAGCAATCTTGAGAAAGAAGAATGGAACTGGAGGAATCAACCTGCCTGACTTTAGGCTCTACTACAAAGCCACAGTCATCAAGAGAGTATGGTATTGGCACAAAGACAGACATATAGATCAATGGAACAAAATAGAAAGCCCAGAAATAAATCCACGCACCTATGGACACCTTAGCTTTGACAAAGGAGGCAAGAATATACAATGGACAAAAGACAATCTCTTTTACAAGTGGTGCTGGGAAAACTGGTCAACCACTTGTAAAAGAATGAAACTAGAACACTTTCTAACACCATACACAAAAATAAACTCAAATGGATTAAAGATCGAAATGTAAGACCAGAAACTATAAAACTCCTAGAGGAGAACATAGGCAAAACACTCTCTGACATACATCACAGCAGGATCCTCTATGACCCACCTCCCAGAATACTGGAAATAAAAGCAAAAATAAACAAATGGGACCTAATTAAAATTAAAAGCTTCTGCACAACATAGGAAACTGTAAGAAAAGTGAAAAGACAGCCTTTAGAATGAGAGAAAATAATAGCAAATGAAGCAGCTGACAAAAAACTAATCTCAAAAATATAGAAGCAACTCCTGCAGCTCAATTCCAGAAAAATAAATGACCCAATCAAAAAATGGGCCAAAGAACTAAATAAACATCTCTCCAAAGAAGACATACAGATGGCTAACAAACACATGAAAAGATGCTCAACGTCACTCATTATCAGAGAAATGCAAATCAAAACCACAATGAGGTACCATTGCATGCCAGTCAGAATGGCTGCAATCCAAATGTTTACAATTAATAAATGCTGGAGAGGGTGTGGAGAAAAGGGAACCTTCTTACACTGTTGGTGGGAGAACAGTGTGGAGATTCCTTAAAAAAACAGAAATACAACTGCCTAATGACCCAGCAGTCCCACTGCTGGGCATACACACTGAGGAAACCAGAATAGAAAGAGACACGTGTACCCCAATGTTCATCACAGCACTGTTTATAATAGCTAGGACATTGAAGCAACCTAGACGTCCATCAGCAGATGAATGGATAAGAAAGCTGTGGTACATATACACAATGGAGTATTACTCAGCCATTAAAAAGAATACATTTGAATTAGTTCTAATGAGGTGGATGAAAGTGGAGCCTATTATACAGAGTGAAGTAAGCCAGAAAGAAAATCACCAATACAGTATACTAACACATGTATATGAAATTTAGAAAGACGGAAATGATAACCCTGTATGCAAGAGAGCAAAAGAGACACAAATGTATAGAACAGTCTTTTGGACTCTGTGGGAGAGAGAGAGGGTGGGACGATTTGGGAGAATGACATTGAAACATGTATAATATCATATATGAAACGAATCTACAGTCCAGGTTCGATGCAGGATACAGGATGCTTGGTGCTAGTGCACTGGGACGACCCAGCGGGATGGTACTGGGAGGGAAATGGGAGGGGGTGCAGGATGGGGAACTCGTGTACACCCGTGGCAGATTCACGTTGATGTATGGCAAAACCAATACAATATTGTAAAGTAATTAGCCTCCAATTAAAATAAATAATTTTTTTAAAAAATAAAAAAACAAAAACAACATTTGTATAAAAAAAAAAATAAATAAATACTGTTCTCCATAATGGCTGTACCAATTTACATTCCCACCAAATGTGTAGGAGGGTTCCTTTCCTCCACATCTCCTCCAGCATTTATTGATGATAGATTTTTTGATGACAGTCATTTTGAGTGGTGTGAAGTGAAACCTCATTGTAGTTTTGGTTTGCATTTCTCTGATAATTAGTGATGTTGAACTTCTCTTTATATGTCTCTTGGCCATCTGTATATATTCTTTGGAGAGATATCTATTTAGGTCTATGGAAAAGTGTTCTTGTGTTGTTTTTTTGTTTGTTTGTTTTAGATTTCACATCCTGAACATCCAGGATGTGAAAAACCCTGGATCCTGGTCCCAAGATAGCTGAGATTCATATTAAAGGAATGATTTCAGTGAGACCAGACTTTTGTATCTTCCCATACCTAGAAAAGTGCTAAATTCCTTAACTTGGGATATCTGGTTTTAATTAATAATCATATTTTGATGTTTAGATTACCCATCCTTTGTTGCAAAACTTGTGTTTAACCTGGCTCCTCTCCTCACTTCCTTGGAGCAATTCTCAGAGTTACTTAAGATTCTGTCCCCTGAGTGTAGAGCTCTAAAAATTCCTAACAAATAAAACATGACTCTCAACTATTAGACTGTGACTATTTTTAAATTTGACATATGTCTAACATTATATATGACAATTTTCTTATTGATATCTTTGATGAAGTTCAAAATTATTTTGTCAATTTTATTGTTAATGAGTAATTTTTATCTTAGATCAAATATTATTTGCTTATTACACAATGATTTTTTACCATTTGTATTGAAATTTTTAATAAATTCAGCTCTTGCATTTTAGTATTTTAATTTATTACAAATTAATTTTTGCAAATAAAATAAAAAAGGGGTTAAGATTACTTTTATTCTATATGGATATCCAGTTTTTCAGCACATATTGTTAAAAATGTTTTCCTTTACTTATAAAATTGGCTTGATACATATATCAAAACTATTAATTTATATATGGCTGGTCTATTTCAGAAAAATACTTAGTTGCATGATGTTTATCTATCTTTATGATAATAGCAATCTCTTTGTATTGTTGTAGCTTTGTAGCAATTTTGAAATCAGGTAAATCCCACTTTATCCTTTTCTAAAACTGTTTTGATTAATCTAAATCCTTCACACTTCTGCATAAATTTTAATCAGCTTGAATTTTCAAACATAATTTCCAACAAACAGACACAATAGCCTTTTGATATTTTGCTTTTTGGATTTTTTGTTGTTGTTTTTTCCATGTGTTCTTTCTATTAAACTGTTATTAGAGCACAGCTAATTTACATTGCTGTGTTAATTTCAGGTTTACAGCAAAGTGAATCAGTTATACATATATGTGTATCCACTCTTTTATTTATTTATTTTTAAATTCTTTTCCCACATAGGCCATTACAGAGTACTGAGTAGAGTTCCCTGTGCTATGCAACAATAGATTCTTATTAGTTATCTGTTCCATATATGGTAGTATGTATATGTCATTCCCAGTATCCCAAATTTTCTGCCCCCCACTTATCCCCTGATAACCTTAAGTTTGTTTTCTATATCTTTGACTCCATTTCTGTTTTTTAAATAAATTGATTTATATCCTTTATTTTAGATTGTATATATAAGCTATATCATATGACATTTGTCTTTCTGTGTCTGACTTCACCCAGGATGATAGTCTCTAGTTTTATCCATGTTGCTGTGAATGGCATTTTTTTTTTCATGGCTGAACAGTATTTTATTGTATATAGATACCATATCTTCTTTACCCTTTCCTCTGTTGATGGGCATTTAAATTGCTTCCATGTGCTGGCTATTGGAAATAGTGCTGTAGTGAACACAGGGGTGCATGTATATTTTCAAATTATAGTTTTCTAAGATATGTATCCAAGGGTGGGTTTGCTGGATCATATGTCCACTCTCAGAACTATTATTCAACATAGATTTGGAAGTCATAGCCAGTGCAATGATAGAAGAAAAAGAGGTAAAAGGAATCCAAATTATAAAAGAAAAAGTAAAACTATGCCAGATGGCATGATGCTATACATAGAAAAGTCTTAAAGACACTATCAGAAAACTATTAGAGCTCATCAGTGAATTTGTTTAAGTTGTGGGATACAAAATTAATACAATGAAATATCTTGCATTCCTGTATGCTATCAACAAAAGATCAGAAAGATAAATTAGTGAAATTATTCCACTTACCATTGAAACACAAAGTATAAAGTGCCTAGTAACAAACCTATGTAAAGAGGAAAAAGACCTGTACTGAGAAAACTACAAGATATTGATGAAAGAAATCAACCATGACACAAAGGGATGAAGAGATTACCGTGTTCTTATATTGGAAGAATCTATTAATATGTTATGAAAATGACTATTCAGTTCAGTTCAGTTCAGTTCAGTTGCTCAGTCGTGTCCGACTCTTTGCGATCCCATGAACCGCAGCACGCCAGGCCTCCCTGTCCATCACCAACTCCCGGAGTCCATCCAAACCCATTTCCATCAAGTTGGTGATGCCATCCAGCCATATCATCCTCTGTCGTCCCCTTCTCCTCCTGCCCACAATCTCTCCCAGCATCAGGGTCTTTTCCAATGAAAAGATGCTCTCCCGATGCTCTTCGCATCAGGTGGCCAAAGTATTGGAGTTTCAGCTTCAACATCAGTCCTTCCGATGAACACGCAGGACTGATCTGCTTTAGGATGGACTGGTTGGATCTCCTTGCAATCCAAGGGACTCTCAAGAGTCTTCTCCAACACCACAGTTCAAAAGCATCAATTCTTCAGCCCCCAAAATTTATAGATTCAGTGCAATCCCTATCAAATTACTAACCTCATTTTTCACAGAATTAGAACAAAAAAATTCTAATTTGTGTAAACAAATGGGATCTAATACAATTTAAAATGTTTTGCCCAGCAAAGGAAACCATTAAGAGACAAATAAAGAAAACCCTCAGAATGGGAGTAAATAGTTGCAAACAAGCAACTGACAAGAAATTAATCTCCAAAATATACAAACAGCTCACACAGCTCAATATCAAAAAACAAACAACCCATTCAAAGATGAGTAGACAATCTAAATAGAAATTTGTCCAAAGAAGACATATAGATGATTGAAAAGCAGAGGAGAAAATGCTCAATATCACTAACTATTAGGGAAATGCAAAGCAAAATACAGTGAGTATCACCTCATGGGCCAGTCAGAATGGCCATCATCAATAAATCTACAAACAATAAGTGCTACAAGAAGTGTGGAGAAAAGGGAACACTCCTACATAGTTGGTGCATGTGTAAATTGGTACAGTCACTATGGAGAACAGTATGGAAGTAACCTAGATAGCTAAAAACAGAACTGCTTCTTCGTATTTTGATTGGATTTCACTGAATCAAAATGAAATCCTAAAAATTTTGAGTCGGTGTACTCAGCATATCTTTTAAATTTCAATTAAAAGTTTTTTTTTTTTAAATTTTGAGTTGTGATTGACATATAACATTAGTTTCAGATAGGACCCACGATGATTTAACGTCTGTATATATTACAAAGCAATTCTCACAGCAAATCAAGTTAACATCTGTCACTATTAATAGCACATATTTTATGATGAAGAATTTTAAGATCTCTTCTCTTAGCAACTTACAAAATACATTTTGATATATTTTAAATGCTCTATTATTTTTTATATTAGTCATCTTAACATAAATATTCTATTAGTGCATTCTCCTGCTCTTTGAAATTTACTCGTCATGGCTTTTAACATAATTATGAAAATATTATACTATGTGTACATGTTTATAAATAGGTATATAGAAAATAACTATTAGTCAGTCAGTCATGTCTGACTCTTTGTGACCACCATGGACTGGAACCCACTAAGCTTCTTTGTCCATGGAATTCTCCAAGCAGAAATACTGGACTGGGTTGCCATTTCCTTCTCCAGATATAGAAAATAAAGCATAAATAAAACAGAATATATTCTTACTCCCTACAAGTTGAACTGGTGAATTTGTCTGTGTAAAAACTAAAATTGAAATGATGTATTCTGGTAAAATAAATATATTAATGTAGTCATTCTAATATTTTATTTGTAATATTTATTAAATATATAATTTAACATTCTGATAAATTTGTGTTGAGGAAATAGGAAAAGGGAATTGTCATAGATTAAAAAATACAAAGAAATTTTAGGCAGTTTTAAAAAGCACATCATGTATACTTTCTATAACTGTTATTCCAGATAGCCTCACACACACACACACACACACACACACACACACACACACATTGTTCTCACTTTTTAATAGCATTTGGTGACATTTTAAAAAAATGGGATAATGTTCTGCTACATTCATGCTTATAGTCTATTTTTGTTTCAAAATATAAAATAATAATCATTCAAAAACAATGAAAGGCTTTCAAACTAAGTAATGTGAATGATGTGCATAATGTTTATTCCACTTTCCTCCATTAGATGTTAATAATTCATTGTCAGCCTTAAATATGAACCCAGGAAGAGTTTCTTAAATAAATGAAATCAAAATTAGTAACTGGTATCATCACCCTCATAGCTTTTGAAGCTCTAATAATTAGTTGACTGCTGCTGCCTGATTTCATAATTCCAAAGAATGGGACTGATAACAATTACAAATTTTTCACAACTTAAATTAATTAATTACTGAATGTGATTGACAGAATGAGGAAAGAGTATTGTCTATACTGGCTTTTGTTGCCAGGCAAAAAGCCACGGATCCTAGGCCTCAACAGAAGGGAAGGAAGTAAAGACAAATGAGTTGAAATGGTTTTAATTAGGTTGTAGATATATTCTGCTTCTAATAAATTCTGTTAAAAAAAAAGCACCCTTTAATTAGAGAAAGTACAAGCACAGTGAGGAACATTTAGTGATTCTCAAAGATTTCAGAAAATTATTCAGGAGTGTTGTACCATAAAGAAGGCAGACCATGGATGCTTTTGAACTGTGGTGTTAGAGAAGAATCTTGAGTCCCTTGGACATCACGGAGATCAAACCAGTCCATCCTAAAGGAAATCAACCCTGAATACTCATTAGAAGGACTGATGCTGAAGCTGAAGCTCCAATACTCTGGCCACTTGACTGAAAAAGACGTTGATGCTTGGAAAGATTGAAGGCAGAAGAAGTGGGCAACAGAGAATGAGATGGTTGGATGGTATCATTGATTCAATGGACATGAACTTGGGCAAACTTCAGGCGATGGTGAGGGACAGGGAGGCCTGGTGTACTGCAGCCCACAGGGTTGCAAACAGTCAGACATGACTTTGCAACTGAACAACAACAAGCACAATGAAAAACATACAATGATTCTCAGAAATTTCAGAAAACTCTTCAGGATAGTTGGAGAAGGAAATGGTAACCCACTCCAGTGTTCTTGACCAGGGAACCCAATGGACAGAGGAGCTGGGCAGGTTACAGTCCATAGGGTCGCAAGGAGTCAGGTATGACTGAAGTGACTGAGCATGAGCATTCAGGTTAGTATTTCTGTCTCTGCTCCTCATAAGTTCATGTCTATATTGATATAGTATATATCACTATGATCTGATATTTAGGCCTGTTAATAAAACAGGCTGCTTGAAGCAGATTTGGGAGGTAAGAAGTGGTGGAAGTGAGATCAGAAAGAAAAACAAAATTCCCATTTTAAATTGTATGTTTTGAGTAATAATAGAGTTCTATTCAAATTAATCCTGAAGTATGGTGGTGGTGGTGGATTAGTCGCTAAGTTGTGTCCGACTCTTGTGGCCCCGTAGACTGTAGCCTGCCAGGCTCCTCTGTCCATGGGATTCTCCAGGCAAGAATACTGGAGTAGGCTACCATTTCCTTCTCCAGGGGGGGTTCCCATCCCAGGGATTGAACTCAGGTCTCCTGCATTGCAGGCAGATTCTTTACCAACTGAGCTATGAAGGAAGCCCTAATCCTGAAGTATAGATTATTATTTAAATTTTTATAGAGGTTATGTATTTATTTATTTTTAATTTAAATTTTTATTTTTACTTTATTTTAATTTATAATATTGTATTGGTTTTGCCATGCATTGACATGAATCTGCCATGGGTGTACATGAGTTCCCAAACATGAACCCCCCTCCCACCTCCCACTCCCCACCCCATATCATCTCTCTGGATCATCCCTGTGCACCAGCCCCAAGCATCCTGTATCCTGCATCGAACATAGGCTGGCGATTCATTTCTTACATGATAGTATACATGTTTCAATGCCATTCTCCCAAATCATCCCACCCTCTCCCTCTCCCTCTGAGTCCAAAAGTCCGCTCTACACATCTGTCCCTTTTGCTGTCTCGCATACAGGGTCATCATTACCATCTTTCTAAATTCCATACATATGTGTTAGTATACTGTATTGGTATTTTTCTTTCTGGCTTACTTCACTCTGTATAATAGGCTCCAGTTTCATCCATCTCATTAGAACTGATTCAAATGTATTCTTTTTAATGCTGAGTAATACTCCACTGTGTATATGTACTACAGCTTTCTTATCCATTCATCTGCTGAGGGACATCTAGGTTGTTTCCATGTCCTGGCTATTATAAACAGTGCTGTGGTGAACATTGGGGTACATGTGTCTCTTTCAATTCTGGTTTCCTCAGTGTGTATGCCCAGCAGTGGGATTGCTGGGTCATTAGGCAGTTGTATTTCTGGTTTTTTAAGGAATCTCCACACTGTTCTCCATAGTGGCTGTACTAGTTTGCATTCCCATGAACAGTGTAAGAGGGTTCCCTTTTCTCCACACCCTCTCCAGCATTTATTGCTTGCAGACTTTTGGATCGCAGCCATTCTGACTGGTGTGAAATGGTACCTCATTGTGGTCTTTATTTGCATTTCTCTGATAATGAGTGATGTTGAGCATCTTTTCATGTGTTTGTTAGCCATCTGTATGTCTTCTTTGGAGAAATGTCTATTTAGTTCTTTGGCCCATTTTTTGATTGGGTCATTATATTTAATGTTGTCTCACTATCTTATGTGTAGGATACTTTTTAAGGGCTTTGATTCTCTTAATATTTGATTCCTTTGCAACAAAAAAAAAACCTTAATTAAGGAAATATACAGATTCTCTGAGGCAGTGCAATGGTAAAGAATCTGTCTGCTAATGCAGGAGAACTTAGAGATGTGGGTTTGATCCCTGGATTTCCTCTGGAGTAGGAAATGTCAACCCACTCATTTTCTTGCCTGAAAAATCCCATGGACAGAGGATCCTGGTGGACTATAGTCCATGAGTTTGCAAAGAACTGGACATGATGGAGCAACTGAGCACACAGATTCTCTGAAAGCCAGTATAGGTAATTCTTTTTCTGATTTTTTCTTTCCTGGTAATTTTCCTCAAACTCTCAGTAAGTCCTAGGTCCAGGATGACATGGCTTTTGCTCAGTGGATGTACCCAAAGAGAGAGATATAAAGCTTTCTAGTATATCTTCTCATAAGAACACTAAATCCATCAAGAGGAACCTAACTTTGTGACCTCAGCTAAACCTAATTATCTCCCAAAGCTGCATCTCCAAATACCATCACATTGTGATTTGAGGCATCAATTTAAGAATTCTGAGAGATGCAATTCACTACATAGCTCTATGACTCTATTTCATGAGCATGTATTTATTTCGGAATTTAATCACCGATAGTATCTATTGAAAATGTTAGTTTTACTAAAATTACTTTGAGGTCCCTCTGCATAGGCAATGAACAATACAACTATAGTGCGGCAGTGTTAAGAGAACAATCTCTTCCAGTTCAAAATTCAAAAGACTACTTTAGTATTATAGCGGATATGTTATTTCAGCATTCAGTTCAGTTCAGTTCAGTCGCTCAGTCATGTCCGACTCTTTGCGACCCCATGAATCGCAGCAAGCCAGGCCTCCCTGTCCATCACCAACTCCCGGGTTGGTGTTCACTCAGATTCATGTCCATCGAGTCAGTGACGCCATCCATCTCATCCTCTGTCATCCCCTTCTCCTCCTGTCCCCAATCCCTCCCAGCATCAAAGTCTTTTCCAATGAGTCAACTCCTCGCATGAGGTGGCCAAAGTATTGGAGTCTCAACTTTAGCATCATTCCTTCCAAAGAAGTCCCAGGGCTGATCTCCTTCAGAATGGACTCGTTGGATCTCCTTGCAGTCCAAGGGACTCTCAAGAGTCTTCTCCAACACCACAGTTCAAATGCATCAATTCTTCAGCACTCAGCCTTCTTCACAGTCCAACTCTCACATCCATACATAACCACTGGAAAAACCATAGCCTTGACTATATGGACCTTAGTCGGCAAAGTAATGTCTCTGCTTTTGAATGTGCTATCTAGGTTGGTCATAACTTTTCTTCCAAGGAGTAAGCGTCTTTTAATTTCATGGCTGCAGTCACCACCTGCAGTGATTTTGGAGCCTAAAAAAATAAAGTCTGACATTGTTTCCGATGTTTCCCCATCTATTTCCCATGAAATGATGGGACCGGATACCATGATCTTCGTTTTCTGAATGTTGAGCTTTAAGCCAACTTTTTCACTCTCCTCTTTCACTTTCATCAAGACGCTTTTTAGTTCCTCTTCACTTTCTGCCTTAAGGGTGGTGTCATCTGCATATCTGAGGTGACTGATATTTCTCCCGGCAATCTTGATTCCAGCTTGTGTTTCTTCCAGTCCAGCATTTCTCATGATGTACTCTGCATATAAGTTAAATAAGCAGGGTGACAATACACAGCCTTGATGTACACCTTTTCCTATTTGGAACCAGTCTTTGTTCCATGTCCAGTTCTAACTGTGGCTTCCTGGTCTGCATACAGATTTCTCAAGAGGCAGGTCAGGTGGTCTGGTATTCCCATGTCTCTCAGAATTTTCCACAATTTATTTTGATCCACACAGTCAAAGGCTTTGGCATAGTCAATAAAGCAGAAACGGGTGTTTTTCTGGAATTCTCTTGCTTTTACTATGATCCAGCAGATGTTGGCAATTTGATCTCTGGTTCCTCTGCCTTTTCTAAAACCAGCTTGAACATCAGGAAGTTCACAGTTCAAATATTGCTGAAGTCTGGCTTGGAGAATTTTGAGCATTACTTTACTAGCATGTGAGATAAGTGCAATTGTGAGGTAGTTTGAGCATTTGAGTATTCTTTGGCATTGCCTTTCTTTGGGATTGGAATGAAAACTGATCTTTTCCAGTCCTGTGGCCACTGCTGAGTTTTCTCAGCATTAGTGGATATAAGCAAGGATTATACACATTCTTAAATGGATTCTTCATGATAGCCACAAAATTTCTCTGATTATTACTCTGATTCATACCTTAATTTGATGGTTTAGTTGCTAAGTTGTGTCCAACTCTTGAGACCCATGGACTGTAGCCCTCCAGGCTCTTTTATCCATGGAATTTCCCAGGCATGAATACTGGAGTGAGTTGCTATTTCCTTCTCCAATTTAATTTAGATATACCTAAATTAAAGTTTTTATGGCAGCATAGCTCATCGAGATAATTTAGCAGAATTATCCTAGGAGATAAGTTCTGGGTGTTCATTGGAATGACTGATGCTGAAGCTGAAACTCCAATACTTTGGCCACCTCATGTGAAGCGTTGACTCATTAGAAAAACCCCGATGCTGGGTGGGATTGGGGGCAGGAGGAGAAAGGGACAACAGAGGATGAGATCACTGGATGGCATCACTGACTCGATGGACATGAGTTTGAGTGAACTTCGGGAGTTGGTAATGGACAGGGACGCCTGGCGTGCTGTGATTCATGGGGTCTCAAAGAGTTGGACACGACTGAGCAACTGAACTGAACTGAACTGAAATTAAAGTATTTATGGCAGTATAGCTCATTGAGATAATTTAGCAGAATTATCCTAAGCTTCTCAGAATATAACTATCAAAATAAACTAATCAAGATGGTGCAGAGAAAGAAGCTGAGATACATGGCAGAAACTACAGAGACCTCAAGCAATTTCTTGACAGCTTCGAATCTGGAATGTCCTTTCAGAGTTTTCCCAGATTGAGTAAGGGACCCAAGGCTATGGGGAAAATCCCACTTTGACCATCTGTGGGATGCAGGCTTCCTCTAGGGAGGGACAATTATTTTAAGCAAGCCATATCTCTTCATCAGATGCTGATACCTGGAGAGTAATTCAGCTGTGAATTTTTGGCCAACAACACTGGCAGTAGATGAGAGAATGAGTGACTACACTTGAAAGGGATAATAACTGTTGAATCATTGTTGCTGTTCAGTCAGTCAGGTCTGACTCTTTGCAACCCCATGGACTGCAACATGCCAGGCTTACCTGTCCTTCACCATCTCCCAGAGATTAAGAATGCATGCTCAAATTCATGTCCATTTAGTCAGTGATGCCATCCAACCATCTCATCCTCTGTTCTTCCCTTCTATTCCTGCCTTCTATCTTTCCCCAAATCAGGGTCTTTCCCAATGAGAGCTCTTCTCATCTGTGGCCAACGTATTGTAACTTCAGCATCAGTCCTTCCAATGAATACTCAGGGTCGATTTTCTTTAGGACTGACTGGTTTGATCTCCTTGCAGTCCAAGGATTCTCAAGAATCTTCTCCAACACCACGTTTCAAAAGCATCAGTTCTTCAGTGCTCAGCCTTCTTTAGGGTCCAATTCTCACATCCATACATGACTATTGGAAAAATCATAGCTTTGACTATATGGTCCTTTCTTCACTAAGATTGAACCTTATTTTAATTTTCTGACAAGACTCGCTTTTCCTTCGAGAGAAATTGGCTTTTGCTTGTTTTGTTTTTGGCCATGTGGCATGGATAATCTTAATTCCCTCACCAGGGACTGAACCCATGGCTTCTGCAGTGGAAGTGTGGCATCCTAACCATTGGACCACCAGGGAATTCCTGACTTTGGCTTGGATTGAAAACTCTTTTAACAGAGGAAAATTATCTTAAACCAACTTATTTTTTTAGAGACAGAATTTCACTCCAAATAAGTGCTCTGTATCTGGAACCAGAGAGCTAGTCTAAGTTCTGTTGCTAATTTTTTCACAAGGGTGTTGATCTGCAGTTACAACGGTTGTTATTTGCCAATACTATTTAAGGAGAAGGAAATAAATTTTTTTAAAAATGCAGGCCTAATAAGATAAAAGTATCAGATAGCTGACCCTAAGGTCAGCCAACCAAGTAAAGAAAAAATGAAATGCAAATTCAACAATTCTTCAATAGAACAAAAGTAACAAATCCTAGAACAAATGAACAGGAAGGATCTACTCACAATAGAAAAAATATCTATTGTGTATGTTAGATTATATATAATATAATCTGCAATAGTACAATATCTAGGGAAACCTAATAAAAAATATGTAAGACATATGAGGATAACAATAAAACTTTATTGAAAGATACTAAAAAAGCATGAATAAATGGAGAGGCAGCTCATGTTTCTGAAGAGAGGGTGTTATAAAGATGCTGGAACTTTGTGAAGCTATGTAAATAAACTGAACTTCTTATCTCTGTCTTTCCCTACATGGCAAGAAATCAGGCTTTAGTCAAATATGGGTATTAAATTGGGGATCATCTTTTAGTTTGCATGAAAAGAGGAAGAATCGGAGAGTTATTAAGAGTCATCTGAAACAAAGGTGTAAGGTACTCCTCCAAAGCAAATTCAGTGGGAAATGCCATATACATTATTTGAAAAAGTGAATACAGAAAATATACAGTGGTTTCAAGTCTGTACTCTGAAGAAAACATTGTCAGGACAGAAAATTATGAACTTTAGGCTTGATTTCCAATTGAACTGTTTCTCATATAAGCAATTATATGTGATCGACTTCAGTGTCAATAGTTGCAAGGATTTATTTATATATGTAATCTGGATTAATAATTTTTGGGGCTGATAAGGAGTTAATTTGTACTCTTTCTCTACAGTTCCAATGAAAACCTTATCAAAAATTTTAGAGAAATCAACCAGACAGTTTGTTAACAGTTTGTTTTTTTTTTTTTTTTCGGTTTGCTAGATAATGAGTTAATAGGGCTATACCTTTCTTTTCTCCCAATCAAAACGGTTTCCCATTGTCTTTCCCTGGGTGTATCTTGCATGCTGCTTGTTTGCAGTTCTCCTATTTGTCTGACATTCAATTTCAGAGAATTTTTAGCATTTGCCCATGACCACTCATAAGGAATTACAGAATAATGAGAAGAAGTGCCCCTTTCTGGAACACAGACACAGAGCACATGCAAGTACATCACGGCCCATGTGACCTTCAGGATGGTAGATGCATGCATGTCTTTGACTTATGACTGTTTGCTTGTAAATTTTCTTAATAATACTTCCTTTTTCTTTAATAAATTCTACTTATAGAATGGCAAATCCTTGAATCTCTACAGTCTACTGTTATGAACATTAAAAAGAGCTTGATTTTTTCTTGAGGGATATAACAACTCATATTTCTAGAAAATGAACAAATTCAGTCTTATAAACAAATAGAGGGATGAACAATCACTTTTATTCTCCAGTCTAGATAGGCACAAGCCAGTTAATGTATGGCGCTAAAGGAAGGCTTTTAATGATTATCCTATATTAGGGGAAGGCAAGTAGGTCTGTTGTCTAAATAACTCATATGGTTTCCTCCTGACTTTTGGCACCAGTGATTCTTCTCCCGTACATCCCAGTGATAGTAATTCAAAGATACAAGTGTTCTCTAAAGTCTGCAAATGCTGTTACTACTGTTGCACAGCTCCATGGTGTGTGTTCATGACTCACCTAAATAACTGACACTCAACATGTGAATAAGCACCACAAAAGAAGGTAGTGAAAATGAAGAGCAAAAGGCAAGGTATTTTGCTGGAGCACAGAATCATAGTATTTCCATCTGCATGAAGATTTAAGCATAGCTTTCCACAAATGCTAAAGACTAGGGGACTCAAACTTCATCTTGCTGACCCTCCGCTTAAAATTTTTCCCTAATTAGTGGCTTTTTCCTGAACATACATGTCATTGTATCGTTTGCCTTCCCTCATAACAATGCAACACTTTATTATGCTAAAATTTATTTTGGAGAATATATTAGTTCTCTACTGCTCTGTAACGAATTACAACAAATAATGGCTTGTTGTTGTTCTTCAGTGACGAAGTCCTGTCTGACTCCTTGAGACCCCATGGACTGCAAAAAGCCAGGATTCCCTGTCCCTTACCATTTCCTGGAGTTCACTTAATTTTCATGTCCATTGAATTGCTAATGCCATCCACCCATCTCATCCTCTACCATCCTTTTCTCCTATTGCCTTCAATCTTTCCCAACATCAAGGTCTTTTCCAGTGAGTTCACATCAGGTGGCTAAAGTGCTGAAGATTCAGCCCCAGCATCAGTCTTTCCAATGAGTACTCAGAACGTGATTTCCTTAGGACTGACTGGTTTTATCTCTTTGCTGGCCAAGGACCTTTAAGAATCTTCTCCAGTAGCACAACTTGAAAGTATCAATTTTTCAGAATTCAACAAAACAAATTTACTATCTTACCATTTCTTTAGGTCAGAAATGTTGGCATAGCTTAGTTTTAGTTTAGCTGGGTCCTCTGCTCAGAGTCTCACAAGGCTAAATCAGAATGTTGGCTAGGATGTATTATTATCTGGAGGCTTGCATGGGGAAGATTTAGCTTCCAAGACCATTCAGGTTGTTGGCAGAATGCATCTCCCATGTCTGTTTCCTTACTGACTGCAGGTCAGGTGCCACTCATAGTTTCTGGACACAGTAAGGTAAGGACAGAGTTCCTTACCACCTGGCCCTTTCACAGGTCCTTTCATAACACATGACCTTTGCCATATTCTTTTTAGGTAAAAACAAGTCATTGCTTCCACTGTCTCTTCAATGGAGAGAGTTATACAAGATCATGAGTTATCAGGGTTCTATTTAAAGTGTGCCTGCCATAGAGAAGAAAATGAACAAATAATCAATACATTTTTAAGAAAAAAAGGAGTCATAAAGATATTTTCCTACCAGATATCAAAATATACAATAGGATTTTATCAATTAATCTACTGTGGTAATAGCAGCAGAAGTAGCAGAGCAGGGGAAATAATGAAATAGAATTGAGAGCTTATAAGCAGATTTATGTTTATCTTGATATAAGGAATTTCACTTATGATAATATTGAAAAATACTTGTTCAATAAGTGATATTGGGGCAATAGAATGTTACATTGGGGAAACAATAAGTTAAAACATCTTACAAGTAAATATCTAACTAATGTAATAAATATAAATGAATTAAATAGAAAATTAAATAAATAATGCTGATTCAAATTAAGAGAGAGGTTAATTTGAAAATAAACTTTAGGAAATGTATATGGAATAGTAGCTTAATATGACCTGCCATCAATTGTGTGAATATTTCCATGTGGACCTATGATTCATTTTCCATCTTTATTTTCCATACTGAGGCTCTACTTCTATTCCATTCAGAGAACTTTATACAGCATTAATCAAAGAATTTACTTCATTTCATTCATTTGCTAAAGAGATTCTTGTTAATCTAGATGTCTATTTGTAGACTACTTTATTTCTATCCTTTTTATATCATGCCTTATCTAAGTCTGATGTCACTGAATTACATTAATTAAATATATTTTTTAACACTTGTTTGACTATTTTTGTTACACTATAGAGTTAGTCCTAGAAGGTATTAGTCAATTGATTGATAGTCTCAAGAACTTTTATTCTCTGCTCTTATCACAGATTTTTTATGAGTGCAAATTATAATCAAATAATTATTAGACTACAGTGGAACTATAATGTGACCAAATATAAAACTGATGGAGTAGTTATTCTTTCTTTGAACACAATGGATTCTATTATTCAGTGGAAGATACTGCCTGTATAAAATAAAAAACAAATCTCATTGAGCATCTTCGGAAAAATTTATCCTATAAATAAAATTTATCATTAGTTCTGTGAGTTTGTTGTGCCTTTACATTAGCTCCATGATCACTATATCCCAGTTAATCTAATATGAACATATACTCTCCTCTCCCAACTCATGCACATTCATATCTATTCACATCTTATTGGGTTTCCTATGTGGCTCAACAATAAAGAATCTGCCTGCCAAGCAGGAGACTCAGGTTCAATGCCTGGGTCAGAGAGATCTGCAGAATGAATTGGCAATTCACTCCAGTATTTTTGCCTGAGAAATCCATGGACAGAGAAGCCTGGTGGGCTACAGTCCATGGGGTTGCAAAAGGGTTGGACATGACTTAACGACTAAACAAGAACAAATAATGCTCTTATATATACCCCTTCACTTACACACGAAGTCACGTACATATAAGCATATATACATATACATACTCAAAGACTCATTTTTTAATGTAGTTGAAAGGAAGCAGATATACAAAAACTCTGAGGTAAGGACGTTCTTTGTAACTAAAAGCCCAGTTGTAAACGACTCTGTTGGCAACAGAAGAAATCAAGTTCATGTAAAGCACACATAAGCAATGAGGTTGCTACTTTTTATGAAACATACTGGCTTCATCTCTGTACATTCAATTATCTGCTAGTCTTTCAAAGGTCTCAAACTGAAAATAAAGAAAAACAAAGCCACCAAAGGTAAAGCCTTGCTTATCATCCATGGACTATACAAATTAGACACAAAAGATCATTTCAAAAATACCAGAGCTCTCAAAATCATTCCATCATAAAAATATTTAAAAATCAGCAATGAATTAAATCAATCGTGCTCCCCTGTCACACTGATGAAGGAATTGTGTGCTCTATTTTCATGACAAACGCATCATTAGTGTACATATATTTAAATTGATTATTTCATTCAGCACAAGGGACATTAGGGTTAGAGTTATATAAAAACTCAAATCACACTTGATGTTTCCCAAATATCGTGCTTTGTGTGGCCTAATCAAGATTTCATCAAATGTTTTATTAAGCTCTGTCAGAGAAACCCAGCTGAAGCCAGATGATCCCTTATTATTAAACAAAAGTAAATTGCATTCATTTCTGGTCTGAATTTCAATGAAGTGGTTCCTAAAATACTTGGGAAATATAAGAAAGTCACTTGTAATACCACCAAAGTACTCCTGTGCATTCACGTAGCTAGTGAGCTGAAAGAAATGATCAAGTGTAAAAATGGGACTTCAGCAAAAATTATCAGAGCTATTATGCATATACAAACATCTGCATATCACAAACATGACAGTTATTAGGCAAAGATGCAACCACAAAATAGGGGAAATAGCAAGCCAGCCAATTACCATTAAAAATTAGTTTATGATTTTTAAGGTAAATTTAACTGTTGTTTATAATATGAAACAGCATGATCATTAAACATACCTTCCAATATCAAAACATGCCATAGTGATGGCAAACAGACAGTATTTTAACAAGAATCACTGGCACTCTAGAGAAGGATCAGAATCAAAGAGAAGTTCTGGACCAAGGTCTGGAAGACAGGCTCGTGTGTAACCATGCAACCCAGTTTTCCTTGGACAGTTCCATTTCACACCTGGTATTTTGTTGTTATTATTCCTAATGTTTCTCTTTCCTTTCTAAGTGTTTTTGTTTTCTTATAACAAATTGTGTAAGCATTTTTTTTCTTGATTCTGATTAATACAGGTACACCAGAGCATGTTTTTTCAACTGACCGTGAGAGTAATAGGTCTTTGTTTTCTCAAGACTGTTTCCTTCCTTCTTTCCTTCACAGCCAAGGGAAAGCAAAAATGTCTTGACATCCCCATAACATGATGCTAGTCCATACAGATTTGCTATGCATATTTTATGTCAGATAATTTTGCCTTCTTGTTGCTTATATAAAGATGTTATGATTAGAGTTTCATTTAGTATTGCTAAACTGATAGCATAACTGTTGAAAGGTAGTTGAAAGGTAGTTGACCTATGTCATCTTTATTGGAAAAGAATATTGTCTTGTGAACAAAAGATAGGAATAAAAACAGAGTGGCAAAAAAAAAAGTTTTTTGGATATTCTAGGTCTTTGTAGGTCATCTATTTTTAAAATTAATTAATTTATTTTAATTGGAGGGTAGTTACTTTACAATACTGTATATGTTTATCCCAGCTTGCTAATTTATTCCCCCCTACATATTCCTTTCCTCATTGGTATCCATAAGTTTATTTTCTGTGTTTGAGTGTCCCTTTCGGTTTTGGAAATAAATTCATGACTTTTTCTTTTAGGTCCATTTATAAATGATACCATATGATACTTTTCTTCCTCTACCTTTGTATAATTGAATTGATGTGCTGTATACTTGAAACTTAAATGATATCAATCAACTACACTTCAATTTAAAAATTAAATAAAAACAAAAAAAGGCAATTGCCATATAATGATATTTATAGGTAAATGAAAAAAATGTGTACAGAATTCTCATTTAGGTATAACAGAAAAATAGATAAATTAGATGTAAATTGAGCATACATTGGAAAGTGATGGTTAGAATATCAGTCAGGCCAGGCACATATCTTTGAATTACTGTCAATCCTACAACTTTATTCTATGATATTCTGAAATACCTAGGGTATGTAGCATGTTTGATTGTTTGATTACAAGCATCTCAAGATGAAGTAATATTACTCCATTTTATAAGTGCCAGAGAAAGGTTATATATGGTTTATAATGAAATGTTTTAGGATATATTATAATAGACATGCTAATAAAGAGTATGCTAGTGCTTTCAACAAAAAAGGAATCAACTGAGCCCATTATTTTTAAAATAATGAAGAAACTTTGGACTTCTGACTCATCATAGCTGGTCACTGTCACTGGTCTGTCATCTGGTATCATTAAAGTTATAGTTATATAACATAACTGCATAATAACATAGCTATATATATCATAATTGTATCAGCAAGTTAGTATTTTAGTAATTATTCATATATACATTTAGGAAACAAATAATTTTCTAAATGGTAGTGTCAGTAAAACAATATATTTCATTGTGATTAAGTTTCTTTTCTAAATTTCATGATTATCTCCATTCTGATATCATTAAAGTGATGGAAATTATTCAGTCTCATGAAATTGTCTGTCTGAGACACTGTTAAGCATAATGCTTTGGTTGCTATGTTTTCAATATTTGGCCCATTATATTCAGCTATGGATATAATTCATTATATTTATATGGCAGTTACACATTCATTCATATAGTAAGCTTCATCAAAAATAGAAAATAAGAATATAGTATCAGATTAATTCCTAGTACCACTCTGCTAGAATTGACATTATGCAAAGGACATGTGCCCAAATTTTTTTTAAAAATGAGGTAGATTCTGTATTCTAAATTATATTTAAAACTAGACATATTGATCTATTAAAAATATTTTTATAATCCCATTATAATTGTTTACCCTATATTTAAAAGTTTCACTTAAAATGGAAAATATTAGCAGTCATATAGCAATCAAAGGCAGATACATTTTAGTGTTAATAGAAGTAAACTCCAGTATACCACTTTAACCTCATATATTAAAATAAAACTCCAATACTTTGGCCACCTGATGTGAAGAGCTGACCCATTGGAAAAGACTCTGATGCTGGGAAAGATTGAAGGTGAGAGGAGAAGGGGACGACAGAGGATGAGATGGCTGGATGGCATCACTGACTCGATGGACGTGAATCTGAGTGAACTCCGGGAATTGGTGATGGACAGGGAGGCCTGGCATGCTGCAGTCCATGGGGTCGCAAAAAGTCGGACACGACTGAGCGACCGAACTAACTGACTGATTTAAATAAAAAATTCCTAAATGAATTCTGTGTTCATATTTTCAAGAATAATTCAGCAGTGAAAGGATGCCCACCAAAAATGGTAGGACATCATTGTTGCAATTTCCATGGCTATTTTATACCTTCCACATGTAACACTAAAACAAAGCTTTTCATTTCTTAAAGTGGTATTATTCATAAAGAATGAGTCAGTATGTAGGCAGATTTTCAAATGTTGTTATATTCATGGTATTTACTTTTGTTTATTAAAAACACCACAGCAAACATATAGAAGCATATTTTAGATGTGATTTGAGTATAGATTCCTTTCTGTCTAAAACTAATATACCTTTTTTTTAGGATGTATTTTAAAATTTTTATTTTATTTTATTTACTTTTTAAAATTTAAATTTATTAATTTTAATTGGAGGATAATTACTTTACAATATTGTCTTGGTTTTGCCATACGTCAACATGAATCAGCCACGGGTGTACACGTGTTCCCCATCCTGAACCCCCCCTCCACCTCCCTCCCCGTACCATCCCTCTGGGTTATCCCAGTGCACCAGGCACAAGCATCCTGTATCCTGCATCAAACCTGGACTGATGATTCGTTTCTTATATGATATTATACATGTTTCAATGCCATTCTCCCAAATCATCCCACCCTCTCCCTCTCCTATAGAGTCCAAAAGACTGTTCTATACATCTGTGTCTCTTTTGCTGTCTCACATATAGAGTTATCGTTATAGTATAATTGTCTGAGTAGACCATCTTGAATCAAGAATCTGTATTCATTGTGTAAAGTTTATTATATAAAATCCCCCCATATCTTTATTTTGTTCTCTGACTCCTTCTTATCTTTCATTATTATCTGAGATAGGTTTTTTTCTCCAATTAGGTGATTCTTCTAAAATGAAAGATTATTCTAGTCTCAGTGAATTTTCTTTTTATTCTTCTCTCTTACCTAAAACGGCTTGCAATCTTACTTTCTACACTGCAGATTTCACTAGTGAACCTTCCATGCAGAATCACCTGTTCAGTGAAATCCTGCAGCTTAAGTTCTGAAAGTGTCACAAAAATGACTTCTGTATGTTAACTGCAATAGCAGCTGTATTGTGAAAATGAAAGTCTGACTCTTTATAAACCCCATTTACAGTAGTCCACTAGACTCCTCTGTCCATGGAATTCTCCAGGCCAGAATACTGCAATGGGTAGCCATTCCCTTCTCCAGGGATCTTCCTGACTCAGGGATGGAACCTAGGTTTCCTGCATTACAGGTGGATTCTTTACCATCTGAGTCACCAGGGAGGCCCCAGCAGCTATATTAATTGCCTCCGTATATAGTATTCACATTCTTAACACTACAACTGACTGCCCACCCCTTCTGGTAAAGGAAGAAAGCTATGGTATTTACCCACCAACTATTGTTAGACTGAGTCCAGGTATATTAACACCCTGACATGTTTCATCTTTCTCAATCTGAGCAAGTTCCTGTAGAATAGCAAAGCCTTCAGGGAAAAAGCTGAAAGTGGTTGGGGTAGGATGCTATCAAGCAAATATGCAAACATGACATGATGTGGCTCTTCACATGGTGTACTCAGGCATGTATACAGTCTGCTGAAGTTCCCAAGGAAGATAGAGTCAAATTGTTCAAAAACAATTTTTGAGATCCACTAAACAAGGTTTTCATATTACCAAAAGTATTTATTGTTTTAGAGGAAAATTATTGGAATGAAATACAGGGGTAAACCTTGATTTATGATACTTGATTCATATTTTTGCCAGTATGTTAACTGTTAAAGAATATTCAAACTGGTCCCTGACACTTCTTTCCCTTCTCCAGCTGATTTCTCTGGACAGGAGATT
This sequence comes from Budorcas taxicolor, assembly GCF_023091745.1. Taxonomy (NCBI): domain Eukaryota; kingdom Metazoa; phylum Chordata; class Mammalia; order Artiodactyla; family Bovidae; genus Budorcas; species Budorcas taxicolor. The sequence goes on from NC_068913.1 coordinate 19,512,881, forward strand.
AGTAAACTAAAAGCACAACTTGCACTTTAAGCTGAAGTGTGAGCATGATCCGAGACTTTACAGGAGGGATATGTGGTGAAAATTGAATCTCAAGCAAGGGAGGAAGACAGGTCCTAGCTTAACTGCTACTAAAATGACTTTCAATGAATTAGTCAAACTTTTTATTCATTAGCTACTCCCTTGTCAAAGTAAGCAGTTAAGAATATATGACTACCAGTCATGTATGGCCACAGTGAAGACATATAGAAACATTTGAACCCTAAGACATGGAGATTTGCTATGGGAATATTCCATGAATGTAGAAATTTTAATTGTCTGCAGTGTTTTCTCTGACTGAGCATCAGTGGGTGATATTTAGTATTTTGTCAGTTTTGAATTGTTGTTTAGTCTCATGCAAGACTGTTTCACAAAACTGATTAGATTTTATATCTTTCCTCTTAAAGGAAGCAGATAGTTACATGGCTGGTTTCACCTAATGGAGAGATTTATTGTCATGCTGAAGTGAAAATGTGATAAATGTATTTTCTAATTCAACCTTTTCCCAATCTGCATACTTCATATTTCAATCACATCCAAATGACTGCCAGGAAATGATTATACTCACTTGAATTACATCAAAAAATGGTAGAAATATAAATATTAAGAAGATTAAACATTAGTAAAATAAAACATTAATTCTGGGAATCAACTACTTAACTGTTGCACTATTAAACTGAAACTAAAATCAAAAACAATACAGAAAACAGCCATTTCTTTCAGAGATGAAGTGTAGCATGTATCATCACTAAATGAGTAAGGAAAAGTTAACACAAATTTAGAAAGTAAAAAGAGCAATTACTTAGGTTCAAATATCATAAAATAATTTTATTGCATCTTTACTATTTTTTGTCTTTCTTACTTTCCTCTATGGTTCATCGAGTCAATGATTAAAATTGTTCAAAACTTGGGTTATCAATTCTATGTACAATTTAATTCTTCTGGTATGGACTCTAGATAAAAATTAAGGTAATATCTATCAGATACAAGAGGAAAGATGAAGTTAGTACACTTCCTGGAGATAAGAAGAGTCCATGTATGAAATTATTAATTACCATGTACTTAAAATCAATAATATGACAGAATAATGTTAAAGAAATATGAACTAGGGAAACTAGGAAGTTGGGTAATTGTCTAAGTCCTTTTAATAGCTGGTTCCCTGGTTTCACTTAACCTAAGACAATGTTTGGAAATAAACGGTCTGTAAGTTTTTTTTTTTAACTCTAAGATTCCATGATTTTTCTATCTTGTTATTCATTTGCTGTAGAAAATTCATGAACATACTCCTGGTAGTTTAAATTTGAGACGAGGCCACCAATTTGTCTGGATTTATGGAGAGGACAGAACTAGTGAACACTGGTTCCTTTTGTGGGTCTCTCAAAATTTGACTATTTAAATTTTATATATACAGGGAGGGTAGATATTCACAAAGACATGTTTCTTGAGATTTTACTGTTACTACTCATTGTTTCATACCCTCAAAAAACATAGAAAAAGCATTCAACCTGAAACCTTGTGGCCAAAGGGGATCACATTCAATCATATCTGGCAATTTGAAGCTCCTGTTCTGGAAAGATCTGTTCCTTCTAGTCAACTTCTTATTAGCAAGTTCCCAGTGGATCGAGTTCAGTGTTGTTTTAGAAAAAAGTCTAGACTATACTATGCTACTTGCATACTAACTTGCTTTAGCCCTTTCCAGCTCTTTGAGACCCAGTGGACTATAGCCCGCCAGGCTCCTCTGTCCTTGGGGTTCTCCAGGCAAGAATACTGAAGTGGGTTGCCAAGCCCTTCTCTGGGGGATCTTCCTGACCCAGGGATGGAACCCAGGTTTCTTATGTCTCTGGCATTGGCAGCTGGGTTTTTTTTTACCACCAGTGCCACCTGGGAAACCCTCTAGACTATATTATGTATAAAGTTAATTGTCAATACAAATATTTGAAAATTTTAAAATAAGAATATTTTTCTAACTCTCTTCCTATTATATTAATAAATTCATCAAGTAATTGTGAAATTCTTAACTTCAACTGTGTACCCATTGAAACAAGTGAAATTTGATTTAGTAACAACCTGGCTATTAAATTTTAAGTCTCCTAATGATCATGAATCAAAAATAATCAAATGAGATTAACAAAAGCTTAGCATTTTATAATGCTCCATATAAAATCTACAGTGAAATCACCTGTATGAAAAATTGGAAAATTGCAAAGTGCTGCCTAATTTTAAAATTTTTCATTCATTAAGAAAAGAAAACAAATATACAGATCTAAAATAAACTTGAGTCTTCCCTGGTGGCTCAACAGTAAAGAATTCACCTGCAATGCAGGAGATGTGAGTTCTATTTCTAGGTCAGGAAGAGTCCCTGAAGAAGGAAATGGCAACCCACTCCAGTATTCTTGCTTGGGAAATCCCATGGACAGAGGAGCCTGGCAGGCTGCAGTCCATGGGTTCACGAGAGTCCTGATATGACTTGTATGACTTAATGATAAAACCACCATCACCACCAAACTAAAGTAAAAAACATCTGCAGTTTTGAAATTCTGTGATTTTCATTTGTTTTGTTTGGGTATGTTTAAAAAAGAGATGACCATACTTATTTACAGAGCAAGGAAAAATGCATCAAAAAGTATTAGATAAAATATACAGTACTTTGAAATTTGCTACAAAATTAGCATAATTGCTTTTGAAACCTAAAATGAGTAAGGACACAGTAAAATAAGAATCAGCTAGTTGGAATGAAGTAGGTAAACAAAGTATATAGTATCAATTCTTCTATCACCCTTTTGTTAATTTCAGTATAAATTCTAAAGAATTCTGAGTTAAATGAATACTGAAAAAATCCCAATATGGCAGAGTTTCTGAGGAGTTTTCAGCCACTTTATAAGCAAGTACCTAGGTCCCTCTTCAATTTAATATTTATTTATCTTTTATGCAACTGAAAACTTAGGTCTACTAACACACAAGCACAATCAACCAACAAAATATCAAATCAAATCAAAACAAACCAATAAAACTAAGAAACAAAAAGCAAAGTCTTCCTAATATAGTTTAAAAATTTTGAATAATGCAGACTATTAAGTGTACACATGTAAGGGTGTAGATATCCAGAAATTTTTAAATTAAAAGATAGAAGGATACAATTTTCCTTTTTATTTCAGGACTAATGAAACAAATCAAGGAACGTTTTTTTAAGAAAAACTAAATTTAATTACTCCATTAAGAATCCAAAATTGCACGGAAAGAGATGTCAAGAATAATTTTATAACTTAAAAATATTTTATTTATGTAATTTTTCCTTATGTATAAGGAGTCCCTATACAAAGGTCTCATTCTAAACCTAATAAATTAAGAAAAGAATTTTTTTTCAAACTATCATTTGTGATTGAAAGATTGTATAGAGTTTGTTAAATCATTTACATGTCCCTTGATAAACACACATCTTGGTTATTTGGGGAAAGAAAAAACTTCTAGAGCAGAAAAGAGAAAAAGGAAAAAGAAGTGAAAATATTAATATTTTTCCTCAACTTCTAGGCAACACTGGAGAATGGAGCAAAAGGAAATGAATACTGTTTTCCTAGATTCCTGGATTAAGTGATGCTTTTGCAAATTATAATCTGAGTTCTATGCTTTATAACTAAGAACAACAACAAAAGGAAAGACTCCTAAAAGGCTTCCTCAGGCTTTAGTGTCCACAGGAGTCAACAAGTTTGCTCAACTAACAGAAATAAATGGGAAAAAAAAGTTTTTTGCAAGGGTCAGTACTGTTTTTGACTATGTGCAATCTCAGCATTATGATAAATTATTTTGTTAACTAGCATTTTCACTTAGTTATACTTACTATTAAATAAAGCAACCCCATCTGCATTGTAGTGATATAAATCTAGCTATTCCCCAATGCATGCAAAAAGCTTCACTGCTTGCAATAGCATGACTCTCCAAGTCCAATTGTCCAGGCTGTTTGCTGCAACATTCATCTGACTAGTATTAAAGACAATGATTATAAAAATAGTGGTAACCTACAGTTACAGAAAGCTTTGGTGAATGCCCCACATTGTGAATTTTTCATTCATTGTTGAAAAGGATGCATTATAATCAGGACACCTGGGGCTTTCTGACAATGCTGCTGGAAATATAAAATGGTACAAACCATTTTGGAAAACAGTTTGGCGGTTTCTTAAAAGGTTAAACATATACTTATGACATGGCCTAGCAATTCAACACTTGTTATTTACCTGGAGAAATGAAAACATATGTTCACAGAAATACTTGAACATGAATTTTCATAGTAGTTTTCTTTGTAATATCCCCAAACTTGAAACAACTTGGATGGACATCAAGAGGTGAATACACACAAAGGGACAAGACTGAACAGTACAAGAAGGAACGGAATAGATATACAAGCAACAAACTGTATGAGTCTCAGAAACATCATGCTGAGCAAAAGCTGCCAAGCACAATAAACTAGATATTTTATGATTCCATTAATTTCAAACTATAGAATAGGAAAAAAATAATCAATAGTGAAAAGCTGATTCGTGGTTCTCTGGGGCCAGTGATCTTAGGAAGAATTTACTGCAAAAGCCCAGCTGTGAACTCTTTGAGACTGATGACCATATTCTGTATCTGTACTTGCTCAAAGTTGCACAGGTGTATATCTGCTGAAGCTCATGGAAAACTTCTCCACTAAAATGATTTTATTATATGTAAAAATACCCCTCAATGTTTTTTAATGGACTTAATATTGTGATGGAATTTTCTTTTCTAAAGAGGAAGAATATGACTTTTAATGCAAAGTGATCATTAAAACTATTACTCAGATTTGTAGCTTACACTAACTGTAATCATATATTATTAATTGTCCCCACAAAGGAAGAACTACAGAAGGTAAAACCATAAACAGTATATTCTTTACCATTTTAGTGTTCCAAAAAATTGACAGATCTACAAAGTAAACATAGAGAATATTTTAAACATCTTTGACAGAGTATTTAATTTTGTTAGAATTAATATAGAAATTATTATAGATAACAGAGGGGAAACCTCACAAAAATTCATAAAATAATGTTGCAAACCTCTTTGATCAGTTAACAGTTTTTACTATGTTCATGTAATTCTAAAATCATAAAGCCATATATGTTCTTCTACTTCATTTAAGATATTTTGATACCTGGAATTAGCACAACATTGTAAATCAACTACACTCAAATAAATCTTTTAAAAAGTTATTTTGATTCAAAAATGTCACTGGTATACATAATATCACCCATGAAATTAAAAGATGCTTGCTCCTTTATGACAAACCTAGACGGCATACTAAAAAGCAGAGACATTATTTTGCTGACAAAAGTCCATATAATCAAGGCTATGATTTTTCCAGTAGTCATGTATGGATGTAAAAGTTGGACAATAACTAAAGCCGAAGCTGAAGAACTGATGCTTTTGGACTATGGTGTGCAGAAGACTCTTGAGAGTCCCTTGGACTGCAAGAAGATCAAATCAGTCAATCCTAAAGGAAATCAGTCCTGAATATTCATTAAAAGAACTGATGCTGAAGCTGAATCTCCAGTACTTTGGCCACTGGATATGAAGAACTGACTCACTGGAAAAGACCCTGATGCTGGGAAAGATTGAAGGCGGGAAGAGAAGGGGACGACAGAGGATGAGATGCTTGGATGGCATCACCAACTCAATGGACATGAGTCTGAGCAAGCTCCAGGACTTGGTGATAAACAGGGAAGCCTAGCATGCTGCAGTTCATGGGGTCACAAAGAGTTGGACACAATTGAGTTACTGAACTGATACATAATGTCATAGAGTTTCTGTTTCATAACGCCAAAAATTTAGTCAACAATAATTTTCAGAGTAAATATCATGTTCCCAAACTATACACAGGCTCCCCTTAATTCACAATATGAATTTAGAAAGTTCATTGTTTTCCTAATGCCAATCCTTTTCTATACCATATTTCTGACTTTTCAAGCAAAAAAAAAAAAAAAAAAAATCAGAAACAGTATAGAACTTTCAGAATCAGCAAAACTCTTTTCCTAAGGAACATACTCTTAAACCCAACTATGCTGAGTTCCAGTAGTAGACTTCCTCTGTTTCACAAGTTCAAATTGCAAGACTACTAGACAAGCTCACTGTAAAAGAATATTGCCATTAGTCAACAAGTGTATTAAAACACACACACATAACAACTGCTGAAAACCACAGATAATTGGACTACAACATTTGTCACATTTTAACAGCTGAAATTAGGGTATATCGTGTAAGTGATGGTATTGTACAGTCACTAGTGGGTGGCAGTAATGACAAAGAAGCAAAGAGAAAACAAAGTGAACATAAAACAGAGTATAAGTGACTATCGTATCAGTATACTCTATATATTCATATATATAGAATGCAGTGTAAGATAGATTTTAAAGTGTAAAAAATACAGAGGATAAATAAGTAATGTTTAAAAGTTCAATCTCTTCAAGAATTTATAATAATTGTAAAGTAAAAAATAATAATAATAAAAAATAAATAAAAATTTAAAAATAAAAAATAAATAAATAAAAGAATTATAAATAGATATAAACCTGAAAAAAATCTCAAAATTTATCAATCAAAGTTATATTTACAAAACAAAGCAAAGAAATCAGTAACGGGAGAAGTTTGACATACTTCCATAGTTACCCGCTAAAGAAAACATCAGGAAGAATAAGATTTGAACAGGAAAATGAGCAAGCTTGATATAGATGTCTTATACAGAATATTACATCAACAATAATTGAATTCAGTTTAGTCTCGAGCACACATGTAATACTTATAAACATTTATATCATAGGATTGGTATTATATACTCCATATTTTCTTTTATTTTGGAAAAAAGAAAGATACCAAGAAAAATCCCAATGAAGTTGAAACTTTAAACAGTAAACAGCTAAATAACTCATAAATAAAAGAATAAAAGAAAAAAATTATAGTAGATATTGTAAAGTAAGACTGAAAGTAAATAAGAATAATACATATCAAATTATTGGAAATATAGTTAAATTAGACCTTTCAGAAATATAGCCTTAAATGCTAATATTTGGAAAGAAAATAATAATAACATTTATTGAGCTATATGTGTAACATTAATAATTAGAGAGAGAAAGTTAAGATAAATATTGGGAACCAAGAGAAAAAAGGAAGACTTAAGAATAGAAATTAATGAATTGAAAAATCTAGTACTTGACATAGTCTGTGTTTTCATTTTGATCATCCTGCCATTCTGTTGGTATATACTTGTATCATATCATGGGTTTAATATGTTTATTATTGATGTTAATTAATTATGCTGACACCTTTTAATATATTAATTGACCATGATTTCTTTAGTAAAATTCATGTTTAAGTCATATCCACACTACCCCACTTATCTTTTATAAACTGAATTGTCTTTTTCTTATTAATTTGTAGATATCTTTATGTATTATGAATAAGTGCCTTCTATATGTTGGTATACATATCACACATAGTTTTCATTCTCTTAATTTTATTGGACATAAAATTTTAATTTTATTGCAATCTCATGTATCAATATTTTACTTTTATGGTTAGCAAAACTTGAGACTTATTTAATCAGTGCTCCTTAAAAGAAAAGCTATGACAAACCTGCATACCATATTAAAAAGCAGAGACGTTAATTTGTGACAAAGATCCGCATAGTCAAAGGTATGGTTTTCCTGTATTCATATATTGATGTGAGAGTTGGACCATAAAGAAGGCTGAGAGCTGAAGAATTAAAGCTTTTGAACTGCAGTGTTGGAGAAAACTCTTGAGTCCCTTGGAATGCAAGGAGATCAAACCAGTCAATTCTAAAGGAAATCAATCCTGAATATTCATTGGAAGGACTGATGCTGAAGCTGAAGCTCCAGTACTTTGGCCATCTGATGTGCAGAGCTGACTCATTGGAAAAGACCCTGATGCTGGTAAAGACTGAAGGCCGGAGGAGGAGATGACAGAGGATGAGATGGTTGGATGGCATCACTGACTCAATGGACACAAATTTGAGCAAGCTCCAGGAGATGGTGAAGGACAGGGAAGCCTGGCGTGTCTGCAGTCCATGGGTCACAAAGTGTTGGACATGACTGAGTGACTGAAGAGCAGAAACCATGTTTTGCCTACTGTAAGGTCATAAAGATGTTCTCCTTGTTATCTTCTGTAAGCTTTATTGCTTTATCATTCACACTCAAATTTACAGTCTATCTGAGATTGGTTTTTGTGTATGGTGTGATTATTAGATGGGAATAACTTTTTTTTCTGTTTGAATATTGAGTTTTTGCATTTATTAAAATAATCATACTTTTCCATTTTAATGTGTAATAGCAATTTTCTGAAGAATCAGGTGATCATAGAAGTAGTGATCTCTTTACAGAGTCTCTATCCTGTGCCTTTTCTATTTGCTTCTTCTCATGCCAATAACATATTGTCCAAAAACATTTTGATAGTGGACCTTAGTATCTGAGAGTGTATGTGAGTTTTTCTTATTCAGGATTGCTGCTGCTACTGCTAAGTCACTTCAGTCGTGTCCGACTCTGTTGCGACCCCATAGACGGTAGCCCACCAGGCTCCCCCATCCCTGGGATTCTCCAGGCAAGAACACTGGAGTGGGTTGCCATTTCCTTCTCCAATGCATGAAATATTAATGTGATTTTTGGTTCTTTGCCTTTCATATATATTTTTAAATAAATTTATCAACTTGCACAAATAGTGCTATGATATTGACAAGAATCCAATTTATTCTCTATATCAACCTTGGCATATTGGCATCTTTATGCTATTTAGTCTCCTAGCTCATTAATAAAGTATACCAGTAATTTAATTAAGCCTTTAAAATGTTTTCTCTATAATATCTGTAAAGAGTTTTATTTACAAGTCATATATTTTCATTTGTTTTATTGACAGCTTTTGTTATCATAAAACATGTCTAACATGTGGAATGCATTGGAATATATTTGACTTTTATATGTTGTATATCCAGGGACCTAATTATCTGCCTTATTATGTATGAAGGCTGTCCATACCTTCTTTTCATATTTCTTTGTACACAATCATGCTTTTTTGGGTGCTCAGTCACTCAGTTGTATCCAACTCTTTGCTCAAAATTAAGCTTTATATTTTGTGTAGATATTTTGTAGATAGCTTTTATTACACTTTTTTTTTCCAATATCAGGTAACAGATTCACAGATTCTGGCGATTTAGGCATGGATATCTTGGGAGATATTATTCTGTATTACTTTGTTGCATAGTTGCTAAGTCATGTCTGACTTGTTTGCAACCCATAGACTGTAGCCCTCTAGGCTCCTCTGGCTATGGAATTTCCCAGGCAACAATATTGGAGTTAGTTGCTATTTCCTTCTCCAGGGGATCTTCCTGACCCGGAGATCATACCCATGTCTCTGGTGTCTCTTGAATTGCAGGCACTTTTTTACCACTGCACCACCAGGAGAATTCCATTATTTTGTCTACCACAAGCAATTGTGGATATCAGAAGCTAAATCAGCATCTAGCTATGCTTTTCAAGTACTGCATCTTTGCTGAATTTTTGTCTTTTTTTCTATTATTTACTTAGAAAGTTAAGCTAAATATTTAATTATGATTTTAAATTTATCTCTTGGTTCTGTCAATTTTAGCTTTGTATGACTTGAGGCTGTGTGATTGATGGATACAATTCTATTTAATGATTGGATTCACTCTTTCATTTTATGGAATGCCCTGCCTTTACTCTCATAGGACTTCTCTGTGGCTCAAATGGTGAAGAATCTGCCTACGATGCCAGAGACCAGGGTTCAGTCCCTGGGTTGGGAATATCCTCTGGAGGAGGGTATGGCAATGCAGTCCAGTATTCTTGCCTGGAGAATCCCATGGACAATGGAGCCTGGCAGGCTACAGTCTGCAGAGACAGACAGAACTGAGGGACTGACTGCCTTTACTACTGCTGAGACAATATATACACTTTACAATATTTAACTCCTCCACCTGACTACACATGAGGTTTATGTTATTGTTCTCATTCATTTTAATATGAAATGATATCTCTTCCTGAGATATCATGCTTCCTTGTGGCATAATTTTCTTTCTGCTTTGATATTTTTTTAGAATATTTTGGAAATTTTGTTCTAATGATTATAAAATCCCAAGTCCCGTGAGTTTAAAGTGGTCTTCATTTTGACTTCAGTTTTGAAGTGTATTTTCTACAATTTAGAGTTTTACATAGATAAGTTTCTTTCAACATCTTCAAAGTTTTTAATTGTTGGATTTAATGTTCCCTGATTTCTGTTGGCAAATAGCTCTCTTAATAATACTGTATATTAGAAGATGATTTTTAAAATTGGTGTTTTTACATTTTTCAGGTATTTTTAAAATGATATTTCCATGTGTGATCTTTTTTTTTCCCCCTTTCACTAATTTTTCAGTGTCTTTAGCTTACATGTCTTCTATTAGTGCCCTTGCATTACCTGTTTTCCTTTTTCTAGCACTAAAATTACTTGAACTCTGATGGTTATCTTCTGGATCTCATATATCTTTTATATTCATTTATACCCTTTTTTCTTCTGTATGCTTCACTGTGGATATTTTCTAATTGCATATTTTCTGTTGCAAAAATATTTCTTCCCATTTAAATATCTTCTTTGCTGCTGTGACTGACCTGCTTTTCAAACCATCTCTGGAGTTCTTCATTTTTTGTAATATTATTTTAAAGTTGTACTTGATTATTTTATAGACTATGGAATGGTTGTTTACACTCTCATCCTGTCAGCCTTTTACATACATAGTTAAAACAAGTTTATTTTACTTTTTCAGCTCCACTGAAATCCAACTGATGCATAACATTGTGTTAATTTAAGGAGACAATGTGATAATTTGAGACATTATATATATATATATGTATATGTAGCAAACATGTATATATATTCATTATGTATATAGATATATTGCAAAATGATTACCACAATAAGATTAGTTAACACATTCAGCACCTCACATAATTAATTTTCGTGTTTAGGTTATGAACATCTAAAGACTCACTCTCAATATATCAATAATTCATCATTATTTTTATTTATTTTTAATTTATTTTTTACTGTGGTAAAAGTCACATAATATAAAACATATTATTTTAACCATATTTACCAGTACAGTTAGGGGTATTAAGTACATTCTCATTGTTGGGCAACTCTTCTGAACTGCTATTATCCATCCCCCAAATTGTTCACCTTCCTAAACTGAAACTTTGTTCCCATTAAACACTAACTCCCCAAACCTCCTCCCCAACCCTAATCCTCTACCCCTGGCATCTGCCAGTGTATTTTCTGACTGTATGAAATTGACTAGGTTATTATAAGTGGAATCCACCAGCATTTGTCAGCACCTACTGTATATCAGAATGCATTTTTAAGATTAACTTAAAAACAAACAAATTGTTAACTTTATCTCCATGTTCTATGCAGTAGGCCCTCACCAGCCCTGGTACCTCAACTGTGAAGAATCTGCATGCAATGCAAAAGAACTTGGTTCGATTTCTGGGTTGGGAAGATACTCTGGAGAGGGATAGGCTAACTACTCCAATATTCATGGGCTTACCTGGTGGTTCTGACAGTAAAGAATCTGCCTGCAATGTAGGAGACCTGGGTTTGATCCCTGGATTGGGACGATCCCCTGGAGAAGGGCATGGCAACCCACTCCAGTATTCTTGCCTCCCCATGGACAGAGGAGCCTGATGGGGTATAGCTCATGGGGTCACAAAGAGTCAGACACGACTGAGCAAATAAGCGCAGTGCAGCACAGCGCCAGCCATCTGCTCCATATATAGTAGCGTACATGCATCAGTTCCAATCTCCCAATCCATCCCACCACCATCCTCACCCCTCAGTGTCATAGATTTGCTCTCTACTTCTGTGTTTCTATTTCTGTTTTGCAAATAGGTTCATCTGCACCATCTTTCTAGATTCCAATGCTGCTGCTGCTGCTGCTGCTGCTGCTGCTGCTGCTGCTAAGTCGCTTCAGTCATGTTCGACTCTGTGCGACCCCATAGACAGCAGCCCACCAGGCTCCCCCGTCCCTGGGATTCTCCAGGCAAGAACACTGGAGTGGGTTGCCATTTCCTTCTCCATCTAGAATCCACATCTATACTTATTTTTCTATTTCTGACTTACCTCACTCTGTGTGATAGTCTCTAAGTCCATCGATGTCTCTGAAAATGGCACATGCCCATTCTTTTTTATGGTTGAGAGATCCCACTCCTCTGTTGATGGGCATTTAGGTTGCTTTCCTTTCCTGTTATTGTAAATGGTGCTGCAATAAATGTTGGGGTTCATGTATCTTTTGGAATTATGGTTTTCTCCAGATGTATGCCCAGGAGTGGAATTGCTTGATCATATGTTCATTCTATTTTAGTTTTTCTAAGAAACCTCCATCCCATTTACATTCCACCAACAGTGTAAACAGGCTCCCTTTTCTCCATACCCTCTGCAGCATTTATTGTTTACGGATTTTATAATGATGTCTATTCTGACTAGTGTGAGTTGGTACCTTGTTGTAGTTTTGATTTCCATTTCTCTAATAATTAGTGATGCTGAACATCTTTAATGTACCTCATGGCATTCTGTATGTCCTTTTTGAAGGAAATTCTATTTAGGTCTTCTGCTCATTTTTTTATTGTATTGTTGTGTTTTTCGATATTGAGTTATATGTGGTGTTTGTATATTTTGGAAATTAATAATTTGTTAGTTCCTTCCCTTGCAAATGGACTTCCCTGCTGGCTCAGACAGTAAAGCGTCTGCCTGCAATGCGGGAGACCCAGGTTTGATCCCTGGGTCAGGAAGATCCCCTGGAGAAGGAAACATCAACCCACTCCAGTACTCTTGCCTGGAAAATCCCATGGACGGAGGAGCCTGGTAAGCTATAGTCTGTGGGGTCACAAAGAGTCAGACAGACTGAGCGACTTCACTTACACTTTTCATTTTCACTTGCAAATATTTTATCCCATCCTGTGGATTGTCTTTTCATCTTGTTTATTGTTTTCTTTGATATGCAAAGGTTTTAAGTTTAATTAAGGTTTTATTTGCTTATTTTTATCTTCATTACTCTAGGAGCTAGGTTAAAAAAGATCAGCTGTGATTTATATTAAAGAGTATTCTGCCTATGTTCTCCTCTAAATTTTATAGTGTTTGACCTTACATTTAGGTCTTTAATATGTTTGGAGTTTCTTTTTGTGTATGATGTTAAGGAGTGTCCTAGTTTCATTCTTTTACATTTAACCGTCCAGTTTTTCCAGCAGCACTTATTGAATAGACCGTCTTTTCTCTATTATAATTCTTGCCTCCTTTGTCATGGATTAGGTATCAGTAGATGCATGGGTTTATCTCTGGGCTTTCTATCCTATTCCAATGATCAACATTTCTGTTTTGGTGCCAGTGCCACACTGTTTTAATTACTGTAGCTTTGTATAATAGTCTGAAGTCAGGGAGCCTGATTCCTTCAGCTCTGTTTTGTTTTCTCAAGAATGCTTTGGCTATTTGAGGTCTTTTATGTTTCCATACAAATTATAATTTTTTTTTCTAATTCTGTGAGAAATGCCAGTGGTAATTTGATAGGGATTCTATTGAATCTATATACTGCTTTGGGTAGTATAGTAATTTGAACAATATTGATTCTTCCAATCCAAGAACATGGTATATCTCTCCATCTGTTTGTGTCATCTTTGATTTGTTTCATCAGTACCTTATAGTTTTCTGTGTACAGGTATTTTGCCTCCTTAAGTAGGTTTATTCCTAGGTATTTCATTCTTTTTTGTTGCAATGGCAAATTAAATTATTTTATTAATTTCTCATTCTGATCTTTCTCTAATAGAGTATAAGAATTTGTCATTATTTTTAAATAGAAATAATTTTGTTCTATAAAGAAGATAAAGTAATCTGATGCTGCTGCTGCTGCTGCTAAGTCAGTTCAGTTGTATCCAACTCTGTGCAACCCCATAGACAGCAGCCCACCAGGCTCTGCTGTCCCTGGGATTCTCCAGGCAAGAACACTGGAGTGGGTTGCCATTTCCTTCTCCAATGCGTGAAAGTGAGAAGTGAAAGTGAAGTTGCTCAGCCATGTCCGACTAGTAGCAACCCCATGGACTGCAGCCTACCAAGCTCCTCCATCCATGAGATTTTCTAGGCAAGAGTACTGGAGTGGCTTGTCATTGCCTTCTCCAGTATAAAGTAATCTACAAGGATACCAAGAAAGTTGTGTCCTTACCATCAAGTGTATGGTAAAAAAATGATGTAGGAAAACCACAACAAATATTATCAATAGATGTGGGAAATACCTTTAAATACCACAAATTCTAAGCCCTTAAAATTAAAGTTGATGATATTATTCTTAATGAAAGACGTCTCAGTTCAGTTCAGTCACTCAGTCGTGTCCGACTCTTTGCGACCCCATGAATCGCAGTCTGCCAGGCCTCCCTGTCCATCACCAACTCCCAGAGTTCACTCAGAGTTGCATCCATCAAGTCAGTGATGCCATCCAGCCATCTCATCCTCGGTTGTCCCCTTCTCCTCCTGCCCCCAATCCCTCCCAGCATCAAAGTCTTTTCCAATGAGTCAACTCTTCTCATGAGGTGGCCAAAGTACTGGAGTTTCAGCTTTAGCATCATTCCTTCCAAAGATATCCTAGGGTTGACCTCCTTCAGAATGGACTGGTTGGATCTTCTTGCAGTCCAGGGGACTCTCAAGAGTCTTCTCCAACACCACAGTTCAAAAGTATCAATTCTTCAGTGCTTAGCCTTCTTCACAGTCCAACTCTCACATCCATACATGGCTACTGGAAAAACCATAGCCTTGACTAGATGAACCTTAGTCAGCAAAGTAATGTCTCTGCTTTTGAATATGCTATCTAGGTTGGTCATAACTTTTCTTCCAAAGAGTAAGCACCTTTTAATTTCATGGCTGCAAGTAACCATCTGCAGTGAGACATCTAAATCTCCTATAAATAGGGTCAAATTTAGATATCAAAACATGAAGAGTGGTTCAGTAAAATTATTGTAGGTCATTAAAATTTGATGTGAAACTTTAATATCTAAAAAGAAATTTTAGCAACATTAGTGAAATATAGAAGAAAATGAAATATCATCTTTGCATAAAATAATGTATAAACCATATACAAGGAATTAAATAAATGTACATGATTAAAGTTACATGATTGAAAATTTCATATAATACTTGTATACTCTCTAAAATTTTTTCACTTTAGAAAATTTCCTCCAATGTAATTTTAAAGTAAGCTGCTTTAGATATACTTTGTTTAGTATGTATACTGAATAATTGTCAGTGAAAAATAATCAAGAATTTCATACTAATAAATATTCTTAGAAGAGATTATGTTTCAAAAGTATTGTGACTTTCTTCCTTTTTTTATTTTCATAATTCATTTTTACTGATTTATTGCTATTTCCTAGACAACTACACCCAAAATATCATTCCTAGTTTCAATAGTACAAGATAAGCATCTTTATAAGTGAAGACAGTCTCCTTTTAACACTTCGAAAGTACTTTACCAAGTGCAACTACATTGAAGACAATAGCTATGTACTATAATATTTATGAAGATGAAGATGACACTTATGAAAACTTAAAGTTATGGAGTATTTATTATATTCCAGGCATTATACTAAATGATTAACATTTATTATCCATTATCCACAGTAGTCCTGTAAAAATACTGCAGTTTGAATATGTAATTTGTTCAATATTATTAATTAGTACTTGGGTTAGTTGGGGCTTCATGTAGCTTGTCATAATTTAGAAGTGGCCTCCTAAAATATTTCAAAATATGACTCTCATTGTGTAATATTTGATACTAGCATATACATGAATTTAATTCTCTATCAGGAAATCTTAAAAATTAAGCTGAGAGGTATTTTGAAAAAAATTTATTTGGTTTTTGAGTAACCCAAGAGAACAAAATAAAGTACATTTCTAAATATGTAATGTTATCAAATGTGTTATACTAGATATTAAAAGAAGAATAATTACTAGTTATACAAATTCAATGCCTGTTAAATAGGCATTTTGCTAAACTGATATTGTTCTATTTCCATCAGTTAGGTCCCTCAATGGGTCAATTTATAACTACCTAATAGTTAATTTTCCAAGATATTTTTAGTCATGTGTTGTCTACAGAATATTTTAATTAGCCTTATGAACTTCAATTAACATCTAAACATGATTCTAACCTCATTTATATTTTAATTTAATAAAATCACCATGAACACCATCAGGTCATAGAATTATATGATTGAAATTGTTTCTGGCAAGTGCTATTCCCCAAAATCCTTAATTAATTTCCCTTGAGAGTCCCTTGGACTGCAATGAGATCCAATCAGTCCATCCTAAAGGAGATCAGTCCTGGGTCTTCATTGGAAGGACTGATGCTGAGGCTGAAACTCCAATACTTTGGCCACCTCATGAGAAGCGTTGACTCATTGGAAAAGACCTAATGCTGGGAAAGATAGGGGGCAGGAGGAGAAGGGGATGACAGAGGATGAGATGACTGGATGGCATTGTCGACTCAATGGACATGCGTTTGGGTAGACTCTGGGAGTTGGTGATGGACAGGGAGGCCTGGCATGCTGAGATTCATGGGGTCACAAAGAGTGGGTCATGGCTGAGCGACTGAAATGAACTGAACTGAGCATCCAGTTGTGGAATCTCAGTATGAAATGAACAGCAAAAACTGATTCTCTGAGAACTGTCCTTAACTTTTGTGTAGATTTTGTGTGTGTGTTCATACACTGAATAAACTAGAATCAAAATATGTATGCCTCCTTATTATCATTAGCCTAAGTTTGTTATGCCATAAAATGCCTATAATGTCATTCTTTGATGAAAGGCCTTATCTTCATGGGTTCTTGACTTTACCCAAGTTATCTGAAACCCAAACGGGGATATACATAAAACTTTTTGATTATATGTGGGATTCTGATGTGAAGCTGTGGTATATAAAAGAATGTTCAAGAACAAAATTGATAGGTAGGGAGATAATACATTTGCACAACAAAATGTAAATCAGTGTTTTCAAAAGAATTAAACATTAAAAGAGAACAGTGATTAGCAATCATTTCCTTACAAAATGAAAATACAGAGCGTATATATATTTGGTTTAAATTCTGTAAGAGCATCCCTATTGATGGCTATTTTCCCAAAATTTCTGAGAAAAAGATGTTGAATTTCCTTGACATAATTGTCAAAATGTCAAAGAATGTACTGTCTTCTAGGTATGTATAATACTTTACATAAACTATTTTTTTAAGATACTGTTTTCAGAGATACTTCGGGTCACACCCTTCTGTAATTTAAGTACATTTTCTTCCTCATTTATCTGTTTAATGTTGTTCCTTCTTTTCTACACATGTACTATTAGATACAAATTCATTTTTCTCTATTTAAAGTTAGTTGAAATATAGATATTTGAATTTAAAACCTGGACTAATGGAGTCAGAAAAGTTAGCAGATTGTTTCTGATGAAATTTCATGGATCAAATTGCTTTGCTAACACTGATATGCTTTAGATTGCTGTGCATTGCCATTCACCTATTCCACTTGTAATCTGCTCTTTAGAAATGGTACTACACCTGGAAGTCTTTGCTCTCTCCAGTGAAAGAGAAATATCCCTTAGCTTAAAGATGTGAACTGAGTGGTTGTCAGTTATAAAGAAATAAATGCTCTACTGACATATCAATGACTTTTATTTTTAAGTGTAAAATATACCCAGAAGCAAACACATCTGTTTTACATATGGGGACAAAATCAGTGTTCAGAGGAAGCTACTTGCAGTTTATTTCAAAGATCATGAATTATAACAAAAATATAAATGAAAAGAAAAAGAACTTATGATAAAACCACTGTAACATTACAGTGAATTTTAATAACAGAGCAAGTTTTTTAAAGAATACCTTATATTTTATGTAGGACAATCATATTTACTGTATAAAATACTATTTTATTTCATAATAGGAAATTCACTCTATCGCTACAGCAGATACACTATGTTTCACCCCTAAAATGATTCTATCCCAGCTGAATATACATTTAAAATTGAAGCTTTAAAATATAGTATATGTCAGCCTATTACAAGTGTTTTCTCCAGAGGAGAGTGGTTGGTTTTTGTAGACACAATGTAAAATCTTCATGTTCTTTACTCATATTCTTCAGTGACTTTTAAAAAGCATGTACACTAGATATAGACTTATCTGGTGCCTCAGAGGTAAAGAATCCACCTGCCAATGCAGAAAACGTGAGTTCAGTCACACTGGGAAGATCCCCTGGAGAAGGGAATGGCAACCCACTGCAGTATTCTTGCCTGGGAAATCCCATGGACCAAAGAGCCTGGTGGGTTACCATCCATGAGGTTGCAAAAGAGTCAGACAGGACTGAGCGACTAAACAATAACAGCAATACTAGAGACAGAGAAATGGTGGAAAGAATTACTACAATAAGGAAGCAACAAGGCGTATCATTTTCCAGACAATCTGTAAGTGGTAACATACTCCAAAAAGTGATATGATACTTTTACCTACAATCTTTAAATATTCTATTAAAGTTGGAAGAAAAAGGTAATCTATCT
The DNA here is from genome assembly GCF_023091745.1 of Budorcas taxicolor. Lineage (NCBI taxonomy): Eukaryota > Metazoa > Chordata > Mammalia > Artiodactyla > Bovidae > Budorcas > Budorcas taxicolor. The sequence goes on from NC_068913.1 coordinate 19,531,557, forward strand.
ATCCTTTATTCAGTTAACCAGATATTTATGTTTTGTTTGGATTTTAATGTAATTTGGTGTGTAGAAACCTCTGGAACTAAGATTTTAATGTGGTTATGTCAGAAAGCAGTCTCCTTATGTAGGAGCCATCTGAGGAAAGAAGAACCAAGCACATCCCCTGTCCCTTCTCTGGCTCCATCCTAGGGCAGGAATCCAAAGACTACAACCTGTTTACAGTATCTGATGTTGCCCTTCCTGTCATAGCTCCATGATCTGAGCCATCACTTCTCTTAGTGACACATTTCCTCATTACCTCTGGTCTTTCATTGCGCTGCTACTAACAACAACAATGATATTAAACTTTTTATCATGACTTATTTAAAGATATTTTTGCATATGTTCCAAAAAACCCTATATCCTAGAATCTATATAAAAGAGAGTCAGCAAATGCAGACTTCTAGTACTATGGAGATGTGGTCTCAGGAAGAGATTTAGGCCTGTGTAGAACCTGTAACCGAAGGAAGAATGGTTAACCACACAGAAGTCACAAGAGATCTTTGTTCCTCTGGGAAAAGGCCTAACTTAATAATAACTCAAGATGTTTTCTTGATTTCTAAATTTTTTGTCTACATTTTTGGTCATGGATGACCAGAATCTGAGAACACAAGTGGTCAAGTGGTCAAGGCACTCTTGCATTCCAGACAACTATTATATGCAGAATCTGAGAACACAAGTGGTCAAGTGGTCAAGGCACTCTTGCATTCCAGACAACTATTATATGCAGACAGATGGAGATACTCCCTAGAACCAAGCTCCTTAGCTTAGAGCATTTCAGCTACATGACAGAAAGTAATCCAAAGACTAGTGGATGTTATGGCTATATATTGTTTCAAAAAATCTTTTCAAAACAAAATAATTAAAATACTCATCCTAGAATTTTTATAGAATATCTAAGATCCTAAAACTGCATTTCAAGGTTCGGTTCAGTTCAGTTCAGTTCAGTTTAGTTGCTCAGTCGTGTCCGACTCTTTGTGACCCCATGAATCACAACACGCCGGGCCTCCCTGTCCATCACCAACTCCCAGAGTTCTCTCAGACTCACATCCATCGAGTCAGTGATGCCATCCAGCCATCTCATCCTCTGTCGTCCCCTTCTCCTCCTGCCCCCCATTCCCTCCCAGCATCACAATCTTTTCCAATGAGTCAACTCTTCACATGAGGTGGCCAAAGTACTGGAGTTTCAGCTTTAACATCATTCCTTCCAAAGAAATCCCAGGACTGATCTCCTTTAGAATGGATTGGTTGGATCTCCTTGCAGTCCAAGGGATTCTCAAGAGTCTTCTCCAACACCACAGTTCATCAATTCTTCGGTGCTCAGCCTTCTTCACAGTTCAACTCTCACTTGCTCAGATATTAAATGATGGGTAAAAACTTGAGAGTCCTCCAAATTTGTATTGTGCATTGAAAACCAGAAATGATGCTACTTATATTAGTGCTGAAGCCATTGATATTAATAAAAACTAATGATATCATTTGCATAGTTTTGCTGTATTATAGGCACGATCCTACTCCTAAAAACACTAAGATAAGAAAAACACTATTGCATATATATATATGCATATATATACATATAAGTTTTGGAAATCGAGTCAGAAAATTGGTTTGCCTAAGTTTCAAAATGAATGAAAGTGAACTCAGAATTTGCACTAATGTCTGCATGACTGTAACATCTATGTTTTTTCTACCATAATAAATAGAACATTGAGCATTAGGACATAAATGTTTGCCCTTCTGAAGATATACTTCATCCTTCAGAGACAATGTGCCTTTCTCTAACAATGTATTGTTAAAGCAAAAAGAGTTTCAGGGGATCTTTTAAAACTAATGAGATTTGTGAGGTCAATATATAAACTTATTTTCATGCTTATTAATGTCCAATGCTATTTTTAAATATACTGTACACAGTATACAATTGTATACAAAATAGTATACAATTGTATACAAAATTGTATACAATACACAAAATTACAGATTGCAATTTCTAGGCTTCCCTAGTTGTGCAAACAGTAAAGCATCTACCTGCAATGCAGGAGATCTAGGTTTGACCCCTGGGTTAGAAAGATCCCCTGAAGAAGAAAATGGCAACCCACTCCAGTACTCTTGCCTGGAGAATTCCATGGAGAGAGGAGCCTGGTGAGCTACAGTCCATGGGGTCACAAATACTCGGGCATAACTGAGTGACTAACACAATCTTCCAACTGAAATTAAATATTTTGTATTTTCTATAAGTTAAATAGTGTGAGATTGGCAAAGCAGTTGTCTCCTAATTTTTATTTTGAATAAGGATAAGTTTGTTTCTACCTTTGGCTGTCTATGAATTTCAAACTCTTAAATTTTTGTTGTAAGATATACTACCTTATTCAAATGGGGTCCCCATTACAAATCATTTCACAGATTTATTTAATTCATAACATTGCAGTTAGTCTTACTGAAGAAACTATTTGGGACAAAATATGATTAGCTAATCCAAAAAATCTCCTTTTGGACTTTTATGCATCTTTTTAAAATTCTAATTGGTGGGTACATTTAGAAATATAAAGCTTCTTGACAAATTTATCTTTGTCCAGGAAAAGTCTTCCCCCCAAATGGCAGTATTTTTATACAGTCTAAAATGTTTTCAAATAAAAATTCTGAAAACTCTAACAATTATGTCTAGCTTTCAGATTTCTAGAACTTAAAAACATAACTGTATTCCAGCCTTTATACCAGTTTTTTGAGTTAGAAATTGAAATAAGCCACAAGATTGCTGGACATTCTATATGGCCAGGGCAAACACAGAGGACAGTTAAAATTAAAGAGGTAAAAGTAGTAAGAAAACTTTGTCCTTATGGGCCATGATCTCTCTCCACATGATTTTTTGCCAAACCACAATAAATGACACATGTTGTATCTACCTCATCTTTTTGTGCTTTTACCATATCCAATGTTTATAAACATTTTTCTAAGCACCAAGATGCTATGGCTTTTTCTCTCCAGGAGTGCATGGTCAGGTAGCCTGGAAAAAAACTGACACCAAAGAGGAAGCGATACAAAAACACTATCACAGAGGAAAACTCAAAGTTCTATTGGAACTCTGAATCCCCAAAAGGGATAGATGTTGGCTTGGGCAATGAAGGCAACTTGAGAGCTAAGTAATAGGCTATTTGACATTAGACAGATGAAGAAAGAATGAAAAAACTAAGAATATTGATAGAGAAAGCTCTGTTTACAAACTCAAGGGAGTTTGGGCAACTATATGTTAAATATTACTTGAAACACAGATAATAAGCAAGAATGAGGAAGGTATTTGATGACTTGCCAAAAATATGACTTGATTCCAAAACTGATGCAGAAACAATTGGTTGGATTTTATTTAGTAGGGGAACAAGCATTCATGTATTTCCAGAGACTCCTATGTCAGTTTCTACTCTTCCCATTCTCTCTCAGATCTAGTTATTAATATTAGTAATAATAAGTAAGGTGTTATGTGTCCATTTACCAGTTGTGATCTGGGTTTTCTGAAGTGCTCTAAAGTATACAAGGCTGATTTTCTAATGGTGTGAAAAATTAGATCATAATAAATATTGAAATATATTTTGGAACAGCTGGATGACTTGTCCACAAACTAGCTGACTCACAGGTGATACATATCACCTGTCTTGTTCACTTACGTGGTCATCTCTACTTTTACATTTACATAGAAATATGAAGGTTATGTTGAATAGATTCTTAATGTCAGTTCATGCTATCAGATTTTAAGTGTTAAGGCTCATTCAATATTTTGATTATTGTATAACCAAATGAAAAGTAATAGAAAAAATAAAAACTGGAGGTATTTGAGTTGAAAATGCTTACTCTTATATTCATTGCATTGGAAAGGTTTCTGGATTAGACTAGAAGAGAATAATATAACTTCTGATGATTATCAAATACATACAATTTAAGGGAAAAACTTTCCCTAAAAACATAGTGTATGTGTGTGTGTGGCGGGGGGGGGGGGGGGGGAGGTTGCGGATAATTTCTATCTTTCTGAATTCTTGTTTGAGACTACTGTGATAAAATAAAGATTCACAAGTGACATTAATATGTGACTAACTCCTTAGCATGACTTAGAATTCAGGATTAAATATTACCTTAATTGGGAAAGGGAAAGGAATAATGTAGGTCTTTTGGAGGAGAATCAATGATTTTCAGGAAAGAGGAATAGATAAAAGGTATGAGTTTGTGACAAAGTATGCTTGGATGTGGTATCAACTGTTAGTTTCTTCTTCCATGATGAGAGTTAGTCTTTCCAGGCTGATGAAATTTCCAGCAGGGAGATTTTGGACAGTTGAGTTTCATTTGAAAGATGTGCCTTTAGGCAGATAATAGGCATTCTTCAGAGAAAGTTTCTGCTTCCATTTGCCAAGTTTTAAGTACTTTGTTGATTAGTGGTTCAGTGATATCTGACTCTTTTGAAATCCCATGGACCATAGCCTGCCAGGCTCCTCTGTCTATAGGATTCCCAGGCAAGAATACTGGAGTGGGTTGCCATTTTCTTTTCTGGGGAATCTGTCCACACCAGTGATCAAAGCTGCATCTCCTGCATTGGCTGACAGGTTCTTTATCACTGAGCCACCCAGAAAGCCTTTTTAAATGCTTACAGATGAAAATAATATACCAAACCAGCATATTCCAGGGTGACGTATTCTGCCACTGATTGCTGTACAAAAGAGGACACAGTGTTTTTAATATAGCTTCAATATGTACAGTAATTATAAGGAGTAATAACTTTATATCTGTTTAGTTATGTGATTTTTTAACACTGAGAAATATTTAGAGAAATTGTAACAAAATATATAAAGCTAGTATAAATGTTTTATACCTGTTATCAAGTATAAATATAGTATGGAAATACTAAGCTACTAGAAAAAAAAAACATAACTTCTTATTTTAATATGTTTAGTAAAAGAACAGTGGAAAACAGTCACACAAAGAAAATGAATATAGTGAATAGTTTTCCTAATAGCAAAATTGTAGAAGAAATCGTTCAACTCACAAAAACGATCACTGACTTTTTATTTTTATTTATTTATTTATTTATTTTTAGTATTAAGTTTTTTATTTTTTTTAATTTTAAAATCTTTAATTCTTACATGTGTTCCCAAACATGAACCCCCCTCCCACCTCCCTCCCCATAACATCTCTGTGGGTCATCCCCATGCACCAGCCCCAAGCATGCTGTATCCTGCGTCAGACATAGACTATGGGAGAATGGCATTCTATCATGTATACTATCATGTAAGAATTGAATCGCTAGTCTATGTCTCACTGACTTTTTAAAAACAATGATTCATACTTGAATGCCCATTTGAGCTGGCATGAAGGATTTTATAAAGAGATGATGTGCATAAATAGCCTCTGATGAGAAGAAAGCATATGAGTGTGTGTGTATGTCTTCAGAATTTGGCAGTTGTTTAAAAATTATGTTTACATGTAGAATACTTTTATTTAGCAAAAATGCACTTGAAATGTGTCTAGCATGATAAACTAAAATTTTAATTAATTTTAATGACAATATAAAACTGAAGCCGTGTGTTATGAGCTGTATTATGTCCTTCCAAAACGCATATACTAAAATTCCAACCCCTAGCTCCAATATACATGAACTGTATTTGGTGACAGGATCTTGAAAGAGGCAATTAAGTTATAGTAAGGTCATATGCTGCTGCTGCTCCTGCTCCTGCTAAGTCGCTTCAGTCGTGTCCGACTCTGTGCGACCCCATAGACGGCAGCCCACCAGGCTCTGCTGTCCCTGGGATTCTCCAGGCAAGAACACTGGAGTGGGTTGCCATTTCCTTCTCCAATGCAAGAAAATGAAAAGTGAAAGTGAGGGCTTTCAGTCATGTCCGACTTTTAGCAATTCCATGGATGACAGCCTACCAGGCTCCCCCGTCCATGGGATTTTCCAGGCAAGAGTTCTGGAATGGGTTGCCATTGCCTTCTCCGAAGATCAAATGGATGAGCCCTAATCTAAGATGACTGATGTCCTTATAAGAAGAGGAGAATAGAACACAGACACATTATGGAAGGGAGATCAAGTGAAGACATAGGGAGAGGATAAAGCAACAAAAGAACCCAGACTAAAACCAATTCTCCTAACACCTTGATCTTGAATGTCTAGCTCCCAGATCTATAAGAAAACAAATTTTCATATTGTTTAGGCCACCCAGTCTCTGATACTTTTATATAGTAGCACTAGAAAATTAACACACAGTGTAAAATATAGCTTTATCTTTTTATGGGACAATTGAAAATCTAACATCCAAATTGAGATATACTGTAAGTTTTAGATACACCCTATATTTCAAAGCGTTCCTTTGCAGTAAATAATATGAAATGTATATAGCTGTAGTGTATGCAGCTGTATGAATGTGTATGTAATGTGTATGTATGTAGTGTGTATATGTAGCTGTAGTGACATGTAGAAATCACAATATTCTCCATATGTTGTTTTATATACTTATTAGATTGGTTTAAATATGCTATTAAAATTAAGGTCACTTTGTTTTTCTTTTTTAATGTGATATTTTTGCCCTTTTTAGTATATCTAACAGTAAATTTAAAATCATTTATATTGCTCATATTATGTTCCTATTAGAAAGCTATGTTCTAGACATTCCTCTGGCTATAATATAAGGAAATAGGAAAACTAGTTAGATGGAAGGTAAGATCATATGAGCTCAGATCACATATTTTTAGACTTAGCATGGATCTTAAAGTAATAACTTGCCACTGATTTTAAGCATTCTGGTTAGACATAGATGCTACCATAGATACCTCATTTTCTATAAAACTTTTCCCTGATTCTGAATGATGGTCACTATATGTATTTTTCTAGCATTTCTTTCTGATGTATATCATAAAGAGATTTTAAATGTTATGTTTCTGACTTCTTAACCAAATAATTAAGTTTGAAATTTTTTTTATTCTAAGCCTGTTATTGGTTTCTGAATCTTAAAAGATATATTAACATAAGAATGGAATTTTACATGTCTTTTTGCCAAAAGCACAAACAGTATGCTTTTTTAAATTATTTACAACATCAAATGTCTCTATGGAATCGTTCCCTTATTACAATTACATTCCTCAAAAAGTGGACTGAAATAGAATGAAAGTAATTTTTTCTACTAACATGTAAGATTGGTAGGACATAACTATAATGAAAGGAAATGATCTCTTGATTTTTGAGAGTAAACTTTACCACTTAAAAATAAAAGATCTAAGAATGAGGTTTAAAAAACTATTACTTAAAAACAACACATTGCCCATCGTATGCCATAATTCAAGACTTCTGAATAAAAGACAAATTCTCAAAATAATTTGTATATAAGTTACTGTTTTTAACAAAGGTAATGTCTCAAAGTAAGAGGAAAATTTAAGTGTTAGTTCTTTCTGCAAGATAATCCAATAAAATATCATGAAAATTAACTTTTATCCAGTCACCATTAGAGAGTAGAACAAGGTAAGGTATACAGAGCAATTATGTCTCATCATCTTATGACATTATGTTCTATTAATTTAGGAAGATTGCCTTCTCTCTCCTTGATAAACTCCACACAGTGGCCTGTTCTAGGCCTACTGAACATTTTACATTGATAAATCAGGTGTAATGAATTTTGGTTCACAGATACAGTCTTGGGCTCTTTGGGCACATTTCTTGAAAAGATCATCAGTTATGATACAGATAAAGAGACAATAAGTCATTACTTGATGCCTTCCTTTTGGAAACTCAGGAACTATACCTGTCTGCCTAAAGATTCAGAAAATTTCCAAATAAATACTTTATGTTTCAGAGCATTTAATGATATAGAAAACATATTTAAGGTTTAGCTGTATTGCTATGAAATACATAAGAGGAAAGCAAGTCATTAAAGTCCATTAGTCTAGAAATTGCTTAAGTCTGTTTCTATGAGTTACCTTACAAAATCTCAAGTCCTACCTACTGTTATAGACTCAGTGGTATTAATGAAGCTCTGTGAACAAAATAACAATACAAAAGCTATCTGGCAAATAGTACATTTAAAATTATGAGACTTAAAAAATAATATTTTCATAAGAACAGTCCTTGAGGGTAGTGATGTAGGCACCTACTGATCAAGATGAACTACCTTAGACTTGGCTGTGAATAGCAGTGAATTCATGTTGTTATTCTGTCATTAAGTTCTATCTGACTCTTTGCAACCCCATGGACTGTAGCATGCCAGGCTCATTTTCTGAAAGATAAGTTTAGTCACAATATTTTATATGAATGTAAATGCTTTACAGAGAAGTTGCCATTCTTGTTCTGCACATTACTGACAAAGGCGAATTTGTATCTTAGCAAGAGAGGTAAAGTTAATGAAACAAGTACCTGTAAGCAGTGATAATTATTGATAAACCTGTAGGTTAAGAATACTAGCTTTAAGTACAGAAGATATGTGTTCAGTCCCTGGGTTAGGAAGGTCCCCTGGAAAAAGAAATGGCAACCCACTCCAGTTTTCTTGCCTTGGAAAGCCCATGGACAAAGGAACCTAGCATGCTGCCGTCCATGGGGTCACAAAGAGTTGGACATGACTTAGTGACTAAACAGCAACAGCAAATAGCCCAAGTGAAGGGATACAAAAAGACATTCCACACATCACTAATCATCATGGAAATGAAAATCAAGTCCACAATGATATGTAATCTCACATCTATTAGAACAGTTGTGTATCATCAAAAAGACTAGGGAAAACAAATGTTGGCAAAGATGTATAGAAAGAGGAACAATTGGGTACTCTTGGTGGGAAGGTAAATTGGTATTGTTGTAGTTCAGTCACTCAGTGATGTCTCACTCTTTGCAACTCCATGGACTGCAGCATGACAGGGTTCCCTGTCCTTTACCATATTCCGGAATTTGCTCACACTCATATCCATTGAGTTGGTGGTGCCATCCAACCACCTCATCCTCTGTCACCACCTTCTCCTCCTGCTCTCAGTCTTTCTGCTCTCAATCTTTCCCAGCATCAGGGTCTTTTCCAATGAGTCATCTCTTCACATCAGATGTACTGTTGGTGGGAATGTAAATGTCACTATGGAAAATAGTATGGCAGTTCATCAGAAAATGACCCAAGAATCCTTGTTCTCAGTATTTATTTACCCAAGGGAAATGAAAACAGAATCTCAAAGAAACATCTGTAACTCCATGTCCATTGCAGCCTTATTCACTACAGTCAAGCTATGAAAACAACTTAAGTGTTGTCTGTTAAAGAGGGAATAGATAAAGATGTGACATATACATGCAAAGATGTGATATCCAGATAGATAGATAGACAGATATTATATTCATTGATGAGAAAGAAGGAAACCATGCTGCTTGTGAGGACATGGATGGCATGCTTTAGGGTATTATATGTAGGGAAATAAGTTAGACAAAGATAGGATATGATATCACTTATATGTAGAATCTTAAGAAGCTGAACTTTGAGAAACTGAGAAGAGAGGGGGTGGTTGCAAAGAGCTAGGGGCAGGGTGCAAATGGGTAGATGCTGATCAAAGAATACAAGTGTTCATTTAGGAGAACTACATTCTGGGAAGCTAAAACAGCATTGTCAATATAGCTAACAGTACAGTATTACACACATGAAAGTTGGCGGGGGAGATAAGAGTTTTGAAGTATTTGCTTCTTATTTTCATTTCTAGCATATTCTATATGAAAAACAAAAGTAAATTATATATTTTCTATTATCTTTTTCAGAATACAAATATTCTCAACGTTAAGAAAAACTAATCTTACTGGTAAATTGAATTATAATGTAAATTCATTAAAGGTGCTTACTAAAAACATCATACCATAAATACAATGAAGCTGACCATCTATTCTGAACATTTGAATGTGATATATTCTGAGTTTCTCAAAGCAGAATACATCTGTATTTCTATTAATCATTCATTAAGCATAAAATGATTCCCAAGCTGGTCAAAACAGGAATACCTGAGGGGTAATTGTTTGAAGTTTCAGACTTTCCTGACTTTACTACTGTACTCTCGTGTCCTCTAGGAGAGGAAAAGAGTCATAATTATTGAAATGGTGATGCATTCTGTCAACTTCACATTCACCAAGGAACTGATAAATTGTAATATAGGGTTTTTAGCAATAAGATTAAAACAGAGAAAATTCACTATTGATACTGTGTCAGAAATAAATAGAGATTTATTTAATCCAATGTCTAAGATAAGAAAGGTGAAATGAAGGATCCTTGAAGGTCAAAAATATGCTCATTGGTTAGTGTTATGCATTAGTAACCTGGGCAGATCATCACTGGGGTCAGACGAGTGGCTGAGGGCTCTAAGAAAACATTTTATCTAAGTGGTGGCAGATTGGCAGAAATTCCTTCTTCTGTGGAGCAAATATTTCAGAAATTCCTGGGAAATTTATGGGTGTAAGTTCTAAGCTGCTGTTTCAAAAGATATACTTTTACTGGAGAGAACAGAGACATAATAGACATTAATTCCTGCACTGAGCATTCCTTCTCTTTCTGTATTTGCTATTGTGACAGTAAATGACACAAAGTTGTATCACACAATGCAGAACTTTTCCCTCTAGCAGAATGGACCATTAGGGCCTATTACAACAATGCAGTCTTTACTTTGCTCTTGCTCCCTTCTTTCTTCCCCTGTCTCTCAACATTTCTCTCATTAATCCTTGCCAGTGGTCTCTGTTGATATATAAAGGTGCCATGTGTGGAGATGGCCCCTGCTCTGTGTAATGCACTTGGTTCAGTTCTAGGGGTGTTAGTTTGCCCTCAGCCTCAAGTTATGAAATGCCCCATGACCTACTCATGTTTACATCTCCTTCTCTGAACCTAGGGTTAATTTCAAAACTTCCTACACACACTTCATGGGGTTTTATGATCTCTCAGCTCAGAGTTGAAACCTTGGCCAGTCATCCTTGATCCTTCTTACAGTACAATATGATCTACTATATGTGTCGTGTGGATCACAACAAACTGTGGAAAGTTCTTAAAGAGATGGGAATACCAGGCCACTGTATGTACCTCCTGAGAAACCTGCATGCAGGTCAAGAAGCAACAATTAGAACTGGATATGGAACAATGGATTGGTTCCAACTTTGGAAAGGAGTACAACAAGGCTGTATATTGCCACCCTGCTTATTTAACTTATATGCAGAGTACATCATGCGAAATGCTGGGCTGGAGGAGGCACAAGCCAAAATCAAGATTGTTGGGAGAAATATCAGTAAACTAAGATACGGCGATTACACCATCCTTATGGCAGAAAATGAAAAGAAACTAAAGAGTCTCTTGATAAAGATGAGAGAGGAGAGTGAAAAAGCTGGCTTAAAACTCAACATTCAAAAGACAAAGATCAAGGCATCTTGTCACATCAGTTCAGTTCAGTTCATTCGCTCAGTTGTGTCCGACTCATTGCGACCCCATGAATTGCAGCATGCCAGGCCTCCCTGTCCATCACCATCTCCCGGAGTTCACTCAGACTCACATCCATCGAGTCTGTGATGCCATCCAGCCATCTCATCCTCGGTCGTCCCCTTCTCCTCCTGCCCCCAATCCCTCCCAGCATCAGAGTCTTTTCCAATGGGTCAACTCTTCGCATGAGGTGGCCAAAGTACTGGAGCTTCAGCTTTAGCATCATTCCTTCCAAAGAAATCCCAGGGCTGATCTCCTTCAGAAGGGACTGGTTTGATCTCCTTGCAGTCCAAGGGACTCTCAAGAGTCTTCTCCAACACCACAGTTCAAACACATCAACTCTTTGGCGCTCAGCCTTCTTCACAGTCCAACTCTAACATCCATACATGATCACAGGAAAAACCATTTCCTTGACTAGAAGGACCTTAGTCGGCAAAGTAATGTCTCTGCTTTTGAATATGCTATCTAGGTTGGTCATAACTTTTCTTCCAAGGAGTAAGCGTCTTTTAATTTCATGGCTGTAGTCACCATCTGCAGGGATTTTGGAGCCCCCAAAAATAAAGTCTGACACTGTTTCTACTGTTTCCCCATCTATTTCCCATGAAGTGATGGGATTGAATGCCATGATCTTCATTTTCTGAATGTTGAGCTTTAAGCCAACTTTTTCGCTCTCCTCTTTCGCTTTCATCAAGAGGCTTTTTAGGTCCTCTTCACTTTCTGCCATAAGGGTGGTGTCATCTGCATATCTGAGGTTATTGATATTTCTCCTGGCAATCTTGATTCCAGCTTGTGTTTCTTCCAGTCCAGCATTTCTCATGATGTACTCTGCATAGAAGTTAAATAAGCAGGGTGACAATACACAGCCTTGACATACTCCTTTTCCTTTCTGGAACCAGTCTGTTGTTCCATGTCCAGTTCTAACTGTTGCTTCCCGGCCTGCATACAGATTTCTCAAGAGGCAGGTTAGGTGGTCTGGTATTCCCATCTCTTTCAGAATTTTCCACAGTTTATTGTGATCCACACAGTCAAAGGCTTTGGCATAGTCAATAAAGCAGAAGTAGATGTTTTTCTGGAACTCTCTTGCTTTTTCCATGATCCAGTGGATGTTGGCAATTTGATCTCTGGTTCCTCTGCCTTTTCTAAAACCAGCTTGAACATCAGGGAGTTCACGGTTCACGTATTGCTGAAGCCTGTCTTGGAGAATTTTGAGCATGACTTTACTAGCATGTGAGATGAGTGCAATTGTGCGGTAGTTTGAGTATTCTTTGGCATTGCCTTTCTTTGGAATTGGAATGAAAACTGACCTTTTCCAGTGTCACATCACTTCATGGCAAATACACGAGGAAGTAATGGACAGTGACAGAGTTTATTTTCTGGGATTCCAAAACCATTGCAAATGGTGACTGCAGTCATGAAACTAAAACACTTGCTCCTTGAAAAAAAAAAGCTATGACAAACCTGGAAAGCATATTAAAAATAAAGACATCACTTTGCCAACAAATGTCCATCTAGCCAAAGCTTTATTTTTTCCAGTAGTCATGTAAAGATGTGAGTTGGATGATGAAGAAGGCTGAGTAGTATAGAATTGATGCTTTTGAACTGTGGTGTTGGTGAAGACTCTTGAGAATCCCTTGGACTGCAAGGCCATCAAACCAGTCAATCTTAAAGGAAATCAGTCCTTAATATTCACTGATGGGATTGATCCTGAGGCTGAAGCTCCAGTACTTTGGCCACCTGATGCAAAGAGCTGGCTCATTGGAAAAGACTCTGATGCTGGGAAAGATTGAACGTAGGAGGAGAAGGGGATGAAACAGGACAAGATGGTTGGATGGCATCACTGACTCAATGGACATGAGTTTGATCAAGCTCTGGGAGTTGATGAAGGACAGGGAAGCCTGTCATGCTGCAGTCCATGGGGTCACAAAGTGTCGGATAGAATTTAGCAACTGAACAAACAAAAACAACAACAAATAATATGTGTAGCAGCTCCTTAAAGCTTTGGCATTATTTTGCCATTTTTAAGTCATTTCAAAGAAATTTTGAAGGGATGAAGTAAATATATGAGCTAAAGTCCCTCTCATTGCTTCTAGGATATAATTCAAATCAAAGTGAGGCTTAAAATGTTCTTCCTGCCTGACATCGTTATTTCATCTACTCTTGCACTCCTCTTTCAGGCTTGGCTTACTTTAGTCACTCAACCATGCCAAGATCTTTCAACTCTTTGTTTTTGAACCTGCAGCTCTCCCTGCCAAAACCCACATGAATCTTATTCATCACTGATTAACTAAAACAGGACAATGTCTAATAAAATGAAACTACTCAATAAAAAATATTAACATTTTATGTAGACTTTAAAAAATACAACAGCATAAAGCTCCCTCAGTGAAGTGTTCTACTAGCATAAATATAGCCAATACTCTCATGACTTTTTTTTTCATTTTAACCAACATATGTGACATGAGCTACAGTATAAACTCTTTTATGAAATAGAACGTAAATGAATAAAATATATTGGCAAAACCACACATGAAAATCAGTTATATTACCATTTCTCCCAGAGACAAGTCTACCTTGGGCTCTTTCCATGAGAAATTAATTACTTATCATATTTTAAGACATTGTACTTTATACAATATGTTCATTAGTATGACAGTCCTATAGTATGTGCAGCCATAAGCTGTGCATTCCTTTGAACATCAATTGATTTTGGTTTAATGGTGTACTGTTAATTTATTCTCCAGGCTGCTGTTTCTCACCTCTGCCAGGTCATAAATATGGACTGGTTGCTTTTCTATGTATTTTGATCCTATTCTCAATTAAATTCCCCATATCTACAATCCTAGGAAGGGAATGCATTTACTATACATGTATTTTCATGATAGTCACCTCTGCAAATTGGTGAGCTGAACTTTTGAGACTTTCAGTATACTTATCTTTGTATGGGAAATATACAATTATAACTGATATATATGTTCAGACTTCCATTATGTTTTCATAAGCTGCACTAGGGGAAAAGAAGAGACTGAAAATGTACAAGGGTTTTAGCCTTTGAAGAACTTTTGTTTTCTTTTTTTCTATGTTAAAGAATGTGCATTTTTTTTCATATAATAAGTAAATATTTTTAGGGACTGAGACAAAAGCTTTTATTAGCTGTATAAGCTTTCACAAAGGATCAGCCATAGAGAAATACAGTCTAAGACCTTTTTATTGACTAGCCTTTACATAGCACTGATTAAGTTCTGTTTGTACTTTTAAGTTGTTTGACTATATTAAATAATATAATCCTCACAATTGCTCCAAAAGTTGGTTGCTCTATTTATCTCCATTTTACTATCCATTTTATTAATGAGAAAGTAGACCCCAAAACTAACAATAGGTATTTGATGCCATAGAGGTATTTGAACCCAAGTCATCTGTTTCCCTGGTGGCTCAGGGGTTAAAAGCGTCTACCCGGAATGTGAGAGGCCTGCGTTCAATCCCTGGGTCGGGAAGATCCCCTGGAGAAGGAAATGGCAACCCACTCCAGTACTCTTGCCTGGAGAATCCCATGGAGGGAGGAGCCTGGTAGGCTACAGTCCGTGGGGTCGCAAAGAATCGGACACGACTGAGTAACTTCACTTTCACATCTGTTTCCAAAGTCCATATTCTTTGCTACCAAGTTACAAAGGCTTGATTGTTCATTGATAATGTTTTAAATATAGACTTTTTAAAAAATAAACTGAGAGATATCAATACATAAAGTTACTGGGAGCTTGTATTTGATGCTTCTGTGTATTAATATTTGTTGACCTCAAATGATTATATAATAATCACTTCTAGAGAAGCAACCAGACTCCCAGCCCTGGCTCTTCTCCACCTCCAAACTTTACCTTTCAGCTTGCTTCTGTCTGCATCTTTGCTTCAATCATACTTAAAATGGCATGCTACTCCTATCCTTAACTTTAGCCTCTGCTATGACCCTCCATCACCAACGATGGACATGAGTTTGAGTGAACTCCAGTTGGTGATGGACAGGGAGGCCTGATGTGCTGCAATTCATGGAGTTGCAAAGAGCCAGACACGACTGAGCGACTGAACTGAACTGATGACCCTCCTGGTGAGTACCAAACTTTAAGATTCACTCATAGGTACTTTTATAAAGTACTTAGTGACCTTCCAGATTGAGTTGGTGCCTTTCTCTTTTGGATCTCATGTATAGAATATTATCATAGTGCCTATTACATTTTATTGCACTCATCTTTTTTCATACATCTATCTCTATCAATTTTACTGTGAACAAATGAGGACTGGAACTCTGTCTCATTATATTTTGTATTTCTAGCACAATTCCTAACATAGAGTGGTAGGCAATAAATTCTAGGCCAATGCAAAAAAAAAAAAAAATGAGTGAATATATGTGTAATACATATGTCCAGGATACTGTCATTGGGACATAAGAGAGTACCCCAAGTGTGCAAATACAAAATATGGATTATTGATGGCACCTGCTCTACTTTAGCTTAAATGGTTGGCCCCAGTGATATTATTTATGCTAGCAGGGCTCAAGCAGTTCTATAGACTCTGTTTTGTTAGATAGGTTCTTTTAACAGGGGCAAATAACTGTCAAGATCACAATTGTTACCTGCATGTAGCATCATGAGCTCACAGAACACGGACAGTCACTTCTATCACTGCCTCAATAATCACCTAACCGCCCTACTGGAAACTGACACTACCAGTAGAAAGGCAGAAGCTGTTTTTGTAATCTGTGCCATTATTAAAGTGATATAATCCCAGGCAAGAGCAGAATAGTAAAGGAATGTTCCTTAGAGTCAAGAAACAACTCAGATATGCTAAAAGAGTGCATTAGTCTTGCTCCAGCTAAATTCAATTAGAGCCCCTGTGTGAAGTTCTAACTATTATAGAATTTTCTTCCTACCAAATTAACTTCTGGTAGATTGTTTCTTCCAACAAGGTGAAAATAAGTACATTGTTGTTTACTTAGGTAGTGTTTAATAAAAGCAATAGATACTCAACAGATTTTAATATAAAATTTATATCTAACAAATTTCTTATCTGGAAAACTTTTATGGAATTTCAATCTAATGCATGTAATGTAATATTTAGGGCGCATCCGTGTTCATATTTCTTGATCAAAACAAAACATAAAACTGAGGACTTAGACTACATAATAAAAAAATTCTGAAGCTGCTTTAATACAAATAAAAGTGTATTGGAAAAACACCAACTTAGTTAATTGCATTCTGCCTTCCTAAATTTTGGCGATTGTTAAAAGTAAGGTACTTTAGAAAAAAATTGTTTTCATTAAATAGTGATTCATGAGATTTAGAACTGAAATTAAAGCAGCAATAATAATTTCTAAATGCCAGAATTTCCATATCCATATGAAAGTAATTGGTTTTTACTTTTCTTTTGTTAGTGAAATGCCTCTTACTTTCAATGTGGAATTTAAGAGTACACATTCTTATCATCACAGAGGTAATATGAGTAATGCAGTGACTATAAAGATGACATCTGCAATAACATGGCTATCAGAGTATTCTTAAAATCTCTCCAACCCCATTTTACTTAACAAAAATTTGAATGTAATTTGCTTATTTTGCCACAACTTCAACCAATGTTTTTTCTTAACTTATCATCAAACTGTTGAAAGAACAACTTGTGATTACTTGTTTCTCTCCTTTTGTTCTATTATACAACTGATAACTATCTGGCTTCAGCATCTGAAAGTCCTAGGAAAAATTAACACTATCATCACCAATTACAACATGAGTGCTAACTACAGTAGCCTCATATTGAATTCTATTTTACTTGGTTTATATATAATAACTCCTTTTTAATTTTTTAAAATTTATTTTAATTAATTAATTTGGGTCTTCCTTGCTGAGAAGATTTTTCTCTCATTGTGGCAAGTGAGGGCTACTCTCCAGTTGTCTTGCTTGGGATTCTTTCATTGTAGAGCAGGGGCTCTAGGGTGTCCAAGCTTCAGGAGTTGCAGCTCCCAAGCTCTGGAGCACAGATTCAGTAATTGTAGTGCAAGGGCTTAGTTGCTCCGTGCAATGTGGGACACTCCCAGACCAGGGATCAAACTCATGTGCCAAGAATTGGCAGGCAGATTCTTCACCACTGAGCCACCAGGGAAGTCCCAATAATTTGTTTTATTTTGCAATCCATGTTTCCCTTTTTTGACATTACTAGTTCCTGTCATTTTAGGCAGAATAAGATAGACCGTGTTTCAAAAACAAATGAACCCTAAAATCAGAATGGATTAACATGGTCAGGTTTATTTTTGCTTATGACAAATTCAATGTGAGTTTTGGAGGCGTTTTCTCTATTATGGCTCTATATCATCTGGAGTATTTGGTCTCCCAGTTTATGCTGATGAGAAGAAGTACAAAGGATGAAATGTATTGGCTCCTGACTTTCTTAGGTCACTGTTAGGTTCAGTTCAGTTCAGTTCAGTCGCTCAGTCATGTCTGACTCTTTGTGACCCCATGAATTGCAGAACGCCAGGCCTCCCTGTCCATCACCAACTCCCAGAGTTCACTCAGACTCACATCCATTGAGTCGGTGATGCCATCCAGCCATCTCATCCTCTGTCGTCCCCTTCTCCTCCTGCCCCCAATCCCTCCCAGCATCAGAGTCTTTTCCAATGAGTCAACTCTTCGCATGAGGTGGCCAAAGTACTGGAGTTTCAGCTTTAGCATCATTCCTTCCAAAGAAATCCTAAGGCTGATCTCCTTCAGAATGGACTGGTTGGATCTCCTTGCAGTCCAAGGGACTCTCAAGAGTCTTCTCCAACACCACAGTTCAAAAGCATCAATTCTTCGGCACTCAGCCTTCTTCACAATCCAACTCTCACATCCATACATGACTACTGGAAAAACCATTGCCTTGGCTAGACGGACCTTAGTCGGCAAAGTAATGTCTCTGCTTTTGAATATGCTATCTAGGTTGGTCATAACTTTTCTTCCAAGGAGTAAGCGTCTTTTAATTTCATGGCTGTAGTCACCATCTACAGTGATTTTGGAGCCCCCCAAAATAAAGTCTGACACTGTTTCTACTGTTTCTCCATCTATTTCCCATGAAGTGGTGGGACCGGATGCCATGATCTTCGTTTTCTGAATGTTGAGCTTTAAGCCAACTTTTTCACTCTTCTCTTTCACTTTCATGAAGAGGCTTTTTAGCTCCTCTTCACTTTTTGCCATAAGGGTGGTGTCATCTGCATATCTGAGGTTATTGATATTTCTCCTGACAATCTTGATTCCAGCTTGTGTTTCTTACAGTCCAGCGTTTCTCATGATGTACTCTGCATATAAGTTAAATAAGCAGGGTGACAGTATACAGCCTTGACATACTCCTTTTCCTATTTGGAAGCAGTCTGTTGTTCCATGTCCAGTTCTAACTGTTGCTTCCTGGCCTGCATACAGATTTCTCAAGAGGCAGGTTAGGTGGTCTGGTATTCCCATCTCTTTCAGAATTTTCCACAGGTTATTGTGATCCACACAGTCAAAGGCTTTGGCATAGTCAATAAAGCAGAAAGAGATGTTTTTCTGGAACTCTCTCTTTCTTTTTCCATGATCCAGCGGATGTTGGCAATTTTATCTCTGGTTCCTCTGCCTTTTCTAAACCAGCTTGAACATCAGGAAATTCATGGTTCACGTATTGCTGAAGCCTAGCTTGTTGAGCATTACTTTACTAGCATGTGAGTGCAATTGTGCGGTAGTTTGATCATTCTTTGGCATTGCCTTTCTTTGAGATTGGAATGAAAACTGACCTTTTCCAGTCCTGTGGCCACTGCTGAGTTTTCCAATTTTGCTGACATATTGAGTGCAGCACTTTCACAGCATCATCTTTCAGGATTTGAAATAGCTCTACTGGAATTCCATCACCTCTACTAGCTTTGTTCATAGTGATGCTTTCTAAGGCCCACTTGACTTCACATTCCAGGATGTCTGGCTCTAGGTGAGTGATCACACCATCGTGATTATCTGGGTCGTGAAGGCCTTTTTTGTACAGTTCTTCACTACTTAGAGTCTGTTGGCCAGAATTATTCATGTGGTCCCATCTAATGGAAAGGGATTGTTTGGTGTCATATCTGGGTGAACTAACTGTCTCTGCTATCCTTGTTTGTTTGTTTTCAATATAAATGTATTTCTTTTGATTGGAGGTTAATTACTTTACAATATTGTATTGGTTTTGTCATACATCAACATGAATCTGCCACAGGTATACACGTGTTCCCCATCCTGAACCCCACTCCCTCCTCCCTCCCCATACCATCCCTCTGGGTCGTCTCAATGCACCAGCCCCAAGCATCCAGTATCATGAATCAAACCTGGACTGGTGATTCATTTCATATATGATATTACACATGTTTCAATGCCATTCTCCCAAACCATCCAACCCTCTCCCTTTCCCTCAGAGTCCAAAAGACTGTTCTGTACATCTGTGTCTCTTTTGCTGTCTCACATACAGGGTTATCATTACCACCTTTCTAAATCCCATATATATGTATTAGTATACTGTATTGGTGTTTTTCTTTCTGGCTTACTTTACTCCCCCTCATTAGAACTGATTCAAATGTATTCTTTTTAATGGCTGAGTAATACTCCATTGTGCATATGTACCACAGCTTTCTTATCCATTCATCTGCTGATGGACATCTAGGTTGCTTCCATGTCCTGGCTATTATAAACAGTGCTGCGATGAACATTGTGGTACACGTGTCTCTTTCAGTTCTGGTTTCCTCGGTGTGAATGCCCAGCAGTGGGATTGCTGGGTCATAAAGCAGTTCTATTTCCAGTTTTTAAGGAATCTCCACACTGTTCTCCATAATGGCTATACTAGTTTGCATTCTTACCAGCAGTGTAAGAGGGTTCTCTTTTCTCCACATCCTCTCCAGCATTTATTGCTTGTAGACTTTTTGATTGCAGCCATTGTTACTGGCGTGAATGGTACCCCTGGTTTTTAACCTAACACATTAAAAACTCCCTTTCCATATCCTGGTCCTCCATTCAAATCAAGATCTCTTGTCAGTTGTTTTCTTTCAAACTGAAAATATTTTCTGACTGATTCACTTCCTTTATCTGGCTTAATATACGTCTTCTAATGAGTTCCATTATACATTCTTTACTTTTGCCATGTTTCTAATGTTTTGACATATATCCCCATGCTTTGCCAATGACAGAATCTGAAAATACCACACACCGGTCAACAAATTCAAGATGTTTAAGATAAATGATCCTCTTTTTTTGTACAGATTCAGTGAAGAACTGATGCTTTCGAACCGTGGTGCTGGAAAAGACTCTTGAGAGTCCCTTGAACAGCAAGGAGATCAAACTTGTCAGTCCTAAAAGAAATCATCCCTGAATATTCATTGGAAGGATTCATGCTGAAGCTGAGGTTCCAATATTTTGGCTACTTGATGTGAAGAGCTGAATCATTAGGAAAGACCCTGATGCTGGGGAAGATTGAGGGCAAGAGGAGAAGGGGGAGACAGAGAATGAGAAGGTGGGATGGCATCACTGACTCAGTGGGCATGAATTTGAGCAAACTGAGGAAGATAGTGAAAGATAGGGAAGCCTGGCATGCTGCAGTTCATGGGGTCACAAAGAGTTAGCGATTGAACAATAGTCATCTAGATAATTTTTTAATTCATAGTTAATTCTTTCTGTCCTACTCCCCACAAATCAAGTCAAATATAATTCCTAAATTGGGAGTTCCTGGGTGGCTCAGTGGTAAAGAATCTGCCTACCAATGCATGAGACACAGGTTCAATCGCTGGGTTGGGAGAATCTCCTGGAGGAGGAATGGCAACCCAATCTAGCATTTTGCCTGGAAAATCCCATGGACAGAGGAGCCTGGTGAACTGCACTCCGTGGGGTTGCACAGAGTGTAAAATCAGACACAGATGAGCAACTGAGCATGCACACACCCATTGTCATATCTTAAGTCACCATTTCTTACCTAGACTTTTGAAAAGCCTCTTCATCTGATTTTCTCTCTGCTTGTCTTCCCATTCTTCTTGAGTTATTCTGATTCATATGACATGCTTGTATATTAATTTCCTTAAATTTTATCAAGGTAAACAATAAGTTTTAAAGGTATAAATGGCCTATACTTCATAGGACTTTTTCATATGCTAAAGAACATGCATTTTATTGTTGGAATGAATAGTTTTGAGGACTTTAACATTAGCAGATTTTGCTTTTAAAATGATGGTGTTAACAAAAATTTTAAAAAAGCTGTCTTAAGAGAAGAAAAAAACCAAAAGAAAGAGAAAAGTTAGGAAGTTATTTCAAAAGAGTAGGTGATACAGGGAGGCTATAATTATCTTTTAGTAAACATTTTTTTTGAAGTTTCAGATTTTAAGGTAAGTGTTCCACAAATCGAAGGCTGTCATTACTAAATGATTCTTCATTACTTATATTCATATATTTTAAAAATATACTTTTCAGAATATAAAGACTTTCAGAAAAAAACTCAACAGCAGTTAACATCTATGGCAGGAGATAATACTATCTTTTAAATGTAGCATTATGCTGAGGTTCCTTTGAAATAAGGATGTTTATAATTATTCCTTATTAAAACAACCTCTTTTTTCAAACCAAAATAAATAAGTCAGCTGACCTTTGTTAGTCTTATGACATCCTCGTTATGAAAAACATAGAACATGTTTCATAAACAAAAGGTTACAATACAAATCTTAATGGATTATTTCTAATTTAAATTTTAAGAGAGACTCAAAATCTGTAGTTTTTCCCTGCTGTATATACTTTATTACTCCAAGCAGATTCTCTTTTTGAAATGAATTAATTTTGAAAGTTTCAAAAATTTTGTTTTTGTTTTTTTTTATAAAACTGATACAAAGATTTAGATTTATTCAGTTGATGTTTTTATAGTAGAATAAATTAGGGAATATACTAAAAGGAATCTAAAATCATCTGCTCTACTATGAGCCTAGAAAGATCACCATGTTCTACTCAAAAGAATGCTAAAGATTAGAATATCTCCATAACAGAAGAATATAAAAATTGTATAGTCTGATATAATCAGAAATTTTATAAAAGCAGCTAACAGTTTATAGTTTGAGATGGAAAATAACAACACATATAGGATTAATTTGAAAATAAATGCCAGTGCAATTTAAAAATTATGTTAAAAGGAGGTTGGATAAAAGGTAAAATGTTATAGATGATACTTGTCTAGGACATTTTTTCACACATCAGTTCAGTTCAGTCATTTAGGACTACTTGTGACTTCCATAGACTGCAGCTCACCAGGCATCCATGTCCATCACCAACTCTCAGAGCTTTCTCAAACTCATGTCCGTCAAGTCAGTTATACCATTCAACCAGCTCATCCTCTGTCATCCCCTTCCCGTTCTGACTTCAATCTTTCCCATCATCAGGGTCTTTCCCAATGAGTTAGTTCTTCACATCAGGCGGCCAAAGTATTGGAGTTTCAGCTTCAGCATCAGTCCTTCCAATGACTATTCATGACTGATTTCATTTAGGATTGACTGGTTGGATCTCCAGTCTTCCCCAACACATTTCAAAAGCATCAATTCTTTGGTGCTCAGCTTTCTTTATACTCCAATTCTCACACCCACGACTGAGCAACTTTTCACTTTCACTTTCTTTTCTTTTTCACATCCATATATGACTATTGGAAAAATCATAGCTTCGACTAGAGGGACCTTTGTCAGAAAGTAGTGTCTCTGCTTTCTAATATGTTGTTTAGGTTGGCCATGGGCTTCCCGGTGGCACCAGTGGTAACGAACCTGTCTACCAATGCAGGAAACACAGGTTCAATCCCTCAGTCAGGAAGATCTTCTGGAGAGGGAAATGGAAACAAACTCTAGTATTCTTCTTTGGAGAATCCCATGGACAGAGGAGCCTGACAGGCTATAGTCCATAAGGTCGCGAAGAGTCAGACATGACTGAAGTGACTTAGCATGCATCCAGGTTGGTAATAACTTTTCTTCCAAGGAGTTAGTGTCTTTTAATTTCATGGCTGCAGTCACCATCTGCAATGATTTTGGAGCCCCAGAAAATAAAGCCTATCACTGTTTCCATTGTTTCTCCTTCTGTTTGCCATGAAGTAATACGACTGGATGCCATGATCTTAGCTGTCTGAGTGTTGAGTTTTAAGCCAACATTTTCACTCTCCTCTTTCACTATCTTCAAGAGGCTCTTTAGTTCTTCTTTACTTTCTGCCATAAAGGTGGTATCATCTGCATATCTAAGGTTATTAATGTTTCACCCAGCAAAGTTTATTCCAGCTTCTATTTTATCCAGCTGAGCATTTCACATGATGTACTCTGCATATAAGTTACATAAGCAGGGTGACAATATACAGCCTTGACATACACCTTTACCAATTTGGATTCAGTATGTTGTCACATGTCCAGTTCTAAATGTTGCTTCTTGACTTGCATACAGATTTTTTTCAGGAGGCAGGTAAGGTAGTCTGGTATTCTAATCTCTTTAAGAATTTCCCACAGTTTGTTGTGATACACACAGTCAAAATAAAGCAGAAGTAGATGTTTTTCTGGAACTCCCTTGCTTTTTTGATGATCAAGCAGATGTTGGCAATTCGATCTCTGGTTCTTCTGCCTTTTCAAAATCCAGCTTGAACATCTGGCAGTTCATGGTTCATGTACTGTCGGAAGCTGGCTTAGAGAATTTTGAGCATTACTTTGCTAGCATGTGAGATGAGTGCAATTGTGTGCTAGTTTGATCATTCTTTGGCATCGCCTTTCCTCTGGACTGGAATGAAAACTGAACTTTTCCAGTCCTGTGGCCACTGCTGCGTTTTCCAAATTTGCTGACATATTGAGTGTAGCACTTTCACAGCATCTTCTTTTAGGATTTGAAATAGCTCAACTGGAATTCCATCACTTCCACTAACTTTGTTCTTAAGCTTTGTTCTTAAGGCCTGCTTGACTTTGCATTCCAGGATGTGTGGTTACTTTGGTCAGGAAGATTTTTTTGGTACAGTTCTTCTGTGTATTCTTGCCACCTCTTCTTAATATCTTTTGCTTCTATTAGGTTCATACCATTTCCATCTTTTATTGTGCCAATTGCATGAAATGTTCCCTTGGTATCTCTAATTTTCTTGAAGAGATCTCTCGTCTTTCCCATTCTATTGTTTTCCTCTATTTGTTTGCACTGATCCTTGAGGAAGGCTTTCTTATCTCTCCTTGCTATTTTTTGGAACTTTGCATTCAGATGATACATCTTTCCTTTTCTCCTTTGCCTTTAGCTTCTCTTCTCTCCTTGGCTATTTGTAAGGCCTCCTCAGACAACCATTTTGCCTTTTTGCATTTCTTTTTCTAGTGTATGATCTTGAATACTGCCTACTGTTCAAAGTTACAAACCTCTGTCCATTGCTCTTCAGACTCTCTGTGTATCAGATCTAACCCCTTGAATTTATTTGTGACATCCACTGTATAATCATAAAGGATTTGATTTAGGTCATACCTGAATGGTCTAGTGGTTTTCCCTACTTTCTACAACTTAAGCCTGAATTTTGCAATAAAGTGTTCATGATCTCAAGCCACAGTCTTATTTTTGCTGACTGTATAGAGCTTCTCCATCTTTGACTGCAAAGAATACAATCAGTCTGATTTTGGTATTGACCACCTGGTGATGTCCATGTGTAGAGTCATCTCATTGTTATCTTTGGAAGAAGGTGTTTGCTATGACCAGTGCATTCTCTTGGCAAAACTCTGTTAGCCTTTGCACTGCTTCATTTGGTATTTCAAGGCTAAATTTGTTTGTTACATCAGGTTTCTCTTGACTTTTGCATTCCAGTCTGCTATAAGGAAAAGCAGATCTATTTTGGTTGGTAGTTCTTGAAGGTGTTGTAGGTCTTCATCAGTTCAGTCGCTCAGTCATGTCTGACTCTTTGCAACCCCATGAATCGCAGCACGCCAGGCCTCCCTGTCCATCACCAACTCCCAGAGTTCACCCAGACTTGCATCCATCGAGTCAGTGATGCCACCCAGCCATCTCATCCTCTGTCGTCCCCTTCTTCTCCTGCCCCCAATCCCTACCAGCATCAGAGTTTTTTCCAGTGAATCAACTCTTCACATGAGGTGGCCAGAGTACTGGAGTTTCAGCATTAGCATCATTCTTTCCAAAGAAATCCCAGGGTTAATCTCCTTCAGAATGGACTGGTTGGATCTCCTTGCAGTCCAAGGGACTCTCAAGAGTCTTCTCCAACACCACAGTTCAAAAGCATCAATTCTTTGGCGCTCAGCCTTCTTGTAGGTCTTCATAGAACCATTCAAATTCAGCTTCTTCAGTATTAGTAGTGGGGACATAGAGTGGATTGCTGTGACATTGAATGGTTTGCCTTGGAAACAAAGCTCAATCTGTCATTTTTGAGACTGCACCAAAGTATTGCATTTAGGACTCTTTTGTTGACTATGAAGGCTACTCCATTTTTTTAAAGAATTTCTTGTCTACGGTATTGGATACAATGGTCATCTGAAATAAATTTGCCCATTCCAGTCCATTTTAGCTCACTGATTCCTAAAATGTCAACATTCACTTTTGCCATCTTCTCTTTGATCACTTCCAATTTACCTTGATTCATGGACCTAACATTCCAGGTTCCTATGAAATTTTCTTTATGGCATTGTACTTTACTTCCATCACCAGTCATGTCCACAACTGGGTGCTCTTTTTGCTTTGGCTGCATCTCTTCATTTTTTTCTGGACTTATTTCTCCACTCTTCTCCAGTAACATATTGGGTACCTACAGACCTGGGGATTTCATCTTTCAGTGTCATATCTTTTTGTCTTTTCATACTATTCTTGGGGTTCTCAAGGCAAGAATATTGAAGTGCTTTGCCATTCCAGTCCCCAGTGGACCACATTTCACCAGAACTCTCTACCATGACCTGTCTGTCTTGGGTGACCCTACTCTGCATAGCTCATAGTTTCACTGGAATGTGGAATGAAGCAGGGCAAAGAATAATATTTTTCCCAAGAAAATGCACTGGTCATAGCAAACACCCTCTTCCAACAACACAAGAGAAGACTCTACTCATGGACATTACCAGATGGTCAACACCGAAATCAGATTGATTATATTCTTTGCAGCCAAAAATGGAGAAGCTCTATAGAGTCAACAAAAACTAGATCAGGAGCTGACTGTGGCTCAGATCATGAACTCCTTATTACCAAATTCAGACTCAAATTGAAGAAAGTAAGGAAAACCGCTAGACCATTCAGGTATGACCTAAATCAAATCCCTTATGATTATACAGTGGAAGTGAGAAATAGATTTAAGGGACTAGATCTGATAGATAGAGTGCCTAATGAACTATGGAATGAGGTTGGTGACATTGTACAGGAGACAGGGATCAAGACCATCCCCATGGAAAAGAAATGCAAAAAAAGCAAAATGGCTGTCTGGGGAGGCCTTACAAATAGCTGTGAAAAGAAGACAGGTAAAAAGCAAAGGAGAAAAGGAAAGATATAAGCATCTGAATGCACAGTTCCAAAGAATAGCAAGAAGAGATAAGAAAGCCTTCTTCAGTGATCAATGCAAAAAAATAGAGGAAAACAACAGAATAGGAAAGACTAGAGATCTCTTCAAGAAAATTAGAGATACCAAGGGAATATTTCATGCAAAGATGGGCTCGATAAAGGACAGAAATGATATGGACCTAACAGAAGCAGAAGATATTAAGAAGTGGCAAGAATACACAGAATAACTGTACAAAAGAGATCTTCATGACCCAGATAATCACGATAGTGTGATCACTCATCTAGAGCCAGACATCCTGGAATGTGAAGTCAAGTGGGCCTTAGAAAGCATCACTACGAACAAAGCTTTTGGAGGTGATGGAATTCCAGTGGAGCTATTTCAAATCTTGAAAGATGATGCTGTGAAAATGCTGCACTCAATATGTCAGCAAATTTGGAAAACTCAGCAGTGGCCACAGGACTGGAAAAGCTCAGCTCTCATTCCTATCCCAAAGAAAGGAAATGCCAAAGAATGCTAAAACTATGACACAATTGCACTCATCTCACATGCTAGTAAAGTCATGCTCAAAATTCTCCAAGCCAGGCTTCAGCAATATGTGAACCGTGAGCTTCCTGATGTTCAAGCTGGTTTTAGAAAAGGCAGAGGAACCAGAGATCAAATTGCCAACATCTGCTGGATCATGGAAAAAGCAAGAGAGTTCCAGAAAAACATCTCTTTCTGCTTTATTGACTCTGCCAAAGCCTTGACTGTGTGGATCACAATAAACTGTGGAAAATTCTGAAAGAGATGGGAATACCAGACCACCTGACCTGCCTCTTGACAAATCTGTATGCAGGTCAGGAAGCAACAATTAGAACTGGACAATGAAAAACAGACTGGTTCCTAATAGGAAAAGGAGTACGTCAAGGCTGTATATGGTCACTCTGCTTATTTAACTTCTATGCAGAGTACATCATGAGAAACCCTGGACTGGAAGAAGCACAACCTGGAATCAAGTTTGCCAGGAGAAATATCAATAACCTCAGATATGCAGATGACACCACCCTTATGGCAGAAAGTGAAGAGGAGCTAAAAGGCCTCTTGATGAAAGTGAAAGTGGAAAGTGAAAAAGTTGGCTTAAACCTCAACATTCAGAAAAAGAAGATCATGGCATCCGGTCCCATCACTTCATGAGAAATAGATGGGGAAACAGTGGAAACAGTGTCAGACTTTATTTTTTTGGGCTCCAAAATCACTGCAGATTGTGACTGCAGCCATGAAGTTAAAAGACGCTTACTCCTTGGAAGAAAAGTTATGACCAACCTAGATAGCATATTCAAAAGCAGAGACATTACTTTGCCGACTAAGGTCTGTCTAGCCAAGGCAATGGTTTTTCCAGTAGTCATGTATGGATGTGAGAGTTGGATTGTGAAGAAGGCTGAGTGCCGAAGAATTGATGCGTTTGAACTGTGGTGTTGGAGAAGACTCTTGAGAGTCCCTTGGACTGCAAGGAGATCCAACCAGTCCATTCTGAAGGAGATCAGCCTTGGGATTTCTTTGGAGGGAATGATGCTAAAGCTGAAACTCCAGTACTTTGGCCACCTCGTGTGAAGAGTTGACTCATTGGAAAAGACTCTGATGCTGGGAGGGATTGGGGGCAGGAGGAGAAGGGGACGACAGAGGATGAGATGGCTGGATGGCATCACTGACTCGATGGACGTGAGTCTGAGTGAACTCTGGGAGTTGGTGATGGACAGGCAGGCCTGGAGTGCTGTGATTTATGGGGTCACGAAGAGTCGGACACGACTGAGCGACTGAACTGAACTGAACTGAGACAAGGCTGTAGTCCATGTGATCCATTTGATTAGTTTTCTGTGATTGTGGTTTTCATTCTGTCTGCCCTCTGAATAATAAGGCTAAAAGGCTTATGGAGGCTTTCATATTGGAGAGACTGACTGAGGGGGAAACTGGATCTTGTCTTATGGGTGGGGCCATGCTCAGTAAATCTTTAATGAAATTGTCTATTGATTGGGAGCGTTGTGTTCCCTCCCTGCTGTTTGACCTGAGACCAAACTATGGTGGAGGTGATGAAGATAATGGTGACCTCCTTCAAATGGTCCTGTGCACTCACTGTCACACACACTGCCCCTGACCCAGCAGCAGGCTACCACCAACCCATACCTCTGCCAGAGATTCCTGGACACAAACAGGCAACTTTGGCTCAGTCTCTTTTGGGGTCACTGCTCCTTTCTCTTGGGTTCTTGTTTGCACAATGTTTTGTTTGTACCGTCCAAGAGTTCTATTTCCCCAGTCCTGTGTAAGTTCTATAATCGAATCCCACTGGCCTCAAAAGTCAAATTCCCTGGGGGTTCTAAGTTCCTTTGCCAGATCTCCAAGTTGGGAAATCTGTTGTGCATCCTAGAACTTTCTTTACAGTTGAGAATTTATTTAGTATGGTTATTCTGCAGTTTGTGGGTTGACTGCTCAGGGGCTCTATGGTGGGGTTAATGTGACCTCCTCAAAGAAGGCTTATGCCACATGCTGTGTAAGGTCTGCTTACACCCAGAGGTGTGAGGTCTGCTGCACCCAGAGCCCTTGCTCCTGCAGCAAGCCACTGGTGACCCATATCTCCACAGAAGACACTCAGACACACAAAGGCAGGTCTGGCTCAGTCTGTGGGGTCTCTGTGTTCTGCTGTGAACAAGGTTTTGTTTGAGCCCTCCAAGCATCACTAGTGGGGATGGAGTTTGATTCTAAATGCTATTTCACCCCTCCTACAATCATATTGGGGCTTCTACTTTGTGTTTGGAAGTGGAGTATCTTTTTAGTGGGAGCCAACATTCTCCTGTTGATGTGTTCAGCAAAGAGCTGTAATTTTGGAGTTTTTGCAGGAGAAGATGAGCACACGTCCTTCTACTCTGCCGTCTTGTATTTGCATTTTTCCCACATATGTACTCTTTTCTGCCAGTTATACCTAAGTATGAGACTCTCCAGATGGAACTGAAAAACTTTTTAATATATTGTTTTGTGTATCATACATTCATTTATTGTTTTATTTTGCTTTATATTTAGAAATTAAATTTAGGTAGAATAAATATACATTTGGACTTCTCAAGTAGCTCATCTGTAAAGAAGCTTCCTGCAATGCAAGACCAGGCTTGATCCCATGGTCAGGAAGATCTCCTGGAGAAGGGCATAACAACTCCCTCCAGCATTCTTGCCTGGAGAATTCCTTGGACAGAGGAGTCTAGACGGCTACAGTCCATAGGGTCACATAGAGTCAGCAACTATTACAAGCAACCAAATATGCAATATATAGTAAGCTGTCCTTATTTAAAATATGTAACTTGATAACATTGGGTAATGTATACACACTATAAAACATTGTCACAATCAAGATAGTGGTCATAGACATCCCTCCAAAAGTTCTCTACCATCCTTTGTGGTCCTCAGATTCAACACCTCCCTGCTTGAGTTTATATCAATTCAGTCAATCAGTCACGTATGACTCTTTGTGACCCCATGGACTCTTGCATGCCAGGCTTCCCTGTCCAACACCATCTCCTGGAACTTGCTCAAACTCATGTCTGTCGAGTCAGTGATGTCATCAGAACATCTCATCCTGTTGTCCCCATTTCCTCCTATCTTTAAACTTTCTCATCATAAAGTCTTTTCCAATGAGTCAGCTCTTTGCATCAGGTGGCCAAAGTATTGGAGTTTCAGCTTCAGCATCAGTCCTTTCAATGAATATTGAGGATTGATTTCTTTAGTATTGACTAGTTTGATCTCCTTGCAGTCTAAGGGACTCTCAGGACTCTTCTACAACACTACAGCTCAAAAGCATCAATTCTTTGGTGCTTAGCTTTCTTTCTAGTCCAACTCTCACATCTATACACGACTACTGGAAAAACCATAGCTTTGACTAGATGGATGTTTGTTGGCAAAGCAATGTCTCTGCTTTTTAATATGCTGTCTAGATTGGCCATAGCTTTCTTCCAAGGAGCAAGCGTCTTTTAATTTCATGGCTGCACTCATCATTTGCAATGATTTCAGTGCCCCAGAAAATAAAGTCTGTCACTGTTTCCACTGTTTCCGCATCTACTTGCCATGAAGTGATGAGACCAGATGCCATGATCTTCATTTTCTGAACGTTGAGCTTTAATACAGCTTTTTCACTCTTCTCTTCCACTTTCATCAAGAGGCTATTTAGTTCTTCTTACTTTCTGCCATAAGGGTGGTGTCATCTGCATATCTAAAATTATCGATATTTTTCCTAGCAATCTCGATTCCACTTGTGCTTCATCCAGCTTGGCATTTTGCATGATGATCTCTACATATAAGTTATATAAGCAGGGTGACAATATACAGCCTTGACATACTCCTTTCCTGGTTCAGAACCAGTCTATTGTTCCATGTCTAGTTCTGTTTCTTCTTGACCTGCATACAGAGTTTTGAGGAGGCAGGTCAGGTGGTCTGGTATTCCCATCTCTTGAAGAATTTCCTCTGCCTTTTCTAAATCCATCTTGAACATCTGTAATTTCATGGGTCATGTATTGTTAAAGCTAGGCTGGGAGAATTTTGAGTTTATATATATAGAATTTAAAAGCATATATTATATTTTGTCTAGTTTTTTTTTTTTTTTTTCTCAACAAATTCTAAGATGCATCCATGTTGAGGGAAGTCTCCTCTGTCTATGGGATTCTTCAGGCAAGAATACTGGAATGGGTTTCCAGTTCCTCTCCTGGGGATTTTCCTGGCCCAGGGATCAAACCCACATCTCTTATTTCTTCTGCATTGGTAGACAGGTTCTTTACCACTGGTATCATCTGGGAAGCCCCAAGTATCAAGAGATGTTCACATTCCCCCCCCCGCCCCCCCCTGCCACTTTGGCTGAGCAGCATTCTGTTGTAAAGATACACCATATTTTCTTTATCCATTCAACTGGTAATGGACATTTAGCTTGTTTCTAGGATTTTTGCATAAAATGAAGCTGCTAGATACATTTGTGTGTATGGAAATCTTTCCATGGGCATATGATTTCACCTCTCTTGGGTTAAAAGCTTAGCAGTGAAATGCCTAGATCTTGTGGTAGATGTTATGCTTAACTTTTGCAGAAAGTACTGAGCTATGTTCCAAAGTGGCTGCATAAGTTTTCACCTGCAAAAGCAGTGTATAAAACTGCCAGTTTTTCCACATCCTTGCCAATTCTTGGTAAGGTCTGTTTTTGTATTTTAAACATTCTGATAGGCATATATTGTTATCTCCCTTTTGTTTTACTTTCTATTTCCCTAGCAACTAATAATGTTGAGCATCTTTCATATGCTTATCTGTTACCCATCTATCTTTTTGCTGAAATATCTGTTCAAATACATTGCCAATATTACTATGTGCTTAGTTGCTCAATCGTTTCAGACTCTGTGACCCCATGGACTGTAGCCCAGCAGCCTCCTCTGTCTGTGGGGATTCTTCAGGCAAGAATACTGGAGTGGGTTGCTATGCCCTCCTCCAAGGATCTTCCCAATCCAGGGATCAAACCCAGGTCTCCTGCATTGCAGGTGGATTCTTTATCATCTGAGTCAGCAGGGAAGCCCAATGTTTCTATGGGACGGTTGTTTTATTAAGTTTTGCTAGCTTTTATACATTCTAAATAGGCTTCCCAGGTGACACTAGTAGTGAAAAACCTGCCTACCAGTTTAGGAGACCTGTGAGATATGGTCCAATCTCTGGGTCTAGAAGATCTCCTGGAGGAGAGCATGGCAACCCACTCCAGTATTCTTACCTGGAGAATCCCATGCACAAAAGAACCTGGCAGGCTATAGTCCATAGGGTCACAAAGAGTGAGACATGACCGAAACAGTTTAGCACATACACATGCATACATTCTGAATACAAGTCAGATATTAAATATATGCCTGGAAAAGTATTATTTTCAGTCTGCTTATTTTTATTTTCATTTTCTTAACAATGTTTTCAGTAGATCAAGCTTTTTTTTAAAATATAAATGTATTTATTTTAATTGGAGGCTAATTACTTTCGGTATTTAATTTATCATTTTTTTGTTCAGATGGTAAAGAATCTGCCTGCAGTGCAGGAGACCCAAATTCGATGCTGGGCTGGGAAGATCTCCTGGAAAGGAAATGGCAGCTCACTCCAGTATTCTTACCAGGAGAATTCCCATGGACAGAGGAGCCTGGCGAGCTACAGTCCACAGGGTTGCAAAAAGTTGGACACACTTTCACTTTTCAATTATGGATTATTCTTTTTGTTTCATCTCTAAGTAATCTTCAGCTAATGTGGAGTTATTACAAGAAATATTGAAAAGTGAGTTTTATAGTTCTAGGGTTTATGTTTGTGCCTGTGATCCATCTCAATCTATTTCTGTGTATACTCATGGTATGGATTGAATATTTTTTTTACTTACAAATGTCCAATTGCTCTAGCAGCATTTATTGAGAAGGTTACTATCTTTTCTCCAATGAAATGTCTGAACTTTTGTTGCAAATGATTTCTACACATATGCCTGGGTTCTGCTTTTAGACTTATTTTTGTATTCTGTTGATCTGTTTACCTGTCTTGACATCACTACCACAGTTTCTGTAAAATGTGGCATTGAAAATATGCCTTGAAAATACACATTATTATTCCCATAATTTTTTTCTTGAAAGTTACTTTGGCTGTTCAGATTCCCATTTGCCTTTTAGAGTTAGCTTTACAATTTGAACAGAAAAGTAGACTAAGAATATTGGTTTGCATTGCAGTGAATCTATGATCATATTCTGAGAACTGGGACCATAAGAATATTGAGTCTTCCTGTCCAGATATTTGATGTGGTTCTCCAATTATGTAGTTTTTTGGGTTTTTGTTTGTTTGTTTGTTTTTTATAAACAAATTTTAAGCATTTTTTATTGGTTGTATTTTCTGTGTATAAGTATTGAACATCTTTTGTGGATTTTATTCTTAAATACTTGATATATTATATGTGATAGTATAAAGACTTTATTTTTATTTTGGTTGTTTGTTGCTGATATTAGGAACAACAATTAGTTTTGTAAGGTACTGAAAACTTGCAAAACTCATGTATTCATTTAGGTGGCTTTTAAAAATATAATCTCATAGGTTTTCTAACTAGACAACCATGACATTTGAGAAAAAAAAAAATTTTTATTCTCTAATATTTCTCTTCAATTGTTTTTCTGACTTTTATTTCATTGATTTCCAACATGATCTTGTTTTTTAACTTTCATCTGCAAATTGGTGTTTAACTTACCCTTAAATGGTTATTTCTTAAGGTGGAAGTTGAGCTTACTATGTTGAGAACTTATTTTCTAATAGAGAATAATAGTATTATAGATTTGCCAACATCCATTATGCTGTTGGCAGTCTACAGGAGGTTATGTGGTGTATTTTCATTTTTGTATAATTCAAAATAATTCCTAATTTCAAATTTGATTTATTTTTTGACCTGTGGTTTTTTCTTTGATAATGTTATTTAATTTCTAAATAATTGCAAATTTTTCAGAGATTTTCAATGATTTATTTCTAATTTATTTCATCTGTGATCAGAAAACATGCTTTTACAGATACATATTCTAGGCTTCAGTCCACAGGATCGCGAAGAGTCGGACACAACTGAGCAACTTCACTTTCACTATTCACTTTCATGCATTGGAGAAGGAAATGGCAACCCACTCCAGTGTTCTTGCCTGGAGAATCCCAGGGACAGGGGAGCCCGGTGGGCTGCCGTCTATGGGGTCACACAGAGTCGGACACGACTGAAGCGACTTAGCAGCAGCAGCATTCTTAAGTTTATTGCAATTAATTTTATTAATCAGAATGTCATATAGTGTGTTAAATGTCCTATTGCACTTGAAGAGAGTGTGTACTCTGTTGGTTTTGGTGTGGAGTGTACTGGTCAAATGGATCAAGTTGCCAAATAATTTGGCCAAAGTCTTACTTGCTTTTTTTTTTTTTTTTCCCTGATTCTTCAATCAGCATTTGAGAGGAAATTACACTTGCTGAATTATGGATGTGTCTAGATCACCTTTCTATTTTCTCAACTTTTGATTACCTTATCTTGAAACTCTGTTGTTAAATGTATTAATGTTAAAGATCATTATGTTATCTTAATGAATTAACCTTCTTAACATATACAATAACTTTTATTATTTTTAATATTATTTGTTCTCAAATTTGCTTTGACTGATACTACTATAATCATTCCAAATTGCTCTTGATTCATGCTAGCATCATATTTTTTTGCCTTTTCTTGCTATTAAACTTTTTTTAAATTTAATGTGTGTTTTTCATAAGTAACATGTACTTTCTTTCTTTTATATCCACTCTGGCAATTTCTGCCTTTTGATTGTAAAAAAATTACATTTAAAGTTAATATATAGTTAGTTTCTGGTCTTACATTTAGATCTTTAATCTGGTTATAGTTATATAGTTAGGTTTCAATTAATTTTCTCATTTTTAAAATATATTTTCCCTTGTCTTTGTCCTTCTTCTCCTGTTTTTTGGTCTTCTTTTGTATTGGCTACTTTTATGTTTATATTTATGGATCTTTATTGTCTTAATTAAAACTCCTTGTTTTGTTATTTTGGGGGCTACATTATTTTAGAG
The DNA here is from genome assembly GCF_023091745.1 of Budorcas taxicolor. Lineage (NCBI taxonomy): Eukaryota > Metazoa > Chordata > Mammalia > Artiodactyla > Bovidae > Budorcas > Budorcas taxicolor. Next base: position 19,567,130 of record NC_068913.1, read on the forward strand.
TTCATCTTATGCATCTTCAAATGATCATAGTCTTCCTTCAAGCTGTAGTAAACAAGTTAATATTTAGTATTGTCTATGTGCTCATAGCTAAGAATCTTAAATAGTATGCTTCAATTTCTACTCTTTCAGATTATTTATTGTTATTAATATTCTAATCACATGTATGATAGTTTCCATATTGCATTTTTATCTAAAGTCTAATATTTTTATCTAAAAGTCTAATATTTCAAAAATAATTTAAATTATAAGAAATTATTATATTTTCCCCTATATGGTTACTATTTTCAGTGCTCTTCTTCATTCTTTTGTGGTGATCTGTATTTATATCCAAATATCATTAGCATTTCCTTTGCGTTTCTTACAATGGTGCAAATCTGCTTGTGGGGAATTGCTTGAACTTTTTTATACCTGAATAAAAACATGAATTAAACCTTTGCATTCTGAACCTATGTTTCCTAAGTATAGAATTCTAGGTTGATTGTTTTCCCCAATGTCAATACTTTAAGCACATTGCAACATTATTGTTAGGCTGTTAGAATAGAAAAAAGGAGTCCAGAATGGCGGTGGCTAAAATACAAGGAAAGGAAAAGCCTGTGAAATTAGAATAAAGGAAGGTCTGAGGACTGGAGTCAGGACCTCAGGTAAAACAAACAGCACTCCTGACTAGCCCAAATTACATACGGCAGGCCCAGGGGGAGGATAAAAAAAAACATATAAAAAGAGGAGCCAAAGGACCAAGGGTCTCTCTCTTCTCTTCACGTCTTTTTGGTTGCCATGCCTTCATGCCTCTTAACATGGAGCTGTAACACTGGTCCGTCCTAGGGCTGTAATGCTGGCCCATTGCTTCAAATTTTCGTTATGACGAGACAAAACCTAGGAAATTACACAACCACCTGACATTATGATCTAATTTTCAACTTTTATTGTTTCTGAAGAGAAATTTACTGTTACCTTTTTCATTATTTCTTTGTATATAATACATGTTTTCTCCCTGTATGCTGTACAGATTTTTCCTTTACCACTTGATTTGAGTGACATTCAGTTCAGTTCAGTCGCTCAGTCGTGTCTGACTCTTTGTGATCCCATGAACTGCAGCATGCCAGGCCTCCCTGTTCATCACCAACTCCTGGAGTTTATCCAAACTCATGTCCATTGAGTTGGTGATACCATCCAACCATATTATCCTCTGTTACCCCCTTCTCCTCCTGCCCTCAATCTTTCCCAGCATCAGGGTCTTTTCAAATGAGTTAGCTCTTTGCATCAGGTGGCCAAAGTACTGGAGTTTCAGCTTCAACATCAGTCCTTCCAACGAACACTGAAGACTGATTTCCTTTAGAAGAACTGGTTGGATCTCCTTGCCGTCCAAGGACTCTCAAGAGTCTTCGCCAACACCACTGTTCAAAAGCACCAATTCTTCAGTGCTCAGCTTTCTTTATAGGCCAACTCTCACATCTATACATGACTACTGGAAAAACCATAGCTTTGATGAGATGGCCTTTGTTAGCAAAATAATGTCTCCGCTTTTTAATATGCTATCTAAGTTGGTGATAACTTTTCTTCCAAGGAGCAAGCATCTTTTAATTTCATGGCTGCAGTCACCATCTGCAGTGATTTTGGAGCTCCCAAAAATAAAGTCTGCCACTGTTTCCCCATCTATTTGCCATGAAGTGATGGGACTGGATGCTATGATCTGTTTTCTGAATGTTGAGCTTTAAGTCAACTTTTTCACTCTTTTCTTTCACTTTCATCAAGAGGCTCTTTAGTTCTTCACTTTCTGTCATAAGGGTGGTGTCAAGATTCCACTGGATTACTGGACTTTATCTGTATTTCTTTGTGTGACATTCTTTTATGCTAGACTTTGGCCAGGATACTCTCTATCTGGGACACCTGTGGGATCCACATTATACTCCCCTCCACCAGTTATCATTAGTCTTCACTGCTTAGTGTTTCACATCTTGAAATCATTGCCTCATATCTTTTTGTCCATCTTTTGTTTGCTTGTTTTGGTTTCAAGTTTGAAGCTAAATTTAGTCTTCTGTGACTACATTTTAGACAGAAGAGTAAATCTTTTATAAGATATTTAGTTTCTATTTAACTAATAAAAATACTAGATAACAATTTTGTACACTGTCCCAAACAATTAACTACAGTACATATAACCAACAAGTCACTGGTGAAGTCTCAGTTTCAATGAACTGTATCTTTACTTTCTAAGTACTCTGCTCAACAAAAATAAACTACCTTGATTAAACACAGAGTCAGAAATCTCTACACTAAGATCATACATTATGCTAAATGCCACATATAGTTTATTATAAAAAGATCAAATGTAGAACTTTTGTGTTTATTGTATTAAGTAGAACAAATCAGATTTTGTTTCATGTAAATACAATTCTCCCTAGTAAACCTTTTCACAATCATGGATGTATTCTCTATTTTCTTGATAAGCAAGCTAAAAAATCTAATTGAGTGATTCAGGCATTTTGTTAAAATTTTCTCTGTTTACCACATACACGTTGGATAGATCACAAAGAAAATAAAGCCAAACTGTCTTTATGACAAGCAGAATTCTGGAAGAGTTTGGATTAAAATCATCTGCCTATATCAATTCACTCTCATACCAAAGAGAGGAACCTTCAAATTGCAACAACTCACAGCTTTCAAGTTGTCCTGCCACTAATGCAGAACAAAAGAACCAAACATCTGACAGTTACTTACCATCTCTTATTCCTAGGTCTTCGGAAGCCTTATCCAGAACTGCTGTTTCTCCTTTCTCATAGTGAATATTGAGGTTATTAATATTGGCCCATATAATGACAGTCTTAAAGTTATTGTGATAGCTCCAAAAGAGCAAATATGAATTTTATTTAAAAAGAAGCAGGTTTGAAGTCCTTTGTAACTTGAAATATAAGTGACAGTGAAATTTTCCTCTGTCTGAATCCATCTCATTTATTTTGTTTCTATCATTTAAAAAAATTTATTTTCTTTGTATAAAATCTCCCTATCATTTAAATCTAGTTCATATCATATCTTTCACATATTTTTTGAAGTTTATTAACTGTATATTGTCACATCTATTTGTCAAGTGTCTTTTTTTACCTATTCTGAATTTAGGCACTTGCATCTCATACTATTTTGGTAGAACTGAGTCACAAGTCTGATAGTTAAAGCTAAGGTTGTAACACCTCTTACTTTTCCCAAGATAATTTTAGTTAATACCTGCCATGCTGATGTAAACTGCACTACTTTCAACTTTGAAAATTATTTTGGCTGATATATGTCAACCTAGTTTCACCAAATAGTGATTTAAAAGTAATGCAGAAACATTCAAAGAAAGACATGAAGTCACTCAATCATGTCTGAATCTTTGCAAACCCATCAACTGTAGCCTGTCAGGCTCCGCTGTCCATGTGATTTTCCAGATTAGAATACTGGAGTGGGTTGCATTTCCTTCTCCATGGGATCTTCCCAACCCAGGGATCAAACCCGGGTCTCCCACATTGCAGGCAGATACACTGAAGACTCAAATAAAACAGGGAATCCAACATTTAGAAAATATCCAGACTTGGAAGGGACATAGACAAGCACAAGTAACCTTGTTTAGAGTTAAAATAAAACCTTTGTTTTCCACAATCAAATCTTCTTCTCCTCATTACCCTCATCAGCATGCTTCTGCTCCTGTTCCTCTTCTTTGTCTTCCTCACATATTTTAAAATTAATTTTTTAAGTGTTGGGATATATTAATACTCTAAGAAAGATAAATGATTTTTCTTAAACATATTCATTCTTTTTTAATTAAAATTTATAACATAACAAAAATGACCTTTCAGTTATATTCTGATTTAATTTTTTGGTCTTAACACTTATTTTAAGTAAAACATTTATGCAGAAATTTAAGATGTGTTTGGAAAAGAAAAACAACAAAGTTCAAAGAATACTTGATCACTACCATGCTAGCTTAATGATGATATAATCTTTTTAGATTATCTCATTGAGCACATGTATTCAAATGAAGCTAAATGGAATTGAATTGCATAGATTTAGGCATTCTAGAATTCCTATCATAGAGACATCTGAATGTTAAATATATAACTATAGGTGTAGTATTAAATCATAATATATATATATGGCATACAATTATTCATAAGAAAATAAAATATGATAACATTTAAACAATAAACTTATTTTAGAAATATGGGTTATTTCTGTTTACCTTGAGCTGCCTGTTATCAGGCTTAAAGAAAATGTAGGTGCATTTTCCAGCTTTGGGAGTTGAAAGAAAAGAATGGCTTGAAAACAAATCCCTTGAATTGTATATTTGTTTGCACCTGTTTAAAAGTGATATTCTTCCCAATGCTTTGGAATAACAAATTAGTAGGAATGTAATTTAAATAAATGAATACAAAATGTAAATATTTAATTTTAAAAACTGAAATTGCAGCTTTTGGTGTTTCTTTTTCTCTTTTCTTCGTGCCTGTACCTGCAAAGACCCCTGTGGTTTAAATAACCAGTGTGTGTACACTAATAAAAATCCCATTAAATTAAATGGCCAGTAGACATGTAGAATGTCCTGCCACAATTTCAGGAGACAATTTGTTACCAGACACCCTGCTATGAACATTTTATTTTATCAGGGTTAAGAAAAACATTTATGAAATCTATTTATTTATATTTTAAAAGTTTAGAGAATCCTGGCAATGGTGGCTTTATTATTATTATTTTTTTTCTCTTCATCGAATGAAATGGTTGGGTGGATTCCCCATCAGGCAGTATGTAGAATGCCCTACAGCAAATGTATATAATCAACATAATCGGTCAGTAATTTTCATTCCTGTGCTATTATTTCTTTCTTCCATTTGTGAGCAATAAAAGTGGCAATTCAGTGCATATTGTATTATGGGAAAGTGTTTACAGCACACACCGTACCTGTGTTCTAACAAAAATAATTTCAGAAATATAGAAGTATTTTTTCTTGCAAATGTTCTCTGCCTTACTTTAGCTCTCTTACTTTTTAAATATGAGTATGAGTTCACATTTTTTGGAGGTGGGACTTCTTATAACAGTTTAAGGTAGCGCTGTCAATAATGGTTGAAACCAGGGTAATAATAAATAGGGAAAAGTTTAGAACCTGTGAGAAGGGAAGAGAGTGAGTGGCATGACGGTGGGAAAACCAATCAAAGAGAAAGGAAGATAATGAGAAAATGGCAGAAATTTTTTGGTGAAAGAGAGGAAAACCACAGAAAGTGAGATATCAAAGACACTTGTAAAATCAAAGAATCTTTGTTGAATGAATCATCTGGGTTATTCGGTAAGCCATACCACCAACATTTAGATTTTGGTTTTAAAGTCTGTTTCATTTCCACTGAGTTAAAGTTTAGAAGGGTGACTTAAAAGTCTCACATATCATCTAGATACACTGCTTTTTCTCCTTGAGGTGAGCCATTTTATTTTACTTTATTGAAATTATATTTGAGAAATAATATTGTGTAATTTTAAGATATACCACATGTTGATACATTTAATATTGCAATATATTTCCTTTGTAGCAAGAGTTAGCACCTCTGTCTTGTCAGGTAACTGCCATTTAGTGTTTGAAATAGTTAAGATCTAGTCTGTTAGCACACTTGATGATTGTAATACAATGTTGTTCTTTATTTTCATAATAGTGTACATTAGATATTGAGGACTTAATTACTACTAGTTACAAGTTTGTACTGTTAAGCAACATTTGTCTAACACCCCTACCTTCATTTCCTGGTAACCATTATTTACTCTTTATGAGTTTGGCTTTTTTAGAGTCTACATACATGTGATATTATAAGTTTTTGTCTTTCTTTGTTTGACATATATTTTCCCCAGTATAATGACCTCAAGATCCCTCCATGTTATTGTATGTGGTAGGATGCCCTTCCCCATGGCTGAAGTATATGTGTGTGTGTGTGTACTATATATATATATATTTTTATTCTGTATCCATTCATCTGTTCAAAGATACTTGTTATTTAAATATCTAAGATTACTATGAATAAAGGCATAAAGATATCACCTTGTACTAATTTCATTTCCTTTCCTCCTTATACTGAGAAGTAGGGTTGCTGTAGTTCTATTTTTAATATTTTTCAGGAAACTACACTGTTTTCCACAGTGTCTGTATCAATTTGCATCCCCACAAGGGTTCCATTTTCTTCACATCTTCAACCCTTATTATCTTTTATTGTTTTTATTTATATAATAACCATTGTAACAGTTGTGAGTTAACACTATTTTCAAATTTATTGAAAATGTATTGAATTCTTAATATGTACTATCTCATGTTAGGTTTAGATGCCAATTACAATATAAATAAAACAGATGTGTCTGCTCAATGCTACTTACAATCTGAGGATAGTGACAGAATAAGTATGCAATAAATATTAAGTGATGGATGGTACAGGGCATGTTTTACTCTATACACAACCACAAAGGACCATATATTATAATTATAACTGAATTTTTCCCTTAAAAATAAAAGGAAAAAAATCTGAAATCCTATGTGTGCTAGTTAGAACACTGATCTAATAAATTGAATGTAGGAAACCCCAAAATTTACATCTGGACTTTTAGATACTTTCCAGTTACATAATCTATGCATAGTGAAACCCAAGTCTAGCATCTATTCTACCACTAATCCACAGCAGGAACTTCGTCAAGAAACTTAATGTCTATGTGCCTCTGTTTTATTATTTTGAAAATGAACTTTAAAATTTCTAAAAATAACTTCATAACTTACTGAGAGAGAATGAAGTTCCATTACTGAATGACCAGATCCAGTGAGGAGTATATAACCTGGGCATGAAGAAATGAACCTGTGAGCTTGCATTAGGCTAGAGTGGATGACACTGTCAGATAAAGATGGATATCTGTATGTGATGGAAGGCTGCCTTTCCAGCCTTATCTAATGCTGGCTGGGTTGGAGTCCATTTTTTTCCAATGGTTGCTTTATCATGGAAACCTCACCCACATCTCTGCTTTACTTTGCCAGGATTACAGTTTCCTCATTTGCTTCACCCCACAGAATACCTTAAGTGTCTGACCCTTTTTGCTCTTTTGTCATAGACTCCTGGTTAACTTTGTCCTGGAGACTCAGAAGTCAAGATTAAGCCATTTCCCCAATATACTTTATGTATTGCAATAGCTGTTATGTAAGCAGAAATATGGACTTCCCTAGTGGCTCAGACTGTAAAGAATCTGCCTGCAATGCAGGAGATCCAGAATGAAGAGTGGTAAGAGTGGTGGGTGTGATTCTCATAGAACAGTGAATCCAGAAGTCTGGGATGTCATAATTAGTTTTACCATTAACCAGCTGTGGAAACTCACGTAGGTCGCTTATATTCTTTGGGCTGCCATTTCCGTAATGGAAACAGTGTTGATGTTGAGTTGGATTAGGACCAAAATCTCTTTGGTTTTGCAGTTGTCACCATACCTATGCTATTGTGTAAAAATTTTTTTGGCTTAAAAGATTTTGTTTATCAAAGCCAGATAGGGAGCTAGCAAGAGAAATTTCTGTTTGTACTGTGATTCAAAGCACATCAGGAACTGCCAAGGAAGCTAATTTGCTCTCTAGAGACCTATTAATAAATCAAATGGACGCTTCTCATTGATGAGGCATATAAATTAATTAAGGATGAATGACCCTTAGGTAGTTGGGATATGTGAGCTATTCTAAGCAGAGATTCATGCCAGAAGATATAGTGTTGATTTCATGCCATGACAACAGAGTCATTCTACCAACTCAGATTTTTTTAATAGAGTTGATAATGATTACTTCTATAGAAGGCTGTCAATAAGTACTTCTTCTTTTCATTACTTATAGATACTAATATAATTTCTGAAATGTCTCTTTTGAAGAACTGGTTTTTCAACTCTTTTTTTAAATTAGGCCTTCCCTCATAGCTCAGTTGGTAAAGAATCTTCCTGCAATGCAGGAGACCTAGGTTCAATTCTTGGGTCTGGAAGATCTCCTGGAGAAGAAAATGACAACCTACTGCAGTATTCTTGCCTGGAGAATCCCATGGACAGAGGATCCTGGCAGGCTACAGTCTCTGGGGTTGGAAGAGTCCAACATGACTGAGCAACTAAGCACACATACACACATTTTTAAATTAAGACAGCAAATTTTGCTCTTTAAAAATAGCTCATAAGGACAGGTGAGTTGGCTACTGTTTCTTCTGCAGCTCTGCATTATAGAGTTGATTTGGTGATCTGTGTATTGTAATTGAATGTGTACACTATTACTATCTAGTGAGTGAAGTCCAAATCACAGGTGTTAAATCTCTAGAGGAAAAAATAGAGAAACATGTACATGGCCTGGGGTTTGTGAAATTACTCCATAGTGTTCTCCCACAAGTATTTTAATTTTTGTCCTAAGAAATACTATTGTTGTTCAGTTGCTCAGTCATGTCTGACTCTTCGCAACACCATGGAATGCAGCTGGCCAGGCTTCCCTATCCTTCACTATTTACTAGAGTTTGCTCAAACTCGTGTCCATTGAATTGGTGATGCCATCCAGCCATCTCATCCTCTGTCGTCCCCTTCTCTTCCTGCCTTTAATCTTTCCCAGCATCAGGGTCTTTTCCACTTCATATCAAATGGCCAAAGTATTGGAGCCTCAGCATCAGTTCTTCCAATGAATATTCAGGGCTGATTTCCTTAGGACTGACTGGTTTGATCTCCTTGCTGTCCAAGGGACTCTCAAGAGTCTTCTCCAACATCACAGTTCGAAGGTATCAATTCTTCAGTGCTCAACCTTTTTTACTGTCCAGTTCTCACATCTGTACTTGACTGCTAGAACAACCATACTATAAATATTGTATTATAAAACTTTCAACTCAAAATATGAATTTGGACCTGCAGTCTCAGCATAATATGGGACTTTGTTGGAAATACAAATCTCAAGGGTATTGAATCCTAATCTGTTGTTTTAAGATCTTCAGGTGATTTGTGTGCACATCAAATTTGAAAAGTACCAGTAAATACAATATTATATTTGTACCATGTTATTTTTGTTTTTTTAAAAAATGTAAAGCTGTAACTGCTAAACTTCCAATCAAATAACACTCTAAGAAATTCCACTATTGTTCACATGCAATTTTTGAAACCCCACACCACTCCAGTTCCCCCATCCCTGTCACACATGCAAACTGAAAAGCCATGGAGTATAGATGAAAAATCATAGCTAAAAGATGTAGTAGTGGCACTTTGGTAGTTGCTTTAATTCTTTAACCTGACGGAGTCTAATCCTAACTCTTTCCATCTCCCCACAAAGCTTGCTTGCTCTATCCCAGATTCTCAAAAACTCCTTCCTTTAGGGTTCCTCCTTTAGAGCCTTTGCACCTGTTGTTCCTCTGTCTGGATATTCTTCCAGATACACATATGGTAAACCTGCTTCCTCATTTCCATTAACTTCCTTTTAAAACATATTTAATCACAGAAGGTCTCTGGATCCTACATCTCTATCTACCATTCACTTGGTTGTAAGTTCCTAGAGACCAAGAAGTGAAACTAGCCATCTTTGATCTTTATCAGTGCTTAGTGTCAATTAGATCTCATAATTATTCTTTGCCATGAGAAGAGTAATCACTATGAGGATGAGTAAGTAACCTGAGATATGAAATGCTATTGAAGGAATCTGAGTTGCACATTCTGGAAAAGAGAATAATTGTAAATAGTCACATACAAATGGTGATACTCATGTGGTACATAATCTAGTGTGGAAATGTGCACATGGTTAAAATTTAATAAGGTCATTTATTTAAATTCAAGTTCAGGACCAAGAGCACATTAAATTATTTTCATTATACATCCCTTCATATTGTTATGGGCTTCACAGATGACTCAGTGGTAAAGAGTCTGCTTGCCAATACAGGTGATGCAAGAGATGAGGATTCAATTCCTGGCCTGGAAAGATCTCCTGGAGAAGAAAATGGCAACCCGCTCTGGTATTCTTGCCTGAAACATCCCACAGAGAGAGGAGTCCGATGATCTACAGTCCATGGGGTTGCAAAAGAGTCAGACATGACCTAGCAACTAAGCAACAACAATATTATCATATTTCACATAAAATAAAAAAGTTTTTGGTCTGGTGGCATAAAATATATCTTCACATATTCAAGATGATGTCTTATAGAGAGTAGCAGTTCTCCACAGCAGTAGAAAATAAAGACATGTTGGAAAAGGAAGAGAGTTAGTTTAAGGTAATAGTAGATGTTTTGTGGACAATATCTTTTATGCCAAAACACATTAAAAAATCTAGCTATGCTTATTGGACTATTTCAAATATGTATTAAATCTGTTCAGAATGTCAGCAAACACAAAGAAAGGAAAGGGCCACAGATCTAGAAGACAAGTGCTACTCATGGAGTGAAGTTTTAGAAAACAGAATAAGTGTCAGAATATTAAAGTTAGAAGTAAGTATATACTATTCATTTTAAAAGAAAAAAACTAATTCTAGCTCAGTAATAATTGAGTAACTTCTCTAAGAAGTAGGAACAAATTGTCTGGGTTGATTTAAAGATTTGCATGTGCAGTATGTATTTTCCAACATAGCATCTAAGACACATGCTAAATTCGAGAGTCTAGAAGTCCATGCTTCCATTTAAGTGGTTCATAGGAATTTTGTTTATTTTTGTTCCTCTTGGTGAAATTTTAATAATTGAAATTACTAAACCCTGGCCTTTGATTTAATTGGGATTTAACTATTCTTTTGGATGTTTCATCACTCGATCTTGTACCCAAAGATGTTGAATAATTTCTGTTGACTGAATAATTTGCAAAGTTGTGATATGGCTTTTCCAGTAGTCATATATGGATGTGAGAGTTGGACTGTGAAGAAGGCTGAGCACCGAAGAATTGATGCTTTTGCACTGTGGTGTTGGAGAAGACTCTTGAGAGTCCCTTGGACTGCAAGGAGATCCAACCAGTCCATTCTGAAGGAGATCAGCCCTGGGATTTCTTTGGAAAGAATGATGCTAAAGCTGAAACTCCAGTACTTTGGCTACCTGATGCGAAGAGTTGACTCATTGGAAAAGACATTGATGCTAGGAGGGATTGAGGGCAGGAGAAGAAGGAGACAACAGAGGATGAGATGGCTGGATGGCATCACGGACTCAATGGACGTGAGTCTGAGTGAACTCCGGGAGTTGGTGATGGACAGGGAGGCCTGGTGTGCTGCGATTCATGGGGTCGCAAAGAGTCGGACATGACTGAGCGACTGAACTGAACTGAACTGAACTGATATGGTGAGGCATATGACAGCAGTAATTTAACCTACTCCAAGTTCTGAGTTCGAATTTAACTGAATAACCTTATTCAGTTATAACCATATGCAAGTTTCCATACTACATCATGCACCAACAGGAGCTTTGCTATTTGCAAGTCACTTCCAAGCATAGGCTATGAGGGCTTTATCCTTCACTTCTTCCTTCTCTTCGAGGATTTCAATCTCTGTTTAGGGGCTGGAAAGTGTCCTGAGTTATTGTAGAGATTGCTGTTGAATATAGATATTTTCAGTGGGCTCAGCAAAGTCTGAATTATTTAGATAGGTGTCAGATTTTCTTTTTTTTTTTTTTTTTAAGTTTTTTTATTTTTTAATTCATGTAGTTGATTAACAATGTTATGATAGTTTCAGGTACAGCAAATTGATACAGTTGATATATATATGGGCTTTGCTGGTGGCTCAGAAGGTAAAGACTCTGCCTGTAATGTGGGAGATCTTGGGAAGATGCCCAGGAGAAGGGCATGGCAACCCACTCCAGTATTCTTGCCTTAGAGAATTCTCATGGACAAAGGAGCCTGGGTAGGCTACAGCTCATGGGGTGGCAGTCAGACATGAGAGCGATTAAGCACAGCAGAGTGCAGCATATGTATACGTACATATACATATACATGCACGCACACACACACACCTATCCTTTTTCAAATTATTTTCCCACTTAGGCTATTATATAATATTAAGCAAAGTTCTCTGTGCTATATGGTAGGTCCTTGCTGTTTATCCATTTTAAATATAGCAGTTTGTATATGCCAATCACCAAATCCCTGACTACCCCTTCTTCACCCACGCTTCCTGTCTGATAACCATAAATTTATTTTCTAAGCCTGAGGGTCTGTTTCATATATAAGTTCATTTATATTATTTCTTTTTAGATCTCAGAATATTTTTCTTTCTCGTCTGAGTTATTTCACTTAGTATGACAATCTCTAGATCTATCCATGTTACTGCAAATGGCATTATGTCTTTTTTTAATGGCTGAGTAATATTCTATTGTATATATGTATCACATCTTCTTTATCCAGTCCTTTATTGGTAGATGTTTAGGTTGCTTCCATGTCTTGGTTCTTGTAAACAGTGTTTCAATGAACATTGTGGTGTATATATCCATTCAGACCATGTTTCCCTGGATATATGCCCAGGAGTGGGGTTGTAGGATCATGTGGTAGCTCTGTTTTTAACTTAAGAAGCCTACATACTTTTCTCCATGATAGTGCTACCAATTTACTGTCTACCAACAGTGAGGAGGGTTCCCTTCTCTCCATAGCATCTCCAGCATGTATTGTGGTTTTCTTGATGACAGTCATTGTGACTGGTCTGAGGTGATATCTCATTGTAGTTTTGATTTACATTTCTCTAATAATTAGCAATGTTGAGCATCTTTATGTGTACCACGTGGTCATCTCTATGTGTTCTTTGGAGAAATATCTATTTACATCTTCTTGCAGTTTCTTTATGGTTGCTATTAGCATGATGATATTATTAAGTCTTTTACCAAGGTGTTATCAGAAAAAGAAAGGTAATATGGTTCCTCATCACAATTCACCTTTGCAGCTCTCTTGTATGGGCACTACTGTGGGAAAATGAAGTTTCAATACAGCTTATGATATTATTCCACTTTTTGCCTTGCCTCTCTTCCATGGCCTTAAAACCTACTTTAGAGTAGCTTCCATCATATTCTCTTACTCAATTTGGTTCAACTGAGACAAGGGACGCTATTTTCAAGCCCTAACTTTGCTGTTTAATTTGTTTGGCATATTTTTTTGTTTCCTTTCTTAACAAAACAAATTAAAGACTACCAATAACCAAACTATAACATCTGATTGGGCTCCAAGAACCTATTTTGGAAGTCAAGTTAAACATAATCCAACTTATCTAAATATTTACATTTAAAATTTTACCTTCTCATTAAAACAATACTAATTTCTCAAGTCCTATAGACACTTCTGAATAAGAAAAATACCACGTATAAGGAATCACTAAAAAGAAAAACTCAAAGAGCAACTATTTTTAATGTAACTATAATACCCAGCTGTGGCTGATGCTGGGAGGGATTGGGGGCAGGAGGAGAAGGGGACGACAGAGGATGAGATGGCTGGATGGCATCAATAACTCAATGGACGTGAGTCTGATTGAACTCCGGGTGTTGGTGATGGACAGGGAGGCCTGGTGTGCTGCAATTCATGGGATCGCAAAGAGTCGGACACGACTGAGCAACTGAACTGAACTGAACTGACAGATCTTAATATAAAAACATCGAAAGCATGAGAAATTTATTTTTCTCATTGCATTCTTACCAGATTGATTCTTAGCCTTGTGGCTAAGATCAAGTGTAGGATTCTTAGAAGAAAACTTATTCTGTAGTGACAGAAGACAGAGATTTGCTCAGTAGTGTCTGATTCTTTGTGACCCCGCATACTGTAGGAGACTGTCTGCCAGGCTCCTCTGTCCATGGAATTCTCCAGGCAAAAATACTGGAGTGGGTTGCCATTCCCTTCTCCAGGGGATCTTCTTCATCCAGGGATTGAACCTGGGTTCCAGCATTGCAGGCAGATTCTTTACTGTCTGAGCCACCAGGGAAGCCCTATTTTGTACTGAAGTGAAGTGAAGTGAAGTTGTTCAGTCGTGTCCGACTGTTTGCGACCCCGTGGACTGTAGCCCACAAGGCTCCTCTGTCCATGGGATTCTCCAGGCAAGAATACTGGAGTGGGTTACCATTTCCTTCTCCAGGGGATCTTCTCGACCCAGGGATGGAACCTGGGTCTCCCGCATTGGAGGCAGACGTTTTAACCTCTGAGCCACCAGGGAAGCCTGAAGGCTTTTTTGCTTTTTTTTTTTTTTTTTTTTGTACTGAAGGCTTCATAATTATGTGTTGCCAAAATAAACCATTTAGCTAAGTATGAAAGGTTAGTAGTTAGGAAAAAAGCATAGTTTAAGCCAAAAAAATAAATAATAAAAATTAATACTCTTTTTAAATAACATAAGAATCTCTGAAATGTTTACTCATGAAATTTGGGTGTGATAGATCACAAAAAATGTAAATCTAATTGATACAGTATACAAAATTACAACTTATATTTAGTAGATAAGACATTTTAAAGTATGTTCAGAAATCATGTTACCATGTTCAGAAAAAAAGATGTCACATATATTTTTACCTTAGTTATGATTATAAAGGTAGAATAATAAAAGGCAATACAGGAAAATAAAAGTTTGTCATTGAATTGGTTTATGCATATAATTAGGTTTAAATTACATTAAACATGTGTCCATGATGAGTCTGCATATAATCTCAACTGTTTTCTAGTTATAGCTTACTGCTAAGGAGGAAGGGATCTTAGACGATGAGCGTGTACCACACAGACATTTAATTCTTTCCTGGAGGGTGACTAGCTAAATGTACAACTTATATACTAGTTTATTGCTAAAAGCATTTTACAGTACTTGCTATTTGAGGTGTGGCTTGATATTTAAACTATAACCTCCTCCATATCCAGAGGCAATTTTTTCATTAAGTATGAAGCTTCAGTTTCAGATCTTGTCACTCATAAAGAACCACTGGACAATGAACATGTTCTATGGGTCTGGTACTTGGAATATGATGGTGGTAATAACTGAAGTTTGAAACATGTGAGACAAGAGATGTCTGAAAAAAGCTTATAATCATTCAATGCATAAACCTATAAATGCAGGCCTCAGTTATCATTAAACTCCATCAGAATATCAGTGATCAACACTTTATGATCAATCTAAGAAAAAGGCTAAATTTCTTCTTTTTTTCCCTTAATGTAAAATTTTTTTTATAATTTTTATCATAATTTGCTGATTTTTGTGATTTTGCTGATATTTGTCAGCATATTTTTTCTTTATCTTTTTTTTTTGCTTTATTTTACTTTACAAGACTGTATTGGTTTTGCCATACATCAACATGAATCCACCACGGGTGTACACGAGTTCCCAATCCTGAACCCCCTCCCACCTCCCCCCACATACCATCTCTCTGGTTCATCCCAGTGCACCAGCCCCAAGCATCCTGTATCATGCATCGAACCTAGACTGGTGATTTGTTTCTTACATGATATTATACATGTTTCAATGCCATTCTCCCAAATCATCCCACCCTCTCCCTCTCCCTCAGAGTCCAAAACTCTGTTCTATACATCTGTGTCTCTTTTGCTTTCTTGCACACAGGGTTATCATTACCATCTTTCTAAATTCCATATATATGTTGTTAGTATACTGTATTGGTATTTTTCTTTCTGGCTTACTTCACTCTGTATAATAGGCTCGAGTTTCATCCACCTCATTAGAAGTGATTCAAATGTATTCTTTTTAATGGCTGAATAATACTCCATTGTGCATATGTACCACAGCTTTGTTATCCATTCATCTGCTGATGGGCATCTAGGTTGCTTCCATGTCCTGGCTATTATAAACAGTGTTGCGATGAACATTGGGGTACATGTTTCAATTCTGGTTTCCTCGGTGTGTATGCCCAGCAGTGGGATTACTGGGTCATAAGGCAGCTCCATTTCCAGTTTTTTTCAGGAATCTACATACTGTTCTCCATAGTGACTCTACTAGTTTGCATTCCCACCTGCAGTGTAAGAGGGTTCCCTTTTCTCCACACCCTCTCCAGCATGTATTGCTTGTAGACTTTTTGGATGGCAGCCATTCTGACTGGTGTGAAATGGTACCTCATTGTGGTTTTGATTTGCATTTCTCTGATAATGAGTGATGTTGAGCATCTTTTCATGTGTTTGTTAGCCATCTATATGTCTTCTTTGGAAAAATGTTTATTTAGTTCTTTGGCCCATTTTTTGATTGAGTTTATTTTTCTAGAATGGAGCTGCAGGAGTTGCTTGTATATTTTTGAGATTAGTTGTTTGTCAGTTGCTTCATTTGCTATTATTTTCTCTCATTCCGAAAGCTGACTTTTCACCTTGCTCATAGTTTCCTTTGTAGTGAAGAAGCTTTTAATTTTAATTAGACCCCATTTGTTTATTTTTGCTTTTATTTCCAGTATTCTGGGTGGTGGATCATAGAGGATCCTGCTGTGATTTATGTCGGAGAGTGTTTTGCCTATGTTCTCCTCTAGGAGTTTTATAGTTTCTGGTCTTACATTTAGATCTTTAATCCATTTTGAGTTTATTTTTGTGTGCGGTGTTAGAAAGTGATATAGTTTCATTCTTTTACAAGTGGTTGACCAGTTTTCCCAGTACCACTTGTTAAAAAGACTGTCTTTAATCCATTGTATATTCTTGCCTCGTTTGTCGAAGATAAGGTGTCCATATGTTTCTGGATTTATCTCTGGGCTTTCTATTTTGTTCCATTGATCTATATTTCTGTCTTGGTGCCAGTACCATACTGTCTTGATGACTGTGGCTTTGTAGTAGAGCCTGAAGTCAGGCAAGTTGATTCCTCCAGTTCCATTCTTCTTTCTCAAGATTGCTTTGGCTATTCGAGGTTTTTTGTATTTCCATACACATTGTGAAATTATTTGTTCTAGCTCTGTGAAAAATACCGCTGGTAGCTTGATAGGGATTGCATTGAATTTGTTAATTGCTTTGAGTAGTATACTCATTTTCACTATATTGATTCTTCCGATCCAAGAACACGGTATATTTCTCCATCTATTAGTGTCCTCTTTGATTTCTTTCACCAGTGTTTTGTAGTTTTATCTATATGGGTCTTTAGTTTCTTTAGGGAGATATATTCCTAAGTATTTTATTCTTTTCATTGTAATGGTGAATGGAATTGTTTCCTTAATTTCATTTTCTACTTTCTCATTATTAGTGTATAGAAATGCAAGGGATTTCTGTGTGTTGATTGTATATCCTGAAATTTTACTATATTCATTGATTAGCTCTAGTAATTTTCTGGTGGAGTCTTTAGGGTTTTCTGTGTAGAGGATCATGTCATCTGCAAACAGTGAGAGTTTTACTTCTTCTTTTCCAACTTGGATTCCTTTTATTTCTTTCCTGCTCTGATTGCTATGACCAAAACTTCCAGAACTATGTTGAATAGTAGTGGTGAAAGTGGGCACCCTTGTCTTGTTCCTGACTTTAGGGAAAACGCTTTCAATTTTTCACCATTGAGGATAATGTTTGCTGTGGGTTTGTCATATATAGCTTTTAGTATTTTGAGTTTTGTTCCTTCTATTCCTGCTTTCTGGAGAGTTTTTTTTTTTTTTTTTTTTAATCATAAATGGATGTTGAATTTTGTCAAAGGCCTTCTCTGCATCTATTGAGATAATCATATGGCTTTTACTTTTCAATTTGTTAATGTAGTGAATTACATTGATTGATTTGCGGATATTGAAGAATCCTTGCATCCCTGGGATAAAGCCCACTTGGTCATGGTGTATGATCTTTTTAATGTGTTGTTGGATTCTGATTGCTAGAATTTTGTTGAGGATTTTTGCATCTATGTTCATCAGTGATATTGGCCTGTAGTTTTCTTTTTTTATGGCATCTTTGTCAGGTTTTGGTATTAAGGTGATGGTGGCCTCATAGAATGAGTTTGGAAGTTTACCTTCCTCTGCAATTTTCTGGAAGAGTTTGAGTAGGATAGGTGTGTTAGTTCTTCTCTAAATTTTTGGTAGAATTCAGCTGTGACGCCATCTAGACCTGGGCTTTTGTTTGCTGGAAGATTTCTGATTACAGTTTCAATTTCCATGCTTGTGATGGGTCTCTTAAGATTTTCTATTTCTTCCTGGTTCAGTTTTGGAAAGTTGTACTTTTCTAAGAATTTGTCCATTTCTTCCACGATGTCCATTTTATTGGCATATAATTGCTGATAATAGTCTCTTATGATCCTTTGTATTTCTGTGTTGTCTGTTGTGATCTCTCCATTTTCATTTCTAACTTTATTGATTTGATTTTTCTCCCTTTGTTTCTTCATGAGTCTGGCTAATGGTTAGTCAATTTTATTCATCCTTTCAAAGAACCAGCTTTTGGCTTTGTTGATTTTTGCTATGGTCTCTTTTGTTTCTTTTGCATTTATTTCCTCCCTAAATTTTAAGATTTCTTTCCTTCTACTAACCCTGGGGTTATCCATTTCTTCCTTTTCTAGTTGCTTTAGGTGTAGAGTTAGGATATTCATTTGACTTTTTTCTTGTTTCTTGAGGTATGCCTATATTGCTATGAACTTTCCCCTTAGTACTGCTTTTATAGTGTCCCACAGGTTTTGGGTTGTTGTGTTTTCATTTTCATTCATTTCTATGCATATTTTGATTTCTTTTTTTGTTTTTTTTCTGTGAGTTGTTGGTTTTTCAGCAGTGTGTTGTTCAGCCTCCATATGTTGGAATTTTTAATAGTTTTTCTTCTGTAATTGAGATGTAATCTTACTGCATTATGGTCAGAAAAGATGTGTGGAATGATTTCATTTTTTTTTGAATTTACCAAGGCTAGATTTATGGCCCAGGATGTGATCTATCCTGGAGAAGTTTCCATGAGCACTTGAGAAAAAGGTGAACTTCATTGTTTGTGGGTGAAATGTCCTATAGATATCAATTAGGTCTAATTGGTCTATTGTATCATTAAAAGTTTGTGTTTCTTTGTTAATTTTCTGTTTAGTTAATCTATCCATAGATGTGAATGGGGTATTAAAGTCTCCCACTATTATTGCATTATTGTTAATTTCCCCTTTCATACTTGTTAGCATTTGTCTTACATATTGAGGTGCTCCTATGTTGGGTGCATATATATTTATAATTGTTATATCTTCTTCTTGGATTGATCCTGTGATCATTATGTAGTGTCCTTCTTTGTCTCTTTTCACAGCCTTTGTTTTAAAGTCTATTTTATCTGATATGAATATTGCTACTCCTGCTTTCTCCAGCCCTTCACTTTCAGTCTGTATGTGTCCCTTGTTTTGAGGTGGGTCTCTTGTACACAACACATATAGGGGTCTTGTTTTTGTATCCATTCAGCCAGTCTTTGTCTTTTGGTTGGGGCCTTCAACCCATTTATGTTTAAGGCAATTATTGATAAGTATGATCCTGTTGCCATTTACTTTATTGTTTTGGGTTCAGGTTTATACACCCTTTTTGTGTTTCCTGTCTAGACAATATCCTTTAGCCTTTGTTGGAGAGCTGGTTTGGTGGTGCTGAAGCCTCTCAGCTTTTGCTTGTCTGTAAAGCTTTTGATTTCTCCTTCGTATTTGAATGAGATCCTTGCTGGGTACAGTAATCTGGGCTGTAGGCTATTTTCTTTCAACACTTTAAGTATGTCTTGCCATTCCTCTTGGCCTGAAGAGTTTCTATTGAAAGATTAGCTATTATCCTTATGGGAATCCCCTTGTGTGTTATTTGTTGTTTTTCCCTTGCTGCTTTCAATATTTCCTTGTTTGATCTTTGTTAATTTGATTAATATGTGTCCTGGGGTGTTTTGCCTTGGGTTTATCCTGTTTGGGGCTCTCTGGGTTTCTTTCACTTGGGTGATTATTTCCTTCCCCATTTTAGGGAAGTTTTCAACTATTATCTCCTCAAGGATTTTCTCATGGTCTTTCTTTTTGTCTTCTTCTTCTGGGACTCCTATAATTCGAATGTTGGAGCGTTTCATATTGTCCTGGAGGTCTCTGAGATTGTCCTCATTTCTTTTAATTGTTTTTCTTTTTTCCTCCCTGATTCATTTATGTCTACCATTCTATCTTCTATTTCACTAATCCTATCTTCTGCCACCGTTATTCTACCATTTGTTGCCTCCAGAGAGTTTCTGATCTCATTTATTGCATTATTCATCATATATTGACTCTTTTTTATTTCTTCTAGGTCCTTGTTAAACCTTTCTTGCATCTTCTCAATCCTTGTCTCCAGGCTATTTATCTGTGATTCCATTTTGATGTCAAGATTTTGGATCATTTTCACTATCATTATTTGGAATTCTTTATCAGGTAGATTCCTTATCTCTTCCTCTTTTGTTTGGTTTGGTGGGTATTTTTCCTGTTCCTTTATCTGCTGAGTATTCCTCTGTCTCTTCATCTTGGTTATATTGCTGCATTTGGGGTGGCCTTTCTGTATTCTGGGAATTTGTGGAGTTCTCTTTATTATGGAGTTTCCTCACTGTGGGTGGGGTTGTATCAGTGGCTTGTCAATGTTTCTTGGTTAAGGAAGCTTGTGTCAGAATTCTGTTGAGTGGAGCTGGATTTCTTCTCTCTGGAGTGCAATGAAGTTTCCAGAAATGAGTTATGAGATGTCTATGTTTTAGGTGTAACTTTGAGCTGCCTGTATATTGAAGCTCAGGAGTGTGTTCCTGTGTTGCTGGAGAATTTGCCTTGTATGTCTTGTTGTGGAACTTGTTGGCCCTTGGGTGTTGCTTGGTTTCAGTGTAGGTATGGAGGCATTTGATGAGCTCCTATCAATTAATGTTCCCTGGAGTCAGGAGTTCTCTGATGTTCTCAGGATTTGGACTTAAGCCTCTTGCTTCTGGTTTTCAGTTTTATTTTTACAGTAGTCTCAAGACTTCTCCTTATATACCACACCATTGATAAAACACCTGTTTTTGAAGACAATGAGCTGCTTTTCTGGGTGTCTGATGTCCTCTGCCAGCATTCAGAAGTTGTTTTGTGGAATTTACTCAGTGTTGAAATGATCTTTTGATGAATTTGTGGGGGAGAAAATGGTCTCCCCATCCTATTCCTCTGCTGTGTCCATTTGTCAGTATTTTTAAGTGTAAATTTTTTTTGTAATTTCTTTTTGTATTCAAATTAAATATTCAACTTTATGCCTAACTTTATATTCATAGTTTTATTATTATTATTATTATTTTCCTAAAGGACAAATCCTCAAATTGTTTAAACTTTAAGCTTCACAAAAGCTTGATTCATCTCTCTGTAATAAATGGATGTTGACAAGAATAGGCTCTTTGGAGAGAAATGAGAAGCTTACTAAAAATTGTTTTCATAGAGAATATATATATTAAGTACACACAATTACTACATACACATAGTAACTCATACTCAGAGGCAATATAAATAAATATGTGTGCATGTGTGTATATATATGTGTGTGTGTGTGAATAAGTGTGATTTCTAATACACCAGATTATAAACCCTGTCCTACAATCTGTTCTATATGTAGCTGTGAACAGGTATGTTCATTTAATTGTTTTTGTTCACTACTATGTCTCTATGTTTTCCCTTATTCCTTATTTCTTACATGGAACCAAGTGATCTGTTTGGTCTAATACGAATTGTAAATGCCCTTCAGAGGAAAAGTCATTTTTATTTAGTAAATAGAGAGCAAGAATAATGAACAATACAAGAAAATTGTAAAATAATTAGGAAGTGGTTCAGAGGTGCTCATTTACAACTGAGGAAATTAAAAATGCAAATGCATTATTATCATAAAGGTAGTTAACAGACAAGTGAGTAAGAAGAGCCTTCCTTCTAATTCATCATTGTTTAAAAGACACCTGCGAGTTCTAACTAGAAAAGACAAGACAGATAAATGCAGATGGTCACATTTTGCATTATATCTATCACATTTTTTTGTACTCTAATTAGAGGAGAGATTCATTCTCCACAGAAAAAATATACTGCTTATTTGAATATTTGAATAAAAGCCACTAGGTACAGTATTCAAAATACTGGCTGTGTTTCTGTGTCTTTGTGATAATAGTGATGCAATATTTATTTTCTTTGACCCAAGGAAACTGCTGGCAGTCTGCCTAAAGAGATCTATATTTGGACTGAGAAAATTAAATGAATTTGAATTTCCTCTTTGTTCCAAGGCTGAGTTTATTGCTACTGAGTTACAATGTGGTATCAAAAGATATTAACCTACAGGCCAATTGTTTGCAGTATCAGATTGTTTGGTCTAAAATTAGATGCTTACTTTAAAAAGATTTTGTGATATTTATTTTTAATTGTTTTCTTAAACCATGATTATTTCAATACAGCCATCCTAAGAGTAAAATCTGGTTTAAACTTTATGTTCAGTAAATATACAATGTCATGTTTATAGTGACTGGAATCACAAGCATGCAGGAACATACACATAGTTTTTTTGTTTTTAAGTCTGAATATGCAAAAATAAATATAAATATCATGTCAAACACAATAAGGAACATCCAAATGTAGAGAGGAAGAAAATGCACATATTTATAAACAATATAGAGAGATTTAAAAGTTCATATTCAGGCAATTAGAGATGGATAAGGATAATTGTACCTGTTTAACTACAATAACTCAACCATTTAAAACATTTTCCCTTTTCTCTACTCCAATCTCATTTTAGAATCAAACAGAATGTGATACAAATTATGCAATGATTTTATATAGTCTAATAAATATAATTGCACAGATATTTTTTCTCCTTGTTTCTTCACAGGGGCTGTTTATTTGATCTCCTCCATTTCTCTATTCAGGCCACAGGAAATGGAAATCTGATCAATTATGTTTAGCACATCAAGATTGTGCAGATTGTTTTGTACCTCAATGCCTAGTTCAATTCCTGGCACACTTAATAAATTGCTGTTCAATTTGAATTTTAGTGTAATCTACGTAACTGGCAGACCTTTAAGATTCCTATTTGGCTATTTGGAGTACTAGAATAAAGTAATAGACTGTGCACTCCCCTAAACTAACTATTAATATATAGAGGAAGGTATGTTTATGGCTAACTAATATGTTTTAATATATTTCTCATTATAGACTCAACCATGGTATTATCAATGCACCTCTTTGCATAGAATTAATAGAACATACATCATTAAGATAGATTATTAGTAGCAGAAAGCAATATGTATTAATTAAATAAAAAATAATTGGACAGGATCATAAGCAACAAAAATTATTTATTTAGAAGATCTCTCCACAATTTGCTAACACAAGACAGATTGAGGACTACATTTCATTACTTCAATAAAGTATAAAATCCCCCAATTCCTTGCTATCTGATAAAGCCTGTTCTAAGTCATACACAGCTAAACTTATCAAATGTAACCTATTTTTAAAAAACCAAGCCACTAGACCACTCAGGTATGACCTAAATCAAATCTCTTAAGATTATACAGTGGAAGTGAAAAATAGATTCAATGGATTAGATCTGAAAGACAGAGTGCCTGAAGAACTATAGATGGAGTTTCTTGAGATGGTACAGGAGGCAGTGATCAAGACCATCCCCAAGAAAAAGAAATGCAAAAGGCAAATGGCTGTCTGAGGAGTCTTGACAAATAGCTTAAAAAAGAAGAGAAGCTAAAGGCAAAGAAGAAAAGGAAAGATATACCCATTTGAATGCAGAGATTCAAAGAATAGCAAGGAGAGATAAGAAAGCCTTCCTCGGTGATCAATACAAAGAAATAGAGAAAAACAAAAGAATGGGGAAAATTGAGATCTCTTCAAGGAAATTAGAGATACCAAGGGGACATTTCATGCAAAAATGGGCTCAATAAAGGACAGAAATGGTAGGGATCTAACAGAAGCAGAAGATATTAAGAAGAGGTGGCAAGAATACACAGAACAAAAAAGACCTCCATGACCCAGAGAACGATGATGGTGTGATCACTCACCTAGAGCCAGACATCCTGGAATGTGAAGTCAAGTGGGCCTTAGGAAGCATCACTAAGAACAAAGCTAGAGGAGGTGATGGAATTCCAGTTGAGCTATTTCAAATCCTTAGAGGAAATCTTTGGATTGCAAATCCAAGATCATGCTGTGAAAGTAGTGCACTCTATATGCCAGCAAATTTGGAAAACTTAGCAGTGGCCACAGGACTAGAAAACGTCAGTTTCATTCCAATCCCAAAGAAAGGCAATGCCAAATAATGCTTAAGTGAAATGAAAGTCATTTAGTCGTGTCCAATTCTTTGCAACCTCATGGACTATACAGTCGATGGAATTCTTCAGGCCAGTATACTGGAGTTGGTAGCCTTTCCCTTCTCCAGGTATTCTTCCCAACCCAGGGATTGAACCAAGGTCTCCCACATTGCAGGTGGATTCTTTACCAGATGTGCTATGAGGAAAGCTAAACAATGTTCAAACTACCGCACAGTTGCACTCATCTCACGTGCTAACAAAGTAACGCTCAAAATTTCCCAAGCCAGGCTTCAACAGTATGTGAACTGAGAACTTCCAGATGTTCAAGCTGGATTTAGAAAAGTTTGAGTAACCAGAGAAGGTGATGGCACCCCACTCCAATACCCTTGCCTGGAAACTCCCATGGGCAGAGGAGCCTGGTAGGCTGCAGTCCATGGGGTCGCAAAGAGTTGGACACGACTGAGTGACTTCAGTTTAACTTTTCACTTTCATGCGCTGGAGAAGGAAATGGCAACCCACTCCAGTGTTCTTGCCTGGAGAATCCCAGGGATGGTGGAGCCTGGTTGGCTGCCATCTATGGGGTCACACAGAGTCAGACATGACTGAAGCGACTTAGCAGCAGCAGCAGCAGAGATCAAATTGCCAACACCCAGTGAAAAAGCAAGAGAGTTCCAGAAAAACATCTACTTTTACTTTATTGACTATGCCAAAGCCTTTGACTGTGTGGATCACAACAAACTGTGGAAAATTCTTCAAGAGATGGGAATACCAGACCACCTTATCTGCCTCTGGAGAAATCTGTATACAGGTTAAGAAGAAACAGAACTAGACAAGGACCAACAGACTGGTTCCAAATCAGGAAGGCTGTATATTGTCACTCTGCTTATTTAACTTCTGTGCAGAGTATGTCATGTGAAATGCTGGACTGGGTGAAGCACAAGCTGGAATCAAGATTTCCAGGTGAAATATCAATAACCTCAGATATACAGATGACACCACCTTTATGGCAGAAAGCAGATAACTAAAGAGCCTCTTGAGGATAGTGAAAGAGGATAGTGAAAAAGTTGGCTTAAAACTCAACATTCAGATAACTGAGGTCATAGCATCCAGTCCCATCACTTCTAGGCAAATAGATGGGGAAACAATGGCAACAGTGAGAGATTTTGGTCTCCAAAGTCACTGCAAATGGTGGCTACAGGCATGAAATAGAAAGATGCTCGCTTCTTGGAAGAAAAGCTATGACTAACCTAGACAGCATATTAAAAAGCAGAGACATTACTTTGCCAACAAAGTCCATCTAGTCAAAGCTAGGTTTTTTTCCAGTAGTCATGTATGGATGTGAGAATTGGACTATAAAGAAAGCTGAAAACCGAAGAATTGATACTTTTGAATTGTGGTGTTGGAGAAGACTCCTGAGAGTCCCTTGGACTATTAGGTGATCCAACTAGTCCATCCTAAAGAAAATCAGTCCTGAATAGTCATTGGAAGGACTGATGTTGAAGCTGAAACTCCAATACTTTGGCCACCTGAAGCCAAGAATTGACTCATTTGAAAAACACCCTGATGCTGGAAAAGATTGAAGGCAGGAGGAAAAGGGGACAAGAGAGGATAAGATGGTTGGATGGCATCACTGACTTGATGGACATGAGTTTGAGTAAGCTCCAGGAGCCTGTGATGGACAGGGAAGCCTGTCACGCTGCTGTCCATGGGGTTGCAGAGAGTTGGACACGACCGAGTGGCTGAACAAAGCTGAAATAAAATATCACTTGTGCATAGCTCAGGAACTAAGTATAAAGCAGTTCCTTCAAAGACTAATTTAATTACATGGGCTGGACTCCAAGAGTCTCCTCAGATTATTCCAAAGGGCCCTTCAGTGATAACTGGTGCTTCTGTTTTCCTTCCTGTAATTCCAAGGTGTCTTATAATAACTATTTAGGGCAGTGAGGCCCATCTCTTAAAGCTTTCTCCAGCTTTCCCCAAGTATTTCCCTTAACTTTCCACTCTCCTATCAAGGGTAGCCATCGGCTCTCCCATACAGCAGATGACAACTGCCTTATTTTCCCACAGGGTTTACTTCACGTCTTTGAATTCCTTTGTGCCTGTGGAATTTCACCATTAAACTGAGTAGACAAAGAGAGAGAGAGAGCACTTTGTAGCCAATACATTTCAAATTCCTTTTCAACACGTATCTTCTTGATCATCCCTCATATTTCAGTTGCTTGTATCATATAAGCACACTCTGCTAAGTGTGCATCCCTTATTAACAACAAATTCTATACCTTAGTTGCTTTTCAGTGTTTACTGTCAGACATATTTCCCAATACTTTCTTAAATTTCACAATTATTTTACAGTTCTAAAGTGCTCAGACAACTTGGGCCTTCTTGACATAATAAAAATATTTCCTACTTACTTAAAGCCTTCAATTTTCCTGTAGTCAGTGGACAGTACAAGAATAATAAATCTCAAATGCCTGTTTTATCATATTAATTCACTAATAATAATTTTAAGTGTACCTTACTGTCTGTTTAAAACCCATACCAAAAAACAGAAGAATAAAATTGTGAAATGAAAAAATAATTTTAGTAAAATAAATGACATAGCCATAAATGAAAAATCTATGTTATATGAAAAATTCTTTACAATTTAAAAACTCAATTAAAAAAATAGTTGAACATGAAGAAACTTGTATATTTTAAATAAATAATTCAGTAGCTAAAACAAGAAAAAAATACAAACACTCAAATCAACATGACTTTTTTCAATGATTTCTCAATTTGAGAGAACAAATAATCCCAATTTTATGTAAACAATTTCAGATAAGAGCGTAAAAAAAGATCAGGTTCCTCATCTTTCATTGCCTTGATCCCAAACTCTGAAAAGAACAATATTAAAGGTGTATCCTCACTCAGAACATAAAGAGCAACCCTCTTCCCTTCTTCAAGACATGAGGCAAAATGAATTGCATAACAAAAACATAATGAATATGATGTATCATGACCTACCTACTGAATGTAAACTCCATTTATTATATATTATGACAATCACAAAATAAAGAACAAAAATCACATGAGCATCTTAATAGATGCAGAAAACATCCTTGATAATATGCAACAGGTGTTAACGATTTAAACAAATGCAAACTCTTAGAAAAATAGTAAGAAAGATATTTGTTAACATCGTATTAAAGGGGAGGTAGGACTAGATACCAAATATCATAATTAACGTGAAACACAGAAAACTTTTTCTTTGAGAGCAGAAATAAGCAAATAATGGTTGCTATCACCATTCCTATTTAGCATTAGTACTAAAAATAATTCTAGTCAGCATGTAAGCCAACATAACCATGTGAAGAGAATAAGGAATAATAAAAATCTCATTATTCAAGAAGAGCATCATTTTGTGTATATATATATATATCAAAAGAATTTACAAATGAATTAGTAAAATCTCTCTGTCAGATACTCAATCAATATTTTGCAGAACCAGTTGACATTTTGTTGGCCTATAATAAATAGTTAGAAAACAAAGCTTTAAAATACAAAACTATTTATATTTGTATCAAATATATGTCTTAGTTGGATATATGGTATATGGCCAAGGTGGTATTGCAGATGAGTGGGAAAAGATGAATTCTCAATACATGTTACTGAAACAACTAGCCATTCATCTGAGAATACAGCTTAAAAGAATGTTTAAGAAGGAAGGAAGGGAGGAAGAAAGAAAGGAAAACAGGAAAGGTAAAGTAAAGGAAAAGAAAAGAAAGAAAAAAAATTAACCTCAATACAATTGGTTCCAAATGTTACATAAAAGAATACAAAATCAGTACCAAGTGGATTAAATCTGAATTGTGAAAGGCAAATCACAAAGTTTTTTGTTATTTTCTTCATACCTCACCGTGTTGTATTTTTGCCAACTTCCAACTGCCAGTTGGAAAGACCTTTTCCACAATTGTGTAAGGGAGTCTTTCTTACACTTGCGACCAGCTGAAAGTGCTTGAAAGCTGACAACCCCCAGAATTAGACTATACCCAAGGATTCTCAGGGGTTGGTACATAAATACTCAGGCTCTCTCTCTCCTTGGGTACAATGATTCAAGGGTGTGTATTTTGCACCATATCCTGTTAGGATTAAGCTACTGTTCACCATGAAGCTGGCTTAGTAACACGCAGGTTATTGGCAGCTTTCTCTTTCTGTCTCCTTTCTCTAGTTTCCTACTGACTTACCTTGTTGCTTAGTCGCTAAGTACTATTTGATTCTTTTGTGACTCCATAGTCTAGCCCGCCAGGCTCCTCTGTCCTTGGAATTTCCCAGGCAAGAATACTGGAGTGGGTTGCCATTTCCTTTTCCAGAGTATCTTCCCCACCCAGGGATCGAACCCCAGTCCCCTGTATTTCAGGCTAATTCTTTACTGCTGAGTCACCAGGGAAGCTCAGTGTACTCTGTACCTCCCAAATAAACTGCTTGTACTCAAATTCTCCCCATAAGATCTCCTGGGAAAACCAGAATAGCGGTGTCAGAAAAGTCCCTAAGAAGCAGATATCAGGATGAAAATTCTGGAACTGGATAATTCCCCAGCAGGTGGCAACCAAGATCTAATTTCTTTAGATAAGTGACATGGTGGATTACTCCTTGAATGCAGTAGCATCATAAAGACTATGACTTTACCACATGTGGCAAACTGGAAAGACAAGTGGAAGGCACCAATTAGTTTATGCAGTCTCTCTAGACTTTGAGAGATATGATGGCGATGATAATTACAAGAGCTATGAAGTTGCATAGTAAAGTGCCCTCATTGTGTTCAGGAAAGAAAATGGTGCGCTTAAATCAGCTGACCACCAACTCAGAGCAAGATGTGAAAATCAGTATTCCTCTGTAACAATGTATTAAGGGACTCTGTTCTTCTGCAGTTGGATGTAAGGAGCTAACTGTGAAAATAATTGAACTGGAGACTTTTTTCACTGCTTCAGCAAGTTTTCTGTGGCAGAATCAGGGTCCTTACAAGGAGGTATATTGACACCTGGCTGTAGGACACCTGAGTGAATAGGATAAGATATCTGGAGCATCCAGTGTTCTCTGGAGCCTTTGAATATTCCTATTTCACTTTGCTATCTCCATGAAAGAAGCTAATAGCTTCCTTTGCTTAAAAAATCTTCCAGGGGTTATTTCATGTGAATTCCATTCAAAATAATACTTGAAAGTCTTGAGGATTTGTTTCTACTTTTTCCCTTTATTGATTTTTAAACTGATTAGATTTCAACCTGACCAAACCAGACAAGTATTATTTGTGTTTTACAAGGAAAAGAATTGATGTTCAGAGGAGCTGTCAGATCTGAAAAATTTGTATCAATGCCTTAGTGAGTTTGCCTAGCAATAGATTTTGAGAGTGGTAGTTGGAAAGGAGGTGTTGCAAAATATAAGACTTAGTAAAAGTTTAGTGATTTGAAAACATTCTCTGGTTTCTTGTGGTTTAATATCCTTGTGAAGAAAACTGCAGTCATTCTTACCATGATTCTGTGATATCTCACTGAAGCTAGAATATACATTGGCTCATAGCAAATGAGATGTCTTTGCTCTCAAGAAGACTCAGTGAGCTTAAAGATATAGGTGTACTAAAATAGACTTTTTTTTTTTTCTTTTTTTTTTGCACTTCTCTGGTAACTTAGTGGTAAAAAAAAATCCACCTGCCAATGTAGGAGACATGGTTTTGGTCTCTGGGCCAGGGAGATGCCCTGGAGGAGAAAATGGCAGCTCACTGCAATATTCTTGCCTGGGAAATCCCAAGGACAGAGGAGCCTTGCAGGAGACCATGGGGTTGCAAAAGAGTCAAACATGACTTAGCATCTAAACAACAAGAACAAAATAGATTTTTAAATTAAGACCAGAGGATCTATTGACTGACTACATGCCCAAGACAATAGATCAGCATTATACACTAATAATCTTACCCCTGGGTTAAGTTAATTTTCTTAGTCTCTCACACAACACAATCACAGGGAGCTTGACTGGACATTCTCAAGAACATCAAATGGGGACTTTAAAGTAAAATCATCATGTTACTTATACCCTGGTAAGAGGGAGTCCACTTTTTCTAATTGTTCTAGTAAGATTTAAGAACGTCACATAGTGGAAAATAAGTCTGAAAAAAGTTTAGTGGCTTCCCATAATGGGGATAATTTAGATGTCCAGTGATCTAGGATATTCCAGAACAAATCCTCCAAGTAAAATAACAAGTTAATAGCACTTTGCATCTTCTCCTATTAGTAAGGAGTGGTGATGATCGTTTTGTTGCTAAGTTGTGTCTCACTCTTGCAATCATATGGACAATAGCCCACCAGGCTTCTCTGTCCATATATTTCTTCATGCAAGAATACTGGAGTGGGTTCCTATTTTCTTATCCAGGGTATCTTCTTGACCCAGGGACTGAACCCGGGTCTACTGTATTGCAGTTGGATTCTTTACCAATTGAGCCACCAGGGAAACCCACAAGTAAGGAGGGACAATGGGTCTCTTGGATTTTAGATAAAATATGTAACACATTTGGGGATATCATTTCAACTAAGTTTCTAATTTTGAGTGGGCCCCAAAGCAAAAGAGAGCTTTGTGGCAGGTTCAAGCTGTTGTGCATTTGGCTGAATCCATTGAAACTGGCCTATTTCACTTGCTAAAGGTATTCACTGTTGATAAAAATAAATATAGAAACTCTGAAAAGCCATCCTCCCAGAATCTTAGTGAATATCCTTGGAGTTCTGGAACGTGACCATGTTATCTTAAAAAACAAAACAAAACAAACAAACAAACAAAAACTTACTGGAGTATAGTTGCTTTATAATGTTGTATTAGTTCCTCCTGTACAGCAAGATGAATCAGCCATATGCACACATATATGCCCTCCCTTTTGGATTACCTTCCCCTTCAAATCACCACAATGCATTAAGTTGACTTCCCTGTGCTATACAGTATGTTCTCATTAGTTATCTATTTTATAAACAGTATCAATAGTATATATGTGCCATCCCAATCTCCTAATTCCTCCTACTCCCCACTTCTTCCTTGACATCCATATATTTGTTCTCTACATCTGTGTCTCTATTTCTGCTTTGAAAATAAGGCCATACCCTCTTTTGAAGAAAATTTTCCACTGTGCATAAAGTGGGCATTCAGTTCAGTTCAGTTCATGAAGACCAAGTAACATACAATATAATATTTAGTAATTTTGAGACTGGATGTGCTCACCAAATAGCTGGTTATCATCAGACCAACTGAGTCATAAGATCAGCTGAAAGCAGAAATCCAGTGCATATTGGAATGGCAACTTTGAGGCTGAGTCTGAGCAGCCCAGGAATTGCAATTGTTTCACAAACACATGGCCCAAATCCTCATGTTACTTGCCTCTAATGCACTGTCACCCTTTATTGAGAATCTCCATAGCTAGCTGGCTATGGAGAAAAAGGAATCATACTTGACCTGGTTCATGGATAAATAGTTTCACGTGTTTGTGTGATGCAAAAATAGACTGTAGATGTCTCTTCCCCTCCACTCAGGGTGACAATGAAGGAGTGGTGAGGGAAAATCCTTTCTGTGAGCAAAACTTCAAGCACTACATCTGGTAATTGATTTCAGTTGGTGGGAGATATGGCCTGAGATGAGATTATGTGTGCATGTGTGCTAAGTTGCTTTAGTCCTGTCTGACTCTGTGGCCTATTGACTGTAGCCTGCCAGTTTCCCCTGTCCATGGGATTCTCCAGGCAAGAGTTTTGTCATGCCCTCTGGCAGAGATGAAGATATACATTGATTTTGGGGGCTGCAGAATATGACTTAGCTATTCTTTTCATGGACCTTGAAGGAACAGAAAAAGAAGATCCACTATAAGGAATCCTAAGGAAAGGCATGTAAATCGACCTGTGAGAGTGGAAAAAGGAGTGAGAATCTTTTCCACCAGAGATTATCACTACATATGAGGCTTTTACATTTGCTTGGTTTCCCATCCATTTGTTGGGAGTTAATCTCTGCCCTTGGATGGATTGTGTATTGGGGGGTATGTGTGGGTCCTATGGCCCAAGCCTAAGTCTGATCCAGTCATTCCACTGATATACCTATAGTGAAGAAAAACATTTAGATCGCAGTATTGTACCATTTTGATGGAACAACCTACTGGAAAAGAGCACAGTAGTGATGTAGGATCATTTTCATATTGAAAGAATGGGCATCCTGTTTGTTCCTGGGATATATATGTATATAAACTGGGATTTATTTATATATATATATAAATATATATATAAGCTAGCTAAGCTATATATATATATACATATATATATATATAACTTAGGTATATAGCTAAGATAGCTAAGCTGCATCATCTCACCTTAGAATATTCTATATATTTAAGCTCTCTTTTTTAAAACAAATTAGCAGAGTTACTTTTAAGTCATTGCTGAAAACATTTTCCTTCCAACTACACTAAATTTTAATAATAATAAATAGGACACTCTTTCTGTTATGATAAGTGAAACAGAAAATGCATACATGTTTCTGTAGCCCCAGTGTAAGCATGAGGCAAACACATAAACAGATTAAATTGTCCTGGTTTTATTACAGATCTTGTCAAAGAAGACCACCTGAAGGGATAATGTTGCTCTAGTAAAACAAAACAAAAGAAAAAATATCTGTAAGCCCCAGGTATCTAGAAGCTGTGGTGAAGTCACAAATAAATTAAGGAGATGCATTGCCTGCTTCAAGTAAAGTGTGGTCCAATGATTTGCCTAGTATAGCTGACACTTGGAACAGATAATATTTTAAAATCCAAATCTCCATAAGAAAAAAAATATTTTCAATAAAAATCACAAAATTATACAAATTATATAATGTTTAGACAAGAAATATAGCCAGAGAAAATTTATCTTTTATTGAATTGTGTGTGTATTCATGTCTGTAAAAATATTAAAACATAATAATACATAGAGTAAATATTACATGAAGGAAAGGGAAAATTTAATGACAATACATTTTAATAACTGTTTAGATCAATACATTTAATTACTTCGATGTATTTTTAAAATATTGACTTAGTCATAATAATAAATATAAACATGGTAGTATTTTATCTCTAACTTCTGTGAATGTGTCAATGATTTCAAGAAAATGTATCTCCTATGTTAAATAGAATATATATATCCAGGTCTGTCTATTTACCTTCACTCATACTTAATTTAAGGGCTTCCCTGGCAGCTTAGATGGTAAAGAGTTTGCCTGTGATGTGGGAGACCTGGGTTTGATCCTGGGTCAGGAAGACTCCCTGGAGGAGGAAATGGCAACCCAGTCAAGTTCTTGCCTGAAGAATTCCATAGACAGAGCAGCCTGGCGGGCTAGAGTCCATGGGGTCACAAAAGAAGCAGACACAACTGTGACTAACATATACATAATTTAAGACCCCTCTTATTAGTTTTATTCTCAAATGGTTTGTCTTTCACATGAGGAAATGATATGCCAATAGTTAGGAAAAGTCTAAAACATAATAATGAGCTTGAAAGATCCTAAATTTCAGAGTTAGCAAGAACATCACACACACACACAAAAGCAGCAATTGCAATAATGTTCCAATCTAACAGCTTTCAAATGTCTATGCAGACAAAAGGTTGATAAAAATAAAAATTCCAAGTCGGCACATAGAATGCCAAAATTATAAAAGCTCATGTTTGCAATCACTGCAGTATCGTTTTAATTTTGAATGTACTGTTAAAACATAGTACCACAAGAGTAGAAGACAAAAACTTGTACCCAAAGAGAACTTGAATAATTTCTAAAGTTTATAAACTTTTTTATCCATGCATGGTGCTGGGCCTGAGTGTTAGGGATGACTGTATAAATGGGAGTACTCCAAATGAAACTTCCATGTTAACTATAATTTCAGTAACAATTTTCTATTTATTAAAGCAAAATTAACAAAAATATGCTAATCTGAAGATTTCCTATCTAGTGTCACAATTCAGCAATAATGGGAGCAACTGATTGGAACTCAGAAGGAGAAAAAAAGAAATACTCTCAAAACACATTGCATAGAATGGCTGATGAAGGAGGATGATAATGAAAAGCAGACTGTCTTTGAGTTCAGTTCAGTCACTCAGTTGTGTCTGACTCTTTGCGACCCCATGAATTACAGCACGCCAGGCCTCCCTATCCATCACCAACTCCCAGAGTTTACCCAAACTCCTGTCCATCGAGTAGGTAAAGCCATACAGGCATCTCATCCTGTGTTGTCCCCGTCTCCTCCTGCCCCCAATCCCTCCCAGCATCAGGGTCTTTTCCAATGAGTCAACTCTTTGCATCAGGTGGCCAAAGTATTTGAGTTTCAGCCTCAGCATTAGTCCTTCCAATGAACACCCAGGAGTGGTCTCCTTTAGAATGGACTGGTTGGAGCTCCTTACAGTCCATGGGACTCTCAAGAGTCTTCTCCAACACAACAGTTCAAAAGCATCAATTCTTTGTCGCTCAGCTTTCTTCACAGTCCAACTCTCAAATCCATACATGACCACTGGAAAAACCATAGCCTTGACTAGACGGACCTTTGTTGGCAAAGTAATGTCTCTGCTTTTTAATATGTTGTCTAGATTGGTCATAACTTTCCTTCCAAGGAGTAAGTGTCTTGCAATTTCATGGCTGGAATCACCATCTGCAGTGATTTTGGAGCCCAAAAAATAAAGTCTGACACTGTTTCCACTGTTTCCCCATCTATTTCCCATGAAGTGATGGGACCGGACGCCATGATCTTCGTTTTCTGAATGTTGAGCTTTAAGCCAACTTTTCCACTCTCCTCTTTCACTTTCATCAAGAGGCTTTTTAGTTCCTCTTCACTTTCTGCCATAAGGGTGGTGTCATCTTCATATCTGAGGTGATTGATATTTCTCCCGGCAATCTCGATTCCAGCTTGTGCTTCTTCCAGCCCAGCATTTCTCACGATGTACTCTGCTTATAAGTTAAATAAGCAGGGTGAAAATATAAAAACTTGACATACTCCTTTTCCTATTTGGAACCAGTCTGTTGTTCCAAGTCCAGCTCGAACTGTTGCTTCCTGACCTGCTTATAGGTTTCTCAAGAGGCAGATCCGGTGGTCTGGTATTCCCATCTCTTTCAGAATTTCCCACAGTTTATTATGATCCACACAGTCAGAGGCTTTGGCATAATCATTACTGTCTTTAGTTGGCTTTAATATCGCCTGACTCCCTGTATAGGAGGTCATGTGTCACTTGACTGTTTCTAAATATCACTCACTCTTAGTATAAGCTGCTATTGTGGTACAATGGGGGATGGGGAGGGAGTGGTGAATCTCCAAGAGTTCTTTTGAAGCATCCGATTAAAGAATTCATCATTTTTAAATACTAGTCAAATCTAAGGATGAAGCTGCCAACTCTGGACAAGAATGTGTGTGTGTTCAGTTGTTCAGTTGTGTCCAACTCTTTATGAACCCATGGACTCTAGCCTGCCAGACTCCTCTGTCCATGGGATATTCCAAGCAAGAATATAGGAGCAGGTTGTCATTTTCTTCTCCAGGAGATCTTCCTGACCAAGGGATTGAACCCATGTCTCTTGAGTCTCCTGCATTGACAGGTGGGCTCTTTACCACTGCACAAAATGAGAAGCCCATGGACAAGAATAGTTAAATAGAAACATTCTTGCCTCTTGCCCCCTCTTTCTCCTCTGCTACCTTCAATCCTGGATATACAGCTTAATGGGTAGCAGAGAAGAGAGTATAAGTAAAAGTGCAAAGTGGATAACTAGAGGGCAAGATGCTAAACCCTTCTCCACAGCAGAAGGCTAGCCTGAAGCAGAGCACAGCACGGGCTAAGTGGGGAGTGATGTGTGGGGGTGGCTGGATAAGGAAGTTGCTGCTGCTGCTAAGTCGCTTCAGTCATGCCCAACTCTGTGCTACCCCATAGACCGCAGCCCACCAGGCTCCCCCGTCCCTGGGATTCTCCAGGCAAGAACACTGGAGTGGGTTGCCTTTGCCTTCTCCAGTGCATGAAAGTGAAAGTGAAATCGCTCAGTCGTGTCGGACTCCTGGCGACGCCATTGACAGCAGCCCACCAGGCTCCCCGGTCCCTGGGATTTTCCAGGCAAGAGTACTGGAGTGGGGTGCCACTACCTTCTCCAGGATAAGGAAGTACTACAGGCTAAATTGTGTCACCCAATATTAATATTGTGACATCTTACTTAGCAGAGTTTTCTTTTTTAATTAATTAATTTATTTTAATTGGAGGCTAATTACTTTACACTAGTGTAGTGGGTTTTGCCATACATTGACATGAATCAGCCATGGGTGTACATGTGTCCCCCATCCTGAACCCCCCTACCACCTCTTTCCCCACCCCATCCCTCAGGGTCATCCCAGTGCACTGGCCCTGAGGGCCCTGTCTCATGCATCGAACCTGGACTGGCAATCTATTTCAAACATGGTAATATACATGTTTCAATGCTGTTCTCTTAAATCATCCCACCCTCTGCCTCTCCCACAGAGTCCAAAAGTTTGTTCTTTATTTCTGTTTCTCTTTTGCTGTCTCACATACAGGGTCATCATTACCATCTTTGTAAATCCCATATATATGCACTAATGTGTTTTTCTTTCTGACTTACTTCACTCAGCAGTTTTTAAACTTTGATTTAAAAGAAAAGTTCACAGCCTTTGACCTAGTGATCATTCTCTAAGACCTGTATCCTATAGAGACAGCAAAAACTAAAGATACCGATATTCTCTACTAGTAAAAGCTTAAATCCTTAAGGGCAACAATAGACAAACTACTAAATATGACATGTCCATAGGATAATATATTTTTCATCCATTAAAATATTTATAAATATACCAGTGTTCACAAATCAATCACTAGCTGGAGGAGGGAGATAGGAGGGGAGGTGGGACTATATGTGATTAGTAATTTATATATATATTTTCCCTTACTTTTTAAGTCAAATCATAATTTCAATAACTCAAAGATGTTGTAAAAAGAAAAACGACTAAGCAAGCTTTGAGACTTTAAAATTATGTGACAGTTAAAGAAGGGTAAAATGGGGCAAGAAAGAGAACATTTATTTAGTTACAATAAAGCCTTTTATACTGAACTAGATTCTCCCAGATAATTAAAAATTATTTTGTCAATTTAGACTCACTTAAGGGAGTCCTGTTATAGTGAAAGAGATTGGATAGCTCAATGAAGTTATGAAACATCTCATGTAGGGCTACCTAAGACAGATGGGTCATAGTGAAGAGTTATGTCAAAACATGGTCCACTGGAGGAGGAAATGGCAAAGCACTCCAGTATTCTTGCTGCAAGAACCTCATGAACAGTCTGAAAAGGCAAAAAGATATGACATGGAAGATGAGACATCAAAGTCAGAAGATATCCAGTGTGCTACTGGGGAAGAGTAGAGGGCAATAATAATAGCTCCAGAAAGAATGAAGCAGCTGGGCCAAAGTAGAAATGACAAGTAGTTGTAATGGGTCTGGTGATAAGTAAAGTCCAATGCTGTAAAGAACAATATTACATAGGAACCCGGAATTTTAGATCCACGAATCAAGATAAATTGGACATGGTCAAGCAGGAGATGGCAAGAGTGAACACAGACATCTTAGGAATCGGTGAACTGAATGGACGAGAACAGGGAAATTTAATTCATATGACCTTTATATCTACTACTATGGGCAAGAATCCCTAAGAAGAAATGGAATAGCCCTCACAGTCAATGAAAGAGCCTGAAATACAATAATTGCATACAACCTCAAAAATGACAGGATGATCTCAGTCCACTTCCAAGGCAAACCATTCAACATCGCAATAATCCAAGTCTATAACTCAATTATTGACTGGTTCAATAGAAGCTGAAGTTGACTGGTTCAATAAATACCTAAACACCTTCTAGAATTAAAACCAAAAAAGATATCCTATTCATCATAGGGGATTGGAATGCAAAAGTAGGAAGTCCAGAGATACCTAGAGTAACAGGAAAGTTTGCCTTTGGAGTACAAAATGAAGCAGTGCAAAGATTAACAGAGTTTTCTCAAGACCACACACCAGTCATAGCAAACACCTTTTCCCAATAACCCAAGAGATGACCTACACTTGGACATCATCATATGGTCAATACCGAAATCAGATTGATTACATTCTTTGCAGCTGAACATGGAGAAATTCTATAGAATCAGCAAAAATAAGACATGGAGTTGACTATGGCTCAGATCATGAGCTTCGTATTGCAAAATTTGGTTTCAGTTGAAGAAAGTAGGTAAAACCACTGGGCCATTTAGATATGACCTAAATCAAATCCTTTATGAGTACACAGTGGAGGTGATGGATAAATGTCTACTGATCTGGTAGACAAAGTACTTGAAGTTCTTAACATTGTATGGAAGAATAAACAGGGTACGGAAGATGGAAGTTCAGAACCTTGTACAGGAGGCAATGACCAAAACCATCCCAAAGAAGAACAAATGAAAAAAGGTAAAGTATCTGAGGAACTCTTACAATAGCTGGGAAAAAAGAGAAGCAAAAGGCAAAGGTAAAAGGAAAAGATACACCCAATTGAATGCAGAGTTCCAGAAAACAGTAAGGAGAGACAAGAAGACCTTCTCAAATGAATAATGCAAAGAAACAGAATGGAAAATACTGGAGATCTGTTTAAGAAAATTAGAGATACCAAGTGAACATTTCATGCAAGGATGGGCACAATTAGGACAGAAACAATACAAACCTAACAGAAACAGAAAAGATTAAGAGGAGTAGCAAAAATACCCAGAAGAATTAAACAGAAAAGGTCATAATGACTCTGATAACCATGATAATCATTCATCTAGAGCCAGAAATCCTGGAGTATGAAGTCAAGTGGACCTTAGGAAGCATTACTATGAACAAACCTAGTGGAGGTGATGGAATTCCAGCCAAGCTATTTCAAATCCTAAAAGATGATTCTGTAAAAGTACTGCACTCAATACCTCAACAAAACTCAGCAATGGCCATGGGACTGTAAAAAATCAGTTTTTGTTCTAATTCTAAAGAAGGGAAATGGCAAAGAATGTTCAAACTACAGCACAATTGCACTCATTTCACATACTAGCAAGATTATACTGAAAATCCTTCAAGCTAGTCTTCATCAATATGTGAACTTAGAATTTCCAGATGTATAATCTGGGATTAGAAAATGCAGAGAAACCAGAGATCAAATTACCAACATTCCCTGGACCATAGAGAAATCAAGAGAATTTCAGAAAAAAAATCTACTTCTGCTTAATTGAATATGCTAAATCCTTTGACTGCATGGATCACAATCAATTGTGGAAAATAATTAAAGAGATGTAAATACCAGACCATCCTACCTGTCTCCTGAGAAACCTGTATGTGCTCAAGCAGAGCACAGTAGAACTGGACATGGGACAGTGTACTAGTGTAAAGTAGGGAAAGTAGTATCACAAGGCTGTATACTGTCACCCTACTAATTTAACTTTTATGGAGAGTATATCATATGAAATGCTGGACTGGATGAATCATAAGCTGGAATCAAGATGGCCAGGAGAAATATCAAAACCTCAGATATACAGATGATACCACTTTAATGACAGAAAGTGAAGAGGAACTAAAGAGCCTCTTGAAGAGAGTGAAAAATCTGGCTGGAAACTCAACATTCAAAAAAACTAAGATCATAGCATCTGGTACCATCACTTCATGGCAAATAGAAGGGGAAAAAATGGAAACTGTCACAACTTTTATTTTCTTGGGCTCTAAAATCACTGAAGACAGTGACTGCAGCCATGAAATTTTTTAAAAAAAAAAAAACACACTTGCTTCTTTGTAGAAAAACTGTGACAAACATAGACGGTGTATTAAAAAGCAAAGATATCACTTTACCGACAAAGGTCCATATAGTCAAATTATGGTTTTCCAGTAGCCATGTATGGATGTGAGAGCTGAACCATAAACAAGGCTGAGCCCTGAAGAATTTATGCTTTCTAACTGTGGTGCTGGAGAAGAGTCTTGAGAGTCCCTTGGACTGCAAGGAGATCAAAACAGTAAATCCTAAAGGAAATCAACACTGACTATTCATTGGAAAAACTTATGCTGAAGCCGAAGCTCCAATACTTTGGCCACCTGATACAAAGAGCCAACTCATTGGAAAAGACCTTGATGGTGCAAAAGATTGAAGACAAAAGGAGAAGCGCACAACAGAGGGTTTGATAATTATATAGCATCCCTGACTTGAGCATGGATTTGAGCAAACTCCTCGACATAGTGAAGGACAGAGACTGGCATTATCTATGGAGTCTCAAGGAGTCAAGCACAGCTTAGTGACTGAACAGCAACAATGGAATGGTTTCTGAACTTTGACTTACTTTAAAACTGTTTTATCAACTTTCAGTTAATATGTGGGAATTGGATTGTAAAGTTAATAGGAAGGTCAAAAAGGAAGCAGCATCCTTTTTTACATAAATAGTTTAATTTTAATGAATAAAAGCCAGCCTAATGAAAGATGGTCAGTTTGCTTCCCAGATCTTGATTTTTTAAAGCCTCCTGCTTAACCCTCAGTCCAGAGACAGAAATAAAAATCAAGTTATGCACCTCTTCTCTCATTGTGCTTCTCTTCTTCTTCCTCTCAGAAAGAGACAACACTAGCTTAAAAGAATCATGCAGTTTATACAGACTGGAAATAGGTTATGCATAGAGACACAGAAGTCAGCTATTGAAGAAATTTTTCTGGCACACCATAAAAGGAGTGCCTTCAGATCCCATATTTGTGTTTATTTAACCACTTCTTATTGAATCATTCAATAATGTTCGACTCTTTGCCACTCCATGAACTGCAGTACACCGGGCTTCTCTGTGATGGAACTTCCCAGGCAAGAATACTGGAATGGGGTGCCATTTTCTTCTCCAGGGAATCTTCCTGACACAGGGTTTGAATCCACATCTCCTGAAAGCCTCATGCATTGCAGGCATATTCTTTACGCCAAGACACCAGGGATCCCATTCAGTCACTACTTTAATACAAAATATCAACCAAAGTTACCTGCTACACCCCGTTTCTTTCTGAGATTGTATGTGTGCTTTGAGATTACTGTCATGTATCAGTTTTAAAATTTGAATCAGGGTTCACATTATTTGCTTAGTACAGGTTGGTATGCTATGGGCAGGGTTATAAAACGGAGTCTGCATAGCACAGTCTTTCTGTTTTGAATTCAATACTGTTGAAAAGTGCTGACTCCTCTGCTTGGGGCAGCATCAGCTACATCAAACACCAACAGTGAAGGCTGCTGAATGAAGTGTAATGGTGGTAATGATGTGTAAGTTTGTGAGGATTTAACGTTTAATAAATGTAAAGTCTATCAAGGTGATCAACCAAAAAACCTTTGCAAAAGTAGAGATTGCTTCTTTGATCTGAAAAGAGAAAACCCAAACTGAGAATATAAGAAATTCAGATTCCTCAGGTAAATTGCTTCTCAGATAAAAGAACCATAAGTAGACTTAAAAGAAAATCAAGGTATACATCCTAAAGAAAATGTTCTCTCCTTGAATATATGTGTACATTTCTAGGATGGTAAATTAGATGCCTACTAGAAAGAAAAGTTTCATTCTTTG
Organism: Budorcas taxicolor; assembly: GCF_023091745.1. Taxonomy (NCBI): domain Eukaryota; kingdom Metazoa; phylum Chordata; class Mammalia; order Artiodactyla; family Bovidae; genus Budorcas; species Budorcas taxicolor. The sequence continues at coordinate 19,608,805 of NC_068913.1, forward strand.
CCCTCAGAAATGTATTGTCTTTGCGTAAACCATCTTACCATTAATATATTACATTATGAATTGTATATGGCTAAAATCAGTCTCTCTTTTGAAATTAGTCTTTCTTCTTTGATTATTGTCTAGTCTTGCCTATTTATCCTTTTCTATGTTTTTTTTTTTCTTTTTCTTTAATTGGAGCCATCTTTTCTTGCATTCACTATACCCATTTGCATCAAAAAGGTATCACAATACCATAAAAACCTACTAATTTAGTAATCATAAAAAAACTATAATTTAACAATCATACAATGCATTTCCCAAGTATCTAAAAATTCAAAAAAATGTGCATAAGAACAGAACTAATTTAAAAAAAAAGCAGGACTGAGAGATTCAAAGATCTCTGCACTGTCTCTTGAGTTTCTCATGTAATTATGATGAATTCTGGTTCTATTAACTGGGTCTCACACTTAGTTCCTCTTGTCCAAATCTCCTCCCTGGAAACATTATGCTTAGACCATGAGTGAGGCCCTAATCCATACCTGCTGGGACCTCTTTGGGAACTGAGTTCTGTGTCCCCGTCTGCTTCTTGAATCCACTGCCCTCATCATTAACTACCACGTGTTCATTGTTGCTCTGTTGCTTCTTTTACTTATGTTTTGCCTGTCTACCTTAAAAATATTTTCCCCAGGAGTCTATAGAATCACTTAGAGAGAGCTGGCTCTCTGTTCTAGCATGTCCTTCCCACTCAGTCTTACTACAATAAATTTCACCTCTCTCAAAATATAACTCTTTTAATTTCCTTGAGTACTTTTCTTTCTTACAGGAAGATCATGGCCTGCTATCAATCACTATGTTTTCTGAAAGTTACATGAAAGAACTATTAAAACATCATTTCATTTTTCCCAGTTAATAAAGATCAATCTTGAAGAGATTACTAAAATCACTCATTGATTTAGGGCATGTCTTCAACTGTAGCTTCAATTTGCTGAGATTTCCTCTCACACAACAGAGTAAAATCAAAGAGCATCATAAGTGCTCCAATTTGGTAATTTTCTGTTCCTAAATCTGCTACATGTGATTCAATGGCAAACAGCTGTTTATTTTAGTATAAAAGCATCTGACTGACATTTAGAACTTCATGAAAGAAAGGTTTCAATAAAATAAAGCTTCTAATGTTTTTTTAATAGTTAATCAAGAAAAAGACATTCATCAGGGAAAGATATTCAAAATGTTACTGAAGTCTAAGGGTTTCTATTTCAGGCTTCATTCTCTAGCTTTTCTTTGGAAAACCAGCAGGTAGATGTCCTTTATCTTAGACAGACATGTGGTTCAGGAAGTAGAAAATATAATTTACAAATCTCCAAGAGAAGAGGTTCCTTCTTCCAGGGTGACCACAATTTGCTTGTACGGCATGCTTTCTCGTGAAGAGAGTAATATTACCCTTATTGTGAATGCTTAGCAAATTAAATTATTTCACTCTTCACTGAATAAATACAGTGATTCCAAAGACCTTTAAGTAAATGTGTCTGAGATGAATTATTAATTGGATCTCATATATACTGATTTGATGATGTATAATTGCTTAATTTAGAACATTGGCCTGATTGATAAAATTAATCTCTCTACATTTTTTTAAAACTCCTAGTAATGCCACTTGATTGCCTTTTATTTGACAAGAAAGGTGTCATGGAGCTTGTGCCTAATTCAATTTTCTATATCAAGTCTATACCACATGGGATAAATGCCTTTTAAATAACATTATAATAATGTAACTATTCAGATCAGTTTAGTTCAGTCACTCAGTCATGTCCGAAACTTTGTAACCCCATGGACTGCAGCACGCCAGGCTTCCCTGTCCACCGACAACTCCCGGAGCTTACTCAAACTCCTGTTCATAGCATGAGTGATGCCATCCAAGAATCTCATTGTCTGTTGTCCTTTCTCCTCCCACCTACAATCTTTCTCAGCATCAGGGTCTTTCCCAATGAGTTGGTTCTTCACATCAGGCGATCAAAGTATTGGAGTTCCAGCTTCAACATCTGTTTTTCCAATGAATATTCAGGACTGGTTTCCTTTAGGTTGGACTGCTTGGACTTCCTTGCAGTCCAAGAGGCTTTCAAGACTCTTCTCCAACACCACACTTCAAAAGCATCCATCCTCTGCTGCTCAGCTTTCTTTATAGTCCAACTCTCACATTCATATATGACTACTGGAAAAACCACCATTTTGACCAGATGGACCTTTGTTAGTAATGTCTCTGCTTTTTAATATGCTGTCTAGGTTGGTTATAACTTTTCTCCAAGGAGCAAACGTCTTTCAGTTTCATGGGTGCAGTCACCATCTGCAGTGATTTTGGAACCCAGAAAAATAAATTCTCTCACTGTTTGCACTGTTTCCCCATCTATTTGCCATGAAGTGATGGAACCAGATGCCATGATCTTAGTTTTCTGAATGGTGAGTTCTAAGCCAACTTTTTGACTCTCCTCTTTCACCTTCATCAAGCGCCTTTTTAGTTCTTCACTTTCTGCCATAAGGGTAGTGTCATCTGCATATCTGAGATTATTGATATTTCACCCCCCAATCTTGATTCCACTTGTTCTCCATCCAGCCCAGTGTTTTGCATGATGTACTCTGCATATAAGTTAAATAAGCAGGGAGACAATATATAGCTTTGACATATTCCTTTCCTGATTTGGAGCCAGTCTGTTGATCCATATCCAGTTTTAACTGTTGCTTCTTGACCTGCATAGAGATTTCTCTGGAGGAAGGTCATTTGGCATGTTATTCCCATCCCTTTCAGAATTTTCCACCGTTTGTTGTGATCTACACAGTCAAAGGCTTTGCTGTAGTCAATAACGCAAATGTAGATGTTTTTTCTGGAACTCTCTTGCTTTTTTGATGATTCAGTGCTTGTTGGCAATTTGATCTCTGGTTCCTTTGTCTTTCTAAATCTAGCTTGAACATCTGGAAGTTCAAGGTTCAGGTACTGTTGAAGCTTGGCTTGGAGAATTTTAAGAATTACTTTGCCTGCATATGAAATGAATGCAATTGTGAGGTAATTTGAACAGTCTTTGCCATTGCCTTTCTTTGGGATTGGAATGAATACTGAGCTTTTCCAGGCCTGTGGCCACTGCTGAGTTTTTCAATTTTGCTGGCATATTGAGTACAGTACATTCACAGCATCATCTTTCAGGATTTGAAACAGCTCAACTGGAGTTCTATCACTTCTACTAGCTTTGTTCGTAGTGATGCTTCCTAAGGCCCATTTGACTTCACATTCCAGGATGTCTGGCTCTAGGTGAGTGATCACACCATCATGGTTATCTGGGTCATGAAGATCTTTTTTGTATCATTCTGTTGTGTTCTTGCCACCTCTTCTTAATATCTTCTGCTCCTGTTAGGTCCATACCATTTCTGCCCTTTATTGAGCCCATCTTTGCATGAAATATTCTCTTGGTATCTCTAATTCTCTTAGAGATCTTGAATCTTTCCCATTGAATTATTTTCCTCTATTTCTTTGCCTTGATAACTGAGGAAGGCTTTCTTATCTCTCCTTGCTATTCTTTGGAACTCTATATTCCAATGGGTGTATCTTTCCTTTTCTCCCTTGCCTTTAGCTTCTCTTTTCTCAGCTACTTGTAAGGCCTCATCAGACAACTATCATTATAATATTAGTAATAATTAATACAATGTTATTGAGCATTTTGTGACAGATATTATAGTAAATGAAAAATACATTGGGTTTTCTATTGTTCTCTTAACAAAATTATATGAATTAGCTTTTTTGATATGCCCATTTCACAGATGCAAGAAATAGGTTTAAGGAGACCCAGCATCACAAGATCACTTGGATACTTTTAGCTGTATGGGAGCTTGAATCATTATGTCTCATGGCAGTACTTTTTTATTAAAAATGTTTCTTTTCTATTATTTTATGATTTAATTAAAGATATACCTCTGATCCATCTTTAAGGAGTTATAAGCCATTAATTGTTGTTTTCAAATAGCAAGCTAATCATCTCATCAGTATTAAAATGTTTCCATTTTTTTTCTACTGTTTTGAAATGTCAACCTTATTTTCTCATATATTTCCTTTCATTTTATTGTATCTAGTTCTGAAATCTCCAATCCAGCCTACTTACTTTTCTGCTTATCTGACATTGTATTATGCTGTCTTATTTACTAGCTATTATTGGAAATTAATAATATATTCAAATGGGTAGTAAGAGCAATTCACTCTTTTAAATCGTTTTGTTTTGAATTATCCTCAGTATTCTTTACAAGTGATTGGATTGAATCTCATTGGAGAAGAAATAACATTTTTATTTTATTGAAGATTCTTAACACTCTGTGTGTGTGTGTGTGTGTGTGTGTGTGTGTGTGTGTGTGTGTGTGCATGAGTGCTCATAAGTGTGTTTCCTAACCATAATTCTGAGCTCACTTGTATTAGGGCACATTCATATGGTTTCTTCCGGGACTTCAGTTGTGAGTAGAAGTGATACTCAGATTGGCACTTTTAACTTATAAGACTATTTTTTCCTCCTTGCTGTGGTCATTGGGAAATTCTGAGTTGGTTGATTCAGGGACTTGAATCTGAACAAGGAGATTGATAACTGTTCACCAAATGAATGATGATGAATTTATCACCATTTCACCATGTGATATATACATCCCATGACAAGTTACTAAGTGTCCATGAGGATTTTTTTTAATGCCAGGATGTTTGTAGTTCCTTAGTAAAAACAATTGTTCTATGAAGTTTCCCTTTAATCTATGTATGCCTGGTTCTGCTAAATTTATACTAATATTGGAATACAATTGTAGAAGTTTCCCTTTTAACCTATTTCTCTGTAAGATTATTTTAAACATAGAATCTAACATTATTAGAAGTTTGAATAAAATTTGCTGTAAACCTAGTTAGGTAAATTTTTGAGTGCTGATTAAATTATTTAAAGTTTTAGATTTTTTTTTTCAATTTTGTCATATCTATACTTTTATTTTCAATCAGCAATTTTATATAGATTTTAAAATTTATTAGCAAATTTGAAGTGTTATGTAACTATTATTTAATCTCTGTTTTTTAAATTAGATAAGGTTCATTCTCCTAATCTTCATTAGCTTCTTCTCTTTTTAGTTCTTTCCTTTGATAGCATCCACATTATCAACATTTTTTACTTGTGATATTTGTTTCAAGTATGTTTTTTTTATATTCAATCATTTTATTTATAATGTCTGTTTCTTCTTTCCTATATCTAAGCATAAGGTAAAGGAATTGCCTATCTGGTCAAGTCTTTAAAGATATATGTACTAACTTGTTTTAAGAATAAATTTTTCCTATTTTTTTTTTAATCTTTGTGGGGGAGATTTATTACTTTTCTTCTGAGAAACATACACTGAATACGATGAATTTTATTAATGATTTTTAATATTGAATATTTGGGGAATTTTTATTCATTGTATTAAAAGACACAATTCTTTTAATGAAAATCTGTACTCAGCTTGGTGGTTTCTTTTAATTGAATTCATTTCCCCCCCTGATATTCAGGGTTATTTTTATCTATAGTCTTTCTTAAGGGCTTATCAGATGGCTCAGTGGGTAAAGAATTTTCCTCCAATGCAGGAGACCTGGATTTGAGTCCTGGGTAGGGAAGATCCCCTGAAGGAGGAAATGGCAGCCCACTCCAGTATTCTTGCCTAGAGAATCTCATGGACAGAGGAGCCTGGCGGTCTACAGTCCACAGGGTTGCAAAGAAGTAACTGAGCACATACACAGTTTTTTCCTTATGTATTCTTTGATACCAGTGTTATGAATCCTCTTAGCAGACTTTAAGAAACCAGCTTCCATTTACCATTTTGGATGAAAGGGGCAAAATCACTACTAGAGAAAAGTGATAGCTCTGTTTTCATTTTGTATATTTATCAACAGAACTCTGAGAAACAAAAAAACAGACAAGTGATACTGCAGCTATCAATAGTTATTCTTTCCACTTTGGCCTAGAACACCATAGAATTTCATCCTGTTACTCATTTTAATAATTAGGTTTGGAGTATGCTACGTTGCACATGCACATTTATTATAGTCATTACAATACCAAATGGTGTTCTATTCTTTTCTGCTCCAATATTGCTGTTTACTGTGTATTGACATAACATTTGCAAAGTCCTTGTGCATTCTCAATTTCAAAGACAAAACAGAATTACAGTCAATAAAACGTGAAGAACAGAGTCTAAGCCAGATGATAAAATAAAAGGGTGAATGAGACATAAACACAGAGAGGTTATTGGGAAAAAACTGTTTAATTTTTCTTTTAAAAGGAAGTCCTCTGAGTAGAAAAAATCAGATTAGCATATTGGAGAAACAAACAAAAAAAAAGTTCATGTTTCTATGTTAAGGTTAATGTTTTATTTCAGAACAGATTTTAGCTCTACATTAAAATGAGAATTTTAAGCTCAAATGGCCTCACATATTCAAAACTATGACTGCTTTTACTATAAGAACCTGATTTTTAAATATTTTTAATTGAAGCATAATGACCTCTCATACTATGTTAGCTTTAAATTCATAATACATAGATTAGGTTTTTCTGTATGTTAAGAAACAATCTGATAAGTCTAGTCATCACTGAAATTGACTCTTTTAAAAGCATTAATATCACTTGATGGCAAAGTTGTTATTTAGTAAGTTTGCTAATGTTTATCCACTATCCTGTTCAATGATGTTATTTCGATTGGTCTGTTTTCTTCTAAAGCAGTATAACCATATCTTTCTTATTACCAAGAGAGAGAAATTTCTATAGTTGCCCATCTGTAAGAAAGTTCTCTGTGAGAAAGAGATCCGTAAGATGTGAAATCAAGTAGCATAGATACGTATCTTCTGGTGGCATAAGTAAGTAAAGTTGCTCATGACATAAGGAAGTAAAGTAGCTCAGTCGTGTCTGACTGAGACTCTTTGGACTGTAGCCTACCAGGTTCCTCTGTCCATGGGATTTTCCAGGCAAGAATACTAGAGTGGGTTGCCATTTCCTTCTTCAAGGGATCTTCCCAACCCAGGGATTGAACCCAGGTCTCCAGCATTGTAGGCAGATGCTTTACCGTCTGAGCCACCAGGGAAGCCCCTGGTGGCATAACGTTCCTTCAAACAATATTGGAATTAAAGATGAGTTGAAGAATCCAGATCTTTGTTGAATGTATTCACTTAGATTGCAAATTGCATCATATGGTTTGCAACCTATGTTACTATTATGTGAAATTGTGAAGTTGCTCAGTCGTGTCTGACTCTTTGTGACCCCATGGACTGTAGCCTACCAGGCTCCTCTGTCCATGGGATTTTCCAGGCAATAGTACTGGAGTGGATTGCCATTTCCTTCTCCAAAGGATCTTCCCAACCCAGGGATCAAACCCGGGTCTCCCACATTGTAGACAGACGCTTTACCGTCTGAGCCATCTAATGCTTTATTAGCTACTGATTTTAAAGGGTCAGTTTATCTATATGGAAGCTAAGATTTGTTCCTTAAATGCTAAGAAATAATTGTTATACATATAGTTTAAATGGTTAGAAAAATCTACATACTATCTTCACATCATACAGGAGAACAGTCTATCAGTAATCCTAATGTATAGAAACAATACAAACCTATAGATGCATTCTGATCAATAGAAAATACTTAGGAATGTTTGCATTTGTTATAAGGTAAGAACCAAGATCCTTTTGAACTGTGGTGTTGGAGAAGACTCCTGAGAGTCCCTTAGACTGCAAGGAGATCCAATCAGTCCTTTCTGAAGGAGATCAGCCCTGGGTGTTTTTTGGAAAGAATGATACTAAACCTGAAATTCCAGTACTTTGGCCACCTCATGCTAAGAGTTGACTCATTGGAAAAGACTGATGCTGGGAGGGATTGGGGGCAGGAGGAGAAGGGGACGACAGAGGATGAGATGGCTGGATGGCATCACCGACTCAATGGACTTGAGTTTGAGGGAACTCCGGGAGTTGGTGATGGACAGGGAGGCCTGGCGTGCTGCGATTCATGGGGTCGCAAAGAGTCGGACACGACTGAGCGACTGAACTGAACTGAAGAACCAAGAGGTCTTGAAGATAAAACTATATCTTAATGATATTTTCCTAATTATAAATTAATATTTATTATAAAATATGCAAATACAAAAATATTTTAAATAGGAGATAAAGTGTTCCTATAGAGAAATCTGCCATGGCTATCACATTTAAATTATCATTAATATTATGTGCACCATGTATATGCTATAGGTCACATGTTTACAGACATTCTATAAAAACTGTACATTGAAAATAAATATCCTTCTAAAATATAATTTTTATGGCTTCATAGTATTCCATCAATGAATGTTCTCTAATTTAACTACCCCTTTGTTGAGGATATTTCCCATTTTTCATTAATATCTTTCTATGAAATCTTATTGAAAATGTTTGACTAATTCATCCTAATGAGAGTTAGAATTATTTATGTTGCTCAATATATTTAGCCAAATTTTACTATTTTTTTACCTGCCTATAATTCTACTAGATATAAAATAGGGTACATTTACTCATATATTCATCATGTTTAAGTATTATAGTTTTAATAGCTGTCACTTTTATAAGGAGAAAATGTCCTGTTTTTATTTTAATTTTATTTTTTAACAGGGAGACCAGTGCATGTTAAAATTTGTAAAAACTTTTATGACTAAGCATCATAGTTTCAAATCTATTTTTCTTAATTATTGTTTTTCAATAGGGATTTTAAGTAAATCTTGCTTTTACTATAATCATGACTGAATGACTTCACTTTGACTTTTCACTTTCATGCATTGGAGAAGGAAATGGCAACCCACTCCAGTGTTCTTGCCTGGAGAATCCCAGGGCCGGGGCAGCCTGATGATGGGCTGCTGTCTATGGGGTCGCACAGAGTTGGACATGACTGAAGTGACTTAGCAGTAGTAGCAGCAGCAAAAAGTCTATCCTACTGAAATTCTTTCTCTGTCATTTAAATTCAACCTGCTGCTAAGTCACTTCAGTCGTGTCCGACTCTGTGCAACCCCAAAGACGGCAGCCCACTAGGCTCCCCCATCCCTGGAATTCTCCAGGCAAGAACACTGGAGTGGGTTGCCATTTCCTTCTCCAATGCATGAAAGTGAAAAGTCAAAGTGAAGTCGCTCAGTCGTGTCCGACTCTTCACGACGCTATGGACTGCAGCCCACCAGGCTCCCCCATCCCTGGGATTCTCCAGGCAAGAACACTGGAGTGGGTTGCCATTTCCTTCTCCAATGCATGAAAGTGAAAAGTCAAAGTGAAGTCGCTCAGTCGTGTCTGACTCTTCAGGACCCTATAGACTGCAGCCCACCAGGCTCCTCTGTCCATGAGATTTTCCAGGCAAGAGAGCTGGAGTGGGCTGCCATCGCCTTCTCCGTAAATTAAGCCTAGACTTATATAAATCAAATCTGAAAATAACTGCTATTTTAGATTACCATAATATAGTCTCACAACTTTTTAAAGGAAGAGAGTGCATCCTACTACTTTCTGTTATTATTCAGTAAGAATGGTGGCTCTAGTGGTAAAGAATCCAGCTGCCACTATAGCAGATATAAAATACTCTGGTTTGATCCCTGGGTTGGAAAGATCCCCTGGAGAAGAAAATATCAATATACTCCAGTATTCTTGCCTGGAGAATCCCATGAACAGAAGAGCCTGGCAATCTACAGTTCATGGGGTGGCAAAGAGTTGGACACGACAGCCTGTCTGAGCAATAATAATAGCAAAAAGAATGTCATTTAAATTTCTAAAAGCTATAATCTTTCAGAGCCTTCTGGCTCCATATGTTATGAAAGAAAAGAGAAATGTGCCAAAAATATTGTTATATTAATGTAACTTAAAAATATAATTAATATATTTAGTAGGTATTGCTGGGTGAAATTTTAAGGATTCATAGAAATTTGGGACTTTTCAAATGTGTGAGATATTGTCTATTTTAAAAGAATCTCTGAGTATTTTTACAACAATGACAAATCTTTGTAGTTAGACATTGATATATTAATACAGGCACTTTCTGATTAATCTACTGCATCATTTTAATCATCCTCTTCATTAAAATTATTTCCCCATTATGGTTTAAGTCTTTCACCGAAAGATAATGACAGAAAAGGGAATATGAGACTTACTTCTAATATTTAGAGATGAAGCTCAGACAGAGTATGTTTTACTATCTAGAGATATTAGCTATTGATAATACCACCTTTAAGATGGCTTATTGAATATGAACAGAATTATTGGTCAAAGAGATAATATAAAGATAGAAGTGAGAAGAAACTACTTGCTTGATGCTTCTGTGAAGCTATGGAGAGCAATAAGCAAGAGATGATAGAAAGCAATCATTCTTCAAGTAAAACTGGAGGTGGGGAAGTTGAGACACATAGTTCACCTATGAAATCTTCTTCACTGAGGCATATCTTGAAGAAGCACTAAGTTCTGATGTCTGATCACTCCTCTGCTGCTGCTGCTGCTAAGTCGCTTCAGTCGTGTGCGACTCTGTGCGACCCCAGAGACGGCAGCCCACCAGGCTTCCCCGTCCCTGGGATTCTCCAGGCAAGAACACTGGAGTGGGTTGCCATTTCCTTCTCCAATGCATGAAAGTGAAAAGTGAGAGTGAAGTCACTCAGTCGTGTCCGACTCTTAGCGACCCCATGGACTGCAGCCTACCAGGCTCCCCCGTACATGGGATTTTCCAGGCAAGAGTACTGGAGTGGGGTGCCATTGCCTACTCCACTAGAACACTCAAATCCCTTGTGGTTTGCTTAGGTCTTTATGACTACGTCATGACTACCAAGCTAAATAATAGTCTTCAAGCTAAATCATAATACTCAAGCTGAATAATAGTACTCTAGAAATAATATATAAAGGTGCTCTTGAAAAGTGGACAGATCTCAGACCCAGATCCTGGTGTACATGTTCTTTCCTATCATGTCTTACAACATGTTATTATCTTTTTAAACAGGTTTTAGTTACATTAGTTACTTACTAGCTAAGTATATTAAAATTTTAATTTATTCTGTCAATATCTAAAATACATCAGTCTTTTACAATTATTGTAAATTGTGTGTTTTCCTTTCACTCTGTGAAATATGTATATATTATATATATATATATATACATATGTATAGTTATTTATACATGAGATATACAGTTTCATGACTATTAAATTGCCATGCTGCTGCTGCTGCTAAGTCGCTTCAGTCGTATCCAACTCTGTGCGACCCCATAGACGGCAGCCCACCAGGCTCCTCCGTCCATGGGATTCTCAGGCAGGAACACTGGAGTGGGTTGCCATTTCCTTCTCCAATGCATGAAAGTGAAGTCACTCAGTCATGTCTGATTCTTCGCCATCCCCTGGACTGCAGCCTACCAGGCTCCTCCGTCCATGGGATTTTCCAGGCAAGAGTACTGGAATGGGTTGCCATTGACAAAGAGTCTTATTTTACCATACACTTTAGTCTTTTATTTGGAATATAGCCTATATTTGTCCTTAAATTTCCCTTTTTAATATTGGGCACATTTTCTGGGGCTTCCCTTGTAGCTCAGTTGGTTAAGAATCTGCCTGCAGTGCAGGAGACTCAGGTTCGATCCCTGGGTCAGGGAAGATCCCTTGGAGAAAGAAATGGCAACCCACTCCAGTATTCTTGCTTGGAAAATCTCATGGACACAGGAGCCTGGTGGGTGGCAGTCCATGGTGGCAGTCATATCTATATATATGAACATTGATTTATCTCATAAAATTTTTCATAGTATATAAAACAAAATCAGCTTGTGATATTATTTTCCACACAAATTGTAGATTACCTTCCATCTAATTGGAGTAAATTTCAGTTCTCTTACTTTGTTTTATGGCCCCAGTGATTGTACTTCCACAGACTTGCCTTTCTGGGTCCATAATTGCAAACTCTCCCTTTGTTCACTCCTGCCAGCCACACTGACCTCCTTACTAACTATTCTTGGGTATGCTGAACGCTTTCTTACCTCAGAACTCTTCTTCCTCTTGCCCAGCATATTCTTCTGTTAACAACTACATGCCTTACCACCTTACTTTCTCTTGTTCATTATTCAAACATCACATTATCAGAGAGGTTTTCTGTGATAAATAGGGTGCATGCATGAATTCTAAGTCGCTTCAGCCATGTCGGACTCTTTGCAAACCCATGGACTGTGGCCCACCAGGATCCTTTGTCCATGGGATTCTCCAGGCAAGAATACCGCAGCAGGTAGCCATGCCCTCCTCCAGGAGATCTTCCTGACCCAGAGATCGAACCCACGTCTCTTACATCTCCTGCATTGGCAGACAGGTTCTTTATCATTAGCGCCACCTGAGAAGCCAGATCTAGATGTATACATACCAAATTATTTTCAAGATTATCTCTGAGTCTTAGTCAGAGAGAAAGAGGCAGCTTTCATTTCTACTACTTTTTATAAAGCATGTGCTATTTTGCAATAAAATTAAAATACAGAAATTAAAGATAAATAGAAATCATACCATAGTGTGTCTTTGCCTCTGTCAATCATTTATTCTAGTTTTCTCCTTATAATAGTCTTCTTCCATAAAATATAAGAGAGTACAGTGTGAAATATTTATGTCTAAGATCCATGCAATCTGTTATTTAAAAACTGCAATTTTCTAGGTGTATATAAATGTATCTTTAGTATATAGAGAAAGGATATACAATTAAGGTCCCTGATATTTCCACATATGTTAAAAAAGCACATTAAGATACTTAAAATAGCATCATTGGCTATTTAGAGTCCAGATGATTATATGTTGGAAAACATGCACAAGTTCCGCTTCCTGACTAATGGATGTTATCGTCCAGATGGATTGGGCTATAGATAGAACTGTTTTCCCAAGGCTAATCAGTGCCTTTTGATAAAACATAAAATTACTTCTTGGTTGAAATAGTTACCTCATTTCTGGGTAGCTTCAGTCTCTTTCCAAAATATCTTGGTAAAAGAGTAGAGTAAGGAATATGTAAGAAAAGTATGCATTTCTTTTAAGTGGACCATCTTTGGCATGAAGAATTTAATGGCAATAGAATTGGCTAAACTGATAGGAAAGCCATCTGTCAGGGGCACCTTTGGAATGCTGCTTTCTATGATTTACAGGATGTTGGTTTTTCTTTAGAAATACATAAATATGTGTATATATATGTGTATATGTATGTATGTATATATATGTATATATGTATATATGCATAGGCTATCCCAGTAGCCCAGCAGTAAAGAATCTGCCTGCAATAAAGGAGACTCAGGTTCAATCCCTGGGTTGGAAAGATCCCCTTGAGGAGGGCATGGCAACCCACTCCAGTATTCTTGCCTGGAGAATTCCATGGACAGAGGAGCCTGCTGGGCTGTATAGTCCATGGGGTTGCAAGAGTCAGGCATGACTTACTGCCTAAACAATCACCACCAACATATAAATATGGTATTTTAATTTCATGATAACGTAGTGGTTTTAATCTTTCTTCCTGCATTGTACTAGAGACTTGCAAATGTTCTATAAATTCATATTTTCTGGAAAATTTTATATTATTATTATTTCTAATTTTTATTATATCATTTCTTTGCTACATCCTTTCTATTTTTTTTTAATTTTGTATGTGTGGGTATGTGTGTGTGTGAAGTGATCTATGAATCTGATAATAAATTTGTCAGAATGTTTCTCTACTTTTATGTTTCTTACTCTATATTTATTCCCTGTGAGATTTCCTTAAATTTGAACAGCAAACTATTAGCTGTTAACTTAGAATTCCATATCTTTGATTTCTAGGAACATTCTCTTGACCTACACTGCTTTAATTTTTTTCTCAATAGTACTTCATTTTGTCACAATGCAGTATCTTCTCCTATCTGTAACAGTATATAAAGGACTTTCCTCTGTTTTTCTGTTCTTTCCTCTGACTTCTTTCATTCTATTTATTACTTTTATTTTTACTGTTTATGTTAAAGGTGATCCTTGGCTGCCATTTATATTTGATGTGTTATGTTACCAACATGTGCTTCCCTGGTGGCTCTGACTATAGAGACTTTGCCTGCAGTGCAGGAGACCCAGGTTGTGTACCTAGGTTGGACAGATACCCTGGAGGAGGGCGTGGCAACCCACTCTAGTATTCTTGCATGGAGAATCACATGGACAGAGGGGCCTGGTGGGCTATAGTCCATGGGTCACAAAGAGTCGGACACAGCTGAGCAGCTATCACTTCCCCTTTCATTATCAACACACAGATATTACAGTCATGGCATTTGGACAGGGTTAGGGTGGAGAGGTCTGGTTGACTGGTGTACTGTTTTATTTTCCCCGCTTCAATAGTCCGTTTTCCGCAAACTGGGTCAAATGTTTTTGCCTTATGAGCTTAAGTTTAGCTATCAATGTATTTGGATTGGAGAATGGTCCTTTGGTTGCAAAAAAGTGTTTTCTCTCTCCCTAACCTGTTCCTGGTTTTATTGACTACAAAGACTCCAGGGTAAGCTTCTCTAGCATGAAAGCCTCTTGCCTTCTGCAAGAATTAGAGAGGAATAGAAACCTGGCTACTTGGGTGGATGAAAGAGATCTTGGGGTCTAACAATTCCAAAGACATCCAAACATGCTCTTAGTCTTAGTCCTACCATGTGCCTTTGCCTTCAAAAATCCCTGACGAGTTGAATTTCTGAGCTCTTATTGGAGAACCAGACAGCTTTTTGTTATCTGCGCTGGTCTCTAATAAAGTTCCCTCCCACACTCACACATACTCTGTGGAGCAGTAAAACTTTAACTTTCCCTTTCCATATTTCACTTCATCATTTTTGTCAGCTCTTTCTCTGTCTTTGAAGCTCCATATGTGCTTTATCCCATTATCCCATATGTGCTTTTCCCCATTGTTCTAGTAGGATTTGGGGATGGTTCAGAGACAGACATATGTGCTTGATTTTTCAGGTTTAAATCTAAGGCTATAATGTTGATTTTTTTAAAAATTCAGGAACAAGTTATATGTTTCCATTTATTCAGGATCCCTGTTGTACCCCCTCAATAGTGTCTAAAAATTTTCTTTGTATCATATCTACACATTTTTGTTATTTTCCTAGTTTTTTTTTTTTTTAACATTTTGGAAGTTCAAAACACAAATTTTTAAAATGTTCATAGTCTTTCATTTGAAATTTTCATTTCCACAGATCTGTCTTTAGAGAATAATCTAAAACTCACATAATGGATTATAAAAACAATGGCACAGTTTTCTTTTACAATAGTATATTTATACAACTTAAATAGCCAAGGAGAAGAGTATTTCATAAGTATGTTACATGCATCAGTAACATTAAAGTGATTTCTATAATCCTTCTATAAGCCTTCTATAGGCTTTTAATGTCTTGAGAGCATGTCTTGGATATAATTTAAGTTGATGAATTCACATGGAAGATTAGAGGAATAGTGATAAAATCTTAAACATCTTTATCTTTGGGTATAAAGATAATGGTTGTTTTATCCATTTTGTCTGTCTTTTTCCAAACTTCACACAATGTAAAAACAGGTTTCTTTTATTTTCTAAGCAGAAAAAAAAAGTGTTCATATTATGCAACTGATACAATGAGGAAATAAACAATGAAAATAATTTTTTTCCAGATGGCTGATTTTTAACCATTAAAGCACTGAACATAAATTAACAAAGGAAAGTTTCCAAAATCACACCTTTCTTGTTTTTTAAAACTGATCTAAGATATTCATTATAAAAATTAAAGTGTGTAATAACAAATGTATAGGATATTTATAGTTTAATATAATGCATATATTTTTTAATATTTATTTATAGATATAATTAAACAGAACATAGTGATTTTATAAATGTAAGGGTGAATGTAGCTCCCTCTGTAAAGAATCTGCCTGTAGTCAGGTGACCCGGGGTTTGATCCTTGGGTTGGGAAGATCCCCTGGAGAAGGAAATAACAACCCACTCCAGTATTCTTGCCTGGAAAATCTCATGGACAGAGGAGCCTTATGGGCTGCAGTCCATGGGGTCACAAAGAGTCAGGCATGACTGAGTGACTAACACTAACACTAAGGGTGAATCTCAGAGAAGCCTTATGGCCTTTGCGGGTGGAGTCTCTCATACCTTCTGAGATTTAGGACATTCCTCTTTGTTTGTACAGAAAAAGTCACATTCTGAGAGGTTTCCAAAGATGGGATCAAAAATTCATAATACATATTGAGAATTTCTGATTGTTCCAAATGATTGATTTGAAACATAAAATTAAAATTATAAAAATGAGTTATTTAACTGTTATCTGTAAATTTTGGTAGTAATTATAAATATAACTTTTAATTGTATTAATTTTTAGGGAGTAATTTTTCTGACAAAACTAAATGATAGTACTCTATTTGTAATTAACAATCTGAAGATTAGGAGGATCATTTTTGCAAGAATTTTCAAGGACTCCTTCATTAAAATTCCAAAAAACTCCCCTATCTTTTGATATTCAAATCATTCTCTCTTAAAAGGTCTATTTTCTTATCTTTTACATTTCTCATCTTCTGCAATTAACTGGGGTAGCTCTGCTAGAATCTTCAATTCTTAATAGCTTTGTGTTTATTGTATTAATTCTCAAAAATTCACTTTCTAAATTTCATGAAATCTTGGAATTTTTACAAGAATCAGAAATTTCCTATCTTTTTTGCTTAGCATTTTTGTGAATAGACTTTCACAGTATCTGAAAAGCAAGTAAGACACAACAGAGATAAAGCAATAGATTTAGTCCAAATGGACTATTTTAATAATCAGTTCATAATGAATATATTCATTAATGAACATCTGTCTTATTAACTATTAGCATTGGAATGAATGGCTTTCCTGTGTGCATGTTTATTTGTCCCTCTTCTAAACTGCCATGAGCTTTGCTTTTGTTCGATGTTTACAATAGTTCTTTGGTCTCCAGTGTTAGCATTAGCTCTTCCTGGCTTGTCAGGTCTTGCTGGTACCAGTGAATCTGACTATGGCCAATTCTCCCTCAGTCTTAACACCCCATGTCTCAGTACAAACACATTGCCTCCACTTACTGATTTTTTTACAATAGCAGAAGGTAAGTTCCAGACACCTGGGCTTCCCAGGTGCACTAGTGGTAAAGAACTTGACTGTGAATGTAGGAGATATAAGAGACACAGTTTCCGTCCCTGGGTTGGAAAGATCCCCTGAAGGAGGGCATGGCAACCCACTCCAGTATTCTTTCCTGGAGTCCCAGGGACCGAGCGGCCTGGTGAGCTACAGTCCATAGGGTCACACAGAGTAAAATATGGCTTAGCAAGATATGCAAGCTATAGACAAAGATTTAATGGGCTATCTTGTAAGTGGTATGAGCTGTGGGATGCAGATTTTGTGACTTCATTTTAACTGCTTAAAATGAAGTTGAAGAATTCTGTCATATTTCCATGAGAAGTTATATATTACACACACACATACACCCACATATATTCCAATGGTATATATATGTAGTTTCTTTCTTTCTTTCTTTTTAACTGCAAGGCATCTTAGAGCCTTTTTTGGGCAAAATGACTCTTCAGTGTGAAGAAGTAATATGTAGCATGTCTCTGAATCTGGTTAGATTCAGATTTATTTGTTTTTAATATATTGATGGACTACTCAGTTCAGTTCAGTTCAGTTGCTCAGTCATGTCCTACTCTTTGCAACCCCGTGAATCACAGCACGCCAGGCCTCCCTGTCTATCAACATCTCCCGGAGTTCACTCAGACTCACATCCATCGAGTCAGTGATGCCATCCAGCCATCTCATCCTCAGTCATCCCCTTCTCCTCCTGCCCCCAATCCCTCCCAGCATCAGAGTCTTTTCCAATGGGTCAACTCTTCACATGAGGTGGCCAGAGTACTGGAGCTTCAGCTTCAGCATCATTCCTTCCAAAGAAATCCCAGG
Source organism: Budorcas taxicolor (assembly GCF_023091745.1). Taxonomy (NCBI): domain Eukaryota; kingdom Metazoa; phylum Chordata; class Mammalia; order Artiodactyla; family Bovidae; genus Budorcas; species Budorcas taxicolor. Next base: position 19,626,727 of record NC_068913.1, read on the forward strand.
GCTGATCTCCTTCAGAATGAACTGGTTGGATCTCCTTGCAATCCAAGGGACTCTCAAGAGTCTTCTCCAACACCACAGTTCAAATGCATCAATTCTTTGGTGCTCAGCCTTCTTCACAGTCCAAGTCTCACATCCATACATGACCACAGGAAAAACCATAGCCTTGACTAGACAGACCTTAGTCGGCAAAGTAATGTCTCTGCTTTTGAATATGCTATTTAGGTTGGTCATAACTTTTCTTCCAAGGAGTAAGCGTCTTTTACTTTCATGGCTGCAATCATCTGCAGTGATTTTGGAGCCCAAAAAATAAAGTCTGACACTGTTTCCACTGTTTCCCCATCTATTTCCCATAAAGTTATGGGACCGGATGCCATGATCTTCATTTTCTGAATGTTGAGCTTTAAGCCAACTTTTTCTCTCTCCTCTTTTACTTTCATCAAGAGGCTTTTTAGCTCCTCTTCACTTTCTGCCATAAGGGTGGTGTCATCTGCATATCTGAGGTTATTGATATTTCTCTCGGCAATCTTGATTCCAGCTTGTGCTTCTTCCAGTCCAGCGTTTCTCATGATGTACTCTGCATATAAGTTAAATAAGCAGGGTGACAATGTACAGCCTTGATGTACTCCTTTTCCTGTTTGGAACCAGTCTGTTGTTCCATGTCCAGTTCTAACTGTTGCTGCCTGACCTGCATACAGATTCCTCAAGAGGCAGGTTAGGTGGTCTGGTATTCCCATCTCCTTCAGAATTTTCCACAGGTTATTGTGATCCACACAATCAAAGGCTTTGACATAGTCAATAAAGCAGAAATAGATGTTTTTCTGGAACTCTCTTGCTTATTCCATGATCCAGCAGATGTTGGCAATTTGATCTCTGGTTCGTCTGCCTTTTCTAAAACCAGCTTGAACATCAGGGAGTTCACAGTTCATGTATTGCTGAAGCCTGGCTTGGAGAATTTTGAGCATTACTTTACTAGCATGTGAGATGGACTACTATTGAGAATATTTTGAGAAACCCAGCTTGCATCTGCTTTGTTCTCACTTACTTTTGAATCTTATTTCATTCCCCCAAATTGAGAACACCACATAGCTCATACTTATAGAAGCAAAGTGTTACATTTGGCATTTTAATCGTATCATGGAACTCTGTGTATTGGTATTTTCCTTAAAGCCAAGTTCAGTTAAAAATACCAACTCTTTGTTGAAACTTTCAAGGCATTTTCACTTTCTTTTCTTTTTTACCACCAGAGGTAATGAGCCACAGGCTCTCTTGGCTTTCTTATAGACCAGTGTTGCTCAGTGAAGAATGGGAGATGTCTGGGTACATTCTTGGTTGCTGCTGCTGGCATCGAGTGGGCCAGGCCAGAGATGAGTTATATGTTCAGCGCTGCAAAAGAAAGCCCTTAAACTAATTATGAGGAGAGCCCAGACTGAGTAAAAAACAACAACAAAAACTGCTATAGGTGGCTCTGGTTTCCACACACCCTTTTCACAAATCTCTGAAGTGATATAGTGTTAAAAAATCTGGGAGTGCCCAGGTTAAACTAAAAACCAGAAAATATATTAATATGGATTTCTTCTCTTTCAGGTAAAATAAACATTAACAGAGAAAAGGCAACTTTCTCAAATCCCAAAAGTGCAAGGCTAATAATAAACTCTTAAATAGTCTAAAACAAACACTAACTGAACTTGATAGGTAAATTAATGCTGGGGGCCAATCTCTTGCAATACTCCTGCTTTGACACTTAACATTTTCCCTCCTTTCTAATACTTGGACTGAAAGTGCATTTCTAATTCTTATTCCAGTCATTACATAACGGGAACACCGAGGTCACTGCAAATAAAGCAGTATGAGTTAATGAGAACAGCTTTAGCCAAAGAGGAGGTAGTTCTCCAAGTACATCAAGTGCTTCACATATATTAAGAAACCCCAGCTGAATCGATTTAATAATGTTGGGATTTACACAATTATTACAGAACCTTCATTATTCACCCAGTCTGCACATACCACAGCACAAATGAACATCTCAGTCTGGTGGTATTAACATTGCCATTTTCTCACCCATTCCCAGACCATCTGCTCCAAGCTGATCATTCACTGCTTTAACATTTAACAGTTACCCAACTGCAACTTAGCAGATTTGTGTACTTTTGAAAACAGCTGGTTTAATAACTGCTTCAGAGCTTCTGGATAAAGAAATTATTTTGTAGTGCTTTATAATAGTCTTTTTTTATCGGTGCCTCTGAGGAAACAGTATTATACTTGCTCCATTTATGCATCTGCAATCGCTCGTAATATTTCTTGTCACATTTGGAAACATATTTTCAGTATTTATAGCACAATAATGTAAGAAGTCTTTATTACTCTCCTTGTTTCTGCTGTTTGTTTTTTTAAAATGTCTCTGAGGGCTAGAGTGAACCTTTTGCATGGAATAATTTAGCCTGGCACAAAGGTATAAATTTAAGTTGTCTCTGTCTCCACTCCTTTGCTGTGTCTTGTGAATTTGTTTCTACTTCAGTGATGTTCCTTTTTCCCCTCTTTGTTAAAGACAAGGCAAGAAAGAAAATAACTACTTGTTTCAATCTTCTGGGCCTCCAACTAGATATATTACCTCTGGGGAGTTTATTAGGTAACTTTTTGAATTGGCTGCCCTGTTAATGGCTGGAAGTGGCCTAAGGGCTGCTTCCAGGATCTGGCACTACTTTCACTTCTTGATCTGGGTAGGGATTACTTGTGCATGTTGACTTTGTGAAAGCTTATTGAGGAGTACATTGTGCATATTCTTTTGTAGGTATATTATATTTCAAATAAATTTTCAATTAGTAAATATACCAAAAGAAGAAATTGTTTCACTGGGTTCTTTTTCTTGTCTGGACTAGAATCTTAAACTCTTCATTATGGCATAGAAGGTCTTTGGTCCTGACATGACTGTGACCTCAGTCTAATATCCTACTGTTCCTTACTTTACACATTGTATTCAGCTATACAGAGCTGTTTGCATTTGAAATACAACTTACTGTTTTCCACCCTAAGGATTTGCCACTGATTCTATTCCCTGGTAGTGGTAAAGGAGGAGAGTAAATTTTTGTTTGTTTTGTGTGTTTTTTAATTTATTTTTTATTGAAGGATAATTGCTTTGCAGTATTGTGTTGGTTTATTTTTTTCAGTTAATTTATTTATTTTGATTGAGGATAATTAAAATATTGTCATGGCATTTGCCATACATCAACATAAATTGGCTACAGTACACATGTGTCCCCCTCATATTGAACTCCACTCCCACTTCTCCCCCCACCCTATCCCTCTGGGTTGTCCCAGAGCACCAGCTTTGGGTACCCTGCTTCATGCATCAAACTTGCCCTGGTAATCTATTTTACATACCGTAATTTACATGTTTCAGTGCTGTTCTCTCAAATCATCCCACCCTCTCCTTCTCCCACTGAGTCCAAGAGTCTGTTCTTCATATCTGTGTCTCCTTTGCTGCCCTGCATGTAGGATAATCAGTACTGTCTTTCTAAATTTCATGTATATGCATTAATATACAGCATTTTTCCCAGGTTCATCTACCTCATTACAACTGACTCAAATGTGCTCCTGTTTATAACTGAGTAATATTCCATTGTGTATATGTATCACAATGTCTTTATCCATTCATCTGCCAGTGGACATCTAGGTTACTTCCATGTGCTAGCAATTATAAATAGTGCTGCAATGAACATTGGGGTACATGCGTCTCTTTCAGTTCTGGTTTCCCAGCAGTGGGATTGCTGGGTCATATGGCAGTTCTATTCTGTTTTTTAAGGAATCTCCACACTGGTCTCCATAGTGGCTGTACCAGTTTGCATTCCCATCAACAGTGTAGAAGAGTTCCCTTTTTTCCACATCCTCTCCAGAATTTATTGTTGTGCTAGTTTCTGTGAAACATCAACATGAATCAGCCATAGGTATATATATATATCTCTACCCTCTCGAACTTCTGTCTTACCTCCCTCCCCATCCCAACTCTCTAGGTTGGTACAGAGCTCTGGCTTGAATTTCCCAACTCATACAGCAAATCCCCATTGGCTATCTATTTTACATACAGTGATGTATGTTTCCATGTTACTCTCTCCATGCATCCCAACCCCCAGCAGATGGTTTTCACTTTAATGCATTCTCTTGTTTACTATAAATTCAGTGTCAAAAAATAAGCACTAATATTTGTATACTGACATATCAATATGATCTAATCAAATTTTTAAAAAAATCATATTTTCATGGGTATTTATTTTGTCTTCCTTCCCTAGTCTAAGGCATTGTGTACAAATGTATTTTCTAATATAGTACTTTTGCTTAAATTTTTTGTTTAAGTTTCCTAACTTACCTACTACTGTTTTAAAGAACTTGAGCTTTTGTTATATGATTCTTTTTTTCTCAAATGGAAGTTAAGTCAAAACCTACATTTTATGGGTGTTCCCTTGTGGCCTAGTGGTTAAGATTCTGGGCGTTCATTGCCGAGGCCTGGTTCAGTCCTTGGTAGGGGAACTGAGATCCCATAAGTCACATGGAATAGCCAAAATAACGCCTACATTTTTAGATACATTAAAACACAAGAGAAGAGCCCTCTGTTTTCAATCAAGAGGAAATAAGATAACTGGATTTATCTTCTCATTTGAAACAAACACACAGCAATAAATAGATAAAATATAAAATTATAGCATTCAAGGCACTAGACATCAGACAGTAAAAGAAAGGAACCCCTGAGAGACAGAAAATGAAGAATCAAGGTGGCTACAATTTCCAATAGCTGTGAAAAGAACTACATAGAAAGAGAATCCCAGAGATATACAGAGTCCAAATGTAACATTTAGCATAGTAGTGATCAAAGCATGCAAGCAAGGAAACTGTCTGAATCTGTAGAAAGAATCATATGAAAGTATAATGAGAAAGAAGTCAGCACTCACATAGAAACTGGAATAATAGCTATTTTAACCAGCCAGACTAGAACATGTCAAAACTGACAGGGAATTGGCTAGAGTGCTAAGAAGGTAAGAGATAATTACATCTAGATTAAATGATGCTCTGGTCCTGACTAACAGATCAATTTACTTTTTTTTTTTTTTTAACAAGTAAATTAAGTGCATACTTGAGTAAAGGTGATGTGCATATAGCTAATCTAAGCATACTAAACAGTAAGTGTATATATGTATTGTTGTTATTGTTTAGTCACTAAATCATGTCTGACTCTTTTGTGACACCATGGACTAGTCTGTCAGACTTCTCAGTCTATGGAATTTCCCAGGCAAGAATATCGGAGTGGGTTGCCATTTCCTTCTCCAGAGGATCTTCTTGACCCAGGGATCAAAATCAAACCTGTGTCTCCAGCATTGCGGGTGGATTCCTTACCTCTTAGCCACGTGTGTGTGTGTGTGTGTGTGTGTGTGTGTGTGTGTGTATACACCAGGAATACAAAAATATCAAGCCCCCAACAGGATTCAGTTTACAATACCTGATACCCATAGAAGAGCAGCATCTAAAGAAATAGGAGAATATAATGGGAAGAAATGATTCATTGAACCTAACTAGAACTAACACACATGTTAGAATTATCAGAAAAGAACATTAAATAGTTAATAATATTACGGTACTCCATATTGTCAAAGATATAATCAGGGACATTGAAGAATGTAAAGAAAAGGATTAAACAAACTTTTAGAAAGGAAAACTAAAGTCTTTGAGTTGAAAGAAATTGGATAGGATTATTCACAGAGAGCTTCCCTGGTGGCTCAGATGATAAAGAATTTACCTGCAATGTGGGAGACCTGGTTTAACTCCTGGGTTGGAAAGATCCCCTGGAGAAGGGAATGGCTACCCACTCCATTATCCTTGACTGGAGAATTCCATGGACAGAAGAGCCTGGCAGGCTGCAATCCATTGGGTCACAAAGAGTAGCTCACAACTGAGTGACTTTCACACTATTCACAGATTTGATACCACAAGAGAAAATGTTAGTGGAGTTGAAAACATAGCAATGCAAACTGTTATATATATATATATATATATATATATATATATATATATACACATATATATATATATACATATATATGTATGTATAATTAAATCACTTTGTTGTCCATTTGAAATGGATACAACATTGTAAATCAATTATACTCCAAAATAAAATGAAAACAAAAAATAAAATAAATATGTAGAAAAGAAAATGCTGAACAGGTAAATTAATGTGTGTCCAGTTGGTAGCTTGAAAGAATATTGGGAAAGGAGACAAGGGGAAAAAAAAGAAAAGAAAGAAACATTTGAAGAAATACTGGCAAAAAATTTCTAATTTTTTTATTTATAAAATAAACCCATATGATGAAGTAGTTCAGTAAAAGTCAGGATAAGATATATAAAGAAAATTTCATTGAGACACATCATAATAAAAGTGCCGGAAAACAGAAATGAAGAGAAAAATCTTAAACCAGAGACAAAATAACACTTGTTAATAGAAACAATGCAAGTGAAAAAGCAGATGACCACAAAGTTTTAAGTAATGAAAGAAATAATACTGTGGCATAATATCACTTGAAAATAGATTCTTGTGTAGATATCTGCAATAAACTCTAAAACTATACTACCTGCACAAGTTCTAGCTAATGAGTCAATAAACAAGGTAAAGGAACAACAGACTAGTTTCAAATAGGAAAAGGAGTACTTCAAGGCTGTATATTGGCCACCCTGCTTATTTAAATTATATGTAGAGTACATCATGAGAAACACTGGGCTGGAGGAAGCACAAGCTGGAATCAAGATTGCTGAGATAAATATCAATAACCTCAGATATACAGATGACACCACCCTATGGCAGAAAGTGAAGAACTAAAGAGCATCCGGTCCCATCACTTCATGGGAAATAAATGGGGAAACAGTGGAAACCGTGTCAGACTTTATTTTTGAGGGGCCTCCAAAATCACTGCAGATGGTGACTGCAGCCATGAAATTAAAAGATACTTACTCCTTGGAAAAAAAGTTATGACCAACCTAGATAGCATATTCAAAAGCAGAGACATTACTTTGCCAACTAAGGTCCATCTAGTCAAGACTATGGTTTTTCCTGTGGTCATGTATGGATGTGAGAGTTGGACTGTGAAGAAAGCTGAGCACCAAAGAATTGATGCTTTTGAACTGTGGTGTTGGAAAAGACTCTTGAGAGTCCCTTAGACTGCAAGGAGATCCAACCAGTTCATTCTGAAGGAGATCAGTCCTAGGATTTCTTTGGAGGGAATGATGCTGAAGCTGAAACTCTAGTACTTTGGCCACCTCGTGAGAAGAGTTGACTCATTGGAAAAGACTTTGATGCTGTGAGGGATTGGGGGCAGGAGGAGAAGGGGTTGACAGAGGATGAGATGGCTGGATGGCATCACTGACTCGATGGACGTGAATCTGAGTGAACTCCGGGAGATGGTGATGTACAGGGAGGCCTGGCATGCTGCGATTCATGGGGTCACAAGGAGTCAGACACGACTGAACGACTGAATTGAACTGAACTGAAAGAGCCTCTTGATGAAAGTGAAAGAGGAGAGTGAAAAATTTGGCTTAAAGTTCAACATTCAGAAAACTAAGATCTTGGCACCCGGTTCCATCACTTCATGGCAAACAGACTGGAAAATGGGGGAAACAGAGGCTGACTTTATTTTTCTGGGCTTCAAAATCACTGCAGACGGTGATTGCAGTGATTGCAGCCATGAAATTAGAAGACACTTACTCCTTAAAAGGAAAGTTATGACCAACTTAAATAGCATATTGAAAAGCAGAGATATTACTTTGCCAACAAAGCTACATCTAGTCAAGGCTATGGTTTTTCCAGTAGTCACGTATGGATGTGAGAGTTGGACTGTGAAGAAAGCTGAGCGCCAAAGCATTGATGCTTTTGAACTGTGGTGTTGGAGAAGACTCTTGAGAGTCCCTTGGACTGCAAGGAGATCCCACCAGTCCATCCTAAAGATCAGTCTTGCGTGTTCACTGGAAGGACTGATGTTGAAGCTGAAACTCCTATACTTTGGCCATCTGATGCAAAGAGCTACTCATTGGAAAACCCCCTGATGCTGGGAAAAATTGAGGGCAGGAGGAGAAGGGAATGACAGAGGATGAGATGGTTGGATGGCATCACCGACTCAATGGACATGGGTTTTGGTGGACTCTGGCAGTTTGTGATGGACAGGGAGGCCTGGTGTGCTGTAGTTCATGTGGTTGCAAAGAGTTGGACACAACTGAGCGACTGAACTGAACTGAATTGAAAGTGAAATTTTAAAAATAATATATCAAAAGAAAGCAAAAATAAGGAACAAAGAACAGATGGGGGAAATAGAAAACAAACACCTAGTAAATGATAATAGACATAGAATGGAAGAACATATTTGCAAATCAAATATCTGAAAAAGCAGTCATATATAGTTTAGTAAAAGATTTCTAAAATTCAATTGCTTAAAAAAAGAGAAATATTTGAACAGATACTTTCCATTAGATAAAATAAATAAATGGCAAATAAGCATATGGAAAGATGCATAACATCAAAATCATTAAGGAAATGCTTACTACAGATACAACTCTATTTGCCCTAAGTAGAAAAGGTAAAATTGAAATTGACCATGCCAAGTGTTGGTGAAGAGGTAGAAGAATAGGAATTATCTGACATTGATGATAGGAATGTAAAATGGATTTTAGAAATCTTTTACTGTTCTGTATACAACTACTTTTTTTTCAGATATTTGATTTGCAAATATGTTCTTTGCAAAAAGAGGAAAAAAAAATTTTGGCAGTTTTTTTTTTTTTTAACTTATACTTGTCATGTATTCCAATTACAATTCTACTTACCAAAAAGAAATAAAAGCGTAAGCCCAAAGACTCGCACTCAGATGTTAACATAAGTTTTATTTGAAATGTGTCCAAACTAGAAATAACTTCAAAGCCCAATAATTTGCCTGCAATGCAGGCAACTCGGGTTGGATTCCTGGATCAGGAAGATCCCTTCGAAGAGAGACTGGCTACCCAGTCCAGCATTCTTGCCTGGAGAATTTCATGGACGGAGAATTTTGATGGGCTGTAGTCCCTGGGGTCACAAAGTGTTGGACATGACTGAGGGACTAACACACACTTCTTTTCAAAACCCTTCAGCATGTGAATAAACAAATTAAGTCATACCCATACAATGCAGTGCTATTCAATACTAAAACTTAATGAACTATTGTTATATGCAAAAACATTCGTACATTTCAAAGTAATTACGCTGAGTGAAAGAAGCCAGACAAAAAGGTATATATACTCTGCAGTTACATTTATATAAAATTCCAGAGAATCCCATAAATCACATCAGTGTTTGCCTGAGATCTAATGGACTGAGAGTAGGAAAACAGAGGGATTGAAATGGGATATGAGGCAGTTTTCTTGAGGCAATCAACATGTCCTTATCTTGATGTTTACCATAACTGCTCAGGTACATACAAATGTCAAAACTCTTTGTACACTTTAAATATATTCAACTTATTGTATGTCAATTATAAAGAGTTCTTATAAATTAATGTTAGCTGTTCTGTTTCTTTGCTTTTCTATAGATTCTACAAGTATAAAAATCTTTTTCTGGTTTTTAAGAAAAAAATACTATTTTAACAATTGTAGATTCATACTTAGTATATACTACAAATTTGTAAAATAGATTATTTTGACAATTAGGTTAAAACAACTGCATAGATAATATGTTAGTAAAGTGGAAATTCTTATTTCTTGGACATGATAAGATTCAAGTCTCATTTGTCTGTTTTTATTAATGTTATTTGTCTATTCTTCTCTGTCCTGTGTAGTCCAGCTTTAAAACGTGTGGCGATTGTAATGCACAGAAACATTAGTATTCAGTATTGTTCAGTGGAATTCAATCAGTTAAATAGACAAAACCTTGTATTTATGTGCCCACAGAGTGAGGATTCGTGGTGGTTTTTAAAGACTTCTTCTCTCACACAGCCATCAATCAAAGTGACAGCATTCTTTAGATTAACTTTGGATTCCCCAGCACAAATTAATTAATCTGTCCACTACTTCCTATCTCAGTGTTTCAATCAGCCAACAAATAAAGCCAATCAAGATTTCAATTCTTTGCTGATTAGCCAATAAACTGCGACAGTGGACTTGTGGCAGGACCTCTGGGACTCTCACAGAAGCTTATTTATAGATGTAGCAGTGCTGTGATCAGTCTCTAAACCACAAATAAGAAGAATATTGTGTTTTCTTCCCTGTTACTTTCATCAAGGCAAAAAATCCTGTTTCAGGTAGAAATAAAACTGTTATAACAACCCGTTGCAAAGATATTCTCCTTGAGGTTATATTAAGGACATGTTTGGTGATGCTGCTGCTTTTTTAGCATCAGATTGTATAAATGCCATGGAATTTAAAGAATTGCTTTTGTTCAAATGAAAGGACGCATGCTAAATCTGTCACCATTTCCTCATTGTCAAGCCCTTATAGATAAGAATCCTAAGTATTTCTTATGCCAAAAGAGAATCACTTTCTGCTTTTTAAATATTTATGAAGGAAAAAAATACTGTGTGTCCTAAAAATTAATCAGGTACATACACTGTACCTGAAAAATTGTTCTTAGAGAAGAATAAGCCTGCCTAAAGCAAAGGATATAAACTGGGAGTTAGGAACCTAGGATTAGTAAAGGCTTGGCTAGTAACAAGCGTGTGAGCTTGAAAAAGTCCCTTAGTTTAAAAAAAGCTTTGGTTTTCTCTCATGTGTAATGAATGGTATAGACTAAACCTCTAAAATTTGATGGCTCAACAAAGCATGCTGGTAACATTTTTCTTATAAAAACTAAATTGAGAAAGTTTTTTTCTTTCTTTTCACCACCACCACTTTTTGAAGTTTATCCAAATATCAGTGACCTCATGAACTTGACACTGAGCAGTAAGCAAACATGAGGTTGGTGACCTTCTGGTTCCGCATGTGACATTGTATTCAAGTTCTTCACCTCTTTCGTGAGCAGCCAGAGCGGAAGGAAATAAATGCAGTTAATTCTGTTCCTCAAAATATATGAGTGCCATCTATCCCTCTTGACAGTCCATGACCTTTACCATTCTACTTCTTTTCTTAAAGAGTTTGGCCTTGTATAGCTATCTTTATTTTAATGCCTACTTCTATCATCTTGGAAGGAGACCTCTCAGTTCCTTGACTTCTTTACTCCTTCATGTGCTTATTTCTAATGATATTTTTGACCATACCACCTCAGTTGGTCATTTCCAATTTTACACCCAAATGTGAATTCTTTCTAAAAATCTCTATTTCAAATATTTCACCCTTTATACCAATCATCTGTCCTTTCACATGACTTGTTCCAGGATATATACAATTAAAAGTCTCTGACTTCTTAACAATATTAATTGTTCATCATTTTAGTCACATCCTTGAAGAATTCTTACCTCTCTCACTCACCTCATTTTCTTGTGTGTGCCAAGTTGCTTGAGTCGTGTCTGACTCTGAGACTCAATGGACTGTTGCCTGCCAGTCTCCTCTGTCCGTGGGATTCTCCAGTAAGAATATTGGAGTGGGTTGCGATTTCCTTCTCCAGGGGATCTTTCCAACCTAGGGAGCGAACCCATATCTCTTATATCTCCTGCCTTGGCAGGCAGGTTCTTTTACCACTAGTGACACCTAGGAAACCTGTAAAAACTCTGACTTCATAATGACATGAACACATGTTATTTGTGTTCATAGTTATTTGGTTCACAAAACACTACCGGAAAAGCCAGCCATTCTCTAAACTCTCGAATTTGATTTCTCACTTTCTATGATGGCACTTCATCATAATCCATTGAGAAAATGTAAGCTGGAAGTCTGAAACTCCCTTATCTTTCCACTAACAAATTTACTTTTTTACTTTTGAAAGTACCAAACTTCTATTTCCTCCATTTTAATTAAATATATATATATATATTTCTACTCTTATTCCTAAAGAAATTATGTTTTCTTTCCATTTCAGTCCTGAGCCTAATTTTCTGTCTTCTCTGAATGGTTCTTATATTTTTGACAATTTCCCTTACTTCCTGCATCTTCACTCACTTGTCCTCTACTTAGTTCAATAAAATCCATAAATTCTTTATCTCTTATAAAATCAAAGCAAAAATTGTTAAATTTGGAAACAGTCTTTCTTCAACAAACTCACCAGTGAAACACCTTCATGATGTCTTTGTTCTCTTTCACATCATGCTTTTTCCAAACTTCTTCAATTTTCATACATGTTTCAAGATATTCTAGTTCATTTTTTAAAAATTCTTTAAAACTTCTGTCTTTAGAACCTCTCTTAAACCATCAAGTAACTCTATTTTGCCAAATCCAAGGACACTTCTGTCTTCACCTTGCTCAACATCTAAGCAGCTCTAAGACTTTCATATCCAACTTTCAGTTTAATAGCAGTAATGGAAATATGCCATTCAGATCTCTATTTGAGAAAGAAATTGTCATTTGACTGCAAGTAATGAAATCAGCTGACAGTCTTCAGCTTCACTGTCTTTAAGATCTGCTTCTGAATTCAATCACAATCTCTTCCCAGGCAGCCCCCAGACAATGGCTGTGGAAGCAAAAGTACCAGAGTCTGTCTATTTGTGCCAAAAGTAGATCTCTTCAAATAGGTAGCTCATTATACTTTATTACAGGGTTATATTTTTGCCTTTGCATCACTGATAAGATGGCACAATTATTTTATTTATATGGGTCTTCCAAACAGAAAGCAACTATCACTAAAGACAAACCTCTTATAAAATCCCATGAATGCTCAATTTATAACACAGCATTCATAATGTATTCTAGATAAATGTTTATTAACTTGATGAATGATAAGCAAGCTAGTTCTGTTTCAAAAATTAATATTTAATTTATCCAAAATTTTAGTATCTGCTGATGGCATGATAAAATAATCCAAACTGAGATACAAATTGTAGTCATCCTGGCATTACCATCTTCAGGTTTTACTCTTTTGGCTTTAGTTATTTTATTGATTTTTAAAATTTACTTCTGTTTTATTAGTAAGCATAGTAGAATTTTAAATGTTTTAAAGATCTCCAGCTCACTTATAAGAAAGATAATGAAAAACAACAAACATGTAAAAATTAATCACATGGTTAACTTAGTTTAGTAACTTAATATGGTCTCCTTTCATCACACACACACACACACACACAGAATTAGTTTTGTCTCAATGACACAGCTGTATAAACTTAGAAAACTCAATTTTGAAAATATCACAACTATTAAGAAACAATTCTAGACTCCTGAATTGTGAGACAGTTTCTGTTGTTTAAGCCATTCATTCTGTGGCACTTTGTTATAGCTGCCCCATCAAACTATTATAATATACCCACTTAGTTAAGAAATACATTGAATATTAATGAGATGAACAGATCAGAGTACTAGCTACCATGGCAGCGTTTGCCAACCGTTTTATGAAAAAATCCAAATAGTAACTATATTAGGTTTTGCTGGTGTCCATAATGGTCTCTGTTGTCCTACTCCATTCATGTCATAGTAACATGAACACAGTCTTAGATGATGCATTTAAAAAAATGCATGGTTATTTCCCAAAGCACAGGGTTTACGTATATAAGCAGTGGGCTGAACTTAGCTCCTGAGTTAGAGTTCACTGACTCCTTTATGAGGAAATTAAATAAGGTTTCAGTTTGAAAGAGCTCAGAGGTGGCACTCTTGATAAAGCAGTGCTCCTGGGGAAGAGTTAAGTCATTTGGAAGGCAGAGATGCCCTTATGATTCTTGATAATGAAGAAAAAGAAAGAAGAATTGAATGACATAACCTCCATGCTCTCAGTAAAATAACCCATCTCTTAAAGAAACTGAATATATTAAATCAATACAATAGATACAATCAATAGAAGAGGGTGTTATGATTTAAGAACTTACAAGCTACCTAAGTTTTTCACCTCTCTCTGCATACAACTGTTATTTTTAGCCTGGAGGTGGGTATTTTAAACAAAACAAAATTTGTATTATGGAATTTGTAATATGAGAAGCAAAATGCTGTAATCTGAGGCTTGGCAAATTTAGAAAATGTAGTCTTAACAAGTAAGACTTGTGCTTCATTGTACAAAGTGATGAACCTGTTAAAGATGGAATTAAATATTTCTTTCCTGTCAAAGCCTATTACTTCAGAAGACTTTGTGGCATGGGCCAATAAATTATGAGGGATGAAGAGAAAAAGCCCTGAAGCTAGTAAGTAAAGATCTGAGACATTAAGTTAAAAAATTACTTCCTGATAAAGCTTGTAGTTATTCAAACACATAACGCAGAAAAAATATAGACCCCGAGTTTCCTAGTGTTTTGAGGAAACTGTATTATAAAGGAAACACCAATCCTACCTCTAGAAGCTTGTCTTGGCTTCTTTTACCAAGACAAGATGAGCAGCTAAAGTTAAAATCAACACTCCAGTTTTGATATGGCTCTGGAAGATAATGCACCAGGAATAACATTCTGGGGCCCAAAGCTGAGGTCTAACCAGATAACTTACGTTTGGTGCAGCCTAACTATTGTTGGCCAGAAATCAGGGACTGCTAAATATTACCTACTTGCCCCTTTTATGGAGAGGAGTTTTAATGAGCTGTGTTGTTCCTTGTTCATCAATGTGAAGTGAGTAAGTTTCAAGCAGATGAGTTACCATTCAGTTTATAGCTTAGCGAACCAGGAGGAGACATATATGAACCTAATCTGGGGAGCTGAACTAGTCCAGATGTAGATCTAATAGTAAATCAAAGAGGATTTGGGGTTATGAGAAGTGTGTCTACATATAGAAATAAGGATGTATGTGAATGAGGTCAGGTAAAGGGACAGACTGTGGCTAATTCATCATTTTATAGCACACCCATATAGATTTTCCTTGCTTTTCCTTTTCCTAGAGGAACTGAACATGATGGCTGTGTTGTCTGTATGTATTAGTCTATGCTCTGACCTTGAGTCCATAAGTCAGACTAGCAGAAAGAAGTTAAATGACTTTACAGAGCTTGCATATTGTCTAGGAAGTCTTGTTTTTTGTTGTTGTTGCTGGTGAGGCGAGTTGTTTTGTTTTTGTGACGTTTCCTTTCTTTGATGATATTTCTTTTGTTTTCATTTTAATGTGAGAGAATAAATTCTAGTGTGATTAATTCAATTTGTTATTATTGTTATTATGTGTACTTGAACCTAACTCTCATTTACATAAATGTCCATATATTTTTTGAACATTTTTAAAAATTATTTTTAATTGGAAGATAATTGCTTTACAATGTTGCATTGGTTTCTACCATACAACAAAGTGAAACATATAAATGCTCAGAATTATTTTCTTGATGGGGCTTCAGTACATGGAATTAGAAATGTTTCCAAAATGTTTCTTGATTTTTCCAAGGAACATTAGTTATGATAAGAAGTAATTGTAAGTCCCAATCCCAAAGAAAGGCAATGCCAAAGAATGCTCAAACTACCGCACAGTTGCACTCATCTCACATGCTAGTAAAGTAATGCTCAAAATTCTCCAAGCCAGACTTCAGCAATACGTGAAGCGTGAACTCCTTGATGTTCAAGCTGGTTTTAGAAAAAGCAGAGGAACCAGAGATCAAATTGCCAACATCCGCTGGATCATGGAAAAAGCAAGAGAGTTCCAGAAAACCATCTATTTCCGCTTTATTGACTATGCCAAAGCCTTTGACTGTGTGGATCACAATAAACTGGGGAAAATTCTGAAAGAGATGGGAATACTAGAACACCTGACCTGCCTCTTGAGAAACCTATATGCAGGTCAGGAAGCAACAGTTAGAACTGGACATGGAACAACAGACTGGTTCCAAATAGGAGAAGGAGCACGTCAAGGCTTTATATTGTCACCCTGCTTATTTAACTTATATGCAGAGTACATCATGCAAAATGCTGGGCTAGATGACGCACGGGCTGAAATCAAGATTGCCAGGAGAAATATCAATGACCTCAGATATGCAGATGACACCACCCTTATGGCAGAAAGTGAAAAGGAGGTAAAAAGCCTCTTGATGAAAGTGAAAGAGGAGAGCGAAAAAGTTGGCTTAAAGCTCAACATTCAGAAAACGAAGATCATGGCATTCAGTCCCATCACTTAATGGGAAATAGATGGGGAAACAGTAGAAACAGTGTCAGACTTTATTTTTTTGGGCTCCAAAATCCCTGCAGATGGTGACTGCAGCCATGAAATTAAAAGACGCTTACTGCTTGGAAGAAAAGTTATGACCAACCGAGATAGCATATTCAAAAGCAGAGACGTTACTTTGCCAACTTAAGTCCGTCTAGTCAAGGCTATGGTTTTTCCAGTAGTCATGTATGGATGTGACAGTTGGACTGTGAAGAAGGCTGAGCACCAAAGAATTGATGCTTTTGAAGTGTGGTGTTGGAGAAGACTCTTGAGAGTCCCTTGGACTGCAAAGAGATCCAACCAGTGCATTCTGAAGGAGAGCAACCCTGGAATTTCTTTGAAAGGAATGATGCTAAAGCTGAAACTCCAGTACTTTGGCCACCTCATGAGAAGAGTTGACTCATTGGAAAAGACTCTGATGCTGGGAGGGATTGTGGGCAGGAGAAGAAGGGGACGACAGAGGATGAGATGGCTGAAAGGCATCACTGACTCGATGGACGTGAGTCTGAGTGAACTCGGGGAGATGGTGATGAACAGGGAGGCCTGGTGTGCTGTGATTCATGGGGTCACAAAGAGTTGGACATGACTGAGCGACTGAACTGAACTGAATTGTAAGTCACTAATTGTAAGTTGGGAAGTAATTGTAACTAGAACATTTCTCTGAAAGGATTGCACATGTTTCATAGGAACAAGCTATCTTTTCTTCAGCATTTTGCTAAATATCTAAAGTGAAAGTGAAAGTGTTAGTCGCTCAGTCATTCAACTCTTTGCAATCTCATGGACTGAAGCCCTCCAGACTGCTCTGTCCATAGGATTCTCCAGGCAAGAATACTAGAGTGGGTTGCCATTTCCTTCTCCAGGGGATCTTCCCAATCCAAGAATCGAACCCTGGTCTCCTGCATTGCAGGCAGATTCTTTACCATCAGAGCCACCAGGGAAGCCCTAAATTGTATAATAGTAAAGACTGTCCATTTATATATGCACCTAATTCAGATTTAAGACATCAGTATCCACCAGCTGGTGGACTCTTACATGGGTCCTGTAATCTTGAACTGCCCCAATTGAAAAATAAAAGCATTCTGAATAGGTAAAAAAGTAATCTCAGATACTTTATGCTTTATTAAATTATTTGCCCTATTAGTTTCTCAAGCTTAATATCACAATGAACTTAAACAATTGTACACTGCTAGTGTTCACCATTGGAGAAGGCAGTGGCAACCCACTCCAGTACTCTTGGCTGGAAAATCCCATGGACGGAGGTGCCTGGTAGGCAGTCCATGGGGTCGCTAACAGTCAGACATGACTGAGTGGCTTCACTTTCACTTTTCACTTTCACAAATTGGAGAAGGAAATGGCAACCCATTCCTGTGTTCTTGCCTGGAGAATCCCAGGGATGGGGGAGCCTGGTGGGCTGCCATCTATGGGATCACACAGAGTTGGACACGACTGAAGCAACTTAGCAGTGTTCACCATTATTAAAAATTACTCATTACTCACTGAACTGCTATAAACCTTTGATTTACTAAAATGAACTAGATTTAGACATATAGGAGGCTGGTGGAGATACAAAATATCAACACTAGGGTCAAAATATATTAAGAAACGATTTCCCTTTTCTATCATAGAGATCATGAAGAGTTATGAAATATCTCTCACTGTGATCTAAATGGGCTATTTATTGAATCTATAAAGAATAACTCTAGAATTTTGTTAGAATCTCCAAATGTTTGGCTCTGTAGTTTATCAGACATCTGGGTGAAAACTACTGATATATATGCTGGTATATCTGTGTTTTGTTAAACACATACTTTTTTTGTTAAACACATGCTTTTCTCAATTTTCATCAGAACTTCACTTCATATATTTTATAGGAAAAATAACAAATTTTAACCACACTTTGGACTTTCGATAGATCCATCTTGGTTAGAAAGATCAAAGACTATTTTAATTGCAGTTGTCCAGGATATTTTTTATTCTCTTTCTAATATCTTAGTAGGTGGTCTCAGATATAAAAAATAGCTATTTAACTACAAAATAAAGAAATAATAAATAATATTTCATTCAGAAATCTTCCCATTTAATTTTACATATAATGGAATAGTTGAGTGCAAAAAAGAAAATCTGCTCATGAGGAAGAGAGAGTAAGGATAACAACTCAATGTTTCTGATGAGAAAAATTAAAATTCTATACAATCATAAAAATGATAGATTAAAAATATCAGAAACCTGACAATATTAATGACTCTTCTGAACAGTTATTTTAAATAGGGTTAAGTAGAACTGATTATAAAAGAGAACACTGAGAAAATATGCTTCAGGGAATCCTTTTCAGAATAATAATCAACATATATAATAAAGAATTGCATCCAATGATCATAAAGTGCTGCCAAAACTCAGTTATAAGAACAAAAAAGTCTCATAAAAAGATGAGTCAAGGATTTAAATGGACGTATCAGCAAACAATATATACAAATGACAAAAAAGTATATGAAAAGATGCTCAGTATCATTATTTATTAAACCCAATTAAAACCACACTAAGATTCTTCTGCATATCCACAAGAATCTCTAAGTAAATAGACAAGATATATATTGTGACATTTATGTGGAGATTTGGGGAAAATGGAACTCTCATTTGTTTCTACCAGAAATACAGATGACATGATCACTGTGGAAAACAGTTTGGTAGATTTTTTGGGGGGGCAAAAATTTATGTAGTTAAATATTGACCTAGTAATTCCACTTCTAGGTATTTACTCAACAGAAATTAAAAAAAAAAAAAAAAAAGAAGTTGACCAAAGCAAAAGCAGAAAATCCTAAGCAAAATATTAGCAAAGCAAATCCAGTGTATGTAAAAGGACAAATTAATTCCAGAAATTTCACAACCAAATGTGAATGGTAAAACAAGAGCACTTTGGAAGAAAACAGAAGACCTTCACAGCCTTGAAGTAGAAAAATATTTTTACATGATAAAAATCTAACTAAGGGAAAACATTTTAAATTGGAAATCTTTCAAAATTGATTATTTCAAGTTTATCATGCCATTGGGGCTTCCCAGGTGATACAGTGTTAAAGAATCCAGCTACAATGCAGGAAACATAAGAGATGAGGGTTTGGCCCCTGAGTTGGGAAGATCCCCTGGTTCAGGAAGAGGAAATGGAAACCCACTCCAGTATTTTTACCTAGAGAATCCCATGGACAGAGGAGCCTGGTGGGCTACAGTCCATAGGGTCTCAAAAGACTTGGGCATAGTAAGTCAACAACAACAAAGAAACCATTAATAGTATAAAGAAAAGACTGTCTGTCAGGGATGGATAATCTTAATGTCTTACTAAGAACTCATTTAGAGCAAGTCTTATAAATACTCTATAAGTCAATAAGGAAGGTAGACAATCTAACAATAGTTTGGGCAAAGTAACAAACAAGTATTATACCAAAAAAGATATATGCAAAATACCAGTGAATATATTTTTCAAATGTTTTATTTTTACTAGGTCATCAAGGAACTAAAAATTAAATGTAATGTGATACCACTGTCACTGACAAGAATGGCTGAAGTAAAAAGTATGAAAGTATCAAGTTGGTAGAGATATAGAATTGAAACCCTTTTATATGATTGATGGTAGTGTTGGAATATATATGTATTATGTTTTGATCCATGTGGGAGCACAAATCTATATATACTCAATAGAAAAGTAATATCTATCAAAAGATATTACTATAATGTGCATATTTATATTATTTGAAATATTCCAAGACTGAATATATGCACATTCTCAACAAGGATAGAATGGATAGATAAATAGTTGCATATTCAGAAATGAAATAGAACACTATAGCAATGAGAATGAACATAACTATAAGCAACACCATACATAAATCTCATAAATACAGTTGGGTGAAAGGACCCAGATACAAAATAATGCATAGTGTAAGATTTCATATTTGTAAAGTTCAAAACCATGCAGTGGTAATCTGTGATATTAGAAGTGAGGGTAGTAGATATTTTCAGGGTGACAGGAGAAGGACATAAGGGAAGTTTCTTGAAGTGATTCTAAGATACTCTTTTCTTTTCTTTAAAAAAAATTTATTTGGAAGATCATTACTTTACAACATTGTGATGCCATACATAAACATGAATTAGCCATAAACATACACGTATCCCCTCCTCCTGAATCCCCCCATCACCTCCCTCCCTGCCCCATCCTTCCAGGTTGTCAGAGCACTGGCTTTGGGTGTCTGCTTCATACATCAAACTCCCACTGGCTATCTATTTTGCATATAGTAATGTATATGTTTCAATGCTGTTTTTTTTCAAAATCATCCCACCCTCTTCTTCTCTCACTGAGTCCAAAATCTGTTTATTATGTCTGTGTCTTCTTTGCAGCCCTGCACTCATGTGCTGTGCTGTGCTAAGTTGCTTCAGTCATGCTTGATTCTTTGCGACCTATTGGACTGTAACCTGCCAGGCTCCTCTGTCCATGGGATTCTCCAGGCAAGAATACTTGGAGTGGGTTGCATGGCCCCCTACAGGGAATCTTTCTGACCCAAGAACTGAACCCAGGTGGAGTCTTTACCATTTGAGCCACTGGGAACCCCTCTAGATTCAATATATATGCATTAATATACTATTGTCTTTCACTTTCTGACTTATTTCACTCTGTATAATAGGTTTCAGTTTCATCCACCTCATTAGAACTGACTCAAATGTTCTCCTTTTTTATAGCTGAGTAATATTCCGTTGTGTATGCTAAGTCACTTCAGTTGTGTCCGACTCTGTGCGACCCCATAGATGGCAGCTCACCAGGCTCCCCTGTCCCTGGGATTCCCCAGGCAAGAACACTGGAGTGGGTTGCCATTTCCTTCTCCAATGCATGAAAGTGAAAAGTGAAAACGAAGTCGCTCAGTTGTGTCCAACTCCTAGCGACCCCATGGACTGCAGCCCACCAGGCTCCTCCGTCTATGAGATTTTCCAGGCAAGAGTACTGGAGTGGGTTGCCATTGCCTTCTCCTCCATTGTGTATATATACCATTATTTCTTTATCCATTCATCTGCCAGTGGACATCTAGGTTGCTTCCATGTCCTCAACATTTTGAATGAACATTGGGGTACATATGTCTTTTCATTTCTGGTTTATCAGAGTATATGCCCAGTAGAGTGATTGCTGGGTCATATGGTAGTTTTATTCCTAGTTTTTTAAGCAATCTCCATACTATTCTCCATAGTGGTTGTGTCAGTTGGCATTTCCCAAAAACAGTTTAAGAGGACTTCATTTTCAAACTCTCTCCAGCATTTACTGTTTGTAGACTTTTTGATGATGGCCATTCTGACTAGTGTGATATGATACAAGGTATGCTTTTTGATCTGAGTATTAAGACAGGAGTGCTACACTTTTTGAAAATTTATATACCTATTTTTTTCTCGAACTCTCTTGCTTTTTCAATGATCCAATGGATGTTGGCAATTTGATCTCTGGTTCCTCTGCCTTTTCCAAATGCAGCTTGAACATCTGGAAATTCACGGTTCATATACTGTTGAAGCCTGGCTTGGAGAATTTTGATCATTACTTTGCTAAAATGTGAGATGAGTGCAGTAGTTTGAACATTCTTTGACATTGCCTTTCTTTGAGACTGGAATTAAAACTGAACTTTTCCAATCCTGTGGCCATTGCTAAGTTTTCCAAATTTGCCGGCATATTGAGTGTAGCACTTTCACAGCATCATCTTTCAGGATTTGAAATATCTCAACTGGATTCCATCGCCTCCACTAGCTTTGTTCATAGTGATGCTGCTCAAGGCCCACTTGACTTCACATTCCAGGATGTCTGGCTCTAGGTGAGTGATCACACCATCATCGTTATCTGGGTCATGGAGTTCTTTTTTGTTCAGTTCTTCTGTGTGTTCTTGTCACTTCTTCTTAATATCTTCTGCTTCTGTTAGGTGAATACTGTTGCTGTCCTTTATTGAGCTCATCTTTGCATGAAATATTCCCTTGGTATCTCTAATTTTCTTGAAGAGATCTCTACTCTTTCGCATTCTATGGTTTTCCAATATTTCTTTGCATTGATCACTGAGGAAGGCTTTCTTACCTCTCGTTGCTATTCTTTGGAACTCTGCATGCCAATGAATATATCTTTCATTTTCTCCTTTGCCTTTCACTTCTTTTCTCAGCTATTTGTGAGGCTTCCTCAAACAAACATTTTGCCTTTTTGCATTTCTTTTTCTTGAGAATGGTCTTGATCACTGCCTCCTATATAATGTCATGAACCTCTGTTCATAGTTCTTCAGGCACTCTATCAGATCTAATTCCTTGAATCTATTTGTCACTTTCAATGTATAATCGTAAGGGATTTGATTTAGGTCATACCTGAATGGTCTAGTGATTTTCCCAAATTTCTTCAATTTAAGTCTGAATTTGGCAATAAAGAGGATCACAAGAAACTGTGATTACAACAAACTGTGCTCTTGTGGATAACAACAAACTGTGGAAAAGTTTTAAAGATATGGGAATACCAGACCACCTGACCTGCCTCTTGAGAAATCTGTATGCAGGTCAAGAAGAAACAGTTAGAACCAGACATGGAACAACAGACTGGTTCCAAATCAGGAAAGGAGTATGTCAAGGCTGTATATTGTCGCCCTGCTTATTTAACTTATATGCAGAGTACATCATGCAAAATGCTGGGCTGGATGAAGCACAGGCTGGAATCAAGACTGCTGAGAGAAATATCAATAACCTCAGATATGCAGATGACACCACCCTTACGGCAGAAAGTGAAGAAGAACTAAAGAGCCTCCTGATGAAAGTAAAAGAGGAGAGTGAAACGGCTTAAAACTCAACATTCAAAAAACTAAGATTGTGGCATCCAGTCCCATCACTTCATGGCAAATAGATGGGGAAACAATGAAAACAGTGATAGGCTTTATTTTCTTGGGCTCCAAAATCACTGCAGATGGTGACTGCAGCCATGAAATAAAATGATGTCTGCTCCTTGGAAGAAAAGCTATGACCAACCTAGAGAGCATATTAAAAATCAGAGAAATTATTTTGTCAACAAAGGTCTGTCTAGTCGAAGCTATGGTTTTTCCAGTAGTCATGTATGGATGTAAGAGTTGGACTATAAAGAAAGCTGAGTGCTGAAGAACTGATGCTTTTGAACTGTGGTGTTGGAGAAAACTCTTGAGAGTCCCTTGGACTGCAAGGGGTCCAACCAGTCCATCATCCTAAAGGAGATCAGTCCTGGATATTCATTAGAAGAACTGATGCTGAAGCTGAATCTCCAATACTTTGGCCACCGGATGCGAAGAATTGACTCATTGGAAAAGACCCTGATGCTGGGAAAGATTGAAAGTGGCAGGAGAAGGGGATGACAGAGGATGAGATGTTTGGATGGCATCATTGACTCAATGGACATGAGTTTAAGTAAGCCCACCGGGAGTTGGTGATGAACTGGGAAGCCTGGCGTGCTGCAGTCCATGGGGTCTCAAAGAGTCAGACAGGACTGAGTGACTTTACTGAACTGAACTGATACTTGTGTTTTGTGTATTTTTCTGTATGTATGTTATAATTCAATTATTTTTTAATTAAATAACCGTTAAAATTCTACAAAGTTAAATGTATAAAAATCTAGAAACCATAATAATAAAATAATTGAAAATTTTCTGTAATCAAAGAACAGCTTATTGTTGCTATCCAAGGCAGATATTTTACCATATTTTACCCACAAAAATGTTAATTAAAATAAATAATATATTCTTTCTTTCTAAAAATACATATTACACCTTAACAAAATAGCTTTACTCTTTTTGGAAAAACTCTTCTTTACAAAAGAGTGCCATCCAATAAATGTGAAAGTAAGAAAGCTTTAGGAAATCACCATTTTTAGAGCTACTGGGTAGAAAGTTGATTGTCCAATTTTTCTCAGGATTTAAAAATATTACACCATCCAGTATTTCTAGTCTTGGGGAAGAAAAAAAAAATGTTTGCAAAGAATAAATAAAGCTATCCTCACCCTCACTTGGTGATTAACTATAGCATCATTGTGAATAAAAAGATAAAGCATTGTGTACCTACCCACGTGCTATAAGTAGAAGCTCCACACCACCTATGAAATGTTCTTGCCAAAAAAGATTCACCTGAGTTAAACAGAGACTAGAAATGAAATTTTCAGCTTGTAAGAAATACAATGTTGAGACTGGATGTGTGTTTCACCCCTGAATTCATATGTTGAAGCTCTAACATTCATGTGATGATATTAGTTTGGTGAGGTCTTTGGGAGGTTTTTTTTTTTGGTACATTATTAGGGCAGAGTTCTCATGAATGAGATTAGTGCCCTGATAAGGAAATCCCAGATACCTCTCTCACCCCAGACTCCTTTCTCATCCCAGCACTTTTCTCACCTCAGACATCTCTCTCACTTCTTCTGGCATGAGAGGATATAACAAGTAGACAGCTGGCCATTTATGTACCATTAAATGGTTACTGACTCTCAGCAGACATCAAATCTGTGAGTGCCTTGATCTTGGACTTTCTCGCCTCCAGAGTTATGAGAAATAAATTTCTTCTTTTTTTTAAATAAGCCACACACTATAGTATACTTTGTTGTAGCAGCCTGATCTAAGGCAACAGGGGTAAAGAAACAATAATGTGAAAAAAAAAAAGAAAGAAACAATAATGTGGCAATCTGGGAATTTGAATGCAAGATGTATCAATATATTAGATTTTTAAATAAATAATTACTTCAATGTTGTAATAATTGTTAATTTTTAGATGTAATATGATATTACTTTTAAGTGATACAATGCACTGATTTTATTTAGAAAAACATAATAAACTATTTCATAGTGAAGAGTCTTAATATCAATCGTTTACTCAAATATTTTAGCAAAAATAGAAGATATAAATATGGAAAAAATTTGATTATCTAGTCAAGATAATGGGCATGTGGGTGTATATTATGTGATTTTCCTGTATTTATGCATAATATTCTGCTATGTGTATAGAATATGTGGCTAAAGATTCAAGCAAATTTCTAATATACAGTTAAGTATATTATCATATATAAATCTACCAAATTATAGATTTTCATATTATTTCTCCCTAGAGTAGGAAATGCTCTGGAGCCCTGTAGAGTTCATCTTGATTTTCTGTGGTGAGATGTGCATGCCAGATTGCTTTTAACATTTCATTATTTATATTTTGGATGTACAAATCTGAGGTGTTTTTGATATAGAAGGTGTTATTGATTACAATTCAGATACATTTTCCACAGTGAAAAGAGTCTCATCTCCATGAATTATATGCTATTTTTTACTTATATAACTACTGACTTTTAGCCTATGTTTCCTTGATATTTCACAAAGCAACTAAACTTGTGGAAACCAATACTATATTTTGTTGGATTTCTCATTTTTTTCCATAGCTGTATGACAGGGCAATTCTATCATCAATGAGTGACTTGAATAATTTATTGATGAAGTCAGTGCATTGGTAAAAATATAATGAAAGGTTGCTTAATTGCTGACTACTCTGCTGCTTTAATTTTAATATATTGGTGGGAAACTGCCTATAGTTCTTTTCATTTATTATCAGCAAGACTGATGGATAATACCACAATCCATTGAGGAGTAATATAAAAATGAATTTTTCAACATAATAGTACACTTTATTTTAAGCCAAACATTAGGTGAATAATTGTGTGTTTTAGTATTACTGTTAAGGATCAATTTCATTGGAAAATATCTTCCTCTCTTGATCTCTGATGATCCATTGTCTGTGACTTCTCAGGAGTCTCTAGTGTGTTTCATTTAGGGAGTTGGATACTATGACTGGCTAAAAGAAGAAGGTACTATGCTTCTGAGGCAGTCTGAAATAAATAGGGAAAAAAATAAAGCAACTTATGGTTATATTTGCTAAGGCTGTAAATTTTCTCAGAATCAGGTTTCTTATTTTTACATTAAAATCTTGCTAAATTCATAGTCCTAGTCATATCTTGGATTTATTTTTGGTATCTGGAAGAAATCCTGTGCAAAATATATTTTGTTTTGCATCATTTACTGCACATTTAGTGTGAGAACATAAAAGTATTTCCTTTATATATGTGTGTATGTATGTTTGTGTTTTCATCTTCTGTTACTCATTAGCTTTCACTGTGTTAGGAGAAAACTAACTAAAAGAAAAAAATCTTGATATGCTACATTAACTTACATTGATTCAGTGGTAGCTACAGCCAAGGTTGTTAAAGTGAATAGGGAATTACCCCATTATGCATCTTTCCAAAACAAATGTCTGCACACCCAGAATAGGCTGACCAGCCCACTAGGCTGATGCTCTGGTTTTCAAAGATCTTGGAAGTGCTGAGTTCTCTTATATGTTTCTCAGAAGATTATTAGTGTTTAACTTGAATAAAAATGGTTATTTGGCTTTCTATGTTATATTATCCAATCCCTGCTGTATAAATGAGTTACAGTACTACAAAGAAAAACTAGTGGCTGACTACAGAGGCAAAATACAAGGTAAGATAGCCATAGCTAACATCTAGGTATATAACACCTACTGTATAGGCAATGTGATATATTAAGGAGGTTGACAATAAAATAATACTCTGAAGTGAAAAAGCAGTGTCTACATGTATGAGGTGCCAGAGACCAAAGCATTTAAATAAATAACCTAACTTTATATTACTCAACCAGGATACTTATGTGTCATGTCATTTTTACTCTAACCCTTTTCTCTCAAAATCGTAAATATTAGTGAATATTCAAATAATTAGACATTATAAACAGTCATACACTATCTTTTAGTTTAGATAGGCATACATCAAATATCATAATTTTGTCACTCATTTTGTATCCTAGGTACACAAAAGGAAACATACACTCCTTGCCTATGAGGTAACTCATACTACAGTACAGAGACAAATCAGCTAACAAATGATTATACCAGTCTTCACACCATACTAGCAGTTAGGTGAATGGTGACTAGAAAGAAAGAAGCATGTAAATGAATTGGCCTGGAGAGTCAAAAACTGATGCAGTGATCTCTAAGTGAGACCATTAGTGATGAAAAATGTGTCTGTTGTTTAGAAGAAGATCTGAAGGAGGTTTCCAGACAATTTCAAGCCATAGCGCAGAGCATGAAATCACCTGATTCCTCTGTAACCCAACTGATGGGGGCATATGATGAGATGTTTTATTGAAATCAGGCAGGGTCCTGAGAAATGGGGCTTATCCATAGACTTCAATCTGCAAGTTAAGAGAATTATTGAAAAATGTCATCATGGTATTGGTGTACAAAAATTTTCATTTCAGAAGCTTAACTGTAACAGTGATATGGATGAAGGGATGAGTTCACTAATGGCAGTGAGATCACTGGGGAGGCTATAAAAGGTCATTTTTTATTTTATTTATGTGTCAACATCATTCGTTGTCCTTTCCACAGTATAACACTGTTGTCAAACAGCATTTATCTTTAAAACAATTCATCTCCTTTTTGTTCCTATGATCTTAGCTAAGGCTTTTTTTAAGATGCTAATTGGAGAGGGAAAGTTGGGAGGTGAGTAAAAGAAGTCAACACATATAGGATATTTTCAAGAGGCTTGAATAAAGGAGAAGAAAAATTTCAGGGAGTGTTGACAAAGGTTAGGAAATGAGGTGAAGAATGGTCATACTCTGAGAAATCTTAAGGAAAGGAAATTGTGGAGAAAGAAGGTGAGCACCTCAAATAAATTAGGGGGTGAGAATAAAAACCATAAAAAAGGTTAAAAATATTTTTTAAATGATCCAATTTTAAAAGTGAATAATCTGTCTTCCATGATGTCTCAGACTAGAGCAATCATTTTGTTTTTCAAGATTCAAGAAGTGGGTACATGTTAAACTGAGACTGTAAGAAGCCTGGTGCTCTTCTCAACTCCACCAAGAGCCATGGAACAACAGGTTTGTGTCTAACTTTTTGTGAAGAATTAAAACAACGACTCTAGGCAGTGCTTATGTAAAAGGAGAAATGGCTGATTCAGTACTCAGTGTTTGTGAAAAAGTGTTCATAATCTCTGGTGTACAAGTCCTATGCACACAAATAGTATGTCAGAGAAATTAATAGCATACATACCATGTACTTACTTGTAGAATTTGCAAAATTAATACAGCATAATTTAAGCAAACTATGTCAGTTCAAATATTTTGAATATTTTTCCTGTTTTTGATTTTTTATTGGGAGAGATAACCTAATAAATTTTGGTGTAATTGTAAAAGTTGTACTCACAGTCGTTTACAAATCTTTTGCGACCCCATAGACTGTAGATCACCAAGCTCTTCTGTCCATGGTATTTTCCTGGCAAAAATACTGGAGTGCTTGCTATTTCTTTCTTCAAGGGACCTTCTAGACCCAAGGATCAAACCCATGTCTCCTACATCTCCTACATTGGCAGGTAGATTCTTTACCACTGAGCCCCATGGGAAGCT
This sequence comes from Budorcas taxicolor, assembly GCF_023091745.1. Classification (NCBI taxonomy): domain Eukaryota; kingdom Metazoa; phylum Chordata; class Mammalia; order Artiodactyla; family Bovidae; genus Budorcas; species Budorcas taxicolor. The sequence continues at coordinate 19,655,349 of NC_068913.1, forward strand.
AGTGTGTATGAACTAAATGTACGAGCTAGAATTTCTTGTGAAGATTTTGAGAGGGTTTTTCTTAAAAATATTATCTTTTCAAGGTTTTGGAATAAACAATTTAGGAAAATATTTCTTAGCTTCCCTTTCCAATAGAATTTGTAAAATCTATACTTTATTATTTTGTTTAGTTGATGTTGTCTATTTTTTTAAATTGTGTATTGAATTGTTCTAGTGTGTTGGGTAGAACCTAGGTGATTAGGATGAATCTTTTAGTTAATCCACATATCACCTTTATATGAGGTATTAGGTAAGTAGTTCAAGTTACTGTTTAGGATCATGCAGTTTAAAAGAGGTATATCTTATAAGATTATTTAGTTTTGATAATTCATGTTTTACGAGTGACTTGTATTTTTCCATATAGAGAAATTAGATTCAATAATTTCTTTGTTTTACTTATTCAGTCAACATATTTTTATTAAAAGTGAAAGTGAAGACTCTCAGTCATGTCCGACTCTTTGCAACCCCATGGACTGTAGCCTACCAGGCTCCTCAGTCTATGGAATTTTCCAAGCAAGAGTACTGGAGTGGGTTGCATTTCCTTCTCCAGGGGATCTCCCCAACCCAGGGATCAAACCCTGGTCTCCCACACTGCAGGCAGATGCCTTACTGTCCAAACCACCAGGAAAGCCCATATTTTTATTGAGTGCCTTCTATGTGCCAAGCAGCATGCTAAGTTCTGGTATTTAGTGGTGAGATATGCACACATGGTCACTCTGTGGAAGAGCAATCCTTATGCAGCACTTTACACTGGGTCATGTGTGACAGAAGCCAAAGACACTGACATCCAGGACTGATGTAGCAATTGTCATCACAGACATAGGAGTGTTCATAAAGGTGAGAGAATAAAGATGCAGTGGACAATTTCATCTTTAGGAACCAGAGTATCCTTTATATCTGTAGAATAAAATTCCCTGGGTTATTCATGAAAATAAATCTAATTATTATAACTTTTCCCCCAACGCACTTTTAGCAATGTTTGACACTCAGAAGCTAAGCATTTTGGCAAAATTGGGGCAGGGGTCAAATATATGTATACATTACTGAGTTCTCTGAGAATACTGAATTCCAGACAGCCAGCCACTGGTTTTGTTTCTGACTACCTGCTTTGAGTCTGTTGTAGACAATAGCATGTAAAAAGAAGAGGGGGCAAAAACTACAGGACAGCCATAAACCCACTGGAAGTTTCCTAAGAATTTTTTTGTGTGTCTAGGGAGAGGAAATGTCATAAAGGAATTTATGATATTTTAACTTTGGGAGTGAAAAGTAATTAAGTGATACAGTACAGTGTATGAAATGGCATTGTGACTAAAAATCAGAGGGCAGGGATCCATGTGTGAATTTTACAACTTAATAGCTGTAGACTTTCAACCTCACTTTAATCACTTCAATATTCCTTAGGATATATAACAATGCCTGCCCTTCTAATTAAGAATATGAGGGAAAACTAAGTGAAACAAAATGTGAAATTTGAGTATTAAGAGGATGAGATGGTTGGATGGCATTACTGATTCAATGGACATGAGATTGAGGAAACTCAGGGAAATAGTGAAGGACAGGGAATCCTGGCATCCTGAAGTCCATTAGGTCACAAAGATTTGGACACAATTTAGAGATTGAACAACAAATGTAAACCATGAGCAAGATTATACTAGAGATAGTGGTGGTTCCCAAATAGTCCATCTACTCTTCCAATTTGTCAACGTTTTTCAGGTAAAGATGATTAGCTCTAGTCAGATGGTTTGAATAGAAGCAATATGTGTCATTCAGAGGCAGGAACATGAAGAGACTGCATATAACCATCTAGCTGTCCATCTCCCTTTCATAATTCCTTATTGATTCTTATTTTGAGTATGAGATATGGTACTGAAGGGTTGATGACAAGATACATGCCATAAGAATTTAGAAGAATAGATATGTTGACAGGTAAGATGAGGAAGGGCTTCCCCATTAGCTCAGCTGGTAAAGAATTTGCCTGCAATGCAGGAGAAGCCGGTTCGATTCTTGGGTCAGGAAGAGCCACTGGAGAAGGCATAGGCTACCCACTCCAGTATTCTGGCCTGGAGAATGCCATGGACTGTATAGGCCATGGGGTCACAAAGAGTAGGACACAACTGAGCGACTTTCACTTTTCAAGATGAGAAAGGCTCTGCACAGTACAGATTTAGAGGCAGTTTTAGACAATTAAAGTTTGAGATGGCAATTCATATCCAAGTGGAGATGTCATGAAGTTCACTGACTTGCAGAGAATTCTGGACAGGAGATAGAAACACAGGAGTTGACATATGGTTAGCATCTAAGTCTGTGAGACTGAGATTACCTAAGGATGGAATGTAAATACAGAAAAGGAACAGGGATAGAGCACTAGGTCAATTCAATATTATGAGGTTAGATAGAAGAGGAAGAATTAGCAAAGGGGACTCAGAAAACAATCAGAAATATAAAGAAATCTCAGAAGTGTGTGATGTGTTAGAAGTCAAGGAAATAAAATATACCAGAAAAATAAGGAGTTATCAACTCTATCAAATGATGCTGATTGATAGCATGATGAAAATAACGAGTAAGAAATCTGGACCATTGAATTAGAAGATGAGATTCCCACTATGCGTTGTGATAACAATCCATCCTAAAATTTGGGGCTAAAATTGTGAATCCATTATTATATCTTCTGGTTCTATGTGTTGACTCATCTCAGTTGAGTGATTCCCTTGTGGGGTCCCTCAGGCAGTGGCAATTAGGTGTCAGTTCAGCTGTAGTCATCTGAAAACCCAAACATCTGTAGTATGAACATCCCTGATGGATCACTCATATGGCTAGCAGTTGAAGCTGACTGTCAGTTTGAAGCTTAGGCTGAGGCTGTATGATAGGTAGGAAAGTGACCTCTCAAAGATGTCTGTGTTTTAATCCCCATAAGCTGAGGATTAACTATGATATATGGTAAAGAAAATCAGCTAATGGAATTAAGGTTGCTAATCATCTGATCTTAAGATGGGGAAAATGTCCTGCATTATCCCATTGAAATCAGGGTAATCACAAGGGTCCTTAAATACAGAAGAGGAAGGCAGAAGACTCAATGTGAGGCAAAACAATACGAGGAAGGCTCAATGCTCATTAACGTCTTTGCAGGATGAAGAAAGTGTTTACCAGTCAAGGGATGCAAGTGATGTCTAGAAACTGGCAAAGACAGAAAAGTGGATTCTCTCCTTGAGTCTCTAGAAGAAAAATATATTCCTGCCAACACTTCAATTTTATCTGAAGCAGCTGTTAATAAGTTTCAGGCAGACCTGAAAGATAACTATTTTGTTTTATGATTCTAAGTTTGTGGTAATTTATTATGACAATCGGAAGCTAATACAGGCTGCCAAAAACAACAATATAAAACCAAAACATTCATCTGTCACATCTTCATCTGGATTAAGTGCCTTTGATCATGAAGGCTTGATTCAGAGGCAGCACCTTAAGAAAACATTATTCAAGAGATTCAAATGGAAGCGTCCAGCCTTCTTAAAATACAATCTCAGATGTGTCAAAATGTCACTTCTGCTACATACTGTTGATGGAATAACTAACATGAGCCCAGATTCAGGGGTAGTTGAGGTAAACTATACCTCTTAATGTGAAAGGAAGCATGCTTGTATAGGAAACAAGGGATTGATGACAAGCTTATTGAAAAATGTCTATCACAGTGAATGAAAAGGAAAACAATATCAATACATGGGGAGGTTGGAAGCCTGTGGGGAGTGAGTTTAAGAAAGAATCAGAGGGGATAAATGGGACATGTTTAGATATTACTTTGAGAAAACATATGCAAAGAAGAGCAAAAAGTAAGTAGCAATGGGAAGAGAAGCAGCATCAAAGGAAAAAAAGTGTATAAGAAAAAAAAATCTTGTTTCTATACTAAATAGTAACAATTAGTTACAGTCAAATTTTATCATAATTTTTGTTTATATGTATATGCATGCCATAATATTACAAAATTATCACTGTACACACCATACAAAAGTGTTCAAATATATTTTGAAGGGATCCAGTCGTAGTTTTGGTTCCAAGGAAGCAGATTTTGAGGCAAATATTTTTGTGTTATTATTTATGGATATATGATAGGGGTTGACTTGCGTCCATGCAGAATTTATATGCTGAAATTTTAACCCCCGTGTAACTATATTGGAGATAGAGTCTCTAAGGAGGTGACTAAAGTTAAGTGATATCATAGGGTAGAGTCCTGATCTGATGGAACTAGTCCCTTATCAGAAGAGGAAGAGAAACCCCAGAACTCTCTCTCCCTCATGCAAGGACACAATGAGACGGCAGCTGTTTGCAAAGCAGCAAGAGACCTCTGGCCAGAATCTGACCATGCTGCCCTGATCTTTGATTTTCAGGCTCCAAAACCAAGAGAAAATACATTCCTATGCTAGGGTGACTCAGTCTATGTTATTGATATCTTATTATGGCAGCCTAAGCTGATTAACAGGGCTTTCCAGGTGGTGCTAGTGGTAAAGAACCTGCCTACCAATGCAGGCAACATAAGAGACGGGGTTCAAACCCTGAGTCGGAAAGATTCCCCTGGAGGAAGGCATGACAGCCCACTCCAGTATTCTGGCTTGAAGAATTCCATGAACAGCCTGGCCTGGTGGGCTATAATCCACAGGGTCACAAAGAGTCGGACACAACTGTAGTGACAGCACAGTACAGCACAAGCTGATTAATAAGGTATTGCAAACCCAGAAACGCAGGAGTAAAGGAAGGGGAAAATGAGTTAGGGAGAGAGGAAAAAAATAGGAAGGTGGCCATTAAGCATAACTTATTGACTACTATATCTTAAAAACATGATTTTTTTTTAAAATTCCTACAAGTGATAGTCACTCAGTCGTGTCTGACTCTGTGGCCTCATGAACTATAGCCATCAGGCTCCTCTGTCCATGTGATTCTCCAGGCAAGAATACTGCAGTGGGTTGCCATTCCCTTCTCCAGGGAATTTTCCCTATCCAAGGATCAGACCCAGGGGCTGAATCTGGGTCTTCTGCATTACAGCAGATTTTTCACCCTCTGAACCACCAGGGAAGCCCTGGTACACAATAAAATAGAAATGTCAGAATTTACTATAATTCAGTTAGACAATCTGAGTAACTAAGACAAGTGCATAATCGCATTTTCTTTTTAATGTGCGCAATGCCCCAATCTACCTAATTTGGGGGATATGTGAAACTGGACCATAATACTGAGTGAGTAGAGGTGATGGAATTCCAGTGGAGCTATTTCAAATCCTGAAAGATGATGCTGTGAAAGTGCTGGACTCAATATGCCAGCAAATTTGGAAAACTCAGCAGTGGCCACAGGACTGGAAAAGGTCAGTTTTCATTCCAATCATAAAGAAAGGCAATGCCAAAGAATACTCAAACTACCACACAATTGCACTTGTCTCAAATGCTAGTAAAGTAATGCTTAAAATTCTCCAAGCCAGACTTCAGCAATATGTGAACCGTGAACTTCCAGATGTTCAAGCTGGTTTTAGAAAAGGCGAGGAACCAGAGATCAAATTGCCAACATCCACTGGATCATCAAAAAAGCAATAGAGTTTCAGAAAAACATTTATTTCTGCGTTATTGACTATGCCAAAGCCTTTGACTGTGTGGATCACAATAAACTGTGGAAAATTCTGAAAGAGATAGGAATACCAGACAGCCTGACCTGCCTCTTGAGCAACCTGTATGCAGGTCAAGGAGCAACAGTTATAACTGGACATGGAACAACAGACTGGTTCCAAATTGGAAACGGAGTACATCAAGACTGTATATTGTCACTCTGCTTATTTAACTTATATGCAGAGTACATCATGAGAAACGCTGGGCTGGAGGAAGCTGGAATCAAGATTGCTGGGAGAAAAATCAATAATCTTAAATATGCAGATGACACCACCCTTAAGGCAGAAAGTGAAGAGGAACTAAAAAGCCTCTTGATGAAAATGAAAGAGGAGAGTGAAAAAGTTGGCTTAAAGCTCAACATTCAGAAAATGGAGATCATGGCATCCCGTCCCATCACTTCATGGGAAATAGATGGGGAAACAGTGGAAATGGTGGCTGACTCTATTTTTCTGGGCTCCAAAAATCACTGCAGATGGTGACTGCAGCCATGAAATTAAAAGATGCTTACTCCTTGGAAGGAAAGTTATGACCAACCTAGATAGCATATTCAAAAGCAGAGACATTACTTTGCCAACAAAGGTCCATCTAGTCAAGGCTATGGTTTTTCCAGTGGTCATGTATGGATGTGAGAGTTGGACTATAAAGAAAACTGAGCACCAAAAAATGGATGCTTTTGAGCTGTGGTTTTGGAGAAGACTCTTGAGAGTCACTTGGACTGCAAGGAGATCCAACCAGTCCATTCTAAAGGAGATCAGTCCTGGGTGTTCATTGGTAGGATTGATGTTGAAGCTAAAACTCCAATACTTTGGCCACCTGATGAGAAGAGCTGACTCATTTGATATGACCCTGATGCTGGGAAAGTTTGAGGGTAGGAGGAGAAGGGGATGACAGAGGATGAGATGGTTGGATGGCATCACTGAATCAATGGACATGGGTTTGGGTGAACTCCAGGAGTTGGTGATGGACAGGGAGGCCTGGTGTGCTGTGGTTAATGGGGTCGCAAACAGTCAGACACGACTGAGTGACTTAACTGAGCTGAACTGACCCTCTCCCAATATATAAACTCCCTAATAAAAATAAATTAGATTTCTTTAATATATTATATATTTCAGAAAAACAAAATATGCCCTTCTTCCAGCCACCTCAGACCTTTTCTGCCTCCCCATGTACATTTTTGGGTCTTTTCAAGATATGCCTTAAATGATGGCCTTCACATAAATTTGAGTACTTAAACAGATTTAATCAGCCTCTTTATCAGTGACAAAAGTAACTTTTATGAACACATTTTGTCATCAAACCCCAAATTTAATAAGCATAAAACATAACCTATTCTATTGAACACTCTTGCTACTCATGTAATGTCATTACTTATAACGCTAAACATACTTGTAGCTGTCCTGTTTTCGCATCTTTAGGGAAAAAAAATAAGAATGGATTATTCAAATGATTTAAATCCCTTTGAGACATGGGGGTTATAGTATTACTATAAATTGTGTTTCCCCTCCAAGGTTAGTTGCAATGTTGGCCTTGATTTAAAACCCAAGATCCTGTGGGAAATGGCAATGATATTGAGTTCTGACAAATTGAATTGGTCTCAAGGTGTTGGAGGATGACTAATAAATCTGCAAGCTGATCCAAAAAATATTCTATACAGGACATTTTTTCTTCTTGAAATATATGTGGCACCTTTAAGTGTTAATACCACTACCTGTTTGGTTTACTTAAATTGTGTGTTTGGGAGTGATTTCATTCTTGCTAAGATCGACACCCACCTGCATATGACAATTGCTTTGGATAAAGATACAAAGGAGTATTATTTTGTTTTGTTTTCCATGTTGTGTAGCATTTTATGTCTAATATCATTTATTTTAATTCTTGCATCTCCTAGCATGACTTGGCAAGGTACGGTTACTATATTCTCTGTAGTTTGTCATGCCATGAAAGGGAATGCCAGGTTTGCATAAGAGTGTTCCAGTAATGTGACTTAAAACTTGCCATTTTACTACTGTACATCAAAATACATAAACATTTTTACCAATACTGGAAAGAATAAAACACCATGTCTAAAACAAAACTGGAATTTTTAGAAATTTGTTCAAGAGAGTCAAAGATGGAATTAGAGTTTGAATATAAATCTCTTAACCCAGCATTGGACAACAAAGCTTTTTAGAGGTCTATTTTAAAATGTTATTATCTGTCAGGATATTTTCATGGATTATTTCTTCTTAAAAGTGTTCTAAACACATCTCAGAAACTTTATCACTTTTGTTTATTAATTTGTGTTATATTTATAGATATTGGAGATGTAAATATCTTATTCACCAGGTCTGAAAAGAACTCTGAGACCCAGCTCAGATGCCTTCTCTCTCACAAATGCTCCCTTGTTGCTTCATCCCACATGAATCTCTCCTTTATAGACTTCAGCCTTTAACTGCACAATTACAGTTTTATTTTATTGAGTCCTAATTTTTGTTTTGCATCATATAAATGGTTTTAAGAATAGATAATAAGTCCCATATATCATGCATAATGTTTCCTAAACAACATATTCTATCTTCTCAGTGAAGTTTTGCTAAACCACACTAAATTGTATTATCTGTTTACACCCTCAAAATTGGGTAGCTTTTGATATTAGTATCATACTTTATATGTCCCATATTATTCATATTGCGAATCTATTTTTCATATGTACCTATTTTATTCATATACTTCTTTTGAAAGTCAAATGAGGGTAGGTACTAAGACTTATGTATTAAATAGAAAGTCCATGTGGCTCAAAAGCTATTGAAATTGTTCTATTGAATAGATTGTTATCTATATACTTTGATTAAAAATCATATTGTAATAAGTTATAACTATGCTATGGCTTCAAAACAAATTGTCATTGAATTCACAAAATAAATTAGCCTCCAGAATTATAAAATTTTAAGTCATGATTATGATAACATAAAAAAACCATCTCACAACTGAGTAGAAGATTTTAAAATAAATGCTTTTAAACTTATAAGAAAAAAATGAAAAAAAAGATATCTAAGATTAGATGATTGGTTAAATTGGGTGTGTAGTGTGTGCATATGATGAGCATACTATTAAAATATTGAAAACTAAAAGGAACATGCAGTGAATTTAGAAAATTTTTATTCAAGAGCTATTAAAATAGGAAAGCAGGTATTTTTTAAATGAAGAAAGGAAAAAGTAAGAGGTAACCGTCTTCTTTTGCCTAAACAAAAAGTGTCCCAGGATAGAGGACTACTAGTGCTAACACCAGGGAAGTTCCAGGAAAACTAGGATGGATTTATCACCTTATTTTTTAAATTAATTCATTTTTGGCTGTGCTGGATCTTCATTGCTCCTTGCAGGCTTTCTCTAGTTGGAGTGCATGGTGAATATTGAACCTGAAGGTCCAATACTTCGGTCACCTGACGCAAAGAGCTGACTCATTGAGAAAGACCCTGATGCTGGGAAAGACTGAAGGCAGGAGGAGGAAGGGACAACAGAAGGTGAGACGGTTGGACAGCCACCATTGCGGTGGCTACTCTTGTTGTGGAACACAGGCTCAAGGGCACATGGTCTTCAGTAGTTGCAGCTCACAGACTTAGTTGCTTGCACAAGTGAGATCTTCCTGAACCAGGGATTGAATGCATGTCACTATATTGGCAGGCAGATTCTTAACCATTGGACCTCAGGTAAGTCCCAGAGACCTATTTAAATCTATATGTAATTTATTCAATACATACGCACACATACAAACACGCACAGTATTTTTGCATAACCTATACATATCCTTGGAGAAAGCAATGGCACCCCACTCCAGTACTCTTGCCTGGAAAATCCCATGGATGGGGGAGCCTGTTGGGCTGCCGTCTATGTGGTCGCACAGAGTCGGACATGACTGAAGCGACTTAGCAGTAGCAGCATATATATCCTTAAAATACACGTAGTGTACACATACTCATACTGAGAGATATTTTTTAAAAATGGATACTTAGAAGAAAATATGCCAGAATGTATGTATATATGTATGTGTGTATAGGTCTGTACATACATACATGCATACATACAAATACCCAAACGTAAAATCTCCATTGAAAGGTAGGTAAATAGGTCAACTTTGCTGTGTATCAGCATTCTCAGAATCTCAAAGGTTTATTGTTGTTGATCAGTGGCTAAGACATGTCCGACTCTTTGTGGCCCCAGGGACTGCAGCACACCAAGCGTCCCTGTCCTCAACCATCTCCCAGAGTCTGCCCAAGTTCAAGTCCATTGAATCGGTGGTGCTATCCAACCATCTCACCTTCTGTTGTCCCTTCCTCCTCCTGCCTTCAATCTTTCCCAGGATCAGGGTCTTTTCCAATGAGTCAGCTCTTTGCGTCAGGTGACCAAAGTATTGGATCTTCAGGTTCAGTATCAGTTCTTCGAATGAGTATTCAGGGTTGATTTCCCTATGGATTAATTGGTTTGATCTCCTTGCTGTCCAGGGGACTTTCAAGAGTCTTCTCTAGCACCACCATTTGAAAGCATCAATTTGTTTATATTAAGAGATTTACTTCAGGCTCAAAAAATGGCCAGCTGGAACTTGGCTAGATCTGGTTTGGATTGGATGAGCATTTTTACTCTAAGGAGGAATATGCTTCCCTGGTGGCTCAGACAGTAAAGCATCTGCCTACAATGTGGGAGACTGGGGTTCCATTCCTGGATTGGGAAGATCCCCTGGAGGAGGAATTTCAAACCATTCCAGTACTCTTGCCTGGAAAATCCCATGGACCAAGGAGCCTGGTAGGCTACAGTCCATGGGATCTCAAAGAGTCAGACATGACTGAGCGACTTCACTTTCACTTTCAAGGAGGAATATATACTACTCTAAGGAGCGGTGGCTGTGTGGTGCGGGAGCCAGAGTGACTGTGTGGACATACCTCACGTCCAAGTGCAGAGAAGCCCCAGCAAGATGGTAGGAGGGGCAAAATTGCATTTAGAATCAAACCTCATTCTGCCAGAAAAGCTCAGAGGGCTCAAATAAACCTTGTGCCCATCAGGACCCAGAGACCACACAGAGACTGAGACAGAACCGTGTTTGAGTATCTCCTATGGAAGTACTGGTCAGCAGTGGACTGCCACAGGGGCAGGGGCTCTGGGTGCAGCAGAGTTGGGTATGACATAAGCCCTCTTGGAGGAAGTCACCACTAACCCCACCATAGAGCTGCTAGAACTTACACAGGACTGGGAAACAGATTCTTGGCAGGCAAAAACAGAACCTTGTGTGCACCAGCACCGGGGAGGAAGGAGCAGTGATCCGACAAGAGACTGGCTGAGACTTGCACATAGGTGTCCAGGAATCTCCGGTGGAGGCCTGGGTCAGCGGTGGCCTGCTGCAGGGCTGGGGGCACTGAGTGTAGCAATGCATTCATGGGACCTTTTGAAGGAGGTTGCCATTATCTTCATTACCGTCACCATAGTCTGGCCCCAGGTAAACCTATAGGCAGGTCAGGAAGCAACAGTTAGAACTGGATATGGAACAACAGACTGGTTCCAAATAGGAAAAGGAGTACGTCAAGGCTATATATTGTCAAACTATATTTAGCAAACTAAATGGACTGGAATGGGTGAATTTAACTCCGATGACCATCATATTTACTACTGTGGTCAAGAATCCCTTAGAAGAAATGGAGTAGCCATCATAGTCAACAAAAGCCCAAAATGTACTACTTGTGGATGCAATCTCAAAAAACAATAAAATAATCTCTGTTCATTTCCAAGGCAAACCATTCAATATCACAGTAATCCAAGTCTGTGCCCCAACCAGTAATGCTGAAGAAGCTGAAGATGAATGGTTCTGTGAAGACCTTCAAGACTTTCTAGAACTAACACCACCCAAAAAATGTCCTTTTCTTATAGGGAACTGGAATGCAAAAGTAGGAAGTCAAGAAATACCTGGAGTAATAAGTAAGTTTGGCCTTGAAGTACAGAAAGAAGCAGAGCAAAGGCTAATAGAGTTTTACCAAGAGAACGCACTGTTCATAGAAAACACCCTCTTCCAACAACACAAGAGAAGACTCTATACATGGACATCACCAGATAGTCAATACTGAAATCAGATTGATTATATTCATTGCAACTAAAGATAGAGAAGTTCTATACAGTTGGCAAAAATAAGATCAGGACCTGACTATGGCACAGAATATGAACTCCTTATTTTAAAACTTATACTTAAATTTAGGAAAGTAAGGAAAACCACTAGACCATTCAGGTATGACCTAAATCAAATCCCTTATGATTATACAGTGGAAGTGACAGATTTAAGGGATATCTGTTAGACAGACAGCCTGAAGAACTATGGATGGAGGTTCATGACATTGTACAGGAGGCAGAGATCAAGACCATCCCCAACCAAAAGAATTGGAAAAAGGCAAAATGGTTGTCTGAGGAACCCTTACAAATAAGTGTGAATAGAAGAAAAGCAAAAGGGAAAAGAGAAAAGGAAAGATATACCCATTTGAATGCAGAGTTCCAAAAAATAGCAAGGAGAGATAAGAAAGCATTCTTGGGTGATCAATGCAAAGAAATAGAAGAAAGCAATATAATGGGAAAGACCAGTGATCTCTTCAAGAAAATCAGAGATAGCAAGGAAATATTTCATGCAAAGATGGGCACAATGAAGGACAGAAATGGTATGGACCTAACAGAATAAGATATTAAGAAGAGGTGGCAAGAATACACAGAACTATACAAAAAAGATCTTTATGATCCAGATAATCACGATGGTGAGATCACTCGCCTAGAGCCAGACATCCTGGAATGTGAAGTCATGTGGGCCTTAGGCAGCATCAGTAAGAACAAAGCTAGTGGATGTGATGGAATTCCAGTTGAGCGATTTCAAATCCTAAAATGTGATGCTGTGAAAGTGCTGCACTCAATATGCCAGCAAATTTGGAAAACTCAGCAGTGGCCACAGGACTGGAAAAGGTCAGTTTTCATTCCAGTTCCAAAGAAAGGCAATGCTAAAGAATGTTCAAACTACTGCACAATTGCACTCATCTCACACAGTAGTAAAGAAATGCTCAAAATCCTCCAAGCCAGGCTTCCACTGTACATGAACCATGAACTTCCAGATATTCAAGCTGGATTTCGAAAAGGTAGAGGAGCCAGAGATCAAATTGCCAACATCCACTGGATCATCAAAAAAGCAAAGGAGTTCCAGAAAAACATCTTTACTTTACTGACTATGCCAAAGCCCTTCACTGTGTGGACCACAACAAACTGGAAAATTCTTAAAGAGATGAGAATACCACACCACCTGATTTGACTATTGAGAAATCTATTAGGATTTCTGACAGATTTCTGACAGATTCCTGATCTGAGAAAGCAGGTTAGGAAGCAACAGTTAGAACTGGACATGGAACAACAGACTGGTTTCAAATCAGGAAAGGAGTATATCAAGGCTGTATATTGTTACCTGTTTTATTTAACTTATATGCAGAGTACATCATGCAAAATGCCAGGCTGGATGAAGCACAAGCTGGAATCAAGATTGCTGGGAGAAATATCAATAACCTCAGATATGCAGATGACACCACCCTTATGGCAGAAAGCAGAGAAGAACTAAAGAGCCTTTAGATAAGAGTGAAAATGTTGGCTTAAAACTCAACATTCAAAAAACTAATATCATGACATCTGGTCCCGTCACTTCATGGCAAGTAGATGGGGAAATAGTGGAAACTGTGACAGACTTTAGTTTGGGGGGCTCCAAAAATCACTGCAGATGGTGACTCTACCATGAAATTAAAAGATGCTTTCTCCTTGGAAGGAAAGTTATGACCGACCTAGCCAGCATATTAAAAAGCAGAGACATTACTTTGCCAACAAAGGTCCACTTCGTCCAAGCTATGGTTTTTCCAGTAGTCATGTATGGATGTGAGAGTTGGATATTTAAAAAAGCTGAGCGCTGAAGAATTGAAAACTGAATTCAAAACTGTGGTATTGGAGAAGACTTTTGAAAGTCCCCTAGACTGCAAAATGATTCAACCATTCCATCCTAAAGGAAATCAGTCCTGAATATTCATTGGAAGGACTGATGCTGAAGCTGAAACTCCGATACTTTGGCCACCTGATGGGAAGAACTGACTCATTTGCAAAGACCCTTATACTGGGAAATATTGAAGGCAGGAGAATGGGACAACAGAGAATGAGATAGTTGGATGGCATCACTGACTTAATGGACATGAGTTTGAGTAAACTCTGGGAGTTGGTGATGGACAGGGAGTCCTGGCATGCTGTACTCCATGGGGTCACAAAGAGTCGGACATGACTGAGTGACTGAACTGAACTGAACTGAACTGAACAAGAAATGGAGTCTTTGCTGAGATAAGTCTAATAAGCCAGTGTGGGATTTTGAATAATGTTTATTTTTTTCAATTATGTATTTTTTCAATTTTCTAAACTAAAGATGTATTACTTTAATACTCCAAAAAATATATAATTTAAAACTAACAACAACAACAAAAAAACGCCCTGAAGTCTCATTAAACATTTCCTACACAGCATAGTAAAGAGACAAATAGTACCTATTGTCCACACAGAAAAATATCTTTCTTCCATATCTTATGCAAATAAAAGAGATGACTATATGACTTTAAGGTATGGAACTGAGGATGAAAAATTAAATGGTCCTGGAAACAGCATCTGCATTTGGAAGGAAGCTGGAATAATTTATACTGTGATGTCAAATGAGTGTCCCAAGGATGTGGCTATTTGTTAGTTTTAAGGCTCTTTTTTAAGATAATAGGAAGAGAATTGCATAGGAACATTTTCATCCATAGCAGAGGGAGAAACCTCAAAGAAGAAGCCCCGTTCTTCACAGAGGCAACAAAAAATACACTGCAACCTTTATTTGTCTGATAAGTCTCTGGAGAAAATATTCAGCACAACTCTGATGATTTAAACCTCTTTAGTAGTAGCAAGTATCACTGGTTTAAAGATATATCCCTGGTCAAAAAGATGGGCTACCCTAATCCATTCCCAAGCAACTCAGTCACTATAAAGAATCATATATTTTGGGGGGAATAGGTCATAAAAGAATTCTTTTAGCACCCAAAGTGCCTTCTACCCACCCACTTATTTGTACTTGTTAGGCAAACAATAATAAAGAATTTGGCCCTGACAGTACATTTTGTGATTGAACTTCTAATGTGTCAGGCTGCCAGCGGTAGAAATGCATTTTTTGGCTTCCATTTTTTTAGTTACTTATAATAGTTTGTTTAATTACTAAACCATAAAACAGACAAAACTAATTAAGAGATTGGATTCGAGGTCAAAGACTCTTGAGAGTCCCTTGGACTGCAAGGAGACCCAACCAGTTCATTCTGAAGGAGATCAGCCCTGGGATTTCTTTGGAAGGAATGATGCTAAAGCTGAAACTCCAGTACTTTGGCCACCTCATGCGAAGAGTTGATTCATTGGAAAAGACTTTGATGCTGGGAGGGATTGGGGGCAGGAGGAGAAGGGGACGACAGAGGATGAGATGGCTGCATGGCATCACTGACTCGATGGACCTGAGTCTGAGTGAACTCCGGGAGTTGGTGACAGACAGGGAGGCCTGGCGTGCTGCGATTCATGGGGTCTCAAAGAGTCAGACATGACTGAGCAATTGAACTGAACTGAACTGAAGTGCAGATTCATATTTGTCATGACGATTACCTGTGGTGGTCTCCCCAGATCACTTTAGCGAAGACTTGGAATCGTCACAGCCACAGAGAGTCTGAAAAGGCTGCCTACATGCAACACAGATGCCTCTGCATCCATCCAGCAGACCCTTTCTGCCTATTTTGTGAGGTAATGCATGGAATACACACTCGGTTTATCCTTCAGGAAATCCCAAATAATGTTGTGCATATTTTTCTTCCCAAGAATATAGAAAGATAAATTAAAAGAATGAATATAATATACTTGAGTCCACTTTGCCATATTTTTACCTATAAAAACAAAAGCATTCAAATTTGTCTTCTGGTATATGCATTTATTGATTGGTCAAAGTAAAGTACCAACTACAGTTCACATATTAATTTCCATGCAATGAATGCAATTTCAAAAACTTTAAAAAAAGTAACCCAAAAGAAATTTGCATACAGCAGTGTGCAGAATAAATTGTATGTGCATTGGCCTATCTGAGTCTGACTGAATCACTGTGAGTAGGTCAAAAATATAAAAAGCAGGTGTTAGTATTTTTGTACCAGTGAGGACCTAGAAGCAGTTTTTAAATGAAAGACAAGAGAAAATAAATTCAAGAGCTGGTTGTTTGAAATGACCTACACAATTGTTAAAATCTAGCAAGACTGATAAGTAAACATAACAGAGAAAAACCAAAATATTGTATCAGTTATAAGAAATATAACTAATTTACAGATATTAAAGTTGTGATAATACTTGGATTTACTTCATGGTATAAACATAGCAATTTTAATGAAATAGGAAAAAAAATCCTTAAATGATACAAACTAGCAAATTTTACTCAAGAAGAATTAGGATACTAAAATTGCCAATATTCATTGTGGAAGTTGAATCTGTGTTTAAAACCTTTCACAAACAAACAAAAAAGCACCTTATGTTCAAATGGCTTTGTAGGTAACTTCTTCCAAACATTTAAAGAAGAAAAAATACCAACAATCCAGTAGTCCTTCCAGAAAATGGAAGGGAATAAAACAGTTCCAAACTCATTGTATGAGATCAGTAAAAATCTATGATCAAAGCCATCACATGTAAAGACCATATTGTTCATGAATTGTAGATGCAAAAATTCTAAACAAAGTTAACTAAGTTGAATCTCACAGTATATAAATATTGATAAATTTGTAACCAAGTAGAATTTATTTTAGGAATTCATTTTTTCTTAACATTTGAAAAATCAGTAAAATTAATTGTATTAAATTACAACAAAAGTCATACAATCATCTCAATAGACACACCAAAAATTCATTCAACAAAATTCAAATCCATTTATGATGGAAAAAAAAAATACCCAGCAAACTAGAAAACGTATTTTTCCTTTATTGTATCTAATATATGCATTTAATTAAATGTATTATGTGAACAGTAGATACTGAGATAATTTGTATTTATTCCTAAAAATAAGACTGGCTCTTCCTTTGTCAAACTTCTGGCTTAAAGCACTGAGTCATCTGGTCAGGAGTTGAGCTGAGTGTGGGTTTCATGGATGCTATTGTTATTCTTAGTGCAGAATTCAAGTTCTTCTAGTGGTTTCTTATGTTTAGGATGGGAGTTAAGCTACCAGAGGTTTTCTTTTTTTTTTCCCCCCATGATCCTGCTCCAACCTCAGTTTCAGCCATCCTTGTCTAACTGCAAGATAGATGGTCTCTCTTTAACAAGGATGCTTGCTCCTTCCCCAGGAAAGAACATTATTGCATGTTACTACTTGCTGGGCTTCAAGACAGAAGCTATTCTCTTTTGGCCTGGTCCAGTATAATAAGTCTTAGTTAGATTCTGTATGCCTGGGCTGTATAACTTTCTCACTATTGCTACACCTGCTGCCCATGATAGCAAGTCTCTAATTTTACCTGTATGTAGTAGGTCTCTTGAAGGATTTTTGTAGATCTTGTAGATTTTCCTTCTACATTGTGTGCATGGATAAGTGTACTAAGTCATCCAGCCGTGTCCAACTCTGTTCAACCCCATGGTCTGTAGCCCACCAGGCTCTTCTGTCCATGGAATTCTCCAGGAAAGAATACTGGAGTAGGTTGCCATACCCTACTCTCGGGGATCTTCCCAACCCAGGGATTGAACCTGAATCTCTCACATCTCCTGCATTGCAGGTAGGTTTTTTATCACTAGTACCACCTTCTACAGTTGTTGTTCAGTCACTCAGTCATATTTGACTCTGTGACCCCATCAACTGTAGCACACCAGGTTTCCCTGTCCTTCGCCATCTCCCAGAACTTGCTCAAATGCACGTCCATGAGTCAGTGGTGCCATCCAATCATCTCGTCCTTTGTTGTCCCCCTCTCCTTCTGCCTTCGATTTTTCCCAGCATCAGGGTCTTTTTAATGAGTCAGTTCTTCACATCAGGTGGCCAAAGCATTAGAGCTTCAGCTTTAGCATCAGTCCTTCCAATAATATTCAGGATTAATTTCCTTTAGAATTGACTACTTTGATGTCCTTGCAGTCCAAGGGATTCTCAAGTGATCAAGAAAATCTCAAGAGATTCTCTTCTTCAACACCACAGTTCAAAGCATCGGTTCTTCAGTGCTCAGCCTGGTGGGCTACAGTCCATAGGGTCACAAGAATTGGACACAACTGAGCAACTAAAACAACAAAACAACCTTCTTTATAGTCCAACTCTCACATCCATACATGACTACTGGAAAAACCATAGGTTTGACTAGAGAGCCCTTTGCCGGGAAAGTAGTGTCTCTGCTTTTTAACCTTCTACACTGCTGAAACTCTTTTTTTTCTTTTCTTTTTTTTTTTTTTTAGTGTTGAAACTCTTAATGCTATTGACATAAGATACTGTATAGAATTCTTCCTGCCATTTCCCTAGGGGTATAGGTGTGTTTCTACTTCCCTTTCCACAGCAATAATGGGATCAACCTGTGCTTTGAGGGCTTCCCTGGTGGCTCAGTGGGGCTGAGCCTAGAGGGCTACATCCATAGGGTCACAAAAGAGTTGGACACAACTTAGCAACTAAGCAACAAAGACAACCTATGCTCTGAGAGTGATGAGTTTGTTTTTCCACAAAAGTCTCAAGGTTTTAATTTTATATGAGAGAGGGTACAAAAAAGACCCTTCGTGCCTTTTCTATAGTAATAAACAATTCCTTCCTTTGTGCCCCCACCACCCATGGGAGCCTTTCTTCAGTCTCCTGGACTTACACAAGCTTTCTTATGAGTCTCTTATTCTTCAGTGGAGGTGCGTGGAGAAGAGCCACCAAGTGAGTGAAGATTCCCTTGCATCTGAGGCACCCAAGGATTCTATGCTTTTGGCCTAGCCCCTGTTCATCTTGTAACAATGTGATGGAATTCTAATTTCCTCTTACCTACTGGAGCTGCACTTTCTTCTTTTGTATTCTGTCTCTCCTGCTTGGACTTCTCTGGACTGAAAACATAATGCTTCACCAGCTCTTCAATGGAATAAAAACATGTTAATTTTGTAGCTTATATAGTTTATCCTTTTGTTGTTAGAGAAGGAGTGATGCTCTTGTCTAGCTTTATATATCCTAAGTTAGAGTAGAACCCCATATATAAGTAATATATCCTTTACTTCTGCAAACATATGAAACACACATTTTTAATTTTAACTCATGCCATCTTCATGGGTCTTTTTCTACAGGTAGTTCCACCACCAGGGTACTATCCCACCCTGGGATAATTTTTATTCACAGTGGTTTTATTTCTTTAGGGCTTTTAAAAAAAATTGCAAACAAAGTTTTTTTGAAATTTAGTCTGTGGGATTATTTAAATGGTTATGTTTTGTGTTTCAGTTGCATTCCTTCTAATATAATTTGCATTACTTTTAACTGATAAACCTTTTTATTAGTAAATTATTGATGAGGGAAATATGAATTAACTTTTTCTTCTTAATGAATCATAACCTAAAATTCAGCCAAGATTAACACTGGAACCGTGACTTAAATTTTTTTAACATGAGAAAAAAACAAAAACAAAAAACAACTTATCCAAACCTGAACCAAACTGTTGTCTTGAGTTTTAGCTTCTATCTTCAAATATCAAGCTTGAGGACAAAAAAAAAAAAAAAAAAAATCATAGGAATACTGTGTTTAGTGAGTGAGTCTCCTTAAGCAAAATGTAAAAATACCATATAAACTTACGTTGTTCTATAACAAGAATGACTGACAATTAGCTTATATACCCAGACCTTAAAATAAGACATTTAAGAAACTCTGATGAGATTAGTGAATATAGCCAAGGGGGAAACCATTTTACTTTATGACAGAATGTTCAGTTCAGTCACTCAGTCCTATCCGACTCTTCGTGACCCCGTGGACTGCAGCACACCAGGCTTCCCTGTCCATCACCAACTCCCAGAGCTTGCTCAAACTCATGTCCATCAAGTCGGTGATGTCATTCAACCATTTCATCCTCTGTCATCTCCTTCTCCTCCTGCCTGCAATCTTTTCTAACATCAGGGTCTTTTCCAATTAATCCATTCTTCATATCAGGTGGCTTAAGTATTGGGGACTTCTCTTGTGGCTCAGCTGGTAAAGAATCCGCCTGCAATGTGGGAGACCTGGGTTCAATCCCTGGGTTGGGAAGATCCCCTGGAGAAGGGAAAAGCTACCCACTCCAGTATTCTGGCCTGGAGAATTCCATGGACTACAGTCCATGGAGTCGCAAAGAGTCAGACATGACTGAGCGAGTTTCACTTCCACTTTCACTAAGTATTGGAGCTTCAGCTTCAGCATCAGTCCTTCCAATGAATATTCAGGACTGATTTCCTTTAGAATTGACTGGTTTGAACTCCTTGCAGTCCAAGGGACTCTCAAGATTCTTCTCCAACACCACAGTTCAAATTCTCTCTTTATGATTCAACTCTCACAACAGTACACGACAGAACTATGCCTTTAGAAAATTCATTTGTTTGTATGGTGGTGGATCTCTGTCAAATAAGACTGTCTATTATTCCTCAGAGTGTTTCTTTTTCTGTTTTCAAACTCTCAGTTTATAACTAACCAAGAACCCTGTATTCCACTTACTCAGTCATGTATTCATTGGCTGAAGTTAGGTTTGACTATTTTTTTTTTCATTTTTTAAAATATAAATTATTTATTTTAATTGGAGGTTAACTACTTTACAATATTGTATTGGTTTTGCCCATACATCAACATGAATCCGTCATGGATATACACGTGTTCCCCATCCTGAACTCACCTCCCTTCTCCCTCCCCGTACCATCCCTCTGGGTTGTCCCAGTGCACCAGCCCCAAGCATCCAGTATCATTCATCGAACCTGGACTGGCAATTTGTTTCATATATGATATTATACATGTTTCAATGACTACTTTTTAATACACAGATGTGTTACAGATACATTTGGTTCTCAGTCTCTGACATTTGCAATTTTATTGGGTCAGAGGGTAAAGCATCTGTCTGCAATGCTGGAGACCAGGGTTCGATCCCTGGGTCGGGAAGATCCCTTGAAGAAGGAAATGGCAACCCACTCCAGTATTCTTCCTGGAAAATCCCATGGACTCAGGAGCCTTGTAGGCTACGGACCATGGGGTTGCAAAGAGCCGGACACGACTGAGCAAATTCACTTTCATTTTCTCTGACATTTAAAATTTTATTTAGATTCTGGACTATTCCAGTAATTATTTTAAACTGGAAAAACAAAAAAAAAACCTGATGCTTTCTTGTTAATGATGTTCTTAGTAAATTGAGAAATGAACTATTATTAAGAGTATTTATGTGGCTATTTCACACCTCTTTTGCTGTAATGCTTGGTTTATTCTTAGATGAATGCTACCATTTGGAATAACTTCAAAACATGATTAAGGACTGTGATAATGCTTGATCTGGTCTTCTAAACTATTCCTAACTGTCTCCTTTCCTGAGTTAGAATATAACAGTGGAAGTGTAGAAGGCATTTGTACTAAATGATAACAGTTGAAAATAAGCCAAAAACAAACCAAGAAAAAACCTGATCTCTCTCCAGTGAAAATAACTGGAATTAGAATGCCAAATAATTGTGCAAGTGACTTAGAAATATGGTTATACAGATGGCCTACATCCTTAATATTGCAGAGTTTTGAAAGAGCAATGTGGTGGACAGACTCTGTATCCAACAACATGGCAGAGGTTGTAATGTCATGATCAGGCAAACAGAAAAATTGGTTAATGTAATATATAATGAAGGAGGTTTTCCTTAAAAATGACTCAGATTTTACAAAAGCCCTACGAGGCAGAAACAAGAAAGGCAAGTTAAGGTTCTGATATTAGTGGAAAGCATAGTATTATCTGCTTACCCTACATAATTCAAATATATTCCCCATTCACTTCATATGTTTAATATTCTATTTGTCAGCTCTTGAGACCAAAGGGATTATATCAGAAACACTAAACCACTAACAATGTTTGGGCAGTATAGGGTCTCTCTCTCTAGGTAGGCTTTTGGGTCTACCTGGATGTAGCCCCAGAACCATTGGTCAGATCACATTTCTTGATTTGAGATTTGGCAAATAAAGTAATCATAACCAAACAAGTTATGTGCATTTTCTACTTTTAAATAATACAATAAGAAACACTTAGCACCAAAATAACCTTGACATCTTTTTCATAATACAAAAAATCTTTTGAGGTCACAACATCAAACTGAGGGAAAAAAAACTGTTACAATGTACATGTCTAATAAGACTGGCCAGTTGATCAAATTGTAATCGACAGAATAGAAAGTAAACAAGATGAAGCAGTCTTTTTTTTTTTTTTTAGTGTTTTTAGCTATTATCTGATAGACTTAGTGGTTGGAGAATTAAGCAGAGCACCTCAAAAACTAATTCATGTTTATTCAGGAAATCAAAATTTGTTTTTTCAGCACAAACCAATGAAAGAGGATTAGCAGTTTTGTAAGAGAAAAAGCAACTTATGGAAATTATAACAGTGGGTTCAATATGTTTACTGAACTTAGTGAAGTGAGAACAAAAGTAATTTTATTTGTTCTCACATTTGTTCTCTTTGAACACATTCTGAGGGATTGTTCTTTCCTTCTCCCGGATAAAATTTTGATAGATTCCATAGCATTCTTTATGATTTACAGGTATTAAAGAAAACTCTCATTTTCTAAGGTATTAAAAAGTCCAGTGTGATCTAAGATATCCTTATTCATGTCATTCAAAACTTCTCCACTCTCCTCACCTCTCTTTCCTCCCAGCTCCATAGCATCCACCTGAAGCTCACTGTGGGGAAGGGAAGGACGAGGTCACTTCATTCTCTTTTCCCAGCTGCATGCATCCCTTACTGGCTACTACTGCAATTCTCCACTTGAAGACTGTGTCTGAAGAGAAGGGCAGGTGAGAGTCTGATGAGAAAAATTAAGCCTAACATGGCTTGCATTATCACGTGTGATCCTTTGTGACCACATGGACTGTAGCCCACCAGGTTCCTCTGTCCATGGGCTGTTCCACACAAGAATACTGGAGTGAGTGGCCATTTTCTCCTCCAGGGCAATCTCCCCTATCAGGGATGGAAGCCTTATCCCTTGTGTCTCCTTCATGGGCAGAAGAATTTTTTTTACCACTGTAAAGCTTATGCAGCTATAAACCAGTATTGGTATCCTTTTCAGCAGATTATCAAACACTGTTTTTTTCATTCACTAGGTATGCACCCCCCCCCTTTTTTTTTTTTAAAGAAACACTTCTCTAATGGAATATTTCATCCCAGATCCCTAGTTTCAGGTACAACCTCACCTAAGTGATGGTTTAGCACTACCCTGTCAGCTCCTTGCTCCCAGGGATATATTTTTACTTCAGGATATTTTACTCAGCTGATATTCCACTATCCTTCAATATATTATTTTGCAAATTAGAAAGGAGAGTCTCTTGAGTGATGTTAAGAGCTCTCAGAAATGCCATTGGGTAAGACTGTGGGTGAGTCCTGGGAAATATAATCCTTACCACAGTTAGTTGTGGGGTGTGAATGAAGTCCTGGCCAACTGGCAGATATGTGATTGGAGGAATGAGCTGCTCCATGTTTTCTGCTTTGAATTTTACCATGGGCAGTGTCCAGCTCTCAGGATGATTAAAGCAGAACACTTCTGCCGGGCTTTGGTTAGGTGTCTTCAGGTGACCCAAGCCCAGGGCATGGAAAGGAGAGTGGAAGCTTCCCCCGCACAAGGTCCAGACATCCAGGTTCAGGCAAGAACCTGGGCCGGACTCATGGCAAGTTAAATAAACACTAGAACGGGGAAAACCAGAGAGCAAGTGACATAAAGTGGAGGGGAGCAAAACTGAGGTATCCTGTACAGCTGAAGACGCAGCTTTCAGTTTCTTTAGGATGTCAAGATCAATACCACCAGACATCATTGGCCTTGCTGTTCTCTCTGCTGTGAAATGTTCTCTCTTCCCTAGATGGTTCCCATGGCTGGCTTGTATTCATCCTTTCAATTACAGATGTCACCTCCTGTAAGACAACTTATCTAAAGTAACCTCCCCCCCCAACTCCTTCCACTTCTGTCATATCATCCTATTTATTTCCTGTATAGCAGTTATAAGTCCAAGGCTTGTCTTATCTGTTTGGTGTTCTCTCCCTCTATTAGAATACAGAGGCATGAAGACAGAGAATTTGTTTTAAGCACTGCTGTGTGAACAGTGCCTGGCATATCATTGGTACTTGATAAGTTCTGGCAGTCCCAGGTGGCTTAGCTGCAAAAGAATCCACCCGCCAATGCGGGAGACGCAGGAGACTTTGGGAGTCAGGAAGATCCCCTGGAGAAGGGATTTGCAACCCATCCCAGAGCTCTTGCCTGGAAATCCCAAGGACAGACTGGCTTGGCAGGCTACAGTCCAGGCAGTCTCAAAGAGTTGGATGCAACTGAGCATGCATGTAGCCACAATAAGTATTTACTGAGTGATTAAAATGCTTGGTGGCAATTCAACAAAATAAATAATTTTAAAAATCACTATCTTGATTTTTCGGTTAGAAACTTCCTCATCGTAATTTTTTGTTCTCTGGCAGGTCCCTCAAGCCAGCCTCTCTCAGGCCTCGAAATTTTTAAAACAAGTCAGATAACATTTCTTGTATTCTACCAACTTGAAAAGATGAATGTCAGTCTCTTCAAAGGGGGCTTTTGGATGTCTTTCTCCCTAAATACTAATGAGAGGGCTTAAGGTAAGTGAGAAATCCACTGCCCACCTAATGTCTAATAATCAATTAGAAAGGAGAAGAATGTTGACTACTGCCTTCTAAGAAATTCTTACTCCTAGCCATTTCAACCTCCTCTTATATTCAGACCAGAAGAGCTGAAATTGGTGAAGTAGGACTGCTAATTTCATAGCGTCATTAAAAAGTCCTGCTTAACACAGGCTCCCACTCTTTGTGGTTTGGCTAAGGCTGCTATAAAATGAAAAATTACCTAAACTTCACTTTTAGTTGAATCCCATCCTTTTTTAAGGTGTTTGTGAGATACAGAGAATTGCTGCTGTTGTTGTTCAGTGGCAAGTCACATCTGACTCTTTCCAACACCATGAATGTAGCCAGGCTCCTTTTTCCAAGGGGTTCTCAGAGCAAGAATACTGCAATGGGTTGTCATTTTCTTCTCCATGTATGGAGGGTTGGCCAGGAAAAAGATAACCTAACAAAAGTTAGTCAGACAATAGGCCATAGGTACAGAGATCAGCCAGTGCACATAGAAGCAAGTGAAAAGGATTATGGTCTGGAAGCTAAATGGAATGATTTGTACTAGTAAACAGCACATTGGGGTATCAAAATAATGTCCAATGAGTTAAGGATATAGTGTTTGCTATTAAGTTTTATAATGCGCTGTTTACTACATGTACAAAAGGGTATTGTTCATAACCAAAACTGAAATGAAATCGAAACTATGGTTAAAGAGTTTCACATTAAAATCATCTCAAGTAATAAATTTAAAATTGAATATGTTTTAGAAACTATTAAAGTCACAAAAATTTTCACTGGTCTTGGTATGGTAGAATTTTAAAGGCAAGATGTACCATTTTCCAGCCAATCATGAGCCATTTATTGAATGCCAACTGTAAGCATCATTCAAAATTAGGCACTGAAGGAAAACTGTTGGTTTAGCCAAGGTCACAAGGCAGAGAGGGAAAGCTTCACTGAAACATACATTGTGTGCTGAAATCACAATCAGAACAATATTTGAAACCTTTCTTAGCATCAGGGAATTTAATATGCTTGCATGAAGAAATCATCTCAAAAGTCAAAGGTAAAGTGTATTTTCCTAATAATTTTACAGAATATTAACATACAGTGTTCCAACCAAGCGTGTTAAGTAGCACACTTCAAGTATTTCAGTATGCATTCACAAAAGCATATGTTTGGAGATGCCAGTACATATGAAAGCTCATTCAGTAGAAACTAATGGTGTCGAGCAGAGAATAAAGTAACTAACGGAATTTTGTAATGCAGCTGGTAACATGATTTTCAGAGTATGAGATATTTGCAGGCAAAGTGCGTTATTTTCTATAATGTCAAGAGAGATCACCTAAAAGAGGACTTAGATCTCCTTTCATAAGTTGCTTTCTTCATGACTGCTAATGGAGAATAGATAGGCTTTAATGCTTTTGATGTAAACATTTTGAGTGACATTTTCTTCAGCTTTCTCTTTGTACCCAGCATAAGTTATTGCTGATTTACAATGATGACAGTGAGATAGGAGAATATCTTGCATTATTGGAAAATATGTAGATACTTCATGATATTGGAGGAATTCAGAGACTAAGACTCTATCCAGATCTGTATTCCTCATTGTGATATTAGGCAATTCTTTTAACTTACCCATAACAATTTTACTTTCTATGTAATGGAAGTATCTATATCTACACTATATTATCCCTTCAAAAAAAATAAGCAAAAACAAAACTAAATAAAATTAATGTCTATATATAAATGGTTGTAGAAATTTGTATATGAATAGCTATAAAATCAATATATAAATATATGTAAAATTAATCTGTGCTATGTCAAAAGTCTAAGATTTTTACCCTACTTGCAAATTACCCTGCTTTATTTCATAGATGCTGATAGAAGAAACAGGAGTCATGCATTGCAAACAAAGGAATGTTTAGAGCTCCAGAAATAGCATGATCCAGGGTAGAAGCAATTTTTATTTATTTTTTATTGAAGAATAATATTTTATTGAAGACTTTTGCTGTTTTCTGTCAAACACCAACATAAATCAGCCATATGATTCATATTCATATGAACCCTCCCTTTTGAAACGCCCTCCCATCTCCCTTCCCATCCCACCCTTCTCAGTTGATACATAGCCCCTGTTTCAGTTTCCTGAGCAATAGAGGAAATTCTTGTTGGCTATCTATTTCACATATGGTAACGTAGGTTTTCATGTTACTCTTTCCATACATCTCTCCCTCTTCTCCCCTCTCCCCATGTCCATATATTTATTCTCTTAATCTGTTTCTCCAATGTTGCCCTTTCTGACTCGCTTCACTCTGTATAATAGGTTCTAGGTTCATCCACCTTATTAGAACTGAGTCAAATGCATTCCTTTTTATGGTTGAATAATATTCCATTGTGTATATGTACCACAACTTCTTTATCCATCTGTCGATGGGCATCTGGATTGCTTTCGTATTTTAGCTATTGTAAATAGTGCTGCAATGAACAATGGGATATATGTGTCTCTTTCAATTTTGGTTTCCTCAGGAAATATGCCTAGGAGTGGGGTTGCTGGGTCTACGGTGGTTTTATTCCTAGTTTTTTTGAAGAGTCTCCATACCATCTTCCATAGTGGCTGTATCAATTTACATCCCTACCAACAGTGCAAGAGTGTTCTCTTTTCTGGACACCCTCTTCAGGATTTATTGTTTGTAGACTTTTTGATGATGGCCATTCTGACCATTGTGAGGTGATGTCTCATTGTAGTTTTGATTTGCATTTCTCTAATAATGAGAGTTGAACTGTGAAGGAGGCTGAGCACCGAAGCATTGATGCTTTTGAATTGTGGTGTTGGAGAAGACTCTTGAGAGTCCCTTGGACTGTAAGGAGATCCAACCAATCCATTCTGAAGGAGATAAGCCCTGGGATTTCTTTGGAAGGAATGGTGCTAAAGCTGAAACACCAGGACTTTGGCCACCTCATGTGAAGAGTTGACTTATTGGAAAAGACTCTGATGCTGGGAGGGATTGGGGGCAGGAGGAGAAGGGGACGATAGAGGATGAGATGGCTGGATGGCATCGCTGACTTCATGGACATGAGTCTGAGTGAACTCCAGGAGTTGGTGATGGACAGGGAGGCCTGGCATGCTGCGATTCATGGGGTCACAAAGAGTCGGACACGACTGAGTGATTGAACTGAACTGAACTGAATAATGAGCTATACTGAGCATCTTTTATGTGTTTATTAGCCATCTGTATGTTTTCTTTGGAAAAATGTCTGTTTAGGTCTTTTTCCCACATTTTGATTGGGTTGCTTGTTTTTCTGGTATTGAGTTGTATGAACTGCTTTTATATTTTGGAAATTAATCCTTTGTCAGTTGGTTCATTTGTTATTATTTTCTACCATTATGGGAACTGTCTTTTCACCTTGCTTATAGTTTCCCTTACTATGCAAAAGCTTTTGTGTTTAATCAGGTCCCACTTGTTTACATTTGTTTGTATTTCCATTACTCTATGAGGTGGGTCATACAGGATCTTGCTTTGATTTATGTCATCAAGTGTTCTGCCTGTTTTCCTTTAAGAGTTTTATACTTTCTGGTCTTACATTTAGGTCTTTAATCTATTTTGAGGTTACCTTTGTGTATGGTGTTAGGAAGTGTTCTAATTTCATTTCATGTAGCTGTCCAGCTTTCCCAGCACCATTTATTGAAGAGGCTGTCTTTGCCCCATTGTATATTCTTGCCTCCTTTGTCAAAAATAAGGTCTCCATAGGTGCATGGGTTTATTTCTGAGCTTTCTATCTTCTTCCATTGGTCTATAGACTCTGTTTTTGTGCCAGAACCATACTGTCTTGATGACTGTAGCTTTGTAGTATAATCTGAAGTTAGGAAGGATGATTTCTTCAGCTTCATTCTTCTTTCTCAAGGCTTCTTTGGCTATTTGGGTCTTTTGTGTTTCCATATGTATTGTGATTTTTTAAATAATAGTTCTGTGAAAAATGCCATTGGTGATTTGATAGGGATCTCATTAAATTTGTTGATTGCTTTTGGTAGTATAGTCATTTTCACAATATTGATTCTTCCTACCCAGGAACATGGAATATCTCTCCATCTGTTTATGTAGACTTTGCTTTTTCATTAGTGTCTTGTAGTTTTCTCTGCGCAGTTATTTTGTATACTTAGGTAAATTTATTCCTAGATATTTAATTCTTTTTGTTGCAATGGTGAATGGGATTGATTCCTTAATTTCTCTTTCTGATTTTTCATTGTTAGTGTATAGAAATGCAATTCATTTCTGTGTATTGATTTTGTATCCTGAAACTTTGTTAAATTCACTGATTAGCTCTAGTAATTTTCTGCTACTATCTTTAGGGTTTTCTATGTGTATATCATGTCATCTGCAAACAGTGAGAGCATTACTTCTTCTTTCCTTATATGTATTCCTTTTATTTCTTTTTCTTCTCTGATTGCTATAGCTATGACTTCCAGAACTATGTTGAATAGTAGTGGTGACAGTGGACACCATGTTTTGTTCCTGATCTTAGGGGGAACGTTTTCAGTTTTTCACCATTGAGAATTATGTTTGCTGTGTAGACTTACCATATATGGCCTTTAGTATGCTGAGCTAAGTTCATTCTGTACCCATGTTTTGAAGAGGTTTAATCATAAATGGGTGCTGAATATTGTCAAAAGCTTTTTCTGCATCTATTGAGATTGTCATATGGATTTTATCTTTCAATTTGTTAATATGGTGTATCACATTGGTTGATTTGCATATATTAAAGAATCCTTGCATCCTTGGAATAAACACAATTTGATCATGATGGAGAAGCTTTTTGCTGTGTTGCTGAATTCTGTTAGCTAAAATTTTGTTGAGGATTTTTGAGGATTTTTGCATCTATGTTCATCAGTGATATTGGCCTGTAGTTTTCTTTTTTGTGTGTTGTCTTTGGTTTTGGTATCAGGGTGATGGTGGCCTCATGGAATGAGTTTGAACTGTTGCTTCTTCTGCAAACTTTTGAATGAGCTTCAGAAGGATAAGGATTAGTTCTTCTCTAAATGTTTGATAGAATTCTGCTGTGAAGCCATCTGTCCCTGGGCTTTTGCTTTTGGGGAGATTTTTGATCACAGCTTCAATTTCAGTGCTTGTAATTGGGTTGTTCATAATTTCTATTTCTTCCTGGTTCAATCTTGGGAGATTAAACTTTTCTAGGAATCTGTACCTTTCTTCCAGGTTATTTAATTTGTTGCCATATAGTTTTTCATAATAGGACTTCCCTGGTGGTGCAGAGCTTAAAGCGTCTGCCTGCAATGTGGGAGACCTGGGTTCGATCCCTGGGTCGGGAACATCCCCTGGAGAAGGAAATGACAGCTCACTCCAGTATTCTTGCCTGGAGAATCCCATGGTATAATCCTTTGTATATATGCATTGTCTGTTGTAACCTCTCCTTTTTCATTTCTAATTTTGTTGATTTGATTCTTCTCTCTTTTGTTCTTGATGAGTCTGGCTGAAAATTTGTCAGGTTTTTTTTTTTTTTTTTAATAGTCTCAAAGAATCAGCTTTTAGTTTTATTAATCTTTACTATTTTTTTCATTTAATTCTGCTCAGATTTTTATGATTTCTGTCCTTCTATTAATTGTGCTTTTTTTTTTTTCCCTTTGGTTCTTCTTTTTCCACTTTTTTTAGGTATAAAATTAGGCTGTCTATTCACTGTTTTTCTTGTTTCTTGGGGTAGGCTTGTATTGCTATAAACTTTCCTCTTAGAACTGCTTTTGCTGCATTCCATAGGTTTTCAGTTGTCATGTTTTCATTGTTATTTCTTTCTAGAAATTTTGTGATGTCCTTTTTGATTTCTTCAGTAACCTGTTGGTTATTTAGAAATGTGCTGTTTAATCTCCATGTTTTTGTGTTTCTTACAGTATTTTTCTTATAATTAATATCTAGTCTCATATTATTGTGGTTGGAGAAGATGCCTGATACAATTTCAATTTCCTTAAATTTACTAAGATTTGATTTGTGACCCAAGATGTGGTCTATCCTGGAACATGTCCCATATGCACTTAAGAAGGTGTATTCTTCTGGATTTGAATGGAATGTCCTGAAGATATCAGTGAGATTGAGCTCATTTAATGCATCATTTAAGACTTGTGTTTCCTTATTCATTTTCTGTTTTGATGATCTGTCTATTGGTGTGAGTGGGGTGTTAAAATCTCCTACTATTATTGTGTTACTGTCAGTTTCTCCTTTTATGTCTGTTAGTGTTTTTCTTATGTATTGAGGTGGTCTAATGTTGGGTGCATAGATATTTACAATTGTTATGTCTTCCTCTTGGATTGATCCCTTGATCATTATGTAGTATCCTTTCTTATCTCTTGAAATCTTCTTTATTTTAAGGTCTCTTTGGTCTGATATGAGGATTGCTACTCCAAATTTCCCATTTGCATAGAATGTATTTTACAGTCCTCTCACTTTCAGTCTATATGTGTCTTAAAGTCTGAAGTCTGTTTCCTATAGACAGCATACATATGAGTCTCATTTTTGTATCCATTCAACCAGTCTGTGTCTTCTGGTTAAAGCATTTAATCCATTTACATTTAAAGTAATGATTATATTTTAAAGTACATTTAAAGTAATTATAAAGTAACTATTTCTATTTTCTTAATTGTTTGGATTTCACTTTGTAGATTTTATTTTTTTCTGTTGTATTTCTTGACTATAGGAGTCCCCTTAACATTTGCTGTAAAGCTGGTTTGGTGGTAATGAATTATCTTAACTTTTGCTTGTCTGAGAAGCTTTTGATTTCTCCATCAGTTTTGAATGAGATCCTTGCCAGGTACAGTAATCTTAGCTGTAGATATTTCCCTTTCAGTACTTTAAATATATCCTGCCATTCCCCTCTGACCCGCAGAGTTTCTACTGAAATATCAGCTGTTAAGCATATGGGGTTTCCCTTGTATGCTACTTGCTGCTTCTCCCTTGCTGCTTTTAATGTTTTTTCTTTGTGTTTAGTCTTTGTTAGTTTGATTAGTATGTGTCTTGGCATGTTTCTGCTCAGGTGTCCTCTGTATGGGACTCTTTGTGCCTCTTGGACTTCATTGATTATTTCCTTTTCCATGTTGGGGAAATCTTCAACAATAATCTCTTCAAAAATTGTCTTGGGGGTAGTCTTATGATGGCAGAGGAATAGGATGAGGAGACCACTTTCTCCCACACTAATTCATCAAAAGATCAATTGAATGCTGAGCAGCTTCCACAAACAACTTCTGAATGCTGGTGGAGGACACCAGGAACCCAGAAAGTCAGCCTCTTCTCTGCAAAAGGAGGTAGGACAAAATATAAAAGACAAAAAGAGAGACAAAATAGTTAGGGACAGAGACCTGGCCCAGGAAGGAGGAGAAGTTTGCAAACGCCAGAAAACCCTCACTGGCAGATCTGTTGGGAAGCTTTGGAATCTCAGAGGGCAACATAACCGGGGGGGGGGGAAGGGAGGGGAATACAGCCCACAGAATACACACCTAATTGCAACTCCTAGCAGAGAAGTAGCCCAGACACTCGCCTCTGCCACCAGCAAGCAGGGGCTGAACAGAGCGAGCTAGCTGGCTGCAGACAAGCCCATCTCCCTGCCAGAGGCAGAGAGGCAGGCAGGGGACAGCCAGAGCCAGAAGGCAAGGGGCAATCTCAGCCCCAGTAATGCCATCCTCCACCAAACTGTGAACAGCTCCAAGTTGCTAACCAAGTCTTCCTGGGATCCTGGATGGTTGACATCTGCCAGGAGGGTTGCTGCCACAGATCAGCTCCCCAGAGGAGACACATGGCACACCTGAGATGGCATTCTTGTGGTGCACCCAGGAACATGAGTAGCAGGGACTGGGGAGGTGTGCATGCCAAGCACCTGGTCACCTGAATTCTTTGGACTTTGGAAGGGCACAAAACACATGCCCAAAGAAGTCTGTGCCTTTGTGGAGTACCTGAGGGCATGAAATTGAGCAGCTTAGACCTGAGAAGTGTACGAAATCCAGGACGATCTTTGGACAGTTCCCCTGCAGAGCAACCTGAAGCCTAAGCAGTGTAGACTGGGAAAGCACACACACTGTGAACTGGGGCAAACCCAATGTTGTCCATACACTGTGAGCACTCCCCACACATGCCAGTGATATTTGTTTGTAGTGTTCCTCCCTCCTCACAGCACAACTGAACAAGTGAGATTGAATAAGTGACCACCTTCGCCCCCTTGTGTCAGGGCAGATATTAGACACTGAAGAGACCTGCAAACAGAGGAAGCCTAAATAAAGAAGAGGGAACTGCTCTGGAAGTGACAGTTGCAACAATTGAAAACCCTGTAGTTAGCATTTACTAAGCAAACTGGTTTTAGAAAAGGAAGAAGAACCAGACACCAAATTGCCAACATCCGCTGGATCATGGAAAAGAAACAGAGTTCCAGAAAACATCTATTTCTGCTTTATTGACTATGCTGAAGCCTTTGACTGTGTGGATCACAATAAACTATGGAAAATTCTTCAAGAGATGGAAATACCAGACCATCTGACCTTCTTTGTGAGAAAACTATATGCAGGTCACGAAGCAACAGTTAGAACTGGACATGGAACAACAGATTGGTTCCAAACAGGAAAAGGAATACATCAAAGCTGTATATTGTCACCCTGCTTATTTAACTTATATGCAGAGTACATCATGAGAAACGCTGGGCTAGAAGAAGCACAAGCTGGAATCAAGATTGCCGGGAGAAATAGCAATAACCTCAGACATGCAGATGACACCACCCTTAAGGCAGAAAGTGAAGAGGAACTAAAAAGCCTCTTGACGAAAGTGAAAGAGGAGAGTGAAAAGTTGGCTTAAAGCTCAACGTTCAGAAAACGAAGATCATGGCATCCGGTCCCATCACTTCATGGGAAATAGATGGGGAAACAGTGGAAACAGTGTCAGACTTTATTTTTCTGGGCTCCAAAATCACTGCAGATGGTGAGTGCAGCCATGAAAAGAGGCTTGCTCCTTGGAAGAAAAGTATAACCAACCTAGATAGCATATTCAAAAGCAGACATTACTTTGCCAACAAAGGTCCGTCTAGTCAAGGCTATGGTTTTTGTAGTGGTCATGTATGGATGTGAAAGTTGGACTGTGAAGAAGGCTGAGCACCGAAGAATTGATGCTTTTGAACTGTGGTGTTGGAGAAGACTCTTGAGAGTCCCTTGGACTGCAAGGAGATCCAACCACTCCATTCTGAAGGAGATCAGCCCTGGGACTTCTTTGGAAGGAATGATGCTAAAGCTGAAATGCCAATACTTTGGCCACCTCATGTGAAGACTTGACTCATTGGAAAATACTCTGATGCTGGGAAGGATTGGGGGCAGAAGGAGAAGGGGACGACAGTGGATGAGATGGCTGGATGGCATCACGGACTCGATGGACGTGAGTCTGAGTGAACTCCAGGAGTTGGTGATGGACAGGGAGGCCTGGCGTGCTGCAATTCACGGGATCATAAAGCGTCGGACACGAATGACTGAACTGAACTGAACTGACCTGAAGCATTGAAAGGGGCCTATAGACCTTTAGAAGAAGTATAAGCTGGAACAAGGAACTATCTGAAACTGAACTGACCCCACACTGCCCTCAACAGCTCCAGATAAATTCCTAGATATATATTTACTATTATCATTTTTAAATTTTTTAAAATTTTATGTTCTTTATTACTCCTTTAATTTTCATTAATAACCTAATATTATCTTGCCATAAAAGACCCTATTTTTGGAGCAAATTTCATATATGTGTATATTTTATAATTTTTGTGATTGATTTTGTTTTGTATTTTAATATTGCATTTTTGAGAGTCTAACCTCTACTCTAGATTTTCAGTCTTTGCTTCTTGGTATTTGTTATCAGTTTTGTACCTTTAAGAATCTAATCTTTAGTACCTGTTTTTACATAGAGGTGTGATTACTGAATTTATTGCTCTCTCCCCATTTGACTCTCCCTTTTCTCCCCCCCCCCCCCCCACCAGTCACCTCTATCTCCTCCCTCCTGCTTCTCTTGTCTATGTAAACCTGTGAATTTCTCTGAAGATTCCAGGTTGTGGAGATCACTTAGGGAAATGATTACTGGCTGGATTGCTCTCTCCCCTTTTGACTCTCCTCTTCTCCTCCTGGTCACCTCTATCTCCCTACTCCCTCTTCTCTTCTCAATGTAACACTGTGATCCTCTCTGGGTGTCCCTCACTGTGGAGAATCTTTCCACCATTACCTTGTATGGATGGAGAAGTCTTGAGGCTACTGTAAGAATAAGACTGAAAGCCAGAGGCAGGAGGCTTAAATCAAAAACTTGAGAACACCAGAGAACTCCTGACTTCAAGGAACATTAATTGAAAACAACTCATCCAAAAGCCTCCATACTTAAGCTATGCTGCTGCTGCTGCTGCTGCTAAGTCACTTCAGTTGTGTTCAACTCTGTGTGACTCCATAGACGGCAGCCCACCAGGCTCCCCTGTCCCTGGGATTCTTCAGGCAACAACATTGGAGTGGGTTGCCATTTCCTTCTCCAATGCATGAAATTGAAAAGTGAAAGTGAAGTTGCTCAGTCGTGTCTGACTCCTAGCGACCCCATGGACTGCAGCCCGCCAGGCTCCTCCATCCATGGGATTTTCTAGGCAAGAGCACTGGAGTGGGTTCCCATTGCCTTTTCCATACTTAAGCTTTACTCAAACTGCAACCAAGCTCCACCCAAGAATCAACAAGTTCCAGAGCAAGACATAGCATGTTAATTCCCCAGCAACTCAGGAATGCAGACCTGAGCCCTGAAATACAGGCTGCCCAAAGTCACAACAAACTCACAGACACCTCAAAACTCACTACTGTACACATCATTGCACTCCAGAGAGAAGAGATCCAGTCCCACACACTAGAACACAGACAGGAGCTTCCCTAACTAGGAAACCTTGACAAGCCACTAGTCCAACCCCACCCACAGGGAGCAACCTCTATGATAAAGTGGAACCACAAACTTCCAGCATACAGAAAGGCCATCCCAAACACATCAATATAAACAAACTGAAAAGGCAGAGGAATACTCAGCAGGTAAAGCAACACAATAAATGCCCATCAAACCGAACAAAAGCAGGGGGCTTAGGGAGTCTACCTGAAAAAGAATTCAGAATAATGCTGGTGAAGATGATCCAAAATCTTGAAAACAAAATGGAGTTACAGATAAATAGACTAGAGACAAGGATTGAGAATATGCAAGAAATGTTTAACAAGGACCTAGAAGAAATAAAATAGAGTCAGTCAATAATGGATAATGCAATAACTGAGATCAAAAGCCCTCTGGAGGGAACCAACAGTAGAACAACTGAGGCAGAAGATAGGACAAGTGGGGTGGCAGAAAGAATGATGAAAATGAATAAACAAATGGGGTCTAATTAAAATTAAAAACTTCTGCACAACAAAGGAAACTATAAGCAAGGTGAAAAGACCGCCTTCTGAATGGGAGAAAACAATAGCAAATGAAGCAACTGACAAACAACCAATCTCAAAAATATACAAGCAACTTATGCAGCTCAATTCCAGAAAAATAAATGACCCAATCAAAAAAATGGGCCAAAGAACTAAATAGGCATTTCTCCGAAGAAGACATATGGATGCTAACAAGCACATGAAAAGATGCTCAACATCATTCATTATCAGAGAAATGCAAATCAAAACCACAATGAGGTACCATTTCACACGAGTCAGAATGGCTGCAATCCAGAAGTTTACAAGCAATAAATGTTAGAGAGGATGTGGAGAAAAGGGAACCCTCTTACACTGTTGGTGGCAATGCAAACTAGTACAGCCACTATGGAGAACATTGTGGAGATTCCTTAAAAAATTGCAAATAGAACTGCCATATGACCCAGCAATCCCACTGCTGGGCATACACACTGAGGAAACCAGAATTGAAAGAGACACATGTACCCCAATGTTTATTGCAGCACTGTTTATAATAGCCAGGACATGGAAACAACCTAGATGTCCATCAGCAGATGAATGGATACGAAAGCTGTGGTACATATACACAATGGAGTATTACTCAGCCATTAAAAAGAATACATTTGAATCAGTTCTAATGAGATGTATGAAACTGGAGCCGATTATACAGAGTGAAGTAAGCCAGAAAGAAAAACACCAATACAGTATACTGAAACATATATACAGAATTTAGAAAGATGGTAATGATGACCCTGTATGCGAGACAGCAAAAGAGACACAGATGTATAGAACGGACTTTTGGACTGTGAGGGAGAGGGAGAGGGTGGGATGATTTGGGAGAATGACATTGAAACATGTATACTATCATGTAAGAAATGAAGCGCCAGTCTATGTTCGATACAAGATACAGGATGCTTGGTGCTGGTGCACGGGGATGATCCAGAGAGATGATATGGGGTGGGAGGTGGGAGGGGGGTTCAGAATTGGGAGCTCGTATACACCTGTGGTGGATTCATGTCAATGTATGGCAAAACCAATACAGTATTGTAAAGTAAAATAAAGTAAAAATAAAAATTTTTAAAAAAATAAATAAATAAAGCAGAGAGGAAAAAAGAAAAAAAAATTAAAAGAAATGAGGACAACCTCAGAGAACTCTGGGACAATATTAAATGCCCCAACATTTGAATCATAGGAGTCCCAGAAGAAGACCAAAAGAAAGGCCATGAGAAAATACCTGAGGGAATAATAGTTGAAAACTTCCCTAAAATGGGGAAGGAACTAGCCACCCAAATCCAAGAAACCCTGTGAGTCCAAAACAGGATAAACTGAAGGTAAAACACCCTAAGACATATATTAATCAAAGTAATGAAGATCAAACGCACACACAAAAATATTAAAAACAGCAAGGGAAAAGCAATAAATAGTACACAAGGGGATTTCCATAAGGATAACAGCTGATCTTTCAATAGAAACTTTTAAGGCCAGAAGGAATTGACAGGACATACTTAAAGTGGTGAAAGAGAAAAATCTACAATCCAGATTACTACACCCAGCAAGGATCTCATTCAAATATGAAGGAGAAATTGAAGCTTTACAGACAAGCAAAAGCTGAAAGAATTCAGCACCACCAAATCACTTCTTCAACAAATGTTAAAGGCTCTGCTCTAGACAGGAAACACAGAAAAGGCTTATAAACTCAAAACCAAAACAAAAAAAGTAAATAACAATGGGATCATACTTATAAATAATTACCTTAAATGTAAATGGGTTGAATGCCCCAACCAAAAGACAAAGATTGGCTGAATGGATACAAAAACAAGATTCTTATATATGCTGTCTACAAGAGACTTACCTCAAAACAAGAGACACATATAGACTGAAAGTGAAGGGCTGGAAAAAGATATTTCACAATAATGGATACCAAAAGAAAGCAGAGGTAACAGTACTCATATCAGATAAAATAGACTTTGAAATAAAAACCTTGAAAAGAGACAAAGAAGGACACTACATAATGATCAAAAGATCAATCCAAGGAGAAGATATAATAATTATAAATATATATTCACCCAACATAGGAGCACTACAATATGTATGGCAAATGCTAACAAGTACGAAAGGGGAAATTAACAGTAGTACAATAATACTGGGAGACTTTAATACTCCACTCACCCCTATGGATAGATCAACTAAACAGAAATTGGCAAGGAAACACAAACTTTAAATGATATAATGGAAAAGTTAGAATTGACAACTATAGGACATTTCACCCCAAAACAATGAATTTCACCTTTTTCTCAAGGTAACATGGACCATTCCCTAGGATAGATCACATCCTGGGCCATATATCTAGCCTTGGTAACTTCAAAAAAATTGAAATCATTTCAAGCATCTTTTCTGATCACAATGAAGTAAGATTAAATGTCAACTACAGGGGAAAAAAAAAGTTATTAAAAATGCAAACATATGGAGGTTAAACAACATGCTTCTGAATAACCGACAAATCACAGAAATCAGAAAAGAAATCAAAATAGGCATAGAAATAAATGAAAATGAAAACACAATGACCCAAAACCTCAGGGATTCCATAAAACAGTACTAAGGAGAAAGTTGATAGCAATACAAGCTTACCTCAAGAAACAAGAGAAAAATTAAATAAATAACCTAACTTTACATCTAAAGCAACTAGCAAAAGAATAAATGAAGAACCCCAGGGTTAGTAGAAGGAAGTGAAGTCACTCAGTTGTGTCCGACTCTGCAACCCCATGGACTGTAGCCCACCAGGCTTCTCTGTCCATGGGATTCTCCAGGCAAGAATACTGGAGTGGGTTGCCATTTCCTTATCCAGGGGATCTTCCCAACCCAGGGATCAAACCCGAGTCTCCTGTATTGCAGGCAGACACTTTACCCTCTGAGCCACCAGGGAAGCCCCCCAGTAGAAGGAAAGAAATCATAAAAATTAAGGTAGAAATAAATGAAAAGGAAACAAAGGAGACTATAGCAAAAATCTACAAAACTAAAAGCTAGTTCTTTGAGAAGATAAATAAAATAGACAAACCATTAGCCAGATACATCAAGAAAAAAAAAGGGAGAAGAATCAAATCAACAAAATTAGAAATGAAAATGGAAAAATCACAACAGACAACATAGAAATAAAAAGGATCATAAGAGACTACTGTCACCAACTATATGCCAATAAAATGGAAACCTTGAAAGAAATGGTCGAATTCTTACAAAAGTATAGCCTTCCAAAACTGAACCAGGAAGAAATAGAAAATCTTATCAGACCAATCACAAGTATGAGAGTAAAACTGTAATCAAAAATCTTCCAACAAACAAAAGCCCAGGTCCAGATGGCTTCACAAGTGAATTCTACCAAAAATTTAGAGAAGCGCTAACACCTATCCTACTCAAACTCTTCCAGAAAATTGCAGAGGAAGGTAAAGTTCCTAACTCATTCTATAAGGCCACCATCACCCTAATACTAAAACCAGACAAAGAAGCCACTCAAAAAAGAAAACTACAGGCCAATATCACTGACGAACATAGATGCAAAAATCCTTAACTAAATTCTAGCAAACAGAATCCAACAACATATTAAAAAGATCATACATCATGACCAAGTGGGCTTTATTCCAGGGATGCAAGGATTTTTCAAATTTCACAAATCAATCAATTTCATACACTACATTAACAAATTGAAAGATAAAAGCAATATGATTATCTCAATAGATCCAGAGAAAGCCTTTGACAAATTCAACATCCATTTATGATGAAAAACTCTCCAGAAAGCAGGCAAAGGAGGAACATACTTCAACATAATAAAAGCCATATATGATAAACTCACAGCAAACATTATCCTCAGTGGTGAAAAATTGAAAGCATTTCCCCTAAAGTCAGGAACAAGGCAAAGGTGCCACTCTCATCACTACTATTCAACATAGTTTTGGAAGTTTTAGCCACAGCAATCAGAGAAGAAATGGAATAAAAGGAATACAGTTTGGAAAAGAAGTAAAATCACTGTTTGCAGATGACATGATCTTCTACTTAGAAAACCCTGAAGACCACCAGAACATTACTATAGCTAATCAATGAATATAGTAAAGTTTCAGAATATAAAATTAACACACAGAAATCCCTTGCACTTTTATACACTAATAATGAGAAAGCAGAAAGAGATATTAAGGAAAAAATTCCATTCACCATTGCAATGAAGAGAATGAAATACTTAGGAATAAATCTAACTAAAGCAACAAAAGACCTATATATATATAAAACTACAAAACACTGGTGAAAGAAATAAAAAATGACACAAATAGATGGAGAAATATACCATGTTCATGGATCAGAAGAATCAATATAATGAAAATGAATATACTACCCAAAGCAATCTATAGATTCAGTGCAATCCCTATCAAGCTAACAACAGTACTTTTCACAGAACTAGAACAAATAATTTCACAGTTTGTATGGAAATATATAAAACCTCAAATAGCCAAAGCAATCTTGAGAAAGAAGAATGGAAGTGGAGGAATCAACCTGCCTGACTTCAGACTATACCACATAGCTACAGCCATCAAGACAGTATGGTATTGGCACAAAGACAGAAATATAAATCAATGGAACAAAATAGAAAGCCCATAGATAAATCCATGCACCTATAGACACCTTATCTTTGACAAAGCAAGCAAGAATATACAACCGAGAAAAGACAATGTCTTTAACAAGTGGTGTGGGGAAAACTGGTCAACCACCTATAAAATAATGAAATTAGAACACTTTCTAACACCATACACAAAAATAAACTCAAAATGGATTAAAGCTCTAAGTGTAAGACTAGAAACTACAAAACTCCTACAGGAAAACATAGGAAAAACACTCTGACATAAATCACAGCAGGATCCTCTATGACCTTATCTCCCAGAGTAAGGGAAATAAAAGCAAAAATTTTAAAAAAAAGGGACCTAATTAAACTTAAAAGCTTTTTCACAACAAAGGAAACTATAAGCAAGGTCAAAAGACCATTCTGGAGAATGGGAGAAAATAATAGCAAATGAAGCAACTGAGAAAGAATTAATCTCAAAAATATACAAGCAGCTCCTGCAGCTCAATTCCAGAAAAACAAATGACCCAGTCAAAAAATGGGCCAAGGAACTAAACAGACATTTCTCCAAAGAAGTCATACAGATGGCTAACAAACACATGAAAAAATGTGCAACATCACTCATTATCAGAGAAATGCAAATCAAAACCACAATGTGGTACCACCTCAAGCAGGTCAGAATGGCTGCTATCAAAAAGTCTACAAATAATAAGTGTTGAAGAGGGTGCAGAGAAAAGGCAACCCTCTTACACTGTTGGTGGGAATGCAGACTAGTACAACCACTATGGAGAACAGGGTGGAGATTCCCTAAAAAAACTGAAATTGCACTGGTATACAACCAAGCAATCCAACTGCTGGGCATACCCACCAAGGAAACCAGAATTGAAAGAGACGCATGTACCCCAATGTTCATCACAGCACTGTTTACAATAGCTAGGACATGGAAGCAACCTAGATGTCCACTGACAGATGAATGGATAAGAAAGTAGTGGTATATATACACCATGGAATATTACTCAGCTATTAAAAAGAATGCATTTGAATCAGTTACAATGAGATGGGTGAAACTGGAGCCTGTTATACAGAGTGAAGTAAATCAAAAGAAAAACACCAATATAGTATATTAACACATATATATGGAATTTAGAAAGATGGTAATGATGACCCTACATGTGAGACAGCAAAAAAGACATAGATGTAAATAACAGACTTTTGGACTCTCTGGGAGAATGCAAGGGTGGGATGATTTGAAAGAATAGCACTGAAACATGCATATTATCATATGTGAAACAGATCGCCAGTCCAGATTCAATGCATGAGACACGGCACTCCGGGCCAGTACACTGGGATGACCCTGAGGGATGGGGTAGGGAGGTAGGTAGGAGAGGGGTTCAGGATGCGGGACACATGTACACCAATGGCTGATTCATGTAAATATATGGCAAAAAATGCTACATTATTGTAAAGTAATTAGCCTCCAATTAAAATAAATTAATTAATTAAAAATCTTTCTCATACTCTTTCTTTTTCTCTTCTTCTTGTGGGATCCCTATAATTTGAATGTTGGTGCGTTTGATATGCTCCCAGAAGTCTCTGAGACTGTCCTCACCTCTTTTGATTGTTTTTACTTTATTCTGTTCTTCCAAAGTTATTTCCACCACTTTATCTTCCACTTCATTGATTTGTTCTGATTCAACCATTTTGCTATTGATTCCTTCTAGAATATTTTTGATTTCAGTAATTGTGTTATTTGTCTCTGTATGTTTATTCTTTAATTCTTCTAGGTCTTTGTTAATTGATTATTGCATTTTCTCAACTTTGTTTTCAACTTTTTTTAT
This sequence comes from Budorcas taxicolor, assembly GCF_023091745.1. Taxonomy (NCBI): domain Eukaryota; kingdom Metazoa; phylum Chordata; class Mammalia; order Artiodactyla; family Bovidae; genus Budorcas; species Budorcas taxicolor. The sequence goes on from NC_068913.1 coordinate 19,697,768, forward strand.
CAACTTTACTATCATTATTCTGAATTATTTTTTCATGTAGATTGCCTATTTCCTCTTCATTTATTTGGACTTCTGTGTTTCTAGTTTGTTTCTTCATTTATGCATTATTTCTCTGCCTTTTCATTATTTTTTAAAAGTTACTGTGTTTGAGTTCTCCTTACCAGCCTTCAAGGAAAGTTCAATTCTTTCTTTGAAGAAGGTTAAATTCTTTCTTTCTTTTGGTTTCTTCCCTTCTAAGATTGGTCCAGCGGTTTGTGTGAGCTTCATATAAGGTGAAATTTGTTCTGCGTTTTTGTTTGCTTGTTTTCCTATAAAGGGCAATGCTGTGTGAGGTGGTAATCCTGTCTGCTGACTATTGGGTTTGTATTTTTGTTTCGTTTGTTGTTTAGATGAGGCGTCCTGCACAGGGTGCTACTGATGGTTGAGTGATGCAGGGACTTGTATTCAAGTTGTTTCCTTTGTGTGAGTTCTCAATATTTGGTATTCCCTAGGGTTAGTTCACCCACTCCAGTGTTCTTGCCTGGAGAAGCCCACGGATGGCAGAGCCTGGTGGGCTGCCATCTATGGGGTCACACAGAGTCAACACAACTGAAGCAACTTAGCAGCAGCAGCAGCAGCAGCAGCAGGGTTAATTCTAGGTCTAGGGTCTTGGAGTCAGTGCTCCTACTCCAAAGGCTCGGGGCTTGATCTCTGGTCAAGAAGGAAGATTCCACAAGTGGTTTGTTATGGCATTAAGTGAGATTAAAATAAATATCCAAACATGAGAAACAAAAGATGAACCCCAGACAAGTGGCAGTTACAAAATCAGACAAATAATAATTAAAATAATGGAATATACACATATACATATACACCCTTGAACAAAGTAAAAGCAGTCCAGCAAAAATAAAGTATAGTAGATTGACCTGGTAAACAAAGAAAATCAAAAATTATATTTACCAGTTAAGAACAAACCTAACAAGCAGAAACTGGAAAACAAAACTAAAGCAAGGTGCCAAGTGGGGAATAAAGCAATGAAAACAAAACTAACGAATAGAGGAAACAAAAGAAAAAAACAGTTGATATGCAAAATAGAGGTAGATAGAGAAGATTTATATACATTAAAGAGTAACTGCAAGGTGAAAAGAACAGTAGGAAAGACAAAGGAATAAATGTAGAAAAATATAATAGGCTTAAATAATTAAAAAGTAAAAAAAAGATGAGGTAGAAGCATTAAAAAAGAATTCTTACTTTCTATGCTCCAATTCCCACTGGGAATCCTATAATTTTTACTTAATATTTAACATTTCAATTCATTATGAAGTTCCAGTTATCTACTTATGAGGCTAGATCAAGCTCTATTTAATAGAAAGTTAGCTTGATTTGTAACTTTTAAATATTTAGTAATACAAGTATTGGTGCCTTTATGTGTACTTTGCACAGGGTGCTTCAAATCTTAGGGGAGGTTCCATCCAAAGAATTTCAGATCTATAGCTGAACATATGTATAAGCAACCAACAATAATATAAGAAAGAAAGAAGTCCCATAGCAGGTCAATGAATCAATCATTAGCTGAAATGCTATGGAAGCAACAGGATTATATTCAGTTATATTACACACACACACACACACACACACACAAAACCTTTGGACATCCTGGTGGCTCAGATGGTAAAGAATCTGCCTGAAATGCAAGAGACCTGAGTTGGATCCCTGGATTAGGAAGATCCCCTGGAGAAGAGAATGGCAACCCACTCCAATAATTTTTCCTGAAGAATTCCACGGACAGAGGGGACTGGTAGACTACATAGATCTTTATAGATGACATATTTATAATCTCTCTCTATATATATAAATAGAGAGATAATACATTTATACTCACTATATATCAATTTATAATATATATTATACTAAACATAAGGTTACCAAAATCTTACCACTTTGAAGTCAATACCCAAGAGGCAAGGTTGGTGGAAAGAAAAATTTTCTTTATTCTGGAGGCTGGCAACCTATATGTGTTGAGGGAAACTTGTGCCCAAAGGCCTGCTCTCCTACCCTACGGCCAACAGTCAGTGGACAAGAACTTTTAAAGGGGAGTTTGGGGTGTATAAGCAGAAGAGCAGAAAGAGGGGGCTACATGAAGAAACAGCATGGTCTACATTAGAAATTTGCCATGAGGTAGTCTGATCAGGTCATCTTGATGGTTTTAAGGACACTTAATCTTCAGTTCCAGAGTTGATTTGTTTCCATTTCTGAGAGGTCACTTCACAGAATTGTGGCAGCCTGCATCGTGGCTCGGAGAAGGCAATGGCACCCCACTCCAGTAGTCCTGCCTGGAAAATCCCATGGACAGAGGAGCCTGCTAGGCTGCGGTCCATGGGGTCGCAAAGAATCAGACACAACTGAGCAACTTCCCTTTCACTTTTCACTTTCATGCACTGGAGAAGGAAATGGCAACCCACTCCAGTGTTCTTGTCTGGAGAATCCCTGGGACGGCGGAGCCTGGTGGGCTGCCGTCTATGGAGTCACACAGAGTCAGACACAACTGAAGTGACTTAGCAGCAGCAGCAGCAGTATCGTGGCTACTGTTTGGAAACCATGCAATTAACTTCTTCCACCCAGCAAGGGTTTAATTATCTACAAAACAGCTCAGAAGACATGGCTTAGTATATTATGTATAGCCCTTGTGAAGTGAGTGAAAGTTGTTCAGTTGTGTCCAACTCTTTGTGACCCCATGGACTCTACATCCATGGAGTTCTCCAGGCCAGAATACTGGAGTGGATAGCCTTTCCCTTCTCCAGGGCATCTTTTCAACCCAGGGATAGAACCAGGTCTCCCGCATTGCAGGTGGATTCTATACAAGCTGAGACACAAGGGAAGTCCATTGAGAAGGAACTAAAGGTCTTTGACTTTGTTTAAATGACCAGATTATGGACTTCCCTAAAATTCTTACAGAGATGGAAATACCAGATCACCTCACCTGCCTCCTGAGAAATTTGTATGCAGGTCAAGAAGAAACAGTTGGGACCAGACATTGAACAACAGACTGGTTCTGAATTGGAAAAGAAGTACATCAAGGCTGTATATTTTCACCCTGCTTAATTAACTTATATGCAGAGTAAATCATGAAAAATGCTGGGCTGGATGAAGCACAAGCTGGAATCAAGATTGCCAGGAGGAATATTAATAACCTTAGATATGCAGATGACACCACCCTTATGGCAGAAAGTGAAGAAGAACTAAAGAGCCTCTTGATGAAAGTGAAAGAGGAAAGTGAAAAACTTGGCTTAAAACTCAACATTCAGAAAACTAAAATCATGGTATCCAGTTCCATCACTTCATGGCAAATAGATGGGGAAACAATGGAAACTGTGAGAAACTTTATTTTTCTGGGCTTCAAAATCACTGCAGATAGTGACTGCAGCTATGAAATTAAAAAACTTTACTCCTTGGAAGAAAAGTTATAACCAACCTAGACAGCATATTAAAAAGCACAGACAGTACTTTGCCAACAAATGTCCATCTTGTCAAAGCTCTGGTTTTTCTAGTAGTCATGTATGGATGTGAGACTTGGACTATAAGCTAAGCTGAATGTCAAAGAATTGATCCTTTTGAACTGTGGTGTTGGAGAAGACTTTTGAGAGCAGTTCTCCTGGGTTCCCTTACCCTACTGCTCTCCATCCGTGTGCCCTTTCCTAATAAAATCTCTTGCTTTGTCAGCAGATGTGTCTCCTCGGACAAGAGCCCAGTTTTGGGACCTGGAAGGGGTCCGCCTTCCTGCAACAAATGGCGACTCTGGCAGGACTCTTATTCACTGAGACTGACATCCTGACCACTCAGGGTACTCAGGGGCCAGCTTGCCTGCCAATGGACGAGACCCAGTGGCTGCAACGGCTACCCTTTTGTCCCTGGTCTCCTCGTGGTGCGGACAACTGGCCAGAGTGCCCCTACCGGTAAGGAACAAGAGACTTTATTGACCTCTCTCCCCTTCTCTCTCTCTTTCCTCTCCTTAACCTTTCCTATCCTTCCCTGTTTTTCTAGTCCCCCAGTCCTGGATGCAGGAATCTTGTCAAAGGGCCCTCAGCCTGAGCTGAGGATTGGAGACTGATCACCTCCTCTTGGCAGAGAACTCAAATTCTGGTTCTGGTCTGGTCTGATTTCTGGTAGGGCTGAGTTCCAGTCCTCCCTTCTCTGGAGGCCCAGGGAAAAGTCCCATAATGCCTGGGCATCTGTAGGTGGCAGGAGACGTCTGTAAGGCCATCCCTTTAGCCCCCCTTCTCCCACCTCCTTCCCCTTCTTCTTTCAACCTGGCTTCCTTTCCTCCCTTGAAATCTTTGACATTAGTACTTGGATTCTTGTATTTAAGGGCTTCCCTGGTGGTGCAGAGGTTAAAGCATCTGGCTGCAATGTGGGAGACCTGGGTTTGATCCCTGGGTTGGGAAGATCCCCTGGATAAGGAAATGGCAACCCACTCCAGTATTCTTGCCTGGAGAATTCCATGGACGGAGAAGGTTGGTGGGCTACAGTCCACGGGTCGCAAAGAGTCAGACACGACTGAGCAACTTCACTTTCACTTGGACTGCAAAAAGATCCAATCAGTCTATCCTAAAGGACATCAGTCCTGAATATTCATTGGAAGGACTGATGCTCAAGCTGAAACTCAAATACTTTGGCCACCTGAAGCAAAGAATTGACTCACTGGATAAGACCCCAATCCTGCAAAAGATTGAAGGTGGAGGAAAAGGGAATGAAAGAAGATGATAGGGTTGGATGGCATCACTGACTCGATAGACATGAGATTGACTATGCTCTGGGAGTTGGGGATGGACAGGATTGCCTGGTGTATTGCAGTCCATGGGTCTCAAAGAGGTGGACATGACTGAGCAACTGAACTGAACTGAATTGTTGGCTCAGACAGTAAAGAATCTAACTACAATGTAGGAGACCTGGGTTTGATCTCTGGTTTGGGAAGATCCCCTGTAGAAGGAAATGGCAACCTACTCCAGTATTTTTGCCTGCAGAATCCTCATGGACAGAGGGGCCTGGCGAGCTACAATCCATGGGGTTGTAAAGAGTTATACATGATTGATCAACTAACATACCATATTGATTAAATTATTATTATTTTGTCCTGTTTGTTTTCTTTTGCTCTGCATTTTTTTTAACCTCTTTCATTAAGTTTATTCTTTACTAAAATTTTTCCACAGACAAAAGGCAAAGGCAGAAATGGAGATGGGGGAAGACCATAGAGTCCTGCTCCATTTCAACAACACATAGGCTTCAAAACTGACTGTATTAAAAGTTTACCTATCAGTCATATTACATAAAATAATGGAATGTGCCTGAAAGTTTCCTAAAGAATATTTGTATTTATCACTTATCTTCATATTGTATATGACATAGTACATAGAAGCACTTGTGGAGAACTGGGAAATTCAAGTTTTACTTTTTTGTCAGAAACAAGACTACTTAGTTATTGCCCACATTTTATAATTTTCCTGTGACAAAGGGACAAAATTGGAGTTTTTAATTGAAATTAAACCAATTGCAGAATAAAAATGAAAGTTGTAAAGCTTTGAATAATTCCCCTAAAGGGGAACAACTTTTTAGCATCCACTCATAAATAAAGAATTGTAGAGTTAGCTATATTAAATTTATAGTCTAGTTTAAAAAATGTGTTTGGAACACATTTCATAATAATATAGCTTCTAACGTGAAATGACATTCAAAGAGAGAATTTTTAATATTGGATCTTAGACTATGTCCAACTTTTACAGAGCTTACCTAGTATAAAAACCTAATATATTTTGATTGAATTTGTTTTACAGTCAGCTTATCTACCCTAATTTTTATTTAAAATGTTGTCAATTTTTAAATATTCCCTACTTACTTATTATATCTAACAAAACCATAACACATGAGCTGTCACATCAAATCTCATTCCACGAATGGAAAACTAGACTGAGCAACTACTTATTCTAAGCTACACATTTAAGAGATCCAAATCAGAATTATATTTGAGATAAAATCTCAATAAGCCATTGCTATCAACTTCTTCAACCTTCAAATTGTCTCTGAAAGAATAACTGGTATCTTCCCTCTTCCTTTTGATTTAATGCACAATCAGAGTTTCTTTAACCAGTTTTACTTTTTGAAGATTAATATATATTTATCCAATTGAAAAATATAAATATGCATTTTGAATGGAGATTTAACAGTGCAATAATCTCTTATAGTCACTACCATCAAGTTGCTTTCAGTGAATAATCTATAGTCTGGACTTAAGTTCTTCTTTCCTTTCTTGTTTTTGTAGTTCTTGATGATGATGGTTTTAAAAATGAATCTTTCAGCAAATTGTGGATATTAGTAATGTAATGGTTTCTTCCTTATATGTGAGAGAGCATCAACTAAAAAACCTGCTATTCAAAGGGAGTGCAATACTTGCTTGAGTTCTTATTAGTACTTTTGAAAACTGTTTTGTATAGGTAGCTACAAGTAAATGCTATGTATTTATATCATCAGAATTTATAGTACCTTAATTTCATAGACTGCATTTGGAAGTTAATTTCAATTATTATTTTTCTCTTCTTAAATGATATCCTAAAATATGAATATAAAAAAATTACATATTTGCATAAAAAGGAGTTCCCTTGCTTTATCTATTATAATATAGATAGGAACACTTTCTGATTTGCGGGTGGTGTTGAGAATGGATAAAACATTTGTTTCTAACTTATTAAGAAAAATTGCAAAAAGATTTAATTGTGTTAAACTTAATATGTCATATATAGGCTCCTAGTAGAATATATTAAAGGAAACCTACAATGATTTAATAAGTATATATTTAAATTTTAAAATAGCAGGTGTGTTAATTTTTGAAAAAAGGGAATTCAGATTTCTGTCCTATTACCTTCTTTTACATTATCTCATAGCAAACTTGTACATTAACTAAAATATTATTTCAATGTTACCAGTTTAGACAATACATGAACTTTGCTTTCCACTTGTTTGAAATATGGATTTGAACTGCCACCTTTTCAATTGTAAAATATACTTTTTCTTCTCCACTGTTTTCATTTTACTGTCACCTGAAAAGGGGTAAGAGTGAGGAAACTTAAAATTCATGGTGTTCAAATAATGTATATGTTGACTTATTAGAAATCTAAAACTAATAATAGCTCATAAAAGTTAGCATAATTATTTGCTAATCAAATTATAGGGCATTTACCTCTTTCTCTCATCTTTTCTTTCACCTACATAGCTATTGTAAATAAGAATACCCCATGTAGGCTTTATAATACTTTTGAAATGCAAAGGAAAAACGAAGAAAAATCAGGCAGGCATTTACTTCTTAAGCAAGTTACTGAATTTATTTTTTCCTTATACTTATCTTCCAGACTTTCTTTTACATTTCTATCAACAGTATACCATGCATGTTTTACCATAGAGAATAATTTTTTTTGATACTTCCTCCTCTACAGAACAAAATTATTTTTCATTATATTCATACAGTACAATAAACAATAATGAGTGGGCAGAAAAGAATCAGTGAAACTTCTTATATTTTACTTTATATATGATCAGGTAAATAAAAATATATATTACTGTACAAAAAGGGGAAATTAATAGATTAATATTTTAATACCATAAATATTTTTAAAATAAAATTATACTTAAATATTACTCTCCCACAGTAATGAGTAGCAACATTCAAGTTCATGTTTAAGAGTTTTAGTTTCTGTCATTTTATCAAGGACTTTGTGAAAATGGATTGGTTTGCATATCCCTTTCAATAAATATTTTAACCAGATTCATTAGTGCTAGTTTGCACTTTATTGAATAATATTTTTTCTAAAGGCTTAACTTCAAAAGTTTCTTACACATGATGCAACAGATGTATAAATAGTTTAAAATATCATAAATAAAAGTATATTTTTAAACTTCAAAAAAATAATTTCTCAACAAATTCTAAGAAATGTAACCCAAATAATCATTTCAAATGGTCCATGTAATAGTAGAATTAAATTAATTCCATTCTATTTCCACACAATGATTGGGCTATTGCTTATTACAAATCTAAGTCTAAATGTAAGAACATATGATATGACCTGACATTCCAGGTTCCTATGCAATATTGCTCTTTACAGCATTGGACCTTGCTTCCATCACCAGTCACATCCACAGTTGGGTATTGTTTTTGCTTTGGTTCTATCCCTTCATTCTTTCTGGAGTTATTTCTCCACTGATCTCCAGTAGCATATTGAGCACCTACTGATCTGGGGAGTTCCTATTTCAGTATCCTATCATTTTGCCTTTTCATACTGTTCATAGGGTTCTCAAGGCAAGAATACTGAAGTGGTTTGCCATTCCCTTCTCCAGTGGACCACATTTTGTCAGACCTCTCCACCATGACCTGCCCATTGTGGGTTGCCCATGGGCATGGCTTGGTTTATTTGAGTTAGACAAGGCTGTGGTCCTAGTGTGATTAGATTGACTAGTTTTCTGTGAGTATGGTTTCAGTGTGTCTGCCCTCTGATGCCCTCTTGCAACACCTACCATCTTACTCTTACCTTGGGCGTGGGGTATGGAGCTGGAATGTCAGGTCCATGAATCAAGGCAAATTAGAAGTGGTCGAACAGAGATGGCAAGAGTGAATGTCGACATTCTAGGAATCAGCCAACTAAAATGGACTGGAATAGGTGAATTTAAATTAGATGACCATTAGATCTTCTATTGCGGGCAGGAATCCCTCAGAAGAAATGGAGTAACCATCATGGTCAACAAAAGAGTCTGAAATGCAGTACTTGGATGCAATCTCAAAACCGACAGAATGATCTCTGTTAGTCTCCAAGGCAAACCATTCAATATCACAGTTATTAAGTCTATGCCCCAACCAGTAATGCTGAAGAAGCTGAAGTTGAACAGTTTTACGAAGACTTACAAGACCTTTTAGAACTAACACCCAAAAAAGATGTCCTTTTCATTATAGGGGACTGGAATGCTAAAGTAGGAAGTCAAGAAACACCTGGAGTAACAGGCAAATTTGGCCTTGGAATCCGGAATGAAGCAGGGCAAAGACTAGTAGAGTTTTGCCAAGAAAATGCACTGGTCATAGCAAACACCCTCTTCCAACAACACAAGAGAAGACTCTACACATGGACATAACCAGATGGTCAACACCGGAATCAATTGATTATATTCTCTGCAGCCAAAGATGGAGAAGCTCTATACAGTCAACAAAAACAAGACCGAGAGCTGACTGTGGCTCAGATCATGAACTCCTTATTACCAAATTCAGACTCAAATTGAAGAAAGTAGGGAAAACCGCTAGACCATTCGGGTACGACCTAAATCAAATCCCTTATGATTATACAGTGGAAGTGAGAAATATATTTAAAGGCCTAGATCTGATAGATAGAATGCCTGATGAACTATGGAATGAGGTTGGTGACATTGTACAGGAGACAGGGATCAAGACCATCCCCATGGAAAAGAAATGCAAAAAAGCAAACTGGCTGTCTGAGGAGGCCTTACAAATAGCTGTGAAAGGAAGAGAGGCGAAAAGTAAAGGAGAAAAGGAAAGATATAAGCATCTGAATGCACAGTTCCAAAGAATAGCAAGAAGACATAAGAAAGCCTTCTTCAGCAATCAATGCAAAGAAATAAAGGAAAACAACAGAATGGGAAAGACTAGAGATGTCTTCAAGAAAATTAGAGATACCAAGTGAACATTTCATGCAAAGATGGGCTAGATAAAGGACAAAAATTGTCTGGACCTAATGGAAGCAGAAGATATTAAGGAGAGGTGGCAAGAATTCACAGAAGAACTGTACAAAAAAGATCTTCACGACCAAGATAATCATGATGGTGTGATCACTAATCTAGAGCCAGACATCCTGGAATGTAAAGTCAAGTGGGCCTTAGAAAGCATCACTACGAACAAAGCTAGTGGAGGTGATGGAATTCCAGTTGAGCTCTTTCAAATCCTGAAAGATGATGCTGTGAAAGGGCTGCACTCAATATGCCAGCAAATTTGGAAAACTCAGCAGTGGCCACAGGACTGCAAAAGGTCAGTTTTCATTCCAATCCCAAAGAAAGGAAATACCAAAGAATGCTCAAACTACCACACAATTGCACTTATCTCACATGCTAGTAAAGTAATGCTCAAAATTCTCCAAGCCAGGCTTCAGCAATACATGAACCGTGAACTTCCTCATGTTCAAGCTGGTTTTAGAAAAGGCAGAGGAACCAGAGATCAAATTGCCAACATCTGCTGGATCATGGAAAAAGCAAGAGAGTTCCAGAAAAAATATCTATTTCTTCTTTATTGACTATGCCAAAGCCTTTGACTGTGTGGATCACAATACACTGTGGAAAATTCTGAAAGAGATGGGAATACCAGACCACCTGACCTGCCTCTTGAGAAATCTGTATGCAGGTCAGGAAGCAACAGTGAGAACTGGACATGGAACAACAGACTGGTTCCAAATAGGAAAAGGTGTACGTCAAGGCTGTATATTGTCACCCCGCTTATTTAACTTCTATGCAGAGTACATCATGAGAAATGCTGGACTGGAAGAAACACAAGCTGGAATCAAGATTGCTGGGAGAAATATCGATAACCTCAGATATGCAGATGGCACCATCCTTATGGCAGAAAGTGAAGAAGAACTAAAAAGCCTCTTGATGAAAGTGAAATTAGAGAAGGAAAAAGTTGGCCTAAAGCTCAACATTCAGGAAACGAAGATCATGGCATTCAGTCCCATCACTTCATGTCAAATAGATGTGGAAACAGTGTCAGATTTTATTTTTGGTGGCTCCAAAATCACCGCAGATGGTGACTGCAGCCATGAAATTAAAAGACGCTTACTCCTTGGGAGAAACGTTATGACCAACCTAGATAGCATATTCAAAAGCAGAGACATTACTTTGCCGACTAACGTCTGTCTAGTCAAGGCTATGGTTTTTCCTGTGGTCATGTATGGATGTGAAAGTTGGACCGTGAAGAAGGCTGAGCACCGAAGAATTGATGCTTTTGGACTGTGGTATTGGAGAAGACTCTTGAGAGTCCGTTGGACTGCAAGGAAATCCAACCAGTCCATTCTGAAGGAGATCAGCCCTGGGATTTCTTTGGAGGGAATGATGCTAAGCTGAAACTCCAGTACTTTGGCCACCTCATGCAAAGAGTTGACTCATTGGAGAAGACTCTGATGCTGGGAGGGATTGGGGGCAGGAGGAGAAGGGGATGACAGATGATGAGATGGCTGAATGGCATCACTGAATCAATGGACATGAGTCTGAGTGAACTCTGGGAGTTGGTTATGGACAGGGAGGCCTGGCGTGCTGCAATTCATGGGGTCGCAAAGAGTCAGACACAACTGAGCAACTGGACTATGATATGACCAAGCTTGAAAACACAAAATCTGCCCCCCCCCCCAAAGTTCAGATATTTTTGATAGATTATAAACTTTCAAAATAATGTATGTGTAAAGGGAAGCACACTGACTGAAACTGCCCACCCTAGCCAGACAGCATCGTAACCATTTGCATGAGTTGTTTTACAACAGGAGGTCTTAATAAGGAATGGGGAACTAATAAGCCACCACCAACTGGAAGAGTTCAGGAAAGGTCAAAAAGAAACACCACATGTCCGCCCACCTCCCAGAATCCTCTCTGGCATCTATCTTGGCTGAAAAGGTGTGCACCACCAAGAAGGACTCTGAGTCAGAATGATCGGCTAAAGACAAATCGGAAACTAATCCTATCGCCATAAAACCCGAGACTGCAAGCCATGTGGCAGAGCTGTTCTCCTTACTCTACTGCTCTCCAACCAGGAGCCCTTTCCCAAAAAAAAATCTTTTGCTTTGTCAGCACATGTGTCTCCTCAGACAATTCATTTCTTAGTGTTAGACAAGAGCCCAGTTTCAGGCCCTGGAAGGGGTTCTCCTTCCTGCAACATATGTAGCCAAGTCCTTAGGAGTGACAGTCAACTATATTACTAGGATTTCTTCAAATTAGCTTCCTTATAGCACATAATATTTATTAAATACATATAATAAAATAAGCTAAAACTTAAAATATGAATCTTAAAAATGTATTATTAAAACTCACCTGTAATTCAGTAAATATTTAGAGGTTATACAAACCAAGGATTATTTCAAGCAGGAATAGTGTATTTTTGATTGTTTAGAATCATGATGATAATAAAAAGCAAATTGACATTTAGTCAGTTTTATTGGTTTATGACCTCAGGAAACCACTAATCACAGCCCAGCCTTGTTTCAGGGGCATGACAGATTAGTGAATTCATAGTGGGACAGTGTTTGATGTCATTCTAACACTCAAGAAGGAACTTAAAACAATTAAGAAAATTAGAATTCTGTAAGAATTTTAAGGAGTATGAGTAAAGAAATATTAAACAAATGATTTTTGTCTTTTTTACTTTATTAGGGACAGTAATAACTTTTTAAGTGTATAAGGAATTTTAAAATACATAAAAATAAATTGTGGCATAAAAATAAACAGTACAATTTTTGAAAAACCATATATTTTCTGTGTCTCAAGACGATTTGGATGTTTAGTGAAAAATTGAATCTATTTTTAAAATCTAAGTTTACATTGGGTAACTGTCATTTTTTTAACAGACATTAATAGCTACTCTTTTTTTGTCAAAAACTTACTGCTTGGAAGGAAAGTTATGACCAATCTAGACAGCATATTAAAAAGCAGAGACATTACTTTGCCAACAAAGATCCATCTAGTCAAGGGTATGGTTTTTCCAGTGGTCATGTATGGATATCAGTTGGACTATAAAGAAAGCTGAGAGCCGAAGAATTGATGCTTTTGAACTGTGGTGTTGGAGAAGACTCTTGAGAGTCCCTTGGACTGCAAGGAGATCCAACCAGTCCATTCTGAAGGAGATCAGTCCTGTGTGTTCACTGGAAGGACTGATGCTGAAGCTAAAACTCTAATAGTTTGTCCACCTGATGGGAAGAGCTGACTCATTTGAAAAGACCCTGATGTTGGGAAAGATTGAAAGCAGGAGGAGAAGGGGACAACAGAGGATGAGATGGCTGGATGGCATCACCGACTCGATGCACATGAGTTCGGGTGAACTCCGGGAGTTGGTGATGGACAGGAAGGCCTAGCATGCTGCAATTCATGGGGTCACGAAGACTCGGACACGACTGAGCGACTGAACTGAAGATTCAAGACAACTAATGTAATTGGAATCTTTTGACACAATACAATTTGGCCTTTTTAAACTTGGTTTTGAAAATGTAAGTGATTGCAAAGGTTAGTGCTAAATTAACTCCAAATACTTTCCATAAATTAAATGCATTAAATAAACCTTGTTCCTGAGAAGCAGATGATACAGGCTCTTAGTTTATTTCATTCTGAGAGAACATGGCCTTTAGAAGGACTATTATCAATGAATTTGAAATGACTCCAAAATTCAAACATCAGTGAAGCATGACATTGTATATTCAGATCAGATGACCATTTGACTAGGCAAATGCCATTTGTATTTCAGGAGACATCCATGTTATAACCAAAAATGAATTAGCAGACATGGAAACTTCAAGCACCATTTGTCATCTGGAACTCATGTGCATTAATATGCCTCATATCTGTGAATCTGAGAAAAGCTAAGTCAACTCCAAAATTACCATAACATTGAAAACTAAACAGTAATGTATTTTAAAGTGAATGTATTGAAAATTGAATGCCAACAGAAAATAAATGATGGTACTACTTAAAATTAAATTACAAAAAGCTTTCTCCTTGTCCTTTACCCTGTTGTCATCCTCAGTTAGCATAGCTGTCACATTTCTACCACTTATATTTTACAGCAAAAATGGTTTATAATATAAAAGGAGACAAAATACACACTTAATTCTATTTAAGTCAACACCTAATAAATATACTTGGTTTCTTATGAAAGAAAGATCTAGTATTATTCTACTATTATAATTGACTTGAATCTTCTACACAGGACCCCTTTACCAACCTATCTGTATTTTATTTTGATTATTTTTACTTCCAGTGTACAATGTTCCCTAAATTCATTTGCATTTCTGTAAGAAGAGGCAGAAGAAAACTAATCACTAATATGTTAAAAAACTTAAGATATCAAGAGGCAACATACACTTTATGGTAAAAATGAAGTTATGCAGTACATATTTTTGTCCTTAACAAGCCTTAAATATGAACACATAAAATTAAATTATGTTTTAAGTTTAAAAGCAAATACAAATCAAAGACAGCTGAAGATGTATTTTGCCAATAGATTATTCTCACTTTGTGCACAGATGTGCATATGTGTTCTATTAAACAAAAAACCCTGCTAGAATACATTAATCATTCTCATTATGCTAGAAGGAAAATTGTAAAGACAAAACATAAAACCCTAAAAATCAAGTACTATTAACTAAAACTAATTTACAGAATTTCACATTTTTATGAACTAATGGGGTAATGGAACTAAAGGGGCTATGGTTTTTCCTGTGGTCAAGTATGGATGTGAGAGTTGGACTGTGAAGAAGGCTGAGTGCCGAAGAATTGATGCATTTGAACTGTGGTATTGGAGAAGACTCTTGAGAGTCCCTTGGACTGCAAGAAAATCCAACCAGTCCATTCTAAAGATCAGTCCTGGGGCTTCTTTGGAAGGAATGATACTAAAGCTGAAACTCCAATACTTTGACCACCTCATGCAAAGAGTTGACTCATTGGAAAAGACTCTGATGCTGGGAGGGCTTGGGGGCAGGAGGAGAAGGGGACAACCGAGGATGAGATGGCTGGATGGCATCACTGAATCGATGAACGTGAGTCTGAGTGAACTCTGGGAGTTGGTGATGGACAGGGAGGCCTGGCGTGCTGCGATTCATGGGGTCGCGAAGAGTCAGACACGATGAGCAACTGAACTGAACAGAACTGTAAGGGGTAATACTCAAGCCTGCAACAAAAGCAACTTTATTGCTATCTCAAAATACTATTATAGCACCTCAGTGATAGTATAGTATTATAGTTACTTATATATATATAAAAGCAGAGACATTACTTTGCCAACAAAAGTCCGTCTAGTCAAGGCTATGTTTTTTCCAGTGGTCATGTATGGATGTGAGATTTGGACTGTGAAGAAAGCTGAGCACCGAAGAACTGTTGCTTTTGAACTGTGGTCTTGTTGAAGACTCTTGAGAATACCTTGGACTGCAAGGAGATCCAACAAGTCCATCCTAGAGATTGGTCCTGGGTGTTCATTGGAAGGACTGATGCTGAAGCGGAAACTCCAATACTTTGGCCACCTCATGTGGAGAGTTGACTCATTTGAAAAGACCCGGATGCTGGGATGGATTGGGAGCAGCAGGAGAAGGGGATGACAGAAGATGAGATGGCTGGATGGCATCACCGACTCAATGCACATGAATCTGGGTGAACTCTGGGAGTTGGTGATGGACAGGGAGGCCTTATGTGCTGCGATTCATGGGGTCACAAAGAGTCGGACACGACTGAGCGACTGAACTGAACTGAACTGATATATATATTTTTATATATATGTAAATATACATAATATATTGGTTTTCCCAGGTGGATCCGTGGTAAAGAATCTGCCTGCCAATGCAGGAGATACCGGAGACATGGTTTTGATCCCTGGGTGAGGGATATCCCCTGGAGGAGGGAATGGCAACTCACTATTGTGTTCTTGCCTGAGAAATCCCATGGACAAAGGAGCCTGGCGGTCTACAGTCCATGGGGTAAAAGGGTTGGCCATGACTGAGTGTCCATCTATAGACAGACACTATATATAGTGTCTATCTATACATGAATATATGTATAATGTATGTAAATCAGTTCCAGTACTACAGTTCAAAAGCATCAATTCTTCGGCACTCAGCTTTCTTCACAGGCCAACTTTCACATCCATACATGACCACTGGAAAAACCATAGCCTTGACTAGATGGACCTTTTTTGGCAAAGTAATACCTCTGCTTTTTAATATGTTATCTAGTTTGGTCATAACTTTCCTTCCAAGGAGTAAGTGTCTTTTAATTTCACGGCTGCAATCACCATCTGCAGTGATTTTGGAGCCCCAGAAAATAAAGTCTGACACTGTTTCCACTGTTTCCCCATCTATTTCCCATGAAGTGATGGGACCAGATACCATGATCTTCATTTTCTGAATGTTGAACTTTAAGCCAACTTTTTCACTCTCCTCTTTCACTTTCATCAAGAGGCTTTTTAGTTCCTCTTCACTTTCTGCCATAAGGGTGGTTTCATCTGCATTTCTGAAGTTATTGGTATTTCTCCTGGCAATCTTGATTCCAGCTTGTGTTTCTTCCAGTCCAGTGTTTCTCATGATGTACTCTGCATATAAGGTAAATAAGTAGGGTGACAATATACAGCCTTGATGTACTCCTTTTCCTATTTGGAACCAGTCTGTTGTCCCATGTCCATTTCTAACTGTTGCTTCCTGACCTCCATATAGGTTTCTCAGGAGGCAGGTCAGGTGGTCTGGTATTCCCATCTCTTTCAGAATTTTCCACAGTTTCTTGTGATCCACACAGTCAAAGGCTTTGGCAGAGTCAATAAAGCAGAAATAGATGTTTTTCTGCAACTCTCTTGCCTTTTCCATGATCCAGAGGATGCTGGCAATTTGATTTCTGGTTCCTCTGCCTTTTCTAAAACCAGCTTGAACATCTGGAAGTTCATGGTTCACATATTGCTGAAGCCTGGCTTGGAGTTATATATGCAATTATTATATACATATTATTATATATTATATTACATATATATATATCCATCATGTATATAATGGATATATAATGCAATTCTATTGTGTTCTTTGTAGGTAATAATTATATCTTACATCTTTTATTTCCAGTGTAAGGCTAAGAATACTGCTTGAAATAGTAAACATACTCAAAATCTCCTTATGCATTACTGAAATTTTTCAAGTGAATTAATACCATGTTGTAAGACTGGGCTCTTAAATCATAATAGCTACCATTTAGAAAACACTTTCTCTTTGTCAGGCACTGTACTAGGAATGGTATATATCGGGTTTTACATTCTCAAACAACTTGTCAGCAGAATATTGTATTATATGCCCTGTTTATATAACAAGAGCTACAGGTATATGGTGAATATTGTGCTGGGATTTTATAAATCTACTTTAATCCTCATAACTGAGTTTAATAGGGTCATGCACACATTAGGGATGATAAAACAACACTCAGAGGAGTTAGTAGCTCTATCAGAATAAGACAGGTGTTTCTGAGTTATAACAAAGTGCCAGTTTAGTATGAAATAATGATTAAAATCTATGTTCTTTTTATTATATGTTGCAGCATCTCCTGTGTTTATATAATTAGTATGCAAAGCAGAGGAACATGCCCATGTACTCTAAGCTGAGATTTGTACTAAATGTACATTTGTACTATGTACATACATTCATGCATATATATAATAAATATGTACATACATAAATATATGATAAACTACATACATATGTGTGTATGTTCAGTTCAGTTCAGTTCAGTTGCTCAGTCATGTCCGACTCTTTGCGAAACCATGAATCGCAGCATGCCAGGCCTCCCTGTTCATCACCATCTCCCGGAGTTCACTCAGACTCATGTCCACTGAGTCCATGATGCCATCCAGCCATCTCATCCTAGGTTGTCCCTTTCTCCTACTGCCCCTAATCCCTTCCAGCATCAGAGTCTTCTCCAATGAGTCAACTCTTCACATGAGGTGGCCAAAGTACTGGAGTTTCAGCTTAGCATCATTCCCTCCAAAGAAATCCCAGGGCTGATCTCCTTCAAAATGGACTGGTTGGATCTCCTTGCAATCCAAGGGACTCTCAAGAGTCTTCTCCAACACCATAGTTCAAATGCATCAATTCTTCGGTGCTCAGCCTTCTTCACAGTCCAAGTCTCACATCCATACATAACCACAGGAAAAACCATAGCCTTGACTAGACGGACCTTAGTCGGCAAAGTAATGTCTCTGCTTTTGAATATGCTATCTAGGTTGGTCATAACTTTTCTTCCAAGGAGTAAGCATCTTTTAATTTCATGTCTGCAGTCACCATCTGCGGTGATTTTGGAGCCCCAAAAAACTAAAGTCTGACACTGTTTCCACTGTTTCCCCATCTATTTCCCATGAAGTGATGGGACCGGATGCCATGATCTTTGTTTTCTGAATATTGAGCTTTAAGCCAACTTTTTCACTCTCCTCTTTCACTTTCATCAAGAGGCTTTTTAGCTCCTCTTCACTTTCTGCCATAAAGGTGGTGTCATCTGCATATCTGAGGTTATTGATATTTCTCCTGACAATCTTGATTCCAGCTTGTGTTTCTTCCAGTCCAGCATTTCTCATGATGTACTCTGCATAGAAGTTAAATAAGCGGGGTGACAATATACAGCCTTGACGTACACCTTTTCCTATTTGGAACCAGTCTGTTGTTCCATGTCCAGTTCTCACTGTTGCTTCCTGACCTGCATACAGATTTCTCAAGAGGCAGGTTAGGTGGTCTGGTATTCCCATCTCTTTCAGAATTTTCCACAGTGTATTGTGATCCACACAGTCAAAGGCTTTGGCAGAGTCAATAAAGCAGAAATAGATGTTTTTCTGGAACTCTCTTGCTTTTTCGATGATCCAGCGGATGTTGGCAATTTGATCTCTGGTTCCTCTGCCTTTTCTAAAACCAGCTTGAACATGAGGAAGTTCACGGTTCATGTATTGCTGAAGCCTGGCTTGGAGAATTTTGAGCATTACTTTACTAGCATGTGAGATGAGTGCAATTGTGTGGTAGTTTGAGCATTCTTTGGCATTGCCTTTCTTTGGGATTGGGATGAAAACTGACCTTTTGCAGTCCTGTGGCCACTGCTGAGTTTTCCAGATTTGCTGGCATATTGAAGTGCAGCCCTTTCACAGCATCATCTTTCAGGATTTGAAAGAGCTCAACTGGAATTCCATCACCTCCACTAGCTTTGTTTGTAGTGATGCTTTCTAAGGCCCACTTGACTTTACATTCCAGGATGTCTGGCTCTAGATGAGTGATCACATCATCATGATTATCTGCATTATGAAGATCTTTTTTGTACAGTTCTTCCATGTATTCTTGCCAGCTCTTCACATACATACATATAATAAATACCTCTTAAAGAAAGAGATTATCAGTTAATGAGCAACTAAAGATTTTGGCAATATGCAAGTCTAGTCAAAACGTCTAGCCTCATAGCCTTAGTGTTCAGGAAAGTAAAACAGAAACATAACAGACTATATAGTACTGAAGTAGAGCAGGATCCCAGGTCTTTGCCCCTGTATACTCAGCCTGCCATTTGTCTGTAGAAGAATTTTAGCCAAAGAATAAATTTAATCAGATAAGTGATAAAATGCAGAAACAAAGGAAAACAGTCAAAGGAGACCAAATAATAATAGTTTAGTCATTAAGCAAAGTTAAAGACCTTTAGTTTGTCCTCATGGGCTGTATATAATCCTCTGAGCCATAGCCACTAAACTGTCTTATAAATACTGAAACCTCCCCCCTACCAGGTCAAAGAAGCTACCTATGATAACCAGACTGTAGCCCTGAAATAGGCTGCCACAATTCTGAGAACTGGCCTCAAAAAAATAAATGGAAACAAACTGACCCTGGAACTAAATGCTGCACAGTTGTGTCCAGCTCTTTGCGATCCCATGGAATGTAGCCTCTGTCCACAGAATTTTCCAGGCAAGAGTACTGGAATGGGTTTCCATCTCTTCCTTCAGGCAAATCTTCCTGACCCAGGGATTGAATTCACTTTTCTTGTGCCCCCTTCATTGGTAGGCAGATCCTTTACTACTGCTTCACCTGGGACTCCCTATACTTAAAGCAGTCAAGATGACACTGATCAGACCACTACATGACTAATTTCAAGATGATTGTCAGCAGACTGTGCTGTTTCTACATGTAGCCCACTCCTTCTGTCTATAAAAAGCTCTTTCCCACTGATTGTTAGTGAGGGGGTGGTTAGTCAGCCTTTGAACAGAAGACCTCCTTTCCCTAAACCCACTCTACCCCTGCCTTGGTTGCTGGCTTCCAAAATAAAGCAGACTTTCCAATTTTCCTTTTTATTGGCCTTTGAGTGGCAGCAGCTGGGCCAGTTTTTCTCTTTATTTGTTTTGTTTGCATCCAACCTGCTGCTGTGCTTTCAAGATATCTGCTTCCTCGAGTAGAGCAGCTGACCATGACAACAGGATGGGATGGCTGCAAGGGACTCACTGCTTTTGGTGAACTGGTTCTGAGAGGAGCATTTGAGGGCACATTCCCAGCAGCTACTCAAACCATTTGTTTGGGGGATCCTCCCTATTTCTCCCCTGCTTGGTGACCTTGGTGGAACAGAAGCATGCATCTGGAAGAGCTGAGCTCCAGGGGATCTTCCTAACCCAGGGATCAAACCTGCATCTCTTGCATCTTCTGCATTGGGAGGAGAGTTCTTTTCCTCTAGCGCCATCTGGGAAGCAGCGAAGCCTAGGGGAAAGCTTAAAGTTAATTCTTATCATATCCTTGAAATACAAATGCAGCCCATTTTGCCTAGGACTTCAGCCTTGGGTATACGACTTCCCTGGTGGCTCAGATAGTAAAGTGTTTGTCTACAATGAGGGAGACCTGGGTTCGATCTCTGGGTTGGGAAGTTCCCCTGGAGAAGGAAATGGCAATCCACTCCAGCACTATTGCCTGGAAAATCCCATGGACAGAGGAGCCTGGAAGGCTACAGTCCATGGGGTCACAAAGAGTCGGACACGACTGAGTGACTTCACTTTCAGCCTTGGGTAAATTAGTAGAAATTCAAAAGATGTTTGGGTTCATTAAACATGCATCTTGTATATTAAAGAGAAATTTTTCTATGAGAAAAATGTACACTTTTAGAAGTTATGGAATATGTTCTTTAGTTTGCCAATAAGAAATTGCTGGTATAATAGTCCTATCATTTGCTTCTTGGTATTTTTAAGGTCTTTAATGGGCTAAAAGTTGTAGTATGCAATTAAAGCTACTGCATTGACAAAGGAAACATTTCAGTGTGTAAAACAAATAGCATGTGTGTTCTCAGAGAAAGCAGGTATAAAGACTAGAGGTATTTTATTGAGGAAAAAATGGAGAATAATGTTGTCCTATAGCTGGCTGCTTGTATATGGGGAAAATAAGAGACATTAATATGGAGCCAATAAGTGATAAAGGTTTGTGAGAAAGGAGCTTTGAGAAAATATTTTTGTACATTGTCAGGATAAAGATTAGACTGGATTTAATTAGATAAGTGAATTTTGTTATTAATAGCAATCTTGTGCTAGACTAGAACTTGTTTTTCTGTCTCTGTTAAGGGAACAAAGCTTTCCTGGAAAAATGAATTGGTTATTATAACAGACTGTAAGTTTCTTCTCTAAGTAACTTTGAGTACTCCAGAAGGCCCCTGAGGCATCTCAGAAGGAATATTTAAATAAGTAGGATTATTTAGTACATTAAATTATACAGAAAATACTGTGAAATAATAATTATGAATATTCTTATGTTATACTGTATGGATAGCCTCCTCTAGTGTTATGGAAGTTACATGAAGTTTCTAAAACTTGAGTATGTTCTGGTATTATGTTGTCAATCATACTTCTAGTTATAAATTGTCTAGTGAAGTTGTCACAGAGCATAGCTACTTATGATGTGTATCACTGCTGGTTTTAAGTCCACTGCTTGAAGCACACACACAACGTTTGTGTGATAGTTGGATATAATTTATAAAATGTATAGCCTGTAAAATGTGTCCCCATCAGCATAACTTTGTACTTGTTTGTTATGTCTGATTAGTTTGCCCCCAATATGGGAGACTAGGCAAATATATAAACAAAAAAGTAGGGACAAAAACTGATCCAGAGCAGGCAATTGAGTCATTCTGGCAACACTGGGAAAATGTGTATCTCGAACTTGTTGTCATTAGCATGCAGGAAATAATACATGCCTAGAAATATTATCCTAAAGATTAAATGTGATTGTTCAAAACACATACACTTTACATTATTCTGGAAAGGGGAATAACTGAAACTTGCTTTTCCTCAACTTCCCACTGGAAAGAAAATTCTCAACTCTGCAAGAAAATTATTATTGTGAAATTACTTTTGTTAAAGCATTAGAATAGCAAAAAACTTCATTAAGATAGAAAACAAAATATTTTTCTCAAATGTCCTGTGGTGGAGAATATTTTTTTAAATCTCAGTAAGCCTCTATGTGGGTGTGAAATTTTAGAGATGTTAGCTAGTCCTGTGCTTTTGAACTGTGGTGTTGGAGAAGACTCTTGAGAGTCCCTTGGACTACAAGGAGATCCAACCAGTCCATTCTAAAGGAAATCAACCTGGGGATTTCTTTGGAAGGACTGATGCTAAAGGTGAAACTCCAGTACTTTGGCCACCTCATGCGAAGAGTTGACTCATTGGAGAAGACTCTGATGCTGGCATGGATTAGGGGCAGGAGGAGAAGGGGACGACCGAGGATGAGATGGCTGGATGGCATCACTGACTCAATGGACGCAACTCTGAGTGAACTCCGGGAGTTGGTGACGAACAGAGAGGCCTGGTGTGCTGCGATTCATGGGGTCGCAAAGCGTCGGACACGACTGAGCGAATGAACTGAACTGAACTGAACTGAACTTTGGTGGGTACTCATTTTGCAATATATAGGTTTATCTAATTCAACACACGACTCTTAAAATTAAAAAATGTTAAAGGTCAATCAGATACCAATAAATTGGTGGAAAATGTTTTTTAAAATTTATTGAAGCTTTAATGTGATAGACTCAGATGTTCCAGAACATGTATTGATTATTATTAATATATCATTTGTGAATATAATGGTATCATAAATTTGTCAAAGAACTAATTTTGAAGGGTATATTATGTGGATAAGAATAGAAATTTAAAGAATGCGTTTTTTTTAAGTCCATATTTACTTGACAAAAATGTGGATAAGATGTTACATGAAATATTTTTATTGATTCTAGTAATTCAGAAAAATTACCAATTTTAAAACAGACTCATCTGTTATAAACATTAATCATTTATTGATTTAGCCAATACACATGACACACATACTGTAAAATACTTACATATGTAGTCCTTATGATTATAATGAATATCATCTCATAATAACATATATTCATATCATACTTATACTAATTTCAACTAGATTTTTTAACTTAATTAAGTCAATTTGATTTTTCAGTAAGTTACTGTGATCCTTGTCTCAGACGATATGGATGTTTGAAATCTAATACAAGTTTTGGATAAAGCAACAGATACTGTCTTATTATCATGTCCCTCCACTTGTAGTTTACTATTTTAGGAGTAAAATTATATGTTTAGAACCACAGTCAGAAAATTTGAGATGAGTTAATATATTTTTAGTCAATGGTGCCACTTACACATAGCAATAGCACTTGTTTTCAGTTTGTTTTTTTTTTTTACATGATTAGTGACATTATTATTTATGATCAGACATTTTACACTTCAGAGTGCATGACATATCTGAGAGTAATAGGGTTCCTGCTTTGAGGGGATTCTAATTCATCATCCCTTAATTGCCTGCTTGGAGCAAAGTCAAACTGATTCCCATCTTGCCTGACCAAAGCAGCGTTCCTTTTAGCCTTGAACACCTGACTCTCACTTCTCTTTGTAAGAAAACTCATGTCAATTTGAAAAATATTCACTGCAAAGAGAGGGTAAGGAAATAAAGTACACTAAGATTATTCTCAGTAATGTCACTGTTACCTCCATTTTTAGGGTTGTAAGGCATTACAAAATAAGACCTTGTTGGATCCCTCAAACACCCTTAAAGCCTTGCTGGCAAAACACAGACTAGGATTGATTCAGGCCTAGAATCACACTAAGTAATGAAAAGTAGAATGTAGTACTTCGAAAAAAAAATTTTTCCCTGACAGAATTCCACAAGTTCTAACATTGTCACCATTTTTTGGGGCATAGATCCAGTATTATTGATTTTTATGCATCAAAAGGAGACTAAACAATAACAACATGAAATGGTGTTTTTACTGCTTCCTGTAAACACACAAACAAGTACCAACACAAGGAGGGTGGAGTTTCAGAGAGGGTAATTGCTAAATACAGTGAAATAAAAAATCAAATCAAAATAAGGAGGATCACTCATTGGGATCATTTCATTTTATGTTGTCAAATGCCTTTTTAAAGTAAATTGCAAATATTTGCTGGGAAAACAAATAAAGTCTGCTGACTAAGAGTGTGTCCTTATAATATAATTTAATGCCTTTAAAAAAAAAACAAAAACATAAGGAATGACATAGTCTCTAATTGCATTGCTGCTTTCTTTCATAAATACTCTCAGGAAGTCACAAAAGAGACAGAGCATATAACTTGCAGTTTTCAATATTCATTTCAGGGTTTAGGCTAAGTATGTGTTTGAGTTCTTGCTGTCTATGGAGAGAGAGTATTATCTGCCTTCAATATCAGAACGACTGCCAAAAAAAAAAAAAAAAAAAACAGTCAGAAGGCCAGGCAGTCTCTACTGATACACCATGCTGACTGCTTCTGGGGTGTTGATGAATCCACTGACTCCACCCCAACTCACTCTAAATGTTTCACTAGAGCAAAGATGGCACTCAGAAGAGAGGTCAGCAAACCAAACTATAACCCATGGGCTAGAACTCTAATTATCTGGGCTTTTATAACCGTATCTTCTGTCCCATGCCTGTTGATATCAATATTACTAATTACTGGGTGTCATCTGTGTTCTGAGAGAACACTTCTTCACATATCTCAATGTTTGTTCATCATCAGAACAACCTTATAATGTAAGCATTCTTGAAAGAGATTGTGTAGATTAAGAATCAAAATAGGTTTTTGTTTTTTTTTTTCCCTATAAAGTTCATAGTATTTCCTGCTTTTCAGATCATACAACCTCAATGGCTACCACTCAGCTCCACTACATGTAGACTAATGGGTGTTGCTGGGTTCCACTAAGACTTCATTTACAAAGTCAAGTAGCAGGCTGGATGTGGCCCCAGGGTAAAAGAAACAAATTCCAGTTTGGATCATAGAACTAGGTTTGATTAATTACAAAGTTTCCATAAGTATAGCTACACAGAAAGCACTTAAGTTTGACACATGATTTTTTTAGTTATCAAATGAAGGTTAATTACCTCCACAAATCCCCAGCATACACATGTAATTTTTATTTCATGAAATTAAATTCACTCCATCTATTTCTCACTTCATCACAATGATCTGGTATCATTGTCTCATTGTGGAATCTGGTATCAGTGGTTTGAGAAACTAAGAGAAAAGAAAATATATAAAAATTCTGCAGCAGTTAGAACCAAAGAATGCTACACTTTTTTTAAATTTTTTTTTTTTTTTTTTTAAGGAAAAAGGTTATGCTCCATTCATTGTTGATACAGGAAGGGAAATGCCCAGAGAGATTTATGGAAATAAAAGATGACATAAAATCACGTTCTGTGTGGAGGGAAAGTCAACCCAGTGATACTGTTGAGAAAGGTTAACCACAAAAGAAACCTTACATCAGTGTTCAATATAAGGACAATTAAAAAAGAAGCCAGTGTCTATTACCCTAAGGATATGATCAGATTTAATTGATAGTATGTGCATTAAATAGGAAAACTCTAATCATAATGACTTTGTTTGTAATAATATGTCTTATTATATGGACTAATACTCTCTCCCAATAGGCAGCAAGAACTCAAACACAAACTCCTAAACCCTGAAATGAATATTGAAAACTGCAAGTTGTATACTCTGTCTCTCTTGTGACTTCCTGACAGTGTTTACGAAAGAAAGCAGCAATGCAATTAGAGACTGTCATTCCTTACGTTTTTGTTTTTATAAAGGCATTAAGTTATAAGGACACACTCTTAGTCAATTGACTTTATTTTGTTTTCCCAGCAAATATTTGCAATTTACTTTAAAAAGGCATTTGACAATAAAAAATGAAATGATCCCAATGAGTGATCCTCCTTATTTTGATTTGATTTTTTATTTCACTGTATTTAGCAATTACCCTCTCTGAAACTCCACCCTCCTTGTGTTGGTACTTGTTTGTGTGTTTACAGGAAGCAGCATAGCAAGGTGACTAAAAACACCACTTCATGTTGTTGTTGTTTAGTCACTAAATTGTGTGCGACTCTGCAACCTCATGAACTATAGCCTGCTAGGTTACTCAGTCCATGGGATTTTTCAGGCAAGAATAGTGGAGTGGGTTACCATTTCCTTCTCCAGTTGATACCAACTCCATAGCTTTTCAGTCCTGTGACTCGCCTGACTCTTAATTCCTCAGATGAGAAGTGGGAATAATTGGCTACTACCTGAAAGGGAAAATGGTGATGATTATTGAATTAAATATATAATTGCTGAAGAACTTTTTTATTCTGTCCCTATCATCTCATGCCTGGTGACAGAGATTGTCTCTAACTGATCTTTATTCCTATTTTACTTCCTATTTAGTCTACTCTCTGAGCAGTAAAGACACTGATCTTTTACACGTGCACTAAATTATGGGATCCCCTTGCTCAACACCATCAAATGGCTTGAGATCATGTTTAGAATAAAAGTCAAAGTTCTCACTGATACCATAAGTCTCTTTTTCAAATATCCCACCACTGAAACACTTGCTCATTCTAGTAAGGCCACAATGGTTTTCTTGTTTTCCTAAAATACAGCAATCTCTGCTTGCATTATGACCCTTGTTCTTCCACTGGCATCCACCTGACTCTACTCTTTCCAGTTCTCTGATGAAATGTCACTTTATCATAGAAGCTTAGTCTAAGTATCTTGTCCCAAATTGCTCAAGCTCAGTGCATATTTTAGTTCCTCTTCTCTCTAGGCTCTTCTTATTTCTCCTCCCTTGGTCTTCCCTCCTACCCCTTCTAGCTGCATTGCTGTTCTTTCTATTTTCTTTATACTTGCTTCCAATTACACGTAACAGGAGGTAAGCCTCAATTTTAGTTAGTGATGTGAGGTAGGGAGCTAGGTTAAAATATGAGAAACAATGAGGGATTATTTTTGGAAAGAAATTATTGTCCTCACTAAATTACATCAAAGTCTTTGTTGAAGATAATTTGACTATGTATGTGTGGCTTAAATTTTACACTTCTACTCTGTCCTTTGATGTATTTGCCTATCCTTTGCCAGTACCATGCTATCCTGAATACTGTTGTTTTATGTCAAGAGTTGGCAATTTTTGTTTCATAAAGGACCAGATGATACATATTTTGTGCTTTAGTGGCCACGTTATGTATCATTTGTTTATTTTTATAACTCTTTCAAATGTAAAAACTATTCTTAGCTCTTAGGCAATACATAAACAAGTCACAGTAGGGGTTGGCCCACAATTTAGTAAAAATTAAATTATTATACTAATAATTAAAATTAAGTAACATAAGTTTGAGACCCCAGTTCAATACCTGGGTGGGGAAGTTCCTTTGGTGAAGGGATAGGCTACACATTCCAGTATTCTTGGGCTTCCCTGGTGGCTCAGATGACAAAGAATCTACCCGCAATGCGGGAGACCTGTGTTCGATCCCTGGGGTTGGGAAGATCCTCTGGAGGTGGGCATGGCAACACACTCCAGTATTCTTGCCTGGAGAATCCCCATGGACAGAGGAGACTGATGGGCTAGAGTCCATGGGGTTGCAAAGAGTTGGATATGACTGAGCAACTAAGCACTGTACAACATAAGTTCTCTAATTTTGTTCTCTTAAAATTTTGTTTAGCAATTCTAAATACTTTAGTATGATATACACAATTTAGTATTAGGTTATTAAAATCTGCAGTAAAACTTCTTGGGGTTATTATTGTAATTAGATTGGATTGCATTGATTTTACAGACTAATTGGGGAATAATTTATATTTTTATGATTTCAAAATATTATACTAGAATACCTATACTAGTTAACTTTATGACTGAAAATGACAAAATAAAATAACTTAGCATTCAGACTAAGACAAATTCAGCTGAGACAGCTCCCTGAGATAATTTGCTCACTTGATGACACAGTCCTAGTGTGTGGGTAGGTGGGGGAGCTGGTGTGGTGTGGTATATTGTGGCGTGGTGTGGAGATGAATGTATGGTTCCATACCACTGTGAGGTGAAGTTCTGAACTCCTTCCAATTCCCATGACCAATCAGAAGTGACAAAGAGTCTTACTCAGATTAATTTTGCCTAGAAGTTGCAAGAAAGCATGGGGAAACGATGGTTATGATTCATAGCTTTTCAGACTAGATACTACAAATCTTCTGTAACAACCAATTCAGGATATTGGTGTCTAATGGTAAACCACAATAATAATTGGCAGATAGCATAGTCAAATGGTTCATTTTATTTGCCTTAGTGGCAAAATAAAAATGGCTATAAACTCAGTCTGGATGCCCACATTTATATCAGTCATGGAGACCACACTTTGATGGCAGGGGTAGCAGAGGGGAGGGCAGCTCCTGAATGAATAGATTCCTATGTCCATGAATGAAGAACTGCTTTAAAAAAAGTTACTCAAGAATTTTTTTGACTCTGTGGTTCACCTTTCTGTAGGTGTCTTGCTATGCTTTCATACTTTTATTTTGTGCTCTGTGCATTTCTGTATCTTGTCTTCTTTCCAAAGTACATATTCAAGCAAGTTTAGCATAATTTTGAACCATTAAAAGAGAAGTTCTTTGAAATTTTTTTAACAGCTCATTAGTCTTAGTATTAAACTTCCCAGTACTACATTTGTCATCTGTTAGCCTTATTATTGACCACATTGTTCCTCATTATTTACTGATCCTCTTAATTTAGAACCACAAGGAATCATAGTTTTGGGAACATTTCCTTATTCAGTATGGCAAAGATTTGAGAATAACACATCAGCTAATTGGAAGCTCTCTTTCACTTTGATGCCAACCTTTCCGCAATTTTATTTTTATCCTTAAGAAAATACCTAATGATTATCTTTTTTGTTTCAGAAGTTTTAAGATAGCTATCACAAAGCAATTCATGACTTCAATTAGATTCTAAGGTCAATTCAACTATTAAAAAAGGGAAAAGTCTCCCACTTCTTTTTTGAAAGAATCTTGGCTGAATGGGAATTCAAGTATCAAATATAGAACACATTTTATGCACTAAAATTCTGGCAGCAGGGTTTGAAAAATAATTCGTTTAGCTACCACAGTGATAAGTTTTATCAGATAATAAGACACATAACTATCACATTGTGCCATGCTGTGCTTAGTTTTTCAGTCGTGTCCAATGCTTTGCGAGCCCACGGACTGTAACCTTCCAGGCTCCTCTGTCCATGAGATTCTCCAGGCATGAATGCTGGAGTGGGATGCCATGCCCTCCTCTAGGGGATCTTCCCAACCAGCGATCGAACCCAGGTCTCCCTCAAGGCAGGCAGATTCTTTACCATCTGAATCACCAAGGAAGCCCTTTATCATGTTGGTTGCTCATAATCAAAGGTGATAACAGGGCAGTTATTCATAGGATCGAGAAGTCTCAAATATTGGAGGCAACACCTGTTTCTAATCTTGACTCAGTAGAGACTGCCTCTTGGTTTTTAGATGCAATTTCCCTTTCGCTCTGCTATTTACATTGCAGATATATCTGTAAGTGCTAAGGGCTATCTTCTATATAGACAGATATGTATTAAGATTGACATTATATTTATCATCCAATCTGAGACATATATGAATACTGATAACATTTTAAGAATATCATTATAATTTTTAAAACATTTATTTAGTGACCTAAATGTTAGTTTTGTCATGTGTGTGTGCTAAATCACTTCAATTGTGTTCAACTCTTTGCAGTCCTTGGACTGCAGCCCCCCAGGCTTCTCCGTCCACAGGATTCTCCAGGCAAGAATCCTGGAGTGGGTTCCCATGCCTTCGAGGGGATCTTCCTGGCCTAGTGATCGAACTCACAGTTCTTATGTCTCTTGCATTGGCAGGCAGGTTCTTTACAACTAGTACCACCTGGGAAGCCCTAGTTTCATCATATTGATATTCAAATAAAAATGCTTATTCAAAAGTATTTTTAAATAAAATTATGTACTCTTTTAAAATATCATCTATCTGTGTAAATTGAAACATGTTCAAAAGTGTTACATTGAAGAGCTTAAACAGAAAATACTTATTTGTGAATTTTAATCACTTTGATACAACCATATATTTTTCAATTTAATGTTTCTTTCAACCTAAGCTTTACAGAAAAGCTTCCAAATATTTTCTTTGGTAGCGTTTTTGTTAATATATTTTAAAAGGTTTACCCTTTCAACTTCCTCTTCTGTATATCCTAATAGTTTTAATTGAGAAAATAAACACACAACAAATGCTCAGTGACTTGGCAAATTCAGAACAAATCCACCAAATGGATAATATTCACTGTAGTATATTTAAAATATTGAAATACATTAATATTTTCCACAAATAGTCCATAAATACCCTATTACCCTATTTTATGAGATATAACTAAAATGTAAGTTGTCTCTTCCGCCTGTCATTCTGGCTCTCTGGTTCACTGGTTCAGTTTTGGTGATGCTAGTATTTATCATTAGTGAGTGAAGTCACTCAGTCGTGTCCGACTCTTTGAGACCCCATGGACTGTAGCCTACCAGGTTCCTCCGTCCATGGGATTTTCCAGGCAGGAATACTGGAGTGGGTTGCCGTTTCCTTCTCCCCGAGATCTTCCCGACCCACGGATTGAAGCTGGGTCTCTCTCCCACATTATGGGCAGATGCTTTACCATCTGAGACACCATTAGTCACCAGCCAAAGTGATATCATACGCCTTCTGATAAATTGTTAAACATAGTTCTAATCTTGAGGAAATATCAGAGAAAATCCAAAGAGAGAGATATTATATAAAACAAACAAACAAAAAAAACTGGCCTGTACTCATCAAAAATATATCAAGGTCAAGAAACACAAAGAAGGGCAGACAAACTATTCTGGAATAAAGCATAAAGAGAAATGACAACTAGAGGCAATGCATATTGTGGACTGGAGATTAAAAACCAAAAGAGAATACTATTGGGACAATCAACAACATTTGAGTATATATTGTACTATGGATTTTTATCCAGAAAATTTTTACTTTTGAAAATTCTCCTGTGATCATTTAAGATAATGTCCATATTCTTAAGAAATATACATGAACCATATAGGGTAAATGTCTCCACTTATTCTAAAGTTAGTTTGGGAAAATATGCCTGTTAATAGATCAATAGATCAATAGGGTTGAGGACAGATGAAGAAGCCAATGAGGCAAAACACCAAACAAATTCTCAACCTGAAAAAAAGAGGATATGGAAGCTCTTTGTACTATTCTTAAACTTTTCTATCAATTTGAAAATATATAAAAATTTAAAATTCTCAAAACAAAACTTGTGGCTTTTTCCTTACTCCTGTAATATTTCCTGATTTGTTTGTCCTCTTTCCATAATGCCTCCCAAGGGAAAAAATAAAAAGAGGTCATTGTTCTTTTCTCACCTAAGAAGGCTAATACTTCTTTAGAATTTAGGTTTTTTTACGACTTTTTCATCTATAGCTCTGAATAGTTTAAAAGTATTTTCTAGGTGGTTTCTCATAGTTTGAGTAATAGTGATTGTCTTGTGTAATGTCCTTTCCCTTATCTTGAAATGACTAGGTTTCCATTTACCATCTTCTTTCTATTGGGTGACTTTTAAAATTTGTTCTTTTTCATTATGAGGGTGAACTTTTTACTATTTCACAATGAGCTCAAGATTGATAGCAATCTTTTATTCATCACACAGTAATGATATCCTAATTTATAGTTCCTAAAACACTAACAAAAGATTTATAATGATTTTCATCCAGGAGTGAAATTATAAGTCTTAATAACTTTTATACAAACCACATTAACAACCCTGAAGCAACCCTGTGATAAACTCTTTAGATGTTATTTGCTATATCTTGGCTTCCTAGGTAACTAAGTTTTACTAAATTTCCCAGAGTTACAACATTCCTATGAGTTCCAAACAAACAAATAAAATATTTCAAAAGGCAAAAAATTTACTTTTCTTTTAGAAAATTAGTATGCTATAGGAGACTATTTACAAAATACAAATAAACTTGCTACTATATACTAAGGACCATGAGGCAAGGGAAAGAACATCAGGGTGAACCAAATACATCTCTTCCCTGTCTTTACACGCTCTCAGGATGGAAAAATAAATGAAAAAGTAAATCATATGGTAAAATAAAATTTAAGTGTAAATAAGGGAAAATAATAAAGTAGAACACATTAAAGGAGATCAGAAATATTGACTGAATGTGCAGTTTAAAATAGGCCTTTGGGAAGGCCTGCTTAAGAAGGTGAAAGCAAAAATTGAATATAAATATTTGCAGAAGAAAAGAGTCATTTCTGAATTTAATCTTTTTTTCTATAGATATGTGTGTTTTTCTATCTTTTGTAACTTGTGTTTTGTCACTTAGCCACATCTTAAATTTAAAACTATTTTCCATAACAGCGATTCTCCATAAGGAGTTTCAGGGTTCCCCTAGATTTCACAGAAATATTTCATAGGATAATATTTATGGTAGAGAAAAACTAAGTAACATCCTTAGAATCCATCTACAATGCAGCAGATCCCAGTTCAATTCCCTGGGTCGGGAAGATACCCTGTTGAAGGGATAGGCTACCCACTCCAGTATTCTTGGGCTTCCCTTGTGGCTCAGCTGGTGAAGAATCTGCCAGCAATGTGGAAAACCTGGATTTGATTCCTGGGGTAGGAAGATCCCCCGGAGAAAGGAAACGCGACCCACTCCAGGATTCTGGCCTAGAGAATTCCATGGACTGTATAGTCTATGGAGTCGCAAAGAGTCCGACACGACTGAGCAACTTTCACTTTCACTTCCTCTTCCATGAGAGAATTGAGCATGTACGATTTGATTTGGGGGAAAATAAAAATGCCAAAGAAGTTCAGAAAAACTTCTGTTCTCCATATTTTGAAGCTAGTTTATTGTGTGATTTTATGAATTTTCAAATCAGTCTGGTATGGTTGGTCCTAGTTTTAGATTCACTATATTTATATATATATGTATAGTGAAGCAAAATTGCAAACAACCTAATATATATGTGTATATATATATATATATATATATGTATAAAATAACCTCTCTGGACATCTTTGTCACTGTATTGCTGCATAAATCCATGCTTGTTTAACTACTATATATTCCTATAACTGGAATCATGTATATTAATAGCACATAAAAATTTAACGTTTTATTTAATAAATTACCCTATAGCATTACTGATATTTATATTTCCACAATCACTGCTAAAATGTAGCCATTTATCTGAATGTTTCTTTATACAGTATTTTACTTTTATTTGTGAATCTAGTTAGGAGGCAATGGTATCTTACTGATATTTTTTATATTTTAAATTTCTAGGTTATTTTTTCAAGGGTGTTGTTAGCCCTATTGTGTAATTGGGTGCACAAAAAAACAAAAAAAATAAACAAACTCTATTGAGTGTTTTGAAAAGTATTTTTTCATTGCATTTCCAGAGATATGTAGAAGATATTGTTGCATGTTAGCCAGTTAGGAGAACCCTGGACTTAAACTTGTTTCCTGTGGTTTACCTACTCCTTCTTTTGTCCATCTTTGTCAACTAGTTAATGTTATCTGTTAGAGATTTGAGTATCCTAGGTTCTAGGATGGATGGTGAGGTGGATGCTGAGGTTTGCCTTTGTGAATATTTCAGTGGGCCATTATTAGATAAAGCTTTTCCTATGAGAACTTCAATGCTTATGTATATGCTGTGTAGGCAGGAATAAGAAGTAGGAGGGAAAAATGTGTAGCAAAAAATAATATACTACACTTGAAAAATGCTTGTTCTGCCTTATTAGCAAAGATAAATCTTTGGGAACAAAAATCATTTGGCTGATTTAGTTGGTTGGGGAATTCATTTGTTCCCAGAGAAGTTACATTAGGATTACATCCAGTTTCTCATAATGTATCCAGATGCAAGAAATTTAATTTATGTTTTAAATATAGTAAATGTTCTAGATTAAGGATTGTGTGCCTGCCAGATTTTAAGCTCAGCTGTTTTATTTTTTGCCTGACATACAAAAAAGAATGCCTTGAACTATATAAAACCAAGTTATTTGCTTCCTAATTTTTTTATTTGCTGATTTGTTTAAAATTTGGAGAGACCTTGCCAAGCTAAGTGCCTGTACACTAGGGATGGAGTCTGATGGATTTGTTTTTAAAAATCAATTTTTATGGGATTGAAACTAAATATACTGTCATTTACATCTAACTTTGTTTTGCAAAATGTCTTAGAAAAGTGCTTTTTCTTTAATTTGCGAATTGGTTTGAATGCCAATGATAAGTTCAATATTGGAAAAATCAAGATGTTTGACAAACTTTTAAGAAATTTTAAGTAATATTATTTTCTGTTCTCTCACACAATGATTAGTCTTTTTTAAACAGAGCAAATCCAATAGGGATGTTTCTCATAAAATAAACTTTGTGTCATTGCTGTGACCCACCATGCCCTTTTTCTTGATTTTTAATTGTTCCTTTAATTATTTAATTAAATAAATTATTTAATTAAATAATTATTTATTTATAAAAATACAGGTTTCAAGGCCTTAAGTTTTCATGATAGTTTGATTACCCTTTCCCAGGTAGATGGGATGAAGTTAGACAAGAGTGAAAATTTTCACCATTTTCTAATTGATTAGGGTAAGATGCAAAATCTTTTTGTTGACATTTAGGAAATGCATAGTGCTGCCTTACACAAAACTCCTCAAAATGATGAGAAACAAATGAAGACAAAGAAATAAAAATAGTCACAAAGATAACTGTTCCACTGAGGCAGGGAGACTGTAGTGCAAGTTGAAGAGGAAAATAGGAGACGATTATTAGATTAACTCCAGAAAATTTAAAGCAAGCAAACAAAAAAATACACATTGATCAAAATGACCTGACAAACAGAGCTGGTTAAAATAACCGGATAATGATAATGTGAAGTCCTACTGAAACACAGAAAATTATGTTTGACTTTTCTGTTCTCAATTTTAATAACAGACTGCAAATAATAAATAGATTTAAGTTTTCATAGGTGATAGTAAAAAGATAAATTCACATCTGGGCAGAGGAGCCTGGCAGGCTACAATCCATAGGGTTCAAAGAGCTGGACATGACTGAAGTGACTCAGTTGGAGTAATCAAATGTATTATTTAATGTATCGGAGCTGGTAGTATCTCTAGAGCCTCTACCAAGAAAAGCAAACCTTGAGTATTAATTATCACTTTATAGTTGTTCCCTTTCATTCAATGGAATTGCCTTCGATTCCTTAGCTTGTAGGTAACATTCTGATTTCTTCTTTTGCAGAAATTCATGTAAGTATACTTTGGCTATGATGTGTCAAGGTGGCAGGACTATTCTATGAATGAAAACCATTCCATCTGAATGATGGTTCTTTGTTTAAGATCTCAGACAAACTACCACAGAAAATTTTAACTTCTTGCATATTCTACATTCTTCTATTTTTCAGAATTATGTATCCTTCCTAATAGAAAAGGATTGGAAAGCTTAGCTAAGTATCTCCTACTATAAAATGTTTACTCTGCTTGTTTATTCTTCTTGTTTAGTATGTGCAGATTTAGAGTTAGGGTAAGGGTGTGTGCGAGCTAACATTATAGCAGAGCAAAACACTTATGAACTCCATAAATTGTATGTATCTCTCCTTTCTCGTTATAACTGTTTTAGCTGTATAAAATGAAAAAAAAAATCTGCTCATACTTTTCTGTTACTAGTTTTACTTTCTACAAATTTTAAAAATCTGCAAAGTTATAGGAAAACTGGAAAAATAAGCTGTTATATTATTGAAATAAAATGCCAAAATTGTCAACAAGTAAACTTGAGGGGAGGGGGTCAGTCGAAAACACTTGTTTACATATCTGCAGAATAGCTGTGATTCATTTCACCTAGTCTGGGTGTGGTCATTTAGCTGTTTCAGGTCTTAGGGTCTGAGATGTCTCTATCCTCTTCTTTCTCCTTTCACTCTCTTTCTGTGAGCAATAACCTACATGCTTTTCATGGCAATAACAGATATGTAAGAAGACATTATAAGTAGATGGGTCCTTTTTACATGGTTAGCCTTGCAACTGGCATACCAGTGCTTCCACTCACATGCCATTGCTCAAAGAAGCCACATGGTATTACAGGTTGAATTGAGTCCCCTATATGTCAGTGTTGTAATTCCCAGTATCTAGAAATATGAACTTAATTGGAAATTGTGTTTTGCATATGATCAAGCTAAGATGAGGCCATTGAGATGAGCCCTAATCCAATCTACCAGAAGCTAGGAGAGAGGCATGTAACTATTTGTCCCTCACAGCCCTCAGGATGAACCAACCCTCCCAGCTCCTTGGTTTCAAGAGACAACCGTGTTTTGGAAATCATAAGACAGTCATGTTTCTTTTGGATATAGTAGAACATTTTCATATACACTTCCACAAACAAGCAAGTTACTGCAATATTCCTGTCATTCACTTTCATTCATAGTCTTGTATTCTGAATGAGAAACCTCTGGTAAAATTCTTTACTCCTAAGAAAAACCAGCATCATAACCTCTACTTTCTTATATGTTATTATTTAACTTCATAAATGGAAACATTTGAAATGTAGTAAAACCTTTCTCTAAAGAATAGAGACCATTTTCTTCAACTGTACTTAGCTTTAGATGAGGTGAAAAAAGAGATTGAATCCCCCCAAATAAATAAGAGCTTTTCCAATTTATTAAAAAAAAATGGAGCTAGAATTATTCAGAAATTTGCAAAAACAATGCTGAATATAGTTCTCTGAATGAATAGCATATACATTGGACAAATTGAAATCAATGAGTTCAATAACAGCACAAAATCTGTTAAAAACTTGTTACAAACCACAGACTGTTATGGGTGTTACAGAACTTTCTTTAGAAAATTTCCTTCCAGTCCCTCTTTCCATTTAGTTACTCTGTCAATATCTATTGCATGTTCATTGGATATAAACTGCATCATCCTGCTGTGCTTAGTTGCTCAGTCGTGTCTCATTCTTTGCAGCCTCAAGGACTGCAACCTGCCAGGACCTCTCTCCATGGGGATTCTTCAGGCAAGAATATCAGTGGATTGCCATGCCCTCCAGGGGATCTTCCCAACACAGGGATCGAACCCAGGTCTCCCACACTCCAGGTCTTTACCATCTGAGCCACCAGGGAAGCCCAAGAATACTGGAGTGGGTAGGTTAATCCCTTCTCCAGGGGATCTTCCTTACCCAGAAATCAAACCAGGGTCTCCTGCATTCCAGACTGATTCTTTACCAGTTGAGCTAGCAGAGAAGCCCTAACTGAATTATACCTAGCATGCAAATGTAAGAGAAAGAAAATGCAGACTTCATACTCAACACACATAGAAAGTTACACTCTTGAGTATACATATAATAAATTCCTATAGCTAAATAATTATTTTTCTTGTGTGTTTTATGTATAATAAAGATATTTAAACAAATTAGCAGTGAAGTTTTATCACAGACTACAGAAAGCAAACCTAATAGTTAAAGAACATTATCAACACTCTTTATTCAAGCAATAGATAGATATAATAGGAAATATAAACCTTAAATGGCAGGACCTCTCATTTACATGAACCCTCCTGAAGATTCCAGGAGGCCCCTGTCAGTGTGATTACATTATTATATATAAGATTTCAAAGGTCTGAAAAAAGACAATAAAAAATTAGGCAAAATCCTATAAACTGTTCTCCCTTTGCACTTTGAATTGCTGATATCACTGTGCCCCTCTTTTTTTTTTTTATTGTTACCTTGCTTATTTTTTTAATAGTTTTTTATTTTTTTAATTTTAAAATCTTTAATTCTTACATGTGTTCCCAAACATGAACCCCCCTCCCACCTCCCTCCCCATAACATCTTTGTGGGTCATCCCCATGCACCTGCCCCAAGCATGCTGTATCCTGCGTCAGACATAGACTGGCGATTCAATTCTTACATGATAGTATACATGATAGAACCACGGGAGTGGTCATGCATGTCTTTAGAATATGCAAAGGAACATCCATTGGGCCATGTTTCTTTTGTGTTTAGTAAACATTTGGGGGCTTCCCTGGTGGCTCGGATGGTAAAAAAAAATCTGCAGTGTAGGAGACGAGGGTTTGATCCCTGGGTCGGGAAGATCCCGGAGAAGGGAACAGCAACCCAATCCAGTATTCTTGCCTGGAGAATTCCACGCACTGAGAAGCCTGGCAGGCTACAATCCATGGGGTCACAAGGAGTCGTGACACTTTCACATACAACTAAGTTATTGCTATTTTCTTGACATTCACTTCTATTCATAACCTTGTAGTGTAAATAATTTACTGTATAAGTTTCAATATTAAAAGTTCAGAATTTCCAACATTTTTTTCCTAATTTGCTTATGAAGAACATAGTTTCTCTGACAAACTATTGTTGCTAATCATGAGGGCAGAGCGGTATTTTATTTCTTCTTTTCCTCTTACTGAAATTGATGACACAATCCTTTGACCTCTTGGAGAATGTTTGCTCATTTTCCTGTCACACTGCTTGGGCCAACTGAATAGTAACCAACTGAAAGCTGAGTTTGGAATGGAATCGTTTCCCTTCCAGGAATCTGTTAGACTATCCATATGATCACTATTTTAACATATGCCATTATAAGCATGACATCTGTGAGTGGAAGGAAACTTTAATCCATACCTTAGGGGTACTCAGCATCTAGAAAAACTTTGGAATCCACAATGCAAACATGGGTTACAGAAACATTTGACATACTGTTCTTGAAATGTGTACCAGAGATTTTGCAGGATGAGGTGTTTGCTCTTGCTTCTAGGTACTACACAGATATTAAACATATTTTTCTTTGACAAAATGAGTGGCACTCTAGAGCTGTGTTTACTCAGAGAATTGCTACCCGGGCGCCACCAGTTTTGCTTTATCTTATGGCCAGGAGCAACAGAGCAAGACTTAAATTCTGTTTGGTTCTGTGCATCCCTACTTGACCCCCTCCACTTTCATCGTGTGGAGGTCTGTTTTGTGATCCATGTTGGCTGATCCTGCCCTCAGAAGTTCACAGCATCCATCTTGCGGTACACCTCCCTCATTGTCTGTGGAAAGAGACTAGGTGAATCTCTAAGATTAGGAAAACTAGTTTATGATGAGATTTTGTTGTTGTTCAGTCGCTAAATTGCATCTGACTCTGAGTAGGTTCACATTGCTAATAAATACGTGTATGTCTATTACTTTGTGAAGTACCACCCAGTTGTGAAGTTGTTGCAGGAGACGCAAATCCTCCATTCACCTTCATTAATTTGAGGCTGAGGGTACTGATACTTACTATTAAAAAAAAAAAAATCCTTGATTCAGTTTACACATGACTTACTCAACAGTTGTTGGGGAAAGAGTTAAGATGTGTGCATGCATGCCTCTGTGTATGTGAGAGAGAGACAGACAGACAGACTAATAAGTAAACACAGACAGAGTGGTATACTTCGTTTATTTGAAATTTTACAAAGGAATGGAAAAAAGGAACAATTATATTATTAGAATCCTGCCTTTTCAGTTGCAATTCCCATTCTCAACAACCCAAGTAAATTGAAGAGGCAGTTTCTCCTTTACATGCTTTCTGTGTAATGGGGATACTTTCGTATTCATTTGTATCTTTAGGGCCTAAAACAATGTCTGGCACATGATAAGCACTCAATAAATGTCCAGTACAATTGAAAAGTGAATGAGTGAATCATACTTCCAGTTTTCCAAAAATTATAGTAGTATATCTTCTTTTTCCAGTTACCTCTGATCTAAGTAATTCTCTATTTTAGCAAAAACAATAAGTAATATGATTGCTGCTTTACTATAATATTTGTAGACAATTGTGGTTAATCTCTGTGCTTCATGTTTTTCATCTTTAAAACAGAACTCATAATAATACTTAGCTCACAGGTGTGGTATGCACAGATTAAATGTGTGTAAATCATATTGACCCATGCTTGCCACATACTAAGCACTAATAAATCTCAGTGATTATTATAATCCCATTTTGTCAATATGGAGTAGCATTGTTCAAATTTAAAGGTGACAGTACAGTTATTAAAGCTGATTTGTTTCATGTTGCTTTCAATTTTCATCTCTTTAAATGCACTGCCATATTTTCTGGCATGCAAAATTCCCCCCCTCCCCAACAAAAATCCTTAAGCCTAATTTAGAAGATCAGAATAACATAATCAGTATTATTGACTTAATAATCATACACTCAATAAACTGAGGATATTCTTTATTCCTCAGTGTCTGTGGAACATTTTCAAACTTGTATTATTTTTCAAGTCAAAAACAAACAAACAAAAAACGCTCAACAAATTTTACTAGCAGAAATTGTAGAGGTCATTTTCTAACTACTAAACTATAAAACTAGAATTTAATAACATTTTAAAATTTAAAAACTTGGAAAATGAAGAACATTTCCTTAAATTTTGGATTAAAAAGGAAATTAAAAGCATTATTATAGTCAATTTAGAAAATAATTACTGCACAAACACTGTATTTTATTTTATGGTGTTCAACCATTATTGGACTTGGCAAAAAATGTGGTGTGCCTTAAGTGTTCCCATAGTTTTGGAAGTAAAAAATAATAATAACCTGAGTAGTTAGCTCAATAAATTAGAAATATAATACCAAATAAAATGAAACAGCAAGTGGTAGAAATTAAGACTCTAAATAGGAGAAAAAAAATCAACTTACTGGTTAACATATTTTAAGATTTTGTTTGAAGAGACTAACATCATCCACATATACCTACTGGCTGTAATTGTTGCTGAAGGGGAACACCATTCACGTCCTGAGAGTGGGCACTTGTCTAACACTGGGAAACTGTGCTGACAGAGCAAGAGACTTTAATTGGAAAGGGGTGCCTGGGCAGAGAGCAGGAGGGTCAGGGAAACCAGGAGAATTGTTCTGCCTTGTGGCCAACAGTCTCAGGTTTTCGAGTGATGGGATTAGTTTCAGGGTTGTCTTGGCCAGTCATTCTGACTCAGGGTCCTTCCTGGTGGTGCAAGCATTGTTCAGCCAAGATGAATGCTAGTGATAAGAATTCTGGGAGATGGTAGGACATGTGGCATCTCCTTTTGATCTTTCCTGAACTCTTCCTGTTGGTGGTGGCTTATTAGTTCTGTGTTTCTTACCAGAACCCCCTGTTGTAAAATAACTCACTCAAATGGTTATTATCGTGCTTGGCCAGGGTGGGCCATTTCAGTCAGTGTGTTTCACCTAACAATATTAGGTATAAATATTCAATGAACAAAGTGAGTAAAAATATCAGTTTAATATATTAACAAGCAGAAAAGTTGATAAGCTACATGAAGAGAGTGTATAGCCATCTCCTTCAAATATATATTTAAGAGTGCAGGTGCTAAATGAAAACGTGCTGAAGGAATGATTGATCAAAGCTGGGATCTGAGATGACAGTAGCTCTGGCTGGCACCTTGATTGCAGCTGTATGGAGACTCAGAGCCAAAGAATCAAGCTAAACTATGCCTCAATTCCTCACCTGCAGACACTGACAAATGTTTGCTGCTTTAAGTTGCAAAATTTTGTTGTAAATGATATTCAGGAAAATATTCAAGCATGTAATAGAAGGAAATATACATGTACATTTGTCTTAACTTCCCTTATGGGAGGATTTTCTAAGTATAATGCTAAAGAAAGAAAATACAGAGACCACAGATTAACTACTAAAACTCTTCCAAAATGAAGTTTGTTAAAAAAAAAAAAGCAAATATATAGCAACAACTTGGGAAATAATTTATGATGTGTAAAAGGAAAAGAGCTAGTATTCTTATTTTATAAGGAGCTTTTACATTAATAATATATAATGAAATCCCACAATTAAAAATGGGCCAGAGACATGAAAAAGAACTTTACAAAAGAAAAATGAAAAGCCAGTTAAAAGATAGATTTAAACCTCACTAGTAAGTAAGTATCTGTACATCTTTAAAAATCAGCAGAAACAACAGAAATACACCTATCTATCACCTCTTTTCTTGTTGCTGAAAGACTTTACTTACTCTGGCACTGAAATTCTTCCTCATTTATGAAGAATTTCATCAGGCTTCTGTAAACTTCTTTTGTAAGTTTGTTCTCTTTTGTCCTGAGTTTATATTGTGCTGTACTCTTTGCGTGTACCTTTGCGTTTGTACTTTTAGTATTCACCTCTGTTTTCTTTCCCAGTTTTTAAATGTTGAGCCAAAACATTATCTTTTAACTTGTTTTAAAGGTTGATAATGATAATTATACACTAAAGTGCTATCACATACACATCATATTGGTGTATACATATACTTTGCCTTAAAGCAAACCAGTATTATGCTCTGCTAGTGGGATGGAGATAGATACAACCAATTTTCAGAGCAATATGGTAATATATGAAAACGTTTACATATATGGCAAGATGACGTTATAGGAATGCATATTTTTGCATTCTTAAATATCAAAAGCAAAGGTACAAAATTGATGTCTACCTACAAAAGAATGAAAAAATTAATTATAGTATACTTATTTTAAAGTAAATTTTGTATTTATTTTGCCTGTGCTGGATCTTTCCTGTGGTGAGAGCTTTTCTCTAGTTGCTAGAGGGGTCTACTCTCTAGTTGGGGTGCACAAGCTTCTCATTGTGGTGTTTTCTCTTGTGAAATACAGGCTGTAGGGCACATGGGCTTCAGTAATTGTGGCTCCCAAGCTCTAGAGCACAGGCTCAATTGTTGTGGCACATGGACTCTGTCGCCAGTGAAATCCTCCTTTATCAGGGAGCAAATCCACATCTCCTGCCTTGGTAGGTAGATTCTTTACTGCTAAGCCACCAGGGAAGCCCCCTATAGAACACTTATATAATAGAATATTATAAAGCACATAGAATTCAGTGAAATAAACTATAAATAACACCGTAAATAAGTTTCACGTTCTGTTTTAAGTAAAAAATGTGTAAGTTGCCAAAAGGTATGTAGATTTAAATATGATTTATATAAAACTTTAAAACGTGGATAATACTATCATATGTAAGGGATACATAAATAAATATCTAATAATTTAAAAGAATGTATAGAAATAGTTTTTATTCAGTTAAGAATGGAGGGAAATGGAATAAGGAAATAATTTACCATTGGATATTCATAATTATAATGTTCTAGTTCCTTAACATAAAATCTGATGAAATATATATTTTCCTTTTAAAGAGATGAATGATGAGTATGCAAAGCCTGCTTTCATCATTCTGTATTCTTGTTTTTTACATTTTTTCATATGATACTTTGAAGGAAAATAAAAGGTCTGTTGTCTTAGGAATAGATTCTGAAGCAGGAAACCAAAAGCTAATATAGTGAGTAGTCCACATGTGAGATTATAATGACTTAGACTCTGTTAGTAGTCACCAAATGACAATAGATTTGATTGAGGATATTCTTTAGCATTATGATTGACAGAATTTTCTGATAAGAACTGAGGGGAAAAAAATGACCTGTCTTTGGCTTGGGCAACACAATCAATCTGGAAATGTTGAGGAAGAAACATTTGGGTAGGAGTTAACCAAGAGTTAACATTTTGGATATTTAAATTAAAGTGTCTATTAGGTCTCCAAGAAAATATTTCCAGAAGCCAATTGGGTATACAAGTTAGAGGTTAACAGAATGGTCAGGTCTGGAAATATCAATCAGGAAGTTAGCATAAAATGATATTTAAAGTTATGAGACTCAAACATGTCACTTAAGGAGAGAATGAAGATGGAGAAAAAACTGTTTCCTATAACATAGTTATAGTGGCTGAAAGAGATCTGAAAAGAAGAGACAGCTGAGTGTATAAGAAAGTGTGACCATTACATCAAGAAAAATGCTAGGAGAGTGTGAAGTTTAAATAACAAATTGAGAGAAACTTTCACGAAGTGAAACAGATGGTACAAATTCTGTAGATAGGTGAGTAATATGAGAACTGCGGACTGAATTAAAAAAAATTAGGCAAAATGAGATGAGAATTATTTTTAAGTTGGAAATTATTATGCCCTATTTACATTGTAATGGGAATTACTCAGTAAAGAAGAAAATATTTTTGATGAAGATAAAGAATAGCATGCATATCCGAGCAAAAGCCTTGTATGTAGGGAATGTCAGTGGATCCAGTCCACAGGGGAGGAACTTCCCTTGGCATAGTCTCATCCAGTGCAACAGGGAGGAAAGAAGAACATGTAGATTTTTCCTATGCAGATTATAGTTAGATTTGAACATAGAACGATGATTCCCTTCTCATCTGATTGCTCTTGCATTCTTGATGAAATAAGAAGCAAGATTACCAACTGAGAATGGGAAAGCAGAAGCGAGTAGTGAAAGGTCTGAGAAGAGATTGAGTTTTTGATCGCAGAAAGGCAAATTTACTTCTGAG
Source organism: Budorcas taxicolor (assembly GCF_023091745.1). Classification (NCBI taxonomy): domain Eukaryota; kingdom Metazoa; phylum Chordata; class Mammalia; order Artiodactyla; family Bovidae; genus Budorcas; species Budorcas taxicolor. The sequence goes on from NC_068913.1 coordinate 19,742,258, forward strand.
CCATACTGACTGAATAAATAATGGTGGGGTAAATGGATTCCAGGGAAGCAAAATGTTCAGAGAAGAGCTTGAGAATCGAGTGAGAGTGAAGGGTGAAGGCAAATAGAGCAGTAGAGTGAAATAGTCTAGACATTCAGGGATTCAATGTGTGAGTGGGGCAGCTGACTTCAAAGGTTTGGGATTCTGCTCAAAGTTGAGGAAATGAGTATGCAAATCATGAACATGTAAATAGTGAGCATGTATATAAGTACTAGTGGTCACTTAGTGGAAGGTGGCTATTAGTTTGAATTATGAATTGTTATTTTGAGTGGGCTCTTTGGCAGGAAGTTATATACAACAGTGGGCATGTGGGAGAGGAATAGCAGGTTTACCCAGTAGATGTGGAATTTCAGGTCTCTCCTAAATCTTGTTATGGGATTAGGGTTCTACATTCAAATTGATAATGATACAGCTCTTGCTTTCTCAATGCTTATCGTCTAAATCTGGAGAAGGAAATAGCAACCCACTCTAGTATTCTGGCCTGGAGAATTCCATGGACAGAAGAGCCTGGTGGGCTACAGTCCATGGGGTCGCAAAGAGTCGGATATGACTGAGTGACTAATACACACACACACATAGTCTAAATCATAGTTCAGAACAATGTGACTGCTTAACCTAGACATAAACATTAAAAAATAGTAACTGTGACAATTACAATTTGTAATTTATGCAATTACAATGTCAAAATTTGTACAAAATCATCAATGTACAATTTGATTTGCTCCAAGTTAGGGATGGATGATTTTCACATCTAGTGGACTGCTTCATTCTTTAGCCCCCCTGTTTTTCTTAATGTTTCACTGTAGACAGGCATTTTCTCTTGGAGACTTATCATCCCTTAAGGCAATTCACTTATGATTTAAGATGGAAATTAGGATAGAAAAAAGTACAAATTCTTTTCTGCTACCTAACAGTAGTCCTGTATCAAATCTCTCCTACTAGAAATGTCTTTAAGTGGATTTTTCTAGCTCTTAGTAGAAATAATTCCAGATATAGAATCACATACTGTGAACTTTACTATTAGCAAAGATCACATAAAGGAAAGAACAGCAAAATAGTTTCTGATTATTTATCACAGCTTCAGTCTAGAAACATACCACTCTGCTTTTCAGTGCCTCCGTATGTTTCTACACGATACAGAAATACAAAATTTAAGTTCTACTTTATATTTCTAGGTGCAACTTGGCATTCAATACCATCTTTGTACTCTCTTTACTGAAGAGAAAAGTCATCTTTCTGTGGTTAGCTTGGGTACTAGGAAATGCAAGTTAATTTGAATGTCCCAATGCAATAGTCTCTTGCAAACTACACTAGTCTTTGTTTATGACTGTAACCATGATTTAACCAGCTTCAGTCCTTGCTCTGGAGTAGGAAATGGCAACCCACTCCAGTGTTCTTGCCTGGAAAATTATATGGATGAAGAAGCTTGGCAAGATACAGTCCATGGGGTCCCAAAGAGTCAGACACAACTGCCTGTGACTGAGCAAGCAGGCAATCCTTGCTCTTTTTTGGCCTTATTTCATCTGGTTGTTTGTACTAATACAATATATTATAATCTTCCTCTGGGTCTTTTCTGATTTAGTCATCAGAAAACATTATGTATTTACTTTTATTTTCACACTACTTAGAGGTCATCTTGCCAACTATAATGGTTCAACTTTATCTTTTGCTTTGTCTAGAAAATACCAACCTTAGAAATATCCACTTATATAAGCCTGGTTCCAGTTCACTTCTCCAGGCATATCTCTCCTAACTTGAGCTCTCATTCACTAAAATCTGAATTCACTTCCTTTTTGTCAGGTCCTTGAATTCACCAGCATTTCTAGGATCTTTTTAGTTTTCTCCTCTTCCTCTACTATTTAATTAACACCCATTCTACAGGTATCCTTTCAGAGGTCAATTCTTTCGTGACCTTTTGAACAGTTGCTTCTCCATACTCTTATTCCCCTGCTAGGCCTAATTAAGTGCTCCTTTCTATGTTCCTGAAGTCCTTCTCTATCACAGTATTTGTGAAGCTATATTTTAATTGTTTGTTAAATAACTCTACTCTTCATTATACTGTCAGCTCCATGAGAAAAAATTTTATGCATTCTGCTTATTATCACATCCTCCTGAACTATATATGCTTAATTAAAATTCTGTAAATCAATATATCGGAGAAGGCAATGGCACCCCACTCCAATACTCTTGCCTGGCAAATCCCATGGAAGGAGGAGCCTGGTGGGCTGCCGTCCATGGGGTCATGAAGAGTTGGACACGACTAAGCGACTTCACTTTCACGTTTCACTTTCATGCACTGGAGAAGGAAATGGCAACCCACTCCAGTGTTCTTGCCTGGAGAATCCCAGGGGCAGCGGAGCCTGGTGGGGTGCTGTCTATGGGGTCACACAAAGTTGGACACAACTGAAGTGACTGAGCAGCAGCAACAAATCAATATATATGCACTTTTTCTGACCCAAATTTTAGAAATATTTTAATTCACATTCTTAAAACAAATGCTTTCACATTTTTATTTGAATCCCAATCTCAGATAGTAAACACATATACCATCCAAAAATGGCATGGGCAGTTATGAAATTATTTATTGAACATTTCCTTTTTCTGTGTTGTGCAGATAAACTTTCTGCTATGTTTTAATGGCATGAATTTGAAGGCCAGCAATATATGGGAAGTGTTATTGGTCAGATTACTAAACTGGATTTAGTCAATTTTGTTTTATTTAACTGTAGTATAAAGAGTTTCAATTAGCACACTGGCAGCAATAAAATCCTTTGTCAATACATTATAGCAATATTCTAAGCATGAATGCATTTTAGGAGGGACACAAATCATTAGTAATGAAGTGGTCCTTTGACAGATTAAAAAAAAAAAAACTAAGCAGAATGAGCTTATTTTGCTTATCAAGAGGAGGCTGGAAATCAGTTGTACCATGAAGTAAGCTATAGATTATAAAATGTCAGTAGTTTTCCCAAACTTTTCTGAATATAAAAGTTGGAACATATGTGATGAAATTCTCCTTCCTAAAACATCAACACTTTCAGTTCTAAGAAGTGGCAAATTAACAATATTATATAAATTTAATATTCATTATTAATAGTAGTTTGATGCTCTTGGTTATTAGATGAGGTTAAAAAGCAAAAAATTCAGTTGATAAAATGGTTTACCCAATGTGCCATAGCATGTGAATGACAGAAATGCACCTAGTAGCCAAATAACTTGATTGATAATGATTTATATCTAAATAGAGTCCATGTCTGGATTATTTAGTCTAGAAATAAATGTTTCAGATAACCAAATGAAAGGTTACAAAATTAGCCTCCTCCCTTTTACGTGCTTCATCCCTTCCTGCACAAACACGTGAACCCAGACCTTTGTTTTTTTATATAAACTGCAATTGGGACCATCTAGACATCAATAACAGACTATGCTATACTGAATGGAAACAGAATAGACCATTAAGTAAAACTGTCATAACATGAAAACTGTTCTCTTGCAGAGAGATAAGAATTATTGCATGCTAATCTCATGGTAGAATATAAAACACTTGTAATTAAAATTCTTTGAGTCAATAAAAACCTTGGATTACATATTTCCAAGGAGACAGTGCTGCTTGTTTCACTATTAATGATACACACGGAGGGATTTAAACAAATGGAGAGTAAAGTACAAAGAAGGAGAGGTGCTGACACAACAGTTATCATGACTGGAAAATCAGCCAGTGTTTTATTATTTCAATTTAAATTATGATATTAGAGTACTTGAAAATAGCCCCCTCTAATAATAAGTTGGACTTCATGAGATGCTACAAGCTTATTTAAAAAGTTAATTTTGTTAGCAATTATTATAATTTAAAACTAAAGGTAAGCTTTAATATAGCCTGCATGCAAATCATTATAAAATCTGGATTATTTTGGATTAATGAGATTTTACTGTAATAAGAAAGAATTTAAAGTCCTTGTCTTTTATTGTTGTATTTTCTTAGCTTAATCCTTTCTTAATTTTCTATTCACTCACCTAAGAATCAAATTTACACTATAATTTTTCCAACCATGTAAACATCAGATTTATGTTAGAGATTTCCTCTCTAAACTCTAGAGGGTTGAAATATAAATGAGGATTCACTTATTTCTTACTGTTAGTTATTCTCATTAACAGTGAGTTGTAAAAAGGAAGCAGGGATTTAACTACAGGGGGAACACAGGGTGTAGGGGATTGCTTAGTTTCATTTTGCTATATCTATCACTTAGTCTTCCAAAGTCTTTTTTGCCTTGTCACTTTAATAAAAATAAACTTAATTTTTTAAAAGTCATTTAAATTTTATTTTGAGACTTGAGAATGTCGGTCTAACTTAAGGCAATTTTAGATTCTTTGAATCTTAAAAAAAAAAAAAAAAGTAAAGGATTGATGCCTTAATATTGTAAAGGACCAAGTCACAGTTTGGCAATATACAGGCAGGGAGCTTTCCACTCAATCATTACATCGCTTTACATTTCTTTGAAGATATAATTGGTATAATAGTGCTTTTAGAATTTTTAAGGATTAAATGAGATGATGCAGATGAAGAATTAATACAATGACTGGCACAGAGTGAGTACTGAACAAGCTTAGCTATTAATAATTTTTTCTACCATTACTTAATTTTTGAGAATTGCTGGCTGAAATACTAATTTTTGAAAATTTATTAGAGTTTCAAAAATGTATCAAATGAAAAAAGCCTTCTTTGAGTGAAGATGATACTTTTAGCAAACCCCCATCCCTCTGAGTCTCATTAAATAGAATGAAATAAAACCAAAACAAAAGAATCAAACTTCACATTCAAAGAGAAAAGATATGATCAAAATTTAAACTCCTGGTCATGAAGAGTTTCTACCCAACAGGGAAACTGGTATAAAGCATGAAATTGATATGAAGTTCCTCAAAATCAGGAAGAATATATTGACTCAGTTAAAAAAAAAAAATGTTAAACCTTGAAATGCCAATAAAAATGACAGGTAGTCAGAGTGATAATATCTAGGTTGGGTAAGTCATTCTCTGATTGGGAAGTGCCCTGGGGTCTTCCCCATTCAAACTTTCAGAATAACCAGAGAGATGGTTCTAGGAAAGAGGAAAGCTACTCACCAACAATGCCTTTAGTTTCTACCATAAAGTCTACAAAGTGAAGGAGCTAGAGAAGAATGAAACAGGGAGAGGAAGGAGGGAGTGTAGCACCAGAATACTAAGACTAAAATGTTGTGCTGTCAGTCTATGATGGCTTTTTAGTAAGGGAGTTTATGAGATGAGTAGCTGAAAGGAACACGTGAATGAACCATTCATGTTGCCTTCTGGCATAATGCAGCAACAATACTTCAACAAATAGCTAACTCAACTTAACTGTAGGATATAACTAGAAAGGACAAGGTTTGGAACTTGTGTATACATATGGTTATAGCCATCTAAATGCAGAGTTCCAAAGAATAGAAAAGAGAGATAAGAAAGCCTGCCTAAGTGATCAATGCAAAGAAATAGAGGAAAACAATAGAATGGGAAAGACTAGTGATCTCATCAAGAAAATTAGAGGTACAAAGGGAACATTTTGTTAGGTAATTAGAATAGGAAAAAGAAGTCCAAAATGCCGGTGACTGAAAGACAAAGAAGGGAAAAGCCTGCAAAAATAGAACAAAGAAGGGTCCCAGGACAGGAGTGAAGACATCAGGTAAAACGAACACACTCCTGGCTAGCTCACTTTACATAGGGCATGCTCAGGGAGACGACAAAAAGCATATAAAAAGAGGAACCAAAATTGAGCCCGGGGCTTCTCTTCTCTTTGCATCTTTTGGGTTGACCTCCCCTCATGCCTTGAGGATGTATTTTCCTGGCTTCCTAAATAAAACTGAGCTGTAACACTGGCCCATCCTTCGCTTCAAATTTTAGCTGTGGTGAGACAGAAGTGAGGAAACTATGCACTCCCCTGAAAATTTTGTGCAAAGATAGGCACAATTAAGAACAGAAATATTTGGACCTAAAGGAAGCAGAAGATATTAAGAAGAGGGGGCAAGAATACACAGAAGAACTATACAAAAAAGATCTCAATGACCCAGATAACCATGATGGTGTGATCACTCACTTAGAGCCAGACATCCCTGAGTGCAAAGTCAAGTGGCTCTTAGGAAGCATCACTATGAACAAAGCTAGTGGAGGTGATGGAATTCAAATTGAGCTATTTCAAATCCTAAAAGATGATTCTTTTTAAGTGCTGCACTCAATATGCCAGCAAATTTGAAAGACTCAGCATTGGCCAACAGGACTAGAAAAGTTCAGTTTTCACTACAATCCCAAAGAAAGGCAATGCCAAAGAAAGTTCAAACTACTGCACAATTGCACTCATGTCATATGCTAGCAAAGTAATGCTCAAAATTCTCCAAGTCAGGCTTCAAAAATATGTGAACCAAGAACTTCCAGATGTTCAAGCTGGATTTAGAAAAGGGAGAAGAATCAGAGATCAAATTTCCAACACCCATTGGATCATAGAAAAAAATAAGAGAATTCCAGAAAAACATCTACTTCTGCTTCATTGACTGTATTAAAACCATGGACTGTGGATCACAATACACTGTGAAAAATTCTTAAAGAGGTGGGAATATCAAACCACCTCATCTGCCTCCTGAGAAACCTGTATGAAGGTCAAGAAGCAACAGAATCAGACATGGAACAACAGACTGGGTCCAAATTGGGAAAGGAGTGCATCAAAGCTGTATATTGTCACCCTGCTTATTAAACTTTTATGCAGAATACATCATGAGAAATGCTGGGCTGGATGAAGCACAAGCTGGAATCAAGATTGCCAGGAGGAATGTCAATAACCTCAGATATGCAGATGACACCACCCTAATGGCAGACAGTGAAGAGGAACTAAAGAGCCTCTTGATGAAAGTTAAAGAGGAAAGTAAAAAAGGTGGCTTAAAACCCAACATTCAAAAGTGAAGATCATGGCACCTAGTCCCTTTACTTCTTGGCAAATGGATGAAGAAACAATGGAAACAGTGACAGACTTTACTTTCTTGGGCTCCAAAATCTCTGCAGATGATGACTGAAGTCATGAAATTAAAATATTCTTATTCCTGGAAGAAAAGCTATCACCAACCTAGACAGCATATTAAAAAGCAGAGACATTACTTTGCCAACAAATGTCCATCTAGTCAAAACTATGGTTTTTCTAATAGTCATGTAAGGATGTGAGAATTGGACCATAAAGAAGGCTGAGCACTGAAGAATTGATGCTTTTGAGCTGTGGTGTTGGAGAAGAATCTTGAGAGTCCCTTGGACTGCAAGGAGATCCAACCAGTCAATCCTAAAGGAAATCAGTCCTGAATATTCATTGGAAGGAATGATGCTGAATTTGAATCTCCAATACTTTGGTCACTTAACAAGAACAACTTAAACATTGGAAAAGACCCTGGTGCTGGGAAAGATTGAAGGCATGAGGAGAAGGCGATGACAGAGGATGAGATGGTTGGATCACATCACCGACTCAATGGACATGAGTTTGAGCAAACTCCAGGAGTTGGTGATGGACAAGGAAGCCTGGCATGCTGCAGTCCATGGGGTCACAGAGTCAGACACAATTGAGTGGCTGAATTGAACTGATACATATGGATAGATAAGGGGAAAAGCACAGTAAACAAAAAACAAGTGAATATCTGATGTAATATGGCAAAGCACAGAGAAAAATTCTTAATACTTTCAAGTAAATAAACAATACACGTTTCCAATGGCAAAGGCAGTTTGTATGTCAGCATATATATTGCAGCCTCATTTTTAAATGATAGTTTAACTGTACATAGAATTATACATTGAGAAGATTTGCAGTAGATTTTTAGTTTACTTATTGCTTCCCTGGGATAGTGGATGTTGTATTTTCTAGCTCAATCAACAAGATAGGAGGCCCTTTGTGATGCCAGTTTTAGGCAGAAAGTTAAGCTCCAGCTTGTGACATGCAAAAGTCAGACATACCAGCTGCCCCGTGTGGACATTTCAATACTCACATCCAGGTTTTTCCTTGTTTGTTTATTGAAGTACAGTTGATTTACAGTGCAGTGCCAATCTATGCTGAACAGAAAAGTGACTCAGTTTTGCACATATATGCATTCTTTCTTTAAATATCCCTTTCCATTATGCTTTATGCCAGGAGATTGTATATAATTCCCTGTGCTATACAGTAGGACAGTGGTGTTAATCCATTTTAAATGTCATAATTTGCATCCACCAACCCCAAATTCCTACTCCATCCCTCTCCCTTGGAAACTACGAGTCTGATCTCTGTGAGTCTGTTTGTTTTTTTTAGATAGGTTCATTTGTGCTGTATTTTAAATTCCACATATAAGTGATATCATATGGTATTTGCCTTTCCTTATCTGACTAACTTCAGTTATTTGATGATCTCTAGTTACATTAGCACCCAGTTTTAAGATTATTGGACTGGGTATCATGTGAAACATATTTTAGTGAATACTACTCACAGCTTTATCTTTGTGTTGCCTCTGGAACTTGGGAATTTCCGTTTCTTACTAATTTTTGTCTATTTATTATGTTTCTAGGATTTCTGTTCATTTTGAAAAGGACTAGTCCACCACATTGCATAGAAGCCTGCCAATCTACCTTTTGAATTCTCTCCCTTTGCCTTCACAAAGAGCAAAATTTCATAGTTTTTCTTATACCTTACTAGTTTCTTTTTCTCAGTCTCTTTCTAATTAATGATTAAATGTTGACATTGTTTTAAATTGGTCCTATTTTTTTCCTCTGGGTTATTCTGCTGTTATGGCTGTATCTTTTTTTCTACACAGACACATGGGAATGTTATTATATTTGTTTTTCAGATTGTATTCTCTAAAAGGCTATGACTATTCTTGGAGCTTCCTTGCTACCTGGAGAGAGGTTGGTGTCTCCAGGAAAGGAGGAATAGAGCCTTAATGGTGCATGTTTGGTGATCATCCAAGCTCTCTCTTTGTTCAGTTTTATCTCCTTGTAGATATTACAGCTTCTACCTAAAGTATGTTTCAGCAATTTTATTTTTCTTCATATTTTAGTGTATATCATGCTGCTATAAGAAAAGATATGTTCTCATTGTAAAAAGGAAAAAATGAAAAAAAAAACAGAAAAATATTTTAAAATAATATACATAAAATGAATAAATACACAAATCAGTTCAGTTCAGTTGCTCAGTCATATCTGACTCTTTGTGAGCCCATGAACTACAGCATGCTAAGCTTCCCTGTACATCACCAACTCCTAGAGCATGCTCAAACTCATGTCCTTTGAGTCAGTGATGCCTTCCAAACATCTCTCATGTATCATCCCCTTCTCCTCCTGCCTTCAATCTTTTCCAGCATCAGGATCTTCTCTAATGAGTCACCTCTTCACATCAGATTCAAAAGTATTGGAGCTTCAGCTTCATCGGTTCTTCCAGTGAATGTTCAGGATTAATTTCCTTCAGGATTGGCTGGTTTAATCTACTTGCAGTCCAAGGGGCTCTCAAGAGTCTTCTCCAACAACACAGTTCAAAAACATCGATTGTTAAGTGCTCAGCTCCCTCTATGGCCCAACTCTCACATCCATGCATGACTACTGGGAAAACCACAGCTTTCACTAGACAGATTTTATGGCCAAAGTAATGTCTCTCCTTTTTAATATGCTGTGTAGGTTTATCATAGCTTTTCTTCCAAGCAGCAAGCTTCATTTAATTTCATGGCTTTAATCACCATCTGCAGTGATTTTGGAGCCCCCCAAAATAGTCTGTCACTGTTTCCATTATTTCCCCATCTATTTGCCATGAAGTGATGGGACAAGATGCCATGATCTTCATTTTTTGAGTGTAGAGTTTTAAGCCAGATTTTTTACTCTTCTCTTTCACTTTCATCAAGAGGCTCTTTAGTTCCTCTTTGCTTTCTACCATAGGGGTAGTGTCATCTGCATGTCTGAGATTACTGATATTTCTCCTGCAGTTTTGGTTTTAGCTTGTGTTTCATCTAGCTCAGTATTTCACCTGATTTACTCTACATGCAAGTTAAATAAGCAAGGTGACAATAAACAGCCTTGATGTACTCCTTTCTCAATTTAGAACCAGTCCATTGTTCCATGTTCGGTTCTAACTGCTGCTTCTAGACCTGCACGCAGGTTTCTCATGAGGCAGGTAAGGTGGTCAGGTATTCCCATCTTTTTAAGAATTTTCCACGGTTTTTTGTGGTCCACACTGTCACACGTTTTAGTGTAGTTGGTGAAGCAGAAGAGGATGTTTTTCTAGAATTCGCTTTCTTTTTCAATGATCCAAAGGTTGTTGGCAATTCGATCTCTGGTTCCTCTGCCTTTTCTAAATCCAGCTTCAACACTAGGAAGTTTTGAGTTCACATACTGTTGAAGCCTGGCTTGGAAAATTTTGAGAATTACTTTGCTAGCATGTGAAACGAGTGCAATTGTGTGGTAGTTTGAACATTGCCAGGGTCCAGCCCCTGCAGGATCCAGGGGTACCCTCAGGAGAGACAGCATCAGTGAATGAATGAATGAGAGAGGAAAGAATAGAAGTTGATATTCCTTGGTTTACACAGAAAGCCAATAAAGCCCCAGACAAGGGACTTGCTCTGTTCACGGAGGCCGCAGGCGCCCTCTTGCCAGAGTGAAGACACAGAGTGCCTTCTAGCCGGAATGAAGATGCAGAGCACCTTCTCGATCGGGTCTTAGAAGCTCAGACAGGAAAGTGAATGCAGACAGCCTCTGTGCTCCAAGGGATCAGCCTGAAAAAGAGAGGGAGGGAGAGGGAGAAAGATAGAGAAAGAAAGAAAGAAAGAATGATTGGCACAGGGTGACCAAGCTTTGGTGAGCGAGGTCTGTAACTTTATTTTCAAAAGGAACTTTTATACCTTGACTTGTACATAGAGGGAAATGAAGGATGCAAGGTCATACACAGTCAGCCCAAACATTACATATATTTTGTCTTTATTGAAACCAGGATTTTTTTCTGCATACCTTTCCCATAAACAATGTTGTGTACATTATTTTCTGGCCTTGGAGGCCTATGAACATTTTATGACCCTCTTTGGATAAAGGCTGCTCAACCAGAAAACTTATTTTCCCTTGAAATGTTTTTTTCTTTATATTTCTAATCTATGTCAGCCTCAGAAAGTATTAAAAAGAGTTACATTCTCACGGAGCAAAGGTGCAGTGAGTTACAACAAAGAAAAAACCAATTAGCTCAAAAATCTTATGTGGTTAATTCCAAGGCTATTACTTGTTTTTCTTACATTCCAACTATGTTAACTAATGCACTCTCAGGTGCACAGTGGATAAGGGATATGGGAACTTGGCAGCAAGCATTGGCTCAAGTAGTGAAATCCTACACCAGCACTACTCTAATAGTTTTTAACTCTTTGAAAGGTTCTATATTTTTAGAATGTTTAGGCTTCCCATGCCTCTCACAGTTGGGAGGCTGTGAACAATCACATGCATAGCTGCAAGAGTCTAGATAAACCTATCAGGCAAGCTAGAATGTTAACAGGGGGGTTTGAATTGAAATACTCCTATCATGTCCAGGAGACTTATTAACTAAAGCCCTAAGTTGACTTTTTTTCAGAGAAAAGTGGTCGGGGCCAGTAGCCACCTGTTAATGTCAGAAGAGTTGGTGAAAGGCACAAAATAGTAAGACAGACAGAGTCTTGTTTCGGGATAGATGCTCGAGCAGGTCCAGGGGGTCCCTCGAGTCCTGATCCACCTTGCTCGTCAGGTCTCTTCCACATGACCTTGTCATGGGTGGGATCTGCCATGCTGGCTCCCAGCAGAACATTCTTTGACATTCCCCTTTTTTGGTATTGGAATAAAAACTAACCTTTTCCAGTCCTGTGGTCAAGGCTGAGTTTTCCATATTTGCTGGCATATTGAGTGCAGCACTTAAACGGTGTCATGTTTTAGGATTTGAAACAACTCAGCTGGAATTCCATCACTTGCACTAGCTTTACTTGTAGTGATGCTTCCTAAGGCCCAATTGACTTCACACTCCAACATTTCTGTCTCTAGGTGAGTGATCTCACCATTATGGTTATCTGGTTCATTAAGATCTTTTTTGTAGCTCTTGTGTATTCTTGCCACCTATTCTTAATATCTTCTGCTTCTGTTAGGTCCAAACTCTTTCTGTCCTTTTTTGTGCCCATCTTTGCATAAAACATTCCCTTGATATCTCTAATTTCCTTGAAGAGATCTCTAGTCTTTCCCATTCTATTGTTTTCCTCTACTTCTTTGCACTGATCACTGAGAAAGACTTTCTTATCTCTCCTTGCTATTCTTTGGAACTCTCCATTCAAATGGGTATATCTTTCTTTTTTTCTTTTGTGTTTCACTTCTCTTCTTCTCTCAGCTATTTATAAGGCCTCCTCAGATAGCCGTTTTGCCTTTTTGCATTTCTTTTTCTTGGGGATCATCTTGATCACTGCCTCCTGTACATTGTCATGAACCTCTGTCCATAGTTCTTCATGCACTCTATCAGATCTCATCCCTTTAATCTATTTGTCACTTCCACTGTGTAATGTAAGGGATTAGATTTAGCTCATACTTGAATAGCCTAGTGGTTTCCCTACTTTCTTCAATTTAAATCTTAATTTTGTAATAAGGAGTTCATGATCTGCACTACATCTGCTCCCAGTCTTGTTTTTGCTGACTGTATAGACAACTACATTTAATTCATGGTATTATTATGTGATTTTTACATGCTTTTTAATTTTAAATTTATTAATTTCTAGAGTCTCAATTAATAAAATAAATCAGTACCAAAGTTAAACAATATTTAATTTTATTTTATTCACTCTGCTTTGAGAATAGTTGAATTTTCTCTCTTGTGCATTTTTATGTAGTCATGACTTTGGGTTCCCCTTATGACTCAGTAATAAAGAATCCACCTGCAATGTGGGAGATGTGTTCTATTCCTGGGTTGAGAAGGCCCCCTGGAGGAGGGAATGGCTACCCATTCTAGTATTCTGGCCTTGGAAATTCCATAGACTGTATAGTCCATGGAGCCACGAAGAGTCAGACTTGACTGAGCAACTTTCACTTTTGCTTTCATGGATTCATGACACCTTATAGGATTTATATATTTAATCAGGCTGAACAACAACAACCATCCCAATTAAGAAGTGTGGTAGAAAGTTATAATAATGGTTCCCAAGGAATCTTGTCTCCCTGTGTCCACACTGCAGTTGATAAATGAGAAGCCAGCATTGGGAAGAAGCCAGGACCACAGTCCCAGACACATGAGGAAGACTAGTTTGGACTTCCTCTCCCAGCTGACCATAGCTACATGAATGAGACCAGATAAGATAATTAGAAAAACCACCCAGTCAGCTATCAGAATTATGAAATATAAACTCATATTTAAAACCACTATATTGAGGATTATTTGTAATGTGGCAATGCACAGGTGATGCAAAATGCTTGGATTTAATTCTAAGAGTAATGGAGAGCCACAGAGACAAAAGAAATATTGCATGATCAGATTTTATGGAAGATCAGATGGAAAAAATTATCAGCTGCAGAATAAATTTTGGAGTAGACAGTTGTATTTTAAGTCAAGAGAATATAGAGTACACAAAATAGATCATTCATAATGAAGGTCACAAAAATTTAGTATTTAATCTGTGGGCAGTAAGACTACCTGTCAAATTAGCCAAAACAATCCAAAAGGAAGATGTTATGGTATCAAGGAAACCAATGGAGAATGGTAACTTTTTAGGAATAAACCATTTTCAGTAATATTAAATTATACTGAGAAGCTGGGACTGTATGCCATCAACTGAAATAGAAATTAGTGTTTAAATTTTCTCATTTAGTAATATTTGGGTAGCATCATATAGAAAGAATCTTTCAATAACTTCCTCTAATACTATAGATCTTACTGCCTGCATTGTTTATGAAGGAAACAAACAGCAGTGTTCAATCGGCTTTAATATTTGAAAAATGCATGTCTAAAACTAAAAGATTACCAGATTTTGAAAACATAAAAATTCACATTACATGCATTTAGAATAGTATAATTATTTAAAAAATGGCCTTCACTGACTTATTGGTTCATCATAAATACAATGGAAATCACACAGATAACAGATTAAAGTTGTTACACTTAACTTGCATAGCCTCCTCACTACTTAGACTCCATGATTCTCAAGATGAGAATTCAACCATTTAAAACTGCTTTTCATTGGTTCTTGACATTGGTCATTTTAATTTTTAATTCTTTAATGCTTTCTAAAGGAAAGACTCTAATATTGTGCACAAAGTTCTCTGAAAGAATGATATTCTAAGAAAAGATTGCATCCACAAACACAAATAATGAATACTCCAAATTTCTGTTATCCTTAATCTATAGTAGAACAATAGGTTCACTTGTAAGACCCTTGACACTGAGAGATATTTGGGAAAGATTTTTAATCTCTTTCAAAGACTTAGTTCCTCAAGGCTTTCCTTTAGTTTATATTCCAGAGAAACTCCCGATTGAATTATCAAAGTAAACATTTAGTAAATGAACACCCTAGCACTTAAAATTAATTAAGCCTCTGTGCAACATCCGTATACTTGTCTCTGATTTTCATTTGTGCAAAGTGGCTTAAGGCAGTATTCTCCAAGTCATTATTCTTAAAGTAGTAATAAACAAGTCCTTGCATCCTCACAGCAACCTTTTCGAGGCAAGACATTGTCTGTCTTTTCAGCCACCATGAGGAATAAAAGACAGGAATTGGGAGCACTGGGCAGGCACTCACGCAGCTACCTACTCATCAACAACCTGCCTGTTCAGAAAAAAAAAAAATAATAATAATAATTCCCAAGGTTCTTTCCAAGACACAGGAAATAAAAAGGAAAAAAAAAAAAACAAGTTTTAAAACTGCCAAAAGAAAGTAACAAGGATCAGATACACCTTCCTACTGGAAACCACTAAGAAACTGGATAAAATACATAAAATAATTATTTCAAGACATTGGATATCAGGCAATAAAGGACAGATTCTTGAGATATAGAAACAAACAAGTCCTGATGATATATTCATATGTCAAGATACATCAGAAGTATAAATGTGCAGTTTATTGCATATCAATTATATCCTAGTAAAGCAATCTAAAAAACTACTATTCTGAAAAATATTTATGTTAATTGGTGGCTTCTCCAAATTACGTCCTGGTATTCATTTTCTTAAATTACCAGGACTCTAGGAAACACCAGAAAGAATAGAAAGAAAGAACTAAGAAATGCAAACTTAAGTTGTAGTAGTAATTAAATTTTATCTTGGAAACTGGAAAACAACAGACGGTAAATAGTCTATGCTCACATATGAAATTGTTTATGAATACCATGGTAGAGATTTAGAAAAGCACTATGGCTCTCCTAAGAGTTTTGTATTTCTGTCAAAGGCCCTTATGAAAATTGTAGAGGAAATTTGAGTAAAGTAAATCTAGTGAGGGGAATAAATGAAACGGTGTCTCATTCTTTTCAGCTTTATGATTTTTGCTGTCCAATTACGTTGAATCATTGCAAAAGGCTACACATTGAAGAGAGATGAAGTTACATTCATCTGATAAGAATCCAAAGAAGAAAATGATAACGGAATGAGAAAGATATACACATGGCTCTTAATTTTTTTTCTGAACAAACCTTTTTTAAAAAATTAAATAGATGGATATCTTTGTTTCTATATTTTTAGAGCTATCTCCATCTCTATTCTCTGATTTGAGGCTAAGAGATCCTTTTAGTCTCAGAAATTGAACAAAGTAATTTTTTTTTTTAAATTTTGAGCTCATGGAAAGTTAGAACATCCAAAAAAATAAAAAGTCCCTAGCGATGATGAACAAAGATTTTTGTCAGTCTTTTATTATTCTTGTTTGCAGTTGTGGTGAGGCAATTAATTTGTCTCAAAATACTCCAATAG
This sequence comes from Budorcas taxicolor, assembly GCF_023091745.1. NCBI lineage: Eukaryota > Metazoa > Chordata > Mammalia > Artiodactyla > Bovidae > Budorcas > Budorcas taxicolor. Next base: position 19,758,225 of record NC_068913.1, read on the forward strand.
TGCATAAAGTTCTGGAGAAAGAGACACATTCCTCCAATAGTGCATAAAGTTCTGGAGAAAGAGACACATTAAGTTCAGTTCAGTTCAATCGCTCAATCGTGTTTGACTCTTTGAGACCCCATGGATCACAGCATGCCAGGCTTCCCTGTCCATCACCAACTCCCGGAGTTCACTCAGACTCAGGTCCATCGAGTCAGTGATGCCATGCAGCCAGCTCATCCTCTGTCGTCCCCTTCTCCTCCTGCCCCCAATCCCTCCCAGCATCAGAGTCTTTTCCAATGGGTCAACTCTTCGCATGAGGTGGCCAAAGTACTGGAGATTCAGCTTTAGCATCATTCCTCCAAAGAAATCCCAGGGCTGATCTCCTTCTGAATGGACTGGTTGGATCTCCTTGTAGTCCAAGGGACTCTCAAGAGTCTTCTCCAACACCACAGTTCAAAAGCATCAATGCTTCAGTGCTCAGCCTTCTTCACAGTCCAACTCTAGGAAAGATTAAAAATATGGAACTAGAAGGCTAACAGCAGCCTCAAGAAGTTTTCAAATATCTGATTAGTTTTCATTTGTCTAACCAAGGATAAAATAGAAAACAGGGCTAAGTAAAACTACATAAAAAAATTATACAAAGGGCAATTTTCTGGCTCTCAGAATTATTATCTTATGAATTGTATACCTGAGGCAAGGATGTTTGGGATAGAATTGTATTTTCCTGAGCTATTTTCAGTGTGTATGTTCAGAAGGCTTTTGAAGAGGATAATTCCTCCTCCATTGTTATGTGAAAGTCAGTTAAAATCCATTCATACTCATAGCTCACTGTGTGACAATTTCTGCTTTTTTCTAAAAAGAGGATTGAGAGGATTGTATAGATGAGGTTAAGAACAAGAGTACCAAGGAAGAAAAAATAACTTCCTTGGTTTCTAGGGGTTTCCAGCTCTTGCTTCCTTACAAGCTCTGTGATAATGTCCTGCCATGTATATCACTAGTTAATCACATGTTTACTTAACCTGGTTTCAATAGCTTCATGCTGTTTGCAACCAACAATCTTGAGTCACTGGAGAAATTCACCAGAATTGCTGCTTTTTACAAAGCACTGTCCAGGCAAAATCTCTCAGCTGCTCACATCCCTGGAACCCAAAAATCCAAATGAAAAAAATGTTTAACTCTCTGGAACTGATTTATTCATAGGCCAGCTTTAGAAAAATGAAGCATTTGATTAAAGCTATATTGATGGTTCATCTATTTCTTTGCATTGATTGCTGAGGAAGGCTTTCTTATCTCTTCTTGCTATTCTCTGGAACTCTGCATTCAGATGCTTATATCTTTCCTTTTCTCCTTTGCTTTTCACTTCTCTTCTTTCACAGCTATTTGTAAAGCTTCCTCAGACAGCCATTTTTCTTTTTTGCATTTCTTTTCCATGGGGATGGTCTTGATCCCTGTCTCCTGTACAATGTCACCAACCTCATTCCATAGTTCATCAGGCACTCTATCTATCAGATCTAGGCCCTTAAGTCTATTTCTCACTTCCACTGTATAATCATCAGGGATTTGATTTAGGTCGTACCTGAATGGTCTAGTGGTTTTCCCTACTTTCTTCAATTTGAGTCTGAATTTGGTAATAAGGAGTTCATGATCTGAGCCACAGTCAGCTCCTGGTCTTGTTTTCATTGACTGTATACAGCTTCTCCATCTTTGGCTGCAAAGAATATAATCAATCTGATTTCAGTGTTGACCACCTGGTGATGTCCATGTGTAGAGTCTTCCCTTGTGTTGTTGGAAAAGGGTGTTTGCTATGACCAGTGCATTTTCTTGGAAAAACTCTATTAGTCTTTGCCTTGCTTCATTCAATATTCCAAGGCCAGATTTGCCTGTTACTCCAGGTGTTTCTTGACTTTCTACTTTTGAATTCCAGTCCCCTATAATGAAAGGACATCTTTTTTGGGTGTTAGTTTTAAAAGTTCTTGTAGGTCTTCACAGAACCGTTCAACTTCAGCTTCTTCAGTGTTACTGGTTGGGGCATAGACTTGGATTACCGTGATATTGAATGGTTTGCCTTGGAAAAGAATAGAGATCATTCTGTCGTTTTTGAGATTGCATCCAAGTACGGCTTTTCGGACTCTTTTGTTGACCATGATGGTTACTCCATTTCTTCTGAGGGATTCCTGCCTGCAGTAGTAGATATAATGGTCATCTGAGTTAAATTCACCCATTCCAGTCCATCTTAGTTCGCTGATTCCTAGAATATTGACGTTCACTCTTGCCATCTCTTGTTTGACCACTTCCAATTTGCCTTGATTCATGGACCTGACATTCCAGGTTCCTATGCAATATTGCTCTTTACAGCATCGGATCTTGCTTCTATCACCAGTCACATCCACAAATGGGTATTGTTTTTACTTTGGCTCTATCCCTTCATTCTTTCTGGAGTTATTTCTCCACTGATCTCCAGTAGCATATTGGGCACCTAATGCCCTGGGGAGTTCCTCTTTTGGTATCCTATCATTTTGCCTTTTCCTACTGTTCATGGGGTTCTCAAGGCAAGAATACTGAAGTGGCTTGCCATTCCCTTCTCCATGTTATGGCTATACAATGGTTATGTTATGGCTGATGGTGTGCTACAGACCATGGGGTCACAAAGAGTCAGACACAAGTGAGTGACTAAGCATAGCATATGGCTGCTGCTTTGGCTGCTGCGTAAGCCAGGAGAGAGGCTGTGTTATGGCTGCCATGCCAGCTAGGAGAGAATAAACATGACCACATGGCCACATTCTGTCAGACCTCTCCACCATGACCCACCCATCTTGGGTTGCCCTGCAGCCATGGCTTGGTTTCATTGAGTTAGACAAGGCTGTGGTCCTAGTGTGATTAGATTGACTAGTTTTCTGTGAGTATGGTTTCAGTGTGTCTGCCCTCTGATGCCCTCTTGCAACACCTACCATCTTACCTGGGTTTCTCTTACCTTGGGCGTGGGGTATCTCTTCACGGCTGCTCCAGCAAGGCACAGCCGCTGCTCCTTACCTTTGGACGAATGGTATCTCCTTACTGCCGCCATTCCTGACCTTCAATGTGGGATAACTCCTCTAGGCCTTCCTGTGCCTGGGCGGCCACCGCTCCTCAGGTTGCTCCTCCCGGCCTTACCTACCTATATTTCACCTCTAGATGTAAACAGTATTAAAGCTTTTACTTATATAAACATAAACAGGATATATACAAAAATATATCTGTCTTATTTGTAAATAGCAGTTTATCTTTTTTTTCCAACTGTGATAGGTATTGTACTGCTGATCCTGTTTGTGATGCCAATTGTCTTGCTTGTCATACTTTTTGCTGAAGACATAACAGTTGCCAATATATATGCACCCAACATAATAAGCACCTCAATACATAAGATAACCACTCAAGCTTAGACGCTGGAAGAAGACATTGGAAGCCATAGGAACTAAAGACATGTTTATTCTCTCCTAACTGGCATGGCAGCCATAACGCAACCTCTCTCCTGGCTTACACAGCAGCCAAAGCAGCAGCCATATGCTATGCTTAGTCACTCACTTGTGTCTGACTCTTTGTGACCCCATGGACTGTAGCACACCATCAGCCATAACATAACCATTGTATAGCCATAACATAATCTCACATAACATAACCATGATGATGCTGCAATGTAGCCCCAGTGCAGCAATAGCCAGGGAATTTTAGCTGTAGCTTACATACATTTAAATATTTACAGAACAAAAGTAGCCTATATTCAGGTGAGGACCTCGTGACACATATGTGCAGTGCTGTAAGTGATCTCAGCTGTTACATAACCGTGCAAAGTCTCTGTTTACATAACATGGGGCAAGAGAGCCTGACTGGTGCCATCTTAGCTAATTTTCTCTTTCCCTACAGGTATAATGAACTCACATATTCATATGAGAGCAGACATACACTTTCTTTACTCATTTCTAAAAATGTTAAGTCCACAAAACTCTCAAGAATAATACATTGAAGAGCTATATGTCCTTCATCTAAACCACAGATTGCTAATATTATTATTTTGTGAATCAGCTGAAGTAACTGGCAGGTATCATTGCCCTTCATCTCTGAAACTTAGAACAAGGAGGGAAATTAGAAAAGCATGTGGAAGAAAAATATCATGTTGTTATTTTTTTAACCTTGTGTTAGGTCCAAATTTACTGAACCAAATAGTGTGATCAAATCAAATTTAACATTGAGAAATAATATTATTTAACATAATTCATATTCAAATTTTTACAAGTATCCACATAGAAAAGCTATAGATTTATTTTTTTTTTTTTCTCTTTCTGGCCCAGGATCCAAACCAGAGCCATAAATTGCATTTATTTTCTATGTCTTTTGACTTCCCTGATGGCTCAGTTGGTAAAGCATTTGCCTACAATGTGGAAGACCTGATTTCAATACCAGGGTCAGGAAGATCTCCTGGAAAAGGAAATGGCAACCCACTTCAGTATTCTTGACTGGAAAATCCCATGAATGGAGGAACCTGGTAGGCTACAGTCCATGGGGTAGGACACGACTGAGTGACTTCACTTTAACTTTCAATTTCACTTTCACGTTATGTCTCTTAAGTCTTCCTCTGTCTCGAACAGTTTCTTTATTTTTCTTGAGTCTTTGTTTTTTGAGAAAACAGGCCAAATATTAAGGAAAATGTCTCTTTCAGTTTGAAATTGTCTGATTATTTTATCAAGATCAGATTCATGTCAAGAATATTTGATAGGAATACCACGAAAATGACATTGTGTCTTCCTTTCAGCATCAGATCGCCTTCATTTTGTCTCATTATTAGTCACGAAATCATTGATCACTTGGTTAAATGCACCAGATTTTGACACTGTAAAGACACTTTTCTCTTTTTTCACTTAGTACCTAAGCTATGGGGAAATATTTTGAGACTGTGTAACCATCCTTTTAACCTAGTGGTTTTAACATCCATTGTCTAAATCAACTTATTACCATAGAGATAGTTTTCTTTTAATCTTGATGTACTTTTACCCTCCATGAACTTTTCCAGAAGCAAATCTTTCCCAAGACTGAAACCTCTGGTCTCTTACAAAACCTTTTTCACCTTCCTTTTGATTTCTCCAGGGATCAGATGTGGTCTCAATATTTCCCCTATTTTTTTTCCATCCCTACTGCTCAGTGCTAGCCTTCGTTTTCCTCCTCACTGAGTTTCTGCAGGATATTGAGTTCTGACAGTGTCTTCATAGTTGACTCTAAGGATATGAATTGTGCATTTCACTACTTTCACATAAACTCAGTTTTGTCATTTTTTGTTTCTAAATAGGTCTGAGGCTTGGATGGTTTAATTTACTATCTAGAGGAGGATGTATGGAAATGTTCTTGTTTAAGTAACTGCAATTTTCCTACTGGGCTCAGAAAGTAAAGTCATCCTTGGAGGCTCAGACAGTAAAGAATCTGCCTGCAAGTCAGGAAACTGGGGTTCAATTCCTGGGTCAGGAAGACCCACTAGAGAAGGGAATGACTGTCCACTCTTGTATTCCTTCCTGAAGAATTCCAAGGACAGAGGAGCCTGACAGGCTACTAGAATTGGGAATTTCTTTTATTTACAATGTGAAATGTAAAATGTCCTAAATGTCTTAGCTGAGTGAATGGATTACTACCTGAGGGTGTGAACAGATCTGAGAACATTTTCCTGATGGGAGAGATGGCATGGGGTGGGGTGGAGATGACACAGAGAGACATAAATTAGGAACAAATAAGGATAAAAAAATTGAAAGGGAATAAGAGACTGAGAGATAAAGTAACAGAAAAAAATGAGAAAAATAGAAGGAAGTACAGAGAGAAAGAGTGATTAAGAGAGATGGACAACAGATCCGGGGGAAATGAAAGGAGCATATGAAGAAATATATTATTGCATTATTATCTTTACTTTGTGCTAGATCAGAATTTAGGGTGTCAAAAGTTCAAAAGTCAGCAAAGTAATACCAATTGGTCACCAAAGTAGTAAAAGTTCCTAAAAGTTTATTGTTCATACATGAAAATGACAGTTCTCAAACTAGGAGCATTAAAACCAAAACATGGAATGAGATTCAAGGGTACATTGTTACAAAGCACCTTACTTAGTGGGAAGACAGTAACTGTTTATATTCTTCATTGTAACTGGTTATAATATTAGGATTTTCTTAAATGATAAGGAATTGATTAGTGGTTACCTCATATGAACTTTGGGAAACAGTTGAACTTTTACTTATCGTTTCCAGAAACATTAACAAATGACCGATGTCACATTAATGTTACAAAATAAAATTCAGCTTGTTTGTGTGAATAAACTTTTTTTCTGCTCAAGGAATGTTCAAGGTAGGCCTGCTCAAGGAATGTTCAAGGTAGGCCTGCATACATTTTCTACTTTAACCACTGAATGCCTAACTACTTTGACCAGTCAATTTGGCAAAAATATTATCAAGAGCCACAACAGTTGTTTTTACAAGTCCCAGATAAATTTCCTATTTTTAAAAGTCATCTTAACACCACAGATCTTTATTTGATAGATTGTACAAAGATCTAGACTTCATAATTCCTGATTAATGTGAGTATTAAAAGGGAAAAATATTAAACTAAATATTTTACATTAACACATTGCCAGAAATTTGGAATGGACAGGGAAAATGAACAGATCTTTGATTTTATATCTAGCTATTTCCCAATTGCTGTACAAAAAAAAAAAAAAAATGCTTATATGTGTTTATAGCTATTATATGTAGAGTTTTAGGGACTTCTCGAGGGGGGCACTCAGGCTTCACTGATCTTTACTCACCCTTACATTCCTACACTTAGATAATTTTTCTGTGTATATTAAAGATAATGTTTTATCCAATGCATAGAATCTGACTTATTTAAATGGTTCAGTGACATAAAAGTTACTAAAAGTGGGGAAGTTGATGCTTTTCTCTTAAAATTTCTGCAGTAAATGAGTTGTGGCAATCAAGTTTCCAAATTCTGTTCGGCACAAAATGTAAAGTTTGACTATTTTAACTTAGGCAATACATTTAGGCTTTTTTTATTTTACTACCATGAGATAGTATCAAAATGACCCAGTATAACAGTTCACTTAATTTGCAATGTGAAAAATACATTTAATATCTCTGATGAAAAGCAGCTCTATTAAACTGAATGGTCTTTCTCCTATTTTAAATGTCTTAGGTCCTTATAATGAACTTCTAAAAATACCCTCATGCTACTGTATTAAGTGAACATTTCATTTACCATTCTACAGATAAATATACACATAAACCATGTTTTATTTAAGACACTTAGCTGGAGTGTGAAACATGGTTAAATGAGAAATATTTAATAACCCAATTTCAAAAGGTCAGTGTTCTATTTTAATTCCTCAGAATCCATAAATTCTTGACATTGCCAGTATTTAATGAAAACTTTATTGAATCCTGTGAATAAATTAATGAATGATCTTGTTACTACATCACATTAAAACATCAATTGTCTCTCAGGCAAATCCTGAAATTAGAGTCTTTGTAATGTTAAACAGCTCTATATCTCCTGCTCTCAAAGAGGTTCTAATCTGTCTTACTCTTCATTTCTTGCCTACTCTCTCAGCTTTTCTATCTTGGTCCAAATGAAGAGACTGCTGTTCTTTAACCAATGACAGCTTTATTCTTACTCTAGTCTGGCTTCCTTATGACAAGGTTTATACCCAATCATACAACTTTCTGACAGCACACAATCTAAGTACACTTCTACTTCCATTAACCCCCCAAATTTCCTATTCAAATCCCAACCCTATTACAGGCTTTCCCTAACACCTTCTGCTGAGATGACCACTGTTCCTATGGTGAGTGTTCCTCTGCCTCCTGTCACAAAAATAAACCCAGATATACATATATTCCTGGTGGACATTGATAGTCCTTTTGTGATTGTCTTCTGCCTGAGTTTATCCAGTTCTGTGAGCATGACTTGTAAAATTCTGCATAAATTAGTGTCCTCCTACTTACAAACTTGCTTACAGCTACTTTGCTCCACAGCAGCCTGCTCTCCCAATCAAATTTTAATTTTCTAAATGCTCCATACTCAATATTGATAACAACTAAATAATGAGAAGTGATGAGAACTTGGAAGTGAAATGGGAAGTGAGAAGACAAATATGGGTCGAAATTTCCCAGGCAATCTGGTTTGAAAGAGGAGGAGGGTGGGTGTGACTGCATTACTGAAATGAATCAGGACCCTATGGTCTTTCGCTCCCATGTCCTCAGCCTACCTTTTCTCAGTGGAAAGACTTTATCCAAAGAATAAGTTTAACCAAAGATATGAGAAAATTCAAAAACGAAGGAACAGTTCAACAAGATTAAATTATAATAGTTTAGCCACTAAGTAATACAATGAGAAAGACTAGAAATCTCTTCAAGAAAATTAGAGATACCAAAGGAATATTTCATGCAAAGATGGGCACTATTAAGGACAGAAATGGTATGGACCTAACAGAAGCAGAAGATATTAAGAAGAGGTGACAAGAATACACAGAACAACTATACAAAAAAGATCTTCATGACCCAGGTAATCACGATGGTGTGATCACTCACCCAGAGCCAGACATCTTGGAGTGCAAAGTCAAGCGGGCCTTAGGAAGAAGCTTCACTATGAAAAAAGCTAGTGGAGGTGATGAATTCCAGTTGAGCTATTTCAAATTCTAAAAGATGGTGCTGTCAAAGTGCTGCATTAATTATGCCAGCAAATATGGAAAACTCAGCATTGGCCACAGGACTGGAAAAGGTCAGTTTTTATTCCAATCCCAAAGAAAGGCAATGTCAAAGAATATTCGAACTACCACACAATTGCACTCATGTCATATGCTAGCAAAGTAATGCTCAAAATTCTCCATGCCAGGCTTCAAGAGTAAGTGAACTGTGAAATTCCAGATGTTCAAGCTGGATTTGGAAAAGGCAGAGGAACCAGAGATTAATTTGCCAACATCATCTGGATCATAGAAAAAGCAAGAGAATTTCAGAAAAAAAGAATCCTCTTCTACTTCATTGCCTGCTCTAAAACCTTTGATTGTGTGGACCACAACAAACTACGGAAAATCCTTAAAATGACAGCAATACCAGACACCTTACTTGCCTCCTGAGAAAAAGAAGCAACAGTTAGAACCATACATGGAACAATGGACTGGTTGAAAATTGGAAAGGAGTATGTCAAGGCTGTATATTGTCTCCTTACTTATTTAACTTATAGGCAGGGTATATCATGCAAAATGTCAGGGTGGATGAAGAACAAACTGGAATCAAGATTGCTAGGAAAAATATCAATAACCTCAGATATTCAGATGACACCACCCTTATAGCAGAATGCAAAGAGGAACTAAAGAGCCTCTTGATGAAGGTGAAAGACGAGAGTGAAAAAGCTAGCTTAAAACTCAACATTCAAAAAATGAAGATCATTGCATCTGGTCACATCACTTCATGGCAAATAAATGGGGAAACAATGGAAACAATGGCAAACTTTATTTTCTTGGGTTCCAAAATCACTGCAGATGGTGATTGTAGCCATGAAATTAAAAGATGCTTGCTTCCTGGAAGAAAAGCAGTAACAAACTTAGACAACATATTAAAAACAGACATTACTTTGCCAAAAAAGGTCCATTTAGTCAAAGCTATGTTTTTTCCAGTTGTTATATATGATTGTGAGTGTTGGACCAAAAAGAAGGCTAAGCACTGATGAACTGATGCTTTTGAACTGTGGTGTCAGAGAAGATTCTTAAGAGTCCCTTGGACTGTGAGGTGATCCAACCACTCAATCCTAAAGGAAATAAGTCCTGAATTTTGATTGGAAGGACTGATGCTGAAGCTGAAACTTCAATACTTTGACCACCTGATGCGAAGAGCCGACATTGGAAAAGATTCTGATGTTGGGAAAGATTGAAGGTAGGAGGAGAAGGGGAAGACAGAGGATTAGATGGTTGGATGGTATCACCAACTCAACGGATATGAGTTTGAGCAGGCTCCAGGAGAGGGTTAAAGACAGGGAAGCCTGGCATGCTGTAACCCATGGGATTGCAAAGAGTTGGATATGACTGAGCAAGTGAACAACTATAACAAAATTGAGAACCTTTAGTTCCTCCTCAAGGGCTATCCTTAATATCCTGAGTCTTACTTTGAGATGTTTTATAGAAACTAAAATATCCACCAAGCAGAGGAAGTTAACTATGTGAATATCAGACTGTATGCACAATATAAGCTGCCATAATTCAGATAGGTGGCCTCAAGAACAGAGAACAACTGACCCTGGAGCTAGAGATTTACTTTATATAAAACAAACAAGATGGCACTAAACAGATCTTCTCATGACCAGTTTCAAGATGACTGTTAGAGAAGGCTGCTATGTTTCTGAAGGTAGCCCTGTTCTTTTATCTATGAAAGCTCTTGCCCATTAATTGTCAGTTGGGAGAGTTGGCCTTTGGACAAGAGTCCAGCCTCCTAAATAAAACAAACTTACCCTTCTACCAACCTTGCCTCTTTATTGGCTTTAGAGAGATGAACAGCTGGACCCCTACTTTGATAACAGTTTTAAGTACCCAGTGTTGGGCTTCTGTGCTCTCTTTATCTCTGGCTCCCCAGGGTTTTCCCAAGTAGAGCCTCTGGCCATGACAATGTGATGGGATGGCCTAGAAGAGCCCTACTGCTAGTGGCTAGCTGACCCAAGATGGGCACTGAGGGCGTGTTCCTAGCAGCTGCCAGAATTATTTGCATTGGTGATCCTCCCTGCTTGTCCTAAGTACAGCACTGGCTGCCAACTTACACTTGTCCTTGGTGAAATGGAAACATGCATCTGGATGAGTTGATGAGTTTAAAAACTGAGTAAGTTCACTGCTGTGCACCTGGGCAAACTTTTCCTTAGAGAATATGTTTAATAGGGCATTTTGTCAATTGGTTCTGATGCTTGCCTGCCATTGAGGAGCATCTGCGGGCATGAAGTGCTATTTGGGTTTTCTGTCCATTGATTCTGATGTGTGTCTGACATCAAGGATTATTTGTGTTTGGGAGGTGTTTGGGACTCAGTATTAAAAGGTTTGTGACCATTCTGTCTTCTGTTGTATGAGTATATATTCCATGTGTATGATTGTGTCTTTGTTGTGTTTTGAAAAATGGGAAATTCAAGTTCAACTCATTAGAAAAAATTTACCGATGAGATTATGACTAAAGCAAAAGAAAGACAACCTTTTTAAGGATATATGAAACAGTATTCTTTAGCCTCTGGAAAAAATTGGTTAAAATTAAATTCTTCTGAAACTCCAAGACTCGTTCTTTCTGCACAAGCAGTTAGAGAAAACCAGCTTGAAAAATACTATTTTTAGAATTCTGACCCTGCAAGAACAAAAATATGCCTAGGAGAAATCTTGAAGCTAACGCTTAACATGTCCTTGAAATACAAAACAGCCCATTTTGCCTGAGACTTTTGTCTTGGGTTTACTAGTAAGACTTGAAAAGATGTTTGGGTTCATTAAATATACATCTTGTACCATATTAAAGAGAAACTGTACTATGAGAAAAAAGCATGTTTTTAGAGGTTATGGAATATGTTCTTAAGCTTTCCAAATGAAAATGCTGGTATAAGTCCAATTACTTGTTTCTTGATTTTGTTAAGGTCTTTTAATCACTAAAAATTGTAATATGTAGTTAAAGCTACTAAAAATGACAAGAAAAGCATTTCATTGTGCAAAACAAGTAGGATATGTGTTGTTGATGAGACAAGGTATAAAGAATGGAGATATTTTTTTCTTGAGGAAAAATGATAACTTTGTTCCATAGCTCATTGTTTCCGGATGGGAAAAAATATGGGACAAATCATATGGCTACAAAAAGTGATAAAAGGTTTCTAAGAAAAGGAAATTTTGAGAAAAGAATTTTTTCCTGTACATTGTCAGGAGTGATTAAGCTTAGATTGGATTTAATTTGGTAATTGAACTTTGTAATTAATATTAAGCTGGTACTAGACTGGAATTTGGTTTTCTTTTTCTATGTTAAAAGAACAAAACTTTTCTGGGATATTGAACTGCTTTTGTTATTCGTAACTTTCATTCTCTAGATAACATTGAGTATCCCAAAGGGCCCCTAGGCATCTCAGAATAAATTAAGTAACTAGGATTATTTGGTATGTTAAATTATATGGAAAACATTTGATAACTTTTAGATCATACTGCTGAACTGAGTAAGGAATTTAAAGAATTCTAATGGAAATTTAAAGAATTCAAATGGATGCGAAGAACTGACTCATTTGAAAAGACCCTGATGCTGGGAAATATTGAAGGCAGGAAGAAAAGGGGATGACAGAGGATGAGATGGTTGGATGGCATCACCGATCATGATGGTGATGACATGATGGACATGAGTATGAGTAAACTCCGGGAGTTGGCAATGGACAAGGGAGGCTGGGCGTGGTGCAGTCCGTGGGGTCACAAAGTGTTAGACATGACTGAGCAACTGAACTGAACTGACGGGAAGGCTATTGCTTTGCTTCAAACCATATTTTTGACCTTCAGGTTCAGGAGGTCAAAATGACTAACATACTTAAAACAATCAAGATGATACTGATCAGACCAGTGCATGACTAATTTCAAGATGGCTGTCTGAGCAGACTGTGCTGATTTTGCATGTAGCCACCTCTCTTTACCTATAAAGCTCCTGCCTACTGCTTGTTGGGAGGGACAGGAGTTGAACTTTGAACAAGCGTCTACTCCCTGCCACCACCACCACCACAGGTTGCTTGTCTCCTAAATAAAGCAAATTTCGCTTTCCACTACCCTAGCCTCTTTACTGGCTTTAGAACGGCAAGCAACTGGATCCCCACTTTCAGTAACATGGCCTCAGCATTTTTTTTTTTTTTTTCATAATGGAATCTAAGGAAAGTCAAGTAAGGGAATTAAAATGCTGTTCATCCCTTACATAAAGTTTTCAGGAACTAAGGCTTTATGTGGAAAATTACATTATCCTATCAGCTGGCCACGGAATATGAAGGCTAGACCTGTAAAATCAGAGGCTCTGAGGGTGAACCCCAGGCATTAGTACTTTTCAAAGCTCCCCAGGTAATTTCAATGTGCAGCCAAGATTGAGAACCACTACTATGAAGAAAAGTAAAAGAGTAATAAAGAAAATCTTCAGTTTAGTGGTTGCTCTGGCAGGGGGAAGAGAAAGATGTCTTCAGAAAGGAATAATCAGAAAGTTTTAACTACCTTGGTAATAGCCTGTTAAAAAACAGGCAATGATATGAGGTGTTTTTCTAATTTTACTATTATAATTGTCATGATCATGCTTTATATACATTAATTTTTGAGTGAAATACTCAATTTGAAATACTTTATAAAATTAAAAATAAAAACTTAGAACAGTTGTCTCAGTTGTCACTGATAACATAATCACTTAGATGCCACTAGCCCAGTATATGCCCTGAATATAAATAGTGAAGTTCTCAAAAAACTACTTGGTATAACACAAAAATGTGTTTTTTAAAGATAATTTTTTCAATAGAGAGAAATTCCCATAATGAATATCATGGTCTTTAAAACTTTTTTGTTTATGCAATAAGCACAATGTCTTCCCTCCTGTAAATGAAAAGAAACTTAGTATTTTTGAAATTTAGATATTCTGTCATTGCTGAGCATCTCTGATTTCATCAGGAAAAAGGCTCATTCTTTGAACTGCTGGAAACCCCAGTAAAGAATTGGCCTTTTGTTCTTCTACCCACAGGAAATTCAAATAAACACAAGGAAGACTGGTTCCATGGCTCTTCCTCCATTTCTTGCAAAGTCCAATTTAAATTTTGCATCTAAACCTTATGTTCTGCCATCATGTTCCATACTGTGCTTAGTCTCTCAGTCCTGTCTGACTCTTTGTGACCCATTGGACTGTAGCCTGCCAGGCTCCTCTGTCCATGGGATTTTTCAGGCAAGAATACTGGAGTAGGTTACCATTTCCTTCTCCATGGCGTCTTCCCGACCTACGGATAGAAAGTGCAGTGACTCCTGCATCTGCTGAGTTGCAGGCAGATTCTTTTCTTCGTGAGCCATCAAAGAAGCTCCTAAATCTTATGTTCTGCCATCATGTTCAGAAGTAGAGGGAAGTGAAATTTGCTCAGTCATGTCCGACTCTTTGCAACCCCACGCAATAGTCCATGGAATTCTCCAGGCCAGAATACTAGAGTGGGTGGCCTTTCCCTTCTTCAGGGAGTCTTCCCAATCCAGGGGTTGCACCCAGTTCTCCCATATTGCAGGTGGATTCTTTATCAGCTGAGCCACCAGGGAAGCCCAATGGCAGATTTTTTTTTTCCTTTTCTCTTCTAACCCTGTGTTGTCATAGTGACATCTGGTTTCACCTGAACTTAGTGAAAGTGAAAGTTGCTCAGACGTGTCCAACTCTTTGCTGCCCCATGGGCTGTGCAGTCCATGAAATTCCCCAGGTCTGAATATTGGAGCAGGTAGCCTTTCCTTTCTCTAGGGGGTCTTCTCAACCCAGGGATTGAACCCAGGTCTCCCTCATTGTGGGGGGATTCTTTACCAGCTGAGCTACAAGGGAAGCCCAAGAATACTAGAGTGGGTAGCCTATTCCTTCTCCAGAGGATCTCCCCAAGCCAGGAATTGAATAGGGGTCTCCTGCATTGCAGGTGGATTCTTTACCAACTGAACTATCAGGGAAGTGTGACATATCATGTTTTATCATCATGTTCAGAGGAATACTAAATCACTGTTTATATCTCACAAAAAAATCATCAAAATGGCAGGTTATATCAGGGAAATTTTTGAGAGATTCACTGTGATTATGTCAAGGTTTTATAAATCATTGAGATAAATCTAGTGACACTGAAGTGATTATACTTGTTTTGACAGTGATGGCTGTTAAATCGCTCCTAAAGTAGATATTATCACTTAATTATTTATTTAAATTGCCATAGTTTTCCAGATTGAAGTAAGACACTTGAAAGATATTTACCACAAAGAGAATATTGCTGGTCTGTTCTTTTTAAGGGAAAACAATAAGAAAGAAATAGTAACAAGGATATGAAGAGGAGCTGAACTCTATGATTGTCACTCCATAGTTGAATCAAATGATCTGGCTTGGTGTGGGCATGAGAATTTGGGCTAGATATCAAACAAGATAAGATTCTAAAACTCCAAAATTCTGCTCTACATTCAAGGGCTTGCAAGCTGCCTGTGTCCAGTAAAAAAAACATACGGACAGCCTCTCAACATTAATAGGAATAAAAAAGAATTCTGAGATTAATACACTTCTAATAATAAACAGTTAGAAATATTTTCTGATGAGAATGATAACAGTGATGTTGTCTGAATCAGAGGCTGAGGATGTATCACTAAGCGGACAGAGGTCCTCTAACAGCAGTCCATTTGGCTTATCCCTATGTTTGTAAATAAGTTTTTATTGGAACACAGTCATGACCATTTGTTTACACAATGTCTATGTCAGGGTTCATTCTGTAAAGATTGGCAGAGTTAAGTAGCTACAGCAGTGAACTTTGTAGCTACTTAATTTCCAGGTAGCTCAGTTGGTAAAGAATCTGCCTGCAGTGCACAAGTCCTGGGTTCATTTCCTGGGTCAGGACGATTCCCTGCAGAAGGAAATGGTGCCCCACTCCAGTATCCCTGTCTGGAAAATCCCATGGACAGAGGAGCCTGGTGGGCTGCCGTCTATGGGGTCGCACAGAGTCGGACACGACTCAAGCGACTTAGCAGCAGCAGCAGCATTATTTTAAAATGGTAACTTTGAACAAATTGCTTCTCTCTCTCTTTCTTAGTTTCCTCTCCTAGAATATTTCCAAGTTATATAGCATAATAACTGCTATATAGTGAGCTATGTAAGTCTTTGATCTTGTTATGATCATAGAAATTTAGATAATGTAACATATCCTGAAAAATGTACCAAGATTATTTTAAGAATTTTAAATGCAAAGAGACATTTTAATGCAATTTTATTGGCAATCATTTTTACAGAATTTCTGGAAATGTGTTTTTGTTTTTTTGTTTTTTTTGCAGAAAGCAGCAGTTCTCCATTTCACTACAGACCTCCTAAATTATATGTCCAGCATATCTAATGTCCCAGAAAGTTACATTTCTTAGATCAATCTTTGTTAATCTTGTCCTTCACTTACAAATACATTTTTGTACTTTTCAGCTAGTAAGATCCTTCATCTTGTAGAATTAAGTAATTAGAAAAATTTTGCTTCCTATGATAGTCTACAAAAGCCTAACTGAATCTTCCTTGGCATTTCCAGAAGAAGAACACTGATGTACCAAGGATTATGGGTGTTTTCTCCTTAAGTCATTGTTTCACTTTGTTCCACTCTAGATAGAGAAGAAATACATTATGTTATGAATTTTACTGTTTAGATAGGGCCACATTTATATGATGAACTGATGCTGGCAGCTGAAGTTAATGACGCAGGACTGTCCACACACTCCTTTCCACTGGGCCCATTCTCTATGGCACTCCTTGCCAATAAGGGAAACACTTGGCAATGACATAGTAAATGGCAAGATTTTAACACTGCCAAGGGACTATGTGAGTGCTTAATGAGCCATTTCACTTTGTGAATGTCTTACTCTTTGCTCTGTGGTGTTAGCTCAGTGGGCAAATTGAAACTATAAAGTCCAAGGCTGCCAAAAACATCTCTGGTAATAGAGTAAGAATTTTTTTTATCTCTGTGTCTTTATTTGTGTGTTTATTTGTGTGTTTATCTGTGTATGTGTGCTCAGTCGTGCCCGATTCTATGCAACCACATGGACTCTAGCCCTCCAGGCTCCTCTGCCCATGAGGTTTCCCAGGAAAGAATACTGGAGCAGGTTGTCATTTCCTCCTCCAGAGACCTTCCTGACCCAGGAATCAAACTTGAATCTCTTGAGTTTCCTGAATTGGCAGGCGTATTATTTACCACTGTGTCACCATATTGTAAAGTATTTCTCATGTCATTTTTCAAGAGACAATTCACTGTTCTATCAGAATGGCAAATATTCTCTTTTGTCAATGGGTTAGTTGACCCATTACTGGAATTTTGGCACTGAATTATTTCCATTTTTTAACTTTACCTTGGAATCAATTCCCTCTTACGTCCCATATCCCTCAGCTGTGATGTGAGTCGTTTATGATTTATGCATATCAACCAGGTAACACCATTGGCAAAGATGAGTTTCATCACTCTATATCCTCTGATCAGCAATAGGAATAATATGAGTAGATAACAATAAAAAGGAAATATCCCAGAATTTGAAATCTGATGAAATTGTAACAAAAACAAGGGTTAAGTCAACTTAAATAGTATCAGTTTATTCATAATGCCTGTGTTTTCTCTCTCCCTCTCTCTCTCTCTCTCTCTCTCTCTCTCTCTCTCTCTCTCTCTCACACACACACACACACACACACACACACACACACACACACACACAAGCAATAGTCTAGTCTCTCCTTGTCTCTTGCTTGTTTTATTACCATTATAAGGAAATTCTGCGGACAGAGGAGCCTGGGGGGCTAAAGTCCATGGGGTCACAGAAGAGTTAGAAATGACTTAGAAACTAAAGAACACCACCAGAGGTAAAATATATTTCAGGCTGAGGCACTATTCAATGTTTGGTAAGAGCAATAGATTTTAGAGTCAGACCTCCTGGTTTTGAATATTATGTAGACTGCTTAGTAGAAGTGTAACATAAAACATATACTCTTAATTTCTCTTAAAGAAAGTTTTCTCACTTATAAAACAAAGATAACAGTATGTGTCCTTCACCTAATGATTTGAATATTAAAAGTTATAAAGCATACACATCGCTTATTACAGCACCTTGAATACAAAAAGCAACATCATAACTTATTTAAATAATAAAAGAAGGATTTCAACTAAAGTGAGTCAATATATTGACTTTCAACATTCTTCTGATGCTCCTGCACTTGTTCAGTCCTCAGAAAATGAACAGAAGTCTAGTTGGTTGAAAGAATGGTTGGCTAACTTAAGAGATCTCCTCATAAACAATTTTCCTTAAGAGTCAAACTCTTCACAAAATATGTTTCCCTAATACCTATCATTAATATCCAGATTGTCAAATTAGATGAGATTAAAATTTTTTGATAATCCTATAGGGTTCTGTGGGATTTACTTCATCCTGGTCTCCAGAAGCCATGCTGTGACATGGTTAGGTATTATACTGTCTTATTCTGGTCACGTTAGCTCACTTGGATATTTCCTTTATTTTCATTCAGAAAAGCAATAGTATAGAAAATGTATATAGTAAAAATCCATGTTTGCAAATCAACACCCAGCTTTGTCAAACTGCAGCATGTTATTGCATTTGCTTTGAACCATTTTTAAAGAAACAACATGTTAAAGTTGGTGATTCCAGCTTACCTTTTCAATTCATCTTCTGTTCATAGTACCATAATTCCTTGCTGAATTTAATCACCATTTTTTACACTTATACATTGTTTATATAATTTCTGTGTTTATTACTTTTGCTTCATGAATCCTTAAATTATAGATAGATGATAGATAGATAGAAGAATAGACATTTATAAGTAGATAGCTATGCGTCCAGTATTATTGAATGTCTTACGATCCTTGGTAATTTATACATTCTCCTCTAGTTCTCAGTTTTCATTCAGTAGTTATTATAGAGTCCAGCTATAGACTATAACAAAATTTATTCATTCTGTTCTTGATAGACATTGGGTGGTATCCAGTTTGGAACCATTATTATAAGGAACTAGAATTATGTACTTGAATAAATGTCTAAGGGTCTGCATTTTTATTGGATAGAATGTCTCTATAAAGTATAGCCTTTCAATAATATTGGATATTTTACTAGTGACTAGCATGGTAAGAAAGTTCTGACTGCCATAAACTCTTTCTAATACTTGATAATATCAGACATTTTATAATATTTGCCAACTTGATAAGTGTAACATAGAATTCTTATGTTAATTTTTATTTCTACAATGTTTGTGAGATTGAGCAGGCTTTTTTAATGACCTTAAGATTTTTTCTACTCTTGAATGAAAATGCATATCATTTCACTATTTTTATTTAAAGATTTTTTCATACTAGTGTTTTCTATTACAAATTATTTAAATATTCTCTATTGGAGAAGGCAATGGCAATCCACTCCAGTGTTTTTGCCTGGAGAATCCCAGGGACAGGGGAGCCTGGTGGGCTGCCATCTATGGGGTCTCACAGAGTCAGACATGGCTGAATCAACTTAGCAGCAGCAGGAGCAGCAAATATTCTCTATACTTTTCTTCCCAGACTGCCATCCTTTATCTTTTGTATCTTTTATTTTCACACAACAGTTATTTGAGCAAGTTATTATTATACTACCTTTATTATCAGGTGCTGAAAAATATATATCACATCTATTCTCTATTTTGTTCAGTTCAGTTCAGTCACTCAGTCGTGTCCAACTCTTTGTGACCCCATGAATTGCAGCCCGCCAGGCCTCCCTGTCCATCACCATCTCCCGGAGCTCACCGAGACTCACGTCCATCGAGTCTGTGATGCCACCCAGCCATCTCATCCTCTGTGGTCCCCTTCTCGTCCTGCCCCCAACCCCTCCCAGCATCAGAGTCTTTTCCAATGAGTCAACTTTTCACATCAGGTGGCCAAAGTACTGGAGTTTCAGCTTTAGCATCATTGCTTCCAAAGAAATCCCAGGGCTGATCTCCTTCAGAATGGACTGGTTGGATCTCCTTGCTGTCCAAGGGACTCTCAAGAGTCTTCTCCAACACCACAGTTCAAAAGCATCAATTCTTCGGTGCTCAGCCTTCTTCACAGTCCAACTCTCACATCCATACATGACCACAGGAAAACCATAGTCTTGACTAGATGGACCTTAGTCGGCAAAGTAATGTCTCTGCTTTTGAATATACTATCTAGGTTAGTCATAACTTTTCTTCCAAGGAATAAACGTCTTTTAATTTCATGGCTGCAGTCACCATCTGCAGTGATTTTGGAGCCCAGAAAAATAAAGTCTGACACTGTTTCCACTATTTTCCCATCTATTTCCCATCAAATAATGGGAGCAGATGCCATATCTTCATTTTCTGAATGTTGAACTTTAAGCCAACTTTTTCACTCTCCTCTTTCACTTTCATCAAGAGGCTTTTTAGCTCCTCTTCACTTTCTGCCATAAGGGTGGTGTCATCTGCATATCTGAGGTTATTGATATTTCTCCCGGCAATCTTGATTCCAGCTTGTGTTTCTTCCAGTCCAGCGTTTCTCATGATGTACTCTGCATAGAAGTTAAATAAGCAGAGTGACAATATACAGCCTTGACTTGCTCCTTTTCCTACTTGGAACCAGTCTGTTGTTCCATGTCCAGTTCTAACTGTTGCTTCCTGACCTGCATACAGATTTCTCAAGAGGCAGGTTAGGTGGTCTGCTATGCCCATCTCTTTCAGAATTTTCCACAGTTTATTGTGATCCACACAGTCAAAGGCCTTGGCATAGTTAATGAAGCGGAAATAGATGTTTTTCTGGAACTCTCTTGCTTTTTCTTCATATAATAATAAGATTTGCAAGACATTTATATTGATTTTTCGCTAGTTAAAAAATATCCATTATGGAGAATTTGAAAGCTAAAAAGCAGAATATTAAAAATTCCATAAAAAGACATAGTTATTCTTGATATTTTGGATCTTACTTTGCTTTGATATTGTCACTGTGATAAACAAAACTTAAGCTTTGTAGGTATAGACTTAATAGGTGAAAACAAGGCTTTTGGCAGATATTGCTGGATTGTTGTCCAAAAATGTGTTATATCATACTCCCTACAAGAGATGGTTCCTGGGTGTTCTTTGGAAGGAATGATGCTAAAGCTGAAACTCCAATACTTTGGCCACCTCATGGGAAGAGTTGACTCACTGAAAAATACTCTGATGCTGGGAGGGATTGGGGGCAGGAAGAGAAGGGGATGACAGAGGATGAGATGGCTGGATGGCATCACTGACTTGATGAACATGAGTTTGAGTGAACTCCAGGATTTGTTGATGGACAGGGAGGCCTGGTGTGCTGCAATTCATGGGGTCACAAAGAGTCTGACACGTCTGAGTGACTGAACTGAACTGAACTGAACTGAACAGGAGTATATGCAATTTTTGATTCTCTGAAAATTCATTAAAATTGATTATCAGCCTGGTGGCTCAATTGGTAAAGAACCTGCCTGCAGTGAGGTAGACTTGGCTTTGATCCCTGGGTCAGAAAGATCCCCTGGAGAAGGAAATGGCAGCCCACTGCAGTATTCTTGCCTGGAGAATCCCATGGTCAGTGTAGCCTGGTGGGCTAGAGTTCATGGTGTCACCAGGAGTCAGAAATGACAGAGCAACTAACACATACGTTTTTAAAATAGTTTCACAAACTTGTTGGTGAAGAAGAAAACTTTGTTCCTTTAATTCGTAATGGTCTCGGTTCAGTTCAGTTGCTCAGTTGTGTCTGACTCCTTGCAACCCCATGAACTGCAGCACGTCTGGCTTCCCTGTCCATCACCACTCCCAGAGTTTGCTCAAACTCATGTCCACTGAGTCGGTGATACCATCCAACCATCTCATCCTCTGTCGTTTCTTTCTCCTCCTGCCAATCATTCCCAGCATCAGGGTCTTTTCTAATGAGTCAGTTCTTTGAATCAGGTGGCCTAAGTAATGAAGTTTCATCTTCAACATCAGTCCTTCCAATGAACACTCAATGGACTTGTTGGATCTCCTAGCTGCCCAAAGGATTCTCAAGAGTCTTGTCCAACATCACAATTCAAAAGCATAAATTCTTTGTCTCTCAGCTTTCTTTATAGTCCAAATCTCATATCCATACTTGACTACTGGAAAAACCAAACCTTTGACTAGATGGACCTTTGTTGGCAAAGTAATGTCTCTGTTTTTAATATGTTGTCTACGTTGGTCATAACTTTTCTTCCAAGGAGCAAGTTTTTTTTTGTTTTTGTTTTTGTTTTTGTTTTTTTAATTTCATGTCTGCAGTCACCATCTGCAGTGATTTTGGAGCCCAAAAAATAAAGTCTGTCACTGTTTACACTGTTTCCCCATCTCTTTACCATGAAGTGATGGGATTGGATGCCAAGATCTTAGTTTTCTGAATGTTGAGCTTTAGGCCAACTTTTTCACTCTCTTATTTCACTTTCATCAAGAGGCTCTTTAGTTCTTCTTTGCTTTCTCCCATAAGGGTGGTGTCATTTGCATATCTGAGGTTATTGATACTTCTCCCAGCAATCTTGATTCCAGCTTGTTTCATCCAGCCTAGCATTTCTCATGATGTCCTGTCCATATATGTTAAATAGGGAGGGTGACAATATACAGCCTTGATGAACTCCTTTCCATATTTGGAACGAGTCTGTTGTTCAATGTCCAGTTCTAACTCTTGCTTCTTGACCTGCATACAGAATTCTCAGGAGGCAGGTTAGGTGGCTGCTATTCCCATCTCTTAAAGAATTTTCCAGTTTGCTGTGATCCACTGGACATGGAACAAGAGACTGGTTCCAAATAGGAAAAGGTGTACGTCAAGGCTGTATATTGTCACCCTGCTTATTTAACTTATATGCAGAGTACATCATGAGAAAGGCTGGACTGGAAGAAACACAAGCTGGAATCAAGATTGCTGGGAGAAATATCAATAACCTCAGATATGCAGATGACACCACCCTTATGGCAGAAAGTGAAGAGGAACTAAAAAGCCTCTTGATGAAAGTGAAAGTGGAGAGTGAAAAAGTTGGCCTAAAGCTCAACATTCAGAAAACAAAGATCATGGCATCTGCTCCCCATCACTTGATGGGAAATAGATGGGGAAACAGTGGAAACAGTGACAGACTTTATTTTTTGGGGGGCTCCAAAATCACTGCAGATGGTGACTGCAGCCATGAAATTAAAAGACGCTTACTCCTTGGAAGAAAAGTTATGACCAACCTAGATAGTATATTCAAAAGCAGAGACATTACGTTGCCAACTAATGTCCATCTAGTCAAGACTATGGTTTTCCTGTGGTCATGTATGGATGTGAGAGTTGGACTGTGAAGAAGGCTGAGCGTCAAAGAATTGATACTTTTGAACTGTGGTGTTGAAGAAGACTCTCGAGTGTCCCTTGGACTGCAAGAAAATCCAATCAGTCCATTCTGAAGGAGATCAGCCCTGGGATTTCTTTGGAAGGAATGAAGCTGAAGCTGAAGCTCCAGTACTTTGGCCACCTGATGCGAAGAGTTGACTCATTGCAAAAGACTCTGATGCTGGGAGGGATTGGGGGCAGGAGGAGAAGGGGACCACAGAGGATGAGATGGCTGGATGGCATCACTGATTCAATGGACGTGAGTCTGAGTGAACTCTGGGAGTTGGTGATACACAAGGAGGCCTGGTGTGCTGCAATTCATGGGGTCACAAAGAGTTGGACACGACTGAGCGACTGAACTGCCTGACTGACACAGTCAAAGGCTTTGCATAATCAATAAAGCAGAAGTAGATGTTTTTCTAGTATTCTTTCTCTTTTCTGATGATCCAACGGATGTTGGCAATTTGATCTCTGGTTCCTCTGTTTTTACTAAATCCAGCTTGAACATCTGGAATTTTGTGGTTCATGTACTGTTGAAGCCTGGCTTGGAGAATTTGGGGCATTACTTTACTAATGTGTGAGATGAGTGCAATTGTGCAGTAGTTTGAACATTCTTTGGCTATGCATTTCTTTGGGATTGGAATGAAAACTGACCTTTTCCAGTCCTGTGGCCACTGTTGAGTTTTCCAAATTTGCTGGCATATTGAGTGCAGAACTTTCACAGCATCATCTTTCAGGATTTGAAATAGCTGAACTGGAATTCCATTACCTCCACTAGTTTTGTTCATAGTGATGCTTCCTAAGGTCCACTTGGCTTCACATTCCAGGATTTCAGGCTCTAGATGAGTCATCAGACCATTGTGGTGACCTGAGTCATGATGATCTTTTTGATATAGTTCTTGCCACCTCTTCTTAGTATCTTCTGCTTCTATTAGGTCCTTACTGTTTCTGTCTTTTATTTTGCTCATCTCTGCATGAAATGTTCCCTTGGTATCTCTAATTTTCTTGAAGAGATCTCTAGAGATTCCCATTCTATTGTTTTCCTCTATTTCTTTGCCTTGATCACTGAGGAAGTCTTTTTTATCTCTCCTTGCTATTCTTAGTTTTCTAATCATAATGAAAACAGTGCATTTTTCTTATAATTATTAATCTCTCATATCTTTGATAAATCATTTTATGACTAACTGCCCATTTATAATGATCCTAGTGATTTTACTACTTACTTATGTGACTTTGTATATTAAGGTTAGTAGGCATAAATCTTTGATATTACACATTTTCTTTTTTGCTATACATGTTTAACATAAAGTTCTTACTATTTTATATGATACTTAGAAAGTATTATGTAGTTGAGTATATTGATGCTTTTTATTTATGCTACATTTTACTTCATTTGTTAGAGTTGTTCTTCATATTGAAATCAATGAATTATTTTTAGATATCTATTTAACATCTTTTGATACATTTTATTTTTGAGTTAATAACCAAATTTCTCAATTTCAAGTGTTTGTGCATTCCTTTATAATATATATTTTGTATATATATTAAAATTTACTTCCCATCTGCTTATTCTTTGAAGCTTACTTCAGGCCCATATGGTTTTAAAGAACTATTGGAATTTATCCTATTTTATTCCGGATACTGGGAAAGATTGAAGGCAGGAGGAGAAGGGGCAGAGAGAGGATGAGATGGTTGGATGGCATCACTGACTTGATGGACATGAGTTTGAATAAGCTTTGGGATTTGGTGATGTACAGGGAAGCCTGGCATACTGCAGTCCATGTTGCCGTAGAGTCGGACACGACTGAGTGAACTGAACTGAAGTGATTCCATTCTTTTTCTAAATAGATTTTTACATTCCTCATTTTAAAATTATTTTAATTGAGACCAAGCCTCTCATCTGAAATAAACAAAATGTATGTGATAGCAATCTCTAAAACTAAATGAAAGTGGGGAAAACCACATTTAATCTGTTCATTCAGAACAAGTTATTAATTCATTACAATCTTCTTTTCAGTTTTCAGTAAATCTTCTCATTCTCAGCATAAAGCTCCTTTTTATTGGTTCTCATTTGTTCTGTTACTACTGTGAATAGAAATCTTAAAAGACTTTCAAGCATATGGTAAAGCTATTTATTTTTGCTCCTTTATTTGTTCCAAGTACATTATCCTTCTCACATTAATTTTAAGCGTATTTCATAGGCTTGCTTATATTATCTAGACACATAAGCATACTAGCAGACATAATGATAATTTTTTCTCTTTATTTCTAGCAGATTGTTTCTTAATTTTGTTTTATGTGTTCATACTGGTATGAAAATTCAGAGAAATGTTAAATAAAAATGAAGATTGCATTTATCTACCTCACATTTATAACTGTGTCTGTTCTTTAACATTTTAATATTGTGTACACTTTTGAATTAAGAAGTCTTTTTATTATGAAAAAGAAAAATTCTTTTGTGAATTGTCTTAGATTTTCATCAACTATGGTTGCTAAATTTAATTAACTAACTAATTTAATTAACTTACACACACATTTTAAAAAATAGTTTCAAAGACTTGCTGGTGAGAAAGAAAACTTTGTTACTTTAATATATATATATGTCTAATCATAACTAAAACAATGCATTTTTCTTATAATTATTGGTCTTTCATATCTTTGATAAATCATCTTATGATTAACTTCCCATTTATAATGATCTTTGTAATTTTCTATTTACTTACATGACTTTGTTCTATGAAGGATTGCAGGTGTATATCTTTAATATTATACATTTTATTTTTTGTTATATGTGTTTAACATAAGTTTCTTGCTATTTTATATGATACTTTAAAAGCATTATGTAGTTGAGTATAATTATTTAATTAAATCATTTAAAAGTTTAAAAGTTTTCTAAATGATCTGCAATTATAGGTTTAATTTCATCTTTGTTAGCTACATAGGAAAACATTTTGATAAATTAATAAATTTTTGGTTTGATTTTCAAAAATTTTTATTTTGGTGTATAGTTGACTAACAATATTATGTTAGTTTCATGTATACAAAAAAAGTGATTCAGTTATACATATACATATATCTATACTTTTTCAACTTTTTTCTCATTTATTACAGAATATTAAGCAAAGTTCCCTGTGCTATATAGTAGGTATTTGTTGGTTATGTATGGTTTGGTTTTTTATGTTGTTTCAACTTGTACTGGATGCTGATCAGCAAATGTAATCTGTGTATTGAATAATTTAATTAGATTTTCTTTTTGATTTATTACATAACTTTATTCTTGTTCTAAATGTATTTTTTTACTTATGTATAGTTGAATTACAATGTTGTGTTAATTATTCCTGTACAACAAAGTGACTCAGTTATACATATGTACACATTCTTTTCCGTTATGGTTTATCACAGGATATTGAGCATAGTTCCTTGTGCTATACAGTAGGACCTGTTGTCTATCCATTCTGTATGCACCAGTTTGCAACAAAAAAAAAATCCCAAACTTCCAATCCAACCCTCTTCCACCCACTGCTGCCTTGGCAAATACCAGTCTATTCTCTATGTCCCTGATTCTATGTATTCATTTTTGTAATATTTTAGATTCCACATATATGTGTTATCATATGATATTTGTCTTTCTCTGTATGACTTACTTCACTTAGTATGAAAATCTCTATATCCAGCCATGTTGCAAATGGCATTGCTTCATTCTTTTTTATGGCTGAATAATATTACACTGTATACATGTACCACATATTCCTTATCCAGTCATCTGTTAGTGGACATTTAGGTTGCTTCTATGTCTTGGCTATGGTGAATATTCCTGGGGGGAACATTGAGGTGCAAGTATCTTTTAGAATTACGTTTTTGTTTTTTTCCCCTGGATATGTGCCTAGGAATGGGATTGCTGGATTATATGTTATTTTTAATTTAGTATCTAAAGAAACCTCCATATCCTTCTCCCTAATGGTTGTACCAAATTGTATTCCCACCAACAGTGTAGGAGGGTTGCCTTTTCTTCATACCCTCTCCAGCATTTATTGTTTGTAGACTTTTCAATGATGGTCATTCTGACCAATGTGATATGATACCTCATCATAGTTTTAATTTGTATTTCTTTAATGATCAGTGGTGGCTCAGATGGTTAAGCGTCTGTCTACAATGTGGGAGACCCGGGTTCAATCCCTGGGTCGGGAAGATCCCCTGGAGAAGGAAATGGCAATCCACTCCAGTACTATTGCCTGGAAAATCCCATGGACATAGGAGTCTGGTAGGTGACAGTCCAGGGGTCACAAAGAGTCGGACACGACTTGAGCCTCCTCCCTCCCTCCGTCCCAATGATCAGTGAGGTTAAGTATCTTTTCATGTGCTTTTTGGCCATCTGTATATCTTCTTTGGAGAAATATCTATAAAGATCTTCTTCCCATTTCTTCATTGTGTCATTTTTTTGGGACATGGAGCTAAGTGGGGTGTTTGTGTATTTTGGAGATTAATCCTTTTGAATTGCTTTGTTTGCAAATATTTCTCTCCATTCCATGGGTTATCTTTTCATTTGGTTTTGGTTTTCATTTTGTTTCTAATTAAAAAATCTGGAGTATTTAAGTGAAAATAAATACAACTTCACATACAAAAATACATGATAGAAAAATTATAAGTCATGCAACATTATAGGTATGTAAATACAGGAAGAAGATAACTCAGATCCTTCAATGATGGTTAAGCAACAAAAGAACAAGAGAGAAATAATCAAGAGAAGGCCAGAGTAGAAAACTCACTGTAATTTAAAATAGTAGAATCCCAATTTAAAATTAGATTTAGAGATAGCAAGCCATCAGAGATTGCAGAGAACAGTTTTGATTTGATCCAGTTTCTTGCAAAGAGATAGCTAACTAATGGCCACAGCTATCTGAATTAATTAACATCAATTTGTTTTTAATAACAAGCTTCTGAAGGCCATTTTGATAATGAATGCTGTCTAGAGGAAAATCAAATAGCACTTTCTGATATATGTGGAGCCACAGCTGTACATATTTGACCCCTATTTTACACAGTTGCGCCTCATTGATTTCTTCTGTTAAACTCGTGGACTGAGCACTGAACAATAGCGGGAGCACTCATATATCATCCACAGAGACCCAGTCTATGAACTGTAACCCTGCAGCAGGGCCAAAGTGTTTCTGTGCCTCCAACACTGGCTGCCTGTCCTCGTGATATATATATAAAACACAGATGCTGTCCTTAAGAACAATCCCCAAAGTCTGGCCATGGAATCAGCCTTTAGGGTACAAACAAAAATAAAACACTTGAGACAAACTTAATGTGTAGCCGAGCTTCAACTTAGTTGGCTTCAAATTTAAATCCACATAAAGTGGGCTTATTACAAAAAGAAATAGTTGTATTTCCATCGAATTCAAGAGAGGATGGGAAACAAAGACATTTGAATGTATGTTATGAGTAGGGTGTAAGAAAGACTAATTCTAGTAAAGGAAGAGCTTGTTAGTATCTCCATGGATCTTTTCTCAAAGCTTGAGGAATAGTAGTTCATCTATTTATGTTAACTTACTGTTTTAAATGATGATAATGATATAAAGGAGTGATTTAAATTACTTCTATTCCATATTATACAACAGTTTTCATGTCTATTCGGTAGTAATTGCTTCAAAAATATTTTACATGACTTGCTTACTTTCAATACAGAGTGAAGGGGTAAAACCAAAACATACAAATAAATGAACAAAAAGACACTAGCGTGTAGGAGGCCAGAGGACTTGGCTTAGAAATTTTAATACTAAACGTGTGAATTACTGTGGTCATTGTTAGCTGAGTGTTGCATCTGAACACCAAGGGAGAATGACAATCTGCAATTGTGAAAAGCCACCTCAGTACTTGACTATTTTAAAACAATTCTACCTCAGTTGTATAGGATCCAGCAGCCAGAGTTCCCAGGCTCTGGTCTAATTTTTTAAGTGGCGTGATGACTACTTTATAAAGGTGTTCACTGTCTATGGTTTTCTTTTGTTTCAGCAGTTTTTGTTCTCTCTTTAGAAAAGTCCTGATATTTTAATATGGTCCCACTTCCAATTTATTGATGTTAGATCTATTATTTTAATCCCAAAGTATGCTTAATAGAAAAGATAGTATCTATCTCTCTCTGTATTGACTTACATGAGTAAGAAAGATATTCCAAATATTACCATGTAAAGTAAATTTCTGGAACATAGGTTGTGTCCTTTCCTATTCCTTTTCCTTTTCTCTGTGTCTTTCCTTGGTAACTTGTTTCTGGTTTGATCAGTAAACATTTGTTAAATATATTAATGCTGTTGATACTTAACAACTGCAAAATTTAAAAATTGATATGACATTTACCCTTGAAGCTAAGTGTAATAGAATGTGAAACAGTCTCCTTAATCCTTACGCTGTTAGTCACTCACTCTTGTCTGTCTCTGTGCAAATGCATGCACTATAGCCCACCAGGCTCCTCTGTCCATGGAGTTCTCCTGGAAAGGATACTGGAACGGGTCACCCTTCCCTTCTCCAAGTGATCTTCCGGACCCAGGGATCAAACCTAGCTCCCCTGCTTTGCAGGCAGATTCCTTACCTTCAGAGCCACCAGGGAAACCCTCCTTAATCCTGGTTATTATCAATTTCCTTAAACTAATTTTTTTTTTTTTCAAATTTTGGTTTCATGTTAGAATGCTGGAGTCATTAGCAAATAAAAAGGCATTAATGTGTACTTTACTTGAGATATTAAATAACTATTTACTACCTAATGCTTTGAGAGATAATCGCTATTTATAAACATTAAAGAAATGTGTTTTATAAAGTATTGCCCCCACAGAAAGGACTTTTTGAGATCTACATTCTTCTCCTACTTCTCTCATTAACTGTGTGAGCTTGAGAAAAGTGTCCCAAATTCCTTAGCAATCATATGAAGAAACTATTATTTGTACTTGAGTGTTCACATGGTCAAGGAACATATAATAAAACAGTTTAAAATACATTAAGAAGCACTCAATGTAAGTATGGAAATAAGCACTCACAGTTGATAGGAATCTAAAATAATTTGTGGATAGGCTACATTAGCAAAACAACAATCTTAAAAATATATTATTCTGTAATTTCACTTCTAGAAATTTACTCTAGGAAGAAATTTAAAAATGTTTTATGTATATGTATATACATATAACTAATAATGCTAAAATATATATTTTAAATTTTAATTAAATTGTAAATTAGTTTATCATTATAAAATGATAAAATATAAATATTAGAAGCATTTCTAAAAGTCTAACAATAAAGAACTGGCTGAATACAAATAGCTGCTTGAAAACATTCTAGAAAACAAAAAAAAAAAGGATAGAAAATATTGAGCATTTATGGTACCACTTACATAAAATGTTGCTAACATTGACTGACCTCTTAATACATCCCTCCCAGTGTGTTAACACCACATTTATTATCACATTTACCCCTTAGGACTCAGTGAGGCAACGATTTTACCCCTGAACTACAGAAGAGTGAACTGAGGCTTACAGAGATGATAGAACATATTCAAATTCACATAATAAGTAGCAGAGACTTAACCTTGGTGGCTGTGACTCTTGAGGTCTTAAACTAAGCTTTGCTGGTAATACTCTGTAATTTCTGTTTAATGGCTGGTTTTGATTTGAGGCCTTGTGGTGTTTGTCCAAATATTTTCAAAACTGGAATATAGACATGAAAGTCCAATTCTCTGTTCCTCTTAAAAATTGGAAGATCTATGAACTTTTGATCTTTAATGTGGCTGCTCTGCCAAGGTATTAGTAGCGATTTCTTTCTTTTTTTTTTTTTTCCTTTTAAATGTTGCTTACACTTCACAATTTACCACAATTAGTCTTACATACTCTTTGAGGTTCTATACTTGGAAATTTTAGACATTTAGTTTGAGATTTCTCTCTCTGTGTAAAAAACAAAATGATGAACATATCAAAAATGAGTGGCAACACTACAGGGTAATTTATATTTTCTTAGATTTTTTTGGTGTATGTGCATGTTTTAAAAATACTCTGAAGTGAATAGGAAGCATTTGATAAAATAAAGGGCACATTGCTTAAAGTATAAAGTTGTCAGTAGATGGAAGAATTTATTTTATGTGTAAGGAAGCTTTGGGTCAGTCATGATTCCAGTTACTTCCTAAGTATAACTGTTTCATCTCCTGAATTAATCTTTCTAAATTATAGCTTTCAAAAAATAATTTCCCTACTAAAAATATTTCAGTGGTTTCTAAGTTATCTTTGCAAACTTCTCTCTTGTTGCTCACAAACATACCAAATATTCATGCTTTCTTGTTTCTATACAACATAAGTTGACCTTGACAGTACCTCTGAGATCATCTCTGAATATGTGTTACATTTTCCATCCAACTATGCAGATCCTATTACTGAGTCATATCCAACTAACTAAAGTATCCACCTTTGAAATAAATTTTTGCCCTGTCTTAATCTGTGTGTGTGCATGTGTGCGGGCATGCATGTGTGTGTGTGGAGAGAGAGAGAGGGAGATTGGAGAAGACTCTTAAAAGTCCCGTGGACTTCAAGGAGGTCAAACCAGTCAATCCTAAAGCCAATCAACCCTGAATATGAAGGGTTAAATCTGAAACTGAAGACTGAATCTGAAACTTCAATATTTCGGCAACCTGATAAGAAGAGCCAACTCATTGGAAAAGACCCTAATGATGAGAAAAATTGAAGGCAGGAGGAGAAGGGAATGATAGAGGATGAGATGGTTGGATAGCATCACCGACTCAACAGATATGAGTTTGAGCAAGCACCAGGAGATGGTGAAGGACAGGAAAGCCTGGCATGCTGCAGTCCATGGGGTCGCAAAGAGTCAGACATGACTAAGTGACTGAACTGAACTGATACATATACACACACACACGTATATATATACATATATATATATGTGTTTATATGTATGTATATATATATATATAGAGAGAGAGAGAACTTTTCCTCCTATAAACACTTAATGTCACTCATTAAGTATAATAAGCATTTAACACAATATAGTGTAATACTTTACTTTGTATATGAAATTTTTCATGAACATACAGTTTACTAAATCAAATTATAAATGTTTTAAGAACAAGGGTTGACACTGTGTTTTAGTTATAGAAAACAAGGGAAGGGATTGTATCCAGAAGGGAAAAAAAAAAGTAGTCAAAATCACGTTACACTTAGGTTATAAAGAATATTGAAAAATATCTCATGCTTTGTACAGTTAAGATATGACTTTAGCATGGACCATACCAGATGTACTCCAAGGCCAATATAAGATTTGACCATTAAGTATTATGATAGATAATAAAAAAGCCAGATTTGTGATGTCCAAATGAGTGCATTCTACTCAGTACAGTAACTTTAGGTATACAAATATTGATTGTAAAGACATCTCCACTTCAGATCTTTTCTTTTCTAAACACTCCTTTCAAAAAATTTCAAAACATTGCTATAAAAAATTAAAGCTTTACCCTAAGAACCAAGCAACCACACAAATAGAAAACTGTGTTCTAAGGTTAACTGATATACTTATCAGTCAGGAACCCAGTAGGAAACCAATGGTAAACTCAAAGTGATTGATTAAAGAATGCAATTAAGAGATGTCTAAAGGTTTTGAAAAGGGCTTCAGGAAAACTGACAAGGGATATAATGGAACATCATCCCTTGTCTGTGGTAGCTATCATAGTGAGCAATCAGCAACACTAATGGTAAGGCAGTTTTTGTTAGTGAAAGGGTAGTTACTTGGAGAAGGCTAATGAAAAGGTGGTTTTGCTTCATCATCCAATCTCTAACTGGTGCCTCCTATCACACAGCGTAGCTGGAAGCAAGAGCACATAGGAGCCTGTTGATGCTGTCCATCTCCATCAGCTTCCTGGGATGGAGCACAGGGTGCAGAGTGGAAGGTAGATCTGGAGGCAAATGAAAAATCTCCATAATTCAAAAAATTGAGTCTGATTTCTAGAAATCTAATTACTCTCACAGCCAAGCCTGTGAGTAAAGGAAGTAATAAACCAGAAATCATATTATTTTTCCTTCCTTACACATCCAGTTCTCTAAACTTAAAAATTTAAGAGGCATTGTATCTATGAAAGATTAAACTTGCTAAACGAAAGCCAAAAGCACCAGCTTCCAGAATATCAGCAAATGTTTCAGGCTTGTTTGTCTGATACTTATAGATGACTTTTTTGAAGCCAATAATTAACTAGTTCACTAGGGCCGAGCCTGCCTAAATGTCCAACCCTTGCTGTAGACACCAGAAGGAGAGCCTGGATGTTCTAATCATACACCAAGACTCGACCTGCTGATGGCATGAGGATGGAGAGAAGCCCTAGCACTGCTGCTATCTCTCAGGCAGGCGCAGGTAAGTAAGGCATCTTGATGTCCTAGCTATTTGGTAAATGGTGACAACATACAATGCATTTATTAGCAGAGCGTACACAGCAGAAGGTAATCTTTGTCAAACTGATAACAAAAATTATGAAAGAGAATTTTATCGATTGTTATTCTACCACTTGTGGGTTAAGAAATGTGGAAGTGTGAGTCCATTGAGCCCATCTTGAGAGATGCTCTTTTCCATTAGTAGCTTTCTTTTTTTTTTAAATTTTTTTGAATGCTCAGAATTACTCTCAAAAACAGGAGAAAAAATAAAGTAGGATAGGTGGCTCAGTTGGTAAAGAATTTGCCTGCAATGCAGGAGACCCAGGTTCAATCCCTAGGTGAGGAAGATCCCCTGGCAGAGGGCATGGCAACCTATTCCAGTATTCTTGCCTGGAAAATCCCATGGACAGAGGAGCCTGGTGGGCTACAGTTTGTGGGATTTCAAAGAGTGGGATATGACATAGTGTTCAATCACCACTTTTATGTTATCTAGGTTTAAATGGGAAAGTACACCAACTTAGTGTCTGAACCACCACCATTTTTATGTTATTTATGTTTAAATGAGAAAGCACTGGAAATTTGTAGCTAATCAATATATTAAAGGATATGTTGGACCAGATTAGAAAAATTAAAATTGTATCTTGTCACTTTTGTGAGTCTAATGTTATCTTTCTTACTTTTTAACTGTGAACTCAATTAAAAAACACAGATGAAAGTCATATGGCCAACACCATAGAAAAGACAATTCAATTTAAAACCATTTCCTATAAATTCTGTAGTAATGGTTTGGGTTTTAAAAGTTGCCTTCTGGGATATAAACTAGAAATGAGTTGTAGCTATTTATGTTCCCAATGCTTCCTTCATTTCAGCAGTTCCCACTTTCCATCCCCTTGTTTGTCATTCAAGTCTTTATATTTCAATGGCATTTTTGTAGAACTAATGGGGCTCAGCACTCATGTTATTAGAACTCTGCTTGGTTTCACTTTCCACAATGCCGGCTCTTCTAGCTGTTGCTGTCAGTCATTAGAGCCCAGTGTGCTTCAGGAGGCAGCACTGTAAACAAGGTAGCTATCAAGGGTCAAACCAGCCAGGAAAGCAGAGAAACAGCAGGAAATCAAAAAGACATACTGTGGGGAACAATATCTACGTCTTAAAGTTTGGGTTTGCACAGTGCTTAAGTGGAGTTGTGTGAAATCAAAACCCCCAAGTTTTCACTTGCTGTATTTGCCAGCGAGAGAGCCAGTCTCCTTTGCACAGACTACCTTTTCTACACGGTCCCCTTGTTCTCCAAGCACTTAAGAGTGCAGGCCCAATGCTGTGCAGACAACAAATCACAAAGCATGCCTGCACTCCGCTATGTATCAAAGTCTCTTAATATGCCAACAAAGTTCTCCAAGGTCAGGAAAGCAGTTTATCAACCTTTTATAATATCTTATAGCAGCAATAAATTTATTCTAGTGTGGGACCTATGAATATTTCAGATGCTCTGTGAGAAAAGCTCTTTGGCTTAAGACAGTCATGTACCTGAGTTTGGGCTCAGGAAAGAACCATTGTTCTCATCATCTCACTTTTATTGCTGTTTAGCTCCAATTAAAACAGTTTTTCAAGGTGCTTTCTGCTGCACCTTACTGTTAAATTTAATTTCAAAAAATTTTTCACTTAACACTTTAATTATTTTGTACACTTATAAAAAAATTTATGATTATGTACTGTATTAAACCTTCAAAGAAACACAGGATTCTTTTTCCTTTTTTTCTCAAACATCCCATGGAAAATTAGTTTTATGCTTTGAGTTTTTGTTATTTTTTTCCCTTTCTTCCTTAATATTTTTCTTTTTTCTTACCTATTTCACGTTAATTGAAATAGGTCATGTAACAATTTAGTATAACATTGTAATACAGTCAAGCAGAGACTTTTATCTACTTTTCAAAGTAGATATTGGGCTGGCCAAAAAGTTCATTTCAATTCTTTTGTAAGCTCTTATGGAAAAACCCAAACAAACTTTTTGAACAACACAATAATATTAATATTTCATCCATTATCCAGATTGAGTTCAGCTCAGTCACTCAGTTGTGTTCAACTCTTTGCGGTCTCATGGACTGCAGCATGCCAGGCTTCCCTGTCCATCAACAACTCCCAGAGCTTACTCAAACTCATGTCCATGAGTCAGTGTTGCCATCCAACCATCTCACCCTCTCCCTCAGCATCAGTGTCTTTACCAATGAGTCAGTTCTTACCAGGTAGCCAAAGTATTGGAGTTTCAGCTTCAGCATCAGCCCTCCCCATGAATATTCAGGACTGATTTCCTTTAGGAGGGACTGGTTGGGTCTCCTTGCAGTCCAAGGGACTTTCAAGAGTCTTCTGCAACACCACAGTTCAGAAGCATCAATTCTTCGATGCTCAGATTTCTTTATGGTCCAACTCTCACATCCATACATGACTACTGGCAAAACCATAGCTTTGACTAGACGTACTTTTGTCCACAAAGTAATGTCTCTGCTTTTTAATATGCTATCTAGTTTTGGCATAGTTTTTTTTCCAAGGAGCAATTGTCTTTTAATTTCATGGCTGCAGTCACCTTCTGAAGTGATTTTGGAGCCCAAGAAGATCAACTCTGTCATTGTTTCCATTGTTTCCCCATCTATTTGCCGTGAAATGATGGGACCAGAAGCCATGATCTGTGTTTTTTTGTTTGTTTGTTTGTTTTTTGAATGTTGATTTTTAAGCCAGCTTTTTCTTTCTCCTCTTTCATTTTCATCAAGAGGCTCTTTAGTTCCTCTTCGCTTTCTGCCATGAGGGTGGTGTCATTGGCATACCTGAGATTATTGACATTTCTCTAGGCAATCTTGATTCCAGCTTGTGCTTCATCAAGCCCAGTATTTTGCATGATATATTCTGCATATAAGTTAAATAAACAGGGTGGCAATATACAGCCTTGTAGTATTTTTCTCCCAATTTGGAATCGGTCCATTGTTTCATGTCCGTCCTAACTGTGGTTTATTGACTTGCATACATAGTTCTCAGGAGGCAGGTAAGGTATTCCCATCTCTTGAAGAATTTTTTACAATTTTGTGATCCACACAGTCAAAAGTTTTATTGTAGTCAATGAAGCAGAAGTAGATGTTTTTCTGGAATTCTCTTGTTTTTTCGATGATCCAACAGATATTGACAATTTGTTCTCTGATTCCTCTGCCTTTTCTAAATCCAGGTTGAATATCTGGAAGTTTTCAGTTCACGTCCTTTTGAAGCTTGGCTTGGAGAATTTTAAGCACTACTTTGCTAGCGTATGAGATGAGTGCAATTGTGCAGTAGTCTGAACATTCTTTGGTATTGCATTTCTTTGGAATTGGAATGAAATCTGACCTTTTCCAGTCCTGTGGCCACTGTTGAGTTTTCCAAATTTGCTGGCATATTATGTGCAGCACTATAACAGCATCATCTTTTAGGATTTGAGATTATTTATTATTAATTCTCAGGTACCCTCAAAAATTCTTGAACAGTGTCCTTATATTAGAAAATAATTATTTACAGACTTATGTTTGAGGCAACTTTAAAGTGCTATTAATGAGGAGGGAATGAAAGTAGAAACTTTTTTCCTATTAGCCAACTTCAAAAATTATGCACTATCATGCCAGAGTCATGACTCAAAGAATTTTTTTAGATTAATGGGGCAGAAATTAATTTTTCCATATTTTTTCATATATACATGAGCACACATACATGCATATATATACACTTTCCTCAGCAAATGACTCCCTAATACTTATTATTATAGTTTAGATCCACAAAGTGACATTTATATGTTACTCATTTAGAAAGATTCTCAATGAATTTGGGTTTAGTTTGAACCTGACTCATTCGAAGGTTTATTTTGTTTTGCTTTGTTTTCTCTTTTATATATAACCAGCACCTCCTGATTATATGTTTTGCTCATATTTATAAACTTGCTCTTGTATGGTACTTCATTGTAATGAACTTGCTGTGAAGTTACTTACTTGCTTTCCTGACAGCTTTTTAGATCAAATTTATTTTTCATATTTTTGACTTTTGTTCACAAGTGTCATCATTGAATATGGTATGTAATACGTGTAAAACGTTTACCTCTGCCTGATGAGTTCTATATTCTGACTTTATTATTACTATTCACTTCTTGGAAATGAGATTTTTGATACTAAGATTGGCCCCTCTCCATATAACTTTCTTATTATGTGTATCTCCTGCCCACATATCATCTCAGCTCCAACAAGGCTGACTGGATTTGGCCCTGGAATATTATTTCTGTATGAGCTCTCTGAAATGTCTTCTCTTTGCCTTTCTTCATAATTTAAATGCTCTGACAAAATTACATGTGAATGAAGAGGAAAAATACATAATTGTTTTCAGTCATATTATCTCTCCCAATCTATAATAGATTATGATTTCTTAAGTTGTAGAAACTCTTCTGTACTCATGTTGTCTAATATGAGATATTAAAAGTGAGAAAAATTTATATTGATTTATAGTACAGTTCACAATGGATCTATAATACAGTCAAAACATAAACATACTCAATAAACTAGTACAAAATAAATTCACATGTATAACCACTACTCTGCTTTTCAAACAGAACATCACAAGCACTCCAGAAACTCCTTTTATGCCTTTCTTCCAATTGTTACACCTGTCTTCACCAAAGTTAGCTTGCCTTTAAAACCACTGTTTAATTTTTGCCTGAGCTTGGACTTCATATAAATGGGATAATAGAGTATGCATTGTTATCCATCTATATTCTAGAGTCAATATTTTTTGTGACAGTTATCCATATTGTGCAGCTGTACTTTATTCAGTTTCTTTGTTTCATCATATTCCACTTAACATTATGATTGATTGCAATATTGATAAATATTTGGGTTTACATTTTCTTATGGCTAGAGATAATGCTGCTAGGAACATTTTTTGTATATGTCTCTTCCTGTATGTCTGCACAAATTTCTGTTAGGTAGATACTTAACATGAGTATGGATAATGAAATTGCTAAATCTTAAGGAATATATATGTTTAAGTGGAAAGTCAAATAGTTTTCTAAACATAACAACTTGCATTATTGCTGCTTCATATCTTCACAGACATTTGATTTAACTTCAGCTGTTTGCTGGATCTGTAATGATATCCAACGTGCTTTAAATCCCTAATGATAGTAAGTGAAAAAAAAGTGTTAGTCACTCCGTCATGTCTGACTCTGTGACCCAATGGACTATATAGCCCACCAGGCTCCTCTGTTCATGGGATTCTCCAGGCAAGAATACTGGAGTGGGTTGCCATTCCCTTCTCCAGGAGATCTTCCTGACCCAGAGATCGAACCCTGGTCTCCTGCATTGCAGGTAGATTTGTTACTGTCTGAGGGATGTAAAGTGAGCACTTATTCATATGTATATTTGCCATTTGTGGATAAAATACAGTTTAATGCAAATTCAAGTCTATTGTCAAATTTTCTTTTTCCTTTCTGTAAAAGTTGATATATAGGGTTTTTAAATATCTTATGAACATGAGCAAATGTTTGAAATATCTTCTCCTACTCTGAATTACCAGAATCTCTGTGATATTGTGGACTAGAATATATTGATTTTAATGCAGTCCAATTTGAGAATCTTTTCTTTCATGAACAGTGTTGTTTTTCTCATCTTTAAACAATCAATTTCTGTGCTGTGGAACTGAGGGTAATCTTGGTAATTTTCTGCGATATCTATTATGTATTAGCTCCTGGTTGTCTCTCAAACCTTTGTGATTTCCAATCTGCCCTCTGTTCTAGCAGCTTTCAGGAGTTGATGATGTACTGATAAGATAGGAGAAAAAGGAGTTAGACACAAACACTAGATAATGAAGGAGGGGCTCAGCTGCTGGGATGTGATAGTGTCTGGCTGGAACCAGCTGGACCTATTTTGTAAAAAGGAAGGTAAATGGAAAGGAAAGTCTTATATGTCCAAATGTTTATGACCTTATTCCAAGACCCAGATCTAAGAAACTCCCGCTGGGTATGCCTCGCTCACACCTGTTAAAATGCCTTCTTTAGAAGGCATAGGAGCTTGGTTTTTTAGATGATCCCCTTATGAGTCCACCTCCTCTAGGTCCACACTGGGGAACTACTACCTGCAATTCTTAGAGTTGACAGTCTTCCAGATGGCCTACCACTATCATTGCAGCTGGGCTGCTGGAAGTCACACCACCTTATCCCTCCAGCCCTGTCCTATATTCTCCCTTACTGGAGGTGAGTCCTGCCAGTACTACACAAAGCAGGGCTACTTACCAGCCTCCCAGTACCAAACTTCCCTTAAGGAAAGTGCTAGCAAGTGATGGAGGAGCAGAGTCCACATCCCTTTTCCTATGGCTGACCTAGATACCTGAATAGAGAAATTTGGGTGTTTTTCTGAGGATGCCAGTCAGTTCCTAGAGGAATTTACCAACCTGAAAATATCCTATGAACCTACTTAGGGGGACCTACAAGCCTCCTTTCTACCTGCTGCATCACTGAAAAAAAGCTGTATCCTTGGTACAGCTCAAGCATATGCCAGTGAATTGGCAGACTGAAATCAGGGACATACAATCTACTTTACTGCAGGAGATTCAACTTCTGGCCAAGACCCTCATTGGGAATACCAACAGGGAGGTAGAAGATTTGAACACAAGAACCACATATAACTTACCTTATCATTATACAGTGGAGGTGACAAATAAATTCAAGGGATTAGATCTGGTAGATAGAGTGCCTGAAAAACCATGGATGGAGGTTTATAACATTTCACAGGAGACAGTGACCAAAACCATCCCCAAGAAAAATAAATGCAAGAAGGCAAAGTACTTGTCTGGGGAAGCCTTACAAATAGGTGAGAAAAAAAGAGAAGTGAAAGGCAAAGGAGAAAGGCAACAATAATCCGACCTGAGTATAGCATTTCAGAGAATAGCAAGGCTTCTTAAGTGAACAACACAAAACATAGAGAAAAAACATAGAATGGAAAAGATGAGAGATTTCTTCAAGAAAATTGGAGATGCCAAAGGAACATTTCTTACAAGGATGGGCACAATAAAGAACAGAAATTGCACTGACCTACAAAAGCAGAAGCGATTAAGAAGAGATGGAAAGAATACACAAAAAAACGATACAAAAGAGGTCTTAATGACCCAGATAACCATGATGGTATGGTCACTCACTTAGAGCAGACGTCCTGGAATGTGAAGTCAAGTGGGCCTTAGGAAGCATTCTGAGGAACAAAGCTAGTGGAGGTGATGGAATTCCAGCTGAGCTATTTAAGATCCTGGAAGATGATGCTGTTAAAGTGTTGCACTCAATATGCCAGCAAATTTGAAAAATTCAACAGTGGCCAGAAGACTGGAAAAGATCAGTTTTCATTCCAATGAGTGTCAATGTCATTGACATTGACAATGTCAATGAATGAAAGGCAATGTCAATGAATGAGAGGCGATGTCAAAGAATGTTCAAACTACCATACAATTACACTCATTTCACATGCTAAGCAAGATTATGCTCAAAATCCTCCAAGCTAGGTTTCAATCGTATGTGAACCAAGAACTTTCATATGTATAAGCTGGATTTAGAAAAGAGAGAGAAACCAGAGATCAAATTGCCAGTATCTGCTGGATCATAGAAAATGCAAGGGAATTCCAAATAGACATCTACTTCTGCTTCACTGACTATGCTAAGGCCTTTGACTGTTTGGATAACAACAAACTGTGGAAAATTATTACACAGGAATACCAGGCCTTACCCGCCTCCTGAGAAAACTGTATGCAAGTCAAGAAGCAATAGTTAGAACTGAACATGGAACAACGAACTGGTTCAAAATTGGAAAAGGACTACACCAAGGCTGTATATTTTCACCCTGTTTATTTAACATATGTGCAGAGTGCATCATGTTTAATGCCAGGCTGGATAAAGCTCATGCTGGAATCAAGATGGCTGGAAGAAATATCAATAACCACAGATAAGCAGATGACACCATTCTAATGGCAGAAAGAGAAGAGGAAGTAAAGAGCCTGTTGATGAAGGTAAAAGAGGAGAGTGAAAAAGCTGGCTTAAAACTCACCATTCAAAATATGAAGATCATGGCATCCAGTCCCATCATCTCATAGCAAATAGATGCAGGAAAATTAGAAAGTGTGACAGATCTTATTTTATTGGACTCCAAATCACTGCGGATGGTGAATACAGTCATGATATTAAAAGACACTTTCTCCTCGGAAGAAGAGCTATGAGCAACCCAAACAGTATATTAAAAAGCAGAAACATCACTTTATTGACAAAAGTCCATATAGTCAAAGTCCAGTAGCCATGTATGGATGTGAGAGTTGGACCATAAAAAAGGTTGAGCTGTGAAGAGTTGATGCTTTTGAACTGTGGTGCCGTAGAAGACTCTTGAGAGCCCTTTGGACACCAAGTAGGCTGTCTAATTGATTGTAACCAATCAATCCTAAAGGAAATCATGGTAGAAAGCAAAGAAAAACTAAAGAGCCTCTTGATGAAAGTGAAAGAGGAGAGTGACAAATTTGGCTTAAAACTCAACATTCAGAAAAATAAGATCACGACATCTGGTCCCATCATTTCATGGCAAACAGATGGGGAAACAATGGAAACAGTGACAGACATTTTGGTTTTTGGGGTCCAAAATCACTGCAGATGGTGACTGCAGTCATGAAATTAAAAGAGGCTTGATCCTTAGAAGAAAAGCTATGTTCAAACTAGACAGCGTGTTAAAAAGAAGAGACATTACTTTACTGACAAAAGTCCATCTAGTCAAAGCTATGGTTTTTCCAGTATTCATATATGGGTGTGAATGTAGGACTATAAAGAAAGCTGAATGCCAAAGTATTGATGCTTCTGAACTGTGGTGTTGCAGAAGATTCTTGAGAGTCCCTTGGACTGTAAGGAGATAAAACCAGTCAATCCTAAAGGAAATCAGTCCTGAATTTTCATTGGAAGGACTGATGCTAAAGCTGAAACTCCAATAGTTAGTCCCCCTGATGTGAAGAACTAACTCATTTGAAAAGATCCCAATGCTGGGAAAGATTAAAGGTGAGAGGAGAAGGTGATGACAGAGGACAGGATGGTTGGATGGCATCATTGACTCAACGGACATGAGTTTGAGCAAGATTTTGGAGTTGATGATGGACAGGAATGCCTGGTGTGCTGCAGTCATGGGGTTGCAAAGAATCAGACATGACTGAGAGACTGAACTGAACTGAAAGGAAATCAACCCTGAATATTCATTGGACAACTGACATTGAAGATGAAGCTCCAATACTTTGGCCACCTGATTCAAAGAGCTGACTTTCCCTGACACTGGGAAAGGCTGAGGGCAAGAGAAGGAAGTGACAGGAGATGAGATGGATGGGTGGCATCACCAACTCAACGCACATGACTTTGAGCAAACTCCAGAAATACTGCAGGACAGGGAAGCCTGGCATGCTGCAATCCATGGGCTCACAGAGTCTGACATGACTGAGAAACTGAACAACAACAACATTCTTAGAACCAGACAGTGGAAAATAATTAAGCATTTCCACGAATCCTCCCACTTAGGGTGGGACTCCTATCAAAGTGGTTATTGAAGTGTTCCTGGGTAAGGCCTGTACCAAACTGTTAAAAATGTTTGAGAACTCTGAGCCTGAAATGATCCAGTAAGCCACCCCACACCTCCATGCCTAACTCAGCCCATATTATCCAAGACAATTCCAAGGTTCAATTTACACAGAAGCTTATAGAATTATATTAATAACAGACCTTCCTTCACTGCCAAGGTGATTGAACAGGTTTCCTCAACTTAGAGTGTTAATTACTGCCTCCACTCCTCCTGGAGACCCCAGTCATCAGGTATGGTAGAAAAAGCAAATAATATTCTAAAAAGAACTCTTGTCGTGAGACTTTAGAAATTTGGGTCTCCCTCCTG
Source organism: Budorcas taxicolor (assembly GCF_023091745.1). NCBI lineage: Eukaryota > Metazoa > Chordata > Mammalia > Artiodactyla > Bovidae > Budorcas > Budorcas taxicolor. The sequence continues at coordinate 19,801,642 of NC_068913.1, forward strand.
TCTGTAGCCTTTCAATGGGCCAAAATGACCCAAAAGGGAATTTTAAAACTCAGCCCATTTGAAATGACTTAAGGGAGAATCCCTTTTGACTTCAGATCTTGTTTGATGAGGAAACCCACAAACTAGTCTCTCGCTGTATTAGATTGAGCCAAGTTCAAAGAACCCTCCAAGAATACAGGAACAAATTATTACTCACCCCTACAAAAGTATAGCTGAGGTCTCCATCCAGTCAAGGTACTTTGTCCTACTAAAAACTTGGAAGGAAGGGTCCCCTGATGACCAGCTACAATCAAAATGGAAGGGACCATATCAAGTGTTACTAAGCATCTTATCTGCCCTACCATCTCCCTGTAGTAGTTGGTTACATATGTCTAGAATAAAACCATGTCTTATAAATTCCAATAGAAGCCAGAGAGACCTACTCTCACAAGCCAGTGAAAGAACTCAGATACTGGTTCAAGAGAACAGAGAAGTGACTGTGTTGCACTGGCCTGGTATTCCTTGTGATTGTATCATTAATTTATCATTTTATCACAGTGGCTCTTATTCTACCACTTTTCAGAACCCTCTGCCTGGTAAATATCTTCTTTGCCCCTGCTGAGTCTGAAAAATATATAGTAATATGATGTCAAAAACCATCCTCCTAGTAGGGCTTCTCACAGTGGTTGTTATTTAGGGGGAGCAGGTGGTAAAGCGTCTGTCTACAATGCAGGAGACCTAGGTTCGATCCCTGGGTCGGGAAGATCTGCTGGAGAAGGAAGTGGCAATCCACTCCAGTGCTATTGCCTGAAAAATCCCATGGACAGAGGAGCCTGATAGGTCACAGTCCATGGGGTCGCAAAGAGTCGGACACGACTGAGTGACTTCACTAGGAAAAGGATGATTTTGTAAATGTACCTAAAATAGTCACCTGGGGAGAAAACCTAATTAATTGTTGGAGTGGCCATAAAAATCCTGGCTTACAATAAACATTAGGATTCTAGATGGCTCAGTGGGTATACAATCTGCCTGCAATGAAGGAGATACAGGTTCAATCCCTGATTCAGGAAGATTCCCCTGGAGGAGGGCATGGCAACCCACTCCAGTATTCTTTACTGAAGAATCTCTTGGACAGAGGAGCCTGGCAGGCTACAGTCTATAGGGTCACAACTGACGGGACTGAGCATCCACACGTGCACAACAAACATTACAGGTATAAATAGGCACATACAACAAGAGTATTATCAACTGAAACAGATGGGGGAAAAAAAATCCTCCACTGATATGAACATGATAGACAATTTCTATCAGGTCCAACACCTTGCCTATGTGATTCCTTTCAAAGGGTGATTTAGAACTTTTCTATTAAACATGGCTCCTAATGTTATTCAGAAAACCCATCATGCTTTTGATGCCACCACACATCTCATGGTCCTCTTGGCTATGGAAATCCTCTTTGGAGCAATCCTTGGCCACAGGATGGTAATATCATTATAGCATTTTGGAACCCGGACCCAAACTGCATTCCTAGGAATGTCTCCATTCTCTGTGTTTATAATGAAGGCCAGACCCAAGGATCCTACAGGATAAGGATGGTTATAGTTTTTAGGTCACTAGTCTTGTTCAACTCTTTTATGACCCATGGACTGTAGCCCACCAGGCTCTTCTGTCCATGGGATTTCCTAAGTAAGAGCACTGGAGTTGATTGTCATTTCCTACTTCAGGGATCTTCCTAACCCAGGGTTCGAACCCACATCACCTGTGTTGAATGTGGACTCTTCACTGAGCCATCTGGAATGCCTCCACAGGGATAGAATAGAGAGAATCGACTAAAAGTTGGGCTAGAAATTGTCAGACTTTGTGGAAGTAATGGATAAAACCCTCTTACCACAACATCTCATCTAAGCAGGGAATACTCCTGGACTTAATTATTCTCAGTATGCTAAAGGGCCCTTATCTCTGCACTGTGTTCATAATTTGTCCCTTCCTCGGATCTGGACAGCTGCTTCCTTGTTAAATTCTTCTATTCCCAGATCTCTTATTGAATCTTCAAGGTATGTCTGCATATGTGGCATGCCCCTAAATGAGGGCCCAAAGACAAGGCCACTTCAGGGAAAATTTGGCCCCTCTGCAGATGCTTATCCTTATATTGAGAACGTGTGGCACAAACAAGAGTGCACATTGGGACATTTGACCCCATTTACAGTTGCTCTACATAATAATAGTCAGTGCCATCCCAGGTGGGCCATTGGATCAGTATTGGCAGGAGTAGGGCTGACAGAGAGATTAACAGCTCCATAGGGAGGCTTTGCCTACCAGGAGTTAATCCTAAAAGATCCATCAAACAGCTTAAGGAACCTAGCCCTGAACACTGGAAACACCCTAAATAGATTTTCAATTTGTTTAAACTCACTAGCTGATGTGGTCATGGACAATAGATTGGCCTTAGATTACTTGTTGGCCAAGCAAGGTGGTATTGGTGCAATCATAAACAAAATCTATTGGACCTATGTTAATAAATCAGTCCAGATCGAGAAGAACATTAAAAAGATTTATGAATAAGCATTCTGTTTATATCACTACAACCAGGAGACAAACTCTAATGCCATCTGGTCCACCATTAAGAGTGCCCTCCCTAACCTTAATTGTTTGTTGCCTGTCCTGGGCTCAGTAATGGTCATCCCCTTATTCTTTCTCTTTAACTTCTTGGCAAAGGTCCTGTCTTCCAGATAACAACAGTTCCATGTCAAAATGACAATGCTTCTGTGTGGATTCTAGTCCATACCACCCTCTGACTTAAAACAAGAAGTTGTCCTGCCCTGAGAACCTTAGACCAGCCATTTTGCTCCCTGACAGGGAGAGTCAATGTCCCTGACCAGTCCTGAAGCACCTATAAAATATTGACCACTGCCTTCTTTTCCCATGAGAATATGGAAGTAAAATTTCTGAGGGGGGAATAAGACACAAGGAAAAGGAATTAAACCCAATGCTAGATAGTGAAGAAGGGGCTCAGCTGTCAGGATGTGATAGAGATCTACTGGAACCAGCTGAAACCAAGGTGGCTTTGGGAACGGTCTGGTCATTGACCTTTAGCTCATTATACCTTCATTGTAATACTAAAAAACATCCCCCCTTAACCATGGCAGTTCTCAGGGGGATGATAAAAGGGCACAAAGTAGGCAATGGCCCAATTCCTGGGAAATTCGCACCCTACCTCCCTATAGAAAGAATATTCATCCCACTTATTAGCCTATGAAATTACTTAGCCCATAAAAACCAAAGACCCCACATCCTTCTGCCACTCTCACTTTCCCAGGTGACATCATGTCCTGGGGCCACTCCTCTCACTTTCTGAAATGGTCCAAATTCTGCCTATGGAATTAGTATCTCTCTAAATAAACTTGCTTTCCCTTTACTCTGACTAACTTTTGAATGATTTCTACAGGAAGCCAAGGACCCTCTTTTGACAGTCCTAAGGACTCCTCCAGGCCCCGGGACACATTTCCCTCTCCTATAACACCAAGACTCATCAGTGCCCCAAAAGAGAGAATCAGAGTCAATATCTAGATGAAGACTGTTTACAAGCTGGACCTTCAGTCATCACCTAGGGAAGTGTGTAGTTAAAGCCCCTTCCAGGGAGAAACTTGAAGATGAGCATTTCTACCTGTTCTCTCTGCACCGAGTCCTGGTATACAGGCACGGCATAGGGATGGGGTGGATTCCTGCTCCTGTTTAAAAATTGTCTGTAATTGGGCCTTGGCTTAAATGCCACATATTTATGTCTATATATTAATGTTATTGTTTAACAGAATATGCTGTTATTGTTGTTGTTTAGTTTCTAAGTCTTGTCCAACTCTTTGTAACCCCATGGACTGTAGCCCATCAAGCCCCTCTGTCCATGGAATTTTCCAGTCAAGAACACTGTAATGGTAGCCATTTCCTTCTCCAAGGGATCTTCCTGACCCAGTGATCAAACCCATGTCTCCTGCATTGGCAAGCAGATTCTTTACTACTAAGCCACTTAGAACATTTGCTGAATCGATATATTAGAAGAAATACATTTTTCTCGTTTGAATTTGCTTTTGGGGAGTTATTTAAAGAGAAAGAAAACCAGTGCTTTTTTTTCCCCCCAAGAGCTCAAAGTTTATTATGAGCAAATTAGTTAATGGCTTTTCAAAGATACTTTGGAAATATAGGATGATATTTCATGGAATATTACTATTTAAGCCCTTTAGAAATAAAAAGTATAGATAGACATGGATACTAAAAAGAAAAAGTAAAAAAAAAAAAAATCTGACCTGCAATAACTCTATACTTTGATGTTTGGCTGATGCATTAACGTTATTCTATTCCTTCATAACTGATTCAGCTCTCTCTGCTCCTCTAGGTTGCTAGAGCAAATGCATCCTTGGCCCAAAATGAGATGTTTCATTTATTAGTTTGAAGCCAGACTCATCAAGAAACAAAGAGAGAAAAATCAAATCAATAAAATTAGAAATTAAAATGGAGAGATCACAACAGACAACACAGAAATTCAAAGGATCATAAGAGACTACTATCAGCAATTATATGCCAATAAAATGGACAACGTGGAAGAAATGGACAAATTCTTAGAAAAGTACAACTTTCCAAAACTGAACCAGGAAGAAATAGAAAATCTTAAGAGACCCATCACAAGCATGGAAATTGAAACTGTAATCAGAAATCTTCCAGCAAACAAAAGCCCAGGTCCAGATGGCTTCACAGCTGAATTCTACCAAAAATTTAGAGAAGAACTAACATCTGTCCCACACAAACTCTTCAAGAAAATTGCAGAGGAAGGTAAACTTCCAAACTCATTCTATGAGGCCACCATCACCCTAATACCAAAACCTGACAAAGATGCCACAAAAAAAGAAAACAACAGGCCAATATCACTGACGAACATAGATGCAAAAATCCTTAACAAAATTCTAGCAATCAGAATCCAACAACACGTTCAAAAGATCATACACTATGGCCAAGTGGGCTTTATCCCAGGGAGGAATGCAAGGATTCTTCAATATCTGCAAATCAATCAATGTAATTCACCACATTAACAAATTGAAAAATAAAAGCCATATGGTTATCTCAACAGATGCAGAGAAGGCCTTTGACAAAATTCAACATCCATTTATGATAAAAACTCTCCAGAAAGCAGGAATAGAAGGAACACACCTCAGCATAATAAAAGCTATATATGACAAACCCACAGCAAACATTAGCCTCAATGGTGAAAAACTGAAAGCATTTCCCCTAAAGTTAGGAAAAAGACAAGGGTGCCCACATTCACCACTACTATTCAACATAGTTCTGGAAATTTTGGTCACAGCAATCAGAGCAGAAAAAGAAATAAAAGGAATCCAAATTGGAAAAGAAGAAGTAAAACTCTCACTGTTTGCAGATAACCATGATCCTCTACATAGAAAACCCTAAAGACTCCACCAGAAAATTACTAGAGCTAATCAATGAATATAGTAAAGTTGCAGGATATAAAATCAACACACAGAAATCCCTTGCATTCCTATACACTGATAATGAGAAAATTGAAAGAGAAACTAAAGAAACAATTCCATTCACTATTGCAACGAAAAGAATAAAATACTTAGGAATATATCTACTTAAAGAAACTAAAGACCTATATATAGAAAACTATAAAACACTGATGAAAGAAATCAAAGAGGATACTAATAGATGGAGAAATATACCATGTTCATGGATTGGAAGAATCAATATAGTGAAAATGAGTATACTACCCAAAGCAATCTACAGATTCAGTGCAATCCCTATGAAGCTACCAGCAGTATTTTTCACAGAGCTAGAACAAATAATTTCACAATTTGTATGGGAATACAAAAAACCTTGAATAGTCAAAACAATTTTGAGAAAGAAGAATGGAACTGGAGGAATCAACCTGCCTGACTTCAGACTCTACTACAAAGCCACAGTCGTCAAGACAGTATGGTACTGGCACAAAGACAGAAATATAGATCAATGGAACAAAATAGAAAGCCCAGAGATAAATCCACACACATATGGACACTTTATCTTTGACAAAGGAGGCAAGAATATACAGTGGAGTAAAGACAATGTCTTTAACAAGTGATGCTGGGAAAACTGGTCAACCACATGTAAAAGAATGAAACTAGATCACTTTCTAACACCATGCACTATAATAAACTCAAAATGGATTAAAGATCTAAATGTAAGACCAGAAACTATAAAACTCCTAGAGGAGAATATAGGCAAAACACTCTCCGACATAAATCACAGCAGGATCCTCTATGATCCACCTCCCAGAATTCTGGAAATAAAAGCAAAAATAAACAAGTGGGATCTAATTAAAATTAAAAACTTCCACACAACAAAGGAAACTATAAGCAAGGTGAAAAGACAGCCTTTGGAATGGGAGAAAATAATAGCAAATGAAGCAACTGGCAAACATATTATCTCAAAAATATACAAGCAACTTATGCAGCTCAATTCCAGAAAAATAAAAGACCCAATCAAAAAATGGGCCAAAGAACTAAATAGACATTTCTCCAAGGAAGACATAGGGATGGCTAACAAACACATGAAAAGATGCTCAACATCACTCATTATTAGAGAAATGCAAATCAAGACCACAATGAGGTACCATTTCACACCTGTCAGAATGGCTGCGATCCAAAAGTCTACAAGCAATAAATGATGGGGAGGGTGTGGAGAAAAGGGAACCCTGTTACACTGTTGGTGGAAATGCAAACTAGTACAGCCACTATGGAAAACAGTGTGGAGATTCCTTTAAAAATTGCAAATAGAAATGCCTTATGACTCAGCAATCCCACTGCTGGGCATACACATTGAGGAAACCAGAATTGAAAGAGACACATGTACCCCAATGTTCATCACAGCACTGTTTATAATAGCCAGGACATGGAAACAACCTAGATGTCCATCAGCAGATGAATGGATATGAAAGCTGTGGTACATATACACAATGGAATATTACTCAGCCATTAAAAAGAATACATTTGAATCAGTTCTAATGAGATGGATGAAACAGGAGCCAATTATACAGAGTGAAGTAAGCCAGAAAGAAAAACACCAATACAGTATACTAACACGTACATATGGAATTTAGAAAGATGGTAATGATGACCCTGTATCAGTTCAGTTCAGTTCAGTCACTCAGTCGTGTCCAACTCTTTGCGACCCCATGAATCGCAGCACGCCAGGCCTCCCTGTCCATTACCAACTCCCGGAGTTCACTGACTCACATCCGTCGAGTCCGTGATGCCATCCAGCCATCTCATCCTGGGTCGTCCCCTACTCCTCCTGCCCCCAATCTCTCCCAGCATCATAGTCTTTTCCAATGAGTCAACTCTTTGCATGAGGTGTCCAAAGTACTGGAGTTTCAGCTTTAGCATCATTCCTTCCAAAGAAATCCCGGGGTTGATCTCCTTCAGAACGGACTGGTTGGATCTCCTTGCAGTCCAAGGGACCCTCAAGAGTCTTCTCCAACACCACAGTTCAAATGCATCAATTCTTTGGCACTCAGCCTTCTTCACAGTCCAACTCTCACATCCATACATGACCAATGGAAAAACCATAGCCTTGACTAGACGGACCTTATTCGGCAGAGTAATGTCTCTGCTTTTGAATGTGAGACAACAAAGAAGACATGGATGTGTAGAAGGGACTTTTGGACTCTGAGGGAGAGGGAGAGGTTGGGATGATTTGGGAGAACGGCATTGAAACATGTATACTATTATGTAAGAAACAAATCACCAGTCTATGTTCAATACAGGATGCTTGGGGCTGGTGCACGGGGATGATCCAGAGAGATGATATGGGGTGGGAGGTGGGAGGCGGGTTCACCATTGGGAACTCATGTACACCTGTGGTGGATTCATGGCAACGTATGGCCAAACCAATACACTATTGTAAAGTAAAATAAAGTAAAAATAAAAATTAAAAAGAAAAACATAAAAAATAAATAAATAAAAATAAAAAAATAGAATAAAAACTTTGCTTCTAGTAGTCAATGCTCTCCTCTGAAATACTCTGTCAATTCACAAAGCTGTGTGAGAAATTCATGATGTTGCTGCAATATCAGCCTGAATGAGGATAAAGTACCCATTTGAAGATCAGATAATTTACTTTATTGGCTAAAATTTGGTTACTCACATTTGGTATAAAGAGAGGCATTAAAAAATCTATTAAGGCTAAGTTATATTCTGTAGCCACCATCTTGTTACAATTAGTATTTCATTTTAATTGTGCTGCTCTACAACTTCTTATTAAAAGATACTCAATGTAACTCAAAACAAGGTATTTTTTAATTTTTATACTTTAATAGACTATTAGTCCATGGAACGCTTTTTACCATTCCCTGGATTATATACAGCATGGAGACTTTCAGTTTACATGGTCATGGAAGTGACATGAAGTTTGCATTTAGTTTGTTTTTACTAATCCCAAATTCCCCAGTCCAGGCCTCTCCCTCCTGTATTCCACTTGGCAACCAAAAGTATGATCTTTCCATGGAACTCGGGGCATATTAAGAGTTTTGCTTTTACATCCTCTTACTATTCTTGCTGCTCAAACAGAAAAATGGGTATGTGTATCTTTTGGAATCAAGCTGTGTTTTGGAAGGCCTAGATGGAGAAGGCAATGGCACCCCACTCCAGTAGTCTTGCCTGGAAAATCCCATGGACGGAGGAGCCTGGTGGGCTGCAGTCCATGGGGTTGCTGAGGGTCAGACATGACTGAGCGACTTCACTTTGACTTTTCACTTTCATGCATTGGAGAAGGAAATGGCAACCCACTCCAATGTTCTTGCCTGGAGAATCCCAGGGTTGGGGGAGCCTGGTGGGCTGCCGTCTATGGGGTCGCATAGAGTCAGACACGACTGAAGTGACTTAGCAGCAGCAGCAGCAGCAGTAGTGAGTTAGAGTCTGGTTGTCTCTCATTTTTGAGGCCATTCCATATAGATGACCACTGGAAACATGTTTGTAGCTTCTTTTTGTTAAATAAAGACACTTCCTTCTCTTGGAGAAAAAGCTCAGTCTTTTTAAGAATATTTTTTTACCTTCTTTACCTATCAGACACTTCTAATAACTATGCTATATAGCCTCTCCAAATTCTGCAATCACTGAGCAGTTATTCAATGCTTACTGAATGATGGAATTTTGTTTGTTTATTTTTGTTTGTAAGCTATGAAGGCTAAAATATAAATAAAGTATTCTCTGCCTTGAGAAGCTCACATTATTTTGGGGAAGACAGTAAGGAATTAATTTTTAATTTATTTATTTTTTTTGAAGTATAGTAGATTTACATGTTGTGTCAGTATCTGCTGTACAGCAAAGTGACTCAGTTATACACATATATGCATTATTTCTCTTAAATTTATTTATGTTTTTAATTGCAAATCTCAACACGAATCAGCCATAGGCATACACATATCCACTACCTTTTGAAATCCCATCACATCTCCCTCCCCATCCCACCCCTCCCAGTTGATACAGAGCCCTGTTTGAGTTTCCCGAGCCATACAGCAAATTCCTGTTGGCTATTTATTTTACATATGGTAATGTAAGTTTACATATGGTAATATTACTCTTTCCATACATCTCACCCTCTCCTCCCCTTTCCCCATGTCCTAAGTCTATTCTCTACGTCTGTTTCTCCAATGCTGCCCTGTAAATAAATTATTTAGTATCATTTTTCTAGATTCGGTGTATATGTGTTAGAATACTATATTTATCTTTCTCTTTCTGACTTATTTCCCTTTGTATAATAGTCTCTAGGTTCATCCACCTCATCAGAACTGACTCAAATATGTTCCTTTGTATGGGTGAGTAATATTCCATTGTGTACATGTACCACAACTTCTTTATCCATTCATCTGTCAATGGACATCTAGGTTGCTTCTGTGTTCTGGCTCTTGTAAACAGTGCTGCAATGAATAATGGGATACATGAGTCTTTTTCAATTTTGGCTTCTTCGAGGTATATGCCTTGCAGTGGGATTTCTGAGTCATATGGTGGTTTTATTTCTAGTTTTTTAAAGAAATCTCCCTACCATCTTCCATAGTGCTTTTATCAGTTACATTCCCACCAAAAGTGCAAAAGTGCCCCCTTTTCCCCACACCCTCTCCAGCATTTATTGTTTGTAGACTTCTTGACAATAGCCATTCTGACTGTTTTGAGGTGATATCTCATTGAAGTTTTGAATTGTGTTTCTCTAATAATGAGTGAGGTTGAGCATCTTTTCATGTTTTTGTGACCCATCTGTATGTCTTCTTTGGAGAAATGCCTGTTTAGGTCTTTTTCTCACATTTTGATTGGGTTGTTTGTTTCCTGGTATTCAGTTGTATGAGTTGCTTATATATTTTGGAAATTAATCCTTTGTCTGTTGTTTCATTTGCTATTATTTTCTCCCATTCTGGGAGCTGTCTTTTCACCTGGCTTATATTTTTCTTTTCTGTGCAAAAGCTTTTAAGTTTAATTAGGTCCCATTTGTTTACATTTGGTTTTATTTCCATTACTCAAAAGGTGGATCATAGAGGATCTTTCTTTGATTTATGTCATGGAGTGTTCTGCCTATGTTTTCCTCTAAGAGTTTTAAAGTTTCTGGTCTTACATTTAGGTCTTTAACCCATTTTGAGTTTATCTTTGTGTATGGTGTTAGGAAGTGTTCTAACTTCATTCTTTTACATGTAGCTGTCCAGTTCTCCCAGCGCCATTTACTGAAGACACTATCTTTGCCCCATTGTATATTCTTGCCTCCTTTGTCAAAAATAAGGTATCCATAGGTTCATGGGTTTATTTCTGGCTTTCTATCTTGTTCCATTGGTCTGTATTTCTGTTTTTGTGCCAGTACCATACTGTCTTGATGACTGTAGTTTTGTAGTATAATTGGAAGTCAGAAAGGTTGATTCCTCCAGCTCCATTCTTCTGTCTCAACACTGCTTTGACTATTTGGGTTCTTTTGTATTTTCATGTGAATTGTGATTTTTTTTTGTTCTAGTTCTTTAGAAAATTCCATTGGTAATTTGATAAGGATCACCTTGAGTCTGTAGATTGTGTTTGGTAGTATAGTCATTTCCACACAGTATTGGTTTTTCCTACCCAGGAACATGGAATTTATCTTCATCTATTTATGCCATCTTTGATTTCTTTCATCAGTGTCATAATTTTCTGTGTACAGTTCTTTTGTGTCCTTAGGTAAGTTTATTCCTAGATATTTAATTCTTTCTTTTGAAATGGTGAAAGGGACTGATTCCTTAATTTCTCTTTCTGATTTTTCATTGTTAGTATATAGAAATGCAAGTGATTTTCATGCCTTGCTTTTGTATCCTGCAACCTTGCTAAATTCACTGATTAGCTCTAATAATTTTCTGTTACTATCTTTGGGAACTCTATGTGCAGTATGGCTTTCCTAGTGGCTCAGATGATAAAACATCTGCCTGCAATGTGGAAGACCTGGGTTTGACCCCTGGGTTGGGAAGATCCCCTGGAGAAGAAAATGGCAATCCAGTCCACTACCCTTGCCTGGAGAAGCCCATGGACAGAGGAGCCTGGTAGGGTACAGTTCATGGGGTCGCAAAGAGTCAGATATGGCTAAGCAAATTCACTGTCTTTCTCTTTCTATGTATAGTATCATGTCATCTGCAAACAGTGAAAACTTTACTTCTGTTCCGATCTGGATTTCTTTTCTTTTTTTTCTCTGATTGCTGTAGCTAGGACTTCCAAAACTATGTTGAATAATAGTGGTGAAAGTGGACACCTTTGTCTTGTTCCTGATATTAGGGGGAATGCTTTCAGGTTTTCTCTATTGAGAATAATGCTTGCTGTAGGCTTATCATATGTGGCCTTTACTATGTTGAGCTAAGTTTCTCCTATGTCCATTTTTCGAAGAGTTTTAATCATAAATAGGTGTTGAATATTGTCAAAAGCTTTTTATGCATCTATTGAGATTATGATATGGTTATTATCTCTGAATTTGTTAATATGGTGTATCACATTGATTGCTTTGTGTATACTAAAGAATCCTTGCATCCCTGAAGTAAACTGAACTTTGATCATGGTGTAGAAGCTTTTTGATGTGTTGCTGAATTCTGTTTGCTGAATTCTGTTTGCTAAATTCTTTTGAGGATTTTTGCATCTATGTTCATCAGTAATATTGGCCTGTAGTTTTCTTTCTTTCTTTCTTTCTTTTTTTTAATGTTGTCTTTGTCTGGTTTTGGTATCAGGATGATGGTGGCCTCATAGAATGAGTTCAGAAGTGTTCCTTCCTCTGCAATTTTTGAAACAGTTTTGAAAGGCTAGGCATTAGCTCTTCTCTAAATGTTTGAAAAAATTTCCCCTGTGAAGCCATGTGGTCCTGGGCTTTTGTTTCTTGGGAGATTATTTTATCACAGCTTCAATTTCAGTGCATGTAATTGGGTAGTTCATAATTTCTATTTCTCCTGGTTCAGTCTTGGAAGATTGAATTTTTCTAAGAATCTCTCCATTTCTTCCAGGTTACCCATTTTATTGCCATATAGTTGTTCATAATAGTCTCTTATCATCCTTTATATTTCTGCATTGTCTGCTGTAACCTCTCCTTTTTCATTTCTAATTTTATTACTTTCATTCTTCTCCCTTTTGTTCGAGACGAGTCTGGCTAAAGTTTAGTCAATTTTGTTTACCTTCTCAAAGAACCAGCTTTTAGTTTTATTAATCTTTACTATTTCTTTTATTTCTTTTTCATTTATTTCTGCTCAGATCTTTATGATTTATTTCCTTCTGCTAATTTTGGGGTCTTTTGTTCTTCTTTTTCCATTTGTTTTAGTTGTAAAGTTGGGTTGTCTATTCGATGTTTTTCTTGTTTCTTGAGGTAGGATTGTATTGCTATAAACTTCCCGCTTAAAAATGCTTTTGCTGCATCCTATAGGTTTTGAGTTGTCATGGTTTCATGTCATTTGTTTTTAGAAATTTTGGGATTTCCCCTCTGATTTCTTCAGTAACCTGTTAGTTATTTAGAAATGTGCTGTTTAATCTGCATGTGTTTGTGTTTCTTATAGTTTTTTTCTTCTAATTCGTGAGTTGGATATTGTCCCAGAGGCCTCTGAGATTATCTTCAGTTCTTTTGATTCTTATTACTTTATTCTGTACCCACTCTTTTTTAGGTTATTTTCCCATTTGTGTCAATACTGAGGATTGGGTAGAGTTCCCTGTACTGTACAGTAGGTCCTTATTAATTATCTGTTTTATATCCAGTTTTATATGCAATGTGTATCAGTTCAGCTCAGTTCAGTCACTCAGTGGTATCCGACTCATTGCCACCCCATGAATCACAGCATGTCAGGCCTCCCTGTCCATCACCAACTCCCGGAGTTCACTCAGACTCATGTCCATTGACTCAGTGATGCCATCCAGCCATCTCATCCTCTTTCATCCTCTTCTCCTCCTGCCCCTAATCCCTCCCAGCATCACAGTCTTTTCCAGTGAGTCAACTCTTCGCATGACATGGCCAAAGTACTGGAGTTTCAGCTTTCACATCATTCCTTCCAAAAAAATCCCAGGACTGATCTCCCTCAGAATGGACTGGTTGGATCTCCTTGCAGGCCAAGGGACTCTCAAGAGTCTTCTCCAATACCACAGTTCAAAAGCATCAATTCTTCAGCGCTCAGCTTTCTTCACAGTCCAACTCTCACATCCATACATGACCACAGGAAAAACCATAACGTTGATTAGATGGACCATTGTTGGCAAAGTAATGTCTCTGCTTTTCAATATGCTATCTAGGTTGGTCATAACTTTTCTTCCAAGGAGTAAGCATTTAATTTCATGGCTGCAATCACCACCTGCAGTGATTTTCCAGGCCAAAAAATTAAAGTCTGACACTGTTTCCACTGTTTCCCCATCTATTTCCCATGAAGTGATGGGACCGGATGCCATGATCTTCGTTTTCTGAATGTTGAGCTTTAAGCCAACTTTTTCACTCTCCTCTTTCACTTTCATCAAGAGGCTTTTTAGTTCCTCTTCACTTTCTGCCATAAGGGTGGTGTCATCTACATATCTGAGGTTATTAATATTTCTCCTGGCAATCTTGATTCCAGCTTGTGCTTCTTCCAGCCCAGCGTTTCTCATGGTGTACTCTGCATATAAGGTAAATAAGCAGGATGACAATATACAGCCTTGATGTACTCCTTTTCCTATTTGGAACAGGTCTGTTTTTCCATGTCCAGTTCTAAGTGTTGTTTCCTGACCTGCATATAGGTTTCTTAAGAGGCAGGTCAGGTGGTCTGGTATTCCCATCTCTTTCAGAATGTTCCACAGTTTATTGTGATCCACACAGTCAAAGGCTTTGGCAGAGTCAATAAAGCAGAAATAGATGTTTTTCTGGAACTCTCTTGCTTTTCCCATGATCCAGTGGATGTTGGCAATTTGATCTCTGGTTCCTCTGCCTTTTCTAAAACCAGCTTGAACATGAGGAAGTTCACGGTTCACATATTCCTGAAGCCTGGCTTGGAGAATTTTGAGCATTACTTTACTAGCATGTGAGATGAGTGCAATTGTGTGGTAGTTTGAGCATTCTTTGGCATTGCGTTTCTTTGGGATTGGAATGGAAACTGACCTTTTCCAGTCCTGTGGCCACTGCTGAATTTTCCAGATTTGCTGACGTATTGAGTGCAACACTTTGACAGCATCATCTTTCAGGATTTGAAATAGCTCAACTGGATTGGTTTATCAATATTACCTAAGAAAACATTGGTACAATTTATGTTCAGAGAATGTTTTGCCTGTGATCTCTTCTAGAAATTTCATGGTATCATGTCTTATGTTTGGGCTTTCCTGGTGGCTGAGACAGTAAAGAATCCACCTGCATAGCAGGAGAACTGGGTTATGTCTTTAAGCCATATTCAGTTTCGTTTTGTAAGCAATTAACTTATGTTCAAAGAATTTGGGCTGTGATTTCTTCTCACTGAGATCAAGGAAGGCATCACTGAAGCCCTGGAATTAGAAGTGGGCTTTGAGGGAGAAGACATCAGGCTGAAGAAACAGTTTTTGTATAGGTGTAATGTCACCAAAAAGTCCAAGTATCAAGGAGCAGTCCTCTGTGGCTGAAGCATACAGTGACTGATGACACAAAATACCTCTTGGGGCTAGGTTATTGTGCACTAAATGAATAATTATAATATTAAATTTTATGCTTTAAACAGTGAGGAGTCATTGAAGATTTTTGAAGAGTGGAATGAAAAGGTCTGACTTAAAAGATTATGAAGGTAATCATATCTACATAGAGGAGAGGTTGGAAAGTCAAAGACAGAAAACATGGGAGAAATGCTAGTGAGAGAAAAAGTATTTATCTTGTTTAAATTGCTTCCTTCAAAGAGAGTATTGCTAATTCAATATTTTATAACCAACATTCTAAATGTTGGATGAGACCAAGTTTCTTTAATAAATGGTCACACATACCCTTGATATACTCAGGTCTTATTATTGACTGAATTGCATCCCCCTTAAAATTCATTTGTTGAACTCCTACATCCCCATGTGTCCTTAAGACAGGTAACTAAGGTTTAAAGAAGGCTTTAAGTTTGGGGCCCTAATCAAATACAATTGCTGTCCTTATAAGTAGAGAAGGAGACACCAGAGATCTTTCTATTTCTGAGGAAATGAGAGGAAGGTGGCTGTCTACAAGGGAGGTAGATGGGTCTTACCAGGAACCAACACTGATGGCACCTTGATCTTGGGCTCTACCCCACAGAACTGTTTGAAAATACACTTCTGTTAAGATATACAACCTGTAGTATTTTTCACGGCAGCCAGAGCAGACTAATACAGACCTAGAAGTAACGTTTTCTTACCTTCAAGGTCCATATTAGCTCTTTCTCTTTTTCTAGGGATGTGATTCTGAGGCCGGGAAACATCCATAAGAGTATTGCTGCTCTCAAGCGTTCGTGGCAACTGAGAGGAAGAGATTAGATTAAGGGTAATTGTTCAGATAGAAACAAGTTGATTGAATTTATAGATAAAGAAGAGCCAGTTTTTAAAGACAACACGCCTATTCCATCTTAAGTTCTTAATCTTTTTTCATGATTATTCTGCTGAAAAACCACCTCTTGAACATAAAGAAGCACCTTCAGACCTGTCAAGAAGATATGCGGTTTTCCATCATGAAGCTTTCCTCGGTTAGGTTTGATGTCTCTGGTTTCTACTACTGCACTATTATAGTTTTATTTTACGTTTTAGATGCTCCTCATTTGTCATCTGATTTCTCTTTCTACTACTATGTAATTGTTGTTCAAAAACTCTAAGATTCTGCCTTTTGCTTCTGCCCTTCCCCCCCACCCCCACTTTTTAGCTAGGATAGGTCAATAACTCCTATTATTTCTATAAAAATTATGTTTAAAACTGTATAAATCTATAGACCTGTAGATCTTTAAGTTCTATGTCCATGAATGGTCTCTGGATATTTCCAGTTAAGTGTCTTAACAGCAATGTATTTAATTTGTGTCACTCTGTGTAGTTGACAAAGCATTTTCATATGTATTATGTATATACTTGTTTTCAATCATATCAATACTGTAAGGCATGTGGTATTAATTCTATTTTATGTTTATGATGCTTACTCTCAAAGTGGTAATTTTACAAGTTGTCAGATAAGTCAAATAAGCAAATCTCATTCATATGTAAAGCATAAAGATATGTAAACAGTCTAAAACTTCTCCAAGTTTAAAACTTGCCAAAAACTCTTCTTAAATGGAAGTTTAAGTGCTATCAGCATAGTTGCAAATGGTCTGTCCATATCAAATTTCTTAGTTATCATTACGATCATTTTCTTAGTCAGTCTGTCAAGTTCAATACCTGAAATTCAATAACTTTTTGTTGAAAATATAATGAAATAACAGAAAAAAAAGTGGTTCTTAAAGTTGATTCTCAATTTAATGTATCTTTGAAGTCATTTGCAAAGTCATTAATTATTCTACATTCTTCATTCCTACCTCAGTCACCTAGGATGTTGGAAATAACAAACAAGAGGATAAGCATAAAGTAACACAGCCTTTTGGATCCATGTTCAGTAAGGAATTTCTTATTTTTGTTAAAGCCAGTTTAAAATTACCAGGAATATTTGAAGATAAATATATCTTCAAAGTTATATTGTAAAAATAAATCCTTAATTTTTACAATGTTTTCTATTTACAAACATCCTACAGAATAGCAATAATACTGGAAATGTGGTCTCTCAATATTACTATTGGTCTTTATGCCAACTAAAGTTAGGTTTAAAAAAAAAAACAATGGGGTAAAATATGATAAGTTAATACATTGCCTAAGGTAGTTTTAGAAATTTAGGAAGTAATATTGGTGACTATTGACAATATAAGGAAGATTAAGCATCTCTTAATCAAAATAAATGTTTGTTCTGGTCTGGAAACATTTCTCATTTGATCATCCTTGGAAAATATAAAATGTCAGGGTCATTATTTTTAACTAACTGGATCTGGCATGGGCACAAATGGTAAACTGAACTATCTTTATTTTGGTGGTGGACATTGAGAGAAAATTGGGCTGAAAAAGTATTGAGACAAAACATATCACTTATAGGTACTTATAGATGGATAAAATAATATTTTAATAGAAGGTTCATAAATGAATATCTCATATAATTTTAATAAAATACAAATAACCTATTTTGTCATACAAGGGGTAGTTTCTACATCTGGCTTGTGCATGCATGCTCAGTCACTTCAGTCATGTCTGACTCTTTGTGACCTCATGACTGTAGCACACCAGGCTTCTCTGTCCTTGGGATTTTCCAGTCAAGAATACTGGAGGGGGTTGCCATTTCCTTTTCCAATGTCTGGCTCATCACAATTTTAATTATAAACCACAGGAAATGTAAAATATGATAATTAAGTTAGGAAGAGCTCAACAGATTGCAGAGTAGTAAATTTCTTCATAAAAATAACATTAACAATCAACTGTAAAACTGTTTGTGTATTATCAGGTATTGCTAAAGGAACAACCAAACAGCTCCAAATTCACTCAGAAGATGAGTTCTACTCATCTCAGTAATCTACTGGCTAGTCTATGATATAATTTAAAACATCACTTGGTTCTCTCTCTGAGTACATAGCACCTCAAAATAAAGAACATATCTAATATAGACAACACTATTTTTACTTTTTTCTTTTTATTTTTTCTTAAATATAAATTTATTTATTTTAATTGGAGGCTAATTACTTTACAATATCGTATTGCTTTTGCCATACATCAACATGAATCAGCCATTGGTGTACACATGTTCCCCATCCTGAACCCCCCCTCCCACCTCCCTCCCCATCCATCCCTCTGGGTCATCCCAGTGCACCATCCCCGAGCATCCTGTATCATGCATCGAACCTGGACTGGCGATTCATTTCACATATATTATACATGTTTCAATGCCATTCTCCCAAATCATCCCACCCTCCCCCTCTCCTGCAGAGTCCAAAAGTCTGTTCTATACATCTGTGTCTCTTTTGTTGTCTCGCATACAGAGTTATCATCACCATCTTTCTAAATTCCGTATATATGTGTTAGTATACTGTATTGGTATTTTTCTTCCTGGCTTACTTCACTCTTATAATAGGCTCCAGTATTATCCACCTCATTAGAACTGATTCAAATGTATTCCTTTTAATGGCTGAGTAATACTACATTGTGTATATGTACCACAGCTTTCTTATCCATTTGTCTGCTGATGGACATCTAGGTTGCTTCCATGTCCTGGCTACTATAAACAGTGCTGCGATGAACATTGGTGTACATGTATCTCTTTCAATTCTGGTTTCCTCAGTGTGTATGCCCAGCAGTGAGATTGCTGGGTAATATGGCAGCTCCATTTCCAGTGTTTTTAAGGAATCTCCACACTGTTTTCCATAGGGGCTGCACTAGTTTGCATTCCCACCAACAGTGTAAGAGGGTTCCTTCTTCTCCACACCCTCTTCAGCATTTATTGCTTATAGACTTGGATAGCAGTCATTCTGACTGGCATGAAATGATACCTCATTGTGGTTTTGATTTGCATTTCTCTGATAATGAGTGATGTTAAGCATCTTTTCGTGTGTTTGGTACCTATCTGTATGTCTTCTTTGGAGAAATGTCTATTTAGTTCTTTGGCCCATTTTTTTGATTGGGTCATTTATTTTTCTGGAATTGAGCTGCAGGAGTTGCTTGTATATTTTTGAGATTAGCTGTTTGTCAGTTGCTTCATTTGCTATTATTTTCTCCCATTCTGAAGGCTATCTTTTCACCTTGCTTACAGTTTCCTTTGTTGAGCAGAAGCTTTTAATTTTAATTAGATCTCATTTGTTTATTTTTGCTTATACTTCCAATATGCCAGGAGGTGGGTCATAGAGGATTCTGCTGTGATTTATGTTGGAGAATGTTTTGCCTATGTTCTCCTCTAGGAGTTTTATAGACAACACAGAAATACAAAGGATCATAAGACTACTATCAGCAATTATATGCCAATAAAATGGACAACTTGGGAAAAATGGACAAATTCTGAGAAAAGTACAACTCTCAAAAACTGAACCAGGAAGAAACAGAAAATCTTAACAGACACATTACAAGCATGAAATCAAAACTGTAATCAGAAATCTTCCAGCAAACAAAAGCCCAGGTCCAGATGGCTTCACAGCTGAATTCTACCAAAAATTTAGAGAACTAACACCTATCCTACACTTCCAGAAAATTGCAGAGGAAGGTAAACTTTCAAACTCATTCTATGAGGCCACATCATCCTAATACCAAAACCTGACAAAGATGCCACCAAAAAAGAAAACTATAGTCCAATGTCACTGATGATCATAGATGTAAAAATCCTTAACGAAATTCTAGCAATCAGAATCCAACAACACATTAAAAAGATCATACATCATGACCAAGTGGGCTTTATCCCAGGGATGCAAGGATTCTTCAATATCCGCAAATCAATCAATGTAATACATCACATTAACAAACTGAAATATTAAAAGCCATATGATTATCTCAATAGATGCAGAGAAGGCCTTTGACAAAATTCAATATCCATTTAAGATAAAAACTCTCCAGAAAGCAGGAATAGGAGGAACATACCTCAACATAATAAAAACTATATATGACAAACCCACAGCAAACATTAGCCTCAATGGTGAAAAATTGAAATCATTTCCCCTAAAGTCGGGAACAAGATAAGGGTGCCCACTTTCACCACCACTATTCAACATAGTTCTGGAAATTTTGGCCACAGCAATCAGAGCAGAAAAAGAAATAAAAGGAATCCAAATTGGAAAAGAAGAAGTAAAACTCTCACTGTTTGCAGATGACATGATCCTCTACATAGAAATCCCTTAAGACTCTACCAGAAAATTACTAGAGCTAATCAATGAATACAGTAAAGTTGCAGGATATAAAATCAACACTCAGAAATCCCTTGCATTCCTATACACTGATAATGAGAAAATTGAAAGAGAAACTAAGGAAACAATTCCATTCACCATTGCAATTAAAAGAATAAAATACTTAGGAATATATCTACCTAAAGAAACAAAAGACCTGTATATAGAAAATTATAAAACACTGGTGAAAGAAATCAAAGAGGACACTAAAAGATGGAGAAATATAACATGTTCATGGATCAGAAGAATCAATATAGTGAACATGAGTATACTACCCAAAGCCATCTATAGATTCAATGCAATCCCTATCAAGCTACCAGCGGTATTTTTCAGAGCTAGAACAAATAATTTCACAATTTGTATGGAAATACAAAAAACCTTGAATAGTCAAAGCAATCTTGAGAAAGAAGAATGGAACTGGAGGAATCAACCTGCCTGACTTCAGGCTCTACTACAAAGCCACAGTCATCAAGACAGTATGGTACTGGCACAAAGACAGAAATATAGATCAATGGAACAAAATAGAAAGTCCAGAGATAAATCCACGCACCTATGGACACCTTATCTTTGACAAAGGAGGCAAGAATATACAATGGAGAAAAGACAATCTCTTTAAGAAGTGGTGCTGGGAAAACTGGTCAACCACTTGTAAAAGAATGAAACTAGAACACTTTCTAACACCATGTACTATAATAAACTCAAAATGGATTAAAGATCTAAATGTAAGACCAAAAAATATTATTTTAGTACATTGTGGGAAATCAAATTTAAATCTGTATTAGAGACCATTAGCTTAAGAGTCGAGCACGACTGAGCAACTTCACTTTCACTTTTCACTTTCATGCATTGGAGAAGGAAATGGCAACCATATTCAGTATTTTTGCCTGGAGAATCCCAGGGACAGAAGAGCCTAGTGTGCTGCCATCTATGGGGTCACACAGAGTCGGACATGACTGAAGTGAGTTAGCAGCAGCAGCAGCAGCAGCTTAATAGCTTAATATGAATTGTAAAATAAATTTGAATGCAATAATGCAGGAATAATTTGACATAAGACACAAACTAGAAGGTTCGAGGGAAAAGTAAATACGTTCTTTGGGATTTACCTTTTTTCTTAGCTGGGGTGATTTTTGATGCTGTCAAAAGGCCTGAACTATCTGTTTTGTATGACTTGCTAGATGATAATGATGGCACATGTAGCTTTCTTTTTATAATAGTCAACAAAATTCCAGGTGAACAATGTCCAACCCCCATCCTCACTAATATCAAGTGTAGTATGGTGTGTTCCAGTCAATAATTCAGGTTCAATAATGGGTTTTATGCCAGGCACTTCTACACATGTCATTTACCATTGTCTAAAAAGTGAGCTAGACCAAAAATGCTTTTGAACACTCTCTTCAAAACCACCTCTTATTAGATACACATAAAGTAGAAAAAATTGCTTTGACATGGTACTCTAATACTATTGATACAATAGTAATGATGCATTGATATTTTATAGGACTCACATGTGTAAAACTTTGGGTTATGTATCACAGCTTTTAAAATGCTGTGGCACTTACTTTTTACACCAGCCTAGAAGATGGTAAGGGAAGTGCAAGTCCAGAATGTAGCTGCATATCTGCGTTCACACCAGACTCAATGTTTTTCTTATTATTTACATGAGCACAGACATGATGGTATGCTTTCTCACAGGAAGTATATAAGCTACAGCTCAAAAATGTGGATCACCACCCCAATGACCCCAAACTAAAAAGACATTGAAATCTTTTCATTTTACTTGAATTCACCTTAAAAATGTAAACATTGAAGTGTCAGGAGAATTGAAAGTAATATTGCCTCTTCAGGATTTCTGTAGTAGTTCCTGACTCCAGAAGTCACTTGGGGGACTTAATTACTAGAATCACTGTTTGTAGATTTATGTTTCAATGTGTTATTTATCGTCTCAAATAGAAAATAAGAATTTTCATCGACTGAATGTTTGATTCTTTCCAAAATTCATGTTTTGAAGCTAACCCCAATGTGATGATATTTACATCTGGAGCGCAAGGGCAGCAGAACATTATACCCAATATATGCCGTGTTTGCATATTGATGATTTCCAGCTGTAGGCACTTGAAAAACAGCAAGTGCAAGGAGAGGCTTTTCTTAAACTCCCCTTAAGTGCCTAAAGACTCATCTTCTGAAAGGAGTTAAATTATAAGAAATCCTCTCCCTGGCCATCAACCAGAAGGCTGAAGGTCAACACCACACCCTGACAGATTTTGCCACAAATTATAATACCTCCCAGCCATTCCTGCAAGGGCCCAGTCATCTTTCCTAAAAACCATTTACACTCTCCTCTCTCCCCTTTCCCTGTTATTAATGATATTTAATTCTGAATTCTAGGACATTTTGGGGAGTAACTCATTTCTCTCCCATGTTTACATGGGGCATACATGTTAATAAACGTCTGGTTCTCTCTTGCTAACCTGTCTTTTCATAGAAGGGCCTCATCCAAGAACTCAGAAGGGTAGAGGGAAGATTGTTTCCCTCCTTCTGGTAGATGGAGCTGGGCCTTTGGTAGGTGATGAGATTTACAGGAGGTCACAAGGGTGGAGCTTGTATGCCCTGAGGGATCAGTGCCCTAATGGAAGAGACCTGAGGAGACCTCTCTCTCCACCCTGTGAGGTCACAGTAAGAAAGTGGCTGACTGTAAGCTGGAAGAGGGCTTCTTCTGGGAACAGAATTGCCTAGCCTCTGACCTGGGACTTCCTAGCCTACAGAACTGTGAGAAGGTCCTATATTCAGTATTTTGTTTTGGCAGTACCAGGCTGATTAAGACAAGCATGGCATTTACCAATAAGCTTAACCATGGGTTTTGTTCTCCAATTTCACCTGGGCCAGTGGTGAAAGTGAACAGACTCTCCTACTAGCAGCATGACAGACCCTCCTATTAGCAGCAGGGCCATTCCCCAGGCTGTGCCATATTGTTTAAAACTTCCAACAGGGATACAAGGAGTAATCATTTTAGAAGAAATCTCAGTCACCCAGACAAACTGACTTAAACTAATCTTTCTGAGTATATAAAATAACATTTCCTGTTATTGTATCATCCATTAAAAGCAAGGAATGATGAGCTGAAGAGATGGAGGAGGAGAATGAGGAGAGAAGGATGGCAGTGACATCAGAATTGGATCTTAATGTCTTAGGCACATTATACACTTAGTTTAAATTTTCTATTTAAGTCTACTGTTTAAAATTTGGACACTTTTACCCATAGAAGTAACAATAAGAGTCTGGGACAGAAGGTAACAAACCTATTCAGCTTAGGGTGCAGCCTACCTTGGCAGTGATGAAATTAGATTTGCAGGAGCAAGGGCTCAGAAATGAGTTTTCTGAATTCTGGAGAAGGGATCCAGGAAGGTGGGAGGGTTGCATTCTGACTGGGTTGCAGGCAGGATCTCTGTTATGAGGTAGAAATGTGAATCTAAAGAAGCCACATTTGAGATGTATAGAGTGGTCTTCAGTCCTGTGAGCTTCTTAAGAGCAGATCATTGTTGAGTCAAGTACAGGCTTTGTTAACTGGAGATTAGTCTCTATTGACTGGAAAGCTAGCATTTTTGTAGTGTAAAAACAAAGGACTTTGGAGACTGACAGCTTAGGGTTTGGAATCTAGAATTGTCTTTTACTAACTTCCTTGTTGTTAGCAAGCAAGTCACTGAACTTCAAGTTTCAATTGCCTTATCATTCACTGTGGGTAAATACTACGTTTGCCAAATCATTGCTATAGTTGGATCACGTTTGTAAAGCACCTGATATCTGTCTGGTATCTATTAGGTAATCTTTACATTACTATATTACACTTATATATTGTGCATTTATATTTGCATTTCTGCTCTAAAACGATTTTTTAAAAAATACATATCTTATGTACATGAATAAAATTTGGTTTGCTAGTTTCTCTAAAGAGATAGTAGTTTTCCCACTAAAAAAAAAAAAAAAACTACTAGCCACACCTAGTCCTGGCCAACTATTTTAAAAACAAGTTCTATGGGCACAGATTCAATATGTAGAAATCTACAACAAAACAGAAAAAAAGAAAACCACTTCTTTACAGTCAATCAGAAGTACCCATTTTATATAAGAAACCGCTATGCAGTATATTTACCCAATAGTCAAAGATAACCACCTTCTTTTCTTTAGTTTTAGACAAGTAGGGTTCTTATTTAAACCTTATTCTAGTGGTAAAATTTTGGGGGATGGTGCCATGTGGCTGTGGGATCTTAGTTCCTTGACAGGGTTTGTACCTGCAACCCATGCAGTGGGAGTACAGAGTTTTAGCTACTGGAGCTCCAGGGAAGTCCCTCTAGTGGTAGATTTAGCAATAATATGGTTCCAGAGGTAGAGTTGGCAACAGCAGAAATCTAGGGCAGAGAGACGATAAAGGAACTAAGACAGAGATGGCAGGATGAGCCAGAGGGTATACATCAGGGAGATACTCAGGACATGAACTGCCAGACACTGGCATCCAGGAGTTTTAGTGGCATCATCACAAGTTGCATGGACATGAGTTTGGACTTACTATACCATAATTGTCCACTAGAACACAGGCACACTGATAATCAAAAGTCTTGATTTGTATTGCTAATTGACTTCCCTGGTATAACTATTGTCCTCAATTGCAAGTTATAACAGGCTTAACAATAAGCTGGCAAAATTCCTGATGTTTTGAAAGTTGCTCATATGGTCCAGACCAAGAAAACTCTGGCACATCACTAACTTGATTTCAAAGTCAAGCAATCCAATTTTCAGTTCACTTAAATTTTATTTCTTTTATCCTTCCTTCTTCGAACCTGTGGACTATTTGCTCCTTACCGTTTCTTGTAAGAATGACTAGCAGCCAGTCATAGGAGTTTATGAACATGGAGAAAACAGGCACAGAAACACTGGACATACACTGGAGTATATACTGCAGTATACACTGGACTGTACACTAGACATACACTAATATATACTACACTATACACTGAACTGTATATTGGAATTTGCACTGGATTGTACACGGGATGTACATTGCACAATACTGTGGACTGTACACTGCACTGTACACTGGGATGCACACTTGTACTATACACCAGACTGTATGCTGGAATGTGCATGGGACTGTACACTGGACAATACCCTGGATTGCACACTGCACTGTACACTAGGATGTACACTTGTACTGTACACAAGATGTGCACCAGATGTGGCCCAGATATGCCCAAATGTATTCCAGATGTGCATCCAAGTATAACATATATGTGTTCCATATGTGTTACAGATGTATCTAGATGTATTCCAGATGTGGCCCAGATATATCCCAGATATGCACCTGACTTTCAGATGGGTTCCAGATGTATTTCAAATGTGTTCCAGATGTGCACTTGGGCTACACACTGTACACTGGACTGTACATGATGTACACTAGGATGTATACTATACACTGGGATGAACATTGGACTGTATACAATGTACATTGGGATGTACACTGTACTGTACATAATGTACACTTGGATGCACACAATGTACACTGGAATGTACACTGGACTGTACCCAATGTACACTGAGATGTACACTGGACTGTATAAAATGTACACCACTGGAATGTATTCTATGTACTGTACTGTATACTGAACTGTACACATGACTGTACACTGGAATGTGAAGAAACTGAAGTACCAGCATGATGCTTTCTGGTACATCATAGACACACATCCTTTGAACATATATGTACAAAATGCTAAGCTCTAATGAGCTCAGGATTTGCTTCTGATTTTTCCTCAAGGTCCAGGTAGAAACAATCAGTCGTTTCATTTTTAAGATGCCATAAATGTTTAAAGGTCAACTTGCTTATATTTTATTACAACCAAAAAGTAATTGACTCTAGATAGCTCAAAAACCAAAACCAAAAATCCCACAACTGAACTTGGTATAAATGTATATTTTTCTACCTATAACTAATGTTTTTCCTAAGGAGAAAATTTGGAGATAAGCATTTGTAAAGAAGTTCTTTTTTTTAATTTATTTTATTTTTGTTATTATTATTTTTACTTTACAATACTGTATTGGTTTTGCCATACATTGACATGAATCCACCTCAGGTGTACATAAAAGAATTCATGTATGCATGTTCAGTTGTGCAGTCGTGTCCAACTCTGTGAGACCCTAAAGACTGTGGCTGGCCAAGTTCCTCTGTCCGTGGAATTCTCCAGGCAAGAATACTGGAGTGAGTTGCCATTTTCTCATCCAGGGGATCTGCCCTTCCCAGGGATTGAAAACATGTCTCCTGTAAATCCTGCGATGCAGGCAGATTCTTCACCATAGAGCCACCAGTGAAGCCCAATAATAGAGTTCAGGGGCCATTAAACAACAACAACAACAAAATACTAAACTTCTTTCTATTCTTTTTACTCATTTGTGATTTATTTAAAAAAAAAAAATCTTTCTTGGGATCTAATTGAAGGAGTAAATTCCATTAAAAAAAATCATTCCACTTACTTTTTTATGAGGGTGGAAGGAGGTCATCTAGATTTCAAAGTATGATCTTCAGGTACAAAGTTTTGTTAATTTTATTTCTTAAAGGAAAAAAAGCCCTAAATCCAGACTGTAGGACTTAGCAGATCGTTTTCCTAACGGCCAGTTCTTAACTCTTCCCAACTCAGTTTCCCAAGCTCTAAAATGGTATTTTCCATCTTTTTAGGCAGGACATAAAGATTGATATTGCAAAGTGTTTTATGCATGAAATGTTGTATGAATTAACAGGATAAATAATAACAATAGCCTGTTAGAAGTACACAGGCAGCCATGGTAAGGTAACTAGGAAAATAAATCACAGTGCTTGGTATGAGATTGAAAGTCACTACTAAAACAAAAGTTTGTTCATACTGGGAGAAGCATTGCATTGTGTGTAGTTCAATACCAGGTCATTTTCAATTGCCATGAGCCACTGATCTTTAGAGCTGTTCCTGACAAGCTCCTGCATGGTCTTAATGATCATGAAATGGTGCCAAAGATCAGCCTTATCCCCTACTGAACATTAAATGGTATCAACCCCCTTCACTAGGTCCATCACTCAAAAGACTCAAAGAAATTAAGTTCCCATTGTTGCCTCTGGGATTCAGGCTTCCACCAGCTTGTGATGATCCTATATCAGCAGATGACTTACAAGTCCCTGTATTGGGGGAAAAAGTTCATGGAGGAATTGTATCTAGTCTTAAGTAACAGGGACCAGAAATTACACATTTCACTTCTGATCGTTGGCCAAAATTAGATTTATGGAGAATGGAAAGTATAGGAGAGCACAGGAAATAGTTAACGATTCCACTGTCTCTGCCATAGTAATTCTTCTTAAGAAATGTTTCAACTTTGTGTAAAGTAGAGTTTGTTTACTACTATACATGAGGGTACTAAAAATCCAAATGTGCCAAAAGCTATCAACTATTAAAGCAACTATATGCAATACATCCCTGGGTCAGGAAGATCCCCTGGAGTAGGAAAGGGCAACCAGATCCAGTATTCTTGCTGGGAAAATTACATGGACAGAGGAGCCTGGCAGGCTACAGTCCATGGGGCCACAGAGAGTCAGACACAACTGAACCATTGAGCACACAGAACACATGTAATTAAATAAAAACATTTTTATGTCAAGATAACATTCTTAGGTGTAACATAAACTTTGGAACTTGTCAAGTCAAGTATAAATTTGTATTTCATGAAAATGTTTATATAAAAGACAATCACAGATGAAAAGTTATGCCATGTTCATAGATTGGAATAGTTAAGATTGTTAAAATATCCATACTATCTAAAAGCAGAGACATTTTCAACGAAGGTCTGTCTAGCCAAAGCTATGGTTTTTCCAGTAGTCATGTATGGATGTGAGAGTTGGACTATAAAGAAGCTGAGCACCAAAGAACTGATGCTTTTGAACTGTGGTGTTGGAGAAGACTCTTGAGAGTCCCTTGGACTGCAAGAAGATCCAGCCAATTCATCCTAAAGGAAATTAGTCCTGAATATTCATTGGAAGGACTGATGCTGAAGCTGAAACTCCAATACTTAGGCCACCTGACGTGAAGATCTGACTCATTTGAAAAGACCCAGATGCTGGGAAAGATTAAAGGCGGGATGAGAAGGGGACGACAGAGGATAAGATGGTTAGATGGCATCACTGACTCAATGGACATGAATTTGAGTAAACTCTGGGAGTTGGTGATGGACAGGGAGGCCTGGCATGCTTCAGTCCATGGGATTGCAAAGAGTTGGACACGACTGAGCAACTGAACTGAACTGAAAGCCATTAATAGAGTCAATACAATCCTTATCAAGATTCCAATGGCATTTTTAACAAAAGTATGACAAAACAATCCTGAAATTTATATGTACTCTCAAGAGAATCAGAATAGCTAAATCAATCTTGAGAAAGAAAGCAAAGCTAGAGGAATCATACTTCCTGATTTCAAGCTGTAGTGTAAGCCTATGGGAATGAAATAATATGGCATTTTTTCTCATATTAGAGGAAAAGCTTTTAGCTTTTCACTGTTGAGAGTAATGCTAGCTGTGGGTTTGTCATGTATATGACCACCATTATGTTGAAATAAGTTATCTTTATTCTTACTTTATGGAGAATTTTTTTATCATAAATGGTAGTTGAATTATATTGAAAGCTTTTTCTGCATCTATTGAGATGATACATTTTTTAATGTGCTGTATCTCATTGATTTATTTGTAAATGTTGAACATTACTTGCATCTTTGGGATAAATCCAGCTGATTATAGTGTATAATCCTTTTATATATTATTGAATTTTGTTAATATTTTGTTGAGGATTTTTATATCTACATCCATCAGTGATGGTGTATAACTTCCTATTTTTTGTGGTATCTTTTTCTGGTTTTGGTATCAATCTCACCATTCTTTTTATCAACATGATATTGGAAGCCTAAGCATAGCAATCAGAGAAGAAAAAGAAGTAATAGCAATCCAAGTTGGAAAGGAAGAAGTAAAACTTTTACTGTTTGCAGATGCTGTTATACTATACACACAAAATCCTAAAGTTACCACCAAAAACTTACTAGAGCTCATTAATGAACTCAGCAAAGTTGTAGGATACAATATTAATATACCAAAATATTTTGTACTTCTATACACTAACATAAAATATCAGAAAGAGAAATTAATATGAAAATATATATCATGCTCTTGAATCAGAAGACAGTATAGCTAAAATGATCACATTACCAAAAACAATCTACAAATATAATGTAATCCTTATCAAATTACCCATTTTTTCATAGGACTAGAACAAATAATCCTAAAATTTATATCAAATGACAAAAGACCCAGAATTGCCAAAGCAATCCTGAGGAAAAAGAACAAGACTTGAGGCATAACAGATACTACTACAAACTAAAGTAATCAAAACAGTGTGGTACTGGCTTAAAGATAGACGTATACATCAAAGGACATGATAGACAGCCTAGAATAATAAACCCACACATCTATAGTCAGCTAATCTTCACTTAAGGCAAGAATATACAAATCAGAAATGACAGTCTTTTCAGCAAGTGGTGTCGGGAAAGCTGAACAGCCACATGTAAATCAATGAAGTTAGAACACTCCCTCACAACAAGCACAAAAATAAACTCAAAATGACTTAAAGACTCAAATATAAGATATGACACCATAAAACTTCTAGATGAGAACATAGACAAAACACTTTCTAACATACATCATAGCAAAATTTAATCTGCCAAGGCAAAGATGTAAAAGCAAAAATAAACAAATGGGGAACTATTCCCACTTAAAAGCTTTTGTGTAGCAAAGAGTATCATGAAAAAAAAGAAAAAGAAAGAAAGAAAGAAAAGACAGTCCTCAGAATGGGAGAAAATATTTACAAAGAAAGCAACAGAAAAGGGATTAATCTCCAACATGTATAAACAGCTCAACTTCAAAAAATCAACTCAATCAAAAAAAGGGCAGATCTAAACAGACATTTCTTCAGATAAGACTTACAGATGGCTAGAAAGCACCTGAAAAGATGCTCAACCTCACTAATCACTGAAGAAATGCAAATCAAAGCTACAATGTGGTAGCACCTCACACCTAGTCAAAATGGTTATCATCAAAAAATCTACAAACGATAAGGGCTGGAGATGCTGAGGAGAAAAGGGAATCTTCCTATACTACTGGTGGGACTGTAAATTGGTGCAGTCACTATAAAGAACAATACAGAAATTCTTTTAAAAATTAAAAGTAGAGCTGTCACATGATCCAGCAGTCCCACTCCTGGGCACATATCTGGAGAAAGCCATAATTTGAAAACAGACATGCACTACAGTGTTCACTGAAGCACTATTTACAACAGCCAGGACATGGAAGCACCTAAATATCTGTGAACAGAGGAATCAATGAAGATGTGGTGTATGTGTATATATATACACACACACATATATATACACATACATATATATATATATATAATATTACTTTGCCATAAAAAGTAGAAAATAATGCCATTTGCAGCAATATGAATGGACCTAAAGATTCTCACTCATACTGAGTGAAGTAAGGGAGATAAAGAATTACCACATGCTACTGCTGATATGTGGAACCTTAAAACTGGTGCCAATGAGCTTATCTACAAAAAAGAAATGCAGTCAAAAGTGTAGAACACAAATATATGGATACCAGAGAGTAAGAGGCAAGGGGTAAGGATAATTTGGGACATTGAGATCTACATATACACACTACTATATATAAAATAGATAACTAATAGGACCTTCTGTATAGTACAGGGAACTCTACTCAATGCTCTGTAAAGGCCTATATGGGAAAGGAATCTAAAAAATAGTGGATATATATATGTATAACTGATTCACTTTGCTGTACCCCTGAAACTAACACAATACTGTAAATCAACTATACTTGAATAAATTTTTATTAAAAAATAGAGACATTACTTTGCCGACAAAGGTCCATATAGTCAAAGCTATAGCTTTTCCAGTAGTCTTGTATGGATGTGAGAGTTGACTACAAAGAAAGCTGAGTACCAAAGAAACTGATGCTTTTGAACTGTGGTGTTGGAGTAGATGCTTGAGAGCCCCTTGGACTGCAAGGAGATCAAACCAGTCAATCCTAAAGGTAACCAGTCCTGAATATTCATTGGAAGGACTTGTGTTGAAGCTAAAGTTTCAATACTTTGGCCACCTAATGCAAAGAAGTGACTCATTAGAAAGGACCGTGATGCTGGGAAAGATTGAAAGCAGGAGGAAAAGGGAGCAACACAGGATGAGATGGCTGGATGGTATCACTGACTCAATGGTCATGAGTTTGCATAAGTTTCGGGAGTTGGTGATGGACAGGGAAGCCTGGAGTGCTGCAGTCTATGGGGTCACAAAGAATTGGACATAACTGAGAGACAGAACTGAACTGAAAAAAGCAAAAAGAACCAATAAGGCTTTCAAAGATCCTTTTTTTCTTTTTCCTTTACTGTGACTAGTCCAAATACAAACCAGTTCAATTGCCCTTTTCTAATTGTCTTGGGAATTTATATCTGTAACTTATCAGCAAATTCACTGCAGGCAATTATCAATTATGTTTGTTTCTTTTTTTTCTTACCTTTCTTTAGACTGATGAACAGTAAAAAGCCAGAAATAACAGGCAGAATCTCTAGAAATAGTATGTGAGGAAAAAAAGGAACAGGAAATAAACACACAAGCGTACTGGTGGTTTTGGAGTTAAAAGTTGCATATGAAATGCAACAGAAAAAGGGATTATTGAAAAGAAAGAGCATGGGAAGAGAAGTTTCAATAAGGAAAAAATAGAGATGAGCTAGAATTTTTAGACAATGCCACTCTTATACCCCAGGAGAAGAGCTCCCATTCTTTTTGATGGTCCTTATTCTTTGGAATGCCTGCTTCAAAACTTTCTACCTCCTGCTCTAGAGTCTGAAAAGCTGGGCTGATGGCACCCCAAGCACACCATGCCTAGTCTGGGTAGAATATCTCAAATCTAGACTGGGACCTACAAGGACCTTCCTCTACTTTTTCCATCTCAAGGGCTTTCTTTGATCCATCCAACCTTGGGTCATTTAGATGACCCAAGGAACTCTAGAATTACAACTAAGGGGTCATCCAAGGGTCCTCTGGCCAGGTCACCATGCCCTGGTTCCAGGAAGACAGTCTAGCAAGTGAAATGCTTTCTCTGGGTAGTTGAGTATTTCTCTAGTGGAATCACATGAGGCTATGACATTGGTACTGACATTCTGACTTGGAGTAACTATCACTCATCAAAGGAGTTCATGACTCTGAACTACCACCATAGAACCTTGGGCTTAAACCTCATGTGAGTCCATGCACTGGGTTTGCCCATGCAGTTCAAGAACAATATACTTTGGGTCTATAGTATCCACTGGTTTTAGAGGTGGTAATAGGCACACTTCACCCTGTGTCCCCCCCCCGCCCCAACCCCACACTAGCTCTCATCCTGCATCAGGCTTTACATAATGTGCTGTTCAGTCTTCCAAGAGTTGTGTCTATTTCTTTTGATGATTTTCCAGACCGTTGTTTCATAAATTCAGTGGAGCTTTGGATTATCACTATCTTCTCTTCCAATTTGTGTGGTGACTTTGTGCTCTTCTGGGTTATTCTAAACGCATGCCAGATAAGGGAAGGACATTCCTTGTGTGACTGGGAATACTCTTCTCACTCTATTCAAACACCCTTTACCTTTATACCCAGCTGGTGGTGGTATATGAGAACAGATCACATTTTAAGGATGAAGTAATCACAGGATCAATATTCTATGATTGAAAGATACTATTCTACTTGCTCAGTCATGTCCGACTCTTTGCGACCCCATGGACTGTAGCCCACCAGGCTCCTCCCTCCATGGGATTCTCCAGGCAAGAGTACTGGAGTGAGTTGCCATTTCCTTCTCCACTTGATAGTTGGTCATCTTCAAAATGGCACTATGACATCCATGGGCCAGTATGATGGGTGATGCAGTGTTATAAGTAATGATACAGCCAGCACTAAACACATTGTATTAGGGAACTATGGTAGCAAGATCTATATTGTTTCAATACAAACAGGTTCTGAAAAGTATGACATTGTGAGTAATAACAGTGTTGCTGCCTTTTCCTCATGGTGGTAGATATGAAATTAGCCAGCAGTGACATACTGAAAAGGAAAGAACATGAAGAGATGGCTCCTGTATCTGAGCATAGAGGAACTACATTTGGACACTACAGAGAATATTCATCTGCACTGATTGAATGACAAATACCTAATACCTCTTCTCTACCATTACCCAAAATCTTCACCAATATATCAAAGCCTCAAGTAGGCCCATAATTTGGTGTACAAGGTATTGTTTCTTTTAACAATAGTATATTTTTTCATTAAAATTATTTGATATCGTTTTGCTCTCTCCTTTGTTTTCATAATCATGATTTTTAATGTCTCTACAATAAACTAAACAGCAGCTGCATCAACTTTAATGATGCAGTTGTTGCACACTGAGACTGTATCCTTTTTTTTTTCCTAAACACTAATGTTAAGCAATGCTGTGATGTACATCTGAGATATAAAGTTTTTTCCATATTTTACATTTTTTCTTTAGGATATAAACTCTGTGGTAGTTTAACATAACAAGTGTTTTTAATTGGTTTATTTTGAGGGGGTGTTTCTCAAATTTCCTGACTTTTACACAAAGTATTACACAGAGTGTATTATACACAGTATGTGTGTGTGTGTATATATATATATATATATATATATATATATATATATATATATCAGTAAATTAATTCTGAACCCCATTTCCACATCCCATGCAGACCAAGTTTCTCTGTAAAGTTGATGTGAATTGCTAAAGGCTGATTGTTTGAAGAGGCCCTTGGCCTTGGTCTTCCATGCACGCTGTATCACTTATGTACCATACCAAGGAAGATGTGAAAGTAAACCCCTTTCCCAGGGCCTTAAGCATCCACTCTTATGTCTTGGCATATTCAAATAGTCATGTTCTTAGGATCTCACCTTCCTAATTATTCATGTGGAATTACTGAGAAAAAAAAAAAAAAAAAGAAGGAAGGAAGGGAGGGAGGGAAGGAGGGAGTGAGAAAATTGTTATTATGAAGCCAGCACAATAGTTTTCTTATTTCCTCACTGGAGACAAATTGATGATTTGGATTCTGCAAACTATGGAACTTTTGTGTTGCTCTGTTTTATTTTAAAATAGGCTACATCCTACTGAAGTATTTGCATGTGTATGTGTGCATGTGTGTATGTGGTGTGTTTTCTCTGTAAGACTCCCCTGGTGAGATCAAAACCCATGTGCCCAACCATTTAAGTGATTTCTTTAATAATACAGGAAAAATAATTCCTGAATTAGGATATTCTTAGTGCATTGTTCCTCTGTGTACATTATAAATGTAAAGCAGGCACAAGTCCTGTCTCTCCACAGGGAGGATTTATGACATGGTACTATTATAAACCCAAGGATTTTTATAGTGTTTCATTTTATGGTCTGTTCTGCCTAAAATGACCTAAGGTATAATTTTCTTCCCACTGATAGATGCCATCTACAAAGTGCCACTGCTATTGAAGGGCTGGGCTGAATCAGTGAGGAAATAATTCTCACCTTTATGTCTTTTGCTTCTAAGCCCAGGTGGTAATGAAAGGGTGGTACATCAGTAAAAGGTTA
Organism: Budorcas taxicolor; assembly: GCF_023091745.1. Classification (NCBI taxonomy): domain Eukaryota; kingdom Metazoa; phylum Chordata; class Mammalia; order Artiodactyla; family Bovidae; genus Budorcas; species Budorcas taxicolor. Next base: position 19,836,764 of record NC_068913.1, read on the forward strand.
TTCATTAAGTGCCCTTAAGCGTGTTTGTAAGTACAGGGAACCAGAAAGACTCATTCTAAGAACACTTCTGACCGCAACTTTTGGTCCTTTGAAGCAATTACCAGAGGTGGTCTCCGTGAATGCTCCCAGAACAAGTGAATTGTCTAAAGAAAAAAAAAAAAAGTGAATTTTTAAGTAGCTTTTATAGCATGTATGGGCTCTGAAACCAATAAGCACATCCTCACACATGAGGCCAAGTGCCTGCTTATCTCTTCCAAATACACTGCATCTGTATTTCACCTTGGCAATACATATTAAAAAAGCTCCAGGGAAAATACACATGAATTTGGAAGATTTGATTTATATCTGCATACAAAATAAATCACTCATGATACAGTGTATTTCAATTCAATCAGAGTATTTGAGTTTCAGTTCAACAGTATAATGCTAACTCAAGTCTTTAATTGGGTGAGTCATTATCAGATGAATCAGAGCAATACATTTCATGTACAAAATCATAGACAAACATGATATTAATTGCAAGTTAGTCCATCCCACCAGTAAACTGAAGCCAACTCAATTCTTCCCACTTCCCTGTTGTTTAATTACACCTTCACCTGTTTGACTTTATATGAAAGGAATACACTTCCTATCTCACAAGATAATACAAATATTAATTGAGATACATGTCTAAAAGATTGAGGGCACCCAGCAAATGTTAATTCCCCTACCTGTATTCCTTAATACAAAAAAAAAAAAAAGAAAAGAAAAGAAAATTATTGTTAAGTACTGTGCTTTTACAGTAGAGATGGTGATATATTTTTTTGGTGTGCAACAATGTCCTACTTTTCTTTCTTCTCATTATCCCTTTCTGTCTTGGAAATAAGAAACCTGATTAAACTATCTGGGCATATTTCAGACTAAAGTATCGAGGGCATACTCTAAAGTATCCAGGGCATATTTTACTAAAGTAAAATACTTGTGTGTTTTAAGTATTGTTCTTGAATTGTATATGGAAGTGTCATGTGACTCTATTGGAAATTATCTTTGAAAGAAAAGACCAGAAACCTTCATTCTCTTTCCCCATCCTCTTGCTTGAAGCTTTGATAAAATAGCTAGTGCTCTAGCCTCTATTTTGGATCATGAGAATGAGTTGCAGATCAGTGGACCACAAGAGTCGATGACAACTTTGTGGAGATGCCATACAAGCCCTGTATTACTTAATTACAAACCTATTTTATATAATAAAAAAATAAAAATTTATCTTATCTATTAAGTGATAAAGAAATATCTGTCTTTCCTAAGTCACTCTTATTATTTTTGTTATTCCAATATATGCAAATTTAATCCTAATGATTACCCTACATATTTCCAAATTATCTTTCCTCGGCATGACTAATACATAATGGAACCTGGGAAACACCCAGGTTTTAAATTTTAGAGGAAAAAAAAACCCTAACTGTTAGTGAATTTTGATACGTTTTTAAAATCAAAATAATTAAATCTGTTAAATGTAAAAAGATAAGTTTTTAATGAAAATGGCCTTTTCATCACTTTGAAATTATATTACATGTATTTTTACAAAATATAGTATATGGATTTTTTTTTAAAACTGGACAAGACATAAAAGAAAAAAAGAATCAACCATAAGCCCACCATATTTTATATATATTTATTGGTTTTCTCTGCCTACCTCTGTTTAGAGAAAAATATGTACTTCTGGCCAGAATTAGAACAAAGTTATCAGTTTTTTCAAGCTCAGATGTAGGGACAAGAAACTGTATTAAGTTTACTTTAGTTATTTTGGTTTTTGGTTTGGGGGGGCTTCTTTTGTCAATTTAGACACTCAGTAGTATTTAGAGAATAGAAAGAGAATGTTAAACATACATTCTTCATGTTAAGTTTGACCCATATTTCTGAGAATTAGTTCTCCTTGTTTGCTATGAGAGCCTGAAGTTGGCTAGAAGGGTTACCCTTTCTTGAACTGGCCTTTTAATGAGATAATTTTTCCAAGGCCATTGCTTATTTAAAATGCTGTCCATAACAAGTGCAAGTCAAAAGTTCTTATTTGGAAGCCCAATACCAGTTGAAGAGATTGAAATATTCACCCACTAATCACACTGAATTCAACCTTGACCTCAACTCCAAGTATTATGCTGGTTCCTTTCCTTTGTTCACCAGAAAAGCTTTCACTTTACTAATAGGAAATCATAAGGTCCATATTACATTTAGTAAAAATGTTTTAAAATTTCTGACACACAGTTTAATACTTTCTCAACTTATCAGTGATAATAAATCTTTCCCTACAATTATACCATTTTGATGTCAGTCACATAACATCTTTGAAACATTGTAGAAAAAGTCTTCCCTCATACTTCATCTTGTCAACTCCTATTCATATTTTGAGTCTAATTTAAATGTAAAATTCTCAGGGAAGCCTTTCCCAATCTAATAAATTGAATTTTCCTCCATTACACACTTCCATTGTACCTCACGATTTCCCTTGGTATAACTCATCATAAGTTTAATGAAATCATTGCTTATTAATTTATCTAGTGTGTATCTTCCCAGCAGAATGTGCTTTGCATTAGTCATGGACCAAGTAAACTCTGTTTACTATAGTATCCTGACTATAGTAATATACTGAGCAGAGTATCTGGCATTTTAGAAAGTCTACCATAAATATTTACTCAATGGCTAATTGAATTAATATGTGTCTATAAGTTTAAAATAGTAAGGAGATTTAAAAGTGGACTCAAGCTATCTTTCATGAAACAACAAAATTCAAGCAAGTAAATTTTAAATATTTAAGTGGCTTACTTGGGTGATTCATTCAATGACTGCCCTGCTTATTAATAACAAAATCTATTTACCTAATTAAATTCAATCAGTTTTTAGCCTGATAGCATACACAATTCTTTTCTCAAGGTTCCTTTTTCACAAACTTTTATCACTTTTTGGAACTATATTATTTTTCCCCTTAGTTTCTCATACGCAAGCAACTAGCGGTAGGACAAAATTATTCTCCCTTTTTTTCTCAACAAAAATATCATGTCTTTATACCTTTTCTTGCCAGCAACACAAATCCTACTTGCTTTATACACTGTAATGCTTCCTTTATAATTTTCACATATTACAAATTTTATCCTTTGAAAATCTTAAAAAAACTAAGAAACAAGTAATTGAACTATGTTATATGAGCATTTTCTGATTGACAAACATAAGAATAAATTTCATAACCTCTAAAATAATATATTTTTCCCAGCATAATTTCTCTTTAATGTAGTACAAGATACAGGTTTAATCAACTAAATTTCTTCTTTTCTCCCCACCTTGACTTGAAATTTTACTAATTAACCTGAGGCTGAAGTCTCAAGCAAAGTTGCCAATGTCTGTATTTCAAGGACATGGTAAGAGTTAACTTCAAGCTCTCTCCCAGGTATATTTTTGTTCTCTGAGCAGAATTCTGAAAACAGTATTTTATTAACCTGGCTTTCTCTAACTATGTATGCAAAAAAAACCAGTTTGGGGATTTAGGAAGAGTTTCAAAAACCAATTTTCTCTGGTGTTTGAAGAATACTGTTTCCATACATTATTTTAAAAATCATCTTCCTTTTCCTTTATTCATAATCTCATAGGTAAAATTTTTCTAATGAATCGGACACAACTGAGCAACTGAACTGAACTGAAACCTGAATTTCCCATTTTACAAAAGGCAACAAAGATACCAATCACACAAATGAAATATATACTCACACACCAGAAAACAAAACTGTCACAAGTCCTACAAAAGGATTCTAGACATGGAATCCCAAACACTTACTCAAAGCAGATGATCTTTGATGGCAGACACCCTCCAGAACCAGTTGACAAAATGAAATATCACTCACATTTCATACTCAGCACTCACAAATGGTCCTCAATATCAGACACACATCAGAACCAACTGGAAAAGTGCCCAAATAGTACTTTGTGCTCACAATTAAGCTTCAACATTAGACACATGTGTCAGAAACAGTTGGCAAAATGCCCAGATAGCACTTTGTGCTCAAAAGAGAAGTGTGCCTGGGTGCACACTGGTAGACTTACTCTGTCTTGGGGCTGTCAGCATGCCCAGATGTGTGTTTCCATTCCAAAAAGGAAGGCATAAGTTGACAGCCAGTGATGAACAGGGGAGAAATAGGGAGGAACCCCAAAACAAGTGGTTTTGGCAGCTGCAGGAATGTAGCAAAATATGTCAGTTTGCCACACAGAGGGCTCCCTGCAGCTCTCTTGGTATGTAGTCATGGCTGGCAGTTCTACTAAGGAAAACTCATGAAGCAGATAGCATGAGAGTGCAGCCTCCCATTGGGTGTCAAAGAAACATGATTCAACTGCTGCCACTCAAAAGCCAATAAAGAGGCATGGTGAGTGGAAAGGAAAGTTTGTTTTATTTCAGGAGCCAGCAAATGAGGGGCAGGGTATGTAGAGGAGAGTGAGCTCCTGTCCAAAGATAGACTATCCCCATTGACAATCATTGATTAAGAGATTTTATAGACAGAGAGGGCTACATTCAGAAACAGTATAGTCAGCTCTGCCAGTCATCTTGAAATTAGTCATGTTGTGATCTGATCAGCATCATCTTGAATGCTTTTACCTATAGTTAGTCTCTAGTTCCAGGATAATTGTTTTTCCATTTCTTTGTGGCCAGTTCTCAGAATTGTGCCAGCCTATGTCATAGCTACAGGTTGGTCAGCATATAATTAATGTATCCACGCTGGTAGAAAACTAACCAAACTGATCACATGGATCACAATCTTGTCTACTCAATGAAACTATGAGCCATGTCAAGTAGGGAAACCCAAGATGGATGGGTTATGGTGGAGAGTTCTGACAAAACATGGTCCTCTAGAGAAGAAAATGGCAAACCACTTCAGCATTCTTGCCTTGAGAACCCCGTGAACCGTATGAAAAGGCAAAAAGATATGACACTGAAAGATGAAGTCCCCAGGTTGGTAGGTTCCCAATATGCTACTGGAGAAGAACAGAGAAATAGCTCTGGAAGGAATGAAGAGGCTGAGCCAAAGTGGAAACTGTGACTAGTTTTAGATTGGTCTGGTAGTGAAAGTAAAGCGGGATGCTGTAAAGAAAAATATTGCATAAGAACCTGGAATGTTAGGTCCATGAATCAAGGAAAATTAAAAGTTGTCAAATAGGAGATGGCAAGAGTGATCATCAACATTTTAGGAATCAGTAAGCTAAAATGGACTAGAATGGATGAATTTAATTCAGAGGACCATTATATCTACTACTTTGGCAAGAATCCCTTTGAAGAAATGGAGTAGCCCTCACAGTCAAAAGAAGAATCTGAAATGCAGTACTTGGCTGCAATATCAAAAACAACAGAATGATCTCTGTTCATTACCAAGGAAAACCATTCAATATCACAGTAATCCAAGTCTACGCCCCAACCACTGTAGCCGAAGAAGTTGAAGTTGAATGGTTCTTTGACGACCTACAAGACATTCTAGAACTAATACCAAAGAAAGATGTGCTTTTCATCATAGGGGACTAGAATGTAAAAGTAGGAAGTTAAGAGATACCTGGATAACAGGTAAGTTTGACCTTGGAGTGCAAAATGAAGCAGGGCAAAGGCTTTCAGAGTTTTATCAAGAGAACACACTGGTCACAGCAAACACCTTCTTCCAATAACACAAGAGAGAACTCTACACATGGACATCACCAGATGACCAATACTGAAAGCAGATTGATTATATTCTTTTCAGCCAAAAATGGAGGAGCTCTATACTGTCAGCATAAACAAGACTGGAGCTGACTCTGGCTCAGATAATTAATTCCTTATTGCAAAATTCAGACTTAAAGAAAGAAGGGAAAACCACTAGGTCATTCAGGAATGATCTAAATCAAATTCCTTATGACTATACAGTGGAAGTGACAAACAGATTCAAGGGATTATATCTGATAGAGTGCCTGAAGAAATATGAATAGAGGTTCATGACATTGTACAAAAAGTGATGATCAAAGCCATTCCCAAGAAAATGAAATGCAAAAAGCAAAATGAATGTCTGAGGAGGCTTTACAAATAGCTGAGAAAAGGAAAAGCAAAAGGCAAGGGAGAAAAGGAAAGATATATCCATATGAATGCAAGTTCCAAAGAATAGCAAGGGGAGATAAGAAAGCCTTCCTCAGTGATCAGTGCAAAAAAAAAAAATAGAGGAAAACAATAGAATGGGAAAGATTAGAGATCTATTCAAGAAAATTAGAGATACCAAGGGAACATTTCATGCAAAGATGGGCTCAATAAAGGACAGAAATGGTAGGGACCTAACAGAAGCAGAAGATATTAAGAAGATGTGGCAACAATACACAGAACAACTCTACAAAAAGGATCTTCATGAACCATATAATTACAATGGTGTGATCACTCACCGAGAGCCAGACATCCTGGAATCCAAAGTCAAGTGAGCCTTAGGAAGCATCACTATAAACAAAGCTAGTGGAAGAGATGAAACTCCATCTAAGCTATTTCAAATCCTAAAAGATAATGCTATTAAAGTGCTGCACTCAATATGCCAGCAAATATGAAAAACTCAGCAGTGGCCACAGGACTGGAAAAGGTCAGTTTTCATTCTAATCCTGAAGAAGGGCAATGCCAAAGAATGTTCAAACTACTGCATAATTTGAACTTATTTCACATGCTAGCAAAATAATGCTCAAAATTCTCCAAGTCAGGCTTCAAGAATACGTGAACTAAGAATTCCAGATATACAAGCTGGATTTAGAAAAGGCAGAGGAACAAGAGATCAAATTGTCAATGTCCATTGGACCATAGAAAAAGCAAGAGAATTCCTTCAGCTTCATTTACTATGCTAAAACTTTTTTTCTGTGTGGATCACAACAAACCGTGGAAAATTCTTAAAGAGATGGCAATACCAGACCACCATAGATGCCACTTGAGAAACCTGTATGAAGGTCAAGAAACAACAGTTAGAGCCAGACATGGAATAATGGACTGGTTCCAAATTGGGAAAGGAGTACATCAAGGCTGTATATTGTCACCCTGCTTATTAACTCACATGCAGAGTATATCATGTGAATTGCTGCCTGGAGGAAAGACAGCTAGAATCGAGATTAATGGGAGAACTATAAATAACCTCAGATATGCAGATAACACCACCCTCATGGCAGAAATTGAAGATAAACTAAAGAGTCTCTTGATGAAGGTGAAAGAAGAAAGTGAAAAAGCTGGCTTACAACTCAACATTTAAAAATGAAGATCTTGGCATGTGGCCCCATCACTTCACGGCAAGTAGATGGGGGAACAATGGAAACAGTGTCAGGCTTGATTTTCTTGGGTTCCAAAAATCACTGCAAATTGTAACTGAAGCCATGAAATTAAAAGACTCTTGCTTCTTGGAAGAAAAGCTATGACAAACCTAGATAGCATATTAAAAATCAGAGACATGATTTTGCCAACAAAGATCCATGTAGTCAAACATATGGTTTATCCAGTAGTCATGTTTGGATGTGCAGTGTGGGCCATAAAGAAGTCTGAGTACCAAAGAATTGATGCTTTTGAACTGTGGTGTTAGAGAAGACTCTTGAGGGGTCCTTGGACTATAAGGAGATCAAACCGGTCAATCCTAAAGGAAATCAACTCTGAATACTCATTAGAAGGACTGATGCTGACTGAAGCTGAAGCTCCAGAACTTTGGCCCCTGAGCCTGGGAAAAATTGAAGGCAGGAGAAGGGGATGACAGAGGATGAGGTGATTGGATGACATCCCTAAATCAATTGACATGAGTTTGAACAAGCTTCAGAAAATAGTGAGAGACAGGGAAACCTGGCATGCTGCAGTCCATGAGGTCACAACGTATCAGACATGGCTGAGCGGCTGAACAACAACAGCAACAGCGACCTGGTGGGGTCAGTATATGTAAGACAGCTGGAGGTTTATGTCTCTGAATGTTATATTAGCCCCTGAGGGGAACTAAAAAAGGTCACAGACTTCCCTTAAACTATTGTTTTTTAGTCTCATGTGACTGTTTTCCTTTGTTTCTGCATTTTCTCACTTCTCTGATTAAACTTATTCTTTGACTAAAGCTTTTCCAAAGACAAAAGTCAGAGGAGGACTTGGGAGAAGGATCATAGTTCCTGCCTCACCTCACTGTGATATAGAATTTCAGTTCCCATGGTAACTTTATTTTAGCAACAACAATTAAAAAAAAAAAAAACAGGTATAAAATATGTACAGATTCTGTTGCCCAAGGCTGCACCAGCTTCAGCCAATTTATACCAAAATTTTTATCTCCTGTTTCTAGATGAACCAAACAGCCTTTTTAATGTACAGCCAAAGTCACTTCCTGTAAACATCCTTTCAATGTGTTGTCATTGTGTAATAATAGCCAAAATATGGTAGATAACATACTACATAGTATTAATTATAATATAAGCAGTATATACTATACTGAATGTTCAGTTTAGTCACTCAGTCGTGTCCAACTCTTTGCGACCCCATGAATCCCAGTATGCCAGGCCTCCCTGTCCATTACCAACTCCCGGAGTTCATTCAAATTCAGGTCCATCAAGTCGGTGATGCCATCCAGCCATCTCATCCCCATACATTAGACGTATATAAATTTTTCTCTAGTCAATAACAACCTCATTAATTCAACCAACAGAGTCTAATTCTTACAATATGTTTTAATTTCTCACGTCTACTTTGTTGTAACTCACCAATTTTACTACAAAGTATCAGTACTGTTTATTCTTTTCATTGCTGCCAGGACCCAACTTGTCTAAACTTGTAACAATGCCTGCATCAGTTCAGTTCAGTTCATTTCAGTTCAGTCGCTCAGTCATGTCCGACTCTTTGTGACCCCATGAATCGCAGTATGCAAGGCCTCCCTGTCCATCACCAACTCCTGGAGTTCACTCAAACTCACGTCCACCGAGTCGGTGATGCCATCCAGCCATCTCATCCTCTATCGTCCCCTTCTCCTCCTGCCCCCAATCCCTCCCAGCATCAGTCTTTTCCAATGAGTCAACTCTTCACACAAGGTGACCAGAGTATTGGAGTTTCAGCTTTAGCATCATTCCTTCCAGAGAAATCCCAGGGCTGATCTCCTTCAGAATGGACTGGTTGGATCTCCTTGCAGTCCAAGGGACTCTCAAGAGTCTTCTCCAACATCACAGTTCAAAAGCATCAATTCTTCGGCGCTCAGCCTTCTTCACAGTCCAACTCTCACATCCATACATGACCAATGGAAATACCATAGCCTTGACTAGACAGACCTTTGTTGGCAAAGTAATGTCTCTGCTTTTCAATATGCCATCTAGGTTGGTCATAACTTTCCTTCCAAGGAGTAAGTGTCTTTTAATTTCATGGCTGTAGTCACCATCTACAGTGATTTCGGAGCCTAAGAAATAAAGTCTGACACTGTTTCCACTGTTTCCCCATCTATTTGCAATGAAGTGTTGGGACCAGATGCCATGATCTTAGTTTTCTGAATGTTGAGCTTTACGCCAACATTTTCACTCTCCTCTTTCATTTCCATCAAGACGCTTTTTAGTTCCTCTTCACTTTCTGCCATAAGGGTGGTGTCATCTGCATATCTGAGGTTACTGATATTTCTCCCAGCAATCTTAATTCCAGCTTGTGCTTCTTCCAGCCCAGCATTTCTCATGATGTACTCTGCATATAAGTTAAATAAGCAGGGTGACAATATACAGCCTTGACATACTCCTTTTCCTATTTGGAACTAGTCTGTTGTTCCATGTCCAGTTCTAACTGTTGCTTCCTGACCTGCATATAGGTTTCTCAAGAGGCAGGTCAGGTGGTCTGGTATTCCCATCTCTTTCAGAATTTTCCACAGTTTATTGTGATCCACACAGTCAAAGGCTTTGGCATAGTCAATAAAGCAGAAATAGATGTTCTTCTGAAACTCTCTTGCTTTTTCAATGATCCAGCAGATGTTGGCAAATTGATCACTGGTTCCTCTGCCTTTTCTAAAACCAACTTGAACACCAGGAAGTTCATGGTTCACATATTGCTGAAGCCTGGCTTGGAGAATTTTGAGCACTACTTTACTAGCGTGTGAGATGAGTGCAATTGTGTGGTAGTTTGAGAATTCTTTGGCATTGCGTTTCTTTGGGATTGGAATGAAAACTGACCTTTTCCAGTCCTGTGGCCACTGCTGAGGTTTCTAAATTTGCTGGCATATTGAGTGCAGCCCTTTCACAGCACCATCTTTCAGGATTTGAAATAGCTCAATTGGAATTTCATCACCTCCATTAGCTTTGTTCATAGTGATGCTTTCTAAGGCCCACTTGACTTCACATTCCAGGATGTCTGGCTCTAGGTGAGGGATCATACCCTCGTGATTATCTTGCATAATGCATGCATGGATATCTGCAATAAACCCAAATAACTACATGCTCAAAACTCAGGTTAAATTGCCTTATCTCCAATCTTAAATGATTTTTGCACATCAAATGCATGATTTTTTCACTTACAAATAAAACTAATGGTCTCCCCCAATACTGAAATTACTTATAATTTTTAAAATCTTTGAAAGCTTATTTATTTTATAATGTTGTTGAGAGTTTCATTTTTAAAAATATGCATCAATTATTTTGAATTTATCCACTGCTTTAGATGCAAGCCAGCTTTGGAGAGTAAACGTTTTTCTGTCCTACTCCCCTCTCTCACCCACAGATCTATCTGTGGTATTCCCTCCTTAAAGATATCTGTTTACCAGATGGTCAAATGCTCTCATCAATTCCTCGGCAGTACAGGCCATGTCTCTCTGGGTGATTTTTAAGCATTACTATGGAAACACTTGACTTGGTTCTCTACTGACCATCGCCATGGGGTGAGCAAAGTGAAATTACCATTTAAAGAAGATAACATTTGGGAAATGAACTGACAATATTTTTTGACTGACCTCCAAGTTCCTTGTTATACTGGGTAACTCTTCAAAGTGTAATTAGCTATTTTCTCCCATTTTGATGCTTATTTCATGCCACTAAAAACATTATATCAGGATGAAAGTGACATTGCATATCAAATATCAGTATGTAGGTGTGTTTTTTCTTTCTTTTTAATTTTCCTTCTTTTTACCCTTGAAAGGTAGTTTTCTAAAGGTGATAGCTTCCTGAGCTAGAAGTTAAGAAAAGTTTATCAAAGACCAAATTTTCATACTAACTTGTGCTTAAAATGTATAAAAATTGATACTTATGCCTCAGTTATTTCCAGATACTATTAAATGGTTTAGTTTATTTTTATATTTCCAGTGTTGATACTTCTGCTTTCAAAACTCACTTATCTAGTTTGACAGTTTAGTTTCAAAGATTGAACAGGCAATGTAGGGGACAGACGCAACAGATCCCTGCTTGGTCCCGGTGTTCTAGTGTAAAAGTCTCTGCTATGCCTTCCCCTTGAGTGTAGACAGGACCTGTGACTTGCTTCTAACGAAAAGACTATGAAAAGGTGATTGGATGTGTTGCTTCAGTCTTCTTAAATGAGCTATTCTAGATGCTTTTCTTGCTACTCACTGAAGTTAGCAGCCATGTTGGGAAATCCTACATGGCTGGGAATCGTGAATGATTCTAGCAACCACAAGCAGTCTCTAGGAAGTAGGAAACTTCTAGGAGTTCAGAAATCCTGGAAGTCAGCTGGCTCCCAGCCAAAGGCAGGAAGCTGAGGCCTTCAGAGCCACAAGGAAATGGAGTCTGTCAAATACTTGAGTAAGCTTGGAAGTAGATTCTTCCTCAGCTAAACCCACAGAGGAGAATGCTGTTCAGATGACGTTTTGATTGCAATTATAATGTGCTAAGGACCCAAAGAAACTCAAAACTTCTGATGCGCAGCATCTGTGAGATCATAAGTTTATAATGTTTTGAGCTGCCAAATTAGTGATAAATTTTACACAGTAATAGAAAATAATCAAACAAACAGCTCTTGATTTTTTTTCTTAGTCTTCTACACATTAGCATTTGGCATCCACTAGCCATCCAGTTGCTCAAGGTGTCATTGGTCTTATCCTGAACTCCTATTCTATGAGAAAGCTTTCAGCTCTGCCTGCAATGTATACACCATAGCTGTCCCTTTCTCATTGTCTCTACTCCTATTGGCATATTTCTAGCCCAAGTTACTATCATCTCTCATTATCATACTGTTTTTATTGGTTTCCTTTGCTGCATCCTTACCTATTTTAAATCAATTTTCCACATACAAGACAAAATAATGCATTTTGAAAAATGAGTCAGACTGTGTCATTTTGCAATACAAACCACTAATCACTTCTTCCCATTGAATTTTTAAGAAAATCTTAAAATTAGCATTGTTTATGTATTTTGAAGGAGAAGGAAATGGCAACCCACTCCAGTGTTCTTGCCTGGAGAATCCCAGGGATGGGGGAGCCTGGTGGGCTGCCATCTATGGGGTTGCACAGAGTCGGACACGACTGAAGTAACTTAGCAGTAGCAGTATGTATTTTGAATACTGCCTTCAATTGTTATGGCATCTTGTATCGCTACCCTGCTCATTCATTAAGGTCTGGTCAGTGGCTATCCTTCTATTCCTCAGGAAAATCAAGCTGCTATCTTAATGCTTTTTCACTTGATTCTCTCTCTTTCTAGACTGTTTCAATGATTGGCATTTCCTTTTCATCCTAGTCTCGGTTCATTTGTTACCTGTTCAGTGTGACCTTCCCTGACCATGTAATCTAATTACCTCAGCAATTCCTATAGCAGTACCTTATTTTATATTCTCATGCCACATATTGCTTTTTGAAATTATCTTATTATTTTGTTTGTAAGTTTATTGCCTGTCTCTCCTACCAGAATATAACCTCCCTGTGTGCAGGGATCTTTTCACTCTTATGCATCACTTATTCTTTACACCCACCGCTTTACCTGATACATATTAGGTATGTAAATAGTATTTAAGTGTGTGAAGGAATCAGTCATTTTATAAACCTTATTTTTTCATATTTTTCACGAGACAATAATGAAATACAGTAGCTTATGGATACTTTGTATTTGGAAGTAAGGAATGGCCTAATTTCATTTTTTACATGTGGCTGTCTAGCTTTCCCAGCACTATTAGTTTAAGAGACTGTCTTTCCAACATTGTGTAGTCTTTGCCTCCTTTGTCATTGGTTAATTGACCATAGGTGCATGGGTTTTCCATCCAATTCCATTGATCAAAATGAATTGAAGACTGAATGTGAGACCGGACAGTATAAAACTCCTAGAGGAAAACATAAGACATAATCACAGCAACGTCTTTTCTGATCCATCTCCCAGAATAATGGAAATAAAATAATAAACAAATGGGATCTACTTAAACTCAAAAGCTTTTGCAAACCAAAGGAAACAATAAACAAAATTAAAAGACAACCCACAGATCAGGAGAAAACATTTGCAAATGATGTGAGCAATAAGGGATTAGTCTCCAAAATTTACAGTTTATGGTGCTTAATTTCATCAAAACAAACAACCTGCCCCCAAATGGGCAGAAGACCAGAATAGACATCTTTCCAAAGAGATGGCCAATAGGCACATGAAAATATTTTTAGCATCCCTAATTGTTAGAGATATGCAAATCAAGTCACACTGGTCAGAATAGCTATCATCAAAAAGCCACTAGCAATAAATGTGGAGAAGGTGTGGAGAGAAGGGAACCCTTCTGCACTGTTGGTGGGAATGTAAATTGGTTCAGCTACTATGGAGAATAGTATGAGGTTCCTTAAAAACAAAAAATAGAGCTATCATATGACCCTGAAAATCCCACTCCTGGTGAATCCAGAGAAAAACATGTTCCCAAAAGGTGCATGCACCCCAATGTTCATTGCAGCACTGATTAAAATAGCCAAGACATGGAAGCAACCTAAGTGTCCATCAACATAGGAATTGGTGAAGATGTGGTACATATATACAGTGGAATATGACTTGGCCATAAAAAAGAATGAAATAATGCCAACTCCAGTAACATGGATAGACCTAGAGAGTGTCAAATTTAGTGAAGTAAGTCAGACAGAGTAGGAGAAATATCATATGATATCCCTTATATGTGGAATATAAAAGGAAATGATACAAATGAACTAAATTACAACACAGAAAGAAATACACAGACTTAGAAAGCAAACCTATGGTTGCCTAGGGGAAGGGATAGTTAGGGATTTTGGGAAGGTCATGTATGCACTGCTATATTTATAGTGAATAACCTACAAAGACCCACTGTATAGCATGTGGAACTCTGCTCATAACTATTATGTACTAGCTTGGATGGGAGGGAGGTATGGGGGAGAATGGATACATGTATATGTAAGGCTGAGTCCCTTCTCTATTCACCTGAAACTACCATGACATTGTTAACTGGCTATACTCCAATAAAAATGTTTTTGTTTTAAAGAAAATACAATAACTTTTTTAAATACATTAAAAAATAAAGATAGATGGAATCTCAAAATTCCAACTACCCAGAAGAAAATTTGCAGACTATCAGATTTTACTGTATTTAAAATAAATCTTAATATGCATCCCCTAGAAAGTGGTTCCTGAGGCAAAGATTAAACAGTTGATGTTTTAAATAGGAAATGCAAACCTAGGACAGCAAGAATAAGGATTAAAGGAGATGAGGGAAGAAAAATTGTCAAGTGATGCATTACTACATTGGCTGTGTGTGTGTGCTAAGTTGCTTCAGTCATGTCTGACTCTTTGTGACCCTATGGACTGTAGCCAACCAGGCTCCTCTGTCCATGGGATTCTCCAGGCAAGAATACTGAAGTGGGTTGCCATGACCTCCTCCAGGGTATCTTCCCAACCCAGGGATCAAACCCTCATCTCTTCTGTCTCCTGGGTTGGCAAGCAGGTTCTTCACCATTAGCACCATCTGAGAAACCACATACACTGGCTACTGGTTCACAAATAATCAAGAAGAAACACAGTGGATCCCTCATCATTTGCATCCACTTAACACAAAGGAATTCTCAAAAGGCTACAGAAAAAATCATGACTTGGGGACAGTTCATGGGGAAAAAAAAAAGAAGAAAGAATTCATCTTCCCAATTTCCTATTTTTACCTCTTTCCTAGTGGTCAAAGTTCACCCCATAGATATTTAACTCTTTTATCCCTCTGGATGGTGCCATCAGGTTCCTTTCTGCCTCCTAGCCATGGCTGGATACCCTACCCTGTGCTGTGGCATTTTGTTTGAGCCTGGGAGGAATAAAGGGAACCATAAACTCTGTGCTTGCACTGCTCAGCCTGGCTGAATGGCAGTGGTCAAGGATGAGGGCTGGACACTCCCATGGTGGACTGACCACAGTGGTTGAAATGCAGCCTGTCCAGGAGGTAGGGAAAGCAGTGGGAATCTGGGAAGGCATCAAGAGATTTATAAGTGATGCGGAATCTCATGTCTTTCTTCTTAACACATCATAATATATTCAGTTCCTGAGCAGAGAGAATTTTGCAATTCAATTTGTTTTGAGTATATCTTCATTAATCATCTCTTTCCAATTTCAAACCATTCTCTCTTCCTACAGTGCCATTCTTTGTTAATCACATCACTGTCTTCTCAAAACTCTGATAGAAAATGGATTTTATCCTTTCATCCAGTGTGCTACTAATTCCTCAAAATTCTGTCAGGTATATATCTCTCAGATTTGTTCCTGCCAAAATCCTCAGTCACTTTCACAGAGAGCTCACCTTCTCTGACTTTGATTTAAACAACGATTTCTTATGAGTTGAAGTGTATCCCAAAAAGATATGTTAAAGTCCTAAACCCTGGTACCTGTGATTGTGACATTATTTGGAAATAAGCTATTTATAGAAGCAATCAAGTAAAGACTAAGTCATATTAGATTAAGGTGTCCCCCTATCTAATATGATTGGTGCCCTTATAAAAAGACAAAAAGAGATATGCAGCGGCATAGAGAGAATGCCATGATGAGGGAAGCAGAGATCACAAGCCAAGGAGTGCCCAGGATTAACAGTCATCTGCATAAACTAGTAAGACACTAATAGAAATCTTTCACTAGAGCCTTTGAGAGAACATGGTCCTGCTGACACCTTGATTCTGGACTTCCAGCCTCTAGAATTATAAGAGAGTACATTTCTGTGGTTTTAAGCCACAAAGTTTGTGATACGTTGTTAACCTACCCCTGGGAAACTAATACATGAACTAAACTCTGGACATTCAGTATTTCAGCTTGCATAACAATTTACCACTCTGTAAAGGCTAGTACTTTGGCAACCTAATGGCAAGAGCTGACTCATCAGAAAAGATCCTGATGATGGGAAAGATTGAATATATGAGGAGAAGGGGACAACAGAGGATGGGATGGTTGGATGGCGTCATGGACTCAATGGACATGAGTTTAAGCAAGCTCCAGGAGATGGTGAAGGACAGAGAAGCATGGCATGCTGCAGTCCACAGGGTTGCAAAGAGTTGGATATGACAGAGTGGCTGAACAACAACAGCAACAACAAAGGGTAGTATGTCTCAAAGACTCTTTCTGATCTGGTCCCTTGCCTACATCTGAAGTCTGACATACTGAAATGATGCTATATGTAGGTGAAATGTGAAATGAAGACTTGAGCTTTGACTGAAATGGTTTGTATTTACTGGAAAAATAATCATGTAAAACAAACACAGCCACAAGCCATGTATATTCCTCTTTTTTCTTGGTTAAAGATTTTTAAATGAGTTAAAAATCAAACTACCACCAGCCACAGTCTTGAAAATCAAGAACAGACCCTGCTTCATAATAATCAGTTAACTATTATTCAGCCATTAAAAAGAATGAAATAATGTCATTTGGCAACTAGTGCACCTGAAGATTATCATAAATGAAGTAAGTCAGACAGAGAAAGATATATATCAAATGCTATTGATTATATGCAGAATCTAAAAAAAAAATGATACAAATACACTTATCTACAAAACAGAAACACTTATAGACTTAAATAATGAATTTATGATTGCTAGGAATAGGAAGGAAAGATAGATTGGTAGTGTAGGATTGACATGTACACACTAATATGTTTAAAATAGATAACCAACAGCAATCTACTGTATGGTAGATAACTCTAAGTATTCTATAATAACCTAAATGGTAGAAGAATTTGTAAAAGAAGAGACACTTGTGTGTATATATATATATATATATAACTGAATCAATTTGCTGTACACTTGAATCTAACACAATGTTGTTGCTATTTTACATATTGTAATCAGCAATGAATTACAAATACTGTTTTTAAATGAATAATAATTAGTAACTAGGAAATTATGACATTTTTATATATTTGTACATGATGATATTGTACGATGCTGTCAGTAACTTTAGCTTCCTTTCTGGGGCATCCTTTGAATAACTTACTAAGTGTGAACTTCAGATATTTAGTGACATTTAAGAATATTTTCTACTTTAAGCAGGTTTCAAAAGCTTTTGGCAGAAGCACTGTAGGAAAAGACCATGGATAGTGGATTTAGTAAGATTCCACCTCTAAGTGTTTGGAGTTGGGATGGTAGAGGACTGGTGCCCTTGTAAATGATTAAGCATAACAAAGAGTGTTATCAAGAACTGGTACAAAGCAACACTGATTACTACAATATGGGGCTCAAAGATGGTGAAATGGAATGATTGAATACAAAGATGAGAAGGAAAAACAGCCAGGTGAGAAGATGGAGGCTCAAAAATGAGGACGTGTTCATCCTAGGCATAGGAATCTCTACCTTAGAAATAGTCTGTGGCATCCAGTTTGTATAGCAAAGCATGTAACAGCATATACACGTGATGAAAGCAGTCAATGGGTACAAACTTCCAGTTGTAAGATGAATAAATGCTAGAGATGTAATGTACAGCATGATTAATATAATTAACACTGCTATATGTTATATACGGAAGTTAAAAGGAGTCCTGAGTCCATTATGAGAAAAATAAGTTTTTCTATTTCTTTAATATTCTATCTATATGAGATGTTAGATGACTAAACTTCCTATGGTAACCATTTCATGATATGTAGGTCATATCATTACCCTGTACACTTTACAATTAAAGAGTGCTAAATATTGATTACACTTCCATAAAACTGGGGGGAGGGGGGAAAAGTAACTTTAATGCTATGGCAAACAAGGAAAAGTTCATGGCTACCAAAATTAGTGAATTTCTTAACTAAGGAATGAGAGGAAATTTATCTTTTTTAAAAAAAGGGTATCCATGGTTTATTGAATAGGAGATCTTACCTGTCTGAAGCAGAAGAGCACTTGAGTGACACCACATCAAGGACAGCAGATAGCAAGCAGGACATGGAAGCAGTCTTTGCTGGATGGCGGATGGGGCAGAAGAAATTTATTTTCAGTTTATTACTCTCAATATTGACACTACCAAATTTTTGTCCAAATGCCCACATTTTCTTGCTACATACAATTTTTTAAACATGTTTATGAAAAATGCCAAAAGTATAGCTTTTAAGAAAGTGTTTACAAAACATTAATCAGGTGCCCCTCTCTTCCCTACTCCAACTTCCACTACCTAGAGGAAGTCCGTTTTAACAATTTCAATTGTTAGGACTTTCTAGAGGTTGTTCCCCCATCTATTATTCTTCCCAAAACTTTTTTCTTTTTTTATTGTAAAAAATATCAACTTGTAGAACCTTTACAAAACAGAAAAATTTCAGTGAGGAACTAAAATCAGTCTCTCCCTATCATGGGGAGATCATTATTATAAGCACTGCTGCTGCTCCTGCTAAGTCACTCAGTCGTGTCTGACTCTGTGCGACCCCATAGACGGCAGCCCACCAGGCTCATCTCCCCATGGGATTTTCCAGGCAAGAGTACTGGAGTGGGTCACCATTGCCTTCTCCAATTATAAACACAGTAATTTCTTATTTTTTCACTCAAAATATATATTTATAAATATATATGTTATGCCCAAATAAAATGTTCTTTCTATATAAATAAATAGAAACATAAGATACACAGCTTATATTTTTAAATTATTTCAATATTTGCATAATATTCAACCAATTAAATATGCTAAATTAATTTAGCTATATTGTCTGCCTCCCATGAGTTGCTCATGCTTTTCATGTGATGATCCTTTTGTACTAGGTTGAGATAAATTATCAAATCACTTTTTCCTGTCAATGATTCTATTTTCCTTGGTGTTAAACCTATTCTTTCCTCTCTCATAAATTTTAAACTTGGATTGCATTTTTATTTACTTTACAGTTCTTCAATACCTTTCCTGTCCTCTCTTTTTGAAATAATTTCTTTGAACATCATATTTGTGTCCTCTGATTTCAGACTCTTATTTTCTTATATGTCTGATGTATTTCCTAGAAGTTAAAGTCTTCTTAAGGCATATGAAGGGCATCATGTAATTTTATAAATTTTACTATGCTTCTTCTAATAAGTTCTTTCAAAGCAGAACTTTTACCTTTCGTATTTTGCTTTTCCCAAATCCATAGGACCTATGCTGCTGATTTTACTTTTCCCTTCATTTAAGTTTAAATGAGGACACATACTCATACTCCATGTTGCCTTTGGATCATCACATTCATTTCCTACTTGTCTCTATCCCCTATCTCTGGATAGCTGTCAAATACCCTGTCACATTATAGTTCACAAGTTGGTTACTGTGTATACTTTCCAGCCATCTGTTCATGGTCACCAGGGATTGATCTAGCATGATTCCACTGGATTAAGGTAGGGCTATATCCTCCTTTGATTGTTTGGTTTTAAGACACTAAGACAATTGAATGCCCGGAACACATTGTTGTAGCATCTCTAAAAGCTCTTTAATTTGTTATTTTTGTTAGCTTATTAATTTAAGTTTTTTTTATTCTTTAAAAATAACTTCATGCCTGCCTGGAGCCTCCATAGTCCTGGAAGTGGTGACACCAAGGGAAGAGGAAGCTTGTTGGCTCAGCCCAATGCTCCTGAGGCCCCCATCAGCCTCTAAATCACTTACTGTCTTTCAGTTCAGTACAGTTCAGTCACTCAGTCGTGTCCGACTCTTTGCCATCCCATGAATTGCTGCACATCATGCCTCCCTGTCCATCACCAACTCCCGGAGTTCACTCAAACTCACGTCCATCGAATCGGTGATGCTATCCAGCCATCTCATCATCTGTCGTCCCTTTCTCCTCCTGCCCCCAATCCCTCCCAGCATCAGGGTCTTTTCCAATGAGTCAACTCTTCACATGAGGTGGCCAAAGTATTGGAGTTTCAGCCGCAGCGTCAGTTCTATCCACCAAAATGATCCTCACATAGGGCTTGGAGCTTATTGATCATCCAGTCCTACTTCTTAGTCTACTAGCTGATTATAATTTCACTCCTTGAATGAATGTGGACAATAGGTAGGAGGGAGCAAGCATTTCTCAAGCCCTCATATAACATGTCCATAGGAGTCATTCCAATTTATTGAATTAATTGATATAAGTAGCTATAGTATTTTGATGTAATTTATATCTAGAGTATTGTTATTTGCATTAAATATTTTTTGATCAATCACTATGTGTAGTTTGCTGTCCCATGTAAGTTGGACTCAGTTTTAAAGTCAAAATCAGGCATGTAATAGTATGTGTTAGATCACATATTTATTTCTTGCATGCATAAGTGCTCAGTTGCTAAGTAAAGTCCAACTTTTTGTGTCCCCATGGACTACTAGGCTCCTCTGTAGGAAATTCCCGTAATTTCCACACAGGAATACTGCAGTGGGTTGTTATTCCCTCCTCCAGGGCATCTTCCCACCCAAGGATCGAGCCCACCTTTCTTGTGTATCTTGCATTGGCAGGTGGATTCTTCACCACTGAGCCACTTGGGAAGCCCACTACTTCCTTTTTCTCCTCTTCATTGACGTAAAGGAAATTCAGAGGCTTGCTTTTCATTACAAACTGCTGTTTGCCTATTGACTAAGGAAGCATCCTTATGCTTCCTTAGCACTTACGTCAAATGAAAAAAATACATTATACTGCCTAGTGAGCTGTGATGCTGGCCATTTCCTACCAGATAGCTAATATTATATGCATGTGAGGAAGTACAGAACTCTCATTTCAAATATTGGTGGGAAAGAAAAATAAGTGGTAATACACAGTTTTTATTGAAAACCTTTGGTGTAATTAGAAAGTAGATTTAATCATGTTTTAATTTCATAAGACCTTGAGTATTAAATATAAAATCAGTCCATTATGCAGTGTGTCTCATTTGTTTAAGCTAATATTCTTAAAATAAAAGCTAAAAAAGTTAGATTCCCCCCAAAATAGGCAGATTTTTTTTTTCTCTCTCTCTCTTAAATATAGCCAATGCCAACAAATGTATAATACTGGGAATCATTTTATCTTTAATATAACCTCATTATTACTTTTATATCCTACTCCTACAAAACATTCAAATTCTTCTTAAAATAGTTTGTAATTCTTTTGTTGTTAGCAAGTTTGTCTCTGGGAAACCTAAGAAAGTTTATAATGGGTATGACATAGGATAGGGTACTTACTGCCTGAAGCAGTTGGATGTAGAGAGTGTAGAAAATCAACACTAAGGTGTCAGTAATGGGAACTGAGTGAGAATCTGGGATGATGCACTTAGAATGAATTAATTCCATCTATTTAATTCATCTTTTCATGACCCCATTCAAGATCCGAAACTGAGGGTGACAGAATTCCATTGCCTAAGCTTAGGTTGCATAGGCTTGAATATTGAGCTGTTGAATGTGGAAAGATGTAATAGAGGAAAACTTCAGGTCTCTTAGGGGATGGGAAATACAAGAATTTATCATCAAACTTTTGTGCTCCTGTTCAGTTGTGTCTGACTCTGCAACCCCATGGACTGTAGCCCACCAGGTTTCTCTGTCCATGGGATTTTGCGGGCAAGAATACTGGAATAGGTTGCCATTTCCTCCTCCAGGGAACCTTGCCAACCCGGGATCAAATCCACAGCTCCTGCATTTGCAGGTGAATTCTTTACCACCAAGACACCTGGAAAGCCCCATAATCCAACTTTAACCACACACAATTCATCAGAAGGAAACTAGTATGCTGTTTATTGTAAATAGAAGCTGGATTGTTAAAACTACTTAAAACCACATATCGTGGTTTCTTAACTTTTCTATCATGAACCATCCTGCACCCAACCAACTCCAAACAGATATATGAATGACATCTCCAAATATCTAATAGGTTTTTTAACTACTTTTCAGGAGAAGTGAACCTCTATTTTAATATAGAAAGTTCCTGAATATGTAAGTGATAATGTCTATATATGATTGTCAAATAAATATTCAAGTAGAGGTGATAAGGTGAAACCAACATTAACTTCATAATAGCTGAAAGTTAGACTACTGACCGCCTAAAACAATAAAGTTGCTCAGTTTTCTTTTTCTTTTTTTTTTTTTTTGCCATTGAACAGGTTTTATTTTATTTTTTTTTATTTTTATTTTTACTTTATTTTAATACAATGGTGTTAATATATCTTGGTTGCCACTAGATAATTGTTTGGCTGTAAATACATAATTGTAAAAACACAAAGTGCCTTTGGACATTTTATCCAGGGAACAAGATTATATCACCAAATAAAAGAACTATTTCTGCAGCTAGTGAAATATGGTAGCTACTTGGTAGAGATCCCTTGATAATGTCCTTGTAAATGCTGAACCAGTTAATTCAGAAAAAAATATTGGGAAGAAACTGAGCTAAAGAGGGAAATAAAGTTGAAATAAAAAATAAATGTTAGTGTTTTTCTTTGATTTCCTCATTAAAGAAAATCTGGTAACTTTAAGAAATTAATCAAAGAATAAACTGATGCTTAGGAGGGCAGAACTAAAGAAGTGATAAAATGTTCTAAAGAAATGTATATAAGCAACACCCACAGCACCTTTGTCTCTAAAATCAGCTATGATCAGTTCTAGAGATCAGCTCTCCAATATGGTAAAGCATTTAATGAATGACAAAGTAGGCACTTGAATAAAGCTAAGTGCCTTTGTCCAGGGCAATGAAAATGCAGTAATCACCAAAGGACGGGTCAGCAAATTATTGCATCTTTGCATATTTATAAAGGGTCACAAGGCTACCAGAACTTTCAAATCCTAAAAGAGATTTAAGGTTACTATTTTAAAGAATAAAAAACCAATGTGTTAACTATTGAAAATGAATTGGTAATGACATGTTAAAATAGAACACGAGGTTGGAAAAATAGTTGCTAATACTATTTTCGTTTTTTGCATTTTCTCAAATCACCTAATGATAACTGATTATGAGATACTCATCATAATGCAAATATCTAACATGACTGAACGTTATTTATGAAGCATATGGCATGTTATTGACATTTTAACATAAGCTATGATCAATAGGCATGAATATTTTTCTTCAAATAACATATAAATGACTATTTAAAGTAAATAACCTTCCATAGACTAGTAAAAAGCAGACAGTAATATTATGGAGTGTTTTTTTTAATTGTAAAGATAATATCTATCAATGGCTATACTTTTGATTAGAAATCTATGATGAGAAATATTAGGATAGACTATCAACTAGAAGGAGAAAATTAATCATGAAAACTGGTTTCAAAAAGGCTTGGACACTTTTGACTTTCCAGTACATTCTCTTTCTGCAAACACTTCTTTCTTCTTGCAGTGATTCCATGATTTAGAAATCCAAGGTGATTCAATACAGGTAAGATTTATTAAAACCTAAGAATCTCTGGTTCTGCAATTCTTCTTAGAAAAGAAGAAAAAACATATAAGGCAATAAATACTAAAGGTTTAAAACTAGGAAAAGAGAATTGAAATATTTCAAGTGCTTTGCTCAGCATCATTAGTTTTTGTCTATTTTTTACAAATTCATCAATAAAATAAAGTATTTGTAATTAATAAAAGGACATCTAATAAAAGCCTACTGATATTGATTTCCTGGCAGTACAAATATTAAGGAAACTTAAAGGGTATCAGTAGCCTATTACAAAGCTGGAAACAAGAAGCTTTAGTTTCTAATTCAGAAAGACTTAGGAATTCCAACACAACAGATGCTTAGAATGATAGACAAATTGTCATCCATACAGCATATCCTTAATTTCTTTATATACTAATGTATTATAAAACAACTGATCAGAATTACATAAACAAAAAAATCTGTAAAAACTAAGTTTTTGTTAGGTTAAATATATACCACATTGAAAGGATCTTAACAATTTTTCTTTAAAACTCAGTTTTAATTGCCTTGATCCGAGGACAGCTGCAAGCCTGAGAATTGACAATTTATGGATTTTATGAAGCTGTTTACTCTGTCATTCATGAAAGAACTTACTTTAGCAATTGCCCTACGTCATGTTACATATGCTACCTATGAATGAACTAGCATATTCTTAAAGAAATAATAGTAACATATTAAGAAAGTGGCATTATTGGTAATATATGCTTGAAATTAATATAATTGAGAAATTATTTTAAGAGTTAAGTTAGATAAATATTTTCTACCAAAGGACATTAGTAAAAAATGCTGCAGTCAATGGGAAGCTCAGGTGCAATAATTTGATTTGCCCCCTTCATCAATCTTTATAGAACATTCAACACACAGTAGAATAGGTACTGGGTTACAAAAGATTAAAGATAGCTTTTCCTGCCTCTGAGACCCTTACATTCCAAAGGAAACATTTAAAATCATTCTCCAGCTGAGAATAATAGTGATTTTTTAAATTCCAGGAAATCTACAACTTCCTATTGAATACTGAAAGTTAAAAACCTAATTTATACTTTGTATTAAAAACAAGGGTAAATTGAAGCTACAGAGTAAAAATGTCCATGAACATAATCATATGTGCCATATATATAAAATAGTTTGAAGATTTATGTCATAAGCTTGTGATAATTTTTTTTTTTCACCCCTAACCCCTTTGATCCTAGTAAAATTTGTTGGGCATTTAAAAAACTGCAAAAGGGTTTTTTGTTTTTGTTTTTGTTTTTGCTTTTGAGGTGAATAAGTTTAAGTAAATATAAAATGTGGCAGAGAATAAAACAATGTCCATGATATTGGCTTGATGGGAAAAAAGAGGAAAAACTAGGCTTTAACCTTGGCTCTACTGCCTCCAACTGACTGAGGTGAGAGAGACACTGCATGGACTTCACTGTATATAGTGATAATAGTGAATCCCTCTCTTATAGTGCTGTGGTCATTGTGAGGATTGAATAAAAGTAATATTTATAATATACTGAAGCAATAATTATAATTTTGTTATTAATACTTAAAAATCTGCCAGAATATAAGCACTTGGAGAGCAGAGATGGTGGTTCAGTGTTACTGAGAGTATTATAGAGACCAACAACATCACCTGGGCGCCACTGAGAACTATGAGAGCAGAATTTCTATGTGAGACTCAGGAATCTATATTTGAAGAAAGTTTCCATGTAATTTTAGGCACACTAAATTCCGAGAAGCCTTGTTTAGTCTGCTCTCAGCTGTATTTCTAGAGTCCAGAAATAACAGTGGGTAATAAGAGATTAACTAATATTGGTCTAACCATTCAATAAACTACTATCTTTTCCTTTATTTTAAACTCTCTTTTCTGACTCTTACTATTGAGAAACATCTTATAAAGTTTGGTTTATTTGCACATAACAAAAGTAAGGAACCAAACCCATATTTGCAGGTATTTTACATTGTTAGAAATTCCCTTTGGTATCACAATAATAGTGGTGTCTACATTATAGGCAGCTGTAAACATGTTGGGTAATGCATGTAAAACATTTAGCAAAAACCCCAGCACTTCACTGTGAGCACTCAAAAATAACATCTCCTATTATATTTTGGCAGTGATTTATCTCTAACTGAGCTAACAAATGAATTTTATTAGAAACTTGTATGTCTAGAACCTTAGTAAAAGGTTTTCATGTTGCAAGGAAGAAATGAAACATTGCTTTGCTTTTTGGTCTGATTTCCCCTTTTCAAGTTAACATACAGTATTGATTGCAACTCCAAAAAACCTTTCATCATATTAAGTGATAGGACAGTTTAAGCTATATTCATGTGCTTTTCCTGTAATATATGGGAGAGTTCAAAGTAAAGCGTAGTAATTATCTAAGTAAACTACTGCAGCTAAACAGTTCCCCTCATCTCAGAGATTTCTGCACGAAATAGGTGGGGAAATGGAATTTTTGAAAAGGAAAGTCTTAGGAAAATTTAGATGTAGTAATAATCCATTTTGCAAACATTTGACTCTCTCAGCTAATTACTATGTTTATAATGAAATGTATGTTCATTAGGAAAGCATGAGACATTGAGTTTGTCTGTTTTCTGTTGGTCTTCGGTAATATGAAGAAATACATTTGATGATTTCCTACTGAGATAAACAGTGTACTCTCCAGTTATATGTGAACCTATAAAAATGGTGAGAAGCTTCTTGTAACTTGAAAAAAATTTTCTTCTGGGAAATACACTTTTAAAAGCTTCACAGAATGTTAAAGATTTTCAAATAAGCCATAAATGGACATCTGCAGTCTATGCTGCACTTCAATAAGATGAGAATGGTTGTCATGTCAAATCTCTACAGGCTGTCTTTGCTCATGTTTTCCTGGTTAGGAAATTCCACTCAAGCAGAATGAAACCTAACCTTTAATATTACATTCTGTAGAACAGGCCCCAGTGACACATAAGAGGATCTTATCCACTGGATCTCAATGGATTTGGTTTAAAACAGCTTCTTTTCTGCAAGACAGATATCTGATGGGAGTTCTCTTCACAAAAAGCAGCTCATTTTCTCTTCAGAGCACAACCAGAGAATTGAAAAGTTGTTCAAAATAATCATAAAAAGCAGATGAAGATATTATCTCCACAAAAATGCTTCATATAGTATGCAAGGCCCTAAAACTTGTATTGCTCTGTTAACAGAATATATATCTGTGAGATGTCCTACTCTTTTTCAAATTGTAACTACCAAGCTGTAAAATTCACAATGCAATTTATACAAATATATACATATATCTCTATATACTCCCTATAGAGTTCAATGATTTGAATAATCAAAATCAAGTATTATAAAATAAAGCCAAAATTGACCCCCAATATAATAAACTATATTTGAGTTAATAACTAAGTTTGATTAATTCATGATATGATTTTTATTTGTCACTTGATTTCTGCTTTATTTCCCCTGGAAACCAAAGTAGTAGTTATTAAATCCTGAGAGAAAATATAATTGCTTCCTTGACCAGAAGAAAATAGATGTAAGGTTGATATTAAATTTAGCTTAATTTCAAAATTATGCTCTATTATATATGGCAGCAATGTCTCACCAAAAGATTTAAATTTGAGCATAAATTATTCTGCCTTTTATTAAAATTATTTAAAAACTATATCTTCTAAAATGCAGATGGGAGTTCTCTTCATGAGAAGGAGCCCACTTTCTCTTCAGAGTATCTTCAGTTATCATGGGACAAAGGTTAATTAAAATAGATCTTCAGTATAAATATCTCTCTTTTGAGGAATACCGTATCTCCATAGAAGAATAACATGAGGATTTTATGATTAAACTGTTTTTTAAATGCCTATAGATTTGAAAATCAAGGAATTTAAATTGTTCAATTTAATTCTTGAGTGTGCTCCCAATATTGATTGTATAAATGCGATATTTCAAAACTTTCTAAAAAGTTTAACAAATATTTACTTTAAATAGTACTTACTCTGTACTAGGTACAAAGAATTGTGAACACTTTGAAAATATTAGCTTGTTTAATATTTAAGATAACTCTATGAGGTAGATGTGACTATAATCCATATTTTTGATTAAAGAAACAAAAGCACCAACTGACTAAACAAACTGCCCAAGGTCACAAAGCTCGGGAGCTGGTGTGAACCCAGGGAGTTTGCTGTTAGTGTGTGTGCCCATACCTACCATGTTAGCTGATATGGTTCTTGGAAGTAATTCCTTTACAAAAATCAAATTTTCTGGAAAAATAGACTGTAATTGAGTGAGAGGGATTTAGGGATTTTTCAGGTATATTTGTCCAGTTGACACTTTTTTTTTCCCCTAATAAAAGCATCATATTATCTGTCTGAAGTCAAATGCATGAGAAACCTCAGGAGCAAAATTGAGTCTTTGTAACAATTCAAATCCAAGTTTATAGAAACAGGAAGTAGCAGTGCAATCAATACAAAAACAAAGGAATACTTTCCACAAAAAGAACACAGTCCCCAGTTCTCATGGGTTTCAATTTTAGATCTGTGGCTTAAGTAATATGAATTTTGAAGTAAAAATCTATGTGGAGTTCAAGCTAGACTGTAAAATAAAACCCTAGGGACTATGGATATACCTTTAAAATGTTCCTTGTAAGGGCTAGTAACTGATCATAATGGACACTGGTAGAGGCCCCAGTGATTGAGGTAAAAGAATGAGGCTCATTATACAGACAAAGACACCTGAGAAAAGTTTTAATTAAACACTGCTAATTTGGAATGGGGCGTTTTGTATTTATTATTTTGTTTTTGTGAATTTTCTAAAATAGAAATGAATAGCTGAAGTCACATATCAGGGAGAATGTAAAAGAAAGGATTGCTCAACTCAGATGTTCACTGGGCAGTGAGAGGAGTGGTGTGGGTGAGGGGAGAACTGTGATGAAATCTCTTCATGGTCTAGCCACTGCTCAGCTCTGCCTGATTTCTGCTGTTCATCAATAGGAACACAATGGGATCATTGCTGCTACTGCTGCTAAGTCGCTGCAGTCGTGTCAGACTCTGTGTGACTGCATAGACGCAGCCCACCAGGCACCCCCGTCCCTGGGATTCTCCAGGCAAGAGTACTGGAGTGGGGTGCCATTGCCTTATCCGACTAGATCTTCCAAATTCAAGAGAAGTTGAAAAGCCAACTTGTACTGAATATGTTCCACATTTTAAATGGTGATTATAGAGCAGTTGGTGAATTAATGTAAAGTGATGCTAGGAGGGATTGGGGGCAGGAGGAGAAGGGGACGACAGAGGATGAGATGGCTGGATGGCATCACTGACTCGATGGACGCGAGTCTGAGTGAACTGCGGGAGTTGGTGATGGACAGGGAGGCCTGGCGTGCTGCGATTCATGGGGTCGCAAAGAGTCAGACACGACTGAGCAACTGAACTGAACTGAACTAAACGGAAGACTTAGAAATCTCTTGGATATTAGATATCTCATAAAACTAAGTATTAGTTAGATGTGTACATAAAACTGGAGAAGGCAATGGCACCCCACTCCAGTACTCTTGCCTGGAGAATCCCTTGGACGGAGGAGCCTGGTGGGCTGCAGTCCATGGGGTCGCGAAGAGTCGGACACGACTGAACGACTTCACTTTCACTTTTCACTTTCATGCATTGGAGAAGGAAATGGCAACCCACTCCAGCGTTCTTGCCTGGAGAATCCCAGGGACGGGGGAGCCTGGTGGGCTGCCATCTCCGGGGTCGCACAGAGTCGGACACGACTGAAGCGACTCAGCAGCAGCAGTACATAAAACTAAGGGTAAGTGCAGGAAGAAAAGCTGGGAGAATAAAGATCAATGATGATAAAGCTAAAAGGTTAACAAAGAAGAGTACAGTCTTGACGGCAAGATGAAGGAATATTTCCAAGGAGAACCACTTTGTTCTGTAGGTCCCTGTCAAAAATGTCACATCACTGGATTTGAAGATTAGAGTTCCCAGCAAGAGTGCATGTTCAGTAGAGAAATTAGACAACAGCCAGATTGTGAAATCAAACTCTTAAATACACAGTATACAACCTGAAACTATGTTCAAAGTAGATTATTTATTGAGTGATGAAAGAAAGAATGATTTAAGGATACTCCCAAGAAAGAGATAGGTAATAGCTTGAAGACACATTTCCTGTGCTTGTAAGTAACTTGGAGTCGAAGAAAAGAAGAGACTGACAATAAAAGAAAGGAATAAATTTATAGAAAAATTATCTCAGAAGCCACAGAGAGATGAGATCTCTGTCATAGAGAGTGCATTAGTTTTACAAAGGCACCAGAGGAAGTAGCAAACTTGACTGACTACAGATCATATTTTTTCCCTTTTTATTGCCAGCTCCTTGAGGGCAGGGGCCATGTCTGTCTAATTCACTTCACCCCATATTCTGAAGTGGGAGGCACAAAAATGAATCCAGGAATAAATGTTGGTGATAATGTTTACTTGGACTTATTTAAGTTCGCTTAAAAGTTTGTAACTGAAATACCAAACAAACAATGCAAAGATAAGGCTATAAGTGGGTATTAATAGATGCTTCTTTCTAATGCCTCTGTTACTTAGATTCATACAATCAGTTCATTCCCAAAGTTTGTTATCAATTTACCTTTTGTAGAATAAGAAATTTGCCAGGCCATAGCAGCTTCAAATTATAAAATCATTGCATTTTATGATAACAGGCTGTGGGAAGGGTTAAGGGTCGGTACATAGATGGCATAATACGTCAGCAATCAAGGGACAATGCTATTATTATATTTATAAATGCTCACTGAATCACAGTTAATGTATTTTTGAGTTTTCCTTTTGTTTCTGTTATTGGGCTTCTTTCTACATTTCTAATGCACTTTGGAAGAAAGAAAATACTAGAGTTTTAAAGGTTCAGCTGATATTACAAGTTATATCTATTTAGAAGTTAAAATCAGGATGGATTTATTATTTTCTCTGCTGATTCTAAAAGGGGTTATATCAAGTTTACTACTGCTGCTGCTGCTAAGTCGCTTCAGTCGTGTCAGACTCTGTGCGACTGCATAGACAGCAGCCCACCAGGCTCCCCCGTCCCTGGGATTCTCCAGGCAAGAGTGGAGTGGGTTGCCATTGCCTTCTCTGATATCAGGTTTAGAATTTAGTAATGCAAATGACAGCATTAAAAATATCAGTGAGAATACAGTTATTATAGCTGAGCAATTATTTGGGAAGAAAACAAAATTAAGAGCAGGCTGATGGATTTGAAAGCTAGGAAGCAAAGAACTTTATGTTACAAGAAATGGAAGAACAAGTTTAATACATGACATTGACAGAGACAATTGTCCCACTAGACATCAAACTTAGACAGTAACATTGCTAAAGTATTAATGTTCAGGCAGTGTACTAAGAACACAAATGCACTGAATTTTCCTGTAATCCATAAATCTAATCAGATAGTTACTATCTTCATGTTATGTTTGGAGTTATAGAGGCTTAGAGAATCGAAATAATTTGCCAATAGCACATTGTAAGAAAAATGTCAGAGTGTGGGTTAAATACAAGCCTCATTTGAATCTAGATTTTTAATCTTAAGCATTTTAACTTCTGAATTGTCATGCTTCCAGTTGACAAGAGGTGTCCATGTAAAGTAGACTAGGATGCTAGACTATGATTTACAAATGATCTTGGAAGATGAAAGAACCAAATGAGATTAAACTATCCACATTGAACATGGCCAGAATGATGGCAAATAATATGAAAAAGAGGACAATGGTGACTTACAAGCTTGTATCTGGAGAACATGAGCACTGCTGATGCAGAAATGTATAATGACAGATATAAAGAGAGTAGAATAATGTCAAATGTCAAAATAGAATGCTACATAAAGTAGCTAAATAATGGTTTTGGAAAGTTAAATAATAAACCAAGACAATTTTAATACTTCATTTTAATTAATGTGACTGTATTATTATGAAAACATATAGTATTTTGCATTAGCTATCTATTGCTATATAATCACCACTAACTTGGCAGCTTAAAACAAAGACACATTTATTATCTCACACTTTCAGTGGGTCATTTATCTGGGCTCAGTTTTACTAAATTTTCTATCAGGGTCTCCTACAAGGCTGAAATCAAGATCTCATCAGAAATGCCAGCTGGGGAAGGATCTATTTCCAAGGTCATATGGTTGTTGGTAGAATTCAGTTCTTTGGTGATTGTCAGACTGAAGACTTCATTTCCTTGGCGGGTGTCAGTCTTTCCATATGTTCCTCTCCAGAGAGCAGCTCACAACATGGCAGCTTGCTTCATCAAAGTCAGCAAGGTGAGGAATTTGCTAGCGAGATGGAAATCACACCCTTGTACAGTCCATTCATGGACATAATATCTCACCATCTTTGCCATACTCTGTCGATTAGAAGCAAGTCACACTCAAGGGGGGTAGATATACAGGATATGACTATTAAGAGTTGGGGTTTGTTGAGAATCATCTGCCACACCTTTCTAATAGTAATCCTCTACCTTGAATGACCTATCTTTTCCTCATAGAAGGATGAAAGTGGGAGTGGGGAGGAGAAAGACTATATAGCAAAAAAAGGCAGATCACAAAATATGACTTCATGACTCTTGATCAATGATTGCTGCCTTCCCTCTAAACCCACACACTTGTAGAAATGAAGATTATTCTTTCAGAGCAATCTTATTTCTTGCTAACTTGACTCTTGTTTAGCCTTGTACTTTGTTTCCTACTTTATTATTGATAAACTGTTTCATTCTCCCCTTTATTATGAGAAACTTTATTCACATATCAGAAACCTACCAGTTCCTTGGGAAATCACTTTTGATTCACAGTTCACATTGCTGATTTCACTGATAATTACAGCCCTAGCTATAAGAATAACCCTCAAAAAGAAATTATCTAGCAAGTGTTCATTATGTCAAAATGTCTCAGACAAAGAACATATTTTGCATTGTATTGGATAGTGAGAGGTATGATTGCCAGTATTACAATTTTTAATATGCTATGGGTTAAAAAAAATACAGGTCTTAATACTTGACAGTGTCTAAGATCTCACACTATTAACAATAATTTTACTAGAGAATTGGCTGTGAGCTTAAGGAAGCTTAAACTTCAGAGCCCTTCAGTTTGAGAGGCCTCTTCCAAGACTAGTGTGCTCTACTCCAGGGATGAGGGGGTGCGGGGAGAGAATGTAGATCATCAAAAGTCCCACTCTGTGCCAGAAATATAAACACTGAATAGTACTTCCATATCCACCTAATTCCTAACAGTTGTCTGTCTTTGTGGGTCCTCTGGGGCAAAGTTGGGATTGAGCATCTTTGAGCCCAGAATAAGGACATGAGCAGGAAGGACATCTGTGCTAAGTTTCTGTCAGGGGAGTGTATAATTTCCTTGGTTCTGTCTCATCACAACAAAAATTTGAAGTAACATTCGTTAAAGCCCTTGGATTGTCACAGCTCTTGGAGAGACTGTGTCTCAGCTCCATGTTACAGCTCAGTTTTACTTGGAAAATAAAGGAAAATACATTATCTAGGCGTGAGGGCATGCCAACCGAAAAGACACAAAGAGAAGAGGGGTTGGAGGGGGAGAGAAAGAGAGCCCCTTGGCCCTTTGGCTTCTCTTTTTATGTTTTTTCTCCTCCCCCCTGGGCTTGCCCTAAGTAAATTGGGCTAGCAAAGACTGCTTTTTATTCTACCTGAGTTCCTCTCTCTGGTCTTCGGACCTTTCTTTGTTCTATTTTGATGGGCTTTTCCCTTCCTTGTCTTTTAGCCACTGCCATTCTGGACTTCTTTTTCCTATTCTAGCCACCTAGCAGTTCCATGTGAAGTAGCAGGTGGGGCCAACCCAATGGAAGCGGCAATGGAGTTCATGTGTGGAATGGGGCAGTAGCGTGTAGCCAAGATACTCTGCTGTAAGGGTTTGTGTATGGGAAGAGAAGGAAAATTTAAATACAGGAAACTTTTTAAACTGTTGGTCCCCTCTCTCTCTCCTCTACTATGCATTGTTTATCTACACTATGCATTGATAAAATCTCCCCATGGGCACAAACACCTGCTCAACCACAAAAAGCAACATTTTCCTAGTACCAAACAGATAACTCCTTAAAAGCTGACATCCCTTAATCTTATTGGGGTCACAATGACCCATGACCACTACTCACGTTGTACTTTCAGATCTGGACTGTACAAATTATGTTGGTGGTGATTTAATTACTAAGTTGTGTCAGACTCTTGTGACACTGTGGACCATAACCAGCCAGCCTCCGCTGTCCATGAGATTCTCCAGGCAAGAATACTGGAGTGGGTTGCCATTTCCTTCCCCAGGGGATCTTCCTGACTCAGGAATCAATCCCACGTCTCCTGCATTGCAGGTGGATTCTTTACCTTAACTAAGCCACCAAAACTATATATGTCATTTCAAGTATAGCCTATAGCCATCTGCCTCAAAAACCTATATAACTGTACTTTGACCTCGAACAAGTAGGAACAGTCCTTGGAGCTTTCTGAGAGATTGTTCCTGGGTTATAATCCTCTATTTGGCTCAAATAAAATTTTCTATCTTTTACAGATTGACTATTAGTTTTTCATCTATAGGTTATTGGCAATCATGTCCATGAAATTAAAGGTATGGAGGTCTCTTACTATAAAGCACAGGGAGTTATACTCAGTATTTTGTAATAATGTATAAGAGAAATGAATTTGAGAAGAAATATATGTATATATACATATATATAAAACAATCAGTGCTATACACCTGAAACTAACATAACATTATAAATCAAAGATACTTCAAAAATAATAAAATCAATAAATTTTAAAAAAAAGGAAAAAAAAAGAAAGAGGGTAAGAAAAATGAAAACCTAGTGAGAGATATGACCTCTGGTGCGAATTGATGGGGTTCAAATTCCAGCACTGTTTCAATTTTTTTTTTTTAAGCACTAAAAAAAAAAAAAAGAAATATGGAGGTTTCAAAGACATTTCCTCAGGGCAAAACTCATTGTCTAAACAAGTATTTTCAGAGCACTTACAGATGTGCCATCACCAATAAAAACTGGTGAAACTGAAAGAAACTGTTCTAAACCATCAGTCACGTTTTCAGTCAATCCCACTGGACTGAATTAACTTTCTATTCTTTCTATAGAAAATATTTAATAATTGCTGCATATGCAGAGACAAAGTGTGTGCAGCCAGAGTGTAGATGCATTAGGCAACTAATTAATATTGATAACAACACATTATTTTTTGAATGTTGTAATGTTTATAATATTGCCAGTTTATATTTTAGATTGTTGGGATAAATTGAAACAAAATATTTATGTTCATATATTTTCTATTTGTAAATTTGCACATTTTTTGGTCTTAAATAGAGTCTCCTAAATGGTATAAGCTTGTGCCCACACAAAACCTGGATCTACCCTGAAAATTAGGAATTTTTCATGACTATGTTTCTGTGTCTCTATGTGTATTGAAAATGTATATATGTTCTGTGAAATCTCAGAGACATTTATTCCTAGTAAAAATCATTTGAAGATTTTTTTTTCTTTTTTCTCTCCTTTAACAGAACTATCCTTCTTCCTATAGTTTCTGAATGAATATGACCCCCTGAAGCATAGCCTCCTTACTTAGTGAAGTAGATCTCTGATGACTAGATTAGGTTTAGTAATTCAAAGAGATTTTCAGGATGATACTTAGTCTTGAGGCTCATTTTTAAAACCTGCAAATGAGAAAGGAAAATTTGGCTTGTCATGCGACTTCAGGAAAAATTAAGAAGTTCTTTTTTTCCTGCCAGGGATTTAGAGAAAGTCTCCATAATCCCACTGGCATGAATTGGAAATGTAATCACCAACAAGAAAAAGGTTAAAAAGCTCTGAGGTATTGGGCCACTCTGCTTTGGCAAACAAAGGCCTCATTGCTCAGGGTAGAACTTGGCTTCTGAGTTTCCTTATAAAGGTGGCTAGCAGAGGAACATACTTAAACCCTGGACCAGCTTAGCATTAGTTAGTAAACTCTGTTACAGCCAATAAAATACAAAATATGATAGACACTACCTTCAAAGAAGAGAAAAGAGTAAAATCTCCAATCACATTGCTACTTCACACCTAATGTTTCTTGACTCTGGAAACCACTTCCAGTAAGGCTCACAAAGGTTTAATTGCTGTCTGGGGTGTGGATAGAACATATAAGGTCTCCTTTAGTAAAATATGTTGTTTATTGTGCTCAAGAGAAACACGTTCATAATTCACTAAGCACTTCTGGGAATGGAAACCATCAAGGTAGTCACAAGTGGACTCAGGCAATCCAGTGAATTTGATTTAACATTTTTTTTTCTTCAAAGATTGGGGACTGAAGTTTCTGGAATATCTGAACATAAATATAACCTTGATATGTACATATGTGTATATATATATGGCTTCCCTGGTGGCTCAGGAGGTAAAGTTCTGCCTGCAATGCAGGGGACTCGGGTTTGATCCCTGAGTTGAGAAGAGCCCCTGGAGAAGGAAGTAGGAATCCACTCCAGTATTCTTGCCTAGAGAATTCCCTGGACAGAGGAACCTGTCAAGCTATCTAGTCCATGAGGTCACAAAGAGTCAGATGCAACTGAGCAACTAACACACGCACACACACATAGGATATGGATAAATAAATAAATACTGCTATTTTCAGCTTAATTCTGAATTGAATCTGATTTGGAAATAATAGGTGGCATTTGAAAAAAACAAAATCCAA
This sequence comes from Budorcas taxicolor, assembly GCF_023091745.1. Taxonomy (NCBI): domain Eukaryota; kingdom Metazoa; phylum Chordata; class Mammalia; order Artiodactyla; family Bovidae; genus Budorcas; species Budorcas taxicolor. The sequence continues at coordinate 19,873,161 of NC_068913.1, forward strand.
TTTCCTCTGTCTGAAGAATCGCACAGATTGAACCTTAGCTATACTGAATCTTAGAGTAAAAGCTGTATTTCTCAGTCCTTAATAATCTATTTATAAGGCCCATGTAAGTTTCTTTAGAGAATAGTAAGTATTTCAAATTTTCACTCAACCAAAATTTCCAGGAGAACACTGGGCATATCTTCCTTAAGAACCAAAAGAAGAAAACAATTGTAAAGATTCATATGACAAATAGTTATAGTTTATTCTGTGTTTTAAATTACATCTGGATGGTTCCTAAGGCTATTACTCCTTCCAGGGATGATGAGATAAAGACTGGGCTAAGAGATTAGCTCACTGCTTCAACAGACTGAACTTGCATGCCAGGGGTTAAAATCCAGGAAAAGGCACTTAACTTGCCTGCTTGAGGACTGCTATCCCATCTGTAAAGCAAGATCAGTTTTGCAGAACACTGGGAGGTAAATTGATTAAACTGATTGTAAGGCTTCTTGGAAACAAAAGGTAGCATGTAAATGCTGAGAAGTTAGGCACCACATTGCTGAATGCATATAATTTCTGAATAGAAAAGAGAAAATTCAACCAAAACAGGGACTGAATGGACTGCGCTCAAGGTAATAGAGACTTAGCCACTAAATAAACAGAGCTTGACAGAGAAGAGAACTAGGAGTGACAAGGAGTCAGAGAAAGAAGGTGGAGAGAGGGAGAGTTGCAGGGGACATTCGGGGGTTATAAAACATGTTCAATATGTTAATGAGTCTATTTTCTCCTTACACTACTTTTATTGTTAAATAAATTTTTTAGTGGAATATAGTTGATTTACAATAACAAAGTACTTCACTTTCATACTATTGTACTTTTGTTGTCCACACAGAAACTCTATAAATTTTTTCACTTCCAGAATTTTTTTCTTCTTCTAGATAGACTTCTATTAATTCACCCTGTGGAAACAAACTCACTCCGAAGGACAATGCAGATGGTGGAGTGCAGTTTATAACACCAGCGGGCCCAAGGCAGAGTCTCCTCTTAGCCAAGGACCCCGACCAATTTTTGCAAAAACCTTATATACCCTAAGCATATGTGTCCAAACCCACCTCCCCAAATGCCCTGAAACTAGTCTGAACAAAGGAAAAAGAAAGATACAATCAAAGTCAACCCCTAATTCATATGCCTTAAACCTAGGTAGTTAACAGTAGACAGTTATCAATAGGCTTGTGGTCATTCCCCAATAAGCATAATAGAATGTATGATTTATATTCAGTCACACAGATAATTAGGGTATTCTTTTAGGCGATGGGGAGCCCTGGGGATCTTCCTTCCGGGGGACTGGTTTTCCAGTTGGTATGTCGTGGATACTGGGCATATAGCTCAAACTCCACAGTCTGGCCCAAGATGGAGTCCTACTTTTAAGACAGAGCCTGTTCTGTTTCCTCCTTCAACCCCACTGTGATTAATTCATTTTAAAGTCCTTATATGATATTTATTTCCATTTTAGTGATGCTTTGACATTATGCTTAAGTTGAAATATCCATATTATATTTTGCATAAGAAATAAGGGAATATAAGAATGTGCATGTGTGTTTGCCTAGTTTGTTTGGAAAAACAGGATAAACTAGGATCTCCTTAAATGCTGGTTTGTATTGGGTTGGTGAGAGCTACATGAAGGGGACAGGAATAGAAATGAGGCTTTTCTGAGAATAACTTTTTATATAATTTGATCTTTTGAGCAATATCATTAACTAACATGAGAATTAAAATTTTTGAGAAAACAAAATTTACATTCAATACAAATAGAAACAAATAAATTGCCCATCAAACTGGAAAAAAAAATCATCCAATGGTAAACATTAATTTAAGAAACCTTTAATTTCATTATTCTTACTCTCTACCCTTAATAGTCATAAACATATGTATCATATATACACACGTACAGGGAAATCTTACTCTTATTATTATAGTTTTGCTGTTGTTAGTAATGACATGGATGTCAATTTTTTGTATGTATTTTTGGAGAGATAAAGAAGTAGTGATGCTGAAGCATACCAATCTTTTCTTTTAGGGAGAAGGGAGATATGCGTATAGATTGAGGGAGGTGGGAAGTATCACTAATGGATCATTACATATCTCTGTGTATATATACTTAACTAGCTAGCCTTTTCATTTAGCTGCTAATAAAGAGTATCAGAAGCAATAGTACTTAATTAGTAATGAATATATCTATCATGTGAATACTCTTTTTTCTAGTGGTAATCTATAATGAAAAGAATTGGGGCATCTTAAGAAATAAGTGATTCAAATTCTGAGTCCTGGAAAGTTCAAGATAAGCCTGTAACACACTACTTCTTAAAATAAGAAATGATAAAAAATAATGAAATTGCCAAATGATACCAGCACTAGTTGAAAGGGCTTACAGTGGACAAATTTAGGACAATGTAACTATTTAAAAAAATAATCACTTAAAAAAATGTTCTTGGGCATATTGAGTTTTACATGTGTAAGTATGTGTATGTATCCATATTTTAGGAGAGTAAGTCCTAAGTAAGGGACAATTATGGATAAGATTTCCAGTTTCTGACTATTATCTCTTTCTTCTCTCTGTTCTATCTTTTACACCCTTCTCAGTCTTAAGGACACTATACTTCTTATCATTTATCCAAAATAATGTATCCTAAAATGTTAATGATATTAACATCTCTCCCAAAATTATTTTTATTTTATTTATTTTTTAAATTTAAATTTATTTATTTTAATTGGAGGCTGATTACTTTACAATATTGTATTGGTTTTGCCATACATCAACAAAAGACCTGGGGAGGATATAACTTTTCAACTGAAAAAAAAAAAAAAAAAAAAACTTAATGGTGAACAATCAAAAACTGTGTTCCTTAGTCTTTAACTGTATCTTTAAAATGATACTAATTGGTAAAACCCAGAAGAATATGACTGCCTTATGTAAACTATGTTTTAAATTTAGCCATGTGCCAACACTTCCCCCAAAATATTTAAGTCTTCTAATTTCTGCTTAGATCATAAGCTGGTTAAGTCCATGGGATATATATGTGATTGCAGATTTACTCTGACTTTCTATCTGCTTTTTAATAGATTTTCCCAAAGACTAAAGTTTTTAAGACCAATATTTTGACCAAACTCCATTTTTCAAATATGGGCTCTAGCTTGGCTAATTACATTCTCAGAAATTGCTTTTCTACCGAGTATAGACAAGAGAAGAACTTTATTTCAAGGACACTCATAAAGGGATCTGTTTTAGGCTGTGGATGAGTCAGATTCAAACTGGGTTGAAAGATCAGCAGTAGCAATAGTTTAGGACCATGGCACTGCTGAAAAGATTTGTTTTTTAGAGAGGTTTCTCACAAAAATTATCCAAGGAAAAGAGGGGAAAGATGTCTGGCTTAGGTAGGTAATAGTGAATAACAAGTGCCTTTAACCCATGGTCTGTAGAGCTTGTAATTCAAAATACATTGACGTGAGGACATTGGAAAGTTTAGGTACTTAGTAAACAGTACTGATTTATTTATACCATGACAGACAATAATTTTTAGTGATTGTCAAGTCAAAATGGCATTTATACAGTAAAAGGCCTTGTTGCAAATGAAAAGGTCATTTGAAGCAAAAAGCCTGTGTACTTTTTTTTAAACCTTGGCAACTTTAAATGAAATATTAATAAGTGAATCCCCTTTGAAAGTTTTAAACTTTCAAAAAGTTCCTCAATTTTATTATGTTAATACATTTGAAATGCTTAGCATAGCCTATATGTATGTGTGTGTGTGTGTGTGTGTGTGTGTGTGTGTATGTGTACGTGTGGCACATTTATTGTGCTGTTATTGAATATCTGTCTCATGTTTATCTCCTCCACTATGATTTTCATTAAAGTGAAAATTCCTGATGATTTTATCCTAAATGCTTAGTATGGTGCCTGGAATACCACAAGGATTCAAAAATATATATTTTTTGATTAATCAATACAAAAAAACACAAAACCACACAAACAAACCTGGAATTCAAACTCTTTAAATGCCTGTTTTATAAAAATGCTATAAAACAGTTCTTGATATTTTGAGGCTGAGTTTAAAACAAAATTTAGATCACATTGCCTGTACTATTAGGAATAATAACTATGACAACACCATTTATTAAACAGTGACTTTTATGCCAGGTGCTAAGCTGTGGTTTAGGTACATTATCTCATCCAACTGTACTTAGACACTTAATGCAAATATTAAAGTAGATTTTCCCTGATATCTGAAAATAGATCATTTCAACAAAACCTTTCATAAGCCAAAATGGTATAATGTGGAGAAGCAATTACCTTAGGACACATCTTCCTAACAGATGCACAAAATGAGATAAAGAACAGATGTTCACAGACACATTTCAAAGCTGTGCTGGTTTGGTGCTGAGATGCTTATTGTAGTTCATGAGGAAGGAATTTGATGGTGCCATCTCAGTTCTGTGGTGTACTGTCTCTACAAGGGCTCACTGCAAAACAAACCGAACACTATTTTCTCTTTTCAGATTTGTTCATAGAAGCCAAAAATCCTCTTTGGATTTTTTACAGTTAGCACAAACAGGTGATAATGTAGATCTTTTGAAAAAGGAAAGTAATATGAAGGAACTTTCAAAAAGCAGGGGAGATCAGTAGTCCCATTTATTAGATGAGAATACAGGTGTTGAGAAGTCAGGCAAGTGGCAGAGTCCTGTCATGATTTCTGAACCTCAAACTAAACATATCTGCTGCTCCTATATTAGAAGTGTCTGTGAGGGACTTTCACAATTATTTAAATAAAAGAAAATTCTAGCTCCCGAACTGATGAGTGTGCCTGTTTCTTTAAAAAGCTTCTTATAAGGAAAAACTGCAGTTTGAAAATAAAGCTTCCTTGTGTGAACAACTTGGAAAGGGGTGTGGAGATGTTATTTGAAAGAGAAAACTCTTCTGAAATAGGGCTACTGTGTTTGGCAAGCTGTTTCCATTGGTTAAGTAAGAAACGGAATCTATAACAGGTAAATGCCACATAGGCAAAATGCTTTAGAATTATTTTAATCACTGACTTCTAAGGGATTTATGATGCAGCCTTAGAATATGTGGTCACTGAATTCTGTGCCAAAATGGCTGTGGAAAACTAATTATGTCTAGATGAAATGGGAAAGCAAATAAATACCTGAAGAATTTTCAAGATTAAGCAGAATTGAGCACGGTAACAAGCAGACAAAGACTTTCATATTACTTTGAAGTTGTAAATATCATTTCTGTTCACTTCAGTGGAGGGAAGACCTTGACAAATCAAACACATCATCATATGACTCTTTACAATTTGACAATGGGCTTGAGAACTGGTGTATAATATCTTCATCTATTTTCCACATATTCTCTAAATCTCATGTCTTCTGTCAGTGAAGGAAAGTACCCTGGGGAGTATAAATCATGGTCTGCTCCAATTAGATAATAAACAAATTCTATCTGTATTGTAATCATGATGTTGTAATCTTGCTAGGATATTGAAATTTTGTTCTATATTTGTTGTTAATACTACCTATGTTTTTTTATGAGAAAAAAATTTCAGATCATCTGCTTCATTAATAAAGTTTGTTTTGAATAGAGTTGAAAAGAAAACTGCAAGGACAACTGGTATACTAACTTTTATAACATAATTTGCATTTTTAGAACATACATATATAAGATATATAAAATATTTTATATGACTTTGAAGTTTTTATTATATTTATCAGTCTTCAGTATGATGTTGTGCATTTTGTCCTTATTCAATAACTTTTGCATAGGATTTACATAAATATCCCATATCTATAGAGTTGTTTTTACTTAGAAAGCAGATGGAAAAAACTTTATATGATGAGGAGAACTCATTACCACAGTGAATGAGTAAATTATCTCACAAATATAATGAGATAATTGTCAGGAGAAAAAAATAATGATATCCAATGGTCAGATGACTAGGAGAATACAGGGAATTTTAGTATATTAAGAGGAATTTTACTTTTCAGAATCTTTAAAAGGCCAAAATACACAGCTTTACCATTAGATTTGATTGAAGGAGACTTCATTCTACAGGACAGCAAAATGTACCATCCCAAAATATATCTCAAATACTTTCTTAAAACAAAGATTTGATTTACATAGAAATTCATATATTACAGTTTCAGTTATTGAAGTTCTAATATCCATACTGAGCTATGAGAAATGTACAAAATACTATACATATTTCATACATTCAAGGTCATTAACCTAGAACTCAGATGCAAGCAAATTAATAAAACAGTTATGAGATTCTGTATATGAAGTGTTTGCAGTATTTAGGAAAAAGAATGATGTAACTGTACCAGTTAGGAAAGACAGTATAAGGAAGAATAAATTAGGTGAGAATTTAAAGATTTGTAGAACTGTTGATAAGAGAAGAGTCCAGGCAGATAAAATAGCATATGCAAGATAATGAGACACAGTATTGCAAAGAAGGTGAATTAAAATAGTCAAAGAAAGGCAGGACTTTACATTTTAGATGGTAAAATTTTGTAAACCAGCTTTTGCAAAAGTGCCACTTAAATATCATTACTTCTTTGAGATACAGTATGTACTTATGAATTTCCTCCTACTTTTTTCAGGTTCTTCTGGCTGGTCCAGAAATGAAGTTGAATGTATCTAGAAAGTCAAATAAAAGCTTAGCAGTATTTATGGAAGAGACCCAGGAGAAGGCAATGGCACCCCACTCCAGTACTCTTGCCTGGAAAATTCCATGGATGGAGGAGCCTGGAAGGCTGCAGTACATGGGCTCGCTGAGGGTCAGACACAACTGAGCAACTTCACTTTCACTTTTCACTTTCATGTATTGGAGAAGGAAATGGCAACCCACTCCAGTGTTCTTGCCTGGAAAATCCCAGGGATGGGGGAGCCTGGTGGGCTACCGTCTATGGGGTCAGAGTTGGACACGACTGAGAAGACTTAGCAGCAGCATGGAAGAGACCCAGGAAAACTGAGCAAGTTGCCAAAATGGCTGAAGATATCACCTTAATTGTCATCTTCAGCCAAAGACAAAAGAAGATGTTGGGAGTAGTGGTCTGGGACTTCCAGGGAGAGGAAAATAATTCACATAGGGATGGAAAAACAAATGTTTGATAAACAAGTTTGCTGGGCCAGGTGGAGATCACAGGACAAAGAGTGGACTCTGATTTCTATGCCCTGCTCAGTTTTCCCACCATTCTAGCTCTTATTCGTTGCAGGCATCTCCAGTGATGACTCTATTCAGAGAATAGGCTCTATTCAGAGAATAGGTCCTAGATTCTTAAGGCAGCTAAAAGAGAGGTGAAAAGAAAGACTTCTGGTGTATTTTCCTTCTTAAAAATAATCAGCCTAAATTAATCTGCATGCCAAAGAGGTACAATTTGGGGTGGCAAAACTTGCTCCCATGTTGGATATAGTCTCCTTCAGACAAACCTAATGGTAAAACTGCATATTTTGGCCTTTTAACGGTTCTGAAGTGTAAAATCCCTGTTCATATAGTAAAATTCCCAGTATTCTCCTAATCATCTGACCATTGAATCCCATCAATTTTTTTCTTTTTTTCTTATCACCTAATGCCTTGCAATATAGCTGTTAGCAATGAGAAGCCATAGGGCATTGGTTTTACAACAGTCAAGTGACTTGATAAAATCAGTAAATGCAGAGGAATTATTTAATGACTGCGCTAGGTGGAAAAAAATGGAAGAAAAGCTGGAAATGGAGAGAGACCAAAGTCAGAAAGAAAAAAGGGAAAATTGGCAAACTTATCAATGCATTAGACCAAGTGTGAAGGCAGTGAGAATGGATAAGGACATTAAGAACACAGAATAAAAATCACAGATAGCAAATGAAATGTTAAAGTATAAGCACAAGACAAAGTTAAAGACAATTCAGTGAAGCAAATGTCAAAAATCATTTCTCACATACTGATGTATGTTAAAAGGCCTCCAGACCAGACATTCTACAACCATCCTGGAACTCCACTTCGGTGGCATTTACTAGCATTCCTGTCAGAGAATTGTTGCTGAGCATTCATCTTAATCATTCCAGTGATATTCCACCCCTTCTGTGATAGCTTTTCAGATTTTTTTCAAGTAAATTTGCACTCCTCAGAATTTCTTGTTAACTAATTTCTCCTGACTTGTAGAACACAGGATAATTTAATCCTTGTTGAAAATGATTTGAATAAAAACCTTAATACTAAGGAAGTGGCATATATTTTGGAAGTGGCTTGCCTGTATTTTGCACACATGGCTTTTAAGTGATTCTATATTTACTAAATCAGGAGTGAAGATATTATATTGAGAGACATACATATTAGATATAACTTAAATACTTTGAATAGCTTTGAAAACATTTTATTTGCTATCAGTATGTTACTATAGAGCTTTCCAGATGGCTTAATGGTAAAGTTATCCACCTGCCAATGCAGGAGACGCAGGTTTGATCCTTGGATTGGGAAGATCCCTTAGAGAAGGAAATGACAGCCCACACCAATATTCTTGCCAGGAAAATCCCATGGACAGAGGAGCCTAGTGGGCTACAGTCCATGGGGTTGCAAAAGAGTCAGACATGACTTAGTGACTAAACAACAACAGCATGTTACTATAACCCAGAGAAGTGGTACCATATTTCATATTAACGAGACAATGTGATGTAAATGTTAGTTGCTCTGTCGTGTCTGACTCTTTGTGACCCTATGGACTGTAGCCCACTAGGCTACACTGTCTATGGTATTCTAAAGGCAAGAATACTGGAGTGGGTTGCCATTACCTTCTGCAGAGTGTCTTCCTGACCCAGGAATTGAACCTAGGTCTCCAATGTTATATAAAGGATGTGAATTTAGGAGTCATTTATCTGATTTAAATCCTGTCAATGCCACTTTTTTGGCCAAGTGGCTTTAGACAAATTATATCAAGAATCTTTACCATATATTTTTCTAAATCACTATATTGTAGAGGTGATCATATGTAAATCAGTCACTAAGGATTGTGTTTATTTGCATATGTTAAGTGGCTAGCATAGTGTCAGGTATAGAGTCAGTCAAAAGTATACTTATATTCTGTGTCTCCTCACTTAAACTTTGAACCACTGTGTTAACTGAATTTTTAAATTGCTCTAAAATCTTTGCCATTAATTTTTACTTAAATCATCTTGCCACCTTTCATCTTTGTCCATTTTATGATAGTGATTCTTTCTCTGTAACACTTTTTTTTTTTTCCTGCACATAAAGACCAGGGTTTTTATAGATTTATCATTCCTCTTCTCTTTGTCACTGTCACCATTGCCAAGGTAAAGAAGCATGGCTATTTCCAAAAGAGCTGATTCAGTCTATAAGAAAATTTAGGATGGACTTTTGTAAAAAAGTCTATTTGAAGTGGAATATGTGCTTTGGGGATGTAAATTTAGCTTTCTTGTCCTACAAGATAATTGTGTTCATTTTGTCATATTTTCCTGAGAACATTAGTTGAAGTGAACAGCTAGGGGACCAGATAATAATAGCTCTTCATAACTAGCTTTTTTACAAGATTTCATACCTCTCATGCAAAAATCCTTTCTTTTAACACAAAAAAAGAGTAGAGACAGACAGCTAGAATTTCTGATATATCCTATAGGCTACTTCTATATTTTATATTGTACACACTATAGCTAGCCTATTGTGCAGAACATTCATTTTCTATATACTATAGCCATATAATATATGTAATATGCTCTATATACTATGGTTTTCATGTCCACTCTATCAGTGATAACTCACTGCTCTAAGTGAACCTAAGGACCCAGCACTACTGGATACAAATATTGCTCCACTAGATATGCCACTGGTGGCTTTTGCTTTTGTTCCTCTTGTGCAAAGAGATTGAGGGAGTAGCCCCAGGACTGATTCGATAAAAAGGGTCCCCATTTCTTACCTTTCTTACTATAACAGTAGGTCTTAGTCTTTTTTATCCTTCTATTCATATCACACAAGGCTTAGCTCTCAAAAGAGAAAACTTCTTAGCCCTGGCCTGCCACATCCACAATCTACCGCATCTTGTAGTAGATTTGAGCTACTTTTATTTACTTATTCACTCAACAAAATTACTGAGGATATACTATGTATTGATTAGCCTACAATACAATATTTCTTAGAAATAACTGTAAAAAAAAAAAAAAATTGAAGAGACAGAGCCAAAGCAAAAAAAATACAAAACAAAAACACCACACCCAGCTGTAGACGTGACTGGTGATAGAAGCAAAGTCTGATGCTGTAAAGAGCAATATTGCATAGGAACCTGGAATATTAGATCCATGAATCAAGACGAATTGGAAGTGGTCAAACAGGAGATGGCAAGAGTAAACAACATCAACATTTTAGGAATCAGTGAACTAAAATGGACTGGAATGAGTGAATTTAACTCAGATGACTATTATATCTACTATTGCAGGCAATAATCACTTAGAAGAAATGGAGTAGCCATCATAGTCAACAAAAGAGTCTGAAATGCAGTGAAAGTGAAAAGTGAAAGTGAAATAGCTCAGTCATGTCTGACTCTTTGTGACCCCGTGGACTGTAGCCTACCAGGCTTCTCCGTCCATAGGATTCTCCAGGCAAGAATACTGAAGTGGGTTACCATTTGCTTCTCCAGGGGATCTTCCTGACCCAGGGATTGAACCCGGGTCTCCCACATTGGAGGCAAATGCTTTGACCTCTGAGCCACTGAAATGCAGTGCTTGGATGCAATCTCAAAACGACAGAATGATCTCTGTTCATTTCCAAGACAAATTATTCAATATCACGGTGATCCATGTCTATGCCCCAACCCGTAATGCTGAAGAAGTTGAAGTTGAATGGTTCTACGAAGACCTACAAGACTTTCTAGAACTAAGACTTAAAAAAGATATCCTTTTCATTATAGGGGACTATAAGTAGGAAGTCAAGAAACACCTGGAATAACAGGCAAATTTGGCCTTGGAGTACAGAATGAAGCAGGGCAAAGGCTAATAGAGTTTTGCCAAGAGAACGCACTGATCATAGCAAACACCCTCTTCAAACAACACAAGAGAAGACTCTACACATGGACATCACCAGATGGCCAACACCAAAATCAGATTGATTATATTCATTGTGGCAAAAGATGGGAGAAGCTCTATATAGTCAGAAAAACCAAGACCAGGAGCAGACTGTGGCTCAGATCATGAACTCCTTATTGAAAAATTCAGACTGAAATTGAAGAAAGTAGGGAAAACCACTAGACCATTCAGGTATGACCTAAATCAAATCCCTTATGATTATACAGTGGAAGTGAGAAATAGATTTAAGGGACTAGATCTGATAGAGTGCCTGATGAACTATGGACAGAGGTTCATGAAATTGTATAAGAGACAGGGATCAAGACCATCCCTAAGGAAAAGAAATGCAAAAAAGCAAAATGGCTGTCTGAGGAGGGCTTACAAATAGCTCTGAAAAGAAGAGAAGCAAAGAGCAAAGGAGAAAAGGAAAGATACACCCACATGAATGCAGAGTTTCAAAGAATAACAAGGAGAGATATGAATACCTTTCTCAGTGATCAGTGTAAAGAAATAGAGGAAAACAATAGCATGGGAATGACTAAAGACCTCGTAAGGAAAATTAGAGATACCAAGGGAACATTTCATGCAAAGATGAGCTCAATAAAGGATAGAAATGAAACGGACCTAATAGAAGCAGAAGATATTAAGAAGAGGTGGCAAGAATACACAGAAGAACAGGTACAAAAAAGATCTTCATGACCCAGATAATCATGATGGTGTGATCATTTACCTAAAGCCAGACATCCTGGAATGTGAAGTCAAGTGGGCCTTAGAAAACATCACTATGAACAAAGCTAGTGGAGGTGGTGGAATTCCAGTGGAGCTATTTCAAATCCTGAAAGACGATGCTGTGAAAGTGCTACACTTAATATGCCAGCAAATTTGGAAATGCCAGCAGTGGCCACAGGACTGGAAAAGGTCACTTTTCATGCCAATCTCAAAGAAAAGCAATGCCAAAGAATGCTCAAACTACTGCACAATTGCACTTATCTCAGACGATAGTAAAGCAATGCTCAAAAATCTCCAAGCCAGGCTTCAACAATACATGAACTGTGAACTACAAGATGTTCAAGCTGGTTTTAGAAAAGACAGAGGAACCAGAGATCAAATTGCCAACACCCGCTGGATCATTGAAAAAGCAAGAGAATTCCAGAAAAAACATCTGTTTCTGCTTATTGATTACGCCAAATCCTTTGATTATGTGGATCACAATAAACTTTGGAAAATTCTGAAAGAATTGGGAATATCAGACCACCTGACCTGCCTCTGAGAAACCTACGTGCAGGTCAGGAAGCAACAGTTAGAACTGGACATGGAACAACAGGCTGGTTCCAAATAGGAAAAGGAGTACATCAAGACTGTATATTACCCTGCTTACTTAACTTCTATGCAGAGTACATCATGAGAAACTTTGGGCTGGAAGAAGCACAAGCTGGAACCAAGATTGCTGGGAGAAATATCAATAATCTCAGATATGCAGATGACATGACCCTTATGGCAGAAAATGGAGAAGAACTAAAGAGCCCCTTGATTAAAGTGAAAGAGGAGAGTGAAAAGATTGGTGTAAAACTCAACATTCAGAAAACTAAGATCATGGCATCCAGTCCCGTCACTTCAGGGCAAACAGATGGGGAAAGAGTGGAAATAGTAACAGGCTTTTTTAGGGGGTTCCAAAATCACTGCAAATGGTGACTGCAGTCATGAAATTAAAAGACGCTTACTCCTTGGAAGGAAAGTTATGACCAACCTAGACAGTATATTAAAAAGCAGAGACATTACTTTCCCAGCAAATGTCTGTCTAGTCAAAGCTATGGTTTTTCCAGTAGTCATGTGTGGATGTGAGAGTTGGACTATAAAGAAAGCTGAGCACCAAAGAATTAGTGCTTTTGAACTGTGTTTTTGGAGAAAACTCTTGAGAGTCCCTTGGACTGCAAGAAGATCCAACCAGCCCATCCTAAAGAGATCAGTCCTGATTGTTCATTGGAAGGACTGATGTTGAAGCTGAAACTCCAGTACTTTGGCCACCTGATATGAAGAGCTGACTCATTTTAAAAGACCCTGATGCTGGGAAAAGGGGATGGAGAGGATGAGATGCTTGGATGGCACCACCGACCAAATGGACATATGCTTGGGTAAACTCTGGGAGCTGATAATGGACAGGGATGCCTAGCATGCTGTGGTTCATGGGCTCACATAGTCGGATACCATTGAGTGAATGAACTGAACTGAAGTGATTAGGCTACAAATGATGGAATATACAACAGATAGAGACATAACCAACATCCCTGCTTCCACAGAACTTCTGTTGTTATTTGGGACAATAAACAAGCAGAAACAACAATGGAAACTTCATGAGGGCAGACAGTTTGGTCTTGTTCTCCTATTTTATCCTAAGGCCCATAACAGAGCCAAGAACTAATGATGCCTCAGTGGTTATGCGTTAGGTCAAATAAAAATATGAAGTAATGTGGAGATTAGTGAGTATAGTGATATAAAGTAAAGTTGAGCTACAGAGCATAATGATCACACAAATTACTGTTTGAGTCTTCCAATTCTCATGAATGTTCTGCTCCCAAAAGTGGGTGGTTCACTCTGTTCCATTTTGCACCTGACCTGCACAACAGTCTCAAATGCCCTATGTCTCATAACTTTGGCATAACTCTATCTTGGTTTCTCACCTACCCAGAAAACAATCGTTGTCTTCTTTTAGGCCAATTAAATTAAATTTAAATTAAATTAACAAATGCTCGCTCCTTGGAAGAAAAGCTATGACATTCTGAAATAGCACGTTTAAAACCAAAGGCATCACCTTGCTGAAAAAGGACTGTGTAATCAAAGCTTTGATTTTTCCAGTAGTCATTTACAGGTGTGAAATTTGGACCATAGAGAAGACTGAGTGCCAAAGAATTGATGCTTTTGAATTGTGGTGCTGAAGACTCTTGAGAGTTCCTTAGAATGCAAGGAGATCAAACCAGTCAGTCCAAAGGAAATCAACCGTGAATATTTATTGGAAGGTGTGGTGCTGAAGCTGAAGCTTCAATAATTTGGCCACCTGATGCAAAGAGCCAACGAGTTGGAAAAGGTCCTGAGGTTGGGAAAGATTGAGGGCAGGAGGAGAATGGGGCGGCAAAGGATTAGATGGTTGGATGGCATTACTGACTCAGTGGACACGAGTGAGCAAACTCTGGAAGATGGTGAAGGCCAGGGAAGCCTGGAATGCTGCAGTCTGTGGGGCTGCAAACAGTCAGACACACCTTAGGAACTAAACAGCAACAACAAGGCCAATTATCTCCTTCCAGAATCAAGAACACAGATTTATCTTTTTCTTCCCTTATGACATATTTACTATAGTTTTAACTCTAAACATGCTTTCAGAGATAAAATCTCAGATTAATTATTTCTTTTACTAGCTTCCAAAGATGAGTAGATTGCAAAATCCTGCTGAATAATTTTTTCACTGTCCACGTGAAATGAAACTCATGAGAGCAATATAGTAAGTATCTTTTAAAGCTAAATTTATTGTTTTTAAGATGCTCTGTTTGAACTATGATATCTCCTTTGGTTTGGGATTCAGAATACTCTTTATTATAGCATGGTATTCATCTCAAATAGAAATATTGTTTTTCTGGTTGTAGATTTATCAAAAAAAGTTAGTAGCTAAATATGGGGATGATGGGGATTTATTGGTCTATAAAATCAACATCATAAAGTTACTATCACTGACAATACCCTTGTAAAGAAGAGGAATTGACTACAAACACATATGTACACAAATGTATACTTATTGTAATCTCCCTTGGGAAAGAGATGGGCTATATGTGTTCCATTTGAATTTGAAGTACTTCATACTTGAATATAAAATCTGACACTTAAAGGTTTATTTACCAAATAATCAAGTCTAGGATGTCATTTACAGTAAACATCAAGAAGGAATATGGAATAAAATATCATGTATGGAGTATAGAAAATTACTGGACTCTCTTGGGGGTGCTGAACAAATCAGTTGGAAGAGAAAATAAAAAGAAATTTGGGCAATGGATCTTTGAGGATAATAAAATATACAGGAGAAGAAAGAGGACTTTCCTATTTAGTTTATCCCTATCCTCCCTATCCATGTCCAGACCAGTATTTGCAGGAATAACTTTAGCATTGTAAGTTCTTATTTTACCTCATATTAATACATACATGGCCACCTGATGCAAAGAACTGACTCATTTGAAAAGACCCTGATGCTGGGAAAGATTGAAGGCAGGAGAAGGGGACGACAGAGGACGAGATGGTTAGATGGCATCGCCGACTCAATGAACATGAGTTTGAGTAAACTCTGAGAGTTGGCAATGGACATCTGGGAGTCCTGGAATGCTGCAGTCCATGGGGTCACAAAGAGTTGGACAACTGAATGACTGAACTGAACTGTCACATGGAAATGCCAAGTGAAGCAGTGATATAATTCAAAGCTGCCTATAGGTTCAACTGGCAGCATGGAAAATGACACAGTTATACTAGATCCACCCTTGGTTTGATCCCTAACAATTTTAGGGGATAGGATGCATTTGCTTTTGGGCTGTTCATTTTGTAAGTCTTCCTTTTAATATCTTAGGTTCTTAAGATCATGCATTGTCCAAATCATTCTGTTCATGATTAGTTCCCTAATGTTAAATCTGAAGAAATACTAGGATGTGATTGACAATACAGGCTTCCCAGATGATGCCACTGGTAAAAAACCCATCTGCCAATGCAGGAGGTGCAAGAGACACTGGTTCCATCCCTGGGTCGGGAAGATCCTCTGGAGGAAGAAATGGCAATCCACTCAAGTATTCTTGCCTGGAGAATCCCGTGGGCAGAGGATCTGACCAACTACAGTTCATAGGGTTGCAAAAAGTCAGACAACTGAAGCAACTTAGCATGCATGAATGACTATCAGTTCAGTCCAGTTCAGATGCTCTGTCATGTCCAACTCTTTGCGACCTAATGGACTGCAGCATGCCAGGCTTCCCTGTCCATCACCAACTCCCGAAGCTTGCTCAAACTCATGTCCATCGAGTTGGTGATGCCATCCAACCATCTCATCTGCCGTCCCCTTTTCCTCCCACCTTCAATCTTTCCTAGCATCAAGGTCTTTTCACATGAGTCAGTTCTTTTCATCAGGTGACCAAAATATTGGAGTTTTAGCTTCAGTATCAGTCCTTCCAATGAATATTCAGGACTGATTTCCTCTAGGATTGATTGGATTTATCTCCTTGCAGTCCAAGGAATTCTCAAGAGTCTTCTCCAACACCACAGTTCAAAAGTATCTATTCTCTGGCCCTCAGCTTTCTTTATAATCCAATTCTCACATCTGTATGTGACTACTGGAAAAACCATAGCTTTGACTAGATGGACCTTTGTTGCCAAAGTAATGTCTTTGCTTTTTAATATGCTGTCTAGGATGGTCATAGCTTTACTTCTAAGGACCAAGTGTCTTTTAATTTCATGACTGCACTCTGCAGTGATTCTGGACCCCCCCCCCCCAAAAATATATAAAATCTCTTATTGTTTCCATTGTTTCCCCTTCTATTTGCCATGAAGTAATAGGACTGGATATCATGATCTTAGTTTTCTGAATGCTGAGTTTTAAGCCAACTTTTTCTTTCTCCTCTTTCACTTTCAAGAAGCTCTTTAATTCTTTGCTTTCTGCCATGAATGGTGTCATCTGCATACCTGAGGTTATTGATATTTCTCCAGGAAATCTTGATTCCAGTTTGTGCTTCATCCAGACTGGCATTTCGGATGATATACTCTGAATATAAGTTAAAAAATCAAGGTGACCTTGATATACTCCTTTCCCTATCTGAACACCAGAACCCAGGAGAAAGGAGCAGTGACCCTATAAGAGTGACTCAGACTTGCCTCTGAGTGTCCTGGGGTCTGTTGCAGATAAGTGGGTCAACAGTGGCCTGCTACAGGGTCGGGGGTACTAAGTGAGGCACTGTGTGCATGAGACCTTTTGAAAGAGGTAGCCATTATCGTCATTATTTCCACCATAGTTTGATCTCAGGTCAAACAACAGGGAGAGAAAAGAGCCCCACCCATCAACAGTAAATTGGGTTAAAGATTTACTGAGTGATGATACCCAGTTGTATTTTTAAATTTTAGGGAGATATGATAAATCAAATCCCTTATGTTTGTACAGTGGAAGTGAGAAATAGATTCAAGGGATTAGATCTGATAGACAGTATCTGATAAACTATGGATGGAGGTTTGTGACATTATACAGGAGACAGGGATCAAGACCATCCCCATGGAAAAGAAATGCAAAAAAAATAAAAATAAAAATCTGTCTGAGGAGGTCTTACAAATAGCTGTGAAAAGAAGACAAGCAGAAAGCAAAGGGGAAAAGGAAAGATATATGCATCTGAATGCAGAGTTCCAAAGAATAACAAGGAGATAAAAAAGACTTACTCAGCAATTAATGCAAAGAAATAGAGGCAAACAACAGAATGGGAAAGACTAGAGATCTCTTCATGAAAATTAGAGCTACCAAGGGAACATTTCATGCAAAGATGGGCATAATAAAGGACAGAAATTGTATGGCCCTAACAGAAGCAGAAGATATTAAGAAGAGGTGGCAAGAATACATGGAAGAACTGTACAAAAAAGATCTTCACGACCCAGATAATCATGATGATGTAATCACTAATCTAGAGCCAGACATCTTGGAATGTGAAGTCAAGTGGGCCTTAGAAAGCATCACTACGAACAAAGCTAGTGGAGGTGATGAAATTCCAGTTGAGCTGTTTCAAATCCTGAAAGATAATGCTGTCAAAGTGCTACACTCAATATGCCAGCACATTTGGAAAACTCAGCAGTGGCCACAGGACTGGAAAAGGTCAGTTTTCATTCCAATCCCAAAGAAAGGCAATGTCAAAGAATGTTCAAACTACCACACAATTGCACTCATCTCACATGCTAGTAAAGTAATGCTCACAATTCTCCAAGCCAGGCTTCAGCAATACATGAAACATGAACTTCCTCATGTTCAAGCTGGTTTTAGAAAAGGCAGAGGAACCAGAGATCAAATTGCCAACATCCACTGGATCATCGAAAAAGCAAGAGAGTTCCAGAAAAACATCTATTTCTGCTTTATTGACTATGCCGAAGCTTTTGACTGTGTGGATCACAGTAAACTGTGGAAAATTCTGAAAGAGATGGGAATACCAGACCACCTGACCTGTCTCTTGAGAAATCTGTATGCAGGTCAGGAAGCAACAGTGAGAACTGGACATGGAACAACAGACTGGTTCCAAATAGGAAAAGGCGTCCGTCAAGGCTGTATATTGTCACCCTGCTTATTTAACTTCTATGCAGAGTACATCATGAGAAATGCTGGACTGGAAGAAACACAAGCTAGAATCAAGATTGCCAGGAGAAATATCAATAACCTCAGATATGCAGACAACACCACCATTATGGCAGAAAGTGAAGAGGAGCTAAAAAGCCTCTTAATGAAAGTGAAAGAGGAGAGTGAAAATGTTGGCGTAAAGCTCAACATTCAGAAAACAAAGATCATCGCATCTGGTCCCATCACTTCGTGGGAAATAGATGGGGAAACAGTGGAAACAGTGTCAGACTTTATTTTTTGGGCTCCAAAATCACTGCAGATGGTGACTGCAGCCATGAAATTAAAAGACGCTTACTCCTTGGAAGAAAAGTTATGATCAACCTAGATAGTATATTCAAAAGCAGAGACATTACTTTGCCGACTAAGGTCTGTCTAGTCAAGGCTATGGTTTTTCCTGTGGTCATGTATGGATGTGAGTTTGACTGTGAAGAAGGCTGAGCGCTGAAGAATTGATGCTTTTGAACTGTGGTGTTGGAGAAGACTCTTGAGAGTCCCTTGGACTGCAAGGAGATCCAACCAGTCCATTCTGAAGGAGATCAGCCCTGGGATTTCTCTGGAAGGATTGATGCTAAAGCTGAAACTCCAGTACTTTGGCCACCTCATGCGAAGATTTGACTCATTGGAAAAGACTCTGATGCTGGGAGTGATTGGGGGCAGGCGGAGAAGGGAGCGACCGAGGATGAGATGGCTGGATAGCATCACGGACTTGATGGATGTGAATCTGAGTGAACTCAGGGAGATGGTGATGGACAGGGAGGCCTGGCATGCTGCGATTCATGGGGTCGTGAAGAGTTGGACACGACTGAGCGACTGAACTGAACTGAACTGATGAAAACAATAATGCAACAAACACAATCATTGTATGGTGATGTTAATATAAAATTTAAAGATCAATTTCAATACATTTCATAGAAAAATCTCAGGTTTGTTACTTTAGGATACACCAACCAATATGGTGTCTCATTTTTAAGACAGAGCACATGAACTTTGGGCTTCCCAGGTGGCACTGGTGATAAAGAACCCATCTGCGAAAGCAGGAGACATATGTGGGTTTGATCCCCTGGAGGAGAACCTGGCAATCCACTCCAGTATTCTTACTTGGAGCATCCCATGGACAGAGGTGCCTGGCTGTACATAGTCCATAGTGTTGCAAAGAGTCAGACACGACAGAAGTGACTTAGCATGCACGCATGCACACAAACTTTAAGTTCTACCCTTGACTTTGAGCTATATCTTTTACTAATACTTTTCCTATATCCAGTTAGATCATTTTATGGCTAATAATTTTGAAGTGCAATTTCTGAAAACTAAGTCATTTTACAGTCTTACCTCCTGAAACATGGTGAATGAATCTGGTTATTTAAAATTCTTCTCCCAGTGTTACAACTTGTCAAAACCTAGGATTGTATTTTCTATATTCTTAAAGAGAAGTTTATGTAACAAGACAAATCACAACAGAAAGAGCAAGTTCAACGTGCTTTTGTTGACCAAATTTTTATATAAAAGGAAAAGTATTTGGAGGAGAATCTGCATAGAGTTTTGCATAGTCAACATGCAATAGTCTTTAAGAGCTGTTTGTAAACCTAAAAACTGACAAAATTCAATGGCTTATCAAGAACTCAGAGTTAAAGTGAACTTTAACTCCATCCCAGTTATTTCATTAAAACCTTTAGTAGCATCCCTGTCCATTAGTCACTCAGTTTATACTTTCATACTGAGAAAAAATGTGGTGTGAAATGATATTGGAGTGGGTTCCCATTTCCTTCTCCAGGGGAAATTTCTGACCCAGGGGTCGAACCTGGGTCTCCAGCATAGCAGGCAGCTTCCTTGCTGTCTGAGCCACCAGAGAAGCCCCACAAATTATGCTATGATTAAATGTTTGGGAATATGATTATTTTCCTGATGCCAGGCTAAATACCTTTCAACTCAGTGGTTTTCATACTTTACATAAAGTTTCCCTACATATTTTACCTGTTTAATCCACCTGAGGATCTTTAAAAAGTACAATGTTTCATGCCTACCCTCAGATTTTCCGATTTAAATAGTATTGAGTACAAACTGGGAACTGAGAATTATGAACATTCCTCTAATGATTCTAACTCATCATAGTTGGGAAATTACTGTTTTAACTATACTTCCTCTCTAGACTATTAGATTTAATTTGGAGGAAATAGTTTCATGAATCTTTTAAAAATGTTTTCCATAAAGATGCTTGAAAAAGGCATGCTTGAAGAAGAAATACAACTTTGGTCTCTATGTTAGATATTTTAGATAAGGTAAAATTCCTGAATTGTGCTGATAATTACAGTGAATTTGAAAAACAATTGTAACTCTTTTACTTAAATTAATACAAAGAGAGAAAATGAGGTAAATTATGATTAATAAATGTTTAGGTAATTTCAGTCTGTTGTTGATCATCTCCTATGTGTGTGTGTGTGTATGTGTTTACTTCACAACGTTTTGTTGGATTCTACCATACATCAGAATGAATATTGTTTATGTGTTTTTACATGCACAAGTTTTCCTTGAAAAGACTGTCTAAAGCATTGATTATAATGCTTTTCTTAAATGGTACAAGAGGGTAATTAACCATAGCATAATCAGTAAACATGACTGTCACTAAAAGTGGCTAGTGAAAGTGAAAGTTGCCCAGTCATATCCGACTCTTGCAATCCCCTGTATTGTAGCCTGTTGGGTTCCTCTGTCCATGGAATCCTGTAGGCATGAATACTGGAGTGGCTTACCATTTCCTTCTCCAAAAGTGGCTAAAGGGCCAGCTTAAAAAGAAACTTCCTTAAAATAAAAATCCTATAATATGATGGCCAAGATAATTTGGTTCCCTTTGAGCAATGTAAGAGCTGACTCATTGGAAAAGACCTTGATGCTGGGAAAGACTGAAGGCAGGAGGAAAAGGGGATGACAGAGGATGAGATGGTTGAATGGCATCACTGACTCAATGGACATGAGATTGAGCAAACTCTGGGACATAGTGAAAGACAGGGAAGGCTGGTGTGCCACAGTCCATAGGGTTGCAAAGAGTCAGACATGACTAAGCAACTGAACAACAGCAACAATATATAGTACACAACTTTCTTTCTGATATTTGATTTTCAAACTACTGAAAAATTTCCTTATATAAATCTAAATATCATAACATCATTATAATTTTAAAAAATAACTTTGTCAACAAAATTAATATTAAACATTAGAAATTTGCTAAGTATCAGTTTGCTCTGAGGACCTTGTGATTTTTGCATGAAACTTCTAATGAAATGTTGTTAACATGTATTTTTTCTTTTGCTATAGTTTTTCTCTTTTTCTAACAACTTCGTACTTATTTCTCATTCTGACCTTTGCTCACAAGAAGCATTACAGGATATCAATCATATTTTCTTGCTGTGCTTGAGTGGAGATCATGTTGTTTCATTTCAGGAATAATTTCCCAATGCTATATTTAAATAGCACATTTTATGTCAATAGAAAAAGCAGTATGAAAGAATGAGAAGAGGCTTGATTTAAGAGAAAACAAAAACGATCAGGTTTGTGATTTTCAAGCATAATTGTCTTGTAACTATCCACCTATAAAAAGCTCACATTACTTATGTTTATTTTGAATATTTTCTTATTATGATATTTAAAAATATTAATGATATTGTCATTTAATTCAAGACCTACATTTATATAAATTATTGATATGATATACACGGTTACTCATACCTTCACCATGAATACTACATCACAAGTGAACCACTGAACAGAGAAATGGGAGAAGCACTGAATATATTAGAGGTAGAAAACCAATCTTGAGAGTTTGAGTCAACAATTATTACTGCACAAATTTTCAACTGAAAATGTTCTTGCTCTCTGTGCTTTACCTCTATTAATAGAAAAACAATTATGGCAATTAAGATCCATTTACTATTTCATACTGTTTTATGTCTGTGAATGCAACTATTATTTTTATCAATAATGTATACTAATCTCAGGGAAAAAAAAGAAACAAAGAAAAAGAAAAAACCTTCTCTATCATAGTATTCATACATTTTCTGGCTACTTTTGGCTGAATTGTTCATTTGGAAATAACAATTTATTAGACTAATGACTTTCATTTCCAAAAAATAACACATTTGTGATTGTCAAAAATTGAGAATCTATGTTTAAAGTTTGTAAATTTCCTGAAAGACTGCTGGTTCACAATCATAAGAAATTTACTGTCTGCTCCAGATATAAAGAAGCTCAAACATTATTTAAGTCAGAAGAATGTTAGGACTATTCAGAGTTGACAAAGGTAGGCTTATAGTTCTCCAGCTTGACTAATCTTTAATGCTCTCCAGCTAACTCTACATCCCTGACATCCCCTTTCTTGGGTTATTTACTTAGAAATACTTGTAATTAAAAACTATTTCTCTGCTCCTTTGGAATGTAAATCCTCTCCCAACTTCTTGCTAATTTTACAACCTAGAATGTTCTTCTCAAAGACCTGGGTACCAGTGAACCACCCCTTCAAGTCTGCCTGTGCTTTTCTACAAGTTCACTTTGTGATTAAAACTCTCATTTTTTGTTTCAACAAGGATGAGCTCAATCTCTTGGCTCTATTTAAACAGTCATGAATAAAGTCTTCCTTATTTTTCAATTATTATTCCTTCCTTATTATTCAATTTAATGTAATTTTTCTTTAACAGAGTCCATGTGTCTCTTTGCTAATTTCATAGGGCATGTGCATTAGTTCTGTCTTATAACTACTAAATAATTGTTTCATTTATTTTTTTTAATTATAACTTCTGAAAGAACTTTACCCACATTATATAAAAATTATGTGGCCCTGAGGACTGCTGAGAGGAAGTACAGATAAATAAAATGTAAATGAAAGAATGGGCTTCTTGATTAAGCAAACACACATATTAATTTACTGACTCAAATTAGCAAATAAAAATTTCCACTTATAAATTGAAAATGAGACCTAAATAGAGTGTGCATCAATGTGTATCTATATTGATAAGTGTTGTAAATACCTGAATATTTCAGAGAAGGTTTAATAACAAGGGCTCTGAATTATTCAGATACTGGCTTCTTTTCTCCATTTACTTTTCATTAAATACAACCATAGTATCTTTCCACAAGATGATTTTTAATCCTTTTAGATTGGTAATGGAAAGTATAGTGTACTAATTTATGTAAAATGCTCAACTGCTGAGATAACTGACTCCTTTTAACGTTTTGTCATTAATTATAATAGATTTTTAATTACCATTGGAAGGTTTTGTAATTAGTAACATCTAGCTATATAATCAGTGACCCTAAGCTTTCTAATTGACATAACACCTAAAAATTACTCCAAGGATGTTGTAATGTTGCTTCATGTCAAGAAATTAAACCTGAATTACACTTGTTTTAGAGAGGATGGACTTGTGAAATTCATCAAGAGTGTGCTGTGGCTCAGTGCTTTTTGGCACACCTACAATTGCCCTTGAAGCTGCTAGAAAAGGAAATTCACAAACAGTTTGGAGAAAATAGATTTATGCATCTTAGGGATCCCTTATTAGTTAGGATGAACCAAATATTTTTATTTATCTAGGATGTCTTTATAGAACATTTTATGCCATTAAATTAATATTCTTTCCAATGGTACAAATAGTAACCTCGAAGGAAGACTGATTTCAATACTTTAAAATTTAAGGGCAATTTATTAACAAGATTGATTTCTTCCCATTCCTTGTATATTTCAAAACAATTAGTGACAAATTATACTGTAAGAAACATCAATTAGTGAAAATCTAGAAAAATTTTGATGAACAGTTGCCATATGCAATGATGATTTATACCCCATCTACTTTTAAACGTTAGAATAGTATTATGTTTGAACTCAAATAATGTATTTTAAGTATATCACAGAAAGGGGCTACTTTCTTTTTTAAGTTTAATTGGAGGCTAATTTCTTTACAATATTGTACTGTTTTTTTGCCATACATTCACATGAATCAGCCATGGGTGTATATGTGTTCCCCATCCTGAACCACCCCTCCCCATTCCATCCCTCAGGGTCATCCCAGTGCACCAGCCCTGAGCACCTGTCTCAGGCATCAAACCTGGACTGGAGATCTATTTCACATATGGTGATATACATGTTTCATTGCTATTCTCTCAAGTCATCCCACCCTCGCCCTCTCCCACAGAGTCCAAAAGACTGTTCTTTACATCGATGTCTCTTTTGCTGTCTCGCATATAGGGTCATCATTACCATCTTTCCAAATTCCATATATATGCGTTAATATACTGTATTGGTGTTTTTTTTCCTTACTTACATCACTTTGTACAATAGGCTCCAGTTTCATCCACCTCATTAGAACTGATTCAAATGCATTATTTTCAATAGCTGAGTAATATTCCATTGAGTATATGTACCACAGCTTTCTTATTCATTCATCTGTCAATGGACATCTAGGTTGCTTCCATGTCCTGGCTATTGTAAACAGTGCTGAGATGAACAATGGATACATGTGTCTCTTTCAATTCTGGTTTCCTTGGTGTGTATGCCCAGCAGTGGGATTGCTGGGTCATATGGCAGTTCTATTTCCAGTTTTTTAGGAATTTCCACACTGTTCTCCATAGTGGCTGTACTAGTTTGCATTCCCACCAACAGTGTAAGAGGGTTCCCTTTTCTCCAGACCCTTTACAGCATTTATTGTTTGTAGGTTTTGGATAGCAGCCATTCTGACTGGTGTGAGATGATGCCTCATTGTGGTTTTGATTTGCATTTCTCTGATAATAAGTGATGTTGAGCATTTTTTCATGTGTTTGTTAGCCATCTGCATGTCTTCTTTGGAAAATGTCTGTTTAGTTCTTTGGCCCATTTTTCGAATGGGTCATTTATTTTTCTGGAATTGAGTTGCAGGAGCTGCTTGTATATTTTTGAGATTAATTATTTGTCAGTTGCTTTGTTTGCTATTATTTCTCCCATTCTGAAGGCTGTCTTTTCACCTTTATTATAGTTTCTTTTGTTCTGCAAAAGCTTTTAAGTTTAATTAGGCCCCATTTGTTTATTTTTACTTTTATTTCCATTACTCTGGGAGGTGGGTCACAGAGGATCCTGCTGTGATTTATGTCAGAGAATGTTTTGCTTATGTTTTCCTCTAGGAGTTTTATCGTTTCCAGTCTACATTTAGATCTTTGATCCATTTTGAGTTTATTTTTGTATATGGTGTTAGAAAGTGTTCTAGTTTCATTCTTTTACAGGGGGTTGAACAGTTTTCCCAGCACCACTTGTTAAAGAGATTGTCTTTTCTCCATTGTATATTCTTGCCTCCTTTTTCAAAGATAAGGTGTCCACGGGTGCATGGATTTATCTCTGAGCTTTCTATTTTGTTCCATTGATCTATATTTCTGTCTTTGTGCCAGTACCATACTGTCTTGATGACTGTAGCTCTGTAGTATAGTCTGAAGTCAGGCAGGTTGATTCCTCCAGTTCCATTCTTTTTTCTCAAGATTGTTTTGGCTATTTTAGTTTTTTTGTTGTTGTTGGTTTTATTTTTTTTGTATTTCCATACAAATTGTGAAATTATTTGTTCTAGTTCTTCAAAAAATACCATTTGTAGCTTGATAGGGATTGAATTGAATGACAGATTTTTTTGTATAGTATACTTATTTTCACTATATTGATTCTCCTGATCTATGAACATGGTATATTTCTCCATCTATTTGTGTCATCTTTGATCTTTCATCAGTGTTTTATAGTTTTCTATATATAGATCTTTTGTTTCTTTAGGTAGATTTATTCCTAAGTATTTTATTCATTTCATTGCAATGGTGAATGGAATTGTTTCCTTAATTTCTCTTTCTGTTTTCTCATTGTTAGTATATAGGAATGCAAGGGATTTCTGTGTGTTAATTTTATCTTCTGCAACTTTACTATATTCATTGATTAGCTCTAGTAATTTTCTGGTGGAATCTTTAGGGTTTCCTATGTAGAGGAACATGTCATCTGCAAACAGTGAGAGTTTTACTTCTTCTTCTCCAATCTGGATTCCTTTTATTTATGTATTTTTCTTATCTGATTCCTGTGGCTAAAACTTCCAAAACTATGTTGAATAGTAGTGGTGAGAGTGGGCATCCTTTTCTTTTCCTGACTTTAGGGGAAATGCTTTCAATTTTTCACCATTGAGGATAATGTTTGCTGTGGGTTTATCATATATGGTTTTTATTATGTTGAGGTATGTTCCCTCTATGCTTGCTTTCTAGAGGTTTTTTATCATAAATGGATGTTGAATTTGTCAAAGGCTTTCTCTGCATCTATTGAGATAATCATATGGTTTTTATCTTTCAATTTTTTAATGTGGTGTATCACATTGATTGATTTGCAAATGTTGAAGAATCCTTGCATCCCTGAGATAAAGCCCACCTGGTCATGATGTATGATCTTTTTAATATGTTTTTGGATTCTGTTTGCTAGAATTTTGTTGAGGATCTTTGCATCTATGTTCATCAGTAATATTGGCCTGTAGTTTTCTTTTTTTGTGGCATCTTTGTCAGGTTTTAGTATTAGGGTGATAGTGGCCTCAAAAATGAGTTTGGAAGTTTGCCTTCCTCTGCAATTTTCTGGAAGAGTTTGAGTAGGGAAGGTGTTCGCTTTTCTCTACATTATTGGTAGAATTCAGCTGTGAAGCTGTCTGTTCCTGGGCTTTTGTTTGTTGGAAGATTTATGATTACAGTTTTGATTTCATGCTTGTGATGGGTCTGTTAAGATTTTCTATTTTTTCCTGGTTCAGTTTTGGAGAGTTATACTTTTCTAAGAATTAATCCATTTCTTCAAAATTGTCCATTTTATTGGCATATAATTGCTGATAGAGTCTCTTATGATCCTTTGTACTTCTGTGTTGTCTGCTGTGATTTCTCCATTTTCATTTCTAAATTTGTTGATTTGATTCTTCTCCTTTTTTTTTTCTTGAATCTGGCTAATGGTTTGTCTATTTTGTTTATCTTCTCAAAGAACCAGCTTTAGCTTTGTTGATTTTTGCTATAGTCTCCTTTATTTCTTTTTCATTTATTTCTGCCCTAATTTTTATGATTTATTTCCTTTTACTAACCCTGGTGTTCTTCATTTCTCCTTTTTCTAGTTGCTGTAAGTGTAGAGTTAGGTTATTTATTTAATTTAGCTCTTGTTTGTCTAGGTAAGCTTGTATTGCTATGAACCTCCCTCTTAGCACTGCTTTTACTGAATCCCATAGGTTTTGGTTTGTTGTGTTTTCATTTTCATTCATTTCTTTGCATATTTTGATTTATTTATTTTTCTTCTGTGATTATTTGGTTTTCCAGAAGCATGCTGTTTAGCCTTCATATGTTTGTATTTTTAATAGTTTGTTCCCTATAGTTGCCATCTAATCTTACTACATTATGATCAGAACATATTCTTGAAATGATTTTAATTTTTTTTAATTTATGAAGGCTAGATTTATGGCCCAGGATGTGATCTATCCTGGATAAAGTTCCATGTGCACTTAAGAAAAGGAAAGGTGCTACTTTAATATGCTCAAATAATCTTCAGGTGATTATTTCTCACAGTACATCACACTGAATTCATTTAATGAAATGGTTTTATACATTAGGCAGCACACAGTTCTTACATTTTACAAGGCAATTTCTACAACAGTGTTTAAATAACACTAATGTATGGTTTTAACAAAATGTAATTTCCTCCAAACAGAAGGTTTTTATAAGTATCTTTATAATAAAATTTTATCAGAATCTACACAGAATATGTTCTTAATTGTAAGCAGATGATTTGGCACTTGAAGTACCAAATGTTTTGATACTGAAACAATGTCTTTTTCAAAGTATGCAAAATTCAACTGAGATAATGTTGCCTTTGGAGGGAAAAATAAATGACATTTTTCCAAAATTTTCTCATCATGAAGAACACTGTCAAATATCTTGTAAAAATTATTTATATGATGACTTTTTTGTATAGATTTATAAACTATAAACTGCATATTCCTAGTACTGACATGCAAAATGTGTGAAAATAATGTCTTTAGTATTCTTATCTTTAATATTTTTTGTTTAGTCACTAAATCTTGTCCAACTCTGCAACTCCATTGACTATGGCCCACCAGCCTCCTCTGTTCATGGGATTTCCCTCAGGGTTTTATAATTTTTTCATTACCTTATTACCACTCTCTCTGCTCCTGCTTTGGGTTGCTTAATAAGAGCATGGCTTTAAAATATTAAAAATTGAAAATTCTCATTCCCTGAAAATTTCAGTGCATTACAAGCATTACTGAACAAAATCTAAACATCATCATGAACAAATTATCATATGAAATGTGCTATGTGCTCTTTCTCAGTAAAATAAAAAGAGTACACAGATGCTGTTTGAATATCAGTATATTCTGTGTGCTGTGTACAAACAGTGATTATTCACTAACAGTGCTTACAGGTTTCCCTGGTGCCTCAGCAGGTAAAGAATCACCTGCAATTCAGGAGAAGCAGGAGATGTAAGTTCGACCCTTAGATTGGGAAGATCCCCTGGAGGAGGAAATGGTAACCCACTCCAGTATTCTTGCAGGGAAAGTCCCATGGACAGAGGATCCTAATGGGCTAGAGTCCACGGGGTAGCAAATAGTCAGACATGACTGAGAAATCGAGCACACACAATCATTTCATTGACAGGGAAGATCACAGAACGTTTCTTTCATGCAACTAAATTTTTCTTAAACTACTTCTAACAAGTATTTTTCCTCTTCTCACTACACCTATGTGTCTCCGTTGTGTGGTAAGTCACTTCACTTGTGTTGGCTCTTTGTAACTCCATGGATGGTAGCCCACCAGACTCGTCTGTCTGGTCGCCTACCAGGCTCCTCTGTCCACGGGATTCTCCAGGCAAGAATACTGGAGTGGATCCAGGGGATACTCCCACCTCAAGGACTGGACCTGCATCTCTTATATCTCTTGCACTGGGAGGCTAGTTTTTTACCAGTAGTGTCACCTGAGAAGCCTGCACTACACCTGAAGTATAATTAAAACTGTAAGTATGCTATTCCTAAGTGTATGCTGCTTTTTTGGATATGAACAGAGACAATGTACAAATATTTTCCTTAAAGTTTACAAATGGTTTATTGACTGACAGTCTGCTTGAACTTTTCCTTTTGGGATTCCTCCTCTTTGAAATTGCAAACATCAGAGTTCATAAACCCTAAATGTGTTTCAAATATTAAAGAAATTGCTAACTAGTCAATATTTTTTAGTTCAAATATATTAAATTGCAATTACTTAAAATTTAATTGATTATATCTAATATTTGATACCAATATTAAAATTTTAAAAACTTCTTCCTAAGGTCATACAGAAAATGGTTTTTATATTAATAAGATATCTTAAAAATGTCTGATGCTGGTGACCATATAAATGTCATCTATCTAGAAAAATATTAGCCTCATCATGGATTACATGCTTATGTATTTATTTCTTTTTAGACAGGGCTTAATGTAGATGTCTGAAAAAAACTAAATCGTTACACAAATTAGTGAATATGCTCTTTTAATATAGGTAATTTTGGGTGATGCAATTATATAGCATGGACTGTGAAGAAAGCTGGGCGCTGAAGAATTGATGCTTTTGAACTGTGGTGTTGAGAAGACTCTTGAGAGTCCCCTGGACTGCAAGGAGATCCAACCAGTCCATTCTGAAGGAGATCAGCCCTGGGTGTTCTTTGGAAAGAATGATGCTAAAGCTGAAACTCCAGTACTTTGGCCACCTCATGCGAAGAGTTGACTCATTGGAAAAGACTCTGATGCTGGGAGGGATTGGGGGCAGGAGGAAGAGGAGACAACAGAGTATGAAATGGTTGGATGGCATCACTGACTCAATGGACGTGAGTTTCAGTGAACTCTGGGAGTTGATGATGGACAGGGAGGCCTGGTGTGCTGCGATTCATGGGGTCACAAAGAGTCAGATACGACTGACTGACTGAACTGAACTGAAACAGTTCAATCCCATTAAAACTCAAATTATTGAATAATTATTATTCTACATAAAAATTTCTATCTTTTGTAACCCAACTCCTTAATCTGTTTTCACTTATCTCCTGGGGAAATTTTCAAATCAAGCTTAAAATGCCAAAAATCAATGTGATTAAGGTACCAAATTCATAATAACCTCTACCTTTAGCTCTAGTTTGCTTTAGTTAATTTTGAGTGTCTCAGTGTATATCAAAGTGCATCAAACGATTCAATGTCTAAAGATTACTTTTCTATTTGGGTCCATTTCGGCTTTTCAATTTTGTATAATCAAATTTTCTAAATATGTCCAGCACTAATTTCTTGGTTAAACTTTTTCAACTTAGTTAGATGGGAAGAGACCATCTTCTACATACTGAAAGACTGAAAATGAAAGTAGTCACTCAGTCACATCTGACTCTTTGCAACCCTATGAACTTTAGCCCAGCAGGCTCCTCTGTCCATGGGATTCTCTAGGCAAGAATACTGGAGTGGATTGCAATCCTCTTCTCCAATCTGTTGTATATCAAATATATAGTTTTATAGCAACTATTCTATACACTAAAAGCAAGTGATGATGAGAGTACTTTTCAATAATATATCCATATCTGAAACATATAATAGAACACTGAAAAATGTCAAGACATAGATATTTATTAATTAGCTAGTACAGTCAAACATGTAGGATTATTACTACTTAACTTTTCATCATATAATTTTGAAAGGAATGTGATAAAAACTTCATTCTGTAATGACAGTTTTTGTTTTGGAATATCTTCTTAGCGAGTTTCAAAATGACATTCAATGCTAAAATACTTTATGTTTAGTGTCATCTTTTATTTCACTTTAGAAAACTCCTCAGGGTATAAAATAAAAAATGACAGTGATGTTAAATTGCATAATAATGTGCATCTGAAGGCTGAGTGTTTTGTGCTGCTGTTCTTAAAATATTTATTATGAATTTCAATAATTTATAATTATCATGAATTGAGATTTTTAAATTTTTTGTTATTTTTATTTTCAGACACTGTTAATGTCTTAATCATTAACTATCAATATCACATTTGGAACACTGTAATAACATTCAGTCTTAGAATATTTTATATGTTAATAAAATCTTTTAAAAATGTATCCAAAGTTATAAAGATCATTACTCATCTCTCTTTTAATAGAAGAAGATGTCTTTCTTAGGCAAAACTGAAGAGAAACTTTTTTTCCTAATGCATCTTCTAGAATTTACAGTTGACTTATTTGTAATCTGTGTTCTTAAATTAACAACTGATTTTGGCTGTTTCTCAAAAGGCCTGAGCCAAATATGCATACCAAGCCACCCTCTTCCTATCTATCTTGGGTAGAAGGATTGAAGATTCTTAGTGGGTTGATTTTTATATAGTAAAAAAATAAAAGAAAAAAGTATATTCATAAGAAAAGGTGATGGATGGATTTTCATAGGACCATTCTAAGTTGTATATGATTTTGTCTACAGAGAAATAAGTGTAAGGACTGCTGCCAACAAAAGTACACAACACTAAGGTCTCTCATAACAATGAAAGGTTACTGTTTTTCCTAGGTTAATTTTCTAAGCGTTGGGTGAAACAGGAATAGTAGTAGTCTCCTGTTGAATGTAAAAATGGAACTTTTAAAATTAACACGGTGTTTTTGTGCTATCACACTATGTGGGGGTAGCATTGGGGATAGAAGGAAAATCACATAATTACATCAGGACCATCACCAAGACAAGAACAAAGATGAATCTAATTTCCTCACTTTAAAATTGTGGCATTCAATTCAAGTGGTAAAACGTTGTGAAGAATAATTATAACACATTTTAATGCTTATCTAGGGGATGTTTACTGCACACCAGGTATTCAAAAGCATTTTTTTTTCTAATATATTTTCTACCATTTCTACAATATAGGTTATAAAATAACTAGAGAAGTTTGAATTAAGATCACACAGCAGGTAGTGGTAGACTCCAAATTCAAACCCCTGCTACGTTCCTACTCTCAGCTTTTCTGGTCCCATTAGTGTTAGCTCCTTAAAAGGAACAAGTGACCTGGTCCAGCAATACATGCTAGACAACAGTTTTTTACTTCTGAAAGAAGTTAAAGGTCCCTATCTCCATTTCTTAAAGGTCCCTATCCTTCATTTCTTAAAGGTCCCTATCTACATAAGCACAGATTTCTGGCAAGGAATCTATTCTCCCAATTCCATTCCTCCTTTTCTTCTCTTGGAGTAAAGGTTAGATTTTTGCTCTTTCCTTTCAAATTTTGTTTTCATTTTAAGAAATTTTATTTTAAAATCCTAAAAGTTCTAAAATTAATAAAATAATCATCTGTATAGTCACATAAAAAATAAAAAAAAATAAACATTGTTATATTGTATTTGTTGTTGTTTTTGTTCAGTTGCTGAGTTGTGTCCATCTCTTTGTGACCCCATAGACTGCAGCATGCCAGGCTTCCCTGTCCTTCACTAGCTCCTGGAGTATGCTCAGATTCATGTCCATTCAGTTGGTGATGCTGTTTAATGATCTCATTTTCTGCTGTTTCTTCTTTTGTCTTCAGTCTTTCCCAACTTCAGGATCTTTTCCAGTAAATCAAGTCTTTGCATCAGGTGGCCAAAGTACTGCAGCTACAGCTTCAATATCAGTCCCTTCAATGTATATTTAGGGTTAGTTTCCTTTAGGATTGACTGGTTTGATCTCCTGCTGTCCAAGTGATTCTCAGAAGTCTTCTCCAGAATTACAATTTGAAAGCATCAGTTCTTTGGTGCTCAGCCTTCTTTACAGTCCAACTCTCACATCAGAACATGACTACTGGAAAAAATCATAACTTTGACAATACTGACCTTTGTTGGCTAAGTTTTGTCTCTGCTTTTCAACACACTGTTTAGGTTTGTATTTACTTTTTGTTATCTTATAAAAGGAAAGAATTACCCCCTCTAAAAAAAGAAGTATATTTTGTACCTGAATTCCAGTTTTATAACTTATCACCAACCACATACACAAGGGTAGCTACTAAGAGGAATATAGTTCTCCCACATGGCTTATACTTATTTCAATAATCTTCCCTCTCATTTTTCCTTTCTTTTACATGCCCAGGGACTGATATGTTTAAATTATGGAGTTGGGGGTTGGGCAGCTTTGGCATAAACTTAGATTGATAGGGTATAGCAATTTTGTATAGGATAAAAACAGCATCTCACATCAATGGCATAAAGATGGGCTTCTAATAAATGAGAAGAAAACAGTGGGTGAAAATATGTTAAAAGAACAATTGAGGGATTCATTTGGTATGTTTCTAAATTTACTGTTTTCCTTGCCATTGTAAAAGGCAATATGGTACTAAAATATGGCAGTCTGAAAAGACTGTATAACTTATGTCAAACCCTTACAGAAATATGCACTTAATAAGACTTTCATCAAGCAAATATGAACATCTCAATTAGTAGTGCTTTCAATACATTTATAAATAACATAGGCTAATTTTATATAAAAAAATTATTTGTATAACTACTACCTTTTCATGAGCTTGTGACTTTCTTTTTATAGCAATCTTCTTTAAATGATTAGCACATTTTGTTTTGAGAGAAACCACACTAAATATGCATTTGGATCCCTGAAAAGACTTATGATGGTTCAAATTAATGCACATGTAAGAATTGCTTAACCAGGGGTTTTAATGTAAAAGGTGAAGAATGCCCTAGTTTTGGAAATTCTAATTTTAAGGCATATGAGAGAAACTAACAAACTGGCTTCCTGGTGGGAGTAGTGCAATTTCAGTGTTTACCAACCTCAGCCTTCTAACCTCTGAAATGTAAAGGACCGCTGTACTATGTAATGCGTTTTTATTTTCCTCAGTGGGGAAGTGAATTTTCCTATGATCAAGCCCAAGATTTCTAGCAAAATTCCTCTTTTTGTCCTCCACAAACCTGATATGTGTACACACTTTATGAAAGACTATGAGAGGCAAGACACCAATCTTTGCACAGAAAGAATTATGCCTTGTGCAGAGAAAAGTCATTTCCTCTCAGAGAAAAATGTACCCACAGTGCTATGCTGCGTTGTTCTCTGATCATAGAAGTCTGCCCTGCTGTTGCTTAATACAAATGACAGGCATTAATAAACATCACGCGCCAATATGTCAGGAAATATCCCAGGCATTATATTCCATTTAATCTTCAGAAGACCTTTCAAATATTTGTTGCTACCTTCATATTTAGTTAAAGAGAGGGAGGGATAGCCAAACTTCTATCTGAACCTCTTTGGCTCTGAAGTGAACTTTGTACCACAGTACTGTTGATGTGTATACAGCGGTTGGTAGCAATAGTTGGCCAACTTTGCAGGAGAATCCATTTCTCATATTTAATAATAACTA
The DNA here is from genome assembly GCF_023091745.1 of Budorcas taxicolor. NCBI lineage: Eukaryota > Metazoa > Chordata > Mammalia > Artiodactyla > Bovidae > Budorcas > Budorcas taxicolor. The sequence goes on from NC_068913.1 coordinate 19,907,979, forward strand.
AAGTGGGAAAAGTGGTTAATATTTGCTTTAGAAAGAAAATTTTAAATGAAAAAATAAAGTGAGGTTTAGAATGAGGGCTCTCACACCAAAAACCAGAGTCTATGAGCAAAAAGAGAGAGGTTGGACCATTTGATTAGCACATGCACAGACAAAAATTTACATTTTGACATGCATCTTTCAGCCCCAGAAGAAGGAAGATAATATGAAAGACATTGCATAAAATGTAAGAAACACTGGAAAAGAATAATGCTGCAAGACAAAGTGGTGCTGCTGGAAGACATTTCTGGGAAGATTTGATAGAAATGCATCATTCTTGTCTGGAGAATCCCATTGACAGAGAAGCCTGGCAGGCAACAGTCCACTTGGTCACAAAGAGTCAGACACGACTGAGCTACACGCACACACACACACACACCCCCATCAAAACTTGAGTTACCTGTGTTGACTGGAAGGGTAAATTTGTTACTGATGAGCACAGATTCTGCTGCTTTTCTTTTCCAAATACTTTTCTCTAGGTTTGTTACAGGAGAAGGTGTTAATAGTGGGTCTAAAATTAGTTTACATTTAGTCAAAATGAGAGAAATTGGAAAACTTGTTCAAGGTCATGTCACAAGTAAGTGTTGGAGAATTAGAGCCCACATTCTTGTTTCCTCCTCCCTTCTCCTCTTCTCTGTCTCTTGCATCTCTCTTCTCTTCTTAGTCTTTCCTCCCCTGTATTCTCTCCTCTGTTAACTTTCTATTTCTGAATATTTTTGATGGTAAGGAGAATAATACCCTTTTCCGAGGCATGGTTATTTTTTCCAAAGTATTCTGACTCCTCGGACAATTGCTCCCACAAATACATTGTCTTCCTTTGAAAGTTCTCTTTACTGAATCAGTATCAGCACTTTTTCTCTATTTTGTGTCCTGCTTTTTAAGTATTTTACCAAATAGAAGGACTGGAGATGATTATCAGGCTAATAAAGAAGGAAGACATTTTTAAAAATAAATTAAGCAGCTTAACTGCTTATAAGATCATAAAACTCAGGACTAAAACTATCTGTAATTATTAATTTAGAAGAAGAAAAAAGTAGATGATAGAGTGACATAGGTAAAATTAAAATGTACTAATGATAGCACATTTGGTCAGAAGTGAAAATAAACTTTATTAAGTAATTTATCAAAATCTTATTAAATTTTTTACAATTTGTTTTATTAACCAAAACTATATTCTAATGAAGGTAAGATAATTTATAGTGATATTTTCAAATTTTTGGTGAATTTAAAATCCAATTAACTAGAGGAATGATAACCTTGATTAAGACATCAAAAATTACTCAATGTTATATGGCACCCTTGCTGGGGAGTTTGAGGGATAATGGATATATATATATATATATATATATATTATGACTGAGTCATTTTGCCGTCCATCTGAAAATATCACAACACTGTTAATCAGCTATACTCCAATATGAAATTAAGTTTTATTATGAAAAAAAGGAAAGCAACTACTATGATGATAAGATGAAACAAATTATTTTCTTGGTGTGATGAGTTAATTTTTGGTATTGATTTAGGCATAAATAAATTAATATATTTATGTGTAGGAAATTAGCAAATATGCTAAGCATTTATCTTCCTTTCTTTCAGTTTCTTTTGTCCAAGAAGAGATGATAAAAAGGATATGGTTTAATAAATTATAAATGCTATTTGTAAACTTAACATCTGAGCACTCAAGAGTGTTTGCAACTAAACAAAGATCATCAGAGATTAGAAACAGTATATTATGTTGGAAATACTAAATGAAAAGAAAGCCAACATTTTCTTTCTTTATGAGATATTTCATAAATTAATGCAAAGAAGGAAATATATGCTAATAACAACCTATATTTTAATCAAAATATTTTCTCAATAATTTATTAATACAGACAACTCTAGAAGGCACTGGTTATGAATTTGTTTCCTTTAAACCAGCTCTCTATTCCATAAAATATATGAAGTTCATTTTTGGCAAAATACGAAGAGAATATACTTCATATCCTTATCTGTGAACCACTCCTGTTTCTATCTATTTACTACCACTATTTCCAGAATTTATAGTTTCACATTCATCACTGTCTACACAATGTAACTGCTGTTTTGTAAAGATCTATATATTGCTATAGCTGTAACTGAACAAGTTTCCACTGTTACTTCTAGTTGTCTCCCTTGCTTAAAGACTTTGGCTATTTATCTGTGTTCATACATAGAAATTGAACTATATTAAAGTGGAGGTTATTAGAGACACACAGAATACCTGCTCTACTTGAATGAAGACCTTTCCAGGAAATCAATCCAGCTGCAAAATCTCCAAATTCATATAGTGGTGAAGCCAAAATCACCACATAAGAGATGAAGGGCTTAGGAGCTGTGTTCTGGTGGGGTGGGAAATGGTGAACCTCATCCCCAGAGATGTGGGTTAGAAAACAAATCTTTAATCTCTATGTCTGGAGTGAAACCTGGGATTCTGAAGTTCTAAAAATATCCAAAGAACTACAAATGCTCATGGAACAAACTTAGAGGAGTGTGGGTCTAGTGAACTGGTGTTTTCTTAGGTTATTGGTTTACTTTGTGTGGCTGTGAGAGTCAGTGAAGAATATAAGGCTAAATTACATTATCCTGAACCCCCTGCCTTTCTAACTCTCTCTATTCTTAAAACCGAATTCATAAACTCAAAACTCAGGCTCAACTTTGACTGAATTAGAAGCTATTTAGACTAAATTTTCACAGTACTCTAAAGATGAAAAGGCTCCTTTCTGACACACACCAAAAGAGATAACAGAATCACAAATGATAGTTCATGAAGCAGTTACAAATATAAAACAAAGTACAGTTTTATATAATAGTTTGCTGAAAGGATTTTAAGCCATAAATTATTTTATATTTCTATAACTCTACAGCAATTACATTCAAAATTTAAATATATGGTCACTGATAATGAATTTCAACTTTTTTTTTAAGCAAGACTTTAGACAAACACAAGAATGGGCAGGAGCAAGAACATAGGATTAATAACATGAGTGAATTACTTTTATCTCTGGGTTTGTAGGATATGAAGAAGTTCATAATACTTCAAATTAAATAAGGAAGCTGTCCTATGAAACTGCACAATTTGATTCTGTTTCATGTCCTGCCACTTTCTTCATCCATGGAATAGACACTGATACTGAAACATTACAAAATACCCACATGATCAAAATTAAACTTTCTATTAGATTATTATATATCTTACATTCATGCAGAAGCATAAGTAGCAATGAACGCTTTTAAAATAAATAATTTTAACCTCTGTCACATCTACAGCTTTCTGCTCTATAGATAGTAACTTAAAACAATAGAAACATTAATGATATCTATGAAGAATTTAAGGAAGCAGAAGAAAGAAGTCCAAGAAAGTCTTTGCATCATAGAAAATCAGGAAATATCTCTACAGAAAAAGTGGTTAAGAACTCAAGGACTGGTATCAAAATGCAATGATTCAAGTTCTTATACATCAGTCCTTTTTTTGCTACATATGCCACCTGGGACAAGAAACTTGACCTTACTAGCTTATAACAACATGTTTCTCAGTATTATGAAGGTGATGATGATATACCAATCTCACAGAGCTGGTCTTCGAGTTAAAGAAAAGAACTATATGAAAAATATTAGGAAAATACCTCCTCTATGGAAATGACTCAATGCATTTTGAGGGATATCTCTTTGCTATGACATTTCATTTTTTGTTAAAAGAAATTAAGTGTAAGTAAAAGTTGGGGATGCTACTGAACATCCTATAATGTACAGAAAAGCACTCACTCACTCAAGCCACATCAATCTTCTGATATAAAATGTCAATAGTGCCATTTTGAGAAATTCTGGTTTAACCTCAGGTTGTTATCCTAGACCTTTTAGCAAAATATAATTTCGTTTGTTCAGGGAAATGTTTATGGCTTCATTATTCAATTCAGAAACTACCAAAAATAATACATTATTCTTTGACTATTTCTAAGAACATTTTTGAAATTTAATAATTGATGTAGATTGAATGTTTGTTACTCCATATTCATGTGTTGAAACCTAATCCCCAATGTGATGGATTTTGTACATGGGGACTTTAGGAAGTGACAGGATCATAAGTGTGGAGTTCTCAGGAATGAGGTTGGTACCCTAATAAAATAGACTCCAGAGATCTCTCTTATCCTTCTGTCTTTGAAGATACGGCAAGAAGACAGTCATCGATGAACCAAGAATGAGCTCCTGCTAGACACTGAATCTTCTGGCACTGTGATCTTGGGATTTCCAGTCTCCTTAACTGTGAGAAACTTACTCCTGTTTTTATAAGCCACCAAATCTATTATATTATGTCACAGCAGATCAAACAGACTAAGACAATAATATGTATAATAATAAAAGGTATCTCTGTTCCATTCTTGAGTGATCAACAGAAACTTAAATGTAAACAAAACCATTTATTAATCCCTTAAGTAAACCATAAGGTTTTTTAATATAATAAAAATATAAATGGCACACTTCTTACCTTTCTTCTTAATTGCTTCAGTTCAACTCAGTTCAGTTGCTCAGTCGTGTCTGACTCTTTGTGACCCCATGAACCTTAGCGTGTCAGGCCTCCTTGTCCATCACCCACTCCCGGAGTCCACCCAAACCCATGTCCAGTGAGTCGGTGATGCCATCCAACCATCTCATCCTCTGTCCTCTCCTTCTCCTCCTGCCCTCAATCTTTCCCAGCATCAGGGTCTTTTCAAATGAGTCAGCTTTTCGCATCAGGTGGCCAAAGTATTGGAGTTTCAGCTTCACTGAATTGATTGGAATACAGTTCTTCAAATGAATACCCAGACCTGATCTTTAGGATGGACTGGTTGGATCTCCGTGCAATCCAAAGGACTCTCAAGAATCTTCTCCAACACCACAATTCAAAAGCATCAATTCTTCTGCACTCAGCTTTATTTATAGTCCAACTCTCACATCCATACACGACCACTGGAAAAACCATAGCCTTGACTAGACAGACCTTTGTTGGCAAAGTAATATCTCTGTTTTTGAATATACTATCTAGGTTGGTCATAACTTTCCTTCCAAGGAGTAAGCATCTTTTAATTTCATGGCTGCAATCACCATCTGCAGTGATTTTGGAGCCCACAAAAATAAAATCTGTCACTGTTTCTACTGTTTCCCCACCTATTTCCCATGAAGTGATGGAACCGGACCATGATCTTAGTTTCTGAATGTTGAGCTTGAAACCAAATTTTTCACTCTCCTTTTTCACTTTCATCAAGAGGCTCTTTAGTTCTTCTTCACTTTCTGCCATAAGGGTGGTGTTGTCTGCATATCTGAGGTTATTGATACTTCTCCCGGCTATCTTCATTTCAGCTTGTGCTTCTCCCAGCCCCGCGTTTCTCATGATGTACACTGCATAGAAGTTAAATAAGCAGAGTGGCAATACCCAGCCTTGACGTACTTCTTTTTCTATTTGGAACCAGTCAGTTGTTCCATGTCCAGTTCTAACTGTTGCTTCCTGACCTGCATACAGGTTTCTCAAGAGGCAGGTCAGGTAGTCTGGTATTCCCATCTCTTTGGGAATTTTCCACAGTTTATTGTGACCCACACAGTCAAAGGCTTTGGCATAGTCAATATAGCAGAAATAGACATTTTTCTGGAACTTTCATGCTTTTTTGATGATCCAGTGGATGTTGGCAATTTGATCGCTGGTTCCTCTGCCTTTGCTAAGACCAGCTTGAACATCTGGAAGTTCACGGTTTGCCTTTCTTTGGCATTGGAATGAAAACTGACCTTTTCCAGTCCTGTGGCCACTGCTGAGTTTTCCAAATTTGCTGGCATACTGAGTGCAGCACTTTCACAGCATCATCTTTCAGGATTTGAAATAGCTCAACTGGTATTCCGTCACCTCCACTAGCTTTGTTTGTAGTGATGATTCCTAAGGCCCACTAGACTTCACATTCCAGGATGTCTGGCTCTAGGTGAGTGATCACACCATCGTGATCATCTGGGTCATGAAGATCTTTTTTGTACAGTCCTTCTGTGTGTTCTTGCAACCTCTTTTTAATATCTTCTGCTTCTGTTAAGGTCCCTGCCATTTCTGTCTTTTATTGTGCCCATCCTTGCGTTAAATGTTCCCTTGGTATCTCTAATTTTCTTGAAGAGATGTCTAGTCTTTCCCATTCTATTGTTTTCCTCTATTTTCTTTGCATTGATCACTGAGGAAGTCCTTCTTATCTCTCCTTGCTATTCTTTGGAACTCTGCATTCAAACGGGTATATCTTTCCTTTTCTCCTTTTCTTTTTGCTTCCCTTCTTTTCACAGCTATTTAGATTGCTATTAACATCAGAAGAAAGTCTGGCCTCTAAAAATAGAGCTACCATGTGACCCAGCAATCCCACTATTGGGCATGTACCCAAAGAAAACCAGAACTCAAAAAGATATATGGTCCCACATGTTTATTGCAGTACTATTTACAGTAGCCAGGATATGAAAACAACCTAACTGCCCATCAATAGAGGAATGTATAAAGAGGATATGGTACATATATACAATGGAATATTACTCAGCCACAAAAAGGAATGAAATTGGGTCATTTGTAAAGATGTAGATGGAGCTAGAGACACTCAAACAAAGTGAAATAAGTCAGAAAGAAAAAAAATCAAATATCAACACATATATGAGGAATCTGAAAAAATTGGTATAGATGAACTTATTTTCAAAGCAGAAATAGAGACATGATCATAGAGAACAAACATGGATACCAAGGGGGAAAGGGAGGGATGGGAAAAATTGGGAGGTTGAGATTGACATATATACACTAGTGATACTATGCATAAAATAAATAACTAATGAGAATGTACTGTATAGCACAAGGAACTCTACTCAGTGCTCTGTGGTGATCTAAATGGGAAGGTAATTTTTTAAATGAGGGAGTGTAGTATATTTATAGATAATTCATTTTGCTATAAGTAGAAATTAACACAACATTGAAAAACAAATATATTCCAATTTTTTTTTTTAATCTGGCTTTGCTACAATGTCACTAATATCTGCAGGTTAAACATACCACACGATCATAAAACTAATTCATGGAAACAAACGCAACACCAGTAGTAACAGAATTACCCCCAAAGAGTAGTCAATAGATTTCCAGGTCTACATATGAAAATATTTGACCTGTTTTTCTCTTTCTTTCCTGTGAGAGTCTTACTAATCAACATTGTACAAAGCCTAATGATTATTTTGTTAAGTGTTTTCCAACTCACAGTGAACATGGAGATCATTGGGGAAGATATTAAAAGAAAAAAATCAGACCCCATCCACTAACAAGTGAAATGTGAATTTTTAATACAGGCAAGGCCCATTCATCAGAATGTTTTAATGTTTAACCACATGCACTGTGGCTGAAAATCTATTGTACAGTAACTCCTGCTTTCTATATAAAGGACAAAGTAATGAGTAGGGAAATAAGAGATCTGTTGGTAGGCATTTTTATTGTTCTCAAAGCAAAAACTTTGTACCTGACAAAGTTAAGTAAGTCAAGAAAACATCATTTAATAGAAGAGAAAGACAAGAAAGCAGTCTGAACTCATCCTCAATGAAACGAAGGGCAGGACAGTTTTTAAGATCTGGGGATGCTGAGATTTCATACCATCTGTATTTGCTAATTGACCTTACCTAAAGGGAAAGTGGTGGGCTGCGATTCATGGGGTCACAAAGAGTCGGACACAACTGAGCAACTGAACTGAACTGAACTGAAAGGAAAAGTAACCTGTCTCTTTTCTCATAAAGTAAACTTTATGACACGAGGTAGTTTTACAACTTGAAGCAGGCATCCACCAAAGTTAAGAGTACTACTCTCCCATAGAGACTGGCAATATAAGGTGTAGTAATACCCTTCAAGATGCACTTTTCAAGGATTCAAAGAGAAGGTCCCTAGGACGTTAAGAAAGACGCTCCTGGGCTGTGAAACTGTCAAGACTTAAGGGGCAGAGAAAGAATCTCTGTTTGTTTGTTTTTAAAGCAAAGGCTTTAAGTAAAAGGAGGGCAGAACCTAGAGTCAGGAAGAAGTCTGTCTAAAGTTTAATCAAGACTAAGGGAAGATCATGGCATCCGGTCCCATCACTTCATGGGAAATAGATGGAGAAACACTGGAAACAGTGTCAGACTTTATTTTTGGGGGCTCCAAAATCACTGCAGATGGTGACTGCAGCCATGAAATTAAAAGACGCTTACTCCTTGGAAGAAAAGTTATGACCAACCTAGATAGTATATTCAAAAGCAGAGACATTACTTTGCCGACTAAGGTCTGTCTAGTCAAGGCTATGGTTTTTCCTGTGGTCATGTATGGATGTGAGGGTTGGACTGTGAAGAAGGCTGAGCACCGAAGAATTGATGTGTTTGAACTGTAGTGTTGGAGAAGACTCTTGAGAGTCCCTTGGACTGCAAGGAGATCCAACCAGTCCATTCTGAAGGAGATCAGCCCTCGGATTACTTTGGAAGGAATGACGCTAAAGCTGAAACTCCAGTACTTTGGCCACCTCATGCGAAAAGTTGACTCATTGGAAAAGACTTTGATGCTGGGAGGGATTGGGGGCAGGAGGAGAAGGGGACGACCGAGGATGAGATGGCTGGATGGCATCACTGACTCGATGGACATGAGTCTGAGTGAACTCCGGGAGTTGGTGATGGAAAGGGAGGCCTGGCGTGCTGCGATTCATGGGGTCGCGAAGAGTCGGGCATGACTGAGCGACTGAACTGAACTGAAGGGAACATTATGGATATCTTGGACACAGGAAAGGACACTTTCTTCCCCTCTAACCATGTTTCTCAAACTTGACTGCACATTATATTCTTCTCAGAGTTTTATAAAATGCTGATGCCTGGGTCAACCCCCAAAGATAACTGACTTTAATATTTTAATATTTTAATGATTATAATATATAGCCAAAATTGAAAACTACTATCCCATGGGAACTGAATTTCCTTGAGAGGTTATAAGGTATGAAATAACTTCATCTCATAATTTCATCTTCAACATAGCCCTGCTTATTTGTATACCAAACATCAAACATAAAAATAGCAAATAGATGAAAGAAAGAAAGAGAGGAGGGAAGGAGGAGAGAAGAAAGAAAGGAAGGAAGAAAGGAAAATTATTTTTACTTTATCCCAAATGAAAAGAAAAAAAGGATTGATTTTGCCATGCCAAGGACTGAAAGTTAAAACATCAGGATTAATGAGTCATCAATACAAATTTTAAATTATTTTTTGACAAGCCAACTGAGGCAAAAATTTTTAATAAATTTAACTTTTCTATGGACTATTTTCCTCTGATTTATACCTGGTCTATTTTTGGGTGTTTTTGCCTTATTCCTAATCTCATAGGATGTTTCTTAACACTCTATTTTTTTCTCATTCAAGCTATAATTGTCCTCTGTTTACCCCATATTTTCTTATTTTGGTGTCAGAAATATTAATTACCTCAGCTGGGAACCTCGTGTGTGATAATGTGCTAATGGAATCTATATAGTGCCTTTTCTATAGATACTGTTCGTGCAACTTTGCTTTGGTTTTCCTAAAAGCAACCCCCCAGGCTTTGTTGTCCAGATCAGCAGATGAGTCTTCTGGTTGTACTGTCAGCACAGGAAAAAGGAAGGCAATATCAGGTCAGGTTGATGAGTGATATTTAATTTGGTACACATGTTTGTGTGTGTATGTGGCCATTTATTCTATTAATTCCATTACTGTACTATAGAAACTCCTGTATTGGTCCCTAACTTCTGAAGGTCATAATCTCTTTTAAGAAACTAATGAAAGCTAAGAAGTATTTCAGACAAGTGCAAAGATACCCAAATACCACACAAAACTTTGCACATAGCAATATTCAATTATTAATTGAAATTCATTCACATACTTTAGGGCTACAGGACTTCATTAATAATCTTTTATAAAATGAAAGGGAAATCTATATCAAAGTCACTTAATGACATCAATTTTAAACAAAGAAGATTCTCTGAATGACCTTAATAGTAAATTTAAAGTAATCATCCAAATTACAGTTTTATATTTACTTATCTCACATAGGTACAGATTAAATTCTTGCTGTACTAGTGTATTTTTTAAAACTGTGAAATATAAGGAATAAAATAACCTCAAAACTCTTGAGCATTTTCAATCATTATAAATAAAAGAAGACATATATGAAGAAAAGAACAACTTTACTGATATTTATGCATTTGTTTTTGCATCATTCAATTCATTTTGGTATTCCCATTCCCGGAAAAGGATATTATTTTATTTTTTCTTGTTTTAGTTTTTCTCTTTATTTTGATACTTAGCTTCAGCAACTGTGTTTGAGAGGTTAGAAATCTCAGAGACCATGTTGCACTGATGCTCTGGATCATGAGAAAGCAGGTGCAGTGTAGTGTATCATGACAGACTGAAATGAAATTCCAGCCCTGTGAAGGTAAATTTTCCAGCCTCACTAGCACAGATTGAAATAACTCACCATTGACTGCTGCTGCAGAAAGTGTCAGTCTATATCTCAGACTATAGCTATCAACCACTTTGTACTGGTGCCTGCAGCAGACACACAGAGATTCCAGAGTAACAAGAGGAAACTAGTGCATTTCCCCAATGTAACTTAGAAAACTTAAACAGCTTTTGAGTCTCCACTTTATCTGCTAAAATTTCTTGTCTCAAGGCCAGAGACATTTCTATTTGCTAGATTGGGTAGTATATGCCTTTTGGGATGTACTAGCTTTTTGCTTTTTTCTTCCTATTAAAATCGAGTATGTATGTATGAACTTACTTTAATATAGGGAAACAACCTAGACAAAATGCAAATGCTTGTCAAATGAGAATTTAAACAGAATTTTGTATGTGTGTCTTCCTTTCTGTATTTCTGATAAATTATAGTGTAACTTTTACTGATTTCTTTCAAATAAGCAAGAGTTAGTCAACCCTAAGAATGAAAATTTCAATTCTTTATAATTGGCTTCTAAGAAAAATTAAAGCATTAAACTAGTGCGTGGGAGCCAGTTCTTACAGGAGACAGCTCTTACTGGCCCTTGAGAGCCAATTATACACATATCATCCCAACTCTCTGGTCAGCAGTGTCACTTTAGTAGTTTGAAATGCACCCTAATAGGAGTACTTAAGGCATAGAAATTGTCAAGACTCCAAATTTCTCTACCCCTCCCAAGTTGTGGATTAACCATTTACCAGCATACTATCATACTATAGTATAGTTATCACATATTCTATACTATGTGTAGTATCATATATACAGTAGCCAGCACAGCCATATGACATTTATCAAGTCCTTTAGATAAATATAGTAGATGCAGGTGATTAGAGGTAGAAGGCTGCTATGCTTTCTTCTTCTACCACTTTGCAGTCAGATGATATGTTACAATGAAAGCAAGTCTTAGACCTAACTCTGGCAACTGCTTATGAGATAATAAGGAAAAAGTAGTGATATGACCAGTTCTTTGGCTTAGTCCTCAGACACTCTTCCAGAACTTTCTATGAAAGGCTTGCTCCTAGGGGAGTACATCAAGATGGCAGACATCTTCAAACTTCTAATAAGTCAAATGAGACTACAAAGTCCTCCTCATTAAAGTGGTGAAAAGACGATGAAAATTATACACTTATAGTACTGCTCTGAAATTGTTAATATCTTTCAAGCCAATCTGAAATTGTTAATATCTTTCAAGCCAATCACATATCTTAAACATTATTTGTTCAGGTCTCAGGAGAAAATTATTCTAGGATTTCTTATGCTCATTAACATTTCTTAATGTAGATTTTATAATGATTTTTGAAATTCTTAAGTAGCATCTGCTAGAACACAAATTAATGGTGGGGAGATATACACATATATCAAGCTTTTCCTAATAAAATGGTATTAATTATTAGTTGGATAAATATGTTTGTACTACAAACAGCTTTGGATGACAGAATTAGTTTCAGCCTCCAGGGCAGAGGGCGGACTTATTTCCTGAATAGGATAGTGAAGATAATGTTTCCCTTAGGGGCAAAGGTTGGACAGGTTTTCCAGGAGTCTCCTTGAAAAACTGACAATTTCCTTAAGTCAAAGTTCCTCAGCTACAATATAAAGCCACTTTATGTGAAATATCTGACAACCTGATTCTGCATCACTTCCCATGGGACTTGAATGGCTAAAAAAGAAATGAGAACATGAAACTCATGCATGCTTGCTACTCTGTGTGTGTTAGTTGCTCAGTTGTGCCTGGCTCTTTGTGACCCCTTGGACTATGGCCTGCCAGGCTCCTTTGTCCGTGGGATTCTCCAGCCAAGAATACTGCTACACTATGAATGATAAATTCTTTTTATTCTGGCTCTACACACTTTGTATCTTCTGCTAGCACCAGTGAATCTATATTAAGTAAACTCATTAATTTGCATGGAACATGAAATCTCAGATCCTTCATAGGTTGTAGATAGATAGGCATCTATGATTTTATCACAATCCATGAAAACCAATCAAAATTTGAAGACATCACATTTATAAATTAATTTTAAGTTACTAATTATGTTTATCTTGTGATATTAATACTATATAGAGAAGGAAATGGCAACCCATTCCAATATTCTTGCCTGGAAAATCCCATGGACACAGAAGCCTGGCAGGCTAGAGGCCATGAGGTCGCAAAGAATTGGCCACGACTGAGCAACTAACACATAAATTAATACTAGTAGAAGCTAAATAGTATATAATAATAATCATAAATTAACTCATTACATTTGTCTATAGCCTTAGGGACCATATATAATAATGTTAATTGCTCATTTATCTCTATTTTAAACATTGAAATATAAAGAAATTTTGGAAAAATGTAATATATATTATATTGACACTAACTTATTAAACTCTGCATTGGCAAGTTTAAAAGGCATCCAAATGCTTTGGTAGACTCTGAAATATAAATTTGAAAATATTCAGATATTTAAAGTAATATTTGCCTTATTGTATACATTTAACAATATTTTCCACTAGATTTTATATACATATAAATAATATATAGATTAAATGTTTCATATAGATTAGATATAGATTATACATGTAGAATAAAGTGGAACAATATTTACACTAGACCATTCAGGTATAACCTAAATCAAATCATTTACAATTATACTGTGAAAGTGACAAATAGATTCAAGGGATTAGATCTGATAGAGTTCCTGAAGAACTATGGATGGAGGTTCTTGACATTGTACAGGAGGCAGTGATCAAAATAATCTATCATCTGGAAGAAAAAGAAATGCAAAAGGCAAAATTGTTGTCTGAGGAGGCCTTACAAATAGTTGAGAAAGGAAGAGAAGCTAAAGGCAAAGGAGAAAAGGAAAAATATATCCATTTGAATAAAGAGTTCCAAAGAATAACAAGGAGACATAAGAAAGCCTTCCTCAGCGATCAATGTAAAGAAATAGAGAAAAGCAATAGAATGGGAAAGACTAGAGATCTCTTCAAGAAAATTAGAGATACCAAGGGAACATTTCATGCAAATATGGGCACAATAAAGGACAGAAACAGTAAGGACCTAATAGAAGCAGAAGATACTAAGAAGAGGTTGCAAGAATAAGCAGAAGAACTATACAAAAAAGATCTTCATGACCCAGATAACTAGGATAGTGTGATCACTCACCTAGAGCCAGATATCCTAGAAATGAAGTCAAGCGGACCTTAGGAAGCATCACTATGGACAAAGCTAGTGGAGGTGATAGAATTCCAGTTGAGCTATTTCATTTATTAAAAGGTGATACTGTGAAAGTGCTACCTACACTCAATATGCCTGCAAATTTGGAAAACTCAGCAGTGGCCACAGGACTGGAAAAGGTAAGTTTTCATTCCAACTCCAAAGAAGGGCAATGATGAAAAATCCACCTGATGCAACATCCCAAAGAATGTTCAAACTACTGCACAATTGCACTCATCGCACACACTATCAAAGGAATGTTCAAAATTCTCCAAGCCAGGCTTCAACAGTACATGAACCGTGAACTTCCAAATATCCAAACTGGATTTAGAAAATGCAGAGGAATCAGAGATCAAATTTCAAACATCTGTTGGATCATAGAAGAAGCAAGAGAATTTCAGAAAAACATCTACTTCTGCTCTATTGACTATACTAAAGCCTTTGAATGTGTAGACAGATTACAACAAACTGTGGGAAATTCTTCAAGAGGTGGGAATACCAGACCAGCTTCTAAGCAACAGTGAGAACCAGACATGGAACAACAGAACTGGTTTCAAATTGTGAAAGAAGTACATCAAGCCTGTATATTGTCACCCTGCTTATTTAACTTATACGCAGAGTACATCATGAGAAATGCTGGGCTGGATGAAGCACAAGCTGGAATCAAGATTGCTGGGAAAAATTTCAATAATTTCAGATACACAGATGACACCACCCTTATGGCAAAAAGTGAAAAGGAACTAAAGAGCCTCTTGATGAAAGTGAAAAAGGAAAGTGAAAAAGTTGGCTTAAAACTCAACACTCGAAAAACTAACATCATGGCATCTGGTTCCATCACTTCATGCCAATAGATGGGGAAACAATGAAAACAGTGGCAGACTTTATTTTCTTGGCCTCCAAAATCATTGCAGATGATGACTGTAGCCATGAAATTAAAAGACTCTTGCTTCTTGGAAGTAAGGCTATGACCAGCCTAGACAGCATATTAAAAAGCAGAGACATTACTTTGTTGACAAAAGTCCATCTAGTCAAAGCTATGGTCTTTCCAGTAGTCATATATGGATGTGAGATTTGGACTATAAAGAAAGCTGAGCACTGAAGTATTGATGCTTTTGAAGTGTTGGAGAAGACTCTTGAGGGTCCCTTGGACTGCAAGGAGATCCAACCAGTCCATCCTAAAGGAGATCAGTCCTGGGTGTTCATTGGAAGGACTGATGCTGAACCTGAAACTCCAATACTTTGGCCATCTCATGCAAAGAACTGACTCATTTGAAAAGACCCTGATGTTGGGAAAGATTGAAGATGGGAGGAGAAGGGGACGACAGGATCAGATGGTTGGATGGCATCACCAACTCAAGGGACATAAGTTTGAGCAAGCTCCAGGAGTCGGTGATGGACAGGGAACCATGGTGTGCTGTGGTCCATGGAGTCGCAAAGTGATTGAGTGACTGAACTGAACTGAACAATATTTTCATTAACAACTTTTGGAACTGACTATGATGGCCTAAAATTCCCCTCAGCTTGACTAAAGTTTAAACAGATGTCTTCTTGGCTATTGTTGTTTGTGCTCAGTCATGTCCAATTCTTTGTGGCCCCATGGACTGGAGGCTTTCAGGCTCCTCTGTCCATGGGAATTTCCAGTCAAGAATACTTTAGTGAGCTGTCATTTCCTTCTTCAAGAGATCTTTCTGACCCAGGGATTGAACCTGTGTCTCTAGCATCTTCTGCTTTGGCAGGCAGATTCTTTACTACCACGCCACCTGGGAAGCCCTTTTTCCTGACAATAAGTCCCTAATCTCCCTTTTCTTAGAGTATTTTCTTCAGAAAATTTGCAATATTAAATTATTTCTCTGCCTCTTTGAGAGGTGAATCCTCTTTCAACCTCTTTTTAATTTTATAACCCAGGAATACCTTTTTCAAGAACTTGGGAGCCATCCCTTTGAAATGTATTCATGAAAGATATGGTCTTTCCATGAAAATATGCTCAACATCACTGATCATCAGAAAAATGGAAATTCATGATTTCAATGGGGTATCACTTCACACCTGTTAGAATGGTTATTATCAAAAAGACAAGTGATAACAAGTGTTGGTGAGAACCTGAGGAAAAGAGAACACTTGTGCCCTGTTAGTGAACATGTAAATTGGTACAGTCACTATAGGAAACAGTAAGAGGTTCCTCAAGAAATTAAAAATAGAACTATCATATGATCTAGCACTTCCACTTCTGGGCATTTATCTGAAGAAATTGAAAGTATTAACTTGTAAAATATGTATGCACCCCCATGTTCACTGCAGCAATGTTTACAGTAGCCAGATATGGAAGGAACTTAAGTGTTCATCAATGGATAAATGGATAAAGAAGATGTTAAATATTGTAAAATATTAATCAGCCATAAAGATAATGAAATCTTGCCATTTGCAACACTATGGATGGACCTTGAGGGCATCATGCTAAGTGAAACAAAACCAAGCTCATAAACATAGAAGCTATATTGGTAATTGCCAGAGGCAGAGGTTAGGAGGAAGGGGGTCAAAAAGTACAAATATCCAGTTTTTAAATAAATAATCCATGGGATGTAATATACAGCATGGTGACTACAGTCAATAACTATATCACATATTTGAAATTTGCTGAGAATAATTCTTAAAGGTTCTCACCAGAAGAAAAACTTTAACTGTGTATGATGCTAGATGTTAACTAGATTTATTGTGGTGATCATTTTGCAATACACACAAATATGGAATCACATTGTACACCTGAAATTAATTTAATATTATACTCTCACTGTACTTAAACAATGTTTTTTTTAAAAAACTTCCTTATCTCATCTCTGTGGGAGGGTAGAAACCTTACTTCTGTAAGTGCCAATCAGCAAATAAAAATGGCCTAATCACATTGACCCCACAAAAGTCCTCCAGTACTTTTCCACTAGCTCATTGTAAAACCTAAAATCCCTGCCACCATTTGTTTCAAGAAATTTCAGTTCAGTCTCTCTCAATCGTAATACTGTAGTCATGAATAAAATCTTTGACTGCTTAATTTATCTAACATAATTTTTTATGAGAGTCCAATAAAACAATATTTTTCATTTTAGTCACTCAGTTGTGTTTGAATCTTTGCAACCCCATGGACTGTAGCCCACCAGCCCCTTTGTCCATGGTATTCTCTAGGGAAGAATAATAGAGTGGATAGCTATTCCCTTCTCCAGGGGATCTTCTCAACCCAGGGATTGAACCTGGGTCTTCTGAACAGTAGGCAGATTCTTTACCATCTGAGCCACCAGAGAAACTAGCTTATTCTAAAGTCATAAGAAATTATAAATATAGTTATTATAAGTTATCTTATAAAAAATAAAATATTCTAAATGAATAAAAACTGTTAATAAATAAATAAATAATAATAAATAAATTTTTAGGCCCATAATCTACTTTAAGTCCCTAAAAGTGTAATATGAGTTAGTTTTTTGACAAAATCATTATTAAAGGAAAAAAAAACACGAGAGACAAATTACATATGGAAGAAAAACAGGTTAATTTGTTTAAACTTGCAAAGGAGGATTCTGATTAAGTTTTTATGCCATTCCATTAATAAGACCAAAGAAATCATAGGAAGAGAAGTTAAAGTCTGATTAAAAGATAGGGAACAAAGAAAAAGAATAATTAGGTAATTCTCAAGGCACAAAGAATTTGCCAACGGGGTGCCCAAGGGATTAACACAGCACACTATAATTCAACATATCTCTAAAACAGCTGTAACTAACAGGGAAATTTATGTTTTAGCTAGTTGGGACTTTGTGAGATCACTTTCTCTGGAAAGCCTTTAAAAAGTTAAATCATTAGTTTTGGGGCAGTAAATGAAATTCAACCTCAGAGTAAAGTATGTCATAGCAAAATGATCAGCTTAAGCTATTTATACTCACTTGTAAGTTCTAAATTAGTTGTAACCTCTCAGAAAACTGACCTGAGTCATCTCAAGAATTCTCAATCAAGACATCTCAAAGTGAAATAGAGCTCATTTATATTAACAGTCCAAGTACAAGAGAGTCTATCTTTCACCGTGACAGCCATGGCCAAGTAACGAGGGACAGGCTGAATCTGATAGATTAATCCTAAAGCTGTTGGCAGCTTCTATTCTACTACTAGATGTGTGTGTGTGTGTGTGTGTGTGTGTGTGTGTGTGTGTGTGTGTGTTTGCACGCATGCACAGGTGGGCACACACGTGCATGTGCTCAATTGCGTCCGCTCTTTGCAGCCCCATGGACTCCCAGCCCCATGGACTGCCCCATGGACTGCCAGGCTCCTCTATCCATCGGATTTCTAAAGCAAGAATATTAGAGTGTGTTACCATTTCCTACTCCAGGGGATTTTCCCAACCCAGGGACTGAACCAGTGTCTCTTGTGTCTTCTGCATTGGCAGGCAGATTCTTTACCACCACCATGACCTGGGAATCCCCATTCTACTTCCAACCTATGTTCTAAATTTGCAAAACCCTCTGACATTTTTAACTCTCTGAGAACTAGACCTGACTACCAAAAGATTTCCTAATTAGTAAAATAATAATGGAACTAATGATTGGGAATTACAATCCCCAAGACAATTTTTTAACATTAATTAAAACTGAGTACTTTAGCCTCAATAGACAGGGAGCAATCAGCCTCTAATTCTGCCTCCTGTCTTGTCATTTGGTTATCTGTTGACCAGGACAAATTAATTTGTATTCCAATTCAAATGAAATGATATAAAAGAGATGAAAATATTATAAATTTCAAGGAGGGATGAAGGGAAAGATTCTGATAAAAATGAAAAGTCATTTTTATTTTGACATAATAAAAGTGCTAGAATGTTGCATCTATTGGAAACAAAATTGGCACGCTTCCATACTCTGGTACTAAATAATTGAACAAAGCAGACATTACTGTAAATTTTTTTAAGCTTTTCTTACTGGAGAGAGTGGTATAACATAAGTTGTAGAACTTTAATTTTTGATCAACAAGGAACATGTACTTTTGTATGAGAAATGGGATGTTGAGTTTAAAATATACAACATATACACAGGAAAATTGTTCTTACTAGAGAGGTTTAAGAAAGGGAAATAATCCTTAGCTACCTTAATAGCACTAGATTTGGGTGTACTCTCCTCCCAGCACCAAATGGAAGATTACCTTGGGCTATGGGGCCAGTAAGATCATCAAAAGTAGTCACTCAGACGGCAAAAGTATATGATTTGGCTTAATAGCTGCTTATTAAGGATACAGTACAGAAGAACAGAATGATAAGCACAATAGCACAGGAAATAGTAACAAAAGAGGAAACATGTGTGTCATCCAGAAACTTGCCAGGAAAAGGGAACTGACTTGAAATTCCAAAAGTAGTGCAGGGTGAGATTTCAAACTAAATACAAAAAATCCTTTGTGAATTTCAAATTCTAAACAGAGGATGGTACTATATAAGTGTTTCAGGATGAAAAAAAACACAAGTAGTTGATTGGTTTCTAAAATATGTTTTTCATCACAAAACCTGGTCAATAGGTATGTTTTTGATCAAAATCTTTGAGTTGGATTTTCTACTCTGCATATTATGCTTTCAATGATTCAAATTTTGGTTGTTTGGTACTCAGTTTATGTCAACAGAAACAAATGCTTTTTCAAAGAGTTTGATATGGTGACAGTGAAGAAGAATTTTTCTCTGTCCTTCTAGGTTCTTCTGGCTGAACTAAGAATTAAATTGATATGAGACAGATTAACAGGAAAAATCAAACAGAACTATAATAGGATGTTTACATGGGAGAACAGAGAAGGTAATGGCACCCCACTCCAGTACTCTTGCCTGGAAAATCCCATGGATGGAGGAGCCTGGTCGGCTGCAGTCCATGGGGTTGCTAAGAGTTGGACACGACTGAGTGACTTCACTCTCACTTTTCACTTTCATGCATTGGAGAAGGAAATGGCAACCCACTCCAGTGTTCTTGCCTGGAGAATCCCAGGGATGGGGGAGCCTGGTGGGCTGCCGTCTATGGGGTCACATAGAGTCGGACACGACTGAAGCAATTTAGCAGCAGCAGTACATGGAAACCAAGGAAAACTGACTAACTCAACAAAATGGCCAAAATTCTCACCCCATATACTATCTTCAGTTAAAGACAAATAAACATGTTGGGAGTAGTGATTTGAAACTTCAAAGGGAAGGAGCATGGCTCATATGGAGATGGAAAAGCAAACATTTGGTAAATAGATACATTTGGCCAAATTTCTAGGCCATGCAGAGACAGAGACACAAAATGGACTCATCTCCAGGCACAGCCGAGTTTGCACACAACACCTAGCCCTTATTCTTTGCAGATATCTCTGGGGATAATTTTATTCCAGGAGCAGGTCCCCCATTCTAAACTCTTTCAGGTCATTAAAGGGGAAGGTCAAAGTTTCTTCTTGTCTTTTGGGCCTTGAATTATTTCAGCATGAAATAATTCTCATACCAAAGAGACTTTTTTTTTTTTTTTTTGAACTGGGGAGATAAATTTTGCTCCATTACAGTGGCCTGATGCTATTATAGTAATAACTCATTTTATGTTTTCAGACATCTTGATTAGCTATCAAAAAAAAAAAAAATCAAGTTCATGTCGTATGTCTGCCATCTCACATCCATGCTTTCTCTAGCTCTTAAAAAAAAAATAGGTGGCGTTAAATATAATTCTATGTCTGGAAAAATTTACCATTGAGACAAATGAGAGGAGATAGTACATTTTGCTACTGAAATTTGAATAGGAAGCCAACATGAGCTGATTCATCTTTATTTCCTATCTATAAAAGGAAAGAGCTAGTGCTAGGATAATTAGCCTCATATTAATAATTTGGATCAAAAATATTATGCTCCTAAAATTTTCATAAACTTGAAGTTTACTTTCTGAAAAAAGTTGGGCAATTTTGTTTGTACAAAGTATATATTGTGTAAATGAAAGTGTCACATCTGAGATAATTAGGCCAATCACTGGAATAAAAATATTTTCTCTAGGAATAGTTACTAAATTGAGGTTTATTTCAATTTGCTTGAAATATTTAGGCAATTTGTTACCTACGTAGTTTACTGTTAGTTTAAATTATATGCGTTGTAAATGAGAACCACATCAAGCTAATTAATTTCATTGGAAATTATTTCAAAGGTTAGAAAGAAATGAAAAAAATATCTTTTATAATGAATTCATCTCACATGTCCTTTGCTCCTTCCTTCATAGCATGGCCTTTTGCTGACATTTCCAGAAAAGGAGATATTCCAAATGCTCCAGTTTTAGTTAGCTAAGTTTCTTATTTCAAATAACCAAGCATTTTGACATAAACATGTCTATCACTGTGTTCACTGAGGTTAGAAGAAAGCCAGAGCTCAGAGAAGAAAGTAGTTTGAAGACAGGCAAAATTGGGACCTTGATGCAGAGAAAGAAGTATGAAAAAGTGGAGTAAAATTGAGAAAGGTCAGTTCTTGAATCCATGTTGCCCTACTTTCTTAAATAATATGGATTTTATGTAATTTAATCTGTGCACAACTACTAAGAGTCAACAACGGAAAACAAGAGCTGAAATGTAGTGCAGTTATATGTCATAAGTATTTCAGTAATATAAAATCCTAATTAATTCTATGTATCCTTTTTAATTTTTTTTTCAGTTTTGCAGTCTGTTTTTATGGATTTCTATCTTCTCCCTCATCAGCAAGTTATCAGCAGTCAGTTTTTTCTGCTAATGTGTCCCTGCCTCTAACATTCCTATCATTTTCTAATGTTCTGTTTTAACTGACTCACAGCTTACACATTAGATAATAAATTATCATGACCTTGGCTTATGTATTTCGTTGTAATATACAAAATTCTGCACATATTCTATATTCTATTTTTTTTTTCTGATAACGCTGAGTAGATTAGGGTTGGTTTGCTGATTACTAAATACTCAGAAATATCATTATAGTTTTTAAATAATAATATAACATAAGTAGTGTTATAAAATCATACTGTTTTAGACTTAAATCATTCCTAAATGATTAAAATAGAGAATTAAGATGCTCTGAGTTACCTGTGTGAATTTTAGTTCATGAGCTTTGCAGCATCTTTTAGCTTATCTATGTCATTTTTTTCTGCTTATTATTAGGTTCTCGATCATATTTGGTAGTTACAGTAATTTCACTATTTATTAATACGGCTATAGAATTTAAAAAATGCACAAAGTATAAGGACTCAGATGACTTGAGTTCTATTTAAATACTCATAGAAGTAATAAATAAGTGGGAGAAGATTGAAATCCAATGGAACTTGTTTTGACATTTTGTATTTTTCAATATGAAAAATTTTGAATTCTCAAAGAACTGCACTGTAGATGGTATTTCTCAGAGGCAAAGGTTGTGGAGGGCAATACAGTTTTCAGTCAACTAGAAAGACAAAATACGTATCTACATATCATATCAGAGAGTGGCTTTGGAGAAGACGAAGGAGAGCAGTGTACACAGCATTAGGCAGGAAGCACTTACCAACTGGCACTTCCCTCACACCATCTCAGTGATTTATTTTCTTGGAATTTTGCAGTGAATGTGCATGCTTCACTGCCCATTTCATCTTTCTATCACCCTTGTAATGTCTTCACATATGTAAGTTTGTCAGTTGACACAACTTGGCTCTAATGAAGCCAACGAAAATTAGTGTGATATGTGGTTATTCTACTTTTCTAAAAGATAATTTTTGCATGTTTTTCCTCTTTTTATTTCTTTTCCCAAACTGTATTCTAAAATGAGCTATCAGCCAACACTCTTGTAGTCAGGATTAGACTTCCATTTCAAATTTTCACTTACTTTTCCAAACACATGGAATTCCCCCAGTGGGACATTACTGAGCCTGATTCTCATGGGTACTGTACAAGACAGAGAACTACATACATCATATAACTACATACATTTAACTTCAGTATGTTATAGAGGTGGAACATTTTTCCTTCTTCTCTTCCAGGTTTTTTGGCTGATCTAATAGTTAAATTGACATAAAACAGAAAAACAGGGGAAAAACAATTAATTATATGGATATATAATTAATTTGCAAATCTATGGACTATAGCTGGCCAGGCTCTTCTGCCCATGGGATTCTCCAGGCAAGAATACTGGAGCAGGTTGCCATTTCCTTCTCTAGGAGATCTTCCAGTATAGGCATGGCAACCCACTCCAGTATCCTTGCCTGGAGAATCCTCTGGACAGAAGCTATAGATATAGATATATGTATCTATTTATCTAGATTGATATATACTGGTGGTTTAGTCACTAAGACTCTTGTGACCCCATGGTCATGGACTGTGACCTGCCAGGCTTGTCTATCCATGGACTTTTCCAGGCAAGAATACTGGAGTAGGTTGCTATTTCATTCTCTAGGTCGAACCCCGGTCTCCTGCATTGCAGGTGGTCTCCGGCATTGCAGGCAGATTCTTTACCGACTGAGCCATTGAAGATTCTCAGGTGGCACTAGTGGTAAAGAACCTGCCTGCCCATGCAGGAGGCATAGGAGACTCGGGTTCAGTCCCTGGATCAGGGAGATCCTCTGGAGAAGGAAATGGCAATCCACTCCAGTGTTCTTACCTGGAAAATCCCACGTACAGAGGAGCCTGGGTGGCTTTAATTCTTAACAGTCTCACAGCCTTGGACACACTGAACTGACCTAGCACAACCAATGTCATGCCCAATAAAAATGTAAGACTTAAAGGAGTAAACAGAGCAGGAAGACTTTATATCTTTTAGACAAAGAAATGGAGAAGGCAATGGCACCCCACTCCAGTACTCTTGCCTGGAAAATCCCATGTATGGAAGAGCTTGGTGGGCTGCTGTCTATGGGGTCATGAGGTTGCTAGGAGTCGGACACGACTGAGTGACTTCACTTTCGCTTTTCACTTTGATGGATTGGAGAAGGAAATGGCAACCCACTCCAGTGTTCTTGCCTGGAGAATCCCAGGGATGGGGAGCCTGGTGGGCTGCTGTCTATGGGGTCGCGCAGAGTCGGACACGACTGACGCAACTTAGCAGCAGCAGCAGACAAAAAAACAATAAATTTTTGGAGAACTGACAAAGAGAAAAAGAAAGCGAAGTTGGTTAGTCGCATCCGACTGTTTGCGACCCTGTGGACTGTAGCCAACCAGGCTCCTCTGTGCAGGGGCAAGAACGTTGGAGTGGGTTACCATTTCTTTCTCCCGGGAATTTTCCCGACCCAGGAATCGAACCCGTGTCTCCCGCATTGTGATGAGATGCTTTACTCTCTGAGCCACCAAGGAAGCCTTGCCAAGTTGGAGATATTTGAGATAAGAATAATAAATGATGGAAGAATTAACAAGGTTTGTTTATACAGCGTTTCTTGCCCTAAATTTCTTGTCTCTGGCAGTAAAGATGACTTCTATCTTCCAGGGACAAGGTACATTTTACATGGGAGAGTTATCCTCTGCTTTCAAGCGAACAAAGGAGAGTCAGTGCACTTCTTGCAAGGTTCTTTCTTAAGCACCTTTAATTCAAAATAATTAATATGCCAGTATTGTATTTGGGGGGTGGGATGACATATTCTGAATCTTTACAATATCAAAAAATGAACTTAACATTTTCCAACCAAAACTGCTGCCTCTTAAATTTCTTTATATGAGGGATTTAAAGTTAGAGGCAGCAGCATGTTTGAATTGGGGATACAGAAACTTAACTCACAAATAGGTTTGCCTAACAGGCATGTATTGTTACTATGTTTGCTTACATATATGTGTGTGAAGAATGGGATATAGGAAGATGAGGCCTCAAGGAATACTGCAGCCATGTTTCTACGCTGTGTTAGGAGAGGTGATAGGGATGAAGAATTAGCTCACTTATTTTAAGCCTGCCCTTGGCCCTTTATTGACTCTAACTTTTTGAAATCACAACTCTTTACTCTTGCTAATGGTGCCATTGATTTTGCATCTCCAGAGCTAGAATCAAAACATTTTAAATTCCTTCATATTCTCATTATCTAAACAGCTGCTTTTTCAGGCTTGTTTAATCCTGTTACTTGACCCTGAGATCATAGTAGCCTCTTAGCTGGCTTTTAAAGCTCAGTTCTTCAGTTTCTATGACCCTCAACAGTCTATTGTGCATCATCTTCAAGGAAAAAAGAGAGAGAGAGAGAAAGAGAGAAAGGGAGAGAGAGAGGGGGGAAACCAAAACAAATATTCTTTATTTCCAAAATGATCTTAATTTCTTGTATCTTTTATTGGAATGTAAACAGTATGAGCTTTGGTAATAAATAGTATTGAATTTAACATCTGATTTTAACATTCAAATAGGTAAGTGAACTAGAAAATAATCTCATCTGTTCAGTTCAGTTGTTGAGTCACATTCGACTCTTTGCAACCACATGGACTACAGCATGCCAGGCTTTCTTGTCCATCATCAACTCCCAGAGTTTACTCAGACTCACGTCTATGGAGTTAGTGATGCCATCCAGCCACTTCATCCTCTGCCATCCCCTTCTCCTCCCACCTTCAAGGTTTCCCAGCATCAGGGTCTTTTTAAATGAGTCAATTCTTTGCATCAGGTGGCCAAAGTATTAAGAGTTTCAGCTTCAGTATCAGTCCTTCCAGTGAACATTCAGGACTGATTTCCTTTAGGATGGACTGGTTGGATCTCCTTGCTGTCCAAGGGACTCTCAGGAATCTTCTCCAACACCACAGTTCAAAAGCATCAATTCTTTGGCACTCAGCATTCTTTATAGTCCAACTCTCACATACATACATGACCACTGGAAAAACCATAGCCTTGAATAGACAGACCTTTGTTGGCAAAGTAATGGCAATCTCACCTATGTAATTAAATTAAATTTAAATGACATCTTTTCAAAGAACACTTTCCCAAATTGTGCCAAGCAGAATTTGCCTCATTATTTTCAATGCATTTATCACAGTATTTGTTATATCACATTTTGATAGTTATTACAACAATTTCTATAGCTTTTTTTCTATTCTAAGAGTTCAGTGTTCTATCTTAATTTGATTTGCTACCCCTGTCCCGTGCAAAAGTTGTAAAACAATCACCTAATCACATGCACATTACTATTCCTGGAGTGTCAACATAAGGCATTACCAAAAAATCAAATCTAGAGGCTTATAGATAGGATTATGCATATATTTTATAACTAACCTACTCTGGACTTCTATATAAAACATTTAAAATTTCTTCATAGTGCTCATTTAATCTAGGAAATATTTTTTTTAATGTTGCTATTCTTTAATTTCTTCTTAGAGATATTGTGTGTGTGTGTGTGTGTGTTTTTGGTGGAGGTGGAAGAACATGGTTATTCAGAAACACTGAGAGAAAAAATGCCAAATGAATATGTTAATATTTTCTCAAAATATCCCTATCATTGTTACTTATTCATTGGACATTCTACCACATTGCATTATTAAATGTTATATGTTACATATTCTTTAGTTACTTCTCTCCAAGTAAAGATTCAAAAATAATTTAAGTGATTTTTATCATTTTCTACAACAAATGATTGTGTTAGAGTGCTTTTCAGTTATCAAGTAAACAGTGTATACTTAAACATTTAGATTATTTTAATTAATTGAAACATTAAGAATATTTTTAGGAGTTGCTTTCTATGCTACAGTTTCAAAATAAATTTTTTAAAAAATGGAAAGTTCAACATTCTATACAATAGTCCACACATCAAATAGATTTCATCCTTTCTGTAGTCTTTTCCATTTGTTGTTCATATCTCTTGGATAACAGGAGTCTGTGTTTCTAGGTGATGCTGTTAAATGTAGAATCACATCTAGTGCTTTCTCTTTTAAGGAAATTTTTTTAAAGACTAAGATTAGTTTGAACTTCAAGTAATCTTAAGAAATAGAGAAGAAATATGTTTCTTGAACATTGTCTTTTGAATTGCATTTTTATTCCTCCAAAGTAAAAAGAAACTAGCATAATAACAATTATAGTTGACAAAAAAGCACCATGTTTGTTTGCATTATCATCTGCTTTGATGTATACAAACTCTTTAATAATAACATGCATATAAATTATATGCAGACAAAATTTATTGTACCCTGTCTATTTAAAAGTGAACAATCTCCCCTTGCCTCCTGTTTTATGTGTCTCAAAAGACTTTGATTTCCTTCTGCTATTGTTGAGATTCTTAGTTGCAGACAGTCTCAGTAGGTATATAACCAAGCAACCCAAGTGTTAGTCACTCAGTCATGTCCAACTCTTTGTAGCCTGCCAACGCTCTTATATCCATGGAATTCACCAGGCAAGAACACTGGAGTGGGTTGCCATTTCCTACTCCAGGGGATCCTCTTGAACCTGGGATCAAACCCGGGTCTCTTGCATTGCAGGTGGTTTCTTTACTGTCTGAGCCACCAGTATATATTGAATGACTATTTTTTGAACAGGATTATTCTGTTTGTTTTTTACTATCCATATTAAAGGTATTCATCACAGACAATTTGAATATAATAAAATATAACTAAAATGTGCTATTGTTTTTACTAAAAATAGCATTTTAATTTTTAAAATTACTTTAATAGTAATGGTATCATTTATTTCTCAAAAAATTAATTAAGATAAGTAAATCATACAGGAACTAATGGAGCTAATAATAGCAAATTTGTTTTGAGTATTTGTGGAGGCACTGTTTTAAAGCTTCCCTTATTAAAAAAATAAAACAAAAAACCTTTTTCATCCTCAAAACAATTCTATGAATTAGGATTTCATGAATGAAAATTTCAAGCCACAAGAATGTAAGTCCTCTGCTCAAATTAAAATCATTTTGTTTGCTTGCCACAGTCAAGAACCTTAACTAGTTTAGGAAGACAAATTAGAGTTGATTGGCTTATATGTAGAAGACATGGATGTGATTTCTCTTTGTTACTTGAAATTGGGCCTCTCATCTCAACTGCACACCATGTTTGCCACTTCTGTGATGTCGTGGCAAGGTATACCTGTGGGAATTGGCTTCTAAGTGTACATGCACTTAAAAGTATGTGTTATTTTTCCACCCCTTTGATTCCTCAGCTGTCTAGCTTTACTTTCTTACATAAATCATTTGCATGTATGTCTTATATCAAATTCTACTTTCAAGAGGAAACAGTGTTATAACACTTATATAGGACATAATGAGGAAATAAAACTATTGATGTTTGCAAACATTTTTACTAAAATTCTATATCCACAAAGTAAATATTATTTTGAGTTCAGACACAATTGAACTAAATGAAGCAAATACATACCTTTAGTAAACATCAATATGCCTAATGAAATGCGTAATTCAAATAAAACATAAAATTAAACATGTCATGTGAGTTGCTAATAACAACTTTGAAAGTTTAGGAAAAGAATAATAATCTTCTACTGATTTAAAGAAATATATATGCTGGTGTATGTGTGTATTTTATCAACTTTAAAACAATTTCACAGAACTAGCAATACTTAAAAGAGGTAAATATTTTTCATTAAAACTAAGACATATTCAGTTTTTAAAAAGGAAGAAGAGCAAAACATGAATAGGTTGTTTTTGCAAGAAGATGCTAATTATTAATCAGCATATGAAAACTGCATAATTTCAAATAAATGAATGCAAATTAAGGAAAAGGCTTATCTTTTCCTATAGATAAGAAAAATTTTATCTATAAAACTAACAAAAATTTAGAAGTATACTGGATAATACTCAGTGGTGGTTAGGATATAATAAAATTGTCCTCTATTAATGTTTATGAAACAACATTCATATACTGTCTTGGTTATTTCTTTTTTTGTTGTTTTGTTTTGTTTTTATTTTTTATATGCCAATAAAATAATACAAAATGATGCACAAAAGTTACCTTGCCTTGAAAAATCATTTTCCCTAACAATATATTTAACAGTGGAAAAAAGGCAAGCAATCTAAGCATTCACCAGTAGGGTGATCTATTAGTTTGCTCTTTATGTTTAACAAGTTTTTAAAAAACTTTTTACAGTTTTGTTAATTACTCACTTTTATTAGTTGGCCAGTCATGATACTGGGATTCCATGTAATCAAACGAGCCTCTCATTCCTTGGAGAGAAACAGGGAGGAAGAAACTAGAAAATAAAAAAGATAAAATCCTTTATTATTTATACATTTATGGTATAAGCTTAGAAAGCTGGAGACCAATATTATCATTAATATAGCAAAAATTCTCAACAAAGTTTGATTTAAAAAGTGAATTCAACAATATGTACAAATATACACTATTGCCAAGGGGGATTTATCCCAGGTGTACAAGGCTAGATCAACTTTTAAAAACCATTTACTCTATCACATCAACAGACTGAAAAATAAAAATCACAAGGTTATATTAATAGTTACAGAAAAGACATTTGACAAAATTGAACATCTGTGGATGATAAAAAAAAATCCTAATAAACTTGGAATAGAGGAGAACTTCCTCAAATTATTGAAGAATATCTACAAAATCTATAGCTATCATTAACCTAATGATGAGAGAATCAAAAAAAAAGAAAAAAAATCAAATCTTTCCCACCGATAACAGGAACAAGGCAAGGATTCCACCATTCACCCTTTCTTTTCAATATCATATTGAAAGCTCTAACTAATGCATATGAGAGAAAGGGAAAATAAAATATGTACAAATTGGAAAGGAAAAATAAAATTATGTTTATTGTCTTTATTCACAGATGACATGATTAACCCCCAAACTCCTGGCATTAATAAGTGATTATAGCAAGGTTGTAGGATACAAGGTTAATCTACTAAAATAAATCACTCCCATATATCAGCAATGACCAAGTGGCATCTGACATTAAACTGCAATGCTATTAACATTAGCACCCACCAAAATAAAATATTTAGGTATAAATGTAACAAAATATGTATAAGATCTACATGAGGAAAACTACATCATTCTGATGAACAAAATCAAAGAAGAACTGAAAAAGGTGGAGAAATATTCCATGTTCATGCATATGAAGCATCAGTGCTTTCAGGTTGTCAGTTCTCAACTTGCAATCAATGGAATCAATGCAATCCCAATTGTAGGGGAGCAAAATTTATCACCCAAAATATGTCTCTTCAGCATGAGGATTATTACGGGCAAATTGTTTTAAGCCACAAAAGTCTCAAGAAGTTTTTGTTTTTACCTCCTTACTGCCAAAAGAATTTAGATAGGAGATATATTTCAGAAAAGCAGCTCTTGCCATAAAACTCCTTTCTGTATCCTATTGTTCTTTGGTATGTCCCTTAAAACACATTTAGCAAACATGCTCTTTTCATCTTCCTGTGAATTGTTTTCCTTCCCTTTGAAGATGTCCTAGACCCCTACCTTTTTCTTCTTGGTTCCATATGCCTCATTTTGCCTGTCTTTGAAATTTCTCATGTTCATATGTCTTGCATGTACATATCTTTCTTATGTCACTTTAATTGTTCAGAAAGACAAAATAACCATGATCAGAAGGAGGAATATTTCCCCTCCAGAACATAATTTAAATCTCAACAAGTTACTTTGTGAATGGTGGCAAACTGATTCTGAAATCTACATCAAGAGCCAAAATACACACAATAGCCAATGCAATATTTAAGAAAAAGAACAAAGTTGAAGGACTGACGTTATTTGAATGACATTACTTAAAGGCTTACTGTAAAAGCTATGGTAATCAAGAGAGCATAGTAGTGGTGAAAAAGCAGATCAATGGAACAGAATAGAGAACTGAAAAACAGACCGTTGTAAATATAGTCAATTGGTCTTTGACAAAGGACAACGCAATGGAGCAAAGATAGTGTCCTCAACAAATGGTGTTGAAACAATGGACCATCCATTCTCACACAAAAGTATGAATTCAGATACAGATTTTGCACTCTTCACAAAAATTGGCTCCAAATGAATCTTAGCCCTATATATAAAATGCAAAACTATCAAACTCTTAGAAGATAACACAGGAAAAAATCTAGATAACCTTGGATGTTGCAATGACTTTTTAGAAGTAACTCCAAAGGTATGATTCATGAAAGAAATAATGGGTAAACTAAAGTTCATTTAAAAGTAACAAATCGTGCATATGAGAGACAATACCAAGAGAATGAGAAGATATGCCACAGATGGGAGAACATATTTTCAAACACATATTTGATAAAAGACTGTTATCCAAAATATACAAAGAACTTTTAAAATTTAGCAATAAGAAAACAAACAACTTGATCAAAAAATGAACCAAAGATCTCAATAGAAACTTCACCTAAATTAACTCAAAATGGACTGGAGGCTTAATCATAAAATCTAACATCATAGTATTCCTATAAGAAAACATAAGGAAAATATCCCTTGACTTCAGTGTGGGCAATGCTTTTTTTTGTTTGTTTTTGGATATAACTTGAAAAGCACAAATAGCCAAAGCAAAATCAACAAGGAAGACTAGCCCAAAATATAATACATATAAAGAATCAATCAACAAAATCAAAATGCATGCAAATGCAGCTATGGAATGGGAGAAGATGTCTGCAAACTTTGTAACTAATAACTAGGCTGATTTCTTTGTTACATGAATTCCACAGTGAACTCATTTGGGCCTGGTGTTGGGCCTGGTGCTCTCTTTTTTGTAACATTATTGGTTATTCATTCAACATATTTAATATATAAAAGCCATTCAGGATTTTTATTTCTCCTTGGCTGGGTTTTAGTAATTTATGTCTTCCAAATAATTTGTCCACTTCATCTAAATTATCAAAATATTTGGCATAGAAGTATACATAGCATTTCTTTTATCATTCACTGCTCTTATCTTTCATTTCTGACATTGATAATGTGTGACTTCTCTTTATTTATTCTTGCTTAGTCTGGCTAGAGATTTATTGATTATATTGATTTTTAAATGAATTATCTTTTGGGTTCATTGATATATCTTTGTTTCTTGCATTGAAATTTCATTGGTTTCTGCTCTAATTTTCATTATTTCTCTTTTGCTCAATTTTTCTTCCTCCTAAGAACTTCTTTTTAAAGAAAGAAGACACTGAGGTAAACACATTAGTTATTTATCACAATAAATTGTGACAAAGACAATTAAAAAAGAAAAAAGAAAGAGAGAGAAACCACACAAGCAATATCTTTAGTGAGACTGGGAGTCAAACACATCCTCAAGCTTCTCACCTTTCATCCATTAATGTTAATTATACTATTAAGGGTGCCAATAATAAACCTTCAAATTCCTGTCATAAACTTTAATTACTCACTGGAAATTATTCTTTTAATGAATTTCTTGATTGCATTTGCCAATCAAGGAGTTCATTAAGAGAATAATAGTCTTTGTTAAGTTTTGTTTTCAAAGTTATATCACATTTATGTGGAGAATTAGAAAATATTTGTTCTGTTTCAGTGTCCAGGAGAGGTTTATGCATTATTGAAATTATCCATTTTGTAAAACTAATGGAAACAATAAGTGAGTCAGCACAAACCTGACTGTCTTTTAAGGAGTAGATATTTGAAATATTCTTTACTTATCCTGTGATATTGGTCTGTTTTTATTTTCAATTTTTCTCACATTGGTATGGATAAATTGTAATTTTAAATATATGCCTACAAGGACACTAAAGTTGGCTGCTTATTACTAACTTATATGTATAACCTTTATAAAGGGATCATGGGAAAATGAAGCTTAACAAATATCTCAAGGTTAAACATTTTAACAGAGGGATTGTTTAGTAGCTTATGAAGTGATTCCTATCTCCTGTAGCAAAAAAGAACACAGTTTAGAAGGCTCGTGCATGCTAAGTCACTTCAGTCATATTCAACTCTGTGTGACTCTATGGACTGCAGCCTGCCAGGCTCTTCTGTACATGGGATTCTCCAGGCAAGAATACTGGAATGGTTGCCATGCCTTCCTCCGGTGGATCTTCCCCCACCCAGGGATTGAACTGGTGCCTCCTGCATCTCCTGCGCTGCAGGTGGATTCTTTCCTTCTCAGCCAAGGGAAGCCCCATAGGAGAAGGCTCAGGGTTCGCCAATTTGAATTGCAGAAGTCCAAAGGTTTTGGTAATAAAGAACCCACCTGCTAATACAGGAGATATAAAAGATCCAACTGATCCCTGAGTTGGGAAAATTCCCTAGAACATGGCAGCCCACTCCTGGATTCTTGCCTGGAGAATCCCATGGACAGAGGAGCCTGGTGGGCCACAGTCCATGGGGTCACAAAGAGTCAGACACAACTGCAGCGACTTAGCATGCACATGCAGAGGTTTTAATACATATGAATACTTAGGCAATGATGATAATTACATAAAAATGTTTCATATAGTTATTAGATTTTCACATAAAGATAAGTGTTTTGCACATACTAAACAGATAAGTTTATTAACTGTTATGGCATAAGGAATATTTATTATTCATTAAGTGGGAGTGGATCATCATAAAAGTCTTTATCCTTGTCATTTCCACACTGAATAAGATGAGGAGATGCAGGAAGAGAAAGGATTGATCTCTTGGTCTCAGGGATGGCAGAGGAGGAAGAGGGGAAAGAGGTGAAAAGGGGTATAGGAGTTAGGCGCAAACTCATTGTAACTTTATGGGAATACATTTTAACTTCTGACTTTCTTGCTTTCTCCTTTCTCTAAAAATGTTTCTATACAATGCCAATCTTTCCACCATTTTTTCTAATTTCAGTGCCATATCATAGAATAGAGTCCATGTCGTTAAAAAAAAAAGTAAAAAACAATCTTAAGTAATTGGAACCCTTCTGCCAGATTATGTAATGATAATTTGCTTTCTGACACTTCTAAGGTGTCTTCCTCATCAGTTGGCATTTGTTCAGAAGCACTCATCTTCATTAAGTTGTCTTCTGCTAATGTCTCTAGTGTAGTATTTCCTAGCTCCTGAATTTCTCCAAGATCCATATCTTGATATTCACTCTCACCTTTTGCCACATTCACCATATTTTTCATGATTTTTCTTGACTGAATCTATTGTAAATTTTGTGAAGGCATGAACAATATCTGGGCACAGTTTTATCCAGCAGGAACTTCCTGTTTCAGGCTTGATGACTTTCACTGCCTTTTCTATAACAATGATGGCATCCTTAATGGCATAATCCTTCCAGACTTTGATGATGTTTTCTGTCAGAGTTCTCTTCCATGGTGTTGATAATTCTTCCCATCAAGTACCAACTATCATGAGCCTTAAAGGTCCTTATGATTTCCTGCGAGGGGCAAACTTAGAGGCATGTGTGCTGGCAAGTAGACCACTTTGACACTTTTGGTGTTGAAACCATGGAGTTCTGTGTGTTCAGGGACATCATCCAATATTAAAAGAATTTTTAAAGTCGGCTTCCTGCTGTCATAGTAACTCCTGACTTTAAGGACAAAGCATTAATGGAACTAATTCAGAAAAAATGTTCTTATTGTCCAGGTCTTCTTGTTGTACATCCAAAAGACTGGCAGCTGGTATTTATCTTTTTCCTTCCAGGCTCAGGCGTTAGCAGTCTTATAAGTAAGGGCAGTCCTGATCATACTCAACTGCATTTACACAGAGCAGTAGAATTAGCTTATCCTTTCCTGGCTTAAATCCTTGTGCTTGCTTCTCTTCCTTACTAATAAATGTCCTTTGTGGACTTTTCCCCCCTAGAATAGGGTATTTTGTTTGCATCTAAAAGCTGTTCAGGCAGATATCCTTTTTCCTCAGTTATTTTCTTAATGGCATTGGGGAACTCATCAGCTGCTGCTTGGTCTGCAGAAGCAGCTTCTTCTGTTATCTTGACTTTTTTAAAGTCAAACCTCTTTTGAAATTTATCAAACAATTCTTTGCTGGCATCAAATTCTGCAACTTTAGATCTTTCACCTTCCTTTTGCTTTAAGTTGTCATATGATGACTTTACTTTTCCTCAAATCATATTAAAGCCTATAGGTGTGATTTCCTTACAACAATCCTGTATCCACATAAAAAATGCATTTTCAACATGAGACAAAAAATGTACGTCACAAAAAGTGCAAAATTTTCAGCCCTGTTGACATAACTGCAGCAACAGCTTCACAAATTTCTTCTTCTTTTCTTTTTTTTCAGAACAGTTGGTCCTTGTGTTGGATTCATTTATCTTGGAATGGTGGACAAGAGCAGATGTGCATCTCAACCTATGGCATAAAACAAGCAATTCAACTTTTCTTATGTGTTAACTTTCTCTGCTTCCTGGGAGCACTTCCAATATCACTAGTGTCATGTCCTATGAGTTCCACAGCAGTGTTGCTCAAGGTTGACAGTATTGCACTAAACGTGATGAAAATATACACGAGAAATGAGAGATTGCTTTTTACTATTGATACACAATTTACTGGGTAGACAAACTGCTCACGAGGTGATGATTAGTGTAGTCACAGGCATTTTAAGCAGACACTTGCAACACTTGGTCTCACCAGGTTAAAAACAGGAGGTGGCTATGAAATTACTGCAGTAGTATAGTATGTGGAGAAGGGCATGGCAACCCACTCCATTATTCTCCATGGCTGCCTGGAGAATCCCAAGGATGGAGGAGTCTGATGGGCTATGGTCCATATGGCTGCACAGAGTCAGATATGACTGAATTGACTTAGCATACCATGCACATACAGTGTGTACTACAGATAAGTTTATGCAATTACAATCTAATACTGTATTTTTACATTTGCTTACATTACTCTTGACTATGTACGAAATGTTTGGTCTGTAGGTGTTTAGATGCTCAAGTTTTGATAAATTCTAACTTTTTATAATAAATTTAAATCTGTGTGATGGTAGCAAATTACAAAATAGACTACAATCAACATATATTGTATCTATTCATGACATACCTAAATTTTCTTAATTATTTTGATAATTCTAGTCTGTGTGGTTCATCTGCAGGTTTTTTCAAATTGTCACAAATCTCCAAATCCAATATATTTACTGAGAAATTCCACATATAGGTGGATTCACACAGTTCAAACCCATGTTCTTTGAGGGTCAAATATATTTAGAGAGCTCTTGGACATGAGGTCTGAACTGATATTCCTATGTATTGAACCAAAGCATTTTGTCATGCTCTCCTGTCCTTCCATAGATGCAGTGGAGGTTTGCAGAGGTCAGGTGATGAACAGAATTCTGGATAAACTCTATAGTATGAGTGTAGGTCTACTGACCAATCAGGAGGTCATTTTCCTGGTGCCCAAGTCTATAATTTGGATCAACAATCTGGCAGTTGATATAAGTTTGGCAAGTGTGATAAGAGGTATCAGAGCAAGGAAATACTAGAAGAAGCCTTTACAGTTACTCCCCTCACTCCTCAACTGCACTTTGGAAAAGACAGTGAATCAAAAATAAAATCATATCTGAGAGACAGTGACAGCAATTGGTGCCACATATAGAAATTTAAGAATGCAAACATGAAGGCCAATCATATCTCCTTTTAATTTGCCAATATGTTTGCTACAAAAACTGGGCAAAAGCTGGAGAATGAATGTAGATGACAGCAAGCTTAACCAAATATCAGTGCTGACTTTAACTGTGTTGTCAGATGTGATTATTTTGCTAGAACAGTTTCATAAGGTCTGTGATAACATGATATCTTGCCAATGATTTGATGAATGAATGTTTTTTTCTGTTTTGACCAGAAAAGAGGATCAGAAATAGTTTGTATTCACATGAAAATGGTAATATTTATTTGCATCTTTACCCATGGCTCTATCAGTTTCTTGGGCTTCCCTGGTGGCTCAGTGGTAAAGAATTTGCCTGCCATTGCAGGCAACACAGTTTCAATCCCTGAGTCAGGAAGATCTGCTGGAGTAGGAAATGGCAACCCACTCCAGTATTTTTGCTTGGGAAATTCCAAGGACAGAGGAGTCTGAAAGGCTACAGTTTATGGTGTCACAAAAGAGTAAGGCATGACTTATTGAAAACAAACAACAACTATTAGCTTGTTACTCTTATAATCCAAAGCTTCTGGACCATCTGGACATCCACAGACACATTGATCCATTGCACTGATGACATCATGCTCTTTGGATAGAATGAACAAAACCTGGCTAGTATATTAGAGGTCTCAATAAGATATATGTATTCCAGAGGATTAGAGAGATTTCCTACAAAGATTTAGAAACTTGACACTTGATTGAAGAGTCCAAGGATCAGGGGTGTGATAGGATATTTGTCCCAAAGTAAAACACAAATAATCATAAGGGATTTGATTTAGGTCATACCTGAATGGTCTAGTGGTTTTCCCTACTTTCTTCAATTTAAGTCTGAATTTGGCAATAAGGAGTTCATGATCTGAGCCACAGTCAGCTCCTGGTCTTGTTTTGGCTGACTGTATACAGCTTCTCCATCTTTGGCTGCAAAGAATATAATCAATCTGATTTCAGTGTTGGCCATTTGGTGATGGCCATGTGTAGAGTCCTCTCTTGTGTTGTTGGAAGAGGGTGTTTGCTATGAACAGTGCATTCTCTTGGCAAAACTCTATCAGCCTTTGCCCTGCTTCATTCTGTACTCCAAGGCCAGATTTGCCTGTTACTCCACGTGTTTCTTGACTTCCTACTTTTGCATTCCAGTCCCCTATAATGAAAAGGACAGCTTTTTGGAGTGTTAGTTCTAGAAGGTCTTGTA
The DNA here is from genome assembly GCF_023091745.1 of Budorcas taxicolor. Classification (NCBI taxonomy): domain Eukaryota; kingdom Metazoa; phylum Chordata; class Mammalia; order Artiodactyla; family Bovidae; genus Budorcas; species Budorcas taxicolor. The sequence continues at coordinate 19,945,310 of NC_068913.1, forward strand.
GGTCTTCATAGAATCATTCAACTTCAGTTTCTTCAGCATTACGGGTTGGGGCATGGACTTGGATTGCTGTGATATTGAATGATTTGCCTCAAAAATGAACAGGGATCATTCTGTCTTTTTTTGAGATTACATACAAGTGTTGCATTTAGGATTATTTGACTATGATGGCTACTCCATTTCTTCTAAGGGATTCTTGCCCACAGTGGTAGATATAATGGTTATCTGAGTTAAATTCACCCATTCCAATCCATTTTAGTTCACTGATTCCTAAAATGTCGACATTCATTCTTGCCATCACCTGTTTGACCACTTTCAATTTGCCTTGATTCATGGACCTAACATTCCAGGTTCCTATGCAATATTGTTCTTTACAGCATCAGACCTTGCTTCTATCACCAGTCACATCCACAGCTAGGTATTGTTTTTGCTTTGGCTCCATCTCTTCATTCTTTCTGGAGTTATTTCTCCACTAATCCTCAGCAGCATATTGGGCACCTACTGATCTGGGGAGTTCATCTTTCAGTGTCCTATCTTTTTGCCTTTTCATACTGTTCATGGGGTTCTCAAGGTAAGAATACTGAAGTGGTTTGCAATTCCATTCTACAGTGGACCACATTTTGTCAGAACTCTCCAACATGAGCCATCCATCTTGGGTGGCCTTACATGGCATGGCTTAGTTTCATTGAATTAGACAAGGCTGTGGTTCTTGTGATTAGATTGGTTAGTTTTCTGTGATTATGGTCTCAGTCTGTTTGCCCTCTGATGCCTTTTCTCAGGGCCTACGTTCTTGCTGGGGTTTCTCTTAGCTTGGACGTGGTGTATCTCCTCTCAGCATCTCACTCATGGCTCCAGCTCCAGTAAAATTAGAATTGATAGACAGAGTGCCTGATGAACTATAAAAGGAGGTTTGTGACATTGTATAGGAGACAGGGATTAAAACCATCCTCAATAAAAAGAAATGCAAAAAAACAAAATGGCTACCTGAGGAGGCCTTACAAATAGCTGTAAAAGAAGAGAAGTGAAAAGCAAAGGAGAAAAGGAAAGACATATCCATCTGAATGCGGACTCCAAAGAATAGCAAGGAGAGATAAGAAAGCCTTCCTCAGTGATCAGTGCAAAGAAATAGAGAAAAACAACAGAATGGGAAAGACTAGAGATCTCTTCAAGAATATTAGAGATACCAAGGGAACATATCATGTAAAGATGGGCTCGATAAAGGACAGAAATGGTATGGACCTAACAGAAGCAGAAGATATTAAGAAGAGGTGGCAAGAATACACAGAAGAACTGTACAAAAAAGATCCTCATGACCCACATAATCATGATGGTGTGATCACTCACCTAGAGCTAGACATCCTGGAATGTGAAGTCAAGTAGGCCTTAGGAAGGATCACTATGAACAAAGCTAGTGGAGGTGATGGAATGCCAGTGGAGATATTTCAAATCCTAAAAGATGATGCTGTGAAAGTGCTACACTCAATATGCCAGCAAATTTGGAAAACTCAGCAGTGGCCACAGGACTGGAAAAGGTCAGTTTTCATTCCAATCCCAAAGAAAGGCAATGCCAAAGAATGCTTACACTACCTCACAGCTGCACTCATCTCACACGCTAGAAAAGTAATGCTGAAACTTCTCCAAGCCAGGCTTCGACAATCCATGAACCCTAAAATTCCAGATGTTCAAGATAGTTTTAGAAAAGGCAGAGGAACCAGAGATCAAATTGAAAACATCCACTGGATCATCAAAAAAGCAAGAGAGTTCCAGAAAAATATCTATTTCAGCTTTATTGACTATACCAAAGCCTTTTCCTGTGTGGATCACAATAAACAGTGGAAAATTCTGAAAAGATGGGAAAATCAGACCACTTGACTTGCCTCTTGAGAAATCTGTATGCAGGTCAAGAAGCAACAGTTAGAACTGGACATGGAACAACAGATTAGTTCCAAATAGGAAAAGGAGAACGTCAAGGCTATATATTGTCACCCTGCTTATTTAACTTATATGCAGAATACATCATGAGAAACGCTGGGCTGGAAGAAGCACAAGTGGGAATCAAGATTGCCAAGAGAAATATCAGTAACCTCAGATATGCAGATGACATCACCTTTATGGCAGAAAGTGAAGAGCAACTAAAAAGCCTCTTGAGGAAAGTGAAAGAGGAGAGTGAAAAAGTTGGCTTAAAGCTCAACATTCAGAAAACGAAGATTATGCCATCTGGTCCCATCACTACATGGCAAAGAGATGGGGAAACAGTGGCTGACTTTATTTTGGGGGATTTCTCAAATCACTGCAGATGTTGATTGCAGCCATGAAATTAAAAGAAACTTACTCCTTGGAAGGAAAATTATGACCAACATAGATAGCATAGTAAAAAATAGAGACATTACTTTGCCAACAAAGGTCCATCTAGTCAAGGTTATGGTTTTTCCAGTGGTCATGTATGGATGTGAGAGTTGGACTATAAAGAAAGCTGAGTGCAGAAGAAGTGATGCTTTTGCACTGTGGTGTTGGAGAAGACTCTTGAGAGTCCCTTGGACTACAAGGAGAACCTAACAGTCCATCTTAAAGGAGATCAATCCTGAGTATTCATTGGAATGACTGATGTTGAAGCTGATACTCCAATACTTTGTCCATCAGATGCGAAGAATTGATTTATTTGAAAAGACCCTGAATCTGGGAAAGGTTGAAGGCAGAAGGAGAAGGGGACAGCAGAGGATGTGATGGTTGGATGTCCTCACCAACTCAATGGACATGAGTTTGGGTAAACTCCAGTAGTTGGTGATGGACAGGGAGGCCTGATGTGCTGCGTCCCATGGGGTCACAAACAGATGGACACAACTGAGCAACTGAACTGAAATGAAAAACACAAATTGTTGCATTTGGCATTCCTGCTCATAATGAAAGAATCACAGTGTTTGGTAGACTTTTTATGTGTTCTAAAGGGAACACAATCCATACTTATATCTATCAGTTCAGTTCAGTTCAGTTCAGTAGCTCAGTCGTGTCCGACTCTTTGAAACCCCATGAATCGCAGCACGCCAGGCCTCCTTATCCATTACCATCTCCCGGAGTTCACTCAAACTCACATCCATCGAGTCAGTGATGCCATCCAGCCATCTCATCGTCTGTCATCCCCTTTTCCTCCTGCCCCCAATCCCTCCCAGCATCAGAGTCTTTTCCAATGGGTCAACTCTTCGCATGAGGTGGCCAAAGTACTGGAGTTTCAGCTTTAGCATCATTCCTTCCAAAGAACACCCAGGGCTGATCTCCTTCAGAATGCACTGGTTGGATCTCCTTGCAGTCCAAGGGAATCTCAAGAGTCTTCTCCAACACCACAGTTCAAAAGTATCAATTCTTCGGCACTCAGCTTTCTTTATAGTCCAACTCTCGTATCCATACATGACCACAGGAGAAACCATAGCCTTGACTAGACGGACCTTTGTTGGCAAAGTAATGTCTCTGCTTTTTAATATGCTGTCTAGGTTGGTCATAACTTTCCTTTCAAGGAGCAAGTGTCTTCTAATTTCATGGCTGAAATCACCATCTGCAGTGATTTTGGAGCCCCAAAAAATAAAAGTCTCACACTGTTTCCACTGTTTCCCCATCTCTTTGCCATGAAGTGATGGGACCAGATGCCATGATCTTTGTTTTCTGAGTGTTGAGCTTTAAGCCAATTTTTTCACTCTCCTTTCACTTTCATCAAGAGGCTTTTTAGTTCCTCTTCACTTTCTGCCATAAAAGATAGGTCTATTCATATATTAAGTGGTACATTAGACTGCCAGTGTCATGCTCACCAGAAAGCACCCTCCATTCAATGGACACTGAAAAATCAAGATGATAAAATGACTCTTTCCATTGGCATTAGTCAGCTCTCCTCATTGATTATCCCAGAATTTTCACAATGGGCTCATGAATATATTGATGCCTATCTTACCAGTGTTGCTGCTGAATGTTTATCCTGCCAGCAACAGAAACCAGTACTAAGGCAATAAAATAGTATTAATTAATAATAATCTTTGAGGACACAGAAACAAGTCAGTGAGATGCACATCAAATACCTCACACCCCTTTCTCACCTATAAAGGCAACCTATTGGAACCATTTTCCAGGGCCTCACAGAATTGCCTGGTTCAGAGGCATGGACCCCACAGAAAGCATGGCAACTAAGAAGAGGACTCTCTTGACAGTGTAGGACTTGTGGGGATGAGTCCAACTGGTCATATCAAGTGCTATGCTTTCTACAAGTTTCCAGCTCCATAGAGCACTATGACTATCTATGAATAGCTCAGTAGAAGTTCCCTTGTGGAGGCAAGTCACTGCTAGGATAAGGAACCATACTTCAGGATGCTGTATGTGTATTAAATCAGTAAATTCTATGTTCCTGGTAAGAAGAATATATGGTATTGGTGGGGGAGGGGTAGGTACAAGTAGGAGTGACTCAGGCATCCCCCATGGCTCAGCTGTGAAACATCTGCCCGCAGTGCAGGAGACGCAGGTTTGATTCCTGGGTCAGGAAGATCACCTGGAGGAGGGCAAGGCAAGTCACTCCAGTATTCTTGCCTGGAGAATCCCATGGAGAGAGAAGCATGGTGGGCAACAGTCCATAGGGTCACAAAGATTCAGACTCAACTGAAGCAACTCAGCACACATGGAAAGGAGTGACTCATTTTACCATTTTCTCAATAATCTCCTGAGGAACTTGGTATTTTTCATCCTTGCAAATCTGGGCTCTGCAGATTTGGATGTCCCAGTCCCCAAGGAGGACATGCTTTTATCAGGATACAGAAAGGGCACCACTGAGATTTAAGAGAACAGAGGTGTATGATCTTCATAGCCTTAACCACCACAGTCAGCAGGAGATTTTGAGAAATCTTTTATACAACATTGTTGTTGTTCAGTAGTTCAGTCATGTCCGACTCTTTGTGACCCCATGAACTGCAACAGGCTAGACTTCTTTGTCCTTACTATAACCCAGAGTTTGCTCAGGCTCATGTCCATTGAATTGGTGATGTCCTCCAACCTTCATCTTCAGTTGTCCCCTTCTCCTCCTGCCTTCAGTGTTTCCCAGTGTCAGGGTCTTTTCCAATGAGTTGGCTCTTCACATAAGGTGATCAAAGTATTGGAGCTTTAGCTTGAAGATCAGTCCTTTCAATGAATATTCAAGACTGATTTCCTTAGGATTCACTGGATTGATCTTCTAGCTATCAAAGGTATTTTTAAGAGTCTTCTCCAGTACCACAGTTCAAAAGAATTAATTCTTCAGTGCTCAGACTTCTTTATGGCTCATTTCTCACATCAGTACATGACTACTGGAAAAACCATAGCTTTGATTATACAGATCTTTACCGGCAAAATGATGTCATAGCTTTTCTTCCAAGGAGCAAGCATCTTTTAATTTCATGGCTACAGTCACCATCTGCAGTGATTTTGGAGCCCAAGAAAATGAAGTCTGCCACTGTTTCCATTTTCACCCATTTGCTGTGAAGTGCTGGGACCAGATGCCAGGATCTTCATTTTCTGAACCTTAAGTTTTAAACCAGGTTTTTCACTCTCCTCTTTCACTTTCATAAACAGGCTCTTTAGTTCCTCTTTACTTTCTGCCAAACGGGTGGTGTCATCTGCATATCTGAGGTTATTGATATTTCTCCCAGCAATCTTGATTCCAGCTTGAGCCTCATTCAGCCTGCCATTTATCATGATGTACTCTGCATGTAAGTTAAGTAAACAGGGTGATAATATACAGCCCTGACATACTTCGTTCCCAATTTTGAACCAGTCCACTTTTCCATGTCCAGTTCTAACTGTTGCTTCTTGACCTGCATACAGATTTCTCAGGAGGCAGGTAAAGTGGTCTGACATCCCCATCTCTTTAAGAATTTTCCACAGGGTGCTGTTATACACACAGTCAAAGGCTTTACACAGTGAAGAAGAAGCAGGTTTTTTTTTTTTTGTTTTTTGTTTTTTAATCTCTAGTTTTTTCTATGATCCAACAGATGTTGGCAATCTGATCTCTGGTTCCTCTGCCTTTTCTAAATTTCGTTTGTACATCTGGAAGTTCTCTGTTCATGTATTGTTGAGATCTATCTTGAAGGATTTTGAGCCTTACCTTGCTAGTATGTGAAATGAGTGCTACTGTGCAGTAGTTTGAACATCCTTTGGCATTGCTTTTCTTTATGATTGGAAGGAAAACTGACCTTTCCAGTCCTGTGGCCACTGCTGAGTTTTCCAAATTCTCTGGCATATTAAGTGGAGCACTTTAACAGTGCTATCTTTTAGGATTTGGAATAACTCAGTTGGAATTTCATCATCACATCCACTAGACTTGTTCAGAGTAATTCTTCCTACAGCCCACTTTACTTCACATTCTTGGATGTCTGGCTCTAACTGAGTGATCACACCATCGTGATTATCTGGGTCATGAAGATCTTTTCTGTGCAGTTCTTCTGTGTATTCTTGCCACCTCTTTGTAATATCTTCTGCTTCTGTTAGGTCCATACCATTTCTGTCCTTTATTGAGCCCATTTTGCATGAAATGTTCCCTTGATATCTCTAATATTCTTGAAGAGATTGCAGTCTTTCCCATTCAATTGTTTTCCTCTATTTCTTTGCACTGATCACTTAGAAAGGCTTTCTTATCTCTCCTTGCTATTCTTTGGAACTCTGCATTCATATGAGTATATCTTTCCTTTTCTTCTTCCCTTTTGCTTCTTTTCTTTTCTCAGCTATTTGTAAAGTCTCCTCAGACAACCATTTTGCCTTTTTGCATTTCTTTTCTTCCAGATGATCTTGATCACTGCCTCCTGTGCAATGTTACACACCTCCATCCACCATTCTTCTGGAACTCTCTAAGATCTAAACCCTGAATCTATTTGTCACTTCCACTATATAATCATAACGGATTTGATTTAGGTCATACCTAAATGGTCTAGTGGTTTTCCCTACTTTGTTCAATTTAAGTTCGAATTTTGCAACAAGTAGTTCATGACATAAGCCACAGTCACCATCAGGTCTTATTTTGCTGACTGTATTTGCTTCTCCATTTTCAGCAGCAAAGGATGTAATCAATCTGATTTTGGTATTGACCATCGGTGATGTCCATGTATGAAGTCATCTCTTCTGTTATTGGAAGAAGGTGTTTTCTACTACCATTGTGCTCTCTTGGCAAAACTCTGTTAGCCTTTCCTCTGCTTCATTTTGTCCCTCAAGGTAAAACTTGCCTGTTACTCTGAGTAACCCTTGACTTCCAATTTTTACATTCCAGTTCCTTATGATGAAAAGGACATTTTTTTTTTCTTTCTTTTTTTTTTTTTGGTGTTAGTCCTAGAAGGTCTTGGAGGTCTTAATAGAACCATTCTACTTCGGCTTCTTCAGCATTAGTGTTGGGGCATAGACTTGGATTAATGTGAGATTGAATGGTTTGCCTTAGAAATGGACTGAGATCATTTTATTGTTTTTGAGATTGCATCCAAGTACTGCATTTCAGACTCTTGTTGACTATGAGTTATTCATTTATTTTAAGGAATTCTTGCCCACAGTGGTAGATATGAGGATCATCTGAATTAAATTCTCTCATTCTGGTCCATTTTAGTTCAGTTCAATTCAGCTCAGTTGCTCAGTCATGTCTTACTCTTTGTGACCCAATGGACTGCAGCAGGCCAGACTTCCCTGTCCTTCACCAACTCCCTGAGCTTTCTCAAACTCATGTCCTTTGAATCAGTGATGCAATCCAACCATCTCATCCTTTGTCATCCCCTTCTCCTCCTAAAAGGTCGATGTTCACTCTTGCCATCTCCCATTTGACCACTTCCAGTCACCTTGATTCATGAACCTAACATTTCAGGTTGCTATTGTTCTTTACAATATCGGACTTTATTTTCACCACCAGACACATCCACAACTAGGCATCATTTCTGCTTTGGCTCAGCCTCTTTTTTTCTGAAGCTATTTCTGTTCTTCTCCAGGAATATATTGGGTATTACTGACTTTGGGGGTTCATCTTTCAGTGTCATATCTTTTTGCCTTTTCATAACATGATTACATAATAGCTAAACCTGAAACTCATGTGATCTGCTTGAGTGACTCATGGTATTTACCTGACCAGTTGTAACTCTTAATGGACATGTGCTGCAACTTGGCCTGAAAAGCCATAATTACCTTGTGTTCACATTCTTGATGAATGAAGATTTGGGTTACACCACCAAGCAAACCTCCATTACCTGCCAAAGTGATAATAGAGGTTGAGGAGTAAATTGAATAAGAGGAAAAATTGGAATACCAGTTGCAAACATGAGACCAGTTGCAGCGATGAAAGCTGCATTTCAGTCTATTTATGTCCTTCTTTAAGATTCTCCTCAGAAAGAAATGTACTTGAAAACCATCAAGGAGTTATTCCTCAAATGTAGAGAGCAATGGACCTGTGTGAAGCAAGAGATGGACCAGGCTGACCATGGAGATACACTGCTCAGAGCTCGTTCAAGAGAGGTGTATAGTTTTATGGCAGCCCTGTATACAACAGGGTGTATAGTTTTATGACAGCCTTTAGCTCCATCTTCTGCAACAGTATTCATAATGAAGCTACACTGCCATCACCCCACCAGCTGCCTATAACCAATGGCTAATCATAGTAGTCCGTGGAGAAGGAAATGACAACCCACTCCAGTATTTTTTCTTGGTAAATCCCATGAACAGAGGAACCTCGTGGGCTACAGTTCATGGGATCACAAAGAATCAGACATGACTGAGCAACTGAGACAGCATAGTAGGGGATTTTAGAGCTGATTCATTCCTATCTGACATGAAACTCCTCCAGTGAGTAATTTCCACTTGGATATTCCTCACTAGTCTGGTTGACTTTTTCAGAACTGTACTGTTCATCCAAGACTTCATAACTCATCTTTCCTGTCTTTTCTTCTTTCACATGTTCTGTATCTACATCATTCTATAAAGGCTATAAATTCCCTGCCTTTGGTTCCTCCTTTATCTTTCACAGGTGCTCTTCCAATCTCTTATCCCTTGTCTTGGACTCTTACCTAATGTCTTGGTGTCTGCTTCCTGCAGAGCTTGAATTGATAGAACTACAAGTTATTCTTATGAGGAAACACATAAAAGCATGTAAAGTAAAGGGAAAACTGGTGTTTTTAAGAGCTAAATTACAGAGCAAAATAAAATAAAATAACCACCTTGCTTACTATTCATTTCCCAGAAAAGTGACTGGCATTCTTAGAGAATAAAAAGATGAGTGTTACATCAGGCAGGACATTATTTATAAGTATCACTGTGTAATTGTACACAATACAGATATTATATAACCAAAATAAACTCTTCAAATTAAATATAAATGGAAGCATACTAAATATATTCAAGTTAAATATAAACATTAAGAGAATGTAATTGAAAAATATACCACTGATCACAAAATTTAAAAAATGGTGAACTCCTGAAATGACAAGTAAATATTAAAGAAATTTTAAATGTACACCACTTCTGTGAAGGATAATGAAAAATTTATACACTGATGTATGGGGTTAAATAGTACTCCCCCAAAATACATGTCTACCTTGAGCCCCAGAATGTGACCTTACTTTAATATAGGAAATTTAGTTAGTTATTATTTGTTAGATGTAGTTAGCTAAGGTGAGATCATAGTGAATTAGGATAGTATGTGAATTCAAAAACTGGTGTCCTTATAAGGTCATATAGGACATACCAAGGAGAAAAAGTCCCTATGATTGCAGAGGTAAAGACAGGAATAATGTAGCTATAAGACAAGGAATGCCAAGGTCAACCTGGAGCCAACAGAATTTGAAAGCAGAAAGGAAGATTTCTTCTCTAGAGCCTTTAGAGGGAACATAATCCTACTGACACATTAGTTTTGAACTTCAAGCATCCAGAAGTGTAAAAGAATAAATCCTTATTGCTCTAAGCCCCACCCCCCACCCCCCCACCCCCCACCCCCGCCCAGTCTGTAAGTATTTGTTCTGGCAACCTTTAGAAACTAACACAATTGAAAATATAGAAAATATTTTACAATATTCAACAGTTTATATTTCTTAAAATAGATATGGATATGTTAGTGTTATACGAATAAGTAGACTTTTAAGTCACGTGAATTTTAATTATGAAATGTTTGGGAAAAGGACATCCAAGTCTAAAGTTTAAAACAATTACTATCAATGTATTCTTGTCTTACCATGTCATTAATACTTGGCTTTGAATATACTTTGTTAGTCATGGTCATAAAACAAATGCTCACTGGCTGACAGATGTGGGTTCTGAGTCTCCCCAAATATTATAGACTCTAAATTTGAACACTAAATATTTTGATTGATAGAATTACTTTAATTCTAAAAGCTTTAGGGAAGGAAAAAAGAATAATAACTGCTCCAAAGGGAGCAATGACTATTACTACTATTAAAGACTTTAAGTATTTTTTTCTTAATTCAATCAGTATAATGTCAAACCTTATAAAAAATTGAAACTTGTGTGCTATTCATTGATTGTTATAGAGAAAAGTGAAGCTGACTAAGCCAGAGGGGAGTCAAATAAGTGTTCTTAATCATGCTTATATTCACATCAAGCTATAAGCATTGTGTCTCTTCAGTAGAATTCTAGCTTTTTAGCTGTTTCCGATTTAAAAAAAAACTATGCATGATATTGGCTTATTTACATACATTCCAAATGTAGAAGACCTTCAACTATAATATTTATCCGTACATATAATTCTTTCCTCAGCTCTGAACATATATAAAGTTGTCTTCAAGACCAGAAATAACATGTATGAGCTTTGTTCTTAACTCATTGCTAAAATGGAGTAAAATAAGTAAATACATTTGTATAGTGCTTCGTGCTAAATAATTTGATCCTTTCTTTAAAAATCTGTTCATAATTCAGCTCTCATTCCTCATGTCATCATTGTTATCATCATCATCGTCATCACCCTCATTCAGCATTTCTTACTTGATCTAATTGAGCTAGGCAAAAGGCTATAACAGTGAAATTTTACATTTGCTTGGGCAAAGCAAAATGGAAAGTTGTAACCTCATATGATAAGTAATAGATATTACATGGTCTTACAGTGTGCTAAAAGAATACAGAATAATGGCACTTGACTTATATTTGGAGGTTCATCATTTTATCAGTATAATTCCTAGTCAACATTCTAATATCTGTTAGTTCAAGTTCAGTTCAGTCACTCAGTCGTGTCCGACTCTTTGAGACCCCATGCACTGCAGCACGCCAGGCCTCCCTGTCCATCACCAACTCCTGGACTTACTCAAACTCTTGTCCATTGAGTTGGTGATGTCATCCAACCATCTCATCCTCTGTCATCCCCTTCTCCTCCCACCTTCAATCTCTCCCAGCTTCACAGTCTTTTCAAATGAGTCAGCTCTTCGCATCATGTGGCCAAAGTATTGGAGTTTCAGCTTCAACATCAGTCTCTCCAATGAATATTCAGGACGGATTTCCTTTAGGATGGACTGGTTGGATCTCCTTGCAGTCCAAAGGACTCTCAAGAGTCTTCTCCAACATCACAGTTCAAAAGCATCAATTCTATGGCACTCAACTTTCTTTATAGTCCAACTTTCACATCCATACATGACTACTGGAAAAAAAATAGCATTGACTAAATCGACTTTTGTTGGCAAAGTAATGTCTCTGCTTTTTAATATGCTGTCTAGGTTAGTCATAACTTTCCTTCCAAGGAGTAAGTGTCTTTTAGTTTCATGGCTGCAGTCAGCATCTGCAGTGATTTGGGGGGCCCCCAAAATAAAATCTGTCACTGTTTCCCATATATTTACGATGAAGTGATGGGACTGGAAGTCATGATCTTAGTTTTCTGAATGTTGAACTTTAAGCCAACTTTTTCACTCTCCTCTTTCACTATCATCAAGAGGCTCTTTAGTTCTTCTTCACTTTCTGCCATAAGAGTGGTGTCATCTGCATATCTGAGGTTAGTGATATTTCTCCCGGCAATCTTGATTCCAGCTTGTGCTTCAACCAGCCCAGTGTTTCTCATGATGTACTCTACATATAAGTTAAATAAGCAGGGTGACAATATACAGCTTTGACGTACTCTTTTCCCTATTCGGAATCAGTCTGTTGTTCCATGTCCAGTTCTAACTGTTGTCTCCTGACCTGCATACAGGTGTCTCAAGAGGCGGGTTAAGTGGTCTGGTATTCCCATCTCTTTCAGAATTTTCCACAGTTTATTGTGATCCACACAATCAAAGGCTTTGGCATAGTCAATAATGCAGAAATAGATGTTTTTCTGAAAGTCTGTTACTTTTCCCATGATCCAGCAGATGTTGGCAATTTGATCTCTGGTTCCTCTGCCTTTTCTAAAACCAGCTTGAACAATTCATGTATTGTTGAAACCTGGCTTGGAGAATTTTGAGCATCACTTTTCTAGCATGTGAGATGAGTGCAACTGTGCCGTAGTTTGAGCATTCTTTGGCATTGCCTTTCTTTGGGATTGGAATGAAAACTGACCTTTCCAGTCCTGTGGTCACTGCTAAGTCTTTGAAATTTGCTGGGATATTGAGTATAGCACTTTCACAGCATCATCTTTCAGGATTTGAAATAATTCCACTGGAATTCCATCACCTCCACAAGCTTTCTTCATAGTGATGCTTCCTAAGGCCACCTTGTCTTCACATTCCAGGATGCCTGGCTCTAGGTAAGTGATCACACCATCGTGATTATGTGGGTCATGAAGATCTTTTTTGTACAGTTCTTCTGTGTATTCTTTCCACCTTTTCTTAATATCTTCTGCTTCTGTTAGGTCCATAACATTTCTGTCCTTTATTGAACTCATCTTTGCATTAAATTTTCCCTTGGTATCTCTAATTGTCTTGAAGAGATCTCTAGTCTTTCCTATTTTATTGGTTTTTTTTTTTTTTTTTTCTATTACTTTGCACTGATCATTGAGGAAGGCTTTCTTATCTCTCCTTTCTATTCTTTGGAACTCTGCATTCATATCAGTTTAGTTAGTCTTCTGTTAAGAAGTCATAACTAGGAATAGAGTAAGGGAGGGCCCAGTGCTTTGAGTAACTAAACAAAGTTGACTCTAAGTGCATAAGAGAAAATAATAAAATCTAGTGTAACTCAGATATAGAGTTCAAAGCTGGAAGTTGTGATAAATGAGATAGGAAATACATTATGGTACTACATTATGCATGCTTTTGTTAACTTTCTTATGATGTGTAGACTTCCTTCCCAAAGCTAAGCTGAACTTCTTCAAGTTTCTTAGATTTTCTTTGGTGTTTCCTACATCCAAGCTGTAAACCTTTTCCCATTTTTCCTTCATAACTCTAAGGCTTCTTAGGTCTCAGGTTTCATATTACTTCCTCAGGGAAACTGTTGTGATTTGCAAAATTCAAAAATGATGCATGTTGACCTCCCCTCTAAATACCATTCTTTATTCATGTCAATGTATGGCAAAACCAATACAGTATTATACAGTAAAATAAAGTAAAAAAAAAAAAACTATAGATATGATGAGATAAAATTCATACAAAGGGAAATTATCCTGGGTGCTCTTGACTTAGCCAGATAAACCCTTAAAAGAATGTGAAGTATCAGAGAAGTTCCTCCGCTTGTCCTAGAAAAAAGCCATAGTATTGGGAATTGCCTTTGCAAAGAGCCACAGGAGATCTCAGTCCTACAACCGCAGGAACTGAATTCTGTCATTAATTTGACTGAGCTTGGAAAAGGACTCTGGGGTTTAAATAAGACTGAAGAGACAATCAACATGTTGATTTCAGTCTTATAAGATCCTCAGCAGAGAAACCAATTAACCTGGGTCTGAACTTCTGATAAATGGAAACTGAGAAAATAAACTCATGTTGCTTCCAGCTGCTAAGTTTGTGGTAATTTTTATGAAGCAATCAGAAAGTAATAGACTTCTAAATTTCTTAACTCTAGGAATTTCCCTGATATAATACCACAGAACACACTTCTTTCTGTTTTGTTCTCCTGTACACCAACTACTTTACCTGGCATGTAGTGTACCTTCAAAAAATATTTATTAACTCAGTGAGACATGGGGGGTGTGATCAAAAGGTTTGAAGTATAAGAATGAAATGGTAAATACCCCAAACATTAACTATAATTACAAGCAATTTTGTACATGATCTGTTTCCAAGTAATTTGTGAGCTATATTTTTCACCATTGGCAGACCACCTAAGCTTTCTCTACACATTTACCTTACACTTGTGTTTCTGTCTACATGTTATTTCTCTGATGATACAACATTTTCTCTCATTCTATTCTCACTTGTCTAGTTTCCCGCATTTTCTTGTGTTAACCAGAAAAGCACACAATTCTGAATCTTCCTCATGTTCCGTTGTCCCAATATGTCATATAATCAGTGAAGCCTTCCTCCTTAGCTGTGCTTTCCATAAAAGTCATCTTTGGTTTTCAGATGACAGATTCGTGAGATACGTGCTTAGTTTTCTTGAATTATGGAATGATTCACATCAATCCTAGTTCTGCATTTTGGCTGAGGGAACCATCACTGGCTTGTGGCTTTCAGGTCTAGAATTGTCCTCTCAATAACCACAGACATCAGTTTTAGAAGTCATTTGATAACTAATAAAGAAAAAAGCAAATAATTGCAATGTGTTCATCATGTTAGATCTGATACACTGCCACTTTCTTATGTAGTTTAGGCTAAACACAAATAATTTTTGTTGTTTTCATAAGTACATTTTTTGTTGATTCTTTAACATAGCCAGTGTACATTTAAACTTTGAATACTTGTACATTAGCATAAATAACATTATAATAATTTGTTCCCCTCTCAAAACGTCTTTTTTTTCTTTTTCTTTTTCTTCTTTTTTTTTTTTTTTTACTGAGGCCATCCTTTAAGCCTCTGGCTCCGGGAGCGAAACTCAAACTGCCCGCTGGTACTCGGTGCCAAGCAGGCGCACAGCCACACTCCCTCAAAATATCTTTTTAAATTGTCACTCTCTTCTCACCCTCTCAATGTTTGACATACAATGGAAAACATGCTTTACTTCATTTTGCTGTACTTGATTCCATTTTACTCTCTTTTACACCCTTCATTTCCCATTTTCTTCCTGTTGCGATGTCCCAAATATGACTGCAAAAATCATCACATTGCAAGAAACCAAATATGACTGCAAAAATCATGACATTGCAAGAAACCCCTTGGATGAGGACTGTTACTGGTCTATAATTTCCTAAGAAGTGGTGGTCATGAGACCTTTTAAACATACTACGTGTACACATGCAAAGGAGCATGTGTCATTAGTGAATAGATCTCTCAGAGAGCCACTGAAGTGACTAAACTTATATTTATTTCTCCGTGTTTCCAGAGGAGTTATTGGATACAGGAATCTCTAAATGAAAAATCTTTCTTCTTTCCAATCCAAGTGTCTCATGCTATCTCTCGTACTATCTCACTCATCAATACATATGTAAACAGAAGTTTCAAGGTATGAAGAACAAATGAATTTGTGGCACTATGAATTATAGGCACTTAAATTTCTGTTGTTGGTCCTTTCTAAGAAGGAAGGAAGTGTGGGACAGAAGAAATTGAGACAATATGCTGACTCTGGGTAGAAAAATACCCTCCATTGTAAGGGGTCACACTTGACAAGGTTCAGGTAAAGTATGCAAATGGTCAAAGAGTTTAGAATTATAAATCCCTCAGGATCTTTGTTTGTAATAAAACAATTGTCACAGAAAATAATTCACTGAGCTGAAAAAATACATTGATCTTAATACAAATACTTATAGACACTTACATATATACTTAAAAAATACAGAAGATAAGTGATATATCACAACAATAAGTATGAATATGAGGTATGCACATTACCCAAGCTTATTTTTTTTCTATTTAATATTGGATAGCTAAAATTGGATATGATTGCATAAATAAATAAGATGTGCAACTACAAATGAGATAAATTAAAGAAAAGATTTCAGACTTTCAGAAATTAACAGCTAATCTCTCTAGGATTGTAAACATTTTCTAGTTCACAGCAATTACAGTCAAAGTTAATAAAACTAAAACAATTTTGATTTGCACTAAAGATCAGTTACCTAATTTCTAAGCACAGCAGAATTCTACATCTACATTTTGCATCAGCCATGAGAAGCCAGAATCAAAATGTTGGGCAAATGTTCTTCACATACTGTGTGACCAAGGGGGAGCTAGTGAACAAGATGGGTGTTGTGTTCCTTGTGTAACTTTAACACGTCAATGATAACTGTGCGGTTAAAACTTTGTAATGCTTTCCTTTGAAAGTAAGTTTACATCTATTAGTTTCTAAGAAGGAATAGGAAAATTGGCTAGAATTCATAAAGTCCATTTTGTCCAGAGAACGCTGGTTCAAGTCTGGTGACTGCATTTTCATTTTTGTTCATACCTTTACCAGTTGATGCAAAGTTGAAATATCTTTGAAGTTAATGGGATTAGATAGGCTCAAAGTTTCCAAGGAAACAAAGTAAAAGGAAATTCCTGGTATTCAACAAAACAGTTAAAAAAAAAAAAAAAAAAACAATTTTTGAGAAACTTTACTTCTCTCTAAATCAAATATGTCATGAGGTCCATGAAAATGACATTTTCAATTTCAATTTCTAAGAAAGAATTTAACATGGTGAAATACTTTATTATTGTTGACTTTTTCAGAGTATTTTGAGTCTCAGAGAAAATTATTTTCTCCTCCTAATCTATAGCTGGAATATTTTAAAGGGGATTTGTACTTTTTAAATTGCAAGAAAATCATGAGTATTTATTGAACTTAAACATGAAACAAGAACTTACTAAATTACTTACTCATTATGAGCTAAGACTGTATCTATGGCTTTAAAAATATAAGGAAAATAGGACCAAGTGCAGCCCTCAAAAAGGCTTTAGTGTGGTGTGACAAATGACACATACACAGATTTTTAAAACACACATGGTTACATAAAAAAGCTGTATGAAGTGCTGAGAAGTGTTAAGATAACTTGTTTTAAAGTTTGTGCACAAAAAAATAAATAAAGCAGATACTCCATCTAAAGCAAGAATAATGCTATAGAAGTGGGAAACGTAATGCTATGAATAAAAAGTATGTCACTCAGTTTGTCCAGAACATGGGATCTATTCGGGCAAGTAAACTGGAAAGTGTGGCCAGGTAAGTATTCAAGAGTTAGATCATGAAGGACTTTGAAAGCTGTGCTAATGTGTTTGGTTATTTCCTAAGTTTGTTAGTGAAGTTTTCACATTTTGCTTTATATCTAGGATCATATTAAGGACACATATGAGGTAATCACAATTTACAGTTGTTAAAAGGATACTGTCATAGTCAATGAAAAATATTATAAATATTTAAATCAAATGATAGTGAGAGTAGAGAAGGGCGACATCTATTTAGGAAATAAAATTAATCACCAATCAAAATCTTAACAATAAATTGCATCCATTATAACCGGCAAGAGACTATCAGAATGTAATAGATATGCAACTTCTTATACAGAAGAGATTTAATAATAAAACTGTACAATTAAGAAATAAGGGTTTAAGGGCTATGAAAAAGCATCAAATAGCTAAACCAACTGTCTTTGCCTGTGAAATAGGGATTATATATGGGGACTTAAATGAAAGAACAACATTTTAAAGTGGAGAGTGAAAAAGTTGGCTTAAAGCTCAACATTCAGAAAACGAAGATCATGGCATCTGGTCCCATCACTTCATGGCAAATAGATGGGAAAACAGTGGAAACAGTGTCAGACTTTGTTTTGGGGGCCTCCAAAATCACTGCACATGGTGACTGTAGCCATGAAATTCAAAACACACTTACTCCTTGGAAGGAAAGTTATGACCAACCTAGATAGCATATTAAAAAGCAGAGACATTACTTTGCCAACAAAGGTCCGTCTAGTCAAGGCAGTGGTTTTTCCAGTGGTCATGTATGGATATGAGAGTTGGACTGTGAAGAAAGCTGAGCACCGAAGAATTGATGCTTTTGAACTGTGGTGTTGGAGAAGACTCTTGAGAGTCCCTTGGACTGCAAGGAGATCCAACCAGTCCGTTCTAAAGGAGATCAGTCTTGGGTGTTCTATGGAAGGAATGATGCTAAAGCTGAAACTCCAATACTTTGGCCACCTCATGCGAAGAGTTGACCCATTGGAAAAGACTCTGATGCTGGGAGGGATTGGGGGCAGGAGGAGAAGGGGGGGACAGAGAATGAGATGGCTGGACGGCATCACCGACTCGTTGGACAGGAGTTTGAGTGAACTCCTAGAGTTGGTGATGGACAGGGAGGCCTGGCGTGCTGCGATTCGTGGGGTTGCAAAGAGTTGGACACGATTGAGTGACTGAACTGAACTGAACTGAATAGAGGCCAAGTCTCAAGTCCTTGGTATGTCTTGTGAGTGTGTGTGTGTATGTGTGTGTGTGTGTGTGTGTGTGTGTGTGTGTGTGTGCATGCTCAGTCATATCCGACTCTTCGCTAACCTGTGGATTGTAGGCTCCTTTGTTCATGGATTCCTCCAGGCAAGAATATTGGAGTGGGTCGCCATTTCTTCCTCCAGGGGATCATACCAACCCAGGGATTGAACCTAAGTTCCTGTTTCTCCTGCATTGACAGGTGGGTTCTTTACCACTGAGGCACCTGGGAATCCCCCCTTGATATGTCTTGAAAGAAAGTGAAGTCGCTCAGTCATGTCTGACTCTTTGCGACCCCATGTACTGTAGCCTACAAGGCTTCTCTGTCCATGGGATTTTCCAGGCAAGAATACTAGAGTAGCTTGTCATTGCCTTCTCCAGGAGATCTTCCCAACCCAGGGATAGAAGCCGGGTCTCCCTTATTGTAGGTAGATGTTTTACGGTCTGAGCCACTAGGGAATTCCTGATATTTCTTCAGTTCAGTCCCTCAGTCAGGTCAGTCTCTTTGTGACTCCATGAATCGCAGCACACCAGGCCTCCCTGTCCATCACCAACACCTGGAGTTTACCCAAACTCATGTCCATTAAGTCAGTGATACCATCCAGCCATCTCATCCTCTGTCGTCCCCTTCTCCTCCTGCCCCCAATCCCTCCAAACATCAGGGTCTTTTCCAATGAATCAACTCTTCGCATGACGTAGGCAAAGTATTGGAGTTTCGGCTTTCTCATTAATCCTTACAAAGAACACCCAGGACTGATCTCCTTTAGTATGAACTGGTTGGATCTCCTTGCAGTCCAAGGGACTCTCAAGAGTCTTCTCCAACACCACACTTCAAAAGCATCAGTTCTTACGTGCTCAGCTTTCTTCACAGTCCAACTCTCATATTCATTCATGACCACTGGAAAAACCATAGCCTTGACTAGACAGATCTTTGTGGGCAAAGTAATGTCCCTACTTTTGAATATGCTATCTAGGTTGCTCATAACTTTCCTTTCAAGGAGTAGGCTTCTTTTAATTTCATGGCTGCAATCACCATCTGCAGTGATTTTGGAGCCCCTAAAACAAAGTCTGACACTGTTTCCACTGTTTTCCCATCTATTTGCCATGAAGTGATGGGACCAGATGCCATGATCTTCGTTTTCTGAATGTTGAGCTTTCAGCCAACTTTTTCCACTCTCCTCTTTCATTTTCATCAAGAGGCTCTTTGGTTCCTCTTCACTTTCTGCCATAAGGGTGGTGTCATCTGCATATCTGAGATTATTGATATTTCTCCCGGCAATCTTAATTCCATCTTGTGCTTCTTCCAGCCCAGCATTTCTCATGATGTACTCTGCATATAAGTTAAATAAGACTCTACACATGGACATCACCAGATGGTCAACACCAAAATCAGATTGATTATATTCTTTGCAGCCAAAGATGGAGAAGCTCTATACAGTCTGCCAAAAAAGACCAGGAGCTGACTGTGGCTCAGATCATGAACTCCTTATTACCAAATTCAGACTCAAATGGAAGAAAGTAGGGAAAACCGCTGGACCATTCATGTATGACCTAAATAAAATCCCTTATGATTATACAGTGGAAGTGAGAAATAGATTTAAGGGCCTAGATCTGATAGATAGAGTGCCTGATGAACTATGGAATGAGGTTCGTGACATTGTACAGGAGACCGGGATCAAGACCATCCACTTGGAAAAGAAATGCAAAGGAGCAAAATGGCTGTCTGAGGAGGCATTACAAATAGCTGTGAAAAGAAGAGAAGCCAAAAGCAAAGGAGAAAAGGAAACATATAAACATCTGAATGCAGAGTTCCAAAGAATAGCAAGAAGAGATAAGAAAGCCTTCTTCAGTGATCAATGCAAAGAAATAGAGGAAAACAACAGAATGGGAAAGACTAGAGATCTCTTCAAGAAATTTAGAGTTACCAAGGGAATATTTCATGCAAAGATGGGCTCAATAAAGGACAGAAATGGTCTGGACCTAACAGAAGCAGAAGATATTAAGAAAAGGTGGAAAGAATATACAGAAGAACTGTACTAAAAAGATCTTCACGACCTGGATAATTATGATGGTGTGATCATTCATCTAGAGCTAGACATCCTGGAATGTGAAGTAAAGTGGGCTTTAGAAAGCATCACTATGAACAAAGCTAGTGGAGGTGATGGAATTACAATTGAGCTATTTCAAATCCTGAAAGATGATGCTGTCAAAGTGCTGCACTCAATATGCCAACAAATTTGGAAAACTCAGCAGTGGCCACAGGACTGGAAAAGGTCAGTTTTCATTCCAATCCAAAAGAAAGGCAATGCTAAAGAATGCTCAAACTACTGCACAATTGCACTCATCTCACATGCTAGTAAATTAACACTCAAAATTCTCCAAGCCAGGCTTCAGGAATACGTGAACCGTGAACCTCCTGATGTGCAAGCTGGTTTTAGAAAAGGCAGAGGAACCAGAGATCAAATTGCCAACATCCACTGGATCATGGAAAAAGCAAGAGAGTTCCAGAAAAACATCTATTTCTGCTTTATTGACTATGCCAAAGCCTTTGATTGTGTGGATTAAAATAAACTGTGGAAAATTCTGAAAGAGATGGGAATACCAGACCACCTAACCTGCCTCTTGAGAAATCTATTGCAGGTCAGGAAGCAACAGTTGGAACTGGACACGGAACAACAGACTGGTTCCAAATAGGAAAAGGAGTGCGTCAAGGCTGTATATCGTCACCCTGCTTATTTAACTTATATGCAGAGTACATTATGAGAAACACTGGACTGGAAGAAATACAAGCTGGAATCAAGATTGCCGGGAGAAATATCAATAACTTCAGATATGCAGATGACACCACCCTTATGGCAGAAAGCAAAGAGGAACTAAAAAGCCTCTTAATGAAAGTGAAAGAGGAGAGTGAAAAAGTTGGCTTAAAGCTCAACATTCAGAAAACGAAGATCATGGCATCTGGTCCCATCACTTCATGGCAAATAGATGGGAAAACAGTGGAAACAGTGTTAGACTCTATTTTTGGGGGGCTCCAAAATCCCTGCAGATGGTGACTGCAGCCATGAAATTAAAAGATGCTTACTCCTTGGAAGAAAAGTTATGACCAACCTAGATAGCATATTCAAAAGCAAAGACATTACTTTGCTGACTAAGGTCCGTCTAGTCAAGGCTACGGTTTTTCCTGTGGTCATGTATGGATGTGAGAGTTGGACTGTGAAGAAGGCTGAGTGCCGAAGAATTGATGCTTTTGAAGTGTGGTGTTGGAGAATACTCTTGAGAGTCCCTTAGCCTGCAAGGAGATCTAATCAGTCCATTCTGAAGGAGATCAGCCCTGGGATTTCTTTGGAAGGAATGATGCTGAAGCTGAAACTCCAATACTTTGGCCACCTCATGCGAATAGTTGACTCATTGGAAAAGACTTTGATGTTTGGAGGGATTGGGGGCAGGAGGAGAAATGGATGATAGAGGATGAGATGGCTGGATGGCATCACTGACTAGATGGACATGAATCTGAGTGAACTCCGGGAGTTGGTGATCGACACGGAGGCCTGGCTTTTGCGATTCATGGGGTCGCAAAGAGTCAGACACGACTGAGCGAGTGAACTGAACTGAATACATAGCCTTGACGTACTCCTTTTCTAATTTGGAACCAGTCTGCTGTTCCATGTCCAGTTCTAACTGTTGTTTCCTGACCTCCATATATGTTTCTCAAGAGGTATGTCTTAATCATAGATAATTCAAAATTGGTTACTTCAATCCTGGGTTATAGGAGTTGATGGACTGGAAATATTTGGTAACTTTGTATATAATTCCCTTTACCTTTTAAGTTGCCATTAATATCTCATTATAAAACACAAATTTGCAATTAATTTAAACGTATGTTTGCAGCATCAATACTGTTCATTTAATTAGTACCTGTGTGGTAGGCATTTATTTATATCCTCATGTAGTGTCAATAATAAAAGAAATCTCACTCTAAACCACTTATTTTGAAAATGAGACAATGTGAGTTTAAGAAGGCTTTGAGAGGTAAAGTGGGTTTTCTAAGGCCAAACGGCTAATTAGAGATTAAATTGAGTCTAAAACCAAATCTCCCAGACATTAAAAGTAATTTTTTCCCCACTATTTATATTAACATCTTAGTCTTTTTTTTCCTTTATTTTTAAGCATTCACCTTTTATCAGCAAATAAATACATTAGATTATGTCAATTATCAGTAAGGAAAAATACTACTATGTAGTCAGTAATTCACTATAACCATTATTAGTGTTTATGGCATATTCATTTATGTGTATAATTTTGTTTGACAACACATACTGTTGTGTGTTCAGCTTGTTCTCACTTAATGTGAAGTCAACATATTAGATATATTTTTTGCAGGAAGCTCTGCCTGCTCAGTCACTGTTACTCCAAATGACTGTGTAGAATTTCTTCCAGTGGGTACATTCCAATTTATTGAGTTCTGTTGCTATTGTTAGAAATTTAGGATATTTAGTGCTTCAGTTGAAAACTATCACAATATTATATTCAAAATTCAGCACAACTTAAATGAATCACTGTGTTTCCTTTTGTAAAGGAAAAATAGTGGACTAGAAAAATATAAACATAGAAGTCAGGTGAGGGAATTTATGGCCTAAATAATGAAAATAAGTGATAGAAAACAACTCAAAGTACTTGACGGATGACTCAAGAATGTTATGGACTCAAAAATGACCTTCTGATTTCTATGCATTTTTAAAACTGATCCTTATATCAGTATTCTGTATTTGTTTCTCTTTGCCTTCTACCTGGGCTTCCACAGTGGCTCAGCAATATGGAGTCCACCTGCAATGCAGAAACCATCGGAGACATGAGTTCAATCCCTGGATTGGGAAGATTCCCTGGACGAGGGCATGGCAGCCAACTCCATTATCCTTGTGGAGAATCCCATGAACAGAGGAGCCTGGTGGTCTACAGTCATGGGGTTGCAAAGAGTTGGATGTAACTGAAGCAAATTAACACACATATATGCATTCCACATAAGTAACTAAAATTGAAATTTTAGCAACAAATATTTTCCTTGTATTATAATTTACTTATGCCAATATGCTTCCACAATCATTAACTTAATAACGTTTTCTCATAGATGTTTGTATACATTTAGAGCTGAAAAAAAAGTATGTGTCATCTAGTTCATCCAAGAGGCCAATAATGGTTGGACCCACTTGAAGTCATACATTTATTAATAGGGTAGTATTGATTCTCATGGTCCTACCTCCAGTGTTCATTTCCTTTTACTAGGCTACATAGCAGCAGCAGCAGCAGTAGTGTTTGTAGTAATGTTATGGGAAAGCAATTAATTTTTTTAATATCTTTTTAGGTTACATGCACGATTTTAAGATCTTAGCATACTTTACTTCATTCCATCTTTACATAACACCCAAAGGATAAGAATCCATTTTAAACTCCAGATGATAAAACTGAGAATTAGAAGTTATATAACTAATAAGTAGTGAATCTGGGACTCCAATCCAGAACTTAAATCTTTTATCATGATAGTCATAATAAAACACTGAATAAAAAGGAATTAGTAAAATATTTAACATAATATATTGATATTTGCCAGGGGCCAGCGTGAGGAACTCCACCCATGACAAAGGTCATGAGGAAGGAGGCTTGGCATACGCAAAGGTGTGATCAAGCCTGAGGAAACCCCCTGTTCCCGAGCATCTACCCCCAAAACCAGACTCTATTTACTTTACTGTTTCATGCTCTCGCCTACACCTCTGACTTTATGGGGGGCTGTTCCCCACCGGTTCTCTCCGAGAAGGAGTAAACGTGCAGCTCCAAGTCAATAAAAATTCCTGGGCATGACAAGAGTGTTTCAACTTACGGACTCCTCTGAAGATTATCTAGCCCACCTGTATAGGTTCGTCCAGCCACATGTGATTGTTTACAGCCTTCTAATCATGAGAGGCAAGAGATGTTTTAGACTTACTAAAGGCAGAAAGTGAAGAAGAGCTAAAAAGCCTCTTGATGAAAGTGAAAGAGGAGAGTGAAAAAGTTGGCTTAAAACTCAACATTCAGAAAACAAAGATCATGGCATCCGGTCCCATCACTTCATGGGAAATAGATGGGGAAACAGTGGAAACAGTGTCAGACTTTATTTTCTTGGGCTCCAAAATCACTGCACATGGTGACTGCAGCCATGAAATTAAAAGATGCTTACTCCTTGGAAGAAAAGTTATGACCAACCTAGATGGTATATTCAAAAGTAGAGATGTTACTTTGCCGACTAAGGTCCATCTAGTCAAGGCTATGGTTTTTCCTGTGGTCATGTATGGATGTGAGAGTTGAACTGTGAAGAAGGCTGAGTGCCAAAGAATTGATGCTTTTGAACTGTGGTACTGGAGAAGACTCTTGAGAGTCCCTTGGACTGCAAGGAGATCCAACCAGTCTGTTCTAAAGGAGATCAGCCCTGGGATTTCTTTGGAAGGAATGATGCTAAAGCTGAAACTCCAGTACTTTGGCCACCTCATGCGAAAAGTTGACTCATTGGAAAAGACTCTGATGCTGGGAGGGATTAGGGGCAGGAGGAGAAGGGTATGACAGAGGATGAGATGGCTGGATGGCATCACTGACTCGATGGATGTGAGTCTGAGTGATTTCCGGGAGATGGTGATGAACAGGGAGGCCTGGCATGCTGAGATTCATGGGGTCGCAAAGAGTCAGACATGACTGAACAACTGAACTGAACTGAAAGGTAAATTCTTTTGGGAAGATAGAAATTATTAGTATAGTGGGTTGGTTAGGAATTATATTGGTGAAGGGTTTTTTTCATTTGTTGTGCCAATAATTACTGCTAATTCCCTGCCCTGGGTGTGACAAGGGTGTCACAGGTCAAACCTCTCTGCTGACAGACTAGCTTGTGTGACAGGATTATCCATACTCCTGCCACTATGCACATGATTGTTTACTACCTCTCAACCATAAACAGCACAGAGAGTTTGGAGTATTTTGAAAGTCTTAATTAGCATAGGGCTTTTCTCATTGTTGAGTCAATGATTGCCGCCAGCCCTCCATATCCTTAGGTACCTGGGAATATATTAATCAATATATTTGGAATATAGAAAAGGAAACATAGTAGTTTTTAAGGTTAGCAATACTAGACTTTTTGGAGTTAATGAATTTTCTCTTTTGTAGTAGATCACTGTAGTTTGTTATAAATCACTGTGTCCTTGCTATGTAAAAATGTAACTTTATCACTATCTTAAGACTAAATAGATCTTAAGGGGAACATTGGTGAAAGGATTATCATTTGTTGGGCTGATGTTTGCTGCTAAATCTCCATATTCCCTGCCATTATAATGAATATAACTAACATATAGGAGAAATAAGTATTAACCTTTAAGATTAATTATGTTAACCTTGGGTTAAATAAATTCCTTTCTTGATTGTAACTCACTACACCCTCACCCTATAGGAATGCAACTTTGTTTGGAGGGTGGTGCCTGGTTTAAGAAAAAACACCCTTGGAAAAAATAAGGTTTTTGGTTATCAGAAATAAAGGGTCGTAAAATGTCAGCCGGCCTCATGGCCAGAAGATGATGTAAAACCCCTAAGTTTTTTTATGTAAAGCACCTAATTTTGATAAAGGTCAGGACTGCTGATCCCCACGTGACTCTGTATTCATCCCAATGTGTAACAAAAGGTATATAAAAGCAAACTTAAAAATAAAGAAATTGGATCAGTTTCCAGAAAGACTAATTCCCTCATGTCATTCTTTCTTGCTCCCCATTTTTCCGGCTGAATTCCCATCTGGAGTGTGGGTGCCCGCCACGTCTACTTACTTGCCCTGTTTTCAAACCCACGTGAGAAGGAGCCCAAGGAGGGGCACCTTCTGATATTCAAGTGGCACTGGTGGCCCAACGTAGATGGTGCAAATTCCTTGTCTTGGAATTTTTTTGGTATCCCACGTAAACCAAGTTATTCAGCCTCTTTTTCTCTCCTACTATTTTCTGGCCAAATTCCAATCTGGTACATGGGTACCCACCAAGCCTACTAATTTTGCATTGGCTTCTAAGATCGGACCGGGGGGGGGGGGGCCTCAGTGCCTCCTCTCCTTCGGGAGAACGGGAAGACACCTGAGGCCTATGTAGGTGGTGATTGGTATTCCATGTAAACCAAGTTATTCAGCCTCTTTTTTCTCTGCTAATTTTCGAATCCCTCTCTATCTGTAATTAAATAAGTTATTTCCAAGGATGCCGACTCCGTCCCCACCTTCGAATCACCCTGGATCCACCGGGGCTGGACACCAGCAGATATTGTTTTATGTTAATTGTTGATATTTAATAACAAAAATTAATCATCTATAAAATGACTTTTCATAAAGACTGTTTCCAACTTACTTGAATATTATTTTAAGTAAACTTTGATATGCAACAATATACATGTGGAAATGATCAGCTTTCATAATGTAGACATCTGATAAAATAAATATTTTATCTCATAAAATTCAGATTTCAAAAGTTATAAGATTAGATTTCCTATATACCAAGAATGAACAAGCAGGCTTTGAAGTTAAAAACATGCTACAATTTACACTAGCTCCTCCTAAAGTGAACTATTAATTTAACAAAATGTGTATAAGACCTATATAAGAAATACTATAAAACTCTGCTGAAAGATATCAAGAAAGAGTTACATAAATGGACAGATAACTCCATTCATGGATAGAAAGATTTATTACTGTTAAGAAGTTAGTTCTTCTCTAAATTGATGTGTAGATTCAATGCAACTCCAATCAAAATCCTAGTGAGCTATTTTATAAATATTGATGAACTCATTTGGAGATTTATACACAGAAGTGCAAAACCCAGAAGAGTCAACTTATTGTTGAAGAAGAACAAAGTCTAAGGGAACAAAGTCTGCCTGTAAGACATACTAAAAATCACAGACAAGATAGTGTGGTGTGGGAAAAGAATGGACAAATAGACCAATGCTGCTGCTGCTGCTAAGTCACTTCAGTCGTGTCTGACTCTGTGTGACCCCATAGACTGAAGCCCACCAGGCTTCTTCATCCCTGGGGTTCTCCAGGCAAGGACACTGGAGTGGGTTGCCATTCCTTTTTCCAATGCATGAAAGTAAAAGTGAAAGTGAAGTCACTCAGTCATGTCCGACTCTTTGTGACCCCATGGACTGCAGCCTACCAGGCTCCTCTATCCATAGGATTTTCCAGGCAAGAGTACTGGAGCGGGTTGCCATTGCCTTCTCCAAATAGACCAGGAGAAATCTTTTAATGTTTCATGTAAATATAATCAACTCATCATTGACAAAGGAGCAAACACAACACATTGGAGCAAAGAGTGTCTTTTCAACAATTTGTCTTGGTACAACTGGACATTGACAGGCAAAAAAGAAAAAGAATTTACCCAGAGACCTTATACCTTCACAAAAATTAACTCAAAATGAACCAGAGACCTAAATGTAAGACACAAAACTATAAAACTCCTAGAAGATAACACAGGAGAGACCTAGATGACCTAGAGTATGATGAGAACATTTTAGATACAACGCCAAAGTTATGATGAAAGAAACAAATGACAAAACCAGACTTTATTAAAATGAATACTTTCTGTTCTACGGGAGCCAATATCAAAAGAATGAAAGGGTTAGCCACAGACTGGGATAAATATTTGTAAAGCACACATTTGAGGAAAGACTAATATTTAAAATATACAAAGAACTCTTAAGCTTAACAATAAGAAAACAAATTAAAAAATTAACAAAGACTTGAAAAGACTCTTCACAAAAGAAGATATACAGGTGGAAAGTAATTATATAAAAAGATGCTCTAAGTCACATATCATTCAGTTCAGTTCAGTTCAGTCGCTCAGCCGTGTCTGACTCTTTGCAACCCCATGAATCGCAGCATGCCAGGTCTTCCGGCCCATCACCATCTCCCGGAGTTCACTCAAACTCACGTCCATTGAGTCCGAGATGCCATCCAGCCATCTCGTCCTGGGTGGTCCCCTTCTCCTCATACCCCCAATCTCTCCCAGCATCAGAGCCTTTTCCAATTAGTCAAGTCTTTGCATGAGGTGTCCAAAGTACTGGAGCTTCAGCTTTAGCATCATTCCTTCCAAAGAAATCCCAGGGTTGATCTCCTTCAGAATGGACTGGTTGGATCTCCTTGCAGTCCAAGGGACTCTCAAGATTCTTCTCCAACACCACAGTTCAAAAGCATCAATTCTTCGGCACTCAGCCTTCTTCACAGTCCAACTCTCACATCCATACATGACTACTGGAAAAACCATTGCCTTGACTAGACGGACCTTTGTTGGCAAAGTAATGTCTCTGCTTTTGAATATACTATCATAACTTTTCTTCCAAGGAGTAAGCGTCTTTTAATTTCATGGCTGCAGTCACCATCTGCAGGGATTTTGGAGCCCAGAAAAATAAAGTCTGACACCGTATGTACTGTTTCCCCATCTATTTCCCATGAAGTGATGGGACTGGATGCCATGATCTTCGTTTTCTGAATGTTGAGCTTTAAGCCAACTTTTTCGCTCTCCTCTTTCACTTTCATCAAGAGGCTTTTTAGCTCCTCTTCACTTTCTGCCATAAGGGTGGTGTCATCTGCATATCTGAGATTATTGATATTTCTCCCGGCAATCTTGATTCCAGCTTGTATTTCTTCCAGTCCAGCGTTTCTCATGATGTACTCTGCATAGAAGTTAAATAAGCAGGGTGACAATATACAGCCTTGATGCACTCCTTTTCCTATTTGGAACCAGTCTGTTGTTCCATGTCCAGTTCTAACTGTTGCTTCCTGACCTGCATATAGGTTTCTCAAGAGGCAGGTCAGGTGGTCTGGTGTTCCCACCTCTCTCAGAATGTTCCACAGTTTATTGTGATCCACACAGTCAAAGGCTTTGGCATAGTCAATAAAGCAGAAATAGATGTTTTTCTGGAACTTTCTTGCTTTTTCTATGATCCAGTGGATGTTGGCAATTTGATCTCTGGTTCCTCTGCCTTTTCTAAAACCAGCTTGAACATCAGGGAGTTCACAGTTCATGTATTGCTGAAGCCTGGCTTGGAGAATTTTGAGCATAACTTTACTAGCATGTGAGATGAGTGCAACTATGTGGTAGTTTGAGCATTCTTTTGTATTGCCTTTTTTTGGAATTGGAATGAAAACTGGCCTTTTCCAGTCCTGTGGCCACTGCTAGGTTTTCCAAACTTGCTGGCATATTGAGTGCAGCACTTTCACAGCATCATCTTTCAGGATTTGAAACAGCTCAACTGGGATTCCATCACCTCCACTAGCTTTGTTCGTAGTGATGCTTTCTAAGGCCCACTTGACTTCACATTCCAAGATGTCTGGCTCTAGATTAGTGATCACGTCATCATGATTATCCGGGTCATGAAGATCTTTTTTGTACAGTTCTTCCGTGTATATTCATTAGGGAACTGAAAATTAAACAAAAATCAAATGCCACTACTTATGTTTCAGAATGACCCAAATTAAAAACACTGACAACACCAAATGTTGATGAGGATGTACATTGCATTAGAGCAATAGGAACTCCTCTTTTCCAGTGGGAAATCAGCCAGATTGGAAGACAGTTCAGCAGTTTCTTACAAAACTAAACATACTTTTAGCATATAATTCAGAAATCATGCTCCTTGATATTTACCCAAGTTAACTGAAAAGTTAAAAGGGCACAAAAATCTACACATGGAATTTATAGCAGCTTTATTCATAATTGCTTAAATGTAGAAGCATCCCAAATATCTTTCAGTAGGTGAATGGATAAATAAACTGTGGTGCATCCAGGCAATGGAATATTATTCATCACTGAAGAGAAAGAGCTCCCAAGCATGAAAAGCCATGAAGGAACCTTCAGTTCAGTTGCTCAGTCATGTTATGGGTAGACTCTTTGCTACTCATGGACTGCAGCATGCCAGGCTTCCCTGTCCACTACCAACACCTGAAGCTTACTCAAAGTCAGGTCCATCAAGTTGGTGATGCCATCCAACCTTCTCATCCTCTGTCGTCCCTTTCTCCTTCTGCCTCAATTTTTCCCAGCATCAGGGTCTCTTCCAATGAGTCAGTTCTTCGCATCAGGAAGCCAAAGTATTGGAGTTTCAGCTTCAGTATCAGTCCTTCCAATGAATAATCAGGACTGATTTCCTTTAGGATGGACTGGTTGGACCTCCTTACAGTCCAGGGGACTCTTAAGAGTCTTCTCCAACATCACAGTTCAAAAGCATCTATTCTCTGGTGCTCAGCTTTCTTTTTAGTCCAACTCTCACATCCATACATGAGTACTGGAAAAGCCACAGCTTTGACTAGACAGACCTTTGTCAGCAAAGTAGTGTCTCTGCTTTTTAATATACTGTCTAGGTTTGTCATAGCTTTTCTTCCAAGGAACAAGTGTCTTTCAAGTTCATGGCTATAGTCACCATCTGCATGTTAAAAAATGAAAGAAAGCAGTTTTAAATGGCTATATACTGTACAATTTCAACTATGTGACATTATGGAAAAAATGAAACTATGGACACATTTAAAAGATCTGTGAGCATTTTCCTGGTGGTCCAGGGAAGAATCAGCCTTGCAATGCAGAGGATGTGAGTTCACTCCCTAGTTGAGGAACTAAAATCCCACATGCCACAGTGTCACTAAGCCTATGAACCACAACTAGAGAACCCACATGCCACAACTAAGAGTCTGTGTGCCACAATAAAACATCTGAGCACTGCAACTGAGACCTGATGCAACCAGATAAATAATTAATTTCAAAACAGATCTGTGATTGGTGGGGGTAGGGTGAAGAGAGGGATGACTAACAGAGCACAGGGAATTTTTAGGGCAGTTAAGCTATTCTGTGCAATGCTACAATGGTGAATTACTATACACCTGTCACATCCATAGGATC
Organism: Budorcas taxicolor; assembly: GCF_023091745.1. Lineage (NCBI taxonomy): Eukaryota > Metazoa > Chordata > Mammalia > Artiodactyla > Bovidae > Budorcas > Budorcas taxicolor. The sequence goes on from NC_068913.1 coordinate 19,976,631, forward strand.
TACAACACCAAGAGTGAGCTGTAATGTAAACTACAGACTTTGGGTGACAATAATGTGTCATTGTAAGTTCACTTATTATAAAAAATGTATCACTTAGGAGTGGGAGGTTAATAGTGAGGCAGGTTGTACATCTATCAGGATCAGGGTATATGGGAACTCACTGTGTTTTATACTCAATTTTGCTGAACTTAAGATCACTTTTAAAGTAAAGTCTACTAGTTAAAATAATTAACATTAGAAAGTAATATTTGTGCAGATCATTTCCATAGAAAATATATTCCCTTGAAGTCCACAGGAAAATACCGTAACTACAGTAGTACAACCAATGACCACCGTACATATAATATATGCAAGAAGACTGCCTACTAAATCACTGCCAAGAATTTTTGCACTTCCAGAAACACTGAAAAGCAACTGTGTGACTGTACAGTAAGGAGTGCCAAGACTTGCCCACTAAATTCCTGATTGGCTCTTATACCTTAACTATCAGTAAGTTATTCTATTTCACATGAAGTAGAGACCTAAAAATACCACATTTATTTTTACTTCTCATCTTGCAGTCTTCTCTGTCCTCTCAAATATTAGCTCTTGCCAGGCTTGCAGAAATACGTGTGACTCTCAGAAGAGGTTCTTAATTCTTGGCTAATCTTGCCTCTGTGTCTCACAGGTGTTGTAGCCTCATTTATCTTCTTTCTCTCTGGAGTTGTACAACCAAGAACTGTCACGCCCACCAATAAATCTAACCATAATTGCGTTAAGAGCTGGAACTCAGCTTCAGCTTCCCACTAAGTCCATTTTATTCTCACTGTCCCTCAGGGGTAAGTTGGAGAGGATTGTAGTCAGGAATTCACCCAACCAGAAGCATTATCAATTCTCCCTCCAAAGCCATAAAATGTGAAATGCAGTTTCCAAATCCCTTATGCCTATGATTAGAAATTAGAGATTAATAAGGATTGACATTGAAATTTTGCACAGAATCTGTAATTATACCTGAACAAATGAACAGGGGGAAAAATTTAAAAAGGGGCCAGCTAACTCTGATGCCAGTCAGACTGTTCTTAAAATTACACAGAAAGGCTTCCCATTTTATTTCCCCAAGCTAATACAAAAAGATGTGTGCTCTGCTGGAAAGATATGGAATGACAGTCCATAAGAAGGTTTCCAATGTACTAGTTGCACTGTGACACCCGCACACACTGCACTCTGACCATGTTTTTATATTTTTGATTGGAACGAGCTGTTATTAAATGTGAAAGGGCTGAAATGCATGAATAATAGCTATTAATTATAACAATTTATTAGATGAATAAAGGCAGCTGGGATCTCAGTTTGTCCCTGACACTGTACTGATGAAGCTATAGATAAAGAGAACACACAAAAAGGTTATTTCTAGTTGTTCTGCAGTGCCTTGCTTAAATCTCTTTGTTTATAGTCATGTTGTGATTGCTTTTATCAGAACAGTTCATTCCCAGGCATCTTATCAGTGTCATATGTACAACTAAATGCACAAAGCTCAAACAATCTTCTGTTGCCTCTCTTTCCCAGTAGAACATTCTATTCAGGAGAATTCTAAGCTCAATATTACAATATGAGGAAAATTGAACAGAGAGACAAAAATTTATGCAAATGCCTTATCATTTTGACTTTAAAAAATATATATTTGTAATGAGTAAATGCTTGAGGTCATGTATGGATGTGAGAGTTGGACTATAAAGAAAGCTAAGTCCCAAAGAATTGATGCTTTTGAACTGTGGTGTTGGAGAAGACTCTTGAGAGTCCCTTGGACTGCAAGGAGATCCAACCAGTCCATCCTGAAGGAGATCAGTCCTGGGTGTTCATTGGAAGGACTGATGTTGAAGCTGAAACTCCAATACTTTGGCCACCTGATGCGAAGAGCTGACTCATTTGAAAAGGCCCTGATGCTGGGAAAGATTGAGGGCAGGAGGAGAAGGGGAGAACAGAGGATGAGATGGTTGGGTGGCGTCACTGACTCAATGGACATGGGTTTGGGTGGACTTCAGGAGTTGGTGATGGACAGGGAGGCCTGGCGAGCTGCGGTTCATGGGGTTGCAAAGAGTCAGACATAACTGGGTGACTGAAATGAACTGAAATGCTTGAGGGATCAAATTTATGAAAAATGGTGGCTAAAATATTTCAAGGACTAAAAGTATTTCACTCTCTTACACTTCTGCTTTTGTAGCAATGCTCTGCAATAACTACAGAGGTAGAACACTGTCCTGTTATTTTTCTTTAGCTAGTAGGCCTGCTTATAGGTAAAAATAAGTGTTCTGACTCTCATTTTTATTATAATTTATCCTATTAAATGAATAAGTGCAGTTGTAGGTGCATAAAGATTTGACTTCTTTGTAGATAGATCTATCTATACTGTCTGATTTTGAGTTGAAAAGGACTTTTCTGAGAATCCTTCCTCTCCATTTGTGTAGATGTTGACTGAAGGTAAGTAACTTTTCACCTCTGGCTTCCATGATACCACTAAATAATTTACCTTCCAACCTATCAATTCTCAAGTCATTCTGTGGGAACTACTTTCATTGTCTTTTCTCTTAAATTTTGGTATTAACTAAGCTACTATCTCAGCACTTTTCCCTTATCACTTTTACTCTCACTCATTTTCTTTTTCCTTTTCCTCTTCTTACTAAATATTTAATAAAAATTCAGAACAGTAGAGGCAGTTATGAAGGAAAATGCCTGAATTCAGTTCTAGACATTTGAATTTGCATACCTGTTTGATAGTTGCATGCCTGTGTGCTAAGTCATTTCAGTTGTGTCTGATTTTTTGTGACCCCACAGACTTTAGCCCACCAGACTCCTCTGTCTATGGGATTATCCAGGCAACAATACTGGAGTGGGTTGCCATGCCCTTCTCCCAGGAATCTTCCTGACCCAGGGATCCAACACACGTCTCCTGCATTACAGGCGTATTCTTCACCACCGAACCACGTGGGAAGCCCCAACTTAGATGTCATACAAGTGAAGAAAGGATGCATGCTCCATAACTTCAACAGGAGAATCAGATATGTTTCTCTTATATTTATTTTTTGTTAGTCACATATTACTTTTGCCCAGTTATAAATCAATTAGACACACTTTCTCTGTGTTAATTTAGGAATTAATGTGGTTCATTTAAAAATATTTACATGGCAATAATTCTTTACCACATATAATTTTATATGTTTTCAATCCTGCTAGAGTTTTTAAAAACTCTGCTTGTTGTTAGTGAGAATGACTAAGAAGAGGCACATATTGGGAAAACACACCACCAAGAGATACATATTTGATGAAATATTTTTTGACAGCAATGCATATTCCAAGTTCTGTACTCACATGTAGGTACTGCTAATTCCTTTGTAATATAATTATTCATAGCTCTTCAGTCTATGGGACTTCCTCGGTAGCTCAGTGGTAAAGAATTCACCTGCCAAAGCAGGAGACTCGAGTTTGATCCCTGAGTTGGGAAGATCCCATGGAGAAGGAAATGGAAACCCACCCCAATATTCTTGCCTGGGATATCCCATGGACAGAGGAGACCAGCAGGCTACAGTCCATAAGATAACAAAAATTCTGACATAGAAACTAAAAAAACAACAACAAAATCAGCCTATAGCCTATACAATGAATTAAATTTCTCAAGCACATAAGGGAAGTCAAGAATTTAAAGAAATTCTGACTTTGATCAGTAACTAGAGTACCTTTTGGATTTAAAATAAGCTAATGTTAGTTCTAAAATAAGTAGGATTTGGACTTCTTTGGTCGTCCAGTGGGTAAGATTCTGTGATCTCAATGCAGAGGGCCCAGTACCCAGCCCTGGTCAAGGAATTGGATCCCATATGCCAAACTAAAGATCTTACATGATGCAACGAACAAATCCCTCATCCTGCATACTGAAATAGAGATCAAAGATCCCGAATCTTCAACTAAGACCCAGTGTAACCAAATAAATATTTTTTAAAATGAATAAAATAAATAGAATTTGTTTTTAGCTGGTTCATATCAAGCCAATTCTAGAATTCAGTTCAGTTCAGTTCAGTCCAATCTCTCAGTCATGTTCTACTCTGCGACCCCATGGACTGCAGATTGCCAAGCTTCCCTGTCCACCACCAACTCCCAGAGTTCACTCAAACTCATGTCCATTGAGTCAGTGATGCCATCCAACCATCTCAGTTTCTGTTGTCCCCTTCTCCTTCTGCCCTTAATCTTTCCCAGCATCAAGGTCTTTTCAGATGAGTCAGTGCTTCATATCAGGTGGCCAAAGTATTGGAGTCTCAGCTTCAGCATCAGACCTTCCAGTGAATAATCAGGACTGATTTCCTTTAGATTGACTGGCTGGATCTCCTTGCTGTCCAAGGGACTCTCAAGAGTCTTGTCCAACAACACAGTTCAAAACCATTAATTATTCAGTGCTCAGCTTTGTTTATAGTCCAACTCTCACATCCATACATGACCGCTGGAAAAACCATAGCTTTGACTAGACAGACCTTTGTTGCCAAAGTAATGTCTCTGCTTTTTAATATGTTGTCTAGGTTAGTTACAACTTTTCTTCCAAGGAACAAGCATCTTTTAATTTCATGGCTGCAGTCAGCATCTGCAGTGATTTTGGAGCCCCTCAAAAACAAAGTCTGTCACTGTTTCCCCATCTATTTGCCATGAAGTGATGGGACCAGATGCCATGATCTTAGTTTTCTGAATACTGAGAGTTTTAAGCCAACTTTTTCACTCTCCTCTTTCACTTGCATCAAGAGGCTCTTTAGTTCTTCTTCACTTTCTGCTATAAGGGTTATGTCATCTGCATATCTGAGGTTATTGATATTTCTCCCAGCAGTCTTGATTCCAGCTTGTGCTTCATCTAGTCCAACATTTCTCATGATGTACTCTGCATATAAGTTAAATAAGCAGAGTGACAATATATGGCCTTGATATACTCCTTTTCCTATTTGGAACCAGTCTGTTGTTCCATGTCCAGTTCTAACTGCTGTCTCCTGACCTGCATACAGATTTCTCAGGAGGCAGGTCAGGTGGTCTGGTAGTCCCATCTCTTTAAGAATTTTCCAATGTTTTTAAGTTTTAAAACAAGCTGCTTTTCTAGGTTAACCCACTGACCTTAATTTTGGGTACCATTTTCACTTTAGACACCCCAGATCTCCCCACAACTAAAGGAGTGGTTCCCAACAAGTGTGAAGAGGCCTTCAGACACTGTTCAGTGCTGGGAACAGTGTCCATTGATGGTGACAGCCATGCCTTAGTGGTTGTTAGTGATTTTCAATTTTTATTCTAATTGTTGACTACTTAACATGTCAACTTAGATTTGGCTAAGTGATATCAAATGTTTGGTGTCAATAATTTTTCTTTCTAAAGCAGTATTCATGAGTTTTTTATTTTCATCACTTTGTGATGTTCTTTTAACCAACAAATCCAAAGAAGAGACTTTGAAAGGTTTGTATCACAGTTATGTCTGACACAGGATTAGGAAAAAAAAAAAAAAAAAAGTGCTTGAAATCACTATTCTCACAGCTAGTGAACTAAAAAAAAAAAAAGCTTTTTTAAAACAAAAGTAAACCCTTGCCAGTATCATTATGAAAACTGCCAGTTCTACTTTCCAAGAGTAAAAGTGGATCAGGGTGTGTATTGACTCTCTGAAAAAAATACCATCTCTCACCAACCAACCTGGGACCCCAAAGATGGGGAGACTTTTGAGTAAAATGTCAAATAGTCCTGAGACTCAGGGGCAGAGCTCGGAGACAGATGGTGAGAGAGCCATCATCCCAATATCCAGATCACTCTTCCATGCAAACACAACATAAGAACATCTCCCCATGCAGCAGTTATTGATCATTCTATTTGTGCTGATATTTTATCACTGTGAAATCATGTATAAACTTGAAATGTATGCAAATATGCTTGACAGCGTTCCTAATAAAGAAATGAAACTTAAATCTGTGATGATATTTTTTCTTATTAAGCTGATTGTTGGAGATCAAAAAAGTTTCATAATATACTATGTGGCTGAAGAAGTAAGGCATTTTTATATGTTTATAAATTGATAAAAGACTAAAACATAAAATAGACTAGTAGACCCTTCAATTTCACTTTTGGATTCTGTTTCACTGTTATGCTCACATATGAGAGCAATTATATATGTATAACTCAAATCATTACAGGTTTTTTTGTGTAATAAAAAGTTTCAAATAAACAAAAATGTCTATTAATAGGAAACATTCTATGAAATATTTACATAAAGTAATACAGTGCCTAAAGAAATGTCACTTTATGTACTGGTATAGAAAAATCATGGCACCTCACTCTAGTACTCTTGCCTGTAAAATCCCATGGATGGATGAGCTTGGTAGGCTGCAGTCCATGGGGTCGCCAAGAGTTGGACACGACTGAGCGACTTCACTTTCACTTTTCACTCTCATGCATTGGAGAAGGAAATGGCAACCCACTCCAGTGTTCTTGTCTGGAGAATCCCAGGAACGGGGGAGCCTGGTGGGCTGCTGTCTATGGGGTCGCACAGAGTCGGACACGACTGAAGTGACTTAGCAGCAGCAGCATAGAAAAATCTCAAACAATATTTTAAGTGAACAAAGCAAGTTGCTGAAGAGCATGTAGAGTATGCTACTAGTTTGTTGAAATGAAGAAAACCTATACTTCTAACAGATATATGTGTGTTTGTGTATATATTTTGCTTTGCTCAGATGTTCAGTTGTGCCCGACTCTGAGATCCCATGGACTGTAGCCCACCAGGCTCCTCTGTAGACCAGACTATAACCCACCATTGAATTCTCCTGGTGGGGTGCCATTTTCTATTCCAGGAGATGTTCCTGACCCAGGGATTGAACCCAAGTCTGTCACATCTCCTGCACTGGCAGGTGGGTTCTTTATCAGTTAGTGCCACCTGGGAGGCCCTTGTGTTTATAAATACATATATACGTGTTTTTATATATACATGTATATTTTATGTATACACATAATGAAGACATAAGAAACCATTAATAGTAGTTGCCTTTTGGTGTGGGGAACTAAACAGTCAGGAAACATGAGAAGGAGAAATACCTAATTTTATCCTTTTAAAATTGTGTACAAGCACTAGGGCTACTTATTACAAATAATTTTTAAAACAAAAGTAAATCATCTATTGATTGCTATTGTATAAAGCCGTGAGCTAGAAATGATAAAATACAATTTCATATACTGTACTTTCTGGCTTCTTCCTCATCTTAGATATTACTATTCCCAAATCTACAGAAAGTGGGGACTTCAGTCAAGCATTTAATATGTGCAAGGGTCTCCTAGGCTCTTCAATGTGAAAAAAAAAAAAATCTTTCAATTTGATTTAGGGCCTCAAAATGCTAAACTTAATAATGAAGTCTATGCTTTCCTTACACAATTCTTGTGAGCATTATACTAAAATCTAAGGTGAAGCTTGGATATTCAATACTTCTGGGGATTCTATGTCCTGTTCTTATTCTTTTGAAGAAAGTTGCCAACAGTTTTCAAACAGAAAGCTTGCTGTTTGTTAATATATTTTTGTGTATTAGTGTTTCATAAGTCTTACAATTAAAGATAGTCTAGACTTTACTTTTAAGTATATTGGGTTTAATTTCCCTTTTGACCAATATCTGTTGCAGTACTATCCATTCCTTTCTTCTTTGAATTACAAAGGTGTTTAAAATACATGTTATTTGAAGAATAAAACTTTTATCTATCTCCTTTACCCGGCTAAGAGAAGAGGCTATGTTAAAAAAAAAAAAAGATGTCTTAGCTAAGAGCTTAATAAAATCAATTAATGCGTTTAAAATTTATTACATTTTCCAGCATCTGTCTTCTGTTTCACTATTTGTTTTCACAGTATTAAAGGTACATATTGCCCAGTCAGTTTCCACTATGGCATAGTCTTCCAGAAATAGTTTTGCTAAATAGGTACATGAAGGCTTAGGTGTGGGTGTACATGTCATGATAGAGTGTTCCTGGGCACCAATCATGAATTCTACCTGACAAATACACCAAATCATAAAAAGAGATGGATGTGAATCAAAATGAGTTTTGTGGGTAAGAATGGAATTGTTGAAGAGTCTCCTCACAGTGAAGGTTTGAAGAAGGTAAACCGATAGGAATCGGAGTGAGTGAAAGGACTTACTTTGTAGGAGATCATTTGCAAATAAACTGTAAAAAGTGATATTAGCAGCCAATATTGAATATGTTAATAAATATTGAAATTGTCTTTATTTTCAACCATTTGGAAAATTCAAATATAACCCTGGCAATAAACACAGATCCAGGTGATAAAATAGGCTTTGTACTTTGATATTAGATAAAGATTTGGCATTTCATTATTCATTTATTTTGAAGTAAACAGAAGACTTACAAGGAGAAAGCCACTACAAGAGATAGAGATTGGATAAGTACTGCATAAAGCAGATACATATGGGTTTCCCTGGTAACTTAGATGGTTAAGAATCTGCTGGCAATTCAGGAGACCAGGGTTCGATCTCCAGGTCAGGAAGATTCCCTTGGAGAAGGAAATGGTTACCCACGCCAGTATTCTTGCCCAGAGAATTCTACAGACAGAGGAGCTTAGTGGGCTACATAGTCCATGGAGTTTCAAAGAGTCAGAAATGACTGAGTAACAAACATACACTATAAATTCATATAATTTAACTAAACATAGTTTGTGACGGAACTATCTAGATATTTTGGGAAAAATAATATTTGCTTTCTTTTAGTAGGGAATTTTCATTCCTAGTTCTTCAATTACTTTATTTTGAAACCCTTTTCCCAAACAGTCTACACCTATTGTATATTACTGCTAAATAGATGCATACATTTCCCCTTAAATACTTCTGAATTACAACAAATCAAATGACCACAAGGGCACTTACAAAGGAATGAATTTGTATACTTGTTAGGTTGAACCTAAGACTAGAGACAAAAATATGATTATTTTGACTGCTTTGCTAATTATATCTCTTCACAGAAAAATAAGTGAAGAATTAAAGAAACCATGCAGACATATACTATACCAAATGACACTTTCATCTCTAATTGCTGTGTTTTTTTTTTAAGATAAAAATCTTTTCATTTGATTCAGTTGGATTCATCAAAATAATTGATTAAATTATTTAGCTTGAGCTGAGGAGATAAAATAATTAAAAGCACACTAATACAGTGCAATCACAATAGTGTGATCACTCACCTAGAGTCACACATCCTGGAATGTGAAGTCAATTGGGCCTTAGGAAGCATCACTATGAACAAAGCTAGTGGAAATGGTGGAATTCCAGTGGAGCTATTTCAAATCCTAAAAGATGATGCTGTGAATGTGCTACACTGAATATGCCAGAAATTTGGAAGACTCAGCAGTGGCCACAGAACTAGAAAAGGTCAATTTTCATTTCAATTCCAAAGAAATGCAATGCCAAAGAATGCTCAAACTACAACACAGTGGCACTCATCTCACATGCTAGTAAAGTTATGCTCAAAATTTTCCAAGCCAGGCTTCAACAATATATAAACTGTGAACTTCCAGGTGTTCAAACTGGTTTTAGAAAAGGCAGAGGAACCAGAAATCAAATTGCCAACATCTGTTGGATCATCAAAAAAACAAGAGAGTTCCAGAAAAAAAAATCTACTTCTGCTTTATCGACTGTGCCAAAGCCTTTGACTGTGTGGATCACAATAAACTGTGGAAAATTCTTCAAGAGATGGGAACACCAGACCACCTGACCTGTCTCCTCAGAAATCTTATACAGGTCAGGAAGCAACAGTTAGAATTGAACATGGAACAACAGACTGGTTCCAAATAGCAAAAGGAGTACATCAAGGTTGTATACTGTCTCCCTGCTTATTTAAATTATATGCAGAGAACATCATGAGAAATGCTGGACTGGTTGGAGTACAAATGAATCAAGGCTGCTGGGAGAAATATCAATAACCTCAGATAAGCAGATGACACCATCTTTATAGCAGAAAGTGAAGAACTAAAGACGCTCTTGATGAAAGTGAAAGAGAAGAGTGAAAACGTTGGCTTGAAATTCAACATTCAGAAAATTAAGATCATGGCATCTGGTCCCATCACTTCATGGCAAACAGATGGGAAACAGTGGAACCAGTGACATAATTTATTTTGGGGGGTTCCAAAATCACTGCAGATGCCTACTGCAGCCATGAAATTAAAAGATGATTGCTCCTTGAAAAGAAAGTTATGCAAGCTAGACAGCATATTAAAAAGCAGAGACATTACTTTGCCAATAATGGTCTGTCTAGTCAAAGCTATGGTTTTTCCAGTAGTCATGTATGGATATGAGAGTTGGACTATAAAGAAAGCTGAGGGCTGAAGAATTGATGGCTTTAAACTGTGGTACTGGAGAAGACTCTTGAGAGTCCCTCGGACTGCAAGGAGATCCAACCTGTACATCCTAAAGGAAATCAGTCCTGAATGCTCATTGGAAGGACTGATGTGAAGCTGAAATTCCAATACTTTTGCTATTTGATGCAAAGTTCGGGCTCATTAGAGAAGATGCTGATGTTGGGAAAGATTGAGGGCAGGAGTAAACAGGGACAACGGGATGAGATGGTTGGGTGGCATCACCAACTCAATCGACGTGAGTCTGAGCAAGCTCCAGGAGTTAGTGATGGACAGGGAAGCCTGGCATGCTGCAGTCCATAGGGTTGCAAAGAGTCGGACATGATTGAGCGACTGAACTGAAATGAATTGAATTTGTCCTTTTTGCAATAAAATTGCCATTTTGATGAAGGGAGAAAATGCAGTTGTTTGTGATAAATTCATTTATGGAAATAACATTTTTAAATATTGGAACCATTTCCATTGACATGTGATTTTGTTGGATAAAGGAAGTCTGTTTTTTTTTGTTTGTTTGTTTGTTTTTTAAACAATTGTGTCTGCACAAATAAACTTGAAAAGTAAATTTTCTAACTTCTTTTCCAGTCTTCCAAATGAATTTTTTGAGTTTTGGATCCATTTGTTTTTTAAAGGCTAATTTTCAAAAAGGGGTCAAGTTATAATTCTTATACACATTAAAAAAATTAATCCTTGTTTAAGATTTTAGCACATTAATAAGGAAACAGGTGAGATGTTATAGCCAGATGAAAGAAGAATCCAAAAAGCAAACACATTAATAGATCAGGAATACTGAAATCAAACTGCAAATGGATGAGAAGTGTCTTCCCATGTTCTTTCCATGGCAAGAGTGGAAATGAGAGGATTGCCTAACACTAGACAGAATACATCTGCACATCTAGAGACCAGAATTGTTTTCCATTGCTATCAGGAATGATACCAATGAAAATGAATACATTAAGAAATTACAAAATAATTCCCATGAATCAGAATCAAATAACTTGAAAGAGTGTGTTATGGACAGTGCATAGCTTTCCAATGAAGTAGAAACTTTTCCTCACATTTTAAGTGACAATTAAGAAATAACTTTGGAAATAGTTTGCAATTGAATATCAGGGTAGATAGAAATACATCACATAGATTTCATCAATCACTTTCAAATGAATAATGATGGGATTGGAAAATATGTACCATGATTTAGTAGGCTCAATTGATATTGAAGTTCTTTTATTGTAAGTACATTTCTTCCATGGAGGAGAGCATAGCAAACCACTCCAGTATTCTTCCCTAGAAAATTCCATGGACAAAGGAGCCTGGTGGCCTACAGTTCATGGGTTGCAGAGTTGGACATGAATGAAACTTATCAAGAAAAATGTGACGACAGCTGTTAAAGGGATGCAATGCAATAAACTTAGTTCTTAAACTTCAAATCTCTGTATTACAAAATCTCAAACGAAATTAAAAAGAAAAATAACCATATATATATTTTTGTAAGAACAAATTGCTTGAAAGGAAAGTATTATTAAATCATGTATAATACAATATTTATTTCGTTTTTACTTTCATTATAAAATGTAAAAAAAAATATAAAACTTTGGCTAAACTGATCCAATCACTTCAAACTTAAAAGAAAAAAAAAAAAAATCTGTAGAGTTCCCTGCTTTCTGCCACTATCCTGCTTCCATCTTACCCCATCCTCTCTTCTTTGGCTCCCACTTCTGTTAAGTTTGCCTTCTCTCTGAAATCTTCCACAACTGCCCCCAAGGTCTCTGAGGAACACTCTTTTCTATAAACAAGAGACTCTCTTTGTTCAGCAATGAGCATATACCATGTTGCACCATCCATGCCTCAATCAACTGTATACTACCCCTCAATTAAATTGCTGTTTACTAGGAAGCCATGAATGGATTATGTAACTCACTATATTATTGAAATTCAGCTTAGTTCCTCGACTAAGGGGAAGGTTTTAAATGTTGGTGATAATGTTTCATGCAAAGTCTAGTTTTATTTATTTAATTAATTAAGGAAACATGTAGCCCTTTTACTAGGCCTGATGAAATTGGTTATAGGAAAGAAGACTTCTTTTAAATTCATATTTTCTTTAAAAATGTCAGGCAATATTTTTCAGACAGGAGCTAATGTTCTGTATTATCTTATTTGTGTTCACTGCAAATTCATAGTCTGTTTTATCAACCTGATAGATTCGAAACTCAATTATTAACTGTCTGAAAGTAGATTAATTTCTATAAATAAACTGACAATTCAATTCTGAACTGTGTTAAATAAAAATGATAATGACAGTTAATAATTTACACATGAAAACAATTACTGACTTCAGGGCTAAGCTATGGGAGAACCTATAAGAAAAGTTCCTAGACAAATGAGTTTTGTATGATTGTTGTAAGGACTACATTGTTGTAAGACTTTGTTTTACGACATTGTCGTAAGACAACATTGCTGTCTTACAATCATTGTTGTAAGACAAATGATTGTTGTAAGGTAGGTGATATTCAGTTTTCTTTATGCCCTGATGAGTTATCTTTCTTGTCATTTCTTTGTATATTCAACTTCTCTTCTGTCCATAAAACAGGCCAGCGACTTAAAGATCACGTTCCCTTCTGAACAATACTTAAAAAACTAGCATATTTTACATGCCCCATCTATATTAATTCTATTCAATTACATTCTTTGCATTTTCCTAAAACACTAGACAAAATATCTGTCATCTCTTAGTGATTAAATACAAGTCACCTCTCTTCTGAGTTTTTATAAGAGCAAGATCATTCTTTCCTGCTTTACTTACTGATAGAATCACATTTCCAAAATCAAAATTCCTGAATCCCTTAATCGACTTGATCACAAGTTTTATAAATCAAAGAAACATTTGCTGCCAAAAGATAGAATCTTATTTTTAAAATCACAGCAAAAGGAACAAAGGCTCTCAGAATTTCAGAGGTTCTCTTATGTCACCTGTGGACATAAGATTGGTATCTTTAGATTTGGGGATTCCTCTGGCTCCTACCACTATGGTCTAACAAAGAGAAAGAAGTGGTGGAGACGATGCTCAGTTCAGTTCAGTCGCTCAGTTGCATCTGACTCTTTGCAACCCCATGGACTGCAGCATGCCAGGCTTCCCTGTACAGCACTATCTCCTGAAGTTTGCTCACACTCATGTCTATCAAGTCAGTGATGCCATCCAACCAACTCATCCCCTGTCATCTCCTTCTCCTGCCTTCAGTCTTGCACAGCATCAGGATCTTTTCAAATAAGTCAGTTCTTCCTAATAGGTGGCCAAAGTATTGGAGTTTCAGCTTCAACATCAGTCCTTCCAACGAATATTCAAGACTGATTTCCTTTAGGAGATGATGTTAGAAAACTAAAACATAATTGAAGAAAATCTAGAAAATCTATACTTACTTGGGAAAGAAGAGGAAGACTGAAATTCAAGATAAGTTAAGCTTTATAAATCACTTAACTTAAAATTTTAATTTTGGGATCATAATAATCTAATTCATAGTAAACAAAGACCTGATCCAGTGAGCTAAGAAACTGGGCAGCATAAACAAGGTTTGGATATTTTTACAGTGGATTGGAACCTAGCTTACATTAGTTTGTTGAGAATACATGAGTTAAGCTTCACTTTGTTTACCATGAAATTAATGTCCTTCTCCATAACTTGCAAGGGATGATGAAGTAGATTTACAAATTTGGATTCCTTAAAAATACATGAAGTCCCACAAGAGTTTTTTTTTTTTTTTTTTTAATGAAAGAGTGAATTTGGTAAGACAGAAACATATGTAACCTCTTGAAGTTAAATCATTAATGAACTTTTAAAAAATATCTAACTTGATCACAGTAGCTTAAGCTCTGAAATTATCTGGTTCATTAAAAAAATTAAGCCTTTTTAATGAGGAGCCTAATACTAACCAGATGCTCTTTTCTGTGTGTAGTCATTCATCTGACATAATTAAGAACAAAAAGAACTTCTTTGATTAATGACCTCTGCTAATCATTTCAGTAGAACGCATGAAGACATTTTGAAAATTTTTATTTCACTAACAAATTAAGCTTATGTTAATCATAAATGTCACTCACATACAAATTATGTATAAATATTCAGGGTGATCTATATTTTATCAATTGTAACAGAAAACTTGTCAGTCAGTGTGGGTTTGAACAAGCAATTAGGACAGGAGTTACTAAACATTTTAAACAAACAGACTGCATCAAACCCAAATTAAGACTGCTCAAAGAAATTTCATAGCATCTTAATTGCACAGATGCCTGAACTGCCAAGAATTTCTACATTCATAAAAGATAAATATATTAATTTTGCATATGTTATAATCCTTTCAACCCTAGCCTCTTCATAATCACTTTTGAAAGCTCTTATCATAACCTAAATCTTTGTTGTCATCCCTTTTCTGATGGTTATAACTTCTGGGGAATTCACGTGAATAAGAAAAGCCCAAGGGGGATCAACTTCTAAACTAAAAGGTATAAAACAGGATTCTTCAGACCTTCCAATTAAACCAAAGTTGTTTCTCTCAGCTGAACATGTAGGACTCAAGGGAGACTGGGTTTGTTGAATGGTAGCATTGTATGAGAATCTCACAATTTGAGGTTTTATTTCTTCACAGCATCCTTAAAAAAAAAAAAAAAGGTTAATTCAAGGCACAAACTTCTTGCAATTCCTTGATAACCCTTATTAAAAAACAACAACAACAACAACAACTAATCTCCTCAGAAAATACAGCCAAGGATGATGACTCAGTTTGAGAAATAGTTAATTGTGGCCATTCCTCTAATAGCTGGAATTATCTTATAATTTGTTACTCAAAATGGGACATTTTTGAGAGACTGCAAACAAAAATGTGAGAACTCACTGCAGTGTAAACATTTTCATTAATGGTAGGATGAAATCATAAAAACATGGAGAACCAAATGAAAAAAATCATAATAAGAAATAATAATGACAGGAGGGAAGGGAATCTAGGACTAGAATGGGAAGCTGAAATACTGGCTTATTGCTTTAATAATATCATGATGATAAAAAGCTAACAAAAAAAGCAAGTGGTAGTCATGACCATGTATTGTGTGCAATTTCCTCCACTGCATTAATAATCCTATAATTTATCATGCATATATTTTCAGCTCATAGTTTTCTGACTTCATCTTCAAAACCACACTATAGGATAGGTAGTAATATCCTTATTTCAGAACCTACAAAGTTAAGTAACTTTTCCAGTACACAGGCATCACTTGGAGATTCGGAGGGTTCAGTTCCAGCCCATAGTAGAGCAAACATTGCAATAAAGCAAGTTACACAGAATATTAGGTTTCTCAGTGCATGTAAGTTCAGTTCAGTTGCTCAGTTGTGTCCGACTCTTCGTGATTCCATGGACTGCAGAATGCCAGGCCTCTCTGTCCACCACCAACTCCTGGAGTTTACTCAAACTAGTGTCCATGGAGTCAGCAAAGCTATACAACTATCTCATCCTCTGTTGTCCCCTTGTCTTCCCGCCTTCAATATTTCCCATCATCAGGGTCTTTGCAAATGAGTCAGTTCTTTGCATCAGGTGGCCAAAGTATTGGAACTTCAGCTTCAACATCAGTCCTTTCAATGAATAATCAGGATTGATTTCCTTCAGGATGGATTGATTGGATCTCCTTGCAGTCTAAGGGACTCTCAAGAATCTTCTCCAACACCACAGTTCAAAAGCATCAATTCTTTGGCACTGAGTTTTCTTTATAGTCCAATTGTCACATCCATACATGACCACTGGGAAAACCATAGCCTTGACTCAGTTCAGTTCGGTTCAGTTCAGTTCAGTCACTCAGTTGTGTCCAACTCTTTTCGACCCCATGAATCACAGCATGCCAGGCTTCCGTGTTCATCACCATCTCCCAGAGTTCACTCAAACTCATGTTCATCAAGTCCATGATACCATCCAGCCATCTCATCCTCGGTCGTCCTCTTCTCCTCCTGCCCCCAATCCCTCCCAGCATCAGAGTCTTTTCCAATGAGTCAACTCTTCGCACGAGGTGGCCAAAGTACTGGAGTTTCAGCTTCAGCATCATTCCTTCGAAAGAAATCCCAGGGCTGATCTTCAGAATGGACTGGTTGGATCTCCTTGCCGTCCAAGGGACTCTCAAGAGTCTTCTCCAACACCACACTTCAAAAGCATCAATTCTTTGGTACTCAGCCTTCTTCACAGTCCAAGTCTCACGTCCATACATGATCACTGGAAAACCATAGCCTTGACTAGACGGACCTTAGTTGGCAAAGTAATGTCTCTGCTTTTGAATATTCTATATAGGTTGGTCATAACTTTTCTTCCAAGGAGTAAGCGTCCTTTAATTTCATGGCTACAGTCACCATCTGCAGTGATTTTGGAGCCCCAAAAAATAAAGTCTGACACTGTTTCCACTGTTTCCCCATCTATTTCCCATGAAGTGATGGGACCAGATGCCATGATCTTCATTTTCTGAATGTTGAGCTTTAAGCCAACTTTTTCGCTCTCCTCTTTCACTTTCATCAAGAGGCTTTTTAGCTCCTTTTCACTTTCTGCCATAAGGGTAGCGTCATCTGCATATCTGAGGTTACTGATGTTTCTCCCAGCAATCTTGATTCCAGCTTGTGTTTCTTCCAGTCCAGCGTTTCTCATGATGTAGACTGCATAGAAGTTAAATAAGCAGGGTGAAAATATACAGCCTTGACATACTTCTTTTCCTGTTTGGAACCAGTCCGTTGTTCCATGTCCAGTTCTAACTGTTGCTTCCTGACCTGCATTCAGATTTCTCAAGAGGCAGGTCAGGTGGTCTGGTGTTCCCACCTCTCTCAGAATGTTCCACAGTTTATTGTGATCCACACAGTCAAAGGCTTTGGCATAGTCAATAAAGCAGAAATAGATGTTTTTCTGGAACTCTCTTGCTTTTTCCATGATCCAGTGGATGTTGGCAATTTGATCTCTGGTTCCTCTGCCTTTTCTAAAACCAGCTTGAACATCAGGGCGTTCACAGTTCATGCACTGCTGAAGCCTGGCCTGGAGAATTTTGAGCATAACTTTACTAGCATGTGAGATGAGTGCAATTGTGCGGTAGTTTGAGCATTCTTTGGCATTGCCTTTCTTTGGAATTGGAATGAAAACTGACCTTTTCCAGTCCTGTGACCACTGCTGAATTTTCCAAATTTGCTGGCTTATTGAGTGCAGCACTTTGACAGCATCATCTTTCAGGATTTGAAACAGCTCAACTGGAATTCCATCACCTCCACTAGCTTTGTTCATGGTAATGCTTTCTAAGGCCCACTTGACTTCACATTCCAGGATGTCTGGCTCTAGATGAGTGATCACATCATCATGATTATCTGGGTCGTGAAGATCTTTTTTGTACAGTTCCTCTGCGTATTCTTGCCACCTCTTCTTAATATCTTCTGCTTCTGTTAGGTCCATACCATTTCTGTCCTTTATCGAGCCCATCTTTGCATGAAATGTTCCCTTGGTATCTCTAATTTTCTTGAAGAGATCTCTAGTCTTTCCCACTAGACACATCTAAAGTTATGTTTAAACTCTACTGCAGTCATACTGTACTATGGTTAATAGCATTTCCCCTTAAAAACAGTGTATATACTTTAGTTGAAAATATTTTATTCTCAAAAATGATAACCATAATCCGAGCCTTCAGTAAATTGTCATATTTTGCTGATGAAGTATTTTGCTGTGATATCAGTGGCTGCTGACTGGTCAGGATGTTGGTTGCTGAAGGCTGAGGTGACTGTGGCATTTTCTTAAAACAAGACAACAAAGAACTTTTCCACATTAATTGATTTTTTCTTTCATGAATAATTTCTTTGTAGCATTCAATGCTGTTTGATACCATAAAATGTCTTTGAAAATTAGTGTCAATCCTCTCAAATCCCACCTCGTTTTATCAACCAAATTTATGTAATATTCTAAATACTTTGGTGTCATTTCAATAATGTCAATAGAAAGATTACAGGAACAGATAGGAATAGATTATATCCCAAGAAACCACTTTCTTTAATCATTCATAAAAAGCAACTCCTCATTCAGTAAAGATCCCTCATGAGATTGTAGCGATTCAATCACATCTTTGGGCTCCACTTCTAATTCTAGTTTTATAGCTATTTCTACCACAACTGCAATTACTTTCTCTACTAACATCTTGAACGCCTTGAAGTCATTAAAGAAAGTTGGAATCAACTTCTTCCAAACACTTGTTAATGTTGATATTTTCACCTCTTTCTATAAATCACAAGTGTTCTTAATGGCATCTAGATGATGAATCCTTCCCAGAAGGTTTTCAATCTGCTTTGCCCAGATACATCAAAGGCATTGATATCTATGGCAGCTATGTCCTTATGAAATTCATTTCTAAAATAGTAAGACTTGAGAGTCAAAATTACTCATGATCCAAAGGTTACAGATAGATGGTGTGTTGGTAGGCATGAAAACATTCATCTTGCACATCTCCTTCAGAGCTCTTGCAGAGACAGATGCATTGTCAATGATCAGTAATACTTTGAAGTGAATCTTTTCTTCTAAGCAATAGGTCTCAACAGTGGACTGAAAATATTTGATTAACCATGTTGTAAGTAGATGTGCTGTCATTCAGACTTTGTTGTTCCATTTAGAGAGCATATGCTAAGTAGATTTACCATAATTCGTAAGGGCTCTAGTTTGTTTGTTTGTTTGTTTTTGGAATGATAAATGAACATTGGCTTTAACTTAGAGTCGCCAGCTGCATTAGCCTCTAACAAGGGAGTCAGTCTGTCCTTTGAAACTTTCAAGCCACACATTGACTTCTGTCTAGCTATGAAAGTATTAGTTGGCATCTTCTTCCAATAAAATGCTGTTTTGTATACACTGTAAATCTGTGTTTCAGTGTAGCCATTTTCACTGTTTTAGGGAGCTCTTTTGGATAATTTGCTGCACCTTCTACAGCAGTACTTGCTGCTTCATATTGGACTTTTATATTACGAAAGAGCTTCTTTCCTTAAATCTCATGAACCAACCGCTGCTAGCTTCAAACTTTTCTTCTGCAGCTTTCTCACCTCTCTCAGCCTTCAAAGAAATGAGAGGTAGGGTTTTGTTCTGGATTCAACTTTGGTTTCAGACAATATTGTGCCTGGGTTCATCTTATATCCAGACCACTTAAACTTTCTCCATATAAGCATTAAGGCTTGTTTGTTTATTTTTCATGTGTTCACTAAAGCATCACTTTTAATTTTTTCCTTCAGGAACTTTTCTTTTTTTTATTCACAACTTGGCTAACTGTTTAACATGAGAACTCTAGTTTTGCCTTATCTTAGCTATTGACATGCCTTCCTCATTAAGATGACTTATTTCTATCTTTTGATTTAAAGTGAGAAGCATAGGACTCTTTCTCTCAAACCATTAGAGGCCATTGTAAGGTTATTAATTTGCCTAATTTAACTAGTGTTATGCCTCAGGGAATAGAGAGGCCTGAGAAGACAGAAAGAGACAAGGAAATGGCCTGTCAGTGAAACTGTCAGAAAACACACAAAACAACTTTTAATTAAGTTCACAGTCCTATATGTTTCATGGACCACACCCCCATCCATTTTACAACAGTAACATCAAAGATCACTAATAGCAAATCACTTAAAATATAATAATAATGAAAAATTTGAAATGTTCTGAGAATTAGCAGAATATGAAAAAGATACAAAATAAAAAAGTGTTGGGAAATGACATAAATAGAATTGTTTGATGTAGGGTTACCACAAACCTTCAATTTATACATATATATATAAAATGCAGTATCTGTGAAACACAATGAAGTGAGGCACAATACAATTTGATGTGGCTGTAATATGTAGATGCTCATCCAACCTTGAAGTCTATGTCAGTATTCTTCATCTATATTCTAATCCTATTGGTATCTTTATTAAATCCCAGGTAAAAGATTTCCTCTAGATATTGACATGGGGAGGCACAGAAACAAGGTAGATGCACCCTTCATTGCCACCACTTGACCAGCTAATGACCTAACCAAGCAAATGTTACACAACCACAGAAAATATACACACAGGCATATACTTGGAAACTATTTAATAAGCCAGAAGTATGGCACCCCACTCCAGTACTCATGCCTCAAAAATCCCATGGATGGAGGAGTGTGGTAGGCTGCAGTCCATGGGGTCGCTAAGAGTCGGGCATGACTGAGTGACTTCTTTTTCACTTTTCACTTGCATGCATTGGAGAAGGAAATGGCAACCCACTCCAGTGTTCTTGCCTGGAGAATCTCAGGGACGGGGGAGCCTGGTGGGTTGCCGTCTATGGGGTCGCACAGAGTCGGACACGACTGAAGCGACTTAGCAGCAGGAGCATGCCACCCAGCAAACTAATGAAGGAATACCCAACATGTCAGAAAACATTAAATGAATACTTTACAGAAGTCTGAACAAAGGGAAAAGACTTAAGAATGCTGCTGCTGCTGCTGCTAAGTCGCTTCAGTCGTGTCCGACTCTGTGCGACCCCATAGACGGCAGCCCAACAGGCTCCTCTGTCCCTGGGATTCTCCAGGCAAGAATACTGACGTGGATTGCCATTTCCTTCTCCAAAGAATGCTGAAAAAGTACTAAAGAGAAAAAGATCATTGATGTCTTTTGAAATGGCATATAACCGGAATTAAAGAAACGAGAAAAAAACACTTCGGCAACAATTTTTAGAATTTGTCCAAAAAAAAAAAAAAAAAAAAATCAAAATCAAGAAATTGATAACTCAGGCTATTTTTTTCTCCCTACTATGCCCCCACCATTGCTGGTTATGATCAGATCCTCAAAGAATTCTTTTAAAATCACTGTCTCAGTTTTTTTTTAAATTAATAGGTAGGGGTAATTTAATTATCACAGGGTTGTTTTAAAAACCATATTAAGTACAATAAAGCTTAAAATATAGGAGACACTTTCCTTCTCTGGTGGCTTAGTGGTAAAGAATCAGCCTGCACTGCAGGAGACATAGGTTCAATCCCTGAGTCGGAAAGATCCTCTGAAGAAGGGAATGACTATCGACTCCAGTATTCTTGCCTGGAAAATCCCATGCGTAGAGAAGCCTGACAGGCTACATACAGTTCATGGGGTCTCAAAGAGTGTGAAACAATTTAGTGCCTAAATTGCTACCACCACCAATAATAATTCATCAAATCTTAATTCAAAACTGAAAGGGATACATATTGGAAATGTAAGTGATTGCCCACAAATCAGTTCATCCAAAGAGGATCTCACTTGTCAAAGTTCTAGAAGAGGTGCCCTCAACAGTAACCCTACTTCATGCTCAGCCAAAGTTAACCAGATGACCTTAGTCGAGTTTATTAAATTACTTTTTCAAAATTTGAAAAGGGTCTGAAAATGAATCAGTTAGCTGTGAGACTTTGACATGAAACATGGCTTAGTGTTGAGGCCACAGCCTATCACTTCAGGTTGGCTGTGATGAAGTTTCTACAAACAGTTAAGAGAGAAGGAGAAGCTTATAAGTGTAAGGAAAAAGAAAAGAGCAGGGAGAATACAGTATCAGGGAGGTTCAGTTCAGTTCGGTTCAGTCGCTCAGTGGTGTTTGACTCTTTGTGAGCCCATGAATTGCAGCACGCCAGGCCTCCCTGTCCATCACCATCTCCCGGAGCTCACTCAGACTCACGTGCATCAAGTCAGTGATGCCATCCAGCCATCTCATCCTCGGTCGTCCCCTTCTCCTCCTGCCCTCAATCCTTCCCAGCATCAGAGTCTTTTCCAATGAGTCAACTCTTCACATGAGGTGGCCAAAGTACCGAAGTTTCAGCTTCAGCATCATTCCTCCAAAGAAATCCCAGGGCTGATCACCGTCAGAATGGACTGATTGGATCTACTTGCAGGCTAAGGGACTCTCAAGAGTCTTTTCCAATACCACAGTTCAAAAGCATCAATTTTTTGGCGCTCAGTTTTATTCACAGTCCAACTCTCACATTCATACGTGACCACTGGAAAAACCATAGCGTTAACTAGACGGACTTTTGTTGGCAAAGTAATGTCTCTGCTTTTCAATATGCTATCTAGGTTGGTCATAACTTTTCTTCCAAGGAGTAAGAGTCTTTTAATTTCATGGCTGCAAACACCATTTGCGGTGATTTTGGAGCCCCCAAAAATAAAGTCTGACATTGTTTCCACTCTTTCTCCATCTGTTTCCCATGAAGTGATGGGACTGGATGCCATGATCTTCGTTTTCTGAATGTTGAGCTTTAAGCCAACTTTTTCGCTCTCCTCTTTCACTTTCATCAAGAGGCTTTTTAGTTTCTCTTCCCTTTCTGCCATAAGGGTAGTGTCATCTGTGTATCTGAGGTTACTGATATTTCTCCTGGCAATCTTGATTCCAGCTTGTGCTTCTTCCAGCCCAGGGTTTCTCATGATGTACACTGCATATACGCTAAATAAGCAGGGTGACAATATACAGCCTTGACGTACACCTTTTCCTATTTGGAACCAGTCTATTGTTCCATGTCCAGTTCTAACTGTTGCTTCCTGACCTGCATATAGGTTTCTCAAGAGGCCAGTCAGGTGTTCTGGTATTCCCATCTCTTTCAGAATTTTCCACAGTTTATTGTGATCCACACAGTCAAAGGCTTTGGCATAGTCAATAAAGCAGAAATAGATGTTTTTCTGGAACTCCCTTGCTTTTTCCATGATCCAGCGGATGTTGGCAATTTGATCTCTGGTTCCTCTGCCTTTTCTAAAACCAGCTTGAACATCAGGGCGTTCACAGTTCATGCACTGCTGAAGCCTGGCTTGGAGAATTTTGAGCATAATTTTACTAGCATGTGAGATGAGTGCAATTGTGCAGTAGTTTGAGCATTCTTTGGTATTGCTTTTCTTTGGAATTGGAATGAAAACTGACCTCCTGTGGCCACTGCTGAGTTTTCCAAATTTGCTGGCATATTGAGTGCAGCACTTTCACAGCATCATCTTTCAGGATTTGAAA